>NC_091264.1:31559385-33959385 GCF_042477335.2 Ovis canadensis
TGACATTATATACTTTCACATTGTCGTGTGTTTATCACTACCATTTTTCCCAGAACTTTTTCATCTTCCTTAACTGAAACTTTGTATCTTATGGTATTTTGGTTGAAATAACTGGCAATTTAAATTCCAGGTCACATGGCATTTCTTAAAGTTTGTAAAAAAATTCACACTAGATGGAAGTTTGTTTCTTAAATGGAGTTTAGCAGAGTGAGATTAATTCAACTTCTTTACAGTTTTTGTAGAAACCGGGAGATCTTTATTGGCATAATATACCACATGTATATTTGCTGATATTCTTTTTGAAATGGTTTTTAAGGTTTAAAAAGTTCCCTATATTTTCTTCTCCTTAAAAAGTGAACTTCATGTGTACATCTTCCTTTTGAGCCTGCTTTTATAAAAGGGAATCTTCAGCATGTCTTCCTTGGTAACATTGTTGACTTTGTAAAATGGAATTTTGTTTGTTAATATTGTTAGTTGTTTTTATAGAGCTTGTTTTTCTTGGAACATACCATAAAACCAAAATATTTTTAATGTTACTCATTGACCGACAGCAGTAAGAGTCAGGAGTTTGCGTAATAACTTTAACTGGATTGCTAATACTAAAGCTCAATAAAAGAAAAATAGTTTTGTTTATAATTACTGCCATTTCAAAGTATTTTAAAAAGCAGTTCTATAGAGACAATAACATGTACAAACTATGCTAACACAGAGCAATGGTGTCCTATTATATTTGAGGAAATACAAAGAGCTGGCTTCCCTGGTGGCTCAGATCGAAAAGCATCTGCCTGCAATGCGGGAGACCCGGGTTCAGTCCCTGGGTTGGGAAAATCCCCTGGAGAAGGAAGTGGCAACCCACTTCAGTATTCTTGCCTGGAGAATTCCCGTAGACAGAGGAGCCTGGTGGGCTCCAGTCCATGGGTCACAAAGAGTCACACAAGACTTTGATTTTTTAAATAGCTTATTATCATATTGTACTCTAGTGAATTTTGTGACTGTGGGATGGAAATGCAGATGGCAGTCCTTTCTCTGTATTTATGACTGGTATCATGCAGTCATATCCACTGTTTTTCAAAATAAAAAAAATTGCATTGGATTTTTCTTTTACTTCATTTAAAAGAAAAGTTCTCTAAAAGAAATCCTTTTCTTTTAGAAAAAACACAAATGACTCAGTAAATCTCCATTTAATAAAATATATTTTTCTGAATGAAACTAGAAATTTAAAAAGTGTCAAGGGCAGTTTGTGTTTAATATCCAGGTAGTTTGTTTTTATGGAGAGGATGCAAGTAAGACTTATTTTTGGCTTTTTTGTTTTTAATTCCTGTTCCTAAAATTTTGGCTAATGCGTTTTTGGTTGATCCGTAACCAGGTTTGTCTTCATGAGTGTTTATTTCACCGTTGGCATTGCTTCCTTTTGCTAAGTCAGATTCTCACTGGAGCCAATTCTCTGAATGACTGATTATTTTTAGTGGAAGAAAGTAATAAATATGGCAATCAGTGATTAAAACAAATTGACCTTTTGTTTGGAAGTATAATAGAGTTCTTTGATTGAAATGTAGTAGTATAGCTGAAGAGAACTGACTCATTTTTTTTAGTACTTATTATTCTATGTAGTGATACATTGTGAATTATCACAAGGATAGTTTCAACTTAACTTTACTTATTTGCATTTAGCAGCAATTAGGACAGAAGCATTTCTTGGTCATTTCTCAGTCATTTCCTGTGTATTGTTTTCCATCGTCATTAAAATCTTGTCAATTATAAAACACAGTAAAGACATTACGAAAACATTTTTGGCAGAGCATCTGTTTTTCCTATATTGTAGAGTTGGGATTTTTTTTTTCCTGTAAAATCTAGTGTTGATGCCCTCAAAAACCCTACATGGCTTTGCCAGAGGCTCTTCATCTTTTACTTCTGAGTCTTTTAATGAACACAGCTATTATTAATATAATAAATTAACTGCTCAAAATTTGGGGACTCTCAGAATTATTTTATGTTCATGTTCAGTGCATAAATCCCTGTTTTAAGGAAGTTTATTAAATATCATGAGCTTTGTAGGTGGCGCTAGTGATAAAGAACCTGTCTGCCTGTGCAGGAGACTTAAAAGAGGCACAGGTTTGATCCCTGGGTCAGGAAGATCCCCAGGAGGAGGGCATAGCAGCCCACTCCTAAATTCTTGCCTGGAGAATCCCATTGACAGAGGAGCCTGGTAGGCCACAGTCCATGGGGTCACAAAGAGCTGGACACGACTTAACTGACTTACACATACACACATTAAATATTAACAGGGTTATCATGGAAGGATACACAATATTTTTTATCATATGGATCTTAAAAAATGACATTTCCTTATGTGTCAGAGAGTTGAACCATCTGATCTGAAGCAGAGATGGGGAAATCAGTCAACCTTGCAAGGCTTTTTCTCCCCAGCAGGAATACCTGGCTCGATAGATCAGGGCCCAGCATAAGCCAGGGCATCCTGAATGACCAATCCTGCCTTCAAATCCTGTGCTTTGTGGTTGTGCTGAAGTGCTCCTGTGTAGCCTAGCTGCATGTTCTTGGAAACCAAATGATAAGGAACTGATATCACCCCTGAAAAACTGAAGACTAAAATTTTAAGTAATTCAACTAACAGAACATGTTTATGGGCGCATTTGTATCAGGTATTGCACTAAACTCTGGTGACATGAAGATGGAAAGAATTGACCTGGCTTTCATGGAACTTGTGAGCTAATAAAGGAATCAGAAAAGCAGGGTTTTGTGATACACATGTCAGATCTAGTAAAATGTCAAGTGTGCTGTAGGGATACAAATAAATAAGGAGTTTTGCTTCAGTAAATTTTTTTTTTTTTTTAAGAAAGGCATGGGCTTCCCTGATGGCTCAGTGGTAAAGAAATTGCTTACTAATGCAAGAGACACAGGTTCAATCTGTGGTCCAGGAAGACCCCACATGTCTCAGAGCAGCTAAGCCCATGCACCACAGCTACTGAACCTGCATGCCCTAGAGCCTTTGCTCCACAACAAGAAGCCCCATGCACGCAACTAGAGACTGCTCCCCACTTGCTGAACTAGAGAGAAGCCCGCATAGCAACGAAGACTCCATACAGTCATAAATAAATAAATGTATATTAAGAAAAAGAAAGGCAAAATCATTTTACTCAAAACCTTAAAAGATAAGGAGATATTGTCAGTTTACCACTTGGAGATTGGCAGAAAGGTCTTTTATCTTCTAAGTAAAGAGAAAAGTGCAAAGCCAAAGAATTTGAAAAAGTAACATGTTAAATTTAGGGGACATTAAATGGTCAAGATGGCAAAGAAGCAAGGAGGCCAGAGCCTGTTGTAATGGGCCAGGGCTTTCAGTTCACTGATAAAACCATGCAGTCTAAAAGTTGCTTGCCTTTAGGATGGGAGAATTCACTGTACTCTTATAGCATTTTATACTTCTTTTGTTTACATTTGGCTTCTGCTTTTAGTTGGGTATAAAGTCTTCTTTCATAGGCATAAAGCACAGGCATAATGAAGTTAATCACCCAGAACAGTGTCTGATCAATGTGAAAAGACATGGTTGTCGCTTTTAGAATTCCGGTTTAAAGGACTTCCCTGGTGGCTCAGTGGATAAGAATCTGCCTGCCAATGCAGGAGACGTGGATTCAATCCCTGGTCCAGGAAGATTCCACATGGTGAGGAGCAACTAAGCCCGTGGGCCACAGCTGCTGAGCCCATGTGCTGCCACTACTGAAGCCTGCACGCCTAGAGCCTGTGCTCTGCGGCGAGAGAGGCCACCGCAATGAGACGCCCATGCGCTGCAACGAAGGGTAGACCCCGCTTGCTGTAGCTAGAGAAAGCCCTCGCACAAAGCAACAAAGCCCCAGTGTAGCCAAAAATAAATATAGAATTCTGAGAAGACCCAGGAGACAACCTAAGGTTGTCAGAGAGAGACTCACAAAGGTAGAGTCAGACCAAGTTTTGAATAATGGATGGAATTTCAGTAGATGCAGAAGAGGAAGAACATTTCAGGTAAGAAAATTGTCACCTGGACAAGGGCAGATGCTGGGAAAGTGTGCATTGTATTCGGGGGCTAGAAGAGTGGCTGTTTGACCAGAAATAGAGGGCAGGGGAATAGTGGGACGTAACTTAGCCCCACTGTAGATTCTAGATTTAAACATAACTCTTTGCTTTCCACTTTAGATTGCTCTCCCATAGGAATAACCTGGTGTCCAAAATAAGCATGCTTTCTTGGAAAACTGGTGTGTCTGATCCTGTTGCAGGGTTTTCCATTATGTGGCCGACATACTGGAAAGGGTGAGAAGTTCAATTCAAAAACTGTTCATTGATCACAACAAGATACCATCCCACACCTGTTAGGATGGTTGCTATCAGTCAAGTAATGACAAGTGTTGGCGTGGATAAAGACAGAAGCAACCCTCATGCACTGTTGGTACGAATATACACTGGTGCAGCGACTGTGGAAGACAGTATGGCAGGTCCTAAAAGAGTTAAAAACAGAGCCACCATAGGATCCAGCAGCCCCACTTCTAGATGGATGTTTTGATGGAAATGGAATCACTGTCTTGAAGAGATATCTACACCCTCATTTTCATTGCAGCATTATTCACAGTAGCCAAGATATGGAAACATCCCAAGGGTCTGCTGGTGGATGGATGGATAAAGAGATTGTTACATGTAAACATAAACATATGGATAGTTGGGTGTATACAGAGACACACACAATGGAGTGTTATTCAACCACAAAAAGAAGGAAATCCTGCCATTTTGTAACAAAATGGATGTAACATAAACGAAGTGAAATAAGTCAGACAAAG
Source organism: Ovis canadensis (assembly GCF_042477335.2). Taxonomy (NCBI): domain Eukaryota; kingdom Metazoa; phylum Chordata; class Mammalia; order Artiodactyla; family Bovidae; genus Ovis; species Ovis canadensis. The sequence continues at coordinate 31,564,206 of NC_091264.1, forward strand.
ATATCTCATTTATAGGTAGAATCTTAAACTTGTAGAAATAGAGTAGATTGGTGGTTGCCAGGGACTGGGGTGAGGGGTGGAAATGGGATGTTGGTCAAAGAGTACAAACTTTCAGTTAAAGATGAATAAGTTCTGGGGATCTAATGTATAACATGGTGACTATAGTTACTAAAATATTTTAGGCCTGCAATTTCTTGAGAGAGTAGACTTTAAATGTACTCACTATACCAAAAAATAAATAACTATATGAGGTGATGGATGTGTGTGTAGTAATCATTTCATATTAATAGACTATGTCAGATCATCAGACTGTACACCTTAAACTTACATGGTCTTATTTATCAATTATATCTCAATAAAGCTAAGGATGTTCATTGAGCTCCTGACATGTGCCAGGCGCTGGTTTGAGGTTCATGAGTGATCAGACAAACCTCTGCCCTGGTGGAGCTGACGTCCTAATGCAAATATAAGTCAATACAGTGAAGAGGGGAAGGGAGAGAGAAATTATTTGAGAGGGAGGAGTAGAAAGGGACAGGTATGAGGGTGGTCGAGAGTGATGCACCCTCAAATGAAATTTCACCCACAGCATTTCCTTCAGCCAGATCACCAAGAAGCAACCCTTCACCTGAGTCTGGAGGGTTGGTAGCCTCAGTGTGGGTCTCTGAGCTGACCAGAGGTCTTTGTTTGAAGGTCTCCCCTGCCTGGTGCAGAAAGGAAGAGCCTCTTGATGAAAGTGAAAGAGACGAGTGAAAAAGTTGGCTTAAAGCTCAACATGCAGAAAACTAAGATCATGGCATCTGGTCCCATCACTTCATGGCAAACAGATGGGGAAACAATGGAAACAGTAACAGACTTTATTTGGGGGGGCTCCAAAATCACTGCAGATGGTGACTGCAGTCATGAAATTAGAAGACACTTGCTCCTTGGAAGAAAACTTAGAATATTAAAAAGCAGAGACATTACTTTGTCCACAAAGGTCCATCTAGTCAAGGCTATGGTTTTTCCAGTGGTCATGGTATGGATGCGAGATTTGGACTATAAAGAAAACTGAGCGCCAAAGAACTGATGCTTTTGAACTGTGGTGTTGGAGAAGACTCTTGAGAGTCCCTTGGACTGCAAGGGGATCCAGCCAGTCCATGCTAAAGGAAATCAGTCCTGAATATTAATTGGAAGGACTGAGGCTGAAGCTGAAACTCCCAATACTTTAGCCACCTGATGCGAAGAACTGACTCATTGGAAAAGACCCTGATGCTGGGAAAAATTGAAGGCAGGAGGAGAAGGGAACAACGGAGGATGAGATGGTTGGATGGCATCAACGACTCGATGGACATGAGTGTGAGTAAACTCCAGGAGTTGGTGATGGACAGGGAGGCTTGGCATGCTGCAGTCCATGGGGTCGCAAAGAGTTGGACACGACTGAGCAACTGAATTGGACTGCCTGCTGGGGGGCCAGATTTCCCCAGTTTGCCTGAAATATGCCCAAGTATGTGCTGTGACAGGGAAAAAGAGGGACCAACCTCAGGGGCCCAGGGAGAAAGCCCCCTAAAACCCTAGATTCCTGGTGGACCATAATGTCTGGAGTGGGCCGGGGAGACAGGATTCCATGTTTTTGATAACTGACTCCAGTCCATGTTTTGTGAAGCAAATCCCAGACATCTTAAAAGTTAGTTCATTCGTGCCTATTTCAGTGTGAGCTCTCTAAAAGGTATGAGTTCTTTTTAAAAATGTGACCCAAATGTCATTATTACACCTACAGATTTTATTGGGATGCAATATATTTAACATGTTACTAGTAATTGCAAATTTTCAATGCTGGTGGACCTTGGGAAATTTTACATTTGTGAGGATTAAACTAGAATTATGTGAATTTTCAAGACAGCACCTTTGGGAACACAATCTTTACACAAATCGCAGCTGCCCTACATTTAAACCCCAAATATTTATTCAGTATTTATTATATCTGTTTATGTGCTATTTGCTGGGGATGTGAAGATGAATATGACAAGATTCCTGATTTTGAGGGTACAGTTCAGTTCAGTCGCTCAGTTGTGTCTGACTCTTTGCAATCCCATGGACTGCAGCATGCCAGGCCTCCCTGTCCATCACCAACTCCTGGAGCCTGCTCAAACTCATGTCCATCGAGTTGGTAATGGCATCCACCCATCTCATCCTCTGGCACCCCCTTCTCCTCCTGCCTTCAATCTTTCCCAGCATCATTGTCTTTTCCAGTGAGTCAGTTCTTTGCATAAGGTAGCTAAAGTATTGGAGCTTCAGCTTCAGCATTAGTCCTTCCAATTAATATTCAGGACTGATTTCCTTTAGGATTGACTGGTTTGATCTTCTTGCAATCCAAGGGACTCTCGCGAGTCCTCTCCAACACCACAGTTCAAAAGCATCAGTTCTTCGATGCTCAGCCTTCTTTATGGTCCAACTCTCATATCCATACATGACTACTGGAAAAACCATAGCTTTGACTAGGTGGATCTTTGTCAGCAAAGGAATATCGCTGCTTTTTAATATGCTGTCCAGGTTTGTCAGGGCTTCCCTGATAGCTTAGTTGATAAAGAATCCACCTGCAATGCAGAAGACCCTGGTTCAATTTCCTGGGTTGAGAAGATCCTCTGAAGAAAGAATAGGCTACCCACTCCAGTATTGTTGGGCTTCTCTTATAGATCAGCTGGTAAAGAATCCACCTGTAATACGGGAGACCTGGGTTCAATCCTTGGGTTGGGAAGATTCCCTGGAGAAGGGAAAAGCTACCCACTCCAGTATTCCGGCCTGGAGAACTCCATGGACTGTATAGTCCATAGGGTCGCAAAGAGTCGATGATAGCGACTTTCACTAGGTTTGTCATAGCTTTTGTTCCAAGGAGCAAGCATCTTTTAATTTCATGGCTGTAGTCACCATCTACAGTGATTTTGGAGCCCAAGAAAAGAAAGTCTGTCACTGTTTCCATTGTTTCCCCATCTATTTGCCATGAAATGATGGGACCAGATGCCATGATCTTAGTTTTTTGAATGTTGAGTTTTAAGCCACCTTTTTCACTCTCTTCTTTCACTTTCATCAAGAGGCCCATTAGTTCTTCTTCGCTTTCTGCCATAAGGGTGGTGTCATCTGCATATCTGAGGTTATTGATATTTCTCCTGGTAATCTTGATTCCAGCTTGTGCTTCATCCAGCCTGGCATTTCGCGTGATATACTCTGCATATAATTTAAATAAGCAGGATGACAGTATACAGCCTTGACGGACTCCTTTCCCAATGTGGGACCAGTTCATTGTTCCATGTCCAGTTCTAACTGTTGCTTCTTGACCTGTGTACAGATTTCTCAGGAGGCAGGTAAGATGATTTGGTATTCCCATCTCTTTAAAAATTTTCCACAGTTTGTTTTGATCCACACAGTCAGAGGGTTTATGTATAGTCAATGAAGCATATGTTTTTCTGGAATTATCTTGCTTTTTCTATAATCCAGTGGACATTGGCAATTTGATCTCTGGTTCCTCTGCCTTTTCTAAATCCAGCTTGAACATAATTCTCAGTTCACATACTGTTGAAGCCTAGCTTGGAGAATTTTGAGCATTACTTTGCTACCGTGTGAGATGAGTGCAATTATGCGGTAGTTTGAACATTCTTTGGCATTGCCTTTCTTTGTGATTGAAATGAAAACTGACCTTTTCCAGTCCTGTGGCCACTGCTGAGTTTTCCAAAGTTGCTGATATATTGACTGCAGCACTTTAACAGCATCATCTTTCAGGATTTGAAATAGCTCAGCTGGAATTCCATCACCATCAGTGAGGGTAGCACTGTAATATTGTCTTATATATAAATCTGTTAGTAACATTTAGATTTGAGGTGAGTCTTTTGGTCCACTGTACTTATTGTTGTTGTTCAGTTGCTAAGTCATGTCCAGCTCTTTGCAACCCTATGGATTGTAGCACGCCAGGCTTTCCTGTCCTTCACCATCTCCCAGAGTGTGTTCAAATTCATGTCGGTTGAATCAGTGATGCCATCCAACCATCTCATCCTCTGGTGCCCCCTTCTCTTCCCACCTTCAGTCTTCCCCAGCACCAGGATCTTTTCCAATGAGTCAGCTCTTTGCATCAAGCGGCCAAAGTATTAGAGCTTTAGCTTCAGCATCAGTCCCTGGACAGAGGAACCTGATGGGGTACAGTCCATGGGGTCACAAAAAGTCAGACACAACTGAGCAGCTAACACTTTGACTCCACTGTACCTGAGCCATAACTTAATACCCAGAGGTCTTTCCCACCACTAGCTGTGCAACAGAAGAGCAGACGGTTAAGCGTGTCCTCATATGCTGTGTTACTCTCAGAATTTGGTTTCTCTTGAACCAAACTTTCAGAACTCAACCCCCAACCTCTTTTGATGTCCTCCTTTGTTTTAGACCCGCCCATCTACCCAGCCTGGCACCACATGGCAGTTGACATTAAAGGATGATAGAGATGTTTTCCCCAGGACCGTCTTCACATCAGTCAGACAATGCATACACAGGTCTTCCATCAGTGGATTCCTGTTAAATATCAAAAATTTGAGAGGCCTTCAACAAACATGTTGAGCAGAATTTTTATCAGCCCTGAAATATTTCAGCATGTATATTTCTGGCTGGTTTTAGAATCTGTTGATGTTTCTCAAACTTGAGAACTCGGACCAGCCAGGATTATTTCTTAAGATATCAGTTTGAGAAACACTAGTCTGTGTGTGGTTAAATGGTTCTATAGCCAGTAAACGTCGGTTATTATCGCTATGTTGGAATTTTGCGCTTGGACCCCTCAGAGAGTCCAAGGTCTCCAGGGATCAAAGTTTTAAAATCACTATCCTGGCTATTAACTTCATTAAGGATAAAAAAAAAACAAGCCCTGAAACATTGGAGTATGTCGGTAGTTGTCAATGTCAGTGTCCAGAACAAGCCCTCTGACTTCCAAATTCAGTGGCTCCCCCCACCCACAGCCCCTGTAAAGCATGGCCAGACTTCTCCCTTACCCCCTCAGATCGGTCCCTCTTTCTTCCCATGTTATGGTACGTTGTGTAGTGAGCTTGATTCTTAATTTATTAGGTTTGTGTCTACTTCACCTTGTTCCAAGTTGAAAAGTAAAGCAACTTAAGGGCTTTCAAAGTCTTTTTTTTTTCCTTTCTTTCTTTTCTTTTTTTTGGCTGCACAGCAGGATCTTAGTTCCCTGACCAGGGATCGAACCATGTTCCCTGCATTGGAAGTCCACAGTCCTAACCACTAGACCACCAGGGAATTCCCAAACTTTGCATTTCATGAGTTGAACCATGAAATACTGATAATTGCCTACATTAATAATGGTCATCTTTTCTGACTTCAAGGAATTCTTTGGTTCCTAACTTTTCCTCCTAATAATGTTTTAGTTTTTTCCACCTTTCTTCCTTGCTGCTAGTGGGCTCTAGCTGGTGACAAAATAAGTGAAGTTCTTGGTTGACTAACAGTGGAAAAACTCAGAAGCCATCATGCTGAGTTTGACAGTTTCCTTTTATTACATATGGGTATAACTGTGAGGATATAGTCATTTTTGTTCTAGCAAAGTGTATTATTTCACAAAAAACGACCAGTGACTTCACCTGAAGAAGCTTGGGAACCCCCTGCAAAAGCTCTAGGACTTCTTACATTGCGTTGCGTTGAATTATTACATCTGTCTTCCAAAAGAGAGTGAATTCCTTACAGTTAGGAACTGTGCCAGAAAGTCTGACACAGCCTTACAATTGCAAAATTTAACAGTCCACAACAATAACAATATAATAAAAGAAATAAGATGAGAATACTTTATATCCTAGGTGACATAAACAGTTACTTTCCCTGGGTAAGTGGCTGTTTTATGGTGTTAACTTGTTGGTCATGATACTTATTGGGATATTGTTTGCTTAAATAAACACAGTAACTTACTTTTTGGCCTTGCTTTTACAGTCCTACAAAAATGCTAAGGGTATCTGTATTTACCATTGCATTTTATGTCGTACTCATTCAACATTCCCAGTCCTTAACACAAGACCTGGCACATAGTGGGCACTGAGTGTTGGTTAAATATTTACTCTCTTCACCCACTGAGCAACTTCATTAAATGTAGTAATTAAAGAAGCAGGTTTCCCCGTTCCCTAAGCTTTTTTTCAGGGTAGAAAACAGAAGGAGGCAGGGCTAAAGCAATTTACTGTCCTCCTTTTCTCCTTCCCTCCTCCTTTAAGGATTTTCTGATCCCACAATTCATGCTAATGAACTCATATAAGCTGTTCTTACCTCCTAAAGTAATTTCTTCCGAAGATGGAATAATAGGGACTGGATTGACCTTCTTTCATAAAAGTTAAAAATTAGATAGAACATGGTTATTAGACATTGACTATCAGGCAGCCCAAGACAGTGACTCATGAGAAAGAGAAAAGGCGTAAGATGGGCCCTGTAACTTCCCCAGTGTCCTGTCTGGGGAGAGTTTCCAGGCCACAGCACCAGGAAAAGGAACCCGGATGACACCTGGTAGTCTTCTTGAGTTGAGCTGATGGTGCTGGCGTGTAAAAGTGGCTAAACTCGTGGGGGCAGAGCACCAGAGAAGAGAGCTGCAGTGAGATAAATATAAAACCCTGGAGAGTGTCTCCCTTGACTCTTCAGCTGATACCCAGTCAGTTCATGCATATGGGGAAACTACCCAAGTCCTGGGAAAGAACCAACCAAAAGGATTAGAGGAATTAACACTTGGAGGTCACACAGGGCAGAGAATAGTTTGTATTTCCACTTGTAAGAGTGCAAAATCCTTACAATTCTGTAGTATCAAGTGAAGTACTCAGGTGGGTATTGGGCAAAACTGACCCTAGACTAAAGACTGACAAAGCTTAAAATCAGACCTCAAGAGAATCAAACTATTCCTACAACCAACCTAACTGTGTTCTAGAGAGAGTTAAAATAGAAAAATATCCAGTACTCAATAATGTAAAGTTAGCAATGTCTGGAATCCAATCCAAAAGATTACTCAGCATACAAAGGAGAAAAACACTACCCATTATAAGGAGAGAAAAGATCAATCAGTAGAGACAGACCCAGAAATGATACAAATGATAGAATTAGTAGAGAGCGATATTAAAAAGTTGTCACTATTCTGCATAATTTCAAGAAGGGAGAGGAAAGATTGAACATATTAAAGACAAGAAAGGTATTTTTTAAAAAATACCCAACTACTAGAGATGAAAACTAAATGGTTGAAAATTTAAAAATACATTGGATAGGATTAATAAGTGATTAGACACTGCAGAAGGGAAGATTAGTGTGCTTGAAGACACAGCAATAGAAACTATCCTAAATGAAAACTAGAGATCTAAAAGGGCACTTAAAAAGTTTCGAAACAGCACCAGTGAGCTGTGGAGCCACTTAAAAGCAGCACAATCATAGGTAATTGGAGTCCCTGAAGGAAGGATAGGAGACAGAGAATATAAAGTAATGGCTGCAACTATTCAAGATCAGCTTGCCTGCCTCCCGAGAAACCTGTATGCAGGTCAAGAAGCAGCAGTTAGAACCAGACATAGAACAACAGACTAGTTCAAAATTGGGAAAAGAGTACTTCCAGGCTGTGTATTGTCACCCTGCTTATTTAATTCATACGCAGAGTACATCATATGAAATGCTGGGCTGGATGACTCACAAGCTAGAATCAAGATTGCTGGGAGAAATATCAACAACCTCAAATATGCAAATGATATCACTCTAATGACAGAAAGCAAAGACAAACTAAAGAGCCTCTTGATGAAGGTGAGAGAGGAGAGTGAAAAAGCTGGCTTAAAACTCAACATTCGAAAAACTAAGATCATGGTGTCTGGTCCCATCACTTCATGGCGAATAGATGGGGGAAAAGTGGAAACAGTGGCAGATTTTCTTTTCTTGGGCTCCAAAATCACTGTGGATGGTGACTGAAGCCATGAAATTAAAAGACACTTGCTCCTTAAAAGAAAAACTATGACAAACCTATTAAAAATCAGAGACATTGCTTTGCCGGCAAGGGTCCATCACAGTCAAAGCTATAATTTTTCCAGTAGTCACGTACGGATGTGAGAGTTGGATCATAAGAAAGTTGAACACCAAAGAATTGACGCTTTCACACTGCGGTGCTGGAGAAGACTCCTTGAGAGTCCCTTGGATAGCAAGGAGATCAGATCAGTCGATCCTAAAGGAAATCAACCCTGAATATTCATTGGGAGGACTGATGCTGAAGCTCCAATATTTTGGCCACCTGATGGGAAGAGCTGACTCATTGAAAAAGACCCTGCTGCTGGGGAAAATTGAGGGCAGGAAGAGAAGGAGGCGACAGAGCCTGAGATGGTTGGATGGCATCACTAGCTCAATGGGCATGAGTTTGAGCAAGCTCAGGGAGATAGTGAAGAACAGGGAAGCCTGGCGTGCTGCAGTCCACAAGGTCGCAAAGAGTCTGCCACCACTTAGCAACTGAACCACAAACGACAACAACAGTGGCTGCAATTATTCTAAATTGGAGGAAGATTACAAACTTACAGATTATGGAAATTTAATGAATCCCAAACACAAGAAACATGAAGAAAACATTGCCAAGGCACATCATAATCAAAGTGCTTAAAACCAGTGATAAGGAGAAAAATCTTTAAAGTATCGGGGGTGGGGGATGAGGGTGGGGAGGGGAGACGTGTTCTGTACAAAAGGACAAAGGTGAGAACCACAGAATTCTGTTTAGAAACAGGGCAAGCAAGAAACAGTGTAGCAGTATCTTTGAAGAACCAAAAGAAAACAGGCTCAATAGACAGGAGTTTGAGCAAACTCCAGGAGATAGTGATGGACAGGCAGCCTAGAATGCTGCCGTCCATGGTGTGGCAAAGCATTTGACATGACTTAGGGGCTCAGTGACAGAACTATATATACCCAGTGAAATACATTTCAAAAATTAAGGCAAAATAAACATTTAAAGACATATGAAAGAATTCATCACCAGATCTGTACTTCAAAATATTAAAGGAAATCCTTCAGAAGGGGGGAAAGGATACCAGATGAAATCTGAATTCGGTCAAAGGATTGAACAGCACTGGAACTGGTAAATATATGGGTAAAAATAAAAGTGACTACAGCTCATTATACCTTCAGAGATCACTTGAGAAGACTACCCATTCCATAGCTCAGTTCAGTTTCAGTTCAGTCGCTCAGTCGTGTCCGACTCTTTGCGACCCCATGAATCGCAGCACGCCAAGCCTCCCTGTCCATCACCCTCTCCCAGAGTTCACTCAGACTCATGTCCATCAAGTCTGTGATGCCATCCAGCCATCTCATCCTCTGTCGTCCCCTTCTCCTCCTGCCCCCATTCCCTCCCAGCATCAGAGTCTTTTCCAATGAGTCAACTCTTCGCATGAGGTAGCCAAAGTACTGGAGCTTCAGCTTTAGCATCATTCCTTCCAAAGAAATCCCAGGGCTGATCTTCAGAATGGATTGGTTGGATCTCCTTGCAGTCCAAGGGACCCTCAAGAGTCTTCTCCAACACCACAGTTCAAAAGCATCAATTCTTCGGTGCTCAGCCTTCTTCACAGTCCAACTCTCACATCCATACATGACCACTGGAAAAACCGTAGCCTTGACTAGATGGACCTTAGTCAGCAAAAGAATGTCTCTGCTTTTGAATATGCTGTCTGGGTTGGTCATAACTTTTCTTCCAAGGAGTAAGTGTCTTTTAATTTCATGGCTGCAATCACCATCTGCAGTGATTTTGGAGCCCCCCAAAATAAAGTCTGACACAGTTTCCACTGTTTCCCCGTCTATTTCCTATGAAGTGGTGGGACCGGATGCCATGATCTTCGTTTTCTGAATGTTGAGCTTTAAGCCAACTTTTTCACTCTCCGCTTTCACTTTCATCAAGAAGCTTTTTAGTTCCTCTTCACTTTCTGCCATAAGGGTGGTGTCATCTGCATATCTGATGTTATTGATATTTCTCCTGGCAATCTTGATTCCAGCTTGTGTTTCATCCAGCCCAGTGTTTCTCATGATGTACTCTGCATAGAAGTTAAATAAGCAGGGTGACAATATACAGCCTTGACGTACTCCTTTGCCTATTTGGAACCAGTCTGTTGTTCCATGTCCAGTTCTAACTGTTGCTTCTTGACCTGCATACAGATTTCTCAAGAGGCAGGTCAGGTGGTCTGGTATTTCCATCTCAGGACTGCTTAAATAAAGTTTCCTACTGATCCCTGTTCTAGCTCAGCACCTTTTAAAGGCAAATTTGTGAATGATTGGAAAATTATGACATATACTGATGCTATACCAAATCAACGCAAATAAAGCAAATGTCAGTAATTTTTTTTGTATGTTGGTAAGATAACCTGTTTTATTAATTCTTGATGATCTTTTAAAGTTTTAGCTTACTAGTCATCATTTTCACTAGATAATGTTTTTGGAAGAAGAGAAAACAGAAAAGCATATAAGGGAGAAAAGAGAATCATTTGTGATGCAGTCACATAACAGATTTCATTTTGTGAATTATTTGAAATCCTGTGTTATGACTTTTAATGTTTTCTTCTGCTCCTAGGTTATAATGTCTTAAATCAGTAGAATTGATTTGCTTAGCTAGCTTTCCTGAAATTTGTTCTTGAAACCAATGCATTTCTTGATATAAGAGCTCCGATTTTTTCCTCCTATGTAAAAAAAAAAAAAATATATATATATATGTATATATATAGCCTACCATCTTCCTTTTTATCTCTGGCTTGGCGGTCTTTAAAATCTTTGTGTGATCTTGAATATCAAACTGTCTGTAAGGTATTTCTTCTGAGATAGCTGATGTAGGTTATTCTTGAGGGCACTGGACTGCTTGAAAATTTTCCAAGTATTTGATGTCCAGTATGCTTACCGAGAGTGAGCCTGACTTGAGGTTCTTGTGTTTCATGGATCTCCCTATCCTCTTTGTTTTATTAATTGTATTGGGGTGGGGGCCACTGCTCAGCTTGTTGGATCTTAGTTTCCTAACCTGGAATCAAACCCAGGCCCCAAACAGGTAAAGCCCAAAATCCAGCCACCCAGTTTCCCTCGCAGAAGCAGCTGGTATTGCTGGTTATTTGTGCCTTATTTCAGGGTCTGGATATTTATAAGCACATGTATATATTTTCCCTTTACCCAACACTTGGGTATCAATTATATTTACCCACACAATGGATTGTTACACAGCCATTGAAAATAATGAGGCAGATGCATACGAACTGACTTGGAAAGGTATATGATCAAAGGAACAAGAAAGGTGCATACCTCTTTCATTTCATTTTTTTTAATGCTTTAAATATAATTTCAGTACCATAAGATTCACCCTTTAAAGTGTACAGTTTTCCGTGGTTTGATTCCACAACATTTCCATCACGTTAAAAAGAAATCCCATACTCCTCCCCTCTAGATTTTTATAGTCTATTGTTAAAAACCAATCATGCTACAGTGGATAAGTGTGGAGACTTAGCCCCCTGACCGCTAGGGAAGTCCCCTGCATTGGATAGTCTTATACACACAGCATTTCACACTTGTGCAAGAATATCTGTAGGACAAGCACCTGGAAATGTTTGCTAGGTGACATGATTCATGCATTTAAAATTTTTAAAGTAGTTGCCCTCTCCAGAGTTTATGCTCTCACTGCTGCTGCAACTAAGTCGCTTCAGTTGTGTCTGACTCTGTGCGACCCCATAGACAGCAGCCTACCAGGCTCCCCCATCCCTGGGATTCTCCAGGCAAGAGTAACGCTCTCACTACCAAAGTGTGAAAGTCTCTGCTTCCCATTTCCTGACTAGCATAGTCCTTAAACTTTATCTTTGCCAGTCTGACAAATAATCTTATCTCATTGTAATTTTCATTTGCATTTCTCTTATTCTAAGTGAGGGTAATTACTTTTACACATTTAGGGGCTACTTGTCTTTCCTTTTTTATGGACTGATTTTTCATACCCTTTGGTTTACTGCAGGGTAGCTGACCTTTTTAAAAATATGAGCTCTTTATGTATTAGGGAGAAAAGCTGCTTGTGATATGAACCAAATGTGTTTTCCCCACTTTTTTCATTTGTTTTTAAATCTTTGTTCATTTTTTTCTTTTATCATGCATAATTAAAAAAATTTTTGTCATCAAATTTGGCAGACTTCTGCGTCTTGTGACATACTTATCCTTTCCCTACTCCAAGATTATAAAAACAAAATTCTCCCATATGTTTTTCTTAAACTGTAAGTCTCTTCTCCTCCCTTCCCCGCCCCCCGCACGTTTAACTCTTAGATCCATCTGGAATTTATTTTTGTGTAAGATAGGAGGTATGGATCCACCTTCTCTTCTCTAGAGGGCTAATGTTTTCTCCCGCTGACTTGAAATGTCAGTTTTACATTGCCTTCTTGATTAAGAACAGTATGAGCAATTTTAAATATTAGCGTTCACTTTCTAGGAGTGGTAGTCAGGGATTTCCCTGGTGACCCATGCTTAAAACGTTGCACTTCTAATGCATGGGGCGCTGATTCAGTCTTGGATCAGGGAACCAAGATCCCACATGTGGCCAAGAAGTAAAAATAAATCAATTTTTTTAAAAAAAAAGTGGTATTCAGGTGTGTCTGGGCAGTGCCTTCTGATCTCTTAGGGCACCTATAGGAACTGCAGTCCCCTTCTCTCCCTGCCAGATCCTACTGCTGCAAACTGCTATCATCCAGGGGATGTGTCTTGCTCTAGTGTGTGAAACCAAGAAGTAGTTTGTAACCTCTGATCTAGGGACTTCCTCTTGGAAGAGGGGCGGCCAGAGGCCCATCTTGTGAATCCAGAGTCATTACTTTAATGAGGGCTTCAACGAGAGCCCAGAAGTAATGGGAGAATCTTTCCACGAAAAACTCAGCTCTTCACTTTGGAGTTATTAGTTTCTATCCTCAGGTTGACTTTCTGCTTTCGAGTCCTAGTCAATTTCTACACATTCACTCTGGTAGATGTACTCTGATGGGGCCATCTGTCCTCCTGGGGAAAGAAATACTGGCTTGGGCTGCGTGTGACTGTATTTGGGCACCATGTAGAGCTGCGTGTGTAGAGGTAAGAGTCATCTCTTCTAATCTGAAACTGTTTAGTCAAAAAGAGTGTGGCCCTTTAAAAAGTAGAATTCTCAGAGTACCCCTGACTATAAAGGCTTGTGGAATTCTACCCAAGGGGCGCTGGAGGAGAAGGTCTGTCTGGCAGGACTGATGCCCTGAGTAGGGTGGATGTCCCCAGTGAGTGTTCTGTCAAGTGTCTGGGCAGCCCACTTGGTTTGGTAGGGGAGGATGTGCAGTGGCTTGTAATTTCATCCCTCTTGTACAATTGCTCTTGTATTGAGTCTACTCAGGGAGTAGCTTGTCACTGAACTGTGGGGTAGCAGATGCTCTCTGTGCTTGAAAGTCTTGGTGGCAGTGACACTTGGGAGGAGCGACTGGTGCTGCCTTCCTATCTCGGTGTGTGTGCATTAACCCTGGGGCATCTCGTGCGCTGGAGGAGCTGACACGGGTGTAAAGGGAACCAGGGAGAGACGTGAAAGGGTTCTGCCCTGATGCAAGCTATTTTTCACATACATTTAGTTTGTTCTGAAAACAGACACTTAAAAAATGAATTTACAGAGGGTACAGTGGAGCTCCAATTAAATAGTCATATTTAAGTAAAGAAATAATATGCATTTTATAGGCTTAATTATACATCATAATTAGCTAATGTAGTCCCTGTGATTGGGATGTCTGGGAGACCAGCCCAGGGAACAGTAATGAGCAACAGCTAATGTGGTTCTGCATGCTAAATGTCAGGATTTAAGGGCAGACCTTCACACAAATTTCTACCATATCTACTTGATGGTAGTTTTCCAATTTCTCCTTCCTGTCCCTTTTCACCCCTCAAAAGCCATGTTAGTAAAGTCATCCTAGAATGCCCCTGGGTAACTCAGCGTCTGAGCCCTAGACACAGTTTTCACTTGGCCCGAGCTCCTCCCACAGTTGTGGCCATGGCTGTTAGCATTGGATAAGCTGTCCACACTGACCTCCTCCTGTCTCCCATCAGCTCTCCTCTCCACCGATGATCCAGAGGGATAATCCCCAGCAGCTGAACCCTGTCACCCACCAATGGGGAGGTCCCACATGGGGGGATACTTACCCCTTCCAGACCCTTCCTGAGGAAAGCAAGTTTCCCTTCATGTGGCAGGAGTAATTTTTATATTTGTTTGGCCTTGTGACCGATAGGATGGGAAGTTGGGGGGAAGTGGAGAGGAGATGGCAGTTTTAACCAAGAAAAAAAAAACCTTAGTAGAAACTCTGCCTTCTTCGGGCGTGTCCTTCTTCTGGGCATCTCTTCAGGATTTCATTCCTCCATCCAACTGCCGTTCACAACTGCCCTTTCCAACGGCTCCAGAACTCTTGGCCTTGGCATTCCATGATGTAAATTATTCCGCGCATGGCTCGAAATGGGTGCGAAGCAGTGTTGCCAGGTGTCGGATCACTAGTGTAAGTTTCCCGGATCTCGGGGGAGGGAGGAGAAAGAAAGGGGGAGAACCACTCTTGGAATTTGTGCAGTTGTTATTGTTTCAGCCAGAACACAGAGATTGTGCTGGCTGAGCTGGATGCTGTCGATGGCTGGGGAGAGAGGGAGCTTTGGGCTTAGAGCTGCGGTGAACTGGGAGTTGAGAGTTTCTACTTTAAAGATTGTAGTTAGGATGTACACTGTTTACAACTGAACAGTTGGCATTGCTGCTGTGGAGGGAGGAACTTGGGACCTTCAGTGCAAAGCCTGTCACAGTACTGCCTGGGGCAACGGTGCCTCTTCTGTCTCAAAAAGTAGGGAGAATAGACTTTTCTGTTTTCCTAAGGGTAGCTAAAATATGGCTAGAAATCCAGATTGCTCACCAGGTTTGGAAACATGTAGTCACAAAATTCAAAGACCTCTGTATGCACGGGATTTTTTTAAAAACAGAGCTGTGATTGCTCCTCTTGTTCACTGTACTTTTTGAGGAAGTTACTGTTCCTGGTTTATTCCCCTTGTGGGGAATTGCATGTGAAAGTTTGCTGCCAACCCCCTTAGATTTGTCTGGATTCCTTTTTGACTTGTAAGTTCAGGATTTGTGTTCAATAAAAACAATTTAAATTGAATATTTGATCTCTTGAGTGACCACAAAAATTTTAAAAATCACATTCATAATAAGCAATTAGCGGGAAATGCACATGAATTACAGTTATTTATCTAGGAAAGTATAAGGTATATTTTTGTGTTGCGTTGATGCTGGTGGCTTTAATCTGCTCTGCTGAAACAGTGCTTTCTTATTCCTTTTCTTTATAGTTGTCATGGATGATGATGACGACTCGTGTCTCCTTGATCTTATTGGGTAAGACGCTCATTCCGGGATTGGGGTGAATTGAGTGTGTGAGGTCTGCTGTACTGACACAACCTAATAAGCACATTGAAACCAAGTGGATTTTTTAAATAAAAATTAAATAATCATCATAGGTATAGTAGATATATATAGGTAGAGTAGGTAAGTATAATATGCCTACCTATAGGTATATATAGGTATAGTAGGAAGACAGAGTGACATGGATTAACGTAGGAGTCATCATTAGGTAATCCTTTGTTACATTTATTTTCTAAGAAGTCCTAGGAGGCCGAAATGAGTGCTAGTAGGAAATGGAATGACAGCAAAACAAAACAGATGAAAACTACTAATAGTTTTAAAGCAAGGAGAGGATTTTACTTGAGCTAATATGTTATTTTCTTTTTACCCTAGTAAAAATGACCCTACACATAAGTAATGCATTCATTTGCTGTTGTCTCTGGTTGTTGTTTTCTAGAGACCCACAAGCATTGAACTATTTTCTACATGGACCTAGTAATAAATCGGTGAGTAATACGCAGGCTGTCACAGTCGTACGTTTTGCTGCTTCTTTTACAGTCTGAGTGATCATTTTTTTGAATTTGTACCTTTGCAGAGCAATGAGGACTTGACTAACGCAGGATATTCTGCAGCCAATTCAAATTCGATTTTCGCCAACTCTAGTGTGAGTATTGGAAACTGCAGTGATCAGGTGTTTCTGTCTCATTGATGCCTGGTGACTGGAAACTATAATTGCTTTTGGATCATGATGGGAATCCTCACTTCGTCTTTTGCAGTTGCCACAAGAGGAAAATCTATTGAATTATGTTGACAGTTTCTACTTTTAACTTAGCCTATTAAGATTTTTACTTTACTATTTTCCTTAGCTTTCAGTTTTCTTTCTAAAATGCCACAGACACATAATCTGAAAAACTTAGAGGCTTTTGAACACTGTTACATAAGCTTTAAGAAAAAATCCTTCTGAATTATGGTTATGTTCTCATCCTTTTCATCCTAAGCGAGGAAAAGATCATAGTAACTGACACCTATTAAGCACTCAGTATGTTCTTGGCACTAAGAGCTTAACCAATATCAACCACACTAACCCTTACAATAATTCCGTGAACTATAGTAGGTGCTGTTAGTATCCATATTTGAAGATGAGGCAACTGAAGATTGGTACTTACCGAGTGTTACACAGCCAGGAGTTGCAGAGCTTGGAATTGAACCCAGGCCACCAGGTTCCAGGGTGCAGGTCCTTAAATTCTAGGAGCATCCAGATAAGAAATCTGACCTGGGGGACAGGGGAGTCCTGCCTGGAAACTATATCCAGATGGCTGTGTTTAAGCCCATGTTGCTTTAATCTCTTAACTGCTTTGTTCTCCATGGATGATAGCCCAGAGTCCCGCTGCCCAAGTCTGAATCCTTGCTCTGCCCCTTTCTAGCTCTGTAGCCTTGCTTATATTACTAAATCTCTATGAGGCTCGGGTTCTTTATTTGTAAATCCAGGAGAATGCTAGCTCTACCTCACAGGCTGGTTAAGATGAATGGAACTAGTCCATGGGCACACTGTTCAGTTAATGTCAACTTATTGCCATCATCAGGGTCTTTATTTTCTTCATCCATAATATGGAGTACCATTGGAGTAGCATTTGGAAAGTTCTTAGGAACGTACAGTTCTTTAAAGTATTGGAGTGTGTGCAAAGTATGTCAGAGCCTCCACATGCTAGGGGTGGGTTTAAAGTCACAACACTATCTCCTGTAAGGCTTGTGAATCAGTAGCAATTCTGAAATTCATTCTGCCTGGGCAGTAACCGCATGCATGCCTATAGCCCATAAAGAAGGTACTTAGCCTGTTTCCCGACACTACTGATGTTTACTCACCAGCTCTCCCCCTTCCATCTGAGTATGATTCTAACTCTTCAGGCTGTTTCATTCAGGGTGTATTTGGGGGGACTTGTATTATGTCATGGCAGTAGAAATATTTTAAACGCTTTGCAAACTATGAACTTTTAAACCCATGGTCTGTTAGTTTGTGCACTGTGAAAACATTACTGTGTATCACCACTCAGGAGATAATCCGCTGTTGCCTTGACCTTTCTCTGCAGAAACAAGCAAACACACCTCCTTGGTTTCGGTGGCTTTCCCCCACTTCCTTTCAAGTGACTTCAAGTTCTAATTGGGTGTCAGGTGAACTAGTCTTGCTTTTCTACCTTGTTCTTCCCGTCTTCTAGCCCCCAGAACACCATACCTTACTAGCCTATGGCTGAGAATTTCTAGGGTTTTGAAAACTGGACTGTTCATTCTTCTTTTTTTTTTCAGTCACACTGTGCGGCTTACAGGATCTTAGTTCCCCAGCCAGGGATTGAACCCAGGTCCTGGCAGTGAAAATACCAAGTCCTAACTGCTGGACCACCAAGGAATCCCTGGACTGTTTATTCTTGCTTGATCTATTTTTAAATGTTTTTCTTCACCTTAAAAAACTTTTAATTATGTTATACTATATATATAACAAGTTTACCATCCTAACCATTTTTAAGTATACAGTTTGATAGTGTAAAGTATATTCACATTGCCTTCACCTTGTGTTAAATAACTATTGATTTCATTTTTTTTCTTTTGTAATCCTGTCGTATCCCATGATAAACTTCTGGCCCAGTGGAGTGTCTCTGACTTATCAGTAACTGTGTTCAGTTCTCCGCATATGCCTGTCTTGTTGTCTCTGATTGGAATGCCCAGACCTTAAGGACTCATTACGGACAGACACTAACGCACAAGTGAGCACTTGACAAACGGTGACCAGCTTTTACTCTTGAATAGGACACTGATACAGTTTTTACAGCATCATAATGAGCTGATTACTTCTAAGAAACCAAATGCCCATTCACTCATTTCACATGGGAAGCTTCTTTTCATCCAGACTGATCTTGCCTGGATTGGGACAGGTTAGAACTAGGGGAGTTCTGAGAAACCTTGAAAGTCAAGGCTGAATCTGGGATACCGTCTGGACATCTAGTAGAACCACACTCAGAACTCGCAAAATTCACGTCTCCTCCTGTGGTACAAAGAACTAGACACTGCTGTCTCCTGGATATACACATACCCTAGGCTGAGTCCCATTCAAGCTTTGGACTTGGGAACAATCCTGAAAAATAATGTCTGTGCCACTATCTCAAAGAATAAAGCTACCCAGGTAGCCATGAGTATGTTTGCATTATTGATCTGTTCCCTATAAAATAATTTACCAAAATGAATAAATAAATAAAAATAAAATAATTTACCAGAGCAATGAATGCTTATACTTAGCAAAAAAAAAAAAAATCTTAAACATCATTACTAAGGAAATCAAGTGTCAGAATAAGATGAGCAGTTTGGAGAGTTGAGTCTAAAAAGCAGACTGTTATGCTTTATTCATATTCAAAAGTGAGATTCGTTTTTTGTTCTAAGAATCTCTTTCAGAGGTGAGATACGCCGTGTAACCTCCCGCTTATTTTTTTAGAATGCTGATCCTAAGTCAGCCCTCAAAGCTGTAAGCAGCCAGCTTGGAGAAGGGCCCAGTGATGGACTGCCACTTTCAAGTAGCCTTCAGTTTCTCGAAGATGAACTTGAGTCTTCTCCTCTTCCCGATCTCAGTGAGGACCAACCTTTCGACATTCTTCAGAAATCCTTGCAGGAGGCCAATATCACTGAACAGACATTGGCAGAAGAGGCATATCTGGACGCCAGTATAGGTTCAAGCCAACAGTTTGCACAAGCTCAGCTTCATCCCTCTTCATCAGCATCATTTACTCAGGCTTCTAATGTTCCTAATTACTCAGGTCAGACGCTGCAGCCTATAGGGGTGACTCCTGTGCCTGTTGGCACGTCGTTGGCAAGCAATACGGTGGGCGTGCACCATGGCTTCATGCACCACGTGGGGATCAGTGTGCCCAGCCAGCATTTGTCTAATAGCAGCCAGATTAGTGGTTCTGGACAAATACAGTTAATTGGGTCATTTGGTAATCAACCTTCCATGATGACTATTAATAACCTAGATGGATCACAAATTATACTAAAGGGTGGTGGGCAGCAAGCCCCCTCAAATGTGAGTGGAGGGCTTCTTGTTCACAGACAGACTCCTAATGGCAACTCCTTGTTTGGGAACTCCAGTTCCAGCCCAGTAGCACAGCCTGTTACTGTTCCGTTTAACAGCACAAATTTCCAAACATCTTTACCTGTGCATAACATCATCATACAAAGGGGTCTTGCACCAAATTCGAATAAAGTCCCGGTTAATATCCAGCCAAAGCCTATCCAGATGGGTCAGCAAAACACATACAATGTGAACAACTTAGGAATACAACAGCACCATGTTCAGCAAGGGATCTCGTTCGCCTCTGCAAGCTCACCCCAGGGCTCAGTGGTTGGTCCGCACATGTCCGTGAACATCGTAAACCAACAGAACACAAGGAAGCCCGTCACCTCGCAGGCCGTGAGCAGTGCCGGGGGCAGTATCGTTATTCATTCTCCTATGGGCCAGCCTCACACACCCCAGAGTCAGTTCCTCATACCTACGAGCCTTTCTGTCAATTCCAACTCGGTACACCACGTCCAGACCATCAATGGGCAGCTTCTTCAGACTCAGCCCTCTCAGCTCATTTCTGGCCAGGTGGCCTCAGAGCATGTCATGTTGAACAGAAACTCTTCCAACATGCTCAGGACCAACCAACCATATTCTGGACAGATGCTGAACAACCAGAATGCCGCCGTCCAGTTAGTGTCTGGGCAGACATTTGCCGCCTCCGGAAGCCCAGTGATTGTCAACCACGCCTCTCCTCAGATCGTCAGTGGACAGGTGCCTTTGCAGCAGGCATCACCCACCGTCTTGCACCTGTCCCCTGGGCAGAGCAGCGTCTCCCAAGGAAGACCTGGCTTCACCACCATGCCCTCAGTGACAAGCATGGCAGGACCTAGTCGGTTCCCTGTCGTCAGTTCATCCAGCACTGCCCATCCTAGTCTTGGGTCTGCGGTTCAGTCTGGTGCATCAGGATCAAACTTTACAGGAGATCAGCTGACCCAGCCAAACAGGACTCCAGGACCGGTCAGTGTGTCCCATCGTCTTCCAGTTCCTTCCTCCAAGTCTACCAGCGCCTTCAGTAACACACCTGGAGTAGGAAGCCAGCAGCAGCTCTTCTGTCAGGTAATGTCCCCTTCATCAAACAAATGCTTGGGTGATTGCAGAAGGGAAGAATGGAATATGTATTTGTAAAGAATATAGTTTTCATCCTAGGGTCCCAATTTATTATGTTAAGATGTTCAACTTATGATTGATTGCCTTTTTTCTTCTTAGTTAAAATGTTCTATCCCACATAGCCTTGTGGTTTAGGGTGGAGACTTCATGGATTTGACTCCATGGGAACAAGTCTCACCTTAACTAACCTCTCTAGACTTAAGTTTTTCCATCTGTATAATAGACTTTATATTAATAATACTACCATCCCACATAGTTATTGAGAAAGTTAAATGAGATAATCTGTATAAAGCGCTTAGCATGGTCCCTGGCAAATGGCAAATACTTAGTGTGTGCTTAGCTCATCGTGTCCAACTCTTTGCAACCCGGACTGTTAGCCGGCCAGCCTCCTCTGTCCATGGGATTTTTCAGGCCAGAATACTGGAGTGGGTTGTCATTTTCCTCCTCCAGGTGATCAAAGAGCCAGTATTAATACATATACATGATGGAATGTGTTATAGGCATTTAAAAGGAAAGATTATTTCAGATTATTTACTTACATCAAGGGATTTCCCTGGTGGATCAGACAGTAAAGAATCTTCCTGCAGTGTGGGAGGCCCAGGGTCAATCCCTGGGTTGGGAAGATCTGCTGGAGAAGGGAATGGCAACCCACTCCAGTATTCTTGCCTGGAGAATTCTATGGGCAGAGGAGCCTGTCAGGTCACAGTCCATGGGGTTGCAAAGAGTCAGACACGAGTGAGTGACTGACACTTTGGCTTCACTCTCACTTGCATCATATAGAAGCCACTAGGTCCTATGACTATGGACTGGGGAGAGAAGTCGTGGCTGTTTCTTGGGTGCCAACTGGAAAGGCTCAGGGACCTACTGAGACTCAGCAGTGGGTAACTGGCCTGCACAGAGGGATGCATACAAGAGGGAAGGATCCGGGCACTGGATGGACCAAGTACCTGAGCCTGTTCTTACCAGGCTGGTGTGCAGGTGAATGACCAGGCAGTCAGTCACACCATGTGAAGGTGGTGTTCCTGAGAAGCCTTTCAAACACTTGTCAGCGGTGGTTCCTCAGCCCATCTGCCAGTCCTTGAACTCCTATGGCTTCTGGCTCTCACACATTCTGAGAATGTTTTGTAGCCCCAGTTCCATACCCCACCTGCCCGCTGTGGTATACCCCCTCAACTCCTCCATTTTCCCTGCCTTTCTCCTTCGCATTTAGAAGAACTCAGAACCTCCTCTCTACCACGTAGGTCAATATTTTTTAAACTGTGTACCTTTGACTTAGTAACTCCATTAATCCTAAGGAAACAAAGATTATTTATGATTAAGGATGTTCAGTGTACACTTTTGGTATCAAAACTGTTTGTTTGTTTGTTTTGTTTGTTAAATTTTGTTTACATTTATTTGGCTGTCCCACGTCTTAATTGTGGCATGCCAGATCTTCGATATTAGTTGTGACATGTGGGATCTAGCTCCCCTGCATTGGGAGCGAGGAATATTAGCCACTGAACCACCAGGGAAGTCCCTCTGTATGTTTTGAAATAATGTCAGACTTATAGAAAAACTAGAGTTGTAAGAAGAGTGTAAAGAATTTTTGTGTACCCTTCAGCAAGATTCTCCAAATGTTAACTTTTTACCCCATTTGTTTTATTCTTCTTTCTCTCTCTCTGTTTCACACACACATACACAAACACACACATATAGTTTTGAAGAGTAAATTGCAGGCAATGATGCCTCTTGACCCCTACATACTTCAGTCTTAACAGGTTTATTTCTTGAAGTCAGGGGCATTCCACTACATAACCACAGTACTGTTATCAAAACCAAGAAGTCAGCATTATTACAATATTACTATTAAATCTATAGACTTTATTCTGTGTAGTTCATTTTCCTAATAATGTCCCTTCCGGCAAGAGAGAATAAAATATGTTTTGTTTTGGTTTTATGGTCCAGGATCCAACCTAGGATCACTGCCTAGTTCTATTGTCATGTCTTTAAATCTGAAACAGTTTCTTCATCTTTTATGACCTTGACTTTTTGAAGAGTACAAATCAGTTATGTTATTGAGTGTTCCTCAATTAGAGTTTCTCTAATGTTTCCTCTTGATGAAATTCAGGTTATACATTTTTGGTGGCCTTCCCTGGTGGCTTAGCAGTAAAGAATCTGCCTGCCAATGCAGTGGATGTGGGTTTGATCCCTGGTTCAGGAAGATCCCCTGGAGAAGGAAACAGCAACCCGCTCTGGTACACTTGCCTGGGAAATCCTATGGACAGAGGAGGCTAGTGGGTTATAGCATATGGGGTGTCAAAGAGTCAGACTCAACAACTAAACAACAACACCTTTTTGAGAGGATTGGCACAGAAGTGGTGCGTGTGTCCTCGTGAGGTGGACTTGTCCCACTCCTGGTGATGCTAACTCTGAGCACTTGCTTAAGGTGGGGTCTGCTTCATGTGATCTCTGATGTGTCATTAACAAGCTTCTTTGGGGAGCTACATTGAGATCATGTAGATATCGTTTCTTGCCAAACTTGAACAAACTAGTTTAAGCTTTCATTGAAAATTCCCAACTGAATCAGTTATTAGTCAGTCAGCTGTTACTGTGATGGTCACCACATAGAGACTTTCTAATTCCATCAAGTTGATTCTACCTTAATTGTTAGCATTCTGCTCTAAGGAAGAGCTTTCCTGTTTCTCCCTTTTACTTGTATCAGTATAGGCTCATAGATTCTTATCTTATTTAATGGGTTAAAAATTGTTGCAATCATTTATTTTGATGCTCAAATTGATTTTTTAAAATTATTTTTTAACATGAAACGAGATCATATGCTCTTTTATTAAAAATTTCACTTTGATGCTTAGGTTTGTTGGGATTTATATGTTTATTTAATTTTTTGGGTGCATGGCATGTGGGATCTTAGTTCCCTGATGAGGGGTTAAATCCACATCCCCTGCTTTGGCAGCGCAGAGTCATAACTACTGGACCGCCGGGGAAGTTCCACTCAAGTTGATTTGATGGCCACTGAGCGCCCCTCCAAATTGGCTGCTGGTCCCTCTGACATGTTTCCACTGTGCTTGGAGCACTGCCTTTTAATTTCTGGGAAACCATGATGTTCCATGTTCATCTTTCACTTTCCTGCCCCTGCCCTGGAATTCCGCCATTTTAGGGGCCTTGCTCTTTCTAGTGGAGAACAGTACTTAGAAGCCAAGATCTGAGCACTACATATTCATTGCTACTGACGTTATCACAACTGGGACTTACATATGTGTACACATTCACAACATCTGTAGCTGTCTGTTATCTATATATCTATGTTAAAAACAGTGAGTTCATACTGATACTTCAGTTCTAATCCAGGACCACCAGATTCGTTATTCAAGTCTCCTTTTCCATGTTTATCACTCCCTTTTCTAATAGTGAAGAAGCCTGCCACATAATATATTTGCTTATTTGCCCAGTCCTAGAATACATAGAAAATAGTTTTAGAATCACTAATTCATGGGCTTCCCTGGTGTTTCAGAGGGTAAAGTGTCTGCCTGCAATGCAGGAGACCTGGGTTTGATCCCTGGGTTGGGAAGATCCCTGGAGAAGGGAAAGGCTACCCACACCTGTATTCTGGACTGGAGAATTCCATGGACTATATAGTCCACGGGGTTGCAAAGAGTCAAACACAACTGAGTGAATTTCACTTATAAATTCATTTTAAGTGCACATTTAAACATGAAATATTTAAAATATACATTTAACTGTAAAATAGTTAATAAGCAATTTGCTATCTCTTTTAGAAAAATGATGAAAGACAATATGGTGAACTAGAAAATAGAAAACCCTCTTGCTTACCAAACACTCAGAAACTTGATTAAAAGGAAATGTACTACTCCATCAACAGCAGTTCCTTGGGTGGTGGAATTACAGATACTCTGTTTTCTTCTAATTTAAAAAATTTACCCATGGTAGAGGAGGTGATACCTAGAAAACATTTATCAACATATCGATGCATTTTTTAAAAGAGTAAAACTTCCCATTGGTAAAAATTAGAAACAGTTCCAAAATAGCTTAGAATGAAGAGTAAGCCCTCCCCTTCCAGGTTTCCCTACCAGAGGCCACCAGTGTCTCTGAGTTCTTTCTCTTTCTCTTCCCCCAGACATCCTTTGCATATTCAGCACACGTCACATATACACTTAACTCTGCAACACACCGTACCCATTTCCATACCCATTTTTACTTAATTAGATAATTTGAGGATCTCATGATATCTGTATATATTGGTCTACGTCATGTTTATTATAATTAATTATACATAATCAGCCACAGCATGGTCATTTCCTTTCTTTTTCATTTTTTTCAATAATGCTTCAATGAAGGGGGGAAAAAAATCTCTCTCTCTAACTCCCCAAAGTTTCAATTATCCAAAGGTAACAAGAAGCATATTCCGGCAGCTCCAAAGTAATTTTTTGTGACTTAATCTCAAAGAACATTGGGAACTAAATCTTGCATTATACCCCATGTGTTCTGCTCTAGGTTTTCCAGAACAATTAAAATATCAGGTATTTTGCAATAAGGAGGACATAACCTCAGAGGCTACACAAGCTGGAAAAGTAGTGTTGAGGTGCCGTCTAACATTTACACTCCCAGGAAATCCAGAAGCAGAGTGACTCTTTTTACTTTATAATTTCTGTATAAATTACCTTATAGAACATTGTAAGGAACAAAGATACCATTATCAAGGGCCTTCAATGTTTATTTACTTGGGGAAATTTCATTTAGCAAGTTTTGATACCATAAAGCGTTAATATTAAATGAGTTTTAAATATAAACTGTATTTATTTTTGCCATCGATAATACACTTATTTGGTTCAAAATTCAAAAGATACAGAAAGTTGTGTACTACAGTGAAAAATTTCCTTCCTCCTATCGCCAGCCACCCAGTTGCCTCTAGTTTAACCAGCTTCTTAAAGAGTGAACCTAAGTCCCCGCCTCACCTTTTCTTTTATGAAAACTTTCAGAACCGCAGAAAAGTTGGGAGAGTACAGTGGACCTCTGCAGCGAGATTCGCTACTTGTTTGTGTTTGGCAGCATTTGTTCTGTTTGTGTCTGGATGTCTCCGGTTCTCTCTCCAAACACAGACACAGACACACACACACACACACACACACACACACACACACACACTTTCCTCTGAACTATTTGAAAGTAAGTTGCAAAATGGCATGAGACGTGACCACTAAATTCTTTAGCAAGTATCTCCCCAAAACAAAGACTCTCTTCAACACAACCCCAGTATCACTATCATGCCCAGGAAATTTTACATTTGTGTAATAACATCATCAGATTTCTTCCTGTTGAGCCAGTAACACCCTTCATAGCAATGCCTCACTCTGGAGAGCACTGATCACTTACTGTTCCGTCTCTTTAGGCTGTAGCAGCCTGGATCAGTTGTTTCAAGGGGGGCCCTCAGCGCATTGACTGATTGTTTCCTCGTGGTTGGAGTCTGGCCAAGTGGCTGGCATATAATGTTTGTTTGTCCTTTTATGGGTGATCACTTGGTTCCCGTGGCCCCCCTGGCCAGGTTTCTCCTCGAGATATTCAAAAGTATCTTATTCCAGTACAAGGAAGACATAATCTCTGGGACGGTGTTTTGGGACTATGTGACCCTCTTGTTTCTCAGCCTTTCACCATTGACTTCACTGATATATAATACATTAGTGATTGTAAAATGATTTTCTAATTATCCTAGCTACTGTTAGTGATTGAGATTTTTCCAAAAAAGAGAGCTTTTCTTCTTCTCACATTGTATATACATGCATGCTGCTGCTGCTGCTGCTAAGTCACTTCAGTCGTGTCCGACTCTGTGCAACCCCATAGACGGCATAGAGGCTCCCCCGTCCCTGGGATTCTCCAGGCGAGAACACTGGAGTGGGTTGCCATTTCCTTCTCCAGTGCATGAAAGTGAAAAGTGAAAGTGAAGTGGCTCAGTTGTGTCCAACTCCTAGCGACCCCATGGACTGCAGCCTACCAGGCTCCTCCGTCCATGGGATTTTCCAGGCAAGAGTACTGGAGTGGGGTGCCATTGCCTTCTCTGGTATATATGTGTATGTGTGTGTATGACACTATGAAATCATAGTTGTTTTTTTTCTTTTTATTTTATTTAATTGGCTATGCCAGGTCTTAGTTGCAGCATGTGGGACCTAGTTCCCTGACCAGGGATTGAACCCAGGCCCCCCTACATTGGCAGTGTGGAGTCTTAGCCACTGGACCACCAGGGAAGTCCTGACATTGTAGTTTGTTTTTTCATTCATTTTAAAACTACTTATTATGGGGAATTTTATTTATTTACTTGTTTACTTTGGCTGCATCAGGTCTTCATTGCAGCATGCAGGATCTTTATTGCATCGTGTGGGGTCTATCGTTGCCAGGCACCGACTCAGTTGTGGTGTACAGGGTCAGTAGTTGTGGCCCGTGGGCTTAGTTGCTTCACGGCATATGGGATCTTAGTTTCCCAACCAGGATTTGAACCCATGTCCTCTGCATTGCAAGGTGGATTCTTAACCACTGGGCCACCAGGGGAGTCCCTATGAGGAACTTCAAACATGAACAAAAGTAGACAAGATAGTGTATTGAACCCTCATGCTCAGTCGGCTTCAGGGCTGACCCACTCATGGTTGCTTCTGTGTTATCCATACCTGACTCAGGCTTCCCTGCCCAGTGTTATTCTGAAGCTAATCGAGACACAGAAGTTCATCTCTAATTTTTTAGTGTATTTCTCTAAATATCGTGTATTTTCTTTCATAGTTAGTGTTGCAATCTATTGCTTTCCTTGTTCTTTTGATGCTTAAATCCTCCCCAGTTTGGTCAGTGGAGGCGAGGGCTGCTTAAGATGGGTTCTGTGCTTTTTTCACCTCCCCACCTCCTTTGGGCACTCTATGGGACAAGACGTTATAGGCATGTCTATGATTTCCTTGCCTCACACCTAGAATCAGTCATTTCTCTAAGTCATTCTCTGTGAATTTAAATCTCTTCCTGCAAAGAGTCATTTACAGGACTTAGGCTTTCTCATGAATGCTGCTGCTGCTGCTGCTGCTGCTAAGTTGCTTCAGTCATGTCCGACTCTGTGCGACCCCATAGACGGCAGCCCACCAGGCTCCCCCGTCCCTGGGATTCTCATGGATGGATTAATATTTTACAAATCACTGATTGAAGCAGTTTGCAAGAGTTTAGCCTAAACAAAGTAAGTCCAACTCTCTTTAGATCCAGGCAAGAATACTGGAGTGGGCTGCCATTTCCTTCTCCAGGGGATCTTCCTAACCCAGGGATCAAACCCAGGTCTCCCACATTGCAGGCAGACCCTTTAACCTCTGAGCCACCAGGGAAGCCCCTACTAACTAACTATAAAATTCCCTGAGAACTTTGTGTGAGAGATTTCTGGAGTGGTCACCACTGAAGTCTCCAGCCATCCCTGCCCCTCCCTAACTCCTTCCGCATCCAGCTCAGCCTGCCTACCTTACCATGGAACCACTGAATGCTCAGACACTCAGACTTCATAATCTAGGTGTTCTTGCTTTTTTCTTTTCCTTCTATACTTTTAATAGGTTATTAAATCCTACAAATTCTTCTTTGAATGTCTCATATCCATTCTTCCCAGTAACAATGAAAGTAATAATATTATTAACAACTGGTACATACCTTGGGGCCACAGGTAGCATTATTGTTCCCATTTTGCAGTCAAGGACTTGGAGGTTCAGAGCATGGGCGAATTGCTATAAAGGCAGACTTCACCTGCTAGCTGTCTTACCGCACTGCCTCCCATTGCTCTGCTTTCTGCATCCATACTTGGGGCTAGACTTTAAGAGGGACAGCAGTATAATGGGTAAAACGAGAGTTGGAATAGCAATCAGAGCTCACTTGCAGGTCATCTTCTGCCAGTGACTGGTTTTGTGATCCAAGTTCATATCTTAAATTCTGAGCCCTTGTTTTCTCTTGAAAATGAGGAAACCCTAGCCAAGCCATAGAATCATCTGGGGAGCTTTGTAAAAATATAGATACCCCCATAAATTCTGACTTAAATGGTTTGGATTAAAGGCTCTAGGCATTAGCATTTTCCAAAAGCTCCTCAAGTGATTCTAAAGTGCAAACAGGAAGAAGGGCCAATGAGTAGATGGTTCCCAAGGCCCATCCGTATTGTCATTAGGTGGCTATCACCATTGCCTGAGTGATTAATCTGCCTTCAGCCTCTTCCCAAAGTCTGGTTTATTCATCTTGCCAAAACATTTGTTCGATGACCTAACCTACATCATCTGGGAGCTTCTCATTGCACAGGAAAAAAGTACAAAACCCCACCCTAGCCCTTAAGCTGAACTCAAGCTGAACTCTTCAGGTTAGCCAGGCATGACCCCTCATGGTTTCCCAAACAGGCCAGACTCACTGTGAGCCCCAAGCCTCTGCTGATGGGTATCCACTGAATGTCCTTTCCTGTCTTGCCTGACGGCTTTCCCTCCATCAGGGCATCCAGACTTCTGAAAGAGTGAAGCCTTTCTCACACCATCCATTGATCTCTTCTCTGCACTTTTTGTTTATACTGCCCACCAGGTACATAACCACTCGCTGTACTGTTTACTTCATTGATTCATTCGTTCAGCAGTGTACCAGCACCTGCGTGGCCAGCCCTGGGCCATACGACAGGCTGTTGCAGGGCAGAAGGCAGCGGACAAGCTGACCAGTATTCTCAGTGCTCCGGTGGGAGCAGCCCAGAGCTCCAGGCTCCAGAAAGGAGCCTCTCACCCAGATGGGGCAGGTTTACATGAAATAGTGGTTTCTGACTGAGCCCTCCTAAGGGAGAAGGAAGTCATCCAGCAAGAAGGGGTCTGAGTCAAGAATGTTCAGGCAGTAGGATCAGCAAGTGCAAGGCCTTGGGCAGGGAAGAGAATGTGGTTCTGCAGGGGAAGGAGGACAGGTTCAAGTGAGGCATGAAGATTTAGGTGGGAAAGGTAAGCGGACACTAAATCCTACAGGACCTTGATGCTGCGCCACGGAGCCATCAGGGTGTCATAACCTAAGCCTGACATAGTGAAAACCGACTCCGCCTGGGTGGCTGTAGGAAGGGCGAGAAGTGAAATGGATTTGAGGCAGGTTAGATATAATTTCTGATTGATTGGCTGGAGTGGCAGAATAAGGGTGGCACAGATTCCTGACTTTTTTAAGCCAAAAAGTTGACTTAAAACTCAACATGCAGAAAACTAAGACCATGGCATCTGGTCCCATCACTTCATGGCAAATAGATGGGGAAACCATGGAAACAGTGAGAGACTTTATTTTGAGGGGCTCCAAAATCACTGTAGATGGTGACTGCAGCCATGAAATTAAAAGATGCTTGCTCTTTGGAAGAAAAGCTATATGACCAACCTAGACAACATATTAAAAAGCAGAGACATTACTTTGCCAACAAAGGTCCATTTTGTCAAAGCTATGGTTTTTCCAGTAGTTATGTATGGATGTGAGAGTTGGACTGTAAAGAAAGCTGAGGGCCGAAGAATTGATGCTTTTGAACTGTTGTGTTGGAGAAGACTCTTGAGAGTCCCTTGGACAGCAAGGAGATCCAACCAGTCCATCCTAAAGGAAACCAGGCCTGAATATTCATTGAAAGGACTGATGCTGAAACTCCAATACTTTAGCCACCTGATGTGAAGAACTGACTCATTTTAAAAGACCCTGATGCTGGGAAAAACCGAAGGTGGGAGAAGGGAACAACAGAGGGTGAGATGGTTGGATGGCATCACTGACTTGATGGACATGAGTTTGAGAAAGCTCTGGGAGATGGACAGGGAAGCCTGGCATGCTGCAGTCCATGGGGTCACAAAGAGTTGGACACACTGAGCAACTGAACTGAACTGAACTGAGATTCCTGACTGACAGCCAGGTTCACTGAAATAGAGAACAGGGGAAGCCATCGTGGTCTGAAGGGAAGTTCTGAGTTTAGTGTAGGATGTTCGTCAAGAGTGGGGTACTTGGGTGACAGCGGAGTTGTATGGGAGACGGCTCCGCATGCTGAAGCAGAGGGTGAGATGCCAGCTGAAGTGGGGCTGCCTTGCGTGTATATCACGATGGAAGCAGCCGGAGGGGAGGAAATGCGTCAGGAAGAGCGTGTCAGCAGAGAGGAAGAGTGGCCGCAAGAGAACCCTAACACACTTCAGCACTTGGGGTGGACGCAGAAAGACAAGTCCACAGTGAGACTCAGGATGTTCCAAAAAACCGAAAGGTCTTGGCAGTTTGGAAGCTAAGAAAGGAAAATGAGGCAGGCAGGGATAGCTGGGGCCCATAGAGTTGAGTGTCACTGAGGGGCTGGTGGAAGTCAGGATGGGACTGTTTCTGACATATTTAGCAACAGGGAGGCAGTTGTTGACCTTGGTAACATTTGTTTCCATGGAGTGATACGTGCAGAAGCCAGATTATAGATGAGGGGAGATGAGGAGTGTGGTGATGAGCATGGACAACTTCCAGAAAAATGACAGTAACTGACCCCGCAGTAGCTCCACAGATGTGTGGAGTCCAGTGGGTGATTTGTATAAGATACGGGAAAGCCTTGACCTTTTTTCCAAAGCCTTGGAAAGGAGAAGGACATGAATTCCAGGGCATCAGTGGGATTCTTTGTAGAAAAAAAAGGAGAGATGCTTCTGCCACTGTAACAGGGAAGGGGGAAAGGGATGACTAGGGATCAGGTGAGGTCATATCTTTGATAGTAAAAGGTGGAATGAATTCTCACCTGGCTTACAGGTTTGAAGACAATGAACTAGCCTTGAGTGGAAAATGAGCAGGGAGCTAGCCAGAGAAAGAAAGGGTTACTGGTCAGGCCTGAGGGCCTGAGATTGGCCACCATAACTGTGGTGCACTGATGGGCTGGGTTTGGGCCCACCTGGGTGTTCTCTGGCTGGTGAATGTTCAGAAGACAAGGCCTGTAGCGGTATCCTTCAGCCTCCCTCTTTGATTACCGTGGTATGGTGTATACAGTGAACGCCCAAATGTCTTAGTCAAGGTACTTTGGGTTGCAACTATCAGAAACTCACTCTAACTTGTTTAGCAAAAAAGAAGAACATCTCATGGAGTGCAACTCCTTTATAAGGGTCAGAACCAGGCTCTCTGCTGTTCCCTTGGCCTCTCCAAGATGACATGTGCCTACCTCTCTCCTTCACAGTCCCCTCTCCCTCTTCTGGCCCCAAGTGGCCAGCCCAGGCCAACGTCACAATATTTGCCAACCATTTAACAGGGACTGGGAAAAGAGAAAAAAGAAAACCAGAGACTAGCAAGTGCAGTGGTTTCCCCACCTTCAGAATACATCAGAATCCACTGGAGAGCTTTTTTTAATAAAGGATTCCTGAACGCCACATTGGATTTCTGAACCCATCTTTGTGGATGGAAACCCAAAACTTTGTCTTTCAGAAGCTCCCCCAGGTGATCACAATTAGGGTATAAACCTGCACTTGAGAACTGCTGCTGTTAGGTGCCCACCCGCTCCCCCCATTCTCAGTTCCAAGGAGCATCTGATTGGCCCACCGTGGTTCAGTCAGCCTTGACCCGAGGAGCCAGTCGTGGGTGACCTGAGGAAGCAGCCACATGGGGCCTCTGCTGCTCTGTACAGAGCCTTTGTTCAAATTAGGAAAAAGTGCGCCCTGAGCCGAAATAAAGAAAGGCACCCCTAGGAGGGAGAAGCTGCTCCCTGGCAGGGTTGGCAGTTTCCACGGGAAGAAGAGGTGCCCCTGCCCTGGATTCTAGCTCTGCACATCCTCGAGCCCTGTGTATGCCCACCACCCTGGCTTCACCCATTTCTGTGGCAGGGGGCAATTCCCAGAGGAGGGCGTGGGCTGGGAAGATTCCCAGTGCCCTCCCTCATTCAGCAGATGCCTGATGCTATCATCTTGCTAGTTTGTTGTGGGCTCTTACAAAGGGTACCACAGAGCTGGGGGCGGATAGATTCTGTACTCTGATTCATTGGGGGATTTCTCTGTATTCACATGGTATCAAGATAATGCAGGATCTAAAGAGTTAAAATCATACACTGATGTGAGCAGAGTTCTTGGAGCCAAGTTCGCAAGAAGATAGCCTTCAGTAGCTTCTCTATTGTAAAGAAAATATATTTCAAGAGGAAGGTATCTCCTTAGAGCTCAGGAGAAAAAGACCAGAATGATCAATTTTATTTCTGGAAAAGACTGTCAGTTGGGGGCAACCTAAACTTGGGGAGGTGGGGGGGAATGGCAGAAAGTTGTTGGCTGCTAGGGAGAGCTTTGGACTAGGAGGAAGCAGGGACCCCTATAACTTAGGCTTCTGTGGAATTCACTCACTCATTTTCATCTAATAGCGGTTCACCCTGTGCTCGCTGTGGTGTCAGGCCCTCTTCTGGTGCTGGGGATTCAGTAGTGCACCAGACAAAAGTCCTGCCCTGAAAATCAGGGGACTGGAAGCAACCAGTGACATCTGGAAACAGAGCGGGCCTGTCGGGCAGCAGAGCTTTCCAAACATACAGACCTGGTGAATGGAGGTATAACCCACATTCCCAGTGGATTGCTATTCTGCCATCACCCTGGCCCACCCAACCTCCACGTTACCCCATGGACCAGCTGGGGAGATCATTCCAGTCCCCAGCGGAGGCACACAGTGAGGGGCACCGGCAGCAGCTGGAGGATGAAAATGCGCTGATGCCAGTGTTGAGCCCCGACTCAGGTGGGCAAGAGGCCTGTGAAACACTCATACCAGAACCTGCTCAAATGAGAGGTACCCTGCGGGTAGAAGCCTTGCTTTCAGACACAGTGGCAATTTATGCCCTTTGCTGTTACTGTCGTTTGGTCACTAAGTCATGCCCCACTCTTTGCGACCCCATGGACTGCAACACACCAGGCCTCCCTGTTCTTCACTATCTCCCAGAGTTTGCCCAAGTTCATGTCCATTGGGTCGATGATGCCATCCAACCATCTCATCCTCTGTCACCCTCTTCTCCTTTTGTCTTCATTCTTTTCCCAGCATCAGGGTCTTTTCCAGTGAGTTGGCTGTTCGCATCATGTGGCCAAGATATTGGAGCTTCAGCTTCAGCATCAATCCTTCCAATGAGTATTCAGGACTGATTTCCTTTTAGGATTGACTGGTTTCATCTCCTTGCTATCCAAGGGATTCTCAAGAGTCTTCTCCAACATCACAATTGGAAAGCAGCTTTGACATTAGATTAGATTGTTCAGGGTATTTTTTTTTCTTGTTACTCTTCTATATTATGAAAACACACACACACATTTAGGAAAATAAAGAAAACATAAATGTACAGCTACCAAATAATTATAAGCAAATACCTGTGCGAGTAACCACTCAAGAAATGGACTTCTCAGCACCCACACAGACCACCTCCTCCTTCCGTGTGTCTCCGTAACCCAGCCCGCTCCTGACTTTCATGATGATTTCTTCTTTGCTTTTCTTATGTACTTTTTAAGTTTTTTTTTTTGTGGCTATGCTGGATGTCTTGTGGGGTATTAGTTCCCAACCAGGGATCAAACCCGAGCCCTCGGCAGTGAAAGCTCGGAGTCCTAACCACTGAACTACTGGAGAATTCCCTAGTGTTACTACTTATGTATGCATGGATTTTGTTTTATTTGTCTGTTTAATAGCTAACAGTCATTCAGGGTCGTGACTGATGAATAAGTTGGGAGATCAGGCTGTGTAGTGAGTGCCATTTACTTATTCGGTTTTTCAAAGTTGTATGCTCTTAAGCAAATAAGGATGAAATTCTTCTGTTTCACGTGAACTAGGCCTATTGAAAGAAATTCCAAACATGTTGTGTCCTGGTAGCACTGCTATGAGGACTTTGGTCATAAAAATGTATTCCTTCTGGTTCATCTATTCATCTGTTGATCTCGTTATTTCAGAGTCCCGTCTAGAATATAGCCTTGCCCTGTCAGACCACATTTTCCCAACTTTTATCTGTTTTTTTTTATCCAAAGTGGTACCTTTCTTTCTTTCTTTTTTGACCACACCTTGCAGCTTGTAGGAACTCAGTTCCCCAACTGGGGGTTGAACCTGGGCCACAGCAGTGAAAGCCCAGAGTCCTAGCCACTAGGTCAAGGGGGCCCTTAGTGTTTGTCTACTGGAAATACTTGTGAGGAAAGCCGCAGTCCTCCCTACAACATGGATATCCTCCTTGTGGCTTCTCTGCAGTAGGAGAGTGTGGAGTTCTGTTCCAGGGGAAACTCTGAAGACTGGGAGGTTCTCCCCTGTGGTGTTCTCACTAAGAACATATGACTATTGCCTGTAGACTTAGGAGATGCAGGTCCAAGCTTTCCTGCTAATGGAAAGATGAGCAAGGTGACCATTTCCATCTTTGTAATGACCTCCTCCAGTCTCTCTTGGATGATGTCAAATCCCTCTTCATTTTTGTATTAGAAAAAGGAGCCAAATAGATCATTGTTTAGCATAATTCACTGTTTAGAACAGAAATATTAACATATCTAGTTAACTGGATTGTTGGCTAGTGACCAGGCATTACCCAGTTCTGTGAGCGGCCACATGTGAATGGTTGGTGGGAAACTTCCTTAGGCCAAAGTCACAGGTCATCAGCCATGGAGATGGTGGCACTGAATCATCTGCTGGTGTACGAAACTGAAGGAAAAGCTGGAAACACTGCGCTGTGAAATAGTGATGACGTAAAGGATTAAAAATTGGGTGTGGTTTAGAAACCCACCCTTTATTGTACGTGCGTTGTGTGCCCAGTCGCTTCAGTCGTGTCCCGCTCTTTGTGAACCTGTGGACTTTAGCCTGCCAGGCTCCTCTGTCCATGGGATGCTCCAGGCAAGAAAACTGGAGTGGGTTGCCATGCCTTCCTCCAGGAGATCTTCCCATCCCAGGGATTGAACTTGTGTCTCCTGCATTGCAGGCAGATTCTTTACCACTGAGCCACCAAGGAAGCCCAGAAACTGTTTATCACTTTTAATGCATTATAGAGATAACAGATTTTTTTAGACCTAGAACTTGTTAGCCCTTAAACATCACCCAGTTCATCTTCCTTATTTATAGAAAAACATATAACAGTTTAAACATCAGATTAATTTTTCTAGTCATATTTTACTCAGACTAATATTCAGTTGAATTTACATTTCCCACCACCTGCCACCTAAGGCTGTTATTTCACGAACCAAAGATCTCCCAGACAGCAGGGGTGAGAGGTCCTTCAGATCATCTACACAGCAAACAGCAAGTGTTGACAATAGATTTGGGGTTGGCACTTAGGCCCTGGCTGGGTGCTCAGCATTCCTGCAGACCCGGAATAGTCAAGGTCATAATCCTTGCAGGTGTGATAAAGCATTCCTGAAGCTAGAAACTGTTGAGGGGCAGAAACTGAGTTCCAGGCTCAGCTCTGCATCTGAGCACCATGGATACAGGAGTTCCAGGAGCAAGAAAGCAGCTGGTGTCAATGCACTCTGCATCCCTGAATGGTGTCAAGAAGACTCAGCGTGCCTAGAGGCTTGAGGGTACTCTTTGCAGTTCTCCCAATGTGACAGGGAAAATTGTTTTGTAATCTAACCTGAAGGAGATGCAGGAGACTCATTAACTGGCTTGGTTGGCATTTTAAGTGATCTTTTAAAGCTTTTATCATGGATTTAATTTTTCCATCTTGGCCTTGTTTTTCACAGGCTCAGAAAAAAAGCTTGAATCAGACTTCCCCCATTTCTGCTTCCAAGACCACAGATGGCCTGAGGCCAGCACCCATGCCAGGCCTCTTGAGCACCGCACTGCCAGGTCAGGAGCCCCCCCTGAGCTTGCCTCAGTCCGTGCCCATCTTCCCAGGGGGCACTCTCTGCACACCCGTCATCCTGCATCTCTTCCACTCCGCTTCACCTCTGCTCTGATCCTGCCTGCCTTCTGTGTTCCTTCCACCTGAATTATATACCGTGCTGCATCTGTGCCATCATTTTATATAAAAAATGAGAAATTAAAACACCTCTGTTAAGCTATGTTCAAAAAGTGTGCTGCTTAGAAAGAGTGAAATCTAGTATTTTGAAAATAGTAAAATGAAAATAGTATTATATGGCACATGTGACTTTGCGGCTATCCTCGTGTTGCTTGGTTTAGGTATATTTAGAATTCACCCCTCTGAGACAGAAAGTATCATGGGTCATGTCTCCCATTGCTTCTAAAGCTTTGAACACCCACACTGCTCAGTAAGTACCAGAAAAGATGACACTATGAACACGCATAGCCAGTCCCATTTGGGCCTCCCTTTCCTGAAGTTGTGAGTATTTGGAGGTTCGGCGGTACTGACAGATCACTGGCTCAAGGCCTGTTCTGTAGACCTTAGATGATTGGAAACTGCAGCATTGACAGCTTTTATTTATTACCATTCAGGGATGTGTTTATTTCTATGTGTTACGTAAATAATCTTTCATAACCCTTACCTCTGCTTTTTGCACTTTGGTAGATAAATGTACTTCCTGCTTTCCTTTCTCATAGCCAACATCCATGATAAATTTATTTCAGCAAGTTCAGTAATGTATGTACATTAGACTCTAGGGGTTACCTGCCAGGCCTGATTTGCTGTTTCTGTTGAATGTTGTCTCATGTGTTCATTCTAATAGGGCAGGATTCTGGAAGCAAAGTTATACCAGCGTCCTTAGGAACCACACAGCCCCAGGAAAAAGTCGTTGGATCACCTCCTGGCCAGCCAACGGTGCAGGTAGAAGACAGTTTGCCTGGCTTCTTAATGTTCAGTGTGATTGAAAGAAAATGTCACATCCCCTTCTATACAGTCAGCCCTGATGCCCTGTATGCCCACAAAAGTGCTCGCTGAAGACCTTCCCCAAGGGCCAGGTCTTGTCATATCAGTGTTTCTAGGATGAATGCATCTATTCCTTACGTACTTTCAGTGCTATGATTTCTTCATGAATCAATAAGATACCAACAGTTGTCCACCTGAAACTATCACAACATTATTAATCAGCTGTACTCCAAAACAGAAGGTTTAATTAAAAAGAAAAAATTAATCCTCAAGAGCAAAAGTAAATAGAATGTGTCCCAAAATAAAATAGTAATACATTAATACATTTGTTTAAAGAAATAATTTATAGCCTTTTAATTACATTTTAGCTGAAAAATTCCATTCTGATTTTTCTTGGAAAATGTATTCATGTGAAAATATTAAGTACTTATTAAATAAAACAGTGCAAAAATTTATCTTTTAAAAATAAAAATGATTTTGAATACAAAATAATATACCAGCAGCCAACACATAATAGGCACTCAAAAATGAAGTTTACTGTTGAATGATAATGACCATTATCTTATCAAAAGTGGATCTGTTCCTCTTAGTTTTACTAGAGATTTCTTCCCCCTGTCAGAGTGTAGGAAGTAGTCAGACTCTATGGTCTTTTAACTCATCCACTGGTCTAAAAAGGAAGAAACAAATTTTTTGTCTTCCATTTTCTAAGGCCTTAGTTTCTTTTCCATCAGTTTTTCCAGTTAATAGCAAGGCAATGGCACCCCACTCCAGTACTCTGCCTGGAAAATCCCATGGACGGAGGAGCCTCGTGGGCTGCAGTCCATGGGGTCGCTGAGAGTCGGACACGACTGAGCAACTTCACTTTCACTTTTCACTTTCATGCATTGGAGAAGGAAATGGCAACCCTCTCCAGTGTTCTTGCCTGGAGAATCCCGGGGACGGGGGAGCCTGGTGGGCTGCCGTCTATGGGGTCACACAGAGTCAGACACGACAGAAGAGACTTAGCAGCAGCAGCAGCTTAATGAAATTTGTGATTGTCTGGGCCTGCCTGGAATACTCAGTGAAGGACCTGGCTCGGTTCTCAGGCTCTGACGTAAGGAGTATTTGTTCCTTACT
Source organism: Ovis canadensis (assembly GCF_042477335.2). NCBI lineage: Eukaryota > Metazoa > Chordata > Mammalia > Artiodactyla > Bovidae > Ovis > Ovis canadensis. The sequence goes on from NC_091264.1 coordinate 31,602,615, forward strand.
GTGGTCTAAGAAACGCCCTGCTAGATCACACACCTGGACTGGATGTGACAAGAGCCCAGATGTGCTTGCTCCCTCACTGACTACTGAGAAGATGAGCTGAGGACTATCTACTGAATGAATGTTCAGCTGGTTATGAAGCTGGCACTTAAAATATTGTTTTTCAAAAACACAATGAAAGGACTTCTCCGGTCATGCAGTGGCTAAGACTCTGTGCGCTTCCAATGCAGGGGTCCCGGATCGATCCCTGGTCAGGGAATTAGCTCTCACATGCTACAACTAAGAACTGGTGCAGCCAAACTAAAAACAATAATGAGCATTTAAGGGCTTCCCTGGTTGTCCAGCGGTTAAGATTCTGTTTCTACTGCAGAGGGGCATGAGTTTGATCCCTGGTCAGGGAAGTTCCACGTGTCACGAGGTGGCCAAAGGAAAAAATAAAAACATAATGAAGTGTTTGTAGAGGGAGCTGGGAATTCAGGCTGTAAGGTACAAGTGAATCCCTTCAAGGAGCTGGTAGCACAGCTGTCTATAATCTTGACACAGCGCAGCTTTGCTGCATGGGTCTGTGGGACTTCCTTGTTTCGTTTTCCAACGTGGCAAATTCTACATTCTTAGAGTGTGCTCTTGATAGAGAGTTGAAAAGGCTGCAGCCACAGTGACCTTTATGTGGAACTGTGTTCTGCTATGTTTCCTGCAGAAGGGACTAAGAAGGGGTGTGTTTTGTCCTCAGGTGGATGGCCATCCAGGAGGACAGAAGAGGCCTGCTGCCAAACAGCTGACTAAAGGAGCTTTGTGAGTCCCCTTCGGAAATGACCCATTTTGAATGTTTTTCTAGGTTTCTAACCTTCAACAAATAGACAACAGCCCTCAGGTCACGATGCTATATGTTTTTAAAGTATACTCTGGAAGCCTTTCCCTATAGTTTGTTAGCACCTGTATATATATCAAATGTATTTTGAGCCTACTGCTTACCCTTTTGTTTTTAAGAATAGTTCTTTGTCTTCTTAGCAACCACATGCCCTTTGACTGGCCTCAGGGTCTCTGAGAAGCAGGGTTAGATAAATCCCTCTGTTCAGAACAGAAATGTTAACCAGAAGCTTAGCTGGCCAGTGGTGAGGCTTTGCCAGGGTCTGTGTGAGCACCTGCACTTGAATGGTTGGTGGGAACATGGTGCTTTAGAGGCCAGGGTCATACTTTGAGACTAAACTCAGGGTCAGACCAAACTAAACCCACCATGATGTACAGAGTATAAAACTATACTATAGATGATAACATCCTTGGATGTCTCATTGTCTTTGCATACAAATGACCATTGTGATTAGATTTCTTGACCTGACTCAACGCAGCCATCGGCAATTTCTCTCTCACAGCATTCTCCAGCAGTTACAGAGGGACCAAGCCCACGCGGTGACGCCTGACAAAAATCAGTTCCGGTCACTCAGCGACGCGGTGCAGAGGCTGCTGTCCTACCACGTGTGCCAGGGCTCCATGCCCACGGAGGAGGACCTGAAGAAAGGTAAGCAGGCTGGAGCCCCAGAGCGCCTCCTGGGGACACGGCTCATGGGAGAACCTGAGCTCGTTGCCTCCAAATGGTCACTGGAGTACTCTTTTTCACCGCAGACCTGCCATCTTCCCAGTTTGCTTGGTTTCCCAGGCCGTGTTGAGAATTGTGACTTATTTTTCTCTGCATTCTGTGAAGGGATACCCAAATGTCTGGACATTTTATGGGCAAGTTTGAGGGCAGTGAATGCAGAACATTGTCTGGACTCTGGCTGCAGGGGGGACAGCCCTGGGCTAGGTGCTCTGCACAGTGATTCAGGCACAGTCCTTGCGTTTAGGCTGAGTACACACATACCCTGCGCTGTTAGCATCACCTTTATGAATTAGATAGATGCTGTAGCCCTCTAAAAGCTTTGAGATTCCAAAGGCAGTCCAAGGCACTGCCCCACATCCAGAAACTGGCGAAACGTTTAGAGGTAACATCCTCTTATCCCACCTTGAGCTTAGCCCATTCCGATGCCTGGCCCTGCTGCCTGTCTCAGCCACGCTGCCCAGTTCTACTCTCCTTCCCACCACGTTCCCAGCCTGGACCCCGTCAGGCACCCTTCACTGCTTGAATCAGCCCCTCAGCTGCCCCCAGACTTGTCCTTCCGGCCAGGGTCTCTAACGGGAGCGCAGCCATCAGCCCACTGGGAGCTTCCCTGGGAGGGCCAGGGTGCTCTTCATCCTCATCCAGCATGAAATAGGGATGTGGAGGCTCTGAGAAGAGCGAAGTGGAAACTGAGACGTTTGGAGACAAAGGACAGAGCCACAGGACCGTGATGTGCGAGATGCCCTGGACCAGTTGGTGTGGTTACGGGAGCCTGGTCTGCCCAGCCCAGACAGTAGGACCCCAGTGTCTCAGTGTTTCAGGTTTTCATGCTCTGGAAGCAAGTGGAGGCTTCGGTCCCCTGAGCTAGTAGATGACTCTCTGTTCACTGATATTTGCTGCTCTGCTGTGTTTCATGGTTTTCTTTTATAGATGCTCTTAAAGGAGTTATGTTTTGGTTTCCTAATCAGAGTTAAAACAAGCTACTATTAAAATGAGTTTCTGAGAGCACATGCCAGTGAACAGGAAGGGAAAGCCGTGCAGAGGCATCGCGTCTAACCAAGGAAGAGCTAAACTAAGAGAGAAAATGGAGGAAGGAAGGGCCTAGTGGTTGATGTGCACTCTCTCACTGTTTTTTTCCTCTCTCTCTTTTTAAAGTTGACAGTGAATTTGAAACAGTTGCCACTCAGCTCCTGAAAAGGACCCAAGCTATGCTTAACAAGTACAGATGCCTGCTCTTGGAGGACGCCATGGTAAAGTTCCACTGAGCACAGTTTGTTTCTTAAACTCCACAGGTCACAGCTACTAACTCAGAGAGAAAAACTTCAAGGAATTACATTTTCCCACCATAGTTTAAAAGGAACAGATACTTAAAATTGTAGAAAAACTTACCTTTGCCTGTATCTACTACTAACAGCAGCTGTGGGTTGGCCAAAAAGTTTGTTTGGGTTTTTTGTGCATTTTCTGTACGAACTTTTTGGCCGACGCAAATACAAGCGCTGTGCTCTCCGTGATTGATCACTCTCAGTGCGTGCCATTGTTTTCCTGGTGCCAAGTGAGGAATTGGGGCTTGCTTACGTAACTTGCCCGATGCCATACAGCCAGGAAGTTTGTTCTGTAATTAGCAGAGATGGGATACAGACCAGGACCACCTGACCCCCCTCCATACTCCGATGCTGTCCACTGCCTCTTATCAACTGAAGAGGCAGGAGAGGACTGGTGACACTTGTGCTGAAGGTTGTTCAGAATAATATCTGAAGAGATGAGGTGACAGACATTAAAATTAGTTTTGTCTTGTTTTCAGTTGAGAGATCACTAACGTCATAAAAATCATGCTTCATTTTAAAATGTACAACTTGATGGATTTTAATATGTTCACAGACTATGCAGCCATCAGCACCCCCTAACTCCAGAGCATTTTCAGCCCTCCAAATAGAAACTAAAATTGATTTTAAAGCACAGCGAACTAGAGAAAGGAGTAAGATTATCTCTGAAAATGATGGAAAGACCAAATCTATCTGAGATTTTAGAAGCAGTTCTAAAATCATACAGACTAATAAATTGGTCTCTTATAAGTGGCTTCTTTTTTTTCGGTTGCGCTGGGTCTCTGTTGCTATGTACAGGCTTCTCTCTAGTTGCGGCAAGCAGGGGCCATCCTCCCGTCATGCGCAGACTTACTGCAGTGGCTGCTCGGGTTTGCAGGCTTTGGTAGTGTCGGTTCCCGGCCTCTAGGGCGCAGGCTTAGTAGTTAACGGCATGTGGGCTTCGTTCCCTGAGTCATGTGGGAATCTTCCTAGACCACAGATGGAACCCGTGTTCCCTGCATTGGCAGCTGGATTCTTATCCACTATACCACCAGGGGAGTCCATAACTGGCTTTTAATTTGAAATCAGCTTTGAAAATTTACCTTGGAAGAGTAAGTGAACTCTATTATATATGTATACTGTATAGTGTAAATATGTATGTATGTTTGTGTTTACTTTATGCGTGTGTGTATATATATATATAAACAGGCATCAGTTCAGTTCAGTTCAGTCGCTCAGTCATGTCCAACTCTTTGTGACCCCATGAATCGCAGCACGCCAGGCCTCCCTGTCTATCACCAACTCCCAGAGTTCACTCAAACTCACGTCCATCAAGTCAGTGATGCCATCCAGCCATCTCATCCTCGGTCGTCCCCTTCTCCTCCTGCCCCCAATCCCTCCCAGCATCAGAGTCTTTTCCAATGAGTCAACTCTTCGCATGAGGTAGCCAAAGTACTGGAGTTTCAGCTTTAGCATCATTCCTTCCAAAGAAATCCCAGGGTTGATCTCCTTCAGAATGGACTGGTTGGATCTCCTTGTAGTCCAAGGGACTCTCAAGAGTCTTCTCCAACACCACAGTTCAAAAGCATCAATTCTTCAGCACTCAGCTTTCTTCACAGTCTAACTCTCACATCCATACATGACTACTGGAAAAACCATAGCCTTTACTAGATGGACCTTTGTTAGCAAAGTAATGTCTCTGCTTTTGAATATGCTATCTAGGTTGGTCATACTTTCCTTCCAAGGAGTAAGCATCTTTTAATTTCATGGTTGCAGTCACCATCTGCAGTAATTTTGGAGCCCAAAAAAATAAAGTCTGACACTGTTTCCACTGTTTCCCCATCTATTTCCCATGAAGTGATGGGACCAGATGCCATGATCTTAGTTTTCTAAATGTTGAGCTTTAAGCCAACTTTTTTACTCTCCTCTTTAACTTTTATCAAGAGGCTTTTTAGTTCCTCTTCACTTTCTGCCATAAGGGTGGTGTCATCTGCATATCTGAGGTTATTGATATTTCTCCTGACAATCTTGATTTCAGCTTGTGCTTTTTCCAGCCCAGCGTTTCTCATGATGTACTCTGCATAGAAGTTAAATAAGCAGGGTGACAATATACAGCCTTGACGTACTCCTTTTCCTATTTGAAACCAGTGTGTTGTTCCGTAAACAGGCATACGTCAGAGCTATTGAGGGTTTATTTCCCCAGACCACCTCAATAAAGTGAATATCACAGTAAAGTGACTCACATGAACTTTTTGGTTTCCCGATGCATATAAAAGTTATGTGTACACTATAATCTGTTAAGTATGCAATAGCATTGTGTCCAGAACAAAAATGTATATGTCTTAATTTAAAATACTTTATTGCTTAAAAATGCTAACCATCATCTGAGCCTTCAGTGAGTTGTAATCTTTTTGCTGGCAGAAGGTTTGAAATATTGGGAGAACAGAGACATGAAATAAGCAAATATGGTTCAACGTTTGCTGGGAAAATGGTGCCAATAGACTTTCTCAGTGCAGGGGTGCCACAAACCTTCGATTTGTTTTAAAAAAATGCAATATCTACAAAGCACAATGAAATGAGATATGCCTGTAATTTATATATATTCATTTTAAATTGTGCCACCAAAGTCAAACAGTTGTTCTTGCTTTGACAATCATGTCTGTAATAAAACTGAGCTATCAAGAAGACTAACTGTCATTCATGAGAAAAGGATCATTTGGACAGATTTGGACAAATGAACTAATTATTTGGACAAATTATGTCTGCCATGAATTATGTTAAATTATTTTATGTTGAATAAATAAAACATAAATTATTTTATGTAAAATAAGAGTAAATAAGATTTGATTTTGTACAGCAAGAAATAATTCTAAGGAAAGCCTTAATACAGAACACGATCATGGGGCATTCCCTGGTGGTGCAGTGGTTAGGACTCTGCACTTTCACTCCCATGGCCCAGGTTCAGTCCCTGATCAGGGGACTAAGACCCCACAAGCTGTGCTGCAAGGCCAAAACAGAATTATAGCGGAGCAAAATATGAAGTAAAAGCGTGTCTGAACAAAAAGATTTCCAACATGTCATTAAGCAGAGGAGGGAATAAGGAGAGAATAGTGCATATAGTTGCTTGTCATTTGTGTGCAAGAAATAGTGAATGAATAATGCAAATGTGTGCGTGTGCATACAGTGTCTCTGGAGGAGTCTGTCACGGCAGCGGGTGCCTACAGAGAGGGCCCTGTGTGGGTGGGAAGGCACTGCACAGGTCAGGCGAAGAAGGAAGGCTCACTTTCCACCTCCCCTTTTAGTACCTTTTGAAGTTTGTACCAATGTTGTAAATGACCTTTTCCCAAAAAATACAATTTTTAAAAATATGTCAACGATAAACACATTTTCTTCTCTGATTGCTTCCTCTGTCCCCCAAATGCAGCAAGATGTTCGCAGTTGTTAAAAGGCATCTGAAATGACTAGACTCTCTCATTTTTAGCGGATCAACCCCTCCGCTGAGATGGTGATGATTGACAGAATGTTCAACCAGGAGGAAAGAGCTTCTCTGTCCCGGGACAAGCGTTTGGCACTCGTAGACCCCGGTAAGAAATGTCAGAGTGAAAGCCGAGGAGAGCTCCTGCCAGGGTTCCGGGGCCGTGGCTTTGGGGAGACCGTCTGAACTGACCTTGTGGGATAAGACCTGAAGGTAGACCCTGGATTCCAGGGAGAAAAAATCCAGAGTTGAGAGCACAATATGAAACCTCTGAGAAGGTCTATGTTCTGCAGAATCCAAACCGGAATTTGACATTTGGTTAACTGAGTCTTCTTCTTTCCTGTAAACTGACACTTCTCAATCTTTCTCTAGTTTTCGAGAACTAAAGTAAGTCAGAAGCCTTCCCAGAAGCAAGTAAACCTCAGCCAGTTATTGAGTTGTCTTACTGTGTGCCAGACCTTGTTGGGGGGGAGTCAGTGAGGCATGGTCCCTGCCCGTAAGCTATTGGATGGTAGTGCTCCTTGTGGGTACTCTGAACACCCCATCAGCTTCCTGCCGTTTGCATCATGCTAGAGTCAACCCACATTCCGCCTTTTAGAAATGGGTTCTCAGGACTGCCCTGGTGGTCCAGTGGTTACGAATCTGCCTGCCAATGGAGGCAGCATGGGTCCCATCCCTGACTGGGAAACTAAAATCCTGCATACCACACAGTATGGCCAAAAAATAGAAAAAAAAGAAAAAAGTATTCTCCATACTATTTTCTAGCCTCTGAAATTTTTAAATCCAATAACATTATAACAATTTGTGGAGTATGGATTTTCACCCATATTTTCACCATCCTATAAATGTTTTTATTCCTACAAGCTTTCTTCAGTTCTGGTTCCCACTTGTATATATCACTTACAGGTTGCTTTCATAGGGCACCCTCCAGCTGTGCTTCTGCACGTTCCTGGACGTGAACGACTGATTGAGAGGGCGGGGTGGGGCAGTCTGCACCTGACCCACTGAGGGGCGGCTGTCTAGTCTCACTGTCTCCTTCTTTCATTAACATCCTTTTCGTTCCCAATTGCAGAGGGTTTTCAGGCTGATTTCTGTTGTTCCTTCAAACTCGATAAAGCTGCCCATGAGATGCAGTTCGGCCGGAGTGACCAGCATGGCGGTAAAACAGCAAGTTCCGTGCATCTGACAGCCAAGGCCCAGAGCAGAGACCGAGCCAAAGCAGGCCTGGCAGAACCAATGAATCATGACCAATTTCATCTAGTGCCTAATCATATCGTGGTCTCCGCAGAAGGAAACATTTCTAAAAAAACCGACTGCCTCGGCAGAGCACTGAAATTTGACAAAGTGGGCTCCACTCAGTACCGGAGTGCATCTGAAGAGAAAACCAGCCGGAGAGACTCCGCAAAAGGCAGCGAGTGCTCCCCTGGGCCTGAAGGCCACCGGAAAAACTCGTCCAGACCAGATCACGGTCCCGACAGCAAACTCTCAAGCCTCCTAGTAGATTCGCACCTGGAGATGACCTGTAACAGCTCCTTCCAGGACAAGACGCTGCGGAATTCTCCAAAGAATGAAGTTTTACACACAGACATCATGAAAGGGTCAGGCGAGCCCCAGCCCGATCTCCAGCTCACTAAGAGTTTAGAAACGACATTTAAGAACATCTTGGAACTCAAAAAGGCTGGGCGGCAGTCCCAGAGTGACCCCACGGTTAGCGGCTCTGTCGAGTTAGATTTCCCCAACTTTTCTCCAATGGCTTCGCAGGAAAACTGCCTGGAAAAGTTCATCCCGGACCACAGTGAAGGCGTCGTAGAAACTGACTCTATTTTAGAAGCAGCTGTAAATAGTATCCTAGAGTGTTAATAGCGCAGTCCTCCCCTCACCTGCCCCGAGACCCCGCCCCGGACAAGTTACATTCTTTCCTGGCAGAAGCAATGGGAACGGTCTCCTGTCTCCAGCCTGCTTGGTCTTTCATCACAGGTTATTCTTTCTAATTTCAGTCCCATTCTTTGTTTAAGAGCAATACTCGTCGTGGTTACAGGGAGATCCTTCAGTAAAGCTGATCCTTACTAGAAAGCAGTCTGATAGGCCCTATACATTTCAAGTGTTTTAAAAGTGCTTATCGTCATTTTTGTTGTTGTTTATTTTTTTTTCCCAAACACTGTAATTTAATGAGATCACAGTACACTTGGCCCTAGGTAAAATTCTGACAATCATAAGTCCTTTGAAAAGAACAGACTTTATTAAAGAAAATCAAACAGGACTGTTAGAAGATACTTTTTAAAGAATATCCCCACTGCATCTCCAAATTTGGGCTTCGAGGGGGGTGGGTCTTGGGGCTGTCGTGGGCCAGGAGACCGCATGGCTCTCCCCTCGGCCATCTGTGAGCAGTTAGTCCTGGCTACTCTGCTGGGACCCACAACCCCGGCCTCAGCACCTATAGCGCACAAGCAGGGCTTCCTGTTCATTCAAGTGCTTTTCTGATGCTCCCTGAGCAAAACCTCACCTCTTCAGCATATCCATGTTGAATTTCATGTAGGGAAAACTTTGTTTTGAGTTGCAGCAGCATGACTTGAGATAATCTCACCAGGCAAAATAAAGGAAAAATGGAAACCAGTTAAGTGGCACAGTGTACAGGGGAGGCCAGGATCGAGCCTTGAGGAATATAATATGTATATATGTAAAAGCATATATATTATGTTCACTGTTGAGAAAAAAAACAAGTGTTTTGCATTCTACAATTGGGTCTAGTCAACATACAGTGTATGTTTTTGTTGGTTGCTGGGTTTTGTTTCATTCAACCTCTCTGCGCACCCCCTCCCACAACAAATAGCCAAGCGTCAAAAGCACTTTCATTTGAAAACTGTGTTATAATTTTTCAGTTTAAGTGTTAAGGGGACTTTGGCCTTTTTCTGCTTCTTGTTGTCTGAGAACAGTAGTCACACCCCCCGGCAGCAATCATTACCAAAACGCAGACAGACCAAAGGTAACCAGCCAGCCCACCACTGAAGGGAAAGGTCTGAGACCCGGATGCCCACTTGAGAGCCAAAGGACACGCCCTGTCATGGTTTGGCCCATGTTCATGTTCATGGGTGTGACTTACTGCTTTATTTATTGATACTTCTTTTCGGGGAGCTTTCCCCGTTTTCCTTTCTGTATGCCTGCCCCAGGTCCTCCCATTTCTGTTGTCACTTTCCTTCTCAAGGTCCCTGCAACCATCAGTGTCCCCCAGCACTGGGAACGCTACACGCGGCATTCCGTGCGTGCTGTCTGACATGCATGCGTGTGTCTGGGCTGTTCAGGCACAGAGGCTATTTTGGCTACAGAGTGTATAGTCACCCTCCCTCTTATGTAGACAGGCTCTCATCTCTTCTGTCCATCTCTCTGGCTTTAGAGGAACTCCCACTGGTCTTCACTCGAACACGTTGCCAAGATCTACTTCTGGCCTTCCCCAACATGAGGACAACCCCCTGTCGTCATGTTGGGCATTTCTTTTCCAGATTGGCCTGCAGTGGAAAGGAGGGCTTCTGATTCCTAGAAAATACAACAGAAGACCTAGACTCTGCCTGCCCCTTAGTGCCCTCCCCCACACACACAGACAGAGAAATCCTGGGAGACTGCCAGTCTTCCGAAAGCAAAATACCTTCTCCCCACTCCCAGCCCTGAGCCAATAGAAACCAGAAAGTCTGGGGCATTTCACAGTTGCCATGTTTTCCTTATGTGTGCCAATGTCCAAGTTGCAGATTTCCCCTTTTTCCCCGTATTGTAACATATGAGAAAGATAAGTTGGTGTTGCCAGCTGGAACTTTCTGTTTGGGCAGCCCTGGGATAACACCCTGCTCTGAACCCTGTGATGTCACAGGCTCTTCTTCTCTTAGGGCTCATGCTTCCCTCGTTACTAGCAAGACTTTAAGGTGGTTCCTCCTGGTCAAATTCTTCTCATTGTGGAAATTTATACCTGGAAGCCTTCTTGGGGGCTACTGATGAGTTACGTTAATTACCGAATCAGTGGAATTCTTAAGAGACAAGGTAGATTCATGTACGTTTGTCACCGCTCTCCTTCCCTACCCTGCCCCGCTACCCCAGTCCCAGCTTTTCAGTCTGCCGCCGTAAAGGGTTTGTAAAGACTCGACACTTGTCTTGAAAACAGAGAGCCTAATTTACCAAAATGAAACTTGTAAATTTTTGTGTCCTTGTGTGTAAGTTTACTTTTAACGGAGGAAAGGTTCTAGATAATGACAAATGACGATTACGAAATACATTTTACTCCTGTGATTAGGTCATAACTCGCGTGTCGAGGCTCCTCTGGTGGAGGGCGAGAGCTCAGCCTCGGATGGCCAGCATCCAGTTGTTAAGGTTCATTAGTCAAAGTTAAGTTTTAGAGCTACTCGTGCTCAGTAACAAAAATCATTTTCTTTTCTTTCTTTTTTTTTTTTTTCCTGTTGTTGTTGTGGAAGAGTGTGAATTTGTTATTAAGCATTTGATTTTCTGTGTCCTTAAGTACTGCCTAAAGATAAAGCAAATTTTAAACTGGCAATTACGAAAAAGAACTATTTTAGCGCTGAAGAATTTAGTAGACTTTGTTAGATTAGGGAGGCCTTACAGACTGACTTGACTTAAAGAGGACGCGTCACTCACTGTCAGTGTGGTGTGGGCTTTATTTGCTTAAATACCTTCATTTGTATAGTATGTCTCACTTGAAATTGCTTTGTATACATTTTGTAAAAATATTTATAAAATGTTTTGTAAAAAAAAGTATAACAAATTGCAGTTTATTTTGTTATGTTGGATAAATACTGTTAAAAGAAACCAGTCAGTAACTATATTGTTAATCCATGGTTAGGAAATGTTTAGTTGGAGATTACAAAATGAAACAACCATTGCAATACAGCCAAAGATTTGGGAAAATGTGCAACTGTGATTGTCTTGATTTTGCAAAGAAGAATGGCTGCTTTTCCCAGAAGAAAAGGGTAAGTAAGTGTCCAGCGGGCTTTCTGTTATTAAATCCTGTTACCCAAAACTAGCTCTGCCGTTGAAGGGGTAGGATTTTAATTGATCAGCCTTTCCAAACAGTTTAAAGTTGATCAGCGAGAAAGTTTAGTCAAGTACATGTCAGGCCTCCCTCCCGGGACTCCTGCCACATGGGCCCTTAACTAAGGAAGGAAAAATGAGGTCATTTAAAGGTCTCAATCTGCGAGAAATTTCCTGTAGTCATTATATTTATGTTTCTGCGGGGACAAGAAGGCTAAGGGATAGGTTAAAAATGAAAAAGATTAAGAACTGTCTGACATGAGGCTTGTTCTGGAATGAACACGTTTCCCTTTGGCTTCACACATTTGACCAAATTATATTGAGAAATAATCCCTGTTATGTCTATAAAGTCAGCCCCAGGGGCACTTCTGAATTCCTATACTCCATCCCAAGTGTAACTTTACTGAAATGGTCAGGAAAACTACCAGAGTGGAAACTTCGTGGAGTAAAAGTCTAAGACTCCTTACCTTTTTCTTTGGGGCCTAGAATTTATACTTGCTGCTGCTAAGTGACTTCAGTCGTGTCCGACTCTGTGCGACCCCATAGACGGCAGCCCACCAGGCTCCCCCATCCCTGGGATTCTCCAGGCAAGAACACTGGAGTGGGTTGCCATTTCCTTCTCCAGTGCATGAAAGTGAAAGGTGAAAGTGAAGTCGCTCAGTCGTGTCTGACTCTTAGCGACCCCATGGACTGCAGCCTACCAAGCTCCTCTACCCATATGATTTTCCAGGCAAGAGTACTGGAGTGGGGTGCCATTGCTTTCTCCTAGAATTTATACTCAGCCTCCTTATTTTATGGTTTAATGGCTCCTTTCCCCACCCCCACCATTAGGTGGAAGCAGTTGGGATATCAAGATTCTTCAGTAATCAATATATAAAGAGGAAGTCATTCTCCTATGTCTTAACAGAAGTTAGAATAATGACATCAGTGGACGGATCCCTTAATATCTTTTGCAGCGGTGTCCTGCTGTCGAGCCTGTCCCCTTGCTAAGGACAGATACGTCACCAACAGGACACTCTTGCCCCTCTGCCCATTTACAGTGGGTGTGCCCTGTGAATAAAGAGAAGGATCATCTGGCTACTTGGTTAGGAGTGAAGTCTGTGTGTTGCGCCAGAGCACACACAGAGGAAAAACCTCTTAGGATGGTTAGAGCCCTGAGCCCTGTGTGTGAGAGGCCCTGTCCCAGGAGAGGGGTCCTAGCACCACCTGATGTAGGGAGAGTAGCCAGGGAGTTACTGGGGGGAAAAGGGAAGGGAAAGGAAAGAAACTCTACCATCTTGGGGCACAGCAGCAGCATCACTCAGGCAGGATATCTGTGGCACTGGATCTGAGCTCTGGCTCTGCTTCAGAGACAGAGGGCGGACTCCCAGGCATCTGGCATTAAGTATCAAACTATTGAGCAGTTTGCAGGCAGTGTGCTAAACCCTGGGCATCTACAGGTCACTCGGATGTGATGTCTATGCTCAAGGAGCTCAGTCTAGAGAGGAAACAAGTCCATAAATAGCTACATTCCAAGAGAAAAGAAACTTGGGGCTAAAATTTTTCCAGATCTCCACTTGGTAGAGAGCCACGATCTATATTCCCATGCCCCTCTTATTTCCATGCTTCTTAGTGCAATTTCCTGAGGTACGTTTGAGAAAAAATAAGTATGATACTTTTTGCATGAATGAAGATAGAGGAATTTTATAGTGTTAACTATATGGAGAAATCTGGTGCAGCAGACACAAACTGCAGGAGCACCTTTGCAGTATCAAGTGGATTCTAAAGGATACATACAGGCTAAAGTGAATAGCCTGTTGGGCTGGAGCACACACAGGCCTTCATGAATCCCTGATCTATATTCATTGTAGGCATGTGCTGGAGCAAATCACGTGTGAAGGTCAAGGAAAGCGGTACAATGGGAGGTGGGAGCGGGTGGGCACAGAAAGTGTCTTTAGCAGCAGAACCTGGGAACAGGCCCCAGAACTTCACCTAAACTCTCATCAGACAGCTTCGTGCAAGTTACTCTGATCCTTTGCTTCCTTGCCTATCAACTGGGAAGACTTGTCCTGATTCTCCACTTTTTAAGGTGTAAAATGAAGTCTTAAAGGAATGTGGAAGGTAGGAAAAGCTAAAGTTCCATTATCCCCTAAATAATTGACAAGAGGTCTGGGTGGTTCTGTTTTGCATTTGGTCTTGCCTACAGCATGCTCTCTGCCCACGCCCTCAGCTCTCTCCTTTTCCCCTTTCACTTTTGCTCCCTTTGCTCGTTTATCAGGACCTAAAGCTGCTGTCCATGTTGTCTTTCCCAACTCCAGGCTCACCTGGTTGCTCTCTCCCACCGGCCGCCTGGGGGCCCCATGGCACTCTCTGAGGAGGCAACCAGGAAATCCTGAAACAAAAGTCGACTGCAAGAAGGGTCCTAATTCAAGAAAGAGGTTTGGGGCGGACAGGAAATTGCAAGTTTGGCCCACTTTTGGGTGTGTGGGGTGTGATGCTTTTGCCTTACTGAGAAGGCATGAATTCCAAATAATCCCAAAATGCAGATATATGTTAGGAAAGGAATCCCAGAGCCAATTCAGAGAACCACAGAACGTTGGCTCTGAATTTTTTTTATCATGGATCCTGGTTCCCCCATCAGGGATCTAATCGGTGCCCCTGCATTGGCGTCTTAACCACTGGACCACCAAGGAAGTCCCTTGCAAGGAGTCCTAAAAAACAAACAAACATACAGTCAAGTGGTTTCTAAAACAGGCAAATCACAAGAACCTAAGAGAGTGCTTTCTTAAGTAATAAACAAAGGGCGCACCACAAAGTGTCCGTCTTTCTCCTATTCCAGGCTCTACTCCCATTTCCCCAAAATAACGTCTGCCAGCACTTTCCTATGTGTGTGTTAGTTGTGTGTTGGGTGCTCAGTCATGTCCAACGCTGCAACCCCATGGACTGTAGCCCACCAGGCTCCTCTGTCCATGGGGGTCCTCCAGGCCAGAATACTGGAGCAGGTTGCCAAGTCCCCCTCCAGGGGATCTTCCCAAGCCAGGTCTCCCGCATTGTAGGCAGATTCTTTACTGTCTGAGCCACCAGGGCAGCTCACACTTTCCTATATATCCTTTGTACTCTATTCTGTATCTTGATTTTTCAAACGTAGCCAAATGTCTGGGAGTTTTATAGTTAGGATTCTTTTGTTTTATGTAACAGAAACCCATCTGGTCAGTTAACGGCATAAAGTTTTATAGGAAGGATAAAGATAAAAGGGAAGATTGAAGAGCTTGAAGACTTAAGGGAATTTTCTGCTAATCCAGTAGTTAGTACCCTGTGCTTCCATTGCAGGGGCCATGGGTTTGATCCCTGGTCAGGGAACTAAAATATCTCAAACCAAACAGCATGGCCAATAAATAAATAAAAATTAAAATTCTAAACTTAATCAGCAAAAAATCAATTAAAGTATTTGGGGGTCAAATTCCGAAAACAAAGAATTTGAAGACTTGAGAAAGACAGGAATAAGAATACTCCAGGAGGCCTTCCTTAGGAGGTAGAAATCCTTAAAAGTCTTGCCCTGGACTAATTCTGTTTCTTCCACTGTCACTCCGTTGAAGATTCAAAATCTGGAGGAGAGAAGGTTAGGGTCTTATGGGCAGGTGGGAGTTGAAAAGATGTTCCAGAGACCCCTTCAACAGATGTATTGGGAGGTCAAGTGTGTTTGGATTTGATGCCCCACCCTCCAAAGACTGTACCCAATGAAGGAGAGCTCACTCAGCCCACAAGAGAAAAGGGGACAGAGGTCAGCAGGCCAAAACAGAAAAAATACCACTGAGATTTCAGGACATAAAGACCTACCTCACTGCATATATCAATAATTGCATAGTCTTCCATAAATTGTTCTAACCATTCCCTAATGATGGACAACTGAAATGGTCAAGGAAAAAGAGAACTGAGGCCTATGCGGTCTGGCTGTAGAATCAGATTCTAGAGGCTGTATATGGCCATGCGCCATTCTCATTCAGGAACCTGTTTCAAGTAAAAAATCTATCTTGCCCAGAGCTCAGGGCATATATTCACTTCACTATAAACATGTAGTTAGTGACCATCTGGGCCTTGAGAAGTACTTCATCTCTTTCTCTCTGGATCAGTCTGGTGGAATGACGGCTTTGGGCCTGAGAATACGTGTTCTGCTAGCGCCACCTGCTGGCCCTGGAGAGCCTCTCCTGACTGCTGGCCTCCAAGTCTCAGCCAGGAGCGTTACATGAAAGTGAAGAGGAGCAAAAAAGCCTCTTGATGAAAGTGAAAGAGGAGAGTGAAAAAGTTGGCTTAAAGCTCAACATTCAGAAAACGAAGATCATGGCATCTGGTCCCATCACTTCATGGGAAATAGATGGAGAAACAGTAGAAACAGTGTCAGACTTTTATTTTTTTGGGCTCCAAAATCACTGCAGATGGTGATTGCAGCCATAAAATTAAAAGACGCTTACTCCTTGGAAGAAAAGTTACGACCAACCTAGATAGCATATTCAAAAGCAGAGACATTACTTTGCCGACTAAGGTCCGTCTAGTCAAGGCTATGGTTTTTCCAGTAGTCATGTATGGATGTGAGAGTTGGACTATGAAGAAAGCTGAGTGCCAAAGAATTGATGCATTTGAACTGTGGTGTTGGAGAAGACTCTTGAGGGTCCCTTGGGCTGCAAGGAGAGCCAACCAGTCCATTCTGAAGGAGATCAACCCTGGGATTTCTTTGGAAGGAATGATGCTAAAGCTGAAGCTCCAGTACTTTGGCCACCTCATGCGAAGAGCTGACTCATTGGAAAAGACTCTGATGCTGGGAGAGACTGAGGGCAGGAGGAGAAGGGGACGACAGAGGATGAGATGGCTGGATGGCATCACGGATTCGATGGACGTGAGTCTGAGTGAATTCCGGGAGTTGGTGATGGACAGGGAGGCCTGGCATGCTGCGATTCATGGGGTCGCAAAGAGTTGGACACGACTGAGCGACTGCACTGAACTGAACTGAACACCTCTGAAAGAACTTCTAGTACCACAGAACCTATCTTGTATGTGTAGAGGGGAACTTACAAAACATTTATTTTGTTTCTTGCTTACTATGTAATGGATGTTTCATAGTTTGCTGGCCTTTCTGTTTTTGCCTTTCCACAAAGCAAGATACATGGTGAGGTGCTGAAATAGCGAGTCAAAATGAGCCTCACACCAGTCTGTGGTTCTGAAGACCATGTTGTCCTTCGACATTTATTGAGCTCTGTGCATGGTACTTCATGGTTGAAGTATTAATAGTTACATAGCACTTAACCAAAATGATGTTTTGAGCTTAGATGGTTAATAAGTCCCTGCAGGTGTCCATTGTTTTGAGAGGTGCTGTAGAAGATTCAGAGAAGTATGTGACAAGTTCTCAACCTTCAGAGAACCCAATCTAGTCAGGGAAACAATAAGCCAAGCAATACAGGATAATATCTGTGGATATGCCTGCAAGTGTGTGCCTGCATGCCTGCTAAGCCGCTTCAGTCCTGTCCAGCTCTCTACAACCCTATGGACTTCAGCCCCCCAGGCTCCTCTGTCCATAGGGATTCTCCAGGCAAGAATACTGAAATAGGTTGCCATGCCTTCCTCTGGGGGATCTTTCCCAACCAGGGATCAAACCCGTGTCTTTTATGTCTCCTGCATTGGCGGGCGGGTTTTTTTACCACCAGTGCTACCTGGGAAGCCCCTGTTCCTGTAAGTACTGTCAAATAATGACATTGTTTTAGATCTTAAGATAAATATATAAATATGTATATTTAAAAGATAAATATATGTACTATGTTAGACAGGTGGCAGTGCCTGGAGCATTATTTTTTTCTTGTCACAACTTAAATAAATAATATATATTTGAAAGATAAATATATGTACTATGCTAGACATGTGGCAATGCCTGGAGCATTTTTTGTTTCTTTTTTTGTCACAACTGAGGATGCTAGACACCCTATAATGCACAAGACAGCCGTCCCTGTCCTGTCGAAGAATTTTCTGGCCCCAAATGCCAGTAGTGCTGAGACTGAAAAACCTGTGCTGATGATCATTAGATCAGTGATGAGCAAAGCAGGTGTGATCTCTGCTCTCCTAGTATCATGGGGAAGAGATGTTAAAAATATAACAGCTCCCTAACAGAATTCAAGACAGAGACTACTCAAGAACCTTGGTTGTCAAAGTGTAGTTTTCAGACCTGAAGCATCCGTATCACTTTGAAGCATGTTTAAAATGTAAAGTATTGATCCCCGCCCCTTCCTGAATAAAAAGCATGCATTCTAACATCCTCAGGTAACTCCGATGCACATTAATGCCTGAGACACTGTGCTCGTAAAGTTTCCAGAAAAGACAAGACATGAGTTTTCATTATTTTATGAAGACCAGGAAAGAAGGAAGCATGTTCCAGGCGGTAAGAGCTGTATGAGGGAAGGTCCTGAGATAGTAAGTTGGAATTTCTAGTTTTCGGTTCAGCACCAGTAACAATTAACATAGTGTTAAAAGTTCGCTTAGCGCCAGACTTTGTGCTAAGAGCTTTAGATGGAATGGTTCATATAACTCTCCTGAGACTAGTAATAAGGCAAGATCCATTGTCTATCTATGGGAAAAAGAAACTCAGGGACACAGGGGTCAAAGAATTTGCTCAGGGATCCACTGACGGAGCCAGGCCGATGGAATCAGAGCTGCGTTTTCGCACCATCCTAAGTGGTTCTTATTCACCTTTACCCACAAGAGAGCGCCAAAGCCGGGGTCCCAACTCTCCCCACCCAGCCACGCAGACGCGTAGCGCAACGAGCGGAAGCCGGAGGCCCAGCGCCCACACTCCACCGGAAGTCAGTGCATTGTGGGAAGCGTCTCGATGTTTATTTACATCCCCGCCTCCAGCGCTAAAGCGAGTACACTTGGAATGGAAAGGACTGGATTCTGAAGATGACACGGCTCCGAAAAGCTTCCAAGAAGTGCGAAAGAAGCTTTGTGTAACTTTTGGCGGGAATCAAGGCTAGCAAAACCTCAGCAGTTTACTACTGCTAAGACGGCCCGGGCTGCCCCGTCCGCCCCGCCTTGAGCTAGAGTAGACGTCTCTATGGTCGAGTAAACGTAGAGAGGCGTCTCTCGGCCCTGGGGGTTGGAACTGCGCATGAGTAAGTAGCTGCAGCGTTGGAAAAATGGCGGAGGAAGAGTAAGTGTTTGGGGATGTGTATCTCTGGCGTGGCTTCTTGAGCATCCGGTGCCATCCACAGTGTTTATTTCTCGCTGGCGGAAAATAAGGGTACTTGTGGACTGAAAGAAGAGAATAGGAAAGGCTCCAGATTACAGAGAGAGGAGTGAGGCGCCGTACGGCTTGGTGTGGGTGGGCGAAGGGGGCCGCCGCTGAGCTCGGGTCGTCATCTCAAGGGGGCGAGGATTGACTTTCGGGCAGCGGGCTGAGAGCAGGCGGGGTTCCCCCAGCTGTGCTTAAGTGTTACCACTGTAGCTGGGTCTGCACGCGACCCAACTCCACGGGGCGGAATCTCATCGCTGATAGTCTATAAAGCTGTGGCATTAGAAGCTCCGTTGACGTGTATGAGGACTAGTGGCTGTGGGGTTCGTGACTTATTAAGTCTTTGGGTCCTAGGAAATGTGAGGGGTCCATTTTGAGGGCTAGTGTTAGAAACCACAGATTTCGGAAGGGCCACAGCCCTTAGGAATTTGAAGATAGTGTTTCCCTAGGCCCGGGATATCTTTTGGAAATCTGGTGCATATTTGTTTCTTAAATACTATCTCTGGTCTCCATTTTCTGTATCAGACCAAGAAGAAAGATCCCTTTGGTTCCAGAGAATCTCTTGAAAAAGAGGAAGGCTTATCAGGCCCTCAAAGCCACCCAGGCAAAACAGGCGCTTTTGCAAAGGAAGGAGGTAATGGTGGGAACCAGGTGGAGGGAATTAGAGTTTGTGTTTGAGTTGTATCCAGCACGTGTTGAACTAGACTTGGTACCGATGGCCCCTTCCCCCATCGGTTGCGTTGTACCCGATATTGGTTTCTTGCCTTTGTTTAGCAAAAAATGTATCAAACACTTTCCACGGGCAAAGTACTGGATTTGAGTTGTTAAGGAAGAAAGTAATTGCAGAGTTCCGGATTCATACCAAGTGATTTGAGAGACCAGAATTTGTACCTGGAAGAAAGTTTTAATGTACCAGTTTTGTACAATTTTTGCTATTTGCTACATGATTTTGGAGAAATACATTTTGGAGGCAGTTTATGATGCCTAACACAGTGTTAGGGTCCCTAAACACTTGATGTATTACTTGATGGTAAACATTGCCGCTGCTGCTAAGTCCCTTCAGTCGTGTTCGACTTTGTGCGACCCCATAGATGGCAGCCCACCAGGCTCCACAGTCCCTGGGATTCTCCAGGCAAGAACACTGGAGTGGGTTGCCATTTTCTTCTCCAGTGCGTGGAAGTGAAAAGTGAAAGTGAAGTCGCTCAGTCCTGTCTGACTCTTAGCTACCCCAAGGACTGCAGCCTACCAGGCTTCTCTGTTCATGGGCTGACAGCATGTACATTGGTTTTTTCGTTTGTTTATAAGGGACTTTTCCCAATAGTTCCCAAGTTTTCTCAGCTTCACTTCTTTCTTGTCGATCTTGTATTTTTATTATATAAGAATAGAGGGGCCGTCCCTAGCATCCCAGTGGCTAAGAATCCTTGCTTCTATCCCAGGGGGCATGGGTTCAATCCCTGGTCAGGGAACTAAGATCCTGCATGCTGAAATGCAGCCAGAAAATAAGTAAAAATAAATTTAAAAAAGTAAAAACAGAGGATGTTTGTTTGTGCCCCTTTCCAGACCATAGGGGAAATAAGCTCTATGAATAGTGACTAGTGAATTACTCTTGTGAAAAAAAAAGATGCATACAGAGGCAAAAAAAATGGTGATGATGGTCTGCCTTCTCTGTAGCAGAGGAAAGGAAAACAAATCAAGTTTAAGCGACTAGAATGGTTTGTACATGATTCCTGGCGGCAACTACGGGACAGAGTGCGACTCAGACGGCTAAAAGTGAAACCGCATGGCTTGGAAGTGCCAGACAAACATTCCTTGGCCTTTGTTGTACGCATTGAAAGGTAGGGAACTTGGTGGATTCCATGAGGCTGGGGAAACTGTTGGTTCAGCTTTAGACCCTTTTTAGGGAGATGAGATTTAAGCCCTAAAGGCAAGTTGTGCTAGGAATTCTGGGCTAAGTAAAACAGATTTTGTCTTCAAAATTAGGGAGACTGGAGGACTTCCCTGGAGGTCCAGTGGTGAAGACTTCACCTTCCAGTGCAGGGGGTGTGGGTTTGATCAGTGGAACTAAGATCCCACCTGCCTTTGTACAAAAAGACAAAACAGAAGCAACACTGTAACAAATTCAATAAAGACGTCTAGTAAAGTTAGCCACATGGAAAAAAAAAAGATTCGGGAGATTAGGACTTTCCTGGTGGTCTAGTGGTTATGACTGTGCACTTCCATTCCAGGAGGATAGGTTTGATCCCTGGTGAGGGAACCAAGAATCCCACGTGCCACAAGGTGCAGCCAAAAAATACGTAAATATATTAGGGAGACTGACATTAAGCAAACAAACATGACAATACACTAATTGCTGTGAAGGCAAAGTGCTGGATGTTAGGACACGGGGGCTACAGTGTGATCTGTAGTGGTTTAGGACACTTGAAGCAGGAAGCTGTGGCCTGCCCACATGAAAAGTTTGGGGGGCAGCTTTCCAGGCAGAGATGCAGGAAGTTCAAGTGTAGGATCAGGGTGGTTTCTTAGGAACGGAACCAGGGTCCAGCAGATGGTGCATAGTCAGTGCTGGGGAGAGCTTTTTCACATTCAGCGATAACCTTACCCATTCCTACCGGCACATACAGTGTTAGCTCTCCCTTTCATACCCAGTCATCCAAGTCAGAAACACGTGGGGTTTTGTTTTTGTTTGGCTGCAACAGGTCTCAGTTTCAGCACACAGGATCTTCGATCTTCACTGTGGCATGTGAGAGCTAGTTCCCTGACCAGGGGTTAAACCTGGGCCTCTAGCATCAGGAGCACAGAGTCTTAGCCACTGGACCACCAGGGAAGTCCCAGAAACCTGTGGGTTTTAAGTATGTGTGAGCCTCCTATCCTTGCCCTTGCCCATAATCTCAATTTTTAAAATTAAAGTGTAATTGGCTTTCATTGCCCATGATCTCTTTCCTGGCCTATCACATCAGCTGTCTAGCTAAACTTCCCAGACTTGGGTGTCACTTTTCTTGTTTCTGTTTTATATGCTCTCTCTGATGGTTGTCAAATCTGGTTACGTCTCCTTAAAATCTCTAGCTTTTAATACCCACAGGCACAAGTCCATTGTCCTTAGCTTGACACATACAGCCCTCCCCATTACAAGTCCAGGGACCATTCCTATCCCTGTAGCACCTCGGGTTTTGCTCCACGTAGTGTGGCAAGTGATCTGTTTACATGGCTGCTTCCCACTCAGTTGAACCTGCCCTCTGGGTGCCCATTAGTGGCACACAGTTCATGGTGCTTACTGGGCAGAGCCTGACTTTGCTGTTCATTTCAGGATTAATGGGGTGAGTTCACTGGTGCAAAGGACCATTGCCGGACTTCGCCTAAATAAGATTTTCAGTGGTGTCTTTGTGAAAGTGACCCCTGAAACCATAAAGACGCTTCGTATCGTGGAACCTTATGTGACCTGGGGGTGAGTATGGTTTTTTGTGTGAATTCACATTACACGATACTGGAGAATGTTGAAAACATTGGGATGCACAGGGTACTGTTCTCCAGCACTTATGTTGCTGAGTCAGGGGAACATTGTGCCAAACATTAAAACCCAAAAAAAGACTTGGATTTCATTTCAAACTTTTTCAGACTCTTGAATAGGGTCACATAAGGCCAAAGTCCTAGATTATAACCCAGGACTTTATTTTTGCTGGGAAATAAATATCTTTACCTGGCAGTCATTTGTATCTGTAAATTTTAGTTTCTAATTACATAGTTGGGGCTGTGTGGGTGTTTTTCACCTCCTTTGGGTGTATGCTTCCCAAGTGTCCCAGCTGCAGTGTGTTGAGGACACTCGTGGGGACGGGGGTTGGGAGACTCCTTAGGCAGGCTACAGGACTGCGCTGCCAGCGTGGTGCAGCCTGCCAGGGGCTGGCGGTGCTGTGATTGAGCTTCGTTCTGCCTCACATAGATTTCCAAATCTGAAGTCTGTTCGGGAACTCATCTTGAAACGTGGACAAGCGAAGGTCAAGAACAGGGTCATCCCTCTGACAGACAACACAGTTATTGAGGAGCACCTGGGTGAGTGAGCGTCTGAGGAGTCAGCAGAAAGGACCCCCAGAACTTGCCAGAGTGCTGAGCGCTGGCATATCAGAGTCTCACAGTATGTGCTGGGAAAGTGCTAAACACAGGAATCTGAACCTTATGTTTCTTAGGAAAGTTTGATGTCATTTGCTTGGAAGACCTCATTCATGAAATTGCCTTCCCGGGGAAGAATTTCCTGGCGATCTCAAGGTTCCTATGCCCTTTCCAACTCTCAGTGGCCCGTCATGCTACCAAGAATAGAGTGGGCTTCCTCAAGGAAGTGGGCTCACCAGGCTATCGAGGTGAACGCATCAATCAGCTCATCCGGCAGCTGAACTAAACCCAGGTGAGGTGGGGCTGAAACTGCCCTTTGGTGGACTCTCAATGGGCCAGGCCTCACCCCCTAAAAGGTCATCTTGCATTTATAAGTGTATGAGAATAACTTTGGGTGGGAGGTGGCTGGTACTCACAAATTTAGTGGATGGAGATACTTGAAACAGTGAGTGCCTGGTTAGGACATGGGGCTGTGTGTATCTCAAGAGTTACAGGATAGAAAACACTTGAGTGACCAAAACTCTGTTGCTGTGTTCATTTTAGCTGGAGATGGAGAGAGAATAAAAAACTAATTTCAAAAAGGATATTCCTTCCTCTGTTGAAGGAATCTTAATTCTGGAAAGCTTTTATTGTTAGGCTTAGGTTAGGGTTACGGTACATCTGTATTAATGGAGTTGTTTTTCTTCCTCAGCGTACCTGAAAATAGTGCACTGGAAGCGTGTGTTGTTGTTTTATGGACTTGTCACTCAGTATCTTCAGGGAAGATTGTTTTCTGCTAGAATATATCTTCAGAAACTGGAGGAAAGGGCCAGGGGAAACACGGTGATGTTCCCAGCCTGCACTGCATCCCACCTCAGTTCCAAGGAAAAGTTCCTGTGGTGACCACCGTCCACCTCTGAAACCAGCAAAGGCTCATGCCACGGAGGAGGAAGTCCTCTTCTATCACGTCTCTCCTGGGCTGTACTGTTGGTGACTGAACACTTACCTATGAGTACAAGACAGCAGTGGACCAAGCCCAGGAGCATGTTGAACCTGGGGTTTCCTGGGGCCTTGTTTTTGGAAGAACTTGAAGTTAGAATTGAGTTAAGTTAGAACTTAAAATTAAAATTGAAAGCACACAAAAACGGTACTTGGTTGTCTCTCCCGTGAGTTCATGTTCTAACTTCAGCGACAGCTTGGCAAGCTCTCAGGCTGGCTCTAGGTATATCCAGTGTCTTATCATTGCAGCTGGCTTAGTGCTTTTCTCTAGCTCAGGATTTTAACCTACTCCTGGATCTGTGAGAATGTCCCTTTCCCAGAAAAACATACACTCCAGTTTTTTCTTGGAAATTTAGGGTATTTGTAGATCCTTCTCAGGGACCCAGGGACCTTATGTGAAGAAGTCCTGTGCTGTCAGTATTGGTCACACAGGCTCTGATCTTGCAGCCTCCTCTGGTTCTGTGCCCTGTTGGAAGACCAAAGCTTACCAGAGGTTTTTTTTTTTCCCTTTCAAGCCAAGTGGATGTTTCCTACAATATGGTAGAATGCTGAGCCCCTGTGCCATTAATCAGTCGATCTAAAAAGAAGTGGAAAACTTTATCCAAGCCAAATTTAAGAATCATAACTCAGACAGAGCATCTCAGAAAGCTCTAAGAACTGTTCTGATTAGAAGTGAAGACACAGTTACATAAATTTTTTTGAGAGGAAGGCTGTACATCAAATAACATTGACAGCTGATACAGTCCAGACCTGAGTGCCATGGGACCCCTTAAAAATGAAATGTTACCTCTAAGGGCTTGTCTTAGGAGAATATTGCTCTTTATGGTTGAGGGGAAATTTCTGCCAAAGAGGAAAGTTTGGTCAATGTAGCTACACACACAATGCACAGTGGCAGGAGAGAGAAGGCCAGAGATGATTTCTTGTTTTGGAGATTTCCTTAGTCTAGTGGCTAAAACTCTGCTTTCAATGCAGGGGGCCAGGGTTCAGTCCCTAGTCAGGGAACTAGATCCCAAATGTCTTAAGTTCGCTTGCATGCTGCAAAGATGGAAGATCCCATGTAGAAGACCTGGCTTAGCCAAATAAGACACTTAAAAGTCTTGCCATAAGGTAGTACTTCACAGTTTCCCCCTGTTGATCTTTCTTTTGACAAAGTGTTAGGTGACCAAGTGTTTGGTCCCTCAAAGCAGGGATGGGTGCTTGCCTGCTTCAGGGCCATCAGGCCGCTTGATGCCAGGTCCTGATAGCCCGGTTCTCTCTTTGGGGGTTATGCGAGCAGAATGTTGGTCAGGGACTGACAGTCAATTCTAGATTGTCCAGTAAGGGACTTGAGCTAATTGTCCTTGCATGTACATTGTGTATGTACATTATTTTATAGAGAACTATAGATGTGATCCAGTTTCAAGCCATTCAAACATCTGAACTTCAGAGCAGAAATTTGCCTCTTCATGGGTCTTAAGATGAGGAAACAAATACCATGGCCAAATGGTCCTATCACTGGAAAACAAACCAGTGTCCTGCACTGAAGGCAGACTGACAGCTTGCCAGGAACTGTTCTCGGGCTGCCTGTGAGTATCCTTGAGCCCAGGGGAAACGTGATTGTGCATCCCCCTAACCAACCTGGGGAGAGCTGAGGTCACAAAGTGTACCAAAAACTTACTGGGTCCTAGTAGGAAGTACCAGCCACTAATATAAAGGATTAGATATCACAGAAAGAATCCACCTGCCGTTGCATGAGACGGGGATTCAGTCCCTGGTCTGGGAAGATCCCACGTGCCATGGAGCAGCTAAGCCTACGTGCCACAATGTTCGGGCTTCCCTGGTGGCTCAGCGGTAAAGAATCTGCCTGCCAATGCATCCCGCCTGGAGAAGGAAATGGCAACCCACTCCAGTATTCTTGCCTGAAAAATCGCCTGGACAGAGGAGCCTGGCGAGCTACCGTCTACGTGGTCACAGAGGTGGACACAACTTAGTGACTACACAACAACGGCATGGCAGAAGAGGCATCATTAATTGGCTGGTGAAAGGGTCTCAGTGATACTGGCAGTGTAACAGCTTGCACAGTGCTACACTGTCTTAAAATAATTGCTCTTTGAAACTTGCATGTGTTTGAGCCCAAGAAATACATTTGGTTCCTAAGCAAAACTAAGAGCAATTGTCAAAATAGTATACAAGCCTGGTCCAGAATCTTGGGTCAGCTGTCTTATTTCAGGTGTCTTATCATGGTCTGATAGTGCTGGTCTTAAAATCAGGTGTCAAAACAAGTTTCAGTTCATTCAGGAAAGGCCTTCTAACATGGCTTTAAGGAATCCTTTATCCCATGTCTTTTCCAGTATGAATAATATCCTGGTTGCAGGTGATGGTGAGTCCAATCTTCATCCAAAGTTGGATTACTGTTGTAAAGCAACTATGCCCCAAATAAACACACACAAACACAAAAAACCCCGAAGTTAGATTATTGTGATAGACTTCAGAAACAGTGTCCTTTTAATAACTAAACTTACAAGGAGCTATCTGGGAAGTGAGTCTTAATCAGTAAATATACTTCAATTAACAAAACTAGAATGTTCACTGAAAGAATCTTTTTCTTTCTAAAATTACCCTCATTTCTACCAAATAAGTGGTTAACTGACCATATTGTTAGCTATATATGACAAAAACTTTCAAAGTCAAGGTTAAAGACTTTGATTACATTGCAGTTGAAAAGCAATTTGATTACTGACTGCTGTGACATACACTAAATCTATGACTGATATCACCAGGTCATACCAGAATTTTAGGAGTTCCTTATAATTTCTAGTATATATCTATTAAAAATGTTTACCCATATGACACAACCTAAGAAGTTTTATCACCACTTGTTTAACAATGCTTCTCATTTAACATACCAAATAAGTCTAATCAGTGTAATATTCCTCTGAGATGGGAAGAAAACAAGTATTTTGAGTTGTTCCAGGGGCAATTAGGAAAATCTCAAAGTTAGCTAGACAGATCAAATAAACTTCACTTAGAATTTGATCATTGGAAAGGTTGTCAGAAGTATCAAAAAGTTTTAAAACACTTGGTCAAATAGAATCAGGTCACTGTGAAACAACTGCCATTCACCTAACCAAAGTGCCAGTGAAAGATCTCAATGGCAAAGTCAGGTCACTGAAACACAAACTCAATCTATTAACAAAAGCAGCTCAATATTTTAAGAAAAATTTGTCCTCTTAGAAGGCCAAATTCAGGTTTTGTACCACTTTAAAACTTTTTCTTAATTAAGTTCAGTCTTAGCCAGTCTTGAGCGTGCACAAAACTCACAGTGTCCTTTTTCACAAACCTCGATAAATTTCTCTATCTGTAAAGAAACAACCAGCTCTAGGACACCACCTTTTTTTTCCCTTTAACAAAATGCATTTTCATTCCTTATACTTTTCTTTGTTGAAAACACACATCCTACCTTCCTTGCATCCTGAAATGTCTCCTTTATAATTCTTAACCTTAAAACCTTAAAATTTCGGGATTTCCCTGGTGGTCCAGTTGTTGACTCTGAGCTTCCACTGCAGGAGGCTCAGGTTTGATTACTAGTCAGAGAACTAAGATCCACCTGACATGCATGCTATGGGCACACACACACAAAAAAATCTCTAGTGAAAACCAAGAAGTAATTAAACTGCTGTGATATCAGCATTTCCTGACTGACAAAATTAGGTGTTAGTTTTCCTCTCTTAAGAACAGACCTCCCCAACAATTAATGTTCTGGTATTTCATCCTATTTGAAATGACCTGGATAGCAAATGAATTCTCATAATCTAATTTGGTTTAATTTCTAGTTACTAAGATCTGGAGATACTATTTTATTTTTTTGCCTCACCACAGTTTGCTGGAGCTTAGTCAAAGTGCCAAGTCCTAACCACTGGACCATCAGGGAATTCCCTGGTTTGGGTTCTTTTAGGTGGCTCAGTTTCTCTCAATGACAC
Source organism: Ovis canadensis (assembly GCF_042477335.2). Taxonomy (NCBI): domain Eukaryota; kingdom Metazoa; phylum Chordata; class Mammalia; order Artiodactyla; family Bovidae; genus Ovis; species Ovis canadensis. Next base: position 31,630,291 of record NC_091264.1, read on the forward strand.
CATCATGAGTGCTTGAAGCACTAGGCCATCAGCCTCTGTCATGCCCCCAGATAAAGCAGTACTTACTTAATGATCATAGTGGGGTTTCCTTATGGGACTGCTACAGGTCATGAAAACTGATCCTATGACACTTCTGGGAGATCCTCTGTCATCTAAGAGTATCTTGTGACTGGAAGGAGCAAAATGTCCCTTTATTCTTTGGAGATGAAAAACTCAGTCTCTGATTTCACTAGTAATATTTTGTTCAGACCATATATCAACTCTTTTTTTTTTTTTTCAATTAAAGCCCAATTTGACAAAAACCCAGCCACATGTTTCCCTGGTCCTCTTGTCCAGACCCCCTAGGTGCCTAGGAAATGCACCAGTGCCCTAAAGACAGCAAGTCTTAAAACCAGCTCAAATAAAAATTTTAGGATCAACACCCAAACAATGAGATCTAAGATCAGGAGAACTTACCAAGAACTGAGGAGTGTTGAGAAGCTGGTGGGGCTCAATGGGCCCATGCCAGTACCAAGCACTGGTTCTGAGTAGACCCCAGGTAGCCTCTGGCAGGAATCTCTCATAGCCTACAGCAAGCATATATTAATGAAATGAAAAATAAATCTAAAAAGGAAACTTAAGCTTTTATTTGAGCCAAATTTGAGAATTATAATCCAGGAAGAGCATCTCAGAAAGCTCTGAGAACTATTACGCCCATAAGAAGTCAAGTTATGTAAGTTTTTTGAGACACAGGGCTGTACATTAAATGACATATTGTTGACAATTTGCATAATCCAGATCTGAGCACCATGTAACCTCTTAGGAAGGAATATTACCTTTAAGGAGTTGTTTTAGGAGAATGCTGCTCTTTACTGTTGAGTGGCAATTTTGACTGAAGGGGAAGGTTTCAACTGATGCAAAATACAGGTACACAATGCCCAGTGAGGGAGAGAAGAGGCAAAAGGGCAGAGATTTTTTTGTTAAAATTTTTCTTATCTTGGCCATAAAATATGAATTTTATTTCATAGTTAATTGGCTCAAGAGTTAACCTGCCAGGAATAGATGTTACTCATACTGTAAAGCACTGTGAAGTCAGATTTATTTGAAATGATGTATCAAAGTCACAAGAAAAGAGCAGTTGTGAGTGTGGAAGCCCAGGGTTTATAGCCCAGATCTTATACTAAATACAGGAATGTTCCTACTTTTGCCTGTAAAATGGAACTAATATAGTCTTGCCTGTCTGCCTCTCATAGTTGAGTATTATTATAAAGGAGGTTTAAAAATTTATGCTCTTCTGTATTGTATACCATAATATATACCATTCCCTGAACAAATTGTGGGACTATCCTTATTTCTGGGAAAAGCTAGTCCTTTTAATGTGTGCTAATATGGGTTCGTGAGTCATGAACGGGATATGTTCTAGGTGTGGGCAGAACAAAAAAACCTACTTTCAGGAAGCAAGAGTAGGTATAGTGAGCCAAGTAGCTGATTTAAAGAGACTGACTTTAAAAAGTAGTTAAAGCTATTCCTCAGCTCTAGGCCCTCTAGCCCCTTGCCTGACCCAGCTGGTTCTCAGAGCCTAGGGTTCTAGGGGTTGTTGTTGACTGGCTCTTTTTATGCTTTGAGATTTCATTCATTGTCATCCCAGGGCCAAGTTTTCTCATCAGACTTTTTTTTTTAACTGCCTATCTGGAGAATGGTTATCTGAAATCAAAATGCCACTTGGATCCCAAATTCACTTCCACAACCACCAGTATAAACTAAACTGGGAGATAAACACTGATGTCTAAACTCCTAAGAAATAATTCCCAGTGGGTCAGAACCATTTAGTGTTTCCTAAGTAGCATTAAAAAATGAAGACATATCTATGCACTGCACGTAGTAAAGTTATGAGATTTGTTTCAATTTATATAAGGACTGAAACAGAATCTAAAAAGAAAATCTTTTAAACTGAGGCTCCCAGTCCAGAGATACAACTGCAAAACCACTGCAGTGATGCTCCCAGGAGGCGTAAGTCCAGCTGATAGGTAGGGGTAAAAGTACAAGAAAGAGCAGAGTGGCCAGTATCCAAGGTCTGAGTCTATGTGGGACATGGTCATTCCCTCCAGATCTCAGGAAAACACACAACTTTAAATGGAGAATTATGTTTTATTTGGTGAACGTTTTGAGCAATCAAGCCTGGGAAGCAGCCTCTCAGACAGCTCCAAGGGACTGCTCCAAAGAGGAAAGGAAGGAGCCAGGATATTCAGGAGTTTTTCAATAAAAATCAGGTAGTCAGAACATCAAAAGATTAGCTAGAAAATCCAAACATCTCAATTTAACGAATTTAATACTTTTCTATGTATGGGAAGATGCAAGAGTCTGGGCTTACTGAAACCATTCCTTTGATATGCACCTGACCTACCCAGGGCCAGCATCCTGTTCTTTCCCATCCTGAGTTCCCTCAGGGTGCACGCAGGTGGCTACCCAGGTGAGGGCCTGGCAGCAGGCAGCCCACCTGTCTCTCCTGAGTTCCCTCAGGGCTCCCCATCAGGGGCAGTTGTAGCAGCTGATGGTTTGATGGCACTGCCCCTTTTGTTTGTTGATATGGCAGCCAACATTCTTCATCCACAGTGCTTCCACTTGGTAATAAAATTTGACCAACATTTGGGAGACATTTCATAACCAATATGGTCCCATGGTGCTAGGAAGGCTCATTCCTAGCTCAGGCAAAGATTCTGTTGATAAGCTACTCAATGTATTGAGAAGTTTTCTTGGAGCAGGCCGTTGATAATCTAAAATTCTCTGGATCCCTTGTCTTACTAGTCTATTATGATCGAGGAAAGGTTTTTCACTGTTGCTTCTTCCCATATCTAGAATCATACTATTACAATCATTGATCTATTTCCTTGAGATGTTTCAGTTCAGTTCAGTCACTCAGTCGTGTCCAACTCTTTGCGACCCCATGAATCGCAGCACGCCAGGCCTCCCTGTCCAGCACCAACTCCCGGAGTTCACTCAGACTCACGTCCATCAAGTCCGTGATGCCATCCAGCCATCTCATCCAGATGTTTGCCCATCATTAATTTTGTTAGAGACCTGGCTACACATTAAGCAATGCAAGAGAGAATCTTATAAGCTAGCTGGGATAAGTAATAGAGCTAGTAACATTAATAAGATCATAGTACAACAGAGAGATACAAACCATAAACAATCTGCAAACAAAGAACAAATTAAAACAATGATTAGTATGAAAGTGAACATGTTAGTCACTCAGTCATGTCCGACCTATTGTGACCCATGAAGTGTTGTCCACCAGGCTCCTTTCTCCATGGAACTGTCCAGGCAAGAATACTGGAGTGGGTAGCCATTCCTTTCTCCAGGGGATCTTCCTGACCCAGAGCCTGAACCTAGGTCTCTTGCATTGCAAGCAGATTCTTTACCATCTGAGCCACCAGGGAAGCCTATAACTACTTGTAATTTGGTTGTAATAAGCCATCAAGTCCACAGGAGACCTAGCTGGAGAAGCCAAATTCTGAGAGCATTAGGTACAGAGAAAAAGATAAATGTTTAATTTTTATAAAGGTATATTTTATCAACATCGGAGGAAAGGTTTTTCTGGAAAATAAAGATTTAAAGCCAGTATTTTGCAGAAAAATTCATAAAATTATAAATAACATTTATTTACCAGTTCATTCAGTCCTATGTAATTAATTTCTGATGATCTGGATGAAGTACTCAGGTTTTCCATTAGAGTTTTATAATTTCTTACCCAGTTCAGTGGTATGATCTAAAAGTTATCAGAACTTAACATTTGTCAAAATTCCTTTTTATGAACTTTTAAAGATTTTCATTTTATAGAAGCATCAGAGTAAAACTGACTGTCAACAAATGATAAGACTTAAATGGCATGGTTAAAGATCTGACTGCAATGCAGCTGGCAAGAAATCTGGATACTTCTGTGACATATAACATTTTAAGATAATAACTAGAATTATGACTAAAAACATACCAAAGCATATCAGAATTTTAGAAATTTCATATAAAATTTAGAATATCTATAACATTTATCTATATAATATAACCTAGGGTTCATCTCCAATCATTTGACAATGTTTCTCAAGTAATTGAACATATCAAATAAGCCTAATTAGCCTAATAGGCTAATTAAGATGCCTTACAGGTCATCTGAAATATCCCAGACTTAACCACAGGTCAAATGAACCTTAAAGTTTGATATCTGGGAAATTTGTCAAAAATATTAACACTTGGTCAAATAGGACTACAGGCTTCCCTGGTGCCTCAGACAGTAAAGAATCTGCCTGCCAATGCAGGAGACCCAGGTTCGATCCCTGGATTAAGAATCCCCTGGAGAAGGGAACATCTACCCCTCCAGTATTCTGGCCTGGAGAATCCCATGGACAGAGGAGCCTGGAGGGCTACCGTCCACAGGATTGCAAAGAATCAAACACGACTGAGCAACTAACCGTTTCAAATAGGATCATAGGTCACTGTAAAACAATACTCGCTTAACCAAAGTGACAAAATTTTTAAAAAGCAACAAAAAACAGATCACTTAAAAAAACTTCACACAATCTGTTACCAAAAGCAGTGTATCAAGAAAACTTCATTCTCTTAACAGACTAAATCAAATCCAAGCTTGCACCAGCCTACTTTTAATAACATTATCAATTTACCTAATTACATTTATCTAATCTGAGGAGACAGGGATCAAGACCATCCCCATGGAAAAGAAATGCAAAAAAGCAAAATGGCTGTCTGGGGAGGCCTTACAAATAGCTGTGAAAAGAAGAGAGGTGAAAAGCAAAGGAGAAAAGGAAAGATATAAGCATCTGAATGCAGAATTCCAAAGAATAGCAAGAAGAGATAAGAAAGCCTTCTTCAGCGATCAATGCAAAGAAATAGAGGAAAACAACAGAATGGGAAAGACTAGAGATCTCTTCAAGAAAATTAGAGATACCAAGGGAACATTTCATGCAAAGATGGGCTTGATAAAGGACAGAAATGGTATGGACCTAACAGAAGCAGAAGATATTAAGAAGAGGTGGCAAGAATACACAGAAGAACTGTACAAAAAAGATCTTCACGACCCAGATAATCATGATGATGTGATCACTAATCTAGAGCCAGACATCTTGGAATGTGAAGTCAAGTGGGCCTTAGAAAGCATCACTACGAACAAAGCTAGTGGAGGTGATGGAATTCCAGTTGAGCTGTTTCAAATCCTAAAAGATGATGCTGTGAAAGTGCTGCACTCAATAGGCCAGCAAATTTGGAAAACTCAGCAGTGGCCACAGGACTGGAAAATGTCAGTTTTCATTCCAATTCCAAAGAAAGGCAATGCAAAAGAATGCTCAAACTACCACACAATTGCACTCATCTCACACACTAGGAAAGTAATGCTCAAAATTCTCCAAGCCAGGCTTCAGCAATACGTGAACCGTGAACTCCCTGATGTTCAAGCTGCTTTTAGAAAAGGCAGAGGAACCAGAGATCAAATTGCCAACATCTGCTGGATCATCGAAAAAGCAAGAGTTCCAGAAAAACATCTATTTCTGCTTTATTGACTCTGCCAAAGCCTTTGACTCTGTGGATTACAATCAACTGGGGAAAATTCTGAGAGAGATGGGAATACCAGACCACCTGACCTGCCTCTTGAGAAATGTGTATGCAGGTCAGGAAGCAACAGTTAGAACTGGACATGGAACAACAGACTGGTTCCAAATAGGAAAAGGAGTACGTCAAGGCTGTATATTGTCACCCTGCTTATTTAACTTCTATGCAGAGTACATCATGAGAAACGCTGGACTGGAAGAAACACAAGCTGGAATCAAGATTGCCGGGAGGAATATCAATAACCTCAGATATGCAGATGACACCACCCTTATGGCAGAAAGCGAAGAGGAGCTAAAAAGCCTCTTGAGGAAAGTGAAAGAGGAGAGTGAAAAAGTTGGCTTAAAGCTCAACATTCAGAAAACAAAGATCAGGGCATCCGGTCCCATCACTTCATGGGAAATAGATGGGGAAACAGTAGAAACAGTGTCAGACTTTATTTTCTGGGGCTCCAAAAATCACTGCAGATGGTGATTGCAGCCATGAAATTAAAAGACGCTTACTCCTTGGAAGAAAAGTTATGACCAACCTAGATAGTATATTCAAAAGCAGAGACATTACTTTGCCGACTAAGGTCCATCTAGTCAAAGCTATGGTTTTTCCTGTGGTCATGTATGGATGTGAGAGTTAGACTATGAAGGCTGAGCGCCGAAGAATTGATGCTTTTGAACTGTGGTGTTGGAGAAGACTCTTGAGAGTCCCTTGGACTGCAAGGAGATCCAACCAGTCCATTCTGAAGGAGATCAACCATGGGATTTCTTTGGAAGGACTGATGCTAAAGCTGAAACTCCAGTACTTTGGCCACCTCATGCAAAGAGCTAACTCATTGGAAAAGACCCTGATGCTGGGAGGGATTGGGGGCAGGAGGAGAAGGGGACGACAGAGGATGAGCTGGCTGGATGGCATCACCGACTCGATGGACGTGAGTCTGAGTGAACTCCGGGAGATGGTGATGGACAGGGAGGCCTGGCGTGCTGCGATTCATGGGGTCGTAAAGAGTTGGACACGACTGAGCGACTGAACTGAACTGAATCTGAGCCTGGCCATATACAAAACTTTTTCATGGCTCCTTTTTTTTTTTTAAACAAATCTTCTACAACTTTTTGTATCCATGTTAATTTGTCCATTTTTTAAATCCAGAAATAACCAGCTCTAGGGAATCATTCTTTCCCCTTAATAAAATGTATTTCCATTCTGCATACCTTCTTTTGCTGAAAACACACATCCTACTTCCCTTGCATACTGAAATAGTTCATTATCTTTAGTAGTTCTAATTACATACAATTTTAACCATTATAAACCTAAATCTCGGGATTTCCCTGGTGGTCCAGTGGCTAAGACTCACCCACCAGAGTTCGATCCCTGGTCAGGGAACTTGATCCCACATATCCCAACAAAGACCTGGGGGATCCAAATAAATAATAAATAAATATTTTTTTAAAAACACTCTTAATCTCTAGCAAAAACCAACAAGCAATAAGTAATTATATACTGTCACATCAGCCTTCCCTGACTGGAATATTCCAAAACCTCTAGAAACATATACCATGATTTCTTTCCTCAATGTTGTTCAAGATATGTTTCTAATGAACACTTAGTTTTCTTCTCCTAAGAAAAGTGGTTAAATGTAGGCCTGTTTAGCAATTAATGTATCAGCATTTTCTTATTTGAAATAATGTAGACATTCAATACATTCTCCTCATTTAACTTAGCAAAACTCAAGTTACCAAAATTCTGGAGAAACTTTTAGATAGACATACCCAAGATATAATTACTTCTAAGAGTTCACCTGAAACTCTCATCATAGTTACCTTTGTTTTATAACTTATAAAAATTCTGCCATACCAAGGAAATGTGCTGTTGGCAAACCGTAACAGAAACGGCATCAGTCTATTGACCTTCAGTAAACCTAGGTACAATACAGACATGTCTATATTGATTAAGCTAGCAAGCTTAAACTACTTTTAATACCAGATTTTATACTATATATAAAATAGATAACCAACAAGGACCTACTGTATAGCACAGAGAACTATACTCCATATTTTCTTTCCCTTATAGGAAAAGTCAAAGAAAAAATATATATATTTGTATGTGTATATATATATATGTATATAAGCTGAACCACTGTGCTGCACTAACACCTGAAACTAACACATTATAAGTAATGCTATGTCAATAAAAACATTTTTTAATGAGACATTAATATTGAATATTTCTTAGATCCTGTAAACCTGAGATTCATTCTGGCCAGTTTCTTTCATATTTAGAAATATTTAGTTTGTAACATCTTACTTTTAAGTCAATTATATAGAGCTCTTTTTAAAATTTAATTTTAATATTTCCTAGAGGTAGACATCTCATAATAATGTCTCTTATTAATGTACACATGGACACAAACGACAAAATAGAGATCTCATAGCTTCACTTTAAAACTTCGTTATGAATCAGTTATTACAATATAAGCTTACTAGTTCACAAGTAAGTTGGAATAAATTAAATTTGCTTGCTAAGATGATGAAGGCTTTATTACTTGTGGAAAAGACTTAAGATTTGTATTTGATCTTAATAAACCCTTAAGGAGGCTATGAATTAGATTTTGGCGGAGGGTGCCTTTCCACCTGTTTAAGTTTTAAAAGGCCGCCTTTTCCTTTTTTCTTCCTTGGTTTCAAGTTGTGAGTCAATTAGGCTCAGTTTCAGGTTCTTGTGGGTTGTATTTACATTTCTGGTTTATCAACACTTGTGAGACAAAAACTTTTAAATTTCCAAGAATTTTTAGTCACCTAAATTATATTAAAAGGTTGATTTGAAAAGATTTCTAAATGTCAGAGTCCCGTGTTCCAAAAGTTTAGGGTTTAATTTATCATGCCTTCAGAAACTTCCTTGGTGGCTCAGAGAATCCACCTGCAAATACAAGAGACATGGGTTCCATCCCTGGGTGGGGAAGATCCCCTGGAGAAGGAAACGGCAACCCACTGCCTGGTAAATCCCATGGACAGAAGAGCGTGGGCTACAGCCCATGGGGTTACAAAGAGTTGGACTTAACATAGCAAGTAAAATAACAAAAACTTGCAGAAGGCTTTTAAAAAAGGCTCTCTTTCTGAGTGCACAGGTTAGGCCCAGAGCAAAATCTCTTATTAGCTCCTGAATATGAATTCTCAGGTTCTTACTTTACATGGTATGGGCTCAGATAATCCTAAGATTTCCTTTAGTATGTTTAATATTTCCTGAGGGGTAGATATATATGCCCATTCTTATAATATCAAGCAAGGGAGGCATTCCCCAGCAAAACATGTCTATTCCACAATATAATTAAGCAAAAGAGACGTAACTATCAAATATAAGGCCTATTTAATAATTTTTATTAACTTTCATCTCAATTCTATCAACTTTTATACCTTTAAACTTTAGTTTTCATTAGGACCCAATGAACAAGTTTTGGTCTCACAAGGAATTCTAGAACTCTATTTCCCCCAATCATTGTACCTACTTTGGATTTTTATACTGGGGCTCTGGAGTCCCCAGTCGAGCCAAGGGATTCAGGCCCTTTTGTCAATCTTTTAACTTGATTAATTAGCCTGCCACCCCAAATAATTGTTGGTCAACAATTATCTTGGTCAAGTATCTCGGTGTATTTTTTTTTTCAGCCCTTTAAATATATGTTTTAACTGGGGTAGAGTGGATTTGTTTGGTATCCTTTAAAGCTGGAGACCACTAGGGGGTCCCTTTGGCCCATCCAACCTTAGGTAGTGTTTTTTCAAACCTTTGATTTAATCCTATTAACACGTATTTTATTTATCCCACTTCCAAGTAACCATCTAAGGATTTCTTTATCCATTTGGGACCAGTCACCTTAAAATCTCCACCTTGTTGGGGGAAGTCTGTGTAGACTTTCCCTTCAGTTTTTTGTTTTCCTGTTAGTCAGCCTAATTAATTCTTCCAATGTTTTTATTATCATCTATAAGACCCACTGAGGGGAAGAAGAGACCACAATAAGGCTTCCCAAACCTTGTTTGTTTTAAACTAAGGGAGTTCTCAGGTTAACCATCGTATTTTTTTCCCACCTTCCTTTCTCCTCACAGATACCGATAAAATAGCTGTTTATAATGAGAGCTCTCTAAAAATTGTACCTATTTAGAGTTTCTCCAATTTAAAGGATCCATCATCTGGCCATTAATGAGAGGTATCTTAATAGTGACTCAAACCAGTAAGATGCAAGAGGCATTCCCCACAAGAGTGTGTGAAGATGCCACCTAAACAAGACCCAGAAAGTTTATTCCCCAAAAATAGTCTTAAGAAAAAAGGCCTTTGTGGTACAGGCTGCCACCACCAAAGTTAAGATGGCAAAAAGCCTCAGAGGAAAACATAGGAGATACTCTTTGACATATATCGACATACATCACAGCAAGATCCTCTTTGACTCACCTCCTAGAGTAGTGGAAATAAAAACAAAAGTAAACAAATGCGACTTAAACGAAAAAGTTTCTGCACAGCAAAGGAAACATAAACAAGATTAAAAGACAACCCTCAGAATGCGAGAAAATAATTGCAAACAAAACAACTGATAAAGGGTCAGTTCCCAAAATATACAAGCAGCTCATGCAGCTCAATACCAGAGAAACAAACCAAAAAATGGACGCAACACCTAAAGAGACATTTCTCCAAACACATAAAGATGGCCAACAAATACACGAAAAGATGCTCAACATTGCTCATTATTACAGAAACACAAATCAAAGCTACAACCACCTCACACAGGTAAGAATGGCCATCATTAAAAAATCTACAAACAGCAAATGCTGGAGAGGATGTAGAGAAAAGGGAACCCTCTTGCACTGTTGTTGGGAATGAAAATTGACACAGCCACTACGGACAACAGAAGATTTCTTAAAAAAAACTGGAAATAGAACTACCATATGACCCAAAAACCCCACTACTGGGCATATACTATCCTGAGAAAACCATAATTGAGACACCTATACCCCAATATTCACGGTAGCACTTTTTACAATAGCTAGGACATGGAAGCAAGCTAATGTCCATCGACACATGAATGGATACAGAAATTGTGGTACATATATACAATGGAATGTTAGCTATAAAAAGGAACACAATCGAGTCAGTCCTAATGAGGTGGGTGAACCTAGAGCGTATTATACAGAGTGAAGTCAGAAAGAGAAAGATAAATATTGTATATTAACACATGCATATGGAATCCAGAAAGATGGTACTGATAAACCTATTTACAGGGCAGCAATGGAGCAGCAGCGGAGGAGGAGATGGCACCCCACTCCAGTACTCTTGCCTGGAAAATCGCATGGATGGAGGAGCCTGGTGGGCTGCAGCCCATGGGGTCGCGAAGAGTCGGACACGACGGAGCAACTTCACTTTCTCTTTCACTAATGGAGCAGCAGAGAGAGCAGACATGTGGACAGTAAAGGAGAGGGTGGGAGGAACTGAGAGAATAGCATGGAAACATTCACAGTACCGTATGTAAAACGGATACCAAGTGGGAATTGTGTGACACAGAGTTCAACCCAGCGCTCTGTGACAACCTACAAGGGCAGGAGATGGGAGGGAGGCTCCAGAGGGAGTGGACATACGTATACCTGTGGCTGATTCATGTTGATATATGGCAGAAACCAACACAATATTGCAAAGCAGCTACTCCCCAATTAAAAAATACACATATATGGCAAAAAGCCCATGAGTTGGTATTCAGACAAAAGACTGCTCAGAATCCCAGCCTATATGACTGTCTGCCAAGTGTATACCGTATGTGCCCCTTCCGGATGGCAGAGACCAAGTTCTCAAAAAGGCCTAACACAAAAGGCCTGAAAAAGATGAGGTAGAATATTTACATCGCAAACACACAGAAAAATGCAAGCTCCCCCTACAAGGGCTTTTATTTTTGTTTAAGGTCAGAATTCAGATTTTTTTATCAAGCTGGCTTTTTCTAACTTAACCGCATAGTCAATAAGAGAGCCCCAACTTAAGTCCTTTTCAGGGTGGGATTTCCTTTAATTCCCAATTAAGTAGGTACTTGCAAGTATGAACTCTGTACATTCACAAATCTGGCTGGAGTGTTGTTGGTCTGAGGTGGGTTTTCTGATGTCCCTCATTTTTGTTTGAGAGAATCTATTTCCCATTTTAAAGATGAGTTTCTTGGGGATAAGATTTACTTTTAAATCTTTTATCCCAATGAATTCTTTTTAAGGTATCCAATTTGAGGAAAGCCTCAGGTGAGCTTCTTACTGAAACATGCAGCCCAGACTCCTCATCTTTTCTGCTGGGTAAATCCCAGTGTCCTTCAACCAGGCTCCCTCTGTATCTTTCAGCTAGAGGGTACTTTCTTCCGGTGTCTTTCAACAGAGCTCCTCTAGTATCTTGTCAATTAGGGAGGTCCCTCCCCAATATCTTTCAATTGCAAAGCCAGGTACCTGTTAGACACTGCCAAGCAAAGCTCAGAATACTCCATCAAAAATTAGGAGACCCGAAAACAAGGAGAGACTCACCCCAATTCGTCTGAACTCTACGAGGAGGTGGGTGGGCACAAGAGGACTCTGCTAGTACCAAGGCTCCATTTCCCCATAGAGTTCAAGCGAAGGAAAGAAGTCTGCTCTCGGTTCCCTGAGTGGTCATCAAAACTGTGGACTAGGGCGGGGGAAAAAAAAAGCAAAACCTAAAAGTGGAGAATAGTTTTATTTGGCAGACTGAGAACTCAAGCCCAGGAGGCAGCCTCACATAGCTCTGAGGGACTGCTGTGTAGGATATACAAGAGTTTTGCAACAAAACCGGGTAGTCAGACCATCAAAAGATTACTGTTAAAGAAAACCAGACAGCTCACGTTAAAGAATTTAGCTTTTCTCATGCATAGGAAGTCATAAAGAGTCCGGGCTCACTAAAATCATTCCTTTGCTATGAACCTTAGCTATCCAAGGCCAGTATCTTATTCTGTCCCATCCAGAGGCACCTCAGGGTGCACGGTTGGGAGTGTCTGCAGTGGCTGAGGGCTCCGTAGTAGTCAGGCCTTCCTCCATTCTGGGGGTGTCCCTTGGGGCTACAGTGTCCTTTGCCGACAGGGCAGCAAAATTTTTCATTCACAGCTGCAAAGGACATCGAGCCTCAGAAACGGCCGAGCCAGGCTCCTCCAGGCGGCTCCTCTGCCCACTCGGAGGGTCGGCGAGCCTGCGGTCCCCAGTCTGGAACTGTGGCGCCGGGTGCTCCGCGGAGCGCGCGGCCTCCCAGGGCTTGGGTCTCCGCGGGAGTCGGGACGCCGTGGCTTCGTCAAGGGTCGCCGCGACCTGGCGCCTCTCCAGGCCGGGGAGTTCCTGGCCCTGCTGGACCAGCTGCAGGAGCTGCGCAAGTGTCACCGAGGCCGGGGTTGACTCGGCGGGCGAGGGAGCCGGGAGGGACTCGCTCCGACAACCAAGAGGCTCCATGGCGGGCGCGGAGCCTGGGCGCTTCCCGGTTGGATGGGCGCAACCACGGCCGGAGGAAGTGAAGGGGGACGCAGACCGTACCAAGTGGTCCAGAGAGCGGGGGGCCAGCTCCGCACCGAAACGCTTTACCACACATAGAGCCCTTAGCTGGACCCAGAGCCCCTGACATAGAATGCTTTAGAAGCCACGAAGGCTTGCACAGAACGGAACTGCATGCGCACACGCCGATACAAGCCAAAAGACCCGAGTTTGCACAGATGCCCGGGCCATGGCAACTCACCTGCTTTCACGCACCGGCTGAGACTACTGCGTAGACACGTGGCGCGTGGTGGGGTGCGGGGATAACCTCCATCCCCTGCCCAGCAGTGCCAGACAGAAAATAACGGAGGCGATGTCTCCGCTGGCCTCAGGAGAATTGGGAGCAAGCGACGCCCCTGCAGAGCCTCGCCACTCTCCCCTCACGTCCTGCGGTGGAAACTATTCCTGGCTTTCACAGAGTGGAGGAGTGAAGATGAAGGCAGGCCAGGAGGGCTACATTCCCTTCAGCTGCTTGGGAAATCAATGCCAATAAAACCCAGGTTTCTATGTTTATCGAAAGCTAGCCTGATCTGGCGTACACGGCCTTAATCAAGCGAGCAAAACTTAATTACTACTAATTGGACAAACTAGCTTCATCTGTCTCCTGAAGTGATGGACGCACACTACAGGTTTAGAAGCACTACATCTCTGTAGCGTTCCTGCCAAGAACGTTCGCTCTGAATCTAAACTGGAGGAATGAATAGCCACAGTAGGAGACATTCTAAAAAATGACTGACCTGGACGCTTCATAGATATTGAGGTCATAAAACACAAAGACAGAAAAGGACAAGACTGAAGGTCTATGTCAGACTAAAGGGGATGTGGAAAATGCAAAGTGTTCATCCTGGATTGGAGGAAGATGAGGGGGAAATCAGTTACACAGGACATTTTACCCTTGGGAAAACTTCAGTATGCTCTATATATTAGATGACAGTATTATATCAATGTTAAATTAAGCACAGTAATTGTGTTTTCCTTATGTGGGGAATAGGAGATACATGCAGAGGTACTTATGGGTGAATATCATGATGAGAGAAAAGGTTTATGTGGCAAAACTAAGAATTGATGAATCTAAACAATTTGAAATTTGTCAAAAAGTTGGAAAGGGTGAGCTATAGAAATCAGTCTGGAGGAAACTGACCACACTAGTGTCGTATAATAAAGAATTTGGCCTTTGTCCCTGGTTCCTCACAAGAAGACTAAATCCTGGGAATTTCCCAAGTATTACAAGTGATATTCATGGTGGGCCCTAATTGTTTATGCCAAGAAAGTGACTCGTGGTGGCCCCATTTAGGGGTTTCAGGACTAGGAATGACCAGTCATATGATTAGAGGGTTGGGGCTTTGAGCCACGGGGGGTCCAGGAAGTGGGACTGAGTTCAGCCTCCAGTCAATGATTTAATGAGCAGTGCCTATGGAATGAACCCTCTATAATAACTCTGGACACAAAGCTCAGTGGAGCTTCCTGATTGATTAACTCATCAGTGTGTTGGGAGGGTGGCATGCCCTGGCTCCACGAGATGACCCAGAAGCCCTGAATGTGGGCTATCCTCAGACCTTGCCCTAGGCGCCTCTTCATCTAACTGGTCCTTCTGATTCCCTGTGGCTCAGACTGTAAAAAATCCACCAGCAATGCAGGAGACGTGGGTTTGATCTCTGGTCTGGGAAGATCCCCTGGAGGCAGAAATTGCAACCCACTCCAGTATTCTTGCCTGGAGAATTCCAAGGACAGAGGAGCCTGGCCGGCTACTGGCCGGCTACTGTCCCTGGGGTCACAAAGAATTGGACACAAGAATGACTAATACACAATCTTTCACTGGTTGATAGCCTCTCTAACAAAAGGTGGCTCAGCTGGTAAAGAACCCACTTGAGAATGCAGGAGATACAAGAGATGTGGGTTCGATTCCTGGGTTGGGAAGATTCCTTGGAGATGGAAATGGCAACCCACTCCAGTATTCTTGCCTGGAGAATCACATGGACAGAGAAGCCTGGTGGACGGGGTCACAAAGAGTGGGACACGACTGAGAGGGTGTGTGTGTACATGCACACACACACACTCACACATACTAACAAAACTGTAATCCCAAGAATAGAACTTTCCTGAGTTCTGTGAGTTGTCTAGCGAATTATTGAACTTGAGGGGTTGCGGCATCTCCCACATTTGTACCCAGTGAGTCAAAAGGGCCTCTGGCCCAGGACTCTGAATTTGCAGTTGGCATCTGAACTAAGCGCAGTCTTGTTGGGGACTGTGCTATTGAACTTGTGGGATCTCTGCTAAGTACAGGCACTTAGCACTAGACTACATGGTACTCCAGTTGGGGTTTTTAACCGACCACTGGATGAAGGGAGAACTCACCTTCTCTCTGTGGCCTATGTCAGTTTCAGTCATCAGTGTGACCTTCCGGTGGCCGTAGGGAACACTTGCAGGGGAAAGGAGATCTGGAAGTTACCAGGGCCTGATGAGGAAAGTGAGTGAGCAATGTGGACTCCTTGATGGGACCTTGAAGGAGTTCCTCACCTTCTACAGGTAGAGTTCATTGTTGTTTAATCACTAAGTCCTGTCCAACTCTTTGTGACCCTATGGACTGTAGCCTGCCAGCCTCCTCTGTCCATGGACTTCTCTAGCCAAGAATACTGGAGTGGGTTGCCATTTCCTTCTCCAGGTGATCTTCCCGACCCAGGGATTGAACTTGCACCTCCTAGAGAGGGCTTATATGGCTTATTAAATGCTCTCTAGGGAATTCCCTGGCCATTCAGTGGTTGTAACTCTGAGCTTTAACTGACAATTGGGAAACTAAGATCCAGCAAGCCGTAGCCAAAAAAAAAAAAAAAAACACCACCTCACCCCTCTAGGTCTTTTATGCTAAGATGAGGGCATTGATGGGAAAGGGTGGACCTTGAGATGGAGACATTTGGGCAGACATGGACAAGACTAAGAACTTGAATTCCCAGATTCTCTTGAAGTGTCTTGTCTGTAGAGACAACCTCCTCTTGTCGTGATCCTGTCTCCTAGGAGGCCAGTCTCAGAACCACTCCCCCTCCATCCCTTCTGACCCCAGGCCCTTCATGAGTTAGATCTCAGCACAGCCTGGGTGGAGGAGCACAAGGCCCACGCTGAGAAAAGGATGCCCAGACAGAGTCACAGGCCCTTGCCAAACTGCCTTGGCAGGAGCCATGGGAGCGTGTGTGGGGGAAGTTCTAAGGGAAATAGACCTGGGAGGGTGGATACAGTTTGGCCAAGATAAGATACAGTTTGGCCAAACTCATGGCCATGGATGCTCGTACAGGATTTGGGATTTTATGTGTTGGCTCAAGCACCTGGGAGAGGAATTAATAGTCTGCTAAGATGCTTAATTAAAGCCTGGACTTAATGGTAGCCTAGAGTTAATAAACTTGAAATGCCAGAATTTCCCTGGCATGCTATAGAGGAAGGAATCCAAAACCTCAGAGAGATGGGAATGCTGGATTGGATTTATTATGTGCAATCTGCTTAACTACTCCTAGCCATGTATTTTAAGGCGGTCTGGAAAACACTCTCTTTCACCAAAGGATTAAGAAATGCATTGGTGGACTTCCCTCGTGGTCTAGTGGTTAAGAATCCCCTGTCGGTGTAGGGGACATGGGTTTGATCCATGGTCTGGGAAGATTCTACATGCTACAAGGCAGCCCATGCAGTGAAACTGCTGAGCTGGTGCTCTGGAGTCATTGAGCTGTGAGCTCACTCTAGAGCCCGTGTGCCACAATACTGAAGCCTGCAAGCTCTAGAGCCTGTGATTTGCAACAACGAGAAGCCCCCACACCACAACTAGAGAGTAGCCCCCGCTCGCCACAACTAGAGAAAGCCCACACTCAGCAACAAAGACCCAGCATAGCCAAAAATAAGTAAATAAATAAAACCTAAAAATTAAAAAAATGCCTGGGTGAGGGCCACCAGCTCCTAGACTAGCTCTGATGGCCATCCTCTGTAGGCTGGAGATGCTAATGAGGGATATCAGATAGTGAAACTTAATTCCCTGATCTTGATGAGAATAATGATATCCTAGTGGGGTAAACAGCAGGTGGTGATGCTTAACAACCAAATAATGACCCAGAATAAAGCATGGGAAAGAATGGTCAGCAAGTGGGCAAAAATGACAGGCTGTGGACTACGGTCAGCCTTTTCCCCAGGCACTCCAGGGCTTGTTTGGTGGACCCGTGGTAGCAGGCATGGAAGCTATTGCTTTGGCTTACTATCATGGTCTTCCCTGAGGACTTCCCATGGTCCCTGAGGCTAGTCTGGCTGTGGCCAGTGCTGAGTGACCACCCTACTTATGGCCTGACAGAGCACCATTCTCATTTTGACTTGATTTGGCCCCCCTAGAAAGGATGGGCTGTGCTTTATCTTCAAGAGGACACACGTTCCAGATATGACTTCACTGTTGCCTCCAGTGCTTGTGTACTCACCACTATTTATGGACTTAAAGAATACCTTCTCCATCACCATGGCATGCCACATAACATCGCCTGCAACATGGGCACATGTACTATGGCCAAGAATGCATACAGATGAGCTCATACCCAAGGCACTCACCGGTCTTACCAGGTGCCCCATGACCCAGGGGCGGCTGGCTTGATAGAATGGAGGACGCACCAGCTCTAGGCTCAGTTAGAGCAGAGAAACTACAGCCTACAAGGTGGACGTTCTATCCTGTAGGAATACTGTGTATTCTTTAAGCCCAAACCAGAATTGTGTGTCCCAGTACACTGGGATTTCCCTGGTGGCTCAGTGAGTAAAGACTCTGCCTATAATACAGGAGATGCCGGAGACGTGAGTTTGATTCCTGGATTGGGAAGATCCCCTAGAGAAGGGAATGGCAACCCACGCCAGTATTCTTGCCTGGAGACTCCCCATGGACAGCGGAGTCTGCAGGCTATAGTCCATAGGGTCGCAAAGAGTCGGACACAACCGAAGCAACTGAGCCCGCACACATATATACAACCAAGAGGTGGGGGTAGCTGCAGGCTTTTCCCTGTTATAGCTAAAGTTTAGGATCTACTGAAAGAGCTTTTGCTACCCATCCCCATAACCTTGACCTCAGGGAGTCTGGCATTTCTAGCATTCAAGGGAGAAACACTTGCACTGTGGAATGATCCTAGTACTGATTATTTAGAAAAGCTGAGATGACCCCTGGCCATTTTGGTTTCTCATGCTACTGAACCAGCAGGCAGAGAAAGAGGTTAGTGTAATATCTGGGTTGACTAATCTCAATTACCAGAGAAAATTTTGCTTGCTACCATACTCTAGAGGTAGGTGCTAGGTCTGGAACTCTGGGGATTTACTAAGTGCCTCTTAATTCACTGCTCAATGCTGCAACTAAGACCCGGTGCAGTCAAATAAATAAATGTGTTTTTTTTTTTTTTAAAAAAAAGAATCAGTTCCCTAAAAAAGAATTCTCTGCTCAGTTGTCCTGGTTAACAGAAAATTTCAGCAACCCACTATGTCAAGATTCTCAAGGACTCAGACCCCATAGGAATAAAGGTCTGAGTCACCACCAGGTAAAGAACACAGTCCAGCCAAGGTGCTGGCAAAGGATAAAAAGAATACATCATTGAAGGGCAAAGGAGGCAGCTGTGAATATGAACTTAGTTCTCCTAACCCCATTGTCCCCTGCTACCTTATGTGAACAACACTGATGGGAGCTAATATTTTAGGTTTCAGTTGACATACGACGTCACTTCCCAATGATACAGTAGTCGATGGGTCCCTGCATGTTCTCTGTGCTGGGGACATGGATTTTTCATCTGCACAAAGATTAAGAGGACCTTCTCTGTGACCTTCCAGACTCTTCCTCCCGCTTCCCATCCCACCAGCCCTGTGCCCTGGAAAGCCTCAGAGGACTCTCATACCCCCTACTTGTCAGTGGGGGACCAGCCAGAGGTCTAAGGCTAGGAAGATGGCAAAGTCAGGTCCTTTATTCTCCTGCTTCCCTCCCTGCCAGATCAGCAGCACCTCCATTATTGGGAGGTCACAGCTGTTGTCAAGGACCCTCTCCACATAGCTGTCTCTGGCTCTGGGTTCCTGTAACTGCTCCCCTCCCCTCTTCTGGCCTCAGGGGCTGACACCCCACTATTACTAACCATGGGGTGCTGCAACAGCCTTAGCGATTTCTTTATACCCTGCCCACACCTTTACAAACAATCCCTTTATTAAACTCTCTTCAAATTACCCATCAGTGTTTCTGCTAGGACCCTGGCACATACAACATGTATTTTAATTAGGATTAGTTTGGCAATGAGCAACAGAAACCCTAAAATAACAATAGTGTACACAGACTAAAATTTACGTCTTTCTTATGTAAATTAAACTTGGTGCTAAGCAACCCACGCTGGTGTGGTGTCTCCATGAACCTCAGACCATACTACATATTCTTTTTTTAAATCCTTGAGCATCATCATAAAAGTTTTCCGTGACACTTGTCATTGTTCAGTCGCCCAGTCACGTCCGACTCTTGGCAACCCCATGGACTGCAGCATGCCAGTCCGCTCTGTCCCTTACCATCTCCCAAAGTTTGCCCAAGTTCACATCCGTGGCATCACAAGCTTTTTAGAAAGAATCAAGACTTGGCCCAAGCATCATCTTCTAAAGAATTTTCCTGATTCTCACTCCAGCTCTAGAAGAATAATCTCCCTCTTCTAATACCCCATTCTCTACCCCTAAACATACACACATACACAGACATGTCATACTCCAAGTCCCTGATCTGTTTATGAGCCCGTCTCCTTCCATGACCACAAGGAATTTCTCTTTTTGTCTTATTATGTCCAGCCCCAATCTTTGGCATAAAACAGACCAGTAAATGGGTCTGAATGAAAGGACATTTTAAGGCCTGCATAATATTTCATCATGTAGACTTATTCTAGTTTATTCAGTTATTACCTTAATATTGAACATTGAGGTGATTTTATTTTATTTTTGAACATTGAGGTGATTTTAATTTTTCATTTTAAATATTATTGTAGGGGGGATATCCTTGGTGGCCCAGTGGTTAAGACTCCACCCTTCTACTGTGGGGTGTGCGGGTTTAATCCCTGGTAAGGGAACAAAGATCCTGAATGTTGCCAGTGTGGCCAAAAATAAATAAATAAATAAAAATTACTGTAGGATTTTAAGTTGATCAATGGAACAGGTATCCCTGTCAGTACTTTTTTAAAGGCTGCACTGGGTCTTAGTTTGCAGGATGTGGGATCTAGTTTCCTGACCAGGGATGGGACTGGGGCCCCCTGCATTGGGAGCTCAGAGTCTTAGCCACTGGACCATCAGGGAAGTCTCCCATCGGTATTGCTGAAAGAAACTTCTACTCGATATTTCAGTAGACACACACGCTGACTCCCTGTTTGCCCCTCTGGTTACGGTTGAATCAGGTAGGTCAGGTTCACACTCCGTAATTACTGGTAGCATCAGCAATCTTCTCTAGTAAGCTTTGCTACTTTTCCTAAACTTTCTTTTTCACATTCTATGTGGCTCACCTCAGTTAAACAACAGCCCTGGGTTTTCTACCTGTGCCTGTGAAAACAGAGGGGAGAAGGATAATCCGCTGTGCACCCAGCAGTCAGATGGGTCCTCGTATTAAGTTGAATTCTCCCCACAACCTTGAGAAAAAAGCTTTGGAGAGAGACAGACCTATGAACACATACCTGGAATGAATGGCCAACTTCACATGCCTACCAGAGAATCCTCTGCGATGTAACTGCGTTTTTCAGAGCCTCAGTTTCCTCGACTGCAAAATTGGGATATCACGTGATCTGAGAGGCTGAACTGAGGATTAATGAGATGTCTGTTAACACCCTCTGGCTCTAAATTGTGGATCTGCAAATGGCAGGTTCTGTCCCAAGTGAGGAGCTCAGGGCAGGGGTTCAGTTCTGGGATCTAAAACCAGCATCCTCACCATCCTGCGGGGAGGGCATCTTTAGAACCTGCCAGGCTGTGAGGTCGGGGTTGGGGGAGATTCCTGGGGCTGCTGGAAGGAGGGAACCAGTGTAAGAGCAGGCAAAGAAATCTTCCAGGCCAAGCTGTGTCAGGGAGCTGGGAATGGGCCAGTAGAAGGGTAGCTGTCCCAACTCGAGGTGGCCCAAGCAGACAGCAGGTGAAGCAGGCTGCTGATGGCACGGATGGGGGTGGGGGTCTTCAGCCTTCTTATTCTGGGAAGATCTTGAAACTCAAAACCAAAGCAAGCCAAAGGGCTCTTCCCCATCTGTATTGTGGTAACTGAGCCCAAGCCAGCACCTCCACCGGCTGGAAGGCAGGAGAGTCGTTAAGGACACCTGCCTCTCTCCCTCCCCCTCCCGGCGGGAACCCACTGAGACTGCAAGACTGCGAGCACCTGGGCCAGGGTGGCGCCTGGGAACACGTGGCACCCAAAGCCGTGGCACCCAAAGCTGCCAGGCGGCCCCATGGGAAAGGGGTGGGAACTCAACCTGGGCTTCGGGGGTCCCTCAGGTCACCGGAGAGTGCCATCGACGAGATTCTTAAAATAACCATCCAGGCAGAAACGAGTGAAGATGGTACCAGGATAAAGAAATCAGGGAGCCAGGAAGAAATAAACCCGCCAATGTAAAAGATATTAACATGTAATAAAGAACATTTTGCAAATAGTAAGGACAGGAAGGATTATCTATGAATAATCCTGGGATAATTGATTTGTTCTTTGGTGGTAAAAAATGAAATTTAGAGGCACATCTTCTACAACATACCGAAATTAATTTGGTTCCCGATGGCGCTAAATTGGAGGTGGGGGATTAAACAACACTTGCACAAAAAGACAAGTGGGAATGTATCCATCCTTTAGAGAGGAGAGGATTTTCTAGGCTTTAAAGGTATGAGATAAATCCAAATAGGGAAGATGGATATGTTGGTTCATACAAAACAAACAATTGCAGGTTTTTTTAAAAAAGTGAAATTAGAAGTAGTCAGTGAATTGGGAAAAGGCTCCAGCCAAGTGTATTATAGGTCTTCCCAGGTGGCTAAGTGCTAAAGAGTCCGCCTGCAATGAGGAGACTCAGGTTTCATCTCTGGCTCAGGAAGATGCCCTGGAGAAGGAAATGGCAACCTTCTCCAGTATTCTTGTCTGGGAAATCCCATGGACAAAAGAGCCTGGCTAGTCATAGTCCATGGGGTCACAAAGAGTCAGACACAACTTATCGACTGAAACAACAATGACGAAAGTGCATTATACACAGAGTTGATATCTTTAATATGTTAAAGCCCTTACAAAATTAATTAGACACTAGGACTAAAAGAGGACTATAGACAGCACAGTAAAGGAAACAGCTAAAATGGGAAAATACTGTCATCAGGGGAATGAGATGCCATTAACTGATTAAAGTAGGATTTTTTTAATTTTTTACTTTATTTTTTAATGAAATGCCAAAGATTGAAGGCAGGAGGAGAAGGGGATGACAGGAGACGAGATGGTTGGATGGCATCACTGACTCAATGGACATGAGTTTGACCAAGCTCTGGGAGATGGTGAAGGGCACGGAAGCCTGGAGTGCTGTCATCCATGGGGTTGCAAAGAGTCGGACACAACCGAGCAACTGAACAACAGCAACAAAGCTCTGGTAGGAGTGATGTGGGCCTTTCGTGCATTGTGGTGGTTTTATACCAACACAGATCATAAGGGGCTTCCCAGGTGGTGCAGCAGTAAAGAATTTGCCTGCCAATGCAGGAGACACAAGAGACATGAGTTTGATCCCTTGGTTGGGAAGATCCTCTGGAAAAGGAAATGGCAACCTGCTCCATTATTCTTGCCTGGAAAATCCCATGGACAGAGGAGCCTGGAGGGCTACAGTTCATGGGATCGAAAAGAGTGGGGCATGACTGAGTGACCGACCACAAGCACAAAATTAGTATAACAGGTGTATCAGGGAGACTTAAAACACAGAGGCCTCAGATGCGCAACATCACTAATCATTCAGTTCAGTTCAGTCGCTCAGTCGTGTCCGACTCTTTGTGACCCCATGAATCGCAGCACACTAGGCCTCCCTGTCCATCACCAACTCCTGGAGTTCACTCAGATTCATGTCCATCGAGTCGGTGATGCCATCCAGCCAGCTCATCCTCTGTCGTCCCCTTCTCCTCCTGCCCCCAGTCCCTCTCAGCATCAGAGTCTTTTCCAATGAGTCAACTCTTCGCATGAAGTGGCCAAAGTACTGGAGCTTCAGCTTCAGCATCATTGCTTCCAAAGAAATCCCAGGGTTGATCTCCTTCAGAATGGACTGGTTGGATCTCCTTGCAGTCCAAGGGACCCTCAAGAGTCTTCTCCAACACCACAGTTCAAACGCATCAGTTCTTTGGCGCTCAGCCTTCTTCACAGTCCAACTCTCACATCCATACATGACCGCAGGAAAAACCATTGCCTTGACTAGACGGACCTTAGTCGGCAAAGTAATGTCTCTGCTTTTGAATATGCTATCTAGGTTGGTCATAACTTTTCTTCCAAGGAGTAAGTGTCTTTTAATTTCACTAATCATTAGGGAAATACACATTGAAACCACCATAAGATAACACTTCACACCCATTCCAATGGCCACTATCAAAATTAAAGTTAGCATTAAATTACTGTATGATACAGCAATTCCACTTCTGGTATACACACAAAAGAACTAAAAGTAAGGTCTTGAAGAGAGGTTTGTACACCCATGTTTACAATAGTTATAACAGAGAAGCAACCATTGAGGGATATCCAGTGAGAGATGTACAATAATGTGAATGTACTTAATATCACTGATCTTAAAATGGTAGATTTTATGTTATGTGTACTTTACTGTGTAGTAAAGAATCCACCGTCAATGCAGGAGACCTGAGTTCGATCCCTGGGTTGGGAAGATCCCTAGAGAATGAAATGGCAACTCATTTCAGTATTCTTGCCTGGAGAATCCCATGGACAGAGGAGTCTGGTGGGCTACAGTCCAGGGGATCGCAAGAATCAGAGATCACTTAACAACTAAACCACCACCACCACCACTTTACTACAATTTTAAAAACTTTTAACTTAAACAGAAGCCCTCAAAATCATTGAGGCCTTTAAGCTAATCTTAAGGAAGTAAGTATGAATTTGGAAAATACTTTATGAATAAAGATAACTGTTGCCCCAAACTGGAAAACCCAAATATCTACAAGTAAAGGCATGGCTAAATAAGCTCTAGTATGTCTGTAGTTTTATGTTTTAATAATGTTTATTATCCTGATTTTTACAGGTTTATCATAGAAAATTGAAGAAATAAACAATTATAAACATGAAAAGAAAAACTATTCAATATCCTCACATGCAGAGATAGCCACTGTTAACATTTGGTATGCTTCCTTCTAGGAATAATCGTATATTTCTTATGCAAAATTGGGTGTATATTTTCCTTTTAAATTTGAATCCTGTTTGTTTCAGTTTTCTGTATATGTAATTTAGCATACACATATATACAGAAAGAGAACATTTATTGACTTCTTACTATATAGAGAGAATAATGCTAGACCCATTTCATGGGTGATCTGTTCAAGCTGAGGTATTATCATTCCTATTGTACAGATGAGGAAATTGAGATTTAGGGAAGTAAGTAATTTGGTGTAAATCACACAACTTCTGAATGATATAGTCAGGATTGAAAGCCAGGTGTTCTGGCTTCACAGCCCACACACTGAACCAAACTCTAGTCTATATCTCAAGTCATTAAATATTCTTTTAAAAACATGATTTTAAAAGGCACTGCATACAGGAATTCCCTGGTGGTCCAGTGGTTAGGACTCATCACTTTCTCATCACTCATCACTGCCATCCCTGATCAGGAACTAAGATTCCCCCAAGTGGCCAGGCATGGCAAAAAAAAAAAAAAAAAAAAAGCTGCTGCGTAACATTTACTAACATAAATACACCAAGCATTAGTTCATTCAACTCTTCTCCAAGCATTGAACATGGGTAGTTATTTTTCTTGGTTTGATTTTGTCGTTGTTTTGGGGGGTTTTTTTGGCTGCACACTGCAGCTAGCAGGATCTTAATTCCCCCACCAGGGATTGAACCTCAGCCCTTGGCAGTACGAAGTCCTAACCACGGGGCCACCAGGGAATTCCTTCTCCTTGTTTCTAATGTAATACTTGAAAGAACGTTTTTGTGCACAAATCTTTGTCTTACAGTGATTGAATCTCTTATTCCATCAGGATATATATCTGGATGTGAAGTGTCAGGGTCAAATTGATAGTTACAGCTAAAATTTAGGAGAGTCACTGAAAATGGCATTTTTAAAAGTCTACTTTTAAAAGGGGGCTTGAGGACTTCTATAGTGGTACCGTGGTTAAGAATCTGCCTGCCAATGCAGGAGACACGGGTTCCATCTCTGGTCAGGGATGACTCCACAAGCTACAGAGCAACTAAGCCTGTGCATCACAACTACTGAGCCCGTGAGCTGGAACTGCTGAGCCTATACGCCACAACTACTGAAGACTACTCACTCTAGAGCCTGTGCTCCGCAACGGTGAGACACTGCAGTGAGAAGCCCAAGCACCAACCAAGAGTAGCCCCGCTTGCCACAGCTACCCCCACACAGCAACATAGACCCAGCACAGCCAAAAATAATTTTTTTAAAAGCGGGGGAGGTAGCTTGATGCAATGGGGCAGGGAGTATATGGGAAATCACTTTTGCTGTTAACCTGAAACTGATCTAGAAAACAAATTCTATTTAAAAGGATTATATTTAACTACATGGAAATAAGCTTATTGGGCTTTTTGGCTATAGTAAGGCTAGCCATCAGAAAACAGTTCAAGCCCTGGCTCTGCCACTGACTGGCCAGCTGGGTGGCCTTGGGCAGGTCACTCAATCTCTCTGAGCCTCGGTTGCCTTGCCTGTGAAATGCAACTCACAGCACTTGGGTGATGGAATGAAGTGTTGGATGTTAAGCCCCTGACATACCGTCAAGTGCTCTAGATCCTGTAAGTGACAGGGGCAGTGGCTGGGAAAAGGCCTTGCACGCTGTGGAGTGCTCTTCAGATGGGAGGGAGTGTGGTGTTCCGAGTTCCCTGGACCGGTGAGAGAAGGCTGGGTTTGGGGGCCAGGCTGGGGGTGGGAGGCTCCTCACCGGGGGAAACGGCTCCGTGGTGGAGCAGCTGAGATGCAGCTGTGCCTGTGGCCTGCGAGGCCGTCTTGTGGCTGCCTCCTCCCCCAGCCCACACACAGGTCTGCAGCTGGGTCCTGCCTCCTCTCAGGTGGGCCATGGCTGAGTCTTGGTTGCTGCTTCTCCTGGCCCTCGGGTGTCCAGCCCTGCCCACAGGTGAGCAAACCCCTGCACCCTTCTCTGTGCCGCTCTAGTGGGCCCAAGCCCACACCCTCACTCTGGGCATCCCTGGTGTGGGAGGGATGCAGGGAGGCAGGACAGAGATATTTGGGGTCCCCTGAGGAGGGTCTTGCCAGAAGCCCATTATCCCCTTCCCCATTTTACTCCACCTCCCAGCTACCTTGCTCTGGGGCCCCCAAGTCCTGCTCCCCTGAGGTCCACCATGTTGGGAGGGAGGGTGCTCACCTCTTGGAGTGAGTTGGACAGGTGTGATGGGTGGGGTTGGGGTAGCCTGGCTGTGGTGGGCTATACGGTGCCATAGGACATGGGCAACACGGTAAGTCCCCTGCTCCTTCCTGTCCAGTCTCCTGCCCTCAGGGCTCAGGGTATCTCATGTTCGCTCCCAACTTCCCCTACCAATAGGTGCATAGAAGTCTCAAGGCCTCAGTGACTTTCCAGGTGTATTGACCCCTGACCCCGCCCCTTCAAAGATGGGGGCTGGAGACGTAGCACTGAACTTTTGAAAATTCCAGGTTCATCTAGTAGCATGTGCATGTTCATATGTTTGTGGTGGGGAAAGGTCCTTGACCTTTGAATCAGGACATCTCCTTGTTCTAAAGCTGCCCCCCAGTATGTCACCAGCACTCCCTTGCTAGGGAGATAAATCACACCCACGTGGAGCAGGAAGAGCCCGTGGTGGGAGACCTGAGCTCTGAGAAGGAAGCAGCCAGGGTGAGAAGGAGCAATTCTGGGAGGCTTCGTGGAAGAGGCAGATGCTGACTTCAACTTGAGGAGTGTTTCTCTATGTACAGCTGGAAAGGCTCAGGAGGCTGAGGCTCCTGGAACCCATTCTCAGCCTTTCCTCCTCCCTTTGATCCTGATGCCTTATTAATACTAGTATTGATGATACTAATCCTTATCTGCCAGGTGTTTTATGTTCATGATCTTTACTATCCACCACAGTTTCCCTGTGTTGGTGTTATTAACCCCATTGTATTGATGGGAAAATTAAGACTCAGTAAATTAAGTGGATGAGTCAAAAGTCAAACCAACTCTGTCTGAGGCCATGTCCCAGGCTTGGTCCTATGTGATATGTAGGAAAATCTTGGTCATCTTTCCAAGTGGGTTGGCCTGTGAAACTGGGAGTCACAGAGGTCTGAATCCAAACCCTGAGTGACTACTTACCATCTGCCTGCTTCTAGGTCAGTTATCTGACCTTCAAGAAATCTTTTGTGGACTTCCCACGCAGTCCAGTGGTTGAGAATGCACAGTCTCACTGTAGGGGGCACAGGTTCAATCCTTGGCCAGAGAACTAAGATCCCACATGCTACATGGTACAGCCAAAAAAAAACTTTTGTGAGCACCCCCTACCTCTAGGTCCCCACAAGATTCTCTAGTGCCTTCCCTGAACCCTGGGGCATTTCTTTAGCTTGGCTGCGCTTAACTCATGGTGTGAGTTTATTTGTAGGTTTTAACTTTTGAGATTCTGTTTATATGAAAAGACAGCCACCCATTCAAAAATAGCATTTTGTTATATATTAAATGAGTCATCTTTATTGCAAAGAATAAATTTGTGGAAAATCAGGACTATTCTGAAAAATACAGGACAAATGTTTGCAGTACTTACATGACTTATTTTTGCTTTTAAAAAATTATAAAATAATACAGACATACACTTTAAACAGGTGAATTGTGTGGCATGTAAATTAAATCTAAACAAAGCTGTTAAAAATGCTACAGACTTAACAGGAAAAAAAATAAAAACCCTGAGACTAATACAACAAGCACCCAAGCATAGGCTACTCAGATTAGCAGATGGTTAAAATGTTGCCACATTTGAATCTAATATTTTTTAAAAAGAAACAAAAAGGTGCAGAGCATTTGAGGTCTCTGATCTCACTCCATATCCTACCTCCTTCCTTTCCTCCCCAGAGGCAACCACTCTCCTGAGGCCGGCACAACAAGGTACTATAAGTATTTGTTTGCATCTGTGGCCTTTCTCATGGGATTGAAATCACTGAGAGCAGGGACAATATTTTAATGATGTTGTATCCCCAGTGCCTGGCACAGAGAGATTCAGATGTGACAGATAGATGACAGAAGGATGGATGGATGAATGAAGGAAGGGAAGATGGATAAATGGATGGATGGATATATAGAGATTGAAAGTAGAAAGAAGAGATGTAGGGAAGACAGATGATAGTAGAAAGGATGGAGGGAAGGAAGGTGGTTAGGTAGGTAAATGCAAGGAGAGAAGGATGGATGCCTGGGTAGGATAGATTGATGGTTGGTGGAAGGACTGATGGAAGAGAAACCCAGATGGAAGGATATGAGACTCGGACCTGGGAGGGCATGGACAGTTCTAGGCCCCCTACAAGTGTGTGCTCTCTTGCAGGTGTCGGCAGCACACCCTTCCCCTCTCTGGCCCCACCAATCACACTGCTGGTGGACGGGAAGCAGCAGACGCTGGTGGTCTGCCTGGTCCTTGACGTTGCACCCCCTGGCTTTGAGAGTCCCATCTGGTTCTCAGCTGGCAATGGCAGCTCACTGGATGCCTTCACCTATGGCCCTTCCCCGGCGGAGGATGGCACCTGGACTCGCTTGGCTCAGCTCTCCCTGCACTCCGAGGAGCTGGCAGCCTGGGACACCTTGGTCTGCCACACCGGGCCTGGGGCTGGGGACCACAGCCAGAGCACACAGCCCCTACAGCTGTCAGGTGGGGACAGGGCCTGGGCCCCTGGGGGTTGCTCCCTGCCCCCTTTCACACACTCTGGAATCAGGATGTGGTGGGAGGGCGTGCATGCTACAGACCAAACATCTAGGTGAGGTGATGCCTGGGCTCAGAGCAGGGTGGCCTCAGGGCCCCTGGGTCCTGGGATTTGCAACTGTGATATCTCATTCAGATCCAAGCTCTGATGTGTGACTTCTGAGAGGTAATAATGGCTCCTCCATCCTGAGGTCAATACCTTTCTATGTATGCTATGCTGTGCTCTGCTTAGTCGCTCAGTTGTGTCCGACTCTTTGCGACCCCATGGACTATAGCCTGCCATGCTCCTCTGCCCATGGGATTCTCCAGGCAAGAATACTGGAGTAGGTTGTCATGCCCTCCTCCAGGGGATCTTCTCAACCCAGGGATCGAACTCAGGTCTCCCACATTGCAGGTGGACTTTTCTTTACCATCTGAGCCACCAAGGAAGCCCCTCTCTATGTATACCCAGGGTTAATATCTATATCACCCTAACTGTGACACCCTACCTATTAGAACCAAACAAGAGTTAAATAGTAAATTGCTATCACTTACTTATTGTTTGCTCTGTGCCAGGGACTGTTGTAAATGCTTTACATTTAGGTCATATTACCGTATTACAAGTAGGTCATGCTAGTCTTCTCATTTTATAGGCACAGAGAGGTCAAGTAACATGTCCAAAGCCAGCTATTATTATTACTGACCAGATGACTTACTTCGGTTTTTTTTTTTTTTGGATTATGTTAGTTTTCTCATCCTCCAAATAAGAACATTTGTTGAATAAATGTCCTGCCTTCCAAAGAAGACTGCTAAGAAAACTGATTCCTTGTCTAAACGTGCTGAGGCATCTCTAAGGGCACAGAGCAGGGAACAGTCAGGAGACAAGGAGATCTGGGCCCCTGACAGGACTTGCCACAGATGGGCTAAGGGTTCCCACTGCTGGTTCATTTGTCCATTTATCCAACACACCATGAAGAGCTGCCCTGAGCAGGGCTGGGGCATAGCACTGGGGCGGAGAGCACAGCCCATCCCAAGGACTCACTCCCTTTTCCTTGGCTGCCAGGCGCCGCTTCCTCGGCCAGGACCTGCCTCTGGGAGCCTCTCCGGGGTGAGTACTGGGACCCAGGACCTCAGCCCCCGCCCGACTCTGGGCTAATGTACTCCCTTGGGGGGGTGGGCAGCGCAGGTTGGTGGGTATCCCCTGAAGAGGTTGCCTCCCTGCGTTGGGGCACTGGCTAGCCTGGGCCTCTGTCTACTCCTGGGTCATAAGGAGGGAGATCCTCTGACCCCAGCATCCTTTCTTGACACCAGGTTGAGAAAAGGGTCCTTGGGCAGCCCAGAGGGTTGGCCCCAGCATGAGGGTCTTGGGAGACTCTTGGGAGTCTAGGGAGCCTCAGGAGACCGGACATGGGCTGGACATAGAGTGGTGTTCACAGCCAGGCTCTGCCTCCTGCCTGGCCTACATCCCCTTGGTTGTTGGGGGGTGAAATAACATGAAGGCTAGGAAGCTCTGACTATTCCCATTAGTCAGAGCTGAGGTTAGACACCAGGAAGGCCGTCCCCTGGTTCCCCTCCTCTGGGGAACGTTCCATCGCGGGTGGGGCCGCGCCAGCCTCCAGGCCGCTCACCAGCTCCTCCTCTCCCGCAGGGACGCGGGCCCTGGTGCTGCGGCTCGGGGCGCTGCGGCTGCTGCTCTTCAAGCTCCTGCTGTTGGACGTGCTGCTGACCTGCAGCCGCCTCTGCCGCCCGCCCGCCGCGCGGGGGGACCCGGCAGGGCCGCCGGGCTCTGGGGCCGCCGGTCTCCCCGCGCCCCCCGAGGTCCTCCGGGCGGAGAGCCGCCTCCTGCCGCTGCTTCCGGCGCCCCGAGGATCGTCCGCAGGCCCCGCCGACCCGATTCGCCGCAATCATGGGGGCACCACAGGCCGAGGTCTCAGCGTGTCCGCCTCGCCGCCGCTGGAGCCCCAGGACCGCCGCCGCCGGGATCACACCCGCAGTCCCGGTCGGGATCCCAGAAGCCCAGTCTGGGAGGAGGGGCCGCCGGTGCTCAGGGCCTGGAGCTCGGGACCCTCCTTCAGGCTCCCCACTTCAAGCCTTGGAGCATTTCTCTGTAATCTACCTCCTTCAGCTGACCCGAGCTTCCCCGGGGGCTAGGCTCGGTCTCCCCCTCTGACTGAGGTTCTTTCTGAGCTAAAAAAAAGCTTTGTTTCTCGCATTAGATTGGAAGCCCCTTGAGGGTGGTGATCCACCCAGGCACCGGAACATCTGAGGTGCAAATAGTTGACAACAATTAAAGGAGAACTTACATATAACACAAGCAAACAAAAAGTATTTTAATTCATGTCTGCTCAGGGAGAAGGATATTTGGCACATTCAGAGGAGGCAGAAATCTGGGAAGGCTTCCGGAGGGTGACAGCCTGGGGAGTGGGGCTGGGGGTTGGGGAGAATGCAGGGCCCACCTCTGTCTCCTTTCCCCATCATCAGGCACTGGGTAGGCCCCCTCTCTGTCTCTTCACACTTGCCCAAACTTTCTGAGAGGTCAGGGGGAGGGGCCTGGGAACCAAGGAAGAGGCTGTGCTGGGCCTGATGTGAAGGCTTGTATAGACTGGAGGGAAAAGAACAGGGCCAGGATTCCAGAGTAATAGGATCATATCCAAGGGCAAGAGCACAGACAGTAATTCCAAAGTATACGTCATTAATCAAATAAGATCATTATTCACTTGACAAATATTCACTGAGCATCAACTCTGAGCCAGGCACTAGAGAGGTTTTTGTTTTGTTTCTTCAACAGGGCTCTTGCACTGATAGAATATGAGGTTCCCACAATGGAGCGTAACCTGTGTGTCCCCTGTTTATCCAGCGCTGGCAGGAAACCCAGGGTTTTCTCTCCAGTCATCACCCCAAGAATCTGGACGCTTACATGTGAATCCAGATGTCCCCCCAGGGCAGCACAGGACAGTTACCTGGATCACCGGCCCTAATGTAGTTTTCCTTCTCCCAAAGAGGCAGTGGCAGCACTCCATTCTAGCACTGCCCACCTGCCCACCCACCTCCGCCCACACACAAGGTGTCAATGACACTCCCAGCTTCCCAGAGCCTCTAAGCCCTCTCAGCTGCTGTTCCATGAAAACCCTCACCTCTCCTCACTGGTCCTCTCTCACCAGCCTGTAAGGAGGTTCTCCCACCTCTGTTTTGGATTCTCTGAGGCAGAGGACACAGCTTCTGGGGGTCAGTCTGTTCACCAGCCCCACAGGGTCTTCTCCTTCCCTACCACACAGACTGAGGAGGGGGCGGCTGGGTGGGGGCAGGGGCGAATGCAGACTTTCTACAGTCACTGTCCCTTCCCAGCTCTCAGCCCACATGTTGAACCCAGAGCTCCCACCAAACTAATTTATGTCTCAGTAAGTGTGCTCTCAGAGGCCCTTTTGTTTATTCTGGAAGCAAACCTCCCTGAGCTTCAATGCTTCTCTCCGTCTTGCCCACCCTCCCCCAATCCTGCCCTGCCCCAGACTCTGAATCCCCACTGTGGCTGGCTTAACATCATTTCCTAGGAGGTCTCCTGGCCAGACTTTGAGCCTCCCCAAGTCTTCTGAAGACTAGAGAGCATGGAGGACCTCAGGACAGTGATCTGATCCTCTACATTGTGGAATTCTACACACCACAGCTCCTGCCTATCCAAGAGTGCCTTGTCAGCTACGGAATTGTTGGGAGCAAGAAGCTAAGATCAGGAAATGACAACTCAATAGACTTGAGCATCAGTCCTTTAAAGTCTTTATAAAATACCATAAATATCCAACCTCCAGGAAGGAAACAGGAGGCATTGGAAACAGGGATTTATGGGCAAAAAATGGAATTTGAAGGCAGACTCCCAGAGAAGCAGCCTTACTCTGTGTGTCCATAGACCACTGAGCTCAGGGGCAGAATGAAGCCATCCCCCTAAACCCAGAGAGTCTTCTTCCTGATGACACAGCATAAGGAGGTTTCACTGAGTAACTCCTTGTGCCAAGCGCCCTGATGCCGGGGATGTGGACGGGAAATCAATCGTTCATTAGTCAAGTCCCTGCCTGTGGGAGCTCAGAATCCAAAGATACAAATAATAGGCCAGAAAAGGAACTGAGTTCACACACTAATATGAAAGTTAATGCATGAACTTTTTACAATCCTCTCGATAAGTTTTAATTCTATTAACCCGTTCGAGCTTCCCAGGAACAGGTAAGCCTTGAACAGCAGCTAGGAGGATCACTTTGTCATCAGATGAAAACTGAGGCTCAGAGAGGAAACGGTTTATTCTAGTTACCAGCGGGATAAACTTAGGGCTTTATGCGACAGGCGTGTGCGTACTCAGTTGTGTCCGCGACCCTATGGGGTTTAGCCTGCCAGGTCCCTCTGTTCAGGGGATTCTGCAGGAAAGAATAGTGGAGTGGGTTGCTATTTCCTCCTCAAGGGCATCTTCCCCACCCAGGGATAGAGTCTGTGTCTCCTGTGCCTCCTGCATTGCAGGCGGATTCTTCACCGTTTGAGCTGTCGGGGAAGCCTAGGGTTACTGGGCACAAAGAAAGCTGCTTGAAGGCAGGGGACTCTGAATCATCCAAATCTCATCCACAGAGCCTACTCGAGTGACAGTAACAACAAAAGCAATAATAATAATAAAAAGACATAGGGCTAGCTGCCCTATGATCCCAGGGGTAAGTGGCGTGCAAGAAGGCGGAGAAGGCAGTGAAAACTGTCTTTCCCATACCTTTCAGGACCGGAGGGTTGCTCCCTCTCCCCTAATTCTGGTCCTCGAGTCCCTCCCAGAGCCTCCGTTAGGAGGTGGGAAAAGATGTTGCCATAGGTCACTGAGGACACCATTCGTTCTCTCATTGGCCGAAGCCTAAAAAAGAACGTCCTCCCATTCGCTAGAAGGCAAACCCCGAAAAGCCCATTGGCTGCCGAGTCCGCGGGCCTCCGTCGTTCTGGGGGCGGGCCGAGGTAGCTGGAGGGGGAGCGGGTGTGTTGCGGGAGCGGGGAGGGGGGGGCTCGCCGTTGCCCTGGTTACGCCGAGGCACGTGTGCAGTCCCGGAAGCGGCTCCGGGAAGCTGCCCAGCGCGCGCAGCCGGAGGAAGCACAGCCCCGGTCCGCTCGGGTCGGGTCCGGCTGGGCCATGGAGCCGTTACCTGAGCCCGCGTCCGGGCCCCGACCCAGGCCCCACCGTCTTATGCTTCTTTCCCTGCTATTGCTGCTGCTGCTGCTACTGCCGGCCCCGGAGCTGGGCCCCAGGCAGGCCCAAGCCGAGGACACCGACTGGGTTCGACTGCCCAGCAAATGCGAAGGTGAGGGGGCGGGCCCGTGGGGAGTATCCTGCTGGGGGGCGGGGCTTGCGGAGAGGGTTGGGGGAGGGACCGACCCGGGCTCTGAGCGGGTCTCCGTTCCTGGAACCTACTCTGTGCCTGACACTGTGCTGAACGCTGAGAACGCAGGGGCGGCCGAGAGATCGGGTCTCGGTGCACCTGGAGCTCAGAAATCGGTGAAAACAAGCAGTTACAATGGGGGTGGTAGATGCCACGAGAGAGGAGGCGCCAGGCTTTGGGGGCTGGGTGAGGAGCATCTAAATCTAGACCCCAGATGCGGAGAAAGGCTTCCTCCTGGAAGCCCTGAGAGGTTAGGAGTTAGTCTAGTGAAGAGAAGCGAAGTCACGAGATGCTGAGGCCTACAGGCAAAGGGCAGATTTGAAGAACTGAAAAGATTCACATGACCGGTCTTGGGGGAAGAACTTGAGACGCTCCTCTTGTGCCCTGACCACAACCGGCTGTGTGTCACCGGCCGTCTCCTCCACCAGCCGTGAGCTCCTCCAGGGCAAGGGCCCTTGTCTAGGTAGCTGTTCACATACAGGCATGAGTGGACGTGGGTGAAGCTGGGGTGCTGTGGGTGTGTGTGGAGGAAGGAAGAGGGTCTGAGACCTAAGGAGTCACTTTAGGAGAAAAGTAGAACCTGAGGGAACTTGGTGAGAGAGGGAGATTTTAGGGATATGGGAAGAGAGTGAATCCCAAAGACAGAGAGGTGGAAGTGTGGCACTTGTGTGTGTGAGAGAGAAACAGAGATAGGGAGGGAGAGAGAGAAGCATGCCAGCACACACACCAGCCAAGGGCCTTTTTTCCCCTCCTCTCCATTTCTCAGTTTTGTCCTCAGACTTTTACACACACTCCTACATTCTCACCTCTCTAACCCCAGCCCCTCACCCCTGAAAGCTGGCTATAAACCGGTTGCATCCTAATTCAAAGCCTGTAGCCAGCCAGATACTTCCTGAGCACTGGGAAGTGTGGGTGGTTTGGGAGGCATAATCCTTTCATTTGAGAGATTAAAGGTGAGTTGCTTCAGAGATGAGCTGACTTCACTGGTCAGCCTTCCAGTATGGGTTCTAGCCTGTACTTTCTCCCTCACTCTCGTGAACAGACAGTCACAGGGTTATAATGCCTTCCTTTCACTCTCTTGGCCACAGCTAAGATCCTTTGGGGATTTCACTTCCCCTTCTCATTTTCTATCTTATTCTGATGCCAAAGAGCCCTTACGGTTTCTCTTGTTGTTCTCGAAGCCTAAGAAGCTCACACTTCTTCTCCATAGGAGACTCATAAAAGCATAGAGCTGGCAAAAATCTTTAGATCATTCTAATCCAACCTGATTTTGTAGGTAATTGGTAAAGAATAAAAGGGATTTTCAGTCATGGGATGGCTTAACCTAAGTGTATATTTACTTTTATTTATCACTGTGACACCTTAGTTATTAAGTGCTGACTGGCCCACAAAACCTGCCTCTGGCTTAGTAGCCTGAGTAGAAGAGGCCTTGGCACAGAGGAAAGAGAACCTGCCCAGAAAGAAGTGGGTGGATGTTCACGGGAATGTAGGGTCTATGCCATGAGTCTCCTCCAAGTCTGGTTCTGGGTGGGATCCCTAGAGGGGGTCTTGAAGAGGTAAGGTTTGGGAGAGTTGAGAGGCAAGGTTGTACTTGATGGATATAAGAGAAATGGATTGATGGGTTCCCACCCCCCCGGGCCTGGCATACTACATATTGAGCACCTGGGAGGGGGGAGCACAGGAGTCAGAAAAATGATAAGCTCGCACAGAGTACAGGACAGAAGAGGGCGGGAGCCTCGGCCCTGGATGGAGAGCCAGGGAGGTGAGACACCCTCAGTTCATCCTGGACTCTGAGATCAGTGGCTGACGTTTTGGAATCTTCATGTGTTCCAAGTTCTCCAAGCCATCTATTAATGCGTATGTTATAAAATTTCACCAAGCAGGCCTCCAGGGGATTTGTTTGTTTCGGTGGTAAATTGGTTTTCTATCCAACTCTGCTGATGTTGTTAAAACAATGCTGTTGACATTTAGCCTGCAGATCATATTCCATTCAGAGACATCCGAAGCTGCTCGATCAGAAGCACAGTCTCTCTAGGCAGTATTTATCAAGTATCCAGTACATACCAAGTCCCAAAATAGGGGAATAAGGAAGAAATCCAGCCCATGAGCCTCACTTCGAGTGCCCTTGTAGTCTAATTGGAGAGTCGCATGAGATGATCAAGGCCCCTGGTGAGAGCATGGGTCCTACAGTGTCTCAGGATGAAATCAAGAGCAGGTGGGACTCATCCAGAAGGGCTTCCTGGGGGAGCAGGCTTTTAAGATGAGGTGGAGAGGAAGGACAGACAAGCCCTGAAGCACTTCCCTAAGGCCCCAAGCACTGCACACTTTCAGTGGTAGCAGTGTTATGCAACGGTAATTTATTTGTTTACACTTCTTTCTGCTCCATTAGACTGAGTATCTGGGAGGGAGAGACCTTGTTTTCCTCTCTGTATCCCCAGGCAGTGCCTGACACATAGGAGTTGCTTAATAACTATTTGAAGAAGAATAGAGGAAATGAGAAAATAAATGTGCAGAAACAGTAGAAACAGGCCTGTGGGGGGAAATGGAGCGAATTAACTTGGTAGGAGTAGAGACGTGGTGTTGAAATAACATATGAAATCAAGAAATAAAAAGCCATAAAAGACATCTTGGGAGCAATTGGGGAATTTGAACATGGACTGAGTATTAGATGAGATAGGAATTGTTGTTAAATCTTCCAAGCATGGTGGTTGTTTTATGATTAGTAGGGGAAGGTCTTTGTTCTTAGGAAGTGCTCGATGACTTGTTTAGGAGCAAAGATCATGATGTCTTGCAGCTTATTTTCAAAATGGTTTAGCAAAAACAGTGCATATATTTTGACATCTGTTATTATCACATTGCTTTATATTATAAATAGGAAATAGTGGTAAATCACTGTTGTGTGTGTTTTTTTTTTTTACTAACAGCTCTTTTTGTTGTTTTTTCTTTCTTTTTTAATTTATTTATTTTCTTTTTTACTAACAATTCTTGACTGTGAGTATAAGGTATATGGTTATTCATTGTACTCTTTCAGCTTTTCTGTATGTTTGAAATTCTTTTCAGTGACATAAATGATTGTGGGGGTAGGGGACAGGAAGGAGCTGGGAGAAATGGAGGCAGTAGGAAAAGGGCCCAGAGAGGACAGGGGCCAGTGGATCTTGGAGCCTACTTTCACCCACTGAACTCTATTGCTGGTCTGCCCACTGAACTGTACTGCTGGTCTGGTGCTGACTCCTTTCTCTGCCCCAAGCATCAACTCAGCCCAGTCCCGGAGAGGTGTCCGCTTGGGTCTGTTTTGCTGGCAGCCGGCTCCCAGCAAAGACTCACATGAACTCAGTAGGTGGTGCTGTGTCTTCTTTCCCCAGTGTGTAAATATGTCGCTGTGGAGCTGAAGTCAGCCTTTGAGGAAACTGGCAAGACCAAGGAGGTGATTGACACAGGCTATGGCATCCTGGACCGGAAGGCCTCAGGCGTCAAATATACCAAGTCGTAAGTAGAGGGGAGGGAGAGGGGCACCAGCCTGCCCTGCTTTGTTCCTTGAGGCATCAGCATCTTGAAGTTCTCTTCTCCCTTCCCGCTAGGCAGACCCACCAAAAGGAGGCAGCTCTCTAACTGAGACCCAGGTTTGCCCACTGATTCTACCCTGAACTGATTGTATGGCCTTCCTAAATCCCCAAGTGCCTCTGGGCTTCACATCCTTCATCTGTAAAAGCAAGACTATTGGACCTCACCAGTAACTCCCAGTGATTGGAATTTATGGACCAATCTTTAAAAATATAGGATTGCTGGGAAATTCCCTGGTGGTCCAGTGGTTAGGGCTGGACATTTTTCATTGCCATGGCCCAGGTTCAATCCCTGGTCAGGGAACTAAGATCCTGCAAGCTGCTCAGTGCAGCCAGAAAAAACAGGCTCACCAGCTTTTAATCTTGCCAGGTATAAATATTGAAAACAAACCAAAAAGCATTTCCATCAAATATGATCATCCTTTCCAAATGAAACACTATCTCGACATCAAATATCCATACATTTTGCTTTACTTTTAAAAAATCTAGCTAATCATTTAACTTTATATTTAAGACAACAACAACAACTTTCTTCCCATAGAACTGTTAAAATTGTGTCTCTCTGGTCTGTGTTCCAGCATTTCAGAGCCCCCCCGATGACCTATCTCCCTCCCAGCTCTGCCTTCCCATTGGTGAGCCTTGCAGGTGCTGGGGTAGCAGGGCTGGAGGGCTGGACCCCTAACCCGCAGGGTCGAGGAGGGGAGCTCAGGCAGGGACTGTCTTGTGCTGCTGTCTCGGCAGGGACTTAAGGTTAATTGAAGTCACGGAGACCATTTGCAAGCGGCTCCTGGACTACAGCCTGCACAAGGAGAGGACCGGCAGCAACCGATTTGCTAAGGTTGGCTTTGTATATGCCCTTCCTCCCCACTGGGGCCGGGCTTCGGGTCTCAGTGTGTCGCCTGGTCTGAGTGCCATCAGAAGATCATGCCCTGGGAGCTTCCCTCCTCGGCAGCTTCCTGTTCTTTATCCATTGCCATTTGCATTCCTCCCGTCCTGAGCGGCCTGACTTTTCAGTGCAGGTGGGCACATTGCTGATGTCTGGGCCTGCCCCCTGGGGTCCTGCCTCAGCCTAGGACAGAAACGCTCCTAGGTGGCAGCCCCCTGGGGACCAGAGCACTTTGTGCAGGGGGAGAACTCAGGATGCGCAGAACTGTGGGAGTTTTAGAGATGTCAGAAAACTCTTGGGGAGGGCGTGATGACTGCCATGTCCCTTCTCTGGGCCCATGGGGCCCCACCTGGATCTCGCTCATGATGCCTTTATGACATTTATTGCACTCACCATGTATATGAATGCTTCTTTCACTGGAGAATGAGCTTCCTTGCAGCAAGGCCCATGTTTCCTTTTTTTAAAATTTTCCCTTGTGCTATTTATTTTTCTATCCACAAAAGAAAGGTGCATGAGTGTGTGAAAAAATAAATAAAGTGTATCAGTTTAAGTTCTGATCCAGAATAAGATGTGTGATGGGAAAACAGATCCGTACAACAGCAATCTTGCTCTGGCCCAGGGTTTTAAAGTCCCATCAAAAACTGGATGTCTTCCCTTTCCTCTTTTGCTCTTGCCTCATCTCACACATTCTGCTTGAAGACTGTGTCACATGGATGCAGTGGCTCAGAAGTCAGTACACGTGTGTGAGCACACCACTCTCATACGCAGAATCTACCAGCCACGCAATTCCAGGGAGTGGCTTGACAATAAACTGACAATAAACTCTTCTGTGGCTTAATGATGCCAGGACTCCCGGACATTGATAAGATGTCATCCTACCCACCTATCTCCATACCCCTCCCCATATACCTGTTGCCATGTGTCTTTCCAAAAGGATCCAGAGGGGGTTGGGGAGCAGGGTCTGGAGGCTCATGTGTCTCCTGTCACTCCTACAAGGGCCCATGTTTCTTCATCTCTATCTTCTATGCCTGGTAGAAGAGCTGTCTCCCACATTTCTCCACCTAAGTACCCTTTTAGCAAAGGAGATCCTTCAGAAACCCTTGGGAAACCTAGAGGAATACTTCTAAGCCACAAAAGTCCTAGGTTTTATCTTTATAATTTGTATTAATATTGTACTTGGTAATAAACCCATGTTTAATGTAATAATGTTTAATTTTATTTTCTATAGTGAAAAAACTAGAAGCAGCCTGGCCATTCACTAGTAGGGGAGTGGTTAAGTAAATTGGCCATTCATTGGACTCTTAGACAAACTGTGTAATGAAGAATGAGGTAGTTCGTTATGAGTTGAACTAAAATCACCTCCAGAGTATAGTTGTTTAGTCACTAAGTTATATCCAACTCTTTTGCCACCCTATGGACTATAGCCTTCCAGGCTCCTCTGTCCATGAGATTTCCCAGGCAAGAATAGTGGAGTGGGTAGCCATTTCCTTCTCCAGGGGATCTTCCTGATCCAGGGATGGAACCTGAGTTTCCTGCATTGGCAGGCACATTCTTTACCACTGAGCCACCCAGGAAGCCCTCTCCAAAGGATATTATTAAGTAAAAAAACACACGGTGCAGAATATTGTGTATGATACATACATTGAGCTGCTTGTACGGGGGTGAAGTAGGGGTGGAGGAGAGGCTATTTTTGTGTGCGTAGTGGGTTGCATCCGCATGCGTGGTCTCTGGGAGACAGAAGAAACTGTGTTGTCTCTGGAGAAGACCTAGGTGGCTGGCAGAAATAATTTTGTACAGAACCAAGAGTCTTCCCTGCCTTGCCTGTGCTTCTTCCCAGCAAGGAAAGATACAAGTTTTGGGAAGAACCAGAAGCAGGGAGTAGGCTGGCCACAGGGGAGGCCACAGTGAGGGGAAAGAGACAGGACCAGTTTATTATCCTGGAAAGGAGTATTTGCTCAAAGGGTCCTGAGAGCAACCTTTCTGAAAGGAGGAGGTGTGGGGAGGGGCTGTGGGACACAGGCCTCAAAGAGGGGAGGAGAACGTGAGGATGAGCATGAGAAGCTGGAGAGGGTCTTGACCTTGGCGGGGTCCCTGGATCTCCAGCCGCACCGGGAGAGGAGCAGGGCAGGGAGGGGAAGGGTCTCTGCCTCACATCCCGTCGCGTCTTCCAGGGCATGTCCGAGACCTTTGAGACGCTGCACAACCTGGTGCACAAAGGGGTCAAGGTGGTGATGGACATCCCCTACGAGTTGTGGAACGAGACCTCGGCAGAGGTGGCCGACCTCAAGAAGCAGGTAGGGGCCCCGCCCCAACTCCAGGCTCGATGAGGGTGGGTCCTCAGTTGACGAGGACCATCGGGAGCCGGGGAACTGTGGTCAAGCCGTCTCACCCCGCCTCTGGCTCCTCGGGGGAGTCACAGCCACCAGCCGGGTGGGTGGCGAGACAAGGCTCAGGCTCGCCCGGCTCCTCCGGGAGAGGTCAGGCCCGGGCATTGCCAACGTGAGGCCTTGTGGTTAACAGTGCGACGTCCTGGTGGAGGAGTTCGAGGAGGTGATTGAGGACTGGTACAGGAACCACCAGGAGGAGGACCTGACTCAGTTCCTCTGTGCCAACCATGTGCTGAAGGGCAAGGACGCCAGTGAGTCCCAGGGCAGCAGGGCTGGGCCCTCCATACTCTCCACTCGGGAGGTGGGTGAGGAGAGGATGCAAAAGAAAGAAGAAATGGTGGCGTTGGAGCCTCCATCCTCAAGGAGCTGGATGGTACAGGGCGGGGTCAGGGCCTGGTGCCTCAGATGCCCCCCAGATGGGCCGGGAGGGCCCCAGCAAAGCAGAGCTGGGGCCAGATCCCGTCACCACCCCCGGTGGCTCTGCAGCCGGGGCCCAGCCAGCCAGCCTGTTGAGGGTGTCTCTCCTTCCTGCAGGCTGCCTGGCAGAGCAGTGGTCTGGCAAGAAGGGGGACACAGCTGCCCTGGGAGGCAAGAAATCCAAGAAGAAGAGTGGCCGGGCCAAGGCCTTGGGCGGCGGTGGCAGCAAACAGAGGAAGGAGCTGGGCGACCTCGACGGAGACCCCAGCCCCGAGGAGGACGAGGGCATCCAGAAGGCTTCCCCGCTCACACACAGCCCCCCTGACGAGCTCTGAGCCTAACCCAGCAGCTCCTGCTGACCGAGAGCCTGAGCTGGGAGCCCAAGGGTCTGGGCCCCCGGCTCCCGCAGATGGAGCAGTGCGGGGTCTCAGTGGTGTCTGCCTGGCCGGTGCCGCCTCCTGCCGTGGAAACTTAAGCCCCGGGAGAACTCGGATCAGCTGCGGGCAGCCCAGGCCGGCCTCTTCCCTCTGCCCAGCGTTCCTCTCCCGACCCAGACTTCAGGCGGGCCCCGTGATCTCAGGACTGCCCAGGACTCCAGTGTGAACTCCAGTGGGCAGGTGTTGAGCTGGACCCAGGACTGGGGCTCCAGAGCCCCACACCCCCTCGCTCCTCCAGCACCAGCTCCTCCTCTCCGCACCCCCTCTTCCTGTGGACACCTTGTGCTCTGCCCGGCCCTCCCCTGGGGCTCACAGAGTAAAACCTTTCGGCCTTTTTCATTCAGATTTCTGAGTCCCCTTCAGCTCCTTAGAGGGGCCGGAGCCCCCTGCCACTCTTTCCTGCCCCACTGTTCCCGCCTTGGGGGCTGAGGATGGGAGGCTGTTCCTGTAAGCCTGCCCGTTGTGGGGAAAGCAGGCACAGCGAGGGCCCTGGGGCTCTGAGGTGAGGGCTGGGCCTTGGGTATGGGGTGGGCACAGAGCTCCGGCCCTGCCCCCCAGCCGCCTGTGGCCTCCCTGAGCTGCTCAGGCCGGGAGAGCCGTCCTCACTCCTTCCCCGCCTCCCGCCTCCCCTCTCCCCACCAAGTCCTTCCTGTTGGTTGTGTAAAGTGTGCACGGTGACTCCACCAGCCCAGCACCCCCTCTCCACGTCCTGCCTCTTGGCTTCTGGCCTCTTGGTCTTGACCCTTGTTCCCTGATGACCACACCTGACCACTCTGCGCTCCCTAGCTCTTGTGCCAGGAACCCACAGGGGAGGACAGCCAAGCCCCCAACAACACTGGTTACACCGTGTTCTCTGGGAGCAGGGGACGAACAGCAAGGCTGGCCTCTGAGGAGAAGGGGTGGGAGGCACCTCCCGGGCCGTCCTGAGGGCAGAGATCGGTGGTGGCGTCAGAAGCAATAGTGGTGACGGCTGCGGGTAGTCCATGCTTTAACCCTACAG
Organism: Ovis canadensis; assembly: GCF_042477335.2. NCBI lineage: Eukaryota > Metazoa > Chordata > Mammalia > Artiodactyla > Bovidae > Ovis > Ovis canadensis. Next base: position 31,673,519 of record NC_091264.1, read on the forward strand.
GTGCCCCAGACTCCAACTTCTGGCAAAAATGCTCTTGGGGTCCCCTCCCCAGGGCTGGGGACAGAGGCCACAGAGAGTGGAGCCGACTGGAAGCTGCTGCCGCCCTGAGTCACGAGGCTTGGAGCAGGCCCTGAGAGGGTGATTCTTCGTGGTCTACTGCCCCGCTCACTGACTGCAGTGTGGAGACTGTCTGCATGTTGGAGGGGCTGTGGGCAGAGAAGCCACTCTCAACTCTGGTCCCAGCCTGGACTCTTCTGAGCATAGGAGATGACTGGGGAGGGGTCAGGCGTTGGAACTCAGGGCTAGCCTGGACCGTCTACAGTTTGGTGGCCAGTCTGACTCTCCCTGTCACTGTTCCACAGCTCTTCAGTGCTTGGCTTAATTCTGTCCCTAGAGCTTCGTTGTCCTGTGAATAGGATGAGACAAAAACCAGGAGCCCAGGCCCAGGCCTAGGCCTGCACCAGAGGGAGGGCAGCGCGGTGACTGCTCTGCTCTTTGACCTGTGGCTGCTGGAGGATGAGCGCCTGCACCCGCACCCCGCACCCCACCCCCGGTCCCCACAAGGCCAGGCTTGTTGCACACTAGCTCTCCACCCACCCACCCCAGCAGGCAGCTTCTCCCTGGCCCAGCCTAGGAGAGGGCAGGATCCACTTCCCAGCTTTTCCTTTCCCTCTCCCCACTGCACATACCAGCCTTTCTGAGCTTGACTATAGCCTCCTGCTTTCCCACACCCCTTCTCTCCTAGGCGAGGGGTCTGGCTGAGCTCGAGTGAACCTGATCTCAGTCCCCTCAGTAGAAACCCAATCAGAATGGTGTCTTCCACCCTCACATGGACTCGAGTCACTTGGATGTTTGTCAGCCAGACAGATGCCTGGGTGTCGCTCAGACTTGCCAGTCTGGGGATCTAGGAGTCGGCCTGGCTCTTAGGAGGAGGTCGGCTAGAACTCACTTCACCGGGAGAAGTTTGGATGTTGTGTTACGAGGGGCTGGGACCTCAGTGAAGCCACACTGGGAGGAAGTCTTGTCCTCAGAAACGTGAATTGTCAGCACCTCAGAGACGATGTGTCTCTGTTGAAGACTTTCATCATCCAGAACCTCAAAGGCTAACGGACTAGCCACAAGTCCAGTTTGTTGAAGTTCAGCGACAGTCAGGTCTCAGGGGTTGGGGCTCTGTAGGCTCAGAGGTGGCTGTGTCAGGGCCCCTGTGTATTTGTTTGAAGGCACAGCTCCTAGGAGGCAGGCTCCTCTCTTCATTTCCAAGTTCTTGCGTGGTGGTTCCCTGTAACATCTTTTTGCAACTTAGCGGTGTTTTTCACACCTTTGGCTCCTCTCTGTCAGACAGTTGTTTTAATAAAAAGTTTTGTTAGACACTTGACCACCAGAATTCCTGCCAGAAAATGATAAATAGACAAGCCCCCGAGGCTTGGAGTTTGACTGGAAACCCCTTAAATGTGGAAACTTTGTGCAGTTCACAGCTTGTCCACACATCAGAGCAGCCCTAAATCACTTTAGTTCACAAGTACAAACAAAATTCCTCTTCCTATGCTTTGATCCCGAAAGAAAAGCACATCTTTTTTCCCTGACAGATGCACAGTCCATGCCTAACTGGTTTAAAGAAGGACTCTGTGTACTAATCCTAGCGGCAAAGCCAGCAGAATCCCTCTTGACCATCCCCTGATGGCCTGGTTTGTGCTATTAAGGAATTTCACTGGAACAACAAATAGTAGCCACTGGTTTTTGAATGCATGTTATCATGGCAAGGACTGCTCTACATGCTTTTACATAATTCATTTAATACAGCTGTGATCTACACAAGGACATGAAGTTTTAAACACATTATTGAGTAATAAAATACACAAAGTACATATATCATAAATGTACAGTTCAATGAATTTTTATGAACTGAATACCAAAATCAACCAGCATGAAAATCACAAAACACTACTACCACCACCCCCACCGCACACATTCTACAAAAAGAACAGGGATTTGGTCTACTTTGTTCACTGCTCGATCCCCAGTGATTAATACAGCCGCTGGCACAGAGTAGCTGCTTCCCCCCAGCTCCCTGCCGCACTGCAGGGCTCATGGGATCTTAGTTCCTCCACCAGGGATTGAACCCAAGCCCTCAGCAGTGAAAGCTCAGAGTCCTAACCACTGGACCGCTGGGGAGTTCCCAGAGTAGCTACTTAATAAATATCTGTTGAATGAGTAGAGCACAGAAAGGTCAAATAACTTGCCAAGACCACACATTTAGGAGGTGAGCCAACCAGGTTATGAACCCAGAAAGAATGGTTTCAGTGTCTTGTGGCGCAGCCTCTGACATAGAGCTTTGCAGCCACAGCTGGTTGGCTTGTCCACCCTCCTCCCCCTACCTGGTTCTCCAGAAGGCAGACCAGTTGCTGTCCAGTAGTCTATTTACGTCTTCAGAGTTTAAGGCTGGACATGCAGTTAAAAGACTTGAATTAACCTTCAAGCCTTTCTCCCTGTTCAAAATTTAGCTGTGTGTATAGCTTAAAGGCAGCTTGGGGGCTTCCCTGGTGGCTCAGTGGTAAAGAATCCCCCTGCATATGCTGGGGAGACAGGTTGATTCCTGATCTGGGAAGATCCCACATGCTGCGGAGCAGCTAAGCCTGTGCACCACAGCTATTGAGCCTGTGCTCCAGAGCTCAGGAGCCGCAACTACTGAGCCCTCGTAATGCAACTGCTGAAGCCTGAGTCCGCTGGAGTCTGCTCCAGAACGAGAGAAACCACCGCAGTGAGAACCCCCTGCGCTGCAACTGGAGAAAAGCCAGCAACAAAGAGCCAGTGCAGCCAAAAGTAAATATTTTTTTAAAAAGGCAGCTTGACCCTTATTGCTGCCCTTAAGGGCTGGCTTCTTACAATTTCTTTAAAAGGAATCCAATTTTATTCATTCTTTCTTTAAAAGTGTATTTTCCACCTATTAAACTTCCACTAAAATGGTTGTGATTCTCTACTGGGAGATGTAGGTACACCTGGAGATGGGAGGAGTTGACCAACTGCATCACCAGCTCCAGGGGTGGTAACATCTCCTAACGTCATCACTTTTCTAAAGTAGAAAATGTTCTCTGTCCGAAACAAACAAAGGAAGACACTCAAAAGCCAGGTGTCAGTTTTTAAATTTATTTACTTGTTTTTGGCTGCACTGGGTCTTCGCTGCTGCACGTGGGCCTTCTCTAGGTGCGGTGCTCGGGCTCCTCACTGTGGTGGTTTCTCGTTTCAGAGCATGGGCTGTAAGGTGTGTAGGCTTCAGTAGCTGTGGTGAACTGGCTTAACTGCCCAGCAGCATGTGGACTATTCCTGGACCAGGAATCGAACCCGTATCCCATGAATTGGCAGGCAGATGCTCAACCACTGAGGCCCCAGAGAAGTCACCAGGTGTTATTTTGTTAGAATTGCTCGCCAAAGTTGGTCTTGGTGTTTTATTGTTCCTTTCATCAACATGTGACAGCATGTGCCAAGTCACCTGTTTCAGTGAGCAGTATGTTACCAGGGCTCAACCGGTGTGTCATTTTGACATGGGAGAACAGCTCAGTGAATTCCCTGGTGGTCCATAGTTAGGACTCTGAGCTGCCACTGCCTAGGGCCCGGGTTCAATCCCTGGTTGGGGAACTAAGGTCCCAAGGTGCAAAAAACTAAACAACAAAATAAATAATAATTTAAAAAAAAAACCCAGATCAGTAAGGTCAATATATTCACAAGAGATTTTACTGGAGGTTAGCACATTGATGAAATACTCATAGATGCACTAAGCTTAATAGTAATGCAGCCGCCATCAATTAGCATTACCACCCACTGATATAGGGACCAATTTTACACTTATTTGATGGGACTTTATTAAAGCAGATTGAGTCTCACATCATATATCGAAAAGGCTAAGAAAGGATCCACTGTGATAAAAATCCATTAGACTTCATGTGGGCATCCCAGTGGTCAATCTGGGTAGTGAGCAGAGAAGATTTTTTTTCAGCAGCTTGAACTAGAGTTTGGAAATTGGCATCCCTCCTCTGAACAATGAATTTATACCTATTCTGAATCAAAACAAAGACATCCAGAATGTCTTCCATTCGTAGTTACTGTATATAATTCCAATTCTAAGATTTTAATGTGTCCTTAAATAGGTTTAGTCTTAGAGTTTGTTCCGTTGCAGCCATATTCCCAACCTAGAATCTCTTTTTAAACATATTATACATTTTGGGGGGATTCCCAGGTGGCTCAGTGGTAAAGAATTCACCTGTCAACGCAGGAACCTCAAGAGGCGAAGGTTTGATCCCTGGGTCGGGAAGATCTCTGAAGGAGGAAATGGCAACCCACTCCAGTATTCTTGCCTGGAGAATCCCATTCTTATTTTCAGCTGAGTCAAACTATAAATTGATTTATATTCTATGACTTTCCCTTCCTCGGCCCAGGGCCTCAGATTTGGGTTATCTAAAACTTACAGTGACTAACCAAGTAAAATAAAAGGCAGTTTTTATATTTCGGTGGGCAGAGGACATGGACAAATAATTTAGCAATGAAGGACTGCAATTACTTGGTACATTTTGGTGGTAATTAAAGAAGACTACAACAATTAGATATAATTTTCAACCCAGTGAGATATCCATGAAGAATATCTTCATGTAGAGAAGCATTGAAACAAACATTTGTTTTGGGTGACAGTATCAATTAATAGAAAAATTCCACTTGGAAAATGATTCCATCATAACCATCTACATGTTCACTCTTTTGAAAAATTATGGGCGCATTTTAAATGTTCATAACATGGGGAGTGACTGAACAAGTCACAGCACATCCTCTCAGTGTAGCCAGAAATGATGCTCAAGGCCAAGTAATTTATGGTCAAGAGAAGAAAGTATGTTTTGATTGTTAAAAGTAAAAAGAAAGAAAAAAGGTCCATGAAATTTTATATGTACTCTGATCTTGACTTTTTTTTTTTAATGCCTCTGAATGAGAAAGAAATCAAATAATTACTAACTTCAGGACAAAAATCTTGTCTTTGAAATGAAAAGTATATTTAGAAGCTATAATTTTTAATAAAAAAAGAAACTATACGTTTTTAAAATCCAAATTTACTATCAGCATTCATATTATTTTTTAAAAAATCCTATTATAAACTCCCCAGTACAATGTCTTTCTAAGCATGTGGCCAAAGATTCATCTGTAGCGATGTGAACACAAGAGTCCACTGCCTGTGAGTGGGCAGGCCCATTTGAGGTCCTTTGTGAGCTAATACTTTCTAAGGAAAGGTAAGAATGATTAAAAATCTGTGGGGTTCCTCCAGCTCCAGGATTCTATAGATGGTAGAAGTGGGAGGGGAGTGGAGGATCCTTTGTTCTGAATTCCATATCTTGGCTCTTCATTTCCTTGCTGTGAGAGGGCTACTCTCTAGTTGCGGTGTGTGAGCTTCTCACTGTGGCAGCTTCCCTTACTGCAGAGCACAGGCTCTAGGTTAGTGGGCTCAGTAGTGATGGCTGAAGGGGGAAACAAAACAGGCTCCATCTGGAAAGCAGGACTCCATCTCGGGCCAGACTGTGGACTTTGAGCTATATGCCCAGTATCTATGGAAACGACATACCAACTGGAAAACCAGGCCCCCAGAAGGAAGAGTCCCAGGGCTCTCCATAGCCTAAAAGAATACCTTAATTATCTGTGTAACAGAATAGAATCATACATTCTATTATGCTTATTGGGGTATGACCACAAGCCTATTGATAATTGTCCACTGTTAACTACCTAGGCTTAAGGCTTATGCATGTGGGTTAACTTTGATTGTATCTTTTTTTTCCTTTGTTCAGACTAGTTTCAGGAAATTTTGGGGAGGTGGGTTTGGGCACGGGTACGCTTACAGTATATAAGGTTTTCACAAAAACTAGTCGGGGTCCTTGACTAAGGGGAGACTCTGCCTTGGCCCTGCCGGTGTAATAAACTGCACTCCACTCTCTGCGGGCTTCTCTGATAGCTCAGCTGGTAAAGAATCTGCCTGCAATGCGGGAGACCTGGGTTCAATCCCTGGGTTGGGAAGATCCCCTGGAGAAGGGAAAGGCTACCCACTCCAGTATTCTGGCCTGGAGAATTCTATGGACTGTATAGTCTACAGGGTTGCAGAGAGTCGGACACTACTGAACAACTTTAACTCACTCACCACTCTCTGCATTGTCCTTCTGAGTTTGTTTCCCCGGAATGCGGAACAGGTGGCTACAACACGGCCCAGGGCTTAGTTGCCTTGAGGCATGTGGGGTCTTCTCAGATCAGAGATTGAACCAGTGTCCCTTGCATTGCAAGGTGGATTCTTAATCACTAGGGTTAGAAGCCCCATCCTGGCTCTTTCTGAAGCCAGAATAAAGACAGGTAGGGAAGGCTGTTCTTGCCGTCTTGGGGTTCCCTGGGTAGCATCATTTTTCTGGGCACCATCCATCTCAGTGCAGGGTCTTGTCCCAGGAAGAGACCTGCTTTGGGAAGGAAGGGTGGATGTACACTAATCAAGGCAAAAGACCAATTTATGAAATGACAATGAACAACGTGATAGCAAGAGCACTGGACACTCCCAGCCTTGACCCTGGACTTACCATTCTGTGGGCACCTCCGTGGAAAGTAGTTGGTCTTTAGAAGAGCGTGTGGTTGGAGAGGAATTTGAACCAAACTGCATCTGAGGCCTTTAAAAAGGCTTGATGCCTCAGCTACAGGATAGAGGAGCACCTGCCCCCAGCTGGGTGGAATTGAGCCAGAGCCGCTCCTGGACTTGAATGGCCAAGCCAGCATTATCCCCCTTCCTTCCTTCCCTAGCTGACTAGGCCCTCATTCAGCTGGACAGTCCTTCTTTAGATATGCTAATACCTTTCTCCCGCTCTGCTACGAACGGTTCAGCCCTGGGCGCTCCTCTCTGCGGACTCAAATTTCTTTCCAGCCTGGGGCGGGGGTGGAGTGGGCATTCTCATTGCTGCCCTTCTCCTGCCCCGCTTCCCTGGCCCTCCAGCGACCTGGGTTGAGTGGGCCGGGGCCTTGGGAGGGTCCTTTCCCGCCGAGGGACGGTCCGGAGGGCCGGATCTTCTGGCAGGCAGGTAGGGCCAGTCCAGGATTGCCAGGCCGCGCCCTCCCGGCGGCGCGGGGCCGGGAGCCGGCAGGGGCGTGTCCGCGCGCTCACCTGCCATTGGGCAGGTGGGGCGGCCGGCGCTCTGGCAGGGGCCGCGTTATAAATGCGGAGCCGGAGCCGGGGGCCGCGGCGGCGGGGCCAGGCGGGTCGCAGGATGGTGGACAGCGTGTACCGGACCCGCTCCCTGGGGGTGGCGGCTGAAGGGCTCCCGGACCAGTACGCGGACGGAGAGGCGGCGCGCGTGTGGCAGCTCTACATCGGGGACACCAGCAGCCGCACCGCGGAGTACAAGGCCTGGCTGCTCGGGCTGCTGCGCCAGCACGGCTGCCAGCGGGTGCTCGACGTGGCCTGCGGCACCGGGTGAGCGCGGGAGGGGCCCCGGGGACCGCAGTGAGCGCGAGCGGGGGGCGAGCAGGGGACCCGGGTGAGCGGAAAACCCGGGCACCGAGCGGATGGGGTCGGCTTGGCACGGGCAGCCGGGCTGCGGACCACGGGCGGGCACGTCGGGGCAGCCTCCTCCGCCGACCCGGGAGCCGGGGCTGGGGCGCGACGCCAGGGCGGGGAATGTGTGTTTGCCCAGGCAGAACGGGCAGGACGGGGCCGAGGAGACCCAGGATGAGAGCGAGGGTGTGGGCACAGCGGATGGGGAAGGCGGGTTTGCCAGGGCGGTGGCCCAAGGCCCGGGTTTTGGGACTAGCCTCACATAAGGTCGAACCCCGCTCCAGCGGCAGCGTTCACACTTAACACTTGTTCAACGTGATGTGCCTCTGCCAAAGCATTGTGCCAGGTGTTTCTGACACATCAGTTTTTAAAATCCTTACAAAACCTCATGAGGTAAGTGTGCGTGTGTGTGTGTTAGTCGCTCAGTCGTGCCCGACTCTTTGCGACCCCATGAACTGCAGCCCACCAGGCTCCTCTGTCCATGAGATTTTCCAGGCCAAGGACAGGAGTGGGTTGCCATTTCCTTCTCCAGGGAATCTTCCCAGCCCAGGGATTGAACCCAGGTCTCCTGCACTGCAGGCAGATTCTTTACGGGCTGAGCTACAAGAGTAGTGATAGCTATTTACGGTTGCAGAAATTTGGCCTCAGAGAGGTAAAGGTGGAAGGAAGATGTGGCCCCAGGTTGGTTAAGGCCTGGCTTGTGCTCTGAACCACCATCTGGCAGTTCCCTGGTGGTCTAATGGTTAGGATTCTGAGGTTTCACTGCCCAGGGCCCTGGGTTCAATAGCTGGTGGGAGAACTGAGATCCTGCAAGCCTCATGGGACTGCCAAAAACAAAAAGAAAAAAACCCACTGTGCAACACTACCTCCTGTGCTCAAGTTACTTAACTTGCAGGAGCTTCAGTTTGCCCCACCTCTCAAATAGGGATACCACCACCTACCTTACTGGATTGCCGTGAGTTTTAACTACTTATTTTTGCTGTATGTACCAAGTCTTCATTGTGGGGCACAGACTTCTCTTGCTGCAGTATGTGGGATCTTAGTTTCCCTACCAGGGATCCAACCTGGGCCCCCTGCATTGGGAGTGCAGAGTCTTAGCCACTGAAGCACCAGGGAAGTCCCTGGATTGCCGTAAGGATTAACGCCCATTTGTACAATACCTGACGTGGTGCTGAGAAACAAAAAAGAAAAGTTACCACCGGGTGATAAGAAACAGATTTGCCAGGTCACTTGAGGTCAGCGGAGAGAGCCTGGGGACAGGAAACAGAGGGGTGGACTCTGAAGAGTGGAGGAGACAGGAGTGTTCAGCACAGGGCCTCCTCTTTGCCTCTCCAGGCCTCCCTGACTGCCCCTCTCTGACTGTCATTCCTGGTCCTGCCCAGGGTGGACTCCATCATGCTGGTGGAAGAGGGCTTCAACGTGACAAGCGTGGATGCCAGTGACAAGATGCTAAAGTATGCTCTCAAGGAGCGCTGGAACCGGAGGCACGACCCTGCCTTTGACAAGTGGGGTACGTGGATCCAGCCAGGTGCCCTCACTTCTCTCTACCCTGGGCTCCTTTATCAGTTGTGGTGGGGAGCTGTTTTCCTCAAAGAAGGAAATCACTGTCATTTCCCTGAAAAGGGAGGCTTACACACCAGAAGGAGGTACTGAGAATGAGGAGCTAGTTTTAATTATGTTTATAGTGTCCTGTGAAAGTCACTCAGTCGTGTTTGACTGTTTGCGACCCCATGGACTATACAGTCCATGGAATTCTCCAGGCCAGAATACTGGTGTGGGTAGCCATTCCCTTCTCCAGGGGATCTTCCCAACCCTGGGATCGAACCCAGGTTTCCCACATTGGTGGCAGATTTTTTTACCGACTGGGCCACCAGGAAGCCCATCTTGGACAGGGGGCTTGTCCTGGACGGTGGGCAGTGTCCTGTGCCCCCCAGTAAAAACCCATAAACACAGAGCCCTCCTTCCCAACCATAGTTTCCTCCTCCCCGGGTCCCTGGTCCCCTTCACCCTCCATGTCCATAATGATGCCCTCCCCTGACTGGATGGGGAGTCCCTATGTGTGTCTTGAAGGGGAAACTGAGGCAGGACTGCCCTTGATGGAGGTGGGTGCCACCCTGATCCCTCTTCCCCTCCCTGGCCCCCAGTCATTGAAGAAGCTAACTGGATGACTCTGGACAAAGACGTGCCCCAACCACCAGGGGGTGGCTTCGATGCTGTCATCTGCCTTGGAAACAGTTTTGCCCACTTGCCAGACTGCAAAGGTGAGAGAGGGTGTGGCCTGGGGAGTGGAACCTGCCTTGAACTATACCCTTTCCAGAGGAGAAAGATGGGACAGAGACTGGTGCTGGGGGCCCTGAGCAGACGCAGTGTCTCTGTCCCCACCTGGTTCAGGAGACCAGAGTGAGCACCGGCTGGCCCTGAGGAACATCGCAAGCATGGTGCGGTCGGGAGGCGTGCTGGTCATTGATCATCGCAACTACGACCACATCCTCCGCACGGGGTGCGCACCCCCAGGAAAAAACATCTACTATAAGGTGGGGCCCCCTGGGGAGGGCAGGCCCAGGGCGGGAGGTGTGGTCCTGGGGTCCTGGCCTCATGGTAGTTGCAGAGGTTGACACAGCTGGCAACCCTGCCTGCAGAGTGACCTGACCAAGGACATCACGACGTCAGTGCTGACCGTGAACAACAAGGCCCACATGGTGACTCTGGATTACACGGTGCAGGTGCCCGGGGCTGGCCAGAGCGGGTCTCCTGGCTTGAGGTACTGACTTGGCGAGCGGGGGTGGGGCTGGGGTGGGCATGGGGGAGGGTGCCAAGACCACCAGTCCTCACGGCAGGTCTGGGGCTCTGCTGCAGTAAGTTCCGGCTCTCCTACTACCCTCACTGCCTGGCATCCTTTACGGAGTTGCTTCGAACAGCCTTCGGGGGCAAGTGCCAGCACAGCGTCCTGGGCGACTTCAAACCTTACAAGCCGGGCCAGGCCTACGTTCCTTGCTATTTCATCCACGTGCTCAAGAAGATGGCCTGAGCGAGGCCTTGGCTCCCACCCTCTGCCCCGGGGCTGCCAGGCTCCGTCTGGGGAGGAGGGGACCTAGGGAGGAGGGGACCAGTGGCTCCACAGTGTGGCTCTTCAGGGCGGATCCTGGGGGTGTGGGGAGGACTGAAGGCTGAACAATACAGTCTGTGCCTTTTCAGGTCCTGTTCCCCTTGTGTTCCTGTCAGAAGGATAAGGCTCTGGGGGTTTGCGCCTCTGTAGCCCTGCTCATCCCCACACCAACCTTTCAGACCGCAACTCCAGCAGGGGGCAGCATACACTTTATTTTCAGCCCCAGACGGGGCTTCCCTGATGGCTCAGATGGTGAAGAATCTGCCTACAATGCGGGAGATTTGGGTTTTGATCCCTGGGTTGGGAAGGTCCCCTGGAGAAGGGAACGGCTACCCACTCCAGTATTCTTGCCTGGAGAATTAAATGGACAGAGGAGCCTGGCAGGCTACAGTCCATGGGGTCGCAGAGTCAGACACAACCGAGTGACTTCCATGCTTCCCACTGGGGCTTCCCTCAGGACCAGACCCCTTCTCCTGAGCAGAGGGGCCTGAGCGTTGGAGCTGGCCTGGAAGGCGGACAGGTCCAAAGAGGGTGCGTCCTGAGCTCTCCTGGGGCACCTGATGGCACTTGGCACCCAGGGGATTGCCCGGAGGTGGGCGGACGGCGGCTTTTGGTCTCTCAGGTCTCCGTGAGCCCCTGTGGGCAGGTCCCAGGCAGCAAGGGGCTCCTAGCAGGCGGCAAACTTGCGCTGGATGCGCTTGTACCGGAGCAGCTCGTGCTCGCTGATCGAGGGCTGCAGCCGGGCTGCGGCCTGCAGCAGGTCCTCCATGGTGAGCAGCAGGGCCGAGCTCCCAGGCTCCAGGCCTATGGGTGACAAGAGGAGGCTGTGGTCTCTGCCTGAGCAGCGCCCCAGGTAGGTACCTTCTTGCCTGGAGGCCCCCAGGGGGTCAATAGACCCTCCTCTGAAGTCCAGAACCAGGCCTGGTGCCCACCAGTTTCTGGTGGACCTCTGGGCCGGGGGAGCAGCTCACCTTCCTCCAGGTCCCGAACTTGGCGTTTGAGGGCAGCCGTCATGGCATCGGAGCACAGGGAGTAGAGGTCTGCGCCCGTCAGCTGGGGCGGGCAGTGGTCTAGGACGTCCACCAGGCTCACAGAGGGCTCCAGCCTGAACCTGTTGTAGGGACACAGGAAAGAGTCTTACTGGCTTCCCTGACTCCATTGGAAGGCATCCCTGACCAGCTTATCGTGGACTTTGCACTCATCTCCTAGGCATCCCCAGGCCCAAGCCCCTGGGGTGGGGGCGCTCCTCCCTCTAATGGGGCGTACTTGCGTGTGATGGCACTCAGAACACGGAGCTGGGAGGCGCGGTCCTCGTTCACCCCCACAAACACCAGCTTGTCAAACCTTTAGGGAGATAGGTGGGTGTCAGGGAGCCCAGCATGAGGGTGGAGAGGCACAGATAGGGGTTGAGGGACAAGTCCGGAGGGGCGTGGTGGAGGTGAGAGGGACCGGGCGCACACCTGCCAGGCCGCAGAAGGGCAGGGTCCAGCAGGTCTGGTCTGTTGGTGGCTCCGATCACAAACACATCCTGGGTGCTGTGAAGCCCGTCCAGCTCAGCCAGGAGCTGAGACACCACCCTGCGAAGGAGGGAGTGAAAATGAGAGTGCATGGTGCATCTTCACCCTCTCGCCTCCACAGGGTGCCCCTCTGCAGGCTGTCTCCGCAGGGCCCCTTGGCTGGTCATGCCCTGTGGACCCTCCCACCGCGGCTCCCATCACTTCAAAGCCCCAAACCCAATTCCACGGCCCCTTTTAGCTTCTGCTACATGATCACAGAACCAGAAGGGCAGGAACCCTTTAGGCAGCAAAGACTAGTACAACCTGTCTCACACCCCTCCGTCTTGGACCCCAGAATCTGGCTCAGACCCCCACCTGTCCATCACACCTCCAGAGTCTCCACTTCGCCCCCGGTTTGGGGCCAAAGAGTCCAGTTCATCAAAGAAGATGATGCAGGGAGCTGCAGCCCTGGCCCGGGCAAACACTGAGGAGAGAGGGGCCCATAGGATGGGGAAGCCCGGCAGGGTGGGGGTTAGATGTCAGGAGGTGGGGAGGGCAACCTATACAGCTGATCACTAGCACTTCAGGTAAAGGGCCCTCCAGGCAGGAACCTGACCTGGGGAGAGGAAGACTAGCAGTGATGGCCAGCAGCCTGAGGGCTCTCCCTCCGCCCCCACTCACTCACCTTCCCGTACATTCTCCTCGCTTTGGCCCACGTACATGTTGATGAGCTCGGGCCCTTTCACGCTGAGGGAGGTGATAGGAGAGGGTCAGACTCAAGACACAGAAACACAGCTGACCTCCTGGCCACCCCTTTCTGCTCCCCAGCCAGCTGCAGCCCCCAGTCCACCTGCCCTCCCGGCCAGGCCCGGTTGCCACCTGAGGAAGGTGAGGCTGCACTCCGTGGCCACTGCCTTGGCCAGGAGGGTCTTGCCCGTGCCAGGGGGCCCGTGAAGCAGAAGGCCGGAGCGCCTCAGGCCTAGGCTGAGCAGCTCAGGGTGCTCCAGAGGAAGCTGAATCGTCTCCAGAATCTCCTTCTTCACCTCCTGCAGCCCACCCACGTCGTGCCAGGACACTGAGGGGATCTAGGAGACGGGAAGGGTGTGGGTGGACACCGGCTGGTGCAGGGCGCCCCAGTCCCATGCCCAAGGGCCTCGTGTCTACCCTGGGGGCTCCGATGGCTTGGGAGTGAGCAGCCTGCAGCTGCTCCAGGGCCTGCCCGAAGTCCTCAGCCAGGAGAGGGAAGCCCGCCGCACACAGCTCCCCCTCATCCTCCTCACTCAAGCCTCCGGCCCAGCTGCAAAGAGAAACCCAGGGAAGCCTGTGGAGGACCAGCCCTGAGGCCTCCTTCCCACTGGAGCCCTCACGTTCCTCCCTTCCTCTCCAGCCCCTGCCCGCCCAGACTGCCTCTTGCCCCTCCCACACCCAGCTTCCTTACCCTGAGTTCTTGATCCTGGTGCAGGCTGCCCGGCTGCTGTGGGTCAAAAGGGCGTAGAGATCCCCCACCACAAAGCCCTGGGGAAGCACAGGAGAGGACATGTGAGCAGGCACAGCAGGCAGGCCTCCGTGGCTGGGGAGGGAGGGGCAGTCCCCTGGCTGGTGCACGGGCCCAGTACTGAGGCCTCGGGTTCTCCACCCTCACTTGCACGCAGCAAGACTGCCCCCCAACCAGAGTGCGCGAGGAGGCCGGCGCCCTGCCGGGCACTCACCGCACAGCGCCGCGCCAGCTGTGCCAGGTTCACCTCTTGGCCCAGGGGTAGGTGGGCAGTGAGAGCCCGGAGGACGCTGAGCCGCTGCGCCTCCGCCAGCACGGGCACCTCCAGCTCGTGAGGAAATGCCGTCTGCACGTCTGCAGGCAGGTCCTGGGCCCGGCTGGTGGTGGCCACGACCATCAGCGGAGGGCAGCTGTGGACGGGGAGTGGGTACTGAGGGTGGGAAGGTGGCCAGCAGCCCGAGTGCAGCCTCGTCCCGAGGCTGGTGCAGGAGGGTGGCTGCGGGGCCTGGATGGGAGAGGGAGATGGGAGCCCCAAAGCTGCGCAGATGGGGCATCCCTCCACACACAGGGAGCTCCGTGAGGACAGAGGCTGTGCTTTAGCATGCACAAAGAAACAGGCCATGGCTCAGTCAGTACAGAGTCTGCCCACAATGCAAGAGACAGGGGTGCAATCCCTGGGTTGGGAAGATCCCCTGGAGAAGGGAATGACAACCCACTCCAGTATTCCTGCCTGGGAAATCCCATAGACAGAGCCTGGTGGGCTACATACAGTCTATGGGGTCGCAGAGTCGGACACGATTGAGCAACTAAGCACATACAAGAAATAGCAGGGCCCGCACCCTCCACCCTGTGGGCACCCCTACCCGCTCAGCTCAGGGCTGCCTGGAGAGTAGCCAGGTGGGACGTCTGAAAGCCACTGCGGGGGTTGGGGAGAGAGGGCTGGCCCCACTACTTTCCCCGCTCAGCGCTGGATGCTACCTGGCGAGCGGGTCTTCATCCAGGAGGAGGTGCCGCAGCGTGGCCACCACCCGGGAGTCCTCGCCCAGTCCATCACGGTCCCGGCCCAGTAGGTCCATGGCTGTCAGCAAAAGAACCACAGGCCGGCAGCGCCGGGCCCGGGAGAAAGCGGCCTGCAGCTTCGTCTCCACAGCGGCGCTACTGTCTGCACAGAGGCTGGAGCAGGGCACCTGGGGAGGGGGTCCCGACGGGCCTGTGAGTAAGGGAAGGGGCAGGCACGACCAGGGCAGGAGAAGGGGTGGGGGAGGGCTCAGAAGGGGCAAAGCTGTCTTTTTGGAGGATGGGGATGGGGGAGGAAGGCAACACTGGCCAAGCCCTAACTCTTCTTTTCCCTAACCACGGTCCCTGGACTGCCCACCAAAAGCTTGGCAGCATCCTCTTTTTATTTATTTATTTTTAAATTTATTTATTTGACTGTGCCAGGTTTTAGTCATAGCACGTGGGATCTAGTTTCCTGACCAGGGATTGAACCCAGGCCCCTCTGCATTGGGAGCTCTGAGTCTTAGCCACTGGACCACCAGGGAAGTCCCAGTATCCTCTTTTTAAGATAATTAATTTTACTTTTGGCTGCACTGGATCTTCCTTGCTGTGTATGGGCTTTCTTTGCAGTGAGTGGGGGCTACTCATTGCGGTGGCTTCTTCTGTTGCAGAGCATGGGCTCTAGGGTATGTGGGTTTAGGTAGTGTGGTGCATGGGCTTAGCTGCTCTGCAGCACGTGAGATCTTCCTGGATCAGGGATCAAACCTGTGTCCCCTTCACTGGCAGACAGATTCTTAACCACTGGACCACCAAGGAAGTCCCGGAGTGTCTTCCTTCTTGAGAGCATCTCTTGGTAGCTCAGCATCACGGGACTATGCCTGATCCACTGGCCCAGTGGGCCCGGTGGTCAGAGGGGAGAGGGAGAATCTGGGCTGCGGAGATGGAGTTGGGGGTCTACTTTCTAGGGACCCTCACCTTCAATAAGTGGAGTCCAAGGCGGCTGCAGGCAGCAGCAACTGCGGTGGTCTTCCCACTGCCCGGGGGACCCCGTAGAAGGACACTGCCAGTCCCTGTCAGCAGGGCACCCCTGCAACCAGAGAACAGACATTTGCTTCCTCTATCTTGCCCAGAAGGCAGTTCCCAGTGACACAGGCCCCCTCAGATCCAGAAAGCAGACACTCTCCTTGAGGCACCCCTCCCTGCCAGGGTCATCACCACATAGAGAGGCCGTATTTCCCATACCATCAGTGGAATTCTGGCAGGGGCCTGGGGCATATCCAGGGGATTAACTTCTTTTTGTCATCAGTGAAACCTTGGCTGTTCTGTCTGGTCTGGATTGTATGGAGGGAATAAGGGAGGGGTCTGTGGCTACACATGGGCCAGTGGTATGAGGACCTTGTCTTTAAGGGCCCAGGTGGTGAAGGGTGGGATGACTAATGGGCTCCCCAAGGGAAGGGAAGCCTCAGAGACAAATGACCCCGGGGGGAGAGTCTCCCTTCACAGCTGACCTTGGAGGGCAGAGGTTACTCCCGAAAAGAAGTCTGGGAATTTGCTTACGGATGGGACATGGGCTAGGGGCCTGGGCTCGGTGGCTGGAGGAAGGCCCACCCAATCCCACCCACCATGGCCAGGGCATCAGACACTGCTTGTCTGGCCTGCTGCTCCTCCGGGGATGCTCCGGGCAGCCTTCTCTCACACCGAGGCTGCAGCCTCCTCACTCACCCTGGCTGGAGGCGAGGCTTCAGGGCAGCACAGAGCTCGGTCACCAAGGCCTCCAGGCCTGGAGGAGACAAGCTGCTCCAGGGAGTGGAGTCCCCTGAAGGAAGCCTTGGAACCAGGCTCAGGGTAGAACCTACCTGTGAAAGGTGGGAGGAAGCTTTAGTTTCTAGAAGTTCTTTTGAATTTACTTTATTGAAGTATGGTTGATTTACAATGTGGTGTTACTTCCCACCATACGGCATAGTGATTCAGTTAAACACGGATAGAAAAGTCTGCATCTACTAATCCCGAACTCCCACTCCATGCCTTCCCCAACTCCTTCCCCCTTGGCAGCCACCAGTCTGTTCTATAGAAGTTCTTTCTCCTCCTTTCCCCAGGTCAACCCCCACCGCCAGGGCCTCACCAAGTACAAGGAGGTATGGGCGGTGTCGGCTAAGTAGGCTCTGGCTTGCCCATCTGGAGCGTCCCCAACTGTTTTCTTCACTTTAAAAAACATCTCTTGCCACCTGCAGGGAAAGAGGCCCAATGAACCCCAGATCCAGAGCTCACATCCACTCCTCCTTCAGGGCAAGGCGCTGTCTCAGTCAGAGGTCCGATGCAGGGACAAACGGAAGAGCAGCGCAAAGAAATGCCCCCAGATGTGGCGGAGGTGCGGAGGAAGCGGGGGACGTGGTGGTGAAGGAGAGCAGGTGGTTTTCCTTCTCTCTCTGACAGGATCATACGCGTTTTAAGACCAGGAGCTGTGCCTGTCCTTGGCACCCCTCATACCAACATCACCTGAGGGTGTGTTTCTCCTGCCTACTCACTCCGATGGGAGAAGACACTGCCGCACCAAGCAGTGACCAGGACCGTCTTCACTAGCTTGAGAACACAGACTCTCCCTCAAATATGCACCCACCAAAAAAAAAAAAATGTACCCACCAAGGCCACCTAAAACCTCAAAAGAAAGAGTCCTTCAGCTCTTCCTCAGTCACCCACAAGATCTAACTGCAAGCAGATTCCTTCATAATGACATTTAGTGATTAATGTTTCTCTATTTTGGCTGTACATTAGAATTATCTGTGAAACTTAAAAAAAAACCCAACATCTCTCACATTCTGTGATTCCATTCAGTAAAGGAGTGGTTGCCAAAAGCTGAGGGAAGGAGGGAACGGGAGTGACTGTTGGTGGGTGGGGGTTTCTTTCTGGGCTGAGGAAAATGTTTTGGAATTAGTGATGTTGATGGTACAACCTTGTGAATATATTAAAAGCCACTGACTTATATACTTTAAAAGTGTGAATTTTATGGTATGTGAATTATATCTGAATTTTACAATTAACATTTTCCTTCCTTTGGGAAAAAAATAAATAAAAAGACTGCAGAGGCTCTAGCCTAACCCTGATTCTGCTCTAATAGGTCTGGGGTGGGGCTCAGGCATTTTTATTTTTCAAAAGCTCCCAGCCATAACCAGGGCTGTGCAGTCACTGGCTAGTCTAAGAATGAGTTAGGCTTACTCAGCCTACCAAGAGGGTGAGGGTAGCAGACAGCAATTACTAGTCCAGTTTTCCAGATACAGAGACGAACTACTCCCGTCTTTAATTCTCAGGCAGCATGGCAATGGCAGAGCCTAGGCCTCATTCAGGTCTAATTGGGGTACAAATTCCTTTGCTTAGTATCCCACAGTCACACAGCTGCTCGCTCTGGCAGCAGAGAGGGGTGGGGGTGGGAACGCCTTCGGGTGGAAGGGGAGGCATACTAGGTTAGGGACTACCACCAGAGGCTGTGAAAGAGCTGGAACATAAGGAAAGCTGTCCCACTGTTTTTTTCTGTTTGTTTGGTCGGCTGCACTGTGCGGTTGGTGGCATTTTAGTTCCTCAACCAAGGATTGAACCCAGCCCTGGCAATGAAAACACTGAGTCTGTACCACTGGACTGCCAGGTAATTCCCTGTCCTACTGCTATTCATTATAAATTAGTGTTGTGTTAGTTGCTCAGGCCTGTCCGACTCATTGGGGCCCCATGGACTGTAGCTTGCCAGGCTCCTCTGTCCATGGGATTCTCCAGGCAGCAATACTGGAGTGGGTTGCCATTCCCATCTCCAAGGGATCTTCCCAACCCAGGAATCGAACCCAGGTTTCCCACATTGCAGGCAGATTCTTTACTGTTTGAGCCACCAGGGAAGCCCATAAATAAGTGAAGGGTGAGTCTACAACCTAGACTCTCAATCAAGCTGAACCACCTCAGTCAGATGCATCTAGCAGCCAATGGAATCCAAGGAGGAAGAGCCCTGGGGCAGGGAGACACGCCCACCTCTCCCCCTCACAATTCCCGCTCCTCTCCGCCCCCACTCTCCATCCACGGAGAGTGGATGGGGCCACCTCTTTGAGATTGGCCAGACCTCTGGAACATATCTGGACACTGCTGGGGAACATGGGGTTGCGTTCCTGAGAGCCAGACAGCAGACAGTGGAGCTCGATCCCTGCCCCCGGCCTGGTGTGGGAGGTGGAGCACGGGGAGTACGGACCAGCTGCACCAATGCCAGTGAACTTCCGTGCCAGGGATCAGGGGAACCTCCATCCAGGGAGCCTCTTACCAAGTCCAAGGAGTAGGGGGTACAGCACTCATCTCTGTTCTTGAACCTGTCTGCCCACCTGGCTCTACTTTTCCAAACCTACCCAGAGGTTTCAGAACTACATGC
This sequence comes from Ovis canadensis, assembly GCF_042477335.2. NCBI lineage: Eukaryota > Metazoa > Chordata > Mammalia > Artiodactyla > Bovidae > Ovis > Ovis canadensis. The sequence goes on from NC_091264.1 coordinate 31,692,560, forward strand.
TCAGCACCCAGAGGATGGAGGCAGGCCTCCAAGGGGCTGGTATGGTGGAGGTCCAGGAACAGGACTGGCTTACTGGTCTGTTTCAGGAGGGTCGAGTGCCTGTTTTCCTTTCAAAGTACAAAAAGTGGGCATTCTGCAGCTTTCCTGCCGAGAGCTAGCTCACAGACAGTTGCTCTATTTAAGATGGACTTCCCAGGTGGCAGAGTGGTAAAGAATTCGCCTGCCAAGGCAAGAGATGCAAGAGACATGGGTTCAATCTTTGGGTCAGGAAATCCCCTGGAGCAGGAAATGGCAACCTACTCCAGTATTCTTGCCTGGAAAATTCCATGGACAAAGGAGCCTGGTGGGCTACAGTCCACGGGTCACCAAGAGCCGGACATGACTGAGCATGCACACACACAAGATGGATAACAGAAGTTGGAAGTGATGGAGAGCAGCCGGGCATTCTCCACAAGGCTCCAGTTGTAAATCTGATGGGAAAGCTCAAAGAAGCACCCTGGAGCACCAAATGGAATTACACATGGCACCACAGGCCCCTCCTCTGGGTACCACAGCCCTGAAACTGCAGAGATTGAGCACTGGCCAGAACCAAGCTCTGAATGTTGACCAAAGCTGAATTAGGTACTCCAAACAAGGTACTGCTCTCTTAGCAGAGGACCCAGGCTGGCTTGGCCTGAGACCCTGGGTATGATGGCTCTTGTGCCCAAGTTTCTGCAGGGTGGTCCCACCACCTCACTGGGATTTCCTGCAAAGTTGGGTTAGTGTCTCCTTCTTCTAATAAATCCTTATAGGAAATCCATCTGGGGGTAGGAAGCTATACATTTTCCCCCTTCACATAAAGCCAAGCAGTCTCTGAATTCTGAATTTTTTTTGGCTGCGCCATGTGGTATGTAGGATCTTAGTTCCTCCATCAGGGATTGAACCTGCTCCCCCTGCATCGGGAGTGCAGTCTAAACCACAGGAAGTCCTTGCCTTACCATTTCATATGCAGTCTCTGCAGTAAGAATCAACAGGAGGAGGAGAAAGGTTGGCCTCCTTGTTTTAGGTCCCTGGCTCAGTTACACTCTCTTTCTCACTCTCTGTTGAGGATAAGGAAAGACAGCAGGTTTCTCAAGGGCAAATCCCTTCCTCTCCTGTCTTGGGAGACAACACTGCAAAGCAGCATGTCCACATTCCATCCATTAGAGCAGAAATCATGATGGCACTGGGGCTCCTCTGGCTCACTGTACGGGAGGTGTGGCCCAAACTGCACTGGTTGAGAATGGAAAGCAGGGCTTCCCTGATGGCTCAGCGGTAAACAATCCACCTGCCAATGCAGGAGACACGCATCTGATCCCTGGTGAGGGAAGCTCCCATATGCCGTGGAGCAACTAAGCCCGTGTGCCACAACTATTGAGCTCGTGCTCCAGAGCTGGGGAGCCACAACTACTGAAGTCTACATGGCCAGGGCGTGTGCTCTGCAACGAGAAGCCACAGCAATGAGAAGTTAGCGCACCACCTCTTGAGAGTAGCCCCCGCTTTCTGCAACTTGAGAAAAGTCCACACAGTAATGAAGACCCAGCACAGCCAAAAAACAAAATAAACACACAAACAAATAAAAAATTATTTTAAAAAGAATGGAAAGCAGGGGTGACTTCCCTGGAGATTCAGGGGTTAAAACTCTGAGCTTCCACTGCAGGGGCTGTGAGTTCAATTCCTGGTTGGGGGAGTTCCTCATGCCACGAGGTGCAGCCAAAAAAAAAAAAAAAAAGAAAGTGAGGAATCCCACCTTGGACTAGGCCATTGAACCATTCTTAGTGCTTTACTATACCTAGGACCACCAATCACTTTGAGGATAAACATCTCCCAAAGCCAGCAGGCAGTGGCTCTTAATTCTCTTTTCAGTCACACGCCTATTTGAGAACATGAGAGTAGGTACCTTCTCTCCCAAAAATCATGCATGACAACAACAAAATGTTCTTATGCACAGAATTATTCCATTCAACTTGAGGACTCCTGCACGCAGGTTAAGAATCCCAGCTGCAGGAGAGGAGGCAGCTCCATACCTGGGCAATTTCTCTGGGCTTCCTTCCAGGATCTCTACTTGCCCAACTGTTGGCACACACAGGACATCCCCTTCCTGGACTGCCCTGTAACACAGCGGTAGCCCTGGTCAGCTCACAATGGGAGTAAATAGCAGGCGCCTGACGTATCCCCACATGCCCTCAACCTGCAGACTGTTTCTCGGGGGCCTACTGCCCACCCAGAGATCCCAAGCAGTTGTCCAGAGAAGAAGCCTGACCTAGAAAGAGCTTTGGGATACATCAGAGAGGAGATCAGAGAACAGAGAGAGGGGCAAAGCAGGATCCTGGCTTTTTGGGGGGCCTCCTCAAATCAAAGCGGTTTCTCAATCTAGAATGTCTGGATTTACCCTCCTGGCCCAGATTTCTCTTGACTATCTGACACACCAGGAGGCTTCTAGCCACGTACTGCCTTAAACTGTGGCTTTTTAAAATCAGAGGCTTTCTGGTATCTGAATCTCAGGTCTGGGATAGGAGGAGTTCATTGAGGGTGGTGTGCTACCCTCCTGCAAGGGGGAAGCGGCTAACCTGGGTGTCTGAAAGTGCCGGTAAAGGACATGGTCATAGTTTCCATTAGTGCTGTAGTGAGGAGACGACACAATTTCGATGTGTAACTCTTTGGCAAACAGAGGCCCAGGCAGCACTGAGCAGCTTCCTTTGTCTTCAGGGGTGCTGGAGCCCTCCAAATACCTCTATGAGAGAAATAATCACCACCTTAGAACCTTCTCCCAAGGACTCAGGCTTTGCCCAGTCTCTTAGCAACCAACACTTCTACTTTCACCCTTTATCCTTCCCATAACCACAAGGGTTGTGAGACGGGAGACCTAAGAGAGGAGAGCTGAAGACCTATATCTTCCTTAGAAAACAGAAACCTCTCCTTCTAATGGGCACCCGGAAGAGACTTCTGACTCTGATTTTCCTGACTCTAGCTCCAAAGAGTTCACCAGTGATGATAACCATTCTGTGACACCTTTATACTGGCCCAGAGCCAGTGAAATGGTAAAGACATTTAACTCCCACAAGTCATTTGAGTGACACCACGCAGCCACTGGGAACATTAATCGGACATTAGTGAGGACACTGAATTCAGGCTCCAGGTAAAGGACATGATCACACTGAAGCCGAAAGGGCGGGGTCAGGTGAATGAGCTCCTGTCTGAGTCCAGTATTTTTCCTCCATTTAGAAGGAAAGCCACACCTGACTCCCATTCATGCACATCTTTTCTCTCTTCTTGACATTCCACAGCACTAACTGGCTATGCCAGCATTACCTAATATAACTTTCTACAGTGATAGAAAAATTCTATATTTACATGTGGCTACTGAACGCAACATGTGACTAAAGCAATCAAATAACTGAATTTTTTACTTTACTTACTTTCAGTTGATTTAAAGAACCAGCCAGGGGCTAGCAGCTTTTGTACTGGTCAGTGTAGGCCTAAATCATACATCCAGGTGCTTAATTAAACAGTAGACTATATTTGTCACCCTGAACACAATTATCTTCTGGAAGTAAGTTCCTTAAAAGTAGAAAGCAAAAACTCCTCTTGGATGTATTTAATCTAATATTAAAATTAAACACCAAGCACTAAGGATAATAAAAAGCCCGTCCCTTCAAGGACAAATATACAATTGAGAATTAGAGTACGTGATCATAACAAAACTATAAAATAAAAGCTCTTGGAAAGGTACGAAATGCTATAGGAAAAAGTAATGTTAAATCTGTGGTGTGAGATTTTGCAAGGCTTTAAGAAGCAGGTGGTATCTGTAGAAGGGCCTTGAAGGAGGAGAAGGTTAGCAGAATAGAAGGGAACTTGAAGTCAAGGACAGCATGAGCAAAAGATGGGGGTATGATTTTCCATACTACCCAATACAATACTGGATGTGTGTGTGCGCCTTCTCAGTCATGTCCAACTTCCACCAGGCTCCTCTGTCCATTGGATTTTACAAGCAAGAATACTGGAGTGGGTAGCTATTTCCTCTTCCAAGGGATCTTCCTGACCTAGGGATCAAACTCACACCTCCTGCATTGGCAGGTGGATTTCTGCCTACTTGGGAAGCCCACAATACTGGATACATTGCAACAATTTAGCAAATAACTGACTAGATTTAGTACATTAAGACACATGGTAATTTGGCTGTAATTCTTACCTTTCACCTGAACAGTGAAAGCCCTTCCATGAACCAACATGTTTTAATTGTAGAGAATGGATAAATAAGGCTAAGAGGTGTTAAGGGAAAAGTCCAAGTTCTAAGGAGTAAAGGATCTAAATTTTACAGCTCTCATCTTCCAATTCAGTTAAGGCAAAGAAGAGAAAAAGAGGAGGAAGCATTCCTGATCTCAGTCCTGTATCCTACCTGGATTTTGAGCTCTCCCACGTCCAGGGGATCACAGCCGAGATTAAAAGCCAGAGTGGCAGGCACAAGGGCCAGTCCATCAGCGAGAGGCTCTCCCGGCTGCCCAGAGCCGGGTCCCAGTCTTTCAGGGAGGTTCCAGCGAGGCTCTAGGACTTGGACTGTGGCCAGATGTGGCTGAGAAGTGTTCGATGACTCTCCAGCCCGGGTCACCCACACCCATTCGCCCTGGAAGAGGCCGAGGCTGCGGAGACAGCTCCGGCTCACCCCTAGTGCATCTCCAGTCCCTCCCAGAACGCCCCTTAGTCGCCGGACTGTGCCAGAGGCCGCGAAGGAGGACACCACCGGCGGGAGAAGGAGCCGGCTGCTGTCCTCAGCCTCTGGACCCAGTTTGGCCCGCCCACGGAGCTCAGTCACAGCTAGCCGCGTCCCTGGACCCAGCAACCCTTGCAACGCCGGCCGCGTCTCCAGCACCCGCGGTCCGGGCACGGGCAGGGTCTCTCCGCGCCTCACCAGCAACGGCCCGACTCTCGGTCCGAGTCCGGGCCCAGATGAAGTGCCAAGCAGCGCCCAGCCCAGCGACGGGGGCCGCCGCACCGGCCGCGCCCGCACCCACGCCCCGGAGCCCAGAGCCAGGAGCTGCAGCAGCGCGCGGCTAACCAGCAGCTGCGGGGGCCCCGGACCCTGCTCTTCGGTGTCCGCGCCGGGTCCCTCCAGGGCAGCCACCAGCAGCGCCGGCCCTGCCGGGCTCTCCCCTGCAGGCCTCAGCGCCAGCACTAGGCCCAGCCCTGCAGCAGGCCACGGGCCCCCGGGCGGCAGCAGCACCGCCAAAGGGGGTGTCTCGGTCGGGAAGGGCTCCAGGACTCGCAAGACTGCCAGCGCCATGGTGACAGGAGACCAAAGAGCACAGCGAAGAAGGGCGCCTTCCTGAGCCTGAGAGCTAGACGTCCCGGAGGATCACACGCCGCTTCCGCTTCCGGCAGGGGAGGCCCTAGGGAAGTGGGCGGGGCGGCGGGTGCAAGGGCGTGCTCCAGGAGGGTGAGCTGCGCCTTGGATCGATCTGAAAGGTGCCTCGGTGGCAGTCACACAGTCACTGTGGTCGGGTAGTCCACGCACACCGCCTGTGAGACGTGTGTACAGGGATTTACCTTCCGCGCCCGCCTGGGGAGTAACGTCTGCCAACTAACCTCCCCACGGGCATGTCCTCAACAATTTATTGAATGATCAGTGAACGATCATTGTGCCCTGGACCAAACTTGGCCCACTGCTGGGAGCTGTGGGTATAGTGTTTAGGAAGGTGTCCACTCGTGGAACTATAGGCATTGAGGTTTGGAGGTTTGCGGGAAGGTTGCAGGAGGGAGTGGTAGGGTTATATGTCTCAGACAGGCATTTGGATGTGGAGCAGCTGCTGGCTGAATTACTGCAAATGATTCATGTAGCCCTGTAGTGCTTGGTGCTGCCACACCTGTTCCAACACATTCTACACAAAACCCACGTTCCAGTGTTTCTTGTCCTGCTTATTGTCCTGTTCATTCTATTCCCACCAAACTTGAAACAAACACAAAGCAGCTTCCCTTTCTCATCTCTCCAAAACTAGATGTTCTCTCTCCTCATTCCCTGTAGACTGGAGATACATTCCCATTTCCACTGTAGAGAGGAATGAACAGCAGATGAAGCAGGAGAGAGAAATTCAAGGCTTCAGTCATTGAGTACCAGACCAACAGCTCGTTTCTCATCTGGGCTGTTACTTAACAGTCCTTCCTTGTCCACACCTCCACTGCTCTGTATAGACACCTGAACACTAGCTGGCCACACTCCCAGTTATTAACAGTATACTTGCATTTAGAATCAATGGCTTGGAGGATTCCCTGGCGGTCCAGGGGTTAGGACTGAGTGCTTCCATTGCAGGGGTCACAGGTTTGATCCCTGGCTAGGAAACTAAGATCACACATGCTGCTCAGTGTGACCGAAAACTAAAAAGAATCAATGGATTGGTTGGTGGCAATATCCTCTTTCTGGACCTTGCATTCTCTTTCTTGCCTTCTCTGCCCAACCTTCTCCTTTCCTTCATCTTAAGGCAGTCCTCTACTTTGTACATTTTTGCATTCCTGAAAATTTCCTGAAAATCTGGGAGGTTACTATAAGATTTACATATTGTAAGGTATTTCTATCCCTAGAAAGACAAGAAAAAAATTTAATGTTTGATACAGGACTAGATGTACCTCTAGTCCTAAACCTGAAATTGCCAAGTTATACATCTTTAAAACAGCATGCTTCCCTGATAGCTCAGTTGGTAAAGAATCCACCTGCAATGCAGAAGACCCCAGTTTGATTCCTGGGTCGGGAAGATCCGCTGAAGAAGGGACAGGCTACTCACTCAGTATTCTTGGGCTTCCTTTGTGGCTCAGCTGGTAAAGAATCCACCTGCAATGTGGGAGACCTGGGTTCGATCCCTGAGTAGGGAAGATCCTCTGGAGAAGGGAAAGGCTGCCCACTCCGGTATTCTGGTCTGGAGAATTCCATGGACTGTTTAGTCTATGGGGCCGCAAATATTCGGACTAAACTAAGCGACTTTCACTTTCACTTTCAAGAATGTACTAGGTACCTGAATTTACAAGGATGAACGGTCCCATTTCACGGACAGAGGAGCCTGGCAGGCTATAGTTCATGGGGTTGCATAGTCAGACATGACTGAGTGACTAACACTTTCACACTTTCTTAGCGGTTTTCCTGGTAGCTCAGACAGTAAAGAGTCCCTGTAATGCGTGAGACCCAGTTTTGATCCCTGGATCAGGAAGATCCCCTGGAGAAAGGAAATGGCAACCCACTCCAGTATTCTTGCCTGGAAAATCCCATGGACTGATGGAGCCTGGCAGGCTACAGTCCATGGGGTCGCAAAGTCAGACACAATTGAGCGACTTCACTTTGAAACTGTTACGTGGCGATCCAAGGACTGAGAGGATGGTGGAGTGATTCCAAAGAGAATATGCCTCCTTTACACAGAATAAGGCCAGCTATGGTGTTCCTTGAGGTCTTGCAAATGGGTAAATATATCTGGTACCCTGCCTGGGTTGGCATCCATATAGATGCAAATATCTATTCACAGATAAATGTGCTTTTCTCATAGGTTTTTCCTTGAGCAAATAATGGTTAGCATGTCGTCCACTCTGCATTATCTTGAAATCATCATTAGTCAATGAAAGTCAAATAATTACTTCTGTAAGACAGCTAGCAGCCTAGATTTGTGGCCTTTACTTCCATACCTCTTGCTCACTCTTTAACCCACTATAACCTTCCTTCCATTCTTCTGAAACTTTCCTGCAAAGATAATCTGTAACCTTTTTAAAAATAATTTTATTTATCTTTGGCTGTGCTGGGTTGTTGCTGTGCAGGTTTTCTCTAGTTGAGGCAAGTAGGGGCTACTCGCTGGTTGAGAGTGTGCAGGCTTATTGAGGTGGATTCTCTTGCTGCGAGCTGTGGAGCATGAGCTCTAGAGTGTGGGTTTCAGTAGTTGCAGCTCACTGGCGTTAAGAGTGTGGGCTCAGTAGTTGTGGGCTTAGTTGCCCCGTGGCATGTGGAATCTTCTCAGACCAGGGATTGCACTTGTGTCCCCTACATTGGCAGGTGGATTTTTAACCACAGAGAAGCCCTGATGCTATTCGGTCTTTTTTTTTTTTTTTAATGCTGTTCGATCTTGAGCAACTTTTCTCTACAATTTGACATTACTGACCAATCCTCTTATACTTCCTTTGTCACTATGACACACAGTTTACTCTCACATCTTCGATGGCTTTCAGAAGTCATCCTGAGCTCTTCCTTTTCCTTTACCACTCTCTTTGCAATCGGATTACTCACCAAATCCTGTTAGTTCTACACGTTTCCCAATGTTGTCATTTCTTCTCCATGCCTATACTGCCCTATAACACTGCTCTCTTGGGCAAGGACCACAGGCTTATTCTTGAGCCTTCCTCAGTGTCTTCATGTAGTCAACTTGCTGCTGGAAGTTGACTTTCTGAAACATTCCTCTAGCCACTTCTAGTTTGGTGTAATTTATTACATTGTATCTTAATCATAGGTTTATACAAGGCTGTGAACTCCACCATGCTGTGAACTCCTTGGGGGCAGGAACTGATCTTATCCTTTAGGACACTGGCTTAACCAGAGTAAGGGATATATTTCCCGAGACGCTCAAGAATGAGGTAGCATGTCCACTGCGTTCCCAAATGCTCGTGTCCAGCTGGTTCCCCAACCCTAGGACAGCTGCAGTAGGAATGGGGATCCTATTCCCAAAGCTGGAACAAATCCTGGATTCTCATCTCATTTCACCCCGGTCCCTTCCTGCCAGGCCTCCCCTTTGATCCTCCTCAAGCCTCCTCTAGGAAACAGGCCCTCGAGGACTCCTGGGAGCTCTCTACAATTTAACGTAGGCAATCAGTGTCACGTTACCCTGATGAAGAAAGGTACCCTTCATTTTAAGGCTTCTTTCCTTCAATTCGGACTGGGCGGAGTCGCAGTGGGGAAAGAGTGAGAGCCACTTTAGAGCGGAACGAGCTGCGAAGAATGGCCGAAGACAACGCACACCAGACGCCGAAGTGCGGCACTCGGTGCAAAGCCCGGGCTTCCCTTGACCCCCGCCTCTCACGCTAAGCTCGACCCTCTTTAGGGCGGGACCTCCCACTTCAGCCAATTCTGGGAGTCGAACCCTGGCGGTTTGTACTCTTCCTTTCCAATGAGAAAAAAAAGAAGCCGCTTGCTTCCAGCGACCAATCGGAGGAGGCGGCGCCTGGTTGTCAGGCAGGTTTGTAAGAGTTCGGGCCAATTGGAACACAGACATCGCTCGACCCGGGCGCAGCGCGCAGGCGGTGGCGAAGAGACGCCGAGCTGGCCGAGTGCGGCCGAGCAAAGCCGGAGCCGGAGCGGGGCCGCAGGAGCCGGGCAGGGTCCGGACGGGCCGAGATGCCCTATAAACTGAAGAAGGAGAAGGTGAGCGTGGTCCTTTTCCCCGCGCCTTCGCCTCGGGGGCCTGCGCGGAACTCTGGGAGGGGCCCGAGCCAGGCCCGGGACAGCCCCAGACAGACCCTCCCGTCCGGCCCCCGCAGGACTCCCCGGGGCCAGCCCTCCATCCCCGCTGCTCGTCGCACCCCCAGCCTTTGCCGCAGCTGAGAAAGCTCCCACCCTTGTCCGGGATAGAGTCCGCCCCGCATGCACCTCCCTTCCTCTCCACCGACCCCCGGCCCAGGGTAACCTCCTCCCTCCAGATCCTGCTTCGCTCCCAGGTCACTCTCCTGCTTTTTCTCCCCCCATCACCTCCCCATCCCCCACCCGTTTGCCGTTTGGGACAGGCGCTTATTTGAGACAGCACCTCCCTCCAGAACTAGCCCCCCCACTCCAGCCCCGCGCAGCCCCTTCTCTACCCTCCTCTTCTCACCCGTCTGGGCCTGGGCCTGGGCCTGCCTTCTCCACCGTCCCTTAGAGCAACCTTCTCCCTCCCCGCCAAGCTCCTTGACCTAGAACAGCTCTCTCTGCTTTTCTCTCTCCTCCACCGAATCTGGCCTAGGCCCCTCCCTCTAGTTCTTCCTTCACACACAAACTTGTAAACCAGGACCGAACCCTTCCTTCTGCTGATGGAACCTTGGAAGTCAAGGTGTCTGAGCGCATTCAGTGCAATCCCTCATGATACAGATGAGGAGACTGAGGCCTCGATCCGGGAGGGCAGGGGAAGGGACTGGGCCAAGGTCACACAGCCTCCTGGAGTCCCATCTGTAATATCAGGTCTCCTGACTTAAAGGCCTCCTCTATACCAAAGCGTTGCTAACAGGCATCACCCCGCTCCCAGGTTCATCCTAAACCAGTCACCTTTCATCATCTGGGCAGGCCCCTCCCCTTATTCCTAATTGAGAATAACCTTTGCATTTTTCCTTTTTTGTACCAGTGTTGGGTTTCTGTCTTTCCAGGGCCATACTATTCTCAAATTGGGAATCTGCCCTCACAGATAGATATAGCTTTTCTTCTTAGCCCACAGGCAAGCCACCCCTGGACACCCTTGCTTTTTGTCTGGTGTCCTGACAGGCCATTTCTTGATGTTACCTTCTTTCACCTTCCTCCTCTACCTCCGAACTGCCTTCCCATCTTCTTCATTCCTGTCTTTTTGTACCCTCTATTTCCTGCTGTTGCTGAGGTCTGACTCAGAGGTGTGGTTCCTTTGAGGTACAGACTCACACAGAAGATGCTAGGATACCAGTTCCAGCCTCCCCCAGCTTCTTCTCTTCCCCGGGGCTGGCCCCTCGCGGTGGGCGCCAGCTCTGGCCTGGTGTTCTCTTTACCCACTTTATGACCCCAGAGGTGTCTTGTTTTCCTTTGCCCTCTGATTGGCTGGGTTGCTGCTTGTGCCATCTCTGACCTTATCAATTAGACTCCTTATCCTGGGGCTGATGGAGATTTGCCAGGCGGCTCTGATTCTGGATTGTCCCCATAACCTCTCAGGGCCTGAGATTCTGAACGTTGGGTTAGTAATAGTATAGAAGGCACTGTTCCTCCTAGGGAGCTGAGCTGGGCAGGTTTGGGTGCCCCACCCAGGCCCCGTGCCCTTGGGAAGCGGACATGCTGAGGTGGTTTGGGCAGCTTAGCTGTAGGTGATACACACACAAGTCAGTCACACCAGGGGCTGAAGGGCTTCTACGAGGAGTGTGGAGAGGGATGAAATTCAGAGGAAGCTGATGAGTTCCTTGCCGATCTTTAGTTTGTTTTTTTAATTTTTACTTTTTAGTCATACTGCCCAGCCTGTGGGATCTTAGTTATCCTATCAGGGATCAAACCTGAGCCTTTTGCACTGGAAGCATGGAGTGTTAACCACTGGACTGCCAGAGACATCCCTGATTTGTAGTTTTTAGTCTGATGGAAGAGATACTGTCTCATCCACAGAAAGCCTTTAGCTACTAGAGGACTGAGAAGAAAATTTCTTAAGACTTTCTAGGACCACAGGTGTAAGTGTTTGGTTGGGAAAGAGTATGAGAAGGATCGGGGTGCATGGGGCCAGGCACCTCTGAAAGTAGGCACTTTCTACTTTTGATTTCCAATTGCATTTGGCCTCCTTCTATGGTTGACAAGTCCTGACAGTGTGACTGGGGTTTGCCGAAGTGGGGTGGGGACGGAGAGGAGGGGGGGATGGAGGATCTGTATTGCTCATCTGTGGTTTCTCCCCTTTCTCCTTTATCTCTGCTCGTCCCGTTCTTGGCCAAACCTCATGGCCTCTCTCCTAAAGCCCATTGCAAACCCTTAGATGGGGGTGAGCCCTCCTCCCCTGGATTTGCAGAACACTTGGTAGGTTACTTAGGGCCTTTTTGTGTTCCCTTGGACTGGAACTGTGGACATGTCTTTTCTTCCCCCTGAGAAAATAACTAAGCTCCATTTTGGTTTGGTGTCTCCCTTGTATACCTTAGGTGCTCAGTGTATGAGCGGTGAGTCAACCCTTGGGGAGTTTGCATCCCTCCTCTTCCCTCACATTCTGATCTAGGACTTCTGTCTTTTTGGTTGCTGGGTGGAGGTGTCCCCGCTCCCTCCCATTTTCTTGTTCATAATAATAGTAATAACATTGACTAACATTTCGTTTTTCATGTGCCAGACGCTGGGCTAAAGGGAACTAGGGGGACTTCCTGGTGGTCCGGTGGTTAAGACTGTAGGCTTCCACTGCAGGGAGTGTGGGTTCAATCCCTGGTCCGGGAACTAAGATCCTGCATGCCGTGCGGTGCAGCCAAAAAATTAAAGAGTAAAAACATTAAATAAGCAGAAGGAATCAGGTACTTTGATTGTCGGCACTGAATAGATGAGGAAACAGGCTCAGCGAGGTTAGTTAACTAGCCCATGATTGTGTAGCTAGAAAGAGCTGGGCTGGAACACACGGTTGCCTGTAAACCACAGTGTCGTGTGGCCCTGGACGGCTGGGCTGGGCTGAAGCATGGGTACTTTGCCTGTTGTCCTGCGGGAGCCAGGGAGCAAGGGTGGACGCCTGGTTCCCACTGCCCACCACCCGTCAGCACGCACCCCCGCAAGCAGCTGGGGTCTCTCTTTGGCACATTCCCTGAGAAAGATGTCTGAGCCCTGCAGGGTGGGTGGAGGGGTACAGAAAGGAACGAGGAGCCCACGGTCAAGGAGAGTAGTGAGACGTGTGTGCACATGGGCCAGCTGTGTCCCAGAAGCCCATGACTGGGGTGTGTGCAGACGGTCACCCCAGTGTTGCATCCTGCAGGCACCCCCCTGATCCTTTTCCTCTCCGCCCCATGCTCTGTGCCCCTTCCTGGCCCCTTGGCAAGGGGTGAGGGTGCCCAGCCTGGTCAGGGGCCACGGGGAAGGCGCTCAGCTGCCTAGAGCACACGCATGGCTCCTTCATGACTGGAGCTGCTCCACGCCTAGAAACAGCTCCCTGCCTCCCCGCCCCCAGGAAGCCTTCCCCCTGCTCCAGCCCACGCAGCGCTCGCTTCTCCCTGAAATCCTTTAGCCCCCATCAGCATAATCACTGGGTTTAACAGTTCTCACTGAAGGGGCTCAGGTGCTCAGGAGTTGCAGGATCTCAGAGCTGGAAGTGATTTCCAAGGTCCCCCAAACCCACCTGCCTTTAAGGCTCGGGCCCCTTTTGCGTCGTGCCTGGGAGAGGCCTCAGTGCACCTCCGCCTGAGTGCTGTCAGGTGGGGAGCTGCCGCCTCCCTAGGCAGCAGGTTTCTGTGCAGCTGCTCCAGGAGAAAAGTCTTCCTCGTTTGTAGTCTCAGCCTGTCTTCCTGCCACCTTAGCCCGTGGCTCATAGGGCTTCTGGATCCACGTAGAACAAGTTGCATCTTTAGTCCACATGGCAGCCCTTCATTTATTTGTAAGGATCCCTCTAGCTCCCCCACCCGCCAGGGCTCCTCCCTCCCATTGTTAACTATCCCAGTTCCTGCAGCTGTTGCTCTCAGGACATGCTTTTGAATATACTCCCAGTATGGGTTGTATTTCCCTCCTGAACAAAACCTAGCATTTGTCTTTGTCCCTCCCAAACTCTGAGGCTCCTGATTGAACTAGAGCCTCCATCAGTGCCAAGGACAGGCATGCTGCACAGGTCTGCTAACCAGACGGCAGGTCACATGAGCTGCCTTGGGAGGCACAGCACGTGGATGATTTGTGTTGAGCTTGCAGTCGGACAGAAATCCTTAGGTCTTTTCCCCATTTTCCCCATCCTGTTCCCTGGGCAGTTGGTTTTTTTGGCCTGAAGCATAGGAACAGATGCTGGGCAGGCCAGGGCTCTGAGCCCGCATCCAGGTTCCCCAGGGAGACTTCAGACTAGTGCTCGCTCTTCGTAGCCCTTCAGGGCCTTACCCCCATCCCTGTCCTTGTGCTTGTCCACCAAGGCCTTCTTGGGACAATCCCCATACCTGTCAGCATCCTTGGGCCCCACCGATTATGCCAGTAGCAGTTCCTAGTCTGGTGCTGTTTGTGATATCCAGAAAATGCTTCCCGGTCTTCCCAGATAGCCTCGGGAGTAGAGTGATGACCCTTCCCTCTAGCCTGAGAGCCTTAGGCCCGCTCTGCCCACTTTAGCCAGAAGCCAGTCTGAGCAGCTTATTCCAGGATGCGTTTCCCTTGAGCCTCCTCGCCCTGGTTCTTACTTGACAGAGGACCTGACTCATACACCAGTCCTGTGAGGTGAAGAAGCATGATCATGCTGTATTATTGTGTGTTGGAGTTGTCTTTCTAACCAGATTCTAAACTCATTGGTGCCCTTGAGGGACCGATCTCCCTTGGTGTACCCCAAACCCCACCCTACTCCCCCAGGTTTAAGGTATGTGCTCACGGGTCCTGACTGATTGATTCAATTGGGTAATTGGATAAGACCGAAGGGATGTGGATAGGGCTTCCCCCTGCCTCATCAACTGCTAACTCTCCATCTCCTCCTCTCAGGAGCCCCCCAAGCTTGCCAAAGGCACGGCCAAGCCCAGCAGCTCGAGCAAGGATGGTGGAGGCGAGAGCACGGAGGAGGTAATGAACGTGGGCACTGCCCTAGTTATGCTGCAGGCAGCAGCTCCAGCTGTGTGATGGCCAGTGGGATGAGGGGTCCCTGGAGGGGATGGAGGTTATCGGGCAGAAGGGAGGAGGGGCTGGCCAGACCGTCTTCAGGCAGCATTTCGTTTGGCTGCTATGGACCAAAGACCCCCTCCAGTTTTCCCGACTCCCCAGCCATTCCTGTGAAAGTCAGTTCTCTGTCTACTAAAGGGTTGAGAATTCCTTTTCTTTTAGGGCAAAAAGCTGGGGGGATCTTGGGTCCTGGGGAGGAGGGGAAAGTGCACAGGTGCTCAGTGGGGCAGCAAGTGACTTCTGCGTGGCTCTGGGTGGGACCGGGGTGGGGAGTGGCTAGTGTCCCTGAGTTGGGCAGGGCTGGGCCTGCTGCCCTTGGTGCAGATCAGATGGGAGCTGCTGAAGGACAGTCATGAGCAGAGGTCAGCGCAGCCTGGTAATCCAGGGCCATAAAGTAATAAATGGCAAGCTGTGCATGCACAGAACGGGGAAGGAAGTCTGGAGTGTGTCCGTGCAAGTTTGGAAAGTGTGCTCAGTGGGATGCTCAGATGCTGAACGGTCCTGGGAGCATCCTCAGCAGGTGTCTGTGTTACCTGGAAGCTACCGATCCTTGTTACTATGCTTCCCACCTCCTGTGCTAAGCTGTTCAGAGGATGAGATGAAAAGGAAACGGAACTCCCTAATTCCAGGCAGGTCTTAGGGGTTGGGGTGGCGAGTGGAGAGGAGATGGACTAAAAAGTGTTTGGTGGGGTTAACTGCGGCCCTTGATTCTTCTGGATACTCCTGGTCCCTGTCACTTCCAAAGAGGGCCAAGCACTTTTTACACCTGCGACCATCATTCTTCGCTTCACTCAAGTGGTGGGAAGCAGCTGGGGAGGTTTTCCCCACCTTACAGAGGTGGTAGTTGAGGACCACAGAGGAGGAATTCTTCCTGTGCACTTACCCTAGCGTCCAGACATGTGTCTCGGCTTTTCCTTGTCACCCAGTGCTGGACAAGCAGCGGCTTGTGCCCAGCTGGCTTCCTCCTCTGTGTGCTGGTACCCTCGGTTCACAGGAGGTCACCTGGAGATGCTTCTGCGGTGGCGCGCCCTCTCCAGGCTCAGTCTCCCCTTCAGGAGCCATGAACCTGTGGGACCTGCAGGGAAGGTGGTCAGAGCCAGCAACTGATTCCAAAATGGCGTGAGAGACTTAGAAACAGGATTAAAATACATATTTATTTGGCTGCACTGGGTCTTAGTTGCAGCATGCAGAATCTTTAGTGGCAACATGTGAACTCTTGGTTGCAGCATGCGGGATCTAATTCCCTGACTAGGGATGGAACCCAGGCCCCCAGCTTTGAGAGCAAGGAGTCTTAGTCACTGGATTACAGGGAAGTCCCAGAAACAGGATTTAAAGGGACAGAATGGAGTAGCTCAGGGGCAGCTCCCACCTTCTGCCTGACCCACTCCTGCTCATTCAGTTACTGGACAGGTTGGCCATCGTTTTCTGGAAGCAGCCCTCCTGGACCACCCGCCCCCATCCCCATGCCCAGGGCATCAGGGCTTCCATATCACTCCATGGCAGCGCTTAGCCACAGAGGTAACGAAATACTTCCTGGGAATTCATTGTGTATCAGTTGTCTCCTGGGTTAGCCCGTGCGCTCCAAGAGGCTCTTGTTCACGCCGAAGGGCCTGGCACACGAGAGGCACCGGCATTTGAACACATTCATGAGTGAGTGAGCAAGCAAACCAGCTTCAAGTTAGACCTGGAAGGAACCTGAGAGGCTAACCGTCTTCTTTCATAGGTAGGCAAATGAAGGTCCAAGCAAGTTAAGAAAAGAGCTGAGACTAGCTGCCGTGATTCCTCTGCTGCCCTCTGGAAAAGGAGAGTGTTGTCTTTACCTCAGCCTCTATTTTGTGAAACGGAGCCTCTCGTGTCTGAGGCAGCTGCAGGAATTCTGCTTTGTGAATTTGCAGAAATGCACAAGGGTAGCCCTAGGGGAAGGGATGGTGGAATGGTTGGGGACCAGGCCATGAGGCCCAGGACATCAGAAGCTGTTTGACATAGTCCTTCTCTCTGTCTCTTTTTTTTTTGGCCGTGCTGCCCAACTTATGAGATTTTAGTTCACCAACCAGGGATTGAACCCAGGCCCTCAGCAGTGAGAGAGCAGAATCCTAACCACTGGACCACTGGGGAGTTGCCAGGCACAGTCCTTCTCTTGCCCTTTTTCTAATCCTGAACTTTGGGCTCTTACCCAAAGTTACCCTGTGTCAAACTTACCCTGTGTCCAACATTTGCCAGTCTTTCCAGTTAATCCTAATAATAGTTCTAGCGGCCAATGTGTATTGTGTTGAGCAGGTACTTGTGTATAGCTTCCTAGGGCAGCCATAACTAGTTACCACCAACTGGGTGGCTTAAACTAACAGACGTTTACTGTTTCACAGCTCTGGAGGCCGAAGTCTGGAATCAAGGTGTCAGCAGGCCACGCTCCTCTGAGGGTCTAGGGAAGACTCTTGCGTGCTTCTCTCCTAGCTTTTGGTGGCTTTCTTCCGTCCGTGGTGTTCCTCAGCTCGTGTACTCAGTCGTGTCCGACTCTCTGCTCTCTCCCAGGAGCTGTGGCCCATCAGGTTCCTCTGTCCATGGGATTTCCCAGACAAGAATACTGGAGTGGATTGCCATTTCCTTCTCCAGCGTATCTTCCCGACCCAGGGATTGAGCCCGCATCTCCTGCGTTGGCAGGCGGATTGTTACCACTGAACCACCAGGGAAGCTCCTTGTGCTTCTATGTCTGTGTCCAAATTTCCCTTTTAATAGGACACCAGTCATGTTGGATTTAGGGCCCACCGTAATCCAATGTGACCTCATTTTAACTTGATTACATCTGCAAAGATCCTGTTGCCAAATAAGGTCACATTCACAGATGTTGATGTGAATTTTGGGGGGACCCAGCACACTCTGACCCAGGCAGGGTGCTAATTACTTTGCATGCACTTGATCTTATAATCTTCTCATTTAATCTTTACAGCACTCCCCTGAGGGCATCTGCTATCATCCTAAGCTCCATTTTACAGACAAAACTGAGGCTGAGTGATATTAAGTAGCTTGTACTCTGCAATAAAACAGCAGAGCTGGAATGCAACCCAGGCCTGTGTGGCTTGGGAGCCAGGCCTCCTGTGTTCTTAATGACCTGATAGGCTGGTGAAGAATCTTAGAATGGAAAGGAGTCTTGAGAGATCAGGTCAGACCTGCTGCAAGCCAGGGGTCTTTCCTGGTCTGTCTTTGGAGAGAGCAGTTCGTTGCTGTGGACTCTGCTACGTGCTGTGCCCTGTCTTGAGTTCTGGGAGCAGGGACAAAGGGAGGAGGAAGTAATCTGAGTCTCCTCCACTTCAGCCTGACACCCCTGTAGACAGAGTTGTTACCCTAAAAACATTTTTGGTCCTATCAGGCCTTTTACTGAAAAACGCCTGTTGTCATCTCATTGCTCACAAATTCAAATTCCCACCCTCAGCCCTTGTGGGCTGGCCCTGCCCTGTCTTCCAACCCCACTAGACCTCCCACCTTTCAATCCTATGAGCCTTTAATGGCTCGTGGCTCTTATTGATGCCATCCCATTAGTCTGGGGGCTTCCCTGGTGGCTCAGATGGTAAGGAATCTGCCTGCAATGCAATGCTGGAGACCTAGGTTCAGTCCCTGGGTGGGGAAGATCCCCTGGAGAAGGGCATGGCTGTCCACACCAGTATTCTTACCTAGAGAATTCCATGGACAGAGGAGCCTGGTGGGCTACAGTCCATGGGGTTGCCAATAGTTGGACACGACCGAGCAACTAACATGCACATTAGCCTGGACTGTTTTTTTTTTTTTTCCTCTCCTTTCATTCTTTTTATTTAAAAATTTTTTTATTTTATTTATTTATTTGACTGCGCTGGGTCTTAATTGTGGCTTGCAGGATCTAGTTTCCTGACCAGGAATCAAACCCAGACTCCCTCGTTGGGAGTGCAGAGCCGTAGCCACTGGACCACCAGGAAAGTCCCCTTTCCTTTCATTCTCTGCCTAAACCTGTGTTTATCCTTTAAGAGCCAAAGCAAAAGTCACCTCTTCAGGGTTGGCTCCCCTAGTTCTTTAGGCAGCGTTTGTCACTCAGCCCTCTGTGTTCCCAAATCTTTTGCACTCTCTGGTTTTGTATTGCCCAGGTACTAATGATTGCTTTCATGTCTGTCTTGCCAACTGAACTGTGAGCACTTTGAGGGCAAGGGCCCTACTTTATTCACCTTTTCATCTCTACTGCGTAGCGTGATTTGTGAATAAATGAAGGAAGGACTGCGTTAAGCATAGGTGGGTAGAGCTAGCTGTTGGTGTCAGTACAGGAGAGAATGCCTCTCTGGTTTCCAGAGTTTTAAACTACAATGATCTTCATTCAGCCAGTTAATTCACTGTGCAAAAGTTACAACATTAATCTTTCATTTTTCACTGATAATTTTATCTTTCATCTTTTTCCTATAATACCTTCTATAGTGCTTAAATTATATCTCTACGTGCCAGTTTATGTTTAAATATATGGGTTTAATGATTACTGGTGCCTGCATTAGGATCAGCTTGAAATGAGATTGGTTCAGAGTGGGCAAGTATGGTTGTAGTCTCTCCTGAGTATGGGTATGATGCGTCAATTCACGTCCCCACTGGATTGCTGGAGGCTTGCATCCAGGAAGGCTTCTTGGAGCTTGAATCCTGTTGTGAGTTTAGAAGTGAGAGGAGGGGACTTCCCTGGTGGGCTACAGACCAGTGCAGTTGCTCAGTTGTGTCCGATTCTTTACAACCTCATGGACTGTAGCCTACCAGGCTCTTCCATCCATGGAATTTTCCAGGCAAGAGTACTGGAGTGGGTTGCCATTGCCTTTTCCAGGGGATCTTCCCAACCCAGGGATCGAACCCGGGTCTCCCGCATTATAGGCAGAGGCTTTACTGTCTGAGCCACCAGGTGATCTACTGGTTATGAATCTGCCTTGTGATGGAGGAGCCGCGGGTTGGACCCTGGTAGGGGAACTAAGATCCCACATGCCGTGGGACAATTAAGCCTGCTGGCCGCCCATGTGCCACAAGAGTCCGTGACCTGCAACAAGATCCGACGCTGTGAAATAAATAAATATTAAAAAGAAAAGAAATGGAAAGGAAGGCTCGTCAGGCAGAGGTGACAGCCACTACAGAGCCTCAGAAGTGGGAGCAGGCAGGACACAGGAGAGGGTAGCGGGCAGGTCACCAGCTTGCCCTTGGGCAGTGTCCACCCATACTTTGATGTCTGCAGAAGGCTCTCCTGGGCTCTCCAGCCCAGGTCAGTGAAGGAGACATTGGATGCTAGATAGAGCCTTAAGGAGAAAGGGTTGAACATTGATGAGTTCCTGGCACACACCCATACTCCCTCTGACAAGTATGTTTCCTAGACCAGGACTTTGCTGGCCAGACCAGCTGTCTCTCAGCTGCTCCTTGTATCTGGGGCCTGGGAGCCAATGGTCCTTATAAAACCAGGGTGGCCCAGTGGGGTGGGGACAGGGCAGGGCAGGCCAAGCTGGCTCAGCGGCTCTCTGGCCACCCCAGCCTTCAGTACCTGCTGGGGAAGGGACCTTAGGCATCAACTCATTGGGTGGTTTTTTTAAAACTATGATTTTCAGCCATGCAATGTCTGTTTTCTTAAAACCTTACTTGGAGAATGTTTGGCAAACTGCTGATCTAGTCCAACCCTCTGCTCGTTAGCACAGAAAATTGAGGTCTTGCTTTTCCCTTTTTGGGAAGAATGCCTCCTTTCTCTGGATGTCCCCTCCGTCAGAAGTTCATGCAGATGCGGGTTTCTGCATCTTACCTGGGCGGACGGAGAGAGACGTCTTATTCCTGAGTCTCACTCCTCAGCTGCCGCCGAGCCCATCACTGTCATCTCCTCAGTGTTTCTCCCTCCTGCTTTGCCCCGACCACTGTGCAGGGCTTTGTTTGGAGGGTCCCCGGTGGGCACAAGAGGGGCCTGTGGAGATGGGTCTGGGCTTGGCCCCTCCATCTATCAAACAACCAGTGATCTGCTGAATGCCTGCTAGGTGCCAGTGCTGAGGAGATCCAGAGGCGTACAAACCAGGGTCCTGGCTTTAAAGGGGCTTGCTTTCTAGTGAGGGGATGACATATATACAGAGTGAGCAAGGGGTGTCACTGGGGATGATCACAGAGCCAGTGGAGCAGGCAAGCAGTGTTAGGAGGTCGGGGGCGGAGCGGGGACAAGCAAGGCCTAGAGTGATTGGAGAAGGCTTTTTGGAAGAAGTTGGGTCTTTTCAAATATATGGCTGCACCAGGTCTTAGTTGCAGCTCTCGGGATCTTTAGCTGTGGCATGTGGAATCTAGTCCCTTGGCCAAGGATTGAACTGTGGCCCCCTGTATTGAGAGCATGGAGTCTTAGCCACTGGACCAACAGGGAAGTGCCTCTAAGGAACGTTTGAGGTGCTCGTCTCAGAGATTTCCAAGGATGGGAAATGATAAGAGTATTAATAGAGAAGATACTACTTATGGGACACTTCCATGTGCTTTGTACTGTTCATTACAGCCCTGTGAGGTCAGTCCTGTCGCTATCCCCGCTTTACAAATGAGGCACAGAGAGGCTGTGACCTCTTGGAGGTGGTATTATTGTGCAGTCGTTAAATCGTATTCAGCTCTCTGAGAGCCCCTGAACTGCAGCACGCTAGGCTTCCCTGTCCTTCACCACATGGTGAAGTTTGCTCAAATTCATGTCCATTGTGTCAGTGATGCCATCCAACCATCTCATTCTCTGTCATCCCCTTCTCCTCCTGCCCTCAATCTTTCCCAGCATCAGGATCTTTTCCAGTGAGTCAGCTCTTTGCATCAGGTGGCCAAAGTATTAGAGCTTCAGCTTCAACATCAGTCCTTCCAATGAATATTCAGGGTTGATTTCCTTTAGGATTGACTGGTTTGATCTCCTTGCAGTCCAGGGGACTCTCACGAGTCTTCTCCAGCACCACAGTTTGAAAGCATGAGTTTGTCGGTGCTCAGCCTTCTTTATGATCCAACTCTCACATCCATACATGACTATTGGGAAGACCATAGCTTTGACTAGATGGACCTTTGTCAGCAAAATGATGTCTCTGCTTTTTAATGGGCTGTCTAGGTTTGTCATAGCTTTTCTTCCAAAGAGTAAGCGTCTTTTAATTTCATGGCTGCAATCCATCTGCAGTGATTTTGGAGCCCAAGAAAATAAAATCTGTCACTGTTTCCACTGTTTCCTCATCTATTTGCCATGAAGTGATGGGACCAGATGCCATGAAATTAGTTTTTTGAATGCTGAGTTTTAAACCAGCTTTTTTACTTTCATCTTTCACCAACATCGAGAGGTTCTTTATTTCCTCCTTGCTTTCTGTCATTAGAGTGTTATTGTCTGCATGTCTGAGATTGTTGATATTTCTCCTGGCAGTCTTGATTCCAGCTTGTGAGTCATCTAGCCAGGCATTTCACATGATGTACTCTGCATATAAGTTAAATAAGCAGGGTGACAATATAGAGCCCTGATGTACTCCTTTCCCAATTTGGAACCAGTCCGTTGTTCCATGTCCAGTTCTAACTGTTGCTTCTTGACCTCCATGCAGGTTTCTCAGGAGGCAGGTAAGGTGATCTGGTATTCCCATCTCTTTATTTTATTATTATTATTTTTTAAAGAATATTTATTTATTTGGCTGCCCTGTGAGTTTTGACATTTGAGCTCTTAGTTGCGGCATGTGGGATCAAGTTCCCTGACCAGGGATTGAACCCAGGCCCCCTGTGCTGGGAACATGGAGTCTTTGGCCACTGGACTACCAGGAAAGTCCCTCCCATCTCTTTAAGAATTTTCCACAGTTTGTTGTGATCCACACAGTCAAGGGCTTCCTTGGTGCTTCAGTCGGTAAAGAATCCACCTGCAGTACTGAGACATGGGTTCTGTCCCTGGGTCAGAAAGATCCCCTGGAAAAGGGCATGGCAGCCCAAACTAGTATTCTTGCCTGGAGAATCCTGTGGACTGAGGAGGTTACAATCCATAGGGTCTTAAAGAGTCAGATGTGACTGAGCGTGTTTGCATGCACACAGTCAAAGGCTTTAGTGTAGTCAACGAAGCAGAAGTAGATATTGTGTTTTGAATTCCCTTGCTTTTTATATGATCCAATAAATGTTGGCAATTTGATCCCTGGTTCCCCTGCCTTTTCTAAATCCAGCTTGAACATCTGGAAGTTCTTGGTTCATGTACTGTTAAATCCCAGCTTGAAGTATTTTGAGCATTAACCTTCCTAGCATGTGAAATGAGTGTAATTGTATGGTAGTTTGAACATTCTTTGACATTGCCTTTCTTTGAGATTGGAATGAAAACTGACCTTTTCCAGTCCTGTGGCCACTGCTGAGTTTTCCAAATTTACTGGCATATTGACTGCAGTACTTTCACAGCATCATCTTTTAGGATTTGAAATACATCAGCTGGAATTCCGTCACCTCCACTTGCTTTGTTTATACTAACGCTTCCTAAGGCCCACTTGACTTCACACTCCAGGATGTCCAGCTCTAAGTGAGTGGCCACACCATCTTGGTTATCTGGGTCATTAAGACCTTTTTTGTATAGTTCTTCTATGTATTCTTGCCACCTCTTCTCAGTCTCTTCTGCTTCTGTTCAGTCCTTATAGTTCTGTCCTTTATTGTGCTCATCTTTGCATGAAATGTTCCCTTGGTATCTCCAGTTTTCTTGAAGATATCTCTAGTCTTTCCCATTCTCTTGTTTTCCTCTATTTCTTTGCATTATTCACTTAAGAAGGCTTTCTTATTTCTCCTTGCTGTTCTCTGGAACTCTGCACTCAGTTGGGTGTATCTTTCCCTTTCTCCTTTGCCTTTGCCTTCTCTTCTTTTCTCAGCTATTTGTAAGGCCTCCTCAGACAACCAGTTTGCCTGCTTGCATTTATTTTTCTTGAGATGATTTGGTCATCACCTCCTGTACCATGTTACAAACCTCCATTCATAGTTTTTCAGGCACTCTGTCTACCAGATATCATCCACTGAGTCTATTCCTCACCTCTACTATATAATGGTAAGGGATTTGATTTAGGTCATATCTGAATGGTCTAGTTGTTTCCCTTACTTTCTTCAGTTTAACCCTGAATTTTGCAATTCGGAGTTCATGATCTGAGCCACAGTCAGCTGCAGGTCTTGTTTTTGCTGACTATATAGAGCTTCTTCACCTTCAGCTGCAAAGAATATAATCAGTCTGATTTCAGTATTGATCGTCTGTGATGGTCCTGAAGATTACCCAGCTAATAAACAGTACAATCAGGGGTCAGACCCAAGTCTGTGCTCTTGACCGTCAAACTCCGCAGATAAGGATTTGGATGTTCCTGCAACAGAGAAACAGAGGCCTGAAGCGGGGAAAGTCCGAGGCACACCAGGCTCTGGCCCCGCTGACCTTCTGCGTCTCTCCCCCATCGTCCACCGAGGTGTGATACGTCCTCCACGCACAGGAAGAGAGACCCCAGACTCCAGGGTGCCTTGCACTCTCTAACCAAAATCACGCTGGCTCGGTGTAGTCCTGGCAAGCGAGGTATTTGGTGGCCACTCTTGCCCCAGTTCTTTGGGTTCCCCTGGTCAGATTGGTGTCTGGGGTTCATTTCAGGCGGAGGAGAGGGCCGGCTGGCTGAAGTGGTTGTGAGCTACACTGGACTAGCTGCCTGCCCCAGGCTGGACCCAGCACTCGTCTTCTGCCTCTGATCCCGAGATAGATCACAAGCTTGAGATAACTGTTTTTATAAAAAATTCAAGAGCACACAAAGCATAGTGTGTGTCTTCCTCCTTGCCCCTTATTGCAGAGAATTTCATATTCTCCTGTTCTTTTTTTTTTTAAGTATAATTAAAAACAAATATTTTTGTTCATTTGTTTTTTGGCTGTGCTACATGTGGGATCTTAGTTCCCCAACCAGGGATCGAACCCGTGGCCCCTGCAGTGGAAGGGCAGGAAGCTTGGAGTCCTGACCACCGGACCACCAGGGAATTCCCCCCATTCTTATTTAATGAAGAGCGAATTTGTGGAGGGGGCTGCAGAGGAGGCAGGGATGGCAGGTGTGGGGCAGGAGCACAGCTTTCCTGTGGAGTGGGTCCCCACCTGGACGTGACCTCATGCCCATGGTCCCCCCCACAGTCTCTTTGGTGGGGGCAGGGGCTGTCCTGTGGCTGAGTCTCCCCTCTCCCAGCAGGGGGTTCACCTGTGGGTGAACAGCCCTGCAGACCACCTGGGTGCGTGCTTCTGAAAATGGGCTTCATGGGGCTCTGATTCCCGTGTCCAGGAGGAAGTAAAGAAATAGCTTTAGGAAATTAGCTGTCTTATAAAAGCAGTGTCAGCCTGTTAAAAAAAAAAAAAGAGTAGGAAAAAGTCATCTCTAATTCTGCCATTGCAGGAGATAGTCATGAACACAGGGCACTTGTTCTTTCTCTTTCTTAACTGGGTTTTGGGTTCTGTGCATGTGTTCTAAAGTAGGTGAGCTCATTTTGTATATACAGATTTGCATTCTGCTTATTTAGCATAGGGAGCAGTAGGGAGCAGTTTTCTCTCATAGTTTTAGGCTTTTTGTTTTATTTTTAATTTTTATCAATATGGTAACAGTTCAGAAAGCCAGATAGTATACTCTATATATGTATATATATTTTTAATTAAAAAAAATTTTCTGGCCACGTTGCATGGCATGTGGGATCTTAGTTCCCTGACTAGGGTTTGAACTTGCACCCCCTGCATTGGAAGCCCAGTGTCTTAACCTCTGGACTGCCAAGAAGTCCCAGATAGCGCTCTTGGGCTTATAATGAGCAGGGCAGCCCTGTCCCTGGTTCTTCTTGTCCTGTTGTGACAGCCACATTCCACTCCTAACTCGTTCCTTGGAGGTTGACTTTTCTACTCCAAATAACTTTTTTATTGCTTTTTAAAAAAAGTTTTTGAGGTTCAGATATCTCTTGACTTCCTAATGTGGAAAGTTAAGGCCCAAGGGTCTTATACCTCTGGGCCCAATTTTCCCCTCCTCTCAAAATACTTACCATCCATTTTGGGTAAATTACTATGACTGTGTAAATATTTTTCACAGCTGAACCACATATGATTACACTGAGTACATAGTTTTCATCAACATAATTTTAACTCTATGATTTCTAAGTATTCATTTATGTATTTGCCATTATATGACCATAAAAAGTGTTTTCACACTAAACCTTTTTTTATGTTTAGGATTTTTCACTTTATAAAATTCCCATGCCCTTAAAATTTTATTTATTTATTTATGTGGCTGCGCTTAGTTGTGCCTTGTGGGATTTAGTTCCCTGACCAGGGATAGACCCCAGGCCCCCTGCATTAGGAGTGTGCAGTCGTAGCCACTGGACCACCAGGGAAGTCCCTATTTAGAATTTTTCTTAAACTGCATTTCTAGAAGTTAAACTGCTGAGACATGAGAAGGAATTTCTCTCTTTTAACTAGAGAATGTCACACATTTGGTAAATGATAAAATACAGTAATTTCCAGCATACTGCTTGATGAATTTTTACCTATGTTTGTGCTACGAACCACCTCCCTGATCCAGTCAAGATACAGAATGTTTCCATTAGTCAAAAGGTTCCTCATGCACCTTCTCAGTCACTTCCCGCATCTCCCTCCCCTCCCCAGCGTGCACACACCACTGGCATCTCCGCCCTGGCAGAAGAGCCATGGGTCTCACTTCTGTCACCATCAGTCCGTCAGTTAGCTCTGGCTCTTGAAGAACACAAGTGAGTGTTCTGAAGGCTCTTCGTGCATAGGCAGTGGGCATCACTTTGGGTGACATGGCTTCTAGGCCACTCACTCCCTTCCAGGGCCACAATCCAAAGTTACCTGTGACTCTGGCCTTGGCTCCTTTGGGGCAGTAGGCAGCTGTTTGTTGCTTAGGCCTGTAGAGGCATAAGTGGACCTGGGGCCGGGGGGTTTATTGTAGAGGTGGGTGGAGGCGGGGCAATGGACCAGGCCAGGGGTGGGAAGCAGAGCTTGGCGGGTGGACTTCAGTGAAATGCTTGTTTGACCAGGCCCAGCCACAGCCGCAGCCCCAGCCCCAGCCACAACCCCAGCCGCCATCATCCAACAAGCGTCCCAGCAACAGCACGCCGCCCCCGACGCAGCTCAGCAAGATCAAGTACTCAGGGGGCCCCCAGATTGTCAAGAAGGAGCGACGACAGAGCTCCTCCCGCTTCAACCTCAGCAAGAACCGGGAGCTGCAGAAGCTTCCTGCCCTGAAAGGTACTCGGGGAAGGTCAGGGGGGCTGGGGATCAGGCCAGGGGGACAGTGGGCATCGGCAGAATGGCAGTTTGTGGGTATTTGGGGGGGTAGACATTCTAGGCAATGTGAGGGGGGTTGTGCTGGGGTGCCAGGGGAGCAGGGTGGCAGCAGGAAGAGGGAGGGGAAGGCCCTCCGAGGCAAGTAGGGCAGGGCAGTGAAGGACCATGGAGGCGACCTGACTGTGGCCCCCCTCCCCGCCCCAGACTCGCCCACCCAGGAGCGGGAGGAGCTGTTTATCCAGAAGCTGCGCCAGTGCTGCGTCCTCTTCGACTTCGTGTCAGACCCACTCAGTGACCTCAAATTCAAGGAGGTGAAGCGGGCAGGACTGAACGAAATGGTGGAGTACATCACCCACAGCCGCGATGTCGTCACTGAGGCCATTTACCCTGAGGCCGTCACCATGGTGGGCGCTGGGGAAGGGGAAGGCGGGCGGGGCAGGAGCCCCGGAGGAGCCAGATGGAGCTCTCACCTGGGCCCTCTCTACCCCTCAGTTTTCAGTGAACCTCTTTCGGACGCTGCCACCTTCATCGAATCCCACCGGGGCTGAGTTTGACCCTGAGGAAGATGAGCCCACCCTGGAGGCTGCCTGGCCGCATCTCCAGGTACCAGGGCAAGGAGGGGGCCGGGGCCTAGCTGTGGGCAGTGGGGTGCTCTGAGCCCCGCAGCAAGGGGGCGCTCCCAGTCCTGGGGGAGTGCCCCTAAGTGATATTCCTTTCCCCCCCGCAGCTCGTCTATGAGTTTTTCTTACGTTTCCTCGAGTCTCCTGACTTCCAGCCAAACATAGCCAAGAAATACATTGACCAAAAGTTTGTCCTTGCTGTGAGTCCTTGAGGTTCCTGCCTTCCCCTCCCTCCAGGCCATGAACTCTAGCCCCTTGTCCCGACTCATCCCAGATGCTCCTGCTGAATATCGGTACTGTATTAGGGTCCAGCTGTGTCTACTGCAAACTGACTTGGGGGTCTAAACAAACCTGTGTTCATAGAAGCTTCCAGCATAATGGAAAAAAACACAAAAGCAGCAGAGTTACTGCTCACTGCGCCCCCCCACCCCCCAATGGGGTATGCAGGATGCATACCCAGACATCACCGGGGGGAGAGCAGTAGCATAGAATCACTGTGCCCAGGGGCTTGGCCCCACGTGCCCTCTTTGACCTCAGAACCTCTGGGCTTCCCCTGGCCAGTACCCAGGTCACCCCAGCCCCGGCCTTCCCCCAACTCCGGCCTCACTGCCGTCTCTCCTCCTGCCTGCTCCCAGCTCCTGGACCTGTTTGACAGTGAGGACCCTCGAGAGCGGGACTTCCTCAAGACCATCTTGCATCGCATCTATGGCAAGTTTTTGGGGCTCCGGGCTTATATCCGTAGGCAGATCAACCACATCTTCTACAGGTGAGGCCAGGAGCCGGGGCTCAGGAGCAAAGCAAGCCCCCCACTAAGGTGGAAGTGGGAGAAGGGCGGTAGGCGGGACTTGCAGAAGGGCGGAGGGGTATCGGGGGTTATCAAGAGAGCCTCTGTTCTTCCCTCAGGTTCATCTACGAGACGGAGCATCACAATGGGATTGCCGAGCTCCTGGAGATTCTGGGCAGGTGAGAGGTGGGACGGGGGCACACAGGTCTGGACAAGGTCGGGCAGGGGTAACAGGTGCCTTAAGATTGGACATGGCCCTTTGGTCCTAACAACCCTCCTTTCCCTCCCAGCATCATCAATGGCTTTGCCTTGCCCCTGAAGGAAGAGCACAAAATGTTTCTGATCCGGGTCCTTCTTCCCCTTCACAAGGTCAAGTCCCTGAGTGTCTATCACCCTCAGGTAAGCTGCCTTCCTCCTGGGGTTTGCTGGCTCTGGGGGCAGAGAAAAGAGGGAGGGGGACTCATGCCTCCCCTTCTGTCCTGAGGTCTGGTCTCTGTTACCGACCTCTGTGACCTTCTGAGCCCTGACGTCACCTCCTTTCTCCCTCAACTTCCCACAGCTGGCATACTGCGTGGTGCAGTTCCTAGAGAAGGAGAGCAGCCTCACTGAGCCGGTAACTACCCCCCAGGCCCAGGGTCTACCTCTCCCCGTCAGCAGTCCTTGCCAGTGGGTACCTTTTGAGCAGCGCCAGAAGCAGGTTCCCAGGAGGGGTGTAACCCAACAGGTGACATGGTTTCCTCTCTGAAGGAGCACCCAGATCCACGCTGGAGAAATACCAGCACTCAGCCAAGGCCACCCAAGCTGCGCCCACCAGGGTCGGTGGGGAGAGGGCAGGAATGCCTCCTGGAGAAGCAGGCAGGGGTTGAGGGAGAGTTTTATTCCAGGTCCTCCTCTTCTCGCAGGTGATTGTAGGCCTCCTCAAGTTCTGGCCCAAGACCCACAGCCCCAAGGAAGTGATGTTTCTGAATGAGCTAGAGGAGATCCTGGATGTCATTGAGCCTTCAGAGTTCAGCAAAGTGATGGAGCCTCTCTTCCGCCAGCTTGCCAAGTGTGTCTCCAGCCCCCATTTCCAGGTGAGACCCAGGCCAAGAAAATCCCAGCCCCGGCCTCCCAGAAAACGGAGGCAGGGCTTCAGCCTAGTGAGCCATGTCCCGACTGAGTCCCACCGGTCCCCACCAGGTGGCGGAGCGTGCCCTCTATTACTGGAACAATGAATACATCATGAGCCTGATAAGTGACAACGCCGCCCGAGTCCTCCCCATCATGTTCCCTGCACTCTACAGGAACTCCAAGAGCCACTGGAACAAGTAGGGAACTGGGGTGGCGCTGGGCAGTGAGGATCTGGTTTTGGAATATGGGAGGGTGGGGATGGACTCAAGAGCCAATGGTCTCACCTGGTCCCTCAGCAAGCCGGGGCTGGTGCCCACTGTATATTAACAGGGCCTTGAGGGACTGACTGGGGAGAAGATACCCACATGGGAGATCTTTGCCACCCAGCACCAGATTAGTGGCCTCTATCACATCTCTTCTTGAGGTCAGATATTCTGCAGCTTTGGAGAGTTAATTCTATGTTGTGAGAAGCTGATGTGATCGTCTTAGAATGTATTAAATCCCAGCGTCGTAAAAAAGCTTTCCTGCTAAAAGCAAGTGTGCTGGGAGGCCATTAGTGCTGGGTGGAAGAATGAGAAGTAATGGGAAAGAGTGGGCTCTTGGAGTGCAGGTTTCAGGCAAGGATGGACAGGCAGACCCATATTTGTAAAGGGCCTGAATGCCAGTCTCAAGTCACATGATCTGTCCAGAGCAATGAGCTTATAGCTGCAGAGGCTGATGGGATGGGAGGAGTCTGCTGGAAAGCTCTCAGCAGAGATGCCTCGTGGGAGAATGAACTGAGGCTCTGGCACAGTAATGGTAGTGCCTTCTCTAATCTACCTCATCTTTCTTCCTGGCCGCAGGACAATCCACGGGCTGATCTACAATGCCCTGAAGCTGTTTATGGAGATGAATCAGAAGCTGTTTGATGACTGTACACAACAGTACAAGGCTGAGAAGCAGAAGTGAGTCTCTCCTTGGGGGGTGTTCATCTTCCACACCAGCCCCCGTGCTTCTCTCTCAAGCCCATCCAAATCCTGTCTTTGCTCCGTCTCTAGGGGCAGGTTTCGCATGAAGGAGAGAGAAGAGATGTGGCAAAAGATTGAGGAGCTGGCCCGACTTAATCCCCAGGTGAGCTGGTTCTGCCATCGCTCTGCACCGAGAGGTCCCCGCTGGGGGTGGGGGAGGGGCAGGGCTACACACCACCCGGGTGGCTCTGGCCACTTGTCCGCCTCCTTTCCTCCCAGTATCCCATGTTCCGAGCACCTCCCCCTCTGCCTCCCGTGTACTCGATGGAGACCGAGACCCCCACGGCAGAGGACATCCAGCTTCTGAAGAGGACGGTGGAGACAGAGGCCGTGCAGGTAGGAGCGGGGAGCACAAAGACAAGACAGCCCTGGGAGGGAGAGGAGGCCGGAGCTGCAGAGCTGGGGACTAAGGGGAGGAAGATGGTGGGGGGACTCGGTCGTCACCCCCTGCCCTCTGCACATGCACACACAGATGCTGAAGGACATCAAGAAGGAGAAAGTGCTGCTCCGGCGGAAGTCCGAGCTGCCCCAGGACGTGTACACCATCAAGGCGCTGGAGGCGCACAAGCGGGCCGAAGAGTTCCTAACTGCCAGCCAGGAGGCCCTCTGACCTCCTCGCCTCCCGCCGCAGGGCAACGGCCCACTCGGCCCTGGGACACTGCCCCAGCCCTCCACCCTCTGCTCCCCACTGGCTGACTTGGGGCAAGGCAGGGCCTCTCTGCTCTGGGGAGGGGGGGATGCAGCCCTAGAAGCAGGGGCACCCAGAGAGTGGCCCCTCTTCTCCCCCAGAGGTGTTCATGCCTCCCTGCGCCTAGTTCAGACAGGCTGGGCACGGCGGTGCTCCGCACCCTGACAGTGACGTGGGGATGCCTGGCCCCCTACTGCTCCTCACCCCACAGCTACCTGAGGCTGCTCTGAGAAATACACACAGAAATAACACGCTCCTCTCCCCTTCGGCCCCAGGTGCCCCCTCGTCTCCCTCCCTGCAAGCCTGTAGGGGGCAGCAGGAGACGATTCTCACCAAAGTTCTGTCAAGCCCCACTGGCCCCTGGAGTGAATTAGCCAGAGGGGAGCCAACCCCCAATGGCCCAAATAGGCCCCCAGTCCCAGAGGCGTGCAGGCTGATGGGTCTGCATTATTTCCTCTTACCCCTTGCCTGACCAAGACAACATGGGAGGGCAAAAGGAGAAAAGCATAGGCTCTGGACCACAGCTGATGAATAGAGGGCCCAAAGGGACCGAGAGAAGGGGATGAACAGATGCCCAACCCTATGCCCCCTCTCCGGTGAGCAGCAACCCTGGGATCACTGACATGGAAGGGACCACCCCGGGGCTGACTGCTTTCCTGTGCTGTTGGTCCCCAAAGCCAAGAAGGAAGCAGGGAGCAGTGCTCCAAGCATGGCTCCCCCCAACACCTATTTATTTCCTTGTTTATGTTGATGCTGGGCAGGTCCTCATTTGTCCCTTTCAGGTACCTTGGAGGGGTGAGGGGCTGGGGAGGGCCAGACCCAGGTTCCGAGGGCACAGGCAGTGCAGCTTTTGGCTGTGTACATAGGGTGCTTTATTCTCCACAGAATGATACATGCTAAGGTGGGTTGGGCTTGGGCCGATGTCCCCATATGTACAGAACTGAATAAAGTGGGTCTCTGAGAAGAAGTCTGATTTGCCTTGATGTGGAGGAGGGCTGGGGAGGATGGAGATGGATGTGACAACCAGGGTATGTTCAGTCCTGTGCTGGTTCTGGCCTGGAATGTAGGGAGTTACAGCAGCTCTCAGGGTGGTCACTTCCAGGCAGGGGCGGCCTGCCGGGCTTGGAGGGCCTTCTGTACCACATCTTCCCACTGGGCATCTGATATCTCGAGAGCCCAGGCAGGAACCCCTGGCGCAGGCAGGCTTATGCCAGCCATCGTCCTTTTCACCAGTTCTACATGTTCTGAAATCACAGGCAGAGACCCGTTAGTGGGTTGGAACGATGGGACCAGCTCGCCTCCCCATTCATTGAATTAACTCTGAGATTCTGGACTAGTAAGGTCACTGAATTTGTCCAGTTATTCCTAAGGAAGCCTGCCCATCCTGCCAGTCTAGAAAGAATAGCATTTCACCTGCATTCTGCAGTCTGCAAAATCTTAGATTACAAACTATTCTTTTAGGAGCAGGATGTTCCTCTAGGACTTCCCTCTATTGGCATTAACCAGTCCCCTTCTTCCATAATTATGCCAGAGTAAAAGAATGATCTCTCTTACCTGGGTCCATAGGAATAGAGCTGTGGTTGTTCAATGCTGTAGCTCCCTGCTCATCTTCGTCCTCACTTTCTAGTGGTGGGTCCGGCAAATGAAGCCCCAGGGCCTGCAGAATCCGAGAAGACAGTTTAGGGTCAGTTCTTCAGGGACTCCTGCTCCATTTGCTCAGAAACAATGCCTCCCCCACATACCTGGATCCGATCCTGGATATCAGCAACTACATCTTCTCCATCCCCCACTGGTGCCAGTTCCACCTCCTCTTGTTCAGGATCTTGGTTCAGAGGCTGGTAGGAGTAGCCAGCTGGTCCTGCCCCTGTTTCCTCTTGTTCTTCCTCTGGTTCCTCACTGCTCCAATCCCCAGTGCCTTCCGTGGGGCCCTGATGTGGCCCGAGTTCCTCAGTCTGATTGGGGAAGATACGTTCAGGACCCATGGTGTCGCCCCCTAGAACTACTGCTGCCATCGGGCAGGGGCTGCAAGAACAGGGAGGCAGGAGAACACGGATCGGATGAAATTAAATCCACCTTCAGCCTCTCAACCAGCTCCTGGTGGTCTCCTGCTAAAGTCCACAAACATTTAAAAGCCTCGAGTTTCCTGCACTCCATACCACCCAGCCTGTCCTGGCCCCTCACCTCTTAAAACCACTCTTATTCCTAATCGAGGCCCACCTGCCTTTCTCTGCCAATTCTTAAATAGCAGCCCAACCGGAGGCCATGCCACCTCTCAAAAGACACCCCTTCGAGAACCCCCCCTCC
Organism: Ovis canadensis; assembly: GCF_042477335.2. Classification (NCBI taxonomy): domain Eukaryota; kingdom Metazoa; phylum Chordata; class Mammalia; order Artiodactyla; family Bovidae; genus Ovis; species Ovis canadensis. Next base: position 31,725,838 of record NC_091264.1, read on the forward strand.
CCCCAATCCACTTAGGAACTCCGGGTCGCCAAACAAGATACCTCGGACTAGACATACCCGCCCCCTTCTCTCCCCTCCAAGGGCTTCCCCTCTGTACCGCCTGACAAACGCCCTTCGGGCCCCTGGGGCTCCCCTCAAATGGCCCGAGTTGCGGAGTTCCCCACCCGCCCCACCGACTCTCCGCAGTGGTGTTTCCGCGCGCCTTACCCGCTCAGAGCCAGCGACCCAACCCGAACCTTCACTTCCGGCGGGGCAGGACGTGCGGGGGGGTGGGGCGCGGGGGGGGCGGGTGCCCATACCTCCAGCCCCGCCCCACGCTCGTGATTGACGGGAACTTGGACGAAGAGCCCGCCCCTTGCTCCGCCTCCACCACCTTCTCCCAGACCCAGGACTACATTACCCAGTAAAGCCCGGGATCTTTGACACGTATCTGCGCAGCATCTCCTCCGGCCCCTGCCCACTCTTCGGCAGCTCCAGGCCCACCGGAATCCTGTGGACTACAAGTCCCAGTACGCTTCGAGCACTCAGCTCGGACTGCACGTGCGCATCCAGCTGCCCGCCGGAAGGACACAGCCTGGCTGTGTTTATCTCGTTGGGGACGGAGTCGTCGGTTGGCGCGCAACGGGTTCTAGGCTGCAGGCAGCGCGAGGACCCGCGGCCCCGCCCCGGCCCGGCCTGGCAGGTAGCCCGGGGTGGGCTGAGGGATAAAGAAATTTGTAGGGGCTGGAGACGCCCCTATCTAGCGCTGGGGTCTTGAGGGAGGGGCCTGAGTGCTGCGGTGGGGGCTGGGAGCGAGCTGGGGGATGACGGGAAAGGAAAGTGTTAATGGGGAGAGAAGGGCTCGGGAGGGTGGTGAGGAACCGGAGGGGGATACCTGGTAGCTGGAAGAGGCCCTGAAGGAAACTGGAAGAAGATCGGGTTATGAAGGGAACAGGGAGGCTGAGGATAATGGAAGAAAAGGGCGGGGGTGTCTGGCGTTGTGGGGGAGGGGAGGTTGGGATGACTGGAAGGCGACAGGGATAGCGTCATATACAGGGAGGAATATCTCAGGCGGAAAGCGGTCAGTGACTATTAGCTTTTTTTCCCCCTTAGTGGAAGAGCAAAAATGAAGGGCTGTCACGGTGGAGCTTGGAGCTGTGGGGGAAGGAAGAAGGGGGAGAAGGCAGAGCTCTCAGGAGATCAAGAAGGGCCAGAAACTGGGAATGAAAACTGCACGAGAATAGGCAGGGGGAGGGGGCAGGTTCATGAGGCGATTGAAGATGCTTGAGAATGCGGCAGTGATGGAGGATGGGAGAGGCCGGGAGTAAGAGGAGCCTCTGAGACCCTGGGGGCTTGTTCTCCCTGAGCTTGAGTTGTTTTTTTGGAGGAGAAGCCATGGGGAAGAACCTCCACCTTTGCACGGAATTGCTTCTCTCTTGCCCTCTGAATGCTCTACCTTGATCTAGCTGAAGGGGAAGGTGGAGTCTATGAGGGAAGATGAAGTCTCCCATTCTTAAGCCCGTCAACCTCCTTCCTATCTGTCCCTATAAGCTCAGATCCAAGAGCTTTTGGATTGAGGACAGGAGTAATGAAGTGAGAGTGGTTTCCTGCTGGGGCTATTTCAGGTTTGGCAGAGTAGCTATTTAAAGCATGGGGTTGGGGTTTGAGGGAGGTTGGGTAGGGGTGGAGGACTGGCAAGCCAGCTGAAGCCCATATGTCTTTCTTACGAGGGGCCGCCATACTTGAGCTTTTTGTGTGCCTGAGGTTCTGCCTGGCACTTCCCTCTGCCAGGGCTTCTTGAACAGGGAGAGATGGTCCACCCAAACCTATCAGGTGCCTGCCAATGAAGGCAGTACTGGCTATAGGAGACCTGCCTGATAGAGCCTTCAAATATACCCATTATCACTAGGTTGGCGGGTCGTCTTTAAGAGACCATGACCTCTCATGCCTGGGTCTTTTTCTTGTCCTGGCCAAGGGCATTTTTGCTTTCCTTTCCCTTTCCATTGCACACCCTTACCCCTCTCCCCTTTCAGGGACCTGAGTAGGAGAAGAACTGCTGGAAAACAGCTTGTTCTCTATCCAGTGGGCAGGTTGGGCAAACGGCAAGAGGAGAAAATGCCTCCTCCCCACCCCCACGCCTCAGTCCCCAGCAGACACATACCTTTCTGGCTTAAGTTCTTGGCAGGATACCAGGTACAGCTGTCAAAGGGACTCCTCGTGCCCATGAGGGGCCCCGGGTGACCCCGATGACAACTGCTTAGCTTGACAAGCGCCCCCAAAGAGGGGCTAGCCATCCATGGAGGTCCCTGTCCTGGATCGATCCCACCCCATCCTGGATCGAGGGACCGTTCCACTCTAAAAGCCTAAAAGCTTTTCTGCGTGGAGGCACTCATGCCAGCTTTCAATGGACAGTCTGGGGCTGGCTGGGCTATTAATAACTCTGAGTATTTTGAGATCTCTCTCCCCACCTCAGAGAGCACAGAGATTCTTAGAGAGGTGGCAGTAAGCAGAGCAGGGCCAGAGAGACAAGAGAACTCACTGACCTGGGAAGGGGGCTTGGAGCTTGGGCCAGCCAGGGACGGGGTACAGCCTCTGTGGGGAGGGGTGACCACACTGAGCCCTAGGTCAGCAGTCTGAGCTGGTAGGCAGGTCAGAGTGGCCCCACCCTCTGCTGTTGGAGAACACAGGGCCAGGGCTGGCTCCCTGACCTCGGCGGCTCCCCTGGGGCAGAGCCAGCCACCTGAGCTGCAGAGGGGTGGTGTGGGAGGGCCACCAGGGTGACACTTACAGGCAAGGGCTAGTCCGGGGCAGAGTCACGGTGAGCCAGGCAAAGGCCCCGCCTGAGGAGCCCGTGGCCCCAACTTGTGTGCAGGTAGCAGAGGCAGCAGGCCGTGCCGGGGGGGCATGTTGCTGTAACCAGAGGCCCAGGGGATGTTACGGTGGACAGTGCACCTGGAGGGCGGGCCCCGCAGGGTGAACCATGCTGCAGTGGCCGTGGGGCACCGGGTGTACTCCTTCGGGGGTTACTGCTCAGGCGAAGACTATGAGACGCTGCGTCAGATTGATGTGCACATTTTCAACGCAGGTAAGCGAATTCCGGGACTGTCCCTGGGTACTCGCATCAGGGAGGGCAGTGGGTGACTGAGTGAGGTTTGATGGTGGTCCCCACGGCCAAAGAGGGTGGGGGAAACCAACGTGGTTGGGGAAAAGGTGGATGGCCTGAAGGGAGGTGCCCAGGGCTGAGCAGAGCTGTGCCCACAGTGTCCTTACGTTGGACGAAGCTGCCCCCGGTGAGGCCCGCCGCCCGCGGGCAGGCTCCTGTGGTACCCTACATGCGGTATGGACACTCCACTGTCCTCATCGATGACACAGTCTTCCTTTGGGGCGGGCGGAATGACACCGAAGGGGCCTGCAATGTGCTGTATGCCTTTGACGTCAGTGAGTATGGGTCTCAGTGGCTGTGTTCTGCCAGATGGTGCCTCGGGGGGCCTGGGAAGGGTGTGTGCTGAGGGGGTGGGGGTAAGGTGCTCCGGAGTCTAGGAGGGAGTGTCAGCTTGCTTACTGGGCCCGCCCTCTGCCCTCTTCAGATACTCACAAGTGGTCAACACCCCGAGTGTCAGGAACGGTTCCTGGGGCCCGGGATGGACATTCGGCTTGTGTCCTGGGCAAGACCATGTACATTTTTGGGGGCTACGAGCAGCTGGTAGGTCTGGAAGCAATCAGAGGTTTAGGGTGGGAATGAGGAGGAAGAAGGGGAATTGAAGGTGGTGGAATGGGAGGCTTTGGTTTGCTTGCAGGTTCTGAGGTGAGGGGCTAGGAGGGTTGGGGAGTGACCCCTGCCCCTCTCTTTTATTCTTTCCTTCACTTCCTTTTTTGTCCCTGTCAGGCCGACTGCTTTTCCAATGACATCCACAAACTGGATACCAGCACCATGACATGGACCCTGATCTGTACAAAGGTGTGCCCATTTTCCTCTCTTCCAGACACCCATCCTCAATTTAAGAAACCATAGAGAGCTCAGACTGAAAGCTGACCCTCTCTCCATGCCATCTTTGCTCCTGCCCAGGGCAACCCTGCACGCTGGAGGGACTTCCACTCGGCCACAATGTTGGGCAGTCACATGTATGTCTTTGGGGGCCGGGCCGACCGTTTTGGGCCATTCCATTCCAACAATGAGATTTACTGCAACCGCATTCGTGTGTTTGACACGAGGACCGAGGCCTGGCTGGACTGTCCACCCACCCCAGTGCTACCTGAGGGGCGCCGGAGCCACTCAGCCTGTGAGTGTCTGTTAGGTCCCTGCTGAGTCCCTGTTCCCCTGCATCATTCCCACACTATTGACGCACCTCTCTGCTTCCAGTTGGCTACAACGGGGAGCTGTACATTTTTGGTGGCTATAACGCAAGGCTGAACCGGCACTTCCATGACCTCTGGAAGTTTAACCCTGGTAAAGAGCACTGCCTTTAAGAGGGAAGGAACAGGGTGCCATGGAGGTGGGATGTAAAAGGAAAGCATAATTCTGAGTAGGTGAGGGGTGCAGTGGAGAGGATATCTGGACGAGCAGGTACTGAACCTCCATTTAAACTTCTCTTCAGTGTCGTTTACTTGGAAGAAGATTGAACCTAAGGGGAAGGGGCCATGTCCCCGCCGGCGCCAGTGCTGCTGTATTGTTGGTGACAAGATTGTCCTCTTTGGGGGCACCAGGTCAGGAGGAGAGAAGGGAGGGCCGGAGCCCTTAGGAGTCAAATGACTCCCACGGGAGACATTTGAGCAAGAGAGTTTCATGGGCAGCCTTTGCTCCGCCCATCGTTTCTCTGTTTGATCCTACAGTCCGTCTCCAGAGGAAGGCCTAGGAGATGAATTCGACCTCATAGATCATTCTGACTTACACATTTTGGACTTTAGTAAGTACACTTATTCCCAAAGTGCTTCTGCCATCAGGGTCCCTGTCTTTGGATGGTGATATCCAGGACGGGACCCTTTCCTTGGCTTTGACCATCTCCCTCTCCTGTAACTCCTCCTTTAAAGGCCCTAGTCTGAAGACTCTGTGCAAACTGGCTGTGATTCAGTACAACCTGGACCAGTCCTGTTTGCCCCATGACATCAGGTACAGTGAATGGTGGGAAGGGAGGGATTAGTTGAGGATGAGTGGGCAGCACAGACATGACCTGATTGACTCAGTCTAAGTGTGGAGGAGAGAGAAGATTTTGTTCTGTAGTCTACTTGTGGAGAGGGTGCTGGAAGGAAATACAATAAAACTGTCAACTGGATACGATAGCGGGAAAAAAAAATCCAGTCTTCAAACCAAGCTCAGAAGCATCACTTCCTGAGACCTGAGCTTATACAATTATTTCTGTTAATGTGCTGAAAAAGTTTGATTAAATCTTAGAACCGAAGAAAAAAGACAAGTTAGGAGTCTCTGGATCACATTAATTCCAGAAATAAGGGCGGTTTTTTCTAGCCACTTCTCTTTGAATTCGTAGGTCTAAAATCAAGCGCCAGAAGCTACTTTGTATATAATTGTACTCTTATTGATCATTCTGTGACACTTTCCTCTCCTTGTATCAGTTCAGCTTAATTCCTCTTGCTGAGGTTCTCTGTGTTCAGTATTCAGTATTGATACTCAGGTGATAGAGGATACAGGCTGAACAGGTGGGTCCCAGGTTGGCCCAGGAGTGACACATGTCTCAAGTGCTTAATACCAAGTAGACTGCAGCCTTGGTATAAGGAGATACTTGGTGAAATTTTGTAGAATGACCATTGTCAAAAAGAGAGGAACTGAATTTTAATATGGTGGGGTGGGTGGGTGGGGGATTTAAGAGGATAGGAGTTGAGAACAAAATCCGGCATTCCTAGTGGGAGGAGGGGCTTCCTGGTTGGATCTGAGTAGAGGAGGAAAGGTAGGTTGGGAAGTTTCATTGAGATGTATACACAGATGGTTTTCTCCAGGTGTTGGGCATAAGATTATTGATATATAAACAAAAACAGGAAGTCCACAGGAGCTTGCAGGTGGATGAGTGGGTGGTGCGTGGGACCTGATTGTTAAACCTAACAGGGCTGTAAGGAAGAGGTGGCCGTGGGTGGCTGAGCTTTAGAGAGCTGAAGGGACTGGTGTGTTCATTGCTGTTTGAGCAATTCTGGATTTGGGGGCGGAGGCTCCCCCTTCTCTCCTTTCTGCCTGTCAATTTTGGCCTTCCAGGTGGGAGCTGAATGCCATGACCACCAACAGCAATATCAGTCGCCCCATCGTCTCCTCCCATGGGTAGGAGGATGTCTCTGCCACCTTCCTTCCTGAGCCTGCTGTTGTCTTCACTGCCCCTGCCCATCTCTTCCCCCGCCTGCCCCTTTGGACCTTGGACTTGGTATACCTCCGCGTGGAGTTGTTGGACTAGAGGTGTTTTCTGTGCTGTGAACTTAGTGGGGAGCTGTAGCAGGAAGGGTTAGGTCCCTTCCTCCTTGGGCCGAGGGCCCCTTCCCCTTGGTGCTCTGTCCCATTCACCTCCCTCCAACTGCTCCTGGGTTCTGCTCTGCCCCAGGTCAGCCACAGGCTGCTGGGAAGTGACGGGAATGGGAAGGAGGGAGAAGCAAGCAGTGTGTGAGCCTCAGGAGCTTCCCCTCCCCACTCCCTTTTCCACCTGTTCCCCTCTGCTTGAGCCATGGGCATTGATTGCGAGCTGAGAGGAGTTGCAGCTGTTGGCATGAAATCTCCTTCTCCCTGACCTGGGGAGGCGAGGACCAGCAGATAATCCCATCCTTCCTTGAGCTGTTGCTGTACCCTGACACTCTCAGCCAGCTCAAATTTTATACAAATGAATTAAAAATCTCCAAACGTGTGGTCTCTTTTTTTGTGGAATACGACAGAGATGGCAGGAGTTTACAGTGGGGGCAGGGTGCTGAGGCTCTGGCTTCTCAGGCAAGAGCATTAGGAAACCAAATACCGTCACGACCTGGCCGGAGTTTCTCCGGTGTGGAGTGCAGTGCCTTGCGACAAAAACGTGGCGACGTTCTGTAGACGGGTGGCCGCTTTCCGCCCAGGGAGGGTACCCCGGCCGCCCACCAGCAACCCGCTCTGCCCCGCCCAGGGGTGGGCGGGATCTGCGCTGCTGACACCAAACCTTCCGGAAGGGGCGGGGCGGAAGCCTGCGTGGCGGAAGTAACGCCATTAGTCCAATACGCCGCTGAAGCCATGCCGAGAGCAAGCTACCGTGGCGGGGCGGTTGCAGGGCCTCCCAGCAGGGCTCAGGATGACGGGAGCCTGCAGAATGGTGAGGGCACGGTGCCGGGATGAGGGGAAGCGCTGAGGGCCGGGAGAGGGGCTCCGCGTCTGATGCGGGCTCACCCCGAGACTGCCAAGTTGTCTGAAAGACGCAGACACTGGGAGCGCCCCCCAACGCCCTAGAAAGTGGGGAGTGAGAGGATACTTACTGAGTTAGTTTTTTAAAGGGCAAAGAGGGTTTTTCGCAGGAAGAAAACACGTTCCAAAGCAGAGTCAGAAGGGCATTGATTATTGGGGAAGACTTAGGTGAAGATTCAACAAATTTCGCCACTATTGAGTATCTATTGTACGCAGGCACAGTTCTAGATGCTGGAGATACAACAGTGAGTAAAGCAGCCCCAAACTGCTCTCATGAAGCTTACTCTTTGGGGGTTAAAAAAAAGGCACGGAGACCTAAGGAATTGCATATTTTTAAAGGCTAAGTTTTATGGTATGTGAATTATTCTATAGTTTTGAGAAAGGTGATAAGAGCTTTGAAGAGCAAACGGGAGGGGTTATGGTGTTAAGTAATCACAGAAGGCCTCACTGAATAGGTGGTGGCATTTGAGAAACCCTGCGAAGGAGGTAAGGGAGCAAGCAATACAGCTGGTGAAAGTGTTACAGGCAGAGGCCAAGTCAGGTGCAGAGGAACTGAGATGGGAATATACTTGCTTGCTTAGGAACCGCTTGGAGGCCAGTTGACTGGAGAGGAATAGGAAAGAGATAGTAGAAGAGGAGATCAGAGACAAAATGCGATAGGTCACATGGGATCTTCAGGCTATTACAAACCCAAAGCTTTTACTCTTGAGTAAGATGGAAGCCATTGGGGAGTACGGAGTCTGGAGAAAGTGATCTAAAAAATATGTATGTGGAAATGACGTGGGAGCGATAAGATCAATTTGCCTCTTTTTTTGGAAAGAGAAAGCTACTTTATTATTTAAAGAAGTTAAAGTGAAAACTTCATGTCTCTAGTAGTTTCCTTCCTTTTTTAAAAAACAGTTTTTATTGGAGTATAGTTGATTTACAATACTCTGTTTGTTTTAGGGGTACAGCAAAGTGAATCAGTTATACGTATATCCACTTTTTTGGATTCTTTTCTGTATGGGTCATTACAGAGTATTGACAAGAGTTCCCCTGTGCTATACAGTTGGTCCTTATTCGCTATCTCTTTTCTATATAATAGTGTGTATATGTCAATCCCAGTCTGCCAATTTACCCCCTAATCCCAGATTTGCCTTTTAGGCATCTCTCCCACGTTCAGTGAACATGAACTTGGGCAAACTCCGAGAAACAGAGACAGGGAGGCCTGGCATGCTGCAACCCATGGGGTTGTAAAGAGTCAGACACAACTTAGTGGCTGAACACCAACAACTGGAGGCTGAAGTTGAGAGATAGCTTTGAAAGCAGTGAGACTGGTGGTTGGGCGAGCAGTAAGGAGGCTAGAGCACTAAGTGAGGTGAGATGCTGAGCGTAAACTGAACCAGAATAAAGGTAGCTGAGCAACGAACGGAGACAGAGGTCTTTGTGGGAAAACCTGTGAAAGAGAAATTTAAAAGAGAAGGGGAAAACGAAGAGACTGTGGGTTAGTCCATCTCCAGCCTTACATGTATAGCTTCCTTAGCAAGGTGAGGCCCCAGATAGCTGGAATAGTTGGGGCATTAGGTGTTAGTGGAGCACCATTACAACCTGTGTTGCCTGGAGCCTGCAGCGATCGGTCTAAAGGGTCACTTACCTAAGGAAGGAGGATGGGGCGATGTCTGCAGCAGTGGCAGATGCTGAGCTGAGTTGCAGTCCCCCCACCCCCACTTCCTTTCACAGACACATCTCACATGTCATTCGAGGAGCTGTTGGAACTGCAGAGCCAACTGGGGACTAAAGCCTACAAACAACTGGTAACAGGAAGCAGCACTAAGAAGCAGAGTTGTAGACCACCTGTCCAAAAAGCATGTGTTGCAGATAAGCACAGGTGAGGAGCAAGGCCTTTCCCGGGAGTTGGAGGGAAAGACACCTACTTGAGTAGGTGTCTGCTTTCTTGGGTGGCAGGTGGGAGGCCTTTAATGAGACTGGCGTTCCCTTGACCTGTCCTTCACTTTTTCCATAGGCCTCTGGAAATGTCAGCCAAGGTCCGGGTGCCATTTTTGCGTCAGGTTGTCCCCATCAGTAAGAAGGTGAGGCAGAGGCAGTGAGCATTTTCTCAGGGAAAGGAGACAGAACGGTTCTCTTATATTCTCTGTTCTCTCCAAAGGTAGCCCGGGACCCCCGCTTTGATGATCTGTCAGGGGAGTATAATCCTGAGGTGTTCGATAAAACATATCAATTCCTAGATGACATCCGAGCCAGAGAGAAAGAGGTGAGTAGCATGCGGCTGGTTTGTGGGGATTCCAGGAGGGACTAGAGCACAGGTTAGAGAAGCAGAGGGGAGCAGGGCGAATCAGATTGCTAGTTGTGTGATCATTGGCAAAATACTGAACCTCTTTTCAATTCAGTTTCCTTATCACAAAAAGCTAATAGTTCCATTTCATAGTGTTACTGTGAGTTAACGTATGTGAACCTCTTAGAATGATGCTTGGCACAAAGTTTCAGGTAACATTTACAGAACGTTAACCATCATACTCATTTTCCAATATGGAGCTGGTGAAAAAGCAGCTGAAGAAGCGCCGTTCAGGGGAGGAGCATGAGAAACTACAGCATCTGCTTCAGCGAATGGTGAGAGGGTCGGAGTATGGGGCGGGAGGTGATTCACAGTCCCTGCCGTTCACCTGTCTCACTCCTCTCATCTCGGCTCCACAGGAGCAGCAAGAAATGGCCCAGAAGGAACGGAAGCGGCAGCAGGAGCTGCGCCTGGCCCTGAAGCAGGAGCGGCGGGCTCAGGCCCAGCAGGGTCATCGGCCATACTTCCTGAAGAAATGTGAGCGGGGCACAGCTACGGCCCACGAGACACAGGGGCAGAGACTGGGTAGCCATAGTGATGGATGCTGTGTTAGGGGTTCCTGGAGCTGCCTAAGGGAGGCATGAAGGCTGGATCCCATGGTAACTTAGAGGAAAGTAGAAACAGTAGTAATAGGAAGTCGTCGTTTGTAACCATTCTCATATCCCTAATGAGACTGTGGGCAGGGAGTGTCACTTATCTTTGTCATGCCCCCTCATATGTTGGGTTGGGCACAGAGAAGGAGCTCATGGTTGGTTGAATTGAGAAAGAGTGGAGTTGTGGAAGTCAGTTTGCTTTTACACACCAGTGAACCCCTGATGAGTCACATATCCCTGCGTAGTGGTTAAGAGTTACTGACCTGGGGCAAGGGGAGGCAGGGAGACTTCATCCTTTGCTTACTGATTTTCTTTCTCCTTGCCCTCTAGCTGAGCAGCGCCAGTTGGTCCTGGCTGAGAAGTTTAAGGAGCTGAAACGAAGCAAGAAGCTAGAGAGCTTCCTGAGTCGAAAGAGGCGCCGAAATGCAGGCAAGGACAGACGACATCTCCCTTTGAGCAAAGAGTAGTAAGCATCCGTGCTCAGCTCTGCTGCTGCCCCAGTGAGAAGTGCATCTGTGGGGACACCTTTGGGCTTGGCCTGTTCTTGTTCTTTCCCATTCAACGGTAAGGTCACAGCTGCCTTGGAACTCGCCTGGCCCAGAGATGACTCGAAGCCTCTTGGACTGCCTAAGAGCTGAAAAGGAAGAGCAGCTGAGCCTTCTGCCATGCTGCACTTTGTCTGCTTGGATCTGGGTCATTGTCCTTGTGTCCTCCTCCCATCCTTGCCTTAATGATTCTGATACAGAAGGAAAAGAACCTTGAGGCTGAAGGCCAGAGTCTGAGTGGCTCCCAGGACTGTGACTTCATGCAGGAACCAGTTCATAAACACTCCCGTGTCTCATCTTTTTATCCTGCTGCTTTTGTAGGTGGCCTAGAACTACTGTTTCAGGGGCCATTTGTGGGTAGACAGTAAACCTAAACCTCCTACAAAGTGGGAGGTCAGATCAGAGGCCCTTCCTCCTTCAGGCCAACAGATGACACCATCATTCAAAGAGGGACCCAGTCCCACAACTCATCTTCTTAGGTTTGGTTTTAGATGCAAGGGGAGGTAGGAGGTGGGGGCAGAAAGTGTCCCTGGTGATAGGTAAGCGCAGCCGGTTCTCAGTACTGTTTGGGTGGAGAATTCATACTGCCTGTGGACTGGAGTATCTTCACGCTACAGTTCAGTTTAAAGTGGTCTCTGGTTGGGAGTACCTCCAGGTATACCTGGCAGAAGCAAATGCATTCCTCTCTTTTTAAAAAATATCTACTTATTTTGGTTGTGCTGGGTCTTAGTTGCGGTTCACAGGGTCTTTGTTTCAGCGTGCAGATTCTTAGTTGCAATATGCAGAATCTAGTTTCCTGGTCAGGTTGAACTTGGGAGAGTGGAGTCTTAGCCCCTGGATCACCAGGGAATTCCCAAAATGCATTTCTCTCTTGAGGATTGTACTTTAAACCGAGGCTTCAAGGAATTCCTTCAGATAAAATTTCAAGGCATATGAGCTTATAGTGAAAACAAGCACAAAAGAAAAAAAAAAAAGATAAGCAAGAGTCATTAGGAACAACAGGCAACAGAATCAGACCAGCAAAGTCTGAGATGTTGGAAATGTAAAATACAAAAATATAAAATGTCTTATTTATGTTTAAAGAAGAGCTATGACTGATGAAAAAATGTATCAGGACAAAATTGGTTTGATTAAAGTTTTTTGTTTAATGAAATATACACTGACATTAGAAACTTCATGGTTTAGCAGCAGGTTAGGCACACCTAGAAAGGAAGATGAAATGGAAGTAGATGGGAAGAAGCTACACAGATGGAGCCCAGGGACAGAGAAATGGAAACTAGGGAAAAGACATCAAAGAAGTCGAAGGATAGAGTGAGGAGGTGTGACACAAATCAAGAGTTCCAGAAGAAGAGAGGGTGATTTTCTATAGTTGATAATCTGTAAATCCTAAGAATCAGTAAGATCAGTTAATCACAGACAGTGGAGGCTGGGAACCTAGATAAATCACAGGACCTATAGGCCATGGGAAGGATTGACGTCTAAGCAGCAGCTGTAGGAACTTTCGGATGGTCCAGTGTGTAGGGACACAGCGACTCCAATTCCGGGGGCATGAGTTCCATCCCTGGAGTGGAAACTAGGATCCCCTGTGCTGCTGGGCAGGCAAAAAAAAATAGCAAAACGCAGCCTTGCAAGGACGAGGTGGAGTTAGAGACTAAGACTGTCATTGCTTGATGCTTCCTGGTTGGGGGGAGATGATGTAGTTCTGAGGGAAGAAATGCATAAAACGTGCTTCTCCAGTGGTTGGTAGTTGAAGGCTGTAGCTACCAGGATGGTTGGCCTGGCCCAGAGAGAGTGAGGGAGCACTGTAGAGTCCCAATTGTCACGTGAATCAGTCCTAGTTTAATACCAAAACAGTGATTCTGGCTGATAAAAGCAGAAAAAGACTACTGAACTACTTGGCTCACAGAAACACTAAGAAGGCTGGAGAGAAGCTCCAAAAAGGAGTGAGTGAGAAAGTCAAAGCAGTGAGAAGCACTCCAGGCCCTAGTTCAGAGCCAGAGTCACTGTGAAGATGTCAGGATCACCGCCAAAGGTTCACTCCACTTCCCTCTGCTCTAGACCGACATGTTCCCAGTTGAGGCCTCTAGTCACCTGCCTGCAAGGGGGATGCTGGGAAAGCAAGTGTCTGGTGTTTCACATGGTGGGAGGTGAGCTCTACCTTCTTCCTAGGTTGGTGGTAGAGTGTTTCCAGGCATGAGAAGCGGGTTCAGGTGAAGACTGGTTGAAAACTGATAAATGTCCACCACAAGGCTGTATTGGCCCCCAAACTTTCAGACTGCTACTTTCCCCCTTAAGGAGGAGGCGGAGGAGATGTAGGAAAGCTCTGAGCTCCAGTTTGGGTAGGTTTGGTTGGTTTTGGTTTTTATTAACAGCTTTGTTGAGATACAATTCACGTAGCATATACTTTACCCATTTAAAGTTAACAGTTCAGTGATTTTTTAATACATTGACAGAATTGACCATCACAATTTTTTAACATTTTCAACACCCCCAAAAGAAATGCCATACCTTGTAGCAGTTACTCCTCAGTTTTTCCCAATCCCCCCAACTATAGGCAACCACTAAACCACATTCTGTCTCTGGACTGGCCGACTGGGGGACATGACTATAAACGGGATCATTATGTGGTCCTCGGTGTGCAAACCAGCTCTAGGGTTCTAAGGATCAGGGAAGCAAAAGTCACAGCCTGGGAGTGTTTGCCCTGCAGAGACAGTCCCATGGGCAGGGAAGGCTACTGGTGTGCGGGAGTGCACAGGGGCAAGGAAGAGCCGTGGGAGCTGCAGTTCCTTCTAACCCAGATCCTAGAGCTTCCAGGTGGAACATGGTCCTGGGGGCCTGCAGTGGCCACAAGGGTCCTTTATCTCACGTTCCCTGTCAGCCTTAGCTCCAGAAGGCAGTGTCCAGTCAATTCCACAAACAAGGAAAATAGATCCCTGCTTGATGATCTGCTGAAGTTGCAAGCCATCCAGCTTGTGGCAAGATGGGCTTGACTCTCCAGCCTGCCAGGTGAAAGCTCTTCTAACCACATACCCTCCAAGAAGGCCCACCCCTGGAGTCCACTTAATTCCCCCAGCTGAGAGGAGGGTGCTCAGTCACACACAGCCTGCCATCCTCACCCAAAGGACCCTGGCATGGCGTGATTCAGCCTCGGAGCTGAGGGCTCCTGTCTCCTTTCAGCCAGGAAAGTCCCCACCCTTGGCAGATCCCTGGCAGTTACCACACAGGCCAAGTAATCAAACTCCTGCATTTTATTCTGTGGAAAGCCCCGGCCCTACCTAACCCTGACCCTGTCTCCAGGGCTACCGGAAGGTAGAGAAGCTCTGGGTGCTTGTGCAGGAGGCGTAGGGCACGCCCCGGGAGCGGATCTGCAGGGTGTGGAAGGTGAGGGGTGGGTTGGGGCCCAAGGAGCCTGGGTTCAGGGACTCAGTGTGAGGCTCCATGACAGTCACAGGAACCGCATAAGACAGCCTCTGGGGCCGGTCATCCTGGCGTCTCACCGTGCCCTTGCCCAGCAGGTGCAGGATGCAGGAGAGAACGTCAGCACTGCCGCAGGTGGACCCCCTGCCAAGGCTGCTGACCAGGCCCCTGGGAGGACATGGGCCCTTCTGCCAAGCCTCCAGCACCTGGTGTGGTGGGCCGAAGGGGAAAGAGAGGTCAGGGACACCCAGCTTACCCCAACTCTAGCCCCCAGTCCAAGGACAGCGAGGCCCAACCTCACTTCTCACTCACCTACAGGGTCCACAGTGAGCCCAAGACTTCGCATGGGGATCCACCTCCTCCTGGAGACTGCCCCCACCCCACAAGGCCCCCACCTCCTGGAGACTGCCCTCCAACTGGCAAAGCCCCCTCACCCACCACCCACCGCCACCTACCAGGCAGACAAGCTGGTCAATGTGCAGCCCCTCATCCCCATGGGCTTTGAGGATTCGGACGATGAGGCAGTTGAGAAGGTTCCGTCTCTTCTCCAAGTTCCGGCCCTCTTCATCCTCAGCTTTCAGGTATGTCTGAGCTGGGATGAGCCACACGTTGCCCCTCCGAGGCCTGGGTTCCTCGTTGCCGTCTCGAATCTTGAGCAACCCTGAAATAAGTGCTGGTCACTTGGCAGGGGTCCCCCGAGGACACTGGCCCCGGCTGAGGACACAGGCCCCAGTGCCCTAAGTACAGACCTGCTGGGGTGTCCTTTGTCTCATCAAGGTCCAGGGGGCCCCTTGACGAAGTCAGAGGCCCAATTGCCTGATTCAGCACATCTGGAGGGAGCCCCGAGTGCGCCAGCAGACTCTCCACAGAGACCGCCTTGGGAAGAAGAGGGAAGCATCAGGGCCTCCCAGGGTGGGGGGCAGGGAAGAGAGAGGGTGGAGAGAAGAAAGAGGATGGACAGGTTGCGAGAACAGGGGGGCACGGGGGAGCTGGGCCACCTTCAGCTCGTTGAAATGCAGCAGCAGCCACATCTGCACGGTGGACACGTGCAGTGTCTGGTCCCCGAACTGCAGCTCCGCCCGGCCCAGCCATGTCCACTGCAGTCGCCTTTGCGGGGCCTGCTCCAGGGCAGGGTAGCTCTGACCTGAGGAGGGTCAGGGAGGTGGCAGGAGTCGGGGGGCTGGCGAGGACGTGCCATTGCTGGAGTTTTGTCCTCACTAACCTCTGCAGAGCCTGGGGTCCAGTGTGTCTGGACACTGGCTCTTGGTCTGAGCTTCCAGAGCTTGGCCTTCCTTGAGTCTGCCTCCTGGGTCAGCCTCAGGTATCTGGGAGCCCACCCCATGCCAGGCAGCCCGTGATCAGTGCCTCCGAGGGGTTCTCCATTTTTTTAAGGGAGACAAAGTCACGAAGTGAGAAAGGACTGGGGCTCTCTTCAAACTGGAAACACTGTCTTGAAGCTGGTAGAGAAGCTCCCTGAGGGCAAGGTCTCAGTATCACCCACCTCCTTTTCACTGCCTAGGATCAGCCTCCAGTGGGGAGCTGAGGTTACGATGACTGACCAGGAGCCAGACACCCACCACCACCTGTGGACCTCAGGTGCTTTCTGCCTCCATTCTCCCCACCATAATGGGAGTCCCAGGTCATTATTTGAAGAATAGAAACAGCAACAGTCCCGGGATCTGGTGCCGTTTCACCCCACCCCTACTCCAAACCTAAGTTCCAGTCTTTTCTTCTCAAATCTACAGGCTGCCAGGCCCAGGGGCCACCGCCAAGCCCAGGTTCTTTCCCAGCATCCTATCCTCTTCCCAGGTCCCCAGTTCCCTCAGCCCAGCTGCTCACGCTTGTTGTAGAAGTTGGAGTATCGGTTCAAGGTGCCCCTCAGGTAGGCAGGCAGGCAGGTTCTGGGGTTGAGCGTGTGGCAGATGGAGGCGGTGGGCCAGCAGCGTGGAGACAGGACGAGCACAGACACTTCTGGCATCGCCCCTTCATAGTAGAGATCCTCGCTCTCGTCCTCCTCCTCCTCCTCCCCTGCCACGCCGGCTGCTGCTGCTGCCGCCACAGCCCCAGCTTCCAGCTCAGCTTCCTCCCCGGTCCCTCTCTCATGGCCCCTGCCACTGGCGCTGGCGTCACGGCTCACCTGAAGATGGAACACAGGGTGCCCCTAAGCCAGCCGGCTCCTCAGGTCTGTCCCGAGCCTCTCTCTGCCTTCCTCTCTTCTTGCTGGTTTAGTTCCCTCCCCCGCTTCCACCTGTATCTTCTTCTCTGTGTCCTCCAGCTTCAGGAGTTCCTGATCAAGCCGCTGGAGCTGGTATACATGGAACTGGCGTTGCAGCTCCTCTGAAGTGCTCAGGCTCCGCAAGATCTCCTGGGGGAGGCGACTGGGGAAGCAGGGGCCGATCTGCTCCAGCACAGCCCCCTCCAACCAACTCGAGCCCACGCCCAGGAGACGGTCCGCCATGTAGTGCCTGCAGCATGCACAGCCCAGGCTGAGTCTTGGTGAGGCTGCCTGGCAGGGCCTCCCACTCCAAGACTCCAGCCTACCCAGACCCCAGCCCCCCAGACCCCGAGGGCTTGCCTTGCCCATCATCCTGCCTCCTCCCACCTCCCACTTCCTCGGTCCACACTCACTGGTAGTAATGCTCGAAAGTGGTGGCTATCTCCAGACCAGAGAAGATGAGGACGGTTTCCAGGCATCGTTGCAGTTGGGCCAGCATCTCCATTCCCCGGGCCCCACCGATCCGGCTGCCCTGGATCCGCTGGTCGATGTGTCGGGCAAACTGCTCGCTCACCTGGGCAGTGGGGAGAGCACAGGAAAACTGTGAAGGAGGTGAGATCGGGTGTGTTCAGGGTGGTATGATCGTAGTCAGAAACTGAAGGAGAGAATGAAGCTGGTGAGTGGGAGCACAGGGAGGAGGAGCGTCTGAGGAAGGAAATATGAATGGCCAGCAGCTTTATCAACTGGTCAACAATTATAAACAACAATTTATAAAATTCCTAAAATCATTAACAACTGTGTACATTAACAATACTGGGACTTCCCTGATGGTCCAATGGTTAAGACTCTATGCTACTGATGCTGGGGGCCCGGGTTTGTCCCGCGTGCCACAACTAAGACATGACACCCCCAAATAAATTCAGTAAAATAACATTTAAAAAAAATACTAACAATGATAAACATGATTTTCACATTTAGCATGTCTAAAATCCAACAATGATAATTTAACACAAGGAGACAAGCACACAAGGCCACTGAGATAAAGTGAGTCACATAAATTTTCTGATTTGTGAACTTGGAGGGAAGGGTCTTCATCTATCTTCAGCTCTTATCACAGTGCCTGACACATGTTAAAAGTGTTAGTTGGTCAGTCATGTCCCAAGTCTTTGTGACCCCATGGACTGTAGCCCACTAGGTTCCCCCTGTCCATGGGATTCGGCAGGCAGTAATACTGGAGTGGGTTAAGCACTTGGAATAATAGGAACGGTGGAGGAAATTACAGTACATCCATTTGATGGGCTCTATGCAAAAATTTGAGGACAAATAGCAACATGAAAATGACTTTTAATGTAAGGGTTAAAAAAAACAGGATAAAGCATTTAGCTACTTGTGGGTAAAACTAAGTGAAATCAAGCATGCAAGTAGAAGAAGGTATGCAAAGATATATTAGAATGGCACAAAGCAGGTCATTTTTTACTTTTATCTTTGTGTGTGTGTGTGTGTGTGTGTGTGTGTGTGTGTGTGTGTGTGTGTGAGATCTTAGTTCCTTGCCCAGGGATTGAATTTGGGCCCACAGCAGTGAAAGTACAGGGTCCTAACCACTGGGCCACCAGGGAATTCCTTTTTTTTTTTTTTTTTTTTCCAGATTTTTGATAACATGGGTCTATAGCAATACATGCTTCTTGCTGAGTGGGAATGTAGGGGGTGGGCAACTCTGAGGAGGGGAAGAGAGAGTTTGAGGAGAGAGGTCCCAGGGCAGGGGACACAGGAGGCTTACGTGGGCAGCTCTGAGGAAAGGCAGCTTCAGCAGGGCACCAGCACAGCCATTCTGCAGCGCCAGCAAAAAGGCTGCCCGTGGCCCAAACAGCTCGGAGCTCGCCTTCTGCAGATTACTGAAGTGTTCGCAGTAGCGGGGCACAAAGTCATCATCCCGCCAGCGTGAGGTCAGAAAGCTGTGCACCTGGAGGGTGGGAGTTGGCAGCGTGAAGGCAACCCAGCACGCCAGGGGCACAGCCCCGCCCGCCCACCTGCCCGGCTGGCCGGCCCACCTGCTGCTCCACCACCGCCCGCCAGCAGCGGGTCAGGTTTCTCATGATGCTGCTGGGAAGCCCCCGGGTGGCCAGGGAGCTCCAGTCATGGCTTCTGTTTCTGCCCTCTGTGGACACAGCGGGAGGGGCAGAGGAAGGGTAGGGGCAGCTCCTCAGCTCCTGGGTCCCCCATCCAGGGCTGAGCTCAGGGGGTCTTTCTGGACATGCTGCCCACTGAAATGATGCTCCCCGGTGGGGGTGACACAAACCAGGAGGCGAGCAGCAGGCTGAGCATGCAGGGAGGGGACAGTGAGGAAGGAGACGCCCCCCAGCCAGCTCCTGGCACTCACTGGGCCGAGGCGAGGCCGCCACCGCGGGGGGCGCTTCACAGGGCTCCACGTGCACCAGCAGGTGGGTGAGACGGCGCACCCGGGAGGAGAACGCTGCTGCGCGGCTCTGCGGGTTGTGGGCAGCCTCCCGACACTCCAGGTACTGGTCCAACAGCCAGCCCAGGGGGCTGACGCCTTCTTCATCTGGAGGCGGGGGAAGAACAAGCTAAGGCAGGGCGAGTGTGCAGAGGCTGCTGGGGAGGCTGGCCTGGATGGGCGTGCAGAGGAGAGCAATGGACTGCCACAGGAGGGGAGGGAGCAAGGCCCCTCCTGACTGTGTGGGGTCAGCTGACACCCGGGACACATGGAAAGGAGGCGCCCCTGGGCTGTGAGAAGCCGAGGGCGTGGGGAGGCTGAATGAGTGCGGGTGCCAAATGGGCCAAAGGCAAAGGAAAGAGCAAGCAGGGACTGGAGAGTGGGACTGAGCACCGGGATGGTGAATGGGCCGGGGCAGGGGCGGTTACCAGGGCAGGTGATGTTCTGCACCAGGGGGCTGACCAAGGCCTCCCAGCAGGTCTTGCCCAGTGCCTGGGTGGCCTCTTCGTCAGGGAGGAAGTGACTGGCAAAGTTCTGCTCGTGGCGTAGGGCACCGTTGAGTCTGGGGAGGGGAGGGGGTGGGAAGGTGTTGGGGGCTGCAAGCCCAAGTCTGCCAGCCTGAAACTGCAGGCTACCCCTCAGGCACACAGGCGCACACGTGCTCGCACACCTGGAGCTCAGGTGCAGGAGCCCCCTGCGGTCCTCCGCGATGTCCTGGCTCCAAGCCTGTGCCCGGACCATGTAGAAGAGGCGCGTGTGGCGGCACAGCTGCTCCCGGAACACCGGCCAGAAGGTGGGCTTGGGGCCCAGGACCTCCAACCCCCGAATGCGCGTGTCAATGCCGCCCTGCAACGCACACAGGCCCGTTTCCACCGGCCCCACACACTCCTCAGGATGGGCTGGAGTGCTGGTCCAAGAACTGCAAGTCACAGGGTGCAGAGCGTGGGGCCCACGCCCCCCACCCCATGTCCCCCAGCCCCACCTGCTGGCAGCGCTTTATGCGGATCTGGATGACGGGCCAGACGCAGCTCAGGTTCTCCAGGAGGACCACCCGGCTGGCGGAGGGCATCACATTCACCTGGCGGGGTGGGGGGCAAGCAGAGAGCATGGTCACCGCCCGGTGTGTGGATGGGAGTGCTGAAGGCACCCTAGTCTGCTTCTGTGCCCTGCTGTCCCTCCTTCCCCCAGCCCTGGGGTGCATGGGGTCCTGACGGAGGGGGTCCCAATGCTATCCTCACTGCCCGGGGCCTGATGCCATCACAGGGGCACACGGACAGACTTCACCTTCTATGGGGCTCAAGATGGAGGAACACGGGCCTTTAGGGATCTGGGCAGGAGGGCGGATCCCATGAGGGGTGGCCAAACGGCACAAGGGGCCCTACCGAGTTGAGTTCCGTGTTAAGGGAGGTGGCGCTGTCGCCCCCGAACACCACCACCCTGGCCGGCATGTAGCTCAAGTCCTCGCTAGCCACCAGCAGAGCCAGCTGCCTGGGAGGGGCGAGGGCAGAGGGACCAGTCAGCTCCAGATCCAGTCGGGTGCACGCAGACACGGCCAAGGGGACCTTCTGGTCACGTTCAGGGGGACGGGGGCCCTCCCCAAGACCAACAGCAGGGAAGTTGCGAGAAGGCGAGGGTGTGTGTCAGGCGCAGGCCCGGGGCGCGCTACCTGATGAGGGTGCCCTGCTGCATGTGCAGGGTGATACGGTGGGAGCCCGCGCTGCCGTTGGACTCCCAGTAGGTCTTGGGGTTGCGGTCCGTCAGCTTGCTGGCCCGGTGTGGGTTGGACGACACCTCCATCTTCTCCCAGCACTTGTCCTCCTTCACCTCCATGCTGGAGCCTGCGGGCACGCGGGAGGGGGTGGTGGTCACAGCCTGGCAGATGCAGGGGGGGGGGGAACACTTGGAGGTGTGGAGACTCGGGGTGGTGAGGGTACACGCACAAACCCTGGCACAGGTATCTGAGGAACACATCGAAGAAGGGGATGTTGATGGGGCGGTGGGTTCGTCTGTGGTCTTCGATCTGGCCCAGCACCATCTGCAGCCAGGACATGGAGAGAAAGGGTGCAGGGAGGGGGCAGGGACATGGAGACACGCGTGGAGGAAAAACCAGCAGCTCTGGGACCACTTCCATGCCACTGGCAGAGCAGGGTCAGCGAGCCAAGAGAGGCTGAGAACCAATGCTCCTCAGGTTCACTAGACTCACCTGCCTTCCAACTTCAGAAACACACACCCTTTCCTCTGCCACCGCTAGGATTTCACACTCTCACCCAGCTGTGAACCCACCAGCGCCCCCTGACCTTCCCCCTGACCTGGATACAGCCTCCCAGGATGTTGGTGGTGAGCTTCCGGTAGAGGTGGGCGTGCTTCTCGCACTTGAACACCATATCCCGCAGCTCCTGAGCCAGCTCCAGCTTTCCCAGGTGCTTTTCTAGGGCCTTGGAGATGGCATCCCGGGCTCCCAGCTGATTGAGCACCACGGCATAGTCCCTGCTCACGGAGGCCAGGCGGTGCAGGAAGAGGATCAGCTCCTGGAGCACCTGGGATGGGCGTGGGGGCGGTGAATAAAGGGGATGGACCACAAGTCGTCTTCAACAGTGCTGACTACACACCTACTATGTGCCAGGGCTACTGCAGTGAACACAGAGTGAGAAAGTGAAGAGATAGGGATGGGGCTTCCCAAAGAATCCGCCTGCCAACGCAGGGTACACAGGTTCAACCCCTGGTCCGGGAAGATCCCCCATGCCTTGGGACAGCTAAGCCCATGCGCCACAACTACTGAGGCCAAGCTCTAGAACCCGTGAGCTGCAACTACCGAAGTGCACGCACCTAGAGCTTGTGTTGCACAACAAGAGAAGTCACCGCAATGAGAACCCCATGCACCACAATGAAAAGCAGCTCTCGCTTGGCACAACTAGAGACGGCTCATGCGCAGCAACAAAGACCCAGTGTGGTCATAAGTAATACACAAATTAATAAAAAGAAAATAAGCAGCTTGAGAACTCAGCATTAAAAAAGAGAGAGAGACAGGGATGGGGAGGTGTGAGGGCTTGGTGAAGTTGGAGAACCAAACAAACTGCAATGGGAAAGCCAAGAGGTGCCCTGGACCTGGGGTTGTGGACCACTGACTACGCTGGCAACAGGTGCCGGGGGCATCTCTGCTTGTTTCCTCTCAGGCCCAGCTGTCCCAAGAACCAGCTGTGGGGCTGGGTTTTGAGATGCTCAGGCCCCAAGGAGAGAGACCTGAGGGCAAGGAGGGGGCCAAGAGGGAGATGTGTGTAAGTAAGCCCACCATAGTGCTAAGACCTGGGGAGCAGCCAAAGGGGTGTGTTGCAAACATGCACTGCCGCCACGACTCTAGTTCTCTGACCTCTTCCCAAGCCTTCAGTACCCAGGAGCGCTCCAGGGCAGGCGGCTGTGATGGACCCCCCCCCCCCCACCCCCGCCTCCTTCACTCCCTTTTCCTCCACAGGCTCAGCCAAACAGGAGCCACTGAGGCTATTCTTTGTTGTTGGAGTTTTGGGGGCACTCATTTTTATCTTTTTTTTTTGCCATGCCCCAGCATAGGGGATCTTAGTTCCCTAACGAGAGATCCGACCAGTGCCCCTTATAGGGGAAGCACCACCTGAGGAAGTCTCCAGTGAGGCTCTTAATGTAACATAAATAGAACCTTTTATGTAACAAAAAGAGATGGCAAGTAAGATCACTTCTGGGCTTGTTTATCTAAGGAAACACAGGAAAGATACATAAATGAATACAAGTGGTTACCCAAAAGAGGCACAGTGGGGGGCATTGGGAAAACAGGGGACTCAGGTGGGAGTGAGAATTTGCAGTTTATACCTTGTTACACTGCTCTTATTTGTGAACTCTGTGAACAGCATGACCTTTTTAAAATACATATATAATTCAGTGTCAAACACAAAACCCAAAGCGAAAGCACAAAGGCTCCATGGTGCCCTTCTGAGCCCCACCCAGGGTGGGTGGGTGTCTGCCTTGCCAGAAGCTGCCTGGCCTCCTCCCCCCTCAGCATCTCCCCAGGGCAGGGTAGGGGTACCTCTCGGTCAGTGTTTGGGGACCGCAGGCAGGCCATGCAGGCGTCCATGGCTTCATGCCAGGGGAGCAGCAGTGCCTCAGGGAAATCCACCAGCTGCATCAGGATTCTAGGGAGCGTGGGGGCAGGGCGGGAGGAGAGAGATGCACAGTCAGGCTCAGAGACCCCTCTGCCCCGCCCCGCTCCACCGCACCCCCTCACCTCAGAACGGCCAGGTGCAGGGGCTTGTTGGCAGCAGGCGTGTCGAGGCTCCGCATGAGCACAAGGAAGGGCTGGGGCTGCCGCTGCAGCTGCAGAAGGAGGGGCTTGGCCTCTCCCTGCCGGGGCCCCTCTGAGCGGAACGCTCCCTCCAGATCCAGGAAGATTTTCCCAGCCGGACCGAAACCCTCTGCCAGACGCTGCAGCGGCGTGTTGGAGCCCTGAGTAGGAGCTTCTTTTGCTACAGGAGAGGGGAAGTCACAATAATTGGCCACTGTTAGTTACAGAAGGGTCAGAAAAGGAGAGACACATTCCTAACTCTCTTGTTTCCGCTCTTCTCCTAAAAATGTTTTTTTTTGTTCCCCCTAAAAGTTAGGTTCTGGGGATCTCAGAGCTCTTAATGTACTTATAAGACAGCTTCATGACAAACTTTTTATTTTGTTTTCTTAAAATAGCAAGGGAGAGACTTCCCTGGCAGTCTAGCTCTGTGCTTCCACTGTAGAGGGCTGGGTTCGGTCTCTGGACGGGGAGCTAAGATCTCAAAGGTTGCGAGGTGAGGGTCCCCCTCCAAAATTAAGCAGAAGAACTTCCCATCCACAAGCAGAAGAGCATTTTCCAGAAGCATGCAATGATCTGTTTTTCCCTCCAGCAGAAAAAATTCAACGTGAGGGCTTTCAGGGCATCAAATCTCTTGCGATGTTTGTTCTGTTTGGCTGTGCCTCTCACCTTGCAGGATCTTAGTTCCCCGACCAGGGGTTAAATCCAGGCCACTGTAGTGGAAGTGCCAAGTCTTAACCACTGGACCGCCAGGGAATTGCCACAACGTTCTAACCTTACATCCTCCTTCATTCTTTGGAGGGAGCACAACATCTGCTTTTCCATTCACTGCTAATCTCAACATTTCAGACTTCCTAAAGTGCCATCGGTCTCAAGACAGGATTGCACAAAATCCAGCACAGACGTCTCTCCTGGCCTAACGCCCTTGGAGAGGCCACTATGCAGAGCTGCTGTCTGTGTGGCACCCCACCTTCCACTCTGGCTGCATCAGCTGATTCCTGAGGCTGGGCCTGGGCTTCCAACAGGGACGGGTGGGCCGGCTGCCCTGCCAGGGCCTCGGGCCCGTACTTCCTGTAGACACGGCAGTTGAGCAGGTCCCTGAGGGCGCTGTCGTCGAGTCGCTGTGGCAGAGCCAGCAGCAGGTCTTGGGCCAACTCCGTGGGCACGGCCAGTTCAGCCAGGACCTCGTCATCCAGAACCTGCCATCAGGGGAGACGCTCTCGCTGCAGGCGGCTCTACCCGCCCGCAGAGGCGCTTGCCAGGGGAAGGGTTCTCTGCATGCACCTTCTCCACCCCGAACCTCTCATGGCAGGCGGCTCCTCCCAAACAGGTAGCCAATCCCAAACATCCTAGAGCCCTCCCCTGCAGCCCCTTACGCTGTCGGCCTCTGCTTCCCATCCCGAGCCTTCCACACCCCCTAACACAGTCCGGCTCTACCTCCCCGTCCAGGTTCTCCTGAAGGATCTGGAGAACCTCCTGATGGTCGGGGCCATCCAGCTTCTTGATGAAGAAGAGGAGCTCCCACCACTCGGCCTGGGTCAGATGTTCACTCTCCTCAGCGTCCTCGTCCTCAGGCAACACGTAGGGCACAGCATAGAGCTCGGTCATGGGCTTCCAGTGCCAGGACGGCAGGGCTGTGGAAATGGGCCACAGGGTACAGAGATGTCACTGCCCGACCCCGCCGGACCACTGCTCCGAGCTGACCCCGGCTTCCTCTCTGGGCTCACCTGTACCCACAGCTGCACTGACTGCTGCCCCCTGGTACTCATCAGCAGCCTCAACCATGTTCTCAATGTCTTCCTCAAAGCCCAGAATCTCCAGCATGTGCCAGTGCACCCAATAGGTGCGGCCTGTTGACTCCCACAGCACCTGGGGGAAATGGGAAAAACAGAGAGGGAAGGGGCCAAGAGCTTACTTAGTAACTGGCTATGACCTGATGATGAATGTGGACACACAGCCCTCAGGGTGACCACCTGGCCAGGTCTGGAGAAACCTCCAAAGAGCAGAACACATGAAAGCCAATTGAGCACGTAAAGGACGCCTTCTCTAAACAGGAACATCTTTCTTGTCTCCTACCCTTGGTGGCTTTTTTTTTTTAGTATTTATTTATTTGGCTGCCCCGGGTCTTAGTTTCGGTACGTGAGATCTTCGATCTTCATTGGAGCATGCGGGATCTTAGTTGCAGAGTGTGGGATCTAATTCCCAGACCAGGGATCGAATCGGGGGCCCCTGCACTGGGAACGTGGAGTCTTAATCACTGACCACCAGGGAAGTCCCTATTCTTGGTGGCTTATGCCCTTATACTTCCTCCTGGCCTTAACCACACTGTCTTGCTGAACTTGACCTTTGGAACGGTCTCATTGTTACCAGGTTCTTCATGGGAGTGAGCCTCCCTGACCTCAGAGTCTTCTACAGACACATTTTCTCAGCCCTCCAAATGGCTCCTCTCTCAATCGCTAACCCCCCTTTACCCTCCCAAGCTTACTGAGGGTTTTCACTTTGAGTAGCACCAGCATGAAGCATGAAGCCCCAGCGATGCCCCACGCAGACAGACCCCCAGCGGTGGCCCTGCTCACCTGCACAGGGGGCACGCCATTGTTGCTCTGCCGGAACTCGCCCTCATCGCCTGCGCTGATCTCCTCGTAGTCATCCAGCATCCGTACTCGCATGCCCGGCTGCAGCGCATCCCGCACATACAAGGCATAGGTATTGCCACTGGCAAACTCAGAGCGAGGTCGAAACCTCCTTGACCTCCTGCGGGAAGGCAAGGCCTGGGCAGGTGGGAGCCCTGGGCCCTCATCCACCGGCTGGGGCTGGAAGATGGAACCGGAGGGCTGTCCCGAGGGCCCCTGTCTGCTCCAGGCCTGGTCCCAGCGCATGGCCTGCACCAGCTCTGAGATCAGCGTGCCCATGGCCATGCTGAACTCCAGCTCCAGGCGACCCCTCTCCCCACTCAGCTCCTCAGGAGTGGAGTTCGGGGCTCCTGCTTCTGCAGCAGTGTCATTCAACTGATCCAGGAGGAAGGTGACATGCAAATAGCGCTTCACCAGGGAGAAGAGCAGCCTTCCTGGGACCTGCAGGACACAAACTTTGGTCTACACTGACCTTGTTCCAGCTTTCTCTCCACACTGTTCTCTGAGGGCAGGTGCAAAGGCCTGGCCCTCAGGTTTTGTCCACAGCTCCCTCCCAACACCCCCCACAGAATACCTGTGGCAGCTGAATGCCCTCAAAAGACATCGGGTGTTCAGAGAGCGTGGCCTGTGCAAACAGTGCCAGCAGAGCACAGCGGCTGTCAAAATCCAGGTGTTTCTCAATGGCCTCTTGCTGGCTTAGTGAGAAAAGGATCTGGGTCCGGGTCCCTGGAACCCACATTCCAATCAGTAACAGCTCCTAACCTCATCCTTCCCAGACCCCTCTTGTGGACCCTCTACTCTTAGTTCACGCCTTTTGCTGACACACAGCAGAATAACATAATTTGCTGATTTGCTCCAAAAGCCAAAGCTTACTATATTATTCTACCTTATTATTGCCTCATCTGCAAAAATTTAAGTCTAAACTCTTCCTCTGCCTAGGAAAACAGTTAATAAGAGGTTTCTGAAGATTTAGTCTTCCCTTTCTGCAGAGATGCCCACACTCACCTTCCCCCTCCCTCTCTCCAATGTGAAGAGAAAGGTCACAGAATCATTTACATGCTGCTGAGATCAGAGGCCTATCATAGGGCCCTGTGAGATGTTAAGCTGACCCAGCCCCTCTCCAGCTCCCCTTTCCTCCCCACGCTGCCCCTCACCAGCATCATGGGAGGCCAGGGCTTGAATCATCCGGCCCGCACTCCAGCGAATCTGATAATCGGGACTGCTAAGCATGTGCATGAGCAGGTCCAGGACCCTTGGGTCTTTGAAGACCCCGGTGAGGGGCTCAATGCTGGCGTAGGCACTGAGCACGTGGACAGTGTGGAGCAGAGGAGCGGGAGGAATGGTGCCCACACATTCCTCCAGCTGCCGAAGCGCCCTCTGAATCAGAGACTTCACGTCGGTTTCCATCTCCCCCAGCACAGATTTGTCCAGCGCTCCAGCCTCCCCTGCTGTCTCCTGGGAGGGCCCGATGACCTGGCCATCTTCGCCCAGCATCTTGTGGCAGTTGGCATAGATTTCATCATTGGACATCCATAGCAGGATGTGCTCAGCCTTGCAATCCACGTGGTTGGAGCCCCCTTCCCCGTCATCCCCACGCCGGAGGATGAGCCAGCGGATCTGGTACTCAGGATGTCCATCATGGCCCACTCGCTGGCGGATCAGCTCGTCTGGATAAGCGTGCAAGCCAGGCCCCAGGGGCACTCTGAATTCCCTGTAACGGAGTTCCCCCACCATCTTGGCACCTGGCAACACAAGGGAAAGAGAACAGGCAAGCCAAAGTGAGAAGTCAGAAAATCAAAGACATCCAGGAGTTGGGACAGCAAATGTGGCAACAGCTGTCAGGCTGGGTGGGGTGAAGCAGGGTCCAGGAGTTGCCTGCTCTAGGCTGGGTGGGGCCAGGCCTAAGCAGAGGAATACCGGGGAGTTTGTTCTGAAAGAACTCAAAATTGGCGGGCTAAAAGGCGAGTCCAAGGCCCAGCGTGCAGCATGGAGGGAGCTCCTTTGGAGCAGTGGGGAGGGGGCAGTGGAGGCAGGGAAGCCTTGGAATTAAAATGAATCCCAGGGCCCTGGACAGGCGGCAGCGGACCTGGGAAGGGGGTATGCGATGCCCAGTGGGATGTGTGTTTTGGGGGTGTTGAGGATCGAGAACAGAGCGTGTATGCAAAGGGGTGGTAGTAGCTCTAATGGCTGAAGCACGGGAGAGTCTGCAGGAACACGAGACGCCGAGCTCTGGTGAAGGAACGAGGGCACAGGGCCCGACGGGCTGGGAGGAGGGGCTGGTGGGCTGAAGGCACCCAAGGCTGGAGCCACTTGAGCATCAGGGTCGGTGGGGACGACGTGAGGACCCCGAACAGTGTGCACAGAAGACCTGGTGGGTGAGGGGCGCGCGGTTTGGGGGAACCAGGATGGAAGGCCGAAGAAGCCAGGGGCGCGCGGCAAGGTACGGGGTGGGGGAGGGGGCTAGGCCAAAGAAACCAGAATCCCAAGGCGCAGCGGGATAGGGGACTCGAAGACCGGGGGTGGAGGGCTGGGGGTGAGTGGGCGGAAGAAAACCCGGGCTCGGGGCGGGGGGCCGCGGCGGGGCTCGGGCCACCTCAGAAGCCGATGGGGGTCCCAGGGAGAGGCCTGTCTTTCGCCGAGCTAGGAACGCGGCACAGACGATGGCGACGGCGCTGGCGGAGATTTGGGCTCCGCCTGGGCCCCCCGAAGGGGTCGAGGCGGAGAGGCGGGAGGGGGCGTGTCTCCGCAGGCCTGGAGGCCGCAGGGGGCGTGGCGCGCGGGCCCCAGCGCCCGGGACGCCCGGCGGCCGTCAGCACCCCGCCCGCGCGCAGGTCCGCGGCCTCCCGGGCCCGAAAGGGCGGGGCCCGTCCCCCACCCGCTCGCCTCGGGGAGCCCCGCCGCCCGCCTGCCCCGAGCCGCCACTCATTTCCGCCGAGCAGGGCGGAACACTGGGGGCCCCGGGGGAGCGCCGGGGCGGAGCCGCCGCTGCCACCTCGGCGACGCACGGCGCCTCCTCGCCGGCGCCGCCCTTTCCTCTTCCTTTTGGTCCCCCTCCTCCTGCCACCGGAAGTACCTGCCCCTCTAACCAAAGTCAGAACTGCAGACGACTTTAGAGGTCATTTACTCCCCCTCCGTGACGTATAGAGGGGTCGAGGCCAGGCGGCGGCTAGAAGTGAGACGGGGTGCGGGCCCCAGTCGTCGCCCTATATTTTCCTTTCTCCTCCCCCAACGGTTGTTTACTTCCGTCCCCTCCAACACCTGTCCAGTAATGTACCATCCTCCCCAGAAAAACCAGAAACAGATTTTTAAAAAATGGGGGCCATTTTATTAGAGTCCAGGAATATCAGCTTTGGGCAGCAGCTGAGGGCAGCTTCACGTAACTCTTCATGGGGGGCAGCGGCCGGATCTTTCGGCCTGCCCAGCCCCCCTTGCGGTGCCATCGCCCACTGTTCGGCCTCTTTCCCAGCCAGCGATTCCGCCCAGCCTTGCCGATGACCCGTTTGTTGTGGTCAACGTTGGAGACTCGGCCCACTGTGGCTATGCACGTCTCCAGAACCTGATGGAGAGAGCAAATGGAGGGGAATGCACCATGCGGGGAAAGAGCCTGACACGTTGAGGGCAGGGACTCTGGGGAACTTCTCAAACTCAGGAGAGAAAGGGAGAAAATACGGGGAAAATACAACATAAGGGAACCCGAATGCACGTCCTACAGTAATTGAGAATGAAAGGCACTGACAAGGCACACCTGGTCACATGGCAGAAAAGGACAGACCTAGCTCCAGGCACTTCCCAACATAAAACACCTGGGAGCTATCCTGGACAGTTAAGGTACATTCCAAAAATTCCTCCTGTACTGACCCCTCCAACCTGCACTCCCCACCCACCCACCCCCACCACGCACCTGCATCTGCCGCTTAGAGGGCAGCTGGATAATGGCTGTCCCGTTCACCTTCCGCAGCAGCACACCACACGTCCCTGGGGAAGGGAAGAAACAGCTGCGACCCTCCACAGAGCAGGAGGTGGGAGCAGATTTTCCAGGGCCACCACCCCACACACTGCCCTTGCTTTCCCTTTGAGGAGTAGAAACAGTGAAGCAGGAGGCATGTGTGGTTTTCGATCAAAAACACAACCACCTCTTCAGCCTTGTTCTTCCCTCTTTTTCTCTGCTAGTGGACAAGATGTGGGCCCATGGGTTCAGAGAGCTGCAACCTCAAGTACCCCCTGGCCTTTCAAACTGTAAGATCCCAACAAGTTCCTTTCTTCACACCTGCGGCTCGGATATACTGGGCCCCGCGGCCTGGCTCACTCTCCACATTGTTGATGAGGGTCCCCACTGGCAAGGCCCCAAGAGGATGGGCGTCTCCTTCCCGAGCAGCAACTAAAAAACAGAATTTCGTCAGCACCAGCACCCTTGAGCCTCTCAGCCCACACACATCTGGTGGCCATCACTCACCTGCCATTCGGCCTATGTGGTCAGAGTTCAGGATTGTATCTCCAGCCTTCATGTTTTCTGTGGCAATGATCCAGCGTTTCCGGTTGCCCCCAGCAACCAGAGCTATGTCTGCTGACCTGTGCAGAGTGAGGGACAGGTAAGCAAACCACCTAGGTAGCCTCACATCTCCTGAAAAGCCACAGAGCAGTCATCCAGCCACACAACCACTTCACATCCCAAACTTGCCTACAGGGATCATAGCGGACAAACATGACCTTCTCCTCAAAGGGTCCTGGCTTGGATTCCTGCTCGGGCCGGAACCGCAGAAAGTCAATCATTCGATAACGCTGCTTGTGGCCCCCGCCAATACCATGCACCTGGATACGGCCTGTGGTCAGGATAGTAAGGATCATGACCAGGTCAGATGAGTCAGTTCCCAGCACTGGGAACAGATACATCCTAGGCAGAGAGCTGTGCTTTCCCAACATTATGACACAAGCAGAAAATGATTAAAAATTGCATAGCACAATGGGGTAAATGGGAGTGAACACCCACGTGGAACTTGGTAAAAACACAGTTACAGGGGGTGCTTCCCCCTGCTGGCTCAGTGGTAAAGAAGCTGCCTGCCAATGCAGGAGACAGAGGTTTGATCCCTGGTCTGGGAAGATGCCACATGCTACGGGGCAACTAAGCCCGTGGGCCACAACTATTGAGCCTGTGCTCTAGTGCCTGGGAACTGCAACTACTGAGCCCACATGCTTCAACTACTGAACCTTGAGCGCCCTACAGCCTGTGCTCCACAAGAAAAGCCAAGTAGCCCCAGCTCACCACAAGTAGAGAAAAATCCTGAGCAGCAACAAAGATCCAGTACAGCCAAAAATAATTTTTGAAGGGTGTGCAGGAAAATATCATGGAACTTCCTGAGTATGTCCAGTTTTCTTCCATTACCTATCTTTAGAAGCACAGGCTAGTTATGTTGTTTTATATTCTGTTCTCTCACTCTTACATACTACATGCAGGAGGAGTCCAATAAATGCTTTTTAATTAGATTCCTGTGCCTATATCAAAATACAGGCCAAGGGTCCTACCATGTTTTTGCTCTTTACTGCTGAAATCTTCTTGCCCTTGTTCTTACCTGTGTGGTTTCGGCCCCCAGACTTCCTCATCTTTACTGGCATAGTGGTATACTTCGTACGACTCTTCCAAGACACAAACTTAGCACTAACGGCCACAGAGGTAAGGACTGGGCGGCAGGGAAGCAACATCGATGCAGAGGGCAGCTGAAGGAGGACATTGTTTGTCACCTAGAAGTAAACAGAAATCTTTTTCACTTGAAAGCTAATTGAAGGAGAAGCCTCAGAGAGCCAAGGGAGAGGGCACAAAGTTTAGCTTGTGGCTTCCTTCCTCCTGGAAGCGTCCCAGACCAGCTACCCCAAAACTCTACCCTTCACAGCCTGCACAAATACCAGTTCAGAATGCTTATCTAGGCGCATGTGTGTTGATCACCTCTCTTCATCTGATCCTCTCACCTCTGAGGTATTTCTTCAATGAAATGTTCTCCCCTTGGTGCATCTTCTTCCAAATTTGCCTCAAAACTCTCCTCTAAGAAACTTTTCCTTCCTTAAACAACTACCTTCTCCAGTTCAGTTCAGTTCAGTCACTCAGTCGTGTCTGACTCTTTGCGACCCCATGAATTGCAGCACGCCAGGCCTCCCTGTCCATCACCAACTACCAGAGTTCACTCAGACTCATGTCCATCGAGTCCATGATGCCATCCAGCCATCTCATCCTCTGTCATCCCCTTCTCCTCCTGCCCCCAATCCCTCCCAGCATCAAAGCCTTCTCCAATGAGTCAACTCTTCGCATGAGGTGGCCAAAGTACTGGAGTTTCAGTTTTGGCATCACTCCTTCCAAAGAAATCCCAGGGCTGATCTCCTTCAGAATGGACTGATTGGATCTCCTTGCAGTCCAAGGGACTCTCAAGAGTCTTCTCCAACACCACAGTTCAAAAGCATCAATTCTTCGGTGCTCAGCGTTCTTCACAGTCCAACTCTCACATCCATACATGACCACAGGAAAAACCATAGCCTTGATTAGACGGACCTTAGTCGGCAAAGTAATGTCTCTGCTTTTGAACATGCTATCTAGGTTGGTCATAACTTTTCTTCCAAGGAGTAAGCGTCTTTTAATTTCATGGCTGCAGTCACCATCTGCAGTGATTTTGGACCAGCACTGGTTAATTCCTATATATCTATG
Source organism: Ovis canadensis (assembly GCF_042477335.2). NCBI lineage: Eukaryota > Metazoa > Chordata > Mammalia > Artiodactyla > Bovidae > Ovis > Ovis canadensis. Next base: position 31,758,349 of record NC_091264.1, read on the forward strand.
TACCACCATCAGCACCAATGCCTTCTGCCCATTTTGCTGCATGTTTCTGAGAATTTTCCAAATATGAATGGAGGGGAGAGATCATTTATGTCTTGTTCCCTACTGTTTTCTTAGCATTTACACAGTAGGTTGGTTTGGTTTTGAATCTGAAGTACACATCTGCCAAACTCTACCATCAGTCTGAAAGGTCCAGAGATGGTAAGATTAACTTTTCTGTATCACTAGTTACCCATGTCAACAAATTGGCACTTGCCATGGGTGTTTGCCATCTACCTCTACAAGGATTAAATCATGTGCTGCGGCAGTTGCTGACCTCCAACACCCTCTGATGGAGCTCAGGATGGACAGCAGAAATGAGGCACCTGTGTTCCCAAAAACCTGGCATGACAGATCTTCAGATAGTTAGATATTCTCGGGAGCTGATTTTTATGAGCCCAATTCTTTTATCTCTTATCAAGAAAAACAATAAAATTCTTCATGGTGACAACTGTTTCTTGTGACTAGCAGAAGCTTCATGAAACCAGCAGAAACATTTTTAAAAAACTGTGCTTGATTGCAGCCCACTCCCCCTTTACCAAAATCACATACATACTGTCCTTCCCTTCTGCCTCTCTGGAGCAGTTTCTCAGAGCTATCTGAGGTGCTATCTCCTGGGCTGCAGTCCTCACATTTCAACTCTCATGCCATGCATTTTTAAAGTCGACACCCTTAGGAACTTCGTGATATCTTCATGTTAGTTTCCAATTCTCGGTTACCTTGACCTTAATTCCATAATCTCAGTAGTAACTCATCCTTAATAGTTATAATAATGGTTAAGAGTCCGGGCTTTGAAGCCAGATTGCCTAGCTCCAATGGTTGGTGTATGACCTTGACCACTGATGTGTTCTCGTACGTAAACTGGAACTGATAATAACTGCAAATGGTAAAAAGGAATTCACTTATTTAAAACGTTTATTATGCTTGGCTTATAAGAAGACAATAAATGTAAGTTACTGAAACTTGTACTTTTGTCTACAAATCACTTCACCTCCAATATCTCGTTTGTGTGACCCTGGGAGATAGAAACACTTAGGAAGGAGAAAGCTGAGGCTGAGCGTGACTTATTAAAGGTCACGGGCCGATGTGACTCCAAATCAGACTCTCATTTCCCACCTCGATTCTCCTGGAGGCCCCTCTCCAGCAGCCGGAGTGGAAACTACATTCCCGGGTAAGATGGATTACCTGGGCGGCCGGGAGCAGGCTTGGGCAGGGGACGGCGGCAATCCGGGGGGTCAGGCTCAGTGAGCCAAGAGCGCGGGTCACTGCCCGCAGGGCCATGAGTTTGGCCAGACTCAGGCGTGCTCAGGACTCCACCATCACCTTTAGCCTGGCCGCCTGGCGCTGCCGGATGACACTAACAGGTCCCCGTGCCGTCGCTCCAACATGACGTAAAAAGAGGCGGGCCGAGAACCCGACACAAAGCTAGACACACATCTCCTTTCCTTCCAGAGCATAGTATAGCCAATCCCGGAGCAACTCTTGGGTCGCGTGACTAGGAAACAGGTCCCGCCCCTCGGAGCCGTCAAAACAATTGCCTCGAGCGGCAGCCATGATAGATTTAAAGGGGCAGTACCGGCAGGAGCGGCAGCCAGACCAGACTGCGGGTGAGTCTTTGAGGGTACCTCTGGGGCTGAGAGTTGAGGTCCCGCTACGTCTTTGCTGCACTCCCGGAGAGATGAAAAAATGAACCCCTCCGACTGAACTCACAGAACTCCAGACTCAAAAACTCCGCCCCCCACGATTCTTCCCGCCCCTCGGCATCCAGACAGACGGACAGACGGCCTGCCCCGCCCCCTGTGCTAGCGACTGACTCAGTAACCTCGGGATCGTCAGGCCCCACGTCTTTTCCCGCGGCGTGGACCTCGGTCGCCCACCCGCATCTTCTGCCGGCCCATTTCTCTCTATCCCCACCCTGGGCCTCGGCAGGTCAACAGCCTGGGACACTTCACCGCAGTCCCACGCCCGGGAGATCAACTCCCAGCGCCGCGTTTCGCTGCGATCCCGCAGCCGCTCACGGACCTGCCATTTTTCCCTGCATCATCGGGCTTCTGGGAGGCACCCTAAGGTGACTCCTCTCAGACTCTGTTAGTATGTGGTCATAATAGACACAAAGCCATAGAAGTGACTGGGCTAGGAGTGACCAGGTCTTCCTTCTCACCCGTTCCCAGACACGCCCCTTGCCGCAGGTCTCGGATTAAATCTCACTCCCTTCTTGGGAGAAAATAGCTCCCCAGGCTTGGAGTGGGAGGTTGGCTTGGGGAAGGAGGAAGGCCGTTGGCCGTCTTTGAAGACCTGTAGGCAAGGGAGGGAGGGCGTTTGTCCTGGGTGGGGCTCCATGCCAGGTCCTCTGGGTGGCTGTGAAGTGGTGAGGGAAGGGGTGGAAACGCTGGACTTCTGGACTTTGGGCCGGGCAGATCCTTCTGAGTCCCTGGCTGCTTGAACTGAGTTTCTTCCGGGCTCCTGCCTGAACGCCACAACCAAGGGCTCTATACAGGTAAGAAGACTTCAAAGAAGAGAAGCAAGGCCCTTTTGAGGAAGTAGGAAGACAGCCTGGAAGAAACAGAGCTGACCAGGCATGGAGATGCTGGGCTTAGCCCCGCGGGTGACTCAGCCTGAACACCTTGAGCCTCTAGGCCCCTCTCATCTGGGTCCTGCGATGAAAGCCCCTCTCTTTTTCGTCTCCCTCTCTGTCTTGATTTAACTTTGAAACTTATTCCTTCCCCTTTTTGGAAAACACTGCAGTATTTTCTGTATACCTTCTGCCTGCTTTAACTCCATTCGCTTTGCAGCTCTATCAGACACCTGCTGTGTTCTCTATGGTGCTGTCTCTCCTTTCCTGATTCCTTTTCCTAACCCAGACTCTCTCTTCTCCAGGTCCTTTTTTTTAAAAAATTGTGTTAATTCTAAATCCCTGCTGCTTCTCTGCACCTTTGTTCTTTCTACAGTTTTTCTTCTTTCAAGTCAATTCCTTTCCCTCTGTCTTTCCCACAACCTTAGCTTTGTGTCTAGTGTTGTTATAGGCTGTCTGCTCACTGGTCACTCTCCCTCCAATTAAACTTTAGGGTCCCCCTACCCCCACCCCTGCTATGGTCTCTTGTCCCTTCACTTGGATCCCTACTGCCCTCTAATCAAGGCACACAGCCACTCTTTCCTAATCTTTACCCCAGCTGAGCTCTGTTGTTTCTCTGTAGCCCAGGCAAGGTCCCCTGACCAGGATGTCAGGCCTGGTGTTGGGACAGCGGGATGAGCCTGCAGGGCACCGTCTCAGCCAAGAGGAGATCCTGGGGAGCACCCGTCTGGTGAGCCAGGGGCTAGAAGCTCTCCACAGTGAACACCAGGCTGTGCTGCAAAGCCTCTCCCAGACCATCGAGTGTCTGCAGCAGGGTGGCCATGAAGAAGGCCTGGTTCATGAGAAGGCCCGGCAGCTGCGCCGTTCCATGGAAAACATAGAGCTGGGGCTGAGTGAGGCTCAGGTGAGCAGGAGGAGGTGGTACCAAGTGGCCCCGGGTAGATGGAGGAGCAGTTGTCTGATTGGAGCTTGGGGGTCATTTGGGATACTCTTGTCCTAGTGGCTTGAATTCTTTCACCCAATAAATATGTATTAAGTCTCTACCACGTGCCAGACACTACTCTCCAGACACATCACTGAACAAGAACAACCATAAATCTTGGCCATCTTGGAGCTTACATTCTAGCTGGGAGAGGCAGGCTTTAGACAAATAAATAAATGATTCAGTATGCCAGAGTGATAATCATTAAGGACAAAAGGATAAAAATCAAGCAAGGAAGGGGGTTGGAGTGTACGGGGAGAGGATGCAGTTTTAGATAGGGCGGCCAATAGGAGCCTCGCTGGAAAGGTGTCATTTGAGCAAAGAATTGAAGACTGAGGAACGAGTGATACAATAAATGGGGGAAGAACATCCGAAGCACCGTGCAAAGGCTCCGACCTGGAGCCTTTCTGGTGAGTTCAGTGAAAGGCTCGCGTGGCTGCTGGACTGTGAATGTGGGGAAGCAAAATAGAAAATGAAGAGGCAATTGGGGTGGGGGCAGATCACGTGGAATTGTAGGCCATCATAAGGACTCGGCTTTTACTGTGAGTGAGATGGAAGCTATTGGAATGTGTTGACCCAAGGAGTGATGTGGTCTAACATTTTGAAAAGATTGTCATCTGGCTGCAGGGTTGAGAACAGACTCTAGGGGGACAGGGGAAGAAACAAGGAGACCAGTGAGGAGGCAATTACCATAATCCAGGTGGGAATTGATAGTGGTTTGGCCCAGGCTGGCCCTGGAAGTGGTGAGAAATTTGATTCAGGGTATATTTGGAAGGTAGACTCATCACTACCCCACCCTACCTCCGAGTCTTGCTGGCTCCCCTCCCGCCTACCCCTCAACTCTCCTAGCCGGATCCCAGCACTCACAGGATGTTCCCACCTAGGTGATGCTGGCTTTGGCCAACCACCTGAGCACAGTGGAGTCGGAGAAACAGAAGCTGCGGGCACAGGTCCGGCGGCTCTGCCAGGAGAACCAGTGGCTCCGGGACGAGCTGGCCGGCACCCAGCAGCGGCTCCAGCGCAGCGAACAGGCTGTGGCTCAGCTGGAGGAGGAGAAGAAGCACCTGGAGTTCCTGGGGCAGCTGCGGCAGTACGACGAGGACGGGCACGCTGCGGTGAGCAAGCGCAGGACAGCTGGGCGTCACCACACGCACAGGGCATGGCTGCGTCATCCTCTCGAGGACCAGCAGCCCTGCCCAACCTGCCCTGACCTGGCAGAATTCAGGTCCTGACAGCAGCTCCAGAGGACAGCAAGGGAGAAGCCAGTCACTTGTTCAGTCAGCATTTGATTAAATGACTGCTATGTGTCAGGCTCACTCTGCTGGGGTTGCAGCAGTGAACAGGACAAAGTTCCTGCTCCCATAATAATAGACTTTTGGCGTTTGGACAGTTCCAATTCAGAATCCTAAGCGCTGTAGGTAGGGAAAACAGCTCAGTCGAGCAAGTCCTTCTAAAATTTGCTTTCAAAATGTGTGGAATTTAACCTTCATGCAACACACATTTATATTTCTCTGTGCCTTAGGCAAGGCAAGATGTGTGTCAGGTAGATCTGAGAAGCTACAAAACAAGAGTTCCTGCTTCTCGAGCTTATAATGTAGCTGTAGGAACAAGGCTTACGTGTGAGAACATGTATGCGACAACACAGAGCAGTCAGTGCCCTGTGCTGAAGGAGAGGTTCAGGCAGTGTGGGAGGAGTCCCAAGGAGATAGGTTCATAGGGGCTGGGATGGACTGAAAGATTCACAGAGGAGGGCGGGGTACAGGGATGGGTAAGATTTAGGTTGGATTATTTTATTTAACTGGATTAGGAATTGAGGTGGATTTTGATGGTCTATGAGGGAGAAGGGGGAGCTCTCTAGACCAGATGTGTGTGTGTGTGTGTGTGTGATAAGGCACCAGGGATGGAAAGGTGGCCTGACCCCGGGACAGTGGGATGATTTGACAGTGGGTCACCCTGGTGAAGCTGGGCAGGAGAGTTGGAAGTGTTTGTACAAGGCTACAGTACTTGTTGGGGTGAAGCATTTTTGCCTGGTATGAAAGTAGGTTGACAGTGAGAGCTGGGCATTACATCCAGAACAAGCGGTGGCAGATGATGGATACCAGGCAGAGCTAGACACTCTGGGTACGTGTTAATAAGATAGGACACACCCCTGCCTTCAGGGGAGACCGGACAGACATGTAATCAGTGTAAACACATGGGGATCAACGCGGGACTATAATTACCAGAGTCGAGGGAGAGAGAGATGGCGGGTGACGGTACTTAGGAAGGAAACCTCTGGATATGAAGGAACTGAAAGTCATGAGATTTTGGCTGAAGCATCTCTTGTTTGTTTGGGGTGTTTTTTTGTTGTTGTTTTGTTTTTGGTTGCACTGCATGGCTTGGAGGATTTTAGTTCCCCATCCGGGGATCAACCTGCGCCCCCTCCGGCAGAAACTCAGAGTCTTAACCACTGGACTATCAGAGAAATGCCCATCTTGGTTTTTCTATGAACAAGAGAGGCCTAGGCTTGGCAGGACAGATGCTGACTTTCCCAGGGGCAAGGACAGCGACAGGGGATTTGTCCTACACCCCACCTGTCAATGATGTCACGGTTTAGAGGGGGCTTGAAGAGGCTACCAGGGCTATCTCATCTCGGACATGCTGCTGCTTCCCTTCCAGGAGGAGAAGGAAGGTGATGCCTCCAAGGATTCCCTGGATGACCTCTTCCCCAACGAGGAGGAAGAGGACCCCAGCAATGGCTGTGAGTCTGCCTCTGGAGTTGGAGGGTGAAGTGGGGGCAGCGGCTGGTGAACACAGGATGCTCACCGTCCAGGAATGGGTTCTCTGCTGCCTCTGGAGATGCGCTAGGGACCAGTACTTTGATTCCCTCAGCTTCCCCCTTATTCATCAACATTTATTAAGCACGTACCCCATGCCAGGCACTGTGCCGGGCACCAGGGAGTCCAAGATGAGAAGGTCGTGATTCTTGCTGGTAAGGAGCTCACTCGAGACTGGGAGAGTGCCCCTGGAGTGAAGAGCATGAGCTCCTCAAGGGAAAGGACCAGGTCTTTCTTATCTTTGTATCCCTGGTGCAGGCCCTTCTCAGGATTTCTGAGTGGTTGTTTTTTTTTTTCATTGCGCTGGGTCCTTGTCACTGTGCGCCGGCTTTCCCTAGATGTGGCCAGTCAGGGCTGCTCTTCGTTGTGGTGCCTGGACTTCTCGTTGCAGTGGCTGCTCTTGCTGCGGGGCACAGGCTTTAGGCACATGGTCTTCAGTGGTTGCCGCACTCGGGCTTTAGAGGGAGGGCCCAGTTGTTGTGGGGCATGGACTTAGTTTCCCTGTGGCATGTGGAATCTCCCCCAACCAGGGACTGAACACGTGTCCCCTGCACTGGCAGCCAGATTCTCATCCACTGTACCACCAGGGAAGTCCATTGAGTAGTTTGTTGAATGAGTGAATGACTGAGTGAACAAATGGGATTGTGATGGGCACAGAGGCAAAGAGGTGAGCAGAGGAGCAGTTAGGGACTTCCCTAGTGGTCCAGTGGCTAGGACTCCGAGCTTTCACTGCTGAGGGCCCAGGTTTGATCCCTGGCTGGGGAACTAAGATCCTGCAAGCTGTTGTGCAGCCAATACAATTTTAAGAAAAGAAGAGTAGCAAGTTGAGGCAGGTCTCTCGGCAGGCAGGGACCCTGGTGGGGGTTGGTCACAGGCAGAGAGAAAGACCTGAGTGGGGAGGGGTGGGCAGACAGCGGAGGGAGAACTGGTGTCACCTGCGGGATCTCTGTCGTCTTCTGCGTCGGGGTAGTGTCCCGTGGCCAGGGCGCCCAGCACAGCGGCTATGAGATCCCGGCGAGGTTGCGCACACTGCACAATCTGGTGATCCAGTACGCAGCCCAGGGTCGCTATGAGGTGGCTGTGCCGCTCTGCAAGCAGGCGCTGGAGGACCTGGAGCGCACATCCGGCCACGGCCACCCCGACGTGGCCACCATGCTCAACATCCTGGCTCTGGTGTATCGGTGAGTGCTGTGTCCTCTCAGAAGCCTGCCTCCAGGCATGGTCCCACCTTGACCCGCCTCTGGCTCTCACTCCTCCTCTCCACAGGGCACCTCTTCTCCCCCCCACCAGGGGGCTTCCTTGTCTCACGCTTTTACACCTGAGCCCTTGACCTCAGAATCCTCACCCCTCAGGTTTTTGGCTCCTCCTGTCTCTCCTCTGGAGAGGGTCTTTTTCTCTGTTCCTATCTCTTGCATCCTGTGCCTTTGGCCTCCTCTGGGCACGGCCACGCTCTGGGGGTGGTGGTGAACCCCTCTCACTGCTTCCACCAGGCTTCCTGTCTCCTCATGGCGGGGCCCAGCCCCTAAATGTACCTTAGCTGTCCCAAAGGGAAGGAAGTAAGGAGATGCTCAGCGGCAGAGTTTGGGCTAACCCCTTGTCGCTTTTGTCCTCTTACAGGGACCAGAATAAGTACAAGGAAGCTGCGCTCCTGCTCAATGATGCCCTCAGCATCCGGGAGAGCACCCTGGGCCGGGACCACCCCGCTGTCAGTACTCCTTGCTCTCCTTGCCCTGTGCTTCCTCCGCTTGTCCGTCTGCTGCCCTTAGCCCACTCCCCGGGGGTCTCAAGAGCGAGGCGTGGGGACTCCTTTCTCCTGCTGTGCTCATCACAGTGGTTCTCAGCTCTCTCAGACCCAATATCTTCTTTTTTTAAAAAAAATTTTAATGGCAAAATAATTGCTTTCCAGTGTTGTTAGTTTCTGCTGTACAAAGGCATGAATCAGCCATGTGTATACATATATCCCTCTCCCTCTTGAGCCTCCTTCCCACCCCTTTAGGTCATCACAGAATATACAGCTGAGTTCCCTGTGGTGACTCCCTCTTATAATGAATATTTTCCTGAAATTTAACTCATATAATGTAACCTACCTACCTATATAATTTCCTCAAAAGTTGAATGATACTCTATTAATGTAAGAGAGAAACAAAGAAAGTAATTTATAATAAGATATATAATACTTTACAGTAAAGCGAAAATACAGTAACAGTTGTGTTGAGTACAGCAATGTTAGAAGACATAGTAGTCTGATATACAATGAATGAAAAACTTTAGATGTGAAAGTCGCTCAGTCCTGTCTGACTCTTTGTGATCCCATGGCCTATGCGGTCCATGGGATTCTCCAGGCCAGAATACTGCAGTGGGTAGCCTTTCCCTTCTCCAGGGGATCTTCCCAACCCAGGGATCGAACCTAGTTCTCCTGCATTGCAGGCGGATTCTTTACCAGCTGAGCCACAAGGGAAGCCCTTTAGATGTAGAAGAAGTAAAACTAGTAAATCTTTTATGTAAAAGTATGTACTAGGAATGCAGGCAATGGCGCCCCACGCCAGTACTCTTGCCTGGAAAATCCCATGGACAGAGGAGCCTGGTAGGCTACAGTCCATGGGGTTGTGAAGAGTCGGACACGACTGAGCGACTTTACTTTCACTTTTCACTTTCATGCACTGGAGAAGGAAATGGCAACCCACTCCAGTGTTCTTGCCTGGAGAATCCCAAGGACGGGGGAGCCTGGTGGGCTACTGTCTATGGGGTCACACAGAGTCGGACATGACTGAAGTGACTTAGCAGCAGCAGCAGCAGCAGGAATGCAAAGTCAAGTGGGCCTTAGGAAGCATCGCTGTGAACAAAGCCAGTGGAGGTGATGGAATTCCAGTTGAGCTATTTCAAATTCTACAAGAAGATGCTGTTAAAGTGCTGCACTCAATATGCCAGCAAATTTGGAAAACTCAGCAGTGGCCGCAGGACTGGAAAAGGTCAGTTTTCATTCCAATCCCAAGGAAAAGCAATGTCAAAGAATGTTCAGAGTACTGCATAATTGCTCTCATCTCACACGCTAGCAAAGTAATGCTCAAAATTCTCCAAGCCAGGCTTCAACAGTACCTGAACTGAGAGCTTCTAGATGTTCAAGCTGGATTTAGAAAAGGCAGAGGAACCAGAAATCAAATTACCAACACCCACTGGATCATAGAAAAAGCAAGAGAGTTCCAGAAAAACATCTACTTCTGCTTTATTAACTATGCCAAAGCTTTTGACTGTGTGGATCACAACAAACTGGAAAATTCTTCAAGAGATGGGAAAACCAGACCACCTTACCTGCCTCCTGAGAAATCTGTATGCAGGTCAAGAAGCAACAGTTAGAACCAGACATGGAACAATGGACTGGTTCCAAACTGGGAAAGGAGTACATCAAGGTTGTATATTGTCACCCTGCTTATTTAACTTCTATGCAGAGCACATCATGCAAAATGCTGGGCTGGATGAAGCGCAAGCTGAAATCAAAAGATTGCCGGCAGAAATATCAATAACCTCAGATAGCAGATGACACCACCCTTATGGCAGAAAGCGAAGAAGAACTAAAGAGCCTCTTGAAAGTGAAAGAGGAGAGTGAAAAAGCTGGCTTAAAATTCAACGTTCAAAAAACGATGATCGTGGCATCTGGTCCCATCACTTCATGGCAAATAGACAGGGAAACAATGGAAACAGTGAGAGACTTTATTTTCTTGGATTGCAAAATCACTGAAGATGGTGTCTGCAGCCGTGAAATGAAAAGATGCTTGCTCCTTGGAAGAAAAGCTATGACCAACCTAGATAGCATGTTAAAAAATAGAGACATTACTTTGCCAACAAAGGTCCGTCTAGTCAAAGCTATGGTTTTTCCAGTGGTCATGTATGGATGTGAGAGTTGGAATATAAAGAAAACAGTGCTGAGGAATTGATGCTTTTGAACTGTGGAGTTGGAGGAGACTCTTGAGAGTCCCATGGATTGCAAGGAGATCCAGCCAGTCAATCCTAAAGGAAATCAGTCCTGAATATTCATTGGAAGGACTGATGCTGAAGCTGAAACTCTAATACTTTGGCCACCAGATGAGAAGAACTGACTCATTGGAAAAGACCCTGATGCTGGGAAGGATTGATGGCAGGAAGAGAAGGGAATGACAGAGGATGAGATGGTTGGATGGCATCACTGACTCGATGGACGTGAGTTTGAGCAGGCTCTGGGAGTTGCTGATGGACAAGGAAGTCAGGCGTGCTGCAGTCCATGGGGTCACAAAGAGTCGGACATGACTGAGCAACTGAACTGAGCTGATGTACTAGGAAAAGGACAGAGCAGGAGTTCCCTGGTGGTCCAGTGGTTAGGACTCCATGCTTTCAACTGCCAAGGGCCTGGGTTCAATCCTTGTTCAAGGAACTAAGATCACACAAGCTGCATGGTGCAGCCAAAGTAGTAATAATAGTAGTATCAACAATAATAATAAATAAATTTTTAAAGTTAAAAATGACAGCAGAAATATTGGCATATATAAGATTAAAACCTAGTGTTAGATTAAGTAGTAATAGATCAGGTTTCTTTGTGATAAGAGAAAGAGAAATAACTTTAAATAGGGTCAGCATATAAAACAAATGCTAGGTGTGTCAAAGGGAAGAAGATGAGAAACAAGGTATTTTTGAAAATGAGCTGGCTGGAAAAGAATTCCCTGTGTTACAACATGTGATAGGGAAGGATGATGTGTCTCAGGAAGCATAACTCCTGTCTTGATATCCCACCAAGTATCAAAGCTTATATTTAGTGTTTGAGTGTCTGGCAGGGCAATCAAAAGTTGCCTGAGCTGTCCCATACAGGTACCACATCTGTAGCATACTTGCTCCCCCAAAGGTATTAGTGCCCACAGTCTTTATGGCAATCAAAGGAAACCCCACCTTCAGAAATGTCTAAAAATCTCCTTAGAGGGTGAGACCACCCCCGTGGGGAATCTCAGAGCCTGGGGCATCAGCACTTTCCCCTCCCCCAACTCACCTGTGGCTCGGGTGGGAGAGTCCATTTGTCTGGGAGTTGGGCAGCATGGGGCCTTGCTGTTCCAGGTCCTTTGTCTGATGGGGACAGGCCTGTCTTCCTAGGTGGCGGCCACACTCAACAACCTGGCTGTGCTCTATGGGAAGAGGGGCAAATACAAGGAGGCGGAGCCGCTGTGCCAGCGGGCACTGGAGATTCGAGAAAAGGTGCCCGTGCCCTTTGCCTGTTCTTCCCTGTTGCAGTGACCCCTCCTCCCCCGTCTCTCTTCTGATCTACCCTTTTCCCTTCACTTTTTGACTCACCCTCTGTCTCTCCCTATTCCCTGTTCCTTCATTCCCTACCCCCGGCTCCCTGTGTGGGTGCGTGTGCACGTACACACACACACACACACACACACACACATAGTCACAGCTATCTGTGTCTCCTTTGCATCACTCCAGGTCCTGGGTACCAACCACCCAGATGTGGCAAAGCAGCTAAACAACCTGGCCCTGTTGTGCCAAAACCAGGGCAAGTATGAGGCTGTGGAACGCTATTACCGGCGGGCACTGGCCATCTATGAGGGGCAGCTGGGGCCAGACAACCCTAACGTGGCCCGGACCAAGAACAACCTGGTAAGGGAGGGAGGACAGACGCAGTGGGAGGAGGGGAGGGGGTGCACAGTAGTCTGGTACATGGCCTCATCGCCTTTGTGCCCAGCTCGGGGGCTGCCTGTGGGTATTGAGGGGTCTGGTCCCTTCCTGTGGGAAGGCAGAAGTTCCGTAGCCTCTCAGGAGTGGAGTGGGAACACCCTGGCCCCTGCAGCTGGACAAGGAGGGGGTGAGGAAGATCTCTGCGGAAAGTTATAAAGAGACCAAGAAGTGGAAATGCCAGGCCTGGCTGAGACTTCATCTCCACCTTTTGTTCCCATGTTTTTGCCTTCCCGCCCCCAGGCTTCCTGTTACCTGAAACAAGGCAAGTATGCTGAAGCTGAGACTCTCTATAAGGAGATTCTGACGCGTGCCCACGTGCAGGAGTTTGGCTCTGTGGATGGTGAGTGGTGAGGGCCTGGGTGGGGCGCTGCAGGGAGGAAGGGAAATGCAGACCAAAGGTTGGTGGGGGAAGGGTTGACCACAGTGGCTCCAGGGGGAGCCAGACCCCTGTAGTCCAGCACTATTGGCCTCTGGGTCCTGGCTCCCCACTTAGTGTCCAGCTCTGTTCTCTAACCTCGCCACCCCATCCCGTGTATCACCCCCAGATGACCACAAGCCCATCTGGATGCACGCAGAGGAGCGGGAGGAAATGAGCAAAGTGAGTTAGGGGCCCAGCCTGGGGAGCCGGGGTCTTTTGGGGCCTCTGACTTATTCCTGCACCAGCCCTAGCTGCATGGCATCTTCCCAGACCAAGCCTGCACCCCAGCCCTGTGCCAGCTTGTACCCCAGCATCTCTGTACATTCACCTCTGGCTTTCCCTCCCACTCTGTCCCCCTGCAGAGCCGGCACCGAGAGGGCAGCACACCCTATGCTGAGTATGGAGGCTGGTACAAGGCCTGCAAAGTGAGCAGGTGAGAAGCTGGCATGGGTGTGTGGGCTCCGACACCCTCCATCGACCCCAGATCCCCCCTCCTGGCCCTTCCCCTGCTTCCTGGGGACCTTCCCTTAGCCTTGGCTCCGCTTCCTCTCTCTCCTGCTTGTTTCCTGAGTCCATCTTCTCTTCCTTCCCTGGTCTCCCCCTACCGCAGCCCCACAGTGAACACGACCTTGAGAAACCTCGGAGCTCTGTACAGGCGCCAGGGAAAGCTGGAGGCAGCTGAGACCCTGGAGGAATGTGCCCTGCGCTCCCGGAAACAGGTCAGGGACCAGGAGGGGAAGGAGGTCCAGAGGTAGGGCCCTGGGGACAGGAGCGGGGCCCACTGAGGCTGCTTGTGAGTCTCTGAAGAGTAAGACGAGAAGCTGAGGAGGAAGAAGGGAGAGGCTGGTGAGACACTCTTGTGGTTGTGGTTGTTTTTAAGTGTGTTCTTACCCCTCATCTGCCCTTTGCGGTTAGGACTCCAAGTTCAAGGTTCACTTCACTAAATGGCACTATTAACAGGGAAAGACCACCTTTCGACAATGTGAAGAATCTTGTGAGGAGGGGCATGGGCACTGTGGGTGAACGGGCTGCAGGTGAGGGAAGCTCTGAGTCAAGAGTTTCTCAAATCACGGGTCTTGACTCACTGGATCCTGAAATCAATTCATTGTGGGCCTTGGCTAAAGATAGATGTGGATCTCTAACACATTGCAAATAGAAAAGGTGAGTGTCTCCTTTCCAGTATGTGTGTAGTCAGAAGTTGCAAGGGAAACTCTTTCCTTTGTTGTGGCTGGTAGTGAGAAAAAGTTTAAAGACCCACCCTGAAGAGTTCAGAAGTGGAAAGTCCCTGTTCCTTCTTTTCCTTCAAGGGCACTGACCCAATCAGCCAGACCAAGGTGGCTGAGCTGCTTGGGGAGGGTGATAGTGGAAGGACCTCCCAGGAGGGCCTGGGGGGCAGCGTGAAATTCGAGGGAGGTGAAGATGCCTCGGTGGCGGTGGAGTGGTCAGGGGTAAGTCTGATCATCGCTCCTTGAACTCTCCTGCTTCTCCTTCTGGTGGTGACGAGAGGTTCTGAGCCCACAGGATAGGAGAACACCTTGTCCTCATCCCAATCCAGTTAGCCTGTCCCTCTCGGGGGCCTCTCTGCAAGCCAGCTATTGACCAGGCTGGGCTTCTGGGGAAGGGGCAGGTGTCCGGAATCAAAGGCAGGAATAGACTCAGAGCTCAATCTCCCTGGGATCCCTTAGCCTCTGTTCCCCATTCCCCTCTGCCAGGATGGCAGTGGGGCGCTGCAGAGGAGCGGCTCTCTGGGCAAGATCCGAGATGTGCTTCGTAGAAGCAGCGAACTCTTGGTGAGGAAGCTCCAGGGGTCCGAGCCCCGGCCTTCCAGGTATGCACTGAGACTGGGATACGGCAAAGTAGGCAGGGCTCTGGAGAAGTGTCTTGGGAGGGAAACAGGGAGGAGGTCAGTAGGATGGCCATGGAGAGAGGGTGGGAAAAATAGTGCCCCGGTGCGGGGACAATACCTAAGCAGATGCTGGTGACTGAGGAAGACGTGTGTGTGCGTGTGTGTGTGTGTGTGTGTGTGTGTGTTGGGTGGGGAGGTCAGATGGTGAGGAGGCAGTGACACGAGTATGTGTGGTGGTGGCCAAGCGTCCCAAGCTTCAGGGCCACCCATAGAAGAGAAGAGGCCTCAGTTCTTTCTTTTCCTTTGTAGCAGCAACATGAAGCGGGCAGCCTCCTTGAACTATCTGAACCAACCCAGTGCAGCGCCCCTCCAGGTGAGAGCAGTGCTCATTCAGTGCACTGTGGGTGAGAAAGAAAGGACAACCCCAGTGGGAAGAGGGGAGAGTCACCTGGGATGAAGACTCTGTCAGGGAATTGGAGGTGGGCAGATAGGAATCAGGCAGACAACTTGTTGGGGGTAGTGACCCCCAAGGGATACTTTTGGGCCAGAGATAGCAGAAATAAATTAATCAGGAGGGGAACAGGAATTGCTGTTCTCTTAACGGGTACTTTAGAATTATGAATAATTAAGGAATGATTTGGGGCTTCAGTGGTAAAGAATCCACCTGCAGTTCCGGAGCCACAGGAAATGTGGGTTTGATCCCTGGGTCAGGAAGTTCCCCTGGAGGAGGAAATGGCAACCCACTCTAGTATTCTTGCCTGGAAAATTCCATGGACAGAGGAGCCCTGGTAGGCTACAGTCCAAGGGGTTGCAAAGAATCAGACACAACTGAATGACTGAGCAAGCACACACACAGGGAATGATTCGGGAATACTAACTGCTCTACCCCTATAGCCACCATACTCCTCATCTTACAGAGTCAGCAGTAGATGAGAAGGGAAAAGGGGGAAAAAAAAAAAAGTATTACCTCATCTCCATTTGAGAAAACACAGCAATGATATTTTAATGGGAGATGACCACCTGTATCAGCACATTCAAAGTATATCCCTGTATTCATGTGGTTCTTGCAGGTATATCCTCCACCAGATCTTGGCCTTCTGGGAAGTCCTAGCAAAGGCAGCACAAGCCCTAGAGCTTGAGGTTGAGGTTCCAGATTCCATCCTAGGTCCTGAGAGAGACCGTAGCTGTGAGATGGACAGACTCCAGGGGACAGTCTTTGGGAACCTGGGGTCTATGGGCTGATGGCTTGGTGGTGTCTGTTTCAGGTCTCCCGGGGCCTCAGTGCCAGCAGTATGGACCTCTCTTCAAGCAGCTGACATTCAACTCACGCCCCACTTCTGCTGGGTCCCCCCACAGCCCTCACAGCATTCCCTGTTGCTCCTGGCTCTTCCAGCCCCAAGGTGGGACAGTGAAGGGGGAGCAGTTAACCAGAAGATTGCTGCTGCCCTTAGGGTCTCAGCCCCCTCCTCAGGAATCCCCTTCAGGAAGGACCCTCAGGACATCCTCCCCCCACCCTGTGGTCCTCTAGAGTAGCTAGCTCTACTACTGGGGCCCCCAAAGTGGGTAAGAAGCGGGTACGCACCTCAGAGATGTAGCCTCCTGCTGGCTTTTCTGTCAGAGGGCTTGGGGCTGGCCAGCCCACCTGCCTTGCCCTGGCCTCTCTCGTTCCCTCTGCTGCCTCACTTCAGGTCCGTGTATTTCACTTTTCTTAAATAAAGGAATCAGGTAACCACTGAGCCACTTGAGTCCTGATGGAGAGGGCAGGAAGCAAGGGTTGCGTCGGGGCCCTTTACAGAAGGGCGCAGGGTAGTGATGGATGGGGCAGCAGGAGGAATGTTGCTTCTTGGGTCTCTCCTCTCTTCCTTCCCGTTTGTATCCTCTCCAGCAGGGCCTGCAGGAAGGCATCTGGGGGAAGGGGGAGGCCCACAACCCAAGGAGAAGGTGCTCTGGACTGGCTTGTCAGGGACATGTGGCGGCCATGTGGCAGGACCCTGGAGTCCTGGCGCCACTGCTCCTGGCCTGTGAGGCCCTCTGTGGCGGCCCCTCCTCCTCCCAGCTGCTTGGGGGAAGGGAGGTCTAAGAAGGCCTGGGGGGCCCTCCGGAGCCAGAGGGGGATGAGGCACTTACTATCCATCCCCTCTCAGCAGATCCTGGAGGCCCAGCAGCAGCTGGGGCCCATCTTCTAAAGCTTGACTCCTCCTGACCCGCCTCCTACACCCCTTGCTGCTTTCACAACAAAGAAAGAATGTGGGGGTGGTGGCGCTGGGGGGTGGGGGGTTCCTGGAACAAGGGCGGTACTGGGCCTCCCCACAGCTGGAGACTTGGCCATGCCCTGACAAGGCCCAGACCGCTGGAGATGGACTTGGGATGGATTTGTCAGTTTAACAGCCTTCAGTCCGCTGTTCAGGGGCCCAGTCTCTCTCTACCTTTGGGTTCCGACTGGTCCAGAGCCAAACCAGACCCTCGCCAGCACTGGACCCCAGGCTACCTCTCTCCTGGGGCTCCACGGTAGCTCCAGGGTTACCTTGCTTGGGGACACCAAGGACACCATTCTGTTCTAGATCTTCCTCCAGATATCAGGTTGCTGCAAAGTGAGCCAGAGCCTACCCTTTCCCCTCCCACCAGAGAATTTGGGGGAACTATTGGCCACAGCCCTCAGGAAAGCCTAGAACCAACCATCTTCCCCAGGAGCCACAGAATCACAAAAGTCCCTTTAGGTCCCCTGAGTCCCTGCACACGAGGTGGTAGGCGCAGCATCCGCTCCCAGACCTCGCTCAGGTCCCCACAGTCCCCCGGGCCTCCTCGACTCCATCCATTCTCCATCTCCAGACCCCTCCCCCAACTACGAGCTCCTCCCCACCACGGCGGGGAGGGGGCGTCAAGGGGGCGGGGCGCCGCGCGGCGCCCAGGCGGGGAGGGGGCGTCGTGGGGCGGGGCTTGGCGGCGGCAGCGGCGGCGGCGCGCTAGGACTCGGAGGTACGGGGCGCGCGCGGCTCTAGCTCGGGACGCCTCGGGCTCGGGCTCGGGCTCCAGCTGCGGCTGCTGCAGCGGCGCCCGCGCTCCGGTGCGCTCGGCCTCCTGGGCCCGCCGGGGATCGCTGACCGCGAGCCCGCCGTGCTCCCGCGCGCTCCCTTCTCCGACCCCACCGCGATGGGAACCGCGCGCGGAGCCCCGAGCAACCCCTGCCGGCTGCCTCTGCTCAGCGTCTTGCTGCTGCCGCTGCTGGGCGGTGAGTCCCGGCGAGCTGGGGAAGCGCGGGAGCCCCGAGGGCCGAGAGGGCACCGGGGAGGTGGGCTGGGGCGGGGCAGACACCGTGCGTGGGTCAGGGTCTCGCTGGGGTGAGGGGGGCGAGGTCCTGGCCGCCGGGAGGCGGCGAAGCCCTCGCGCACTCGGCCGGGGCCCCTCTTGCCCCGCGCCCGCGAGGACGCGTCTCTAGCCTCCCCAGAGTTTTCCCGGCCTGAGCCGAGAGTTTGCTCGGGAACTGCCGGGAGTTGCCGACTCCCGGGCTCGAGTGTCGCGTTTCTCTGCGGGAGACAAACGACTACCTCCCAGTTAGGGGGTGCAGCGCGGTGGCTGGCGGTGGGGGAGGCGGGGTCTCCCCGGCAGGCTGAGCCTAGGTGAGGGAGGCCGGCCCGGGGTCGGATGCAGGACCGACCTGCGGTGCGCGGGGCGCACGGAGCTTTGTTACCTACGCCGGCCCGACGCTCCCGGCTTCCCTCCTCCAAGTTCCTGGGCCAGGCTGGATCCCGGACCGCCCCGATGGTGAGGGCGGAAGAAGGGAAGAGTGAGGGGCCGTCCCATCTCCGGCTCCCGGGCCTGAGCCCTGAGCCCACTCCCGACTGGAGTCGGATCTAGGAGCTGAGAGTCCCGGGCTGTCGCGGTGACTAATGTGTGAAGGCCGCTGCCAAAATCGGGCATGGCCGGCCTGCAAAGGTGCGGACGGGGTTGGTTCTGTCTCCTTCCTGAATTCTCATTCTCTCTCTCCCCAACGAGGAAGGAAACTTTCTTTCTACAGACAGAAAGACAAAAAAAAAGAGTTCATTCTTGCTTCTTGAAGGGCCTCAGGCTTTTGATGAGGGTGTGGCCCCTATCTCTAGGGCCGAATGGACCCGACCCGCTTCTCCCCCGTCCCCACCCCCGCCTTTATTTCCTGACTTGGTCACACCTGAGAGTCGTCACTGAGGTGTTGAAGTGCTTCGGAGCAAAGCGCCAAGCTACCCGCATACCCCCAAACACTCTGGACGGGAAGTATACCTCCCCGCCCCGCACCGTCCCCCCTTACAAAACCCCCTATCTTGGCGATGATCCTCCCAGCAGCCCTCTCTGGGGAGACTGTGCCCAGGAGACTTGGTCCTAGCTTATCACTTTCCTCCTCCTTTGAGGAGTGGCCACTGGGAGGCTGGAGGTGGTGGGTGGGTGGGTAAAGAATTGCCTTTTCTGAGGTCTCCCTGGCCTGCCCGCTGTTGAGGGGGTTTAGTGTTGATGGGCTTAACATCTCCCCTACCCCGGGTTGTAAAACGAGAGGTAAGGACAAGTCCCCTGAGTTAGTAGGAGGTGTTCTCTGAGCCGCCCTGTGTTCCTCCTGCTGCCTATGTTCCTTCTTCGGTGTGGGGTGGTCATGCTCATGGCAGAACCCACATCTGCTCCCAGAGGAAGTAGGGAAGTTTTTGCACAGCCAGGATGGGAGGGAGGCTGCCCAGCCATATGGGCTGGCAGCCGGAGCTCACAGGCTTCCTAGGTCTTCTAGGCTGTTGGGGTTTTGGTGTGTGTGGTGCCGGATAGGGCTGCCTCCACTGCTGAAGTTTCTAGAGTTCTGGGGGAGATTCTGGTGGAGACAGGGCTCACGTTCAACGAATGCTAAATTCCTTCCGTGAGAAGACAACCCTGATGTTAATCAATGTTAATCCGGTGACGGGTGTTTAGCGGAGGGAGGGGTCCTGGTCTGGGGGGAGTTAGGGCAGGCTGCGGGCTGGGGACTGGAGGTCTGGAATCTCCTCTGGGGGTGGGGAGATGTCTTGTGCTCAACAAAGGAACATTTTAATGAGAGCCTTAAATCAGTTCCACCAAATGTGTCTTCGTGTGGAACCTGCCCGTGTGCTGTAAACAGTTTCGGCCAAGGCTGAGGCGCCTGCTGTCTGTCTTCTGGTGAAACCCGGGGGCTCAACCTACCCCTGGACAGCATGACTTCAGGGGGCAACGATTTAAAAAAAAGTAGATTCCAGTAGGTTTTTCCATCTCATTGTTAAATTGTGTAATTAGCTGGAGAGGTAGTGAGACCCCACTGTTAATAAAGTAAGAGTAAGGGACCTAGGTTGGCTAGGTTTGTGGATTAGGCCATTTTGAAGTTTGGGTAATTATGCTGTAAAGGGCTGAGGAACTTTCTGAACTTTGAGGTCCCCATTGTGATAAATATGGTGGCAGAGGAGGAGGAGGAAAGGGCTTGATGTTTGAAACCTGGGCTTCTCCCCACCATCGGAATGGTCGGTTGCTGTCATTACCCATCTCTGTTCCCACCCTGGTCTCTGGGTTCTTTCCTCCAGGCTCTTGTTTCTTTGGAGAGATTGAGTTGTTCCGTCCTGAGATTATGCAGCCTGTAATTCAGGCCATTTATCAGTGACGGGCTTTTCTCAGATGTTGGGATGTATGGCGGGCGGGCACGGGTAATCTTTGCCCATCGCTTGCCAAAGGATCTAGTCAGACTCCTGGCATTTAGAGCAGGGTTGAGTGGTGGAGAGGGCCCAGGCTGTGGGGATGAAGTGTTTGGCAGTACGGCAGCTCGGATCCTTTGACAGGCCCTGTGGCCCTGGCAGGCTTCTTGACCTCACAGTTTGCCTCCTCTCTGAAGGGACTTACTTCCTGGAGTTGTGCTGAGGATTAAATGTAATGAAGTATATAAAGGGCCCCTTTCTTGTTCTTCCCTCTCCTGTGGTGTGCTGCCAGCATACCTTTCCAGCTTTACAGTCACCCCCAACAATAAGCATTTTCCACTTACCGGAGCTCTCCGTTCCAACCCAGCTAGTCTCTTTCCCATCCCCGAAAACACCCGGGGGTTCTCAGACCTTTCTTTCCTCTCTGGCCCATCTGGTATGTGCCCATCCCCACCTCCACTTCCTCCCCAAAGCTGTCCCCCCATCTCTCCTGCTAGAAGATGGATGCTTGGAGAACCTCTGGACCCATAAGCCATCTTCCATATTTTTGCCCCCCTTGGGTTTTTAACTTAATGAAGGGATTTACTTACTGTAGAATTCATTACTGTATCTTATTTATAATAAATCCTTATCTAGGTTTATCTTATTTATAATAAATCCTTATCTAGGTTTATTAAAAAGTGAATGAAGCTTTTGGGTACAGGGCAGAGTGACCATTGGCAGAGGTAAGCAGCCCCTTTTCCTGCTAGGCTGTGTGTTGGGGGGCGGTCTTTGTGCCCTTTCCCCGCTTCCCTGGATAGGAGTTGCCTGCTCTACTGTGACCCAGCTAAGACACCTGATAGATCTTCCTTCCCTGTCCCTGAGCTGTCTGTTCTTTGTGGCAGTTTTATGAGTTTTGATGGCAGGATTTTTCTCCAGGAGTTCTGGGTTTGGGCATCCACCTCTACATAGGAAACTGACCTGCCTTGGAAAGGCTACTCTTGGGGCCTTGGGTGGGGGCTTGGGTTATCTACACCTTTGCTACTCGAAACAAGGTCCACAGAGAAGTGGCATTAGCATTCTCTGGGGGCGTGAATTGGAGTCCCAAGGTGCATTTAAAAAAAATTTTATTTTATATTCACCTGGGCCAAGCTGTCAGTTGTGGCCACTCTTTGACTTTCATTGTGATGTGTGGGGCCTTTCATTTGCAGCAAGCCAACCCTTAGTTGCAGCATGTGGGATCTTGTTCCCTGCCCAGGGATGGAACCTGGGCCCCCTGCGTTGGGAGCACGGAGTCTTAGCCGTTGGACCACAGGGAAGCCCCTCAGTCTGCATTTTAACAAGCTCCCTGGTGACCGCACCAAAGGTTCTAGGAGTCTATCCTCAGCATCCCTCCTTGCATAGAAACTCAAGGGACAGAGGCTTCCTGTTGCAACAGTACAAAGCACGGGCCCCAGATCTTGCACAGTATTTAAAGACTGACCTTAAGTAACTTTCAGTTCATTTGAACACTCTCCAGCGCAGTGTGTACACTTAAGAATGACCTCCCTTTGGGTTGAGTTTGAATTAGGTTTTGCCAGGACATTTGTCCATTAAAGGTGTGACTCCAGAGGGTTTGCAACACTAAGTGTGAAGTTCAGTTCCTCGGGGAGCCTCAACTTTTCCTAAAGGAGCATGTGTAACATTTTACAATGAGAGCCGGTGGAGAAATCGGATTTGTTCGTCAGGAGTTTGGTCCGTAGAGGACTTTTCAGGAACATGTTTGGTTCACAAAGGGAGGCAGTGTCTCTGCTAGTCTGTAGCAGTTGTAGTTGTTAAAAGTTTTGGAGGATTTCATATTTTGGAGTGAGGCGGGTTTGGGTGGGTTGTGTATGTGTGTTTAAGCCAGTGGCAGCTTCTGTGAAGGAGAGTGGCCAGTTCAGACTCTAATATTTGAGCCAAGAGAAGTGTGGGACCAGGGCTTCAGTCTTTGGTGAGTCCCTGATGGAAGAAAGGGTCATTAAACCGGGTTGGGTATCCTTGGCCCGCGTCCCCGAGCCTCCCTCGGCTCTCCCTAACCTCAGTACATACCTCTCTGCTCTGTGGCCCTGGTGGAGCCACGTGATGGGGCCGCGGGCGCGGGCGCTGGCCTCGCCCACAAGCTGCCGGTTTGTCTCTCTCCCTCTTTGAGTCCTGTGCCACGCCCCCGCCCCCCAGCTGTCTGGTCCTTTGTCCTGAGGGTGTGGGGCTTCTGCCATGGTGGCTGGGGGCAGGTCCTGCCTTGGGGTTCTCTGAGTTCACTGCTCAATGCACAGTCAGCCCCGCTGAGCCCCCTGGCACTTTGGTGGAGCTGGCTGGCGCAGGAGCTGCTCCAGCTAATCAGTGGTTTGAGGAAGCCCTCTGTAGTATGTCACTTTTTCCATCCTCTTTTCTTCTCGGAGTTCAGGCCATTTCCCTCCCAGTAATGCTACACTGTGGGGCAGCTGTGGGGCAGGGAGGAAGCCGCGTCCAAAGGGCTGACCTATGCTGGTGCCTTCTCCCCTCTTGCAGCTCGGTTTGGAGTCCCCGAGCTCTTGTGTCCCTGTGTGCGTTAACTCCTAGTGAACGCACAGGTGAGTGGGATGCAGTCCACCAGGTCCCAGGTCTGCAACCTGCAGGCTCCAGGTCTCCTGCCAGAAGCTTAGACCCCAATGCACTGGACATGCACCTGCTGGCTTAGGTGTGCACGTAACTTCTGATAACTGGGTCCTGAGTCATGGGGGTAGGGATTGGGAATCACATGTTAAGAAGATAGGCGTTTGTGTGTGTTTCTCAAAAATGCAGTCCAGAGACCATCAGGGAATATAGTGAGAGGGCAGGTAACCAGAGGTACTGGTTAAAATTTGAGTTGCCTGAGCCTTACTGCAGGTTTGCCCATCAGAATCGTGGTGGGGGAGCCAGAACATGTAGTTTATTTTCTCATTTGTTATATTACATTAAAAAAAAATATTTTGGCCACACTTAGCAACATATGGAACCCTAATTTCCTGACCAGGGATCGAACCCATGCCCCCCTGCATTGGAACCGCAGGGTCTTAACCACTGGACCTTCAGGGAACAGGGATGTCCCCTATATTGTGTTTTTTGAATGACCAGTCCATAAAAGGAAATTGCGTTTTAAAAGAGCTTTCCAGGAGATTCTTACCTAAACTCAAGTTTGAGAACCAGTGCATAGCCACAAGGAGAATTTGTCAGTCTAAAGCGGAGGTGGGGGGACTTCCCTGGTGGTGGTCCAGTGGCTAAGACTCTGCACTCCCGATGCTGGGGGCCCTGGTTAGGGAACTAGATCCCACATGCTGCAACTAAGAGTTTGAATGCTACAACTAAAGATCGCGCAGCTAAGACCTGGCGCATCCAAATAAATAAATATTAAAAACAAAATAAAGTAGAGGTGTGGTGATAAAAAAGAGGTTGGTATTAATGCTGAGGGGCTTAGGATGGGCCCAATTCAGTTTCAGGGTGTCTTCTATGGAGCTGTCTCAGGTGGGGTAGGAGGCAGGAAGGAGACAAGATGATGAAAGTCAGTTGAAGTATGAGAGACAACACTTGGTCAAGTGCTCAATAGATGGAAGAACGTTCCAGAGTGTGTAGGAAGGTGAGTTCACCGTGCAGAAACAAATGGGGGAGTGGGAGGGCTTCAGAGAGGAGAGAGGATTGACTTTGCTGGTAGCTGTAGTCCGCTGTGACCGATCAGAATGATGGAAAGACATTGATTGGATCAGGCGTCTGAAAACGTGGGTGCTTCTCTGCTAATATCACACATGGTAAAGGAAGAGAAGTGACACCCGTGGCCCACTGCTGCCTGCCAGTGCAGGAGACATAAGAGACTCAGGTGCGATCCCTGGGTTGGAAAGGTCCCCTGGAGAAGGAAATGGCAACCCACTCCAGTATTCTTGCCTGGAGAATCCCATGGACAGAGGAGCCTGGCAGGCTACAGTCCGTGGGGTCTCACAGAGTCAGAAACAGCTGAGCAACTGAGCACAGCACACACATGACCGTGAGCTGGTTATTTAACCTTTCCAAGCTTTAGTTAACTCAGGTGCAAAGTGCAAGTGATGCTGACGCCTGCCTTGCCCGCCTGGAAGTTAGGGAGTAGCGCTGCCGGCTGTGAAGGTGGTTGACTCGGGGAAGCAGCCCCTCTGGTCATCCCTTGCTGTCTCTTCCCAGAGACGGTCCTAACCATTTGTCTGCCTTTAAGGTGTCGGCCTTCCTTTCCAGTCCCTGTCTCTAGAGCGGCCTGCAAGGGCTCAACGTAGTCACTCTCGAATGACAGCTGTAGAAATAGTTTTCTCATTCTCGAGCAGGTTTGGTCTGTGGGTCTCCATATTCCAGCAGCAGGTCAGAAATGTGGGCACAGCCCCTTTGTGTTTGCTGGTGGGGACTCTTCCTCCCCGTATTCCGGTAGTGGATTCTCTCCAGGGTGGCCAGTGCTGGACTCCTTTAGACTACACCATCCCCCTTGGCCTGCTGAATTCCTTCCAGGGAGTAAACTGCTGCTGTGGACGAGGCAGACTTTTATAATCCCCGGGGGAGGGCTTTTATCATCGCAGGATGGTGTCAGGGTTTCCCCAGGCAGTTACTCTGTCTAACTTGTGGGAACTTCTGTGAGAACCCTGCGGGCGGTTCCTGAGGTGTGGTGTGGTCTCCCTGTGGGGGGAGGTTACAGTGGCTCAGTGGGCACAGCCTCTGCTTCTGGAGACACACTGGCTCTCTTCTGTCCCCTCCTTGGTGGTGGTTTAGGGGGCCAGTGAAGAGGATGCTTGTCTGCTCTTGGGACTGCTGGGGTGTCCTAGCAGCTAGCTCATAAGGTGCCTTTGTGCAGATTAGAAATAGACGCCCTTCCTCCAAGGATCCCCAAGAGGCAGGGCTTTGGCCTGTGTAGCACAGGCAGTATTTCAGTATTAACGCCCTTGACTAGGCATTTGAGCAGTGCGCAACCTGTAACACGGTACATGACTGTCCCAGTGAAGAAAGAGCCTCGCAACAAGTCCTTCTTTGCTTCCCAGTTGGTGGGCCAAGATGATTTTGGTGACCTCTGTTCTAACAATATGTTTCAGATGAGCCCTTTTCATCGCTGTTCTCCCGCCTCCTGTGGTGATGGGGTGGGGCACTGCTGCTCAGAACATACAATAGGAGAAGCCTGGGAGGCTGAGCCTGCAGTGGGGTGCCCACTCCACAGTATATGTTTGCGGTTGCTGAGGTCTCAGCCTGTTTCTGGGCTCCTTTCCCCACTGGAGGATTTTGCTGCCTTGAAGGCTTCTAGCCTGATGTGATAGTTGATGTAGAAGGCTGGCTGTCTTCGGGAAAGAAATGCTGCTGAGTTGATTTCTCATTTCATTAAGGAGCTCCATGCTTACCTTTCTTTTCATGTCCTCTGTCCTGGGGAACCCCGGGGCCTCCCCCAGCCCCAGGTAAAGTGTGTGGGCATTCCTGATTGAGAGGAATTCCTGCAGTAGAAGTGATATCACTTTATTTGCAAAGATGGACCCTACGTCTTGCTGGGCTTTAGTTCTGGTTCCCTGGGGGTGTTCCCCTCTCCTAGGCTGAGACACTTGGTAGGAACACCAGGGTGGCAGCTAGGAGGTGTGGACCCTGCTCCACATTTGCCCCAGATTGCTTGTGTGACCTTGGGCACATCCCACCTACCTCTCTGGCCTCAGCTTGACAAGCCCTTGCCGGACCTTGCTGTGGTGACCTTTGAGGCCAGCACAGCCTTGCCATCCACCGCTCCTTGTGCTGCTGCCGCACAGCGTAGAATTGTCCTCCTCGCCCTTGGTATTAGGAAGGCGCTTTCATCCGAGGGTTGCGTTTTATTCAGGAGTGTCTAGTGCGTGGGCGCTGATGTGTCTAGACTCGATCGACTGGAATTAGGGTGTAATTGCCTGGGTGCCAAAGGGAATGAGAGGTTTGGGGAGGGAGTTCTTGTGAGAGGAAAAAAAAAAAAGTGAGAGTTTTTAATCTGAGTATGGGAAGGCAGCAATCCTTACCTAGTTGTCTCAGTATTTGAGGAAAAGTGTCCAGGTGAGGGGCCGCTTTCCTTTAGCACAGAAGGGGTGGGCACCTGGAGGGAGGCTTCGAGCTGGGAAGAGGGGTAGGGTGTGCTTTGGGAGAGCCTCCGTGTGTAATAACCAACGGCTGACCCAGTTCTGTGGTTTACAGAATGCTTTCACCCATACTGACAGTCACTTCTATCAAGAACGCTCAGAGCCAGGATGAGGGCGATTGGGTTTTTGTTTGTTTCTGAAAGCGTGGAGGTGGGAGGCATTTGACAAGTAAAGAAACTGAGGCACAAAATGTAATCTGTTCAGGACTGCAGAGCTGATAAGTAATAGAGCTGTTCCCAGGCTCTCATATGTCCTCGTGTGAACTTCATCACTAGAGGCTATGAAATGCTGCGCATGTGCCTTGGAACCAGGTAAAATGTTGGGGAGTGGATTTTGCAGCCAGGATAACTCTTTGGGTGGGTTTGGAGACAGTCCTGCTAGAATCAGAGGGAGTGTGTCAATAACATAAACCTAGTTCTGCGTACCTGGGGGTGTTCCCCCCGCCTAGGCTGAGACACTTGTTAGGAACACCAGGGTGGCACCTGGGAGGTGTGGATCCTGCTCCACATTTGCCCACATTTGTGACCTTGGGCTCATCCCACCTACCTCTCTGGCCTCAACTTGAGAAGCCCTTGCTGAACAGTGAGAGCTGTTGGGCCACAGCATTCAGGATTGCTAGTCTCCCCACCCCCCACCCCGCCCCCTTTTTGATTACAAAACAGCCAGGTTAAAGTGTTCTTTTTTAAAAACAATTATTTAGTTTTGGCTGCACTGGGTCTCTGATGCTGCATGCAGGTTTTCTTTAGTTACGGAGATCCGGGACTACTCTAGTTTCAGCGCACAGGCTTCTCATCGCAGTGACTTCTCCTGTGGTGGAGCCTGGGCTCTGGGGAGCGTAGGCTTCAGTAGTTGCAGTGTGTGGGCTCAGTAGCTGTGGCTGTAAGACTCCAGAGCACAGGCTCAGTAGTCATGGTGCAGGGGCTTAGTTGCCCCATGGCATGTGGGATTTTCCTGGACCAGGGATCGAACCTGTGTCCCCTGCATTGTAAGGTGGATTCTTAACCACTGGACCACCAGGGAAAGCCCCAGGTTAAAGTTTTCAGTGGCCCATTCAGAGATTTGTATACCCCTTAAAGTTTTTAGAGTCATACTCAGACTGTATGTATTCTGGAAGTCCAGAACGGTGTGCCTGCATCCCCAGGATTCAAGCTTTTCTCGTGAACCCAGGAGTCCTGAGTTGCTTCCGCCTGGTGCTTCTGGAAGGTCACGGGCAGTTACAGGCCCTGGCTTGCAGCTGTGCTGCCACATTCCAGACTGGTATGCCTGCTGAGAGCTGCACACTGGGTTATGCTGCGGCGGAGACCACGTAGGTGGTAACAATCATCTCTGCTCTGAGTTTACTGCCTCTAATGTCTTTTATATGGAAAGATGTGCCTGTGCCCTGCACATGGTAGGGAAATGATAGATGTAGATTTCCCCTCCGTTTCTGACGTTGGAGGCAAGTCTTTGAATTCTTGAGAGGTTTCAGAAGAGGTTGGACAATGACCTCTGATACCCCGGGAGACATAAGTCCTTTGGAGCCAGGTGTATCTTGCTTTGTCTGAACTGTTGACCGTGCTCGGCCATCTTGCTGAGTTTGTTCTTCTGCTTCTGAAGTCCTCAACTTACGTGCTATCACGGAGGGTGCAAGGGACACTTCGGTGTTCTGATTCTGTTAGAGCTCATCTATTTAAAAAAAGCAAAAAACCCACAAGGCTGAGCCGTCTCCTGGCTGGGAGAAGAGAGAGTCTCCTTCAAGCCGGCGGTTCCATAGAGAGGTGATGAGCCTGGATGGCATTTGCGATCCCAAGTTCACTTCCAGCCACCTGAATAACAAAACACATCACGGACAAAGAAAATGGTTGTCTTACAGTCTTGGGGGTCGGAGGTGGGGGGGAGGTGGGGCGCGGTCAGGAAATGCTTGCTGTTGGTCTTGGAGCTCCAGCTACAAAGAGCAAAATCATTCTATCTGTTAATTTAGTGGATTAAGCCGATTGTTGAAGTGACCAATTTAAAAAATGCCCAACTTGCCCGCAGCTTTGCCTTCTGCAATCCGGGCTCCTCCTCCACCCTCGGGGTTCGGGCCTGGTGCAGGAGGAGCTTGGGGAGGAGGGAGGAATGCTGTGCCCTGGAACAGCCCTGGGGGGCTGGAGGAGGATCTCTCGTCTTCTCTTTACTGCCACCCACTTTCTGAAAACTCCTTAAAACAAAAGGCCTTTATTTAGTAAACACGCACACCGCACCCAGCCCCTGATATAGTGTGCTGAGTGGCTTGGTGTCCTGGATGGGGATTTTGCCCCTTTATTTCTGTGTGAGAGGCTGGGGTGCTTCTCAGCCTCTGTACTCTTTACCTTTGTTTCGAGGACCTTTTGAAGATGGGTTCCGAGGTCCTGCTGAGCCAGCCTGTTCTGTCTCCTTCGAGCCTCCACTTGAGCCTCCCCCTGAGACTCACTTTCCCACCCGCACCTCCCCCACCACACCCCACCCCCCAATCTGCCAGCAGCGACCTGGAAAGGCAGCAGGAGAGCCTGGGCCTGGCCCAGGCTAGGATGGCACCTCCCTCCGTCCCCTTCCCACCCGGCCGGGATCAAAGCCGCCTCCTCGGGGAGCGGGGAAATGCCTCTCCCAATAGCCCCACCAGTGAGTAAACAGCCAGGGCCTCTTGCAGCTTTTGAAGCGCGGGGCTTCGGGCTGGGAGGAATGCAGAACATTTCATTTTAGGAGTGGACTTAGGTTTCCAGCGCTCTGGGTATTTGCAAATTTGAAACAAATGCCCTCATTTAGCAGCAGGCAGGCTGGGCAGTAAACGGGGGTTGTTGAAGTGCGTTTATGACGGTCACAGGTATTTGTGGGAAGAGGGACCCCAGCAGGTTTGGGAGAGGACAGAGAGGGTTTATGGTTAGGTGGGTTGTCCAGAGGCCCCAACCAGGTCTCCGGTGGAGGGTTGTTGTTAGGCGGGCTTCACCATAAAAAGCATTGCTGCCTCCTGCCCCCCAGGAAGTATCTCCTCTGGCAGACAAAGGGGCTGGGGATAGTGTTTATCCCCCAGGGCTGATGCGCAGGGCCTTGCCCCTCTCACTTGGCTGCCAAAGTATCAGATTTCCAATGAACCTCTCCTTCTCCTACTCCCAGAGCTTGAAAGGCTCATTAAATGTGCTTTATGTATAACAAGTTGGCTGAGGCCTCCCCCGCCGCCCCCCACCCCCACCCCCCGCCTCCATTTCCAGCCAGTTTTGTGAGGAAGGAGCTAGGGAAACCTGTTTTTCTTTTGTTGTTTCTGGAAGTAGGATCTGCGAAGATGCAATTGCAAAAACCCCTGATTTTAGGAGTCAGCCAAGCAAGTGTTGTTTGCCCTTTATGGGCAGCTTGACCAAGGCTGGTCTGTCTGAAGCCTGGCTGTCTCCCCCCACACCCCCGCACACCCCAACTCCCAGGGAAATTCAGAAATGTGTTCAGGCATTGAGTTCTGGCTTCGTAGCTTGCTCCCTGAGAGACCTTGGAGAGTTCACATCACCTCTCTGAGCCCTCAGGTTCTTCTTTTGGAAGATGGGGATGGTAATACTGATCCCATTCGAGTTCTTGTGAGAGTTAAGTGAGATAGTACTGAATTTCATGAACTTTGAGATGCTCTCCCTCACTCTCCCCAGTTTTGCTTCTTTCAGATTGGGTGGTAAGATAATTATTATGTAATGTTCCCTTTTGGCGGAACATAAATAATGGTGCATCTCAAAATCAGTGACATCTTTGAAGTTCAGTGTATGGGAAGGACTTTGTCCCATAGTAGATACTTGATAAAAGGTAGTTAGAATGGGATAGGGGTGATTTAGTTATAGACCTGCTTTTGCTTCCTGTCTTTTAGTAACTTTAAATAGAAACTGTTTTCTTTTTAGCCTGGCTCATAAATAACTAAGACTGCTTAAGGCAGAAGGCCTCATGCTAGGTAATGTGGGAGAGAGTGGTTGGGGGACTCCTAAATCCTTTAAAAAGCGAAAGAGATCCAGAAGAGGAGGTAGCCATCCCTAAGAGGACAGTCAGTCTATTGTGGAAAGAAAATACCTCTCTGATGGTTGAGTCTCCATTTATTTATTTAGCCGCATGACCTGGCAAACAGAGATTCCAGTTCCCAAACCAGGGATCAAGCCCAGCCCCAGGGAAGTGAAAGCACGGAGTCCCAACCCCTGGACCACCAGATAATTTCCTTAGAGTCTTCATTGAAAAAGGCTGAATTGGGAATTCCCTAGCTGTCCAGTGGTTGGGACTCTGCGCTGTCACAGCTAGAGCCTGGGTTCGATCCCTGGTCAGGGAACTAAGATCCCACAAGTTGAGTGGTCAAAAAAAAAAAAAAAAAAAAAAGGGCATGAAAATGCTGAGCTATTCCTGGGTGGAGACTCACTCCGGGAATGGCTTGTCTTGTAGGCAAACTAAGATAGAATGAGAAGGGGGTAATGAACAAGCCAAGGACATAGAGAAGCACCAGGGAGGGGGGACCCAGTAAATACCAGGTGCTTGGAGGATGGGGAGGGCTTCCCTGGTGGCTCAGATGGTAAAGAATCTGCCTGCAACGTGGGAGACCCGGGTGCAGTCTCTGGGTGGGGAAGATCCCCTGGAGGAGGGCATGGCAACCCCAGTCCAGTATTCTGGCCTGGAGAATCCTCATGGACAGAGGAGCCGGGTGGGCCACGGTCCCTAGGGATGCACAGGGTCAGACACAACTGAACCGCTAGCACAGAGGATGGGGACCTGCGTGGGGCAGGCGAGGGACCCACAGGGGGTGGTAGCGTGGGCTTCCCCGCCCAGCAGCACAGCTGCACTGCGTTGATCGAAGCTTTGTGGAGACAGCTGGCGCTCATCATTCTGCTTTGTGCTACCCAAGCATGGGGGGGAGGGGTGTGTGTGCCATTCCCACTCAGGACACAAGTGGCCTGAAGGCTGGGGAGTTCTTTCTTTGCTGGATTCTGGTTCATCTGATGGTGGGATGGATTGGCTGTCGAGTTGGGGTTTGGATGGCACAGGAAAAGAGCAAGATAGGTCCCTTTTGTATGTGTTAGTGGATGTCTAGAGCAAAGCTTTTTTCCTTTTTTTAAAAAATAGATCGCTGCGTAGATATGTGTTTTAGGTACTCCACCTTATAGGGGTTTCAGAACGTGTTCTTTCTGTGTGGTCGTTCAGAAATGTAACCCTTCGTGGGTGTGCCCAGTTGGAAAAGGGGCTGATTAAAGGCTTGCCTGGAAGAGGAGAACTCAAAAAGTTCCAGGGTCTGGGGACCCAGGCTCTCCATGGAGTGAGGGCTCTTCTTCCTTTGGAAATGTGATTTATTTATCGGCTGTCCTGGGTCCTAGTTGCTGCGAGCGGGGGCTGCTCTAGCTGTGGTGGGCGGGCTTCTCACTGCTGTGGCTTCTCTTGTTGCGGAGCATGGGAGCTAGGCACGTGGGCCTCAGTAGTTGTGGTGTACGGGCTTAGTTGCTCCATGGCATGTGGGATCTTCCCAGACTAGGGATCCAGTCCCCTGCATTGGCAGGCAGATTCTTAACCACTGCACCACCTGGGAAGTTTGTTTGGGCACATCATCTGTGCCTTGAATAGTCAAAAGGGCATTGAGGTTAAGACAATTCCAGTGCTCTCTTTCAGGGCATTTTTGATGATAAAAAAAACATTTTTATAAAACTCTGAAAGTCAAAGTGAGTTTTCTTCAGGGGAGGCAGTGGTTCTTTTCAAACCAGGTCAACAGATTCTTTGAAGCCCTTTTTGCATCTGAGTCACCCAGACCAATACCTTCAGGTATTGTCCTGAGTGTAACCAGTTGTCCAGTTTGAGAAGCCTCAAGAGGACTTGCATGGACCTCCATGGGGCTCCTGCCAGCTGCTAGCCTTGGGGGTGATGGCTGTGGCAGCTGAATTAACAGCTGCCTGTTCTGGGCCAGGCCACTGCCTCAGCCATGGAGAGAGGTGTTGATCAGGTTGACGGGGCAGCAAATCCCCCTGAGCCCCAGGTTGGAAGTAAATTAGTTAAACATTGCTCTTAGGCTCTGGACAAATTGCTTTCAGTTTTTGCTGCCAAAAGAGAACTCTGAAAACAGGGTGTAAATTGGGTTATTTACACTGTCTCTGTTTTTGTTGCTTCCATGAAGTCCGTGGAGGAGGGCGCCGGTCCAAGGGAGCTTTCCAGGTTCTTCTGGTACCTGGCATCAGGTGAAAAGAGGGTGGGCGCGTGTAGGGGGGTGAAGAGCCCTTGAATGCAGGAAGTGTGGTGACCGGATAGGCCTTTGAGGTGCCTGTGACCAGCCCCTTTCGTTAGATCAAAGAAATACCTTTTGTTTTTCCGCTCACACTTTCCTCTGCCCTGGAGCCAGAGTTGTAAAGAGGCGGAGTTGTGAGGGTCTGCATCTGGTGTTTGGGATGGTGGGTGAGGTGCGGGGACGGGGTAGGGGGTGGGGGGCAAGGGGGGAGCAGGCAGTGGGGAGGCGGGGCAGGCAGTGGGGAGGGGCGGTCTTCCCGTCTGCTGAACACTTCCTGGATCCTGCTCCCAGGCCTGGCATGTGCAGGGGTCTGCCTGGGCTAGCCTGGGCACCCCGGGGTCTGTGGGACCGCCCGCCTGCCCTGGTAGGGCCCTGCCTGAGCTGGGCTCTAAGTTGGAGAAACCAGCCACACAAAGGTGGATTTCACTCCAGGCTAAGTGTTTTGTTGCTGAATCATTTGCATTCATTAAATGTAGTGAAGGGTGAGTGATATTTAAGGCAACGGGCGATGGGTTTGCTGGAGGCTGCTGCCTTCGAGCCTCGTTAAGAATTCTTGGGGCCAGGGAGAGGATGGGCGCTGCTCATTCAAAGCTTACTTAACTTCTGACTGCCTTGGGAAGAGGCCAGCTGCTAAAATATGAAAAATGTTTGCCCAGAAGCCCCCAGAGCCTGGCCAGACTGCCCCGGCCAAAGACAACACACACTTACAATTCATTATTTAGCCTTCTGCGAGTTTGCTCGTGTCTCTTCCTCCCCTGGGACCTGGCTTAGCTGGGGGCACAAGCGGGGCCAGGAAGGCTCCTATAGATTTTCAGGGGAAGCCTGGCCTAAAGCAAGTGCTGTCTGCATTTACCCCATCCACCCCTGTCCCCTCCTAATGGACTGTAGGCTGTCTCTGAGGGTTTGCTCTGGTAAACCAGGCCACCATAAATATCCTTGTATCTATGCCCTTATGTTTATATACCTGAAGGATAAATTCCCAGAAGTGGAGCTGCTCTGTCAAAGGATTAGAACTATATCAAAGTTGGGTACACCATTCTGCATGTATGTTATTTTTCTGGGGAGGAAGTTTATAGCTCTCATCAAACTTCTGAATCACTGGCTGGGGAAAATCACACAGGTTAACATGTGAAAACTGGCAAATGTGATTCAAAAGTGAGGCATTGCTAGGGTGACTGAAGACTTTATCATCCAACCTGGGGCATTATTCATGATTATGCCCAGACAGCCCTCAGAAGCCAGGGTTGTTCCAGGTAACTTGGGAGGATTGTAGCCCAGCGCCCCCCAGAATCTTTTTCCTTGATCCCTGGGATGTCCTCCCCCTCTACACCGTGGCGCTCTGAATGATCTGCCCCTTTTTATTTTCCATTCTATCAGCTTTTGTTTCTCCCAAACAAAATGCTGAGCTTGGTAGGATAGATCCAGTTCCTGACCTTTGTTTTCCCAGATGCTCAGTGGTTGTTCAAGTTATTCTTGGATTCCCCAAAACCACAATTTGAGCCCTGGAAGCAGTGTTCCTAATCTGCAGGATGAAAGTGATAATATCCACCTCACAGAGCCGTGTGTGCTAAGTCGCTTCAGTCGTGTCCAGCTCTTTGCAGCCCCATGGACCGTAGCCCGTCAGGCTCTTCTGTCCATGGGTTTCTCAAGACAAGAACATTGGAGTGGGTTGCCTTGCCCTCCTCCAGGGGATCTTCCCGATTCAGGGATTGAACCCATCTCTCTTCTGTCCCCTGCATTGGCAGGCGGGTTCTTTACCACTAGCATCACCTGGGAAGCTATGACAAGGGGTTAATGAAGGAAAGTTTGTTTAGTAGGGGCATTGAGATACAGCCTTTATCCCTGGGAGGCAAGCTTCAGGGGCAGGCACGTTGACACATGTTGTCACTCTTTATTGACGTATACTTTATTGATGTATTGAACACTGCCAGCTGTCTAGATTTGTTTTTTCCCCATTTCTCCAATTATTACCATCCCTTTAATTGCCCTTGTATCTGTTCCCTCCCCTTATATCTCATTGTCCATGACTTCGTTATTAAGGTCTTGCCATTCCTTCCTTGGAATACTGCTGGAAAAGTGAATTTTCGATGGCAGGATATTTTTTTTTTCCCTCCTCAAAAATATCAAAAAGACATGCACTTTACGAACCTTGAGATGGAAACATCCGATGAGACGCACCAGACTGAGATAAAAAGGAAGCTGAATGAGAAGGGTGAAGAGGTAAAAAGAAGACTGGCTGAGATAATGAAGGAGTATGAGGAGACAAAACACGCAATAGCATTTACACAACCGTGTGTGAGATACGTAGCGAGGAGCAAGCTGCTGAATAGCACAGGGAACTCAGCTCAGTGCTCTGTGGTGACCTCTGGGTGGGATGGGGTGGGGGGAGGCTCATGAGGGAGGGGATCTATGTATACATATAACTGAGTTACACTGTTGTATAGGAGAAACCAACACAGCATTGTAAGGCAGTTATATTCCAGTAATTAAAAAACGAATTAAAAAAACCCCTCAGGTCACTGAAAAAAAAAAATACAATGGCACAGTGCAGTTTCCATTATACACTTTAAGGAGCTGAATCAGCAGTAGTTAATCTAGTCAGTATCATGCAGTTGAGATGCTCTCAGAATCAGAGGAAAATGGACAGTGAGATGAAAGTGATGAAAAAAATGTGATAATTAGGTAAATAGATTCAAGATTTTAAAAAGTAATAAAGGATAAAAGTGCTACTCAGTTGCGTCTGACTCTTTGTGACCCCATGGACTATAGCCCACCAGGCTCCTCTGTCCATGGGATTTCCCAGGCCAAGAGTATCAGGGTGGGTTGCCAGGGGATCTTCCTGATCCAGGGATCAAACCTGTGTCTCCTGCATTGATAGGTGGATTCTTTACCACTGAGTCACCTGGGAAGCCCAAAACAAAGGAGATACAAGTAGAATTAAAAAGCGTATCCTAAGAGGTAAATAAGACGCAATACATATAACAAAGGAAGAATTCTAGTATTAAAACATAAACCAGATTGAAGGAAAGACAAATATATCAGTTAGTATGATAAATTTCAGTGAAATATGTCTCCTACAGAGATAAGACAAGATTGAGTTAGGAAGGTTTCATGTTCTTTACAGGAGACAAACCTAAAATGTGGACAGAGTTCATTTTATTCTAACTTGAGGCCAGTAGCTTAATTTATTTCATTTATTACTTAGGAAATAATTTAAGGCTATTTCTTCTGAGTACAGCTTTGAAATGAATAAATTTGAAATGAAAAAAATATAGAATTGGTAAGTTCCATTGCTTTAGAAAAAAGCAAACAAACAAAACTTAGGCAAATCCAGTCAAGAAAAGGAAAGAAAATGTCGATAAGCAAAGCAAGAAAAGAAAAAGAAGCCTTAACTTCATCCTTAGCCTCAAACAATTTCTTGAGTACATACCAGGTACTTGGTAGATTTTGGAGACCTAGAGCAGGTAATGAGATGGAGCTTACTGTTCAGTGGGGAGGACTCACTAAAACGTGTACTAATGATTCCAGTTGGAATAATTGCCATGGAAAAGATTTTTTTCCGGTTGTCAAGGGTTACCATGTTCAGTGCTATGCTGAGAAATCGATGCTGGGAAAATAAAAGTTATTGAAATGTATTCTAGAGCCATTAGGATGATTGACTAGACAGTAACTATGAAAAACAACTGATACTACTATTTATAAAATAGATAAACTAATAAGGACCTAGTGTATAGCACAGGGAACTCATACTCTGTAATGGTCTATATGGGAAAAAAATCTAAAAAAAGAGTGGATATATGTGTAAGTGATTCACTTTGCTGTATAGCAGAAACTAACAACATTGTAAATCAATTATACTCCAATAAGAATTTTAAAAAACCATCGAAAGATAGAAAACAAAAACCTTCCACCAAGTTGTTGTATCAGACAGCCTTGAGGGGAAATTTCAAAAAACATAGAGGAAAATAGAGCCTTATAGTGCTTTGTAGGCTGTCACAGAGCCAAGGAACAGATGGAGAGCCATTCCATGCATGTCACAAAGTTGTTATGACCTTGCTCCTACATGCTGGCTAACAGCACAGAAGAGGAAAATGCACTACTTAGAAATATTGCTGCAAAAGTCTAAAAAAAAAACTGGCAAATTAAATCTAATACTCTTTTTAAAACGATGTGTCATAAACAATTAGGATTTACTCCCAAAATTCATGGATGGTTTAATCTCATGTAATTCATCAAAATAAGTCAGAAGACTTGCACATCTATTTCCATCTTTGGCTGTATGGAAAGCTAGATGCAAAAATAACATTAGATATAAGTTAACATCTGTTCTTGTTTTTTAAAATTTCAAGCCACAGATAGCATATTTAAAAATGAAATTATAATGCTGTTCTCTTTTAAAGTCACTGAGTTAAAATAGTAAAGTCTCTACCATTTAGCATTATTCTGGAAACTGTAGCTGAAATAATACTGTAAGAAAACAAAAGTTGGACTTCTCTGGTGGTCCAATGGTTAAGAATCCACCTGCCAATGCAGGGGACACAGGTTCGATCCCTGCTCAGGGAAGATTCCACATGCCAGGGTAACTACTGAGCACACTAAGGGGATGGGGGAGAGAGGATCTCGGCCAAACATGCTGAGACATCACCCCTCCCTAGGACCTGTGAGAGAAGGTGGGATGAGGCTGCGGTGGTATCCCCTCCACTGAAATGGGGAGGGGTTATTCCTCCTCAAAACTCCCTTTGGTCTCTGAACTCACCTGGGTTTAGCTGTTGAAGCCCCTGGTCACCTGGGAGTGTGGGTGCCTGGATGTGGCTCTTCCTTCTGAGGGAAAGGCACAGCTGTCAGCTCTTCCTGCTTCTACCTTCACTAACCACGCTGCTGCTTCAGGCATGCTCCCAGGACACCTGCAGAACAGAGTGGGGTTTCCCCAAAGGCTCTCAAATGAATTAAAACAGGACAGTATTTAAATGAATTCCAAGGCAGCCTCTGCACCCAAGAAAATTCACTTGGTGTCTATTTTCCAGCCCAAATAACTCACAAATGCATCTCCTTCTGAAAAGTTAAACAACAAGAACCTTCACTGCTATGTCCACTGTAGTAGTCTCTAACACTTGGAACAATGTCTGGCACTTAGTAGGTACTCAATAACTTAATGACCATTCTCAGAGGGGGGAAGTGTGTCAGGTAATGCAGAAAAGGCCTCATATTAATGATTTTATTGATTACAAATTAATAAGAAAAAGATAGCAATAAAAATAAACAAGGAAAAAGGTAGACAAGGAAGCACAGTAGAAAATTCGGCTAACCAGTAAACAAGATTGTTTTATGTTGTTAAGGACAGACTAAGTGTCTTAAGTGACTTGCAAAATAAAGCAAGGTATTATTTTAGTACTCTCAAATTGGCAAAGAATAAAGTATCATCAGTGTTGGTAAGGAAGCATAGATGGGCACAACCTTTTTAAAGAGCAGTTTGTCATTTATCAAAAACCTGAAATTGTGTTCTCTGTGGTCCCGGGGCCAGTTCTGTTTCTAGAAACATTCTCATTACCAAGCTGCACAGGTACCTGTGCAGGGAGGTTCAGTGGGGGCGTTGTTTATAATGGCAAAAAATTTATAGCTATCTGAATGTCCACGATTAGATTAGGGTGTTAGACAAACAGATTATGGGTCACTGGTTGAATAATAATACACATGGTTAAAATGAATGGACTAGAACCATGTGAACAGACATGGAAAGATACCTGTGGTTAATTGTAGAGCAAAAAAAGCAGTTTGCAGAATAGCATGTGTTGTGGGTTGAATGGTGTCTCCTCAAAGGATATGTTCAAGTCCTAACCCCTGGCCCCTGTGATCATGGTCTTATTTGGAAATAGGGTCTTTGCAGATGTGCAAGTTAAGAGATGTCATTCAGGTGGGCTCTGGTCCTACGTGACTGGTGACATTCTTACAAGAAGGGAAGTGATGCAGACGTGCACAGAGGGCAGATGGCTGCCTAATGGTGGAGGCAGGAAGTGGAGTGGTGTGGCTCCACACCCGGGCTTCCCTGATGGCTCAGCGGGTTAAGAATCTGCCATGCTGGAGACATAGGTTCGATCCCTGGGTTGGGAAGATCCCTGGGAGGAGGAAATGACAACTCACTCCAGTATTCTTGCCTGAAAAATCCCATGGACAGAGGTGCCTGGCGAGATACAGTCCATGGGGTCGCAAAGAGTTGGACATGACTGAGTGAACGGAGAGAGATCGCTAAGCCAAGCAATTCCAAGGATTGCCTGCACCCACCAGAAGCTGGGAGAGAGGCATGGAACAGACTCTTCCGAGAACCTCCAGAAGGAACCAAGCTTGCCAACACCTTGATTTCACACTTCTGGCCTCCAGAACTGAGGGAGAATAAGCTTCCATTGTTTTAAGCCACCCAGCTGTGGTAATTTGTTACAGCAGTCCTGGGAAGCTAACAGAACAGGTATGGCATTATCCCTAATGCCTCCTGTGGCCGTGCCTGCTGCTCTCTCTGTGACAAAGAGCTGCTTCAGTCCATTTTCTACCCTAACAACCACCTCCTTGGAAACAGGGAGGGACTCACTGTGTTGGTGATTTTTTTTTTTTTTTCCTGTCCGGGGACAGCCTGAGCCAGGTAAATTTGTATTTCATCTCCTTTGTCTGCTCCACCCCTCACAAACCAGTATCCTAGCAGCCTTTAGCTATGCCCCTCTGACCCCATCATCCCTTAAACTCTGAGCATCCTCAGTTGCCTCAAGTTCATGCTTTGTCTTTATGCCTCTGTCTTTTTCTATTTGCCAAGGCCCCCTTCCTTCTTAAAACCTTGTTGTTGTGCAGAGCCATGTGGGATCTTGGTTCCCTGACCAGGGACTGAACCTTTGGCCCCTGGGGTGGAAGCTCAGAGTCTTAACCACTGGACCACCAGGGAAATCCCTTAAAATCTTGTTCTGAGGCGGCCTTCTTCCAAGATGCTCCTCTGCATCCCCCTTTTACCCTCACCCTGAGTTAAAAGCTTGCCTTGTGCACCCGCCCATCACACTGTGTGATGACATGGTTAAGCCTAGTGGTTAGCGTAGGTTTTTCCTTTGAGCCAGGCAACAAGAGATTTGAATCTTGTGTTTGTCATCGACGTGCTGTGTGACCTTGAGCAAGTGACTTTACCTTTCTGTGCCTTCGTTGCCTCATCTGCAGAATGGGGACTGTAATACCTACCTCACTGGGTGGTCGTAAGCATTAACACTGGTTAAAGTTCTTGGAACAGTGCCTGGCACGTCGCAAGTGGTCAGTGAGCCCTCGCTATTATTATAATTATACGTTTACTTGTCTGATTCCCCCACTAAGCAGAGAGATTTAAAGGCAGTAATTGTGTTTTTCTCTCTCTGTCCCCAGTGTTTTGCAGAGTACTTGGCACATGATAGGTGCTAAATAAGTGTTTGTTGAATTAATAATGGTAATTAATGTAATTGCCGACCGGGATCCCAGGTTGGGCTTTGACCTCCACTCTGCTGGTTCCACATTACGCAGGGGCTAGTGAACCCTCCTCGGAGCAGCGGGTGTTTCCTGAGCATCTCCAGTGGGCAAGGCAATCACAGTGGAGGTGGTGGAAGAGTGGACGATTAGATCCTGACCTCAGGGAGCTGACAATCTAGTGGGGAAAGCAGTTGAAGCTTATGAAATGTTAACAGCTTTAGGTCTTAATAACCATTTGTGGGGGCAACAGAAGACTGTGGATTCAGAGTTCACTGTTTCAGTCCTTGTTTTCCAGATTCCTTTTAGAGTTTCTTTTTAATAGTGAAATGTAGACCTGGAGGCTTCGTCTGATTTAGATTTGTTTTTTTTTTTTTTTCAGGTATCCTTTCCTCAGTAGGCACATAACATTTGGGTGTCTCTCTGGAATTAGCAGCTATCAGTAATCACTGCCAGATCCATTATTTCATTGGGGGGGCTATAAAATGGTGATATTCTATTTATCAGTTTGAGACTTTTTTGAAGATCAGTTGCCCCTCATTAACTGTTTGGTTACTGAGAGATACAGCTGTTCAAGAAAGGGAAAGTAAATGCTTCTTGACCAGTTTTTAAAAGAACAAGTTGATTTTCTAGCATCCTTCAAAGGTGTCATTTTGGGCTCTGTAGAAAAAAATTTTTTTAAATTTTATGATTTGGCATTACTGGGGTTTTTAAAACTTTTTTATTGGAGTATAGTTGATTTATAACGTGTTTCAGAAGTACAGCAAAATGAGTCAGTTATACATATATCCCCTCTTTTTAAGATTCTTTTCCCATATAGGTCATTACAGAGTATTGAGTAGATTTCCCTGGGCTATACAGGAAGTTCTTATTAATAATCTATTTTATATATAGTAGTGTGTATGTGTCTTTCACTTTTCACTTTCATGCATCGGAGAATGAAATGGCAGCCCACTCCAGTGTTCTTGCCTGGAGAATCCCAGGGACAGGGGAGTCTGGTGGGCTGCCACCTATGGGGTCGCACAGTCTGACATGACTGAAGTGACTTAGCAGCAGTAGTGTGTATATGTCAGTCACAATTTCCCAGTTTATCTCTCCCCTTGGGCTCTTTTTTTTTTTTTTTAACATCATTATGAATTCATAGATTTTCAACTCATCCGATGTGTTAAGGGACTTCCCCGGTGACTCAGACAGTAAAGAATCTGCCTGCAATGCAGGAGACTCAGGTTCAGTCCCTGGGTCTGGAAGATCCCCTGGAGAAGGGAATGGCAACCCACTCCAACATTCTTGCCTGGAGAATTTTATGGACAGAGGAACCTGGCGGGCTATAGCCCATGAGATCCCCAAAACTCAGACACGACTAACACACACATCACCCACAATGTGTTAAGGCCGAGTGGTTTTTAACCCTTCAGTTCAATTCAGTCGCTCAGTCGTGTCCGACTCTTTGCGACCCCATGAATTGCAGCATGCCAGGCCTCCCTGTCCATCACCAACTCCCGGAGTTCACTCAAACTCACCTCCATCGAGTCGGTGATGCTATCCAGCCATCTCATCCTCTGTCGTCCCCTTCTCCTCCTGCCCCCAATCCCTCCCAGCATCAGAGTCTTTTCCAATGAGTCAACTCTCCGCATGAGGTGGCCAAAGTATTGGAGTTTCAGCTTTAGCATCAGTCCTTCCAAAGAACACCCAGGACTGATCTCCTTTAGAATGAACTGGTTGGATCTCCTTGCAGTCCAAGGGACTGTCAAGAGTCTTCTCCTCACAGTTCAAAAGCATCAATTCTCTAGCGCTTAGCTTTCTTCACAGTCCAACTCTCACATCCATACATGACTACTGGAAAAACCATAGCCTTGACCAGACGGACCTTTGTTGGCAAAGTAACATCTCTGCTTTTGAATATGCTGTCTAGGTTGGTCATAACTTTCCTTCCAAGGAGTAAGCGTCTTTTAATTTCATGGCTGCAGCCACCATCTGCAGTGATTTTGGAGTCCCCCAAAATAAAGTCTGACACTGTTTCTACTGTTTCCCCATCTATTTCCCATGAAGTGATGGGACCGGATGCCATGATCTTCATTTTCTGAATGTTGAGCTTTAAGCCAACTTTTTCTCTCTCCTCTTTCACTTTCATCAAGAGGCTTTTTAGTTCCTCTTCACTTTCTACCATAAGGGTGGTGTCATCTGCATATCTGAGGTTATTGATATTTCTCCCAGCAATCTTGATTCCAGCTTGTGCTTCTTCCAGCCCAGCGTTTCTCATGATATACTCTGCATAGAAGTTAAATAAACAGGGTGACAATACACAGTCTTGACGTACTCCGTTTCCTATTTGGAACCAGTCTGTTGTTCCATGTCCAGTTCTAACTGTTGCTTCCTGACCTGGATATAGGTTTCTCAAGACAGGTCAGGTGGTTTGATATTCCCATCTCTTTCAGAATTTTCCACAGTTTATTGTGATCCACACAGTCAAAGGCTTTGGCATAGTCAATAAAGCAGAAATAGATGTTTTTCTGGAACTCTCTTGCTTTTTTGATGATCCAGTGGATGTTGGCAATTTGATCTCTGGTTCCTCTGCCTTTTCTAAAACCAGCTTGAACATCAGGGAGTTCACGGTTCACGAATTGCTGAAGCATGGCTTGGAGAATTTTGAGCATTACTTTACTAGCAGTATGATTAGCATTTATTTGCATTTATGTTTCTAATTTGCATTCATTAGGTTACTGGTGCATTGGAACTTCTTATATTTATTAATCATTTATATCTGTTTTGAGAAAACATGCTATTTTGACCACATCACTATGAGAATTTTAGTGGTTGTTGCGATTGATTTGTAACTGCACATCAAGGCCAGCAGCCCCTCTTCTGTCCATTGCTAGAAACCATTTTCCTAATTGGTCGTTTGCCATTGAGAGTTGTTTACAACCTCTATTTTATGGAGTCAGATATTTTCCTTCATAAAGCAAAGAATTTTCCAGTCCCCCCTCACTGAGGCCTAATGGGATCAGAAAGCTGAACCCTAAGAGTTTACCTCCAGGCATTGGTTGGCGTCTAAACATTCACTGTGTTATCCTCACCTAACTATAGTCGGGTCCCTTGAGGCCAGAGGCCTGCCTCATTCCAGCACAGTCTGGATCCGTTTTTACTGAGACAGACTTGTTCTGACTGTCTTTCCTGTGAAGGTGGGAAGTGACTGAAATGATGAGCAGCTGCTAATCCGAGCACTGCCTGGAGGTTCCCGGGGCAGCCGGCCATAGTGTGGTCCCAGCAGTCGACTGCTGCCC
This sequence comes from Ovis canadensis, assembly GCF_042477335.2. Taxonomy (NCBI): domain Eukaryota; kingdom Metazoa; phylum Chordata; class Mammalia; order Artiodactyla; family Bovidae; genus Ovis; species Ovis canadensis. The sequence goes on from NC_091264.1 coordinate 31,801,427, forward strand.
GCCCCGTGGAGCCCCGCTCAAGTGACTGGCTCCATCGGGCAGCTGTGGGACAAAGCTTCAGACCTCAGGGTCTGTTCAGAAACCTCTTACCCAGATGGCAAGAGACTGAGTGGGTAGCACTTAGCAGCTCCACATGGTCTGCATGAGAGAGATGCCAACCAAGGCTTACCCTGGCTAAGAGATGGTTGTCATGGAATGCAGTTCCTCAAAGATCTTGAGCATAACAATCGCAAGCAATAGTGGCTAAGAGCCCAAACTCACATGATACTTAAGTTAATATGTGCCAGGCACTGTTCCAAACACGCTACATTGGTTAACATGTGAATTTACTTTTCGCAAGCCTAGGAGGTAGATACTGTTATTAGCACCATTTTATAGCTGCAGAAATGGAGACACCGAGAGGATAAACAGCTTGCCCAAGGTCATACACTCGGTAAGTGGGGGAGGAGAACTCGAGTCAGACAGTCTGACTCCAGACTCTGAGCTCTTGTTGCATCTCCATCCTGCCCGTACCCAGTGGGCCAGGGGTCTTAAAGTCATGCAGCTGTTCAGACTTCCCAGAGGGCATTTTGTTGCTAGCTGGCTTTACAGATGGGGAAACGGAGGCTCGAAGAACAGAGTGACTTGCTCAGAGCTGCCTGTGCAAGTCAGATGCAGGGCTTCTGTAGGCTCACTCATTTGGCATCCAAGTCAAACTTCTTGAACCTCCTGGGAACAGAATTGCCCTTAGACAGGTATTGTACAAAGAGCGGTTGCCTTTTCCTTTGAGAGGGCCCACATCTCTGGGTCTGGTGAACAGGGGAGTCTTACTCAGGACTTTGCTGAGTGGGTGGGTGCTGCTCTTGAGGTCTCATGGTCTGAGCCTGGGCTGGCCATTTCTGGAAGATGACTTCTTTGCCCTTGCGTGAGGAGCAGCCAGCTGAGTTCCAAGAGGAGCAGGACTGCTGGGTCAGGAGTTCTGGAAAAGTCTGGTGGGAAGTGCCCCACTGTCTTCTTGCTCCTGGCCTAATGGCTCAGACCATTTTTAGATGTCAGGAAGTGTAACAGTATGGTACATTTATCTTGATGAATAATGGAAGAGCCCAGGGAAGGTACTGTACTTTTCCTGGTGAATTATTTACCAGGAGCCTCTAATTTGAGGCTCTCCATTTTAAGTGGTCTGGATTGGGAGCATCTAGAGCCCCACTCCCCCACCCCTCCCAAGTACAGGTTAGCTGAAACCGTCCGTGTCTCGTGTTATACTGGGCAGACCTGTGACCTGTTGCCAGAGACTCTGAGTGTGGAGTCCCCGTGGCTTCTGGGTTGGCTGGCAGGAGGGGCTGGGGAAGACGTCCCTGCCAGAGATGCCCTGTGAGGGGTTTCCCTTGGCCAGAGGAGGCTGGGGTCGGTGGGGCTGGAGGCTGCTCTGCAGGCGTGGAGGATCCTTTGTGTGCTTGTCTGTGTGTGCATACATATATGCTCCGTGTCTTTCTTTTTCTTCTCTCTCGGACTGTGTTACTCTGTTCTCCGTTTGTCTCTGCCTATTGATCTGGGTCTCTCTGTGTGTCTCTCTCTTTCCGGCTGCCCTCCCTCCCCACTCCCTTCCCCCCTCTACCACCTCTCCCTTCCCGCATTTCTCGGTCTCCCTCCAGCCCCCCTCTTCCTCTTCTCCCTGTCTTCCTCTTTTCTTCATCAGTGTCTGCTTCTCTCCCTCTCTCTCTGCGTGACTGTAGAGGCCTGGGAGAGGCACCTCCTGGGATGGAGGGACAGCCAGTTCCAGACTTAAGTGAAGCCAGATCTTGGTGCCTTCCAGACCCTGACTTAAAGATCGACAGAGTAGGCATAAAATAAACTTTAGGTCTTTGTCATTTTTTTGGCTATCCAGTTATTGCATCAGCCACTCTTAGGGGCTTTTTTCCCCCTTCTTCTAGCTATTTGTGTATACTTTATGCTTTATAACATCCCCGCCCCCGAAAGTCAGTTATCCCCAGGCTTTAAGCATCTGGTAATGAGTTGCAAGTTTTTGGTGCTTTTAAAAATAACTTACAAGGAATGGTTTCTGTCCCTTATTCTTCAGATTATATTTTCCTCATCTGTTGTTACTGATTTGGAGATTAAAATACATCTTCGTAGAAAAAAAAAAATCTTCTGCCATCTTTAGCCAGAATGCTTTTTTGAAACAGCTGATTTTTCAAAAACGACATTTTTTTGCTTATTGTCATTAAAAAAAAAAGGCAAATCATCAGTGGTGCAGTTAAGAAAGAAAAGAATAAAATTGGGCTTTACCTTATTAGAGAGTTTAGATTTTAAGCCATGAAGTGAAGTTTATAAGGAGTCAAGGAAGTGTCTGATGCTTTGATTCTAATTAAGTAGCTGGCCTGCCTTCCCCCTCCCGCTCTGTCCCTTGATCTCCACCCTCCCCCAGCTGGGCAAGACTCAATTGAGTGATGCTGGAGCTGTGACCCCAGCTGCAGTAGTTGATCCTCGCCATAAGATAGCTTTCCCCGCGGACATTTCCTCGGCCACATGTGGTAGCTGAGGGGTTGAATGAAGAGCTTTGGATGGCTGCAGCAAATCTGTCCGCAGAAGGCAGCAGGGGCCTCTGTGAAATCCCGCCCCTATACCCTCCAAGGCAGCCTAGAGGCCTGGAGGGCACCTTCACCTCTTTTTAAAAATTTTCCTGAACTTAAAAATTTTTTTAACTTATTTTTATATCTGGCTGTGCTGGGCCTTCATTGCTGCTCAAGGGCTTTTTCTCGTTGTGGCGAGCAGGGGCTGCTCTCTAGCTGCAGTGCAAGGCCTTCTCATTGTGGTACCTTCTCTCGTTGTGGAGCACAGGCTCTAGGCACGTGGGCCTCAGTAGTTGCGGTTCTCGGACTCTGGAGCACAGGCTCGATAGCTGTGGCGCACGGGCTTAATTGCTCCTTGTCGTGTGGGGTCTTTCCGGACCGGAGGTCGAACCCATGTCTTCTGCATTGCCAGGAGGATGTTTTTAGCCACTGGACCACCAGGGAAGTCTGCACCGTTGCCTCTTGAAGCCAATGGCTCTCGCAAGCCACCTCTGTTTTTCTGGGTTCTTCTCTTTGTGTTTCAGGTTGAGGCTTAAAGCCTGGAGCATCTGTTTTCCTGGGTGGGTTTCCAGAAGCAGCTGTTGGCCAGACAGGTGGAGAAGGAAAGAAAGGAAGGCTGAGGGAAGGGCACTTGGAGGAGGGTGTCGGGCCGCCTTGGTCCCCGGCACATGTGTTTGGCATCGCCGCGCGTCAGCGACTGTGTGGCAAGTGCAGCCCATCGCCGCAGGCCCTGCGCGGCTCGTGCTTTCCACATCACACATAGCAGAGTGATTTCCTCACATTCCCCACTCTTGTCTGCTCCGGGAAGTGGTTTGCAGAGCACTTCTAAATATAAAAGTATGAGACTGCCTCCCTCTCTTATCCCTTTGAAACCAGCTGAAGGCCAACCTCTTTAGTCACATTTTGGGTTTGAGGGGAGGAGGATGGAGGGGAAGGGAGAAGCTGGGGGAGTGTGTGCCTGCATGCGTGTCTTCCCGGGCTCTGCTGGTCCCCAGATGCGTGGGGGGAGCCGCTCGAGGCTGGTTGCGGTGCTGGAGGGGCACACGAGAGGAGGGTGGAGGCTCAAGGACTGACTTTCAAACTGTGGGCAGGTATGTTCAGCCACTTACTTGTTTTAAAATTTTTCATTTTCTTCTTCCTTCCCCATGCCCAACAGTATGTTATTCTCCTGGGGAAAAACAGCAGGATGTAGGCAATGGCCACAGGGAAAGCACTTTGGGACATAGTGCTGAAGGGGATAAAGTGGGAAGCAGAGGGAGAGATAATGCATTTATATAGGGTAAAAATAGCCACATGTAAAACCACAGTCACCTCTGACCAGAGCACGTACAAAGAGAGGATTTACATTAAGCAGGACGGAGCAGTTGTTGGAGGTGGCCTTGGGTAGAAGGGAATAAAATGAAAGAAATGAAGAGCAGCCAGAGTGGCAACGTGGAAAAAACACAGGGTCGTCCCTGGTGGTCCAGTGGTTAAGACGTCACCTTCCAGCGCACAAGGTGTGGTTGGGGAGCTAAGATCCCATGTGTCTCCTGGTCAAAAAGCTGGAACATAAAACAACAGAGCCGATAGTGTAATAAATTCAATTGAGACTTTAAAAAAATGGTCCACATCCAAAAAAAAAAAAGCACATAGATGTGGGAGTCAGATCTAGGGGCGGTTCCCCCACCCACCCCACCCTCACTGGGATAGCCTTGACCCCAGTTTCCGCCTCTGTGAAATGAGGCTGGTCTCAGTGGAGGGTTCTTTGGATGAGAAATAATGTGTCTATGAAATAAGGGCCGACGAGAGCAGACAGAGTGGCTAAGGCCGCACCGACCAATGGAACGTTTTGCAGAGACAGAAGTCTGACATCTGTGCTGAGCAGTACAGTGGCCGCTAGCCACACGCAGCTCCTGAGCACTTAGAGTGTGACTGGTGTGGTGGAGGAAATGAGCTCTCAGTTTCGTTTCATTTCAATTAAGTTACATTTGAATAGCTGCATGTGGCTAGTGGCTGCCATATTGGCTGCTGCTAAGTCACTTCAGTCATGTCCGACTCTGTGCGACCCCATAGACAGCAGCCCACCAGGCTCCCCCATCCCTGAGATTCTCCAGGCAAGAACACTGGGGTGGGTTGCCATTTCCTTCTCCAATGCATGAAAGTGAAAAGTGAAAGTGAAGTCGCTCAGTCATGTCTGACCCTCAGCGACCCCATGGACTGCAGCCTTCCAGGCTCCTCCATCCATGGGATTTTCCAGGCAAGAGTACTGGAGTGGGGTGCCATTGCCTTCTCTGGCCATATTGGCTAGAACAGGTCAAAGGGATGTTTTAACTTCTTTAAGAGGTAGGGAAGGGACTTCCCTGGTGGTCCAGTGGCTAAGACTGTGAGCTCCCAACGCAGGGGGGCCCAGGTTTGAGTCCTGATTGGGGAACTAGATCCCACATGCCATAACTAAGACCTGGCACAGCCAAATTAAACAAATAAATATTTAAAAAAAAAAAAAAACAGGGAGGATTTTCCCTCATTAGTGGAGTTGAGATCACTCCATCTAAAGGACAAGGATTCATGATGGGGAATTTGGGGTGTATGCTTGTTGACTTAGAGATGGCTAAAAAGAGCTCAGAAAACTGAATCTCCCAGCATTTTCCGAACCTGTCTTGAAAATAAATAGATGAAGTCAGGTCCAGCTAGTCCCATAGTAGTGGTTCCCAGGCTGTCCTCTGCTTTGCCCTCTGCTTTGACAGGAAAGGCTCTGGGAAGCTCACACCCAGTCCCACCCTGGCACTGTTCTCAGTGTGGTGTCCCTGGGCCCCTCCCCACCACACCTGGGAGGTAGACCTGCTTGGGGCCTGGGTCTGAACCCCACCCCCCACCCCAATGAATGGCTGTCAAGCCTGCATTGAGTCCTTTTCCATCTTCTCTGGAGGGTGAGCACTGGACCCTTTGTCCCCTTCGGGGTCCCTGAGCACACCGGCTGAGCATCCCTGAGGTCTTCCTGCCTCCTCTCCCAGGCTCTTGGTCTGCAGCAGCCCCCTTGCCTGCCTGCAGTGTCTATCATTTCCACAGTCCCCTCTCTGGTGTCTTCAGGAGATGGCTGGCTGCAGTCTCTCCCTCTCTTTGAGGCTGAGGATAAACGTGGAGGGTGCAGAGGACCCCTGGTTCCCCCTGACGGTTCTGTCCCCATCTCAAGCCCCCATTGCTCATCAGGCCTTTGGACTCCCCAGGGACCACCTTGCCCAAGGGAGTTTAATCTGGATTCCATAGTTCCCTGGAACCTCTGAGATTTCTTACTTCTCTGAGGAATATGCAGCCATTTGTGGGTCTATACCTAATACGGTTTTCATTTGAATATCCTTGGGGTCAGAAAAGAATCACGAAAACTGAATGAGGAAACTGAGGCCCGGAAAGGATAATTAACTTGGCCAGGACTGGATCACAGTAGATGCAGAGCAAGATTTCAGGTCAGGTAACTCTTTTTTTTTTTTTTTAGTTTATTTTTATTTATTATAAAAATTTCATTATTATTTGTTAGTCTGCGTTGGGATCTTTGGTTGTCCCCTGTGAACTTTTCGTTGTGGCACGTGGGATCTAGTTCCCTGACTGGGGATTGAATCTGGATGCTCTGTAATGGAAACACAGAGTCTTAGCCACTGGCCCACCAGGGAAGTCCCCAGGTAGACTCTTAAGTGCCTTCATCTCCCCGTAAATGCGTGTATGGTATTTGCTGTGTGGCCCAGGCCCTCTGGAGGGGCACAGGGTACCGTATTGGGCACGGATGTCTCCCCCCGCCAACTCCGCGAGCTTGCAGTCTAGCTTGGGAAATACAGCTCTCGGTCACAGCACAGGCGGGTGTCTCAGGGGTATCACAGGCAGTGAGCTCTCAGTGCAAGGGCATGGCTGAGGCAGAGGCCGGATCTCCTGGGGAGGCAGATTGCAAGCTGAGCCCCGGGAATGGCAGCAGCTTGTTAGCAGTGATGCTGGTCCCCGGTTTGCAGCTCCCAGCTGCCTCTGACCTAACACCTGCCATTTATAGCATCACTCTTAACCCTCCCGGGGCTGGCCCTACATGTAGTGCGTGGGCTTTGGGGGCTGGCTGTGCAGCTGGAGGCCAGGGAGGGGGCAGGAAGGGGACTCTGGCCAGCCAGCGCTTTGTTCCTGTGACTGCCTCTCTTGGGCTCAGCGAATCCAGGGCTAGGTCTTGGAGACTGTCCAGTCACATCCTCGCAGTTCTCTAATATTTACAGGTAATAGAACTACCTGGTGTGGGGGTGGCCACTAGCCAAGGTCACTCTACTTGTCAGGGGTTGTATTAAGACTAGAACCTAGGTCTCTCCAGCCTATGTTCCTTCTGCCTGATCACACTGCCTCACTCTGGCTGGGTATTTAATTCATTGCTGCTTCCTTGGAGACATCATAGCCGTTTAAGGGCTCCTAAGGGAGAGAGATACGTCCTAGATATGGTCCCCTCGGCCCAGCAGAAGAGGAGTTTGGTGCCGGGGTCGCATGGTGTGGCTTTTGGCTGGGGGTCTGCGGGTGCTTTTTCCTTTTTAAGGTAAATTTAGCCGTGCCAGATCTTAGTTTTGATACGTGCGATCTGATTCCCTGACCAAGGATCAAATCAGGGGCCCCTGCACTGGGAGTCTGGAGTCTTAGTCCCTGAACAACCAGGGAAGTCCCTGGGAAGCTTCTCAAACCACATCTCCCAACTGCTGTGTCTGCCCCTCTCGGTTCAGATGCATGTGATACTGGACACGAAGACCTACTCACGCTGTTAGAGATTCATCCTTCCGCTCCAGGGCCTCAGAGGAACAGGCAGGGGAGGACTGAGGTGTGGCTTTCATCTAAGGTAGAAGCGCTGGCCCGCTGGGTTGTTTCTGCCCTAATCCCTGGTGAGTTTGCTCCATTTCTCTAATCCGGATGTGGGAGCCTCTCCAGATATTTACAGTTAAATCCCAGGACAGGAAAACTCAGCTGGTTCCCTGGCTCTGCTCCTTCCCACGTGGCTCCGAGCAAGGGCTGTGGTGGCCTGTGGAGGACTGGGGGCTGCTGGCGAACCTTGGGCCTTTTGTAGACTCTGGGGAGATGGGACGGGGCTGGAGCCCTGTGATCTGCCTCTGGGTCTTGGAGTCAGCCGAGGTGGATCCTCAGCGACCCTCTGAACTCTGAGGTTCTAGGGTGTGTCCTTAAACAGGGTTGCTGGTGGGTATTGGTGGTGGTGGATGGGGACACTCCAGACCCCCCAGATTCACAAACCCCGCTGCGGTGTAGTGTGTTCCTGCCGGCCCCGGGGGAACTGGGAAGACGAGTTGGACTGCTGCAAATAACTTTTTCCTGCAGACACTGATTTGTAAACCCCCTCCATGCCCCCCACCCCACCAATGACTCATGCCTGTGAGCCAAGGGCCCTGGGGGTAGCCTGGAGCAGCTGAAAGTGCATCAGTGAGACCCCTCAAATCCGAGGGGCTGGGTGCATTGGCCCCTCGGGAAGGAGTTGGGTAGAGACCTTGGTACCCCTGGGGCCTCTCCCTTGGTGCCCTTAGGGTTTCTGGATGGAGGGGACCTGTGAGCAGGGCTGTCCTCCTGTGGGTGAGGGGGCCTGGGGGCTGCTGTCTTTCCTGGCACGGAGCCCTTGTGCCCCTTGGGTTGAGGGCTGCCTCTCCTGGCCTGTGTCCTGATGCTGTCGCCCCAGGTGGGGCACAGGAAGTTGGCAGACATCTCCCTTGGGTCCATACGGCACAATATGAGCTTCCTTGGTTAGGGCTCTCTAGGTCCCCCTGGGAGGATGTCCCACAGGGGTGTGGGGCCTGGAGCCAGGGACTGAGTCTTAGGTGTGGAGGGGTCAGCCTCGTGTGTGGGAGAGGTCACAGTCATGATCACACGCACCCCCGTGCAAGATGCCTGGCCCGGGGCCAGCCAGGGTCATGTTGGTGCCTCTGCCTGGCCCCAAGACAGCTGTGTGAAGGATGGCACTTCTTACTAGGAGGGAGAGAAGGTAGATGGAATCCCCTGGGGTCAGGTTTGGTGGGTGCTAGGGTTTCCCTAGTGGCTCAGACAGTAAAGAATCTGCCTGCAGTGCAGAAGACCCGGGTTGGATCCCTGGGTCAGGAAGATCTCCTGGGGGAGGGCACGGCAACCCATTCCAGTATTCTTGCCTGGAGAATCCCATGGAGAGAGGAGCCTGGCAGGCTGCAGTCCTTAGGGTTGCACAGAGTCGGACACGACTGAAGCAGTGGAGCACGCGTGCACTCACAGGACCTCTAGAGCCCAGGGATGTCTTTTCGAGACCAGGAGGACTAGCCCCTGGGAGATGGGTCATTGAGTGGCCCAGATAGATCCTTGGACCGAAGTAGCTGAAATTACTTCAGAGCAGAAAAACTTCCTGCTGCTCTCTGCTCTCCATAAAATCATGTTTACACATATGTGTGCGCACTCATGCACACGTATACACACATGGGTCGACTGGGCCTGGGGCCCAGAGAGCAGCAAGGAGGGCAGGCACCAAACCAGATGCTTGCTGGGGGGTGGGGAGCCGGAGTTGGGCCACTGCCCACCCAGCCCTTTCTCGAGGGGCTGGGGCCAGGGCCCAGGCAGAGTGAGTGTCTGCATATAGATGGCTGTTGGGGAGCCAAGGAAATGGCTTGGAAAATGTCCTTATTGGGTATTTGCAGCTCCAGCTTCGTTGGGGTCGTGCCTGGTGTGGGCAGATGGCTCTGTCTGCCAGTTTTGGTGGTGGGCGGTGTTCTTGAGCCCGCCCTGTGCCCTCCGGGCGCTCTGGGCCATGCTGTGGGCTTTTCATTTATGAATCCACTTAGTCTCATGCGGCCCGAGTGCTAGGAGTGGGGTTCTCGTTTCATGGCAAGGGAGAAGGTCCAGAGAGGCCAGTGGAGGTGGCGTTGCTAGGGAGTCGAAGCTGCTCTGCTGAATGGCCACCTCAAGGGTCACGTGGGCCAGAGCACGGAGGGCCAGGCTGTGAAAGGGGGGCAGCTTTGAGAGGCCCAGGACTGGTACACTTTCCTCACAGACTTTCTCCAGACCACAGCGCTGGGACATCCTAAAGTCAGGATTGTGCTAGGGACTGTACCACCTCGATCCCCCCAAAGCCTTCCTCCTCCTCTTCCATTGTTCAGCCGAAGCTTTCAAAGAGCTCCTACTTCCCCAAACCCTCCTCGGTCTGCCCGTTTCCCCCTACAAAAGATCAGACCAGCCTGTCCTGCAGACGGTGAGATGGCCGGACTGGGTGCCCCTCGCAATGTCTTCTCAGTGAAGTGGGTGTTGAGGCTCCGAGCCGGTCTCTGGTGTGGGGAGCCCAGTGGTCAGGATGTGAGCTCAGAGCAGGGGCCAGGGTCTTAGAGGAGGCCTGGTGGCTGCCCTCCCTGCCTTCTGTAACATCTGAAGCCTGCCCCCGCCAAGCAGTAACCAGGACCTGCTGTGAGCTGACGTCAGGACACAGGGCCCCTCGGGGCTAGCTTTGATGTTCCCCAGGCCCTGTCGAGGGGGTGCGGGGGGCTCTGAGTGGCAGTCTGGGAATGCAGTATCTCACCACAGTTCCGCCAGTGCAAGAGGGGGACGGGATGCTGGATGGAGGCTGAGCTGGGGTCCCTCTGAGTCATGCCATCTCTCCCAACTCGGGTTTCTGTGGCAAGGGGTCTGTGCTTCCTGCACCCTCGCAGCCCCTTTCCCTCCACCTCACCCCCCGACCTGACGATCCATTCAGAACTTGCCCGCGGTGGCAGCTGCTTCCCATCTGGGGTCTGGGAGGGCATTGGGCCTTGCATGGGGGGAGCTTTATAACATCCCTAGAACTTGCATCTTTGGGCAGGAAGCGTGATGATGGTTAGGATGACGGTAGCTGCCTGCTGAGTGGGCTCATCCAAGGCATTGCACAAGAAATCACTGCATTTGCGAGTCACGAGAGGGTGAGAGAAAGCTGGGCTTCCCACTGTGTTCCTTGCACAAGGTCAGGCTCACCGAATGTGGCTGTCAGGGTTGAGTCGGATCTGACAGCAAACCCTTACAGCTAACCTCCTGTGGGTGGGTGAGCCTCCTGGTCCCCACTGTGTCTGGAGAGGCTGAACGGGAAAGTGGGGGTCGTCTACACTTGGAGGCAGATAAACTCTCTCCGTCTTTGATGAGCATCTGTAGTTCTGGGTTGAAGGTCCCCAGATTTGAATGAGTCATGTGCACAGAGGCCCACTGGGGCCTCCGCCCGAGGCTGCCTATCTGTGTCAGGAGTGGCTGTCAGGAAGTGTTCCGGATGCTTCTGTGCCTGCCAGCTCTCGCCCCGCACTCCTTTGAGGTTACCTCCATTCAGCCGGTGTTCACTAAGCACCTTTGTGAGCTTGGTGTTATCTGTGGGAGATGTGTCTCTCTCTGTACCTGGCTGCAGGGAGTGAGACCCATTCTGGGCTCAGATATTTCCAAGACTGATTTGGAGTTCTTGGGCAGGGCTGGGAAGAGTGTGGTGTGGGTATGGAGGCGGGCTCCTTGGGTCACGGTCCCGGCTCTGCCACAAACGAGCTGTTTGAACTTGAGCAAATCCCTTCATCTCTCTGGACCTCAGTTGACTCATCCAGCTTACTCAGGGAGGGCAGGGACCGCACTCCAGTGCAGTGTTTGGAAGCTAGTGGGGGTGTTTGGGTTGTGAGGGTGACTGGGGGCAGCTTTGCTGATTGGCAGAGGATGGGATAGCCCAGCGTGGTGGAGAATTACCCCATCCAGGGAGCCGGCAGGAACCTGCTGAGAAGTAATGGGGGAGCGCCCGGCTCCTTTCAGCGCTGTGTGTCTTGCACGCTGGTCCCTTTAGAATGTTGTGAGATGGACCAACATCAGGGGCAGCCCCTCCTCTGGACCTAGCCCTGGGGGATCCTGGACTTGTCTTGATGCTCACATTAAAAAACATTTTTTAAAATTTATTTGGCTGTTCTGGGTCTTAGCTGAGGCAGGCGGGATCCATTTCCCTGACCAGAGATGGAACCCAGGCCCTCCAGATTGGGAAGGCAGAGTCCCAAGGACCACCGGGGAAGTCTCCTTGACACTGACTTTATGAGGAGACTGGTTCTTGTGGCCTAAAGAACCACTCCCCCTTCCATGCCCAGGGACTTGGAAGGGGCTCCAGTGGTTTGGGAAGGGGTAGGCAGGACCCCATTAGTCTCTCCCTTCCAGCCCTTGCGGGCCCGGTTTGGCCAGAGGCAGAGCCTGCTTCTTCACGTAGCAGCCCCAGGTGGTCTGTTTCCCCTCCCTGGAGGGGCGGCACAACCCCCTCTGTGCCATCACCCACACTCCCCCCCCCGCCCCCCGCAGCGGGTGTTCCGGGCCCCGAAGCTCCGGGCCCCAGCTGGGCGCCCACGCAGGCCAGGAACAAAGCCCAGTGTGTTATTCCTGTGCGGCAATCGTGCCACCTGCCCGGCCCTGCCCTCTGCCTCTCCCGCCCATCTGTTGCTCTCCCAGGCCCTTCACCCGCCCCTTTGTTTGGTCCACCTTTGGTTGCAGGGCCCCTTTCTATGAGGGTGCCCTCCTGGCCCCGGCCAGAGCTGAACTGTAGCCATGCAGGAGGGGGAGACCTGGGCCCACTTAGCTCACCTCTCAGTTAGCCCGGAAGAGCCAGCCTTGGACGCAGATGGATCCCTAGGATTGGAGAGTAGGAGGTGGGGTGGCCCCGGCATGTCGTGTGGAATAACAGCAGATCCAGAGAATACTGGCTTCTCCTGTGATGGGACGGGTTCTCCCAGAGACGCCCCTGGGGAATGCTGGACCGCGGAGTGTCTGTGGGTGGGATTCAGAGCCCCCCACCTCTGATGCTGGACCCTCAGCAGATGCGTGAGAGCCAGTAATCCTTCTGAGAAGCTCTTTGGATCATGCTTTAGCTCTGCTCTGTGACCTGGGTTCTGAAGATGGCAGTGAGGGTTGCTTGTTAATGTTCCCCACTCCTCGGTCCAGCATCTCCTGTGATCTGATCCCATAGCCGCGGTCTCTTTTTCCTCTAGGGAGAGTCCTGTGCGGCATTAACCCCCTCCCTCCTCCAGCCCTTGGAACTCTCTCCCCTTCAGCATTCTAGAGACACCGACTGCCCACATCATTCATTTAGCATGAGTTTTGCCTTTGTCCTGTGTCCCGCCTCCAGACCAGCCCCCTGGAGGGTACTGCGCCTTTGTTTCCCGCAGAGTACCCAGCACAGTGTAAACGTTCCTCAGTAGACAGTTGATGTGTCGTGAGCCTTCTCACTTGCACTTGTTGGACACCTCCTGTGTACAGGCCGATGGGCGGTGGTGTTAGGACGGTGGCTGTAGCTCCCCGTGACCCTGTCTTTCCTGTGTTCCCCGCCTGCAGGTGCCCAGGCGGCCATTGTCTTCATCAAGGAGCCATCTTCCCAAGACGCGCTGCAGGGGCGCCGGGCGCTGCTCCGCTGTGAGGTTGAGGCCCCGGGCCCAGTGCACGTGTTCTGGCTGCTGGACGGGGCTCCCGTCCAGGACAGCGAGCGGCGCTTCACCCAGGGCAGCAGCCTGAGCTTCGCGGCTGTGGACCGGCTGCAGGACTCGGGAGCCTTCCAGTGCGTGGCTCGGGATGAAGTCAGCGGAGAAGAGGCCCGCAGCGCCAACGCCTCCTTCAACATCAAATGTGAGGGCCAGGGGGCTGTGTCTGCCCCCATGAGACCCTCAGTTCCTGAACCCTGCGGGGGGACCCCCTCCTTTGCCTCAGCTCCTCCCATCTCCAGTTGAACGGGGCAGGGAGAATGCGGCTGAGGTCAGCTCTCTGCTTGTGTGGACAGGAGGAAGTTAAAAGGTTTTATTTCCAAGGGCTGTGTTTCCCCCTTCAAGTCTTGGACCGAAGATCTGCAGGATAGTTTTGCAAATGGCAGGAGCCGTGAGGCAGGGTGGCCCTGTGTCGCTTGGCCTCCGAGCCTCCAGGTTCCAGCCTTTCCTGCTTGTCCTCCTTCCCCTCTGCTCTCCCTCCCTTGCTCTGCCCCACGCCCCTCACTCTGCAACCTTGGCCTCCGCTCCAGGGCTCGAGACCGGTCCCGTGGTCCTGAAGCATCCGGCCTCGGAAGCTGCAATACAGCCCCTGACCCAGGTCACACTGCGTTGTCACATTGATGGGCACCCTCGGTAAGGAGACTTTGGGGAGGGGAGGGAAAGGGTGGTTGTTCTTGACTGGCAGACCTGTCTTCCCCAACTGTGGCCTCTGCCGCCACCCGCCCGCATGCTGCTCCACCCTGGGCCCTGGACACTGGAGAAGGGGCAGCTTTGTGCTGTGGAGTGATCCTGGGAGCTGGGAAATCTAGAATCTCTGCCAGATTCTGCCCCCGAGATGCTGTGCCTCTGTGCAAGTCATGGTCCCTCTCCAGGCCTCAGTTTCCCCATGTGTAAACTGAGGGGTCTAGCCCTGACTCTCCGGTTTTGCACCCTTCCTACCGGCCACCTGAGAACACTCCCTCCCCCACCCCCCTGCTGCTGATCCTCTTGGGCCCCCGCAGACCCAGCTACCAGTGGTACCGAGATGGGAGCGCCCTCTCTGACGGTCAGAGCAACCACACGGTCAGCAGCAAGGAGCGAAACCTGACCCTCCGGCCAGCCGGCCCTGAGCACAGCGGCGTCTACTCCTGCTGTGCCCATAATGCCTTTGGCCAGGCCTGCAGCAGCCAGAACTTCACCTTGAGCATCGCTGGTGAGCCCGGGGGGGTGGGGGGTGGGGGTGGGGGTGGGGAGCTGGGGACGGGGGAGGGGTCTGCCGGCCTCGCCTGCTCATGTATCCGTGCCTCCCCCACCCCAGATGAGAGCTTTGCCAGGGTGGTCCTGGCACCCCAGGATGTGGTAGTGGCAAGGAATGAGGAGGCCATGTTCCACTGTCAGTTCTCAGCCCAGCCGCCCCCGAGCCTGCAGTGGGTCTTTGAGGATGAGACCGCCATCACTAACCGCAGCCGGTAAGGTCTTAAAAGTTGTGTGGGCACTCACGCTCAGTCGCTTCAGTCGTGTCCGATTCTGCGACACTGTGGACTGTAGCCCTCCAGGCTCCTCTGTCCAGGCAAGAATACTGAAGTGGGTTGCCGTACTCTCCTCCAGGGGATCTTCCCAACCCGGAGTTTGAACCTGCATCTCTTACGTCTCCTGCACTGGCAGGTGGATTCTTTATAGGTTGTTCTTTAAAGGATGTTAAAGAACCTCTTAAAGGGAATGAGGTTCTTACCACCGGTATCCTAGATCTATGCATGGAATTACCTCAGCTTTCCAGCAGATGGCAGTAGAATGTCTTCCTGTTACAAAGTGAGCCCAACAAAGGGACACATCTCCATGAAGGGCATCTTTTCCCACTTCCCGCAGACACATGGTGTGAGCCTGCGGTGACTCGGTCCTCCCCCACTTCTGCCCATATGGGTCTTCTGGGATGGGGGTCAGCAACTCAGGGGTGGAGGGACACGGGGAACTTGGGTGATCACATTGTAGACAAGAAGGTCCCAGATGGTAAAGACACCTTACACACACACACACACACACACACACACACACACACTTTCTGGGAAGAAGCAAACATTTCCAGAAATTGCTAGGAGGTGTCAGGCCCCCCTCAGGGACACTTCTGTCCTCATCCAGGCCCTAGAGAGCAGAGAGCACCTTGGTGGTGCCAGGTGTAGCTGTGGTCCTTGGAGGAGTGGCTCCCCAGGCTGGGGGCGGGGATCCCACTCGGCTGCAGCCCTGAGGACATCACCTGTGGTCTGTCTGGTACAGCTGTGGGGCTTCTGATGCGGGAGCTTCTGCTCTACCAGCAGGCTTATCTCGACTGCCTGGGAAGGTGGCCCCCGTCTCCACAGGTGCACGTCAACTCCTTGATTCCTCCCACTCACACCACTGCTGGCTGGCTGTCCCAAAGCCGCGTCTCTTGTAGTTAAAATACACACTCCCACACACGTGAACAAATGCACGCACGCACATGCACACACATGCGCGCACCAGCACGGCGTGTCGGCTTCCTTCTCTCTGCCCTGTTCCTGGCTGATCCTTTCCTGCGTACCTGGCCTGCACAGGTCAGGGTTCCACTGGCTCCCTTCTGGAGCAAGGCCCCTGGGCCACTCCTTGCCAACATCAGTCTCTCCCCTCTGCAGTCCCCCGCACCTCCGCAGAGCCACGGTGTTTGCCAACGGGTCCCTGCAGTTGGCCCAGGTCCGGCCGCGCAACGCAGGGGTCTACCGCTGCATAGGCCAGGGCCAGAGGGGCCCTCCCGTCATCCTGGAGGCCACGCTCCACCTGGCGGGTGAGTCCGAGGGTCTGGGGGCTGCCTTCAGCGTTGTTGGCCATGTAGAGGTTTAGCTTCCTATTTCCCACTCAGAGCAGCTTGGAGGGCGGAGGGCTGAAGAAGATGCCTGGGGTCGGAAGAGGAGGTTCTGGGGGTCCCGGGGAGGGCTTGTGCTGAGAACGGGGAAGTGGGCTGCAGAGAATATCAGGTGTCCCGGATCCCGTGGTAAGCCGGCTGTCTGCTCCCGTCCCTACAGAGATTGAAGACATGCCGCCATTCGAGCCACGGGTGTTCACGGCCGGCAGCGAGGAGCGGGTGGCCTGCCCGCCCCCCCAGGGTCTGCCAGAGCCCAGTGTGTGGTGGGAGCACGCAGGAGCCCGGCTGCCCGCCCACGGCAGGGTCTACCAGCAGGGCCACGAGCTGGTGTTTGCCAGCACTGCTGAGAGCGATGCTGGTGTCTACACCTGCCACGCGGCCAACCTGGCCGGTCAGCGGCAACAGGATGTCAACATCACTGTGGCCAGTAAGCTCCTGTTCCCTGAAGGGCGAGGAGGGGAGGAGCCCCGGTCCCAGGGAGTCTTAGGCTCTGGCTGTGATAATGCTCAGAGTCAGCCCTGGAGCTCTCCTGAGGTCACCCCTCAGCTCTGAGCCCTGCTGACATGGGATCCATTCCTCTGCTGGACGGTGATATTGGAGTGGAGGGTGGTGAACCAGACACAGAGGTTGGGGTGACAGCCCTCCCTGAAAGTGGTCCTCTGGCTGCAGCGGACAGGGCACTAGAGACCCGGTCACACTCTGTCCCCAGTGCACAAAGTGACCACGATAGAGAGTTACCTGCTTTGCTAGGGCTCAGTTTCCTCATCTATTAAAATAGAGCTGATAACCCATGACCTCCCTTACAAGATGGTCAGAAAGATCAGTGAAGCAGGTAAAAAAGACTTTTTTTTCCTTATTGGGAATGTGATATGGACAAAGTTATAGGTAGTAATTACTGTATCTGTTATACTCGCCAAATTTCTACAAAGAACTATCCAGCGTGACACTGTGACCTGGAGAAGGTGTAGCGCTGTGCCATGGAGCGATCCTGGGAGCTGGGAAATCTAGAATCTCAGCCAGATTCCACTTTGAAACCTGCAACATCACGTTATAAAGAGATGCAAGGGATGGGAGGACTGTTAACAGGCATCTTGGCACACAGTCTGCCCCACCAAGTCAGAGGATGAGAAGTCCTTCCAGGAACTGAGCCTGAGTGCAACATTTTCAAAAGATGACTCTGGCTGTTCTGAGAAGACTAGATTGTTAGGGTCAAGACTCTAAACAGGAAAGCAGTTAATAGATGACCGTAATTATCTTGGAGATGTTGAAGGGACTTGAACAGAGGTGATAGCGGTGGAGGCAAGAGGTGGTGAAGTTCAGATACATTTTATTTCTTAGAAAAATTATTTATTTGGCTGCACTGGCTTGTAGTTGTGACACGCTAGACCTTCAGTCTTTGTTGTGGCATGTAGGGTCTAGTTCGCTGATCAGGGATTGAACCTGGGCCCCCTGCATTGGGAGCACAGAGTCTTAGCCACTGGACCACCCGGGAAGTCCTGGGATAACATTTTAGAGCTGAGGTAGATGGGGTTTGTGTAGAATGAATGTGATTGGGTGAGGTTGCAGGGAATGCCATAG
Organism: Ovis canadensis; assembly: GCF_042477335.2. NCBI lineage: Eukaryota > Metazoa > Chordata > Mammalia > Artiodactyla > Bovidae > Ovis > Ovis canadensis. The sequence continues at coordinate 31,818,853 of NC_091264.1, forward strand.
AGAGAGAAGTCAGCTAAGTTTTTGGCCTATACGATTGGCTGGATAGCGGTCTGTTTACTGAGAGCAAACTATGATGAGCAAGTTTGGGGAGAAATCAAGCATTCTCTTTTACACATATAAAAGTGCCTGTTAGATATCCAGCTGGAGATGCCAATAGGATTTGCAGGTCTGAAGTTCATGGGGGAGGTCAGGAGCCAGGCTCTAGGTTTGGGACTCATCTACTTGGATAGTATTGAAGGCCATCAACTGGCCATTGTTCCAGGGAATATTTAGCCAAAACAGAAATTTGAGGACAGAGCCTTGGAGGGTTCTGGTATAAGAAAGCCAGGATTCTGGAGTCATGCAGACCAGAGTTTTCAATCCTCTGTTGTGTATTAGAAATCATTATTTCTTTGAACTGCTGTCTTATCTGTAAAATGGATATAGAAATGCATACCTCAGGGGTTTATTGTGGCCCTGAACTAAGATAATTTTAGGAAGGTTCTGGTACCTGGGCCTTCACGCAGTTATCACGCAGTAATCACTGAAGCAGACAGGGTTTCTAAACTCAGAGCCTGAGGGAGGTGGGTAATTAGAATTTCCTAGGATTGGATCCATGGGTTTTGGGGGCGTGTTGATCAACTTTCTGTTTCCTCTTTGTCCTTCTAAGCGGTGCCCACATGGCTGGAGAAGCCCCAGGACAGCCAGCTGGAGGAGGGCAAGCCGGGCTATTTGCATTGCCTGACCCAGGCCGCACCCAAACCCACAGTTGTCTGGTATAGAAACCAGATGCTCATCTCCGAGGTGAGGACGAGGGTTGCTGCTGGAGGACTGGGGGCCACGGGGTCTTCTGTGCTCATCTCCCCCGTGCGCTTTCCCCTGAGGCAGCCCCAGGGAGAGGCTGGTGGGGGGCAGGCGGAGACCCGCACGTCTCTCGTGTTGCAGGACTCGAGGTTCGAGGTCTTCAAGAACGGGACCCTGCGCATCAACAGCGTGGAGGTGTACGACGGGACATGGTACCGCTGCGTGAGCAGTACGCCCGCTGGCAGCATCGAGGCCCAGGCCCGCGTCCAAGTGCTGGGTGAGCTGGCGCCTGGCCCGGCGGGCAGGAGAGGACCGGGGAGGGAACCGCAGGGCCCAGGATCTTCAGGCCTGCCGCCTCAAGCCCTCCCTTTCCTGCTCCTGAAACAGAAAAGCTCAAGTTCACACCACCACCCCGGCCACAGCAGTGCATGGAGTTTGACAAGGAGGCCACGGTGCCCTGCTCAGCCACAGGCCGGGAGAAGCCCACTATTAAGTGGGTCCGGGCAGGTGAGTACCCTGTGGGCGTGGAGTGGGGGGTTGGTAACAGGCAGTCCACTGGTCAAATGTGTGCCTGTCTCAGGACCAGCTGAGTGCCTGGTACTGCGGGACAGACAAGAAATGTAGGGGCCGATTTATACTCCAGTTAGAAGAAGGAAGCCAGACATAAAAGAGGTCAGGTTACAGTGTTACACAATGTATAGGATGGTTCAGGGCACCAAGTGATTGGATTGGTCCAGACAGGGCTGTTAAAGTCCTCCCTTTCTAAAATAGTCATCCTTTCCAACATAAAAGTAATCCTTTAGAAAACTTTGGGAGAAACTAATGCATAATCCCACCATCAACTGTCTCTGGGTGTGTACTGTTTTCTATGTACATCTTTTTGTTTTTACATAGCAGTTTTATTGTACATCTAATTTTCACTTACTATACGTCCATGAGTAAGTCATGCTTACTATAGAAATGGACGATGCAGATAACTGTATGTAATTTTATCTTTTTTTTTAAACTTAACATCATCAAGCATTTCCCCATGTTTTTATACACAAACATTGGACCATTGGTTTTGATAATTACAATAATATTCCAATAGTTGGGTTCACTGTAATTTACTTAAACATTCCCTAAATGTCTGATATTTGGGCTGCTAGCCATCCTCCCTTCCTTTCTCCCTACCTCTCGCTGTTTCTCTCACTCTCTGTCTTTTTTTTATTGCTGCAGTAAACATCTTTATGGCAAAGTTTTTTCTGGATTTGGGTTTATTTCCTTTGGGAATGATTCCCAGAAATGGAATAATTTTGTATAAAAGGGTAGGCGCATTTTTACAACCCTTGATGTGAATGGCCAAATAGTTTTTTTTAAGGGCTTTTACATTCCCATTAAGAGAGTGAGGTTGTCGATTGTGAGAAGCAAGTGGGCCCTCTCTGCTCAGGTGTCTGGGGGAGCGTTCTGTGGGGGATGAGGCTCAAAATGGGCAGGACAGTGGCAAAGAGCAGGACTAGGTGCTAGGAGTAGGGAGTGATAGGCAGTGATGGTGAGAACAGGGCAAATTCCACGCCCAGCCAGAAGTCCGGTGTGGTGGAAGTGGAGAGTTATACAAGGCTATAGAAGGAGGCGAGGCTGGAAAATTAGAAAAAGAGTGAGTAACAGGGACTCAACCCCTGGTTCAGGAGTTTGGACCTTGTCTGTGGGTAGGCTGGAGCAATGGCATGTTTTCAAGTGGAGGTGAGTGACTGAAGGCATTGCTAACCGTGATGGGACTCTGGTCCAGCCCATCATTCCCCCGTATATCCCCTGCAGATGGGAGCAGCCTCCCAGAGTGGGTGACAGACAACGCTGGGACCTTGCACTTCTCCCGGGTGACCCGTGACGACGCTGGCAACTACACCTGCATTGCCTCCAATGGGCTGCAGGGCCAGATCCGTGCCCATGTCCAGCTCACTGTGGCAGGTGCGACCGTGCCGGGCGCGGGGGCCGGGGCCGCGGCCTGCACCCCGCCGGCCCCATTGCTCACTGCTCCCTGCCCCTCGCCGGGCTCTTCCCATCCAGTGTTCATCACCTTCAAGGTGGAGCCGGAGCGCACTACGGTGTACCAGGGCCACACAGCCCTGCTGCGGTGCGAGGCCCAGGGGGACCCCAAGCCGCTCATTCAGTGGAAGGGCAAGGATCGCATCCTGGACCCCACCAAGCTGGGACCCAGGTAGGCCGTCTCCTCCTCCCCACCCCGCTGCCTCCCCTGCAGCTCGGGCTCCTGGGGGCCAGCCAGGTGGGCAACGCTGGGGCTTCTCTCCCGGCAGGATGCACATCTTCCAGAACGGCTCCCTGGTGATCCACGACGTGGCCCCCGAGGACTCGGGCCGCTACACCTGCATCGCAGGCAACAGCTGCAACATCAAGCACACGGAGGCCCCCCTCTATGTCGTGGGTATGGGGCCCGCAGGGCTGTCCTGCATGGAAGTGGGGGGCCCGACTTCTTCCTCATCCTTGTTCTCATCAGCCCTGTACACAAAAGGCACTGAAACTGTTTTTTGCAATGGGGGCAGGGATTCTGGGTCCCCTCCTCGGGGCCAGCACACAGGCAGTCTCAGGTTCCTTGCCCTGACCTGGGATGTCGTTGACACCTTCCACAGCTGGGGTGTGTGAGCCTGTGGCGGTGGGGGGTGCTCTTGTCCTGAGTTGCTTCCTCCCAGGCCTGTCCTCGTGGTCCTGCATGGGTGGGGAGAGGATGAGGCCAGGCTGCAGCAGCATGTGGTTCCTTTGCCCTGGATAACCAGAGGGTGAAAGGTGTAAGGCCCTGAGTAGGGCCTGGGACTGGGGATTTGGGCCTGACTTCTGCTGATCCCCAGCTCTGTGCTCCTCCAGGTGGTATTTCCTCTTTTTTCTCTCTGTTAAGATGGGAGTGGTTTGAGCAAGAGGCTTTCAAACTTTTTTGGTTCAGCAGCAGAACTGGTTTTCTGAATATTTATTTATTTATTTTTAATGTGTAATTTACTCTGTCTGGCTGTTCCGAATCTTAGTTGCAGCGTGTGGGACCAAGTTCCCTGACCAGGATGGGAACCTGGGCCTCCTGCATTTGAGAGTGCAGTCTTAGCCCCTGAACCAGCAAGGAAGTCCCAGAATTGGTTTTTTAGACAGGGTTTTCCATGGAACTTTAAATGGATAAAGTGAAGTGGTGGCCTCTGGTTGAAGCCACTGGGTGTGTGTGTCAACTGGGGGCTCCTGGATGGCCTCCCCCCTTGGGCTGTTCTCCCACCTAGCACCTCTTTCTCCATGGGACCCAAGGCCACTGAAAGCCTGTAGACTAGAAGATCCTTCTGCAAAAGTGTTTCTTTAACCTGCTCTGTGCTGGGCGATGCCTGGGGTTATAAATTAGAAGTTCCCACATGCAGCTCTGTAGGGCCTGACTCAAGATTTCAAGTCACTAAGGACGCTTGTTAACAATGGTGTGGGTTTGTGATGGGGCCGACTGTGGTGTGCTTCTGATGTGTGTCCTGGGCTTGTGTCTGGGTTCAGAAACAGCCTGGAAATCACTCAAATCCTGCAGAGCTCTCTCTGGCCTCAGTGGGCCCCCAGGAACTGGACCTTGTTGAAGCCAGTGACAGGGGTGACCCTCCGAGGTTGCTCTGGCTTGGTCAGGGCATCAGGTAGTCCCGGAGGCTGTTGAATGTGTGCAGTGGAGAGAGCCGGCAGAGCAGTAGGGCTGCATTCGCCCTAGTCGCCCCTGCCTACACCTGTCTGTGTGTCTCTCAGACAAGCCAGTGCTGGAGGAATCGGAGGGCCCGGGCAGCCCTCCCCCCTACAAGATGATCCAGACCATCGGGCTGTCGGTGGGCGCCGCTGTGGCCTACATCATCGCCGTGCTGGGCCTCATGTTCTACTGCAAGAAGCGCTGCAAGGCCAAGCGGCTTCAGAAGCAGCCGGAGGGCGAGGAGCCAGAGATGGAGTGCCTCAACGGTGAGGGGCCCTGGAAGAGGGAGGCGGTGCCGCGCGCAGGTGCTGAGCGCCCTCCAGTGGCCGTGGAGGAAAGTGCAGCATTTGGAGCCAAAGCAGAGCCGCACCCACCCCCTTCCCCGCTCAACCCCCGCCCCCATGTTGGCTGATTCCCAGGGCCTCTGCTTCTGAGCAGCCTGGCTCAAGTCTTCCTCATTGGAGTCTCAGGCTAGCCTCCTGTGTTTCCCTGCCTTTTCCCTGCAGTTCTAAACCACAGGCATAATTTCACTATAGGGCTTCCCTGGTAGCTCAGCTGGTAAAGAATCCACCTGCAATGTAGGAGGCCCTGGTTTGATTTCTGGGTCGGGAAGGTCCCCTGGAGAAGGGATAGGCTTCCTTGATGGCTCAGCTGGTAAAAAATCTGCCTGTAATGTGGGAGACCTGGGTTTGATCCCTGGGTTGGGAAGATCCCCTGAAGAAGGGAACGGCTACCCACTAGTATTCTGGCCTGGAGAATTCCATGGACTGTATAGTCTTTGGGGTCACCAAGAGTCGGACACGACTGAGCGACTTTCACTTCCAGCCCCCACCCCTCCACCCGCCCCCCTGGAGCTGGCTGATTCTCAGGGCCTCCACTTCTGAGCAGCCTGGCTCAAATGCATTAGCGTTTCCTTGCACATCTTGTCTCTCCCTCCGCTAGTCTTTGAGTTTACTGAGGTGGGGTGGGGGGCTCGGTCTGCCTGTTTCCCTCCTCCTACCCTTCCTCTCCTCCACCGGGAGCCCCCTAGGGACACGGCTGTGTCTCCCCTCTCATTTTAGGGGTTTAGGAGCAGGACTAGAGTTCCCCTTGTTGTGATTTTTAGAGCCTTTGTGCCTGTTTAGAGCTTTGCACCTAGGAGACCCTATGAAAGCAAAAACCTTTATGTCACCAGGCTGTCCAGGGACCAGTGACTCAGCTGAGACTTGTGCTGTCTCTTTGCAAAGATTGTAATCGGCTATGTCAATAAGTGGTCAGACCCTGAGGAGTGCTGGGCTCCCTTCCCCAGCCCCTTCTGTTCGTTGGCCAGATTGTGTGTGGACGTTGTGTAGATCAGAAGGATTGGATCCCTTTGGTGGGAGTGGGAGATTGTGGGAAAGAACTGCAGTCCCCGTGGTGGCCAGTCTCCTCACTCCCCCTCGCCCCCTCTTCCCAGGCGGGCCTCCGCAGAACGGACAGCCCTCGGCCGAGATCCAGGAGGAGGTGGCCTTGACCAGCTTGGGCTCCGGTTCCGCCGCCACCAGCAAGCGCCACAGCACGAGCGACAAGATGCACTTCCCGCGGGCCAGCCTGCAGCCCATCACCACGCTGGGTGTGTTGCCATGGCCACCATCCCCCCCCCCCCCCCACACACACACACTTAACTAGAGGCTCCAGGTCTGTCTTCAGCTACACCAGGGGCTGGTGCCTCTGGAGGCCCTGAAGCCCAGAACCTCGGAAACAGAGGGAGCATCAGGGCGGCCGGGCCCAGTGGGTCCCCGTGTGCCCGTTGTCCCCATCCCACCCCCGAGATCTTTGTCATTCGTGTGTATCATTCACTTGATGTTTTCTTTAGATTGACTTTCTCTTACCTTTCAAAAAAATTGAGCTCTGTCGACTCGATGGACATGAGTCTGAGCAAACTCCGGGAGATAGTGAAGGACAGGGAGGCCTGGCATGCTGCAGTCTATGCGGTCGCAAAGAGTCAGACGTGACTGAGTGACTGAACAAAAACAACAAGCTTAGTTGTAGGAAAAACTGAGAAGTTATGGATCTGTGTTTTATGGGTATAGGTTAAAGTATAGAAGACGTGTTAACAGTGAATCACCTAAAATTCTCATACAGACCACCTTCTAGAAAGTACTGTTAATCTGACCCCTTTATTTCACTGTTAGAGACTGCCAGTCCCAGGGCCGAAGGGGAAGGGGTTCGCTCAGAGTTGCACACACAGCCAGTGCCACTCCTGGTCTAGCTGGGCGGGAGCAGAGAGACGCCTCCGCATGTGACCCCGGCCAGGTGCCTCCCAAGTCAGGGGCATCCTCAGCTGGCTGACTCAGTCCTATGCCCACAGGCAAGAGCGAGTTTGGGGAGGTGTTCCTGGCGAAGGCACAGGGCTTGGAAGAAGGGTTGCCTGAGACCCTGGTGCTCGTGAAGAGCCTGCAGAGCCGGGACGAGCAGCAGCAGCTGGACTTCCGGAGGGAGTTCGAGATGTTTGGGAAGCTGAACCACGCCAACGTGGTGCGGCTGCTGGGGCTGTGCCGCGAGGCAGAGCCGCACTACATGGTGCTGGAGTATGTGGACTTGGTAGGCGGCTGGGGGCGCCCTGGGGGCTCGGGCGGGGGCGGCGCCCGACCTGGGGGGAGGGCAGTGATGGGAGCCTGCGTCGCCACCGTGAGGTGTTCAGCCGCTGTCCCCCCAGCTCCGACCCTGCCTTTCCTTACCCTCAGCCCCTTTCCCATCTGCTGGCCCCCTGTCTGGGGTTTGGTCCCAGTTTTCTTCCAGCTTCTTCCTCAGCCCAGCGGCAGGGACGCCTTCCAGGCCCTTTTCCCTGACTCTGGTTTTCTTTGATTTGCCATTTCTCACTCTCCCCAGGGCCTGTCAGCCCTTGAGAATAAACATAAGGAGAACCTGGCTTTGCTCTCCCTGCAGCCGGTACCACTGGAGGGACAGCGTTCGCTTAGCCACCGGCCTTCTCTCTCTCCCCGCTGGTGCTGCCCGGCCCTGCCCCTCACTCTGCAGTCCCGGGCTCACTGGGTCTAGTCCCCTTGGTCCTCGAAAATGGCTGCATGGCAGACGCTGCAGCTCGGGTGCAGGAAGGGCGAGGAGTGACCCTCGTCTTTCCATGAACGAGGGCTTCCGAGCACTTGGCGCATGTTTCTGCCGCTAGGGTCCCATCTGTGTTAGGTCTAGAGGACGAGGCTTTCCTGCCAGGGGTCTGTGAAGACCGAGGGTCAGGGGCCGTGTTTTGCTCTTGGTGCTCTTGGAGCAGGGGCTTCCTCTCCTGCCTGTCTGGGGGCTCCCCCGAGGGCAGCAGTGACTGTCCTCCTCCCTTTCTGACCGGGAGCCTCTAGGACAGGGTCTCCCACCTCTGGAATCTGATGCCTGATGACCTGAGGTGGAGCTGATGGAATCGTGGTAGAAACAAACTGTGCATGATGAATGTAATGCGCTTGAGCTGGTCTGAAACCATCCCCTTCCAGACTGTGGAAAAACTTGTCTTCCACGAAACTGGTCTCTAGTGCCAAAAAGCCTGGGGACCGCTGTTCTAGGAGATGCTTCCTGTAAGTTTTAGTTGCCACTAGACTCTCCCCTGGGAGGGGCTCTGGGCTGAGGGTTGGGCAGTCAGGTCAGGGGTCCTCACCCCCTCCCACTGGGGCAGGCGCCCTGTGAGCACCCACTGGGGTTGGGTTTGGGGTCGGGGGGGACACCAGCTGGGCTGTGACCCGACAGAGATGCTGGGTTTTTCCTCAGGGAGATCTTAAACAGTTCCTGAGGATTTCCAAGAGCAAGGATGAGAAGCTGAAGTCGCAGCCCCTCAGCACAAAGCAGAAGGTGAGGATGGTGGGGGTCGGGGGTCGGGAGCCTGGCGGTCTTCTAGCAGGTGCTCTGGTGGAGCGCTGCCTGCGGGCCAGGCCCCGAGGTGAGCACTCGGGGAGCACGGTGATCCTCTGGGATGGCGTCACTTCCCTGCAGTGGGTAGAGACACTGAGGCTGAGATGGGCCAAGTGACCGGTCGCAGCCTGTGAGCCGCCCTGTGTGGCCCCACTGCTTTTGTGGAGAAGCGCCGCCCTTGGCCCGGGCTATTGGAGCACGACGGCTGCGGAGGGCGCTGAGCTGAAGGGGTAGCCGGCAGCCCAGGCGTCTGGAGGCCAGTGGGGCTGGGCGCGGCCCTGAGCATGTTCCCTCATCCCCCGAGGGTGTGGATGGGCCGCCAGGGTTTCACCGCCTGTGGTTTTCACGCTTTTGCTCTCACTCAGGCTGTGGGCTGCCCAGCCTTTCCTTCCGGTTCTGCTCCTGCCTCTGGCACAGAGCCCTGGCCGGGGCCCTGTGGAGACACAGACCTGGGCTGAAACAGTGAAGAAGGGAATGCTTCCTACGACCCCCTGTCCGCCTCGGACCTTGCCTTCTGTGCCCAGTTCTCCCTGCCCACTGCCTCCTCCCCTCCCCTCCCCCCTCCCTGCTTCCATGTGACCAGGTACTCTGTGTCCACGGTGACAGTGATGTCACCACATAAGCAAGCAAAGCTCAGGGCAGGAGGCAGACTGCTGGGCCTCCTTTCCGGGTGACTGTTCCCGGCCTGGAGGCTGACCCAGGTCATGGCAAGGTGTGGCTGGTTGATCAGGCACCGGGGGTGGGGGGAACCCTGGCTGCCCTCGATCTCTCTCCAGGAGCAGCTCTGTGACCTTCAGGCTGACCTCTTCCCATCACAGGTGAATTTGCTGAGGCCTGGACAAGGCCAGTGAGCTGGCCTCCTGGTGTGGTGTCCCTGCCTCCGTCTCTGAGAAGCCACAGGACAGTTTGCAGTGGCTGGAGATGGGATACTGTAGGACAGGATAGCTCTTGCCAGCTGGGTGGGATGTCAGGACCCCAGAGCTCACAAACGAGAGCACGCAGGGAACCAGTGAATTGTCATTGGGCCAGTCATGGTGCCCAGGGCCCTTGGGAATCCAAACTTGAGGCTGTGGGGTGTCCTTGGGCACTAAAGATCTGGGGGGAGAGCTTGGATAAACGAATGGAGCACATGCTTTACAGACTTCAGATAAGAGACGGCAAGAGACATAAAGAATGTCATAAGAGACGCAAGAGACCTTGAAGATGTCCGTGTCCTTTAGGTGGACAGACAATCTTAACAAAGAAAGCCACTCAAATTCAAGTCTTCAGGATAAGAAGTAGGTGAATGGTGGGAGAAGGGGAGCCTAGGTATGTTGTTGTGGCTGGGACAGGGGGATAGGCAAGGAACAGGAAGTCAGTTATTTCCTTCACGTGACCTGAGGGAATCTGGCTGAAATCATCACCACCTTTGCTGAAGATCTCTTGCACACTTTGTTGCCCAAGCATCTTGAACTTGATGGGGAAACTTCAATAAGTTGGTTTCCACACTCTCCGAGGACAGTATTCTGCACTGGATGGTGGGGGAAGGATGAAACACTGTAGATTTCTGGACCATACCTCAGACTTATGGCAGAGTCTTTGCGAGTGGGATCTGAAGGCCGAAAGTTTTCAAATAAGCTCTCCAGCTGATTCTTAAGCTAATTAAGGTTTAAGGAGCCTTGGGATAGGACAGTGGCTTGAAATGGTTTTGCTTAGAGTCTCCTATAAGAAATGCATTTTATATCATGGCCCAGCACATCCCCCCCCCCCTCCACCCGCCCCACACATACACACTTAAAGCTAAAATTAAGCTTTCACAACACTGTATTTGATGCTCTTAATATTTCTTATCCTGTATTTATTTTTAACCCACTAAATTGATTTTGAGAACTATACGGGTCTTTTTTTAAAGAAATTATTTTTTGGCTAAGCTGGCTCTTTGTGGCTGCACGTGGGCTTTCTTTAGTTGCAGAGAGTGGGGACGACTCTCTACTTGCGGTGCTGGAGCTTCTTGATCTGGTGGCTTCTCGTTCTGGTGGCTTCTCTTTTCCTGGAACACAGGCTCTGGGCTCTTCAGTTTCAGTAGCTGTAGCATGGGAGCTCCGTAGTTGAGACTTGCTGACTCTAGGGGGTGCAGGCTTCAGTAACTGTGACATTAGGGCTCAGTAGTTGTAGTGCATAGGCTTAATCGCTCCACCACATGTGGAATCTTCCCAGAGCAGGGATCGAACCTGGGTCCCCTGCATTGGCAAGCAGATTCCTATCCACTGCCCTAGCAGCGCTTCCCGGGTGGCTGAGCTGGTAAAGAATCCTCCTACAATGCAGGAGACCCCAGTTCGACTCCTGGGTTGGGAAGATCCCCAGGAGAAGGGACAGGCTACCCACTCCAGTATTCATGGGCTTCTCTGGTGGCTTTACCGTCTGATGGTAAACAATCCACCTGCAATGCAGGAGACCTGGGTTTGATCCCTGAGTTGGAAAGATCCCATGGAGGAGGGCATGGCAACCCACTCCGGTATTCTTGCCTGGAGAATCCCCGTGGACAGAGGAGCCTGGCGGGGGCTACGGTCCATGGAGTCGCAAAAAGTCAGACACAACTGAGCGACTAAGCACAGCCCAGCACTAGCAGGGAAGTTCCCATGTGGGTTTTGACGGGTAGTTTGAAAAACTTCCTTTGGGGGATTCCGTGAAAATGAAAATCCTTAAGAAAGGCACATCAAACCTTGTTAGATGCTTTCTTGTGCTAATAATGTAGTGAGCCGCTGTGCCACTTTATGTTTCTAGGGTCCTTCCTGGGGGGACGGAAGGAGAACACGGTCAGATTTTAAAGGGAGACGGAGTGGTAGGCAGGCTGCTCCTTGGTCAGCTACAGCTGGAATGAGAGTGCCGTGCTTGGTGTGGGTGAGCTGCTGCGAGTCCCAGGAGGATTCCTGGTCCGCAGTGGAGGAGATCAAAGATGTGCGGAAACGTCCCTGGTGGTCCAGTGGCTAAGACTCTGCGCTCCCAGTGCAGGGGGCCCAGGTTTGATCCCTGGTCAGGGAGCTAGATCCCACATACTGAAACCAAGCTAAGAGTTCATATGCCACAACTAAATTTCCTGCATACTGCAACTGAGACCCTAAATAAATACGTAAAATATTTTTAAAAAGAACATACGAGGGCCCTAGGTATTGGCATGGTTGTAGGTGATGCTCGTTAAAGTGGTTGATAAGGTGAAGGGTTTTGAAGTCTGAGCCCTGTAACCTGTGACTTCTTCATGGATCATCTGCAGACTAGTGACGGGCAGGAGCAGGCTAGTACACCTGGTGCCCACTTTTGCTTTAAGCAGTCAGAAGCTGGACAGGAAGCGCCGGCTGTCTGAGTAGACCCAGGAAGTGTCACAGGGGCTTGGCCAGAACTCAGGCAAGCCCCCAGGGTATAAAAGTTGGAAGGAAGGGTGGGTCTGGTCTTTACCAAAGTGCAAGTCTTTGTAACAGTGTTTGAAGATTAATCCCGTGGCCATCCGATGGCGGCTCGCCCAGCAATAAGAAAACACTTAATTGGCTGGGGTTAACAGCATTCCCTTTTACTGTCCTCGCTCAGCCAGTATTTCCAGAAGCACTGCCTCTCTGGAAAGATGGCAAGTTGGTCACCGAGCCAAGTCCTCTCTCTTCTGCTCCTATGACTCGAAGCAGATTGAGGAGCTTGTGAGCCAGAGCAGAGAGGGCAGGGTGAGGAGGAAGGCGAGTCCACGGGAGCTCGTGACAAAAGCCTTTGTCTGCTGTTTAGCGACAACCAGACAAGACTGGACAGTGCCCTGGGGCTCTGATGCCTGAAGTGGAGTGTCCATTTCTGAGGCCTTTTTACCATCAGTGGTACTTGAGGCTTTCTGAGGATGACAGCCTGGGAACCAGAGCTCTTGGGGGAGCAGTCTCTGCTTTTCTGTGGAGAAAAACTGTCGGGCCCTGCACCCAGGGAGGGCTCAGTCATCCTCGTGGACCCATTGACCTGACCTCTCCTCACTGGCCCGCACAGTCATTTGGAAGCTCTCCAGAGATTTTGTGGCTTTACCTTAAACAAAAATTATGATTATTTTCATTTGTCTGCACCTGCTGTTAGTAGTGGCACACAGCGTGTGAAATCTCTGCTTGTGACCTGCAAACTCTTAGTTACGGCATGTGGGATCTAGTTCCCTGACCAGGAATTGAACTCAGGCCCCCTGCCTTGGGAGTGTGGAGTCCTAGCCCCTGGATCACCAGTTAAGTCCTGTGGCTTCCGTTTTGATAAGGAAAATGCACCAGGAAGATGAGCTTTCCTGCTTGTGGCCTGAGTTCAGCCCGTTTGCACCTGCAGTGTCAGTCGATATATTGGATCTTGAGCGTGTCCGGGTTGGTGATGGTTCGGGTCAGCCCTGCCTAATAGAACTTCCCTCGGTGGTAGAAACGTTCCATGCCTGTGCCATTCAGTGTGGAAGGCCCCAGCCCTGTGGGGTTATTGAGCACTTAGGATGTGGCTAGAGAGACTGAGGAACTGAATTTTTATGTTACTAAAGCTTTTATTAACTTAAGTAGCTGGGAGCTACTGTTCTGGACAGTTGAGGTATAGATCGTTTTTGTTTGTTAAAATGTTTATTTATTTGACTGGACCGGATCCTAGCTGCAGCACACGTGATCTTCAGGGGTGGCATGTGGGATTTTTAGTTGCTAGTTGTGACACATGGACACTTTGTTCCAGCACGTGGGATCTAGTTCCCTGACCAGGGATCAAACCTGAGTCCCCTGCATTGGGAGCACAGAGTCTTAGCCACTGCACCACCAGGGATGTCCATACTGTTTTTTTAAATTTTTCTTGACCACAGTAGCAAAAAAAAAAAAGTGCTTTTTTTACATCACAATGCAACATAGACATGTATATATATGAAGAACGTTCCATGAGTGATACTGACCCTTACCGAGTATGATGCTCTCTGATATTTTCAATCCCCCCAAAAAAATGCTGATGAAAATTCAGTAAGTGGGTTTTGTGACCTTCTAATAGGTTGTGAGCACAGTTAGCAAACCTCTAGTGGGGGCAGCGAAGCCTGAAGGGATCTCACGGGCCAGAGCACGCAGACCGAGGGCTGCTTTCACAGTGACCCTGCTGCCGGTGTGTTCGGACTCGGATCCTCTGTCCGCCCTGCAGTGACCCTGGGGGCCAGGCCATTGAAGCTGCTCGGGCTCAGCCTGGGATGCGGAGGGGCCAGTCCACAGGCAGCAGCCCACCGCTTGCCTCCCTGATGGCAGGTCGCTGTTTCTGGGCCCCTGCCTGGTGAGGTGACCCGGGAGGGCCAGCTGTGGTGCTGAGGGAAGAGCCAGGCTTTGGCATCAGCCTGGACTGTGGGCAAAGCTGAGGAGAGCACCTCACAGGGAGCTGGCAGGGCAGCAGCCAGCCTGGCTCAGCAAGTGCCCTGACTCCTTCTCTCTGACTCCTTCCTGCCCTGGGGTAAGGTGGGAGCAGCCCCTCGACCACTCACATTCACTTTTGCTCCCTTTTGAACTTCAGGGACCAAGAATCACACTAAACACAATCAGACAATATCAGGTGTGTCCAGGGTGGTATGGCTGTGTATGCGTGCCTATTCAGTCGCTTTAGCCATTTCCGACTTTTGAGACCTCATGGACTGTAGCCCACCCCGTGGACTGTAGCCCACCCCATGGACTGTAGCCCCATGGACTGTCCACGTAGCCTGGTGGACAGAAAATCCTCTGTCCATGCAATTTTCCAGGCAAGAATACTGGAGTGCGTTGCCATTTCCTCCTTCAGGGCATCTTCCTGACCCAGAGATCAAACCCATACCTCCAGCTGCTTCTGTATTGAAGGCAGATTCTTTACCTGTGAGCCACCGAGAAGCCCTGGTACGGCCATAGATAGTCTTGGTTAATCTGTGACATACTCTCATTGGTCCACACACAGGCTGCTTTTGTTTCTGTATTATTTTTTATGTGTTTGTTGTCCTCTGTGTGTGTGTGTGTGTTTGATTAAACTTCATTTTGATATTTCAAACTTAAAAGACTATAATAGTAAGGTTCAAGGAACTCCTATAGACTCTTTATCCAGATTGTTTATTTTGCCTAGTTTGCTTTATTCTTCTCTATCTATGTATATTATTATTTTAATGCATTTTTCTGAACTATTGGAGATAAGCTGAAGGCTTTTGACCTTTTATAATCAGATATGTGGCAAATGATACCTTGTTGGGTCTTAATTAGTATTTTCTTGATCACCGATGATACTGGTCATTGGCCATGTTCTCTGTTTTTCTTTTGGCCGGATTGCGCAGCATGTAGGATCTTAGTTCCCCTACCAGGGATCGAGCCCGTGCCCTGCTGCAGTAGAAGTGTGGAACTCTAACCTCTGGACTGCCAGGGAATTCCCAGGCCACGTTCTTCTCATCTTTTTGTGATCACATATGTGATGGGTGGCTACTCCCTTGTGGATGCCCAGAGTGTGTCTGTGCGGGAAGAGACACACAGCTGGCCAGTAAGTTACCTTCCACGGGGACCTCTTTGGATTTCCATTTGCCTTGTTTTTATACTCAGGGAAATGCTGCATGTTCTGTGTGTCCCTCGGTGTCCTCCCAAGGTTTAGAAGGGGTTGACAGAGGTGAAGGGGCCATTGGTCTTTACAAGCACTCCCTGGCGCTCTGATTTTACCTTTGTTTGGCGTGGCTCACCTTCCCCCTAGGTGATGGCGCCCTTCTGCAGGTACAGTTCTTACCTCCTAGACTGCCTTCACACCAGGAGCCCAGTCTTGCCATCCCTGTCGTATTCCACAGCACTCAGTTGTATGGTATTCAATAGATGCTCAATTAATATGCATTCAATGCATTGATGTATGTTTTAAAATGTTAGTGTATCTTAATTATAATTACGTTTAATATAGTATATTATGGGCTTCCCCAGTGGCTCAGTGGGTAAAGAATCTGCCTGCACTGCAGGAGACACAGGAAATGTGGGTTCGATCCCCTGGATTGGGAAGATCCCCTGGAGAATGGCAACCCACTCTAGTATTCTTGCCTAGAATGGACAGAGGAGCCTGGCAGGCTACAGTCCAAAGGGTCACAAAGAGTTGGATACAACCAAGTGACTAAACACAGCACGTAAGGTATTATATATACTACATGGACATGGCTCAAACATTTTATAAAGGTAGCAGCGAAAAATCTCCCCAACTCTTTTACATTTTATTTATTTCTGTACTTTGGAAGATAAGTTTACATTATTTTCTAATGCTGAAGCTACTCACAGTGCTGACCCTATGTGAGATATTTTAGAGAAACTCCTGCGTGTATACACTCATAAGAACATTTGTAGCAGCACTGTTCTCAATAGCCAAAATTTGTGTGGGGGTGGGGGTGGAAACACAAATGTCCTCTGGCCCTAGAAAGAATAAATTATGGGGACTTCCCTGGTGCTCCAGTGGCTGAGACTCCAAGCTCCTAATGTAGGGGGCCAGGGTTTGATCCCTGGTAGGGGAGCAAGATCCCACATGCTGCAACTAAAGGTCCCATGTGCGGCAACTAAGACCCAGTGCAGTGAAATAAATAGATATTTTAAAAATAGACATTTAAAAAAACAATAAATAAGTTATGATATCTTTATGATGAAAAACAACTCCGTACAATGATATCTCAAAAAAGGGTGACTCTCCCAATGTTAAGTGAAAGAATCAAGGCACAAAAAAGATACACGTTTTGTGTGCTTCCAGCTTTATCTGGTTCTAAAACAGGCAAAACTGAATTGTATTGCTGAGGAACATATGCGTAAGTGGTAAAACTATAAAGAACAGCCAGGAAATTATTATCCCAGAAGGATGGTGATTACCTCTTGAAAAAGGGAGCATTCGTGATGGGGAAGGAGTCAATGGGGGTTTTGGGGGGGGTGCCTAGCATTGTTGATTTTTTTTTTTTTATTCTTTTAACTTGATGTCTGTTACCTGAGTGTGGGCGTTATAATTATTCATGAAAGTAGACATATATTTAGTGAACTTTTCTATATGTAGTTCGCAACAAAAAATAGAAACCGAGTTTCCCTACTTTTCTCTCTCCGGCCTTCCGTCCCCCTTCTCAGAGGCAACAGTTTGTGTATGTGGGTATCTACTTTCACTTACACACAAATTTTATACACACATATGATTGTTTTTTAATATTATACGTTTTTTTTTTTCAATTCAGCAGCTGGGTACCGTGTGTTCTTCCCACCCCATCTGCCACTCACTTAGTCTAGCACCTGCTGTGCGTGGGGGGAGCACTTCATTTCATTAAATTCAGTTCTTCCAAGGACCCAGGAGGCAGGTCCTTTTATGAGAAGGAAACAGGCTACTGGGCCTCTGCTCTGGGGCTTCCTAAGCATCGAGTTAATGCCCCTGAGAGCCCCACCAAGGGCTGTGTCAAGGGCAGTCCCCGAAACCCGAGGTCCTGGGCTACTCTGACGAGCCCCTTCCTCGTTCCAGGTGGGCCTGTGCACCCAGGTGGCCCTGGGCATGGAGCACCTGTCCAACAACCGCTTCGTGCACAAAGACCTAGCCGCTCGCAACTGCCTGGTCAGCGCTCAGAGACAGGTGAAGGTGTCGGCCCTGGGGCTCAGCAAGGATGTGTACAACAGGTAGGGGGCGTGGGTAGGATGGCAAGGGGCGGAGGGCAGACACAGCTGGGCTGGCAGAGGGGCCTAGTCCAAAGCTGAAGGGTCTGGGGGAAGGGGCGTAGACCCCTCCCACCCTCTCCCAAGGCTGCAGAGGCACCCCAGCCAGTCGA
Source organism: Ovis canadensis (assembly GCF_042477335.2). Classification (NCBI taxonomy): domain Eukaryota; kingdom Metazoa; phylum Chordata; class Mammalia; order Artiodactyla; family Bovidae; genus Ovis; species Ovis canadensis. The sequence goes on from NC_091264.1 coordinate 31,835,940, forward strand.
CCTCAGCTCCCTGACCTTACGCTTTTCTCTAGTGGTAAAAAATTATAAATCTTTAAAAAGAAGAACTAGTTTCTATATAATTTAACTATCCATAGGGGTTCCTCTGTTACTTCCTGAATTCAGTCATTGTTCTTTTTAAGCCTAAGACTTAAAGCTCAGCACCCACGGCCAGAGATCACTCTGGAATACACGCTACGTAGTGCCTCCAGGAACCCCCCCAACACCCTGAGTCATCCCAGCTCTGACTCACCACGGTTTGTCTGGCTGTTGCTTTAGTCATGGTTGGTTCATCACCAGTAAAGTTCTTTCAAATTTCTTTCTACTTAACATATGCATTTTTCACACTCTTAAACTAATAAAGTAAGTATGACTAGAAGCTTTTAAAAAATATTGATATTTTGGCAAAGTCTGATCCTTAAGGGAATTTTTAAACCATCAGACCCCACACGGATGCCTCTAGATTTTGTCTGGTGTATGTATGCCCCCACCCCTTGCTAAACAAAAATGTTTCAATTTCCCCAGGATGTCTTGATAGAGGAAACCTGGGCTCCAGCCGGGGTATGAGACCAGACTCTTGGGGTGAGGCTGGGGTCCCAGGCCGTGCCCCTCTCCCCACCCCACTGCCTCTGTGTCCTTCTGTCCCACAGTGAGTACTACCACTTCCGCCAGGCCTGGGTGCCCCTGCGCTGGATGCCCCCCGAGGCCATCCTGGAGGGTGACTTCTCCACCAAGTCTGACGTCTGGGCTTTCGGCGTGCTGATGTGGGAGGTGTTCACCCACGGGGAGATGCCCCATGGTGGGCAGGCGGACGACGAGGTGCTGGCAGGTAGGCAGTTCACCGTGTTCTCTCGGTGGAGAGCTTACTTGGGGTCCTGGGGCCGGTTCAGCCTGCCTCCCCTCAGGGCTGGTGTCCGCAGGTATATGGATATGGCCGTTCCACTTGTGAGATTCCCGACACACATTCATACCGCTTGGTAAATAACCCTTGTCCCTGGCGTGGTCACTCTAGCCACTCTGATGCCTGCCCGTTGACCCCACTTTAGCCCCCGAGCACGGGCTGCTTCTTGTGCAGCGTGGACCCTGCCCCCTCCCGCCAGTGGGAACTGTCACCAGGGAAGGCCCTTTCCTTCAGTTGCAAGATACTTGCCAAGAACTGCTTGAATCTTTTTCTCACCCGCACTGTCCAGTGCCCCCGAGAGTCTCCCTCTCGTGGCTGCCTTTGGGAACTGCAGGCTCCGTAGAGTGTTGGCATGCATGCTCAGTCACGTCCAACTCTTTGGGACTGCGTGGACTGCAGCCCGCCAGGCTTCTCTGTCCATGGAATTTTCCTAGGCAAGAATGCTGGAGTGGGTTGCCATTTCCTACTCCAGGGGATCTTCCCGACCCAGGGATCAAACCCATGTCTCCCTACATTGGCAGGTGGATTCTTGAGCCACCTGGAAAGCCCACCAAGTATTGGACAGGTGGTTAAATATTTTGACTACCCTTCTTCCCGCAGACTTGCAGGCTGGGAAGGCCAGACTCCCGCAGCCTGAGGGCTGCCCTTCCAAGCTCTACCGGCTGATGCAGCGGTGCTGGGCCCTCAGCCCCAAGGATCGGCCCTCCTTCAGTGAGATCGCTAACACCCTGGGAGACAGCCCCACGGACAGCAAGCCGTGAGGAGGGAGCCCAGGCAGGCTGTGCCTCAGGATGGCGTGGGCAGGGGAGGACTTCCTGGGGGGTGCCCACAGCATGAGGGGCTAGATCCCAGTCCTCCTGGGCCCCCGGGGCCCCGCCCTGGCACCACAGGCACTGCTGAGGACTGGCAGGGCCTGGGCTTTCTTTCTCTTCCCCACCTTCAGCCCTTTGGAGAGGCTGATTCGGACCCAGACTGGGTAGCTGGGGCCTTGGTCTGGGCAGCTCTCTCTGCCACCCCTACCCCTGTCAGGGACAGTGTGGGTGCCTCAGGTAACCCCAATTTCTGGCCTGGGTCTTCTCCCCTTGTCCAGGTCCAGTTCTGCCACCCACCTGCCAACTTCATGCTGGTGGGGTGGGGGTGTGTGGTGCTGGGCTGTGGGTGAGCTGGCTTCAAGGGGCTTCCTTATACTCAAGTCCTGGGTGGTTCTGGCCCCCCAGGGCCCACTTTGGGGTCTGCACTTGGATTGTGGAGGACACAGCCAGCGAGTCCTCCCCCATGGACGCATAGACTCTGACCAAGTCCCAACCCAGCCCCAAGTCTCCTCCCACCCTTCTCTCCTTTCCTCATCCTAAGTGCCTGGCAGATGAAGGAGTTTTCAGGAGCTTTTGACACTATATAACCCGCCCTTTTTTGTATGCACCGTGGGCGGCTTTTGTATGTAATTGCAGCGTGGGGTGGGAGGGCATGGACGGTGGGGGTTGGTCCTGGAGGAGACAGGATGGTGGCCCCCCACCCCTGCCTCACACCTTTATGTTGTTTGTTTGTTTTGTTTTGTTTTTTTTACACTCGCTGCTCTCAATAAAGAAGCCTTTTTTACAACCTGCTTCGGATGCTCTCTCCCTCCCGTTGTCCATAAATGATGTACCTCCTTCCCTTGCACATCAGAAGGAGCCGTGTGTCTTCTCGGAGCCTGGCGTGGGGGTGCCAGGGCAGGGACACCTGGAAGACACTGGCTCTGGTCTCTGGTTTGTGGAGCAGTTGGAAACTTTTTTTTTTCTTGGTCGTGCTACTCAGCTTTTGGATCTTAATTACTAGTCAAAGAATTGAACCCAGGCTATGGCAGTGAAAACGTGGAGTCTTTAACCACTCAACCACCAATTCTCTCAAGGAGCAGTTGAGAATGTGGGCTCAGAGGAGGCGAGGTCATCTCGTTTCTCTGATCCTGTGCGGCTCTCTGATGCCAACTAATTATTCTCTGCTGGCCGGCCACGTACTCACATTCAGGTGGTAAGTGAAGACGTGTGAGGAGGGGACTAGTGAGGGTGGGATAGGAGGAGTTAATGATGCCTTCAGGTCTCTGAGTCCCTTCAAGACTTTAGGAAGGTAGTGAACAAGACAGGACTGAGCAAGGATGCGCTTAATGCCTCACTGCTCCAGGGCTTTCAGCCTCAGCTGGTTTGATTCCCGGCTCTTCATTGCCCAGACCTCTCGCATCATCAGCCACCCTCTCCCAGGTTGGAACTTCAGCATGGTTTCCCATCCACAAGAAATGAGTCCTGACTTCTGGAATTGTTCTGGTTCCTGCTGTTCTTCAGATTTTTCAGTAATGAACAGCTGGGACTTCCCTGGTGGTCCAGTGGCTAAGATTCCACACTCCCAATGTAGGTTCGCTCCCTGGTCAGGGATTTAGATCCTACATGCTACAACTAAGACCTGGCACGTCAGAATAAATAAATAAAGTATTTTTTAAAGAGAATAGGTAATATTTATTAAATACTTGTTTTGTACCAGTCACTTTGCTAAGCATTTAATATGCATGATCTCATATTGAATTTGTTCGACCACTCTGTTAGCCAGATATTATTGTCCCCTGTTCACACATTTGGGAGGCAAGGTAGTTTCCATGAGGTCATCCAACTGATAAGTGAGCCACTCTTGTGAATATACAGTGTGGTACATCCTCATGTGTTGTAGTGAAAAAATCCACAGCAATTTATCTAGAACAGTGTTTTTCAAACTGTGGGTTGCACCCAGCATTTAAAAAAAAAAAAAAAAGAAATGTAATAAAAACTGTCAGAGTACCTTGTATACCTTATGGGTAAGTATTGTTTTACAAATGTTGTGTGTTGTATTTGGTATGTGTTTGGGGGTGTTAACTAATGTCTTAGTTATTACAGTGGTGCTTCTGCATAAAAAATCCACATCTCACACGAATAATGTTTTCCTCACTCACGTCTGCAAGTTGGTGAGGTTTGGTTGATCTTGACTGGACTTTGCTTCGTTCACCCAGGCTTCGTACCAGCTTGTAGGTCTGGCTTGGGTGTCCTCTCCTGGCCCCATGCCATGCTCTCATGCAGGAGCAGGGGCACAAGAAGTCCCGTCAGGTCATGCCAGCACATTATTTACTTACGTATGGCTGTGCTGGGTCTTCGTAGCAGTGCTCAGGCTTTCTCTAGTTGTGTCGGGTGGGGACTGCTCTCTAGTGGTGGTGCATGGGCCTCGCGGTGGTGGCTTCTCTTGTTTGCAGAGCATGGGCTAAGTAGTGTGGTGCCTGGGCTTAGTTGCTCCAAGACATGTGGAATCTTCCCGGACCAGGGATCAAACTTTGGTCCCCTACATTGGCAGGCAGATTCCAACCACTGGACCCCTGGAGAGGTCCCATGCTAGCACATTTAAAAGTGTAAGTGTATTAACATTTTACCAGCTAAAGCAAATCACAAGTCAAAACCCAACACCAGCACCAGAAAGGATGTAGATATCTCATTCCAACACAGGTGTGAAAAGTGGGTGCAATAATTGAATTCACCCCAGTTTGCAATGTTAAAAATTATCTCCTGTGGTTGAAATTCTAGGAAGGCAGTACTCTAGAAGGTCATTCATCACTTGAGCCTCTTCTAACACCTGGTTTTCTTTGACTGCTCTACAGCCGCTAACACAGCTGGTTACGTCTGCCTTTTTGGGGTCATCATATCACGCAGGATCTTTCAGTGTGGTGTGTGGGCTCTCTAGCTGTGGTGCGCGGGCTCAGGAGATAGGGCACCCTAGGGCTTACTTGCCCCACGGCACGTAGGATCTTAGTTGCCCGACCTGGGATTGAACCCACATCCTGGCATTGCATGGTGGATTCTTAACCACTGGACCACCAGGAAGCCCCCACATCTGTCTTTTTGAACTCTGCTGTCTTGCCTTTGGTGATGGTACCCCATGTACACTTTCTCTAACCAGGCCTTCTACAGCCCTGGTCGTGGCTTCCCTCTTCTGCCTGCTTCAGGGATGGCTGTTCTCCTGGTTTCTGTCCTTGGCCTTCCTCTCTCTACATTCTCAGCCTCAGGAATCTCCTCTTACCTCATGTGGCTTTAACTGGCCCTCCAGTGTGGACAGTTCCCAAAGCATTAGCTTCAATTCCAGCCTCTACCTCAAGCTTTAGACTCACACTCCCTTTTTTCTAACAGGACATTTCTCTCTACCTGTTTCCGTGGGCCCAAACTGAACTTAACCTCTCTCTCAAACCTGTTCCTCCAGCCACGTTCCGTGTTTCCATTGTTGGTACCATGGTTTATAGAGGAGTCATCCTTAGAATCTCAACCCACCATGAGCCATCTTTGAGTTCTCCATGCAGCGCATCACCAAGATCCATTTATTCTCCCTCTACTCTGTTTCTATCTTTGCTTGGTTTTAAGGGAAGGTGGTTTTTTTTTTTTTTTTTGCATAAAAGTAATACTGGGGACTTCCCTGGTGGTCCAGTAGCTAAGACTCTGCTCCCAATGCAGGGGCCCTGGGTTCCATCTCTGGTCAGGGAACTAGATCCCGCATGCTGCAACTAAAGATACCACATGCTGCAGCTAAAAGATCCCAAGTGCCACAACTAAGACCTGGTACGGCCAAATAAAAAAATTTTTTAAGTAATATGATCATGGAAGAAGTCAAGTGGTACAGATTTGTATAAAGCAAAAAACACGTTCCTCTAGTCCCCAAAGCCCACTCTGGTGGTAAGCACAATGAGTGTGTGCAGCGTGGCTGTCCTGACTTTTCCTGGGGACACTGACTCATGACCTTTTCATTCCCACTAACACTGCCATTGAGACCTCTTTCTTCTATGTGAAGTTAAGAATCCCTGTGTAAAGGTTAATCCCCAATGCAAACAGTTTTATTTATTGGCTGTGCTGGGTCTTCGTTGCTTTGTGCAGGCTTTCTTTAACTGCCATCAGTGAGGGCTGCTCTTCCTTCCAGTGTGCAGTCTTTCTCATTGTGGTGGCTTCTCTCGTTGCAGAGCACAGGCTCCAGAGCACACCGGCTTCAGTCATTGCAGCTTGCAGGCTTTGGAGCGCAGGCTCAGCAGCTGCGGTGCACAGGCTTATTTGCTCCACTATATATGGAATATTCCCAGACCAGGGATCAAACCTGTGTCCCCTGCATTGGCGGGCAGATTCTTATCTACTGCGCTACTAGGGAAGTCTGAAAACAGTTTTTTTCCCCCAAACTTATTTGACTGTGCTGGGTCTTGGTTGCTCAGTTGTGGCTTGTAGAATCTAGTTCCCTGACCAGGGATGAAGCCAGAGCCCCATGTGTTGGGAGCTCGGAGTCTTAGCTACTGGGCCACCAGGGAAGTTCCATGAAAATATTTTCAGAGAGTTAGCAATTTTTCTTTCTTTTTTTTTTTGATGATAGCAATTTTTAAAAAGCAATCTTAAATTTGTTCTGATTTTATTTGGGTGATAAAAATTGGGAGAAAGAAAGGTCAGGTGGGAAGGGTATAGAATGAGGAGAGCTGGCTGGAATCTTGATGCCCTTCTGGAGGTCCTTCATGGTCTGGATGGACAGGGGGATACTGCGGTCGAGGCCTTATCGGAGAGGCACCAAACTCACATTCCAGGGAGGCCAGGAAGGGGACTTATCTGAGTCCAGTGGGCTGTGCGGAGTCTGTGGGGAACCTGAGAGCAAACGCCTCTTCTATGGCCACCGTTCAGCTGCCCTCCAGCCTTTTGTGTTCTTGTGGTCACGTAGGTCCAGGGGTGCTAAAAATTCCAATTTTTTGGGAAAGGCTGTATATTCAGATTTTCAAATACCCTGATTTGAAAATATTCTATGGTCGAAATAATACACACCTATGAACCTTTTTTTGTTTGTTTTAATCACTGTGTTTGCCTTTTTTAAATTTGGCTGCACCAGTTCTCAGTTGCAGTAGGCAGGATATTCGATCTTCTTTGCAGCAGGTGGTGTCTAGTTCCCTGACCAGGGATCAAACCCAGGCCCCCTGCACGGGGAGCGTGGCATCTTGGCCACTGGACCACCAGGAAGGTCCCTGAACCAGTTTTCACTTTAACTTTATCCAACAATCAGCAGTTTTGTTTCCTGAACCTGCAATAATGGAGTATGGGTGGTCTACCCTCCTCCTTCCCCTTGTCCCCCCCAGCCCTGGTTACAAAGGGTCATGAAGATGAAGCCATGGCAAGCTGGCAGAGGAGCTGTGGCACTAATACTGGTGGTACCACTGACACAGGGGATGGGTGAAATGGGATAGCATAAACCTCTGGGAAGGGAAGCCGAGTATGCTCATTGTGGACCCCCTTCCCTGTGGATGTGGCAGACAGCTGTGGTTCTCTGCTGAGTGGGCTGCCCACCCTTTATGTGTCTAAACTAGGCATCTCAAAGAGAAAAGTATTTAGATCTCGACGGCTGTGGTAAGACTGTGAGGTTCAGACAGACCCCAAGCAACCATCTGTGGCCCTTGAAACCCGTCTGGAACCTATTTATCTATTTGACCTGTTCTTCCTCTTGAGCTTACACATTCCATATGTTTAACTACCTGTTGTGTGGAGTAAATTAGGAAAAGAGGAGGGGAAAAACTTAAAAAACTATTAGGAAAGGGGGATGAGGAGGGCTCTTAATTCCTGTATTTAGGGGTTTGATGAAAAAGCCGTGTTTTGAGTTATATTTGTGCATGTATATATGCATATATACACATGATATCTCACAAATCTTGAACATACTTAATTTCAGTATTTTTCAGTCTTGGATTGCAGTTGACAGTAAGATATGCAGTTGACATTGTTATCTAGTACACACACATTGAACCGTATGAAATTGACAGTATCCCACCCTCGACCTATAAAATGGCAACTTTATATTGTTCAAACTAAAAATAATACAAAGAGAAGTTTTACACTGTAATATTTACTCTTTTTTTGTGAGACCCATTAAATTAATAATAATTTACATGTTGCAGTATACTAAATTGCAGTATACTAAATATACCTATCACTACCACTGGATTCACCACCGACTACTTTATTTAATCTTTACAGTAATTTAAAGTGGGAATCATCACTCTCTCCCATCCCCTTAAACATAAGGTGATTACCTCACCACTTGGACCACCACTGCACTTTAATCTGTATCTCACCTAATCTTTATTAAGAACTTCAAGGGATGAGTACCAACAGTGAAGTCATGTGGAGTTTGGAGAGGTCAAACACTTGTTTCCAGGCGCAGGGCTAGGAAGAGGCAGCTTCCAGATTTTAATAATTTCTGTAATAGTGAAGTTCAAGCTACTTTCACTGCCTTGTAGCTAAGAACCAGACCCAGACTGTAAACCTGGGTTTTGCACCACTCCAGTCGAACTGGCCCCCCGCCCCTTCTATGGGCTTTACTTGGTTTTTAAGAGAAGGGTGGGAGTGAGTGTGTGTGTGTGGCGCGCGTGTGTGCACTTGCTTGCTTAAACTTTCTGCTCTGCTACACTTTTTCCCAGGCCTCTGCACTGACTGGGGGTGGGCTTTATCCCTGGGACCACCCCCTCCCCCAGTCCAGCCGCAGCTGGAAGTCTTCACAGATCTTCATCTCTCCTCCCTGCCCCCATTGGCGACCGGGAGGCCGACTGTCTCCCCGGGTCTTTTCCAGATGTACGTATGCCAAAGATCCCCGCCCCCCGCAACCAGTATAGAGAATGATGAATGAGGACAAGGGAGCCGTCCTGGTGGGAAAGTGTCGTCGCCTTGAAAAGAGAGGGAAAGGGAAAGGAAGTGGTTGGGGGGAGGGGAATTGGTGGAGCCGAGAGGCCGCGCGGCGCAACAAGTCTGGACAGCGGGGACCCAAGCCCCCTCTGCTCGGCCAGTAACGTTGACTCCCTCAGGAAGGCTTGGGGAAGTGCTCTAATCCCTGTACTCCCTGGGAATTTGGGCTGCATATAATTTACTGCAATCCGCACAATCCACTCAGGGACTATTCCAGAGTTGGCTTCCAGCCCTTGCAGCGCCGAGTTCCCAGTGCGGCTTCCTATCCTCCGCAAGACTGCGCTCCAGTGCTCTTCCAGGCTTTCTGCAGGTTCCTCCCAACTCTCTCTACCATTCTCTGGCCAGGGGGGCGGAGTCGTACCTCCTCTCCTGTTCCTTTAAGAGGCGTCGGCTCCTCCCCTTTTGGAGTCGCCGTCTGACGCGGGATGACAGCAGCGAGTTCGGTATGTCTATGCAAATAAGCGCCCCCTGTGGGCCAATGGGGAGCGGAGGTGCCGGAACCGCGGACCAATGGGGCGGGGGTGCAGGGGCTCACCATATAAGGAGCGGCCTCGCCATAAAAGGAAACATTGTATCTCTTTATATGGGGGGAAGGGTCGGGGGATCCCTCGCCGCCAGCGCGTGGTCCCGGCCCCCTCCACCCGCCGTCTCGGCCGCGGCCGGCAGCCCCTGCCCCCCGGGGGACGCTGACGGCCGCCGGGCGCGCCGCCCTAGCGTACGGACAGGGGGCGCTCCGCGCGGCCTGGGGCAACCCGGGCCACAGGGGCAGGAAAGTGAGGGCCCAGGTCGGCCCGGGCGTGCAGGGGCCCCGGGTTCGCAGCGGTAGCGGCGGCAGCGATAGCGATATTAGCAGCAGCGGGAGCACCGGGTTGAGCCGGGAAGCCGATGGCGGCGGCGGCGGCGGCTCCGATTCCTCGCTGACTGCCCGTCCGCCCTCCTGCATTGAGCGCCATGTTACCGAGCCAAGCTGGGGCCGCGGCGGCGCTGGGCCGGGGCTCAGCCCTGGGGGGCAGCCTGAACCGGACGCCGACGGGGCGGCCGGGCGGTGGAGGCGGCGGGACTCGAGGGGCTAACGGGGGCCGGGTCCCCGGGAACGGCGCGGGGCTTGGGCCGGGCCGCCTTGAGCGGGAGGCTGCAGCAGCAGCGACAACCACCCCGGCGCCCACCGCGGGGGCCCTCTACAGCGGCAGCGAGGGTGACTCGGAGTCGGGCGAAGAGGAGGAGCTGGGCGCCGAGCGGCGCGGCCTGAAGCGGAGCCTGAGCGAGATGGAGCTCGGTGTGGTGGTCGGTGGGCCCGAGGCGGCGGCGGCGGCCACGGGGGGCTACGGGCCGGTGAGCGGAGCGGTGAGCGGGGCCAAGCCGGGTAAGAAGACTCGGGGCCGCGTGAAGATCAAGATGGAGTTCATCGACAACAAGCTGCGGCGCTACACGACCTTCAGCAAGAGGAAGACGGGCATCATGAAGAAGGTACCGGGCTGGGAGGCTGGCCGGCCAGCGGGAGCCCAGGAGGGTGGGGACGCGCAAGGGGAGCCCGGGAGGAAGGCAGAGCTGAGGCGGAGGTGAGAGGCGGCGAGTCCGCAGGAGGTGTGTGGGAGGGGTTGACTGTTGCCCCGGGAGGGTGAAAGGGGAGGGGCCGCCAGGGAAATGTGGGGAGAGGGGAGATGCCGCGAATGTCCGGAAAAGAGGAAAGGCGCCGAGATGGGAGTGACCGGCGCGTGAGAGGAACCCGGCCCTTGCAGAGCCGAGGAGTGAAGAGTGGTGATGGGAGGCTGCAGGGCTCCCGGGGAGGTGCTGAATGAGGCCGGGGGGTCAGTAGGTCCAGTGCTCTCTGGTGTTCCGGGAAAGGCGCCGGAAAAGCAGGGAACAGATAAGAAGGTGTGGGGGCGAGGAGGCTAGATCTGTGTAACAACAATGAGCGAACATGTGTGGGAGGAAGGTGGGCATCGCTAGAGTGGTGTTGGTTGGAAGGACGGGCAGGGCTGATGACCGAATGGGGCTCAAGAGCCCCAGTTAAGGGAGCAGGGCAGGAAAACGGATGCTACCCTGAGCATCAGAAACCAAGTCCTGCGATGGCCATGGGTCTTCATGCATCTACTGGAAGCCGGCACACTCCCTGCAGGACAGGCCTCAGAACCATTTGCCCTTGGGATAAGTGGGATTTCCAGCCCTAGGGAAAAATCGGTGCACGGAGTTTGGAGAGAAGGTTTGCAGAGGTACCTAGCAATGCCTCCTCTTCTAGCTGATTATCCAGTGAAAAGAATGAGGAAAGGAGTCATCTTTGGCCTATAGGAGATATGGGAAGGAATGGAAGCAGAGTAACTGGGAAACAAGAAGCTTGAACTCTGGAAACATTGGCCGGTGTTTATATCCATCCCATATAGAAACCAAGGCTGCTTCCAGTGGGTTGTGGAACTTTATTGGGAGTGAGGATGCCACCTATGGGGCCATCCTTGAAGGCCCCTTCCTGGCTTTATGGCAGGGTCAATTCAATCGCTCAGTTAATGTCTGACTCTTTGTGACCCCATGGACTGAAGCACACCAGGCTTCCCTGTCCCATCACCAACTCCCGGAGCTTGCTCAAACTCATGTCCATCGAGTCGGTATTATGGTAGGGTAGTAGTTGCTAATCTAGCTGCCATCTCCCATCACTCCAGACACTGTTTCATCAAGACAAAGAAAGTGAAAAGGGGGAGCAGAGTTCTATAGAGCAGGACAAAATGGCAACAGGTTAGTGCCTGTGCAGTTTCTGGAAAGAAATATGGGACATTTGGAGTTTAGGTGGCTCCTTATCCCTGACATCTATGTGACACTCAGTGTAGTAGCGACTTCATCCTGGTCCCTGTGATGGTGATGAGGTGGTGGGAGCCATCTCTTCGTGAGGCTCTGGCACCAAGCTGTAGTGAGGAGCAGCTCCCTGGGCCACTCTGTGTCTGCTGAGGTTATATGCTCTGTCACTGGGAGCTGTGACTTTGCTTGGGGTATCTGCTGGTCAGTGGGGCTGTTCCTCAAAGGAGGGGCATGGGGTTTTTCTACTCTTCAGCTAACCTTCAGATATCCTTCAGACAGGACCCCCTTAGAGTCACTGGAGAGGAAGGTCATTATGGAAGTGGGAGCTTGAGATCACTGTGTACTTCCCTCTTTCCTGCTAGCCAAGGAAGGTAGCGATTAAACATTTTGCTGTTCTACCCATCTCCTCCCCCCTACCCCCAGGCCTATGAGCTGTCCACGCTGACAGGGACACAGGTGCTGTTGCTGGTGGCCAGTGAGACAGGCCATGTGTATACCTTTGCCACCCGCAAACTGCAGCCCATGATCACCAGTGAGACTGGCAAGGCACTGATTCAGACCTGCCTCAACTCGCCAGACTCTCCACCCCGCTCAGACCCCACCACAGACCAGAGAATGAGTGCCACCGGCTTTGAAGAGACAGACCTCACCTACCAGGTGTCGGAGTCCGACAGCAGTGGGGAGACCAAGGTGTGTTTGGGTCTCCTGTCTGAGGGGAAGGAAGGGGAGGGACCTGGCCAGCAGAGAGGGGAAGAAGGGGTCTTTCTCCCTTAGCCTGGACAGGTGGATAGGTGCCTACTGATGTGGAGTGGAGCCGGGTTAGTGCCCCACATCTTAGGGTACAGGTGTCCATCCTTGCTATCCTGACAGGAGGCCGGCCCCCTAGATAAGCGGGCGGCCTCCGTGCCCATATAAGGCCGGCTCCGGCTCCACGCCGGCCTCCCGCCTGCAGCCCGCCTGCCTGGCAGGGCTCTTGCATTCCTCCCGCCAGCTGTCTCCCTGCTGGGGGCGGGGGCGTTGTTTAGCCCTGCCCTCCTGGCTGACTGGGTCGCCCAGGAATAGGAAGGGAGCACTTATGGGTTCCAGGGTCCTGGGAAGCCAGCACTGTCAGCAGGCCGGCTGATTGGCTACGCTGGAGACTACCTTACTAGCCAGCCGCCTGCCTCTTCAGGATGTCCGGGCCTGCGCACGTTAGGGAGTGTATTCACTCGACTGTTAGGGATGCCGGCCCTGGTTACGCCTCCCCCTTCCTTTTCCCCGGTAAGGAGAGAGGGCGGGGCTTCCTCCTCTTACTGCTCTCGGGAGCTCCACCTTCCGGGTGGCCCTTCACGAACTGGCCAATCGGAGGAAGCGGCACTGTTTGCCTTAGCAACGCCTCCGCCAATCAGAGGCTTCGAGCTCCACTGCTTAGCCAACGTCCGGCGCTGACCCACCTCCAGGATCTGAGCCCCGCTCAGTTCTCTGGGCTTGGTTCTCAGCTCGTGGCTTTCTCCTTCTTCTTCTAAGAACAAAGGTTTCCTGAGGGGAGAGTCCGCGTTCTAAACTCCTCAATATTTTAGTGGTAGGGTTAGTTTATTCCCAGGACATTTTGTTGAATGTATGAAGTCTTTGGTGCTTCATTGCCAGACCCCTCAAGACCGCTCTCAAACCCTAAGTTCCCTGAAAAACTGAGAAATCTATCTCAGAAGCAGGATCTGGGGGAGGCTCACCACTCCATCTTTACTCTGGGTGTGTAGGATACACTGAAGCCGGCGTTTACCGTCACCAACCTGCCGGGTACCACCTCCACCATCCAGACAGCACCCAGCACCTCTACCACCATGCAAGTCAGCAGTGGCCCCTCCTTTCCCATCACCAACTACCTGGCACCAGTGTCTGCTAGCGTCAGCCCCAGTGCTGTCAGCAGTGCCAACGGGACTGTGCTGAAGAGTACAGGCAGCGGCCCCGTTTCTTCTGGAGGCCTCATGCAGCTGCCTACCAGCTTCACCCTTATGCCCGGTGAGTCGCAAGGGGCAAACTGAGCATTCTAAGAGTGGGTTTAGGGCTGGTGCAAGGAGAATGTCTTTTCTTACTCAGAAGGAGGAAGGACAGGGGCCAGAGCCTGAGAGAAGCCTCTTATGTCCCATTGGTAGGCATGCCCCTCCCCCTTGGGACTTGAACTGTCCTTGTCAGTAAATTTCCACCATATACTCTGGCCTTGCCTAGCAAGCCCAGCCCTGTGCCCCTACTGCCACAGGGACAGGAGACATTCTACCACTTCCCTGCCTTGACTGGAAGGCAGATTGTGTCCTTGATGGATGGGTGCCTGCTCCTGTGTCAACCAGAGAGTGTAGAGGCAGGGTCTGGGGCAGGGGAAAGAGGGAAGGGCAAGAACAGAGTATGGAAGCCCCTGGAGATAAGATTCTGGACCTCAGGGGCCTCTTTGGCTCTCAGGAAGGATAGTGATGGGAGTTGGGGATAGAATGGCAGCCCCTGGGCCTGGGGGTGTTTGAGGGAGCTTGGTGAAGGTGGTGGTGGTGGTGGTGGGTAGGACAGAGCACGAGTAAGTCTCTGTGTCTTCTAGGTGGGGCAGTGGCCCAGCAGGTCCCAGTGCAGGCCATTCAGGTGCACCAGGCCCCACAGCAAGCGTCTCCCTCTCGCGACAGCAGCACAGACCTCACGCAGACCTCCTCCAGCGGGACAGGTATTGCTTGAAACTCTGTCACCTCCCTGCCCTGCCTCATTCATGAGACCTAGCAGCAGGTGCCCAGGATTATCCATCCTGTAACTAAGGTCAGCAAATTTCTTAATGTGGAGACTGAGGCTTTTGGGTTAACCTTTTCCTTAATCCTTATGAGAAAGGCAGGTGAGGATGGCTAGTTTTGAATCCTGCCCTGCAGTGGGGCTGTGGATTTCAGGAAGAAATTGGGGACCATTGAGGCCACTCTTCTTCTCACTCAGGTGAAAAGCCTGAGGCCCTGAAAGAAGTTCCTTTCCTATAGACACACATTTGCTCAACTGCCAGGAAGGATTTACAGAGCAGTTGTCTCCTTGTGGGAGGATATCCTAGCTTTTGAGTAATCATAAGTCCCCTCCATGTCTCTAGTCATTTTAGAAATGATCAGACACTTCCAAAATAAAATTGCTTTGAAGTTCTTGTTAATCACAACCCTGTTACACAAAGTTTGGTCTGTGGAAGGAGGACCAGCATCACCTGGGAGCTTGATAGAAATGCAGACTCTCAAGCCTCACCCCAAACCTACTGAATCAGAATCTGCACTTTTAACAAGATCCCCCGGTTATTGTACGCACATCAACATTGGAGAAGTGCTTGTTTTAAAGCTGGTTATCAGCTGCATGTTGAGGAAGAGGGAGGAGGAGTAAGAATAGATGTGAAATGGGGTGGAGCCTCTCTCTCAGAGAAGAGGATCTGAGTCTCCTTGGCTTGGGTCAGTCATTGTAATCTTTGTTTTTCCCAGGGCCTTGGGGTCTTGGAACAAAGCAGATAGATAATCGAATAGAACGCTGTGATAGGATACATTGAAAGGTTGGTGTGGTTGTGTTCAAGAAAAAAATAAGGCTTTTCTCAGTCGATGACAGGGAACAGAGGAAGGAGCTTTGTCTAGGTTTCGACCTGGGAAATGGCAGGAGGGCTCTGGAGGCCTGGAGTTCCTGGGGATGGGATGGGAGCTCTCAGTCAGCACCAGTGCCAACCTCCCTGACGTGTGTCTGTGTTTGCCAGTGACGTTGCCTGCCACCATCATGACGTCATCTGTGCCCACAACTGTGGGCGGCCACATGATGTACCCCAGCCCCCATGCGGTGATGTATGCGCCCACCTCGGGCCTGGCTGATGGCAGCCTCACTGTGCTCAATGCCTTCTCCCAGGCGCCATCCACCATGCAGGTGTCCCACAGCCAGGTCCAGGAGCAAGGTGAGTCAGGGGCAGGGCTGCAGAAAGGAGGACCATTTCCTCCCTCACACACACAGACACGCACACACACACTCACATGCCTCCCCTCAACTCATATGCACACACACATACCCAAACCAGATGCTCACACACATACCTATATGTATACACACACAGATGCTTCCACATGCACTCGAACACCCACACTCACATGCACACTTGACACATTTGGGCACTCACCCTTGGGCATTTACATCTGAGACTCACCCAGTCAACTTGTGCACTTATCATCACACCTCCAAAATCTGGAAGTTTCTCTTGAGCAAGTGATTTGAGTCTCTCCTGTGGTTATCTCATGCAGGTGGCGTCCCCCAGGTGTTCCTCACAGCACCATCTGGGACAGTGCAGATCCCCGTTTCTGCAGTTCAGCTTCACCAGGTAGGTGAGGGCACCTTCCATTCCAGCCAGCCAGCCTCTTCTTTATCTTGACTTGGGGGATTTCATTACTAGGTGGTCCAAGCCAAGATCCTTAGCCGGGAGGCCTGTCCATTTTCCTGGTCAGGCCTGGGTGGTGGGCAGGTGGGCAGGCAGGCAGGGGGCAGCCTGAGCTGGCCAGTCAGTTCCAGACCCCCACCTCCTCCTTACATACCCCCTTCCCTTCAGATGGCTGTGATAGGGCAGCAGGCCGGGAGCAGCAGCAACCTCACCGAATTACAGGTGGTGAACCTGGATGCCGCCCACAGCACCAAGAGTGACTGATCCGCCCTGCCGCCCTGGACAGATGGCCCAAGGGACGGCACCACTTATTTATTGTTGCCTTTTCACGTTTTCTTTACACACATGTTGATGGGCCGCAGGAGGGAGGCGGGGAGGAGCGTGGGCAGCCACAGGACTGAGCCCTCTCACTCCAGCCAAAGAAATGGGCCAGCCTGCCCTCCACCCCGGCCTCCCGACCCCCCCCCTCTAGCTCCGCCTCCCATTTCTGTTGCCAGTGGGGCTGCCCTCCCTCCTCAGACTCCCCTTGCCAGCTTGGCTCCATGTTTTCCATGAGTATTAGCTTACCCGATGGGACCGTGCCCCCCACCACCATCACACACACAGTTCTCTGTGGGACTAGGCACTGTGTCCCCCTGAGGAAGCAGCCGGTGCCGGGGTGGGGGGGTTGCCCTCTCCCCAGTCTCCTTGCTGACCCCACATCAGCACTGTGTTTGCCACAGGCTGGGTCAAAAGAGCCTGCCCCCTGCCCCTCAGGGAGCCAGCTGGGGAGATGGGGCTTCTTCCCTCAAGCCGGGTCTGTGGCCCCTACAGCTCCTGAGCAGCGGGGCCTGTGCTCCAGCACAGCAGATTCCCAGGGCGACCTGCCCTGCCCTGCCGCTCCCTTCGGAACTCCAGGGGCTGCTGGCTTGGAGGGAACCACCCGTGTTCCCCTGTCTTCCCCCCTCTCCTCCCAGCTGCTTTACTTAAAGTTGATTTTGAACTTTTTATTTGAGGAGACGAAGTGAAAACAAATCTATAAATATATATTTTTAAAATATTTAACTTTTTTTTATGGCGTTTTTCTCGTCCCCCTCCCTGCCCAAGCTCCCCTTCCCTGGGGAGCCCTGAGGCTCCCCGGAACTGGCTGGGCCTCTGGGGACAGAGCCACCCCATGAGCTTGGGGCTCGCCAGTGTCGGGGGGGAGATTGCCCGGTCCTGGGTTGTTTCCAGGAGAAAACCGGGGGAGGGGCCCTCAGGCCATGCCCCAACGGGGTGGGGAGGGTGACCCACAGCTCTGGGCCTCTTTTTGCCCTTCAGAGCTGTTGCTAGGGAGAGGGAAGAGGGAGACCAAATGTGGGTGGGGGGTGGGAGGGTGTCAGAGGCAACTGACTTCATTTGTGCCACATGCATGGGCATTGCAGCCTTGCGCGCCCCCAGGCCTGCAGCTGCCTGGGGCGCAAGTTGCAGTGAGCAGGGTGGGGTCTGGGAGGGGGCGAGAGGCAGGATTGGGGGGCAGAAGAAATGGGAGCAGCTCTTGGGCTGAGTGTGGGGTTAGGGGAGCCAGAAATGGCAGCTCTCCCAGGGAGTGAGCAGCTACTGTAACTTTTTAAAATTAAGACAAAAAGCCTTGAAGAAAATGACTTTATTTTTCTAAGTGTAACCTCAGTATTTATGTAATTTGTACAGGGGCCGTGCCCCACCCCCTCTGCCCCCTTTGGGGTAGATCTTGAGGGTGGGCCAACATGGCAGAGGGTCTTTTACCCTGTGTCAGAGCCTACCTTCACCACCTGTATCAGAGAGGGAGCTTTTTCAGAACAGGGCAGTGGGGGGGTGGGTGGAGTTTTATTAACCCCTTAGGTCTGCCTTGAGTAGAAACAAGCCTGCTTCTGTGATTAGGTGAAGGGGTGGGGGAAGTTTATACATACAGCCTAATTATCATGGGGACGATTTGCCGACATGTTTGAGAACCTCCGGACCTCTAACCCCCTTTGCTGTCTTGCCCCAGTTTGGGGTGCCAAGATGGAAGCCATCTTTCTGGCTTTCTCCAGAAGATAGCAGGGGACTTATGGGTGGCTTATGGATTGGGGCATGGCAAATCAGGGGTCAGAGAGTGGGGGAGCTTGGGACTCAGGTCTGCAACTGCCCAGCCCCTTTTCTCTACTCTTTGTTTTCACTCCACCATCACTCACTCACTCCCCTCTCCCTCACGCTGGGGAGGAGACCTTGATGAATTCCTCCTCTCCTTCCCACAAAAGACAGACCCAGTGAGTGAATCAGGCAAAGTGCTTATAATGTGTGTTGTGTGAGCGTGGCCTTGGGAGAACATGCGTGCGTCAAGGATGAGGTGGCATTTTTACATGCAGCGACCCTTGGTGTTTCCCTTCCTTGGTGGCTCTGGGGTGTGTATGTGTGTGTGCGCGTGTGCCCGAGTGAATGTGTGTGTGCGAATGTGGGGTGTGTATGTTAGTGGTTTCTACTTCCCCTGGGATGCTGACCCAGGAATAGTGGACATGGTCACAGTCCTATGTACAGAGCTTTCTTTTGTATTAAGAAAAAAATACTCTTTCAATAAATGTATCATTTTTGTGCACAGACTGTGGGGTCTTTGCCTTTGTTTTACCGTATTGGAGGGTGGGAGGTATGAACACAAACGTGCTGAGAAACAAGCACGTTCTTGTTGAATGAAACGCAAAGGGGTGCTTTGGGCTGTTGAACTCTACTGATTTGACTTAAGGAACACATCAGGGGTGATGGTTAGGGGCCTTTATCGTCAGCCCCAGCTGTGCTAGGTACTTAGTCAACACGGAGAGAAGCAATTTTACTATTAGGGAAAAGAACGCAACCAATCCAAAGCCTCGGGTATGGGAAACTCACGGCCACGTGACCTAAAGCAAACTAAGAGGACAGCCCTAGGATGGGAGTGTGCGTTTCGGTGGGAGACGAAGAAGGCAGACCCAGGAAAGGGCAAGGAGGGCTTCAAAGCCGATATTGGAACGGAAAGGGCGGCCTACGCCTGCGGAAAAACGGGCCTCGCTACCACGACCCCGAAGCTCCGCGGGCAGCGCGCCCCCAGACGCGAGTAGCACGCATGCTCCGCTGGCGCACGGTGCCGCCGCCGCGCTCGGCTGTGGGCCGCGGTAGGACCCGTAGCCGCCCGGCCGTGCGCGCACTGGCGGCGTGACCCGGAAGGGAGCCGCGGAGGAGGCGGGGCCAGCACTGCGGGACCGGCGCCGGGCCCCAGCGAGGGCCGAGCCGGGAGCCGGGAGGTGGGAGGTGAGAGGAGAGCTCTGCGTCCTCCCCGCCCCTGCCCCGTCCCTTCCCCGGTTCCTTGCCCACTCTCCGTGGCGCTGACGACAGGAGCCAGGTCTTGCCGAGATTCGCTTGGTCCAGTCGGTCCGGTCAGCCTCCTCCGACCGCGCCCCCCCCCCCCACCTCTTCCGCCCCCCAAGCCCGTTCTCGCGGCGGTGCGGGCCTCCCGCGCCGCCCTTGCTGGCTTGCAAGCTCGGGCCTGACTTGCCACCTACGCCTACCTGCTGTCTCATCCCCGCAACCAAGACCTCGCCTCCGCATCTCAGTTCATTGCTCCTGTTCTCCAGCCCTTCCTCTCCCCCCATTTAGGCTTTTCCGATTGTGTTACTTCATCCCGCTCATCAGTTGTCCATCGCACATCACTTGGTTACCTGCCTGTCTTGCCCTCCCTCCAATCCCCCGCATGCTATCCGGACCCCTACCCCCTTCGAGAGCCACATCCGTCTTTCCCCTCCTCTGCACGCCTTTCTTCTACTCTCATCCTCTATCCCTGTACCCCAACATGACCCCTGCTCTGATCACCATTTCTTCATTTGGGTTTGCTGTCCGTTCTTATCCTCACCATTCCCTGTTGCCCCCACACTGCTTCATATCTTTCCCTGATCACTAACATAGCCGTCACTCCGCACCTACTTATAATCTTATTCTGACACCTACTTATAATCTTATTCTGACACATTAGCGTTCTACTTACCTGGGGACGGCTCCTACCTTCTCCCTCGCTAAGAATAGTAGTATTAGATTCTGTTTACTGAGCACTCTGGCTGTATGATAGAGGCTGTTCTGAATGCTTTATAGATGTGATCTTAGTAAGTGTTTATGACAATTTTGTAAATTGGGTTTAAATATTATTATCTTGCAGAGGAGAAAACTGAGGCTTAGAGATTGACTTGTCCAAAAGTATGCATATAAGAAGTGAAGGAGCCAGAATTCAGAGTCCCATTTATCTGAATCTGTACTGTATTGCCTCTCTTAATACCTCTACTGTCTCCTGACCTCATTCCCTACCCTTCAACTCCATGATTATTACCTCCATCTAGATCTACTTAACTTAGATCCTTACCATACATACAGCATAAGGGCAGGGTGGGACTTGGTTTTTTTCCTCCCATAATTTTATTTGGATCCCTAGTCCCCTCTCCCTTTCCCAATGTTCTCATACCTTTTTGTCATCTGGTCATCTGCCTCCTTTAGTCTCTCTTCTTAATATCTGCCATGACCCACCCCTTTATACCCACATTCCTGCTTTAATCTGTCATTTATGCTCCCTGTCTTGCCCCTTCCCCATCCTGACTTTCCTGACTTGTTCTGACCCCACTATCTCACAGGCTACTGTCCCACCTGCTCACCCATGTCATCCTTCTAAGTCCTGATCTGTACCCCTCAGCCACCCTCCTGTTCTGCCCAAATTGTCCTGATTAACCATCAGCTCTTTTTCTTATCTTGCTTTCTTGTAATTTCTTCCATTTTGGAAACCTTTTCATTTCCTTCTATCACTGTTTTTCACTCTGTTCTCCTTGTTACAAATCCCAGAGTGTGTTTAGGTTATTTATTCCATCCTATCCTTGTCCTTTTCTCTTTGGCCTCCAAATTCCATGCAGCCTACCAGTCACCCCTCACCCTGTCTGCACCTCAAGTTTCCACCCCCTTCACGTAGGTTTTTCTCTTTCCCACAGTGCTTCTGTCTCTCTCCTGTGTGTCCCAGGAAGTCAGGATGGTGGGAGAACGGCGCACTGGGGACCTCATGGTGCCCTTGGGGCCCCGGCTGCAGGCATATCCTGAAGAGCTTCTTCGACAGCGGCCTGGACAGGATGGGCATCCTGAATACCTGATCCGATGGAGTGTCCTGAAGTGTGGGGAAGTGGGCAGAGCGGGTGTGGAGGAGGGCAAGACAGAGCACATCCTCATGTGGCTGTCAGCCCCCGAGGTCTATGCTAGCTGCCCCATGCTGTTAGGGGAGCGGGCGTTATCTAAGGGACCTCAGCACGAGACAGCTGGGGGTTCAGCAAGCTTTCCCCGAGACCCAGGCAGTCTGGATGACGTGGCCATGGGAGAGATGGAGGCAGATGTGCGAGCACTGGTGCGCAGGGCTGCCCGGCAACTAGCAGAAGGTGGGACCTCGAGCCTCACAGCCGCTGTGCTCCACACCATCCACGTGCTCAGCGCCTATGCCAGCATCGGGCCCCTCACCGGGGTCTTCAGGGAGACGGGCGCCCTGGACCTACTCATGCACATGCTGTGCAACCCTGAGCCTCAGATCCGTCGGAGTGCCGGCAAGATGCTGCAGGCCCTGGCAGCCCACGATGCTGGTGAGAGACAGCCATGGGAAGAAGGGAGCCCCTGGAGAGGATGGGGCCACAGGAGTAAGAACAGGAAGAGGAGGGGTTTCCCAGCTCTGGAAGAGCACCTAGTATTTGGTAGACATCAATTTCATTGCAAAGGGAAAATGTAGATTAATAAGCCATCACAGGTGCAGAAACAGGATAGAATGATAGCACCTGATTTAGCTGTCTGTTCTCAGGGCAGAGGCAGAGAAGAAACGGGAATAAGTTTGTGTGTTCTGGTTGGAGATTTGTTAGTTGGTTGTGAAATCACTTTCATGGGTTATAACCAGCATTTTTTTTAAATGTTAAGCATCAGCTCAGAGCGCTTAGTGTAAGTCTTGTAGTATGAAGTGTATGTTTCAGTTTCACATAGTGTACCTTCATGTCAGGTGACTATGTGAAATGTATCTCTTCCTGGGAGTCTCAGCCACAAGTTTGAAAACCTCTGGGGTCTAGGATAGACAGTTTGGGGACAGGCGATGTGGAGAGGTGTAGTGGGGATTGAGGAGAAGATCCGGATCCGGTGTGCATTACAGGGAGTCGGGCTCACGTCCTTCTGTCGCTGAGTCAACAAGATGGCATCGAGCAGCACATGGATTTTGACAGCCGCTATACTTTGCTGGAACTGTTCGCAGAAACCACGTCTTCCGAGGAGCATTGCATGGCCTTTGAGGGCATTCACCTGCCTCAGGTACCCTTGCAGCTGTGGGGGAAAGGCTGTGTACAAGGGCCAGGGCATGATTTCTGAAAATGTGGTTCAGGACTGCACCAGCGCCAGGGCCGCCTGGGGAACCTACTAAAATGAAGGTTCATACTATCCTCCCCGCTCAGCATCTCTGAGATGAGAACCCAAGAGTCTGTGTTTTAAGGCATTCCTTGGGTGTTTCTTATGTCAGCCACACTTTGGGAACTGCAGGTGTGGGGATGAGGCCTTTATCTTTTGCTGAAGAGGCTGATGTCAAGGGAAAGGAGAGGGGCGGGAGCTGGGAGAAGAGGAAGTTACACCATGGACTGTGTCCTCCAGATCCCAGGAAAACTGCTCTTCTCCCTGGTGAAACGCTACCTGTGTGTCACTTCCCTGCTGGATCAGCTGAATAACAGTCCAGAGCAGGGGGCCGGAGATCAAGGCTCCCCAACCTCGAGGGAGGATTTGGGCCGAGAGAAGAGCCGGGGGCAGCGGGAGCTGGAGTTCAGTATGGCTGTGGGCAACCTTATCTCGGAGCTGGTGCGGAGCATGGGCTGGGCCCAGAACCTCAGCCAACAGGGCACGTTGCCACCCCGGCCGACCCGGTCCATCTTTCAGCCCAGCATTTCAGGCCCCAGCCTTTTACTCCCCACCATTGTTGCGACCCCAAGGAGGCAAGGGCGGGCCTTCCGCCAGCGCGCTGAATTCTCCAGCCTTAGTGGCTACGGTGAGTACGTGCAGCAGACCCTGCAGCCGGGCATGCGAGTACGGATGCTGGATGACTACGAGGAGATCAGCGCGGGCGATGAGGGCGAGTTCCGACAGAGCAACAATGGCGTGCCCCCTGTGCAGGTGAGCAGGGCCACCGCTGGGGGTCTGTCTGCGTGGGGCATCACTGGGGCTTCACGCTTCACGCTGGGGGCTCTGGCAGGCCACCCAGGGAGAAAACCCCCAGAGAACTGGAATGTTTTCAAGAGGATCAGTGAGAGACAGGGGGCTGTTGGAGGGCTGGGAGAATCTGGCAGGAGTCGGTAGGCTGTGAAGTCAAAGAGAAACTCCCTTAACTGGGAGGCAGAACTGATACATCCAGATATCCCCACCCGCAGCAGTGGAGTGGGCTCAGAGGGAGCGTGAGAGCAGAGGCCTTCCAGGTTAGGAGGAGAGGAGAAGTGGGGCATGCCTTGGTCGGGGAAGGGGGCCTTGTGTGCTAGAGGTTTCCCAGGCCTAGCTGGTGTGCCCCCGAGGGCTCCACGCCCTGAGTCTGGATCTGGCCGTCCTCTCCAGCTTGCGCAGCTTGGGGTTCTCAGGGCTGAGCCCTCTCTCATCTTCTGCCTCCCTTCCTCCGCACCAGGTCTTCTGGAGGTCAACGGGCCGCACCTACTGGGTGCACTGGCACATGCTGGAGATCCTGTGTCCCGAGGAGACTGCCGAGGACACGGCTTCAGCGGCTGCGGAGGAGGGGGCGGGGGCTGCTGTGCCGGGCACAGGTGAGCCAGGGAGGGGACGAGGACACGGTGTCTGAACAGAGGAGGAACAGGCGGCATGCAGCCCTCTCAGGACCAGGAGCTGCCCCAGACGTTCAGAAACCCGTTCAGTCCCCTGGCGGAGGCTGAGGCCCCCGGTGCCTGTCTCCCCAGCACTCCCCTCCTGGGACTGGAAGCCGGTGGACGGGCTCTACTCTTTGCCATACCTCCAGCCCGAGCCTCAGAAGAACGAGAGACTGGGCTACCTGACCCAGGCTGAGTGGTGGGAGCTGCTCTTCTTCATCAGGAAGTTGGACATATGTGAGCAGCAGTCAATTTACCAGAGTCTTCGGGAGAACCTGGATGAGGTATTACAGATGGGAAATGCCTGGGGCGGGGGTTTGGGGTGGGGTTAGAGTTGGGATTCTGAAAGGGCCTAGATCTGATAGACAGAGTGCCTGATGAACTATGGACTGAGGTTCGTGACATTGTACAGGAGACAGGGATCAAGACCATCCCCATGGAAAAGAAATGCAAAAAAGCAAAATGGCTGTCTGGGGAGGCCTTACAAATAGCTGTGAAAAGAAGAGAAGTGAAAAGCAAAGGAGAAAAGGAAAGATATAAGCATCTGAATGCAGAATTCCAAAGAATAGCAAGAAGAGAGAAGAAAGCCTTCTTCAATGATCAGTGCAAAGAAATAGAGGAAAAGAACAGAGTGGGAAAGACTAGAGATCTGTACAAGAAAATTAGAGATACCAAGGGAACATTTCATGCAAAGATGGGCCTGATAAAGGACAGAAATGGTATGGACCTAACAGAAGCAGAAGATATTAAGAAGAGGTGGCCAGAATACACAGAAGAACTGTACAAAAAAGATCTTCACGACCCGGATAATCACGATGGTGTGATCACTCACCTAGAGCCAGACATCCTGGAATGTGAAGTCAAGTGGGCCTTAGAAAGCATCACTACGAACAAAGCTAGTGGAGGTGATGGCATTCCAGTTGAGCTATTTCAAATCCTGAAAGATGATGCTGTGAAAGTGCTGCACTCAATATGCCAGCACATTTGGAAAACTCAGCAGTGGCCACAGGACTGGAAAAGGTCAGTTTTCATTCCAATCCCAAAGAAAGGCAGTGCCAAAGAATGCTCAAACTACCGCACAATTGCACTCATCTCACACGTTAGTAAAGTAATGCTCAAAATTCTCCAAGCCAGGCTTCAGCAATACGTGAACCGTGAACTTCCAGATGTTCAAGCTGGTTTTAGATAAGGCAGAGGAACCAGAGATCAAATTGCCAACATCCGCTGGATCATGGAAAAAGCAAGAGTTCCAGAAAAACATCTATTTCTGCTTTATTGACTATGCCAAAGCCTTTGACTGTGTGGATCACAATCAACTGTGGAAAATTCTGAGAGAGATGGGAATACCAGACCACCTGACCTGCCTCTTGAGAAATGTGTATGCAGGTCAGGAAGCAACAGTTAGAACTGGACATGGAACAACAGACTGGTTCCAAATAGGAAAAGGAGTACATCAAGGCTGTATATTGTCACCCTGCTTATTTAACTTCTATGCAGAGTACATCATGAGAAACGCTGGACTGGAAGAAACACAGGCTGGAATCAAGATTGCCGGGAGAAATATCAATAACCTCAGATAATGCAGATGACACCACCCTTATGGCAGAAAGTGAAGAGGAACTAAAAAGCCTCTTGATGAAAGTGAAAGTGGAGAGTGAAAAAGTTGGCTTAAAGCTGAACATTCAGAAAACGAAGATCATGGCATCTGGTCCCATCACTTTATGGGAAATAGATGGGGAAATAGTGGAAACAGTGTCAGACTTTATTTTGGGGGGCTCCAAAATCACTGCAGATGGTGACTGCAGCCATGAAATTAAAAGACACTTACTCTTTGGAAGAAAAGTTATGACCAACCTAGATAGTATATTCAAAAGCAGAGACATTATGTTGCCGACTAAGGTCTGTCTAGTCAAGGCTATGGTTTTTCCTGTGGTCATGTATGGATGTGAGAGTTGGACTGTGAAGAAGGCTGAGCACCGAAGAATTGATGTTTTTGAACTGTGGTGTTGGAGAAGAGTCTTGAGAGTCCCTTGGACTGCAAGGAGATCCAGCCAGTCCATTCTGAAGGAGATCAGCCCTGGGATTTCTTTGGAGGGAATGATGCTAAAGCTGAAACTCCAGTACTTTGGCCACCTCATGCGAAGAGTTGACTCATTGGAGAAGACTCTGATGCTGGGAGGGATTAGGGGCAGGAGGAGAAGGGGACGACAGAGGATGAGATGGCTGGATAGCATCACTGACTCGATGGACGTGAATCTGAGTGAACTCTGGGAGTTGGTGATGGACAGGGAGGCCTGGCGTGCTGCGATTCATGGGGTCGCAAAGAGTCGGCATGACTGAGTGACTGAACTGAACTGAACTGCCTAGGGGAGGGTGGAGTGAGGTTAGAGAACTTAGAGGTTAGAGAGCTGAGGAATCCTTCCCTGGGGATAAGGCAGAAGCTGGGAGGGTCTAGGAGGCAGGAAGTGTGCAAGGCCCCAGTGGGAGGTGGCCCACCTCCTGTTACTGTCCCCAGGCCCTTGGTGTCTGCTCCTTCCTGAAGTACATGCGTTTCTGTTGGCAGAGCCTGGGTAAGAAGGCCCTGGGTGAAATCTCTGTGCCTGTGACCATGGCAGAGAGTCTACTACAGGTTCTCAGGGATCGGTTTGAGGGCAGCACCCTCAGCGACCTGCTCAACTCCCAGATCTACACCAAGTACAGGCTGCAGCCCGACGCTCTGAGTGGCTCGTCATCTTCACAAAATCACTCCAGTACCCCAGATCCTGAAGAGGAGTCGAAGTCAGAGGCCACCTTCTCAGAGGAGGAAACTGAGTCCCCCAAAGTGAAGGCTGAGCCCCCCAAGGCAGAGGCGGAGCCGGTCAAGGGAAAAACCGAGCCGCCCATGGCACAGAGCGATTCACAGCTGTTCAACCAGCTTCTGGTGACTGAGGGGATGGCTCTCCCCTCCGGGATGAAGGAGGCAGCCAGTGGTGAGTCAGGTGCTGGGAGGGGAGGGCAGAGAGGTGGGAGCAAGTCCTGGGTGCCCCCCAGAGAAGTGGGTGGTCAGTGGGGAGGGCACGCTGTGGCACGAGATCACTTCTGAGTGAGAAGGTGCGTTGGGAGCTTGCATCCATTTTCCTTCCTTGGACCTTGATTATGTACAGTCTGTCACTGCTGCCTTCCTTCAGTGTCCCTGGAAAAGGAGGGTCCGTTTTCTAGAGTATCGTCATCTTCATTGCCTGACTATTAAATCCCTCACACAGAGTTGGGAACGTTCTGGATGCAAGCTACAGTAGTGAACAGGGTGTTCAAATGTCAGTAGGATAATTGGGCTTGACCGTTAGAGGGTTCCAAGGTGAAGATGCCGCAGTTTTTTTTTTTTAAGCCGCCGCCTTTCCCTCACAACTTTCAGAAATGATTAGAGCCTTGCGGGGTCCTGGGCCACGCAGCTCCCTGGACCAGTACGTGGCAGCGGTTGTGGCCACTGTGCAGATCTCCAGCGTGGACACCAGCCTGCAGCTCTCAGCGCTCTGCGCTCTCTCCCAGGCTGTGGAGGAAGTCACAGAGCGAGACCACCCTCTGGTCCATCCTGACAGATTCCTGAGGTTAGAACCCTGGGCAGGGAAGTGGGGGTTACGGTGTAAGCTGTCAGCTGGGGGAGGATAGTGGTAGGGAGGGAAGGAGCTAGGAGATCAAGAGTTAGAAAGGCTGGGGGAAAGAAGGGCCAGCTTGAGGCGTAACTGAGCAGGAAGGTGGACTGTATGATGGTTAATATTCTGGGAGCACTTGTTCTGTGCCAGGCCCTTGTGCTTAAAGTTTTATAAGCATTCTCTCTTTAAATCCTCCCATCTGCAGAGGAAAACCTGATGCTATTCTTATCCACCGTGTGGATCGGGGACTGAGGCTTAGAGAATTTAAGTAACTCGCCCAGTATGACAGGTAGTAGAATCAGGATTCAAATCGAGATCCTTTTGGCTTTTGAGTATTTTTTTTTTCCTCCCTCTCTACTTTCTTCCTATTAAATTAAGAAATAATTAATGAATTAATTTGGCCACATCAGATCTCAGTTGTGTCGCGCAGGGTCTTCGTTGCATCATGCAGGATCTTTCATGTGCGGGGCATGGACTCTCTAGTTGTGGTTTGCAGGCTTAAAGCCCCTTGGCGTGTGGGATCTTAGTTCTCCGACCAGGGGTCGAACCCACGTCCCCTGCATTGCAAGGCAAATTCTTAACCACTGGACCACCGGGGAAGTCCCCTAAAATTTTTAAAAAATACTTGTTAGTTACAAATAGTACACCATTGTGTTCCTTTTTTAAAAGATCCAGAGAATGAAAAGTCAAAGTCCCTTTTTACTGCTGTGGTCACACATCCAAGCACGTATCCTTCAGACCTTCTAGAGGCTTACATTTGCTAGTGTATTTTGTGCATTTGAGTTTTAGTATATGTGATCACACTCTGTCTGTTTCTGCAGCTGTCTGCCTGCACGCAGTGTGTCTGCATGCGGTATGTCCGTCCGCGTGGTGCTGCCTCGTTCTCACTGCTGCCTTGGACTCTGCAATATGATTATACTCAAAATCAAATGTAGCCTGAGTTTGTAAAATTTTACTTTCTTGAAGCATATAGTTGATTTACAATGTTATGTGAATTTCTGCTGTACAGCATAGTGACTCGTTTGTATATTCTTTTTCATGTTCTTTCCCATTATCTTTTATTTGAGGATACTGAATATGGTTCCCTGTGCTATACAGTAGGACTCTGTTGTTTAACCATCCTATATATAATAGCTTGCAGCTGCTACTCCCAAACTCCCTGTCCATCCCTCTCCCACCCTCCTCCCCCATTTGGCAACTACACGTCTGTTCTCTCACATACAGTGTTCTAAGGGATCTATTTTTCTTCACATCTGCTAGCACTAGCTATTATCATTTTCAAAAATCTATCAGGTTGACAACATTTTAAAGTGATTGGTACCTTTTTGTCTTTAATTTCTTGAGAAGATAGGCATATTTGCATGCGCTTCTTGTATTCTGCTATAAATATTTTTATCCTTTGCCCATTTTCTTATTGGGTCTTTGTCTTTTTCTATTGATTTGCAGACATTCTGGATATTAATTCATTATTGCTGTTCCAAATATTGTCTCTTCTATAATCATATTTATTTTCTGAATATAAAATAATATATATGATCCCTATAAGAAAATGAAAGTTATGAGAATAACGATCATCTGAAAAGCCTCTATGCAGGGATAGTCACTGTTAACATTTTAGTAAACATCCTTACGTATTTCTTTGTTTATTCATGTGCATCACCTCTGTATATTAACTTGTTTACAGTAAATCAGGGCTCCAGAGAGGGGGATATATATTTAAAATACGTTTGGTTCACATTGTAGTCATCGTAAGGCCCATGGGAGAAGACAGAAAGCAGCTCTACATGGGGAGGGACCATTAGAGCTCTGGCCGCTGGTCCCCGTCGGAACTTGGTGGGGTTATGGCTCTGTGGGCCCCAGGATCCCTGCACCTCCAGGCCTTGAAACCCCAGAACAAATCCTGTTGTCCAACACAAAAGGCAGGAATAAACACAGAACCTTCTCAGTACTTTTGTTTGCGTTATTTCTCACGATTTGTCTTTTTGTCCTCCATTCCTTCCTAGTTCCCAGACCAACTTCACCATCTCTGTCCAAGGGAGAAAAATGTTAGTCCAGCTTTTTTCCTCTTGAGACACTCACTGTAACCCAGGGATTCTGCAGGCACCGCTTCCTTCCCTTCAGATCTGCGTTTTCACCTGACCCTTTCTGTAGCTTAAGTGCCCAGGGTCTTAAATTGGTGGCTAGTATCTTTTATTATGTTGACCTTTTAGATTTTCATGCAGCTATCTTTCTCAACATTTTTTTAATGGTTCCTAGGTTTAAAGAGGGTCTGTTCCATTCTGGGACTATAAAAATATTTCCTATACTTCCTAAAAATATCTGTGACTTTACTTTTCACATATATTTTAAAATCTGTTTGCAGTCTATTTTTGCAAGTGGAGTGAAGCGAGCTCCAGCCTTCCTTTTCTCAGATGGATAGCCACATGTCTCTGCCTCACGTTTTACATGGTCCTTGCAGTCCTTACTGTCTGAGATGCTGCCCTTACCGCTCTTCTCATCTGTTCATCTGTTTGGCTACCCTGTATTTCCAGAGTTTTAATTATTATAAGTTTTTATTTTGATAAGTAGTAGGGAAGTCTACAGTTATTTCTTTCCAACCAGTCCTTGACTATTCTTGCCTATTTTATTTTCTCTTTCTGTGCCTAAATCTGTCGAGTTTTTTTTTCCCTCATGATTTTAGTTATATTTTACATTGGGATGCATCATCTGGTGTGCAGCAATAATGAAATAGCTTATTCATAATAGAAACAAAAATATTTCAGTACAGAGTCTTTGTCAGCATAAGGCTGAGGGCAAGAGTACCCTGCAGGCTACCGTACTCTTATGCACTTGTCGGCTTGTCATTTTTTTCTTTAAGATCTTTTGTAGACCAGTTGAAACATTTTTCTCTTGGTAAGGGCATTTTATTTGTTTATTTTGGCTGTGCTGGGTCTTCATTGCTGTGCAGGCTTTTGTCTCTGGCCAGCAGGAGCTCCTCTCCAGATGTGCATGGGGCTCTCATTGCAGAGGCTTCTCTTTGTGGAGCACACGTTTTGGACTGCACAGGCTTCAGTAGTTGCAGCTCCCAGGCTCTAGAACATGACTCACGGGCTTAGTTGCTCAGTGACCTGTGGGATCGTCCCAGATCAGGGATCAAACCTGGGTGTCTTGCTGTTGGCAGGGGGATTCTTTACCACTGAGCCTCCAGGGAAGCCCTGCCCTTAAAAAAATAATACCTTTTGGGCATTTTGATTTAACATTGTGGTGAATTTGAAAGGATGAGCCAGAGCTCATCACCCTTTTGCTATATTGCCTGCTCGATAAGGAGAAGAGCCTGAGACGGACAGACTGCAGAGGAGCGGGCAGCAGGATGGAGGGGGTGGGGGGGTGGACTGGATCTTCATGGACAGGCTTGGACGGGCAGTCAGGTGAGACTCTTGGGATGGGAAACCCCGACGTCTCTCCTCTCTCAGGGAGAAGCTGGTGAAGACGCTGGTGGAGCTGCTGACCAACCAGGTGGGAGAGAAGATGGTGGTGGTGCTGGCTCTGCGGCTTCTTTACCTGCTCATGACCAAGCATGAGTGGCGCCCGCTCTTTGCCAGGGAAGGCGGCATCTACGCCGTGCTGGTCTGCATGCAAGAATACAAGACCTCCGTCCTGGTGCAGCAGGCGGGGCTGGCAGTGAGTGGGCCGGGCTCGGCGGTCGACTGATGGCCAGGGTGGGCAGCTCAGGGGTGGGCTCTGCTGGTCTTGAGGAGGTTCTCTGGTCATTCGGACAAGGAGGAGACATTGGGATGGAGGAGATCCAGCTGGGGAGTCCAGGAGACAAAACACCTCTGTGGAGGCAGGGAGAAAGGTTTCTGAGAATGACTCCCAGGTTTAAAGGTGAACAGCAGGGGTGGATGGAGTGGGGAACTCTGAAAGAGGAAGAGATGTACAGAGAAAGATTGGGTTTTTAGGTATGTTGACTTTTTCAGGGCTTTTTATTAACAACCAAGTGTCTGATTAAAGGCAAGTTTTTTAGATGTGACAGTAATTTTTAGCCATTTTATCTGAGTGGTCCCGGAACACAGAAAATGCCTCCTCACCAGGTGTGGGTAAAGCCAAGCCAGCATCGCATTGCAGCCTGGCCAGCCCCAGGCCCAGGGAGCAGGGAGAGGCGGCCCTCGCTCGGGGAGGGAGAGTCGGCTTCCTGAGCGCTGCAGACAGAGGGTCAGGCTGGTGGGGAGGTCCAGGCAGTGTGTGCTCCGTTCAACCTGAGGCTCCCTGAGGGGACAGGCAGGCCTTGTCCAGAGCAGTTCTGAGCATGGATGCCAGCAGTCCAGTGAACTGGCGCGCGGGTGCTCTTGAGGCAGTCTATGCCTGGGGGAGGCTGACAGGTCCTTCCTTTATGGGGCCAGCCTGCTGCTGCTTCTCCCCAGAGCAGCCAAGCATTCCTAGTCCAGGCCAGTCTGTTCAAAGAATTTCCTGATCCTTTCAAAGTGCGTGACCAAATGCTTCTAAACTCAAACTCTTGCCCTATAACAGAATTGCATCATTTTGTTTATAACTTAAGGTGTCCAGAATTCAGCTTGGAGTGGGGAGGGTAATGTAGCCAAAGGGAGAAAACCTCATTACGAGGTGGCATTTGCTTGATGGGTCCAGCCCTCACCAGGGGATCGTCCTGAGGAGTAAGTTCTTTCCTCCATCCCAACGAGGTTTCCTCTCCAGAGTCAGCCCTTTCACCAGCCAAGACCTTCTCCACTCTGATGGTTTAGTGTTCATCCTAATTTCAGGTTCTCTGAGAACCAGCCAACATGTTTGCACATTCTAAGTATTTTTTCCTGTAATTCCAGCCTCACTCTGCCTGTGAGGCAAACCAAGTAGCCTCATCCAGGCAGGCTGGATACTGGCTTTGGCGGCCTGGGGATGGGGGTGGGAGTGTTGGCATCCAGGTGGTAGCAGCAGCAGGGCAGAGGCCAAGGTTGCGTGGGGTGGGGTGGGGTGCAGAGTTTGAGAAGGGCGACTCAGAGCTTCCGTGGTTGGGATCAGGCATTAGAGGAACTCCAGAAAGGCAGGATGACTGGGAGGACAAGAAGTTACAGAACTCAGCTTGAGGGAGAGGTTTTTCAAAGGGAGAAGTGGCCGAGTGAGACGAAAGACAGCATCAAGCAAAGTCTTGAATACATGTTGAGGCTGTGAAAGGGCTCCGTCCGGAGGGGACGCTGCAGACGGGTGGCCACCCGCCCCTGCACACGTTGAGCCTTGGTCCTGGCAGAGAGAAGCTGCAGGCTCATGTTACCCTGGAGCCTTGGGTTTTCTGGTTGGCTTTCTTTTCTTCCTTTTTTTTTTAAGCCTTTTATGTCCCATCACTGCCTCTTTCATTTCTATTTGCAAACAGCTCATTTGCCCCAGAGTTTGAGGTTTAGAATGCAGCCCGGCTCTCTCTCCTCTTCTGCACAGAGGCCATGCCCACTCCTGACTCTGTCTCCACACCCCCTACTCAGGCGCTGAAGATGCTGGCCATTGCCAGCTCCTCGGAGATCCCCACATTTGTCACCGGCCAAGATTCTGTTCATCCTTTGTTTGACGCCCAGATGACCAGGGAGATCTTCGCCAGCATTGACTCAGCCACCCGCCCGGACTCCGAGAGCCTGCTCCTCACTCTCCCTGCTGCTGTGATCCTGATGCTGAACACAGAGGGGTCAGGACCTCCCCTCCTGAATGCCAGACTCCTGTTAAGCCCCACGCCCTGCCGCTCCCCTGCCCCGGGCTCTTGTGTTCCCTTGTGCAGAAGCTCCCTTCCCACTGTCCCCTCCCTTCCCACCCATCTCTGGATGAAATGTCCTGGCCCTCTCCTGGTGGCTAGAAGAGAGGCCAAGTGGTTGAGGGTAGGGAGGTTCCAGAGATCAAAGACCCCTGTCCTTCTTTCTTGGGGTTGGGAGGAGTGACCTGAGGTCAAGAGGCCAGGTGTCTGGCCTCAGAGGGACCCCTGGAACCCCTCTGTCCCCAGCTGCAGGGCTCCTCCCTCTGTGCCACCCCCCTGCTTCTATCACATTCATTCTCTTTCAATTTCTTCCGGGGACACCTCCCTCTTCCCAGGTGCTCCTCCGCGGTGAGAAACGGCCTCCTCCTGCTCAACCTGCTTTTGTGCAACCACCACACACTGGGAGACCAGATCATCACCCGCGAGCTGAGAGACACCTTGTTTAGACACTCGGGCATAGCACCGGGGACAGAACCCATGCCCACCACCCGCACCATCCTCATGATGCTTCTCAATCGCTACTCGAAGCCGCCTGGCAGCCCCGAGCACTCAGGTACCGTCGTGGAGGTAGTGGGTGTGCTGAGGAGCTGGTCTCTACCCGCAGCCAGGAGGGCTCAGGTTTACATCCTAGTTCCTTGATAAAATGACATGATGACGCTTCAGGAAATTAATGAGGGTTTTCGTGCTCAAGTTAGGTCTCAAGTAGGACTTCCTGACCACGAGGAGAGGGGACGTTTAGAATAGGTGCAGGGAGATTGGTCTTCTTTGTATAAACATAAAAGGGCTCCCATCTGTCTGAGCTGAGTGCAGTCCACTCTTCCTGGTCACTGCAGGGTTGGTTGAAATGACTTCTAGAGAGGCCTTCTGTAGAGAAATTGTAACTTTTGGTACAGAAGTTTGTGACTTAGAATGTGAAATATCGATACCTTAGGGAAGAAAGGCTCTGTATTCAACGCACAAGTGAAACCTAGAAGTATGGGGGCAAATCGAAATAGGCACTGTGTCTTTTAGTCTGTCCTTCTGAAGCCACCGTGCTCGGTAGTATAGGGGACCTGACTATAATAGCTAGTATTTGTTGGCTTGTATAGTAGCACAGCTCTCATTTAGTAATCAGAGTAGTGGGACCATATGAATTAAAACTGTGCTGTTTAACTTGACAGCGTTTGCCATACCGATTTTTTTTTTTTTTTCGGATACAGCCAGATATATATTTAGTCCACCAACTCAATGGACGTGAGTTTGAGCAAACTCTGGGAGTTGGTGAAGGACAGGGAAGCCTGGCAGACTGCAGTCCATGGGGTCGCAAAGAGTAGGATATGACTTAGTGATTGAACAAAAACAAACTTATATGTTTGAAGCCAGAAAAAGAAGTCTGCCACTGTCGAGTAGAAGCAGTAAATGTCCTCACAACGGGGCTGGGGGGGTTTGGGGGTGGTTTTCTGCATCTGTGCATCTCAGTCTGACCAGCTTGTGTGACTCTCCCGCATACCCGTTTTTTTCCCTCCCATGTCTGGGCAGCAGCGCCAGAGACCCCCAGCGCCCAGGGCCAGGAGGGGAACCCTGAGCTGCTGATCCGATCCCTGGTGGGGGGCCCGTCTGCAGAACTCCTCTTGGACTTGGAGCGCGTGCTGTGCCGAGAAGGGGGCCTGGGGGGCGCTGTGAGGCCCCTCCTCAAGCGCCTCCAGCAGGAGAGCCAGCCCTTCCTCCTGTTCCTGTGGACTCTGGATGCCCCCGGGCCTAATAAAACCCTGCTGCTGACGGCGCTGAGGTGAGAGGCTGGGGTGGGGTGGGGGGCCACTTGTGTGTCAGGGGCAAGGGCAGCTGGCCAACTGTAGGGGCTTCACTTGTTGCCACCCCTCGCCAGGGTCATGACCCAGCTGCTGGATCACACTGAGGCCATGGTCCTCCCCTGGCACGAGGTCTTGGAGCCTTGCCTCAACTGCCTGAATGGCCCCGGCAGTGACTCTGAGGTACCCGAGCCCTGGCCAGGGTGGGCAGGGGAAGGCAGCCCGGGGGCACCAGCTGCCTGGTAAGGCCTCGGAGGGGCACAGCACAGCCAGCCTGGACAGGCCGGGACACTGGGAGGGAGTGGAGGAAGGAGGCCAGTTTCATCTGAGGGTCCCCAGAACCGAGGCCTCTCTGTGCCTGAATTTTAGATTCTGGGTTTGGGAGGAGCCCACATTCCCCAGTTCATGTAGTCCTTGCTCTCCACCTTTGCAGGAGGGTGTGCCCCGTGGGGCAAGGCTCAGGCACCTCAGCTGGCCATTGCCAGCTGGTGCCCGAGATAGGCTGGTCCTGGCAGGAGGAAGCGTGGGGAGCTGTGCCCAAGCTGTGCCCCTCACCCCGGGTCCTCACCCCAGCTTTCTGTGGTACTCTGCTCTCAAGTTCTCTGAAATCTCAGCCACTGCACCCCCACATCTAAGGCCACCCCTCAGCCTGCCCTTTGCGTCCCTGTGTTAATCTTGGCATCTCTGGGCCAGATCGTTCAGGAGCTGCTATGCTTCCTGTATCGCCTGGCCTCCACGCACAAGGACTACGCAGTGGTGCTCTGCTGCCTGGGAGCCAAAGACGCCCTCACCAAGGTCCTGGAGAAGCACTCGGCTCAGCTGCTGCTGGCCTGTGAGCTGCGGGACCTGGTGACGGAATGTGAGAAGCACGCCCAGCTCTACAGTAACCTCACCTCCAGCATCCTGGCGGGCTGCGTTCAGGCGAGCAGCATGCGGGTCCAGGCTGAGGGAGGCGGGAGGCGGGTGAAGGGGCCTCACGGTGTCCCTCTTTGGCACAAGTGGTGGCGGAGCTAGGGCGCTTGCTCCCCAGCCCTTGCCGCACGTGGTTCTGTTCTGCCAGGATTCTGGAGAAAGGGGCTGAGCGCTCTGTCGCCTCGTGACTCTTTCTCCACATGTGTCTCCATGTCCCTGACCCATCCCCACACCCTTTCTCTCCATGTCCCGGCTGCAGATGGTGCTGGGCCAGATCGAAGACCACAGACGAACCCACCGCCCCATCAACATCCCCTTCTTCGACGTGTTCCTCAGGCACCTCTGCCAGGGTTCGTGCCCCCATCTGCTTCCTCCTGCGGCCACCCCAGCCTCTGCCTCCTCTCCCTTCCTGCTCCCTCGTCCCCTTCCTGCCTTCTCTCTCAACTAACCAGGCTTCCTGCGGGCCCGCAGGCTCCAGCGTGGAGGTGAAGGAGGACAAGTGCTGGGAGAAGGTGGAGGTGTCGTCCAACCCGCACCGGGCCAGCAAGCTGACGGACCGCAACCCCAAGACCTACTGGGAGTCCAACGGCAGCACCGGCTCCCACTTCATCACCCTCCACATGCACCGCGGTGTTCTTGTGAGGTATGAGCACGCCCGTGTCCACGTGTCCACGCACATGAATATTCTGATACACCCCAGTATACGTCCTCAAAGAATTACCCACATACACACGACCCCGACTTAGACGCCCTGTGCCTGAGGGGCCTCACACCCGTTTTGTGAAGTGAACAGACACACGTGTCGGCCTGATCTCCCTGAGTACGGTGTAGACCTCCCCTCTCTGCCCGAGCCTGCTCCCTCCACCAGACACGCTTCACCGCCCTGTGTTTTGATGGAGGTAGAGCAGCAGCTCACCCACTCCCCGTGTGGGCGTTGGTTTGTTGTGTACTCTGTGCCAGGTACCCTGCGAGGGCCTGGAGCCTCACCAACAGTGAGATAAGGGGCCTGTCTGCGGGGATCTGACAGTCTTACTGGGGAGCCAGGCTGGAAAATCAGCAAGAGTGAGTAAGAAAAAAGTGATAGTTGACAGGTGCAGAGGATCCTGATGCCAACTGAGATCTCGGAGGAGGCTGCAGACAGAGGGGCCGAATGGGTTAAGTTTGTGGTAGAAATTGACCAGGTAGAGAGAGGCCAACAGATACACAGACAGCATCTGTGCAGAATGGAAGCAAGAAACAATGATATACTGGGGGGAACTTGAAGTAATTGTGCTTGGCTGGGATGAAGGGTCTGTGTAGTGAAGTGGTAGGAGAGGAAGCTGGAAAAGGAGGCGGAATCTGTTGAGTTTTATTCTGAAATTTGAGGAGCCACTGAAGGATTTTAAGAGGGGAAAAGACAGAAGTAGGTTTTTTTATTTAGAGAACTTTGGCAGTTATGTGAATTTGGCTGGCAGGCCAGGACAGAGTTGGAAGGTTTACTGAGTGATGAACGTTCAGAGAGGCGGCGGGAACGGGAATAGACAGCGAGGAGGCGGTGGAAGAGGAGAGCTTGAGAGGTGGTCTGCGGTACCTCCCGCTGGCTGGATGAGGGGAACCATGAGGGAGATGTCATGTTTCCTAGTTGGATAGCTGGATGGGTGCCAGTTCTCTTTCCCAGGAGAAAAGTGGGAAGAGGAGCAGGTTTCTGTGGACAGATGACCGATCTGTGTGGGCACGTGGATCTGGAGGTGGCTGTGGGCGTGGCACGGACCTGTCTGTTGGATGCGCGGCATACAAACTCAGGAGAGCAGTCTAGGGTAGAGACGTGAATTTGGAGTGCTTCGGGTATTAACTTTCAGCTGAAACCATGGGTTTAAGTGAAATCGCTTTGGGGGAAGGTTAAGGGAAGAGCAGGGAGCCTAGGGAAGACCAACGCTTAAGCAGAGGACAGGATTCTGAAGAGGATGTAGTGGGCAGAAGTCGTTTTGCACCAAGATCAGGGCCCTTGGTTCAGACTCAGTCCTTTCTCCTCTCCCAGGCAGCTGACTCTTCTGGTGGCCAGTGAGGACTCGAGTTACATGCCAGCCCGGGTGGTGGTGTTTGGGGGTGACAGCGCTAGCTGCATCAACACGGAGCTCAATACGGTGGGGACCCCGTGCCCGCTCCCCCTTCCTTGCCATCCTCCTGTTGGTCCCGGGGGCCTTATCGGGTGGACCCAGTGCCTGTGGAGCTCCCACATCCCTTCTTCCTGGGCAGGCACTGCTCTATAAGCTGTGAGAGTGGAGTCAGGGCTGTGGAGGTACATAGATCCACGGGCGCGGGATGGGAGAGGTGAGGGGCGCACACCCTCACAAACTCGGCTGCTGTCAAGTCTTCCGGCTCCACTCCTGTCTCTACATCTTCTCCCCACCCCGCCAGGTGAACGTGATGCCCTCCGCCAGCCGGGTGGTCCTCCTGGAGAACCTGAGCCGTGTCTGGCCCGTCATCCAGATCCGCATAAAGCGCTGCCAGCAGGTGGGCTGGGGGACTAGGGGGCACGGGGTCCAGGAGGAAGCAAAGGCTCTCCCTAGCGGCTGGTTCTCCAGTGTTCGGGGCCAGGCTTAGGTCAAGGGTCATCCTCTGTCTGCTTGCCGTGTGTGGCCCAGGAGCCTGCTGAGTTCCAGAGAGGCGGGAGTGCCTCCAGGGAGCCGAGGGGGTGAGAACTGTGCCTTGCAGGGCGGCATTGACACCCGGGTTCGAGGTGTGGAGGTCCTCGGCCCCAAGCCCACTTTCTGGCCGCTGTTCCGAGAGCAGCTGTGTCGCCGTACGTGTCTCTTCTACACCATTCGGGCCCAAGCCTGGAGCCGGGACATCGCGGAGGACCGCAAGCGCCTCCTCCAGCTCTGTCCCAGGTAGGTGGGCAGGGTGCAGCCAAGGAGATACGGTTATTAGGGGGAGGACGGGAGCGGCGTTTGAAGGATCAAGCAGCAGCTGGAGGAGGGAGCCGAGCAGAGGCCAGAAGTGTGTGGTGGGGGGCAAGGTGAGGGACCAGCTCATCCAGGGCAATTGAGAGTGGAGCGCACGTGGATGGAGGCCTGGGGATGTGTTTAATCCTTGACCAGACGTTCTTTGTCCCCAGACTGAACAGGGTTTTGCGTCATGAGCAGAATTTTGCAGATCGCTTCCTCCCTGATGAAGAGGCAGCCCAGGCACTGGGCAAGACCTGCTGGGAGGCCCTGGTCAGCCCCCTGGTGCAGAACATCACCTGCCCGGGTAACTGCCCCCACCCCGGCCCCGCTAACCTGCTCCTTGAAGTCATCCCCAGGGCTGATCTGGGTTAATGCTCTTGGCTCTCTTGGTTCCTGTCCTTGTCCCTGAAGGCCTGTCACCTCAGTGTCCTCTCCGCCCCACCTGACCCTGTCCCCACATCCCCAGACTCCAGCGGAAGCAGCCCTTGGTGAGGGGAGGACGAGGGCCCTGCTGCCCGCATATCCTTTCCGTGCAGTCGCTTCTCCCCTCTGCTGCTCCCGGGCTCTCCATTCCGTCCCCCATGGAGGCCTGTTTCTGACCTGTCTTCTTGTAGATGCGGAAGGTGTGAGCTCCCTGGGGTGGCTGCTGGATCAGTACTTGGAGCAGAGGGAGAGCTCTCGGAATCCCCGGAGTCGAGCCGCGTCCTTTGCCTCTCGTGTGCGTCGCCTTTGCCACTTGCTGGTGCATGTGGAGCCTCCTCCCGGACCTTCTCCTGAGCCACCTGCCCGGCCCCGTGAGTCCCAGCCGTGGCTGGCTGAATGAAGACTCGGGCGGCGGTGCTGTCTGGTTCCTCTCTCCTGGGTTTCATTCTTCCTTTCTGCTTTGCCATGGGCCTTCCCGGGGCTGAGTTCCCTGGATGCTGGGACTCACCCAGCAGCTGAGATGAGCATGTTCCTTTGCCCTCCGCGTCCACAGCCAGCAAGAGCAGTAAGGGTCGGGACCGGAGCCCTGGGCCTTCCCCCGTTCTTCCAAGCAGCAGCCTGAGGAATATAACGCAGTGCTGGCTGAGTGTGGTACAGGAGCAGGTAGGCAGCGGGGCTGAGGTCGGGGCAGGCCGAGGCTGCTGGGCGGCCCCTGGGCTGCGATTTCCCATCTCCTCAGGTCAGCACGTTCCTGGCTGCAGCCTGGAGGGCCCCGGACTTCGTGCCCCGCTACTGTAAACTCTACGAGCGCCTGCAGAGGGCAGGCTTGGAGCTCTTCGGGCCCCGGGCGGCCTTCACGCTGGCCCTGCGCAGCGGCTTCTCTGGCGCCTTGCTGCAGCAGTCTTTCCTCACTGCTGCCCACGTGAGTGCTGGGCCCAGCGGCCTCCCTGGCCCCTTCTGCTCTGCCCTTTCATCTCCTTCCTCCCCCGACCCCCGAAACTCTGCTCCCTCGTCATGGTTTGCTCCTGCCCTTTCCGTTGCCCCCAGATGAGTGAGCAGTTTGCCCGGCACCTTGACCAGCAGATCCAGAGTGGCCTGACGGGTGGAACCCCTGGAGTGGAAGTGCTGGGGCGGCTCCAGTGGCACCTGGAGCCCATCATGGTCCTCTCTGGCCTGGAGCTCGCCACGACTTTTGAGCACTTCTACCAGTGAGTGCGAATCTGGAGAGGCAGGGTGTGTGAGGCCTAGAGTCTGAGGGTCGGGGGAGACCTGAGTCTTAGAGGGAAGGCAAGGGAGGTGCAGTGGGGAGGTGAGGTTAAGATGCAGAGATGGCCGTGGCCCTGGGGACGGGGAGGATGAGGCAGGCTGCAACCGGGGGTCCTATGTTCTGGAGTGGGAGGTCCTGCCGAGCGCCCACATTGAGGCTCGGCTGGGCTGTGCACGCTGCAGGCACTACATGGCGGACCGTCTCCTGAGCTTGGGCTCGAGCTGGCTGGAGGGGGCTGTGCTGGAGCAGATCGGCCTTTGTTTCCCCAACCGCCTTCCCCAGCAGATGTTGCGGAGCCTGAGCACCTCCGAGGAGCTGCAGCGCCAGTTCCACGTATACCAGCTCCAGCAGCTGGACAAGCTGTTCTTGGAGCAGGAGGACGAGGAGGAACAGGGCCTGGAAGAAGAGGAGGTAAGAGCAAGGGAAAGAGTGGGAGAATAGGTGAGCAGGAGAACGTGGACCAAAGAAGGGAGCCCAAGAGCCCTTGGAATCCTTCTGTCTCTCAGGAGGAAGAGGAGGAAGAGGAGGCCGAGAAAGAGCTCTTTATCGAAGATCCAAGTCCAACAGTCTCTGTACTGGTCCTGTCACCACGCTGCTGGCCGGTCTCCCCTCTCTGCTACCTGTACCATCCCAGAAAGTGCCTTCCCACAGAATTCTGTGATGCCCTTGACCGCTTCTCCAGTTTCTACAACCAGAGTGAGGAGATAGGGACAGGCAGTTGGAGATTGGGGTGAGATT
The DNA here is from genome assembly GCF_042477335.2 of Ovis canadensis. Taxonomy (NCBI): domain Eukaryota; kingdom Metazoa; phylum Chordata; class Mammalia; order Artiodactyla; family Bovidae; genus Ovis; species Ovis canadensis. Next base: position 31,876,997 of record NC_091264.1, read on the forward strand.
TGGGGTGGCATCTCAGAGAGGAGGAGGAGAGAGGATCTTTGGACAGGAATGCGTAGATAGGAAGCAAAGTGGTCTCTAGATAGAAGCATCGCTAGGGAAGGAAGGGTGGAGAAGTGTGGGTTAGATCTTCATTAATTTCTCTCTGATTTTCTTCAACTTTGTATGAACTTGCTCTGTTTTTCCTTTTTTAACTTCAAGTTGTATGCTTATTTAATTTTTAGTCTTTTCAGACTTCTGGTTTTCAAATGAAAGTATTTAAGGCTGTTCATTTCCGATCGACATTGCTTTAGCTGCATTCAGTAAGTTCTTGGTTTTTGTTTTGTTTTGAAGAGTGTTTTTTTTTTTTAAATTGAGGTAGAGTTAGTATTCAATGAAGTACACAAGTCTTAATTATAGCTTAATGAAATTTATATCCATATGCCCTCCTGTAAGCAGCCCCCCTACCCGATCAAGATATAGAACATTGCCAGCACAACAGAAGGCTTCCTTCTTCATGTCCCCTTTCTAGTCAGTATCTTGCAGGAGAAATTACTATTCTCCCTTTTATCATCGTAGGTTTCCGCCTTTAATTTAAACATCATACAGATGGAATCATAGAGTATGTATTCTGCAGTGTCTGATTTCTCTTACTGGACGTAATGTCTGTGGGAGTTTTTCAGGTTGCCAGTTACATCATTAACTTTGTTCTTTTGCATTGCTGATTCACGTTCCACTGCATGAATTATGGATATTTGGGATGTCACATAAGCTTTTTTTTTTTTTTGGTCACATAAGTTTTTATCATGTAGTACTTGATTATTGTTTAGTTCTAAGAACTTTCTAATTTCCATTTTATTTCTTTGATTTATTAGTTTTCTGGAAGTATATATTTTTAAGTTTTCAAACTTGGTTGTTTTTTTTTTTTTGCTTAGTCATCTTTTGGTTTAGATTTTAATCTTCATTCCCTGTGGCCAAAGAATGTGATTTCTGTGATTCTGAATCTTTGCATTTAGTGAGACTTATTTCATGGCCTAGTAGGTGATCAGATTTTATAAGTGTTCTGTGTGTGATGAAGAAGAATGTGTACTCTTCAACCGTTGGATATAGGATTCTGTTTATTCCTCTAAATTGACCTTGTTAATTGTGTTGTGCAAATCTCTATCGTTACTCATTTTTGTTTGCTTGATTTATTACTTAGAGAAGTATGCTAAAATTTACCATTACAATCGTGAAGTTTTAAACTTCCAGTCATGTCAGTTTTACTTTATATATTTTTTGACTATGTTATCAGATTCAAGGTTAAAATCATTTAACAGTAGATAATAATAGATAGAACTTTATATAGCAATATAATAGAACTCTCTGCAATGATGGAAAAGTTCTTTTCTGTGCTGTCAAAAATGACAGCCATTCATGTCTATTGAGCACTTGAAATGGGGCTAGTGTGACTGAGGAACTCAGTATTTAATTTTATGTACTTTAGAGTTTAATGTTAAATAGCCACATGTGGTGAGTGGCTATCACATAGTGGACTGTGTAGATTTAGAGTCTTCATGGTCAGTTAAGCCTTATTGTGATGAAATGACCATCTTTCTTTCTAGTGAAGTTTTTTCTCTTAAGGTCTGGTTTTATCTGGTATTAATGGTATACCAGCTTTCTTTGATTGGTATCTTTCTAGTATGTCTGTTTCTATCCTTTACTATTTTCTTTTGGCTTAATCATTATTTTAGTCTCTTTAATTGTGGTAAAATATGACTACCATACTTTGCCATTGTAGCCATTTTAAGTATAAAATTCAGTTGTCCTTTTACTTGAAATTGTTTAGTTTGGAAATAATTTTAAATTTACAGAAAAAAAATTGTAAGAATAATAGAAAGAGCACTGGTAAACTCTTTTCTTTTTAAATTTGTTTATTTTAGGCTGCACGGGATCTTTGCTGCTGTGCACGGGCTTTCTCTAGTTGCAGTGAGTAGGGTCTGCTCCTAGTTTTGGTATGCAGGCTACTCATTGTGGTGGCTTTTCTCATTGTGAAGCAAAGGCTCTAGGCACAAGGGCTTCAGGAGTTGCCATGCGTGGGCTCAGTAGTTACGGCTTGTTTGCCCCAAGGCATATGGAATCTTCTCAGACTAGGGATTGAACCCGTGTTCTCTGCATTGACAGGCAGATTCTCAATCACTGGACCATCAGGGAAGTCCTCATAAACTCTTCATCCAAGTTTACCTGTTGTTAACATTGTGCTCCATTTGCTTTTTTAATTTGCTCTTTGTGTACATATACATGTCTATAAATGTATATGTATATATACTTTTTCCATGAACCATCAGTTATATGTTGGCTCTTTGCCCCTAAATAATATACATTTCCTAAGAATAAAAAGTTCTTTTATGAAACCAGCACTCCATTTATTACTTTCAAATATGTAACATTCATATAATACTTTTAATCTAGTTTCTATATTCCAGTTTTGTCAATTACTCCATAATGTCTTTTTTTTTTTTTTTTTTTCAGTCCCGGGGAGGATCTGGTTCAGGAGCACCTGTGCGTTTAGTTGTCGCGTCTCTAGTCTCCTTTAATCTGGAGCAGTTCCACAGGCTTTCTTTGTCTTTTATGATATTGACACAATTTTAAAGGCGATATAATCCTTTAAAATTTCCTAATTCCTCCTTTTAAGCTTATGTATTTCTGGATTCGAGTTACACATTCCTGGTCAGAGTACTAAGTGATGTTATATCTTCTCAGGATATTATACATGGAAGCACAGGATTACCATCCGCTCCTTGTTTGTAATGTTAATTTTGATAGCCGGGTCAAGAGGTGGTTTGATTTTTCCACTGTACAGTTAATATTTTTTCCCTTGCTACTATTAATAAGCAGTCTGTTGGCAGTGTACTTTAAAGCATGCCAGTATTCTACTGTCATCAGAATTTCCCCTAGTAGCATTTTATGATTTTTTTTTTAGCCACCCTTGTGGCTTGCAGGGTCTTAGTTCCCCAGCCAGGGATTGAACGGGGCCCTGGCAGTGAAATCAGTGAGTCCTAACTACTGGACCTCCAGGGAATTCCCTCATTGTACTTTTAACTTTGACTTCCTTTTGTATTTTAGACATGTCATTATTTAAAATATTAATACCTAGGACCTATTTTCTAATCAACCTAAAATCTCTCTTTTTGAATGATCAATTTTTGTCTAGTTATTATAAGTAATGACATTTGACTTTTATTTTTGGTTTACTTTTCTAATAATTTTAAATTTTAGTTATTTAATATATACAGGAGTATGTAGAACATAGAGTTAAAGCAAGAAGGTTCAGTAGAACACTAACAGATGTGATTCTGCCCAGCGTTTTTGTGCATTCTGTTATTTTGGATTTTTTAAAAATTCCTTTTTGTCTCTCTCAGTTTTGGAAGTTACGCATTCTGTCTCTGTAGTTGATTGCTCTTATATTTTTAATGTAAGTTTAACTTGTTAATGTCACCTCCCATCTCCCTGAAAAATGGAAGGACCACAGAAAATCTTAATTCCAGTCTGATCCCCATCTTGCACCTTTGTTTCTCTCCCAGCTGGTGATTATTGTTATTGTTTTATTCAGTTTGGATTCGCCATCATACCAGTTGCTTTAGTCACCATTCCTTTTGTGCCTTGATCCTTCTTTCTGAATTCAGTTTTCCTCCTAAAGTACATTATTTAGAAGTTTCTTAATTGATGAAATATTGCTAGAAAACTTAACATCCGTTTTTATTTTAGAAAGGTTTATTTTCATCTTCATTTAGAAAATCTTTTTATTGTGAGAAATTTTGACATTCCAGAAAGCAGGCAGAATGCACAGTATATCAACACATATCAGTTCATGGCTGATTTTGCTTCATCTATACCCCACCCACTTTCCCTACCCCTCAGATAAAGACTCCTTTTAAAAGCCAGGATTCTATAATTATCAAACTTATAGAAGTTAGTAGTAGTTCCTAATATTATCAGATATGCAGTCAGTATTCATGTTTCCCTAATTATCTTGAGCTTTTTAGCATTTTTTGTGGGTTTTTTTTGGCCTGTCGAGGATCCGAATGAAGCCCGCATTTTGCGTTTGATGAGTTCTCTCTCTCATCTCCCTCGGTGTATGATCCCTGCCTCAGTTTCCCTGCCCTCTTGCAGTTGTTTGTGGAGGGCTGGCTGGTTGTCCAGAGATGTCCACAGGCTGGCCTGTGTCTCCCTAGTGTCCTCTAGCATGGTCCTCTGTCGCCTCCTTCCTGATGACTGATATTCAGGTGTTCACATGTGGGAGCTTATTTAGATTCTGGGTTGATTTTCTCAGGCAAGGACATGTCATAGGTGGTATCGTGTACTTCCTTCAGGAGGTTGTCTTTCTGTGTGATGTTACAGTGGATTTCAGCATTGTCTGTCCAGTCTATGCATTATATAGAATTTCCCATCAGCTGTTCGCTAGACATTCATTCTCATTACCATTAGGGTTAGGAGCTAGTGACATTCTACTCTCGTCATCCTCTCTCCATGTGTTAGCCAGAAGGCTCTGTCTATAGAGGGAACCTTTCTCTCATCAGCTTTTTGGTTACCTTGAAGGTCCATTTATACAGGAAAGGCTTGATTCTCTTTTCCTCTCTCTTTTTTAACCACTTTTCCAAATAATGTATTGGTTCTCTAGCTTCATCCAAAGATGACCCATGAGGTCTTTGAAAAATAAAAGATATCATTATGAACTCATGGCTTTTAAAATATTTCATGTTTTTCAGTCCATCACAGGTGTGGGTTTTTTTTTTTTTTTTTTTTTGACGTTCACATTGTCCCATCTTGGGCCAGAGAGCACCTCCCAGTCTGGTTCCTTTTGATACCCTCTCCTGTGATAGCATCCTTGCTTTCTAGTCTGAGCAAACACCCCAGGCTCACAGCGGGCAGCAAAGACTCAGCCTAGCAGATCTCTAAAACTATCAAGTTCCCTGGGAGCAAAGCCCAGCTCTCCTCTCTGGTGGTTCTGCTGTGGAGCTCATCCGGCACAGGGCTGGGCACAGAGTCGGCTCCCAGACCCCTGTGGCAGACACAGAGGGGCTGTGCTCGGGACACTAGATGAGGCATGCGTGTGTCTGTGTGTGTGTGAGTGCTGGGCCCTGCTCCCCACAGAGACTAGCGGAGCCTGGCGAGTGCTACACGCTCGCCTCAGCCCTGACCCCTCGTTTCCCCTGCTGTCTCCACTTCTTCCTTTGACACTCTCCCAGGTCAGAACCATCCGGTCTTGGATGTGGGGCCACACCGGCGACTGCAGTGGACGTGGCTGGGCCGGGCGGAGCTGCAGTTCGGGGGCCAGATGCTGCATGTGTCCACCGTGCAAATGTGGCTGCTGCTGCATTTCAATCAGACAGAGGTGCCTCAGCTCCTCGGCCTCTCTGTCTGTCACTGTTTTCCTCAACTCTGTCTGTCCCACCTTCTGTCCCTTCTTTTCCTTTGCCTCGACTGTCTGCTCCTGACTGGCCCTGTTTCTCCCGCCCAGGAGGTGTCAGTAGAGGCTTTGCTGAAGAGCTCTGGCCTCAGCCCTGAGCTGCTGCTCCAGGCCCTCCTGCCCCTCACCTCAGACAGCGGCCCTTTGACCCTGCAGGAGGGCCAGGACTTCCCACCTAGGGGTAGGTCTGAGGTAGTGGGGCTGGGCTGAGCCTCTGCTCCCAGGGGCGGGCTCTCCGGGTGGGGGAGATACAGGGGATGAGAATGGAGTCCCCTTTGCCCTCACTCGTCTGGCGCTTACCTTCTTTGGGCGCTGACTGGGAGTGGGTTCCAGGTATGCTGCGTCTCCGGGAGCCTGGGCTCCAGCCCCGTGGGGAGGCCCTGTGGCTGCTGCCTCCCCAGACATACCTGAACGTGGAGAAGGATGAAGGCCGGACCCTGGAGCAGAAGAGGAACCTCCTGAGCTGTCTTCTTGTCCGTATTCTCAAAGCCCATGGGGAGAAGGGCCTCCACATTGACCAGCTGGTTTGTCTGGTAGGCACAGGGGACCCTGATGGTGGGGGGAGAGGGAGGGAGTCATGCTTGGGGGTGGGGTGGGAGGCAGGGGTCATCACAGGGAAGGTGGGTGACATTCCCATCTGGGTTTTCTATTCCTGATGGGAAGTTAAAAGGTGGAGACCAGACATGAATGCTGACTGTGTGCCAGGCTCTATTCTAAAGAGTTTCCATGATTAAGTCATTTGATCTACACAGAAATATGAGATTGTTGTTGGTGGTATTTCTACTATTATTATTATCCCCGTTTAACAGATAAGAAAAATGAGGCATGAGTTAGTAACTGATCCATAGTCACGCAGCTAGTAAGTGGCAGAGCCAGAGGCTGGCTGCTCTGGGTAACCGCAGCCCACCTGTTTCCCCACCTCCCATCCAGGTTCTGGAGGCCTGGCACAAGGGTCCAAATCCCCCTGGAAGCCTGGGCCGCACCATTGCTGGGGGTGTGGCCTGTACCAGCACGGATGTCCTCTCTTGCATTCTTCACCTCCTGGGCCAGGGCTATGTGGAACGGCGGGATGACTGGCCCCAGATCCTCACGTACGCCACCCCGGAGCCCTCAGGGCCCTGCCGGGGCCAGGCAGAGATCCCCTTCTTTGGCAGCCAGACCTCTGAGACCTCCAAGATGAGGTAGCCACCGCTAACCCCGTGCCCCCTGCTGCAGGGCCCCCCAGGACAGACGGCACCGCAGTGACACAGGAGGGGTCATAGTGCCAAAGCCAGGCTGCCAGAACAAAAACATGTCATTTCTTTCTTTGTCTGGCACCATTTTCCCCATCCCTGATGAGAGATATTTGTCCTCATCCCCACTCCCAGCGTTATCACCTTTGCTTGCTTCCCAGGAAGGGGCCTTGCTGTCCCCAGACTCCTAAAGCCAGCCCTTAGGTAGGAGTCCAAGACTCATAAACTACTTTCTGAATGTCTTTCATTCTAAGCAGAACCGAAATACTGGAAAGACACATATTGAGTACTAACTATGCACTCTGCTTAGTGAAATATACAAATTCTATGAATAGTTTTCAGGAAGTCTGTTCTCCAGAGGATTTTGCCATAGGATTCCGCTAGCTAGCTGGCACCCTAAATCTCTTTACCTCAGTTCCAGTTCACCAGGAGTTGTTCTGCTTTTATGCCTGCTGTTCATACTGTGTGTAAATGCGAGTTTTCTAGAGTCATCTTGCTCAGACTTCCATTTGCACACATTCTCAAATTCACTAGAGCTCCCTGTGACACTTAGGCTGCTGGTCCACAGACCACACGTTGAGGAATGAGGCTGTAGACTTTCTCTCTCTAGACACGCTGGGAGAATTTGGGGAGGGACCTGCAGTGTGATTGTCGTATCCACTGCAGGTCAGTTAGCACCGTGACCCCTGCCCACTAGATTCCAGCAGTGCTTCAGCCACTGTGACCGCCAGCCCCACCCCACATACAAACGCTCTGTGGGGGCTGTGTTCTGATGGTGGGGTGGTGATCCTCAGGCTGGTTCAGCAAGTGTGGGCAGAGATGCACCAAGTGAGGACCGGGGGGCCAGGGTGGGGTCCAGCCAGCGGGTTGGATAAGCAGGGCAGTGAGGCTGACCACCGACCCCTCTCTCCCTCAAGCCCAGAAGCCGTGGCTGCCCTGGCTTCCCTCCAGCTGCCTGCGGGCCGCACCATGAGCCCCCGGGAGGTGGAAGGGTTGATGGAGCAGACGGTGCGGCAGGTGCAGGAGACGCTGAACCTGGAGCCCGACGTGGCGCAGCACCTCCTGGCTCATGCCCACTGGGGCGCCGAGCAGCTGCTGCAGAGCTACAGCGATGACCCGGAGCCGCTGCTGCTGGCAGCTGGGCTGCGCGTGCCGCAGGCCCAGGCCACGCCCGCACGCCCCGACCACTGCCCCGTGTGCGTCAGCCCCCTGGCACCCGACCACGACCTGCCCGCCCTCTGCTGCCAGCACTCCTGCTGCAAGGTGAGGCTCTCCTCCCCCCAGCACCACAGCTCGGGAGCTCCTGGTCTCCAGCCCCGCAAGGCCACTTCCGGTCCTGGGTGATGTTGGATGAGTCTCTTAGTCCCTCTTAAGCTGGTTTTGTCATCGGTAAGTGGTGCTTTGACACTCTGCAGGGTGGTGGTTAGCATCTGGTGGTATGTGTCTTTGCTGCATATTGTGATCACTGGGAACTTTTTAAAAATCCCAGTGCTCAAAGTATGCCCGAGACCAATTAAATGAGAATCTCCAGAGGTGAAACAAGAGCTCCTCAGGGGATTCTAGGGTTCAGCCAAATTTGAGAACGACAGATAATCCATACACATGTATAGAATCAAAGCACTTTATAAATGAGAAGGGTTCGGAAATTGGTGATGACTATGGTTTATGCTTTCCTTATCACCACCGAAGGTTCTTTAATTGCAAAATGTCATCACTTCTTTTATCTGTACACGTTCACTTAATATAAAAATTTAAAACAAAAAAACAGCACAAAAGCAGAGGGAAGTACGGGAAGTCAGGCTGCCGTGAAGCCGAGCGGAGAAGGCTGTAGCTGGGGAGGGGGCACCCTTGAGGTGGCGAGGGGCCGAGGCAGGAAGCCAGGTGCTGAGTGCCTGCCTCCCCTGCCCCTGCCTCTCAGCTTGTAGGACCAGAGCCCACACCCATCCACTTAGCAGGATGAACGCCCTTGTTGCCATGAATTCTAGCCGCCTCTCTCAGCAGCGCCGCCCCAGTGGTGGGTGACCGGGGCCGTGTGCGTTTGCATGCGTGTGTACCTGTACTTTTGCTCCTTCCCTTTTGCTCAGCTTCAAGTTACTCTTCTCACATAGTTGCCTCTGCCCCCCTGTTCCCAGGTTCTTAATGATTCCCTTTACACTTCCACTTTTTTGTTCAACTAATGCTTATCATGGACTTCCTGCGTGCACGGCGCTGGGTGCTGCGTGAGGGAGTGGGGAGACCCCGGCAGACAAGGACCCGAGAGCTAATAATGGGGGCCTCATTCTGGGCCACTGTGCTGTCTTACAAACATTGTCTCGTTTAATTCCTGGAATAGTTCTGTGAAGAAGGTGAGCACAGTGGTGGGACAGCGGAAGGAGAGATTTGGGAGGTGGACAGGGGCCTAGCTGAGTTGGGTTGGCAGACAAGGGCCTTTATGGGAAGCCCTGGTGGGTTTTGAGCAGAGATGCAATAAGATCTGATTTCCAGTTTTGAAAAGATCACTTGGTGTGGAGAAAAGGCTTGGACGGAACAAGAGTGGAGGCAGGGACACTGACTCAGAGACTTGTACAAAGAGGCAAGAGGTGCTGGCCACTGAGCCTAGGGACGGTGAAGGGGTGGACAGATCGGGACACCTGTGGGGTAGAGCTGACAAGGTTGTGGCTGAGGACAAGGGCATCAAGACAGCTCCTGGGGTTTTGACCTGAGCATCTGGCAGGAGGATTTGGGGGAAATGTTAGGCCTGGGGTTGGGGTGCAGGGCAGATTTTTGAGGGGAAATTCCATCCGTTTTGGTTAAGTAAAGTTTGAGCTGCTTTGTTGGGCACCTGTGTGGGACTAGCAAGTGGACAGTGGATTTTTCGATTTGGAAATAAGTGCAGAAGCCTGGCCGGCATCACCCAGGGGGAGAGGAGCAGGCCCAAGGCACTGAGTGTGGGGCACCCCAACCCTGTAGAGACAGAGACAGGGAGCTGGGAAACGGGACTCAGCAAAGCAGGCTGAATCCATCCCAGCAGAGGAGCCAGTGGCGGAGTGCAGGAGCCACTGACTTGGGGCCTGGAGCAGTGGGAAGATAGCTTCCTGGGGTGAGGCTCGAGTGGCCGAGGGCAGGAGGGGAGTCCAGGCGGGAGACGGCATTCCCTGTGGCTGGGCAGTGGGGTCAGTGGAGGCCAAGGGTAAGCCCCAAGCAGAGAGGCTCCTCGCGGGCATGGAGCAGGTTCCAAACTGAGACCTGGCCGTTGTCCTGCAGGGCAGTGCTCCCACCCCACAGCTATCAGGGGCCCCGAGGGCCTGTGTGCCTGCCCTCGGCCTGGGGGTCTGAATGCGGAAAAGGATTTTGCATTCTACTTCCCATCTTATCTGGGCTTGTTTTACTGTAGGAAGGGGTTGGTTTTGTTGAGTGAAAATAGTTCAGTAAAGCACTTATTTATCATGGAAAGTCCTCATGTAGCCACCTGAGGACTCTCCTGGGGTTTGGATCCATCATTTGGGGAAGCTCGGGGGTAGGCATTGTGAGGGAGAGGGTCCTTAATGGAGTCTTTTGGAGGCTCAGGTGCTCATGACGTAGTTGGTGTCTTCAGGAGGGATGAGGGAACAGTTGAGAGGGGAGCGGATGATGAGGGCTGATGTTGAGGGGGAGGGGATGATGAGGGCTGATGTTAAGGGGGAGGGGATGAGGGCTGATGTTGGGGGAGGGGATGATGAGGGCTGATGTTGAGGGGGAGGGGGTGAGGGCTGCTGATGTTGAGGGGGGCAGGGGATGATGAGGGCTGACATTGAGCGGGAGGGGATGATGAGGGCTGATGTTGAGGGCGACGGGATGATGGCTGACATTGGGGGAGGGGATGAAGGGGGCTGACGTTGGGGGAAGGGATGAGGGGGGCTGACGTTTCAGGGGAGGAGATGATGAGGGCTGGTGTTGGGGGGAGGGGATGATGAGGGCTGATGTTGGGGAGGGGATGATGAGGGCTGGTGTTGGGGGAGGGGATGATGAGGGCTGGTGTTGGGGGGAGGGGATGATGAGGGCTGGTGTAGGGGGAGGGGATGATGAGGGCTGATGTTGGGGAGGGGATGATGAGGGCTGGTGTTGGAGAGGATGATGAGGGCTGATGTTGGGGGGAGGGGATGATGAGGGCTGGTGTTGGGGGAGGGAATGATGAGGGCTGGTGTTGGGGAGGGGATGATGAGGGCTGGTGTTGGGGAGGGGATGATGAGGGCTGGTGTTGGGGAGGGGATGATGAGGGCTGGTGTTGGGGAGGGGATGATGAGGGCTGGTGTTGGGGAGGGGATGATGAGGGCTGGTGTTGGGGGAGGGGATGAGGGCTTGGGTTGGGTACGGCAGTGACATGATAGTAGGAGGATTTATGAGTTGTGTCAGCTCCGGCACTGGTGATGGGGGCTGGGGGGCTGATCAGAATTTATAGGTGCACTGGAGGCATCTCGGTCTGGGGAGGCAGGGGCATAGAGACAGGACTGAGGCAAGAAGTTGAGCCAGATGAGGGCACAGCTACAGCACAGTGGGCCCTGGCCAGCCCCTCAGGCCTTCTTTCTCTCTGGCTTTCTTGCTGTCTCCAAGTCTTTCTCAGAACTTGACTCTTCTTTTTCTTGATTCTATTTACCCATCTATTCACACCCACCCCAACAATAATTTTAATTACCATTTTGGTCTGCACACCTCAAAGTGAACTGTAATTGGGGCCAATCAGGAAAACCCCTGGAGGCCAGAAAGGTTAGGGTCAGTGTTGAGGCTGATGGAGCAGCAGCCCTGTCTCTGGCCTTGCCCATGTCGGGGAGGGTTCCTGCTCTTGTGCTGTCCCTGAGCAGCCGCTCCCGTCTCCCTCCCAGTCTTGCTGGAATGAGTATCTGACGACGCGCATTGAGCAGAACCTTGTGCTGAACTGCACCTGCCCCATTGCTGAGTGCCCGGCCCAGCCCACGGGGGCCTTCATCCGTGCCATTGTCTCCTCGCCAGAGGTCATCTCCAAGGTACCCTACTCTGCCTCGAGGCGCTCCGGGGCACAGCCCTGGGGAGCGGGGGGCCTGGAGGTGTGGTGTCGGAGAGCCAGGCACTCACCGCATGGCCCCTGCATCCCCACAGTACGAGAAGGCCCTCCTGCGTGGCTACGTGGAGAGCTGCGCCAACCTGACCTGGTGCACCAACCCCCAGGGCTGCGACCGCATCCTCTGCCGCCAAGGCCTGGGCTGCGGGACCGCCTGCTCCAAGTGTGGCTGGGCCTCCTGCTTCAGCTGTAGCTTCCCTGAGGTGGGAGCCCACCCTGGCTCTGCCCCATTGCTGGGGTCCACACCCCTCACTGACCCCCGACCCCAAGCACCCTGCCCTGTCCTGCCTGCACCAACCCGTCTGTAATGAGGACTCAGCTGTGCCCTCGCCGCCCCCTCCTCCCCTAGGCACACTACCCTGCCAGCTGTGGCCACATGTCTCAGTGGGTGGATGACGGCGGCTACTACGACGGCATGAGCGTGGAGGCCCAGAGCAAGCATCTGACGAAGCTCATCTCCAAGCGCTGCCCCAGCTGTCAGGCTCCCATTGAGAAGAACGAGGGGTGTCTGCAGTAAGAGGGGGTACTGTGGGCGGCGGCAGGGTTGGAGGCTTGGGAGAGGGTGGGAGACCTGGCAGAAGTAAGGGGCAGTGGACGGACCAGAAAGCTCAAGAACCACAGGGAGGTCCTCAGCTACCTCCTTGCACCCTCCAGTGATTCCAGTGTTCCCCCACTTTTAAGCCTGCATGTATGGGCGGATTTGGAAGCCAGGATGTGGTTAGTAGGGATTAGTGAGGTTAAGACTTAAGAGGGCATGAGAAGGGCCAGCGGTGTGTCCAGGCCCTGGGTATTCCTGGTGGAGCCCTGGCCAGAGGCAGGAACCCTGACCAGCTAGCCTCCTCCACAGCATGACATGTGCCAAATGCAATCATGGATTCTGCTGGCGCTGCCTCAAGTCCTGGAAGCCAAATCACAAAGACTATTACAACTGCTCCGCCATGGTAAGGGGCTGGTGCCCAGAGGAGGCGGGCAGAGGCCCCAGGGCGGGCAGGGTGGGATGCTGTTTCCGGGGCTGGGTGCAGACAGCTCCATGTCCCAAGCAGCCAGAGAGGTGGAACAAGGCTCAATGGAGAGAAGACTGAAGGCCCCAGGGCCTGCAGGTGCTGGGAGTTCCGTCCTGGGAGGTCTGTGCACAGAGACTTTCCGCCCCAGAGTTGGCCGTCCCACACCGGGGGGGCGGCGCTACAGAGAGGCTGTGGTGGGCTGGGCGCTCCCAGGAGGCCCAGGGCAGAGCGGAGCAAGGACTCTGAGTCAGGGCCTGGCTTCACTGTGTAGTCAACCTACCAGGCCTCAGCACCCTCATCTCAGTTACGAGAAATGAATGAAGAAATCTGGGTAGAGCAGCAGCAGGCCTCCGTGAATGGTGGCTGGTCTGAGGAATAACCAACCTCATCTTGTCCTGCCAATCACCCAACAGCCCTCTGATGTGTCTTCACCAGGTAAGCAAAGCCGCGCGCCAGGAGAAGCGCTTCCAGGACTACAACGAGAGGTGTACTTTCCATCACCAGGCCCGGGTGAGCAGGGAGGGGACAGTGAGGTGGCCAAGGAGGTTAGAGGGCTGGGCTGGATGGCCAGGCGCTCTTCTGAGGGGTGGGGCTGTGCCCACTGGTGCTGACAGCCACCTCTCTGCACAGGACTTTGCTGTGAACTTGCGGAACCGCGTGTCTGCCATCCACGAGGTGCCCCCACCCAAATCCTTCACCTTCCTCAGTGATGCCTGCCGGGGTCTCGAGCAAGCACGAAAGGTTGTGTGGGGTGGGCTGGGCAGAGGGTGGGCGGGAAGAGGGGGAGGGTGGGAGGTGGCCTCAGCAGGAGCCTGCCGGGGCCCGCAGGTGCTGGCCTACGCCTGCGTGTACAGCTTCTACAACCAGGACACAGAGCACATGGACATCGTGGAGCAGCAGATCGAGGCCCTGGAGCTGCACACCAATGCCCTGCAGATCCTCCTGGGTGAGCCCCCATCCCCCTGGCACCTACCCCCAACATAAAGATGGGTGGGCAACCCGGCCCCAGCCGCCCACCTTCATTCTGGCCCCTGGAGCTTCCTGTGCCTCGTAGCCTTGTTACCATCTTCAAGTTCCACCCCGCAGGTCCACGGTGCACACCCCCACCCGACCTTTGCTTTGATTATGACGTGTCCCCACCTCTAGGCTGTGAGCCCTGGTAGATGTGGGGAGCGCATGGTAGGCGTCTGTGGGAGGAAGGGAAGAAGGGAGGGAGCCCCGCGCCCTGCCCCCTCTGCAGAGGAGACGCTGCTGCACTGCAGAGACCTGGCCTCCTCGCTGCGCCTCCTGCGGGCGGAGCACCTCAACACCGGCCTGGAGCTGCTGCGGCGGATCCAGGAGCGGCTGCTGGCCATCCTGCAGCACTCCACCCAGGTAGCCACCCACCCGACCCAGCCTTCCTGCCCTCACTCAGCACCACCTGCCACAGCCTCCGGTGCCCTGGGGGGATCCTGATGGAAAGGATTCCACGGCACAGGGACCCAGCCTGTATCCCACCTCCCAGCCCTGCCCCTCGGCCACCTGGCCTTTCCTACAAAATGAAGGAGGTAGTTAGCCCAAGTTAAGGGTATCTGGCCAGGTGCTTGCTCTCCAGAACTCACTTGGAGAACTTTTTCAAAAGATTCTCCCCAGATATGGATTTAGAATCCTAGGAGTTGGGGGCCAAAGGGCAGGGACCCACCAGAGTAAAGGAGCTGAGGTTCTTTCCGGCTCCAATACACTGATGTTGAGTCTGAACTAGGAATCCCGCCCTCAGGGAGCTTACGGACTAGTATGTAACTTGGGCAGAAAAGGCATGAACACACAAAGGTAAGGGTACGTGCTGCCTCACCGCCGTATCCTGGGTCGCTGGAGACTACCTGTCATGTTACGCAGTCAATGGCTCGCGAAGCACCGTGCTGGGGTTGGTGGGGGGAGCATTCCTGGCAGGCCAGGTGGCTCTTGGGCCTGGGGGATCCGGGTGAAGGAAGGCTGGGTGCCAGGGCCCAGTGTCCTCTACTCTGCTGCTCCCCACATCCTCCCATCTCCTTGCCAGGATTTCCGGGTTGGTCTCCAGAGTCCATCCTCCGAGTCCCGGGAGGCGAAGGGACCCAACGTGCCCGGCAGTCAGTGAGTGGAGGGGACCCCGGTGCAGGGGGGCGTAGGAGGGGGCGTGGGAGGCGCCATGGCCCTGAGGTTGCGCGTGCGCTCTCCCAGGCCCCAGGGCTCCTCAGGACTGGAGGAGGAGGAGGACGAGGACGAGGACGAGGTGCCCGAGTGGCAGCAGGACGAGTTTGAGGAGGAGCTGGACAATGACAGCTTCTCCTATGATGAGGAGTCTGAGAACCTGGACCGAGAGACCTTCTTCTTCGGCGATGAGGACGACGACGAGGATGATGATGAGGGCTACGACTGAGGGGCAGGACGCAGAGGCCACCAGAGCCCGGGGTCCCGGGTCAGGTGCGCACCACTGTCCCCGCACACAGTGGCAGGCGCCTGTGGCACCATCTTCTGTTCAGTGAATAAACTTTTTTTTTCATATACTTCTCTGGAAGCAGACCGGTTTCCGCAAAGGGCCACTTCAGCTCCCCCTGCCATCACACACAGCCAATCCTCCTCCTCCCCTGCTCTTTGCTCTAGGCATCCAGACATCCATCCTCAAAGCCCACAGCAGACAGCTGTGACTTACATTGATAAAGGGAAATAAGTGTCCTTGGTACTCAGCCCACAAGCCTCGGACCTAGCACAGGGACAGGAAGGAATGGTCACCCACCCCCGCCACAATCAGCTTCATCCAAACTCCTGAATGTTCCTGCAGGGAGCTTGAGCATGTTAGAAAGTCTCCTCCTCTTGGGGGCCTGTGGACCTTTAAAGGTCTCTACATGTTGAAGTTGAGGGGCGTGTTAGGATATAGGATATTATTGAGAACTGGACCTTCCTCTACCCACAGTGTGACATAATGTCAGGATTGTATACATGCCATGAATCAGTATTGGGGCTAAGAGCCAGGAGCCAAGTCTGGGGTCAGGAGAATTTAATAAAAACTGCGGTGAAGTCAAGCAGTTGGGTCAGGAGAGGCAGCCACCTGCTTAGGATGATACGCCTCAAAGTATCGATCTAGCAGGGCCTCCACCTCTGCTTCCTCGTAGTCCCACACCTGGAACTTGGAGCCATCGGCTGCTCCCCGGATCATGGCTGAGAGCACTGGCAAGAAGGATGGGGGTGAAGGTGGCTCCCCCGCCACTTCCACGCTGCCCCCCCACAGTGCCCATTGCCCTTCCCTTTCTGGGGTGGGCACTGCGCTCAGAGGCCCCCAAGGAAGGAGAAGAGGGCAGGGACCTCAGAGAGCTGGGAAAGGAGGCCAGGGCTGGGAGGCTCACCTCGGCCAGATTTTGGGCGAAACAGGCACAGGACTGGTTTGCGGAGGGCCACTGCCCGGCCCAGCTCATACCCTACCCCCAGAGAGGGCTGGGTCACTTCTGCCACAACCACTGGGAAGAAAGGAGACCAAGGCTCACCCTCGGGTTTGTGAAGGATACACGACACAGTCTGGCTGTGGTGAGAAGGGAACTTAGGGAGTCCCTTGGAGGCGGGGAGCCAGGCAGGTCCAGGGGATCTAGGACCCCAGGGGAGTTTGCAGGCAGGACGGGGGACCACTCACCATCTGCCTGCTGCAGCCAGGCCACGTCCCGATCATGGATGAGCTTGTCGCCTCCAGCAGCCTCTTCCCCTGTGGTTGAGGGAAAGCTGGTCAGGGGCCCACCCTGGGCTTCAGTTCTTCTCCTCTGCCCTAGACACCCTCAGGCCCACCTTGCTCAGGGAACGGGAGGGGACAGAGAGATGGCCTCCAAGGGCCCACCCAACACTAGGCTTCTATGAATTAAGGAAATGGAAGAGCCTGCAAGGAAAATGCAGTCCTGTGCAGGGGGGTGGAATGTGACCAACGACAGGAGTGGTACAGGTGAGATGGAGGGACTCCCTGCGGGTCAGTGATCAGAGGTAGAGAGGAGGAGGAATCACATCCCAGGTGGGGACAGGCAGGAGGAGCAAGAGGCTGGCCCGCGCAAGGAACCTAGGGCCCCACAGGCTCTCAGGCTTTGGTGGGGGTGAGAACCACCTGAGAACCAGATCAACTACAAAGACCCAGGTATGGATGAGCCTGGACCGCTGACTGAGCTCTCCAGGTGATTCTCATACCCAGGCGAGTTTGAGAATCACTGCCTGAAAGCAAAGTGTAACCAGTGGGAGGTGGTGTGAAGGCAGGGGAGATCCTGGGGTCACAGGGATCCCAGCTTTCCAGCTTGATTCGATGTCACCCACTGGGAACATGAGGGTCACATGCCCCAGAGCAGGGCAGAATAACTGGAGAGCTCCTTAAAAATGGACTCAAAGGTTTTATCCCAGAATCTGCATTTTCAACAAGCTCCCTCAGAACACTGTTGAGCACAGGCCCTTCCCAAAGCACCAGCAACTTCCTGATGCATCTTTTTAAAGAGGATGCCCCAGGGACTTCCCTGGTGACCCAGTCGTTAAGAATCTACCTGCCAAGGCAGAGTACATGGATTCCATCCCTGAACAGAGAAGATTCCACATGCCCGTCGTGGAGCAACTAAGCTCACAGGGCACAACTGCCAAACCCAGGCTCCTCAACAAAAGAGGTCACTGCAATGAGAAGCCCGTGCGCAGCAATGAAGACCCAGGGCAGTCAAAAATCAAATTCAAATAAAGAGGTCTCTGAGAACTGCATCCCGGCTCTGCCCATGGGAGGGAAAAGGGGGACACACCCCTGAGGTTTTCTGAGAAGTGCGAGAGTTCTGGCACCCTTTCCGAAGTAGAAAACCAGCCAGGATAAGGGACTACCTCGCCGCAGGAGCAGGAGGCACTGGCAACAGTCTGATCAGGGGATCTGAGAGAGACGGTGTTCTCAGGACCTGGGGTCTGTCGAGTCAAGGATACCTCTACGTGAAAGGGAAGCTTTGTGCTAGGTGAGAGAGAAGAGGTCAGCGCGGCCCCCTCCCATCCTGCTCCTACAAAAGCCTCCGGAAGGAGCCCAAGCAGTTCTCCACAAAGGACCCAAAAGGTCAAGACAGTACCAATGCGGGGAGTGGGCTCCCGGGTCGGACGCACGCGGTCTGATCCCTGGCCGCAGTTCCTTCTCAGGTAGGTCCCCGCCCGGAGGTTCCCCGCCGGTGGGCGAGCCCAGCGGCACGGACTGAGCGCAGTTTCTGTCGAGGGGCCAGAGCCGCCCTCTCCTTCCCCGCCGCCCGCGCCCTGGCAGCCTCACCGCTCACATCCTGCTCAGCAGCCGCCAGGGCTCAGAAAGAACCGCCCCGAAGCGCCGCAGCCGGGACACGATCCCTACGTCCGGCTCCCTGTCCTCGCGTCCGCCGCGGATGGTCCATCAGAACAGTGCCTGCGGGCTGGTTCCCGGCGCTCCAGCCGCCGCGCGCCCCTCTCCGCCCCCGGGGGCGCCCGCGGGCTACCAGCGCCCCGGCCCCACCCACCCGTCCTGCGGAGCCTTCCTTCCCGAGGGTCCACACCTGTGAATTGTTGACGCCAAGGATATGCACGTCTGGGGACCCAGCGCCTCCCGGGCTTCTTTAACACCGCCAGGCAGAAGGCGGGGTCCTTGCCTCCTCACTCATGGCCCCTTGCCGCCCCCAGGTTCCCCCATCTCTGCTAAAGGCGACTCCTTCCTCCGAGCTCCTCAGGTCCCAAACCTTGGAGTCAATTTTTACTCTTCCCTTTTCATCAGCTCCTATACCCAATCCGTCAGCAAATCCTACAGGTTCTCTCTTCCAAATATCTCCAAACTTTGAAGCCAGCCTGTGGAGCAGCCAGCCTTGGGTCAGCTCCCGGTTTCCCAGTAAAACCCCTCTGCCGACGCGGGGTTGTGGGTGAAGGGAAGAGTACAGATTACTGCCAGGCCCCAAAAGCAGGGAATTCAGGACAGGGGGCTCAAAACACCCAAACTCCCTGCTGGGGTACAAGAGAGCATTTTTAAGGCCAGGTGAGGGCCGGGAGTCCCAGGGTATGGTATGTTCCTGCACAGTTGTCTGATTGGTTGATGCTGAGCTAACAGAGCCCTGTGTCAGGGGTTAAGGTTCCAGTAGGTCTGTGGGCCACGTGCTCATGGTCATCAGGTAGTTAATTTCTTCCATTTGGTGGGTGGTGGCTTGAGCATCTGCCAAGTACCTAGATACTATTATCTAGGTACTTCAGAGAGGAGCTAAAGCAGAGGATTTGGGAGAGGGGTCTGGCTTGGGTGGTGGTTGTTCAGTCGCTCAGTCTTTGGAACCCCATAGACTGCAGCACACCAGGCCTCCCTGTCCTTCACCATCTCCCAGAGCTTGCTCAAATTCATGTCCATGGAGTCGGTAATGCCATCCCACCATCTCGTCCTCTGTCGTCCCCTTCTCCTCCTGCCTTCAGTCTTTCCCGCCATCAGAGTCTTTTCTCACGAGTTCTTCACATCAGGTGGTCAAAGTATTGGAGCTTCAGCATCAGTCCTTCCAATGAATATTCAGGACTGATTTCCTTTTTTAGGATTGACTGGTTTGATCTCCAGCTGTCCAAGGGACTCTCAAGAGTCTTCTCAAACATCACAGTTGAAAAACATCAGTTCTTCAGCACTCAACCTTCTTTATGGTCCAACTCTCACATTCATACATGACTACTGGAAAAATCATAGCTTTGACTATATGGACCTTTGTTGGCAAAGTTTTGTCTTTGCTTTTTAATATGCTGTCTAGCTTAGTCACAGCTTTTCTTCCAAGGAGTAAGTGTCTTTTAATTTCATGACTGTAGTCACCATCTGCAGTGATTTTGGAGTCCAAGAAAATAAAGTCTGTCACTGTTTCCATTGTTTCACCATCTATTTGCCATGAAGTGATGGGACCAGACGCCATGACCTTAGTTTTTTGAATGTTGAGTTTTAAGCCAGCTTTTTCACTCTCTTTCACTTTCATAAAGAGGCTCTTCAGTTCCTCTTTGCTTTCTGCCATAAGGGTAGTGTCATCTGCATACCTGAGGTTATTGATATTTCTCCTGCAGTATTGACTCCAGTTTGTGCTTCATCCAGTCTGGCATTTTGCATGATGTACTCTGCATATAAGTTAAATAAGCAGGGTGAAAATATACAGCCTTGATGTACTCCTTCCCCAATTTTGAACGAGTCCATTGCTCCGTGTTCAGTTCTAACTGTTGCTTCTTGATCTGCATACAGGTTTCTCAGGAGGCAGATAAGGTGGTCTGGGATTCCCATCTCTTTACAAATTTTGCAGAGTTGTGATCCACACAGTCAAAGGCTTTAGTGTAGTGAATGAAACAGAAGAAGATGCTTTTCTGGAATTTTCTTGCTTTTTCTATGATCCAACGGATGTTGGCAATTTAATCTCTGGTTCCTCTCTGCCTTTTCTAAATCAGGCTTGAACATCTGGAAGTTCTTGGTTCACGTACTGTTGAAGCCTAGCTTGGAGAATTTTGAGCATTACTTTGCTAGCATGTGAAATGACTGCAATTGTGCAGTAGTAGGTACTTCACAGAGGAGCTAAAGCAGAGGATTTGGGAGGGGGGTCTGGCCCTGGAAAACCCAATAAGGTCCTGGAGGGGAACACACCCTCCACCTCCACTGCCGCCCCCTCCTCCAAGCCTCCACCACCTCTCTCAGCCTCCCCACAGTACACCCCCTTTCCTGCTACACAGTCTGGTCTCCAGCAGGGGGACCTGTAAACCCAGAAGTTAGGTCATGACCCTCTTCGGCCAAACCTCCAAAGGCTCCCATCTCACTTGGGGTAAAACCCCAACCCCCTCAGGGGTTCAGCAGCCCCCCAGGACCTGGCGCCTCTCTCACCTCTGTCATCCCAGCTCCTTGAGCCTCAGCGTCTGTTCCGCAGCCATGCTGCCTCTTCCTCAAGCTGGGCATGTTCTTGCCTCAGATCCTCAGCATTGGCTGTCCTCTGGAGCCCTTTTCAGGCTTCCCAGGTGGTGCTAGTGGTAAAGAACCCATCTGTTGATGCAGGAGACTTGAAAAACACAACTTCAGTCCCTGGGTCAGGAAGATGTCCTGGAGGAGGGCATGGCAACCCACTCCAGTATTCTTGCCTGGAGAATCCCATGGACTGAGGAGCCTGGTGGGCTACAGTCCATGGGGTTGCATAGAGTTGCACATGACTGAGGTGCCTGAGCAGGCAGGAGCCTTTTTCTCCCAGAGCGGTCCCCGGTCACTCCCTCTCCTCCTTCGAGTCTGTTCAGGTTACCTTCCTGAGCACCCTCTTCAATGTGGCAGCCTCCCATCCCCGCCACCCTCCTCCGCCTGGTCTCTTCTCACTACCATATAATTGATTAATTTTGTTGCATGTCTTTCTCTACCCAGTAGAAGGTAAGTCCCCAAGAAGGCAGACATTTTTCTCTGCTGACTGCTATATTCCCATCTTCTAGAGCTGTACCTAGGCTGTAGGAAACACTCACCAGATGTTTGTTGAATGACTGAGAGGATGAAACGAGCAGCTGTGTTTGGTGGCACTTTGTAATCTGCTCAGCCCTAAGCTAATCGGATGGAAGCAGGATCTGCAGGGAGCCAGGCAAACGCATCGTGTCTCACTTCTAAGAACAATTTTCATTTTCCAATGAAAATTACACAAACTTAGGACAATAATTTCAAAAGTAATGAGACACAATTATCATTTTTTTTAAAATCCAAGGACACAAAGAGAAGGCAAAGAAATCTTAGACTACCTGTGTCCTCTGATGGGCTCAGTGCTTAAGATAAGACCATGGGGAAATGTGTGCACAGCTGTGCACCAGCGCTCCTGGCACCTTCTCACACACAGTCACACACGCACCCTTAGGAGGTGGGCCCCAGGGGCCAGAGATCTTGAGGGCGCCTTCCTCACCCTCCTCACCCTCAGTCACACTGTCCTGCGGTTCTTGCCTCCCAGGAGGAGCACATGCACGTAGAGACAAAGCATCTTGCTTCCGCCTCTGTGTCTTCAAGAAAAGAAGCCAGCCTCCATCTCCTTAGTACCCACACTTCCAAGGGGCCTGGCATCCCTGTTCCACCTCAGGCTGAAGGAGAAAGAGGAGAGGGGTATTTTGTCTGTTTCTCCAGGTGGGAAACAAGGCCCTGCGATTGAATCTTTGCCCACAGCTGAGGTGGTCAGGATGCAGAGCCAGCCATGGCTGGCCGCTCAGATCCTCGGCTCAGTGCAGAGGCCTGAGTTGGAGGGATGGGGCACTAAGTGACGGGAGCGGGGAGCCAGGGTGGTGTGCAGGTCAGTGTATCCAACTTATGTCCTAGTACCAGGAACAGAAGAGTACCCAGTGCATGACTGCAGTTAGATGAAATGTCCGGAAAGGGTGTGTTTAGAGAAACAGAAAGCAGACTATGGAGGGCTGGGCTGGGAGTGGGAGTTGGCTGCAGGGAGAATTTAGCAGAATTACACCAGTAATTGATAAATCAAATGGAAAAACAATTAGTAAGGATATAGAACATTTGAAAACTAAAACTATAACAAATGTCTTGCTCAGTTCAGTTCAGTCCGAGTCTTTGCAACCCCATGGATTGCAGCACGCCAGGCCTCCCTGTCCTCCCTGTTGCCAACTCCCAGAGCTTGCTCAAACTCATATCCATCAAATCAGTGATGCCATCCAACCATCTCATCCTCTGTCGTCCCCTTCTCCTCCCACCTTCAATCTTTCCCAGCATCAGGGTCTTTTCAAATGAGTCAGTTCTTCGTATCAGGTGGCCAGAGTACTGGAGTTTCAGCTTCAGCATGGGTCCTTCCAATGAATATTCAGGACTGATTTCCTTTAGGATGGACTAGTTGGATCTTGCTTGCTAACAAGTATCAATTATTGGGGTAATTTTGTCAAATCCTCCCTTTGACAGTGAATTAAAATTTTTTTCCTATAATTTTAACTATTTTTATTTTGTATTCTGAGACTAGTAGGTGAATACAAGTTCTGAGTGGTATCCTTTTTTGTCCTTATAAAGTTTGACCCACTTTATAAAATTCTTTTGGACTCATATATTTTTACACCTTTTGTTCAACCTTTCTGTGTTCCAAATGCATCTTTAGTAAGCAGCCTATATTTACATTTTTAAAAAGCTGATGGTCTGTTAATTAATGAACTTCATCCATTCTTATTTATTGTGATTCCTTACAGGTTTGGAAGCTTTCCCTATTATCTTCTTTTGTCCTTTATATTTAGTATACTTCCCTGCCACCGCCCCCCCCCAACCGCCATGC
The DNA here is from genome assembly GCF_042477335.2 of Ovis canadensis. Classification (NCBI taxonomy): domain Eukaryota; kingdom Metazoa; phylum Chordata; class Mammalia; order Artiodactyla; family Bovidae; genus Ovis; species Ovis canadensis. The sequence continues at coordinate 31,899,940 of NC_091264.1, forward strand.
TTCCTTTGTTTGTTATGCTTCTCTTAAGTGGATTATTTTTTAAATATTTCAGTAACTGAAGAAGGCTTGTAGCTTCTTCCTGCTTTTCATTTTCTTTGTTTTATAATTCCATTAATTTATATATTTTTGGCTGTGCTGGGTCTTGATTTTTTCTCGGGCTTCCCTCTAGTTGCAGCAATCAGGGGCTATTCTCCAGTTGTGGTGCTCAGACTTCTGGTTGCTGTGGCTTCTGTTATGGAGCATGGGCTCTAAGTGAGCAGGCTTCAGCAGCCATGGGACATGGGCTCAGTAGTTGCAGCTCCCAGGTTCTAGAGCATGGCTCAATAGTTGCTGTGCATGGGCTTAATTGCTCCTCAGCATGTGAGATCTTCCCAGATCAAGGATCAAATCTACGTCTCCTGCACTCTCAGGCAGATCCTTCATGCCTGAGCCGCCAGGGAAGCCCCTTAAGTGGGCTTTTAAGTTGAGAGATAATTGACATGTTACATTTTGTTAGTTTCAGGTATATAATGATATGATACACCTGTGTATTTTGAAATGATCACCACAATAAGTTTAGTTCATGCCCATTACCACACATAGTCACAGATTTCTTTATTGTGTTGAGAGCTTTTAAGATCTATCCTGTTCAGTTCAGTTCAGTTGTTCAGTCGTGTCCGACTCTTTGTGACCCCATGGACTGCAGCACGCCAGGGTTCCCTGTCCATCACCAACTCTCAGCACTTGCTCAAACTCGTGTCCATCGAGTCAGTAATGCCATCCAATCACCTCGTCCTCTGTCATCTCCTTCTCTTCCTGCCTTTAGTTTTTCCCAGTATCAGGGTCTTTTCCAATGAGTCAGTTCTTCACATCAGGTGGCCAAAGTATTGGAGTTTCAGTTTCAGCATCAATCCTTCCAATGAATATTCAGGACTGATTCCCTTTAGGATTGACTGGTTTGATCTTGCAGTCCAAGGGATTCTCAAGAGTCTTCTCCAACACCACAGTTCAAATGCATCAGTTCTTCAGCACTCAGCTTTCTTTAAGGTCCAACTCTCATATCCATACATGACTGCTGGAAAAACCATAGCTTTGACTATATGGACCTTTGTCAGCAAAATAATGTCCAACTTTAGCAAATTTCAAGTATATAATACAGTTTGTTAACAACAGTCACCATTACCAGGACTTAGTCATCTTATTATCGGAAGTTTCTACCTTTTGACCACCTCAACTCACTTCACCCACCACCACACCCCACTCTGAAAGTGAAAGTGGAGTTGCTCAGTCGTGCCTGACTCTGTGATCCTTTGGACTGTGGCCCACCAGGCTCCTCTGTCCATGGGATTTTCCAGGTAAGAATACTGAAGTGGGTTGCCATTTCCTTCTCCAGGAGATCTTCCAGACCCAGGGATCAAACTCAGGTCTCCAGAATTGCAGGCAGACTCTTTACTGTCTGAGCCATCAGGGAATCCCCCCACTTCTGGTAACTACCAATCTTTTCTCTGTGTCTGTGATGCCTTTTTTTTTTTTTCAGATGTGACATATAAGTGACTTGATACACTATTTGTACTATTCTGTCTGACTTAGTTCACTCAGTTTAATGCCTTCAAATTCCATCCATGTTGCTGGGACTGGCTGGATTTCTTTTTCCATGGTTGAATAATATTCCATTGTACACACCCACAATCTTTACCAACAGTTCACAAGGGTTCCCTTTTTTTCATATCCTCACCAACACTTGTTATTTCTTGTCTTTTAATTAATTATTTTTTGGTCTGTACTGCACGTCCTGTCCAGGGACTGATCCCAGGTCCATGGCAGTGAAAGTTCAGAGTTCTAACCACTGGACTGCCAGGGAACTCCCTCTTGTCTTTTTGATAACACCCATCCTGCCAAGTGTGAGGTAGCATCTCATTGTGGTTTTGATTTGCATTTCCCTGAGTTGGCGGCAATCAGGGGCTACTCTCTAGTTGCTGTGCTTGGGCTTCTGGTTGCCGTGGCTTTTCCTGTCGCAGAGCATGGGCTCTAGGTGAGCAGGCTTCAACAGCTGTGGCACATGGGCTCAGCAATTGCAGCTCCCAGGTTCTAGAGCACAGGTTCAATAGTTGCTGTGCACAGGCTTAATTGCTTCTCGACATGTTAGGCACCTTTTCACATACATGTTGGCCATTTACATGTCTTCTTTGGAAAAGTGTCTATTCAAATTCTCTGCCCACTTTTAAAAAATATTTTCAATTCAATTAATTAATTAGTTGTCTGCACTGGGTCTTCATTACTGCACACAGGTTTTCTTTAGTTGCGGGGCATTGGGGCTATTCTTCTTGCAGTGCAGAGGCTTCTTGCTGTGGCTTCTTTTGTTGCAGAGCACAGACTCTAGGGCACTTGGGCATAGTAGTTGTGGCACATGGGTTTAGCTGTCCCGCAGCATGTGGAATCTTCTGGGACCAGGGATCGAACCTGTGTACCCTGCATTGGCAGGTGGATTTTAACCACTGGACCACCAGGGAAGTCTCCTCTACCCCTTTTTAAATTGGACTTTTAAAAGTTGTATGAATTCTGTGTATTTTTTAGATATTAGCCCCTTATCAGATATATGATTTGCGATATTTTCTCCCACTTTGTAGATTGCCTTTTCATCTTGTTGATGGTTCCCTTCGCAGTATGTTGAAAAGTGAAAGTGTTAGCTGCTCAGTTGTGTCTGACTCTTTGCAACCCCATGGACTTCTGTAGCCCATCAGGCTGTTCTGTTCATGGTATTCTCCAGGCAAGAATACTGCAGTGGGTAGCCATTTCCTTTCTCCAGGGGCTCTTCCTGACCCAGGGATCGAACCCTGGTCTCCTGCATTGCAGGCAAATTCTTTACCATCTGACCCATCGGTGAAGTAAGCCAAAAAAACATGAGGGGATACATAAAACAATGCTGGCTGAACACTGGCCATCAGGCAGCCTAGGACAGTGATTCCTGAAAGACGGAAACAAGCCAGGTGGAGGACTGCCTGCAGGGTTTCTAGGCTGCAAGCAGGAGGGATCCAGGCTAAGCATGGATCCTTGAGCGGAGGAAACAGAGAGGGGAGTCCAGGGAGTCCAAGGTAGCTAGTCTGCAGGACAGAGCACAGGATAGGAGAGAGTCCTGGACTTTCAGAGGGTTCTCCATGAAAGTCAGCTGAGGACTGATCAGCACACGTTGTGAGCAAACAATCTGAGGTGGGAAAAGAACCATCTGAAAGGAGCAGAGCGAACAAACTTCAGAGCTCACACAAGCTAGATGTCGTGCCTTTCCCTGCGGCTGGCATGGAAAGCTTCGTGATACATGGTGCACTGGGTAGATGATGCCAAAGGGTCTGCCTCAGTAGTGGGGAAGATTAGGCCCAAACTAGACACTGCTCACTTCCCTCCTAACAAAGACGTAAAACATAAGCCTCGAATGGACCAAATTAGGTAAATTAATTGCACCCCAGAACAAAGCTCAACAATGTTTACTGAAGCACAAAAATATCCAGGACCCCACAAGGTAAAATTAGCAATATTTGGCTAATGGAAAGCAATATTTGGAATGGAAAGGAGCAGAAAAATATGACCTACGGTACAGAGAAACATCAACTGAAATGGATTCAGAAATTTATCAGATAATAAATTTGTATACAAGTACATTAAAAGAGTTATTAAAACTATTCTATATGTTTAAGAAGTTAGAAGGAAAATTAAACATAGGAAAAAAATTTAAAAGGCCCAGATGGAACTTCTAGAGATATAAACTACAGTTAAAAAAATACATTGGATGGGATTCGAACCAGATTAGATGCTGCAAAAGCAAAGATTAAGAAACTTGAGTAAATAATGATGGAGGCTATCCAAAATGAAACACAGTGAGAAAAAAGACTGAGAAAAAAATGAACAAAGCATCAGTGAGCTGCAGGACAACTTCAAGCAGCCTAGTAGACAGGATATTGCAGTCCCTGAAGGAAAGAGAAGAGCAGAAAAAATATTTGAGTAAATCATGGCCAAAAATTTTCCAAACTTGATGAAAGCTATAAATCCACATTTACAAGAAGTTCAACAAACTCCAAGTGCAAGAAACTACACCAAGGTACATCATCAAATAGCTAAAAACCAGTGATCAAGAGAAACTTGTGAAACAAGCCAGGGTAGAAAACATTACACACAGAACAGCAAAGATAAGGATAACTGCAGACCTTTCATCAGAAGCAATGCGAGTTAGAAGACAGCACAGCAACATTCTAAAATACTAATAAAGCTCGGACTTCCCTGGTGGCCCAGTGATTAAGACTTCACACCGCCACTGTAGGGGCCGCAGGTTCGATCCCTGGTCAGGGAACTAAGATCTAAGATGCAGCACAGTGCTAAGAGGAAAGTTCATAGCAATACAGGCATACCTCAAGAAACAAGAAAAAAGTCAAATAAATAACCTAACTCTACAACTAAAGCAACCAGAAAAGGAAGAGTTGGAGAACCCCAGAGTTAGTAGAAGGAAAGAAATCTTAAAAATTAGGGCAGAAATAAATGCAAAAGAAACAAAAGAGACCATAAGATGCAGCACAGCAAAAAAAAAAGTGTTTTTTTAATAAAAAATGTAAAAACCTTAAAAAGAAAAAAAGTCAACCTAGAGTTCTAACCTAATACTCTGATCAAACTGTGTCTTATCTCTGCTTAAAATTCTTCAGTGGTTTCTTCTCAAAAGGTCTGGGCCTCCTGGACACTGAGTCTGGGGCAGGGATGCTCATGCAGCCGGCTTATGGGAAAGGCTCTGAGCTCACCATCTGAGGAGGGGTGAAGGAAGAAGCACTGGGCAGAGGGGACGCTGAGCTTTGACACAGACTCAACAGATGCCTTGCCTCATCCTATGGGGGTGGTTTATAAATGGGATGTCCCTTCCGAGCTGCCCTGAGGTGGGGTGAGGGGGCCAAGCCTTTGTACTCACAGCTCTATCATTGACCGGCTATGGGATGTCCCCCAGAAGGGCACGTGATCTTGGGCATGGCAACTCTCTTGGTCAAGGGCAATTCTGTAGAGGGAGTGAGCAGGGAGAGCTGGTCTTCAGCACCACAGGCAGCCAGGGAAGTGAGTCCCTGGATTCTGAAGGGGGACCTGGATGGCTCATCAGTTATCCAGCTTTCAAAACCTAAATGGAGAGGAAACACTCTCCTTACCTCAGCACACAAAGCCCTTCATTCATGACCTGGCACAAGGTCACCCCCAGTGCACCACATGCTGTCTTCTCAGCCTGGAAGTCCCTCCCACCCTTTGCCCTGGCCCCACTCATCAGTTGAGAAATCCCTACATATTCTTCAAATTACAGTTGAGTGCACCTCCTCCAAGAAGCCTCCTATGATTACTCTTGCAGATTCAGTGACCCTTCTTCCCAGCATGGAGGTTAGGGGCACAGACCCTGCGACCAGGGTTTGAATTTCAGCTCTGCCACTTGTTAGCTGTGTTTGTGTAACTTAAGGCAAATTACTCCACCTCTCTGCATCTTAGTTTCCTCATCTATAAAATGGGCATAATGACACAGACCTAGAGAACACAGGTGGGAAAGGATGAACTGGGAGATTGAGATTGACATGTATACACTATTGACACTATGTATTAAATAAATAACTCGTGAGAACCTACTGTATAACACAGGGAATTCTACTCAGTGCTCTGTGGTGACCTAAATGGGAAGGAAATCCAGAAAAGAGACCATATATGTGTATATTACAGCTGATTCACTTTGCTATACAGAAGAAACTAACACAACATTTTAAAGCAACTATACTCCAATAAAGAGTAATTTAAGGACTGCCCTAGTGATCCTGTGGTTAAGAATCCTCCTGCCAATGCAGGGGACACTGGTTCGATCCCTGGTCTGGGAAGATCCCACATGCTAGGGCAGCTAAGCCCATGTGGCACAACTACTGAAGCCCGCTCGCTTTAGAGCCCCTGCTCTACAAACAAGAGAAGCCATAGCAGTGAGAAGCCGGCATATCACAACTAGAGAGTAGCCCCTGCTTGCTGCAACTAGAAAAAGCCCATGTAGCAACAAAGACCCAACACAGACTAATTAATTAGTTAAAGCTAATATATAAAATAAAGTGGGCATAACAATAGTATGCTACCTCAAAGGGTTGTTATGAAGGTTAAATGAATCAACACGTGGAAACTCAGAACAGCGTCTGGCAAGAGTAAATCACTACTATTATTATTGCTGTCATCACGATTGTTGAAATTAGTGTGCATTTGTTGAGGACAAGAGGGATGGAAGGAAGGGAACTGAGAGAAACAAAATGCAAAGTATGCTCAGGGAATGTTGAGTAATCCAATATGTCCAGAAGGGTATTAATAGCTTCTCTGGGCTCATATTGTGGAGAATGCTTTATGTCACGGTAAGGAGTGTTCATCCCATTTGGTGAGAAAAACAAAGAGAGTTTGTCAACAGATGGGAGAAAGGGCCAAAGAAAGAAAGGTCCGGGTTGAGCCAGGAGGTAAGGAGGTAAGAGTTATAGGTGAGCGATGGTGTTAGAAGAAAAGGGGAGGGGACTTATGAGAGGATGGGTACAGGTGAGGGGAAATGAATTTAGAGGAAAATAATATGAATGTATGGAAGATGTTGTGGGAGAAGCAGTTGAGGCTGATGGAAACAAGTGAGGAGTGATAGGGACACGCTGGGAGTGGGGAAGATAAAGGGTGATGGGGACAGGTGAGGTTTGTGGGGACAGGTAAAGAGTGACGGCACTACTGGGGGGTGGAGGTCAAGTGAATGGCAGAGGCCAGTGAGCAGAACCTTAGGAGTCGGAGCAGTTCGATCCGAGAGAGAGTCGTAGAGTCGCAGTAGGGGAGAAAGGAGCAGAGTGGACTGTGATGTCAGAGCAAGGACGATGATGTAAGAGCCCGGGGCGGTGAGGAGGTGATGTCAGGGCTGGTGCTGATGCTGGCGGCGCAGTGCATTGTGGGCAGCTCCCCGCTCTGCTGCTGCCGCCGCTGTCGCCCGAGAAGGATCGGGGCCGGGCCGGACCGGGCCGGGATGGTCCCGGTCGGGAGGCCGCCGCCACCGCCGCCCGAGGGAGCGGGCCACCCAGCGCCGCACTGAGCCGCCCCCGTCCCCGCTCCGCCCCGGCCCCGGGGGATGCGCCGCCCCGAGCCGCTGCCTCCGCCGCCGCAGCCGCAGCCGCAGCGGGCACAGAGCAGGTGAGGCGAGGAGAGGCGAGGCGGGGCGGGGCGCGGCCGGCGGGCCGGGCGGGGGTCGGGGAGGGGGCTCCTTCTGGGGACCCATCGGGCCTCGGCCTGGCCCAGCTCCCAGTGCAGCCTTCTCCAGCTCCCCCTCCCTGTGCCGGCTCTGTCTCCGTCTCCACCCGAGCTGGGACGTTGGCCTACACAGCCTGGGCCGCATCCCGAGGCCTGGAACGGCGCCCCGCCGCCCGCACTTACCCACGCTCTCCAGCCTGTGCTCCCGGGGTGCTGTCCCCCGCTGCTCTGCCAGTCACGGTCCCTACGGCTTCACTCTCCTGGCACTCCTGACAGTCCTCTCCGCTGTCTCCATGACCCCTCTCCCTTGTCCCCAGTCCCTCGGTTCCTCCCAGCAGCCTCCTTACCTACTTCCTCACCCCTCGACTGTGCCCGGGAGTCCCTCTCATAGTCCTGTCCCCTCCTCACCTGTCATGCTTATCCTTCACCTGTCTCTATCCGGTGTACCCCCTCTGATCCTGTCTCCCCTTGTCCCTTCCGTTCCCCTCTGCCCCCTTCCACACTTCTCTGCACCTGTTCCCATTACTCCTCACCAATCTCCCACACTTCTCTCTACCTGGGCTCCCACATTCCTACGCACACCTGGCTTACACCTTGCACAGGTGCACATCAACACCTATATGTGCATATGCCATGATGAGCTCCCAGCCACCTGGGTACACCCCCCACCACACACACACATCATTGGTCCCACTCTCTCATACACACACAGTCGCTGACAGATACTCATAAAACCTCCTCCACAAGCCCTCTCTCACAACACATGTATGCCTCTATACACTAAAGGGTCCTGAGGGGGCAATCATGGGGTAGGTCAGTTCCTTGTGTTGGGTCATCCCACCTTAGCCTGGGCTGAGTGCAGTCCTCTGAAGCAGAGAGGGGAGGCTGGCAGGCAGGGAGAGGCAGGGAACCCTCATTTATCCACTTGCCTCCACTCCACCTTTTCCTACCTCACCTGTTCCTTCTTTGCCTGCCCATCTATAGAATGGGATCAGGACTCACATCATCCTCTTCAGTCTGTAGAATCCACCATCACAGGACTCGGAGGGCCCACCTGAGGTCACCCTGCTTAGTTCCTTAAGGCTCCCTCCCTCCTGGTTCAATTGCTTCTTCAATCTTGCCCTCCACCTGTCTCCTCCACCTTTATTCCAGATTGCCCCATCCCTCCCCCTCCTGCCATTGCCCCCATTGCCCTCTGAATACCTGATGCCCCATTTGCCACTTGGCAGAAGGAAGGCAGAAGCCTATTTGATATCCCCACAGTCCTGACACTCTGAAGTTGCGTGGATTGGAGGAAACAGTCAGCTGAGTCATTTGGCAGAAAAAGAGTGGCAATGTTCCTCCCCCTGTAGATCCCTCATGGCACACCATGACCTGTTGAAGATGGTTTCCCCACCTTCACTACCCCACGCTGCCTGGATGGCCAGACACAGGAGCCCTGGGCAATGAGTCCATCCCAAGTGAACTGAGACTCATGGAGTTCCTGCCCCATCCATAGGTATCCTAGGCACTTTCCTCCTCTCCACATCCCCCACCATACCCAGCCTGAGGAACTTCCTTCCATCTGTGACTGTCCAGGGTCCCTGGGAGGGCAGAGCCATGTGCTTATGAAAAGTGTAGAGGGAAAGAAGAGAGGAAAAGATCCATTCCTGTACTGGGTTGGCAGAGATCTCAAAAAGCCATCTCTTTTGGCCCCTGTCTACACAGAGGCACCTCACCCACTGGCAGACACCAAAGCATATATAAGTACACATGGATACAGATGTACACAAAGACACATAGACACACACACACACAGAAAGACACACAAAGACATAAACACACTCACACAGAAGGTACACACACAGACACACACATGCGCACCAGTGACATTTCCCTGGGTAACACTGGCTGGCTTTCCCAGCCCTCGCACTCCTCCTGATATCCAGCTTCTACCTATCCAAAGGTGACAAGAGCTGTGTTCCTTCCTGAGCTGACACAGAAAGGTGTGGGCAGAGGCTCTCTTGTCCACTGCCATCCAGACCCCCTGCCGCCCAGCATTCTCCTGCCTTCTCTTAGACTGTTTCCACTTCCCCACTCTCCTCACTTCCCCCCAGTTTAGCTCCCTCTCTCCCTCTGAGTGGTCACAGGGCTCCTTACCTCTAAAATCCACATCTGAGTCCATCGCCTGATGTCCACCCCATTGCTCACATCCTTGCTTCTCACCCCCCGTGGCCGTGACCATGGTTTGGGCTCAGCTCTGAGAATGGTGGCAGCCTCCTCACTCAGCACCATCCTCAAGGGGCTGTTGGGTAGCACCTCATTTTCAGATGATCACCTCTCCCACGGTCGATTAGGGCACCCTGTCATTGTGGGGTGGGTCTTCCCTGGGTCACCCTTTGGTCAGCAAGTCTCCCCTTTCAACGAGCCTCAGATGCACAGTTTCCCGGGCACGGCGCGGCATGGAAAATGTGTGGGTGTGGGGACCACAGATCGGATCCCCAAGCTGGGCCTTCTTGGCTCCGGTCTCCCTGCTCAAGCACCCATCCCAGTCTTGTGTCCTCCTCAGTTAGCAAGTCTTCCCCACGTTTGTCAGCATCTGTCTCTGGAAAACGCTTTCCCCACAGCCTATTCACACATCATTTTCCTCTCCTTTCCCCATCACATGTGTCCCCATTGCTGGCTTTCACATCTCCAGTCTACAGTTTGCATCTCTTTCCTCTTCAACGGCATCTGTGGACTTCTACCTGGGTTTTTACACAATGCTTCCCCCAGTGACCCCTGGAGCATCTACCCAGTGGGCCAGGGAAGGATGCCAGCCAGGAGAACGGGTCGCCTCTTCCATATCTGCAAGTGGGTCCTGGGTCCTAGCCCGCCTCCCTCACAATTCCTCCCCACTCCCCAGGTAGATGGCCCCCTCAGGGCAGGCCCTGCGGACACCCCTCCCTCCGGCTGGCGAATGCAGTGCCTAGCGGCCGCTCTTAAGGACGAAACCAACATGAGTGGGGGAGGGGAGCAGGCCGACATCCTGCCGGCCAACTACGTGGTCAAGGATCGCTGGAAGGTGGTGAGTGAGTGACCCGGCGAGGCAGAGGGAGGGGAGCGGGGAGGATGGAAGGGGAGGGCTTGGAGTCCCGTTAAAACAGGTGCCTGCGGCGGCCCTACCCTAAGAGGGAGGTGCCACTGAGCTCCTTTGCACAAGGCTTGCAGGTCGTTCTTTTGCCTACACTTGTGGACCATCGCTTTCTCCCGGTGCCCCCTCTCCAACCCCGCCGTCTCTCACCCCTTTCCCCGCTAGGTCATGTTGGTTGGGCCCAGCCTGAAACAACTCTTGGTTGGATGTCGGAGCGGGAGCTGCAGAGCTCAGGGAGGGGAAGAGGGCGGGGGTGGGGGAGGGGGCTCTTTCTCTGTTGGACCTTGGAGAAGGGCAGTGAGTGAGCCCCTCCTCTTCCGCAGAGGATAGAAAAGCCTGGGTTCGGGGAAAGAGGCCCTGCAGGCGGCTCCCACCGCATCCGCACTCCATCTTCTCCATCCACCCTCCTCCCCTCACGGCTTCCTGCGGCAGGTGCAACATGCCGAGACTCCATCTCCCAGCGTGCCTTGCTCCTCCAGCCCAGGACTTCAGGCTGCTCGGCCTGCTGGGAATTGTAGTCCGAGCCTCCTCAGGGCTTTGGGCCTCGGATGGGAGGGAGACGCGTGAGGGTCGAGGCAAAGGCTGTGCAGTGTATGCTGAATGGGACCTACTGTAGAAATACTGATTTGTTGTTGTTGTTGGTAACGCGGGAATCTTAGTTCCCCAACGAGGGATCGAACTTTGCCCTTCGGCAGTGGAAGCACAATCCTGACCACGGGACAGAGGGTGGGCGCTCAACTCACCAGAGGTGCAGGGTTGAAAGGAGAGTGGGGCTGCCCGATTGCCCTGCAGGTTACCATGGCAACAACGCCCGTGGGCTGGTTTGCCGGTGGCCCAGGGAGAAGGGCGAAAGCTGCAACGAGTTGTCAGAGGAGTCCCTGGGACTCGGAGCAGGGGGTGAGAAGGGAGCTAGGGAAGCCAGAGCACAAGGGGATGGGCTGTCTGTGTCCCAGACGGGGCTTCTTGAGAGGGAAAGGGAGGGGACAGAAATCAGGAGAGGAGGATCCAGGGCAGGAATCAAAGGAATGAGGGTCTGACAAAGTGAGGCGTCTTCCTCCAAGACCCCAGCCCCAGAAGGTCCTGCTCAGGGTAGTTTCTGGCAGATTGGGGGCAGGAGGACTTTTGCACTGAAGAGGTGAGAAGAAGAGGGTGTTCACCAGCATAATGAGTTTGGGTTAGAACTTTCCTGTGCTTTTTGAGGGAGGGGGTGGGAGATGAGTGGGGAAAGAAGTGGTGGAGGTCGGGTCTGAGCACAGGGAGCAAGCCCTTACTCTTTGCCAAAGTGAACTCTCTTTCCCCTCACTCCGACCCTGGACCCTGGAGAAATAGAGAGGGTGGGGTGCCAGATGCACCCCCTCAGCCAGTCTCCATGAGGGCCAGGAGTGAGGCACAGCTCAGGAACCAAGAACAAGCTGCCCAGATGGTCTATGCCACAAGAAAAGGAGGGTCCATGACACTAGGTGGAGTATTTAAAAATGACAGCTTTCTTCTTGAGGGGTGCCTCTCAGAATCAGAATAAACAACTATAATAACAATAAAAACTTAGCATTTATTTTGAGCACGTACTGTGGCCAGGCAATGTGTAAAGTCTCTTACATGCCTGACCTCAACAACCTATGGGATAGATACCATTATTATTCCCATTTCACAGGCATGGAAACTGAGACACAAAGATGAGCTAACTTGCCAGGTTCCCATGACTGGCTGGTGAAACCAGGTCTATCTGATTGCTGGTGCAACAGTCACAGAGCTATGTCATTCATTTCCCAAGAATTAGCCTCTCCAAGAATCAAGATCACAGAGCCAAGGGATAATTGTGACCTATTATAGTCCCACTCATTTTACAGAAGGAGAAAAGCAGAAACTCATCCTGGGTCACCCAGAGCTGGCCCAAGAAACCAGGTTTCCTTTTTCCTAAGTGAATGCTGGTCCTATTGTGTCCTATTGTATCGAGGTCCTTCAGCAGTGGAGGGGCTCCTGAAAAAATGTGGGAGGGAAGGAACAGGGTCTAGTTGTGAGAATGTTCCTGTTACTGGGAGTGGGCAAAGCTGTTCTGTGACTTTTGTGGGGCTTGGGCAGTCAGTTTTGCCTCCACTGGCCTCTTCAAAAATAAAAAAGTACTAAAAATTGCAATTGTGTGATTGCACTGCTATAATAAGGAATAAATTAATATTATATAACAAAAATTTTATCTAAAAGTTTATTTATTCCCCTTCTGACTTTAAAAGAAATTAGAACATTTTCATGGCCTTCTAAAAGTATTATTAGGGAACTAGCCTCTGTGCCCGGTGTACTCTCCTGCCCCCAGAGGTTCTGTAATGGGTGGGTAGGGGTGAGTAGGGAACTAAGAGAGGAGAAACACTGTTTGGAAGTGGAGGTGGTAGAGAAATACCCTTTGGTGTCCTGGGAAACTCGGGAGTAGATGTCAGAAATGTCTTGGTTGCCCGGAGCCCTCCTTACCATCTCTAGCAAGCATTTTGGAACCTGGCAAATCTGGGCTTGAATCTCAGCACTCATACTGTTAATGCCAGTATGGTCAACAGCTCCTACAAAATTGCAGTTAAGAGCATGGGTTCTGCATTAGATTGCATGTGCTAAGTCGCTTCAGTCGTGTCTGACTCTTAGCGATCCTATGGACCGTAGCCCGACAGGCTCCTCTGTTCATGGGATTCTCCAGGCAAGAATACTGGAGTGGGTTGCCATGTCCTCCTCCATGGGACCTTCCCGACCCAGGGATCAAACCCGGGTCTCTTGCATTGGCAAGCGAGTTATTTACCATTGCCTGGATTTAAATGAAACCTGGCTTTGCTACTTACTAGCAGTGCGAACTGGGGCAAGGGACTTAACTCTCAGCGCCTTAGTTTTCCTTTTGTGCAAAATGACAGCTCCTGTGAGTTGTTGAGAGCCTCTGGGGATGAGCTGAGATGAAATCTGTGAGTCAGGAGCAGACAGAACAGAAGGATGGTGGTTGTACCCTCTCCCTTGCCCTTTTCTCCATATTGCCACAAAGAAAACCATAAAGGAATCTAGAAGATACTAGACTCTCCCCTGAGTTTAACGTTACCCAGAAGACCTGCCATGGGTTCGCTTGAGCCGGCCTCTGTTTCCTCCTGTTCAAAATTCTTCTAGAAGCCTGACCTTACCTTTTATCTCAAGCAGAGAGGGACCCTGGTGTCTCCCTGTTCTTCCTCAACCCTCTTTCTTGGGCACAAGAACCCAACCAGCCTTCCACTTGTCTTCTCAATCTTCCGGGCATCCTCCTCTCTCTTTCTAGAGTGTTTACCACTGTGACCCGCTGGGAACTCCCAGTCCTCAGCTCTGCCCTGCCCCCTTTCCTCCGCCGTTCCCATGTTTCAACCACCATTAAACATTTATTGGGCATGTGAGTGCTGAGTAAATGCTACAGGGGGAGGGTTCGGAGATGCGGGAGGCTCAGAGTCAGGAAGCCCAGCTGCAGCTGTTGTGTTACAAGCCAGTTACAAGCCAACAGGACAGGAGTAAGGGCTCAGAAAGAGAGCAGGCTATTCATGATGGATGGACTTCCTTGGGAGGTGAGAATGGAACTGTACAGCTTTCTTTCTTTTTTCCTAGTGAGGCATTTTGTTTGCCTGGATGTGTTACAACCCTAGAAAAAGAATCTCAGGATATTCCCTCCTGTGGTTTTTTGTCTTGCTTCCTCACATTTCATGATGCCAGCTGGGGTTATCAGTACAATGAGACCACACTGATGGAGCGGGAACAGGTTATTCTGCCATTTTTCTAGATCTTTGAGTTGCTCCTCAAATCTGGGGCTGGTCCCCCTACACTTGTCTAACCTACCTATGACGTTCACAACAATTTTGCCAGCTCTGTGAGCACTGATGATTTCAAGCTCACCACTGTAACCATGCTTCACCATCACAGTTGGAAACTGGATGATGACTCTAGAGCATAGCCTGATAAGAACCTGGCATCTGCTTCTCTTTTTGTCATTGTTGATGCTCTTGAGAGCACCAGCCAGAACCTTCATGCACATCATTTTGGTGGCAAGGAAAGATGGCAGAAACATGTGCATCTTTCTTAAACCAAACAAGTCCCCACTTAGAACTCAGCACCTTCTCCCCTGTTCCCCCATCTTTGCCAGCAGCATCCTCACTCTCCAAGAGCCCTGGGCCCCTGACTTGAAATGACTTTTAATCCTGCCCTCTAACTCAGCTTTGCTCATCTCCCCTGGCCAATTCTTCCTCTCTCACAGTTCTCCCCTGTCTTTTCTCACTCCCTGCCTGGGGATGCTGGAGGAGGGGGGCCCAGAGGGTCAGAGATCCACTGCAGTGCTCCCTGGGAACACAGATTTTCTCCAAACTTCCATCCCCACCATGTTCCCTGGGAGAGGAGACTCACCCTGGTTTTGGGCATCTGACCTCGGGCCTCAGGAGTGACGTGGGCAGAGAACACCCTTTGCTGAGTACCCGCCCCTCCAGACACTCTCCTCGAGATGCTCTCTGCCCCTGGTGTCATCTTTCAGGAGACTGCCAACCCCAGAAAGGGCTGGCCTCCCTGGGGGACCCACCTGAAACTGCGAGGTTCTGGAAATTAGTTTTGCTTCTGGATGGCGGCTGCTCAGTCTAGGTGGGGGATGGGGAGAACATGGAATTTATGTCCTTTAAATGGCTCACAACAGCCCATTATCTCTTCAGAACCCTGCCTGGGTTTGTCTCCATTCTCTGTGGAGTCTCAGGTCTCATAACTTTCCCCCCTGCCCATGTGACGTGTGGCCCTGTGTGTGTGTGTTGAGGGGAGGAGTTGCTGAGCTGTCTGTCTCTGGCACTAGGGGAGGAGGGGGGAGCGCTGGTGGGTGGGGGATCCTCTCCTCCAAGGACACTGAAAGATGTGAGCCAGCAGTGGGTTGGGTGGAGAGCTACTCAGCCTGATCCCCGTGCCCCTTCTTCCCCTCTCCCCTGTCTCTGTAGCTCAAAAAGATCGGGGGCGGGGGCTTTGGTGAGATCTACGAGGCCATGGACCTGCTGACCAGGGAGAATGTGGCTCTCAAGGTGGAGTCGGCCCAGCAACCCAAGCAGGTCCTCAAGATGGAGGTGGCCGTGCTCAAAAAGCTGCAAGGTGTGGGTCCAGGGCAGGTGGGGAGGGGAGGGGTGATGGAGCCCAGGGCTGGTAGGTGATGGGTGAGGGGCTATGGGACCCGAGTCCAAGAACCACGATGGGCTTAAGGTGCAGGGGGAGGTGGGAGAAGTGGCCAGGGCCCAGGGCTGGGGGACCAGGAATCAAGAGCTCCTCAGGAGCCCACCTTAGGGCTGGAAGTAGGGAAGACGGAGTGGGAGTTGGGAGACCCCTGTCTGTGCCCCTCAGGGAAAGACCACGTGTGCAGGTTCATTGGCTGTGGCCGGAACGAGAAGTTCAACTACGTGGTGATGCAGCTCCAGGTGAGCCCCCACGGCCCAGCCTCCCTCTCTCTCCCCCAAGAGATCTGGTGGGGACGCCTGGGGTAGGATGGAGACTGTGGACTCCGGAGGAGCGGGGAGTGGGCACGAGCCTTAGCGGGGTGGCGAGGCTGGACAGAGTGTCACGGTGGCGGTGGACTGCTGGATGGGAGCTGAGCAGGGCCCCACCCTCACCGCAGGGCCGGAACCTGGCTGACCTGCGCCGCAGTCAGCCGCGGGGCACCTTCACGCTGAGCACCACGCTGCGGCTGGGCAAGCAGATCCTGGAGTCCATCGAGGCCATCCACTCTGTGGGCTTCCTGCACCGCGACATCAAGCCGGTGAGGGTGCTCCCCTCCTCTGAAGCGCCCCCCACCTTCTCCCCTTTCCTGGGCCCCCTGTTTCTTCTCCAGAGCAGGGGTTGGGGCGGGGACAGCTTCTTCTGCCTGTCTCCTCATCCTGCTCTCCATCTCCAGCACCGCCTCCTCGTCCCCACTGCCTCCCAGGAGCACCTCTGCCCACCCTTGGCCATGCCCATGGCATCCCCTCTCTTCTGTCCTCTTCCCTTTTCTCACCCCTGACCTGAATAGTCCTTGAACCTGGAAAAGTGAAGGGGTTGGGGAAACATGGAGGGATTGAGGAAGAGGACCTAGGGGCTAGGGTTTGGGAAGAGATTCCAAGTAGCTAATTTTGTGACATCTTGGATCTTGGTGCTGGGGAAAAACCTCTCATTTAAAGTGGTGAGGGACTTGCCTGGTGGTCCAGTGGCTAAGACTCTCCACTCTCAGTTCAGGGGGCCCTGGTTTGATCCCTGGGCAGGGAACTAGATTCCACACGCTGCAACTAAGGCCCAAATAAATAAATAACAAATTAAAAAAAAAAAAAAGTGAAAACAGGCCCAGAAAGGTTGGTTGAATGGCCCGAAGTCACACAGCAAGGACAATGCTGGCCGCCTGGTGCCACCAAGCAGGACGGCTGCACTGGGCCACATGGTCCTGCCGGGAGTTCTGGGGGTTCCAAGCCAGGCGGCCTCGGCTGGGCCACCTCCTGCTGTGTGGTCTGGGAGAAGCCCCCAGCTGGCCCTCAGTTTCCCCCTCTCTAACATGGGGCTGGTCACGCCTGCCCCTCAGACGAGGGTCGGTGGCTTGCTGCTCACGGTGATGTTTCCCTCTCATGTGAGTGTGAGGAGGGGTGGAGGGGCCCTCACCAGAGCTGTTTCTGGTGTCTCCTGAGGTGGGCCAGGTGGGCTTGGAGCCCACAGGTGGCCTCACAGCTGCTGTCTTCCCCCAGTCAAACTTTGCCATGGGCAGGCTGCCCTCCACCTACCGAAAGTGCTACATGTTGGATTTCGGGCTGGCCCGGCAGTACACCAACACCACGGGGGACGTCCGGCCTGTGAGTACCGCCGCTCACCGGAATCCTGGCGTCCTCATCTCAGCCCCTGATCTGGGGACCCTTCACCAGCCTTTCCTGAAGCTGCCTAGACAGGCCTGGCCTCAGTGTCACTCAGCACTGAATCCACATGCAGCCCGTTCCCTCTCCCCCGTGCTTCCGCGCCCTGTGGTCTGTCTGCCCACTCCGGTCAAGGGCAGACGAGCAGGGGCATCAAGCAGGGACAGGAGGCAGGTTTAAGACTGGGCTTGTGGGTCAGGTTGCTCTTGACCCACGTGATCCGGAGCGGGGATGGGGTTGGGGCCGAGGGGGAGGCTGGCAGGGCTAGAGTAGGCTGAGGAGGCTTGGTAAGCAGGGTTGAGATGTGGCCATGGTCAGGGACAGCGGGTGACATTCCTGGTGGTGTCCTCCCCTCTGCAGCCTCGGAATGTGGCCGGGTTTCGGGGGACTGTTCGCTATGCCTCGGTCAATGCCCACAAGAACCGGGTGAGTGGCTGGGCCGGGACTAGGGAAGGTAAGACGGTACAGGCACAGGTCAGGGGTGGGGTGTGCAGCTGTTGGGGTGGAGAGGAGCCCGAGGCAGGGGCTGGACACTGTCCCTCCAGAGACCCTGGAGGAGGGCTCCCCTGGTGTCTCCCCTTGACATCACCTTCTTCCTTACTTGGGGGATCCCCTCCTCTCTGTCCCCACCACGAATCTCTGGAGGATGAGAAAACTCACACAGAACTTTTGACTGAGGGATCCTGTGTGTTGGTGGGTCAGGAGTGGAGCCATGGTTTCAGGGAGACCCTAGCTCTGCCCACAGGCACCCTGACTGGGGTCCCTCAGTGAAGGGTCAGCCCCCACTCTCAGAGAAGAACCTGAGAGCTGTGGGTGACCCCGCTCCGCACCCCCACCCCCAGGAGATGGGCCGCCACGATGACCTGTGGTCCCTTTTCTACATGCTGGTGGAGTTTGCAGTGGGTCAGCTGCCTTGGAGGAAGATCAAGGACAAGGTAAGGCCAGTACAGCTGGGCCTGGGGGTGGCGAGGACAGGGAGGGCAGCTGGGGCTCCATCTGCCGGTGCCCTCCTGCCTCCAGGAGCAGGTAGGGATGATCAAGGAGAAGTATGAGCACCGGATGCTGCTGAAGCACATGCCCTCCGAGTTCCACCTCTTCCTGGACCACATCGCCAGCCTCGACTACTTCACGAAGCCTGATTACCAGGTGGGAGCCTGCCGCCTGCTCCTGCACCCCCTTCTCTGTGGGTGGCCGTCTCCAGCACCATCTATCCTGCTGAGGCCCCACGCCCCTGCCGGCTACGTCCCGAGCACCTCCCCTGCTCTTCCAACTGCAGGAAAGAAACTGTTCTCTGCTCTTATAAACAGCAGTCACAGTTCCGATTTATCAAGAGCTCACCCTGCTCTCAGCACTTTTCCTCACTTAATTCATTTAAGCTTTAAAACAAGCCTTTGGCGACATTGCGTGTTCTTCATGTTATTATTCCAGCACTTAATCATTAATGAAACCAAGTGCTTTCGAGGACTTTACATCGAAACTCTGTAGGAGACCAAGTGGGATGATTGTCCCCATTTCACAGATGAGGAAACTGAGGCCTGGTTGCCTGGTGAGGAGCAGGGCAGGGCTCAGGCACACTTGCCTCCAAGTCCAGGGCTCTTTCCAAGGTGCCCTCACCACACTCCTATGGGACCTGCTGACCCTGATCAAAGAATGGGGGGAACAGTGTTCTGCCAGGACCTGCCATCTGCCAGGCATGGCCACACCCCTCAGGAGCACGGATAGTGTCAGGACCATAGTGGGCCCACAGTAAAGGGTCCCGCTAGCAGAGAGAACTGTCTGGAGAAAGAGCTAAGTCAGAGCGGGAACGTCTGGGGGACTGCCACCTCCTCAACCCAGAGACCCGGTTGTTGGCAGAGATCCCTTACTCGGGTAGTCGGGAGACCATGCCCCTTAGTCCTAACTGAGCCTCATGGGGTCCCCCAGACCACAGCTTCCAGCACACCCTGTGCTGAGCCCTGTGGCTGGCTGCTAGAAATGTAGAGGCGGCAGGTAGGCCTGTGAACAGTTCAGACTGAGGCTGTGTGGGCGAGGGAATCAGGGAAGGCTTCAGATGGGAGAGAGCGGTGGGCTGGGCACTGCAGGCAGACAAAGCTTTCTGTGCAGAGGTATGACCCCAGGTGGTGGGTTTGGGAAACTGCTGCTGCTGCTGTGTCCGCGGAGCCAGTGGCGATGGCAGAGGAGGCTGGGGACAGGAATGAGCGGGACACATCTCCAAGGGCTCGTGTCCAGCCAGGGGGGAGCTGAAGTCCAGACGATAATTTGCATGCTGATTTGCATATCGTGTGCATGTTTTCATTTAAAATCAATGTGCCCTTCTCCTTCCAATGCCCCCTCTTGGCCCCTCCCTGTCCTGGAAGGCCTCTGTCTTCCCCTCTGCAACCCCAGCACCTGCCCCCCACCTCCTGGCTAGCCCCCGGGGTCACCGCTCTGTCCTCCCGCCACCCCCGCCCCCTGCAGTTGATCATGTCAGTGTTTGAGAACAGCATGAAGGAGCGGGGCATTGCCGAGAACGAGGCCTTTGACTGGGAGAAGGCGGGCAATGACGCCCTCCTGTCCACGAGCACCTCCACCCCGCCCCAGCAGAACACCCGGCAGACGGCAGCCATGTTTGGGTGAGTCTCAGGAGGGGCGATGGCCCTGTGGGGGGGCAAATGACCCCTGCCCCTAGGTGTCACCTGGGAAGCCAGCCCTCTCCTCCTCTTCCTACCGGGACACCACCTGGCTGTCTCTCCTGTTCTCGGTGCTCAGAAGCAGGGCTCTTGAATCCCAGGAAGTCCCACCACGTCTCCACCTTCAATCTGGGCCTGCAATGGACATCCTTATTTGGAGTTCTTGACCTTTCTGGGGAGCAGGGATCCCTGAGTGAAGTTCCCCTGGGGTCCACAGTTTGGTGATCACACATGGCCAGGTCTTGAGCTCCAGCTCTGAGCCCCTGTAGGGCTCAGAAAAGAAATTTAATAGCCCCTGACCTCAAAATGCTCTCAGTTGAGTTGAGGATGTTTGTAATCAATGAGTCGGCGAACTCAGATCCAAGTGAAAAGCACAGAGACTGAGTGGCCCAGGGAGGGGCCAGAGTGAGAAGGTCTCCCCCTGCCCCACCATCCCAGGAGTGAGCCAGGGGACCTGCTGGGGAGACTCGACAGGACTTGCCGGCACACGTGGTGCCAGTTTTGTGACGACGTTGCTCGAGGAACTCCAAAGTGATTCTTTCTTTGGACCCATTTCCTAATCTCTAGGGCTTCCCAGGTGGTGCTAGTGGTAAAGAAACTCGCCTGCCCGCGGGTTTTATCCCTGGGTCGGGAAGATCCCCTGGAGAAGGAAATGGCTCCCCACTCCTGTATTCTTGCCTGGAGAATCCCATGGACAGAGGAGCCTGGCGGGCTACAGTCCGTGGGGTCGTATGGAGTCAGACATGACTGACACAACTTAGCAGGCATGTACGCCTAGTCTCGAGGAATCAGGCCAGCAAACTGCAGTAGGGAGCTGGCAGGGCCACAAAGCAGCGAATCTCCTAAATAAACAGGTGGTGCTGTAGCCCGCCTCCAAGCCTCTGCCCACCAGAGCCACCTGAGGGTACCATGGTCCCAGCGGGTGTACGAACCAGAGATGGAGATGGGCCTATGGACGCCCCCAACCTGCCGGACCTCTCCTGTGCCCCCGCCCAAGGGTGGTGGGTGGTCTCCAGGGCTAGAGGAGAGGGCAGCCCCCCACCAGCCTTGCCCACGGCCCCCTCCTGGCCTCCACAGGGTGGTCAACGTGACGCCAGTGCCCGGTGACCTGCTCCGGGAGAACACCGAGGACGTGTTACAGGGCGAGCACCTGAGTGACCAGGAGAATGCACCCCCGATCCTGCCTGGTCGGCCCCCTGAGGGACTGGGTCCCAGCCCCCACCTTGTCCCCCACCCTGGGGGTCCCGAGGCTGAAGTCTGGGAGGAGACGGATGTCAACCGGAACAAACTCCGGATCAACATTGGAAAAGTAACTGCAGCCAGGGAGGGCGACATGGGTGGCCTTCTCCCCCTGCCCCCTTGCTCCCCACCCGTGGCTCCCTCTCCCCAGCCACCTGCCTGCTCGCCCTGCCTCCTTGGCCTGGCGCCCTCCCAGAATCACTGGCACCCAGTGCTTGGACCTCCCACTCCCTCCTTCGCCCCGAAAAAACCACGGCCCCACAGCCGCCCCATCAGCTCATGGGACTCCCCTGTCCTGCAGACCCCCGCTGTGGTGGAGGAGGAGCAGAGCCGTGGTGTGGGGGTCCCCAGCTCCCCGGTGCGGGCTCCCCCAGACTCACCGACAACCCCAGTCCGTTCTCTGCGCTACCGGAGGGTCAACAGCCCCGAGTCCGAGAGGCTGTCCACGGCCGATGGGCGGGTGGAGCTGCATGACAGGAGGTGAGTCTGGAGCCAGGGGTGTGGTCCGGGGCCCCTGGCACCCCCCATCAGCTTCCCACAGCTGGTCTGGAGGAAGGGTAATTTCCAGGCAGAGGTGGGGGACCCTGGAAGGGTTATGAGATTTACTCTTGGGATTGGGGACTTGGTTAGCAGTGACCAGCCCTGGAGAGGGGGTGGGGGTGTAGAGGGCCCAGCTTAGGCCACGAAGGGGTGTGGGGTCGGGGACAGGCATAGGAGGAGGAGAAGGCTGAGATGGTAGGTGGGCGTGCTTCCAGAACGTTTTTCCCTAGGGACTAATTACAGAGGAGCAGCTGGGGAAGCTTCCTCCAGCTCCAGGGGAGGGGCCTGGAGTAGATTCAGCGGGTGTTGGGGGTGTTTGAGGAGGAGACAGACCAAGCTTTGGGGATCAGGGCTTGGGAGTCTGAATGTCAGGGAGGGAGGAGGGACCTGGTTGATGTGAGGGAGTGTTGAGAGCCAAGGTGAGCCTTTAGGATGTGGGATGAGAGTGGCTGGTGGAGCTTGGTGGCCCAGGGACCAGGGGTGGATCCTCATCTGGTGGGTAAGACCACCTCGGGTGGAGAGACGACCCCACCTCCCTTGGTTTAGGGTGGGGCTTTACAGGGAGGCAGGGGCCTTCTCTACACCAGGAAAGGAGTCGCTGCCCGAGGCCCAGAATCCAGAGCCCCAAACTGGATTCTGCCTCAAACTGCACTCCACCTCCAGGACGGGCACAGCGCCCCTCTGGGGTGCTCGAGACAGGACAGCCGTGTGCCAGTCCCTCTGGTGACCCCAGGACAGGGGGACGCAGGCCCTGTCCAGAGGGAGCCGTCAGCTCTCACACACACACTCATATCCACAGACACTCACACTCTCACAGGTTGAATCCCCGGATAGAAGACCGCATTTTCCTCCCAGTCGCCCTGAGGGTTCAGGAAACAGGGAGGAGTGAGGAAGGGCAGTTTGGAAGGGAGTTGAGTGGAGGAGGGAGGTGGGAGATGCCCTGAGCAAAGACAGTCCTGGAGAGCACCTTGGTCTGACCCGGAGTGAACCCTTGTTTCAGGAGAGGAGAGGGTCAAGGGGAGATTTTCTGGAAGGGAAGGGCCAGGATCTCAAGCAGGGCAGAGGGTTGGGGGGCTCTGGGGCACGAGGGAGCAGGAGAGTGTATGAAGCAGATGGGATCAGGGTGTGCCCCGCCCTGCTTGCTTCAACCACCCCCAACCCCATCTTCAGCCTCTCTCTCCTTCATGTCCATCAAAACAAGCCATGCTCTTAAGTGACGTCAGCCACTTAAATGGGAGTATGAATGTAAGACCCGGTGACCTTCCTTTGTTTTTTTTTTAAGTTTATGAACAAATCGATAAAAATGCTGTGCAGATTAGTGTTGGCAGGACTCACATAGGCCAGGGTGGAAGGATGCTGAGAAAGGCCGACAGGAGGCTTTGATCTGTACCACTCCCCTCACAGGCTCGATGCTGGGAGGAGGATGGCAGTCAGCCCCCTGCCCACAGCCTGAGTGTGAGTGAGTTCTCTGCCGTTCTCAGCAGGGCACCCTGGAATGTGAGGGAGGACAGTTCTTCCTTGTGTAGCATTCCTGAGGAATATCCTCACCTTGGGGCCAGTAAACCCCAGTTGAGAACCTCAGCAAGCCACCTGAGATTCACAGCACAGGTTAAGATAACAACGAAAGAGATGTCCCCAGGTAGAATCAGTGTCCCAGAGGCAAAAGCCAGAGGGGACCCAGCCCCTGACTGGCAGAACTCATCACCTCCTGGGGCGGCAGACTCATAAACACACACGTGCTGTGACGTGAGGGGACACAGGCAGCCCTGGAAGGGCAAACTAGTCCCCCGCCAGGGCAAACTAGCCCCCCATCAATGCAGGAGGGAACAGCTCCCTATAGGAGGTGACACCAAGCTGGGGTGGACAGCCCAAGGTGGAAGGGCAGGCCGTGTGGGGAGAGTCGCATTTATAAAGGCACAGAGGTGTGAAAAATTTAGGAAAGAGCAGATGACTTTGAGATGGGTCTGGCTAGGGGAAATGGGAAACAGGGCCTCTGCCTGGCTGCCAGGGGCCTTGAATGCCAGACTAAGGCGTGCGGACTTTGTCCTGGGCTGGTGGCGGGGGGGGGGGGGGGGGGGGGGGGGGGGGCGGTCAAGGGAGTGTTTATTGGAGGTGGTGCAACCAGCCAGGTAGGCCTGAAGGGTGATGGTAGAAGAGGCCAGAAAACCATCAGCACACTCGAGGGCCAGGTGGATGTGTTTGTCTTGGGCACATCGGGCGCAAGCCTGGGTGGGGTGGAAGCCCTTGCTGGGCAAGCATCAAGTTATCTTTAGGAAGATCCAAATTTCTGGGAGGGCTCTGGAGGACAGTGTTCCTTGAGCCCAAGAATTTTACTTACTGCGTGTTTAGATTCCTGGAACATAGTAAGCATTCAAAAATGTGTGTTGAATGAATGCATGAGCTCTTTGCAAGGACTGAGGTTGGAGGGTGGCAACCCAGGAGGTGGCTGAGCCTGGCCCGGGGTGGGAGAAGGGCAGAGTCAGGAGGTCCCAGTCATAGGGCTCCACCTTGGGGTCCTTGGGGATCCAGAGAGGCCAGGCACTGAGCCCCACGTTGGGTGGCTTTGCAGGTCACGGATGGATCTGCCTGGCTCACCCTCGCGCCAAGCCTGCTCCTCGCAGCCGGCCCAGATGCTGTCAGTGGACACAGGCCACGCCGACCGGCAGGCCAGCGGCCGCATGGACGTGTCAGCCTCTGTGGAACAGGAGGCCCTGAGCAACGCCTTCCGCTCGGTGCCACTGGCCGAGGAGGAGGACTTCGACAGCAAGGAGTGGGTCATCATCGACAAGGAGACGGAGCTGAAGGACTTCCCCCCGGGGGCTGAGCCTAGCACGTCGGGCACCACGGACGAGGAGCCCGAGGAGCTGCGGCCGCTGCCCGAGGAGGCCGAGGAGCGGCGGCGGCCAGTGCCAGAGCCCGCAGTCCGGCCCCGGGGACGTGGCATGCACACACTGGCTGAGGAGGACCTGCGGCTGACACCCGCCCAGCCCCCGCTACCCCAGCTGAGCCAGGCTGATGGCCGGTCAGAGACATCACAGCCCCCCACACCTGGCAGCCCTTCCCACTCACCGCTGCACTCCGGACCCCGCCCCCGACGGAGAGAGTCGGATCCCACGGGCCCGCAGAGACAGGTAAGGCTGGGCTCGCACCCCACTCCCCACCCCTGATGCCCGCAGTCCTGGCGTGCAGCTGAGAATGCTCCCGTATGCTCCCTGGGGGCTGCCGGCTAGCACCCACTGTTTGCAGCCGTGATGAAGGGAGACAGGTTTAAGGGTCTGCAAGCATGACTGTGGGGGGCAGGGTTCTAAGTGGAGTGTCGCCTTCGGGGCAGCGTCAGCCAAGTGACAAAACAGGAGAAAGACCTCCCAGAGCATGGGGACAGGGTGTGCAAAGGCCCACAGGTGGCAGTCAGACACTGATCGGCTTGTTGCAGCAGACGAGGCTGCAAGCTGGGTCCCGGGGCCCCGTCTGGGAGGGCCTTGGCCTTGGGGCTGGATTCTGAAGGCTTGGTGAGCCGCTGAGGACAGAGGAGCCTGGCGGGCTGCAGTTCATGGGGTTGCAGAGTCGAACACCGTGGAAGCAACGTAGCACGGCATGGCATGGCAGGCTTTTAAGCAGGGGTGCGACAGGATGACACTGATACTTTTGAAGGGTCCCTCTGGCTGCTGTGTGGAAAATGGATCGAAGGGGCACAAACCTATCAGTAGGAAGGCCACAGGGCAGGCGCAAGGCCACAGGGCAGGTGCAAGGCCACAGGGCAGGCGCAAGGCCACAGGGCAGGCGCCAGCAGGAGAGCGCCTTGGTGGCGTGGAGCAGGGTGGGGACTCTGGATGTGGGGCAGAGTGGATGGAGCCTGGGGGTGTTGGGGAGAGGACCAAGGGAGTTGCTGCTGACACCGGCGTTCTGGGTGGGCAGTGGTACTGTCACTGAGTGGTTTCAAAAGGAGCATCAACTCAGATTTGGACACAATGACCTCATGGTACCTGGGGGATGTCCACTGTGGAGGAACTGGGGTCCAGGAAAGAGATCTCAGTGAGAGATATGGGTCTGGGGATCTCGTAGTCCGCAGGAGTGGGTGGCGTCACTCAAGAGGACTATGTGGAGTGGGGAGAGCCCAGGGTGGAGGCAGAGCTGGAAAACATTCACACCTTGAAAAAGAGTGAGATGAAGGGGCGAGGACACCTGGGGAGAGGGCTCCTGGAGTCGCGAAGGAGCTTGCTGAAGTGGGGCGAGGGCAGCTGGGGGTGTGCTGTGGTCAGAGCGGGCTCTGTGCTGAGGGTGAGCTCTGAGAGCCAGGATGTCGGACAGTGATGGGGAGGGAAGGAGCCAGGGCAGGAAGGACCCTAAACTGGGCACAGGGGCCGGCATGTTGGGAGCCCTGGGAGGACCTGGTCAGGTTGCCCTGGTGCCTTCTCGTGTGGGAGGCCTAAGGGACAGGACAGGATGGGCAGAGAGGGACCTAGTGGTGGCTGCATCATAAATGCTGGGGTGAGGGGCCACAGCACGTCTCATGGTATTCTAGTTATTATTATTTTTTTGCAAATACGGGGTGTCCGAACAGGCAGAAGGTCCCTGGCCTGCTCGGGTTTCTCTGTGTGGTGCAGAGACTGACCTCTGACCCAGGAAGTGGCTCCACCACTCACCCTGGGTGCTGACTGGGGTCCATGTCCCCTCAGAGGACTGGGGAGAGCCAAGGAAGTGATGCTGGAGGGCTCACGGCCCACGTGTGTTCCCCTCGACTGTCCCGTGTGGGGGCCTGCACGTGGAAGGCTCTGGGAGATGCCAGGTGCAGGGCCGGTTCCACTGAGTGCTCAGATCAGGAGGCCTGGGCAGGAGACCCCAGTGCCCTGCAGGAGGTGGTTCCAGACAGGATTGTCTTCAGGCCCCATCCCAGTGTGTAGAAGAGACAGTCTCTAACCTGAGATCCTGAGACTGTATGTCCTGGCCTTGTCGTGGGCACTGGAAAACTGGAGGCTCAAAAAATGAGGACCATGAGCCCCCACCCTGAGAGGTCCTAGCCAGCCTGAGTTGGAGGCTCAGCCAGGGCAGGGCTTGGGCAGCATGGCTATGTTGCTGACCCGGGCTCTGTTCCCATCAGAACCAGAACCAGGAGGTGGAGCAGGACCCGCCTGGGCTCCCTTGATCCTCTCTCATTCATTCATCGCCTCATCATTCCACACCTACTGCGCCTCTGTGTCAGAGACCAGAGGCATCAGAGATCAGGCACACAACAGGCTGGGCCCTCGGGAGGTGCAGAGTCTAGGAAGGGGGACAGATGGCGGTGGTGTGTGTGGGGTGGAGAGAAAGCCCAGAATTAAAGTCAGGAGGCTGAGTTTAGGACCTGGGCCCTTCCAGTCTCTTCCTGGTGACTGTAGGCCAGTGGGGTCTCAGAGTTGTGCAGCTGAGCCATCTGGGAGGTTTTTCTCACCTTCAGTTGCCCCCCTAGTCCTAGGAGTCAGCCTCACTTTGGGGAATTCCAGCCAAGGGGGTGAGATTTGGGGGAGCAGACACAGGCATGCTGTACGGTCAGTCTTGGGCTCAGGTCCTGCTGGTGGCAAGGATGGGCACTGCCCGTCTCAGCGAGCAATGGGGTCATGTGGGTCTGGATGGGGTGTTAGGTTGTGCGGGCCTTGGTTTCCCCACAATGCACAGAAGCGAGCTTGGGCAGAGTTCTACAGCTGCTATGTGCTTTTCTGGGTGTGTGGGTGTGTCCGTGTATCCGCGCACACACATGTGGGTGCACTTTCAGAGTGTCTGTAGAGCATGAGGTGTGCGGAGAACCCCGGACGTCTACAGTGTCCCAGCTGGCGGGGTAGTCGCCACAGTGATGGTTCTAATGAGAATAAACAGCAGCGCTGCTCCTGAGCTTCTGTATTCTTCCCACGTAGCCCTCACAGTGACACAGTGCAGAGGCCACCCCTGTTTACAGGGTGAGGAAACTGAGGCTCAGAGGAGCTAAATGTGTAGCCCAGGGTCACCAGCTGCTAAGGGGTAGAAGTGGGATTTGAATCCAGGCAGCTGGCTCCAGGGCTGTGCTCAGAGCCACAGTCTGAGGGCTGTGTGTTTAAGAGGATCAAGGACTTCCCTGGCGGTGGTTAGATGTGTTCACTGCCAAGGATGCAAGTTCGATCCCTGGTCAGGGAACTAAGATCCCACAAGCCATGCAGTGCAGATCAAAAAAAAAAAAAAAAAACCAACAAGGCTGAATCTGGGACTTCCCAGGTGGTCTAGTGGTTAAGACTCTGTGCTCCCACTTCAGGGGGCGCAGGTTCTGTCTCTGGTTGGGGAACTAAGAACCCACAAGCCACGTGACAAAAAAAGAGAGAGAGGAACAAACAGTCCAGAGACAGCAGATGGTTGGTACAGGGTCAAAAAGAGCCTTTGTGGTGTGTGGGTGTGTTTTGTGTTGCGTGTGCACACGTGTGTGCCTGCTGGCTGCGCCATGGCAGCAGGTGTGCCTGTGGGCATGTCGGTGTGTGTGGTGGTATCTCTGTGTGTGTCTGGGTGTGAGCACGTGGGGCAGGACATGTTTTGTCCGGCATTTCAGTGCAGGAGGGTGAAGCCTAGCCCTTCCTTCGCCAAGGGCAGGGGAAGAGGGAGGAGTGGACTGGCATTTTTTTTCCTTCTTTTGGTCTGGAAAGAGTCTTGAGCCTGGGTGAGGTCTCCACACCTGACTGCACATGGAATCACAGTTTGTGGAACTCCCTGCCGCATCCTGTAACATAACTAGATTAAGTGGCTCAGGGCAGGCAGGAAGTCCCTGTAGGGACCCCACCCTACAACCTTTGTGCAAGGAAGCCCCTCCGAGTCCCAGCTCTGTCTGCTCGGGGTCTGATGTATGAACTTCCTCCTAAAAGCAATCCTTAAAGACAGGAACACTTGCACGTCTGTCACCTACCCGCGAGGGGAGTAAAGACAAGGATAACGTGGAATCAGGCAGTCTTCGAGCATCTGTCGTTCTTTGGCATGCGGACCATGACACTTGAATTTTTTTTTTCTTACACACACCTTGATTTCTCCTCTCTGGAATTCACCGTGCAAATCAGAAGTGGCTGGGAAAGCTAGGCCAGAGGGGAGGGCAGTGGACAGAGTGTGGGATCTAGGGGAGGGATGTTTACCCTTCCTCACCAGTTGTCTCTGGCTGATAACCCAGCAGGTCAACATTTCCTGAGGACATGGACATTTGTTTGGCAGCCCCTAGAGCATTTCCCTGCCACGTGTGCAAGGGGCTGGGGGACAAAGATGAATCAGGCTCACAGGCAAGGGGGTAGGGTGAGGATGCAAAGGTGGAGACGGTGTTTACACTCAAGGGGCCACAGAGACATAACGGTGGACTCTTGTCTGCTTGGAATGGAGCCAGCCTGCCAGGAAGCTGGGGTGGCTTCACAGGTGTGACACTTCAGCTGGGCGCGGAGGATGGGGAGGTGGCCACAAGTGGTGCCTGGCCTGAAAGGGCCTTTGGCAGCTGACCAAACTCTGCCTGAGGTGCTGAACTGGAGCCCCCCACATGTGCTTTGAGAAGGGTGTGAGCAGTGGTGGGTGCCGCTGGCCCTCGGTATCACCACGTGGGCCGTGGACACCTAACCCTCTGTGCAGACAGGACTAGCTCAGAAGGATCCTAGACTTGGCCGTGAAGAAGCAGGAGGGGAAACCATGGCAAGTGTAGTGAGCATAAGGCGAGCCTACAGCAGATTCTCTCCCCCCTTTCCATGCCAGGCCCCTGGACCCCCCACTCAGTGGCCAGAGGGGCGCCCTCCTCCTCAGCCCTTTAGCCGCTGGCCCAGCAAGTCCTCACTGCGCCACCTAAAGCTCTGTAAACTGGCCTCAGTCCCAGGAAGAGCTTGGGGTCAGGATGGGCAAGGTTGGATGACAGCAAGTCGTCGTTTCTGTCCCCACATGCCTGGGACACGGAGCCCATTTTCTCTGTTCCCTCTGAGGGCATGAGAGCATGAGGGCATGGGTGGCCAGGTGAGGCGGCCAAGCCCTGCCACGTCTCTCAGCTTTAGACAGGGAAAAGCTGCCTGGGAGAAATGACTTCAACTGGCTCCTCCACCCCCCAGTCCTCTAAACTCTTTCTTCATTCTTGAGAGTGATAAACAGCTCACATGGCACAGCATTTACACCATGGCCCGCACTACTGTAAGGGCTTTGCATATTATAACACCTAATCCTCATAAGAAGAGTCTTAGGAAACCGTAGTTACCCCCATTGTACAGATGAGAAAGCTGAGGCATGAAGTAAAGTAACTTGCTTGAGGTCACCCAGGTATTAAGTGGGGGAGTTGGAATTCAAAGGTGTAGTCGGACTTAAGAGTCCTTCCCTTCTGCCACCTTGTCACTGAGACTCTGAGCATGGGGGCAGGGTTGTCATCACAGAGGGCACTTAGCTGGTGTTCTCTCGACCTCATGAAGGGCACAGAGTCCAGCTGGGGAGACAGATGGTGCACAGATGCCAATACAGTTTAGAGCGGTCTTTCTAGGGGGAGGGGGCAGGATTTCCCCAGCCCAGAGGGAACTCCAAGAGCTAAGCCAGGAAGGCTTCCTGAAGAAGGTGAGTGAGCAAGGTCTCTGGCAGGAGACCATGGTGTGAGGAGGCGGCGGGGAAGGGCGTTGGAGGCCGAGCCTAGGGGGTGAGGCAGAGCGGGAGGGTCCGCCCCTGCCCACCTGCCCGAGACCCAGCGCCGCAGGGGCTGTCAGCGGTGGGTGGCCCCCGAGACGGAGCTGTCGATCGAGTCTGTGCCTGACACCTCTTTCCCCTCCACTCTTTTGGTCTCTTTCAGTTGGAGGAGGACAGACTCTCGGGGCACTCCCTCCCGCGGTACAGCCCCCTGCGACGACTGGCGTCCTCCGTGTTCTCCTCCTCCACGCTGGAGACCGAGCATTACCCTCACCCTGGCGGCGGCGGCTCCTCCGGTTCCCTCATTCAGCGCAGCCGCTCGGCGGAGAGCAGCCCCGTGCGGGCGCCCCACCGGCGCCACGCGCCCCTGGCCGCCGGCAACCACAGACTCGTGCCCTCGGTGCTCCGCATCTCGCGGTCACAGCTGCAGCAGGTGTGGGCCCGTTTCACCCACAAGACCTAGGCTGGGCCCCCCCCCTCCTGGAGGGGGCAGGTGGGGGGGGGTGGGGAGCAGGCAGAGACCGTGGTTCCTTCCCAGGAGGCAATAATCACACACTCACACACCCCGACCCTCCCTGTCATGCAATACAGCCCCTATAACGTTGGCCCAAGGTACTGTAACCCCCCACCCCTCGCCCCTTCCATCGACTCCCTCTGCTTGGTGCCAGCCAAATGGTGCAGGGAGGGGTGGGGCTGTTGGTGCAGTTTCTGGGACAGGACAGGGGCCCTGGGCTGGAGCCACCAGTGGGTCCAGAGTCCAGTGGAAACCAAGGTGTCAGGGAGAGGCGTGCTGGGTCAGAGTCAGTCTGGGAGGGCGCGTGTTCTGTTTAATCTGTGATCTCTTGGCATGGCTGGGCATGGTCCACCCTTGGGGAGGGGGTGCCAGGAGATGGCCCCTTTTGGTGTGCTGTGTCTCTGTCTCCCTGGGCAGGGCAAAGTGTGTGGCCCTGTGTATGAGATAGGGGCCTGGCCAGCCAGCTTTGGGGTTTGGTGGGAAAGTGCCTCTATACTCAGTGACGTGGGAGGAAGTGGCCCTGTGACCCAGTGAGCCCTTCCCAGGCCACAGTCACGGAGGACAGTGCCCTGCCTTCCTGCATCTCAACCCAGGAGTCCTGGAGCTCAGCCCACTGTAGGCTGCTCCTCCCCCAGGGCATATGTTGCCTGGCCCAGCTCCTTAGGAGCTGGGGAGGGACGCACAGGGAGGGGTCTGGGTTCTGCCCCTCAAAGCGAGCTGGGGCCTCGGGTGATGGACCCTGCCTAGTAGCAGTGGCAGAGAGGGTGGTTGTTAAGGATGAGGTGAGACCCGTGAGCTCAGGACAAGTTCCAGACAGCAGCAGTCCCACCACTGCCCCTCTTAGAGGGTGACCCCTTCCAGTGGGTGCTCAGCCAAGCTTTTTGGTCCCCAGGGGTGCTGGTGAAGACAGAACACCTGGTAGGCTGATCAGAGGGGGATTGGGAGACGGGAGGGGGATCAGGATGCCAGATTGCTCTTTCTGCCTGTTTCTCAGCACCCGACCTGTCACTGCAGGGACCCCAAGGTCCTCTGTCTTCATTCCTGCTCATGTCATCCAGTACCTCTGTTCCCCTGGGGAATGAGGCAGTGGTGAAGATAGCTCCAGGAAGGGCAGGGCCAGTACAGGAAGGGGAGAGGAGGAGGCCTGAAGGCCCGCAAAGTGTTTATTGCAGCAAGGTTGTCTGTGTGTGTGTGCTTGTATGCTGGTACACTTACGAGCATGAGTGTGGTTTTGTATGGGAATGTCTGCATGTGGCAGGGTTGCCATGGATAGATGCTCAGGCTGTGCCCTGCACAATTCTATGGAGTGCCAGTTACATAGCCCCTGATGTGAATGGCACCCACTGAAGTTGCCCAGTGCTGCAGTTCTGTGTGGATGGGTGTGTATGAGTGTGAGTGTGTGTGTCTCTTAGGGGTCAGAAAGATGATTGTGTAATGCTTGGTAGTTTCCTATGTACCTACTATCATCCCAGCTCCTCTTTCTCCCTCCTTCTTCACTTGATGTCTGCTTCCCTCCCAACTTATCTCCCTTCATCTCCTGTCTCTGGTTCCAACTAGGGGTGCCACAGTCAGTGAACAGTGCCCTGAGCCAAACTGTTCTCATAGGTGGTTCACCCATGTGAGCCAAGCCCAACCCACCTCACTCCTTTCTCCAAAAGTATAGCTTAAGGGTAGCTGGGCCACGAGCACCCTCCCCGTTTGGGAATGGAAGCCAAAGTGGGACCCACCTCCATCCTGACTGCTCATTTTTGAACCTCCCCAGGTCCAAGACTCTGTTGCCCTCTGGGCTGTTTTGGGTGGCTCTGCACCCTGTGATGGCAGAAGGCAGAGGAGGGGTCAGGGTAGACCCTGGAAGAAAAGAGAGAAAAATCAAAGCACAAAGTTGGGAGGTGGGATGGCCAGTAGCCCCACTCCCCGCCTTCTGGCACTGCCCACCTCCCTCCCCTCTCTCCTCTGGGCGGGCAGGCGGGTGGCAAGTGGCAGGGGCTGAAATGAAAGGGAGTCTGTCCACCAGCCACTCCACAATCAGCAGCAGTGGGGGCAGGGCCCCCGCTGTCTGGGATGAGATGAAACCAAGCCCTCTGTTATCCGGCATTTCCTTTCAGAGGGTTCTACTACCTGACCCTGAGCACAGCTCCCACACCATGACCAGAGCCCTGCGGTACTCTAAGATCCCAAAGTGCCTTGTGACCTATCAAAGATGACGGCACTAGCTTCAGCCTCGATTTAGCATCAGACACGTATTGGGGCTTCCCTGGTGGCTCAGCTGGTAAAGAATCTGCCTGCAATGCAGGAGGCCTGGGTTCCATCCCTGGGTTGGGAAGATCCCCTGGCGAAGGGAAAGGCTACCCACTCCAGTATTCTGGCTTGGAGAATTCCATGGACAGTCCATGGGATCACAAAGAGTCGGACACAGCTGAGCAACTTTCACTTTCACTTCTTCAGTGTTTCCAAAGGTTTTGGAGGTGGGGAATCCTGTTTAGCATTCCCAAAGTAGCTGAGTTTTTCAAACACACACATCCCAGAAATGACTATTGTGGGAAAGAGTGTGTCCTTTAAAGATCACGACTCAAAAACATTTTGTCCTTTGCAGGACATCTTTTTATATGCCCTCCGTAGTGGAGGAGAAACTGTCTTATAAGCCATAAAGCTCTGAGCTAACCAGAAGTGGTCTTAAGACCAGGAAGTGGTCTTGGTATTATTACCTTTTGAGGGTAGCTCTGACTTTTAGAACATCTAAGGCTATTTGAAGCCACGTGTGCTGAAGCAAGTTCATGTGAAGCGCAGCAGATCCCTGTGTGGTTTGGAGTCCAGCTGCCTGTCTCTGGGTCCTGGGCTGGGTAGGGAAGTTGTGAGCCCAGAGTGTTGTCAAGCTTTTTTCTTTTAGGGTTTCCTAAGGAAGATGCCAGAGTGTTTCAAGAAAAGATACCCTGCCTGGGGCAAACGCATAGCCTCCCCAAGGTCAGCTTTGAAAAGGAGCAGCACTCTTTATTGCATTGGAAGAGGCTATTTTTGTACTTAAAAGTCACACCCTGCATGTAGTGGTGGCTTCCAAATATTAATTAATCTATTTTATTTAACAGTTACTGGCACACAGAGCTTATCATGTGCCAGGCAGTGATCTAAGCACTTTATAAAAATAACTCATTTAATCCTCATAATAGCCTAGGAAGTAGATCCCAGTATTATCTGCATTAAATGGATTAATCAGAATATATAATTTACAAAAGCATATTAAAAACCCCCGCCAATGCCGAATAACTGAGGACTTGTTTGATAGGAGTTTTAAAGTGTTTCAGTCTGTGTATTGGTCTGTTTATTATTTACTGTCCTTACTGGTTGGCCCTTCCTTGCTCTATTGAGGAAGAAGGAAGTTATCTATGAATCAGACTCTCCTTCCTTCTCCATCCCACCTGGGCATGGGATGGAGTTGGGGGTGGATGGGTGGTCACTCCAGAGTTCTGGGGTTGGTTGAAATGGCTGGACTCTGTCTCTCCAGAGACCCCCAACCTCTCAGTCCCATATGGCCCCAAGCATGCCCATAGCAGCTCTGGGGATTAGGTGGGTGGAGTAAGAGTTCCAGTGAGAAAGCAGGTGCTCAAAACCATGTCCTCAGTGGTATCGGTTGGGGTCCCTGGGGTCAGGCTCACAGGCAGGGCAGATACTGGCACCCATACCACTGACCGTGGAGATTTGAGATGCGTGTCACCAACTCATCTCAACTCATGTCAATAGGAGCCAAGCAGTGTCAGGGAGCGGGCACTTGTGGGGACTGTGGTAAACAAAGGGACCCCCACCATTCTCAGCTCAACCAACTGTTGCCAGTATCTTCCACCTTTAATGTGAAATCTTGCTATTTTTAAATATTGGCATCTAATTTTTTTAAAAAACAACTTTTTAAAGAAAAATCACTGTGTGAGCGAAACAAAATTGGTTTACAAGCAGAGACCCTGAACTCAGTTTGTAACCTCTCTGAGCAAACTCTCTGAGCCTGAGGATCCCCCTACTCCCATCTATCCAAAGCTGTAAGCACTCAAATGGGGACAGTGTTCTTCCCCAGGAACACAAACTGGGTGGGCTTCTTAAGAACAGGCAGCTCATGACCAGTGGGGATGTGTGGTGTGTGCTGTGTGTACATGTCAGTGAACTCATGGTGTGTATGCCTAAGTGTGTGTGTGGGCCAATGGGTTTGTTCATGTTAAGTGGGGTCCTCCTCAAAGGACCAGCATTTTTTCTCTGTAAGACAGGATCCTAGGTCAGTGAAAAATGCACTAGTATTCTCAGTAATGAATAGACACCCCCACCCACTTAAGGCAGCTTGGGTCACAGCAATAACCAGTCAACACTCACCACAACCTCTAGCATCCCAATCCCAGCCATCTCCTTTGCAATTCCAGCTGTGGAGAAAAAAGGAATGGCCCTGCCCAGCATAAGGAGGAATGGTGGAATCTCTGAGCCATGCTGGTACATTAACCCTTGCTCTCCCAGCCAGGAGGGGCAGGTCCCTTCAACCCCAGGAAAACCTGTGTTCCTCTTTGTAGGGAGTGCCAGGACCCTCCTTTGCTATTTCTCCTCTGCCCTGTTTAGGTCCCCTTTTCTGGGGAGGGGTGGTGCTGTCTGCCCAGGCAGTGGTTGGGAGGCCTGGGCCACTGGGTGAGCAGAGGAGCCGTGGCAGTGTGTCTATACTGGGTGATCAGAGGGGAGGACCCTGCGTAGGGAGGCTCTGGGGGTCACTAGCTATGGAAGCATAGAGAACGCGATATCCCCTGCTGTCGTCAGGTTGGTTTGGTACCTGAGGATGGAGGCATAGACCTCTAAGGAAAGCCTGAACACCACCCCACCCCACCCCCAAATTCCACTGGATTCCACCCCATAGGGCAGGAATCAGCCCACCCCCATGGGCAGTCCTTGGTGACAAGGAGCGTGGCAGATCACTCTCCTTAAGTTGGGGGGCACGTCCCCAAAGTTTGCATTATTCCTATTAGGGACAGAGGTGCCCCCAGGACTGGTGGGGTCAGCCTCTGAAAATTTTAAAGCATCCTTCTCCCTAAGGGAGAGGCTCCTAGACTGAGGACCACAACCCTCAAACATCCCCAATGGTTTCCCACACCACCCAGTGGGCTTCCCAGTTTAGGGAGCCCCTGGGCCTGAACTGCGACCCCAGCCCTCAAGTGAAGAGTTGAGAAGCCGTGGGGAGGAGGGGCAGTGAAGCCCAAAGGACTATGGAAACCTTCCGAGACCTCTGCTTCCACCTGGTTCCGCCGTGCGTCCCACCACCTACCCTCCCTTTTACCCGCATAGGCTGTGGGGGTGCGGGGTCTGGGGTTCACCTTGCCACGACTAACAGGCTCTCTCTCTCTGCTACACACACACACAGACACACAGACACAGACACACACACAGACACACACACAGACACACACACACACGTAGCTGCGCGCACACTTCATGCACTCTTCAGACAACAGACTAGCGGCCCGGCCCAGGAGAGCACGAGGATCGTGTTTCCGGGCCCCTCTGGCAGGTTTATCACTATATTGGGACCCTCATCCCCTACATTCCCTTCTGTCCCCGCCCCCGCGGCCGTTGCACCACGAATGTACGTTCCAGTCTTTTTAACTAGCTGCTACGCGGCGTGACCAGGCGACCGCCCGGCCTCCGAGCCCCCCAGCTCGAGCCACGCCGGTCACGTCGCCAGAGTACTCCTCCCGGGCGCCCCCGGGCGTCAGCCTCTGCTCCCCGCCCCGCCGAGCTGCCTGCTGCTAAAGTCCTCCCCGGGTTCTCGCCCCCCAGCCGCCCGCCGCCTCCCTCCCCGCCCCGCGCTAAGGTTGATTTGGCTCCCCTCTGCCGGCTCTGGGCCGCCGGGTCCCCGGCCCGGGGTGGGGCGGGGCGGGTGTGAAGGCTCGCCCCTCCGTGCTCCAGGGCAGGGTGCTGACTAGGGCTGGGAGAGGGAGCTGGCCAATTCCTGGGCTTCAAGAGCCCGGGTCGCCCACACCGGATTCCTGTTACCTCACCGCCTACAGGGCTGCGCCCTCCTGTCCCTGCCCCAAATAAATTGGCCTTGCAATTGGATGCCAAAGAGCCCAGAGTTGAGGGGGAGCCAAGCTTTGAGCCTAGGTCTCTCAGAGCCACCCAACACCCCCCTTTTGGCCCCAGCCCCAGCTTCTGTGTCTCCTGCCCCACCCAACTTACACCACAGAGGGCCCTGGGGGTCCCCAAACACGCCCCCACTTCCAGCTCTTCTCTGTCCCCATCCCCGCAAATAAAACTCAGGGACCAACATCTGCTTCCTTTGCACTTGCTCCGTCGACTCCTTCCCCACCCCCACCCCCAGCCACTTTGAGGGGCTTCGGTGGAAGAGGAGAGAGGTTCTGGGCCCTTGTGGCTATCAGTATTGAATGAGGAGAGGGCTGGCCCCTGCCCCGCTGGGAGGTTTGACTGGTGGGATGGGGGAAGCTCGGCCCGAGGGCCCAGCGCAGCCTTTTCCCTCCAGGGGCCCCCTTCCAGCGTTGGGAGGCAGGGATGGGAAGGGGGTTGGCGAGAGGTTCCTCCTGGAGGTCCCGAATCCAGCCTGTTTATTCCTGGGCCTCCCCATCCCATCATAACTCCCGCCCCCCATTTTGTACTGCAATAATACTGTATTATAAGCTTGCACTATTTCCCGACCCTGGCCAGCCATAAGCATGCACGAAAAACTTCAAAACCACACACACGCGAAGATGGGACGCCTTTTTTTTTTCTTTCTCTCTCCGGGGTGTGTCCTCAGTGTACAGAGTGGCGTCAGGGCCCCCACCCCCACCCCAGGGCCCAGGTAGAAGCGCATGCACTGAGCCCCTGCCCCTAGACTGCGAGTACTGTACAAATCCAACACTTGAAACCGGAACCCACACGAGCGGCGCCGCCGGCGTTGGGGGGAGGGGGTAGGACACGGACTCTGCACCCCGCGCACTCGGCCACACAGGGCGGGGGTGGGGGGCGCCCCGCCGTCAGGCGTCGCTGTGCAAGGGATCTTGTGCCTTTTAAAGTCCCTGTATGTTGATGCAGACAATCCGGAGAGCTTGTGTACTACCAAATTCTGATTAAAGACGCCTTCCAGGAACCTGCGCCTCGCCTGCTTTCTTTCCTCCTCCTCGTTTCTAACCCACCCACCCACGCACCCCCCAGTTCTGGGGTCGCAGGACTGCGCAGAGGCCAGGGGCTAGTCTTTTGCTGACTCGGAGTGGTGGATGGGGTGTGGCAAATTTCAGATCAATGGATCCAGCCCCACTCCTACCTTAGCCAGCAGCTAAGACAGGCCAAAGTAGGGAGAGGGAGGGAACCCTAGAAAGTTTCAACCTAGTTGGACTTGAGCAACACTTACTGCTGCGGCTGGCTAGCGGTCTCCTTTCATCCCGAGGAGGGCTTTGGGGGTGGACTCTGGTCTCTGGCCTGACTGGAAATGGCCAGCTTGCTGGAGGGGGGATGGGGAGATGAAAGGTAGTAATCAGTTCTCAGTGGATCAGACAATTATGGCCAAGTGCATGGTGGGGGTGGGAAGCCAGAATAGCAGAGAACCCTGTGAGGAGACCTCAGGGAGCCTTCCCCTGCTCCCTGTCCCCTGCCCTGATGGGGGATCTGAAGGAGCCCCGGCATGGGGGAGAATGGTCTGTTGCCGGGAATCAGTAAGAGACTGGATTGTGCAGAACCCAGGGAACTCAGGGGTAGAATGCCTGTTGAGGGAGAACTAGGTCAAGGAGAGGGTGGGACCAGAGAAGAGGGTGGCAGAGACTGTAGAGATTGCAGAGAGAGGGGGTTAAAGGGGAGGGGGCTCACCGTCTCACTGTCCCCCTGTCCCCCACCCCACCCCCACAGGCCTGCAGCCATAGCGCCCAAAGAGGAAGATACTAATATGTTTCCCCTTGGGGCCTAAAGCAAGTGTGGGGGCGAGAAAGGGCAAGCTACAGCTGCAGTTTTCACCCCCCAGGGCATTGAGAGGTCCTTGCCCTGGGGCAGCTGGGGTCAGGCACTGAGATCTGGGGTCAAGTGTATGAGGATCTGTAGAGACTTAGGGTAGCAGCTGTCTTCCCAGGTCATCTTACCCCTTTCACCCAGATGACTGCCATGGGCCAGGGTGCCGGATGTGGGTGGCACCCCTGGATGGAGGGTGAAGAGCAGAGGGAGGGCTCTTGGCCTGGCAGATGTGGTTTGAGTGTAGAGACCAGACAGATGGGGCAAAGACTGGGAAAGGCAGAGTCCAGCAGAGAAGGTACCATGCTGACCTCTCATCTCTGTCAGTCTAGGCAGTTTTGGCAATGGGAGTGGGGGTTCCTGTGGCCGGGGCTGGGAGGTATGTGCTGGGCAGCTGTTCTGGGGCTGGGGGGGCACTGCTGTGAGAGTCACAAAGCCCTCCCCACTGGGCAGTGAGGGTGGGGTGGGGGTGTCAAGAGCTCATAGTCCTCTTGTCCCCGGACAGCCCGCCTTGTTTGACCTTGGGACTGTGGACTGATGAGTCTGGGCTTTGGCCTGGGTCCAGGTCAGAGACTTGCTCAATGGGTGCTGTGTGCGGATGGGGGGTGTGGGGAGTAACCTGTCTCCAGTGTCAATAGCAGGGGAGTCAAGGCTGAAGAGAGCCTGGTTTTGCTGGCGGCAGGGTCAGTTTGGAGTCTGGTCCGTCTGCCTCTGTTCACTTTTCCGGCTGACTGGAGTAAACATGGACTTGGGCTGAGCTCTGAAGCTGACAAGGCCACATGCCTCTGCTTGGGGGCTCAGCGGATGTAGGGGGAGGGCTGAGGCTTTCATTCTCTCTGAGTGTCTCAGCCCCGAAGGCCTGCCTCCCCTCCTCCCACACCCTCAGCGCATCTGCCTTTGGCCAAACTCCATCCAAGTCACCAGGGAGCTGTGAAACAGATTTCTGGGCCTTATCTCTGACCTAGCAGAATCTGCGGAGTAGGACTTGGGGCTCCGTATTTTTAAAAAGCATCCTCAAATACCGCTGTGCAGGCTGGAGAACCATAGAAAGCAAATTGAAGTCATACCGTGTCCCTACCCTGAGAAGGGAGCAGGAAGGTGTGAGCTGCCCCGGACGCTGGCTTTCCCTCGCTGACACCCAGCACTGTCTCTTCCCTCTGAGGTAGAACAGGGGAGTGTTGCTGCTGTCCCCTCCCGTGGTGTCCTCAGGCCTGGAGGGCCAAGCGCACAGGGCTGTCCAGGGATCGCCGGCTGATTGAACAGGCACAGGATCACCTGGGTGAACGGGTGAATACTCACTGGACTTGGGCATCCAGGAGAGGCCAGAAAGGGTGAGGGAGGGCTTCCTGCTCTCTGAGGAGGAGGAGGGGTGCCTCCAGGCCTGGTGCTCCCCAAATTGGAGCCAGATGGAAAGGGGCTTTGAAACATAAAACCAAGCATGCCCAGGCCAGGGTGACCCTTAGGGTAAATCTGTGTCTTCTCTGAGGTTCACGGCTCTGCTGAAGGGCAGAAGGTCCTGAGTTTCGCCACCTGGGACGGTGAGAAGCCAAGGAGGCAGTGGAAAGAATTCTGAGTT
This sequence comes from Ovis canadensis, assembly GCF_042477335.2. Lineage (NCBI taxonomy): Eukaryota > Metazoa > Chordata > Mammalia > Artiodactyla > Bovidae > Ovis > Ovis canadensis. The sequence continues at coordinate 31,940,243 of NC_091264.1, forward strand.
CTGGGCTGGCCTGACTGGTGTGCCTTTGTTACTCAGGCCTATTGATGCCTCTCTCCAGGCCTCAGTTTCCTAGTCTGATATTGTCAGTGATGCCTGATTTCCAGTGGGGATCCCTCATCCCTCCCATGTAATGGAAGGGGAGGGCTTTGAGACGGAAAGGGAGAGGATTCCACCTATGAGCATCTAACGTGGGCACTGTGAGCAGAGGATCCATCCTTTGGATGAGGCTTTTCCAGAGAGATCCAAGAACTGGCCAGATGGCAGGGGCAAAGATCATTCTAACAGGGATGCCCAAAGAGTCAGAGATGGGCAGGAAAATAGGCTGAGATTCTGCTGAGAAAGAGTGGCTTGGTGGGGTTGAAGGATACCCCTGCTGAGTAGGATGTATCTGGTACTGGGTGGGTGGGTTTTGAGCCAGACAGGAGAAACACATAATCAGAACACACTCCGGAGTGTGCTGGGGTCCTGTCTGGTGTCTGACACTATCTTGTCTTGCATGAGGAAGGTTATGGCAGTTAAGGAGGAGAGAAGTCACAGCCTTGAGCGAATCTTGGCCTTGCAGATTCCTTCTCCTCCACCTGCCTATGGGCTGAGCACAGAGACCTCAGCTGGAGAGCCTGAGGTCTTTCCCTGCCTCCATAGGTATGGCAACCAGGAGTTTCTGGGATTGAGGAGGGAGGTAATGATCTTCAAACTAGGGTAAGCCAGAGCAGCAGGTAGGAGGTGAGGGTGGGATGGGGTTGGGAGGGAGCTAACGTTTATCAATCCACTGCTATAAGCCAGACCCACTGCTTATATGACCTTGTTTCTGGTCACAGCCTTTGTGGAGTATGCATTATCCCCATCTCACTTCCTAATCTAGAGACTGCACACTCCATGAAAACAAGAACCAGGTCTGTCTTGTTGATCCACAAATTTACAGCCTCTAACACAGTGGTCAAGACAATAGACATTCAAGGACTTTACGCATGCATGAATGAATGAAAAACCCTTAAGAGGCTCACCATTTATCAGGAGAGAGAACCATGTAAAGGCGTGCCTGTCAAATAGAGGGTGGAAGGTTCTGTGAAGGAAGGATGTGGGAAAACAAGGAGAGTGGTGAAATCTGCTTGGTGGGTGGACAAGAAGCTTTTGGGAAAATGAGCTGTTTGAGCTGGGTGCTGGAAGAAGAAGAGGAATTTGTCGTGTCAGTAGAGAGAAAGGGACGGACCCCTGGGCAGAGGAAGCTGTCTAGGGAAGGATCAGAAGTATGAGAAAACTGCATTTTGAGAACTGCTAGAACATAAGCAGGGGAGCAAAGTGAGGTTAGAGCCGAAGGTAGGAGCCAGATCATGGGCTGGGCTGGGGTGGGGTGAGGTAGGGAGGGGTGGGGAGGAGAGAGGATGCTCATATGCTGAGCCAAGGGTTGGGACTATCTCCAGAGGACTGTGGGGCCCACCACAGGTTTCTGCAGGTTTGAAACAGTGGGAAATGAGATCCGATTTAAGTTTCAGGAAGATCACTTGGGCAGCTGTAGGAAGAACGGATGGGCAATGTAGAATGGGAAAAAAAAAATCAGGCTCATGGCTGGGGAACCACCAGGCAGCACAGGGCTGTGCCCATGGGGATAGGACAGCAGACACAGATGTTCAAGAGGAATGCCTGGCAGGACTCCCTGAGTCTGGATGGCCCCTGAAGGTGTTGGAGCCCTTCCAGGGCTTTGGGTCTGCAAGGGCTGTGTTTCAGAAAACAGAAGCCCTGTGTGTTCAAAAGGCTAACAAAGTTCTGGATACCATCGGTACCATCCCCCCAGGAACAAAGCCATGTCAGCCCTGATGGGGCCTGGTGCTGTGTGGGTGCCCAGGGATGTGTGTGATTGACAAGAAGACATAGCAGCGGAGGCCCTGGTAAGACGCTCAGGTCTTTTGAGTCTGGAAGGAAGAGGGCTCAGGAGAGATGTGGTAAGAGTCTAGAAAGCTAAGGACATGCTATCGCATGGCCAAAACTTCCAAGGGACAAAAGTAATCAAGTGAAAAGGAACTGTCTTTCATAGGCTGGCTGTGACTTTCTGGAGAAGTGTGGACTCAAAATGCACCTACAGAGGGCTGGAAAATTCCTGGCTGACAGGCAGGTGGGAAGGAGGCTGGAGCTCCAGGGACCCAGCCTGCACTTCACGGGGTGGAGGATGGCCCAAACTTTGCCCTGACAGGTTCTGGTGGCCCCGCAGCCAACTCCCTGGCTACAGAGGAGCCGTACTCTATGAGGAGGCAGTGAAGGCAACCCAGACACTTGCTGCTCCTCTCTGGACCTGGTTTCCTCACCTGCAAAAGGAAGGGTTGATCTACATGGTGGCTATGATGGCTTGCAGTTGTCATTTTCTTCTGTTGACTGAACTACAGTTGGCTCTGGGTTTCAGGGTACACATGGGATACAGGAGAGGAGTAGGGGTAAAGGGGAGAGTGGGAGATGGAAAAGCCACCGGGATAAAGGCCTGGGACTTCCAGGGGACCTGGAGCATGGAAACAGTCATCAGAGATTTATTGAGCAGTTACTAGGTCCCAGGGACCAGCCTAAGCTCCGGGGATGGAACAATGAACAAAACAAGCCTCTGTGCCTGCTCTAGTGGAACTCCCACTCTGGCGAGCCTCCAAGACTGAGGGTGCAGCCAGGTCCAGGAGCAGGGCTGTGACCTCAGTGGGTCCCTGTGTGTGCCCCTTGCAGGTATTCTCTGTGGCACCCCCGTTTGAGGTGAATGGTCTCCCACGAGCTGTGCCCCTGAGCCTGCCCTACCAGGACTTCAAGAAGGATCTCTCCGATTACCGCGAAAGGGCTCGGCTGCTCAACAGGGTCCGGAGGGTAGGCTTCTCGCACATGCTACTCACACCTCCCCAGGTCCCACTGGCTCCTGCTCAGCCTCAAACAAATGGGAAGGAAGAAGAGGAGGAGGAGGAGGAGGAGGAGGAGGAGGAGGAGGAGGAGGAAGAGGAGGAAGAGGAGGAAGAGGAGGAAGAAGAAGAGGAGGAAGATGAAGAGGAGGAGGAGGAGGAGGAGGCAGTGGCCCTGGGGGAGGTTCTGGGGCCACACAGCGGCTCCAGCAGCGAGGGCAGTGAGAGGAGCACAGACCGGAGCCAGGAGGGTGCGCCTTCCACATTGCTGGCCGACGACCAGAAAGAGTCCAGGGGCCGGGCCTCGATGGCTGACGGGGACCTGGAGCCTGAGGAGGGCTCCAAAACGCTGGTGCTCGTCTCCCCTGGTGACATGAAGAAGTCGCCCGTCACTGCTGACCTGGCCCCTGACCCCGACCTGGGCACTCTGGCCGCCCTCACCCCACAGCAGGAGCGGCCCCAGCCCACTGGCAGCCAGCTGGATGTGTCGGAGCCAGGCACCCTGTCCTCCGTCCTCAAGTCCGAGCCCAAGCCCCCCGGGCCTGGGGCAGGTCAGGGGACGGGAGCGGTGGCCATGGGGGCAGGGGGAGTGGCAGTCACCTCCTCACCCTTCACCAAAGTCGAGAGGACCTTTGTGCACATTGCGGAGAAAACCCACCTCAATGTCATGTCTTCCGGTGGACAAGCCTCCCGGTCTGAGGAGCTCAGCTCTGGGGGCGAGCTGGGCCTGGAGGTGCCCTCTGATGGGAGGGTGGCGGAGGAAGGGGCCTCCGCACACTTGGAGAATGGCATTGCCCTGTCAGGGCTGGAGAGCTGTGTCCCGTCAGTACTCCCAGGGAGCAGCCCCTTGGTGGTGGCCACAGACTCACTGCCCAACGGCCCAGCCCTGGCTGATGGGCCCACTCCCGTGTCCCTGCTGGAGCCAGGCCCCGAAAAACTGGCCACCATCTCTCCTAGTCGCCACGCCGTGCCAGGCCCCCGCCCCAGGAGCCGAATCCCTGTCCTGCTGTCTGAGGAGGACACGGGCTCGGAGCCCTCCGGCTCACTGTCGGCCAAAGAGCGGTGGGGCAAGCGGGCCCGACCGCAGCAAGACCTGGCGCGGCTGGTGATGGAAAAGAAGCAGGGCCGCCTGCTACTGCGCCTGGCCTCTGGGGCCTCGTCTTCTTCCAGCGAGGAGCAACGCCGTGCCTCTGAGACTCTCTCAGGCACAGGCTCTGAGGAGGACACGCCTGCCTCCGAGCCTGCGGTGCCCAGGAAAGCCGGGCGGGCAGCTGCCACCAGGAGCCGGATCCCCCGCCCCATTAGCGTCCGCATGCCCACGCCTGCCACAGCCCAGCAGCCCCCCGACAGACCCCAAGGTGCGGCCCCAGCATCTGACACAGCCATCACCAGCAGGTGAGAAACCGCTGCCAGTCCCAGGGGGGTGGGTGGTGGTGGTGGGGTGGCAGAGGGTGACCACAGAAAGCTTCCTCCAGGGGAGGCTTTCCTGGAGGCAAGGGATACTGATAATTCAGCCACACCTCCCCAACCAAGTCTCTCTTCTGACTTGGGTCCCAGCCCTGGCACTGGGCTCAAGGAAGTGTCTGGAGGGATGTCAAGGAGGCAGGCTTGGGAAAGGTTGATGGGGGATAGTGGGGTCCACACACAGTCTCTGGTGTGCCACGGGGCATTTAAGGCTCAAAGATAAAGGCTAGAATAGTTGGGAGAAAACATGACCCATATTAATATAAGCACGCGTATATAATACAGCAGAATGTAAAGATGAAACAGAGACATCAGAGAAAGCATGCAGCAAGCTCTTTTGTTAGCAGCCCGGGTGGGGGGGTGGGGGCATGGGGTGAGGGAGGGTGGCCCTTAGAGGCCCCGTCCTGGAGGACGGGGCACCACGCCTCAGTTTGTCTGCCTCGGTTTGATTGTCTGTGCCAAGGTCTCATCCTCAGGCTCATCCACCTCTGAGGATGCACGACTCGGGCTCAGTGCCCAGGGAGATTCTGAAACTGTCTCTCTTTTGTTTCTTTGCCCTCCTTCCGCATCTTCCGCAGGCTCCAGCTGCAGAAGCCCCCAGGGACGGCCATTGCTGCTGACCTCCGTCCCAAACAGCCCTCCGGCCGAGGCCCGGGCCCCGGGCGAGCCCCCACCGGCACCAGGCCCCCAGCCCCGCGCAGTCCCGGCCTTCCCGCCTCCTCCGCGCACCATCCCAGCGCGTCCCCGCGGAGCCGGTCCTTGTCCCGAAAAGAGAGCCCCTCCCCTTCGCACCAGGCCCGGCCCGGGCCCGCCCCACCCCGGGGCGCCCCGCAGGCCCGGGCGCAGCCTGAAGGCACCCCCTCCCCTTTGGGGGGCCCCAAGAAAGGACCCAGAGGGAAAGTCCAGACTCAGCGCGCAGCAACCAAAGGCCTGGCGGGGGTTGCGGAGAGTCGGGCGGGGGCCAGATAATGATGCGCGCGGCTCTCTGCGGCCCCCCCACCCTCACCCCGGCCCCCCACCCGCAGCCGGCCACACTGAAACAGCTCCCAGCACAGCCTTAGGCGCCTGACGCGCGCCACCCGTGCACCCAGCTTCCCGCCTGCACCCGCGAGGACGCGCGCCAGCACACACAGCGACCACCCGTCAGCCCTGCCGATTGGGGCACCGGGCCCCGGGGGAGCGCCCACCTCCCCATCCTTCCCCTTCCCCGCCTCTCCTCCCGCTGCCCTTCAGGTGGGGCAGGCTCACCCTCCGCCCCGGGGAAGGCTCAGCGACTTTTCACCAAGGACTCCACTAATGGGGACCCCTGCTCACCCACCAGGCCTCTGCTGTTCCCCATGCCCCCCGAGGGAACTCTGCTTACACATCCTGCGGCGTCTTTTCCTCCTCCTGACCCTCTTCCAGCCAAAGCCCCCCCCTCCCACTGCCCCCCTTTTTGGAAAGGCAGCCTCAAATTCCAGAAATGGAGGCTCCAGCCTCCCACTAGGGGCTAATCCCACCATCCCTTGGGAGCTCAGGTGGTTGGAAAGCCTCTTCTCAGCTGCCAGACTGGAGTTGGAGAGGTGAGACCTAGGAGCCATTGGTCTACTCAGGTGTGAGGGGGCAGGTGTGACCTGCCCCAGAGTCAGCACTGTCCTTGACACCCCTGTGGGAAGCAGTGGGCAGGTGATGGGAGAAGGGTGCTCCCTCACATCCCTAGGGTACAACGACCCCCTTCCCCTAAGTTTGTGTGGAAACCATCAAGTGTGCAGGGGCTGCTTTCCTGGGCAAGAGTTTCCCAGTGGGAAGTTGCGGGGTTGGGGGAGGGGCGGGGCTTTAAAGAAAACGTTTCACCCCTTCCCGTGGTCCCCTGATCTAGTGCTAAGGACCCCTCACCATCAGGAATTCCTTCTTGCCATCTAACCTCAATCTTGCCTACTGCAGTTTCAGCCAACTTCTCTCTCTCCTGAAATCAGTGGGGGTGGAGAATGACTGGTTATCATCTTCTCTGCACTGGCCCTTTGGAGATTCAGGGACCCAGTTCTGGCTGCATCACCCTCTCTGTCCTCCTGGCGCTGAAGAGTGGGCTGGATCAGACCACCATCTCCCCTACGGGAGAGAGAGCAGAAATAGGCAGACAGACTGACAGACAGCTGGCCCCTGGACTCGAGGCAGAAAGGCCCTTCTCACTTCTGTATGTTTCTATGATGGGTCCAGCCCCAGTGCCCTCCACCTCTAGCTCACCCTTCAGCCTGTCCCCTCTTGTTCTAAGCCAGCCCATGCAGCTGAGCAGTCCCTGCAGAGGGTGAGGCCTGCGCTGCTCCATGAATGGATATGAGGCCTCCTCCTGGGTCTGGCTCCTGCATAGCTCATCCCCACTGATCATCAGCCTCAACTGCCTTCATCTGGGCCAAGGGGCTGCAGAGGGGATAGTCAACCTGCCCATTTGGGACAGGTCCCCTGCGCTCTTCCTCCATCCTCGGCACCCACAGCCTCTGTCCCCTGGCATGGTCCCTGTTCTTCCCTGGGTCACAGAGAGCAGGGCAAGACAACCTGGGGAAGAGGAATAAAGGCCCCAGCCTGCCCTAGTGGTCTGGCAGCATCCAGCCTCCATCCCTTAGAAGGATGCCCGTGAGGAAATCGGCCCTGAGAGAAGCCTGGTGGTGCCAGCTGAAGCCCCTGATGGAGAGTTGGCAGGCTTGGGCAGCTGCTTCTATGTTGAGGTGGTGGCTTCTCTGCAGACCAGCCCAGGGGAGGACTCCAGGGTGGATGGCCTTCAAGGTTCACCCTTCACTGACGCAGAAGCTCCCAGAACACTCAGGAAACCTCTACGGACAGAGCCCTCTTTGTCAACCCGAGACCCATCCCAAGGCCTCTACTGCCCTCTGGGTCCAGCAGAGGGGGTGGAGGAGGGGCCACTCCTTCCCACCTAGAGCTTCTTCGAATGACAATCAGCTCGTGCCAGGTGGGGACCAGGGCATGACCCCTGGTGCCCAGGTCCTGGGCCTGTTCCTTGCCACCAACCGAACTGTGAATGTAGGGCCCCCCAGCCTCACCCCTGCCCCAGGACCAACAACACCCTGGTTTGGTGTTGGGAGGAAAAAGGGGGCGGCCTGAGAGAGCCCCAAACCCATCCCACACTCTAGCTTCATCCAGCACTCGAGCTGGGCAGAGACACAAAACCCTGTCTGCCCTTGGGATTCCGGACCTCCCTAGGGCTCCCAACTGACCTCAGGCCTCTGCGTCATTGAATGTCACCGAGGTGGGGGAGGAGAGGAGGGGGCAAGTGTGTGGGGGAGCTAGGGTACTGACTCTGCCCCTCCCAGCCCCAGAAGGGTCTAGGGCAGAGGAAAACACCACCTTCCAGTGCCCCCATCTCCCACTGCAGTCTCCTCCCCCTTGGGCACCCATTCCTGCCCACCAAGCCCTCCCAGTCCTGAGCCCCTTCTCTATAAAAGAGTGTTACACCACCACCACACCCTCCAGCATTTCCCCATTGCCACTGCCTGTGTCACTGGCTCAGATGCAGGTCTGCTCACCCCAGAACATGCCTCCCCTCCCCAGCTGCACTGTGCACGAAGAGGGTGCAGGTGAGGAGCTGTGCCCCCAATATGTGGGCTGCCCCCTTCCCAGCTTCTCGCAGGGGCCTGGCTTGTGCAGTCTTCTCAGCTGGGGTGGGGTCAGGGGGAATCCGCCCTGGTGAGCATGGGGTGAGGGGCAGGGAGTTGCCCTTCCCCTCCCTGGGGAAGCCACTGAAGAATGTTTACATGCCAAACAGAATGTAACACCCTCCCCCACCCCTCCTAGTCACTGCATGGCCTCTGCCCACCTTGCACCTGTACATCCCCACCCCAGCACCCTGGAAGCCGCTGTCATGATTAGATCGGGTCTCGGAAGGGAAGTAGCCATCACACCATTAAAAAGCCTGTGGACCTTTCTTTCTGTTGGCCTGGACTCTTTTTACTTTGGGGGATAGTACAAAGCCCAGGCCTTGGGGCTGGGAGTAGGCAGCGGGGAGAGAGCAGGCTGGTGGGAATGTGAGGAGGGACTGTCCTGGAGGTTGGTTGTCTGCAGAAGAGGACATGGAAGCTCAGGCTGCATACAGGTAATTTGCGCAGAGTCACACGGGTGGAAGGGGATGGCCCTGCTGTCTCTGATAGCAAAGCTCGGGCTCTCTCTGCTCCCCTGGCTCCAAGAGACTTTTAAGTGTAGCTTTTGTAGAGAGGGAAGGGGGAATTTTCATTGCCCCCAAGTTTACAGACAAAAGAACAAGTGTTTGGAAAACCAGAAAGTACAGCAGCTTATAGACAAGGAAGAATAATGATCAGTATTCTAGCAAAATCTATGAAAATCACAAATGAACAGAGCCTCTGACCCAGCATCTCCACTCCTAGAAATGTATCTTTAAGGATATACCTGTAAACTCACCAAATTATATGTCCTAAGTAATTCATGGCAGCATCCTTTGAACTCCGCAAAGCCTCATCTACAATTCCAAAAGCCAGAAAGTTCTGAAAACTGGGAGACAGACATCCCATTAGCTCAGCATCAACTCATTTGATATACAAACCTGACAAGACCATTTATAGTCTTTATTAATTCCACTTACCATACATATTTGCAGTGAAGTATTAATGTGTTTGGTTATGGGATGCTGCCTTAGGTCCTATTGGGGTGTTTCCCAATATATGGACTATACACTGAGTTGCCTAACTCTAAATGTATTCTGAATTCTAAAAGATTTTCAATTGTTTGGATCAGAGACTGTAAACCTGTAAAAAGCAAGCGCTGAGAAACAATCTAAATGTCCATTTAATGGGGGCCTTTTAATAGAGCATGTGATGTTGTAGGGTGCTGTGAAGCTCTGCCATGAAGGAGGGGGCTTTTTGTATCTAGTAAAAGGACTGTGTGTGTAATGTCCACCTATTTAGATGAGTTAGAGGCCTCTGGTTGCTTTGGGAGGCCAGGGGGGTGGGGGGAGGGATGCTGCAGTGGAGTGTACTTGCTATACTTTCTGCATTTTGGACCCTAGGTTCAGTATGTGTGAATCTTTCACCTAGACAATACATAAACAACTTCTATCCCAGGGCAGACTCCCAGCACTGCCTGGGATCCGAGGGAAAAGGACGAAGGCTTTGATGTCCTGCTCTCCCTCTGAGAAGACCACCCCACCACAGCTCTGACATCCCAGAGCCTGTGTAACCATCTCCTGTTTCTTTCTTTTGACATGATGCAAGGGAGCTCTAGGGCCTGATTCACTAGCTTTCAGTGGGACCCCCACATGCTTTTACCTTCCTTCTTGTTCAAAAATGTCAAAAGCAGGTCATGTTTGTAATAAACAGGCAAGTGCTAAAAGCATGTAAAATAAAACACAAAAGGCTCCCATCCACAAACCTGACCATCTAGAGGCAATCCTTGTGAACCCGTTGGTGTGTACCATCTCAGACCTTTTAGGTTTATAATAATAGCACTCTTTCCATATGTATTTCTTATAAATAGAGGAGCATATTATACCTACTATTCTGAAAAGCGATTTTTACACCTAACATCTTAAAATACAGATCTTCCTTGTTTTTAGTATATTCATAGAGTTGTACAACCAGTCATCACAATCAAAGTTAGAATATTTCCATCAGCTCCAGAAAGAAACACCATACTTATCAGCAATCACTCCCATTTCTCCCCAACCCCTCAAGCCCGAGGCAACCACTAGTCTATTTTCTGTGTCTGTATCATTTGCCTATTTTGGACATTTCATATCATTGGAATTGCACCATATGTGGCTCTTTGTGACTGCCTTCCTTACCCAGCACGTTTCCAAGGTTGATCCATGTTTAGATCTTATCAGTACTTCATTCCTTTTTAAGGCTGAATGATATTCTGTTGTAGGGATAGACCACATTTTGTTTATCCATTCATCGACTGATAGACTTTGGGTTGCTTCTACCTTTTGGCTACTATGATTATTTCCTTAATACTTATTTATTTATGTCAGGTCTTAGTTGTAACACATAGGATCTTTAAGCTGTGGCATGTGAACCCTTAGTTGCATGTTGTGGGATCTTAGCTGTGGCATATGGAATCTAGTTTTCTGACCAGGGATCGAACTTGGACTCCCTTCTTTGGGAACATGGAGTCTTAGCCATTGGACCACCAGGGAAGTCCCTGATAAAGGGTTTTAAACAGATATTACCCTGTCGGATCTGTGTTTTAAAATGTTCATTACAGTGGGTGTGTCAGGGCGGGGGGTGGGAGGTGGGGTGGGGGTAGGAGGTGGGGCAGGTTTGAGAAGGGTGAGACTGGAGCCAGTGGGAGGGGCTTGTATCACTTGTTTTAACCCTCCTGCCAGACTACATGTTCACTGAGGGCAGGGACTGTGGCAGAGGCATCTTTCTACCTTACAAAATGCTGAGGTTGCATTAGAGACTCAACAGCTCTTGTTAATACTACTACCACCCGTCATCACCACCAAATCACTCCCAAGTCTACTAGCATCACCAGTAACACACACCATATCAACAATGTAGCTCTTTCCCCAGAGCTTTCTCAGGGAGTCCAGCCTAGGGCAGACTGGAACATCTCCAGCTCAGCAGCTTGGGTTGAAGACTGGGGCCAGAGTCAGGGGTCCAGGTCTTCTCTCTGCTGCTGAGTCAGTGGCTGGTGACCCCAGGCAGAGGTGTTCTCAGCCTCCCAAATTGTTCTCCTTATCTGTTCAAAGAGGGGGCTAGATTAAATGAGAGATTTTCAAAAAAAATTGTTTTTTCAGCTTAGGCCCTTGAGAAGCTTATTTGCTTAGAAATCTAGAGCCCTTGGAATACGATGTGACAATCTCCCAGCTTTGCCAACCTGGTAGAATCAGATCAGAACGAGTCTGACATTGCTGGCTTCTACTGTGCTTTCGTGGCAGGGGCCATGAATGAGAACTGAGGGGGAAGATCAGACAAATTCTGAGTCTTAGGCATTCACTGCAGGCAACTAGGTCAAGACCTTGGCAAACTCCTTCCTTCCCTACCACCACCCCCCATTCACCACAGGGTAATCTGGGAAGCTCCTGAAATAGAGTCAGAGGGCAGGCAGATGGGACTGTGTGTATGGGAAGAGCCCCTGAGTGAAAAAATGGAAGGGTAATGGGTCTGGGATCCCCAGGTCAGCCAGACTGGTGTGGTTTCAGGTGTGTTTCTGCCTGGGACATATGCTCCAGGTAGGAGTACAGGAAGGCCTCGTGTTCCCTTCCTGTGTACGGGAAGGGTTCTCAGCCGGAAGTACCCTTCACCTGGTTAGGACCTAGATCTCGGTCTTGAATACCGAGCTGCCGGCCAGGCTGTGGCTACAAATAGACACAGATGAACTAAGGCTTCATAGGACAAAGGGCATCCAGGGAGAGCTGGCACTGTGCTCCAGGGGACTTCTCCTTTTAGGGACCCTTGGAAGTGCTGCTGACCAAGGGGCTAGGGCCTCATCTCCCACACACCCAGCTACCCCCTGGCAGCTCAAGGTTACCCCACTTGGTCCTTGAGCACCAATATGTAAGTCACAGAGCCACAATGTCAGTGACTTCTGAGTGGATGGCAGCCCCTCCCCCCTTTTCCCCTCCTCTCCCAGGGAACTAAGCCAGACAGGCAGGGATCCCTGGAGACCTGGGAGGGCCCCATCCTGGGCCAGCCCCTGAGGGCTGGATTCTGACTGAAGGCTTTCTGCTCATCAGTCTGTCTCTCCCGCCTCCAGAGTCCAAGGGTTCAAGTGGTGGGTGGTTTGAGCTGTGCTGGGCACTATAGAGGGAGTCCACGCAGGAGAAGTTTGGTGGGTAAGCAGCATGGGATTCGAGGAGCTGCTAGAGAAGGTGGGCGGCTTTGGGCCCTTCCAGCTGCGGAATGTGGCCCTGCTGGCCCTGCCCCGGGTGCTGCTGCCCATGCACTTCCTCTTGCCCATCTTCCTGGCTGCCGTGCCAGCCCACCACTGTGCCCTGCCTGGGGCCCCGGACAACTTCAGCAACCAGGATGCATGGCTGGAGGCCCACCTGCCCCGGGAGCCTGACGGCAGGCTCAGCGCCTGCCTCCGCTTCACCCATCCGCAGGCCCTCCCCAACAGCACGTTGTGGGGAGAGGGGCAGGACCCTGGGGAGCAACCAGAGGGTGAGCCCTCCACAGTGTCCTGTCCTCAGGGCTGGGAGTACAACCACTCGGAATTCTCCTCCACCATTGCAACCGAGGTACCCGAGCTGGGAGGTTGGGGGACATGTGAGTGAATGGGTGTGCCATTGCCTTGGGTGATTACCATGTGGGCATTAGATACATTACTTTACCTTTGAGAGTCACCATTTACCAATCTGTAGATGGGGTCTATAACTTTAAAGCACTGAGCTTAGTTCCTGGCTTGTGGTAAAGGCCCTGTTTAAGAACTGCTATTACCACTTGGGAGGTGATTAGGGCAAGGGAGGAGTAAGTTGGCTCCAGGGAGCTGGGGCAGAGATTTGAGAAGGGTTTTTCTGTTCTAAGAGGTGGAAAAACAATAGAAGACTCCTTCTCTCCCTTCTTTTTTCCAGGCCCCAGGTCTAGGATTTATGTAATTCATCTGGAGGATGGAGGAGGAGGTGGGGGACAGTCTGTCTGGGAAGGAGCAGAACTCTTGTCATCATAGTCAAGGCCTTCCATGGGAAAAAACTGAGGTTGCAGGACTGGGGTGGGGGGCAAAGTTTTCTACCCACAAGCTGGAGGGAATAGTTGGGGACTTATTATCTTACATGGAGGTACCAGGATGGCACAGTTGACCTCAGAAAGCCCCAGGGTCTGGGAGAAGAGGGATTGGTACCAGCTGGAAGGGGCCTATGCCCATAGGAGGCCCCTCCCTGCCTGTTCCTGCAGTGGGACCTTGTGTGTGACCAGAAAGGCCTGAACAAAGCCACTTCCACCTTCTTCTTCGCCGGTGTGCTGGTGGGGGCCGTGGCCTACGGATACCTGTCTGACAGGTCGGGTGAGGTAGAGGGGGCCAATACGGAGTGGGGTGGGGAACCGTCTTCCACTAACTGTAGTATGGGACTTCCCGTCTACAGGGTGCTGACCCTGCGTGACCCCTGTGCAGGTTTGGGCGGCGCCGCCTGCTGCTGGTGGCCTACGTGAGCTCCCTGGTGCTGGGCCTGGCGTCTGCAGCCTCGGTCAGCTACCTCATGTTTGCCATCACTCGAACCCTCACTGGCATGGCTCTGGCTGGCTTCACCATCATTGTGATGCCACTGGGTAAGGCACGCAAAGAATGGGTAGGACCTACAGTCAAAGGTGAGACTGAGCCCATCTGGCCCTTGCTAACTGTCTTCCTGCCTCCAACCCCTGCCCTGGCCCAGAACTGGAGTGGCTGGACGTGAGACACCGGACCGTGGCAGGTGTCCTGAGCAGCACCTTCTGGACAGGGGGTGTGATGCTGTTGGGACTGATCGGCTACCTGATACGGGATTGGCGATGGCTCCTGCTGACTGTCACCCTGCCTTGTGCCCCAGGCATCCTTACCCTCTGGTGAGACTTGTGGGCAGCTGGGGAGTGGGAGACACAGAAGCCAGAGACAGAATGAATCACTTCCCAGGTGTCTCAGAGGTAAAGAATCCTCCTGCCAATGCAGGAGACGCGGGTTTGATCCCTGGGTCAGGAAGATTCCCTGGAGGAGGAAATGGCAACCCACTCCAGTATTCTTGCCTGGAGAATCCCATGTACAGAGGAGCCTGGTGGGCTACAGTCCATGGGGTTGCAAAGAGTCAGACACGGCCGAGCGACTGAACACACACGCATGGACGAGATTTGAAAGAGAAACTGAGATGAAGAGAAACAGTCAGTGACCAAGAAAGAGAAAGAGAGACAAACATCGGTATAAAGAGGATCGCATCGGGCATGTGAAGGAGAGACAGAGAGAACAAAATATAGATAGAGATGGAATGACAGAGGCAGAACTGCTGAGAGACAGTGAGAGACCAGGACTGAAAGGCAGATTCAGAGGCACAGACAGAGCGACAGGGGAGCTGGGGATGCAGAGACAGAGCAAAGCACAAACAGGCTGGTGCCCGGGACGAGTGGAGCTGGGGCAAAGCCAGCACAGGAGTCCAGACAGGAGGGTGAGAGGCTGGGTGAGGTGGCCACTTCACTGCCTCCCCCAAGTGAACTGGTTTTGGATGATCCCTCTGGGTATGTCTGTGTGTCTGTCTCTCTTTCATCCTCTGCCCTCCTGGTCACCTGTGGGAGAAGTGATAGCTAGTGCTGGGGGCTGAGGTTTTGGGAGTGAGACCAATTCATTTGAGCAGAGCAGGGAATCTCAGGCTGTGGGGTACGTAGGCCTCGGCAAAGAAGAGTGGGCAGAGGTGGCTATGAAATTGGGCCTTAACAGATGAACAGTTCATCAGATGAGGAGGGCTTGGGAAGGGAACATGTTCCAGGCTGAGGGTACTGTGTGGGGAAGAGCCTGGAGGCAGACAGGTGTGCCCAAGAGGGAGATGTGGCTTAGGGCGGCGACTCTGACTGAAGGGCCTCCTCCTGTCCCCCAGGTGGGTGCCTGAATCTGCCCGCTGGCTTCTGACCCAGGGCCGTGTGGAAGAGGCCCACAGGTACCTGCTCCACTGTGCCAGGCTCAATGGGCGGCCTGTGGGTGAGGACAGCCTGAGCCGGGAGGTGAGAGTGAATGCATGTTGTGCTTGTGTGCAAGTGCATGCTTGTGTGTGAGTGTGGGGGTCAGCAGGTTGTGTCAAGGGTCCCCTTCCTGGGGTCCACACTGTGCAAGAAAAGCTCCTGGACCCCAGTAGAACGTCCCAAACTCTTCAGGATGTCCTACTGGCCCTGGTGGGCCACACCCTTTGCTCAGGGCCCACCCTACTCAGCTCCCACCTGCATCCCCTCCCCCTCTACTGCAGCAGAGGATAGAGATCCAGGGAGAACAAGGTACCTTGCTCAGGCCTCACAGCCGACTCCAGCATCACAAACCCTCCTCCTCCCCCACCAGGCCCTGAACAAAGTGGCTGCCGCGGAGCGGACGGTCCGAAGACCCTCGTATTTAGACCTGTTCCGGACACCACGGCTGCGACACATCTCACTGTGCTGCATGGTGGTGTGGTGAGGAGGGAGCTTGACCTGGGCCAGGTGGGGTGGGGGAGGGGCGGGCTCCAGCTGGTGCTGAGTGTGCGAGGACACGGGACAAGTGAAACTGTAACTGCGGGTGGCGGGAGGGTCAGCTTCTGGAGGGACTGGACTCTGGAAGGTCAGGTTGGAGCCGGTGTCAGAGATACGTGGGGTCAAATGCAAGCTCTGCCGCTTCCTAGTGAGCCCTTGGACAGGTAGGTCACTTAGCACCCTGAGCCTCAGTGCCTCTGCTGTACGACAGGACGCTATTAGTTCCTATCTCACGGGGTTGTTGTGAAGATTAGGTAAGGGCGTTTGGGCCACCAGAAGGGATTATGGGGACTGGGAAGGTCATGGGCAGTGGGCTCCGAAGGTGGGGAGAGATGGTCCCTCTAAAAGGCCTAAGGCTCCTGAGAGGACAATGGGGCGCGAAGGAGGACCCCTGAGCGGCATCGCGACCTCCTCAGGTTCGGAGTGAACTTCTCTTACTACGGCGTGAGCCTGGATGTGTCGGGACTAGGCCTGAACGTATACCTGACGCAGCTGGTGTTCGGGGCCGTGGAGTTGCCCTCCAAGCTGCTGGTCTATCTGTCGGTGCGCCACGCGGGACGCCGCCTCACGATGGCGGGAACGCTGCTTGGCTCCGCGCTCGCCTTGGGCTTCAGGATACTGGTGTCCCCCGGTGAGCCCCGCCCATTCCCATAGGCCCCGCCCCCTGGCCGAAAACCCGCCCCATCCCATCCCGGAAGCCCTGACTCAAGGCCAGTTAAGTCCCGCCCTCACCCGAGACTGCACCTCCTATCCTGGGAGAACCTCGGTTATCCGGCAAGGCCGGCTCACTGCCTGAATCCCTTTCCCTTCAGAGATGAAGTCGTGGAGCACCGCCCTGGCGGTGATGGGGAAAGGTTTTTCTGAAGCTGCCTTCACCACTGCCTACCTGTTTACGTCGGAGTTGTACCCTACCGTGCTCAGGTGAGGGGTCCCAGGCAAGACACCTGGAGGGAGGGCTTGTTAGTCACATCTCTTACTAACATCCTAGACACGTACACCGTACCCCGGTCCCTGTCATCCATTCCTTACAGACCTAATCTGAGCCTTCTGCGTTTGTCTAAATCTGGGAAGAGGTGGGGCATTTAATCTTTACAGAGTGACCCTGAGCAAAGTCAGACAACTTCTCTGGGGCTCCTTTAAAAGAAAACAGTCGCAAAAGGCCCCATCTGTCCAACCCATCCCATCCTACTCACTACAGCCTAAGCAAAGCTGCCCTTGAGGGGTTGTCTCTGGACATAAGGCTCTTTCAGGTAGCTACTGACAGGTGGAGAGGAAATGGGCAGACAGCTGGGCCTGTTCAGAAAGCCCTCTGTCTTCTCTAGCACAGCAGTCTGTTCCAGCTGCTGACCTCTTCCTTTCACACCACCCTCTCCCCATCCTCTTTCTAATGACTTCTTTATTTCCTTCTGCAGTACCTGACTGGTACTATCAGAACAGGAGCCCATCCTCCTGTGGGTGCTGGCTCGAGGGCCCCTGGGCTTGGGGGTGGGTGGGAAGACCACCTGAAAGAAGCCCCAGTTTTCTTAGCTGTCTGGGGAGAAGGGGGCACCAGGGCCTGCCAGCCCAGAAGGGGAGCCCCGTGAGGCATGACTACAAGTAATTTCAAGTACCAGCCCTCTCCTCCGTCCTCTTTCTGAACAGACAGACGGGGATGGGGCTGACTGCACTGGTGGGCCGGCTAGGGGGGTCTTTGGCCCCACTGGCAGCCTTGCTGGACGGAGTATGGCTGTCATTGCCCAAGCTCGCTTATGGGGGGATCGCCCTGCTGGCTGCCTGCACTGCCCTCCTGCTACCAGAGACAAAGCAGGCACAGTTGCCAGAGACCATCCAAGATGTGGAGAGGAAGAGGTGTGTGCACAGGACTGTGTCTGTGTGAGCACGTGCATGTGGGTATGGGTGCCCAGGTCCCTGACATCTAAGATTCAGAGAGGGAGCCATGTCAGCACATGTGTATTCAGTCATGTGTGCAAGTGTGCATGGGAGCATGACCTGCAGTGTGTATAAAAGTGTCCATGAGTCCATACCTGTGTGTGTGTCCAGGAAGAAGAGGATGTGTACACACACTCAAGTATGCCTACATGTCAGGGATGTGTTAGGCATGTGTGGGAGTCACTTGTGGGAGTGCATGTGTTTGCATGTCAAGAGCTGGGGGGAGCCCCAGGCCAGCCCTCAGGGGCAGGCTGGGGTGGTTGGCTGAGAGGCTAAACCCCACCATTGCTCATGACTCCTTCCTCCCCAGTGCCCCATCCAGTCTTCAGGAGGAAGAGATGCCCATGAAGCAGGTCCAAGACTGAGTGGTATTGAGGCCAGGCCCTCTACAGAAGTTCTGCAGCAGGGGCTAAGAGAACAGAAGGGCAGGCCCTGGGACTGGGGCTGGGGGCAGCGAGCCCTCTGCCTGGGGCTGCAGTTGCTCTCTCTCTGTTCTCATCCAGTCTGACTATTTGGCCTCCAGTAAAACAGCAGCTTCCCAGAATGCAGTGGGCTGCTGGAGAAGTCTGGCACCCCTCTCATGGCTGGGAGGATTTTGTAAATAGAGGTGCCCCTGAAGCTGTGGGATAAGCCCTGGATGAAAAGCCACTGAGTCTGGCCCTGGTTCTGGTCCCAGCTTTGTCACTGACTTCTGGGTGACCTTGGGCTTGTGACTTTCCCTTTCTGGTCATCTCTCAAATGGATAATGAAGCCTCTTAGCAGACCTCACCACAGGATCTATCTCCTCTCATGCTCAAATGAGATGCTAAGGTGCTTCTTCTAGACATGGTGCTAAAGAAATAACTGTCCTATGATACTTCTGGTACCAGTAGGTCTGGTGGGCATGCTGTCCACTGTGTGGGGCTGGGGCTGCCTGGTGCCAGAGCCAGGGAGCCAGGAGAACAGAGCTCTTTGTTCGTGTGGCTGACTTTGCTACCTCCCAGGCACTCTGCAGGTTAATGCACCCCCTCACCCCTACACTCCCCACCCTGCAACCCACTGTCTAGGCCTCATGTCTAAAGAAGAATTGAAGGCATGGGAGCTAACATTTTATTGGAGAAGCAAAAATAAACACACATTTTATGAGTACCTTGAAGTTACAGAATTTGCTGGGTCAAGCGATTGGAAAGACCAAGAGGCTACCCTTCAAGTGAGGTGGCCTGTGTCCCTGACCAGATAGGAATGGGAGAGGGAGGAGCTGGCAGAGAAAGTCTAGACTCTGGTCTACCATGGAGCCTAGGCCCAGGCCACCAGAATCCCACCTTCTCCCACTCTCTTGGAACTAGAAAATTCTGTAGCTTCCACTGGACCATGGAGGGGTTGATGGAAGACCCGGGTTAGTGTGACCTTTCCTGTGAGTATTTCATTTAGATTTTATCTCCACGGGGTCATAGATGTAGCAGCCCACATCACCAATGTTCACACCTGAAGGAGAGAACCCCATTACCAAGGGCCCTGGGGCTAGGGGTTGCTGGGCTGAAGGCTGGAGGGAACTGGGAGGGGCCTGCAGTGTGTTTGACCACAGGGGAAATTGTCCACACAGACCCACATGCCATACTTCAGGCCCAGTGTCTGGGTTGGGGCTGCCCACCTTTGGGGCCAAACAGGTAGCCATAGCAGGGAATGTGGCAGTAGGGGGCGCCGTCATGCTGGGACACAGAGAAAAAGAGAGACGTCTGAGCTTGGCTCTTTTCCAGCCTCCCTCCCAGCCTAGTCACCCACCCTTGCCCTGCTCACCTCAGCGTGACTCCCAGCAGTCAGGGTCTTCCGGCACCGCTGGCACCTCAGACAGGGTCGGTGCCAATTTCTGCCCAAAGACATCACCGTCTCAGCTGGTGGAGGAGAGGTGGTAGTTCCAGGGACAGAGCAGGGAGGCCCACTTGCCTGGCACCACCTCCCTCCCCTAGCTTCTGTTGTCACTTACCAAAATAGACGGGTTCCTCACAGCCCGGGCACAACGAGGTCTCCCCAGTGAATGTCTTCATGTGGGGAGGGCCTTTAAGAGTAAGAGGCCCCCAGCTAGGGCTAAGGTGGGAGCCAAGCCTAATCAGGGCCCATCAGCCCTGACTTGTATATGGCACTGTCCTCTTCCAAAAGCCAGGCTCATCCCACAGCCTCCCACCCACATGGACATGAGCCTGCTTTTCTCAGGCAGAGCTGAGTCCCCTCTGACTCCATCTCCTGCCTCATCCCTGTCTGCAGGAGGGACCACCTGCTCCCTTCTCATCCTCCCAGGGCCTCAGGTGCCCACCAGCCCAACTCTGTCAGCAACCCAATCCTCAGGAAACCTGAGCTGATACAGGAGCTGGCCAGGGCAGGGGTGTCAGGTGTTGGGGAGCACAGTGTCACTGTCCACTCAGGGGATGAAGGAACAGGGAGGGAGAGAAATGAAAGAATGTGAGGGGCTGGCCCATCTCAGTGACCCTTCACACTAGGTTATTCCTTCCACGGCCCTGACCTGGGAGAGGCCTGAGTTCTAGGCCAGCTTTGCCTCTGATTAACTGTGTGACTGCACAAGTTCACTTGCCCTCTACAGACCATAGTTTCCTCACCTGTAAAGTGGGAGTGATAATGCCATCTGCCCAATTTACCTCTTACCCAGTAGCTGACATGAGGAAATATTAGAAAAGGAGCCACGGAGAAGACTTTGCCATGAACAAAGTTGTAGGCATGTGAAGCGGAGGACTAGGTGGAATACTGCCACCTGGCCCACCTCCCAATCTCACTTACTTTTCTTGCCCTGAGGGAGGCCAGTCCTGGGCCTGGGGGTGCTGAAGCTGCTGGGGCTAAGGCGAGTGATGCTGGCAGGTGTGGAAGTGGGAGGTTTGTAGAGGTAGGAGCCCACACCACCAATGTTCACCCCTGCAGAGAGAAGAGGGGAGGTAGGCTTGAGTCTCCAGCTCCCAGGCACACAGAGGGTTCTGCTATCCCCTGGCCCTTTCCAGACTGGTACTTACCTCTGGGTCCAAAGAGAGCCCCATAGCATGGTTTGTGGCAATACGGCCTTCCGTTGTGCTAGGTACAAGCAGAGGGAAGAGGACTGCTTAGGGCTCATCAGGGCCTCTCCTGTGCCCCACAGGCTTTTCCCCAAGACAGCTGCCAGGTGTGGCTGTCTACTGGCCTGGGCTGGAGGGAATGGGAGGAGTGAGGGGTGAGCTGGCATGCTAGAATTGCCACAGTGGCCAGGGAAAAAGGGAAAGAGCAGGTCAGGAAGCACAGCTGCTTCCCTCCCCTACCCCACAAAAGCCTCGGGATCTATCAGCACAATTCAGGCTCCCCACATCCTGGCTTGTATGGTGCCTATTGCGTAGGTGATCTTGGGAGTTGGCTACTGAAGCTGCCTTTGGTGGGCAGATGGGACTGAAACGGGGCGCGGGGGCTGGTATCTCAGGGATAGTGACAGATACAGAGCTGTGCGCGCTAGCCAGGCCTCACCTCTGCATGCCCTCCTGGGGACAGGACGCTGTGGCAGTGCTCACATTTCAGGCAGAATGGGTGCCAGTTCTTGCCCAGCGAGCTCACTTTCTCTGCTGTGGAGGACAAGGTGGAATCGGGCAGAGGGGAGCCAGGCCAAGCAGAAGGCGCCCTCCTTTCCCCTCTTGTTCCCGCCCACCCTGGCTCCTAGAGGCGAGGGGGAGTGTCTCCGGGAGGCCAGCTCCATTCCGCCCCGAGTGCCCAGCAACCCACAGGTGGAAGGAAGGTCCGGAACTAGTCGCCAGCTCCTTGCGTCCTCAGGGAACCCAGTAGCTCTCACTTGCCCCGTCTTCTCCCCTTTCTCCACCCAGGCCTCACCAAAGAAAACTGGTTGCTGACAACGTGGGCAGGTCCAGCTCATGGCTCCGCTCTGAGCTGCAGGTGCCGTACAGTGCAGAGGCGAGTCAGCCTTGGCTCAGTTCCCGCCCCCTCTGCTGGCCCCGCCCATGGCTTGGCCCCGAGCCTCTTAGGGCGGAATCTGCTGCTTCTTGGTTCCAATCGGCCGGCAGAAATTTAGACCCACTCCACCTGGGGAACGCAGGCGACTTTTACTTCCAACAACTGTCTCGGACCAGTGGACAGGAGAGAAGGCCCTGAGGCTAGACTGGGAGGGGACGGAGTAACGAGGACGCCTAGAAAGGTGGCAATAGTTTCTGGTTGGTAAAGAGGGGAAAACTGTTCACAGTGTAGACGCCAGGAAAACACTATTATTTCCCCGATGTGAGGAGTTAGGCATTCTTTGAAATGGTTTAATTTCGCCTCATTAGTAGCAGACGGTTAAGAACGGAATCCGGAGCTCATCTCTGTTGAGCAAATTACTCAACTTACTTTCCTTCAGGCAAATTACTTAACTTTCTTCTGCCTCCATTCTTTTTTTAAAAAATTGGAAGATAATTGCTTGACAATATTGTGTTGGTTGCTGCCATAAATCACCGTGAATCAGCCATCGGGTAGGTATACATATGCCCCCTCCCTCTTGAATCTCCCTCCCCAACCTCCCACCCCATCCCACACCTCTGAGCTATCACAGAGCACCGGATTTGAATTCCTGCCTCATAAAGCAAATTTCCACTGGCTGTCTAATTTTACACACAGTAATGTAAATGTTTCGATGCTACTCTTTCAATTTGTAAAAATATGGAAGGGTTCTCCAATTTGCGTGTCATCCTTGTGCAGGGACCATACTAATCTCTGTATCGTTCCAGTTTTAGTGTTTGTGCTGCCAAAGTGAGCACCTGCCTCCATTCTTATCTGTACAATGAGTAGTGAAATAGATTTCTTCCTCATAGGATTGTGGTGAGAATTACATAAGTTAATACGTGCAAAGTGCTCAAACAGCACCTGGCACCTAAATGCTATAAAGTGATAACTATCATTATGATAGATCCCATAATGAATTCAAAACTCTTAGTTTGGAAGCCCCAAAACGTGGTCAAAACATGGTTTGCTCAGAAAATTATAATGCTTATTAAATTTAAAAGTATAATTTCGAACAATTACATATTTCTATTTTAGTATTAAAAGTAGACCAGCAATGCTTCAAAGGACATTCCAAAGAAATATAAACCCACAAAATGAGAGTAAGTATTTGCAAACATATATCTGATAAGGATATTGTAATCAGAATAAAGGACTTTTATGACCTAACAGACTGGTTCCAAATAGGAAAAGGAGTACGCCAAGGCTGTATATTGTCACCCTGCTTATTTAACTTCTATGCAGAGTATATCATGAGAAACGCTGGGCTGGAAGAAGCACAAGCTGGAATCAAGATTGCCAGGAAAAATATCAATAACCTCAGATATGCAGATGACACCACCCTTATGGCAGAAAGTGAAGAGGAACTCAAAAGCCTCTTGATGAAAGTGAAAGAGGAGAGAGAAAAAGTTGGCTTAAAGCTCAACATTCAGAAAACGAAGATCATGGCATCTGGTCCCATCACTTCATGGGAAATAGATGGGGAAACAGTGGAAACAGTGTCAGACTTTATTTTGGGGGGCTCCAAAATCACTGCAGATGGTGATTGCAGCCATGAAATTAAAAGATGCTTTCTCCTTGGAAGAAAAGTTATGACCAACCTAGATAGTATATTCAAAAGCAGAGACATTACTTTGCTGACTAAGGTCCGTCTAGTCAAGGCTATGGTTTTTGCTGTGGTCATGTATGGATGTGAGAGTTGGATTGTGAAGAAGGCTGAGTGCTGAAGAATTGATGTTTTTGAACTGTGGTGTTGGAGAAGACTCTTGAGAGTCCCCTGGACTGCAAAGAGATCCAACCAGTCCATTCTAAAGGAGATCAGTCCTGGGTATTCTTTGGAAGGAATGATGCTAAAGCTGAAACTCCAGTACTTTGGCCACCTCATGAGAAGAGTTGACTCATTGGAAAAGACTCTGATGCTGGGAGGAATTGGGGGCAGGAGGAGAAGGGGATGACAGACGAGATGACTGGATGGCATCACCGACTCGATGGATGTGAGTTTGAATGAACTTTGGGAGTTGGTGATGGACAGGGAGGCCTGGCATGCTGCAATTCATGGGGTCACAAAGAGTCAGACATGACTGAGCGACTGAACTGAACTGATGACCTAATGATAAAAAGACAACCCAATTAAAAACTGGGAAAAGAATTTGAATAGACATTTTTCCAAAGAAGATATACAAAGGTTAACAACACATGAAATGACACTCTACATCGTTTGTCATTAGGGAAATGAAATCAGTACCACAAGGAGATATTATTTTATACCTACTAAATGGCTATCATTAAAAAAAATGAGTGTTAGTGAGGATGTGGCAAAATTGGAGTCCTCATACAATGTTGATGGGAATATAAAATGTAAAATAGGCAATTCTTCAAAAAGTTAAACTCAGAGTTACCATATGACCCAGCAATCGCAGCCCTAGGTGCCACTGACTACACAAACACAAAAAGCATCTGTCCACACAAAAACTTGAACATGAATATTCCTAGTACTATACTAACTGCTGTTCACAATAGCCAAAAGGTGGAAAAACCCAAAGTCCATCAACTGATGAATGGATAAACAAAACACACTCTATGACAGACTATCTGTGATAGACTATTCTTTGGCCATAGAAAAAAATGAAGCACTGATTCAAGCTACAACATGAGTGAACCATAAAAACACTGGTAAGAAGCTGGATGCATAACACCATGTATTGTATGATTTCATTTATATGAAACATCCAGAATAGGAAAATCCATAAAGACAGAAAACAGATTAGTTGTTCCCAGGGGTTTAGGGGAGGGACAGTTGGAAGTATCTACTAGTGAGGACCAGGTCTCCTTATGGGGAAATGAAAATGATCTGGCATTAGACAGTGGTGATATCTTGTGAATATACTAAAGATCATAGGTGTGTACCTTTAAAAGGGTGACACCTTTAAAAGGGTGACACCTTTAAAAGGGTGACATTTACGGTATGTGGATAATGTCTTAATAATAATGCCTGAAGGGGACTACTTAAAAAAAAAAAAACATTAGTTCGGCAAATGAGGGGCAGAAGAGAGATTACTTTGCACCAGGGCCCCAGCTGAGGAGACAGTCCCCTAATGAAATATCATTTAAAGTTTTGGGGAGTAAATGCTTCTGTTTTGTCAAGTCAGTTCAGAAAAGGCTGAAGGGGGCATGTGTGCTAAATCCATCACTGGGCTGCAACTGCCCTGTTGGGGGAAAAGTTCTATTTGTGTCTTAGGAGTTGGAGAATGTCTCTGAACTTCAGTCCCCTCATCTGGGCAATGGGGATATGACTGGTGTCTGAACTCTATTCCACACTCCTGTTTCCTCACTTGTCTCTGTGAGTATTTTCTGCTTCTAACAACACTTATTTTACCCTCCTTAGTGACTTCTACAGGTGGAAGGCTTACACATTGTAAAATAAACTTTTCTATGCTTTCTCATCGTTTCTTGTTTGGGGAATATTCAAGATCCTTAGTTTTGTAATTGTTTTCTGAAAGGATTCAATAAACTTGAAAAATTACGCTCCACTGATATTGTACTGTCATGTTTCTGCCTCTTTCATGTATTTCTTCTTCAAAAAGGCAGTTCGAGGTTCACTGCCTTTTGCACTCTCTGGCTTTCTGAAGAAAGTCCCACATTAGGAGTTTGGGAGGACTTCATTGTTTTATTCCTGGACATGTTGCCTCCTTCAGGAAGGCTAACTTCATCAGTCCAAGGATCTGTCCTCAGAATTTCCAGGGCACATCAAATAATCCTTTTTTAAGGTTCCCTACCTCTTCCTGCATTGGGTCACCTTGTGCCCATGCCTCAGGCTCCTGGTTGGGTTATCTTTACCCTGGCTTCCAGTATAGGGCTCCACACAGAGAAACAAGCATTGAACTGTGACTACCATGCTGTGTTCATACAACTTGCAAGGAGTCAGGGGGTAGGTCCTTTACTGCTCCCCATCTTCTGTGGCCTTCCTATATTGAATGGCCACAACAAATATAATATGCCTCATCTTTTCTATTTCAGTGCTTATGAAAGACTAGCAAAGTCTAGTCTTTCAAATATTTTCAAATATTCCTTTCCAAGTATTTGCCATCCATGTACAGGTACAGCAAATCACAGTATTCCACTCTTCTTCCTTGCCTGGCTTCCATTATTCTGACTCTAACCCAAGAGTCTTTGTAAAGAATATTAACAGGGCAAATTAACATCTCTTGTAAGAATGCATTTGCAGTTACTGACAGTGGTTGTTTTGAATACTTTATGTGACTAAAGCCTCTAAAATATTGTATCAAATACCACAAATAAGTCCAGTTGAGTCTAAGTATTACCTACTCAACTGAGAGGGTATAGTTTGTATCATCTAAGGGCAGGCCCCTCTTTTATCAAGATGACTATTCCCCTAATTGCCCCCTGCTTTTTCCTACACATTCCTGTCATAGTATCTGTAACGTTGTTTTACACTTGTTTACTTTTCTAACTTTCTTCAGTTGACAGGTTGAGACTTACTTATAAGTGTATCTATAGTACCAAGTTTAATGGGGGTATTCAGCAAATGATAGTTATTATTACTAGTACACTACTACTAGGCTTCAGCAATACTGAACCGTGAACTCCCTGATGTTCAAGCTGGTTTTAGAAAAAGCAGAGGAACCAGAGATCAAATTGCCAACATCTGCTGGATCGTGGAAAAAGCAAGAGAGTTCCAGAAAAACATCTATTTCTGCTTTATTGACTATGCCAAAGCCTTTGACTGTGTGGATCACAATAAACTGTGGAAAATTCTGAAAGAGATGAGAATACCAGACCACCTAACCTGCCTCTTGAGAAATCTGTATGCAGGTCAGGAAGCAACAGTTAGAACTGGACATGGAACAACAGACTGGTTCCAAATAGGAAAAGGAGTATGCCAAGGCTGTATATTGTCACCCTGCTTATTTAACTTCTATGCAGAGTACATCATGAGAAACGCTGGACTGGAAGAAACACCAGCTGGAATCAAGATTGCCAGGAGAAATATCAATAACCTCAGATATGCAGATGACACCACCCTTATGGCAGAAAGTGAAGAGGAGCTAAAAAGCCTCTTGATGAAAGTGAAAGAGGAGAGAGAAAAAGTTGGCTTAAAGCTCAACATTCAGAAAACGAAGATCATGGCATCTGGTTTCATCACTTTATGGGAAATAGATGGGGAAACAGTGGAAACAGTGTCAGACTTTATTTTGGGGGGCTCCAAAATCACTGCAGATGGTGATTGCAGTCATGAAATTAAAAGACGCTTACTCCTTGGAAGAAAAGTTATGACCAACCTAGATAGTATATTCAAAAGCAGAGACATTACTTTGCTGACTAAGGTCCGTCTAGTCAAGGCTATGGTTTTTGCTGTGGTCATGTATGGATGTGAGAGTTGGACTATGAAGAAGGCTGAGTGCTGAAGAATTGATGCTTTTGAACTGTGGTGTTAGAGAAGACTCTTGAGAGTCCCTTACTGCAAAGAGATCTAACCAGTCCATTCTGAAGGAGTTCAACCCTGGGATTTCTTTGGAAGGAATGATGCTGAAGCTGAAACTCCAGTACTTTGGCCACCTCATGAGAAGAGTTGACTCATTGGAAAAGACTCTGATGCTGGGAGGGATTGG
The DNA here is from genome assembly GCF_042477335.2 of Ovis canadensis. Lineage (NCBI taxonomy): Eukaryota > Metazoa > Chordata > Mammalia > Artiodactyla > Bovidae > Ovis > Ovis canadensis. The sequence goes on from NC_091264.1 coordinate 31,967,240, forward strand.
GGGCAGGAGGAGAAGGGGATGACCGAGGATGAGATGGCTGGATGGCATCACTGACTCGATGGACATGAGTCTGAGTGCACTCCGGGAGATGGTGATGGACAGGGAGGCCTGGCGTGCTGTGATTCATGGGGTCGCAAAGAGTCAGACACGACTGAGCAACTGAACTGAACTATTAGGAGAGTGAAAAGGCTGGCTTAAAATTCAATGTTTAAAAAACAAAGATCATGGCATCTGGTCCCATCACTTCATGGCATAGATGAGGAAACAATGGAAACAGTGACAGACTTTCTTAGGCTCCAAAATCACTGCAGGCAGTGACTGCCGCCATGAAATTAAGACACTTGCTCCTTGGAAGAAAAGCTATGACCAACCTAGACAGCATATGAAAAAGCAGAGACATTACTTTGCCGACAAAGGTCCATACAGTCAAAGCTATGGCTTTTCCAGTAGTCATGTATAGATGTGAGAGTTGGACCACAAAGAAGGCTGAGTGCTGAAGAACTGATGCTTCTGAACTGTGGCACTGGATAAAACTCTTGAGAGTCCCTTCGACTGCAAGGCGCTCAAATCAGTCAATCCTAAAGGAAATCAATCTTGCATATTCATTGGAAGGACTGATGCTGAAGCTGAAACTCCAACACTTTGGCCACCTGATGGGAAGAGCCGACTGACTGGAAAAGACCTTGATGCTGGGAAAGACTGAAGGCAAGAGACGGGGAAGACAGAGGATGAGATGGTTGGATGGCATCACTGACTCAATGGAACATCAGTTTAAGCAAACTCCAGGAAACAGTGAAGGACAGGGAAGCCTGGCATGCTGCAGTCCATGGGATCAGAGTTGGACATCACTAAGCAACTGAACAACTACTCAGTCAGTCAGTTCAGTCACTCAGTTGTGTCCGACTCTTTGTGACCCCATGAATCACAGCACGCCAGGCCTCCCTGTCCATCACCAACTCCTGGAGTTTACTCAAACTCATGTCCGTCGAGTCAGTGATGCCATCCAGCCATCTCATCGTCTGTCATCCCCTTCTCCTCCTGCCCCCAATCCCTCCCAGCATCAGAGTCTTTTCCAATGAGTCAACTCTTCTCATGAGGTGGCCAAAGTACTGGAGTTTCAGCTTTAGCATCAGTCCTTCCAATGAACACCCAGGACTGATCTCCTTTAGAATGGACTGGTTGGATCTCCTTTCAGTCCAAGGGACTCTCAAGAGTCTTCTCCAACACCACAGTTCAAAAACATCAATTCTTCAGCGCTCAGCCTTCTTCACAGTCCAACTCTCACATCCATACGTGACCACTGGAAAAACCATAGCCTTGTCTAGACAGACCTCTGTTGGCAAAGTAATGTCTCTGCTTTTGAATATGTTATCTAGGTTGGTCATAACTTTCCTTCCAAGGAGTAAGCTACTATTAAAATCTCCCATTAACACTTCACATTGTATTGTTAGGTATATATATGTTTTATAATTGTTTTCTTGATTAATTGACCCTTTATCATTGTTGTTAGGTGAAAAAACAAGCTTTTCAACTCTAGGTGAGTGGTAAATGGAGATAATGACCTCCAGCACCTGGAGGACTGTCACAGGGGAGAGGTGTTACTACTACTGAGGTCCCTGAACAGAAGTCATAGGGGAGCAGATGTGGATTCAGTCCAAGAAAAGAACCTGCTAATACAGCCAAACATGGAGTGGCTGCTTCGGACAGTAGTGAGCTTCCTGTCTTTGGATGTTACAAGTAATGCTGGAGAACAAACCAACTGTTCATCAGTGTTGCAGAAAAAATCCAAGCATCATATACAGACATCTTTAAGGTTTCTTCACAATTCGATGATATATTGTGATTCCATTCCCCAAGAGGGTTTGAAATTTGTGCTAGCAAGGGAGCATTGCTAAAATAGTGGCAGCTAACACCTATGGAATGCCAATCACAGGTACTGTACTTGTTATTTCTGATCTAACAACAATGTGGTAATGGATTTCAATGTTACATTACCAATTGTACAGAAAAGGAAAGTGGCTTGGAGAGGTTAAGAAATGTGTTCAACATTATACATTAATAGACCTTCATGCATCTGACTCTTGAGTTCATATTTTCCTACCTGATGCTCCTAAGTATGGTTTCTGCTAAGCTATCCATGTGTTTCAGTCTGAAAGGATACTACACTTGTCTGCATAGCATCTCTGTACCTGAAGATAAGAGGGCCTATCCAGGTAACTAATGGGTTGAGATACAAGAGGCAGGGAAATGTCATTAAAACTTTTCCATGGCTTCTTAGCACCAAGATAAAGTATTGTCTTAATTAATGTATTTTTGGCAGTATTGGGTCTTCATTGCTGTGTGCAGGGCTTCTGTAGTTGTGGCACTGGGGATAATCTTCATTGTGGTGCACAGGCTTCTCATTGTGGTGGCTTCTCTTGTTGCATAGCACAGGCTATAGGCATGCTGGCTTCAGCAGTTGTGGTGCATGGGCTCAGGTGCCCTGCAGTATATGGGATCTTCCTAGACCAGGGATCAAACTTGTGTCCCCTGCACTGACAGCCAGATTCTCAACCACTGGCCCACCTGGGAAGTCCCTCAAGATAAAATTTTTAACTTGGTTCTAGGATTCTCCGCCTTTCCAGTCTTCTAAGCCATTTCTCCTGTTGCCTCAATTTCTGTAATTATACTAAACGAGCTTCTTAAATCTGCCAAGTTATTTCCTGCATTAGGGCCTTTGCAGATGCTACCTCTTTTCTGGGAACTTGCTTCTCCAATATCTTCACCTCACTAATTCCTGCCTAACCTCAGCTCTCCCCCTCACCTATTTAGTACCAGGCTATTGGCCCCAGGCACTCCCTCCTACAGCATCCTGTGCTGAGGGTAGAGGGAGTGCAACCTATGATAGCTATGTTTTCCCTTCCTGAGTGCTGAACCAAATGAGGAAAAAGAAGTCTGCCAACTTTCTGCCCACCTCTCCTGCCACAATCTAGGCTCTGTCTACCCCATTAGTCTGTGACCCTGTGAAGGCAGGACCCAGGACTATGTATGCTTCCAGTGTCTTGCTCAATTTCTGGCACATGGTGCTCAATAAATATTTTTTGGTGAATGAATGTTAAATGTTGCACACAAGTATCCCTCCAGTGTGAGTAGATGAGGACCAGTGGGAGATATCAGTGGACTGGTAGGGGTTGAAAGTTTTGTTATAACAAAAGCCCTGGAGCAAGAGGAGTTCAGCTGTCAAGAAATAAGAATCAGTAGTTGTTTCTTAATATACATAAGGATCAGCATGTACGATGCAAAATGGAATACAATTTAAACTGATCGTGATTATAACTAATAAAGTAAAAAGAGAACTGAAAATTTGCTTGGGCAGTAAATCAGTCCCTCTAATTACAGTCATTCACAAGAACTTACTAATTAAGTCAAATTAGCAGGTAGCACAATTATGCCATCATTAAATATATGGCAAAGGAGAGACTGCAGGAAAGTGTTATATAAACTATAAAGCACCTTACTGATATGTTATCATATGTCAGGTTAGTGCTGCAATGAGTTTTAATTACAACTATAAATCACTTATTTTATACTATTGTAGACTTTTTCAAGTACATGGTCATATGCTTGTTACTTTTAAGGCATTATCAAAATTTGTATCTACAATGACTCCTTTAAAAGGTTTCACTCAGTTCTGTATATTATCAAAAAATCAGTCTTATCTCTTTATCATTGTGTTTTTCAACCTTTATTACCCATAACCCTGTGCTTTCTCATTCCATGTTTTGAATATCCCCTCCAACTAGAAAGCTGTACTTTTTATAAATGAAAAGTGAAAACAAACAAAAAAACACACACAAAAATAGAAACATACACACAAAACTGAAATACTTTCTTGAAATACACTAATCCTCCCACTTGTAAATAATTGCTGCTGCATAATCAACATTTATGAAGCTTTCAAGAGTCTGTCCAATTTTTCCTTTGTTTCTCAGCATCAACTTGCCATCAGATGAACCTGTTGAGAGCACTCTGTATTAGCTACTTGTGGTTAGCTGCTTAGGGCAACTGAGAGAACTACATTTTGTGATTCAGTGGCATCAGTTGGACTAATTCAGAATCAAGACTGTCAGAAAGGACTTCTTGACCCTTTACCATGGCTGCCTTCAAACATATGCTTGTGGACTGTAACCCACCAGGCTCCTCTGCCCAAGGGAATTCCCAGGCAAGAATACTGGAGTACGTTGCCATAGCCTCCTCCAGGGGGTCTTCCCAATGAATGGAACTTATGTCTCCTGCATCTCCTGCATTGCAGGTGGATTCTTTACTGCTGGGCCACCAGGGAAGCCCAAAACATACACTTGTGAAGAAATCAATAACAGCTTTAAATGCTGGTTTTCCATGCAAAGATGGATTTGGCTTCTCAAGTATTACTTGGGAATGTGCATTTCATCTTAAAGTGTATATTTAAAAATGACCTCCAAATAATCGGCAGCATGAAAAATATATCCATATACTGGAAACAGAGGAGTAAAACTTGGTGGTCAGCTTACTTACAAATCTGATAGATGGTGACAGTGCTCCTTGGTGGAAACTATCTGCAACTTCCTCATCTTCTCACTAAGGTCTGGGGGTAATTTTTTTTTTTTAAATTTTATAATGTACAAGAATAGTCCTTTCAGGTCATGAGACTTTGTAATGAGACTAAAACAGTTTAATCTTACGAATTTCGACAAATGCAAATGCTTACCTTTTTATAGAGAAGTCTTTCAGTTCCTCTATGAAGTTCAAGTTCACAGAATCAGAAGCCAAGTTCTACCTTCTTCCCAACTCCAAAATGATTGGGTTCTTTCTCCTCTTCTCCTGAGCTTTTGGAACATGTAGAGCTATAAGGTCTTTATTTCTAATCTCGTATACCCCACAACTCACCACCAAAAAAAGGGCAGCAATTACTAGTATCTTAGTGGAGATAAAAACCTGAGCACCCATCTTTTGATAAAAAGCCACAAAGAAGGCGGCTAAACAAAGAAGGTACTAAATGAACATTTTATTTTCTACTTAGAAGCATTTCTTTTGGAGAATCTCATTTTCCTTAGTGCACATTAATTCAACTTAGTCTAGATTCCTCAGCAAGGTAGACCCTGCCTTCCCAGGGTGAGCTAATGACTGGGGCTTGGTCTGGATACTTCATCCACTTGGCCACAGTAATTGTTCAAAGATAGAAATGTAGCCCAATTCACATGAATCAACATCCTCCCTGAGAATTTTTTGGAGCTATAAGGAAAGATACACTCTCATTTCCTACATAGAAGCCTATAAAAACAATGGTAACTTGAGACTCCAGCGCTTAACTTGCCCCTTAGTGAAGAGAAAATAAGAAGTTAAGCAGAGGTGAGGAAATGGGGAACAAAGAGGCCCAATGACACCTTTGACATCCTGGATCTAACTCTGATTTGGTTTCCTAGTTACCAAACCACAAATTACCATCTATTCTTTTTTTCTTTTTCTTTTTTCTTAAGCGGTATGAGTTCAGTTTCTGTTACAACCAAAACAGTCCTAATTAAGGATTTGGACAGTTCTCCAAAGAAGATACACAAATGGCTGATAAGCACATAAAGAGATGCTTGACATCATTAATCATTAAATAAATGCAAATCAAAACAATAAGGATACCACTTCATACCCACTAGGATGGCTATAATTAAAAAAGTAAAACAGAAAGTAACAAATGTTGGAGGTCCAGTGGTTAAGAATCCTCCTGTCAATGCAAGGAACAAGGGTTTGATCCCTGGTCTGGGAAGATTCCATGTGCCATGAGGTAACTAAGCCCATGTGCCACAACTAATGAAGCCTGTGCGCCTTAGAGCCAATGCTCTGTAAAAGAGAAGCTACCGCAATGAGAAGCCCACACATCATGACTAGAGAGTAGCTCCCACTTGTCACAACTAGAGAAAGCCCATGCACAGCAACGAAGGTCCAGCATAGACAAAAATAAACAAATAGATTTTAAAAATTAAAAAATAAATATATATTTTTAAAAAGTGTTGGAAAGATGTGGAAAAAATTAAACCTCACATTTCTGGTAGGAATGTAAAGTGGTACAGCTGCTGTGGAAAACAGATTGACAGTTCCTCAAAAAGTAATATACTGTAATGTCACAGAAATGGCAGAGCAGAGAGCTCCAAGAATCAGTTCCTCCACTGAAGTTATCATCAAGCTGGCAAAAACTGACAGAATCATCATCTTGAGAACTTTGGAATCTAATAAAAATTTTACAATGGAGTCCAACCAGTGGTGTGCTTAATGAAAAAAGTAGCTGCAAAATTTCAGTAAAAAAGCATTGCAGCATTTTTGCTTACCTATCTAACATGTCTTATTCCACAGCTTGGAGGTGGCCATTGGGATAGCAGTCCACATTCCTGGTATAGCTTGCTACTACCAGGAGAAAGCAATATGGCAATATGCACCTTGTTCTCAAAAGACTGTAGCTGTGGATTTTGCCTTGTTTGGTGGTTCCCTGAAGGATCTGTGCTAAGGCTGACCCTGTTTTGCTTCCCTCAAGCTGGAGCAGCTTTCAAAACATTCACTGAAACCATTTAAAGACATATACTACCAGTGGCTGCCTAGATAAAGAAACAGTGAATGGAACAACCAGGAGACAAATCTAAAAGTTGAGAAGACTGATGAGGAAGACACAGGGAAATAAGAACTCTAGATAGCTACCAGGTATATGGGGAAATTCCGGATGAAAAATACATGCCCAGGGACAGATAAAGGTTCAGAAAAGACCTGAGAGGACCTGAGGCTTGCATGTTCAGCTAAACTTTGGGCTTCATGCAGCCAGAAAGTGAAGGTTAAGGCAGAGTTCTAGGAAAATTGGCTTAGCACTGAAGTACTTAGCACCCCTCCCCCAGGTCAGTGTCTGCAAAGACCAGGAGAGGTGGGGTTTTAGTCTGTTTTTATTCGATTTTCCACTCCAGGCATTTAAAGAAATCTCCATCAGGTCACTGACTGCTGTGATAATGGAACAGAGATTTAAGGACCACACACAAACATACAGTCTTAACAAAAACAGTTTGGAAAATTCAATAAACAAATGATGGCTACAGACTTCAATAACAGCAAACCCTGGGAAGGGGATTTGATTCCCAGGCTGACAAGTTATAATAGTCAAAATGTCCAGTTTTAAACTAAAAAATCACAAGGTATAAAAAGAATAAAGAAAATATGGTTCATTCATAGGAAAAAAAGAAATTTATAGAAACCATCACCAAGGAAGCCCAGACACTGTACTTACTAGGCAAATATTTTCAACCAACTGTCTTGGATATGCTCAAAGAGCTAAAGAAAATAATGGACAAAAAAAACCCCAGGAGAATGAACAAATATCAATATAAAGATATTAAAAAAAAACAAATAAAATTCTAGAACTGAAAAGTACAGTAGCTGACATGAAAAACTCACTCTGGGGATTCAACAGCTTTAGATTCAAGTTGGCAGGAGAGAAATGAGTAAACTGGAAGAGAGAACTACTGAAATTATGTGAGTATCAGAAAGAAAAGATGGTTAGGAAAAATAAACAGAGCCTAAAGGACGCATAGGACACCAACAAACAGACCAACATATGCATTATGGGAGTTACAGAAAGAGGAGAGAGTGAAAAGTGGCAAAAAATAACGGTTGAAAACTCCCCAAATTCATCAAAAGACATGAATTTACACATCCAAGAAGTAGAACAAACTCCAAACAGAGCAAACTCAAAGAGATCCAGACCAAGTCACTTTATAATCAAAGTGACAAAAGACAGAGAGTATATTGAAAGCAGCACAAGAGAAGTGACTCATCATGTACAAAGGATCTTCAATAAGATTAACAGCTGATTTATCACCAAAAGTCATGGAGGTCAGAAGACTGGGGTGGCATAAAATGCTAAAAGAAGAAACTCTCAACCAAGAATCCAACAAAACTATCCTTCACAACAAAGAGGAAATTAAAACCTTAAGCCTTCCTAGAGAGTGAAACCTGAGGGAGTTTATCACTATTAGACAATGCTAGACTACAAGAAATGCTAAAGGGAAGTCTTTAGGTTGAAATAAAAGGACAACAGACAGTAACTCAATAACTCAGAGCCATACAAAGGAGAAAGAAATCTGGGAAAGGTAACATAGTAAATATAAAAGCCAGTATTATTTGGTTTGTGACCACTCTCCTTGTTTTCTATATGATTTAAAAGACAAACACACAGGCTGATTCATGTCAATGTATGGAAAAACCACTATAATATTGTAAAGTAATTAGCCTCCAATTAAAATTAATTAATTTTAAAAAGAAAAACACACAAAACAATAATTATGAAACTAGTTAATCAACACATAATTTATCAAGATGTAATTTGTGACAAAACATAAGGAGAGAGATGGAGCTATATAGGAGCAAAATAAGAATTTTTTGTACAGTATTGAAGCTAAGTTGGTATCAATTCAAATGAGACTGTTATAAAATTTAAGATGTTAATTATAATCCCACTCAGTAGCCACTGAGGAAATCTAAAATATATATAGAAAAGGAAATAAAGAGAGGATCAAAACAATACATTGAAAATAAATTAAACAAAATTCAGTATTGAAGGAACTGAGGAACAAAAAAGATAGGAGATAAGACATAAGATAGAGGAAAATAAATAGCAAGATATCATAAGTACTTTCTTACCAATAATCACCTTAAATATAAAGAAATTAAACCCGTCAATTAAAAGACAAGAACTGGCAGATGGATGAAAAAAAAAATCCAACTATATGCTGTCTACAAGAGACTCACTTTAAACTCACTTTAGATCCTAACACACATATAAGTTGAAAGGATGGAAGAAGACACTCCATGCAAATAGTAACCAAAAGAGAGCTGAGGTAGCCATGTTAAAATTAAACTTTAAATAAAAAGTAGACTTTAAATTAAAAAATAAAAAATTGTTAAAGGGCAAAGAAAGTGATTATACATTGACAGAGTCAGCTCATTAAGATGATATAGAAACTATAAATGCATACATGTCAAACAGAAACCCAAAATATATGAATCAAATATTGACACAATTGAACAGAGAAACAGTTCTACAACAATAGTGGGAGATTGGGAGATTCCAATACTCCAATATTGAACAGAACATCTAGACAGAAGTTCACTAAGGAAATAGAGGACTTGAACAATACTAAATTAACTAGATCTTACAGATATACACAGAATATCCAAAAACAGCAGAATACACAATCTTCTCAAGCTCACATAAAACATTTTCCAGGATAGATTATATGTTAGGTCACAAAATAAGTCTCAGTACATTTAAAAAGATTAAAATTAACACAGAAATACAAAGGATCATAAGAGACTACTATCAGCAATTATATGCCAATAAAATGGACAACGTGGAAGAAATGGACAAATTCTTAGAAAAGTACAATTTTCCAAAACTGAACCAGGAAGAAAGAGAAAATCTTAACAGACCCATCACAAGCACGGAAATTGAAACTGTAATCAGAAATCTTCCAACAAACAAGAGCCCAGGTCCAGACCGCTTCACAGCTGAATTCTACCAAAAATTTCGAGAAGAGCTAACACCTATCCTACTGAAACTCTTCCAGAAAATTGCAGAGGAAGGTAAACTTCCAAACTCATTCTATGAGGCCACCATCACCCTAATACCAAAACCTGACAAAGATACTACAAAAAAGAAAACTACAGGCCAATATCACTGATGAACATAGATGCAAAAATCCTCAACAAAATTCTAGCAATCAGAATCCAACAACACATTAAAAAGATCATACACCATGACCAAGTGGGCTTTATCCCAGGGATGCAAGGATTCTTCAATATCCTCAAATCAATCAATGTAATTCACCACATTAACAAATTGAAAAATAAAAGACATATGATTATCTCAATAGATACAGAGAATGCCTTTGACAAAATTCAACATCCATTTATGATAAAAACTCTCCAGAAATCAGGAATAGAAGGAACATACCTCAACATAATAAAAGCTATATATGACAAACCTACAGCAAACATTATCCTCAATGGTGAAAAATTGAAAGCATTTCCCCTAAAGTCAGGAACAAGACAAGGGTGCCCACTTTCACCGCTACTATTCAACATAGTTCTGGAAGTTTTGGCCATAGCAATCAGAGCAGAAAAAGAAATAAAACAAATCCAAATTGGAAAGAAGAAGTAAAACTCTCACTGTTTGCAGATGACATGATCCTCTACATAGAAAACCCTAAAGACTCCACCAGAAAATTACTAGAGCTAATCAATGAATATAGTAAAGTTGCAGGATATAAAATCAACACACAGAAATCCCTTGCATTCCTATACACGAATAATGAGAAAGTAGAAAAAGAAATTAAGGAAACAATTCCATTCACCATTGCAACGAAAAGAATAAAATACTTAGGAATATATCTACCTAAAGAAACTAAAGACCTATATATAGGAAACTATAAAAGACTGATGAAAGAAATCAAAGAGGACACTAATAGATGGAGAAATATACCATGTTCATGGATCAGAAGAATCAATATAGTGAAAATGAGTATACTACCCAAAGCAATTTACAAATTCAATGCAATCCCTATCAAGCTACTAGCGATATTTTTCACAGAACTAGAACAAATAATTTCAAGATTTGTATGGAAATACAAAAAACCTCGAATAGCCAAAGCAATCTTGAGAAAGAAGAATGGAACTGGAGGAATCAACTTGCCTGACTTCAGGCTCTACTACAAAGCCACAGTCATCAAGACAGTATGGTACTGGCACAAAGACAGACATATAGATCAATGGAACAAAATAGAAAGCCCAGAGACAAATCCACACACATATGGACACCTTATCTTTGACAAAGGAGGCAAGAATATACAATGGAGTAAAGACAATCTCTTTAACAAGTGGTGCTGGGAAAACTGGTCAACCACTTGTAAAAGAATGAAACTAGATCACTTTCTAACACCGCACACAAAAATAAACTCAAAATGGATTAAAGATCTAAATGTAAGACCAGAAACTATAAAACTCCTAGAGGAGAACATAGGCAAAACACTCTCTGACATAAATCACAGCAGGATCCTCTATGATCCACCTCCCAGAATTCTGGAAATAAAAGCAAAAATAAACAAATGGGATCTAATTAAAATTAAAAGCTTCTGCACAACAAAAGAAACTATAAGCAAGGTGAAAAGACAGCCTTCTGAATGGGAGAAAATAAGCAAATGAAGCAACTGACAACTAATCTCAAAAATATACAAGCAACTTACGCAGCTCAATTCCAGAAAAATATATGACCCAATCAAAAAATGGGCCAAAGAACTAAATAGACATTTCTCCAAAGAAGACATACTGATGGCTAACAAACACATGAAAAGATGCTCAACATCACTCATTATTAGAAAAATGCAAATCAAAACCACAATGAGGTACCACTTCACACCAGTCAGAATGTCTGCGATCCAAAAATCTGCAAGCAAAAGAATAAATAAATAAATAAATAAACAAACAAACAAAAAAAGAAAAAAAGAAAAAAAATCTGCAAGCAATAAATGCTGGAGAGGGTGTGGAGAAAAGGGAACCCTCCTACACTGTTGGTGGGAATGCAAACTAGTACAGCCACTATGGATAACAGTTTGGAGATTCCTTAAAAAATTGCAAATAGAACTGCCTTATGACCCAGCAATCCCACTGCTGGGCATACACACCAAGGAAACCAGAATAGAAAGAGACACATGTACCCCAATGTTCATCGCAGCACTGTTTATAATAGCGAGGACATGGAAACAACCTAGATGTCCATCAGCAGATGAATGGATAAGAAAGCTGTGGTACATATACACAATGGAGTATTACTCAGCCGTCAAAAAGAATACATTTGAACCAGTTCTGATGAGATGGATGAAACTGGAGCCGATTATACAGAGTGAAGTAAGCCAGAAAGAAAAACACTAATACAGTATACTAACACATATATATGGAATTTAGAAAGACGGCAATGATGACCCTGTATGCAAGACAGCAAAAAAGACACAGATGTGTATAGCAGACTTTTGGACTCACAGGGAGAGGGAGAGGGTGGGATGATTTGGGAGAACGGCATTGAAACATGTATACTATCATGTAAGAATCGAATTGCCAGTCTATGTCCAATGCAGGATATAGCATGCTTGGGGCTGGTGCACGGGGATAACCCAGAGAGATGTTAGGGAGAGGGAGGTGGGAGGGGGGTTCATGTTTGGGAATGCATGTACACCCGTGGTGGATTCATGCCAATGTATGGCAAAACCAATACAGTATTGTAAAGTAAAATAAAATAAAAATAAAAATTAAAAAAAAAGATAAAGAAAAAAAAAGATTAAAATTATACAAAGTATCTTCTCCAACCACAATGGAATAAAGCTGAAAATCAGTAACAGGAGGAAAATTCACAAAATGTGGAAGTTAAACAGCACACTCTTAAAGAACCAACAGTTCAAAGGACTCACAAGAGAAATTATAAAGTACTTTGAGATGAGTGAAAATAAAAACACAACATATCAAAATGTATGAAGTACAGTGAAAACAGTGCTCAAAGGGAAACTATAGCTGTGAATATATTTTTTAAGTCTTTATTGAATTTGTTACAGTACTGCTTCTGGTTTATGTTTTGGGATTTCAGCCACAGGCATGTGGGATCTTAGCTCCCTAATGAGGGATCAAACCCACACCCACTGCACTGGAAGGTAAAGTCTTGAACTGCCACCTAAGTCCAGTATACATTTTTAAAAAGATTTCAAATCAACAACCTCACACTTACACCTTGAGGGACTAGGAAGAAAAGAGCCAATAAAACCAAGTGAAAAGACAGCTTACAGAATGGGAGAAAATATATTCAAATCATGTATCTGATAAAGGTCTAGTATCCAGAAAATAGTAAAAGTTCTTAGAATTCTACAATAAAAAGCAAATAATACTTTAAAATGGAAAAGAACTTTATTAGACATTTCTCCAAAAAAGATATATAAATGGCTAAAAAGCACGGAGAGATGATCAGTGTCATTAGTCATCGAGAAATACAAAGCAAAACCCCAATAAAATATTGGGATGGTTATAGTACATGAAAAAGGAATTTAACCATGCTATTTAACCGTGCTATGAATATGGAGGGACTTCCCAGGTGGCGCAGTGGAAAGAATCTGCCTGTCAATGCAGGAGCTAAAGGAGACACCGGTTTGACTCCTAGGTCAGGAAGATCCTGGAGGAGGAAATGGCAACCCACTCCAGTATTCTTGCGCTGGGATAATCCCATGGATGGAGGAGACTTGGGGGCTACAGACCATGGGGTCACAAAGAGTTGGACACGCCTGAGTGATTAAGCATGCTGCACACATGAATATGGAGAAACTGGATTGTTGGAAGGGATGTAAAATGATTCAGGTGCTGGGAAAACAGTTTGGTGGTTCCTATAAATGTTAAATATATAATAACATATGACCCAGCAATTCCACTTCTGGGCACATACTGAAAAAACTGAAAACAGGTGCTCGCTTCGGCAGCACATATACTAAAATTGGAACGATACAGAGAAGATTAGCATGGCCCCTGCGCAAGGATGACACGCAAATTCGTGAAGCGTTCCATATTTAAAAAAAAAAAAAAAACTGAAAACAGGTACTCAAAATAAGTACTTATGCATAAATGTTCATAACAGTAATATGCACAATAGCCAAAAGGTGGAAACAACCTAAATGTCTATCAACGGATGAATGTATCAATAACTTGTGGTATACATGGACAATGGAATATTGTTCAGCCATAAAAAAGTAATGGAACATTGATACATGGTATATCTATGAAGCTCAGAAACACTATTACAAGTGAAAGAAAACAGAAAAATCACTGATTGTGTGACTCCATGTATATGAAATATCCAGAATATGTAAATCCAGGAAGACAGAAAGAAAGGGAAGGTAGGAATGGGAACTAACTGTATAATGGTTTTATTCTGGGGTAGTGGAAATGTTTTAGAACTGGAAGAGGTTTTGGATGTACAACATTGGGAATGTACTAAATGCCACTGACTTGTTCACTTTAAAGTGGCTAACTTTATGTTATGTGAATTTCACCTCCATAAAACAAAAACAAAACCCACTTAAGATAGCAGTTACATTCAGGAAAGCAGTGACTGCCAAGAGTATATGAGAAAGGGTTCAGGGGTGCTGGTCACATTCCATTTTTTGATTTGGGTGTTGGTCACCCAAAGCATTACACAAAATGTTCACTTTGTGAAAAGTACTGAACTTAACACTTGTGGTGTGTGTGCTTTTGTTTTTTGTATGCACTTTATACTTTAATAAAAATTGTATTTTTTAAAAACAGTTGCCAGTACATATCCAAGAGAACTGAAAAACACATCCACACAAATACCTGTACACAAATGTTCACAGCCGCATAATAGCCAAAAAGTGGAAGTAATACAAATGTCTACCAACAAATGGACAAACAAAATGTGGCATATCTATACCGGGGGATATTATTCAACAGCAACCCACTCCAGTATTCTTGCCTGGAGAATGCCATGGACAGAGGAGACTGGCGGGCTGCAGTCCATGGTGTTGCAAAGTCAGACATGACTGAGCAGCTAACACTTACACTTACAAAATATTAATGAATTACTGATACCTAGCACAACATGGATGAACCTTGAAAATGTTAAGTGAAAGAAACCAAACACAAAAGGCCACATATTATGACTCTATTTATAATGAATTGTCCAGAATAGGTAAATTCATAAAGACACAAAGCAGACTGATGATTGCTGGTGGCTTTGGGGCAGGGGATAATTAGGAATGTCTGCTAATTGGGATGTGTTTTTAAGACAGTGATGGAAATATTCTGAAATTAGACAATGGGGGTTACTGCAAACCTTCAAGATACTAAAAACCACTGGACCGTACACTTTAAAATGATGACTCGTGTTATGTGAAATTTAATGTTACAGAAATATTTCGATTAAAAAGGTTTATTAATCAATAATTAATAATTATTACTCATTAATAACATGTGAACTCTAGCATATCAAATTTTAAAAGGGAAAATTTTTTTCCAAAAGGAAAAATATTATTCCAAAAAATGTTTGCTTTCCCTTGCCCATGCTCCAGATCAGCATATCTCAAAGGTGGACCCCCAGACATCACTGACAAAGGGAGGTCTAAGCAGCAAACTAGAGGCTGGTAGGTAGGTGAGTCACATTTTGGAATGAAAGCTGTGACCCATACCACTGATTGTCCCTGAGCAGAGGAATGTGGTAGCTGATGAAAAACAGATTTTGAGCTGGAGCAAAGGATAGAAAGTAGTGGTGACAAAGTGTTGGAAGCCCTGGCACCAGGCTGCTTTCCACTGGGTCATCCACAGGGTCATGCCTGAGGAATGAGTAGTCCTTAATGAATATAAGTTCAGCAAAAAGAGGCCCTGTGAGATTTTTTTTCACTCCTTACTTCTTTCTTCTTCTATTGATGGCTTTGGTTGTACATTATGAAGTTCTTTATATTTATAGTGTTATGAGTAGTTCTCAAAGTTATCCAAACTACAGATTTATTTGGGCAGGAGACCTCAAGGGCTCTAAAAGTACCAGGTTTACAAATCATAAACAAAACTAGGCTAACAGTTTTAAAGGTAAATCTGGAGTTGGAGCAGCTCAGATTTAAATAAATGTTAGAGTTTGAAGGACCTAAAAGTCAAGTTCTCATCCTGTGTTCCTGAGTCCAGTTTCAAAGCACAGAAGGGAATAAAAGAAGCACCTACAGGTGTTTTAGATGCACAGAGAATAAGGTGTTTCCTTGGTATTTTGAAATGCTTGCTTCTTTCTGTATACCAAAAGCTTCACTGTGTGTAGAAGGAAAGTAAGACTGAATGGAAACTGCTAATAGTTGTCTTGAAATCCAAAATCCCAGGATTTTTCAAACTATCCTCTGTGATCGTCTCCCCTTTCTTAAGACTCCTTTGTCTATTTATATCCCACTCCTCCAAGGACGGGCTTCCTTGGTGGCTCAGACAGCTTGCAATGTGGGAGACCTGAGTTCAATTCCTGGGTCAGGAAGGTCCCCTGGAGAAGGAAATGGCAACCCACTCCAGTATTCTTGCCTGGAAAATTCCAAGGATAGAGGAGCCTGGCGGGGTACAGTTCATGGGCCTCAAAGAGTCAGACACGACTGAGTGACTAACACTTTCCATTCCTCCAAAGACATACCCAATTTTTTTGTATGGACCAGTAAGGAAGGCTAAAACTGATATGGGAGATGTTCTATTAGCTAGGAACATTGGGCCAAGGGCCTAGAACGGATAAGAAGGTCTGTATCCTTCTTATAACATAAGTATCAGGGCATAAAATGAGACATGAGTATCTGTACTGTAACATAAGTATCAGGGCATAAAATGAGACATGAGTATCTGTACTGTAACATAAGTATCAGGGCATAAAATGAGACATAAATGAGGGCTTCCCTGCTGGCTCAGTGGAAAAGAAATCTGTCTGCCAATGTAGGAGACATGGGTTTGATCCCTAGTCTGGGAAGATTCCACATGTCATGGGGCATCTAAGCTTGTGCGCCACAACTACTGAAGCCCGCTCACGCTAGAGTCCGTGCTCCACAAGAGCAGACACCACAATAAGAAGCCCACACATAACTAAAAAGTAGCTTCAGCTTGACACAACTAGACAAAGCGTGCATGCAGCAATGAACACCCAGCACAGCCATAAATAAAAAGAAATCTCAAAATGAGAGATAGAAGTTAGGAGATAATTTGAGATGAGGAGTGGCAAGTTTAAAATATATGCTTTCTGTGCCTATCCTCATCTTGCTCCTCCTCTACTGGTACAAAGATACAAATAACATTTTGCTCACCCAACTCACCATTTCCTGGCAGCGAAAATAACAAGACCTTCTCCACAACCCATTCCTGCTCCAGCAATCATACGCACCTTCTGGAAGTCAGACCCTAGTGGTGATGCTGCCCACTGGCCCCAGGGGCACTCACTGTTCCTGTGGCTTCTGTCCCTGCCTCCCTTGAACAAAAATATCTTCTGCAGTCCTTCCTTCTAGAAATCTTTAGACTTCTGCAATTGCTCCTGAAAAAAAAGGAAGATAAGTGGGTTAGATTGGTAAATGTCATCATAATCATCCTTATGTAGGCAGGCTATGGAGGGTTGGATAGAACTTTAGCAGGGGCAAAGTATCGGAGAGAAGATGAAAGAAAACAGTACCTCAATATGGTCGATTTAATTTTTTTGCTATCTTCCACTACCATAATGTAACTCTCTTTTTTGATGGGTTGGGAGTAGGGGCGGCCCATGCTGTGCGGCACTCAGGATCCTAGTTCTCCAACCAGGAATTGGACCCATGCCCCTGGCAATGGAAGCACAGAGTCCTAACCACTGAACACCCAGGGAAGTCCCTCTGTCTCTATTTTTCCTCTGCTCATTTCCCTCGTTTACTACAAAACACTTTTCTTGCCTGATCCTTCATGAGTGGAAGGAACAAAAGCCTGTAAAGCTTTTAATCAATACATCTAGATATGTTATCTTGTGTCCCTTTGAATGCAACAAAGACTTTGTGGTATCTTTTGCATACCTGCAATAAAGTAAGCTTTGTGAAGACAGGTATCTTGATTTACATAATTTAATGTCTAAGTACCCATACAGCATGAATGGAAATGTATAACCCGCTCCACAGAGATAGGAACTACAGCTAGGGAACAGGAAGAGAAGAGTGGTATTCTTCAATGTTTATTGCCCCACCTTGATGGAAATAGAGGAATTTTGGAAGTCTTGAGGGAAAAGCACCAAGACCTATTTGTAATAATGGAAAACTGATGACTGTGAAGATAGGAATGCCCTGAGTGATAACTTTTTTTAAAATTAATTTTTTTAATACATAAAAGTATACAGAAGGGGAAACAAATCTGATCTACAATTCTCAGCACCAGGTAAGTCTCACTGACATAAAAATTCCCTGTGTACATATTTTATATGGGTATAAAATATTTGTATTTTATATAAAATACATTTTCATGGTCAGAATGTTCAAACAAAAAATATACAAAATCAAAAGTGAAAGCACCACTCCTTCATTTTCCAAAGGCAACTCTTTTGGTTGTCTCCTTCCAGGAATAAAATTGACAGCTTGATTTAGAATCTTGATGAAGTGACAATAGGATGCTGGGCTGTGAAAGGCTGAATTATTCCTTCGGCTAAATCAGAGGGATTTGGGGTTTAATTTACTTCAACATGCCTATAAAATCTGGCTGAAAGGAGAAAAGGAGCCATCTGAAAATCAGAGTCCCAAAGTCTTTTATTGTTAACTCTAAAGTCAATGCACTGCTCCCTTCCCATCCTGTTTTTCTTGTAGGAGCTTCAGGGGCAATGTCCCAATCCTCGCTTGGCACCAACCACTATTCTGGAATGCTGTTGAAATGATGGCAGCCTTGATATTCACTCACTGCTATAGACAATACCTTGTAGATAAAGATCCAGGACAGAAGCAAGAGGACAGTCAGCTTCTGAAGTATTAAGCACCCAGCAAATACAATCAGCAATTTACAGCTTTTACTCACTTATAAATTGCTAAGTATTCAGAGTTAATTTTTTAAAAAAATAGCTACTACTACCAAATTTAATTTTTCTACTGAATTTTTATCAAGCACTCTTAAATGTGCCAGGTAACTCTGTACTGTGAATACAATGATAAAAAACAGTAAGAAAAGACAGACTTTCTGCTCTCAAGAATTTAGTCTAGTTGGGGGAAGGAAGTGGGAAAGAGGCACATATTAATCAAAGAAACACATAAATATAAAAGTACAACCACAATAAGTGCTACAATGTAAATGCACATAGTCTTGCAAAGTGTTAAGGGTTGAGGGCAAATCTGGGTGATTTTTTTTCAAGGGTAGGTTTTCATTGTAAATTCAGGTGTTCGGCATATCAATGAATACTGTTATTATATAGGTAATCTTTGGTTAAAAATTACAGACATTATTGTAAAATTAAGCTCTAAAGAAAGAAGAAATGTGCTCACAATCTCAAATTATTTTTATTTGTCCATCTTCTCACAGAATTGTTAATGAAGAACTTGCTTAGGTTCTTTGTAGGTTAGAACAAAGGTAAGCTTTGTGGAAGTTAGAACCAGGGCTTGGGAATATGTATTTTTACAAAATCCCATCTTACTGTCTCCTCCTTGATCCCCTGCCATTTTTTTAAAAAAATAAAACACTTAATGCCCCTACTGGACACCTGTATTCTGTATGTCCAAACTCCCCAGTCCCACCTCCCCATTCTTCCTCAGTCTCTTAACCTGGCAGTCTGATAAATGGATATACGCTCTGACGTGTTTACTACCAAAACATTAGCTAACATGTTGACATTTTTCAGAGATGGAGTGGCATAGTGTAAAACAGGTATACTTAGCAGAGGGTTATTAAGAATATTATGTGCCCTGAAGCTAGCTGTGAAGAGAGAGGTTTACAAAGCAAAGGCCTCCATTCACAAAGCCAAGGGGAAGTTTTAGGGGGTTACTTACACAACCTAGGTAAAACTTGGTGTTCGCCAAAATCTGAAACCAACTGCTGATCATCTGTTCTCATAATTGAGGGAGTCAAATAAAAACTGTTTCTGATGTTTGCAGATATTTAAAAGTAATGTGACACCATAAGCCACATGTAAAGATTAGGGTCCACTCTTTGCATGTGCCCGTCTCCTAAGATGAAAATTTACTCAGTACTGTGATAGTACTGAATAAAAAGAAATAGGCCCTGACTCTAGGCGCTAGCAACTGGATTCAAGTTCTACCCTTCCTTTCAAATGGCTTCTCTAGATAAGCTCCAAAACCTTATCCCAGTGATCAAAGAGGAAGCTACCAATACTTTCCACCCAAACTACAGAATCCCAAAAACTCCCCTTCTGCTGGTTCAGGCAGGTATGAAGACCACCACTGCTTCAGCTCTTAAAGGTGGGCATTATTCTAGAAAAAGCCTAAGATTGGTAGGGGCCCTTTATCAAGAGTACAAGAGGAGCTTCTCAAAGCACTCCAGCCCCAGTTACTTAAATTAGTTCATGCATGCATGCTAAATCGCTTCAGTCATGTCCGACTCTTTGCCACCCCACGGATTATAGCCAAGGCTCCTCTGTCCATGGGATTCTCCAGGCAAGATTACTGGAGTGGGTTGCCATGCCCTTCTCCAGGGGAACTTCCTGACCCTAAGTTAGTTCTGCCCTGCCTAAATTTTGTCTTTTCCCTTCCCCATCCTTCTCAATTGGCCTGCTTCTAACCAGAGAGTAAGATTCTGACTCTGAGAAAGAGTTTAGCACTGGGATCTGTATGGCATTAACCCCTCTCCACGCTTACCCTAAACTTACCCATCTCTTCCCAATGGGAGGTGGAACTTACTAAGTGAACAGTCCTGAAAATCAGTAACAACTGGCCTTTCAAACTCTTATGTTCTCCAAATTCCTGTAAACAAACTCCTAGAATGGAGAGGGAACAGCAGTTCTTTGGAGAAACAAATCTGTCTCCGAAGCTTACCTGGGTTTATGTTTTGTTAAAGGGAAACTTCTGAATCTGCTTATGGTTTCCAGGCCAAAAAGATGCACTGAACTCAGGTTTCAGCCTAAAAAGCATGTGGAAGACAGTTCAGGATGGCTGACCCTGTACTCATCTGGTGTGAGATGGAGATAATGGTCCTCCATATTAAAGAAAAAAAATCCCTACGGCACAGTGTGGCAAAGTAACTTGTCTGAAACCACAGTAAGGCAAATGGCCCAGGATCAGCCAAAGACCTAACTACTCCAAATCTGTGCCCTTTCCACAAGACGAAGAAGGGAGGCCAGGACAACTTCTAAATTCCTAAATCAGTGAAGAAAAATAGCCTTCATAAACTTAACACAGGGATTCTGCAGCTCTGCACACAAAGAACAGATAAACAAGAATTCTTAGGAAAAAAGACCAGCAACTTTGCATTATTTTTGAGGCATGTGGGAAAATAAGACATCAACGCCTCTACTGAGCCAGGTTACAGTGTCAAGAGAAAATTGGGAGAGATATTAGAGAATCTAAGGACCAAGCTCCCTGTTGCCCAAGAGCACCCTCAGCAAGAACATGAGTATTTTGGGGAGCTCAGTTTCCAGAGGAGCACTGGGAGAGTCAACATAAAAGTATATACAAAGCTGCATAACAGAAAGATGCCAAAACCAGACCTCTGCTGCCTATTCACTACCCATCCAGGAAGCACTGGGGCAGACTATAATGGAACAAAAGTAGCCCTAACAACTGGGGAAAGAAGGTTGGGAGGGGGAGACAGACAACAGGGAAAAGGAAGTTCATTGTTCTAGCTTTCCTATGAAATTCAAATGTGTGTGGTTGCAAAACAAAAAATCCAGAAAGAAACATGAGATTAACACATTTATTCCAAGTAATTAACACAATAAAAATAAAGTTAAACTTGTCCAAGTCAACTCATAAATCTTTAATCTTTTGAACAAATGTACAACCCAAAGCATCACACTATGGAAGAAAAAATGGGAAAGGGAGAGGTAGAGGGAGGAATACATATAAGTGTGGAACAGAGGAGTACAATCCCAAAACAAGCTTCAGACCCTCTACCTCTTCAGAATAGAAAATGGCTGCTAAATAATTTTGCACAAAGTGTCAGTGGATCACAGTACAATGAACAAAGGCCGTTTCAAAACCAAAAGGGACCCAAAAAGCATATCTGCTCCTGGCACCAAGCCATGAATAAGCCTTACCGATTTGTTGTCTTCCAAAAGTGAGCCTGGTAGATTTTCTTCCATGTTTACTGAAGTCATTTTCAAATAGGTTTGTGGATTAGCAGGACCAACTCAAGCAAGGGCAACAGAATGAATGAAGTGTGGGGACTGACATGCCACAAGGAAGTAAACAGTAAACATAAGGGCTACTCACACTGCATTTCAAACAATGTTAAGGCAGGCCCATCCAAATGGAAAGCCTGAGATGAACAATCCTTCCTTCCTCAGTAGTTTTCCATTTCAGCAGGCTTTCTGGTCTTTCTCCCAGAGATCCATCAGCTGCCCAAGAAATTGGGTGGGAATACAACACAGCAATTGGAGAAGTCAGCTCTGTCTCCCTCCTCCCCCAGAAATGGCAGAGTCAAAGCCAAAATACAATCAAAGCACACTAGGTGGTGAGCCAGATAGACATTTGATTTTAATGACAAAGTTGGAGAAAATAAATTGGCAAAAAAAAAAATAATAATAATTAACAGAAAATACTTTTTTTTTTTTTTTACAGATATGTATAGAAATGATGATTGATTTGTCTGGTTTCTTAAGGAAAAAAGGAACGGAGGTAAATTTTTTAGCTTCCATGAACATTTACTCTAAGATGCTGACTGCATCTCTTAAGTGTAGGTTCCAGATGAGATCCAACTAGTCCTGGGTCACCTGGGCACCTGATTTCTAGAAGCCAACAGGATTCATCCACAAGTAGCTCTGAACATGCTTTCTCAGCTGTGAACACTGGATTCTGTGTGGTCCTGGAGGGCATCAACTGCAGCTTCTTGTGCAGCTATTTCCTGAGGGATCATACTGCCTCCGGCTACCTGTTCCCTTGTATGGGGCCCTGAAGCCACAGATTTTACCACATTGAAAGGGTTGTCACTATACTCATCTACTTGAGGAACTGCTACTTCCGTGATGGATGCATTCGGTATTTCTAGCTGCAGTGGTCCCATCTCCAAGGAACTACACTCAGGAGGGTCACCTGGCTCAGAGAGAGGAGAACATATCTTCTCTTTTTGAACTCCAGATGTCCGTGTGACAAAATCAACAAGGTCTGGAAGGCAAGGAGATGGCCCAAGGGCTAAAGGATTAATTGTTTCTGATTCCAATCTGAGTGAATCTTGTTTCTCTAATTTAGATGTTTCTTCTATTTCCTCAGGCATCATTCCTCCTGCTAACAGGTCCAGGGCCTGGTGTGTTCCCTCTAGATTCCCCAAGCCAAGACCAACATTTTCTACAGGAAGTCCAGTTTTTAAAACGTTAGGAGCGATCCTCCCAGTTCTGGGATTAGATGAGTTTTGTTCACCCTCTGCTCCAAAGTTCAGCACCAGGGTTTTGGGAGAATCTAAGGGAAACTCAGAAAAGGATGGTACTGGTTCAAAGCCGGTGAGAGTGGAGGGATTACCTCCTAGAGGCGACGCAGAATTTTCTTCACATACTTTCTGAGATAGGGCAACTGGGGATCTATGTGCTGGGTCTACCCGAGTATTGCAGAAATCAACACCTATATCTCCCAGGCTTCCCAGGGCAGCAAGCTCTTCTACTTTTAAATCTGTAACTTCAAAGTTTTCTAAGGCCTTGCTCTCTATTGTCACTGTTAGTTCTGGATGGACATCTCGAAGCTCCAGAGCTTCTGCTTTTGGTTTCTCTAGGCTCTCCCAGGTTTCTGGCTTCTTGTTCTCATCCCAAACAGTCAATTTATAGGTCATTTTACCCTGCAAGTCTTTTGATCTTTCTCTCTTCAGTTTGAGGCTTCTATACCTAGAAGTTCTAGAAGCTGATTCTGGTGCTGAATTTTCTAGCCACTCCTCACTACCAGTTGGGACTCCTTGCTTCTGTTCATGGTCTTTCAAGCACATATCTGATCTGTCTGGGGACTGAATAAGCAATCCTGGGGCAGAAATTTTCACATCTTGTGGGTTCTGGAGTAAAGACCTAGCTTCTGACGGAAATGAGTCTATTTTTGCCTTTGTGGAAGAGACAGCTTGCGTCTTCAATTCAGGTACTACTTTACCTTGAGTTTTACTTTCTATTATCAATTTCCTGGACTGTTTAGCCTTTTTGTCAGTCCTATGCGAGTTGGGCTGTTCTACTTCTTCCTCCCACATGCATCTGTTCCCACTGTTCAAATTAGAGTCCTCTACGCTATTGGGTCCAACACCGATATCTGTTCCCTCTCTCACTGTCCTTTCAGAGAGTTTCACTCCTCCTTCTTTTAGTTCAGTGCTTGTCTCTACTTCACTTTTCCCACAATCCTTAGATTGGTGGAGCTCCTGGCTTTGTTGCTTACTAGATTCCACAAGGTGGGTTTCTACCAACTTCTGAGATTTCATAGTATGACACTGTGTATCTGACAGCTCAGAGGCTGGCTCCACACCTGGTGGCCCAGGGTCTCCCAGGTCAAGTTCAATTTTCCTCACTGGAGCTACATCCTTATTAGCATCACTCTGGAAGGAACCAGAAGCCCACTTGGCCAAAGTCTCTGTCTTTGGGGTAATAGTTTCATAAGGCCTGTTTTGGCACAACCTTGTCAGAGGCTGCAGGAAGCCATAGCTGCTGCCTCTGTTTTTTGAATCTACACTTTCTACAGCTGACAGTCTTCCTAGGGACACCAGAGGTTTTGAAACAGGCTTTTCAGAGTTGCTGACCAAAGGAGCAGAGACCAAATTTCTACCTGAAGGCAACTCCTCTTGGGATACACTGCTGTTCAAAGTAGAAGTGGAAGAGGTATCTGAATTTTCAGCTCTATTTTCCCCGTTGGCCAATGGACCACCACTCAGCTTAGTCTCAGGGGCTCCTTTTCCACCACTACTGTAGAATATGTCATACAGATCCTTAGCATTGGCTGTGGCTAAGCATGAATTTCGCTTTTCCAATTTTTTGGCTTGTTCACTGAACACACTTGAGAGGGGAGGTGGAGGACGCACCAACACAGAGAATAGGGTCTGGTCCCGGTCACTCTCACTCACCCCAGGAGCCGTCTCATCAGAAGGAATGGCAGTAGGCTGCGCTGAGGCCATGATGGCTACCGGTAACACTGGGTTCAAAATGTTAGCACCCAGGAAGCCAGGGATGACAGTGTGAGATACAGCTGGGTTTGATTTCACTGGAGCCAAAACAGCATTTGCTTGGGCAGGAGAGGGGGCAGCTGGATGAGGTATAACTGGAGGTGGTGGAGGTGGCGGTGGAGGTGGAGGAGGTGGTAGCATTTGTTCAGGTATATGTGATGGCTCATTCTTTTCAGCCAGCACCATTTTTTCCTCTGGAGACCCTTTCAAAATCACCTCTTCCCCTCCAAATGCTTTAGAGATGATGTCGGGAGGCAAGAGGAGATCAGCTGAAGACTCTTTAACCACTGGCAGAGGCTTAGCAGTGGTTCCAGAAGACTTGATGGATAGAAAGGTGTTAAGCGGAGCTGGCTTGCTTACTGTGGCTGAACCTGATTTGCGGAGGACTGTGGATGGGATGGGCAGGTTGGGTCGGATCTTAGTCTGGGTTGAAGTTGTCACTACAGGCATCCAAGGACTAGTATGTGCAACAACAGTTTTCCCAGAGAGTTTGATTTTGATAGGCTTTGTCTTCCCAGGATCAGCTTTGCCATCCTCTTTGTCCTTACCACTTTCCACAATCTCTTCTTTGGGAATACTTGGGATCACTAAACTTTTTTCCTCCTCTTTTTCTGGCTTCTTCCAGCTGAATTTCCCGAAAGAGGAAGATATTGGTGGTTCTTTCTTTATTTCTTCTTTTAACTGGAGTTTGATGCTAGGCCTCTTTCTATTTTCAGCCTTTTCAGGGGAGTTTCCACCCTCAGAAAGCTGGTCCTCTAATTCCTCAGACACCCTGTCGTCCTCCTTTACTTCCTTCATAATCTTTGCCTGTTTTTCTTTCTTCTCTTCCTTCGGTCTCTCACTGAACTTGCGCTTCAGCTCACTCTGCCGCCGCCGTTCTGTCTCTAGAACCACGGCCAAGCCAGCCTGGCGGTCCAGATTCCGTCGCTCCTCATACAATGGGTTTTCAACCACGTATTTCTAGGGAAGAGAAAAGATAAAGGCTCAGTAACTGGGCAAAATATTTTAAGAGAGAAAATTTGGCCCTACCACTATTAGAACTCATTTAATGAAAATTCTGAGTCACCTTCCTCAAGGATAAATGGTCCTCTCAGGTTAGCATTTCTTACTAGGAATGAGAACTTCCTTGTGGTTATACAGAATTTGAAGTGTTAAGGACTTTTTCTTGCTCTGAGCTTGACAACATCAAAAGGATTACTGCAGAAAGTGGGAAAACTCCATAGGCTACTACAAAGACCAACCTTATATTTCTCATTGTGTTGATAACCCTTCACGTGTTGCTCTCCAGAAATTGGATCCCCCAAAAATTCCTCACAGAGCTGGCAGTAATATCCAGTGATGGGAATCAGAAACTCAGAGCCTGCAAGAAGTGGAACAAAGTCAAGAAAGTAAGTCATTTCTACCCAAGATGACAGCAACCAAAGGAAATCCCACTTCCCTTTTGCAGTGAAATGATTAACAGTATAAAGGACTTTACTCACTTTCAAGTCGGAAGGAGCATTTAGAATTCAATGGTATGTTTTTCCAACTTAAAGCCTGAACTCAGGACCTCTATCCCTTCTACATTTTGGGAACACTAACTGGTTAATCCCCTAACTGGTTAATTTAGGAGTTTTCTGTGCCAGACTCATTTCTGTTGCTGATTCTCCTCAAATTCCAACTAGCGCTAAGTATCTTAGGAGAGTTAAAAAGCCCAGCACCATTTGTATGAGAATCTCTCACGTTAGTATTAATTACTTAGGAATTTATCTTTTACAGATATCAAGGATGTAGGAGCACTGACTACTTACAAAAGTAAGAAACTGAGAAGTTTAAAGACAAAGACACTTTCTATTTCTCAACTTAGCCCCTAATAACAACTATTCAAAAATATTTCATAGTTCTTAGAGGAAAAGGCAGTCATTCTGCACCTCTTACTGTTCTTTTTCACCTGGATTTCAAATAAGGTTTTGGTGCATAAGTCAGTGGTAAAGAAAGTCATATTTTAGTCCATGTGCTGTCGAAGTGAGCACAAAGACAGTTTTATTTTTAGAGTGGTATGTGTGTGTTTAACATCTGTTAGATTGTTGGCCATACGGGTAGAGATTGTTCCTGTCTTATAGCTCTCTTTATTTCTTTAGGACCTAGTTGTGCACATGGAATGCAATCTTCCAGCTTTGCTAAAAGTAATGGTTATGTCTCACTCTATGCTGCTTCCTTGCACCTTAGTTCAGGGATACCTCTTCCCTGACTGAATGTAAAGAAACCACAAAAATGGCAGGGAGGAAACTTACCTTTTGCAGGAACAGTTATCTTGTCAGTGCGCTTTACAGCATCTTGCTTGGCTTCATTCTGGGTCTTTGAAGCCCAAGGTCTGTTGTAGGGATCCAGTGTCTATTTGCAAGAGGCAGAGGCGCTCACACACAGCACTAAAATCTCAATGACCCACTTTTCTTTTTCTCCCCAACAACCAGGGGGGACAGAAGCCCCCAGCTGCCCACCCCCACCCACTCTGCCAACTGTTTAAACGGAAATCACCTGTGGAAAAGGTAAACATATGTTAGAGCAAGTACTAGTAATGGATAAAATGAAACAAATAATCAGGTACTCAAGGAATTAAAAGAGGCAGCAGCCTCACTTACACTTGCCATGGTGTTTAGTTACAGGCAGGTCCCCTGGACTGAGCCCTGGGGATGGTGTCTCCTTTGTTGGTACCTCTTGGCTCTTCAGATTGGGGCTCCTGCCCATATGAGAATGTTTCATTTTCCAGCTTTGTAATACAGATGGGGGTATAGGAGTTTGAGGGGAAGGAGGGCAAGAATGGAAATAACAGAGGGCAAGATACCTACCTGTGTGTGCTTCTTATTGTGCATATGGGTGAAGAAGTCAAACATGGTCCCACAGATGGTGTTGCAGTCTTTGCACCAGTGATTGCCAGCATCATAATACTCATAGGCAGCAACAGGCTGATCAGACTGCTTAGCTGGCTGGGGGCTCTCAGCAGGCTTGGGGCTCTTAGTACGGGAATTCTCATTGTTTACCTTTGATTCCTAGAGGGGGAAAATACCTGTACTAAGAAGGAATTCAAGACAATCTAGATCTGTCTTCCCTCAGAAAAAGCAGGTAGCTACCACAATAACGGAAATAGGACTGTATGATCATATTTCCAGTGCCTAAAGCTGCACAAACTGGGAAAAACCCCATGAGAAATCTGTCTGCAAGACTCAAAGATAATTAATTTGACTCCAGTGTCATGTCATTATGAAGAATAAATCATAATGACAATATATTTACTTATATATCCGAAAATATCTAGAAGAATACTCAGGATTATGGAAACACTGGCTGCCTCTGGGGAGAGACGTAGAGAACAAGAGTGGATAGGAATCTTCTATAGTATCACCTTTGGTAGCTGTTAAATGTGTTACCTATACAACTAAATACATTAGTTAAGTTTATCAACCATGATGACAACTAGAAGGGAAGAGGAAATGGAAAAGGTAATTGACAGATTAAGCAAGTGAACAAAAAAATCAAACCAGATGATAGTGAATTCTCTCATCACAGACACATCCAGTACCGAAAACTAGAGAACAAGGCTGGCATAGATAAAAGGGATAGTAATCTATTTAGGATAACTTACAGGAAATCTGGGTAAAATGTTTCTAACTGCCTAAAATGTCACCATTAGAATTTAACATCTTTCAGTTAACATGAATCCTCTTTTAAAATATATCAACTCTCCAACATTAAGTGATCAATAATAAATAATATGAATTCACTTTTCAGCAAGCTGAGAACAAGGTATTCAGGAAATGAGAATTCTGGATAATACTGGGGACTGAGGCACATACAAAATATAATTCTAGAACACAGAGAAGGTGAGTATGAAGGAGGTTCATAGACACGATCAGGGAATGGAGCACCTGGAATATTGGCTGGTGGGGAAAGGAAGACTAAATGGAGAAAGGGAAACAACTGAGATTTCAACGATAACTTTTCCCTTTTACAGTCCTATTCAAGGGTCACTAAAGAGATCATATCCAGCAGGTAAGGGATGGGCATATGCATACACTGCTGGTGAGTGCTAACTGACACCACCTTTCCAGAAGATAATTGAGGAACACATATTACATACCTCAAAATTCTTTATACCTTTGACCAAGCAATTCTATTCCATAATATTTATCCTTAGGAAATTAGGTCAAACCACAGGTGATTTAACTGGTTAGATTTGTTATCCATACAACAATAAAAATAAGGTTGCTAAAATGACATTACAGAAGTCTATTTATTGACATGGAAAGATAGTCATGAAATACTACAAGAGCAGATACTTTCGGACTGTGGTGTTGGAGAAGACGCTTCAGAGTCTCCTGGACTGCAAGCAGATCAAGCCAGTCAATTCTCAAGGAAATCAACCCTAAATATTCATTGAAAGGACTGATGCTGAAGTTCCAATATTCTGGTCACGTAATGCAAAGAGTTGACTCACTGGAAAAAGCCCCGTTGCTGGGAAAGATTGAAGACAAAAGGAGAAGTGGGTGGCAGAGAATGAGATGGTTAGATAGCATCACCAACTCAATGGACATGAATGTGAGCAACTATCACCCACTCACTAACTCTGGGAGACAGTGGAAGACAAAAAAGCCTGGCATGCTGTAGTCCATGGGGTTGCAAAGAGTCAACGTGACTTAGCAACTGAACAACAACAAAATAACAAAATAGATTTGAATAGGACTTCCCTGGTGGTACAGTGGATAAGAATCTGCCTGCCAATGTAGGGAACACCAGTTCAATCTCTGGTCTGGGAAGATTCCACATGCTGTGGAGCAACTAAACCCATGCACTGAGCACTCCAGGATCCGTGAGCCACAACTGCTGAGCCTGTGTGCCCTGGAGACCATGCTCCACAAGAGAAGTCACCATCATGAGAAGCCCATGCATGACAATGAAGAGTAGCCCCCATTTGCCACAACTAGAGAAAACCTGTGCACAACAACAAAGAGCCAGTGCAACCAATTAAAAAAAAAAACACAAATCTATTAAAAGATGTATTTGAATAATCAATACAGACATGTGACTAGGCACAGAATGTCAAATGTCACTTTATCCAAAAGACTTTCCCTAACTACTCCATATTCCTTAGCCTGTTTTTGACTGAACCACCACCACCACCACCAACTACATAGTTCCCTTTTATACTTCCCATATCTAAACACTGTCTGGCACTTTTTTGGAGACCAAGAAGTATTTATTAAATGAATGAACAGAAGAAGGTAATTTGGAATAATACACACCAACTCATTAGTAACAACTGTGTCTAAGTGAATGGAACTGTGGAAATGTGCATGTGTTTATTTTTATGAAATGAGCTATTTAAGAGAAAGAAAATCAAACTAACCATGCATTTTAAAAAGAGACAAAGAAAGAAGAAAGATCAAAGACAGGTAGGAAACAGAGCTTGCAGAGAGAACATTCCTTATTGTTGAAATGAAAATCGAATTGCAACATATTCTTGTTAACTTCAGAGAATATTCTCTCACTCAAGTCAAGATGATAGTTTATCATGGGGTTGGTGCCTAAACGGAACCCCAAAGAATGTATAAGTCAACTACAAGCTCTTCTCCCATCAAAGGCCCTGAACTCAATGGTCCTGGTATAAAACAGTCCTACCTGGTTGAGAAAGAGAACTCTCCCAGGAAGACATAAAAAAATTAGAGCTTGGCTGACAGAGAATACAGAGTATCTTCTTCTCTAACCCCAATATTAACTGACCATTTACTATGTACTAGACATACTGGATGCCATGGGAAAACACAAAAATAAGTTATACTCTGTTATTCTCAAGAAGCTCTCATTTAGTGCAAGAGACAAGCATGAAATCAGGCATCAGTTTAATCATGCTTTCAGTAAGACAGAATGAA
This sequence comes from Ovis canadensis, assembly GCF_042477335.2. Classification (NCBI taxonomy): domain Eukaryota; kingdom Metazoa; phylum Chordata; class Mammalia; order Artiodactyla; family Bovidae; genus Ovis; species Ovis canadensis. The sequence goes on from NC_091264.1 coordinate 31,998,019, forward strand.
ATACATTTTAAAAGAACAAAGTAATTTATTGTGGGAATGCTAAAAAAAGGTCTGACTCAATCACAGTGGAATTCAGGAATTCTTCACAGAGGAGGGGAGTATTCAAGTTGGGCCTTAGTGGATGAGTAGGGTTGGGAGAAAGATTATTCCAGGCTAAGAGGATTATTAATGATTTCCTGAGAGCTATCTATTTGCTATGTGGCAGGCACTGAGCTGTGTACTGGGGACTATATTGGGGAATGAGACAGATACGGTCCCTGATCCCCTGAACCTTAAAATCGAATTGGGGAACACATGGAATAATATAATTACAAGGCCATAAATGCTAAGAAGGAAAATGTAGGTATGAGAGTGTGTATGAGGCAAATTTAACAACCTGGGAAATCAAGAAAGGAAGTCAGGGAAATAATTTAAACTGCGATCTGAGGATGAATTTGAGTTAGAACACAGGATAAGAAAAGTAGTAATTAGTAGGAGGAGAGGACACAAAGACATTAAAGATGATGAAACATTTATGGAATGAAAATGCCAGTAATGAAATCACAGAGAGCAAAAGAAAAATAAGATTTGAAATGAGGCTGAAGAGGTAGGCAAAGTAGTATCATAATCACTGGCTGAATGTGGAGAAAAAATTAAGAGAGTAGCAGTATAAGCAAAAGTTGAAGGTGGCTTGAACTTGGATGGCAACAGAGATGATGAGATGAATGCAACTGAGATTTATTCTGGATGGAGAACTGGCAGACTCTGTGATCGCATAAAGCAGTTAGGAAGGGGGAGCACTAAGAATGCATTTCCAGTTGTTGGCATAAAAACTGTTGGGACAGTAATGTCATTCACTGAGACAGGTAATAAATAGCAGAGGAAGAAAGATTAGAGGGAGGCTGGGCACAATCTTAGTTTAATTTAGAATACATTGATTTTAAGGTGTTTGAGACAATCAAGTGGAAATAGTGAGTAGTCTGTTGGACACTCAGACTTGAACCTTATAAGAATCACCTGAGCTAGAATATAAAACTGAAAGTTGTCAATATGGTATTTCAGCATAGGACTGAATGAAATGACCTAAGGAAAAAGCAGAATTCTGGAGACCTGAGCTAGAACTGAGTCTTAAAGAACTAAAATATTCAAAGATCAGGAAATTAAGCAGAGCAGCTAACATACAAGAAGGAAAAGAAATGTGATGGGACCCAAAGGAAGAAAACAGTTTTTCAGAGACAGTGGTTCCTTGTATCAAATACTGATTTAAGAACTGAAATTTGAGGCTCTTCAACATGGTGGTGACCTTGTTGCTAAACATGAACCAAAACGGCATTTCAAGTTGTGAGAAGACTAGAAACTGGACTGAAGTGAGTTAAGGTATAAATGCTAGATCCAGAACATGGAGGGCCCAGAATTCTACTTTGGAGGCAATGGGGAACTGCTAAAATTCTGAAGGACAGTACCCTGATCTAAACTATGTTTTACAAAAATAACTAGCAAGAGTAAGAACAGATTGGAAAAGGAAGCTAAGAAAATGGTTAGTTAGAAGACTGCTTTAGGAGTCCATGGAAATAAAAAATACAATAGAAATGGAAAAGTTGAGTTGTTACCTTGCTATTGGAAGAGGAGTTTGAGGATGACGACACTTTTTCTGGGCTCTTGGATTTTTCTGCTTTCCCAGTCTTCTCTGTAGGCTCCCTACTGTCACTTGAAGACTTCTGAGATTTATCAGAAATGTTAATTCCCAAGATCTGAGCCACTTTGTCCAGTTCAGACTGCTTTTTTTCTGCCTCTTCTGCCTCTTGTCGAAGTTCTGCAATGTCCTTCATAATATTATCCTGAAGCCGACTCACCTCTACTAGGAGTGGATCTTTGTGACCATCCTTCTCCCTTCGTTTCTTACGCAGCATTTCCCCTGAGTAGTCAAATGTCAACAGAAAGAAACACAGGAAAGTTAACAAGTCATTTTTCAGTCATAAATACTAATTCTTAAGACTTTATGCTCACAAAATCTCTCTCCATGAAACATCTAAAAGCAGGTGAGACTTGCCCTCCACATGGGCCAGCTCCTATGAAAGTAAAGATTGAGTGATTACATTATCTCTTAGGTAGGGGTTATTAGCTAAAGATCTATGGACAGGTTTCAAAGAGAGACTCCATGTATCCCTAAAAGGGTATATACAAGTTTATGTGCATGTGTCCTCCAAAAAGGTTAATGTATGCTGTAACTGTAACTGTAATACATGAATTCTATAGCTGTCCTCTTCAGAGAACCAAATAATTATTCACATATTTGACTTTATCTGATTTAAGGACCCTTCACCAACACATCCACTGAGTTTTAGATTTTGCCTTAACTTCACCTGATGTTATTTATTTCAAACTTCATAGTCTCATGAATTAATCCTCACAGGATTAATAACTAAGCTTCTCATCCCTAAAAAGTCCAAAGCCAAACAAGAAATTACATCTTCTCCCACTCTCTGCTCTTCTGTTATCACCAAGCTGTAATATTTTATGTTCTTTCCTTAGTGTATATGTGAAATCCTAAAAGCACTGGTGAAGGTGTACTCAACAGAGACATAACGGAACATCTTTCTGTTGTGGGTGTACACATCTTTTTGTGTACACCCACAAATCAAAATATGATAGGGATACATCAAAAGGACAGAAGACATGTATAAACCTATGGCTGATTTGTGTTGATGTATGGCAGAAACCAATACAACACTGTAAAGCAATTATCATCCGATTAAAAATAACTTTAAAAAAAGGGACACAGGAGCCAACTTTAAAGGGGCTCTCATTGGCCAAATTTGGGGCAATTTGAGCATAAAGATAAATAATAATAGTAAAATATTATATAAATGGATAAATGGGGGAGGAGGAGTGGGTAGAAAGCTCCTCCTCATAGTAGCTGCTGCTGCTAAGTCGCTTCAGTCATGTCTGACTCTGTGCGACCTCATAGACGCCCACCAAGCTCCCCTGTCCCTGGGATTCTCCAGGCAAGAACACTGGAGTGGGTTGCCATTTCCTTCTCCAATGCAGGGAAGTGAAAAGTGAAAGTGAAGTCGCTCAGTCGTATCGACTCTTAGCAATCCCATGGGCTGTAGCCTACCAGGCTCCTCCACGCATGGGATTTTCCAGGCAAGAGTACTGGACTGGGGTGTAGAAAGCTAACCAATTAAGGTAAATGGAATGATGAAATTAGAAAATTACTGTGTAACAATCGATAACTGATTTGGACAAGAAATCATCAATGAATACTAAAACTAGTGGGCCAAAGTCTGAGGAGCACCTGAGTATTTACACAGTCTCAAAGTATTCCCCCCATAAGATACTTATTAATTGAAAAGGGTAAAATAGTAACCTTACAGTGGAGAAACTTGGCAGACATCATCTTAACCAAATGATCAAAGCTGACATCACCAGTATGGGACAAATCAACACCTGGTATGAACTTAGCATCATTTCTGTGATGTTCCTGTGCTAAAATGCACAACATGAATTTAATCATAAGGAAACATCAGACAAATCAAAATTAGAGGACATTCTACAAAACGTGATCTCCTCTCAAGATTTGGGAACTGTTACAGATTAAAGGAGACTAAAAGAACATGACAACTGAATGCAATGCATAATCTTTAATTTTCTTTTGCTTCAGGACATCATTGGAACAATTGAAAAAATATGAGTAAGATCTGTAGACTAGTATTTTACTGTTAATTTTCTAATTTGGTAAGTGTACTATGGTTATACAAGTGAATTCTTGTAGTCAGAAGACACACACTTGGGACCTTTCTGGCAGTCCAGGAGTTAGAACTCCCCACTTCCATTGCAGGAGACACAGTTGGGGAACTAAGACCCCAATCCCTGGTTGGGGGACTAAGACCCCACACGCTGCATAGGGCAGCCAAAAAATTTTTAAATATTTTAAAAAAGAAGAAGATACACATTTAAGTCTTTAGGACTAAAGGAGTACCGTTCTACAACTTACTCTTAAATAGTTCAGGAAAAATTACACCCACACCCACACCCACAATTGAGAGAGAAAAACAAATATAGCAAATATGGTAAAATGCTAATAAGCATGGAAAACACCTGGGAATTCTTTACACTACTAATGCAGCTTTTCTATAAGTCTAATTATATCAAAAATTTTTTGAAAGTGAAGCTTCAATGTCAATGAACCTGTTTGAGAGTCCCCAAAGCTCTTCATTTGGATCTCTTACTAAAGTTACAACAAAAGGGCAGACTAGGAGTGTCTGATACCTTGCTGTTTATGAAGCCGCTCCAACTCAGTTCTAAGATAGTACATCTTCTTCTGGCGAGCTTCACGGTCACTTTTCAGCTTTTCCCTCTCTTCAATAACCTGCAAAATAAAAAATGGTAGCAGACCCTTTAGCCTACAACATCCCCCCTTTTCCATTGTTCTTTTCCAGAAACCCTCACACTAGATAATATCTGAACGCAAGAATACAAACATCTGCACGCAGAGGCTCTGACTTTATAACGAAGATATTTCATTCCAATTCAAGTTCCAGAATAGAATTATCCTTTCCAGAACTCTATTGATTGGAAACTAGTATTTTTGTAGAAGCACTACACTATTAGATAGTAGTTCTGAGTCCAAAAGGAACCATCAAGAAGGGAACAAATATGTGTTGTGGATGAAGCGTTGTGTTAGTTTCGTTATACGTATCATCTTACTTAATCATGATATTATCTGTTTCATAGTAAGAAAACTGAGGTTGCAAAAGACTAAGTAACATACCAAAGATCATATAGTAAGATGATTTAAACTCCAGGTATATATGCCCTAAAGCCTCTGATCTTTCAACTATACTACTATCACCTAATAGGAAAAACAAATATGGCTTGTCCATAAGGAACTCAAGTGAAAACCCTGTGTACTGTTAGCCCTGACTTTAGTAATAGGTTCTTAAAGTTAAAGGAAAGGAAAAGCGCTAATCTTCAGAGTATCTCTGCAGTCTTAGGTTTTGTCGTATGGAAGTTCTTCTCCTCTTTCCCAAAAGACTTCAAAAACACAAAAAAATACAAAACACTCAAGTACAATGGAAAATTAAGAGGTGTTTTTTGTCTTCTCAAGGATTAGCTAAATTTCTTTTAAACTGGAAAAAAATCAGATTAGCCTTCCAATTTCACCTTTTCTATTTTTCTCCTCAGGTCTTATTTTATTAGCAAACCAAATTAACACATATTATAATTTTATGGTCCTTAGGTCACTGTGTTTAACAAAGTGAGTTGTTAGCTATCAAGTACCTTTAAAATCAACAGTATATATTAATTTTTCTATTCAAAATTCTATTCTGCATTTCTCATCTCTATGTAATTTTTACCTACTGCTTTAAAACACCTAAATTATTATATCTTTACCCCAGCCACTGCTTGCTTTCTATAGTCAAGGAACCCAATGAATGATGACAGTATAAAAACTACTTTAAAAAAGTGTCATAAAATATATTATTATTCCTGGACTCTAAGTTAAACCAGAACAAACAAAGCTTATTTCTTGGTTTAGTTACCAAGAAACAACTAGTCAATAGTTTTTAAACCCCATAATCACTACAGGAAAAAGATCCAAAACTCACTGGGATAAAACACAGATTTCTTGATTTCTATGGAAATCAGGAAAGGAACCCAATTTTGGTTCCTCACTCTCTGATGAGTCATACTGAAGACTTCAAGGCTCCCAGCTCTACCCATAGTGTCCTAAGGCTGGTAATTGAGATAAGAGAAATAAACTTAGGAAAAAGAAGTTTAGCAATCGCAGTGGGACCTAGGGCCAGACTTTAGGTCAAATGAGAAAACAATCAAAGAAAAAATTATGGTAGTAATAGCAGTCTCTAAAGATTGCCTTGGACCTTGCAAATTTTTAGCTCCCTCTAAAAGACAAATACAAGTTTACGTTAAAGTAGAAGATGCAGGCACAGGAGGCCCAAAGCTAACACTCACCTTCTGTTTCTGGGAAGCACGGTTCTTCTCATCAGAAATCTTCTCTGGATTATATCTTATGAGTGATGGGATGGACACATGGACAGGCACTTGGGAAGTAGGAAGTGAGCCCAGCACTGACTCCTCATGCTTGGGCTCATCAGGAGTCACAGTGGGGATCACACGGAGGTTGGGACGGCTACGGGTAGCTTGTTTGCTAACTGGCACTGTCCTGTGTGAGTCTGGCAGAGGGTGATTTGAAGGTTGGGAGGCAGGGTACATGGGCCACCTTGAGGCTGCATATGCCATGTAGTGCCTATAGGCATCAAAGGAAGCAGGGGGAATGGCAGGTCCCTGGTAGTTTGGAGGTATCCGAGCTGCAGCAAACTGAGAGGCCCTTGGCACATGGAACTGAGATAAAGAAGCAGGGTGTGGAAGTCTAACTGGGGCAGATGGGGCTGATGGCAACATGCACCTGACTGCAACAGATGACTGAAACCCACTGCCAACCACCTCAGGTCCTGCAATATGACCCATTGGATGGTCAGACTTTAAGAACGGGGGGCTGTTTTTTGTGAGCAAGTAAGGATCCACAGGGGAGACCTGCTGTGGATGGGACCCTTCTGGGGAGTGGGTATTGCTATGGTGCACCTCCCCGCTCTCCAGTCTGTGAGGATCTGCAGAGCGCCGATCAGCTGAGAATCGGCGGTCAACGGAGGAACAGCGGTCTGCAGAAAAGTGCCGGTCAGCAGAGGAACGGCGGTCAGCAGAGGAACCTGACGGCTTTTTGCCATGAAGTCGTTCCTGTGTGCGTGCAGCCAGTTTACTAATCTCGGCTACCCCAATATCCAGCCCTATGGTCTTGAGCAAGTCATGAATCTTGGCATATTCTGGATTGGTCTCTTCCATTGATTCTAGCTTTACAGTTGGAGCTGAAGAGGGTAGGGGGCTTGCCTTCTGCCTCATAACTTCACTTTCAGAGCTCCCAAGGGGCTTTGGTGGAGATTCTGCTTTTAAATCCTCTTCTTCATCCCCATAGAGAAACTTCTCTTCATCCTCAATGTCAGGAAAGCTAAGTCGCCTTTTTTCCTGCGTACCGGTAGAATCTGCTAACATGCTCAGAATGCAGGAGAAACCACTGCCATCCTGGCTAGCTCTCTCGTGAGGAAGCAAGAAGTCTGTGTGTCGCTCTGGTCCCTCAGCCTTCATATCCAATTTTTCCTTGTGGCACAGAAAACTTCCAAACTTCTCTCTGAGGGGACTGTTGTCTTTGGGTATCCCAGGGAGGGGGCCCCATTGGTAGAGGTTGCCCTGAGATTCCTTCAGGGTAGTCTCTACCATAGTTCCCTTGTTTTCAACCTCTGAGGCAAAAGCAGCAATAGCACCACTTAGTGGAAGAGATGAGTGTCCAGAGTAAAGAGGGTGATCCTGGCTGGAGCTGGTACTGCTGGGAAAACTTTCAAGCTGCAAAAATAAACATAACTAAATTAGCCTCTCCACATAGAATCTCAGAAAACTAGTAACTGAGATTAAAATAAATACTTTGTTGTTCTTGAATTAACAGGGCAAAGATACATGTGGATGAAAGGGAGGTCCTTAGCCAGGTTCAATATATGGTTTCCCATTTCTCCAGATGGTTCTGCTGTAGCAAACGGAAATAGAAAAGAAGGCAGATTGAATCTTAACTTTTGCCCATTTGTTATAGTCTTTAACAAGGAATTTGAATTCAAAAGGACTTTAAGAGATGCCCTAGCTTACTTACTTTCTCTTTTTATGAATCTTCAAAAGAAAAAAACATACAAGCACAGCTACTCTGACTGAAGTACAGTCAGGAAACTCTGATCCCTAACTGATCAGCCTTCCCTTACTTAGCTCCTAAGAGAACAAGTAAAAACAAGCGCTCATGCCTGACCATCTTTCCGTTAAAGTGAGGAAAAAATATCAAGGTCCAGAACGGTTAGGTGACTTGTCTAAAAATCACATAGCAAGTTGGTGATAGAGATGGATCCAGAATTAGAATTACCTGATTTCTGGTCTAGTGTCCTACCACTCATACATTTTTTCTTCTCTTTAAAGAGACATGAGGAAAATTCAATCAGCTCCTCCCTTTGCTTTTCAAGCTTCATTTCCAAGAAACCCATATTCAAAGATCCTACAGGACTGGCCAATTTAGAGGGAAAAAACCCTTTATATAATAAATACTCTCCAAAACGTCTGTCTAGAAAGCCTGTGTGCTTAGTCACTCAGTCATGTCTGACTCTTTGCAACCCTATGGACTATAGCCTGCCAGGCTCCTCGGTCCATGGGATTCTCCAGAATACTGGAGTGGGGTTTGCATTCCCTTCTCGAGGGTATCTTCATGACCCAGGGATTACACTCAGGTCTCCTGCATTGCAGACAGATTCTTCCATGGTCTGCGCCACCAGGAAAGCCCCTTAGGAAGCCTAATACATAACAATAGAAGCCCCCTATTACTGCATCATGAGGCCTACAATTTCCTTTGAGAGTCCTGAAAGGTACAGCTCATAAGCATAACAATGTTGCACCAACATATATTCCAAAGATACCTGAGGGACACAGCCCCCAGGAAAGTAAGCAGGCTTTAAAATATTGAGAGAAACAAGCAAGACACCCTAGAAGAAACGCAGCATAGACCTGCAAGGAAGGCTCCATGTCCACCTCAATCCGCTTTTTCAGAATTGACTTCTTGGGCATCACAGATACTTCCTCAGGCCGATGTAAAGAATATCCTGGCTCCGATGCTGTAAGGACACCTGACAATCCAGGGATGGGACAACCAGTGCCGCCACTATCAACTCCCACCAGCTCCTGACTCAAGCTCCTACTTCGTTCCTCCTCTTCCTCTCGTTTTCGCCGGGCGAGGTCCAGCTCTCGAAACTCAGGGTCTAAAAACCTAGGGCTTGGGCTCCGTCTACGCGGTCGATAGTTGCGAGTCCCTGATGTAAAACTCGGGTGATCACTTCCCATGTTGTGTATCTTCTCTGTGTCATCATAGCGGGGCCGTTTGGCCTCCCGGCTACTTTCCTCAGGTCGTATAGAGTAGGAGCCTTTGAGTTTGTCTCTATTCCGTTCTGTTCCCCGCAACAGCTCATCATGACAACTGATATGAGGGCTATAATCAGATCGATGCAGGAAAGTTTCTCTTGCTCGGTAGTCCTCATCAAGTTGTCCCAAGAAGGGACTGAGAGGTGCCTCCTCCCGGGAAATATATCGTTCAAGACCTCGAGAGCATTGGGAGCTTCGAGTGAAGACAGAATCATCAGTCAGGTCATCCCTGAGGAAAGAGACAAGCATCACTGAATATAATGGACTTGGAAAGAGCAAGACCAGACAAGGCTAAGAGACTGACATATGGCAAGGGGGCTGTAGAATGCTTAGAACAAAAGACAGTAATCATGAGGTCAGAACAAATCTATGTATATACATGCAACACTTCTCCCTTTTCCCAGAGCACAAGCAGCTGCAGCCTCTAACCAATGGACGAGACTGCTAATCTATCTGGACAGAATTCTTTCTTTAATTAGACTTTGGGGATGCAGAGTCTCATGCAAAGGTCTTGGAGATGTGAAAATACCACTACCAGACTACAAAGAGTCCTGGGTCACATAACTTCACACTAGCTCTTTGCTACTAAAACTGTGGTCTGAATAAGCAACATCAGTATTTCCCAGACACTTTTTTCAGAAATGCAGATTCTCAGGTACCACCCTGCATGCCAGGTACAGCCAAAAAATTTTTTAAGGTGTAAAACAAAAACTGTAAAAACAAAATTTGAGTTAGAGCAGGCCAACTTTACCTGTTTATATTGTTAAATTCTACAGAGTATTTCATTTGGGAAAAAAAAGTTTCACTGTGGGAAAAAAAATTTTTTTTAACCACTGATCTATCCAATTGGCATGATTTTCTTGTAAGTTTTAGAAGGGTCTGCAATTGCTTCGTTTCACTGGATCATATATTAAAAACCATAAAACTCCCTCACAGTCTGTTTTGTTATACTCTTTCCTGCCTTGCCTGAATATCCATAAGCATTTTGTTAATCTTGAGTCCAGAAAAAAAAGTATGTGACAGTTATCTCACTTTATATTTCTATTACAGTGAGATAGGTTTATTATAGAAACAAAAAGGTCTTAGACTTTTAAGGCATGAAGGTAAAAATACAGGATGGAACATCTGTCCTTTCAGCTCAGATCTCTATATCACACACAGTATCCTAATCTTCTGGGGCATTATGGTCACAGAGCTTCTGTTTTTGCCGTTTAGTTGCTAAGTCCTGTCCAATTCTTTGGGACTCCATGGACTACAGCCCTGTCAGACTCCTCTGTCCATGGAATTCTCCAGGCAAGAATACTGAAGTGGGTTGCTTTATCCTTCCCTGGGGGATCCGTCTGACCCAGGGATCAAATCTGCATCTACTGCATTGGCAGGTGGATTCTTTACCGCTGAGCCACTGGGTAAGCCCCAGGGAGCTTCTACTGCCCCCTAAAACTTTCTGATTTATATCACAGAAACAAAGATCCCCTAGCACTTTAAGCTTTTCTGGTGGCTCAGTGGTAAAGAATCCACCTGCAATGCAGGAGACTTGGGTTGGATCCCTAGGTAGAGGAGACTTGGGTTGGATTCCTAGGTTGGGAAGATCACCTGGAGAAGGAAATAGCAACCCTCTCCAGTGTTCCTGTCTGGGAAATCCCATGGCAGAGGAGACTGACAGGCTGCAGTCCATGGGGTCACAAAGAGTTGGACACAACTGAACAACTAAACAAGAACGAAGTACTTTAAGCATACAACTTAGAAAAACTTACACGTCACTCACATTTCAGAGTGAATTACTATCCACAGGATGGTAATTATTCCTGTCTTCTACAGTTTCTAGGAGCTATTTCTGTTTTTGTAAGTTTCGAAAAACGACTTGTTTTTTTTTTAATAATAGTTGTTTTCCTATTTCTGGGACAAAAGTTAGTAGAACATCAAAGAGCTGCTTTGTCTCATTCACTAGCACAGCCCCTTTTCAGTTTCAGACTGAGGTTACAGCTATAAGTAACTTTATGAAAGACTATAAAGGATAAATTTTATTACCTCTTCTATAAGAATGTCATCTATGGGAATCAAGGTTACTGTTACTCACCTCCTCCCCAAGAATTTAGGGAAAATTGTGGTCTCAATGTACTATGAAATAATAGGAAAGAATGAGAATGACCAAAGATGATCTCTGAAATCAAACATAAATAGAGTAAAATATTTTATTTTGCAGGTCTGCCAGCCATGAACACATCTTTTTTCAGGGAGGAATGTCCATGAGTTGAGTCACTCCACTGCCAAAACACCATCTATATACATAGTCTCTGATCACGTTAGCATAGGGGAAAATTACAGGCTGTATGGCTAGTAGGCAAGTTCATCCATTGCTCCTACATTCAGCTTTCTCCACCAAGAGACATACTAGCCTCAAATCTCATCCAACATTAAACATCCAGAAGCTAGAAATAATGAAATGGATCTCAGAAAGACTCAATCCAAACCTGCAGTCTCCTGCAAAAGGAGGCAAAAACAATAAAAGAAGGAATAGAAACAGTTAAAAGAATGCGCTAATGTGTAAATACAGGAAGAAATCAGGTTGCCTGTTAGAAGCTCATGTCCTCCTTCCCTAGTTTTCCCAAAGGATGAGAGAGAAACTGACTGCAATAAAAGTGAGTCCTAAAAAGAGTGCCAGCTCCTGTAGCTCAGAATAGTTCAGTGACAAACTCTCTCTGAAAGCTTTGGTCAAGTCCAACTCTTTTCTTAAAAAATTGACTGAATGATGTAGGTGATGGGTACCTGGAAGCTCACTGAACTATTCTACTTTTCCTGTGTTTACAAATTCCCTTAAGCAAGTTAAAAAAAACAACACGTGTTCACAAAAGTTTGTACACCAATATTCATAGCAGCATTATTCATAACAGCCAAAAAGCAGAAACAACTAAAATGGTATCCATCCACTCAACACTGGTAACAGATAAACAAAATACATACAATGAAATTATTATCAGCAATTTTAAAAAAATGAAGCAGTGTTACATGTAAAAACACAAATGAATCTTGAAAACATTATGTTACGTGAAAGAAGCCAGTCACAAAAGACCACACATTGTATGATACTATTTATATGAAATGGCCAGAATAAATACAGAAGAAGGTTAATGATAGGCTGGGGGGTGGGTAGATGAGACTAAGGATAAGGCAAAAAGAAAAATTCTAAAATTGATCACAGTGGTATATGTACAACTCTATGAATATACTAAAAATCACTGAACTGTACACTCCAAATGGGTGAATTGCATGGTATATGAATTATGGCTAAATAAAAAAGCTGCTAAAAAATGTATATGGTAAGAAAAAAAAGGTTCTCCAGAGCTCAAACTTCCCATTATTTTCCTGTGCTGATTCCTCAAAATGCCTGAAGAAAGCTGTGGCACTTCTGTCTTTTCCCTAAGGCAAGTAACAGGGAAAAAATCCTACTCCCTACATCAAGGCAAGGAGAAGTCAGGAGATGAGAATACCATGAATGGAATGTATAATGTGCAGAATACTCTGATAAACAAGGGAAATCAACCTCACATCTACACTTATTCAGAAGCTCAGTCTTCATACAACCTATTCACACTTCCTTTACAGGATAAGTTACAGTCCTGCACAGAGAACTGCCATGGTGAGGAGACTGACAACCCTGGCAATCTGGCCGTAACACAAACCTGGTATAAAATTTAACAGATCAAATACGGGAAGAGAAAGAATACAGGGTCTCAGGAAAAAATAAACACACACCTACATACAAATGATGGAAATGGCCTGTTTCATTAGCTAAAGACTGGACTCACAGTCAGGAAGACACTTTGTGAATGCCAACGTTCCTATGGCCTGGTTTTAGCAGACAGTAATTACTGACACAAAGCAGATTGAGCAAGAGTGCTGAGGGCAAAAAAGTCTAAAGAATGGCCTGGAACCTCCTTTTAGAACCTTATCTCACTTTCTCTAAAATAAATTTCTCTCTCTGAAACAGGATTCAAGAAAGAAAATTAATACCTCAAATACAGAGAGGAAATTTTTAATTTTTATAACTTATAAACAGACAATTGTTTACCTGAAGCACACATGCATAACAAAGTTTATGGAAAGGGGAGCTGACACCCTAGAACCAGCAAAAGGAAATGCTACTGACACCCTAGAACCAGCAAGAGGAAATGCTAAAGTCACACCAAAACCTAAGCTCCTAAGGAAGGAAGAGAATCACATCATGCACCACCTACTCGGACTGCCTACTCAATCATCTCCCAAAATAGAAGCAGCTAGAAGGGCATGGGCTGTTGCCTCAATTAAGTGATAGAGTCACATACCTTGAAGCTCTATCTTCAGAAGCTTCAGTGTTATATGACTGTCCTGCCTTGCTTCACTGCATTGAATAGCCACTGAAGCTTTGAAGTAAATATTACCAAAGGGCAGCACTGGTCCTCACACTTCCTGCCCAGCTGTCCCCCACCTGCCTGCCTATATTCTGTGTACTACTTCACGGAGAGTCACGGTTTAAAAGAACATTATATTGATTTACTGCTACTGCTAAACATTTGTGAAAACTCCCAATATACTTGGCAGAAACCACTAACAGACATGGTTCTCAGCTCTCAGAAAGAGTGCTTTCCCTGCACTCCCATTCTAGCTCTTTTACTTTTGCAAGGTGAAAAACACGTAATGCATTATTTACTTCCCATACATACCTAAGTTCCTAGTACCTGAGATCTATATTTAACACCCTGTGGAGTATATTTGACCTTCCTTAGCCCTCAGTGGTTGTAAAGTAATAACTGAAATTAAACATTTTTAAAGATCTCTAACTTTCTATTAATGCCTATAAATGTGTGTGTGCGTGCATATACAATTAACATGAATTTACCTAAACCTTTTCTGAATCTATATATATTTCAGCCTGGACAAGCTGAAAAATAACACCATTTAAAAAAAGATTTCTAAGGACTTCCCTGATAGTCCAGAGGTTAAAAATCTGCCAGTCAATACAAGGGACACAGGTCTGATCCCAGGTCTGGGAGATTCTGTATGCTGCGGGGCAACTAAGCCAGTGTACCCCAACTACTGAGTCCAAGCTCTAGAGCCTGTGCTGTGTAACAACAGAAGCCACTGCAGTGAGAAGCCCGTGGGTTGCAACTAGAGGAGTCCCTACTCAATGCAACTAGAGAAAGCTTGATTGCAGCAACGAAGACCCAGTGCAGCCATTAAGTAAGTAGATTTCCTAGATATCCTATTTTGTTCAGAACTTTCCTTTGCAGAAGGGACCCCACTAGTTCCACTATTTTAGAATCTGTATCATCTCAACTGTTTTTAATTTGGGGGACTGTTCATATTCCCTCAACTTCCTCCTTTCCAGTTGGGGCCAGGATGACCTTTTTTTTTTGGCCATGCCATGCTGCAGGATTGTAGCTCCCTGGCCAGGGATTGAACCCATGGCTCCTACAGTGGAAGCACAGAGTTTTAACCACTGGACCACTAGGGAAGTCTTAGATCTTTTAAAGTCTTTTTTTCTACATAATTGTTTCAGCAACAGAGTCTACCCCACTCTTTCCAATGTTATACTTTGTACTGGACATAGTGCATAAACTTCAGTGCTGGCACCACCCTTTCAAATACATCATTCGGAAAACAGCAACAATTCTACCTTCAAGTATTCATATGGCGTGCCGCTTCAGATGAAGCCTACCTGTCTGCATCCTCCAGATTTTCCACTGGAGACGCCAGTCGATCACTAAGCCACCTCCGTTCTGGTATGCCAACACAGAAGTGGTCATTGCCAACAGTGATCCGTAAGCTCTGTTCCAAAGAAGAGTCAGATCTCAGACCAGGAGAGCGTCTCTACAAGAGTAAAAGATATTAAGTCAACAGGGTCAACACATTCCTACACTCAAAACTGTTCTCCTTCCTAAAGCTATAGTCCTACAGGGTGAGAGATGATTATGGTAAGATACTACTCCAAAAATAAAGGACTTTAAAAAAATTATCAAGGACTTCACTGGTGGTCTAGTGGCCTGGGTTCCATTTCTGGTTGGGGACCTAGATCCCACATGACACAATTAAAGTATTCCCATGCTCCAGCTAAGACCTTGTGCAGCCAAATAAATAAACATATATTTACATTTTAAATTATCATTTTCTTAGGCATGGGGCCAGAGGAGTGAATTAAGTCTGCTACCAGAATCTTTACATTTCCACTAAAGGAGACAAGCCAAACACAGGTTAAGAAAAAAAAAAGTATTTCTGATGGCACTGTGAAGTGTTAAAAAGTCATTAAAACATGATAACATGAAAGATTGGGGAAAAGGAGCTACTTCAGATGAGATGGTTAGAAAAGGCATTCTGAGGTGATACCATTTAATCTGGAGCCTGAATGATGAGATATCAGTCTTGCAAAGAACAGATGGAAGATGTTTCAGGCAAAAAGAGCATGCTCTGTAATGAGCTTAGCATGTCTGGGGGAACAGAAAGGTGGCCAGCATGACTGCAGTGAAGTGACACAAAACAGGCAGAAGCCACAGTTAGGAAATCTGGATTTTTATTCTTAGTTTAACAAGCCACAGAAGGGGTTCAAGCAGGGGAATGACATTACTACATACTTCCTCTAGATGCTCACTCTGTTTACATCCTCATCTTCTTCAGGTCTTTATTAAGAAATCACCTTCCAGAAGGCCTTCTCTGGCTACCTTACCAAAAATTGTAACTCCTTTCTGTTTTTTCTCTTAGCACTTAATCATATTTAACATGCCAAGACATTTTACTTTTCATATTATCCAACTCCCCCTGTCAGAATATAAGCTCTACTAGGGCAGGGCTTTTGACTGGTTTGTTCATTATTATATTCCCAGTGCCCAGAACAGCATGGTAAGCGTTAATAAATATTTCTCAAATACATAAAATGGAGGTCTTTAAAAATCGTTTTGATTTCTAGGTATAGAAAAAACTGGATGGTAACAAAAGTGGAGTGTAATGGAGCCTAATGCAATAAACTAAGCAAGAGATAAAGTTTAGATAAGAATAATGGTAGGAAGACAACAGTTTGGAGGATGTATTTTGGAGGTAGAGCTGATAGTTTAGATAGATGAAGTTATCCTTACAGACTAGGAGAAGGAAGATGTTCACTGTTTCTGGCTGAGCAACGGGTGATGTCATTTACTGAGACAAAAGACTGGAGCAAATAGGTTGTGCATTGGAGAAGAAAGGGGAAGTTATGGAAACTCATTGTTTTTTGTTTTCCTTACTTTCTCTGTAGTGATTAACATTCAGACTATCATACTCAGCTAAGAAAATCTTAAAATGTTAATAAGCCAATTCACCTATGACCAGAGTACACAGATATTGTTAGAGATCCACTAAATAAAACAGAAACTTTGTCACTTTTTTTAAAGGATTGGTTAACTAATAATAAAAACAAATACCAAAACACCAGATCCTGCCCAGAGGCTCTACTAACGGAGAGATGCATGAAAAGTCAGTATTACCTCTAAACTAACCTTCTTAACCTCATGCTCTGTCCCTTCAGCTTGGAAACATAACAGTTAAATTCAGGGTATTGGGAACCAGGTAAAGAATTGAATCACACTCCACCACTTCTTACAGGCATCACCTTAAGTTTTTTAAACCTCTGTGAGTTCCTCAGCTGTTAGATAAGGAACCCACCCCGCCCTCCCCACCCCCCCGAAAGGACGTGAATGTTCACAGGGAAAGTGAAGGGCTGAGCATCATTCCTGCCACACAACTAGGTTAAGTGGAGGCAGCTATTACAACGACTGTAGATACCCACACTTCGATTTCGGAGAAGCAGCTCCAACAGAGTACTAACAGTTTACATTCTCTCGGTGTCTACCCTGGGAACTGTTTAAGCCACCCTAAGTCGCCACAAAGACATTTCAACCCTTTTCCAGATCCAGGGCGCAGCTCAGTTCTAGCGGAACACACACAAAACCATCCAACTCTAAGGACACCAACTACTGAAAAAGTACCAGGCACACGGCGTGGAGGAGCTTCCCCTCGCCCGGCAAACTTTTTCACACCTCACACAGAGGGAGAGAACCAGTCTATTCCCAGGGAACGCAGCACGGCGTCCCGAGCCGGCTCCCGGCCGCGTCCCGAATCCGTTATTGTGCAAATGAAGTTCCCTGGGCTGACCAGGAAACCCCTGGTTCGGGCGTCGCTGAGGGAGCCCATGGGGATGAAGGGCCTTCCATGTGGGGACCCCGGCCTGGAGGCCTCGGGTCGTCCGGGCGGCGGGCGTTTCTGAAAGCGGGAATTGCGGGCGAGGGGGCTGGAGCACAGAGTCCGGGTGGAGGGGTGGGATTACCCGGCCGCCGCTGTCGCCTGGATGGTCTCCGCGGCCGTCCCTGGCGAAGTCGGCGCGGGACTCCCCTCGGCTGCTCCCTCGGAAGCCGGCCGAGCCCGGCGGGAAGAGTCGTCTGCCCCGCGGCGGCGACGGGGAGCCGCGACGGGCCCGCGGCGGGGATGGGGAGCCGCGACGACCCCGCGGCGGGGACGGCGAGGCCCGGCGGCCGCGGGGCGGAGACGGGGAGCCGCGGCGACCCCGCGGAGGGGACGGAGAGGCCCGGCGGCCGCGGTGCCCTGAGGGAGAGCGGGGCCGGCGAGCCGGCGTCCGCGACGAGGAGGAGCAGGAGGTCGGAGGTGAGGTGCGGCGAGCGGGGCCTGAGGAGGAGCCGGAGCTGCGGCCGGTGCGCGGGTCGCCCCCGCCGCTCTCTTTAGGCCGGTGTGAAGACACGGAGGAGCGGGCGCCGCTGCGGTACATGGCTCTGGAAGCCGCGGCCACGGCGGCAGCGCCGACCTGGGGGCGCCCCGGACGCGGGCCCCCAGCGCGCCGCCGCAGCTGCAACCCGGGCCGCCACGGCCGCCGTGCGCCGCCCCCGCAGCCGGAGCAGCCCCCTCCCCTCAGCCCCGCGCCGCCCCTGGGGCCCGGTCGAGCGCGCCCCCGCGGCCGCGGCTGGCGGTTGGAGGGCGCGCGCACGGGCCCGACACACCCCCCCGCCCTCCGGGGCTCCCCGTTCCTCCACTCAGGGAGCGGCCAAGGGAGCCAGAAGTGGGGAGGAGCACGGAGGGCGGTGCGAGGCTGGGCGAGGGGTGGGGAGGAGAAGCGCGCGACCTGCGCTCCTCACGGACCGCCTCCAAGCCGGCAAGATGGCGGCCGCTGAGCCGCCCACTTCCCCTCCTCCGGCGAGCACGTGACCCCGAGCGCTCTGCCCGGGGTGGGCCGAGCGGAAGGGAAAGGATTAGCAGGAGCGGAGTGGGCTCTTCCGGGGAATGCTCGGGTCCTTGGGACGCTGGTGGCTTCGAGGGGGCGGGAGCATCTTTGCCTTTTCCCCTGCCCGCAACCCTGCTAATTTACGTGGTGACAAGAAATGGTTGTAAGCGATGGGAATATAAAAATCCTGCGAGGCGTTATGTGGGAGATTACGCACCTCGGCAAGAGCGACCGATGAAGTCCTGGCTCCCATAGAAGCCACACCACGGCCAACAGTTTACTTTGTAGTTTGCCTCTTTTGTAGAAGTTGAAATTGAGGATGGGGAAGTGCGGAATGGGGGCGATTCGGAAGCGAGAATCAAACCCAAAGCAGGCATCCGAGTAAAATTGCCGCTGTCTCAACCAAAACACTTATCGGGAACGTCGCTCACCGCTAGGGGTCCACATCGTGACAGCTAGGAGGCCTGGAGAGTTTTTGCAAGCGATTTGGAACCCTCCAGTCTGCGACCAGAATTTTCCTGGACACTTGGGTGCAGTGGTAGTCCCTGTATACTAAGTACAGGGACTCAGGGTCCTGCATACTAAGTACAAAGTTAAAAAAAAGAAAGAAAAACAGTGGTCAAAACATGAAAAAAAAGTGTTGACGCTAAATTGAATTCTTCAAAATAAAGTACTAATGGCTTGAAAGTTTTCCTCTATCAACTAGAAACACAAAGCCTGAAATTGGTATGAAAATCAGGTTTCTGTTTGCAAAGAGACAAGACAAAGAAAAAATTACTTACAAAAGATTTCCTTTTTTTTCTTTTTTTTGATAGAGCTGTGGGGCTTGTGGGATCTTAATTTCCTGACCAGGGATTGAACCCTGGCCTGGCAGTGAAAGGGCTAAGCCCTAACCACTGGACTGCCAGGGCATTCCCTAAGATTACCATTTTCTAGTTTATATTTTTCATATTAAATTTAGAGTCTATCCAATTTCACGTATTTATATAATGGCATTTGCTTACCTCATAGCTCAGTAAAATTAAAATAAATTTTTACTAATTGACTTCTCTCACACCCATCTTTCTTCACTCAACATTACTTGCTTGCTCCCTATAGGCATTTGAATTTCCAGTTGCTGACTTTGGATTTTGTGGCCTAAAATGGCCTTCATCATGTCAAGATTCTTAATATATTCTTCCATATTTATTAACACTTTTAATGATTTTGTTTCCCAGATTCAGTTTACATGGAATTTTTTATATGAACCCTTGCATAGTCCATTAAATTAAATCGGAGATTATTTTTCACAGATGGATAGCCTGTTTTTTTTGAAACATGAGTTGGGATTATCTGTATACTGGGAAGTCATCATGAGGGAATGCTGCTGCTGCTGCTGCTGCTAGGTCACATCAGTCTTGTCCGACTCTGTGCGACCCTGTAGATGGCAGCCCACCAGGTTCCCCGTTCCCTGGGATTCTCCAGGCAAGAATACTGGAGTGGGTTGCCATTTCCTTCTCCAATGCATGAAAGTGAAAAGTGAAAGTGAAGTCGCTCAGTAGTGTCCGACTCTTAGGGACCCCGTGGACTGCAGCCTACCAGGCTCCTCTGTCCATGGGATTTTCTAGGCAAGAGTACTGGAGTGGGTCACCAGTGCCTTCTCTGTATGAAGGAATGAGTTATCAGCTAATGAATGAACGCTGTCAAATGCGAGTTATCCACATCTCAATCCAGTTCTGTTGTTTTCTTTTAACTGTGTAATGTGACAGTAAAGAGCTTTCTTTAATGTGATTTCTCTGTGAAAACAAAAGTAAAAGAAGTAAAGTAAAGCAATCTGAGAAAGTGATGGCTCTTAAGCAGAAAATATGAGTTATGTACAAGGTTTCTGAGCAGTCTAAAAACATGTTTCATAACACGTGCGACAGAGACCTGCAATCAAAGATTTAGGTACACTAGCTCAGCAGGTAAAAGTCCTATCAGAGAAGGGTGACAGCCTCTGTAAGTGAGGCTGCCATGTAAAATGTCCTGGAAATTGGTGTTAGTCATCTGTGAATTGGGCTCCCCTGGTGGCTCAGACGGTAAAGCTTCTGCCTGCAACACGGGAGACCCAGGTTCGATTCCTGTGTTGGGAAGATCCCCTGGAGAAGGAAAGGGCAATCCACTCCAGCACTCTTGCCTGGAAAATCCCATGGACAAAGGAGCCTGATAGGCTACAGTCCATGGGGTCTCAAAGAGTCGGACACGACTGAGCGACTTCACTTTCACTTTCATCTGTGAATGGTAAAGAACCTGCCAATGCAGGAGATGCTGGAAACGCCAGTTTGATCCCTGAGTTGGGAATATCCCCTGGAGGAATAAATGGCAACCCACTCCAGTATATCCTTGCCCTACAGTTTGTTGGGTTGCAAACAGTCGGATGCAACTGGGTGACTGCGCGCTCATGCACCATATCTGAGGCTCCTCTCATGCTTAGCACCAAAAAAAGAATGCTTCCTTCCCCATTTCTAAAAGGGGAGTCTTGTGACTATTTCTAGTCACTACAGCTGTGAATGCAAGCACCTTGTATCGCCTCTGGGAAATCAGGAAAGAGGAGTTATAAAATGCTTTTTCTTTCCTTGCTGTGGAACTGAAGAAGCTACGTGGTCCAGACGGGACAGCCTGTCAGCCTGGGTCCTAAGTGACTATGTGGAGCAGAGTACCAATTAAAACTCTGCCAGAGGTGTACACTCAGTCTTTATTATTCTGTGTATGAATTTTGGTTACCCATTGCTTTTGGTGTGATCTAAGCAAATATGAAGAAAATGTGAATAGGTGTTTACAGCTCATTGGAGTCAATATCTGCTAAATCTGGGATAGGTACACTGTATCAACTTTTCCTCTTCAATCCTTCTCTAATACTGAATGATTATTTTTATCAGGGGAGCTGGCCCCCAGGTTATATAATTGGAAAACTCCCTTCCTTCGTCTTCACACCTGCCCTAAACATAATTCAACTCTCAACTTCATTCAAGCTAAAGGTTTGCCTCTCCTCTAGCTTTTTCCTGCTTCAGATGTGAGTCTTGCTGTGATAAAGGAAGGTGTGCCAAGTTTCTCCACATTCCTGGGCTTTACTCATCAGAGTTTACTCCTCCTGTCTTGCTGGCCAGCTGCTATTTCTGAACCCCTCCCCCAGGGTTTGGTATAAGAGAAGAGCTTAGGGGAAAGGGCCACAGCTTTTCCCAGTTGGGGCAGGATGCTGTTATCTTCAAAAGTTGGTTCTCTGTGGACTTGGAGGACTCACAAAAGTTGGCTCTTTCTCTCTTGTGTGTGTCACTGTTGTGGGCTTTTTTTAGCTCTCTTACTGGGACCTAGGCAATGCCTCTCCTCTGGTTAACTGCCTATGACTCCTCTCTCCCCGCCCCCAAGTTCATGGCCTTCTGCAGGTTCTGTAAAATATACTATCCTGAAGTTCCTTTCCTCTCAGAGCATCCTGCATGGGAAGGACCTTTTTAATGACTCCAAGTCATTTCCTTCTAGGTATACTTGTCCCACAGGACAACTCATGCATCTTTGCCCTATTGGCAAGGGCAGTGCAGCTCACTCTCCATGCAACCTACCTTACTCACCATCCCAGGAAAGCTGGTCAGCCAGCATTTTGCATATGGACTTCCTCAGGTGGGAGTTAGGACATGAGTCCCTGTGGACTTTCCAAATCCAGGAGATCTAAGCCAAACATTCTGCGAGGTGCTAGTGGAGGTCTCTATCTCAGTTGGCTCTGTGTGTGTGTGTGTGTGTGTGTTAGTCGCTCAGTCATGTCCAACTCTTTGTGACCCCATGGACCATGGCCTATTAGGCTCCTCTGTCCTTGGAATTCTCCAGGCAAGATTACTGGAGTGGGTAGCCATTCCCTTCTCCATGGGATCTTCCTGACCCAGGGGTCAAACCCAGGTCTCCCACATTACGGGCAGATTCTTCACGGTCTGAGTCACCAGGGAAGTCCCCACTTGGCTTTAGGCAAAGGGGAAAACCCCCTCTCCCTCCCCAGAATTGTGGGAGAGGAAATAGAGAGCTCACAGGGAACTCCGCAACACAATTCTCATTCCCTTGTATTGATTCAGTGTGGATAATTAGTAATAGTAATGCTGGCAGACTGGTTCACAATCTCATCCCATCTCCCTTTGAAGTGTATGGGAGAAGAGGTTGCCTGGCATCTGTTGTGTTGCTTTCTGCCTTTGAGACCTTTGCTGAAACTCCAGAGATGACAGGGAGCACCTAACTAACATCCTGTCACAACTCCTGTCTGTTGTCAATTCACGAAACTCTTATTAGGACTTCCCTGATGGTCCAGTGGTTAAGACTCTGCACTTCCAATGCAGGGGGTACAGTTTCGATCCCTGGTTGGGAAACTAAGATCCGCATGTTGCATGGCGTGGCTGGAAAAAAAAAAAGAGAGAGAGAGAGAAACTCTTACTAAACTCTTATTAGACAGATGAAAACAGCTTACAGCTTTTACACACACACACACACACACACACACACACACATCCTGTAGCAGACATATAGCAATGATAGATAGAACTTGAAAAGAGTAAAGAGGTCTAAGCTTTAAAACATCAACACCTCTGTGAATTTGCTAAAGCCACAGAGCCCATGGGCTCTGAAATAAGACTGGAAGCAAGGGTAGCAGTCAGAGATTTGTGCCTCCCGGGAGGTGGGGGACCTGGGATGGATTTTCAGCTTGAAGCCAAGGACACCCTTACCCCTACATGCAAGCTGAACAAAACCATTGTCAACCTTCTGCTTGGGGCTATAGCCTTATGAAAAACTGTATGCTGAGAGTGGGACAAAAATGTTGACTGTCTTTAGATGAGAACTGAGCCTAGGCATTCCCTGTGAGTGGAATGGCAATAGTGTGATACCCTACATATCAGTAATAATGAAACAGAGCAGGACCCTACGGTCTTTGCCCCTCATGTCCTCTGCCTGCTTTTTGTCTGTGGAAAGACTTAGGCAAAGAGTAAGTTTAATCAGAGAAATGAGAACATGTAGAAACAAAGGAAAACAGTAAAAAAAGACCAAATAATAATGATGTACTAATTGAGCATAGTTAAGGACCTTTAGTTCCTCCTCAAGGGCTATAGTGGAGAAGGCAATGGCACCCCACTCCAGTACTCTTGCCTGGAAAATCCCATGGATGGAGGAGCCTGCAGTCCATGCAGTCGCTAAGAGTCGGACACGACTGAAGTGACTTAGCAGCAGTAGCAGCACCAAGGGCTATGGATAATGCTCTGAGCCATATCTATATGGCTTATAGATGAGCTGTCTTATAGATATTAAAACAAAAACCACCACAATATTGTAAAGCAATTAGCCTCCAATTAAAATAAATTAATTAATTTTTAAAAAACGGCAGGTGGAAGAAGCTAACTGCATAATAATTAGGCTGTACCCATGACATAAGCTGCTACAATTCTAAGAATTGGCTTCAAGAAATGGGAACAAATGGACCCTGGAACTGAAGATTAACTGTACCTAAAATAACCAAGATCATGCTGGTAAGACCACCAATGACCAGTTCGAAGATGAGCTGACTGTGCTGACTGTGCTTTGGGTACGGAGCCCCCCTCCCTGACTATACAAGCTCTTACCCCCGGCTTGTGGGGGCGGGGAGGGGGCAGTTTGCCTTTGACAGATGTCTGCCCTTCCCCCACAGTTGCTGATGTCTGAAATAAAGCAAACCTTCCCTTCCACCAGCTTGGCCTGTTTATTGGTTTTTGAGCAGGGAGCAGCTAGACCCCACTTTTTGGTAATAATTGTAATTAGAAAGCATGATATTCTGTTAAACATGGTGGATTCAATTCATGCCTTTGTCACTATTAAGTCCCTAAACACCACTCAAGTGACTGTAAAGGATTTTCCTTTTTAAGATATAATCTCATATATGCAGTGTGGAAGTGTGAGAGATATTGCCCTGTGGGGTTGATTTTAGTCAATGGGAGACATATTCTTAGAAATGTAAACTGCTCGCTAACACACAAATAATACAATTTGAGCTTCAAATTTCATAAGATATAGTTTTGTGTTCTCTGTTTCTTTAGCCCTTTTTATTGTCTAAATGGCCATATGAAAAGGTGCTAAACAGTTATCAGAGAAGTGAGAAAAGATACAAAACAAATTTCTAAAATAATTAAAACTTAAAATAATTAAAATTAAAATTTAAGGGGCATATAGCCATGGGAGCTATCGTGCAGGGTCGGTGGGCATGTAAGTTACTATTGGCACTTTGAAACATTGGCAATAATTTTTTCTTTCTTTTTTTTTCCTGCCGTGCTGGGTCTTCATTGCTGCATGGCTCTTCTCTAGTGGGGAGTAGGGACGACGCTCTAGTTGCGCCGCATGTGTTTCTCATTGTGACGGCTTCTCTTGTTGCAGAGCATGGGCTCTGGGCTCTCAGGCTTCAGCAGCTGTGGCTCCTGGGCTCTAGACCACAGGCTCAATAGCTGCGGCCTGTGGGATCTGCAGCATGTGGGATCTTCCTGGATCAGGGATCAAACCTGTGTCTCCTGCATTGGCAGGTGGATTCTTTACCACTGAGCCACCAGGGAAGCCTGGCAATATTTTTTAAAGTTGAACATATACAATGTGATCCAGCATTTCCTAAGTATATACCCATAAGAAATATCCACATATGTGCATCAAAAAGATAAGAAAAAGTTCTGGAAATGAATTGTGGTGATAGCTGTAGAATATTGTGAGTGTACAAAAGGGGAAATATGTATGTTTTACCACAATAAAAATGACACACAAAAGTGTTCTCATGGCATTATTTATAGCAGTAAATATTTCAACTGTAGAATGAATACTGTAGAATTTCAACTGTAGTAGATTCATACAATGGAATACCATATACCGATGAAAAGACTATCACTAGATGCAACTATATGGATTTCACAGATACAGTATTGTACTAAAGAAAGCCACACACACAAAAATACAAATTATATGATTTTTTTTATACCAAGTTCAAAAAGTAAACAAAATACAGCGTTTGAAGTTCAGGTAGTGGTTACATGAGGGGAGTTTCTGGAATCCTTTTCTATTTCTTGATTTGGATGTATTCATTTTGTCGTAATTCATTATGCTATACACTTAGGATTTTTGCACTTTTCTGTATGTTAGGGAGAGGGATAGATTGGATGTTTGAGGTTGGTAGATGCAAACTGTTGTATTTAGAATGGATAAACAAGTCCTAATGTATAGCACAGGGAACTATATTCAATATTTTATGATAAACTATGATGGAAAAGAATATTAAATATATATATATATATATATATATATATATATATATATATAAACTGGAATCTCTGGAGTCCTTCTATCCTGACTCCTTCAGAGCTCGATTGTATGTTGATCCAACCCTCTTAACAGCTGGTCTTCCAAAATACAAATAAATTTTCCTAATACCATATTCTCCTTTGGTAGTATTTCAGCTAAGTATCGGAAAAATCCAGCCAGGTTCATTATTCTTGTGACACATAAGGCTGGAGAAAACAATGAAACTGTCCTGCCCTCCCTCCTCAAGTTTATATATAGGGAAAAGCACCCAGATGAAGCTCCTCTCTAGGAAATACTCTCCCAGAAAAACCTAGAAGGTACTGAAGTCTCAGATATTTTTAAAGTTACTAGCATTACAGGGGAGAAGGCAATGGTACCCCACTTCAGTACTCTTGCCTGGAAAATTCCATGGATGGAGGAGCCTGGTAGGCTGCAGTCCATGGGGTCGAGAAGAGTCTGACACAGCTGAGTGACTTCCCTTTCACGTTTCACTTTCATGCATTGGAGAAGGAAATGGCAACCCACTTCAGTGTTCTTGCCTGGAGAATCCCAGGGACGGGGGAATCTGGTGGGCTTCCGTCTATGGGGTTGCACAGAGTCAGACACGACTGAAGCGACTTAGCAGCAGCAGCAGCAGCAGCACTACAGGCAGAAGAAAGCTTTTCTATAGTATGATCTTTAGCAATAGCGGTCCAATAAAATTAAGTGAAATGGTAGATCAAATAGAAACTTGAAGACAAGAAGAAGAGCAGAAGCTGAAAAACAATTATTTTATGGTACTCCTATTACTATCCAAAATTTCTTAAGTTGGAAGGCCAAGTTTGATACAGAACTCTTGGAAATTTTTTTAAATGAGTGAAAGTAAAAGAACAAGCAGGAAAAAGTAAATTAAGTGGGAAACAGTTGTTCGAAACAGATCATAATCTTGACACAGCTAATACCCAGTTCTTGGAGGATGCTGGATACAGCGTGGAGGTTGATGAGTCACTTGTCCAGAAATTAAATAACTTGGAGCCAGAAGATAAGGGGGATGATCCAGACTACAATCCTGCTGACCTGAGAGTGACTTGACCAACTAGGAAACTATCCTCATCTTAAAGAGGTTTGACTGCAGCAGCATCTGCGTCTATGCTGAGGGTGTGTATTGATTTTCTTTGCTTTTTTTCATAAGAAAAAATAATTTTCGGGAAAAAAAATCTTCTGACAGCTTTTATCATTGAGCTTAATAAACTGACCTTAAAATTTCAACCAATCAGTAAAAATAATGAACTCCAGGTAATGATATGCAGGCTGAAATATTTAAGAGTGAAATGTGCTTATATCTGTCATTTCCTTCCAAGTGAACAAAAAATAAGATCCTTGAAATCAATAGCAGAGAGGATGAATAAACGGAAAATTGCATGATAAGGCAGATAAAGTAAAATCTTAACTGTAGAAATTAGGTGTTGAACATTTGGGTGTCACTGTACAATTCTTTAAACTTTTAAGTGTGAACATTTTCAGAATTAAGTAAAAGCCTCACCAGATTGTGAATCACTATACTGTACTTATATTGTACATCAACTATACTTCAGTAAATAATGAGTATAGAAACAATTCCTCCATCCAAAACTTCATTAGATGCAGATAAAGTGATTTATAGAGAAAAATGTATAGTTCTAAATATTTATATGACAAAAGAAAAGTTAAAAAAAATTGCTCAGCTAAGTTTCCAGTTCAAAAACTAAAGAAAAAAAACAAACACAATAACCTTGAAGAAAGAGAAAGAGTGGCAGTAATAAAAATGGAGGGAGAAAGCAATTGAATACAACAGAGATGGTAAAAAGACAAGAGACGTTTCTTTAATCATCTATGCTGCTAAGTCGCTTCAGTCGTGTCCGACTCTGTGCAACCCCATAGAAGGCAGCCCACCAGGCTCCCCTGTCCCTGGGATTCTCCAGGCAAGAACACCGGAGTGGGTTGCCATTTCCTTCTCCAATGCATGAAAATGAAAAGTAAAAGTGAAGTCACTCAGTCATGTCTGACTCTTTACAACCCCATGGGCTATAGCCTACCAGGCTCCTCCACCCTTGGGATTTTCCAGGCAAGAGTACTGGAGGGGTGCCATCGCCTTCTCCGTTAATCGTCTATTCAGTTCAGTTCAATCGCTCAGTCATGTCCAACTCTTTGCGACCCCATGAATCGTAGCACGTCAGGCCTCCCTGTCTATCACCAACTCCTGGAGTTCACTCAGACTCAGGTCCATCGAGCCAGTCATGCCATCCAGCCATCTCATCCTCTGTTGTCCCCTTCTCCTCCTGCCCCCAATCCCTCCCAGCATCAGAGTCTTTTCCAATGAGTCAACTCTTTGCATGAGGTGGCCAAAGTACTGGAGTTTCAGCTTTAGCATCATTCCTTCCAAAGAAATCCCAGGGCTAATCGTCTATACGCCAATACAAAATAACAAGTTAAAAATTTTTAAAAAGACAAAAGAAAGTTCTTTGAAATAAACTAATAAAACAAGCAAAACTAGCAGAATTGATTGATCAAGAGGAAAAAGAGAGAAGGCAAGAAAACAATCTTTAAAAAGAGGGATTAAAAAAAATGGAAAGAGTCGCTCAGTTCAGTTCAGTTGCTCAGTCGAGTCCAACTCCTTGCGACCCCATGGACTATATAGCCTGTCAGGTTTCTCTCCATCCATGGGATTTACTAGGCAAAAATACAGGAGTGGGTAGCCATTCCCTTCTCCAGGGGATCTCCCCCACCCAGGAATTGAACCCCAGTTTCCTGCTTTGCAAGCAGATTCTTTATTGTCTGAGCCACCAGGGAAGATGGATTAAGTTATAGCCTGGCTATCACTAACCCTTACAGTGCCTTTGTGATAATTAGGAAAAGGTTTCGCCTGCGGGGGGGCTTCTCTGATCGCTCAGTCGGTAAAGAATCCTCAGGGACCTGGGTTGGGAAGATCCCCTGGAGAAGGGAAAGGATACCCACTCCAGTATTCTGGCCCGGAGAACTCCATGGACTGTATAGTTCATGGGGTCGCAAAGAATCAGACACGACTGAGCAACTTTCATTTTGCCTGTGGGTGGCTGCAACCCTAACCTAGGGCTTGCCACTTGGAAAGCTGGATGCAGGCTGCTCCCACTCACTCTTTGTCCAGATAAGCTCCTGGAGAAAACCACCTACACAACCATATTGTCCGTACTGGATCAGTTTAAAAAGCTGTGAGACAATATGAAGAACTTTGTGCCAACTAATCTGACCATTTATACAAATGATTAGTTCCCATTAAAAATGCAATTTACCCAGTTATATCAAGGAGACATAGACAACCTGAATAAACCTATAACCATTAAAGAAATTAAAGCAGTAGTTACAAGATCTGCTTACAAAAAGAGTGAAACTTTCCCCCCCTATATTCTGCTGCTGCTGCTGCTGCTGCTGCGTCACTTCAGTTGTGTCCGACTCTGTGCGACCCCATAGACGGCAGCCCACCAGGCTCTCCCGTCCCTGGGATTCTCCAGGCAAGAACACTGGAGTGGGTTGCCATTTCCCTCTCCAGTGCATGAAAGTGAAAAGTGAAAGGGAAGTCGCTCAGTCCTGTCCAACTCTTGGCGACCCCATGGACTGCAGCCTACCAGGCTCCTCCGTCCATGGGATTTTCCAGGCAAGAGTACTGGAATGGGGTGCCATTGCCTTCTCCGCCCCTATATTCTAGCATAATTAAACATCATTGGAATCATCTCTTTGCTAAAATATAGATGTGATGCAGCTGTGAAACCATGTGGTTCTGGTGCTCTCTTTAAGAGTAAATCTGTAACAATCGTCCTGACCTCTTTTGTGATAACTCCTCTTTTTCTTTTCTGTTTCTTCATAGGTCAGTTTCAGTAACTTTTTTCCTTTGAAATATCCATTTCCTCTAGTTGTCACATTTGTTGCCATATAGTTGAACAAAGCTTTCAACCTCTTTTGTGTTTGTGAATGTATCTCTTTTCTTTTTCCTAACCATGATATTTTTGCTCTCTTTCTTTCCCCCTAACCAGATTTATGAGATATTCATGTATTTCACTGGTCTTTTCAAATAATTAACACTTGAACTTATTTTTTTCCTCTCTACTATGCTTTTTGTTTTCTAATTCATTATTTTTTTGTTATTGTCTTTATTGTTTCTCTCCACTTTGGGTCTATTTTGTCGTTCTTTTTCTAGTTTCATATAGTGGCAATGAATTTTTTTAAAAAAATCTTTCATAGTGAAATATTTAAGGCTATGCATTTCCTTCTGCAATAGGGAGTTCATGATCTAAGCCACAGTCAGCTCCCGGTCTTGTTTTCGCTGACTATATAGAGCTTCTCCATCTTTGGCTGCAAAGAATATAATCAATCTGATTTTGGTGTTGAGCATCCGGTGATGTCCATGTGTAGAGTCTTCTCTTGTGTTGTTGGAAGAGGGTGTTTGCTATGACCAGTGCATTCTCTTGGCAAAACTCTATTAGCCTTTGCCCTGCTTCATTCCGTACTCCAAGGCCAAATTTGCCTGTTACTCCAGGTGTTTCTTGACTTCCTACTTTTGCATTCCAGTCCCCTATATTGAAAAGGACATCTTTTTTGGGTATTAGTTCTAAAAGTTCTTGTAGGCCTTCATAGAACCATTCAACTTCAGCTTCTTCAGTGTTACTGGTTGGAGCATAGGCTTGGATTACTGTGGTATTGAATGGTTTGCCTTGGGCACGAACAGAGATCATTCTGTCATTTTTGAGATTGCATCCAAGTACTGCATTTCAGACTCTTTTGTTGACCGTGATGGCTACTCCATTTCTTCTAAGGGATTTCTGCCCACAGTAGTAGATATAATGGTCATCTGAGTTAAATTCACCCATTCCAGTCCATTTTGGTTCACTGATTCCTAGAATGTAGACGTTCACCCTTGCCATCTCTTGTTTGACCACTTCCAACTTGCCTTGATTCATGGACCTGACGTTCCAGGTTCCTATGCAATATTGCTCTTTACAGCATCGGACCTTGCTTCTATCACCAGTCACATCCACAACTGGGTATTGTTTTTGCTTTGGCTCCATCCCTTCATTCTTTCTGGAGTTATTTCTCCACTGATCTCCAGTAGCATATTGGGCACCTACCGACCTGGGGAGTTCCTCTTTCAGTATCCTATAATTTTGCCTTTTTATACTGTACATGGGGTTCTCAAGGCAAGAATACTGAAGTGGTTTCCCATTCCCTTCTCCAGTGAACCACATTCTGTCAGACAAGAGACAGGGATCAAGATCATCCCCAAGAAAAAGAAATGCAAAAAAGCAAAATGGCTGTCTGAGGAGGCCTTACAAATAGCTGTGAAAAGAAGAGAAGCGAAAAGCAAAGGAAAAAAGAAAAGATATAAGCATCTGAATGCAGAGTTCCAAAAAATAGCAAGGAGAGATAAGAAAGCCTTCCTCAGCGATCAATGCAAAGAAATGAAGGAAAACAACAGAATGGGAAAGACTAGAGATCTCTTCAAGAAAATTAGAGATACCAAGGGAACATTTCATGCAAAGATGGGCTTGATAAAGGACAGGAATGGTATGGACCTAACAGAAGCAGAAGATATTAAGAAGAGGTGGCAAGAATACACAGAGGAACTGTACAAAAAAGATCTTCACGACCCAGATAATCACGATGGTGTGATCACTCATTTAGAGCCAGACATCCTGGAATGTGAAGTCAAGTGGGCCTTAGAAAGCATCACTACGAACAAAGCTAGTGGAGGTGATGGAATCCCAGTTGAGCTATTTCAAATCCTGAAAGATGATGCTGTGAAAGTGCTGCACTCAATATGCCAGCACATTTGGAAAACTCAGCAGTGGTCACAGGACTGGAAAAGGTCAGTTTTCATTCCAATCCCAAAGAAGGGCAATGCCAAAGAATGCTCAAACTACCACACAATTGCACTCATCTCACATGCTAGTAAAATAATGTTCAAAATGCTCCAAGCCAGGCTTCAGCAATACGTGAACCGTGAACTTCCAGATGTTCAAGCTGGTTTTAGAAAAGGCAGAGGAACCAGAGATCAAATTGCCAACATCCACTGGATCATGGAAAAAGCAAGAGAGTTCCAGAAAAACATCTATTTCTGCTTTATTGACTGTGCCAAAGCCTTTGACTGTGTGGATCACAATCAACTGTGGAAAATTCTGAAAGAGATGGGAATACCAGACCACCTGACCTGCCTCTTGAGAAACCTATATGCAGGTCAGGAAGCAACAGTTAGAACTGGACATGGAACAACAGACTGGTTTCAAATAGGAAAAGGAGTACATCAAGGCTGTATATTGTCACCCTGCTTATTAACTTCTATGCAGAGTACATCATGAGAAACGCTGGACTGGAAGAAGCACAAGCTGCAATCAAGATTGCTGGGAGAAATATCAATAACCTCAGATATGCAGATGACACCACCCTTATGGCAGAAAGTGAAGAGGAATTCAAAAGCCTCTTGATGAAAGTGAAAGAGGAGAGTGAAAAAGTTGGCTTAAAGCTCAACATTCAGAAAACGAAGATCATGGCATCTGGTCCTATCACGTCATGGGAAATAGATGGGGAAACAGTGGAAACAGTGTCAGATTTTATTTTGAGGGGGATCCAAAGAGGTTAAAGCATCTGCCTACAAGGTGGGAGACCCGGGTTCAATCCCTGGGTCGGGAAGATCCCCTGGAGAAGGAAATGGCAACCCACTCCAGTATTCTTGCCTGGAGAATCCCATGGACAGAGGAGCCTGGAGGTTACAGTCCACCGGGTGGAAAAGAGCTGGACGGGACTAAGTGACTTCACTTTCACTTTTACTTTCAAAATCACTGTAGATGGTGATTGCAGCCATGAAATTAAAAGACACTTACTCCTTGGAAGGAAAGTTATGACCAACCTAGATAACATATTCAAAAGCAGAGACATTACCTTGCCAACAAAGGTCCATCTAGTCAAGGCTATGGTTTTTCCAGTGGTCATGTATGGATGTGAGAGTTGGACTGTGAAGAAAGCTGAGCGCTGAAGAATTGATGTTTTTGAACTGTGGTGTTGGAGAAGACTCTTGAGAGTCCTTTGGACTGCAAAGTGATCCAACCAGTCCATTCTAAAGGAGATCAGTCCTGGGTGTTCTTTGGAAGGACTGATGCTAAAGCTGAAACTCCAATACTTTGGCCACCTCATGTGAAGAGTTGACTCATTGGAAAAGACTCTGATGCTGGGAGGGATTGGGGGCAGGAGAAGAAGGGGACAACAGAGGATGAGATGGCTGGATGGCATCACCAACTTGATGGGCGTGAGTTTGGGTAAACTCCAAGCATTGGTGATGGACAGGGAGGCCTGGCGTGCTGTGATTCATGGAGTTGCAGAGTTGAACACGGCTGAGCGACTGAACTGATTTCCTCTGCTGTGTCCTATAGGATTTTATATATAATTTTTTTCATTGTTTTCTAGATTATCACTTTGTTTTTAAGAATTTTACAAATAAAATAATTATTAAATTAGAAAGAATCAAGGGCCTTAATTCTAAGTAGTTACAGTCTAGACATAATTGTATTTCAAAATGAAACAAATTAATCACTAATAATTTTAGCTCTTTCCTAAAATTATTAACTTGATTTATACATACACATACACACACACACAAACATTCTCTAGACCTGTCTTTTCTGTAACCCCTCAGAAACCATGATGTATTAAGAATAGCAACAGTAAACTAATTGTATACACCGGGGTAAACAGGCCTGAAGGATTTCACCCTTGCAATAACGAAGAGTTTTCCTATAGAAATTCCAATTTAAAGTGTTATTCTAAATAAATAAATAAAGTGTTATTCTGTGATTTAAATAAGTCTTGATTTAGGACTGTAAACCTGAGTTAATCTAGCTTATTTTTAGCACACTTGGTATCTATCCCAATAACAGACTAGCTGTTTAGCCTAATAACAGATAGGCGTTCCCTGAGGCTTCCTTCGTGGCTCAGCGGTAAAGGAAACTGCCTTGCAGATGCAGGAGACGCACGTTCCATCCCTAGGTCAGGAAAATCCCCTGGAGAAGGAAACAGCAGCCCACTCCAGTGTTCTTGCCTGGGAAATCCCACCGACAGAGGAGCCTTGTGCGCTACAGTCCATGGGGTCGCAAGAGAGTCAGACACGACTTAGTGACTAAACAACAATTTCCTGAGGCTAGCCGTGTTTCCTAATTAATCCTCATTTCAATTTTTATTTCCTCTTGATCCAAAGATGATTAAGGCACGTGCTGCTTTTCTTCTTGTTGTTGTTTTTTTTTCTTATTTTGTATTTCTTACACATTTTTATTTTGGAAAAAAGTGAAAATTGTACAAATTGTAGAGCTTTTCCTGTTTTTGAGTAATCTGAGAGTAAATTGCTGTTACCCACCGCTCCTGAATACTTTAGCAGATGTTTTCCAAAATAAGGACATTCTCTTACATAACTCCAATTCAAAACAAATTAGCATTGATACATAAATACCATTTAATTCTCAGGCTCCTTTCCCGAGTCTCTAGTTATCCCCCAAAGATCCAGATCTCAATTATACATCGTATTTTGTTGTCCTATCTCTTTAGTCTTATTCATCAAGAACAGTTCTTCACTCTTTGCTTGACATTCCTAACCTTGACATTTTAAAAGATTACAAGTCTGTTATTTCATATCCATCAATTTGGGTTTGCTGAAGTTTCCTCGTGACTGGGTTCAGATTATGCATCTTCGGTTGGAATGGTATAAAAGAGATGAAGCATTTCTCTCATTGCATCCTCTCAGGTGGTGCAAGATGTCAAACATTCCCTCCCAGTACTGATAATGTCTGCTTCTGTTGCTTGATTAAGATAGTGTCTACCAGGAATCTCCACTGTGAAGTTATTTTTTTTTTTAGTAATTAATAAGTATTTTGTGGAGAGGTATTTGAAATTGTAAATATCCTATTCCTCATTGTACATTCAATTCATTTACATCACTATAGACTTGTGGTTTCCTATTCTAGTCCATGAACAATAGTCTGTTACTATCATTATCTCCATTAAGCCATGAATGATTAAACAAAATGTAGTATACACATACAATAAAATGTTATTTGGCAATAAAAAGGAATGAAGTTTTGATACATGCCACAGCATGGATAAACTTTAAAAATATTATTTTATGAAATAACCCAGACACAAAAGGACATGTATTATATGATCCCATTTACTTTAAATGTCCAGAGTAGGCTGATCAATAGCAACATCAAGATTACTGATCATCAGAGACTGGGGAGAAGGCGAAACAGGGAGTGACTACTATTAGGGTTATGGCTTCTTTTTAGGGGGATGAGAGTCTCTGGAATTAGTGCTGGTGTTTGCACAACTCTGTGGATATACTAAAACCATTGAATTGTAAACTTCAAAATCGGTGAATTTTATGGTATGTGAATTATATTTTGATAAAGTTGTTATTTTGAAAAATAAAGTAAATCTGCCCTTTTTCACAGGAGATTGTAAGGAAAACTGCTTGTTTAAACTCTTACTGCTAAGCAGGAAAAAAAGTTCCTTTCCTCAAAATTTATACCCTCAATCTAGCCCTTTAATCTATAAAAAAGACACCTACAATTTGTTGGGAGAAAAATAAAGACCTCAGTAGAAAAATAAGCAAAATATATGAATGGGCAGTTCACAAAAGAGAAATATAATTGCCCCCAAAATGAATAAAACCACTAAAAGATGATCATCAACACACATTGGATTGTGGTTTTGCTTTCATTAAAAGAGACAAGCATTTTCAATACCAGATTCCTTCCTGTCTCTATACTCATTTTCTCCATAATTCCCTATAATTGGCTTCTACCTCTACACTTGACTGGAAATGCCCTTGGTCTCACTATGTCTCTCTCTATCTGAACACTATACACTATTACTCTCCCTAGAACTTTCCAAAGCTCTTGGCCTCTAGCCTTTCCTTCCTCAAGTGCTCCTCCCAAGCTTCCTCAAGTGTCATTCCTGCTGCCCTGGACCACTTCTTCGTCTCTTCACTAACTATCCCCTTCCTTTTTCTGCCCTCTATCTTCAGCCAACTGTAAGTGGACACTTCTATTGGGGCTGGTGGGTGGGTGAAGGCTGCTCAGGATCTGAGAATGTCCAATCTAAAGAATCTTCTATGAAGCAGACCCTACTTTTCACTACAGAAGCTGAAAATGCCAGATACTTGCTCTCCCAGCCCTCTCTGGAAGCTGAGTGCTGGCCTTGACCTAGGCTGGGTCAAACAGACACAGCTATTTTAGACTTTGACTCTGGAGTTATTGGTGAAAAGCGGCAGAGTCAATGGAACAGCGTTCCTGGCAGCAGCAGCTTCCTGTTTCTATGGCAACTGTGGCAACAGTGCCAAGCTCAGGTCCCTGCCTGATGGTGTCAACAGTGTGAGGTGTGACATCTAGCGGACAGTGGTGTCCTCACCAGACACCATTTATGGAGTGGTTTTGGCTGTGGTGATAGCTGTTTAGGCTCTGAGCCTGGTTTTCCAGCTTTCCCAGTGATTCTATGAGCTATTTTAGCTTAACTTAAAATCAGAGTCTATTTCCATTGCTTGCAACACAGAACTCTGACAAATATAGCTTTTTAGAAGGCTGTCCTCAGTTCTCTCTTTTTCTACCCCACCTAAAACCACACTTTTCTCTATATTTTCCGTTTCTATTGCATTATTAAAGAATCTGTGCGATTTAGCACATTATCATTTGCTGTACTTAAAATTTTCATTTTCATATGTTGTTTATGCATATTTATAAACCTTGTTGAGCCTTTAAATTAAGTCTCTCCAACCACATCATGAACCATGAGAACAATTAAAGGTGAGTAAGGCTGTAGCCTTACATATTTGTTGATGGGAATGGGACAAACTGAAGATAGAATGGTGAATGGCTGACAGGCCCAAAGTCCTTGAGTAGTTGAAAGGAAAAGAGATCTTTCTTTCTTTTTTTATTTTTTGGACCACACCATTTTTCTGTGGGATCTTAGTTCCCCGACCAGTGATTGAACCAGGGCCCTCAGCAATGAAAGCAAGGAGTCCCAACCACAGGACCACCAGGGAATTCCCAAAATGAGATCTAGTACTCAAGTCAAGGGTTTGATCCCTGGGTCGGGAAGATCCTCTGGAGAAGGAAATAGCAATCTACTCCAGTATTTTTCCCTGGGAAATCCCACGGACAAAGGAGCCTGGTGGGCTACAGTCCATGAGGTCGCAAAAGAGTTGGACATGACTTAGCAACTAAACAACAATAGCTCGAGTCAAGGAGTTGGCCTTGGGAGCAGAGGAGGGGGGCAAGCAGAGTGTATGGGTATAGATGCTGTCAGTGTAGGTGGTTGGTGGTTGGTGGTTGCCTTCATTTTCTCTGTAGATTAGGAAGCAGTGTCATCAGCAGAGAATGAGAAGGGGAGAAAGTGTAGGAGGTTGGAGAAGTCACAGGACTGTCATTCAGGATTGCAGTCTGGGGAATAAGGCAACCTCTCAAGAGGTTCACAGT
Organism: Ovis canadensis; assembly: GCF_042477335.2. Taxonomy (NCBI): domain Eukaryota; kingdom Metazoa; phylum Chordata; class Mammalia; order Artiodactyla; family Bovidae; genus Ovis; species Ovis canadensis. The sequence continues at coordinate 32,035,048 of NC_091264.1, forward strand.
ATGGATAATTTTAAGAGACTCAGTTTCCAGATGCTCAATTTACAAATGTTCTCTTCCTAAAATTGATCTGTTTTCTTAACCTTGATGCTGAGAAAGACTGAGGGCAGAAGGAGAAGGGGGCAACAGAGGATGAGACGATTGGATGGCATCACTGACTCAATGGACTTGAGTTTGAGCAAACTCTGGGAGATAGTGAAGGACAGGGAAGCCTGGCGTGCTGCAGTCCATAGGGTTGCAAACAGTCAGACACAACTTAGTGACTGAACAACAACAATAAGATGCCACCTGCCCTTCTTTCTGCCACCTTCTGATGTCGGTGTCAGAAGCTTTCTCTATCTCTTTTATACTTTAATAAAACTTTATTACACAAAAGCTCTGAACAATCAAGCCTCGTCACTGGCCCCAGATTGAATTCTTCTCCCCTGGAGCCCAAGAATCCCGGTGTCTTTTGTGGTTCAGCGGCAACCTTTCATCTTGGGGGCTTGTCCAGGATTCTTTAGAACAAGGTAAGGATGCTTGGAACTCTAGTTCTTTGATCCCCTAGTGAACATGTTTTCTGCTGTACTTTACTAACTCTACAGTGTGCTTGTGTGAATGAATGACATGCCCTGTGAGAAGAAAGTGAAGGAGCCCTGCTTTGCAGTTCCACGGTGACCTCATATGGCTTATGGCAGAAACCCTGTCAGGGGTTTATACCAACCTGCCAATGGGCTTCCCTGGTGGCTCAGATGGTAAAGCGTCTGTCTATAATGCAGAAGACCTGGGTTCAATCCCTGGGTCAGGAAGGTCTCTTGGAGAAGGATATAGCAACCCACTCCAGTATTTTTGCTGGAAAACCCCATGGATGGAGGATACTGGTAGGCTACAGTCCATGGGGTCGCAAAGAGTCAGACACAACTGAGTGACTTCACTTTCTTTCTTTCTGCCTTTCCTCAACTGCCCTTCACCCATTTTACAGAATTCATACTTCTCACAGGCCCAAATCTCCCCATAGTTAGGCAGTGTGACGCAGTGATTATGACCTCCAACTCTGGAATCAGATTTCCTTGAATTCAATCTCAAATCTGCTACTTATCAACTGTGGTAGCCAGTCTCCAAGACAACTTGATTCCTGATATTCCTACCCTTGAGTTGTCCTGTATCTCAGTGATTCAGGTCTGGTCCATGTGACTAATGTATGACTACTGAGGCTAGGTCATAAAAGGGCATTGCGTCTTCTACCTTGTTCTTTTGAATGGTTTGCTCTTGGTGAAGCCAATGAGGCGATTATAAGGACACTCAAGCAACCCTAGGAGAGGTCCATGTGGAGAGAAACTGAGACCTCTGTCTAACAGGCAGCACCCACTCACCCACGACGTGAGTGAACTGCTCGGCAAACAGATTCCCTCATTCCAATAGAGCATTTAGCTACAAGAACCCCAGATAACGTCTGCCTGAAGTCGAATAAACGACTCCCTAGGCAGAATCTCCCACTCAAGCCATTCTTGAATTCCTGACTCACAGAAACTGTGAAAGATAATAAATATTTCTTGTTGTTTTAAGTCACTACATTTGAGGGTAGTTTTTTCCCTCTTTCTGGATTTTTTGTGGGGAGGGGGGTTGTTGTTGTTGTAGTTGTTGTTTTGGCGCACCTAGGGAGGGAACTGGCATTTAGTTTAACCACTCAACTGCAAGGACTAATTTTTACACAGCTGTAGATAACTGTTGCAGAAGGAAATGGCAACCCATTTGAGTATTCTTGCCTGGAGAATCCCATGGATGGAGGAGCTTGGCGGGCTACAGTCCACGGGGTGGCAAAGAGTCAGAGATAACTGAGCAACTTATCACAGATAACTGTAGGGCAGATTACTCAACCTCTTTGAGCCTCAGTTTCCTCATGTGTAAAATAAGAATGATAACACAATAGAACCTGATTCAGGATTGTTATGAGTGTTAAATGAGTTAATATTTGTAAACTGCTTAAAACAAAAATGTAAAATATATAGATTTCTGAAGTTAAACTATATATAGTCTGTTCAACACAGTACTAATACTGGAAGATCTACATCGTTCAATAAGGCAAGAAAAGGAAGTAAAAGGTATACAGACAGGAAAGGAAGAAATAAAACTCTTTCTATTTGCAGATGACCCAATATCTACATAGAAGATCTCAGGGAATCTACAAAAACCCCTAAAGCTAATAAATGAATTCCGTGGAGTTTTAAGATATAAGGTAACTGCACAAAATTCTGTTGCACTTCTATATTCTAGCAATGAACATATAGAAACAAAAATTTAAATATAACGCAAGTTGCAATCACTCAAAAAAGTAGGTATAAGTCTAACAGCTTTTTTGGGTGTTAGTTCTAAAAGGTCTTGTAGATCTTCATAGAACCATTCAACTTCAGCTTCTTCAGCGTTACTGGTTGGGGCATAGACTTGGATTACTGTGATTATGGTTTGCCTTGGGCACGAACAGAGATCATTCTGTCATTTTTGAGATTGCCTCCAAGTACTGCATTTCGGACTCTTTTGTTGACCATGATGGCTACTCCATTTCTTCCAAGGTATTCCTGCCCACAGTAGTAGATATAATGGTCATCCAGTTAAATTCACCCATTCCAGTCCATTTTAGTTCACTGATTCCTAGAATGTCGGCATTCACTCTTGCCATCTCCTGTTTGACCACTTCCAATTTGCCTTGATTCATGGACCTAACATTCCAGGTTCCTATGCAATATTGTTCTTTACAGCATCGGACCTTGCTTCTATCACCAGTCACATCCACATCTGGTATTTTTTTTGCTTTGGCTCCATCCCTTCAGTGTTTCTGGAGTTATTTCTCCACTGATCTCCAGTAGCATATTGGGCACCTACCGACCAAGTCTATGCCCCAACCAGTAATGCTAAAGAAGCTGAAGTTGAATGGTTCTATGAAGATCTACAAGACCTTTTAGACTAATACCCAAAAAAGATGTCCTTTTCATAATAGGGGACTGGAATGCAAAAGTAGGAAGTCAAGAAACACCTGGGGTAACAGGCAAATTTGGCCTTGGAATATGGAATGAAGCAGGGCAAAGGCTAATAGAGTTTTGCCAAGAGAATGCACTGGTCATAGCAAACACCCTCTTCCAACAACACAAGAGAAGACTCTACACATGGACATCACCAGATGCTCAACACCAAAATCAGATTGATTATATTCTTTGCAGCCAAAGATGGAGAAGCTCTATACAGTCAGCAAAAACAAGACTGGGAGCTGACTGTGGCTCAGATCATGAACTCCTTATTGCCAAACTCAGATTTAAATTGAAGAAAGTAGGGAAAACCACTAGACCATTCAGGTATGACCTAAGTCACATCCCTTATGATTATACAGTGGAAGTGAGAAATAGATTTAAGGGCCTAGATCTGATAGACAGAGTGCCTGATGAACTATGGACTGAGGTTCGTGACACTGTATAGGAGACAGGGATCAAGACCATCCCCATGGAAAAGAAATGCAAAAAAGCAAAATGGCTGTCTGGGGAGGCCTTACAAATAGCTGTGAAAAGAAGAGAAGAGAAAAGCTTCTCTTCTGAGAGAAAAGGAAAGATATAAGCATCTGAATGCAGAGTTCCAAAGAATAGCAAGAAGAGATAAGAAAGCCTTCCTCAGCGATCAATGCAAAGAAATGGAGGAAAACAACAGAATGGGAAAGACTAGAGATCTCTTCAAGAAAATTAGAGATACCAAGGGAACATTGCATGCAAAGATGGGCTTGATAAAGGACAGGAATGGTATGGACCTAACAGAAACAGAAGATATTAAGAAGAGGTGGCAAGAATACACAGAACTGTACAAAAAAGATCTTCACGACCCAGATAATCACGATGGTGTGATCACTCACCTAGAGCCAGACATCCTGGAATGTGAAGTCAAGTGGGCCTTAGAAAGCATCACTACGAACAAAGCTAGTGGAGGTGATGGAATCCCAGTTGAGCTATTTCAAATCCTGAAAGATGATGCTGTGAAAGTGCTGCACTCAATATGCCAGCACATTTGGAAAACTCAGCAGTGGTCACAGGACTGGAAAAGGTCAGTTTTCATTCCAATCCCAAAGAAAGGCAATGCCAAAGAATGTTCAAGCTACCACACAATTGCACTCATCTCACATGCTAGTAAAATAATGTTCAAAATGCTCCAAGCCAGGCTTCAGCAATACGTGAACCGTGAACTTCCAGATGTTCAAGCTGGTTTTAGAAAAGGCAGAGGAACCAGAGATCAAATTGCCAACATCCACTGGATCATGGAAAAAGCAAGAGAGTTCCAGAAAAACATCTATTTCTGCTTTATTGACTGTGCCAAAGCCTTTGACTGTGTGGATCACAATCAACTGTGGAAAATTCTGAAAGAGATGGGAATACCAGACCACCTGACCTGCCTCTTGAGAAACCTATATGCAGGTCAGGAAGCAACAGTTAGAACTGGACATGGAACAACAGACTGGTTTCAAATAGGAAAAGGAGTACGTCAAGGCTGTATATTGTCACCCTGCTTATTAACTTCTATGCAGAGTACATCATGAGAAACGCTGGACTGGAAGAAGCACAAGCTGCAATCAAGATTGCCGGGAGAAATATCAATAACCTCAGATATGCAGATGACACCACCCTTATGGCAGAAAGTGAAGAGGAACTGAAAAGCCTCTTGATGAAAGTGAAAGAGGAGAGTGAAAAAGTTGGCTTAAAGCTCAACATTCAGAAAACGAAGATCATGGCATCTGGTCCTATCACGTCATGGGAAATAGATGGGGAAACAGTGGGAACAATGTCAGACTTTATTTTGAGGGGCTCCAAAATCACTGTAGATGGTGACTGCAGCCATGAAATTAAAAGACTGTTACTCCTTGGAAGGAAAGTTATGACCAACCTAGATAACATATTCAAAAGCAGAGACATTACCTTGCCAACAAAGGTCCGTCTAGTCAAGGCTATGGTTTTTCCAGTGGTCATATATGGATGTGAGAGTTGGACTGTGAAGAAAGGTAAGCGCTAGAGAATTGATGCTTTTGAACTGTGGTGTTGAAGAAGACTCTTGAGAGTCCCTTGGACTGCAAAGTGATCCAACCAGTCCATTCTAAAGGAGATCAGTCCTGGGTGTTCTTTGGAAGGACTGATGCTAAAGCTGAGACTCCAATACTTTGGCCACCTCATGCGAAGAGTTGACTCATTGGAAAAGACTCTGATGCTGGGAGGGATTGGCGGCAGGAGGAGAAGAGGACGACAGAGGATAAGATGGCTGGATGGCATCACCGACTCAATGGATGTGAGTCTGAGTGAACTCCGGGAGTTGGTGATGGACAGGGAGGCCTGGCGTGCTGCAGTCCATGGGGTCACAAAGAGTTGGACACGACTGAGCGACTGAACTGAACTGAAGTCTAACATAACATGTACAGGACTTGTATGCTAAATACTCTAAAACACTGACGAAAGAGATCACAGAAGATCTAAATGAATGGAGAGATGTACTGTTTTCATGGGTTAGAAGACTTAACGTAGTAAAGATGTCAATTCTTCCCAAACTGGTATACAAGTTTAACATAATTCTCACCAAAAAGCAAATATTTTTTAATGTATACAAGAGTATTCTAAAACTCATATGGAAAGGCAAAGGGATTAGAATAGTTAAAATAATTTTGAAAAAGGAGAATAATTGGAAGGAATCAATCTACTTCAAGACATATTATATAGCCACGGTTATCAAGAATGTGTGGTATCAACAGGACAGTCTTTTTCTAAAGGCTTTCTTTTACTATATATTTATGTATAGGAGAAGAAAATGGCAACCCGCTCCAGTATTCTTGCCTGGAGAATTCCATGGACGTTGGGGCCTGGCGGGCTGCAGTTCATGAGGTTGCAAAGAATCAGACATGACTGAGCACATGCGCATGCACACGTGCAGACACACACACATACATACATGTATACACACATACGTACATACAGGTACATATGCATATGTTTTGGCCTTGCCAAGCAGCGTGCAGGACTTTAGTTCTCTGGCCAGGGACTGAGCCCACGTCGTCCTGTAGTGGAATCACAGAGTCTTAACCACTGGACCACCAGGGAAGTCCAGAAGGACAGTTTTTCAACAAACAATGCTGGAGCGACTGGATATACATAGGGAAAAAAGTAAAAATTGAATCTCAATATAAATCTCACACTTTAAACCAAAATTGACTCAAAATGTATCACAGATTTAAAGGTAGAATATGAAATTAATAAACTTCTAGAAGAAAGCACAGGAGAAAAATCTTTGGGTCCTAGGGCCTGGAGAAGAGTTGTTAAACTTGATACCAAAAACGTGCTCCACAAAGAAAAAAGATCGATAAATTGGAATTCATCAATTTAAAAACTTTTGCTCTGTGAAAAGCCATCAAGAGAATGAGAAAACAAGCTGGGAAGAAATATTTGCAAACCACATATCTTACAAAAAATACTACTATCTAAAATATATAACTAGCTGACTCATTTGAAAAGACCCCGATGCTGGGAAAGATTGAAGGCGGGAGGAGAAGGGGATGAGACGGTTGGATGGCATCACCGACTCAATGGACATGGGTTTGAGTAAACTCTGGGAGTTGGTGACGGACAGGGAGGCCTGGCATGCTGCAGTCCATGGGGCCAGAAAGAGTCGGACATGAGTGAGTAACTGAACTGAACTGAACTGTACAGTAAAAAAACAAATAACCCACTAGAAAGTGGGCAGAAAGCATGAGCAGCTATTTCACCAAAGAGGATATACAGGTGACAAGTATATCAGAAAAAATGTTCAACATCACTAGCCAACAAGGAAATGCAAATTAAGACTCTCATGAGAGGAGAGGGAAATCCCTGGTGGTTCAGTGGTTAGGACTCCACCCTTCCGCTGCAGGGGGCAAGGGGTTCCTTGTTTAGGGAACTAAGATCCTCCAAGCCACACAATGTGACCCCCCAAAAAAAAATTGGGCCTGTTAGAACAGCTAATTTTTTTAAAATGACAATTCCTAACACTAGTGATGATGCAGAAAAACTGCATTTCCAAATGTCTCATACATTGTTAATGAGAAAATAAAATGGTATAGTCACTCTGGAAAATAGTTTGGCAGTTATTCAAAAAAACAAAGCATGTATTTACCATATAAGACAGGCTTCCCAGGTAGTGCAGTGGTAAAGAATTCATCTAACAAAGCTGCAGACGCAGGAGACAGGGGTTTGGTCCCTGGGTCAGAAAGATCCCCTGGAGTAGGAAATGGCAACCCACTGAAGTATTCTTGCCTGGAAAATTCCATGGACAGAGGAGTCTATCAGGCTGCAATCCATGGGGTTGCAGAGTGGGATACGACTAGCGACTGAACACACACACACACGCGCACACACACACACACCCCATATAATACAGCAATCACACTCCTATATGCTTATCCCTCCCAAATTGCAATTTTCACCCACGTAAAACTGATGCATGACCGTTCATAGCAGCTTCATTTGTAATAGCCAAAAACTGAAAACAACTCAGATGTCCCCCTGTAGGTGAATGGTAAAACAAACCGTGGTACATCCATATCATGGAGTACTATTCAACATTAAAAAGGGACAAATGATACATAAAATAGCTTGGGTGGATCTCAAGGGCATTATGCTGAATGAAAAAGAAAACAATCTCAAAATGTCACATGACTTCATTTGTAAAACATTCTCAAAATGACAAAATTACAGAGGTAGAAAGTTAATTACCAGAAATTAAGGACAGCAATTGGGGGTGCAGTGACTATAAAGAGTATCAGGAGAGATATCTTTTTGATAAGTAAGTGGTTTTGTATCTTGGTTGCAAAGCTGGTTACACAAATCTACACTTGATAAAATGATATGAAACTTTACATGCATATAGTACCAACCTGTTTCCTGGTTTTGATATTGTACTATAGTTATGGAAAATGTAGCCGTGGGGGTGGGAGAACTGAATGAAGGATACAGGGGATTTCTCTGTATATCCTTTGCAACATCTTGTGAATCTATAATTATTTCAAAATAAAAAATGGAAAAAAAATCAACAGAAAAACATGATTTAATTCCCTAGTGTATAAAACTTTGTGGAACAAGAACAAAAGCATCCTGTTTACTCAGGGTTCTAGGTTGGACTTGCTGCCTCTTTCTGACTTATACAGTAGGTGCTATGTATCCACATATGCCAAACCCCAGATACAGAGGGCTGAGGGCACAATGCCATTTTATACCAGGGACTTGGGCCTCCTTGGGTTTTAGAATCCATGGCAATCCTGGAACCAATGCCCTGCAGATGAGAGGGATGATTGCATTTGTTTCTGTCGTGGGCAAGCATGATTACGAACAGGGTATTTTGGCCCATGGTGAGGTGTTCTAAATTCAGATATGTTGTGGAGTGTGGTTGCACAGATGGTAATTTTTACCCACCCATCTCCCCTCTTCTGCTCCCTGACTACCATCAAAGACCCTCCAGAGTGGAGGTCCTGTGAGAACAGAACAAAGAGAATGCAGGCAAGAAATACAGCAGATGACGTCACCTCATTTCATTCAAGAGTAAATTCATGGCAAGAGGGCATATATTCTCAATCTATTCAGCATTAAACTTCAGAGTGAGGTGTTGTCATCACAAGGCCATTACTAATCTGTGTGTTTTATTTGTTTAAGATTCATTGATTCTTATTTATTCTGTTTTTGGCTGTGCTGGATCTTCATTGCTGTGCTTGGGCTTTCTCTAGCTGCGGCGAGCTGGGGCTGCTCTCTAGCTGCGGTGTGCGGACTTCTCAACACGGTGGCTTCTCGTGCTGTGGAGCATAAGCTCCGGATGCCCAGGCGTCACTAGTTGTGGCTCGTGGGCTCTAGAGAGTGAGGGCGCAGTAGTTGTGGCGCAGAGGCTTAGTTGCCCTTTCGGCATGTGGCATCTTCCCAGATCAGGGACCCAGCCCGTGTCCTTGCATTGACAGGTGGGTTTTTACCCACTGGGCCACCAGGGAAGCCCAATTAACTTGCTTATTTTAATTGGAAGGTGAACTATTTGACAAAGGGAACTGCCTTTGCCAGTATATTGAATGAGTTTAAAAGTACACTACAAGATCCGGACCAAAAAAAAAATGTATGTTTAACATGTGTCAGGGAATTCCCCAGCGGTCCAGTGGTTAGGACTTCACGCATTCACTGCCAAGGACCCACATATAAAGACAAGTATACATATATATATATATATATATATATATATATATATAAAGATAAACACATTGTAATGTAAATATTTAAATTGTTCAGTATATTATGATGGTTTTACATCTTTAAAATAGACTATCTTGCTGGGAGAAACTGCCCCAGCAAGATAATAACTTGCCTGGGGTTCCCAGGTGGCTCAGTGGTCAAGAATTCACCTTCAAAGCAGGAAACCTGGGTTCGATTCCTGGGTCAGGAAAAGCCACTGGAGAAGGAAATGGCAATCCACTCCAGAATTCTTGCCTTGGAAAATTCCATAGACAGAGGAACCTGGCAGGCCACACAGTCCATGGGGTTGCAAAAGAGTCAGACGTGACTTGGCAACTAAATAACAACAAATAACTTGCTTACAAGCACACCTTTCATATGCAAACCAATTAATCCAGGGTTTATATCCTCAGTTACCTTCTTATCTAACTCTCACACACCAAACCAATATTTCCCCTACCCTAAATCATGTCAGGTCTAAATGCAAGCTAACTGGAGACTAATCCTACAGCTTACCGCACACCAAAATTATTCAAACTAGCCAATCTTAAACTGCTCTTCTTTATCTTGCTCTTCCTTGCCTTTCCCATGGAAATCCATATAAGGGCCATGGATATGCTTGGCCCTCTCTCCTGTTCAACATTAGAGCCACCAGGGAAGCCCCTTATTATCCATCAGGGAAATGCAAATTAAAACCAAAATGAGATACCATCTCACACCCATTAGTATGGCTAAAATAAAAAAAGAAAGAAAATAACAAATGTTGTCCAGGATGTGAGGAAATAGGAAATCTTAGACACTAGGAATGTAAAATGGTACAGCAACTTTGGAAAACAGTTTATCAGTTTTTTAAAAAGATAAACATAAATTTACCATAATACTTAGCAATGTCATAATTAGGTATTTACCCTAGAGAAATGAAGGGGCTTCCCAGGTAGCTGCTGCTGCTGCTAAGTCGCTTCAGTCATGTCCAACTCTGTGCGACCCCATAGACGGCAGCCCACCAGGCTTCCCCGTCCCTGGGATTCTCCAGGCAAGAACACTGGACTGGGTTGTCATTTCCTTCTCCAATGCATGAAAGTAAAAAGTGAAAGTGAAGTCGCTCAGTTGTGTCAAACTCTTAGTGACCCCATGGACTGCGGCCTACCAGGCTCCTCCATCCATGGATTTTCCAGGCAAGAGTACTGGAGTGGGGTGCCACTCCAGTGGTAAAAACACCCGCCTGCCAGTGTAGGAGACATAAGAGACTAGGGTTGGATCCCTGGGTCGGCAAGATGCCCTGGAGCAGGGCATGGCAACCTGCTCCAGCATTCTTGCCTGGAGAATCCCATGGACAGAGGAGCCTGACATACTACCATTCATACGGTTGTAAACAGTCAGACACAACTGAAGTGACTTAGCACGCATGCAGAGTAGAGAAGTGAAAACCAATGTTCACACAAACACTTTTACAAGAATATTTATATTAGTGTTATTCATAATAGCCAAAACTGGAAACAGCCCAGATTTCTTCCAGCAGATGAACAGATGTGCAAAATGTGATATATTCATTCAATGTAATACTATTCAGGAATCAAAAGGAAAGAACTGGGATGCAAGATTGGTTCAATATCTGAAAATCAACTAATGTAATACATTCTACCAATAGAATAAAAAACAAAATTTACATGATCATCTCAATAGACAAAAGATGTATTTTACAAAACCCAACACCCTTTCATGATAAAAAAAAAAACTCAACAAATTAGGAATAGAAACTTCTTCAATCTGATAAGGGACATCTATGAAAAATAAACAGCTAACATCATACTTAATGGTGAAAGACTGAATGCTTTCCTTCTAAGATCAGGAAGAAGACAAGATATCTAATCTCACCACTTCTAGTTAACATAGTAATGGAGGCTCTACCCAGGCTGATTTAGGCAAGAAAAAGAAATAAAAGGGGGGAGGCATAGTTCTTGAGGTGCTAGTCTCCTGTACTCCCACTCTGCCTGACAAAGAAATAAAACCACTGTTTATTTCTCCTCCATAACTCTGTCTCCATATTTCTGTTTGGCATCAGAACACAGAGAGAAAAGATTTTGACATCATTTTGCCTAATAGACCCCCACCATCCTCTACAGGAAAAGCGACCGTGCGATAACAAACCTGCTTTTTGGTATAGCATAACTTCCTTGATCCGCTTCATTTAGCCAATAAAAGTCTCATTTTGTACAGCCCCTCGGAGTGTGCTTCTGTCTGCTAGGTTGTATGCTGCCTGATTCATGAATTGTTGAATAAAGCCAATAAGATATTTTTAAAAGAAAAAAAGGCATCCCAATTGGAAAAGAAAAAAGTAAAACTATTTCTATTTACAGATGACATCATCTTGTATATAAGAAATCCACTAGAATTATCATAACTAATAAACAAGTTCAGCAAGGTTACAGGACACAAGATCACTACAAAAAAATCAATTTTATTTTTATACTCCTGTCCAGAACAATCCAGATGATAGTAAATATCTATGAAAAAGTGAAATAAGTGAAGTTGCTCGTGTCTGACTCTTTGCGATCCCATGGGCTATATAGCCTACCAGGCTTCTCCATTCGTGGGATTTTCCAGGCAAGAGTACTGGAGTGGGTTGCCATTTCCTTCTCCAGGGGATCTTCCCGATCCAGGGATCGAACCTGGGTCTCCCGCATTGTAGACAGACGTTTTACAAAAGTGAAATAGCCCAGTCTCAAAAAGACAAATATTGTATGATTCCACTTAACATGAAATACCTAGACTAGTTAAATGCATTGAAACAGAAAGAATGGTGGTTGCAAGGGTTTGGAGAGAGGGGGTAGAATGGAGAGTAAGTATTTAATGGGTCTAGAGTTTCAGTTTGAGAAGATGGAAAATGTACTGTCACTGGATAGTGGTTATGTAAGGGAATGTATTTAATACCCCTGAACCGTACACTTAACACATTTAAAATGGTAACTTTTATGTTATGTTTATTTTATCACAATAAAAATAAAAAAACGAATGAAGTACAGACACATGCTACAACAATTTGTAAACATTACGCTAAGCGAAAGAAACCAATCACAGAAGTCCACAGAGGAAGTTCCCTGGTGGTGCAGCGGTTAAGACTCGGTGTTTTCATCACTGTGGCCCTAGAGTCAATCCCTGGACATGGAACTAAGATCCCACGAACTGCATAGCCAAAAAACCCCCAAAGTCCTCATATTATATGACTGCATTCACATGAAAATTCCCTGGTGACTGAGATGGTAAAGAATCTGCCTGCAATGCAGGAGACCTGGAAGATGCCCTGGAGAAGGGAATGGCAACCCACTCCAGTATTCTTGCCTGGAGAATTCCATGGACAGAGGAGCCTGGCAGGACACAATCCATGGGGTTGCAAAGTCGGACACAGCTGAGTGACTAACACACACACATTCACATGGAAGGCTAAAATAAGGAAATCTATAGAGACAGACTAGGGCTAGAAATGAAGGGGGTGAGGGGAAATAAAAGACTGATAGCTAAGGGGCATACATGCTAAGTCACTTCAGTTGTGTCCAGCGCTGTGCTACGCTATGGACTGTCCCTCCAGACTCCTCTGTCCATGGGATTCTCCAGGCAAGAATACTGGAATGGGTTGCCAAGCCCTCCTCCAAGGGGTCTTCTCCACCCAGGGATCCAAGCTGAGGCTCTTACATCTCCTGTCCTGGCAAGCAGGTTCTTTACCACTAGCGCCACTTGGGAAGCCCGATAGCTAAGGTACAAAGGTTTCTTTCTTTTAACTGTGCTGGACAGCTTGCAGGGTATTAGTTCCCTGACCAGGGATTGAACCTGGGGCCACCACCCGAGTGCCACTTTGAGGTGATGAAAATGTTCCAAAGTTGACTGTGATGATGGTTGAATGTATCTATGAATACACAGTACAGACCGTTGAAGTGGGTGAACTGTTTATGTGAATTATCGCTCACTAGAGCTGTTTTTCAAAAAAGAGGAACAAACTATTGATATATGCTACAGCATTGGTAAATCTCAAAAACATTCTTCTGGGGACTTCCGTGGTAGTCCAGTGGCTAAGACTCTGGGCTCCCAATGCAGGGGGCCTGGGTTTGATCCCTGGTCAGGGAATTAGATTCCACGTGCTACAGCTAAAGATCCCACATGCCTTAAAGAAGTTTGAAGATCCCAAGTGCCACAACTAAGGCCCAGGGCAGCCAAATAAATAAATTAAAAACAAAACGAAACGAAAAAGCATTGTGCTAAGTGAAAGAAGTCAGACAAAAAAAGGTCACTTGTTGTACGACCCCATTTATATGAAACGCGGTTTTGGGGAAAGAAAAGCAGATGACAGGTGGTGTGGGCAGGCCTAGTTCCTGTTTCCTTCCCAACCTTGAGACTAGAACCGCTCCAGGCGATCACTTACACGGTGACCTGGCAGTGAGATGATGTGGGCAGAACAAAGCCTGGGTGTATCAGGGGCCTTGCCCAGGTTCAGTCCTAACCACACTTGCCCCCTTGCCCTCCTGCAAATTATCTTGCTGATAATCATGGAGCAAAGTGCAGGCAGAAAAGAGAAAGTGAGCCAAAAGTGAACTAGCAAGACCGAGCTTGGTGGTGGTGGCGGTTTAGTCACTAAGTCGTGTCCGACTCTTGTGACTCCATGGACTGGAGCCCACCAGGCTCCTCTGTCCATGGGATTTCCCAGGCCAGAATACTGCAGCGGATTGCCATTTCCTTCTCCAGGGTATCTTCCCAACAGGGATTGAACCCGGGCCTCCTGTATTGCAGGTGCATTCTTTACCAACTGAGCCACCAGGGAAGCCCCCGCAACAGAACCTACAGCCTTGGAAAATGAACACCTAGGAGAACTCTTCTTCACTCCTCAGAGCTCCTCCACTGCCCTCCTTTCCCTGCCCCCTCCTGGGCACTCAGCCCACCTTTGCCCACCGCCACTCCCACCAGCTCCAGGAGTGTCTGGTGTGCTCAGCTTACATCAGTCTCAAAACTGAAGTCAGTTTGCAAAGTTGTAGAGTCTTTCTTTGGCCATTCAGGTCTTAGAAAAGTTGGCCATCCTTCCACTCTGTAGACTGCAAATCATCTAGTGACCAATGATTTCCTCCCCTCCCTCTTCAGCTCTCCTCTTGTTACCTAGCTGTTACTCCAACAGTTCCCCAAAGTGGAAGGAAGGAGACAAAATTGTACCTTTGGGCTCATTTTTAGAAACCATGGTGTAAAATTTCTCCAGAAAACTGGGTGGAACTAAGGGGCTGAATTTATATATATATATATATATATATATATATATATATATATATATATATATATAATTTCTTTTGGCTGTGCTAGGTCTTTGTTGCTGCGTGTGGGCTTTCTCTAGTTGCAGCAAGCAGGGACTATTCTCAAGTCGATGTGCCACCTTCTCATTGCGGTAACTTCTCTTGTTGTGGAGCGTGGGCTCTAGAGGGCACGGGCTCAGTAGCTGTGGCAGATTCTTAACCACAGGGAAGTCTGCCAAATGATATTAATTGGAGGAATTATTGGTTTCAAATTATCTTTCCTCCTCTATCTGCTGCTGCTGCTGCTAAGTCGCTTCAGTCGTGTCTGACTCTGTGCAACCCCATAGACAGCAGCCCACCAGGCTGCTCTGTCCCTGGGATTCTCCAGGCAAGAACACTGGAGTGGGTTGCCATTTCCTTCTCCAATGCATGAAAGTGGAAAGTGAAAGTGAAGACGCTCAGTCATGTCCTGCTCGTAGTGACCCCATGGGCTGCAGCCCACCAGGCTCCTCCATCCATGGGATTTTCCAGGCAAGAGTACTGGAGTGAGTGCCATTGCCTTCTTCGTTCCCCCTCTGTCTGGGAAAATGTAAATTGCTTGTTTGTGGCAGTCAGAAAGGATCCTATTGGTTGTATGACTCCTTGGCCAAAATTCTTACTGAAAATTAGGACCCTGGAGGGTTATGAAAATGAGGGGACCACACTCTGCACTACCTTCTCTGGATGGTCAGTGGGAACTAGAGCCTTTCAGATGTGCTTGAGCATCAGGCTGGCCATGGCTGGCAGTAAAAAGTGGTAAAGGAGGAGGAGTGATCTTTAACAGAAATGCCCCTAACATTAACTGCCCCTCTATTCAGAAGTGGCCTCTCTAAACAGCCCTCCTGTCCTCTGATTCTTAGATTCCCCACAATTAACTTCACACCAGCCTGCTCATACCCATGCAATGAAAAACATTTATCCTTGTCTAGGATGACATATCTGTTTACAGTGACTAATGTAAACTTGCATGTAGCTCTGTAGTATTGTTTAGCTGTGTCCTCTATTTCTTGTAACTACATAATTAAGAGTCTGTGTCTTGGTCAATTAAAGATTTTTTTTGGCAAAAATATTTTATTTTTGGTAAGGAGGCACACAACCTCTGGGTATCTCTCCTTTTGTGAGTTAGCAGCCATTGATGATCAATGCCTAAATGATCCATAAATTATTAGAGGGTGTGAAATGCACACCCTCACATCTTAATTTGTAAAAATAGGACCCTTTGATTTCACTTAAAATTTTTTATTAATTTATAGTTGACTTACAGTGTTGTGTTAGGAGCATTAATTGCTGACATTAGAGATTCTAAGCTTCTCACTGAGATTAAAAGGGATAATCTTAGTTATCTGTTGAGCTGCTTTTCTTTGGGTGCCGCACATACTTGTGTGAGATGTTTACCGATACCATACCCCTTAAGTGAAAGTCACTGAGTCGTGTCCAACTCTTTGCCATCTGATGGACTATACAGTCCATGGAATTCTCTAGGCCAGAATACTGGAGTGGGTAGCCCTTTCCTTCTCCAGGGGATCTTCCCAACCCAAGGATCAAACCCAGGTCTCCCATATTGCAGGTGGCTTCTTTACCAGCTGAGCCACCAGGGAATGCCACTTAAACAAATACTAAAACTAAGATACAGAAGTAACCTGGCCAAGATCACTCTACTAAACGTTGGTGGGCTCAGGATTCAAGGTCAGGTCCATTGAACTATAAAACTTGTTTTTCCACTGCTTCCTTAAAAGATTCATTTTTTGTGTTACTACTCTAAGCAAGACACTTGCCCAGTAGCACTCTAAATTATTCAACTCTGTCAACAGTACTTTGGTAGTGATATTATTGCCCCCTTTTAATGATAAAGAAGCTGAGGTTCACAGAGGTTAGGTAACTTCCCAAAGGCCATCAGCCTTGGTGTAAGGAAGGAAATGGTTTAAGTGTCCCTAAGTGGCGCGGGTTCCATCCCTGTGTCTGGAAAATCCCCTGGGGAAGGAAATGGCAACCCACTCCAGTATTCTTGCCTGGGAAATCCCACGGACTGAGGGGCCTGGAGGGCAACAGACCATAGTGTCGCGAAGAGTCGGACACGACTTAGGGACTAAAGAACAACAAAAAGCGGCACTTAGCTCGCCCGTCTAGCTTCGCATGGCTGGAAGCTTTCAGAATTACTATGAAATGCATGTCCCTGCTAGTAAACAGTAAACAGATGGGAGCGAGTACTCCAAGTGAGAGAGTATGGCTGACGCTGCACTAGAGCTGAGATCAGTCCATTTGCAAGCGAGGCAGCAGAAGCGCACGTAAACAGCAGTATAACCGTGAGACCTGCATCAGTGCGCCTCCTTATAGAGAACCCCCAGAGAGAGCGGGGCGCACGCGCACAGAAGGCCTGAGAATGGGAGGGTCGGTGCGCACTTGGGAGGTCATCCCGCCTCTAGGGGGTGCCAAGCGAGCC
Source organism: Ovis canadensis (assembly GCF_042477335.2). Taxonomy (NCBI): domain Eukaryota; kingdom Metazoa; phylum Chordata; class Mammalia; order Artiodactyla; family Bovidae; genus Ovis; species Ovis canadensis. The sequence goes on from NC_091264.1 coordinate 32,052,021, forward strand.
TAGCCAGGGTCCCACGTCGGCCGCAGGCTCTTTCGCTTCCACCAGTGTTCGGGATTTCAGGATCCGGTGGAAACCAGTTTTACTCAAGTTAAACGTTCCGGATCTCTGGGGATGGGGACACAAGGAGTGGGGAAAAGCGGAACCCGGCTAGGGGACCAGTACAGAAAGCCGCCAGCTTCTGGGAGCCTAAGCAACTCGCTTTCTACCGCTGAGGTAACGCAAGAACTGCCGGGTCCAGATTCCGGGCTGAAGCAAGGGAAGGCCCCGGGGCGGGGTAGGGGTGGGGGTCGTGGGCGGGGTTGGAGGCGGCGAGGTCAGTCAGGGTTCGCGCTGTCACTCTGGCTCCACCCCGCTTCCTGGTCGGCGTCCCGCCCGCTCGGGTGCAGGGTCCCAGGCTGAGCTGGGTCCTTGGGAACGCGGATTTCCCTCCTTCTGGAAGAGACCTTCCCTCCCTCCACCCTCGGCTCTCCCCGCAGGTGAGGCCTCGATGGAGAGGTTCCTGGCCCGGTTGTGCGGCACCAGCGAGTTGCAGCCGCTCCCGGTGTGGGAGGGGGACACCACCGGCCACTGCTTCACGCAGCTGGTGCTCAGCGCCCTTCCCCACACGCTCCTGGCCGTGCTCAGTGCTTGCCACTGGGGCCACCCGAGGTGAGTAGAGACAGGTGCAGACATCTGTCCGTGTATACCTGCACACTTCACTCGAAACCTACGTCTCCGCGGAAGTGTACCCTAAATAGTGAGGTCTCTAGGGAAAAAGGAGAATAAAATGTGGGCATTACTACTTTGAAGCATTGTGTCTGTTTGAGGGCAAGTTAACCTGTTTTCCTTGTGCCTCATAGCACTGTTGAGAAACTTAAATTAGATAATGCATTTAAGCATATAGTACAGAGTCTGGCACATTTTTAAACGCCCAATGCATGGTAGCAATCATCACTTTTGTAGATTATCAGATGCCCAACCGCATTTGTCATGAATTGGAGACGAAAGTGGGTGAACAGTGTTTTTAAGACAAAAAGGTTAATGTGTGCTGAAGCTGTTGGACCAGTTTCTCACCCCTGCCATCTAGGAAACTTCAGTGTTTCTAGGCCAAGAAAAGCATAGGTACTCATCTGGACAGGAAGCGGTAGGTAGAAGAGAAGAGCTAAATTAGAACCTTAATCCTGCCTCCATTTGGGGCTATAAGATGCAGGTGCTGAACTCACCTTGATTTTGTGCTTAGTTCCTATATAGCTGGATATGGTAAAATTAATCTCACTTTGGCTACTGATAAGGCAGGAGGAAAGTCTAACTTGTCTAGTCTAACGGACAAACGCGTCCTTACTTAAGATGAGTTTCAGAGATGGCAAATCCCTTCCTTGAGTAGAAGCTTCAGATCTGCTTGGTCTTGGAGGAATCCTGCTTTGTCCCTTATGCAGAGACAAAAGTCTGGAGATGGCACAGAGGGAGACCGACTGTGCTGGGACAAGTATCTTTTTAAAATGGGCATAGTCCCTTCAGAACTCACAGTGTAAGGAAAAGGCAAGAAAGACCAACATGTAATCCATAGAAAGTATGTTTCTCTCACTTCACTTAACAGACTCTTTGCAAGTTGTTCAAACAGGTAAGAGAGATCCAGAATCTCAGACAGAAAAGAATCTCAGAGGGCTTTGGGTCCAGACTCCTCACTGTTCACTGTGCTGATAAGAAAAATGAGATGCAGAGAAGAAGCGGCTTGCCCATGTTCGTAAACCTGGTTAATGACCAGGCTTGGAGCCAGTGTACCAGCCTCCAAGGGTTCACAATGTTTCTTATTCTGCCCTGCATCTTAAGAAGTAGAATCATGAAAGACCGACTTTTACTCAAATATAAACCCTTTTGTATAACTGTGATCGTTGAACTTTTTAAAGGAAACGCCAAACGTTTTACTCTACAATTAAAATTTTCAGTCACCCAGCCCTGCCAACAACAAAGGGAGTGTTTTTTAATGCAAGTAGTTCACTCTTGTTTATTAAAAACATTTTTTGCAAGCCAAGAAGATACAGACAAAACTCAAAAGATGTTTTTCTTCAGCTAATGGAGCTGCAAAAATGATCCACACCGTTTTCTACAACCATTAGAGAGACAGAGAGTGGAATATCCTGAGGCTTCAGCAAGTTTAACCTATACTAATAGAGTACAGAAGCTGTGTGTAAATCAAATTATTATTCATCTAATAGTGCTTCAGGTGAATTTAAGGGCTCGTTTTCAGTTGAGTTGCTCAGTCAAGTCTAACTCTTTGCGACCCATGGACTGCAGCATGCCAGGCTTCCCTGTCTATCACCAACTCCTGGAGCTTTCTCAAACTCATGTCCATCAAGTCGGTGATGCCATCCAACCATCTCATCCTCTGTCATCCCCTTCTCCTCCTGCCTTCAGTCTTTCCCAGCATCAGGGTCTTTTCCAGTGAGTCGGCTCTTCACATCAGGTGGCCAAAGTATTGGAGCTTCAGCGTCAGCATCAGTCCTTCCAATGAATATTCAGGACTGATTTCCTTAGGATGGACTGGTTTGATCTCCTTCCTGTCCAAGGGACTCTCAAGAGTCTTTTCCAACACCGCAGTTCAAAAGTATTAATTCTGCGGCACTCAGCTTTCTTCACAGTCCAACTCTTACATCCATACATGACTACTGGAAAAACCATAGCTTTGACTGGACAGACCTGTGTCGGCAAAGTGATGTCTCTGCTTTTTTATACGTTGTCTAGGTTTGTCATAGTTTTTCTTCCAAGGAGCAAGCATCTTTTAATTTCATGGCTGCAAAAGGGCTCTTTTGAGTAGATACTTTTGTAAAAGTGAAAACTCACCCCATAGAGGTTATCTGTAGGAAATTTAGGTTGAGGTGACATGTGTGTGTGTTTTATTTGTTTGTTTTGTAATTAGGGTCTTCATGTTCAGTACAACCTTACCTCAGAATTGTTTTTATGTCTGTGGTGAAAGAATGATCAGAAATGGTATAGAAATGAGAAAATGGATTAGGTTAATCCAGGAAGATTTCCTGGGAGAAAAGACCATGAGTTCCAGGATAAAATGGGATGAAAAGGTATACAAAGCAGGAAAGGGAATTGACTCCCTCCGTGAGTGAGTTGCTGGAAGTCTCTCTGGGCCCTGAGTCAGCTGTGATGTGCCTGCCTTCTTTTCTCTTTCCCCCTGTTGTCCCCAGGAATCCAGATTACGCCCCACACTGCAGTCCCGGCTGGCGCCTCCGACTCGCAGCCTCTGTCCTGCTCGCCGTCTTTCCACTGCTCGACCTGCTTCCAGTCATTTTGCCACCAGGGGCAGGCCCAGGGCCCACAGGGCTTGAGGTGCTGGCAGGGGGTGTGGCGGCCGTGGCCTGGATCAGCCACAGCCTGGCCCTGTGGGTGTTGGCTCATGCCCCACATGGCCGCTCCCGGGGGCCCCTGGCCTTGGCTCTGGCTGCCTTCCTGCCGGCCCCAGCCCTGGTGCTGACCCTGCTGTGGCACTGCCAGCGAGGCACACTCCTGCCGCCGCTTCTCACAGGGCCCCTCTCCCGCCTGTGTCTCCTCATCCTGCAGCTGGCTGCTCTCTTGGCCTATGGACTGGGCTGGGCAGTCCCTGGGCGGCCACGGGAACCCTGGGCCCATGAGCCCCTCCTCTCTGAGGGCCAGGAGCCCGAGGTGGCTGAAGATGGGGAGAGCTGGCTGTCCCGCTTTTCCTATGCCTGGCTGGCACCGTTGCTGGCCCGCGGGGCCCGGGGAGAGCTCCGGCAGCCCCAGGACACTTGCCACCTCCCCCGCAGGCTGCACCCGACCTACCTAGCCCGTGTCTTCCAGGCGCAGTGGCAGGAGGGGGCCCGGCTGTGGAGGACCCTGTATGGGGCCTTTGGGCACTGCTACCTGGCTCTTGGACTGCTCAAGCTGGTGGGGACCATGCTGGGATTCTCAGGGCCCTTGTTGCTGTCCCTCCTGGTGGGCTTCCTGGAGGAGGGGCAAGAGCCACTAAACCACGGCCTGCTATATGCCCTGGGGCTTACCGGAGGGGCCGTTCTGGGAGCCGTGCTGCAGAATCAGTATGGGTATGAAGTTCGGAAGGTGGCTCTTCAGGCACGGGGGTCTGTGCTGAACATCCTGTACCGAAAGGCTTTACAGCTGGGGCCCAGACGCCCTCCTGCCGGGGAGGTCCTGAACTTACTAGGCACCGACTCCGAGCGGCTGCTCAACTTTGCTGGGAGCTTTCATGAGGCCTGGGGCCTGCCCCTGCAACTGGCCATCACCCTCTATCTGCTGTACCAGCAGGTGGGTGTGGTCTTCGTGGGTGGTCTGATCCTGGCACTGCTGCTGGTGCCCGTCAACAAAGTGATTGCCACCCGCATCATGGCCAGCAACCAGGAGATGCTACAGCACAAAGACGCACGGGTTAAGGTGAGGGGCTGCCTGGGTCCCTCAGCCTTCCAGAGACCCCACCCAGCCTTCTGGTGCCCAGGTCTCCCATGCATAATACCTGAGAGAGTGAGTGTGTGCTCTAAAAGTTAGGAGCTCAGACCAGAGAAAGACAGATGGGGTTCATATCTTGATTCTACCACTTACTAGTTCAGTCACTTCAGACAAGTCACTTCACCTCGTTGAGACTCCTGTTTCCTCATCTGTGAAATGAGGGTAATCATAGCTTGCCTCATAGCACAGTTGGGAGGATCGTGCAAGACGCTGCTCATCACGGTGCCAGTTACAAAGTAAGCACTAAGTTAATGTGGCCTGTTAGTAATGTTATAGTGTCAGCTTCTGCAACCCTGAGAGAGGTGGGAACTGAGCTATCTGGGGCCAAATGGGATTTTAGTGTTAGAGCCAGGATCCAAGTCTCCAGCCTCCTCATCTCAGGCATGGAGTGCCCCATAGCCACATGTAGAGGCCTAGGAGAACCCCAGCTGCCTTTTTGGGATGGGCTATGGGGAAGGGAGCAGCCATCTCCCCTGCCTGGGCCAACTCTAGGTGTGAGGGTCTGGCTGAGTCAGTTCTGCAATGTACAGTGATTGTGGTACCTTTTCAGAGGGGATGGTGGGCTTCGGGTCCATACAGCACAGTTGTCCATCTCTCACTGGCATAGCTCCGAGTGCTAATGGTGAGGGGGTGTCCCTGATAGCTGGTTATGGCATGGCCTTTTCCCCTACCCATGACAGCTACTGACCAGTCTCTAGGGCCTCCTGGGAAGGCTCCCAGTGCCTCCCTGGCTTGCAGGCGGGAGATGTTTGAGTGTTAGGATCCAAGGAGCTTCTCTGGCCCTTGCCCATCTTACCTGGGTCTATCAGCCTGCCCAACCCTGGGCTGTGGTGTGTACTCCTACAGGAATGGTTTCTATACCCCCCAAGCTGTGGGGCCAGACTGGTGACTAGCCCCTGAAGCCCACATCTTCTGGCTTTGGGAATGGTTCTTAGTCCCTCATCTAATGGAAGGAGTGCTTTTACCCCAGTGTGGTGACCTCCCCCCACTGCCCTTGTACTTTCGACCACTTCATCTGCTGAGAAGGTGGGGGGATTCCAGCTCCAGCCTGCCCCCAGCTGGGGCATAGGGGAGCTCCAAGTCCTTGACACCCCATGCCGGGAGCCTGGGGGAGGCTGGGCAGAGGAGAACACATGTGAGCAGTGTCTCCACTTCGCCCTGCTCTCTTGTTCCTGTCCCTAGCTCGTGACAGAGCTGCTGAGTGGCATGCGTGTCATCAAGTTCTTCGGGTGGGAGCAGGCGCTGGGGGCCCGCGTGGAGGCCTGCCGAGCTCGAGAGCTGGGGCGACTCCGGGTCATCAAGTACCTGGATGCGGTCTGTGTGTACCTGTGGGCTGCCCTGCCGGTCGTCATCTCCATCGTCATCTTTATCACCTATGTCCTCACGGGGCACCAGCTCACTGCCACCAAGGTGAGGACCAGGAAGGCTGGCGGGGGGGGGGGGGGGGGCATGGCTGCAGGGAGATGTGAGACGGAAGCAGCAGCACAGAGACCACAATGGAGTGGGGCGTGGGCCGGGGTCCTCATGCTGCTGGGAAGGAGTGGAGGGCCCCTGTCTGCCTTCCCCTTCCCCTACTGAGGGGAAGTTCTCTGAAGGGACCTTTCATCTGAGGCCTCGGATATATGACCCTTCCCTCTGCGAAGGAATTACTTCTTTTCCCCACCTCTTCCTCTCCAACTTCTGGTTGGGTCCCCTTAGCCTCATTCTGATAGCCCTGGGGGAAAAATTCATGATCCAGTGCAGGATGGATCGAGTGCTGGGTCTAGCCAGGAGATGTCGCCCCTTAGAAATTCTGAGAAGGTCTCAGCGTGAGTTGGGCATGTGTGTTTATCAGGGAGTGACCTGAGTCCCTGGAGGGTATCTGGGATTTCTGATATTCTTAGAGTGGCCACCTCTACCATCTGTAACCCAAATATCAACCAGCTAAGCCCTCAGTTCTGCTGCTGCCTGTTCTCCCCTCCACAGACGTGTTTGCAGGGCCACCCATAGAGCAGGCCTTCAGATAATTCCTAAGCTTTAGGTGATGCTTCAACCCCTCCCCCACCCACCTCTGACCCCACTTAGGTGTTCACTGCCCTGGCACTGGTGCGCATGCTCATTCTTCCCCTCAACAACTTCCCTTGGGTGATCAACGGCCTCCTTGAGGCCAAAGTGTCCCTGGACCGGATCCAGCATTTCCTCGACCTTCCCAACCATGACCCCCAGGCCTACTACAGCCCAGGTAATGGGAAGCTGGTGGGAAGAACCTGGCACAGGGGAGCAGAGATCTGTAGTCCTTCAGTTGCAGTACACAGATGCTGCCAAGAGAAGTCAGAGGAGCAGAGTCTAGGTGGGGCAGGTGGTCATTTCCCCAGGGAGAATCCTCAGACCAAGACTGAGGCCAGACTATCCCTGGGCAGGTAGGTTGTGGACTAGAAGCCCAAGGTGAGTGGCCTCTTCCTTGTACAGATCCCCCGACAGAGCCATCTGCAGCCCTGGAGCTACACGAAGCTCTGTTCTCCTGGGACCCAATTGGAACCAGCCAGGAAACCTTCATCAGTCACCTCGAAGTGAAAAAGGTTCGTTGGTCAAACGCCCTAGGAGAGTCTCCAGACTAAAGAAAGACATGGGAGCTCAGTGACTGATAGACCAGGACAGAGCCAGTCATAGCAGTGGCCCCTGTGGCTCTTATTACCGAGGGGAAGAACAGAGAGGTTTTGGTGGGCAGGCTTGAATTGGAGAGGTGATGAGATTTTTATCTCAGGATGGCATTTTTCTAACACCTAGCTGCTTCAGAGCAGTCACATCCATCGCTGGTCGCCAGACCGCTCATGTCCGCCTAGTCCAGACCAGCAATTGCATTTGTCTTTCTCTGTCCTGCGGGGGCTGTCGAGTTCAGAACAGACCCCATAACTTGTCCAGCATCTTCCCCAGGCTGGGGAGCCCCAGCAGCCCCTTCTCAGAAGGATATTGCAAATGGTTAGATAATCCTCTATTTAGCCTGGTGAAAAGGCATCACACCCTGTGACTCACACCAGGGCATACATCGTCAAAGGAGCACTTGTAAGAACGTTCCTGGCAAGACAGCAACTCCTGCTCATCAAGTCCTAAGTTTTCACTCTCCCCTGACCCGTGTCCAACCCTTTGCCCCACAGCTCAACCCGGTGTTCTCTAGCTGTTCCTGAACCGCCTCAACCACATTTGGCTCACATTTCTGGCTTGGGCTACATGTTTTGTTTTTTGTCTTAGTTCAGGCAAGACAAGGCTGGAATTTTTCAAAGGAATTTTACTAACGTGTCAGTTGGGGTTTTTTTGGATTTAAGTCATAGAAAGCCGCTGGAGCTAGCTTAAGCCAACAAGACTTTGTAAGACGGATATAGGGATGAATTGCAGAATCCACAGTCAAGCACCTGGGCAGATCTCGGCCGCAGCTCGGAGCCAGGCCTCGACTTGCCAAGCTGGTCCTTCTGTTCGCTCCTTCTAGATCTGCCTCCTTTCCTCTCTGGATCTGCTCTCCCCCAAACAGAAGTAGGCCTGCAGAGAGCCCTTCCACTTACAGGCCCTGGACAGGAGGAGGGGGGTTCCCAGGGCTAGGTCTCAGATTGGTCTGGTACCCACTCAAAGACAGGCTCACCCTGGCTGCCAGGGTGGGCACCACAGACAGCTGCTAGGATCCCACCTTTTTCTAGAGAAGGAATTGTTTTCCTTTGTGAACCCACTCCAGTATTCTTGCCTGGAAAATCCCGTGGACAGAGAAGCCTGGTGGGCTACAGTCCATGGGATCCCAAAGAGGGGGACATGACTGAACACACAGACAGCTCCATGAATGTGTGTTACAGCCAAGCAAGGAAGGGAGCACAGAAAATTTTAAACTGCAGGTCACAGAAATGGGCATTTGTATAAACATTGCTTTTTGTCCTGAGTCTTTAGAAGTCTGGCTGCAGGTGAACTTAGCCAGCCCACTCTGCAGGCCCCAAAGCCTGCAGTCCTTCCTTCCCCTGTCCCCATCCTGAGTTGCCTGCCTCAGTGCTTTCCTGGAAAGTTCAAGGACAGTTTTCCTCCCATCTCTCTGGCACACTGTTCCTCTCCAGAGGCTCTTCACACAGTGAAACTGATGCTTCTCTGAGTGGAGAATAAAACACTGCTCCCCCGGGGCCAGCATCGCATCTGTCACTGAAGCACACCTTAATCTGTGGGCTGGGGAAATCTTTCCCTTCAGGCTTAACTGGGGCCTAGAGAGAAGCTGTGGGGTGACTGGCAGCCCAGGGCCTCTGGAGGGAGGGCTGACACTCATGCTTGTGGCTTCCTCGCAGGGAATGCTGGTGGGCATCGTGGGGAAGGTGGGCTGCGGGAAGAGCTCGCTGCTGGCCGCCATTACCGGGGAGCTGCACAGGTAAGCAACTTGCCGGCACCCCCATCCTTAGTTCTGCCCTTCGCCAGCGCCTCCCTGGCCCCCGCTACGTGGTAGACACTGTTTTAGGGGCCAGAGATGCCCAGATGAGCAAGACCTGGTCCCTTTCTTGGGATAGATTTCAGTCTGGAAAGGGAAAGGCAGTCAAGGAAGTGGATTCTCATAACCATCACTGGAGAAGGAAATGGCAACCCATTCCAGTGTTCTTGCCTGGAGAATCCCAGGGACGGAGGAGCCTGGGGGGCTGCCATCTATGGGGCTTCACAGAGTCGGACACGACTGAAGCGACTTAGCAGCAGCAGCATAACCATCACTGCAGAGTGTTAGAAGTGAGTGAAGAAATAAATGGAAACACCTGGCATCAGCTGCTCTCAGAGAGTGTCGGAAGGGATCCAGAGAGGAACAGAAGTGAGGGAGGGCCTACTTGTTTCACTGTGAGAGTGAATGTGTGTGGGGTGCTGGCCACACTCTTTTCTGAGCACCTTGACCTTGACAGCTGTTTGACTGCAGTCAAAGAGCAGTTTCTGCCCTACCGGTCCACAGGGGGCCTCCAGCCTCCTTAGGACCCCTTGACCTCAGTGGCTGCCAATCCAGAGAGCCATGTGACATGAAAGGGGCCCCCGTGCAAAAGACAGCCATCAGGAGAGGCTTCTGAGAGGCAGGGGCTGAGCCGGGAGGGGACCAGCAGGGAGCCGGCCCCACACTGCTGGCCTTGGTCTCTGCAGGCTCTGTGGGCAGGTGGCAGTGTGGGGGCTGTCCAAAGGCTTCGGCCTGGCCACCCAGGAGCCCTGGATCCAGTTTGCCACCATCCGAGACAACATTCTCTTTGGGAAGACATTTGACGCCCAGCTGTACAAGGAAGTGCTGGAGGCCTGCGCCCTCAATGAGGACCTCAGTGTGAGTGCCTGGCCTCCTGCTTCCCTTTGTCCCTGACACCGGCAGGTCAGAGACTTGCTTCTCTGGGAAGGGGTTGCTTGTACTCGGGCGTCATTTATCCAGGACTGGCCGCCAGGCTATGGTCCTCACAGAGTGTCCCACATCTGCGCAGCACCTGGCAAGTGTACGGGCTGGTGACCAGGTACTCCACACAGCAGCTGGGGGACTCTGTGGGTCTCTGAGACTAGGGGCGGGTTTCCCATGAGGTTTAGCTCTCTGCAGATCTGGCTAATGGTTCTGATTCAAGAGGCCTTCCCCCACCTCCCCCTGAAAGAGTCATGGTCATTCTAGAGAAGTCTGGCAAGCCACTAGAACCCCCACATCCAGAATGCTGAATTTAGGGGAATGAGAGTCCAGCTTTGTCCCCTGACTTTTCCCCGGCAGGACTGTGGTCAGCACTACCCTGTCCAGGTAGATGTGGAACATCCCTGGAAAGGAAGACCTCTGACTGACCATGGGACATCCTCTGTCCACTTCTCATTTGCTTCTACCTCGGAGACATTTCCCACATGTCTCCTGGGTGCAGGGAACTGCTCTGAGCACTAAGAAAAAGAGGTGAATCACAAAGCTTTTCCCTCAGAGGAGCCACTGTCTGGTGGACCACAAGTGCTTCCTCTGGCATGAGGACCCCTTAGCAAAGGAGACCACTCCCTAGGCCACAGGGAGGCTCAGGTACCTTCCTCCTCTAAAAGCCTAGGGAAGTTTCACTTCGAATTTGCCCATCTTCATCCTTGCCTGTGAAAAAGGCAGGGTAGTGAGTGTGACTACCTGTAGTCAGGGTAGTGAGTGTGGTTAAGAATCTGCATTCGTGTCCCGCCCTTAACTTGCTATCGAATGACCTTGGACAGCGTATGTACCCTGAGCTTTGGTCTTACCTGTGAAATGAGATAGTATCAACATCAGAAGGTTGCTGTGGGTTTGGGTGAGAGGATGCATGTAAACTGCTCAGCACATAGAAGGTGTTCAACGGGGTTCCCTGGCCGTCCAGTGTTTAACGCTCTGTGCTTCCACTGCAGGAGACATAGGTTTGATTCATGGTTGGGGAACTAAGATCTCTCATGCCACAAGGGATGGCCAAAATAGGAAAATAGAAAGTGTCCAACACATGCTTGTTGCTGCTGGAGTTGTGGTTTGCCCCCTCTGGCTCCGACACCCCAAATTTAAGTTCAGTCTCCTCAAACTCCCTGGCTCTCTCACCCTTGCCATTTCTTCCCAATGGAGGGATGGGAAATGGGGCAGAAGGTACTGGGAGCTCGCTGACCAACACCGGGAGGCCTGTCCTATCAGATCCTGCCTGCTGGGGACCAGACGGAGGTGGGGGAGAAAGGTGTGACCCTCAGCGGGGGACAGCGGGCCCGGATTGCCCTGGCTCGTGCTGTCTACCAGGTAAGTTGAAGACAAGAGGTGTCTGGAGCCTCAGGACTCAGAAGCTTGGCTGAGGGGTGAGGGGGTGGTGTGGGGATATTTCCATCAGCATCCGGTTTCTTCCCTCCCTCCTCTGTGCTGCTAAGGTGTTGGTCCTTTGGCCATCCCATCCTCCTTTTGCTGATTCAAGGCAGCATTAAAGACCCTTTGGAAAAAACATTATGTGGCCTGAGGCACTAGAACCAGCACAGTTGAGCACTGGCCTCACTTTACTGGAGGCAAGTCCACCCTCTGGTCTCACTTCCTTCTTTACTGCTATAGGGATAGCCCCCAGAGTTCCTCTCAACCCTCCTGCATGACGGCCTCAATATCACGTGCTTGGAGAGGCCTGGGTTCTGGCCAGAGGACCTGGCTCCCATGGTGTCCCCACCCCCCTCCCCAGGAAAAGGAGCTGTACCTCCTCGATGACCCTCTGGCTGCCGTGGATGCAGACGTGGCCACCCACCTGCTGCACAGGTGCATCCTGGGAGTGCTGAGCCATACCACGCGGCTGCTGTGCACCCACCGCACTGAGTACCTGGAGCAGGCTGACATGGTGCTGCTGCTGGAGGCCGGGCGCCTCGTCCGGGCCGGTAACATGGGCCACCAGGTCGGGCGGGAGCCAGGCTGAGTGAGGGAGTCACCTGCTGGGTGCGACAGATGGATCATCAAGGGGAGACTCGGCCACCTGCCTTGTGTGTGTCCTGGGTCCCCCTCATCCTTCTGTCTGATGGGAGGCCCTCTCCTGCCGTCACAGAACTGGCATGAAGGATGGAGAACAGGAGGGAAAGGAGCCGTGGATCTGGGACTCGGGGCTTGGGGAAACCTAGAGTACTAGGATCTCTGAGAGCAGTCTGATGTCCTCAGAGAAGAGAGAGTCAGGTTTAGAACCGTCATTTTATTTACAAATAGATACATAGAAACTCTGATGGATTATTATCCAGAGGGAAATGACCATCTGCAGGTTCACTAGATAGAAGCAGGAGGAAATGAAGCTCCGGCAGTGTTAGGAGTTGCAGGAAGTATGAGGAGAAAGCCCAGCAGTAGTGACAGGACTGGGTGCTCACACGTGGCCATAACTCTCCTCCCAGGGGTGGACCTTTTCTGTCTCTGCTGATCAGGCTCCAGACACAGAAGGAGGGCCGGACTTGATGGTTCCGCTCAGGGTCTGGGGGTCCAGGGCAGAGGCCTGCTAGGGGAAGTCAGGTAGGGGTTCCAAAGAGCATGGAAGGTGGACTGGCTGACACGTTTAGAAACACATAGACTGCACCCCAAAGAGCCCCCTCCTAATCTCTCCTGCTGCCTTCCAGGGCCTCCCTCTGAGATCCTGCCACTGGTACAAGCTGCCCCCAGAGCCTGGGCTGAGGATGGACAAGAGTCTGACCCAGGTACGGTCTGGGGGTGAGAGGAAAGGGCCTGCTCTTCCCCACCACGCTTGTAGAGACAGGTTTCTAGGAAGCTTGCCTGCCCCTGAAAACACTGAGGTTTTCGGCTATCATTCTATAAGCTGAATTCCCCACCCCGCCACCTCTCTGATCCTCGCAGCCACAGCCTGGTCCATGGAGAACCCAAAGAAGACAAAGGAGGGGCTGGAGGTGGAGGAGAGCGCATCTGGCCAGCTGCGGCAGGAGGAAAGCAAGAAGGAGGGCGCCGTGGCCTTCCATGTGTACCGTGCCTACTGGAGGGCCGTGGGCTGGGGCATGGCTCTCGCCATCCTCTTCTCTCTGCTTCTCATGCAAGGTAGGAGCAATCTCTGCAGGCCTTCATTCCCCTACTCGCCCTGTTGCCTAGGTCCCTGTCACTTGCCTCACCTTGTGCTAATCATGACAAAGCCCAGAGACCCACCAGGCGTGGGCAGCAGCTGGGACCAGAGGCACATGTCTAATTCTGAGAGTCCCGTGACTGGCGAGGGGTAGGGAGGCTGGGCTCCGTAGCCATCTTCTGACTTGCCCGCAAGGCTGACTTCCCATTCTGCAGATTTAAGATCACACTCTCCCCAGAGCCGAAGGGTGACTGGCCCGGGAAAGACACGTACACTAGGGAGGACATGGGGTGGTGGCAAGGTAGGGAGGGCTGGGGGCCAAGGAGGGTAGAAACCAGAGTCAAGGGCAGAAGAGGGTGTCTGAATGGAATGAGGAAGGTGAGTCTGTCCGGCAGCTTTCTCTCTCCCATCCCCCCAGCCACCAGGAACGCGGCCGACTGGTGGCTCTCCCACTGGATCTCTGAGCTGAAGGCAGCCAAGAATAGCTCCCAGGAGGCGCCAGCCCCCACCAGGCTGGGCTCTGCGGGGCCGCTGTCTGCCCAGCTGCTCCTCTTCTCCCCCGGGAGCCTCTAGTGAGTGGCCGGGGCACAGGTCTGGGGCTCTCATTGGTTCCTGGGCAGGGAGTGAGCTGGGGGCTGCTGTTACAGGGGCTGTGTCTTCTGGAAGGTGGGGAGAGGTGGCGTGGGGGCGGGGAAGGGAACCCTGAGTGGCCCCACTTTTGGTTACCCACAGCCCCCTCCCCACCATCCAGCACCTCAGTGTTCCCACTGCCCAAAGCTGCCCCCAACGGCTCCTCAGACCTCCGTTTCTACCTCACCGTGTACGCAACCATCGCTGGTGTCAACTCCCTCTGCACCCTTCTCCGGGCTATACTGTTCGCGGCGGGCACCCTCCGAGCAGCCGCCACCCTGCATCGCCGCCTCCTGGGTCGAGTCCTCATGGTGAGGGGACGGGAGGGTGGAGGTGGCCTCGGGGGCCCCTCCCAGTACCTGGGTTCCACTGGGGGGCCCGTCACATCCCCCAGTCCTCAGGAGAAATCAGCTCCTCTCAGATGGGTGCAGTACTTGACACCTTGAGACCTGGAGAGACTGAGAGCAGAGCAGCTGCTTGGGTTCAAATCCAGTTACTTAAGCCTATGGGTTTCTCGTCTGTAACGTGAGGAGAAGAGACTCTTCCTGAGTCATTTCCAGTTGGACTTCAAGCTCAGAGGACTGAGTTAACCACCCCTTAGTTCATGTGCAGAGAAGGCAATGGCACCCCACTCCAGTACTCTTGCCTGGAAAATCCCACGGATGGAGGAGCCTGGTGGGCTGCAGTTCATGGGGTCGCTAAGAGTCGGACACAACTGAGCGACTTCACTTTCCCTTTTCACTTTCGTGCACTGGAGAAAGAGATGGCAACCCACTCCAATGGTCTTGCCTGGAGAATCCCAGGGACGGGGGAGCCTGGTGGGCTGCTGTCTATGGGGTCACATAGAGTTGGACACGACTGAGCAGCAGCAGCAGCAGTTTTATAAATGACATTCTTTTCTTTCCGGTTTTATTTAGAGCTCATTTTAAGATCCATGCCTGTTGCTGTGTGTGTATGTTTCTGTTGCTTACCCTGTAGTACATTATGAGGATTCATCAGTACATGGAAAGCACTTAGCATAGTGCCTGGCATATACTGCGTGCTCAATTAGCAATTATTATTAACGATGTTATTATTACAAAGCTCTTTTTTGTCTGGTATTTTATTAGGGCTTCCTTATAACCCTGTGAAGTGAGTACTGTTATCCTCTTTTTACAGATGAGGAAACAGGCTCTGAGAGTGCATGTGACCGGGGCAAGCTAGTCCTGTGGCCATGAACCCAGGACTGTGTGGGTCTTTCCCTTGCCTCTCAGGGAGCAGCTGCCCACTGTCTGCTCACATCTTCAGGCTGTGAAGGAATTGATTTTATCATAAGCTGACATTAGGGGTGACATTTGCAAGTCCCTTTGACCTAGTTCCCTGCCTTAAGATAGGACTGTTCTCCCAGTAAAGGCAGAGAGTTGGGAGACAGGGAAGGCGGGGAAAGGAAAAGGGTTGTCTTTGAGATGGTACCTCCCAGTAATGAGTAGTCTAAATAGCTCCTGAGCCCCTGCTCTGTGTTAGGCAGGCTCCGCTGAGCCCCTGGCTGCTGTCTATACAATCAGCTCCAGGATGTGTGGTTCCATTACCGTCCCCCTTTTGGAGATGAAGGATGGGGGCCTTGAGGAAAGGAAGCCCCCTTGGCTGGGGTCTCACATCTGATAAGCATCAGGGCTGGAATCCAAGGGGCAGTCTGATTCCAGAGCCTGAGCCCTTGACCATGAGACAGTATTGACTTGACCGCTGTCCTCACCACTCTGTCCAGCCACAGGCAGTCAGGGTGTTCCTCCTGACGTTGAAATTGTACTCAACATGGCCTGAGGTCTCCACCTTCTGGAATGGGATTAGCTCCCTGCCCTCAAAAGCTGAGTAGGCACGTGTAGCATAGAGGTAGAGGGGTGGCCAGCCTGGCCTCTCAGGGTCCCCACCAGCCAGAGGGACAGAGAGCCCCTCTCTTGCCCACCCTGGGGTATTGTTCTAAGCTCTTCCAGCCCCTCCTCGGTGCCCTGAACTCTGGGAACACTTTACTGCTTTCCTGTCCTCTGCCTTGGGCCTTTCCCCCCAGCCCACCTCCCCGGGGGTGGCCTCCACGGCTTTTCTGCCTTGTCCTACCCTGGCCCAACCACATCTCTTCTCCCAGGCTCCGGTGACTTTCTTCGACTCCACACCCACGGGCCGGGTCCTCAACCGCTTCTCCTCTGATGTGGCCTGTGCGGATGACAGCCTGCCCTTCATCCTCAACATCCTGCTGGCCAACGCAGCAGGCCTGCTGGGGCTCCTGGCTGTGCTGGGCTTCAGCTTGCCCTGGCTGCTGCTGCTGCTGCCGCCTCTGAGCGTCATCTACCATCGCGTGCAGAGCTACTACAGGGCCTCCTCGCGGGAGCTGCGGCGCCTGGGCAGCCTCAGCCTGTCTCCTCTCTATACCCACCTGGCCGACACCTTGGCCGGCCTCCCTGTGCTCCGGGCCGCCGGGGCCACCTACAGGTGTGTGAGTGCCTCTTCCAGCCAGAGCCACAGGCATGAGATGCTGGGATGGTCGGGGTGAAGTTGGTGGAGGGGATTGGTGGTGGATCTCAGGTCCCCTGAGAAGAGAAAGGTGGATGATGGCACTAGGGGAGAGAGGAAGGAAACGGAAAAAACAGGTTAGTGAGGCCGAGAAGCCCCCCTGTGAAAGAGTGCACTGATTCCTCCGTAGCTCTGAGGTGCGGCCTGTGGGCAGGCGGGCCAGCGCCAAGGAGGGGGTGTTCTGCAGGGAGGAAGTCTGGGCGGGCCAGTGCAGCCACAGCATGGCCTCCTCCAGGTTTGAGGAGGAGAACCAGAGACTCCTGGAGCTCAACCAGAGGTGCCAGTTTGCTGCCAGTGCCACGATGCAGTGGCTGGACATCCGGCTACAGCTCATGGGGGCTGCAGTGGTCAGCGCTATCGCGGGCATCGCTCTGGTGCAGCACCAGCAGGGCCTCGCCAACCCAGGTGCCACCCGGGGCCCTTCAGTCTCACCTCAGAAGCCTGTTATTCCTCATTCCCCCCCCCCCCCGACTACCATGACGTCTCCCTTTACCGCCAAGGATTTTCACCTCTTGACCAGGATTCCCTGTGAGGATGTTGTCATTCTCAAGACCCCCGTTTCAGAGTTGGGGATGCTGAGTCTCGAGGAGTCCCTTGCCGGGTAGTGGTGGGTCTGGGGCTAAACAGGTCTGATCACCACCTGCGCCTGCTCACCCCGTCCTCAGCGCCTACTACCCCACCCCAGTCCACCTGCCTTCTCCCTGTCCCCCTGCGTAGCCTTTCCAGGCCCACCCTCTCCCTTGCATCCAGCCTCCCGTGGGCCTGGCCTGGCGCCTGCATCTTCCTGCTTCAGTGCTAGCTTCCTTTAAATGCCCACGGTCCACAGCTTAGGGTTCGGCCATTCTGCCCACCCCCTCCCTACACGCATCCCAGTGTCCAAGCCTGCCCTAGTGCTCTGTCCTCTGTCTCCTCCCCCAGGACTGGTGGGCCTGTCGCTGTCCTATGCCCTGTCCCTGACAGGCCTGCTGTCAGGGTTAGTGAGCAGCTTCACGCAGACAGAAGCCATGCTGGTGAGCGTTGAGCGGCTGGAGGAGTACTCCTGTGACCTGCCCCAGGAGCCCCGGGGCCAGCAGCCACAGGTAGCCCCAGCCTGGGCGCTGGCACCCTGAAGGCGCCCCCAGTTCCTCTCCTTGTGCCCCTCACCAACGTTTCTCCACTCCTGTAGTGTCCCTTGTGATCTCCCCATTCTACGTGCCTGTCCCCCATCCCTCCTAACTCTCCCCACCTCTCCTCTCACACCATCCGTCCCTCCCTTCCACTCTTCAACTCGTCCCTCCGCCCTTCCCCACCATCTCACCCGTCTCCCGCCCTCTCCCATGCATGGACCCCACCAGCTGGGCATCGGCTGGTTGAGCCAGGGGAGCGTGGAGTTCCAGGATGTGGTGCTGGTGTACCGGCCGGGGCTGCCCAACGCCCTGGATGGGGTGACCTTCTGCGTGCGGCCTGGGGAGAAGCTGGGCATCGTGGGCCGCACGGGCTCCGGCAAGTCCTCCCTGTTGTTGGTGCTCTTCCGGCTGCTGGAGCCCAGTTCCGGGCGAGTGCTGCTGGACGGCGTGGACACCAGCCAGCTGGAGCTGGCCGAGCTCAGGTGTGTGGGAGTGAGAAGAGGGGACACGGCTGCTGGTAGAGAGAGGAAGGCCCAGCCAGGAAGGCTTTATATCAACACACAGCAGCCAGGGTGGATCAGGAGGTGAGACAGAGGGTGGGACAAGCAGGCTAGAATAGTGAGCTCCCTGCACTCAGGCCTGGATTCAAAGCTGCGGCCTTAAGGCTTTCACCTTCCCAGCTTCATCTTGGACTTCCCAGCACACGATGCCTTCCACTCTAGACCACCGGTCACTGTCTCCTGAATCAGAGCCTCCCAGGTGCCGTGCCCTGGGGCTTGGGACAGCTGGTGACCTGGGCCAGTAGCCCCTGGCCACAAGTGGCTTCATCTGGAGCCAAACATTCCCCCAACCACGTTACTCTGTTATAATTTTCTCTTAGTTCCATGATATGGGAAAAGGTAGGGGGAAGCGCTGTCCTAAAGCCATTACTGACCCCAGGCCCTGGCCCTGGCCTTCCTGCCTTCTCTTGTAACCTGTGCTGGCCTCCCCTTATGGCTTGACCAGAGAGCGCCTCAGGACCTGATTTCAGGCCTGCTTTCAACGTGGAAGCGTGCCCTACCCAGTCACACTCTCTGGCCGTTCCTTGCCATCCACTGCTGCCCCATGACCCTGGCGTCAGTGCCACACAGTTTGGCTTATGCTTGTTCTGTTTTCGCCCCTCAGGCCTTTGGTTTCCTTGGTGTTCCTCATAGCACCAGCACAATTCTAGGTGCATGGCTGACCAAGCAGGGAGCAGGATGGGGACTGTGATCAAGTCTTACCCCACGCTCTCCTGAAGGGCTGGACCTATAACTGAGACCTGTGCTGGGAGCAGAAGTGGTCACATCTCGAGCCTCAACCCCTGTCCCCCCAGATCCCAGCTGGCGATCATCCCCCAGGAGCCCTTTTTGTTCAGCGGGACCGTTCGGGAAAACCTGGATCCCCGGGGCCTGTATGAGGACGGTGCCCTATGGCAGGCACTGGAGCAGTGCCACCTGAGTGAGGTGATCGAGTCTATGGGTGAGTGTCCTGTCCTGCGTGGTGGCAGGAAGAGCAAGCAGAGAGGGGCTGGAGGAGGCTTGGAACCCCAGGGTGAAGATGCTGTGCTTTGCAGGTGGTCTGGATGGTGAGCTGGGCGAGGGGGGCCGGCGCTTATCTCTGGGGCAGAGGCAGCTTCTGTGTCTGGCCAGGGCTCTCCTCACAGATGCCAAGGTAAGACAAGAGGGAGGGCCATTCGAGAGGGCCAGGAAGAAGGCAGGGGACAGGTGAGGGCTGAGGAAGAAGACTGGGGAGAGGTCTCAAGGGACCGAGTTCATTTTCCTTTTAGAGCTGGAGGTGGGGAGCTGTGGGCTGGCCTGGGCCAGACCAGGAGGTGGGGGCTGGAGGCTTGGGTAGCAGCCTCAGCTAACCCTCTTCTCCCCTCTCCTCCTAACCCTCCCAACATGTTCCAGATCTTGTGCATTGATGAGGCCACAGCAAGCGTGGACCAGAAGACAGACCAGCTGCTCCAGCAAACCATCAGCAAACGGTTTGCCAACAAGACAGTGCTGACCATCGCCCATAGGTGTGTGGCATCCAGAGTGAGAATCTAAATCAGGGGTGTCATGGACCCAGAGCCTCGCTTCCTTTCAGGGACCCTGGAGTCAGGGCTCTGGAAATTCTAACCCCTGTGACTCAGCTCCTCATTCTCTAGGCTCTCACCAGGCTTCTTGGAGGGCGCGGTCTCGGGGAACATGCAGCCCCTTCCCTAGCACAGAGCCCGGGGGCTGAAGCCTGTGGGGCAGGGGGCCACTGTCCAGGAGGGAAGAGGAGGAAAAGGAGGTCAGCCTTCTCTAGGGTGCTGTCTTCCATCCCCGCATTGACCCCCCCCTCCCGTGCAGGCTCAACACGATCCTGAGCTCCGACCGGGTGCTGGTGCTGCATGCGGGGAGAGTGGCAGAGCTGGGCTCCCCTGCCGCCCTGCGCACTCAGCCCCACTCGCTATTCCAGCAGCTGCTGCAGAGCAGCCCGCAGGGAACACGCTCCTCTCCGTGAGGGCCCAGCCCCCACTGCCAATGGTTTACACCCCTCCGTGTCTCTACCTCTCCCCCTCCTCCACAGAGGGGAAAGGGCGCCCTGGGCTCCTCTTCACAAGCCAGTCTGTGTGTGGGCAGAGTCCCGTGGCTTCTCCAGAGGCAGGCCTCTGCTCTGGCGCTCCGGCATCTGGGACTCCAGGTGGACTTTTTCTGGCAAAGGAGCCCACGTGCACTTCCATAGTTTTATTTGATAAAATTCCCATTTTTACATTCTGTGTATTAAAAAAATAATATTTGTGGCATGAGGCTGAGGTCCCTCAGTGTGTGTACCCCAGCTGAGGGGTGGCGAGAAAGGGCCACTCCAGTCCATGCGCCCTAGGAGGTGAAGGAGGGGCCCAGAAAGCCCCCACCTCCATCACAGAGCAGTGGTCTTCCCAGGCTCGGGGGGCAGGTCAGGCAGCAGAGGGAACCCTGCTGGCAGCATGCTAACCTGACACTCCTGGTCCTGGCGTGCTGGGGCGTAGTGTGGGGCAGGGTAGCAGCAGGGTCCAGGGGGGCAGAAGCCCCGGCGCCAGGCCCTCAGGGTCAGCAACACCGTGGACAGGACCAGGGCGGCAGTGACGGCCCCAAACACCACCACGGCCACCAGGCTGGGCTCGCCCAGCCCGGCCTCTTGCCGCCGCACCACCTCCTTCACAGAGATGCGCAGCAGGCCGGCGCCCACGCTGTGAGGGATGGGCCCTGTGGCGGGTACCAGCACAGCCAAGGTGGGCCCTGGGGGGCTGTCCACTGTGGCGGCAGGACTCAGGATGGGCAACACTAGCTCACAAGTCTTGCCACCATAGCCGCTGGGGCAGAGACAGTCAAAGTCGTGGACCCGGTCCCGACAGCGGGCCCCTCTCTGGCAGGGGCGGCTGGCACAGTCGTCCAGGTTGATGGTGCAGAAACGCCCAGTGAAGCCCTCGGGGCAGAGGCAGGAGAAGCGGTTGATGCCGTCCAGGCATGTGGCGCCGTTAGCACAAGGCCGCATCAGACAGTCATCCACATTCACCTCACAGCGGGCACCCACGAAGCCCGCCAGGCAGCGGCAGGTGAAGTTGAGGGCAAAGCCTTGGTCGTCCTGGCACTGCCCACCGTTCCGGCACAGGGAGCTGGTGGGGGAGGCGGGGAGGGTGTTTTATCAACTGCCACCTGCAGGGTAGACCAGGTCGACATCCGGATCCCTGCTACCACCACCCCTCTCTAGCTCTGTCCCCTCGAGCCACTCTCTCTGAGCCTCAAATGCCTTCTTTAAAAATGGGATCAGAGCAGTACCCGGCTTCCCAGGTTGTGAGGGTTAAATGAGATGATCGAGGTCAAGCAGGTAGCAGAGGGCCTGACCCAGAGTCAAGACCAAGTCGAGTGTACTGTTCGTGTCCTCTTAGACTCTCAGACCCGAGGCGGGAATGAGGACAAGTCCAGCCCCACAGGCTGTCTCCTCATTCACCATGAGGCCTAGGCTGTCGCATGGGACAACTTTAGGGGCTGCACGCCAGCTTTCCTGGGAGGATGAGGGGGGTCCTAGACCCACAGCCTCCCCAACCAGGGAAATCACGCAGTGATGAGTTATACCTCCAGCCCCTGTCAATTTTTGTCATTGGAAAAATGGTTCAGATGGTGTAAAAAAAAAGCTGAGAAGCCCCTAGGATACTCCCGCAGACTGGGGTTTTATCCTTGAGTGTCCCCATGTGGGACTTAAGACCCTCAGCCCTAACACTGCCCCGCCACCCCCCTCCACAGTCCTCTCTCCTCTGTCAGCAGATTCTCAGCTAACCCCGGGGCCAGCACTCACCCTGCCTGCTCACAGGGTCCGGCCTTGCGCTCACAATCACGCCCGTGGAAGCCTGGTGGGCACACACAGTGGTACTCACCGCCCCCGTCATACACGCACTGGCCTCCGTTCCGGCAGGGGGACTGCGTGGTACAGATGTGTTCATCTGCAGAGGAGACCGGGAGGGTTCTAGGACAGCCCCTCGCTCGTAGCACCCAGACCTGCCCAGGCCCCACCCAGAACTCTGTGGGGCTGGCTCATACTACAGTCCCGACCTGGATGGAAAACAACACTGAATTTGGAGTCAGGAGGCACCTAGTCCTAGCCCTGTCAGTCTGTCTCAATGTGCCTTTGGGTAAGTTGTATCTCATTTGTGTATCTCAGTTTCCTCATCTGTGATATGAGGACAGTTTCCCGCAGGTGTCTTACCTACCACAGAGGGTTGTGTTGAGGACCAGCTCAGATAACAGATAGGTATAAAGTCTACAACTATAAAATACTACAGGCTTCCCTTGTGGCTCAGCTGGTAAAGAATCTGCCTGCAATGTGGGAGACCTGGGTTTGATTCCTGGGTTGGGAAGATCCCCTGGAGAAGGGAAAGGCTACCCACTCCAGTATTCTGGCCTGGAGAATTCCATGGACTGTATATAAAATACTACATATTTGAGGGTTTGAGCCAGACACAAGAGGCACTCAATAAATAAGGATGCATGTTTCTCCCAAGACACATGGGGCCCCCAGTCTAACAGCTACCCTTTCTACTCCCTACCTTTGTCACAGAACTTGCCTGCCCAGCCAGGGTGACAGATGCACTGCCAGGGCTGGTGGCAGGCGCCGTGCTGGCAGCCAGGCATTCTCACACAGCGCTCACAGTGCAGCCCCTCCCAGCCGGGGTCACACCTGACGGGGGGAAGCACAGGGTCAGGGCTCTGGGTAGGAGGAGGTGAAGACAGGGAGGAGGCAAGCTCAGAGCTTCCAGGAAACAGGAGACAAACAGAACAGCCCCTAAGGGAAAGCAGGCCTATCCCGGGTGGATAGAGAGCTGCGCCAGGCCACCAGGCACCAGCGTTGGGAGTTCTGGTTCTGCACTCTGTCCAACCTTTCCAAGCCTCAGTTTTCTCATCTGTAACCTGGGGTGACACCTGGCAGAGACGTGTTGAGGAAGAAATGAAGATGAGGGGCTTCCCTGGTGGTCCAGTGGTTAAGAATTCACCTGCCCATGAAGGGGACACAGGCTCAATCCCTGGCCCAGGAAGATCCCACATGATGAGGAGCAACTAAACCCATGTGCCGCAAACTGAGCCCGCACACCCTAGAGTCTGTGCTCCCTAGCAAGAGAAGACCCCTCAATGAGAAGACCCCTCAATGAGAAGACCCCTCAATGAGAAGACCCCTCAATGAGAAGCCTGAGGACTGCAATGAAGAGTAGCTCCTACTTGAGGCAACTAGAGAAAGTCCATGTGCAGCCTGAAGGGCCTGCACAGCCAACAACAAAGATAATTTTTAAAAAGAAAAGACATTAAGATGATGTCTGTTAAGTGCCCCTAGCACCATTTCTCGTATATCTGAGGTGCTTAGAAACATTTTTGAAAGAAAAATGACCTTGAAAGGTCATCAGGACTATCTTCCTACTCTGATTCCAGGGCAAGGCCTGCTTTAGAGAGTCCCCAACACCCCCAGCCCCTCCAGCAGCTTGCCTGTCAGCTCATGTTTTCACATCCAGACACACTCCTCCTGCTGCAGAATTTACCCGACCCCTACCCCAGTGTGTCAGTTACTTAAATTCATCAAAGAAAGACCCCCTTGCATAAGTGCATCTCCCCAACAACCCTGGCAAAGCCTCTTTTCCAGGCTAAACCGTCTGTCTTATCTTTATCTCCTCCCCCTTGCTTCATGGCTCCCACTCTCCACACTCCCTCAAGCTTCAGATCTTTCTCCTGGTATCTTGAAGAGGAAAGTTTTAGAGTTCCTGGACCAGAGATGGGAGAGTAAAGTGGGAAGCCGTAGTTAGAACACGCAAAGGAGAGGCAAGGCAAAGTGGAAGGGGGAAGGGTTGGGCATGGTGCTGGGCCGCCCATCTGCCCTGTGTGCCACGGCTTTGAGGGGATGGGGAGGGCCCTAGACGTTCTGGATCAAGCCTGGGGCTTGACTCGGTTGTGGGTATGGAGGCCTGGGAAATGCGGAACAAAGGGTTTGGGAGCACCGAGCTCTACGGAGAGGTACCTGCAAGAGCCGTCAGGCGCGCAGCAGCCGTGAGCCAGGTCACAGAGGGAGCTGCAGTCATTGCCTGCAAGAGATTGATGTGGGAGGGGTGAGCCCGGAGGTCAGGGTTCGGCTGCCTGAGATGCCGGGCCAGGGAAAGGACGCAGGGTCCCGGTAACTGGAGGGGCCCAGCTCTGGGGCAAGGTAGAACAGACTAATTGCATTCCAAAGGGAAGTACTGGGTGTCGCCAAGCCCGCGGTCGGAGCGGCTTGCAGTGCCATCTCTGGCCGGCAGAGGTCAACGTGCGAGCGAGGGACGGCCGGACAGGGCCGCGACCACAGCCCCCCGGGGGAGCGCTCACCTCTGGCAGGCTTTACGGGTGCCCCCAGGATGCACAACAGGCAAACGAGATGTAGGCAGCGGCAGCCGCTGGGCATGGTCAGCGCCGGCCCCGGGACGGACAGACGGATGGATCGCCGGACGTGCAGACACCTGTGGGATGACATGGGCTGAGAGGCGGCAGGACGTGGAGATAGCGGCGAGGATTCCGGTTCGGTTCCGAGTGACAGGAGTCGAGGGGGAGAGGGGCGTCCAGAGAAAAACAAGGCGGGGGGAGTGGTGCAGCGAGAGGGCGGGGGCGAGGAAGGTGTGAGCAGGCGAGGGGATTGGAGACAGAAACGCGGAGCCGGCTACGTGGAAAGGAGGTGAAGGATGGACAGCGCGAGAGAGGTCAGGGCCGGGGCTGGGAACGCAATCGGGACGGAGGGGTACTGGGATACCGCCGAGAGGCGACACGGGGACCCGGCGGCGCGCAGGCTCTGCCCCCGCCTCTGACTCCCCACGTCCCCCTCCTGTCTCCGCCGCGCTGGGCTCGGCCGCGGCGCGGGGCTTCGGATACCCAGCGCGCCCCCAGCCCGGCTCTGTCCCGCGGTCCTCACCTCTGGCTGGGAGGCGGCGCGCCGCGGGGCGCAGAGCGAGGCGGGATCCGACGGACTCCGCCGAAGGGCCAGACCACGGAGCGGGGCCGCCCCTAGCGGGGCGCGGGGCCGGGCACCCAGGCGGCTGCCATGCGAGCCGAGCGCTGGGGAATCTGGGCCTCGAGGCGACCCCGAGCGGCTGCGGCGGCTCCTCGCACGCGCTCAGGCCGCCTGCCAGGGGCGGCGTGTGCCGGCGGAGCCCGCCTCCCCCCTCCGCTCCCAGGCTGCCGCCGCCGGCCCGCCCCCCACCCGCCCGCGCCCGGCGCTCCCACCCCCAGCGGTCACTCCTTCCTCCCGGCCTCGCGCTCCCCTGGGCCCCCGCCCGCCGCAGTCACCCGACCTCTCCGAACCTCGCCTTCTCCGCTGCAAGGAGGAAATTACGGGAGGCTAAGTGGGAGCCGACTGTAAAGGGTCGGCCAAGTGTGCGCAGCCGTTATTCTCCATCTCGCATCTCCGCCTTCGCGACCCGAGCAGCTCACCCCGCGCCCCACCTCTGCTCTCCCCAGTCCGCCGCCCATCACGCCTCTCAGATAAATCTCGCGCACGCTCAGGGCACACTTGACGCTCCCGGCCCTCCTCCTGTCACCAGCCCACGCCTCCTCCATTTGTAAATCCTACATCACCTGCTTAATCTGTCCGCTACTCTCCTCTTCCCCGCCGTCCGCTTCTTTCTCCCCTCGCGGCCATCAACAGCCTTCCAGGGTCGATCCCTGCCTAGGTATTAGCGTGGCCCACTCACCCACCCCTTCATCCCTCCTCCCGCCACCTCTGTCTTTCCTATCTCTGCGTTCCGCTACCACTACTGGGAAGGTTCCGTGCACTGGGAACGCCCCCGGCTCTGTAAATGTGCACCCCAAGTTCCCTCCTCTGTACCCCGGATCACCTCCATTCTTGACCACAGGCTAATCGTCTACTGTCCAAACCCAGAGCTAGACTGAGTGTTGTGAGGAAGCTCTGTGCCTCCAGGCTAATGGCTCAGAGACCTCTGTCCCGGGAACGGACAGGAAACCGATTCTTGTTTGCCCAAGGCAAGAGAGCAGAAATCAGGACCACCTGCCCCATCTCTAGTCCTTCAAATCAAGATTTGGTTTCACCATCCTTAGATTCGTGGTAAGAAGTAGTCCCTAGGCTGTGCAGAGCAGCTTTCTACAGACAACCCCCACAGGTCGGAGCCCCTGAACTAGTTTTTCTTGCATTCTTCATTAAACGTAGCCACACCCACCCCATCTGCCTAGCCATCTTCCCCAAAACACTGATCCCCTCTTTCCTCCAGAGCTTTCTAAATTTGAGTTGAACAATGCCATAGCTCTGACTATATGTTTTACTTTTTTTTTTTAATGAAAAATTGCAAACAACCTATACTGTCCAAAATGATTGTAAACAAATTATGGTATACCAACACACTATGTGACTACTGAAAGTCACCTTTGGGAAGTCTAAAGATTTTTTTTAAAGCTAAGAATATATTAGGTGGAGGGAAAAAAACAAGAAACAGAATGTGTCTCAATGTTGGCAGTGATTTTTTTCCCCAGATGATGGAATTACAGGTAATTTTTTCTTATTGATGCTTTTCAACATTTCTCGTTTTCCCAGAATGAGCATGTTTAACTTTTTCTTATTGTAAGAGAAATTCAATAACATTAAAGAACTTTTAGAATAAAGTAAAAATTGGGGGAATTTCCTGGTGGTCCTGTGGTTAGGACTCGGCACTTTCACCGTCCTGTCCCAAGTTCAATCCCTGGTTGAGGAACTAAGATCCCACAAGCTTCTCTGTGCAGCCAAGAAATAAATGAATAAAACAAAAATTTAAAAATCACCCATGATCCTATTTGCTTGATAAAACCACTGTTGTTGTTTGACGCCTTTTCCTATCCAGCTGTTTTTATCCAGAACCTGTAATGTTATATCCTGGTGTTTGTTTTTTTTTTCACTGCATCATATATCAATAGTTTCAAAAGCTACACAATGGATACAATGTATAAAAATACAACTAATGAGAACCTACTTTATAGCACAGGAAACTCTACTCAGTGCTCTCTGGTGACTAAATGGAAAGGAAATCCAAAAAAGAGGGAATATTATGTGTAGCTGATTCACTTTGATGTACAGTAGAAACAAATGCAACATTTTAAGGCAACTATACACCAATGAAAATTTTTAAAATAAATTAATTAAAAGCATAATTTTTATGACTGCATGATAGCCTGTTAAATAGATATACCCTAATTTATTTAATCTGGGATTCCCACCCTAATTTATTTAACCTGGCGCAGTGGTAACAAATCTGCCTGCCAATGCAGGAGACACAAGAGACACAGGTTCAATCCCTGGGTCAGGAAGATCCCCTGGAGTAGGAAATGGCAACCTGCTCCAGTATTCTTGCCTGGAAAATTCCATGGACAGAGGAGCTTGATGGGCTACAGTCCATGAGGTCGCAAAGAGTCAGACTCAACTGAGTGACTGAATACACACAATTTATTTAACCCAGCCTCCATTACTAGATACTTAGGCTGTATTTGCTTTTCATCATTATAAATTCATTCAACAAATTTTTACTGAGCACCTCTCTGCTGCTAGAGAATCCCAGGGACAGAGGAGCCTGGTGGGCTACAGTCCATAAGGCGGCAAAGAGTCAGACACAACTGAAGCGACTTAGCACACAGCACTCATGCAGCACGTATGTGCTACTACTCCATGCCAGACATCATCCTAGACACTGAGCTACAACTCCAAGATAAATAGTAGTGCTACAGATTTTCATACAGTTTTTTCCTCATCTTTTAGATTCCTTCCTTAAGATGGAGTCTGAATTGATGAGTGACTGCGTCAAAGAATTTGTGAAAAATAAATAATTGCTTTCCATGAATGAAATTCACTGGCAATTGCTGATGAAACAATAAAGATACTTGAAGCTTTGGAAGTTGATGGCATCAGATTGTATCACTTACTTCATGTTTTGAAGATTTTAGCACCTGGCATGTCACTCTCTTCACCCTTCCTTCTGCCAAATTCTTGGTGATTTTTTTAAAAGACTTTTTAAAATGTGGATCATATTTAAAGTCTTTATTGAATTTGTTACAATACTGCTTCTGTTTTATGTTTTGGTTTTTTGGCCTTGAGGCATATGGGATCTTAGCTTCCCAACCAGGGATCAAGCCTGTACCCCCTGCATTGGAAGATGAAGTCTTAACCACTGGACCACTAGGGCAGTTCCTCTTGGTGATTCTTGATTCAGTACCACATAGGCAAATTTTCCAATAAGCGTGATAGTCTGTCTGCAAAGATGGCCACTGCACTTCCTCCTGTCCCACATGACCTTTAGCAATGGTTTTGCTGCTTCTCCCAGAGAAAGATGGAAACCTATTTCTCAGGCTCTTGAATCTGGACTGGTCTTAGGACTTGTTTTGACTAATAGAATATGGTGGAAGTGACATTATGTGAGTCCCCAGTCTGGGTCCCAAAAACCGTTGCAGCTTCTGTTTGCACCCTCAGAAAACTTCCAATATCATGTAAAGAAGTTTGGTCTGGCACGCTGGAAGACAAGAAGCCCCACGAAGGAGACCTGAGATGTCCTGGTCAATATCCACAATATAGGAGGTCCTGTTAACTGCCTCAGTCAAGCTTCCAGATGACTCTAGCTCATGAATGAGCCCTGGCAAGACTAACAAGAACTGCTCAGCAGAGTCCAGCCATATTACTGGATAAACAGTGGATGAGCAGTTGAATGGTGGGTGTTTTAAGCCACTCTGTTTTGGGATGTTGTTACTATAGCAATGCTGCTGTTCAGTCGCTCAGTCATGTCCAACTCTTTGTGACCCCATAGACTGCAGCACGCCAGGCTTCCCTGTCCTTCACCATCTCCCAGAGCTTGCTCAAACTCATGTCCACTGAGTCTGTGATGCAATCCAACCACTTTATCTTCTGTCATCCCCTTCTCCTCCTGCCTTCAATCTTTCCCAGCATCAGGGTCTTTTCTAATGAGTCGACTCTTCACAACAGGTGGCCAAACTGATAAAAACCAGCTGCCCATTCCCTTGATTTCTTCCTCTCCACCAATGAGAAGGGTGTTCCCACCCGAATCTTGTTACTACTGGTTGTTTCACACAGTCCATAATTTTAAGTATTACACTTTCCTATAACCAGATCCTCTCTTTTCAGCCCATAGTACCTGGACTCAAACAGGTACTTTTGATACTTGGGTTGTGTTTACTCTTTTTGCCATTATAAATGCATTCAACAGGGACTTCCCTGGTGGTCCAGTGGTTAAGAATCCACCTACCAGTGCAGGGAACATGGGTTCAGTCCCTGGTCTAGGAAGATTCCGCAACTAAGCCCAGGAGCCACAGCTACTGAAGCCTTTGTGCTGTAGAGCCTGTGCTCTGCCATGAGAAGTTCGAGCACCGAAATGAAGAGTAGCCCCTACTCGCTGCAGCTAGAGAAAGCCCACTCACAGCAACAAAGACCCAGTGCAGCCCCAAATACATAAATTAATATTTTTCAAATACATGCATTCAACAAATATTGAATTTGGATCTACAGGGATCACTCATAAGGGCTACATTACAACCTTAGTGGGCCCTAGACACTTTGCCTGCATGGGCCTCTTCCTCCATGAAAGAATATTAAATGTTATATTTTATGATTGCCTTGGTATCAAGATAAATTTAATCCAGGCTGGATTCATTATTATATTTTCATTTTTATTATATTCACTTTTTTCTTCTGATTTTACAGAAGAAAAATTTAAATATTTTTTGGCCCCTAAAAGTATTGCAGGCCTTTGGCACTGTGCCTCCTGTGGATAAGCTGGCCCTGTCTCTCAACCATTGATCTCACCTTCTTTTCAGCAGCCCCTACCCCCATCACATCCACCCTTCCCTCCCTACCCAGCTTTGATTCCACGATCTATCATGATAATCAGCGCCTTGTCTATACCAACTCCCAACTCCCTGGCCCCTCTCTCCCATCATATTCATCTGGTAAAAACCCCGCCATGGTATGTTCTACAGCCAACACACCCAAGCAGCTGAATGTGGCTGAAAATAACACATATCTCGGCTGTCTGGTGTCACTTAATTTCATATCCTCAAGCACTCTTTGTGTTGAACACTCGTGCTTCTGCTTTTCCCCAGTGTTGTGCACTCTCAGCCTCCTCGATGGTTATTTTTGCTTTCTCCTTTCTCCTCCCAACTGCCAGCCCCTTGGTTCCTCCTCCCCCTGCTGGTGGTCTCGCTTCCAACTTCTCGAAGAAAATAGAAGCAGCCTGAAGAGAATTTCCGCGTGCTTCCTCCGCCCACCTGCACCTGTCCCTATATACTCGCATCTGTTACCGTTGATGCGATGCCAGTTCTCTTACACAGGTGAGCCCCTCCCCCCGCCTGGGCACTAGTTCCCCATCCCTTCTTACCTGTGTCCCTCAGGGACCACAGCAGTTCTCCTCATCCCCTCTGCATCATCAGTCTGCTCTCTGTGAGCTCATTTTCATCATCCTGTCTCCCATCTTAAAATAAATGTTGTCGTTCAGTGACCAAGTCAAGTCCTACTCTTTTCGACCCCATGGACTGCAGTACTCCGGGTTTCCCCGTCCCCCACCATCTTCCGAAGTTTGGCCAAGTTCACGTCCATTGAATCAGTGATGCCATCCAGCCATCTCATCCTCTGTTGCCCTCTTCTTCTGTTTTCTATCTCTCCCAGCATCAGGGTCTTTTTCAAAGAGTCAGCAACCTCTCTCCAATTCCATATTCTCTTCCAGCTATGTTTTTTGGCTCCTCTTTACTGAAAATTCTTCAAAAACATTTGTCAACACCTGTCTTCACCTCATTTCCCCCCATCATCTCTTGGACCCACACTCGCCCCACCACTCCACCAGAATTCCCCTTGTCAAGGTCACCGATTCTATGGCCATTGCCAAGGGTTGCTTCTCAGTCCTCATCTTGGTGGCTCTGTGAGCTGCCTTGGACATGGTGGCTCCCCAGGTCTCTAGGGTCGATCTCGCAAGCTTTCCTACCTACCGCAACGGCTGCCCCTCCTCAGTCCCCTTTGCTTCATCTTTCTAATTTCTTCCACAGCCCCAGGGCTCCATCCTTAGACCTCTTCTCTTTTCCAGCTGCACCCACTCCTTTCCAGCCTAATGACTTTAAATACTAGCTGTAAGCTAATCATTCCCAAGTTTATATTTCCAACTTAAGATGTATCCTTAAAATCCAGGCTCATGTATCCAACTGCCTACTCGATTGACATCTCCAGCTGGGATTCTCCAATAGGCAACTCAGAGTTAGCATGCCCAAAGACGGGAGTCCTGATTTCAGTCCCAGATGGCTTCCTATGTCAGTCTCACCTCTATCAGTGAATGGCCAAGTGTTTTAGGCTAAAATCCTTGGCATCATATTAACACTCCTCTTTCTCTCACATCCCATGTCCTGAAAATCCTGTTGACTCTGCCTTCAACTGAGAATTTGTTTGCTTTCCACAATCTGACCTCTAACACTTGGGTCAAGCACCACTATTTACTGCCTGGATGACCGCAACAGCTTCCTAATGGGTCTTCTATTATCGTGTAGCAGCCGTGGTGATCCTGATAAAGTGAAAGCCGGCTAAATGCCATGTGGTTTCTAAATTGAATCTTGAAATAGAAAAACAAATCATTAGTGGAAAAACTGGTGAAGTCTGGAGTTTAGTTTGCACAAAGTACCAGTGCTGGCTTCCTAATTTTTAAACGATAATTTTATTTATTTATTTTGGGTCTTCTTTGCTGCACAGGCTTTTCTCTTGTTGCAGCCAGTGGGGGCTATTCTCTAGCTGTGGTGAGCAGGCTTCTCATTGTCGTGGCTTCTTTTGTTTCAGAGCATAAGCTGTAGAGGTTGCAGGCTTCAGCAGCTGGGGCTTGTGGGCTCAGTAGTTGTGGCTCCCGGGCTCTAGAGCACTGGCTCAATGGCTGTGGTATACAGGCTTAGTTGCCCCGCAGCCTGTGGGATCTTCCTGGACCAGGGATCAAACCCGTGTCTCCTGCACTGCCAGGGGGATTCTTTACCACTGAGCCACTGGGGAAGCCCTGACTTCATGGTTTTGACAAATGCACCACAGTAACGGGTCACGGCGTCCGGTCCCATCACTCCATGGGAACAAATGTACCACAGTAATGGATCATGGCATCCGGTCCCATCACTCCATGGGAAATAGACGGGAAACAGTGTCAGACTTTATTTTTCGGGGCTCCAAAATCACTGCAGATGGTGACTGCAGCCATGAAATTAAAAGACGCTTACTCCTTGGAAGAAAAGTCATGACCAACCTAGATAGCATATTCAAAAGCAGAGACACTACTTTGCTGACTAAGGTCCGTCTAGTCAAGGTTATGGTTTCTCCTGTGGTCATGTATGGATGTGAGAGTTGGACTGTGAAGAAGGCTGAGCGCCGAAGAATTGATGCTTTTGAACTGTGGTTTTGGAGAAGACTCTTGAAGGTCCCTTGGACTGCAAGGGGATAAAACCAGTCCATTCTGAAGGAGATCAACCCTGGGATTTCTTTGGAAGGAATGATGCTAAAGCTGAAACTCCAGTACTTTGGCCACCTCATGCGAAGAGTTGACTCATTGGAAAAGACTCTGATGCTGGGAGGGGTTGGGGGCAGGAGGAGAAGGGGACGACAGAGGATGAGATGGTTGGATGGCATCATGGACTCGATGGACGTGAGTCTGAGTGAACTCCGGGTGATGGTGATGGACAGGGAGGCCTGGCATGCTTTGATTCATGGGGTCACAAAGAGTCAGACATGACTGAGCGACTGAACTGAACTGAATGTATAATGTTAATACTAGGATAAACTGGGTGAATGCTATATGGGAACTCACTTTACAATGTCCTGTAAATTGCAAATTACTCAAAATAAAAAGTTTGGGTTTTTTTGGTCATGTCCTGAAGCATGTGGGATCTTAGTCCCCCAACCAGAAACTGAACCCACATCCCCTGCATTGGAAGTGTGGAGTCTTAACCTCTGGACTGCCAGGGAAGTCCTTAAAAAGTTTATTTAAAAGGTAGAGGTCAGATTGTCACATCTCTGCTCAAACCCTTCCAGTGGATCTTGTCTGACCTTGTCCCCTACCTTCCCCATCCTTGCTCTGCTCCAGCTAAATTGGCCTCTGTGTTGGTATTTGAACACATCAAGCATGTTCTCTGCCTCAGGACCTTTGCACTAGCTGTTCCTTCTGCCTGGAATGCTCTTACTCAGATATTTTCATAGTTCACTCCTTCATTTCATTCAGTCCTCTGTTCAAATTTCATTTTAGTAAAGAGGCCCTCCCCAGTTATACTATAGAATAACCCCATTTCTACCCCAGGCATATTCCCATTCCCCTACTTAATTTTTCTCCATAATTCTTATCCCCACCTGGCCTATACATCTATTAGCATATTTGTATATTGGCTGGCTCCTTCCATTAGATTATAAACACTGTGAGGGCAAGGACTTTGATTTTCTTTTTTCTTTTTTGGCTGCACCTTGTGACATATGGAATCTTAGTTCCCCAACCAGGGACTGAGCTCCCATTGGACCACCAGGGAAGTCTATCACAGCCCTGCTCTTATCCTTGTGAAAACTGACTGGTATGGGCTATCTGGTGCTAATCAACTCTTGGCTTTGATTTCTGCTTCACAATACAACTTAGTGGCTACTCTTTGGAAGACTTTGGGAACAGTTAGGCTAAAAACGTGATGACTTTGGGGTTCTCCTAAGCCTGCCTGATTAGTGAGTGGCCTGTTTTAGAAGGGTGCCAGTAGACATCTAAGGTTCATTTCTGGATTTGATCCCAGACCCTACCAGTAACTACTGCTTTAGAACACCCCAGTCTTCCAACCTTCTGGATTCCCCACTTTCCTGAGCATTTCCTTTCTGAGTACCAGCCAGTCAACCTCTCCTCCAGGGCCCCCAACCATGTGGATTCATCTTTCTTGGCCTTCCCACCTATCACCTTGGGAGCAGGTCTCCAAGTCCCCTTCCTCTTTCCCTAACCTCCTTTCAAACCAAAAGTTTTGTATATTACCAACACCAAATGAGGATGCAGAGACAAGAGAATGGGGAACAAGAGGAGAGCCTCATTTATTTGCACATTCATGGACCCACCCACAGATATTTCTCTTTCTCCCTGTCAGAGCCTAGCATGTGGTCAGGAGCTGGGAAAGGACCCCACACACTCAGTAAGCATCAGTCAAATGTATGCATGAATTAATACGAATGAAAACAGATACTGGGCCTTGACCTCAAGTAGCTGACAGTCTAGTAGGGCAGGCACACCCACTCACCACCCACACGCTCCGTGTAAGCAGGGGTCCAGGTACACCTGTAGGGTTAAGACCTCATGGAGACCCAGGGGCATGCAGGCCTGACCCTTGTCCTCACCAGGTAAGGGACAATCATCTGCCTGCTTGTTCCTTCCTGCTACTGCTTCCTCAAGCCAGTTCTGGCCAGTCCACCGAGTGGGGGCTGTAGGTGGAAGCTGAGTTGTGCAGGCAGGGAGTCAGGCGTGTTTGTGTTGTCCCACCCTTTGCTGGGGCTTTCTGCCAGCCCAGGGCCCTGCACAAATGCCCTCCCCGTCTGGTTGCTTCCTGTCCTCCACCCCTACCTCTCCCTCAGAGCAGGAGTGGAGGCAGCTGCTCAAGGCCTGAAAACTAAACCAGCTATTGTGCCCCTCCTTTTGGCGTTGTTTGACTGTGGGGGAGGGGGAGGGGGAGGGGGAGGGGGAGGGGGAGGGGTGGGCTTATTATGTGCCTCAGGGGACGGAGTGCCAAGACTCAGGCCCCAGATGCCATGCTTGGGGTATCTGGGATACCTGCTCAGGGAAAGGGAGGAAGCTGGACGAGGGTTGACGCTGACTGTGGGCCTCGGGGTTAGTTGAGAAGTGGCAGAGGGGGATGCTTTGCCTGCTGATGAGCTGAGTGCAGTCACACAGCTCATGTCCACATGTCAAGAGAGGGGGTGCCTCTATTTGGAGCCATGAGAGTGTGCAGTTCCTGTGCACAAGCCCGGAAGGACAAGAGGCTCACCCACATCCAGAACTATGAGTGCAAAGCTCAGTGGTACCAAGTGTTCACACAGCACCCAGTGCCCATGAGGGATTGGGGGAGGCGATAGCCCAGGCAGGTCCTGCTCTAGCCCCTCCAGCAGCTGCTAAAGGAGCCATCCCCAGAGTTTTCCTTGAAGCCTCTGGGAGCTGGGCCCCTCTTTTCACATTTCATGTACAAGCCCCAGTCACCTGATCTGTAGGACACCATACATGTTCGAGGCCAAGTGTCAATGCACACCTGGGATGGATGGAAGCCCTTGTGATTTGGCAAAGAGACAGGGGGTGGCAGAACTACCCAGCTAATGGGTCAGAGTGAAGTAGGGCCTAATGAATGGGCCACAGTGTGGTCCAGAAAGGGAGATAAGCTGTTACTTCTGCACCTTTTTGAGCTTCCCCAGGACTCAAAACTGAAGTCTGAGAAGGGAAGCATTTGCCGGAAGTCTGAAGGTGGGAGATAAGCCCTGCCCTTAAGGAGTCCCAGCCTTAGAGTTGACTGTGGTGGGACTCCACCAGAAGTCAGAACACAAAACTCAGTATCATATAAAAATGTATGGGTTGTGTATTTAAAAATAACTTTTTACTGGAAATGTTTTTATTGTGGTAAAATATATATGACATTTTCCATTTTAGCCAACTTTTTTTTTAAGATTAGAGATTGGTTGCTGGTAGAAGTGGGAGTGGGGGAGATGAATAAACAGAGCACAGAAATTTATTTAAAAATATGTATATATTTATTTGGCTGTGCCAGATCTTAGTTGCAACACACAGGACCTTTAGTTGTGCATATGAGCTCTTAGTTATGGCATGTGGGAATTAGTTCCCTGACCAGGCATTGAACCCGGGCCCCTTGCATTGGGAGCTCAGAGTCTTAGCCACTGGACCACCAGGGAGGTCCCTTTAGCTAATTTTAAGTGTACAGTTCAGTGGCATTAACACTGATTGCCAACATTCACCTTGTACAATCACCACTATCCAGCTCGAGAATTTTTCATCTTCCCAAACTGAAACTCTATACCCACTAAACACTAACTCCCCCATTCCCCAGCACCTGGCAACCACCGTTCTATTTTCTGTCTCTAAGAACCTGAATACTCTAGGCCTCTCATAAGAGTGGAATCATGGAGTATTCGTCCTTTTGTGACTGGTTTATTGTACATATTGCAGTGTCTTCAAGGTGCGTCCGTGTTGTAGCGTGTGTCAGAATTTCCTTTTAATGGCTAAAAAGTATTCCACTGTATGTATGCCACATTTTGTTAATCCATTTATCCTTTACAATTGGGTTGCTTCCACCTTTTGGCTGTTGTCATAATCCTATCTTTAACAGTTAAGAGGCTTTAAGAATATTAAAGAATGCAAGATCCTATCCAGTTTCAAGGTCTTTAAAATTACATTTCTTAGCCTTACACCAAATTCAACATCCCGAGATAGGAAAAAAGACATTTAAATGTAATAAAAGCTTATCCACCAGGGTGGCAGCTGTGGTATTCTATTAATAGACAGAAGAATTATGAAATGTGTATAACCTAAATCTAGGGAAGCAGACTAAGTTATCACCTCTTGAGGTTTTGAAAGCATTGTCAGAAAAAACATGT
Organism: Ovis canadensis; assembly: GCF_042477335.2. NCBI lineage: Eukaryota > Metazoa > Chordata > Mammalia > Artiodactyla > Bovidae > Ovis > Ovis canadensis. The sequence continues at coordinate 32,088,394 of NC_091264.1, forward strand.
AAATGGAGTTCAGCAGGTCTAATCAGGTCACAAACAAGAAGACAGCCTCCTAAACTATTAGTAGATAAAGTCAGCTGCAACTCAAATGACTGAATATGGTTTAAGGTCCTGCAAGCTAACATAATAGGGACTTCCCATGATGGTGGCCCAGTGGCTAAGACCCCATGCTCCCAATGTAGCGGATCTGGGTTTGAACCTTGGTCAGGGGACCAGATCCCACATACCCCAACTAAGAGTTTGCATGCCACAGCGAAGATGGAAGATCTTGCATGCGGCCAACTAAGACTCAGTGCAGCCAAACAAATAAACATTTTTAAAAAGCCACACACACTTGTACATTTGCACATCCAAAGGAGAGGAGTGATGATGTCAACCAGCTCCTTCATAGTAAAAATAAGTTTATCTTGCATATGCTAAAAGTTAAAAACTCTGGAGGACTGTGACTTCCTTTCTTTTCAAACATATGTTTATGTTTACTGCCACTTTCCCTGCTTACAAAATATAAACTTAAATAGTTTTTCAGATTTATTTACACTAAATTTGTTTACCTGACAGTTCATGGACTTTCCTCTCCCTATGGATCCCAAGACAATTTCGGGAAAGGTAGAGAGACGATCTTTCTTTTCTCTTTCTTCCTTCAGGCAGATTCCTTTCAGAAAATAGTAAAAGTCATTTCAAAATAATCTGTTGTGGTCTTATATCACAACAAATGTCACATTTTGAAAGTACTGTATGGGTAATTTTAAAATTATTTTTAAAGAAATATTTATTTATTTGGCTGTGCTGGGTCTTTGTTGCAGCCTGTGGGATCTTCCATCTTTCCTGTGGCATGCAAACTCTTAGTTGTGGCATGTAGGATTTAGGTCCTTGATCAGGGATCAAACCCAGGCCCCCTGCATTGCGAGGAAGGAGCCTTAGCCACTGAACCACAGGGAAGTCCCTGTATGGGCAATTTAAAGGGAAACATGCAGAAATGTGGCTTCCCAGGTGGCTTAGTGGTAAAGAATCTACCTGCAATGCAGGAGACGCGGATTCGAACTCTGGGTCAGGAAGATCCCCTGGAGAAGGAAATGGCAACCCACTCCAGTATTCTTGCCTGGAAAATCCCATGGACAGGTGGGCCCGGAGAGCTATGGCCCATAGGGTCTCACAGAGTCAGACATGACTGAGTGACTGAGGACACACACATGCAGGACTGTACAGTGATGTATGGCAAAAACCACCACAATATTGTAAAGTAATTAGCCTCCAATTAAAAAAAATAATAAAAAAGAAATGTACAATGACTGGGAACCCTTATTTGAAAAGCTCTGCAAGAACCAATATAATTGATTCATTGAGTATAAGTTTATTAAATTAATAACAATACAAAGTTGCATGGGATTGAAAAACATAGAGAGGATGAGAAATAAAGATGGCTGACCTCTCCTTCCAGGGGCCTGGGAATCTCTGCTGAAGTTTCACTTGTTGTGTTGTTCGAGGAGTGAGTGCTTGAGGCCAGTTCCACCAAGGGACAAACCTGACTCCCACCCCTCGAGCCCAGGGAAAGAGGACACCTCTCCACTCTGAAATGTTGATGAGCTGTGGAGGGGAGAAGGACAGGGGAGCAGATGGAATTCCTGGACAATTGTTCCGGCTGTCACCAGAGAAGAGAGACAGGAGGCAGCACGGATAATTTACAGAGGAACAGATGCCTAGGCTCCTCTAGCACCATCTGGCCAAAAGAGGCCTGGGCTTGGGCTGGATATTATCTTTAGATCTGAGTAAACGCCTCAGCCTCCAGCCCATCCTATTTCCTCGACCTAAGCTGGAGCTTTCCCAGGAGAGCTCTACTCCCTGAGGACCCTGCTCCAAAGTTCTACCTGGCTCTCATCCTGCTCCCTCCCTTCCTTCCTGAGTCTGGATTCTGTCTTCACTCCCATACCTGATGTGGCCAAGTCTGGCCTTGGGGACTTGTACCTTCCATTTATGCATTTCTCTATTTTACAGTATTTTCAACCTCTTCTCCCTGTCACTACATTCCGAAATTCCTCCATCACTTCTTTCCATGCTATTTATGCATTCCACAAACATTTATTGTGAGGAGTTTCCTGGTAGTCCAGTGGTTAGGGCTCCATGGTTCCAATGTAGGGGGCACAGGTTCGATTCCTGGTCAGGGAACTAAAATGCTGCATGCCATGCAGTGTAGCCAAATAAAATAAATAAAATAGACATTTATTGAGTATCTACTATGCCAGGCATTATTTTAGATCCTGGGGATACAGTAATGAATGAGATAAAGTCCTAGAGCTCTGGAGTTTGCAGTATAGTGGGAGATGATCAACAAACAAAGAAAAATATGTCATAATAGTAAGCAGGGTAAGGGAGCAGTAGTAGTAGTGGTGTGGTGTGGTGTAGTGGTGTGGTGTGGTGTAGTAGTGTGGTGTAGTGTTCAGTTCAGTCGCTCAGTTGTGTCCAACTCTTTGCAACCCCATAAATCAGAGTAGTGTTAGTCACTCAATTATGTCTGACTCTTTGCAACCCCATGGACTGTAGCCCGCCAGGCTCCTCTGTCCACAGGATTCTCCAGGCAAGAATACTGGAGTGTGTTGCCATGCTCTTCTCCAGGGGATCTTCCCAACCCAAGGATTGAACCCCAGTCTCTTGCACTGCAGGCAGATTCTTTACCAACTGAGCTACAGGGAAGCCCCAAGGGGGGAGTGATTGGGGATGTTGTCTTAGACAGAGTGGCCAGGGAAGGCTTCTCTGAGGTGGTAAATTTGAGCAGAGACACAAATGGGTGGGACTGTCTGGAAGTAACCCATCACAGGCACAGGGAACAGTAAATCTAGAAGTCCTGAGGCAGATATATGCTTAGCTTATGGGATGTTATGCTATTTATTTGTTACACATTTGTTGTGAGCCACACACCTGCTAGGGTATGAAGATATAATCAGATTCAGGCTTTGCCCTGAAGGAGCAGCAAGTTTAGCAAGGGACACAAAGTGCAAATAAATAATTACAGCTGCTGTTACTGCTACTGCTAAGTTGCTTCAGTCGTGTCCAACTCTGTGCGACCCCATAGATGGCAGCTCACCAGGCTCCCCCATCCCTGGGATTCTCTAGGCAAGAATACTGGAGTGGGTTGCCATTTCCTTCTCCAATGCATGAAAGTGAAAAGTCAAAGTGAAGTCGCTCAGTCGTGTCCAACTCTTGGCGACCCCATGGACTGCAGCCTACCAGGCTCCTCCGTCAATGGGAGTTTCCAGGCAAGAGTACTGGAGTGGGGTGCAATTGCCTTCTCCAAAATAATTACAGCATAGGGTAGCTACAATGAAGTGTAAGTGGCTAGAGATAACCAGCAAAAGAGCACCAAATCCAATCTAGGAAATTGGGGAAGGCTTCCTGGAGGAGGTGATAATCTGACTTGAGGGCTGAAGGAGGAGCAGGAATTCACAATGCAAGGGGAGGAGAGGACTTGCAATGGCGAACAGGAAGTCCCCGGCAGAGGTGGAAGATGAGGCTGGTGAAGGGGCGAAGAAGCCAGGTCTTACCGATTTCCACGTGACAAGCTGAGAAGCTGCCTTTTATCCTTTGAGTGATGGGGAACCATTGCTACAACTATCACTACGTTTTTGTGCTGTTTTCCTACCATTCTTTTTTGTTTTTCTTTTTGCATACCAGACTCTCTCCTCACCCTTCTCGCTATCTCCCTAGTCCTGACAAGACACCACCTTCCTTCTTCTGCAGCCAGCCCACAAAATCCTGCTTTTACAAGATCCGCGGCTTTCCTCCGGGTCCCGCACCCCTGTACCCCAGTCGGAGGCCACACCCCATGGCCACGCCCCCCGATGACGCGCGGCGCCTGGTGCGTGGGGATTCCCGCGGCCGTGGCCACTACCCGGCCTGCCCCGCGGCAAGATGGCGGTCTGAAGGCAGTGGGCAGCGGCAGAAAGTTTGTTGTGGGATTGGATTAGTCGGGCTGGGAGTCTATACTTGTAGGGGATCGTGAGGATGCCAACAGGGAGTTGGGGCGGAGGGAGTAGCTCTGGGGTTGAGAAGAGGAAGTGGAGTGGTGGAAGGTTGAAGGCAGAGAAAAAAATGAGATAGGGATGGAGGGGAGGGGGCCTAGATTCCAGTGGTAGCCTTGGGGGGAGGGGATTCCAGGCGGGGAGCCAGAAGTAGGTGTGCAGGGAGAAAGAAGCAGAGTCACGAATTGGAGCGGAACTTCTTAGCCAAGAGTAAAAAGCCCGGAGCGTGGAATAGAGGCCCTAGCGCAGGCTGGTGAGAGAGGAAAAGGGGTCTTTTCCATGGAGGAGAATAGTAGGGAATGGAGGAAGAGAGACCTGAAGGAAAGAGGGAACTAAAGCCAAACAAATGACCCTCTTCTAGACTTAGATCAGCCTTTCCACAGTTCTTATAGCAGCATCTGCCCCAATTTCAGCTGAAGACTCAGGGGCCCCAGGGATTGGAAGAAATCACAGTGCCTGCTTGGAAAGAAGAAGAGGTAGCGACTTGCCCCAGCTCAACCCCAGAGCGGGTAAGGTGGCCTCCGTTGACAGGCTGGCATGCTCCCTGGAAGCAGGATGCATGGGCTCCGAGTGATGCTGAAAATCATTTTTTCTGAGAAGGGTGCTCTTCTCTAGAGGCTGCTTTTTGCCTGTGGTCCCTAAGTTAGTCTTCTGCTTAGATCTCACGCTGATTTGTTAAGAGTTGGGTGTAGTACTGAGCCTTGTATGCCTTCACCTGTGCAGGCGAACGTGGGCAAGAGCCTAGAGATCAGACTGAAAATGTTTTAACACATCCCTGTCACAAGCAGTTTCCTTCACGGTCACTGTATTTTCTTTGATCTCCCCATCACATCTTCAGTTTGGTCTCCTGCCCAAAGTGGAGATTTGTGGGTGACAGATGGTGGGCAGCCGTAAGGAAACAAACTTCTGGTTGGTGTCCGTTAACCATTTAGGCACCTGCTGTCGCCGATTCCTGAATTCATTCTTGCCACATGTCTGCCTCTTTTGATCTTTTCTTTTAGTAAGAAGGGCTCATTTATTTGGGCCCGTGTTATTTGGGGATGTGGATTTGGTGCCGAGGTTGGGTCAGAGGAGTGAGGCAGGCAAGTTGGGATGAGGGAGGAGAAACCCAGATCAGTTTATGGTAAGAGGTCAGGCTGACTGGTGCAAAGCTCTGCACGTGTTTTTCACATCATTCTGTCCCTGAGACCCCTGATATTTGAGAGTTGCTTTACAACCTGGAGCAGTGTGATGCAAGGAAACGCTTGTAGAACTTGCCTTTTTCTCTTCTGGTAGTTTTTTCCTCTTCCTTTATATCTTCCTATCAAACCACATTAAAAAAAATTTTTTTTTTAAGTTTTGGGGACTTCCCTGGTGATGCAGTGGTTAAGACTCTGTGCTTCCAATGCAGGGGTCATGGGTTCAATCCCTGGTCGGGGAACTTAGGACCCACAGGCTATGTGGTGTGGCAAAAAAAAAAAAAAAAAAAATAGTTTTATTAGCAAAACTAACCATGACTTTAGAAATAGTGGATTTGGGTTTGGAGGAAAGAGAAGGGGTTTGGAGGCAGAGAGCGCAATGAGTGTGGTTCCCACTTCTTTGATGCCCTTTGGTTATGCCTAAGCCAGAATTAGGAGCATGCTTCTTACTGGAACCTGTTTCAGCATCTGCTGAAACATCTGCTCCATGGTTGGATCAGCAAGTCTGATTTGATCTAGGACTCCTTACTAACCATCTTCTGCTCCCTACTGTCAACCCATCTGTGCCCCCAAAAGTCTTACTCCAGGCAGACCAGCCTAAGCCACTGTCACTAGACTAGCTTCAGTACCCTCAGGTATCTGAAGAACTGGTGTTATTGAGCTGTGACTTCATTCCTAGAAGGTTGAAAAACTTCTCTTTCTGAGAACAATTTGTGGATGTCTCTAGGAGATTGTAACCAGCAAGGACAGTGTGGTGAGTCAGCACAGAGATTAAGAGCACTGACTCTGGAGCTAGATTGCCTGTCCAAACCTAGACCTTGCCGTTTGTGACTCTGTGACCTTTAGATACTGCACAGCTCTCTGCCTCAGCTTTCTCATCAGTCAAATGGAGATGGTTGGAGTACCTATCTCACAGAGTGGTGCGAAGGTCAAATAAGGTAATACATTAGTGCATTTAGAACAGTGCCTGACATTCAGTACATATATTTGTTGTTGTTATGCTAGCCAGATCTCAGCCCTAATTTCTGATTCATGATTGAACTTGGTGTCTCTCTGTGGCAGACCTGTACTGGTTTGAGCTGCTCTCCTGGTGTGAGAAGAGGACAATATGGATTTTACATGTAGTGAGAATATCCTCATTAAACTATCTAAAGTGATATTAAAATGCCAGTGATTTCCTGTTTGAAACTGTGAGGCTGTAGAATTATCAATTTACCATCAAGTGATGAAGATAATAATAGTGCTTACTGAGCACGTTCTGTACGCTTGGCACTTTTGTAAGTGGATTAGTAGTTTAATACTTTTAGTATCCCCATCTTACAGAAGAGTAAATAGAGGTGCAGCATTGTTAAGTAATCTGCTCAGTATCACCCAGATAGTAAGTGGCAGAGCTGGGATTTGAAGCTAGGCAATCAGGCTTAAGCAGTTGAGCTTTTTTTTTTTTTTTTTTTTGCATTTGGTATGAAGTTAACTTTTAAATATGCCTACTGGCAATTTGTGTCTCTTGTTTGCTTGTCATGACGGTTAGATGTGAACCCATATTGTAGTGAACGTTTTTTTGATTGTTTAAAAAATGTTTTAGAAGTTGAGCTCTTATCTCAGCTCTCCCCTTCCTCTCAGAGTTAATAACCCTTGCAGGCACTGGTGGGACTTCCCTGGTGGCTCAGTGGTAAAGAATCTGCCTGCAATGGAAGAGACCTGGGTTCGATCCCTGGGTTGGGAAGAACCCTGGAGGAGGGCATGGCAACCCACTCTAGTATTCTTGTCTGGAGAATCCCATGGATAGAGGAGCCTGGCGGGCTACAGTCCATAGGGTTGAAAAAGGTCGGACACGACTCAAGTGCCTTAGCACACACACGGGGACTGGTGTGGGAGTGCCCTGTGCCATGTTCGCCCAATCTACTCTGTCTTCATGATTCAACTTGGTGACTGCTCTTTGGAGAACTTTGAGCTGGGTGGGGTGAGCAGACAGAAGGACATAGAGCTCCATTCTTAGTGTGCATTGAATGTGTCGGTGTTTGTGTTAGTTAATGTAGATGTAAATATAGGCTCATTTCTGACTATGGTTACTGACATGAACCGTTGAAGGAACCATAGTGTTAAACTCATAGACGGTCTACATGCATCTTTCTTTAAAAACAGCAAACTACAGAAGGGGAAAAACTGTGGTATTAACATGAGAGGAAGTTGGAAAATAAATGTGCTTCTGCTGAAGCTTGTGTTGTAGAGGAAGGCCCTGGTGCCACGCCCAGGTCTCTTTCCTTTAAGCCAGGCAGGAGGCAGAGTATGTGTAAGGATTGACTGACGACCGGCTTTCCTTTGCCCAGTATTCAAGACTCACCCTTTCCCTCCATCTGAGTCATGCCCTGTCTATTTAATACATGCCCTCAGGGCCCATCTTTTTCTTTAGTAAATGACTCTTCACTCTGCCATCAGGGCAGGCACACGCCTGGGCTCATGGTGTCGGGGACTCAGGACCTAGGACTTGCCCTGTGATGAAATTTTCTGTCTGTTGTTGCATAGCGCATGTGCTTCTGAGAGCATCTATCAGTCTCTGCTCCCCTCCTCCATCAACAGAGGCGCCACAGGCCTCAGGATGGTGTGCTTTATCTTGACTTGTGCTGCAGTCAGCATGCTGAAACGTGTTATCTCCATAGAGTACGTGTTTGTGTTTTGTTAGAAGTTCCCTGACTTCCTAGATTCAGGTCACATTTTAGGAAACGATTGAACTTCAGGGTGAAGGCTGATGGATTTTGAGCCAGTTCTCCCCTGTTACCATTCTCTTTTTGTTGTTGTCTAAATCAGCTTGTTTTCATAACACCCTGTATTCGTTTGTTATCTTTGAATCAAATTCCTTCACCTCCTTTTCGCTATCATATTTTGAGTGCCAAGTCCTGTGAGTAAACTGGGCCTTCATTTCTCCAGTAGGATTCAGCCTCTTAACAGCTCTTTAAAAAAAAATTATTTTTAAATTGTATTATTAGTTTTGATTGCACGGGGTCTTTGTTGCTTTGCAAGGGCTTTCTCTAGTTGCGGGCAGTGGGGGCTGCGCTTCGTTTTGGTGCATGGGCTTCTCATTGAGGTGGCTTCTGTTGTTGTGGGACGCGGGCTTAGTTGCCCTGTGGCATGTGGAATCTTCTCAGATCAGGGGTTGATCCCATGTCCCCTGCATTGGTAGGCAGATTCTTATCCACTGTACCACCAGGGAAATCCCTTAACAGCTCTTTAAACTCCTCGCTCTCTAGCTTCTGGGTCTTTGTACACGCTGGTTGTGCTGCATTCCAGACTCCCTTTACCTTCCTTATTGCTCTCGTGGTCTCATTTTAAATGTCACTTCCTTTGGGATCCCACTGCCCTTTACTGTCCTGTGCTTACTTCTGTTTTAACACTTGGGCTATATTGTAATTGCCTGTTTATTTGTCTGGCTCTCATGAGACTGCAAGTGCCCTGAGAACAGACACTGTCTTACTGTTGTATTCTAGCGTTTGGGTTAGTGCAGGGTACGTAAGAGGTGCTTTATAATGCTGTGCTGCATATAGAGTGAAAGAAATGTGATGGGCAGTCTCTCCCTACTCTATCTTCCATGCTGCTGTAAAAATTTACTTTCCTATAAAAAATATATTATCTTTTCCCTTGAGGCCATGGTTTCTCTCTTGTTTGGGATAGAGTCCACAACCTTCAGCCTTGTGTGCCCAGAGGCCCAAACTCCACTCTCTAGCCTGAGTTACTGCCACTGTGTTTCATCTGTCCTGTGTCTCCTTGCTTCTGAGTTTCCTACTGCTCCGGAACCTTTTCTGAACACTTGTTTACTTTTTTTTCTTACTTGTGCATTTTACTCTCTGCATCATGCTCACCTTTGTCTCTAAAACTCTGCTGACCTCCTGAGACCCAGCTTCTCTGTCACCCTGGATGAGAAGACTTCTCTGTTTTCCTTTCTTCCTCTTGGTCCCTACAGCACTTTGAACCTCTGTTCTGACACTTGTCTACTTGTTTACCTGTCTGTCTCTTTCACTGAGCAACAAAAGCAGGTGAGACTGGGGAACAGTGTCAGTGTGCAAAGGAAGTTTGTTGATGCTTCTTCCCATCTTTTACGTTGAAATGCTTCCTTTGATGGATTGTGACAAGCATGTGAAATTAGCAATGACTTTGGTGGATACACATGGGAGTGAGTAGGTGGCGGATTTGTTATGTAGTTAAGGCCGGAGATGACTAAATGGGGTGGGTTTTTGCTGTTGTTGTTCTTTTATTAAACTTCTATTGGAGTATGGCCAGTTAAAATGTTATGATAGTTTCATGTGGACAGCAAAGGGACTCAGCCATACATGTGCATGTATTGGATGGGCTGTTTAAGGATCCATGTTCCCTGGTGTTTTGTGGACTGAAAAAATGTTGGGTAAAGCTGGTGGTCTAGGCTTTGAGAAACCCAGACTTCTTGTCCCAGTTTTTTTTTTTTTTAATTGGGGGGGGGGGTGGGCTTTGATGATCTTGAGTCACAGAACAGGCTGATGAACTCAGGTGCTCCCCAGAAATGGGGTGGGAGGCTGAGAGTTGCTGTCCATTCTTTGACTTTTTGTTTTCAGTATAGCTGATGGGAATAATTCTTCAGCACCAGTTCTGAACAAGCGCCAGAGAAGTTTGTTTCCAGAAGTCTAGACCTCTTAATTGTATAATACCGGGCCGCACTCCAATGGGAGTTTGCAATCACAGGAAGATTCGTCTGGTTCTTGGGAGGGCAATCTTTCTGTCTGGTGTTTAACTCCCTGCCCCAGCCAGATGCCTCTCCTGTTTGCTCTGAGAGCACTCACCACAATGTGATGCAGGGGGGCTGTTAACCTGTCTCTCCCCACCTAGGGGTCTTTCTTTGAAGCTTCTTAGGGGCAAGGTCATTTATTGAAGGCTGAGCGTTTAGTTAGCCCCTACATTGGAGGTGCTGAGCAGTCCTGTTCCCAGTCTAGTCTTTTCTTAGACTAAAGCAGATAAAATCTATCTGCTGAAACTCTTTGAACTCTCAGGAAGGAAAGTCCTGCATAAACAAAAGGTGATAGTATTAACAATCGCATTACTAATTATTTTCTAGGGCTCAGTTAATGCGGTTAAATGATCTAGGTGCTTGGCTTCAGCTGTCTCCCTCTTCAGCCTTGTATTCTAACCACACATCCCTAAGCCAGCCGGAAGGAGTTAAAGGAGGCACTGAAGTACACACAGGTGTATTTTCTTGCTTAATTAGCATCTTAAAAAGGCTTTAGCTGCCGGCACCCGCCTTATTATTCATCGAGCTCCTTTTAGTGCCCGCAGTCGTCTGCTGGCTTTTCTGTGGTATCGCTGGTCCTACCTTGGTGTGCTCCACGCTCACAGCCAAGACATCTTGGTACAGCCTTGTTCACGCCTAGGAGAACCACAGGATGAAACCAGTAGTTGGAGGTGGACTGAAGGCGTTTTCCCTGGGCTCTGCCCTCATCCCTTGGTGTGGGGTGCACACTGCAATGTGGCCCGTCCTCATGATGGCATCTTGGCAGGAGTGATAAGCTGCGCTGTACGTTAAGCAGATTTGAGAGGAGATCGGGTGAGCCAGCTGGACTGGATTGTGTTGTGTGCTTTTAGGCCTCAGAGGGACTGAGTCTGGCGAGGGTCCGTGAGTAGAAGAGTGAGACTTTCTTTGTTCCGTCTCTCTTGTAAGTGCCAGCTGTCCACTAGGTGACATTGGGATCTATCAAGGACACGGCCCCCTGTTTGTGAAGCGCTTTTATGTTCTCATGGTAAACTGGCAGAGAACTCCCTGATGGGGGTACTGCCTTGTGAAGAGTCAGCCTAGACCCGAAAGCCCTGGGCTTCCATTAAGCTCACCAGCGGGATAGAACTCTGCACTTATCACCTTGGGTGCTGAACAGTGGCCTCTTTGCCCCTTTCCAGGTGAGCCAGATGGGGAATTCGGTCTCAGATGTCTTTGAAGGGCTTTACCTCAGGGCAGAATTGTCATCGTTTTCCTTGGCTCCCGGCAGAAGACAGCTTTCCAGGCTTTGAACTGGAATTGGAAGTGGAGGGCTCTGTCCCCGTGTGTCTGTGGCCTTGGGCAAGTCCTTTATCCTCTGTGTCACTTCAGGATGGGAGAACTCCACCTGTTCCCTGGCCTCACTGAGCTACAAGGACCAAAGGAAATACAGTTGAAGGGGAAGCACTTCTGGAAGGGTACAGCACAGTGCAGATGGAGTGATTTTGTCCATTTGTCAAGAAACAGTGCGTTTTCATCATAAACATGGTGTATCACCTCATTGAAAATACCAACCGTACAGGAAAATACACAAAATTAAAGTAAAAAGACCTTCCCTTTCTTGACCCACTGCTCCTGTCTAAGCCCTTTTCCAAAGACAGGGAATACTGTTAACCATTTATCCTGTATCCTTCTAATCATTCTAATGTATTAATACTTCCAGACATTCCCCATCATGTATTGCCTGTAAAATAAACACAACTCAATGGTAATACATATTGTTCTTCAGCTTGTTCTGCCCTCCTAACAATTAACCCTGGATGGGGCGGGGAGGGGGGAATTAGTCCCTGCTGGAGCCTTCGAGGAGCCCAGGCTGCAGCCTCCCGCCCAGCTTGGTGTGTTCCTGGGGGGCTGGCTGGCTCCTTGGGAGGGCTGGAGCAGCTTTCCCAGCGGTTCTTGCCACAGCAGACCCCCTGCTTACCTCTGAGGGATTGTCTTTTATGCTGGGATGAAGTGTTCTGGTGGGCGTGCCCTGGGGTGGGAATCAGGGTGGTGCGGGCATGATGGGGGCACCAGCACCCCCGGCTCACGCCTGTCTCTCTCCTTCACTCTTCTTTCCTCTCGGGTTGGAAAGGGCGGAGACTTCCCTGATTTCTCAACCCTGCTGTCTGAAACCTTGGATTAACTAGGTCACTTGTTGCTCCCCATTTGAAAAACACACCAGACCCAACTGGTGCATGTTTGTTTATTTATTAGTATGTGTCTGTGTCAAGGATTCAGAAGACAGTCTGCCCATAGACATGCTTCCTTGCCAGTCCAGGGAAGCGGTCAGAGCCCACAGGAGGAGTTGGCGTCTTCTCTGCTAGATGGCTAGCTCACCGTTCCTGGTCAGGCCTCGGCCTTTGGACCTCCAGGGCTATCAGAGCAAGGTGGGGAGCCCAGCGAGGGGCCAGTTGGGAAGCCTGTTGGAGCTTCTCTTGCTCGTGTTCAGCGTTGGCCTGGGCTCGGGAGAAGCCAGGCCTATGTGTGCGGCCAGGGTGGTCTCTCTTTTCCCCTTCCTACCCCAAGTCGTCATATCATCAGACTGAATGGGGGTCGTTCTCCTGCTTTTTCCCTGCCAGCCCTTCTCCGTGAATCACAGGCAGTATTTGCTGATGTCTGTGCTGTAACTTTCCTGTCCTGCCTCCCCAGGGGTCGCATCTTGGACAGGGCAGGGGGTCTCTGGGACGCCACTGCTGTGGCACATTTGCCTGGAGGTCTCCAAGCCAGGGTGTGTCACTTTCCCTGGGTGATTCTGGAGGCTTCAGGGAAGAGTGTTCTCTGGGCTAGCTGTGTGAGAACCTTAGCCTTTCTGGGCTTTGTCATTCTGAGGGAGTGGGGGAGGCCCTCCGGGTCTGGGGAGCCTGCCTGTGGCCTCGCCCTTACCCTTGCCCCGTGGGCTCCTTTGGGGCCAGCTCCCTGGGAAACACCGTCCCCTGGGCCTTTCTGAAGCTGAAGGTGGCGGTGTACCACCCGTTCCCTGGGCTGGCGTGGCTCTGGGCTGGGCGCACACTGCCCCATTGTGCTGTGCCTTCCATGCAGCTCTTGTTGCAGCCTCCGGTCCCTGGGCCAGTTCTCTCCCAGCGCCTTTCCTCGGAGCCCGTGGGAGGGGGTGGGGTGGACTCTGCTGGCACAGGCTTGGGCGAGGTGGCAGCTGCAGCTGTGGGTGGCTTTGTTCTCAGAAGCAGCTTTCAGGGCTGTGGTCCAGCCTGGCAGCGGTGTTCCGGGAATAGGTGAGACAGGAGAGCTGCCCCCTGGTAGCAGTGCCCCCTTCCACCACGGCGATGCTCTCTTTCTGTTGACAGCCAGAGAGCCTTGCTCCCTGGGGTCACCAGCCGGGCTCACTGCTTGGCAGGGCGGGTGCTGTACCTCCATGTGGCCTGTCTGCCAGAGGGGAGAGGCCCCGCAGGGTCTGGCGGTAAGTCCGGAGGAGCGTCCCTGCCAGGAGAGGGCAGCGTGTGCCCTCGGGCGCCCTGCAGCCTGGCTTTCCTTCTGCTCTCTCTCTGCAGCTCCGGAGTTGGGCTGCTCACAGACCAAGCTGTCTGTCTGTATGGAGTGCCTGGAGGGCGTCTGCCACAAGTCTGTTGCTAACCGTGCTAACCAGGAGAGCTGGCTGGTTGGGGAGAAGACACTAACCCTGTGAGTCTGACCCAGGCCAGCTAACCCACCCTGAAGGTGCCTCCAGCCAAGCCTCTCGCCTCCCTTCCTGCCCCTGGCCTCCTTCCCTCTGCTTACACCGAGCCATCTCCTCTGCGCGCTTGTCCTTACCCCCGGGTTCCCTCCGTTGGCCGGGTCTCCTTGCCGTATGTGGGGCTGTGCACAGGTGTCTGTCCACCTGCCAGCCAGCTGCTGGGCTCTGCCCCCATCCCTCCCCTCAGTCAGTATGAGCTGCTCAGTTCTCCCTTAGAACAGCATGTCTCTTTAATCTGCTTTTAGCACCATGGAGTTTGAGAGCATCCCTCAGTCATGGTGCTGTTGGTTTCATGCCGCAGAGACAGATGGAAGGAGAGTAGGAAGGGAATTTTCTGCTAGACTGGATAGTTTCCTCCCTTTATCAAGAGGGGATGATGATGGAAATCCCTGTGGCAGTCCAGTGGTTAGGACTCAGTGCTGTCACTGCCAAGGGCCCAGGTTCAATCCCTGGTCAGGGAACTAAGATCTCTCATGGACATAGCTGGAAGGAAAAAGAAGATGATGTCCCCATTATTCCCATCCCAGGATAAGATTTGAAATTGCAGGTTCTTCTTGGGGACTGGGAGGTTGAGGAAAACCTTGGCCTGGCTGTGAGAAATGGCCTGGACAGAGGAGTGAAGCTCTGTCTGAAAGTTGGAGCCCAGAACCGGATACCCATCTGAGATGTAGCTCCCATTGGTGACCGTTGCACTGGGAGGTGGAGTGGGAGGACTTGATCCCCCCCCCACCCCCGCCTTCCACGTCTGGAGCTTCAGGTGGACTTTAACCGAAAAGAGCTGGGAAGGGCGCCTTAGCCAGAGGGGGCAGGACCTGGCTCTGGACTCCACAGTCGGCCTGAGGGAGGCGTTGGCCTCAGCTTGCCATGGAGAAGCTCCCAACAGGCTCCCTCCTCCCTCCAGGCTGGGAAAGGAGAAGGGGGGTCCAGAGGTTGCAGGAAGGCTGACTACGCAGGGTGCCCTGGTGGTCTGCACAGGTAACTAGACAGACCCTGTCTGCTGATTCTGGGGGCAGTGCCCAGGGAGGGGGGCGGAGTGTGGTGCGCTAGATAGGGGGACCTGAGACCTGGAGGCCCTCTAAGCTGCCTCTGTTTCCCTTGAGCCAGGAGGCAGAGGGCAGGAAGCTGCTGGCGTCCACAGAGTGGGAGTGTATAAACAAGGGAGGGTGTAGGGGCTCCGAGGATGGTGTGGACCCTGAATAGAGAGTTAGCAAGCTGGAGGGAAAGGTTGAGGGCAGGAGGAGAAGGGGACGACAGAGGATGAGATGGTTGGATGGCGTCACCAACTTAGTGGACATGAGTTTGAGCAAACTCTGGGAGGTGGTGATTGACAGGGAAGCCTGGCGTGCTGCGGTCCATGGGGTCGCAAAGAGTCAGACACAACTGAGCAGCTGAGCAGCCCCAGGCTGGAGGGGCCTGTGGCTTGGCTCTGACCAGGAGAGCAGAAGGGGCGAGGAGTGGAGGGTTGCTTCTTCCTGAGGGGCAGGATGGGGATGAAGGTCAAGTGCTGCTTCTGATCTGGGGACTTTTGAGCACCCCCTTTGGGTTGGGGTTGGTTTGCTTGGCTCATCAGCAGTCTTCAGCCCCTTTCCTCCTGTCAAGTGTTGCCTTGAGCAAGGCCGGGTGGATAGACTTGAGGTATTTGCTCTGGTGGGAGCCAGGTGAGCTCTCACAGGCCACCAGCACTAGTTCTGAGACCTCAGGATGACTCTTGGGCGGAATATTCCCACCCATTCTGGTTTTTTAAATACCTGTAGTTTGTTCCACTTAGAGTGGGCGGGGGGCCAGGTTAGGGCCGCAGGCAGCATGTCCCAAAAGGGTGAGGTTGTGCTTTCCCAGAGGGGTGGCAGGCCTGCCTGGGGGAGGGGCAGTGGGGCTGGTCTGGACACAGACTGGCATCTTCCAGCCTTGTCATCGGCCCAGAGGAGAGCCTGCCCGGGCCCCACCCGTGTTCTGCTGGCTGCTTGCCTGCCACGCGCCCAGGATCGCTCAGGGCTTTGCTCAGGTATCTCGGGAACAGCTGCGCCGGAAACCGGGGCCCCAGTGCTGGGAGGACTGAACCCAGGCTGCCTCAGTGGGATTGGCTCCGTGTGGCTGTTCACTGACAGCCAAGGGGGATAGTAGCCTTCCTGATTAGGGGTGGACAGGGCAGTCTCCAGGCCCCCTGCTGGCCCACCTGGCTAGGGGCTGGCGCTTGCAGGGTGGAGGTTTGTGTTTCTTGGTCCTTAGTTGGAGCCAGAGCCCGGATTTCAGAGGCCTGAGAAGCAGTTGGGCTTGCACTATAGGAGTGTGTCTTGCCCCCCACCCCACCCCCCGAGGCGCAGCTTCCTCCAGGCCTGCAGGGTTCAGGGACCACTTCACAGCTGAGGACCATTCCCACAGGGGAGACACTCATCCCTGTGACCACACGCTCCTGTTTAGTGGTTCACCGGGGGCTTTAGGAAGGGCCCATATTTGGTTTTATTATTAATTTATATCCTGCTGGGGTAAGGCAGCATACAGCACAGCTGGGGTATTCTGAAAAGGGGCCAGTTTTCCTTTCATTTTAAAAGCAGCAATGCCTGCTATCTTCCATTTGACTTTCTTTGGGTGAATTATGAAAGAAGAGCATTAGTTAATGATTTTTGTGATGTGTGTGCCTTCCCTGATTCAGAAGATTGGGTTCATTGGCCCCTCAGGGTCCTTCACTTGCTTGATTTCAGTGACAGCTGGGGACAGAGACATCAGTAAGTACAGAAATGCTGAGCCCAGGTAAACTGCTGGGGTCATCATTTCTTAAAGAGACTGTGGGTGATGGAAGTCGCGGAGGCAGGCACTTTCTTTGGGTAGGCAGCTGAACTGGGTAGGGAGCAGGGGTGTGGTACAGAACTTGGGGGCTAGAAGAGACCTGGGGGGTGCGGGGGAGGGCAGAGTTTGAGCCACACCTGTTTGGATTCAGTCGTCTCCCTCTGCTCGGCCAGTGTCGAGGGGGTAACCTCTGAGCAGAGGGAAAGCTGGATGCTGGGAGCTCCCTTCCTCTCTTGCACCTTTGACTTTGCCCTGGGCCTTGGGCAGACGCACAGAAGGGACGGCAGAGGGAAGTAAGAGAGTGTCCTTGGCTCTTGGAATTGAACCTTTCACTGTTGCCTCTGCGGGTGTTTGCAGGGAGGAGGAGAAAGGATAGTGGTTTGGAGAGAATCAGATTCTGAAGAGGGCTCCTCCTCATCCTGCTCTGTCTCCAGCAGTGTCAGGACTGACCTCGGGGGCGGGTGTGTGTGGGGGGGGCCCTGGTCACATCCACACACGCTCCCTGTCTGCAAAGGGGAGCGAGTCAGAGAGCCGTCCCCTGGTTCGAGAGAGGAGACAGGCAGATTTTTTTGTCCTTTGACTGAAGGACACTGCTCAGCCGGCTCCTGGGATATATTGCTCCTTATGTCTGCCTCTGATACACGCTCTGCTCAGCTGTTCAGCGGGTTCAGAGCGTAGGTTTGCTGTGCGTGCTGAGCCCCATCTCTAATGAAAGCAGACTTTGTTCTCTGGAGGCAGCTAATCGTGCCCGTGGGCTGCAATCAGGGAGAAGGTGTTTAATACAGGGCAGGCGGCAACAGGGGCCTGCGCCGACTGGCAGATTGCAACATGGCAATTACGAGGCTATCACCCCCTCCCTCCACCCCGCAGATATGGTTGAGTCCTCTGAACTGCTCCTGAGTGAGTGAAGAATGAATACTCTGCAGGAGAGGGAGGAGGAGGCAGGTTAGGTGGGGTGGGGGCTGTGAGAGAGCTGCTTTCCTTTCTCACCTCGCCTCCATGATGTGGGGGGTGGGGTGGGGTGTCTCCCTCAGCAGTGCCTGCAGGTGCAGCCCCAAGAGCCCCAGACCAGGTCAGCTGGGGGGATTGACTCAGGTCTCAGCCTTTCTCCCAGAAAGGCTTCCCTCATAGCTCAGCTGGTAGGGAATCTACCTGCAATGCAGGAGACCCCAGTTTGATTGCTGGGTTGGGAAGATCCCTGGAGAAGGGATAGGCTACCCACTCCCGTATTCTGACCTAGAGAATGCCATGGACTGTATAGTCCGTGGGGGTCGCAAAGAGTTGGACACCACCGAGCCACTTTCACTTTTCTCCCGGAGCACAGCTATTGTCACACAAACCCAGCCTGAGATGTGGTAGCCCACATCCTGAGTCTTCTGCTTCCAGTTCCTTGAAGCTCAGGTAGTTTGTGGTGAGGGGTGGGAGTGGAATTCTTCCTTGTCAGTTTCTAGACTTTCTAGAAGACCCTTCTCGTGGAGGTGCCCTGGAGCCAGCGCAGCATCCAGAGGCTGAGACCTCAAGGGCTGTCTGCCCGCTCCTCGTGGCCTGTGGCCCATTTGGATTTGTCCAGCCTTCCCTGGGGGGCTCTTTTTCTTGCTGTGGGATTAGGAGTCAACCTCGGGTTGAAACACTCCAAAGCAGCTTGGAGATCTCTGGGTGAAAGCTGTGTGCCAGGGAGGCTGCCTCCAGGAGCTGGGTCTTCCTGGAGGGGCTGCTCTGCTGCTTTGTAACCTGCCTCTCCTCTCCTCCCGTGACCCTGCTGCCCGGCTGCTGCTCCCTGTGTTCTCCAGTAGGCCTGGCGTCGCGCTCACCCCTGGGGCTGACCTTCCCTGCAGTGCCAGCAGCCTGCCAGGCCTGTGTGTGCCTGTTCAGTGCTGGAACTGTGGTCCCCTCCAGGCTGGATCTGGGGCCCTTAGCAGACCTCAGGAGTTGGAACCAGGGCCCCAGCGTGCACTGGAATTTAGGGATATGGGGCAGGGAGTGGCACGGAGTCTCCCTCCTGGACATGTGTTGGGATCGCTGCAGCTCCCTGGTGGATTGTCCTCCCTAGCAGGGTGTGGCCTTCTGCTTCCCCAGTCGGGAGCCATGTCCCTCCGTGTGACTCCGATATGTATGAAAAGGGCACCTCTGGCTGGGGGAAAGAACCTCCAAAACCACTGTTGTTCATCTGAGAGTCCTAGTCTGCACTTTGACCCGTCTCACTACTAGCCATATCCACGCTACCTGTCCCCCTCAGCGGGCCAGATTATCTGGGCATGAAAGCCCCAGGAATATGTGCTGTGGGGCCATGAGGTTGAGACAGGGCAAGATGAGCTCGTAGGACATGTGACAGCTCGAGCTGGGGCCGCAGGATGTGGAGTGAGGCCGCTGCCTCTCCTCACGGGTAGGATGATTAGATACCCGGGCACAGCAGTGTCCTCCGCCCACCACCCACACCAGTGTCCCAGAGCTTGGAGGGCAGTGTGGGCGCTGGCAGGAATAGGGAGGATGGGGGAAGGCAGAGGCCAGCTCTGGACTTCATGGGCGCGCCTGGCTTCCAGTGTCTCTCACTTCTGCCGTCTGACATCCTTTTCTAACATATACACACACACCCCGCCCCCGACCCCAACTTAGACCCTCTGAGTATCAGAACCCAGGTGCCTGGGCTGCTTGGCACTTTCTGGGCCTGTTCCCCAGGCCAGAGGAGCTTCCACCCAGGGCCCCACTGAAGGGGTAGCCCCAGGGAACTGTGGGGGTGATTTGTTTGCTCCCACACACCTCAGGAATGTGCTGTCCCTTCAGGCCTGCCCAGATTCCTGAACAGGGAGTCAGCCTGACACAGCCCGCTGCGTGTGCCCTGTGGGGACACGTTCTGCCTCGCCATCAAAGGGCTGGAGGTTGGCGGCTCGTGCCTGCTGCCACACCCCAGAACCCCACGCCAGAGGCCAGGCTGCCCAGACAGGGGGGAGGCCACTCCTCTTCCCGCCCTCCCCACCCCCTCACTGTGCCTCCCGCCTCAGGCCCTGTTGGAATGTGACAGGAGTCGTGGCCAGGGCATGTCCCGACTGCAGGAACACACGCTTCAGCCCGCAAGGCTTCCCTCAGCCCCCAGCTCTGGTTAGGTGGATGGCGGAGGCAGAATTGTTGATGCCCGGAAGGCCACCTGAGGTTGGTGCCTCCACCGGTCCCTGTGGTAGCTGCTGCCCCCATGCTGCAGCCCAGCTCATTACAGGTGGGGGAGAGGTCGGAACCCCAAGAATTTGGAGGGGACCTCACAGGCCACTCATTCCAGCCACCTCTCTGCAGATGAGAGACAAGCTTATCCAGTGAGGCAGGGACTTACCCAGGGCCACATCGTGTGTCAGAAGCAGCACCGAGCCCGGAAGCCAGGTGTTTCAGCTCTCCAGACTGGGGCTTCCTGCACAGGCTTTCCCAGCCCCGGGAATATCAACACTGTGTGCCAGTAATTCCTTGTCGTGGGAGGCTGCACCGTGCTTTATAGGATGTTGAGCAGCATGCCTGGCCTCTACACATTAGATGCCAGTACCACCCACCCCTGGTGTGACAAGCAAAAATGCCTTCAGATATTTGCCAGATACCAGGGGCGGGGAAAGGAGGGGGCTGGGGAAGACCCAAATCACTGTGGTTGAGAAGCATCATTGCTCTAACGTGCTGCCTTCTCCAGTTCTCTCACCGGGACCTTCCCTTCCACCTCGCGGCCTGTTCACCGCTGTTGCCCATAGAACTGGTGTTTGGGCTCCTCTGGAATCACGAGGAGCTTTTTCTTTTTTTCCCCCCAGCATCTTCTTGGGCCTCTCCTAGGCTTTTTCCTGGTGTTTTCTTCTGCAACCCACATCCCCCAAATCTCTGAGTTGTTGTTTCTAGACTCTGAGAGGCCCTGGAGATGAACAGGACAGATATGGGGCAGGATAGGGACAAGACAGGACCAGGCCTCTTCTGGAATCAGGCGTGTGGTAAGCCAAGAGCATGGTCACACAGACACACCTGTGTCTCCCTGGGCCCGGGACGCCGTTCATGGGGAGCCCAGTGCTTCCGCTCCGGTCCCGCCTCCATGGCTCTCCTGCGTAGCTCTCCTGTGGGCACTGACAGACAGGCCTTGACACCTGGGTTCTGTTTTCTTCCCGTCTCCGGTTTCAGGAGCTGTTGGCCAGAGGAAGTGGCCGGGCCGTGGGATGTAGAGAGCCACAGGCTGACTCCCGGACAGCAGAACAGAGAGTGCTGCCGACGGACGGACGGTATGTTGGTGAGGCCTGCGCCCCCCACTGGGCCCCTTCCTGGGAAGGCTGGCAGGTGAGGGGGCAGCAGGTGGCCCCTCTTGGTGGGGGCTGGTGAAGAGAGTGGTGGAGGCCAGAGAGGCTTGACCTTCAGGGCCCCCAAACCTGGTGACGCCCCGCCCCGAGGGGTCCAGGCTGGGCGTACATCTCAAGCCCTTACTTTCTTAGCTAACATTAGTTGAGCATCTGAGTGCCAGCTTCTGTTGTTAGTGCTTTCCATAGTCATTACAACAACCCAATGAAATTGGTTGTTGAAACTCAACCCAGTTTGGAGTTGAGGAAACTGGTGTTTGGAGAGTTGCTCTTCCCTCTGCGGTGGCCCTCCCACGCCCGCAGGGGCCAGGGGTGGGTCACTCCTCCAGCCCAACCCATGCGCCCTGTGCCCAGGCCCTGGGCCCTGCCTTTCCCCTCATGTGTTCCCACTGGCCCTGGACCCCTCTCCTGTTCACCACTGACCCACAGGCAGTGGCACACCAGAGCTGAGCACTTCAGATAACCCTGGGAGTGGCCCAGGCCTATCTGCCTGTCTGGTGGCTCCTACCTGTCCCCCTTTTCCCTCAGTTCAGAGGCTTCTTGCCACGTCTCTAAGCCTCCTCCCTCCTTATTTCCCTCAGCAGGTTGAAGAGCTCTCGCCTCCCAGAATGACCAGTGCTGCCCCTGCTAAGAAGCCCTACCGTAAGGCACCACCCGAGCATCGTGAGCTGCGGCTGGAAAGCCATGGCTCCCGGCCCGAGCAGGAGGTCAGCAAGAGTGGTCCCCCTGCTCCAGCTGGCAGCTGCAGACCCCTGAGGCGGGGCCTGGCTGTCCTGAGGGGGCATCTGGTTCCCCCAGTTGGGGTGCGGGTGTGGTGTTGCTGGTACCTGCTTGGGCTCTCAGCTGCCGCCATGCTTGTGGGGGGCCATGCAGACTAATGGGGGACGGCTGTGACACGTCCACACATCCAGGAGCCCCAGAGTCTGTAGCCTGGACTGGACTGTAGTCTGGAGCCTGGACTCTGGCCCTCCGCTGGTGGAGCAGAGCTGTGCAACCTGTGGCCCCTCTGGGCACCTTTAGGGAGCTCCAGCTGCTTACCCTCAGCCTAGCTATTCTCCACTGTCCCCGAAAGGCTGCCCTTCGTCCAGCTTTGCTTTGTCTGGCTGACATTGATCAAATATGTGCTCCCTGCTAGGAACCGCATTAGATTCCTAGGAGGCCTTCTTCAGGCAACCGCCGAACATTCTCCAGATTGCTGTTCCTCTCTCATTAAGCTCCTGCAGGAGGAGGAGAGTTTATTCTCCCTGATACTGTGTCTCTACCCTGTTGAAATTCAGGGAGCACATTTAGAGAACTTGAGAGATGGCCAGCATGTGCCAAGCACCCAGGGCAGAAGTGCCATCCACGACTTGCTCATTTTCAATTCAGGAAACATTAAAAGGCCAGATACTGTGCAAGGTGCTGCCCTCTGGGCACCACCCCCCCCCCACCGGTTTTGTAGACATGGTCTCTAGGGTTCATCAAGATTAATGTAACCAGTCCAGGTGTCAGTGGCTCCGAGGGCCATAGTCTGGGCCACGCACCTTATTGTCCTGCCTGTGATGAGTGTCCTGAAGCTGTGAGGCCAGTCGAATGCCACTCAACATTTCCCTCCTGCCATAGCACGGGCTGGCTCTGCCTTGTGGTTGGCTGAGTTCTGGCCCTTGGGCTCGTGACCTGTGTGGGGGTTGAGGAGGATGCTGCAGGAGGGAGAAAGCAGGTTGAGACGCTTCACTCCTCTCCGTCTGGGTTACCCCAGAGGCTGTCCTGCACTCGTGCCTCCCAAGCCTCTGGGAGGGCCCGGTGTGGCCCAGGGGGCCCGCAGGGCTTCATCAGAGCTCCAGACCCTACTCCATCCCACCTGGCTTTGTCACTTCCCTAGAAAGTCTTCAGCCTTGCCTGCAGGGCCCACTAGGAGCCCAGTGAACAGCTGAGAGGCTGTCTAGCCCAGGGAGAGGTGGCATGGCCTCTAGGACTCAGAGGGCTTGGAGCTGGTGTGGGGAAGGGCAGGGTTGGAGTCTGGCGGCATGGGCGAGGGTAGTCTCGGCTGGTCCAGAAGTTACTAGACGGCCTCCATCTCTGTGGGGCCCTGCAGCCCACTTGTGCCAGACACGTATGCTGCAGACATGAGCCTCTCTGAGGCTGTTTGGAGGAGGTGGGAGTGAGCGGGAGGCAAGTGGTCCAGAGCCAAGCCTCACGCTTCTGTTCTTTCGTGCACAGGAGCCGCTGACTGATGCGGAGAGGATGAAGTGAGTACCTGGTGCCCAAGAGCTTCCCCGCCTCAGCTCGGTCCCCTCAGCCCCAGGCTGTTGGTACCGTTGGGCTTTTCCTTGGATTAGGTAGAGGTAAAGGTTGGGGATTTTAGGGACTCTGGAAGGCAGCTTGATGTTTGGATATTCCTCCTGGAAAAGCATCTGTCTGATGAGAGCGTTGGGGAGGCGAGTGGCTCTGAGGGGCTACTCGGGCAAGTCCCCAGCTGCCGCCTCCCTTGCCAGCTGTCTCGCAGCCCTTTCTGTCAGCTCTGTGAGGCCTCTGCAGAGCAGGGCCCTCCTGGGCTGGGTTTCCACGAGCTGAATAATGGAGCAGCTTGACTGTGCAGTGGAGAAACTGGAGCTGGGGGCCACCTGGCTTGGGTTGTAACCAGAGACAGATGGCAACTGTGGCCCCTGCAATTCTGTCTTCTCCAGTGAGGGGGGCCGACTGTCCCCCTCCATCCCCTCTGCCTCCCCCACCCTCCAGGCCCAGCCTTGTTCTCAGGGGCAACAGGCCTATGGGATACGCTTCCCTGGACTCAGGCTGAGCCTCAGGGAGTCCCCTGCCCATAGCTGCCTGTCCTTCTGCCACCCCTACTTCCTTCCTGAATCCAGCCTGGGATTCCAGGTGGCCCTTCCACCTCTGATGCCCCTCTGCCCTTGACCCCTCATCCTCCTAGGCTTTTGCAGCAGGAAAATGAAGAGCTTCGTCGGCGCCTGGCCTCGGCCACCAGGCGCACGGAGGCTCTGGAGCGCGAGCTGGAGATCGGGCAGGACTGCCTGGAGTTGGAGTTGGGCCAGAGCCGGGAGGAGCTGGACAAGTTTAAGGACAAGTTCCGCAGGTGTGGGACCGGGGGCTGGGACACGCATGCATGCATCTCCCCGTTCACAGGGGGTTGTTAGCCAGGCGTGGCCTCAGAGGTGGTCCGATTCTGATGTGAAAACTGAAGTTCTGGGAGGGGCCCCTGCCCAAGATCCCACACCAAGAAGGGACTGAGCAGGGTCTAAAGAACAGCATCTTGACCCAGGGGTCTGCCTTGTGTTCTCTACAGACTGCAGAACAGCTACACGGCTTCCCAGAGGACCAATCAGGAGCTGGAGGACAAGCTGCACACGCTGGTAATCTGTCCAGGAGGGCAGCTTGTCGGGTGCTGCACTCACAGCACAGCACGGGGCTGGGACTTGGAGGGGGCCCCCGTCCTGCCCTGGGCTCGGGAGGGGGTGGCTGTAGTGGGGAGGGGCCTGCCATGTGCTGTGCGAGTCAGGATCGTCTTAACGTTCACACTGTTTCTCTTCTCTCGTCTTCCCCTCACGCTGCCACCGCCGCTGCTGTACTCTTCTCTCAGGCCTCTCTTAGCCACAGCTGGATTTTTGCAGTTGCGTCTGAGTTTGTGTGTTTTCTCCCTTGCCCTTGCCTCCTGCTCAGCTGAGATCTGGGATGGCTGGGGCCTGGCCCTTGCCCTCTGCCCACTCCTTTCCTCTTCCTCATGGGAGGCCTGGTCAGCAGTCAGTGCCTCACTCCTGGGGGACAGGTGGGGAGCCTGTTCTTGGCTTGGGCAGAGGTACTGATTGATGTCACCACTGAACACTCACAGCCTCTCAGCTGCAGTGGCAGCTAGCCCCGCCACTTGGAGGAAGGGGGCCTGTGGATCCAGTCCCTGAGCTGAAGATCAGAAGACTGTAGCTCCCTCCCTGCTTGACTAGATAATCTCCCAGGTGCCCCCAGCTGCCACCCAGCCCCGCTCCGTGCCCAGCCTCCTCCCCCCACCCAATGGCCTGATCCTGGAAACAGCTCCATGCAGCATAGGCCTGAGCCCCTGGGTTTGCAGTTCTTGCCTCTCAGGGTAGAAGCTCCCTCCCCTGGTATGTAGAGCTCCTTGAGCGCCCTCCAAGGTTGGGCAGCTCTTAGACTGCTCTGGGCCCGGGCCACTGTCGGTCATGCTCAGAAAGCCCCTGCCCCACAGCCCGCCTGCACTGCAGGAGAAGTGTCCGGTCTCCTTCTGTCTGTCCGTCATCTGTCTCTGCTCCATGTGCCTTGGCTGCCCTAGCACCTGTGGCTTCCTGTGTCTCTGGGCTGGGAGGAGGGGAGGAAGGGCTGGCTGGGGCCCGGGCTGGGTTCACTGTGAGTCTCGTGCCTCAGATCAAGAAGGCCGAGATGGACAGGAAGACGCTGGACTGGGAGATTGTGGAGCTGACCAACAAGCTGCTGGATGCCAGGAACACCATCAACAAGCTGGAGGAGCTCAACGTACGGCACCTTGGGGCCCCCCGCCTGTGCCACTCTGTCCCCACCCCACTCCCCGCGCGGGGCTGGGCTCTGAGCTGCGTCTGTGTCTGCAGGAGCGGTACCGGCTGGACTGCAACCTGGCCGTGCAGCTGCTCAAGTGCAACAAGTCCCACTTCCGTAACCACAAGTTCGCTGATGTGAGTAGCATACCCTCCCAGCCAGTGCCCACCCACCCTTTCTAGGACCCCTCCAGCTCCAGTGTCTATGCCTCTCTGTCCTGTCCTTGCACCTCTGGCTCCCCTGCTTTCTGCTTTGCCTTCCCCTCGCCTTCCTGTTTCCCCTCAAGCCAGGCAGCTCAGCCTCTGGTTGGTGTCCTACATGCTCTCAAGGGCCATCACTAGGGGCAGGGTGAGGACTGGCCCTATGGGTATTTCTGGAACAGAGATGGGGAGAGGGTCTCAGTTTCCAGATCTGATGCAGGAAGGAGGGGGATGCCAGAAGTATGGGCCATAAGATAATTGAGAGAGCCCCTTGCTCCAAGGGGAAGCCCTAGACTCCAGAGCTGCGGCTTAGGGCTGACAGGGTCGACAGAAGGAGTAGGCCTTAGCACCAGCTCTGGGGTCAGATCCTGGCTGTATTAATCAAAAGCTTCAAGTCATTTCACTGCAAAATGAGCACATACCTCGGTGTGCTGTGAGAACAGCTGATAGCAAAGTGCCCCGCACACTGTGAGGAGGGAGCCTTGCACACGGCAGCCTTTATTTTTGCCCTGGAGAAGGTGATGGCACCCCACTCCAGTACTCTTGCCTGGAAAATCCCATGGACGGAGGAGCCTGGTAGGTTGCAGTCCATGAGGTCGCTAAGAGTAGGACAGGACTGAGCGACTTCACTTTCACTTTTTACTTTCATGCTTTGGAGAAGGAAATGGCAACCCACTCCAGTGTTCTCGCCTGGAGAATCCCATGGATGGAGGAACCTGGTAGGCTGCAGTCCATGAGGTCGCACAGAGTCGGACACGACTGAAGCGACTTAGCAGCAGCAAGCTGTCTTAGGCTGGGATCCTTCATGTCTCTTTCCTTCTCTCGTTCCTGTACCCCAGCTGCCCTGTGAGCTACAGGACATGGTTCGGAAACACCTGCACAGTGGTCAGGAGGCCTCCAGCCCCGGGCCTGCCCCCAGCCTGGCCCCTGGGGCTGTGGTGCCCACCTCGGTCATTGCACGCGTGCTGGAGAAGCCGGAGTCTCTCCTGCTCAATTCAGCCCAGTCAGGCAGCGCCGGGCACCCCTTGGCTGAGGATGTCTTCGTGCATGTGGATATGAGTGGGGGTGACCCAGGTGACTCAGCTAGCCCCCCAGCCCCAAGCAGCCCCAGCCCCCAACCCAATGGGGAGTGCCACTCCCTGGGCACTGCTGGGGGCTCCCCAGAGGAGGAGCTGCCCCTGCCGGCCTTTGAGAAGCTGAGCCCCTACCCAACCCCATCTCCGCCACACCCACTGTATCCTGGCCGCAGGGTGATCGAGTTCTCTGAGGATAAGGTGCGGATCCCCCGCAACAGCCCCCTGCCCAACTGCACATATGCCACCCGCCAGGCCATCTCCCTGAGCTTGGTGGAGGAGGGCAGTGAGCGGGCCCGCCCCAGCCCGGTGCCTAGCAGCCCTGCCTCGGCCCAGGCCTCCCCCCAGCACCAGCCCCGCCCTGCCCCACCGGCGCTCAGTGCCCCGGCCAGCTCTGCCAGCTCCGAGGAGGACCTGCTGGCCAGCTGGCAGCGGGCGTTTGTGGACCGCGCTCCGCCCCCGGCTGCTGCGGCCCAGCGCACAGCCTTCGGCCGGGATGCGCTCCCCGAGCTGCAGCACCACTTCGCCCTTGGGCCTGCTGGTGGAGATGAGGTGCAGGCACCGTCGTCCCCGCCTGGTGAAAGCGGGCTTCTGCTGCTGCCCGAAGCTGACCCTGGCTTTCCCAGGGAGGAGGATGAGGAAGAGCTGAATCTGCCCATCAGCCCGGAGGAGGAGCGCCAGAGCCTGCTGCCCAGCGATGCTGGCACTGAGGAGGGGCCCAGCACGCCTCGCGCCGAGGGCAGGGTGTGGGCACTGCCCAGCCCCAGCCGCCCCCAGCGCAGCCCCAAGAGGATGGGGGTGCACCACCTGCACCGCAAGGACAGCCTGACTCAGGCCCAGGAGCAGGGCACTCTGCTGCACTAGCGCCCGGCTCGCCTTCCCGCCGCCACCGCACTGGGATCGCAGGGCACCCCTGCCCTTGCAGCTCAGGGTCTCCACCCAGCCCAAGCCCTTGGCCTCTGCTCCCTGCGCGAACAGGGCCAGGCCACACCAGGCCTTCCAGCTGCACTGACTGTAACTGGCACCAGCTGGCCTCGTGGTTTTTCCCTCCTGGAATATTTATTCTCCAATGGTGACGTGCAGCTGGGGCTTATGACCTTTCTTCCAGTCAGCCCAAATCGGTCTGTTCTGGGGAGCTGAGGCGATTATTACATCAGTGTTTATCCTCCATCCTCCTTTCATAGACATCAGTTTTTTTTTCCCCCCCAGAGTGTAGGGGGTCATTGGGATTATTAACCTCTAAATTCTAGTTGTTGACCTGTTTCCCGCTCCTTCAGTCCTCGCACGAGCTGTGGCCTTCAAGGGGCCTAGCACAGCAGGCCCTCAGGGGTGTGGGAGAGGACTGACTCAGGGCTCCTCAGATGTTCCTCCTCCCTCTGGAAGGGAGTAGAGGGTGGGATTCAGGGGCCTTAAACTGGGCTCTAGGTGAAGCCTGGCCCCACTCCCAACCTTGGCTCTAGACTGTTACTCCCAGCACTGGGAAATTTTCACATCGGTAACTATTTTAAAATTAAACTATTTTACTGGAATGGCCTCATTTGTTTTACTGACCTTCCTTCTCCAGTCTTCTCCCCCTTCTTGAGTATCCCCAGTCCTAGTCATGTCCTAGTCTTTGCTCCTGACTCCCCCTGTCTTCACTCTGCCTGGGGCTTCCTTGGGCACAGAGCATCAGGCAGGGAGAGAGTATCCCTCAATTAACCTTGGCAGGGCTCCTGAGTCTCCTTGGGGTAGGGTCCAGCCAAGTTTTGGGGGCACTTCACCTCACTTATGGCCCTTACAGGGTCTGTGTAAGGTGTCACCCCCAAAACCCAGGTCCTAGAAGTCAGACCTGAGCCAGACCTGCTTAAGACATTTGGGGCCAGTGGATACTGCCTGGAGCTTGGGCCATAGGGTAGCACTGCCACCTAGTGATGTCTAGAGGTATTTCCAGTTTCTCCCCTACTGCCGTCCCCCAGTGACCAGAGCCACACACCAGGATATAGAGTTCATAAAATCTCTTCCGAGCCAGCGGTCTGCAGCCAGGGCTGCCAACAAGTCCAGAAGCATTGCCTTGGGTTCCAGCGCCCCCGAGGATTTTGTTGAGTCACAGCCTCCAGAGCCTCCCACCACACTGCCAGGAGCTGCCAGAGCCCCAGGCACCACCACCCCTCATCCCCAAGCCCCAGGGTCTGACCCTGACATCTGGGGCAAAGTGCTGGAGACACAAATGTAATGATGCGCAGAAACGGAGAGTCACATCTCAGTCTCAGCCAACAGGCTGTCCCCTAGTCCTGATGTCATTAGCACCATCTGAGAGCTGGGATCTGTGGAAGGCAGAGGGGTGTTCAGACCACCAGGCATCCCTCCTCTGGGGACCACAAACAAGTGGCCTAAGTTTCCCACACCCTGTCTCCCTGGTCTCAAGCCTCCAATCAACCTCTGGGGGCTCTTACCACTGGGGCCCGTCCAGGAGCTGCTGCCCCTCTGGTGGGCAGCAGGCTCCCGTGCTCGCTGTCGTTCCTGGGTGTCGCCCGGCCCTCCTGCCACCTCCTCCTCCTCCTCCCCCTCAGAGAGGAGGTCACAGATCTGCTGCTGCAGCTCCGGGCTAATGCTGTTCTCGGCCAACACCAGACTCCGCAGAGCTGTAGGGTAATTTTCTACCATGTCCAGCAGGGTCTGCAGTGGGGAAGGATATGGAAAAGAGTGAATGCAGTTAATGCGGCTCCTCAGGCTCCAAGCTGCCACCCCTTTGGTATGTCCACAGGACGTATGTTGAGGCTAACCTCAATCTCTGGTCCATTCCCCAAAGTGAAGACTTCTCACCTGAGCTGACTGGTTGGTGAGGCCTGTGCCCTCCAAGTCTAGGACCTCTAAGGTGCGGCTGGAGGCCACAGCTACAGCCAGCATCCCTGCCACGTGGTCGCCTGGGGAGACAGCACACACACACTCACCTGTAGTCATTTGCAGGCCTGCTAACTTTCCCACAGCCTCCCCATCACCCTAAACACCTGAGATCCCACCCCAGGCCAGGAAAGGCTGGCAATTGGTAGATGGCCAGGAGGGGAGCATTGTGACTGGCCAGTGAATGGATGAAGCCAGCCAGGCCCCAGGGGTGGTGATGGATGCTCTCATCTAACTGTTGGTCAGCTGGTCCTCCACATCAGTGGCTCCTGTACTTCCACCCACAACCCTCTTTTTCCTTTCCGTCGCCAGTGTAGTGGTTACCATGGCAACCGATGGTCCCAGGTTCTTGGAGCTGGGGTGAGGGGCGTGCTGAGAATCAAAAGGGACTTTTGCGAGCCTCACCCAGGGGGTTGTAGTCCAGATTGAGGACGCGGACCTGGGAGCTGTGGGCCACGGCAATGGCGAGGCGGCTCCAGCCCTTAGGGGTGATGCCAGGATTAGCGCTCAGTGTCAGCTCCTTCAGGCCTGGGCAGCATCACAGTGAGAAGCCAGGACGGGGAAGGTCAGGCCCTTTTCCAACCCCTCCCCCACCTGGGGATCTTTGGGGTGTCCCTAGTGACTGAGAGCCACGCCACCCCCTCCACAGAGCTTCAGGGACATTAGAGCCCCATGCCCTTCCTGCCTGCTGTAGCCTGGATTCCTATGTCTCCATTCCTGCTCAGCTCCAACTCTCCCTCCTTGAAAGGATCTGAAAACCATTCTCACCCACATAGTTAGAGCCCTCTTCTCCGGGCCGGGCCCCCTCCCCTCTCACTTAGTTTTTTGCTTTTCATTAAGGCCACATCAGCCCTTGCCCTCAGCAGGGCCCTTGCTCACCAGACTTGGCCCCGTCAGGCGGGAGGAGGCCACAGATGAGGTTGATGGCTTCATCACCCAGCATGCAGTCCCCCAGGTCCAGTGCCACAAGGGCAGGGTGGAGGGCCAGGGCTGGATTCAACAAGGCCAGCCCCGCGTCCGTCAGAGGGCTCCCATGCAGACTTGAGGGGTAAGAGCAGAGAGCAAAGGTTACTGCCATCATCAGCCCTGTCTGTAAGGGGGAAGGCGCACCCTCCCTGATGGTGA
Organism: Ovis canadensis; assembly: GCF_042477335.2. NCBI lineage: Eukaryota > Metazoa > Chordata > Mammalia > Artiodactyla > Bovidae > Ovis > Ovis canadensis. The sequence continues at coordinate 32,118,907 of NC_091264.1, forward strand.
GCCCTAGAGGTGAGGAGGACATTTGGTCACAGCACATGGGAGAGGCCCTGGGAAGGAAGAAAGTTCTAGATTCTGAAAGAATGCAGTTAAAAGAAGAATGTGGCTTCTTTTGGGGGGCAGGGACTAGGCCCCAGATCAGAACACAGAGAAGGGGTGTGTGGGGATGGTATTTTGGACATAATGTATGGGCAGGGATCTAGTCCTCAGGGGAGGATTCCTTCTCTGGGGACCAAGCAGCTGCCCAGGAGAAGCCACTGGGGTGATCGGGTTGGGAGGTACAAGGACTCTGCCAGGGAGGGGGTGGGTATCCTGTCTCACTTGGGGTGGGGCTGGTGTTCACGGTCTGGAGATAAAGCAGGAGCTTGGAGGGTGTGGTGGAGGTATGGTCAGAGAGGAAAGGTGCGTGAATAAGGGGTGAGAAGGTAGGTCAAGTGCAAAGACAGGTCAAAGGAGGTGTGGGAAGGAACAGGAGGTGGCAAGAGGAGTGAGAGGAAGGGGTGTGGTGCCCAGGACCCCCTTTCGAGAGAGCACACTCACAAGAGGGACTGGATGGAGCGGTTGGTCCGCAGCGCCTCCGCCAGCTGCTTGATGCGGTTGGGACTGGACACGACGCCCAGGTTAAGGTTGAGCTGCGCCAGGGACGTGGCCCCGGCCAGGGCCCGGCAGATTCGGCCGAAGTCGCGGTCGCAGAGACGGCAGCCGCGCAGTGAGAGCAGGCGCACGGCGTTGTCGCGCAGGCCGCGGCAGATGTCCCGCACCTCGGCGCCTGACAGAGGCTCCCCCGAAATCTGGATGGAGCTGGGCAGCATCGTACCCACGGCTGGGCCGCCGGGGCCGGGGCCCGGGCCGCGGCCGAGGTTGGCGGGGCCGCGGGCGGGGTCGGGGCTGGGGTCGGGGCCCGGGCTCGGGTCGCGGACGCAGAGGGGGTAGCGGGGGCGGCAGAGGCGCAGGAGGCGGCGGCGGCGGTGGAGGTGGCGGTGGCGGCGGCGGCGGTGGCGGTGGCGGCGGCGGCGGAGAGGGGCGCCGGGGCCGGCCGGGATTGCGGAGCCGCCGAAGTCGCCGGCCGGGCTGAGACCGCGCGGCGCTGGAGCTGGGACGGACCGTGGGGTCCGTGTCTGGGTGACGGGCCGGGGGGCGCGTTCCGGGGTCGGGAACGCTCCTCGTCCCTCGCGGTTGCGGCGGCGGCTCAGGGACCTCAGCTTAGGACGCACGGGACCAGTCTCCACTCGGAGGCCGCATCTGCTCTCTCCCTTCCTCCAGCCCCGCTCCCCCTACCGCCTCGTAGGGAGAGCCCGAGGCGGCCAGGCCGGCGGGCCGGCAGGCGGGCCGGCAGGCGGGCAGAGGGCGGCGGACTGCAGCCCCGGCTGAAGCTGCTGAGCCGGAGCGGGCGGCGGGTTCCCATGGCAACGGCCGCGTCACCACCGCTCGCCCCGCCCCCTGCCCGGCCTAGGCCACGCGGGCCCGCGAGGTTTGCGCACACCCGGTCTTCAGGTGTGGACGCCCTTCCCCTGGGTGTGGGGCCAGACGACAGGTGGAGAGTAGGTAGCCGGGTGGAAGCCTGGGTCGGGAAGGGGATGGGGAGAGAATAGAGGCACGTCACGTGGAGATGGCGTTTGGGACTATTAGTGTACCGGGTCCTTTTGCTCATTTTTTCGTCGTGCCTTCGCCGGGATCCAAGGCACGCCTCTCTCTCCAAGGCGGGATCCCCGCCGCCTACCGGCTCCGCCATCCAGTTTCGAGGTCCCTAGGGCCCTTTAATCTGCGCCTCGCCCCGCCCGTGCGACGAGAGGCGCCGCGTGCGTGGGGATTCCAGCCGCGTGCCCCTTGCCATGATGGCTGCGGCGCAGCTGCGGCTCCCGGGGTCCCGTCCTGGCTGAGACGGCCCGAGTTGACAGGCCCAGTGGAACCCTCAAAGGGTCCTTGGAGCAGGTGAGCCGCGGGTAGATGCAAGGTGCTGGTGCGGCTCCTTTCCCAGGTGATCAGGGCGCTGCTGATGCTCTGACGTTCTCAGTACCCGTGGAGACTGGAGTAGCCAAAATGAAAGGCGTGCCAGGATAGCCGCCTGGAGTGGTTTTGCGGCCGTGGATGGTGGCTGGAGCTTTCAGTAACGGTACACTGCTTAACACAGGCAGTGCACTTACAACTTGGTCCACTCCCATATGGTCGTATAGGGCAAACCCTAGGCATGTGTTTTTTAGTTCCCTTATTAGAAAAGAGAAATGCTGACCCAGATTTACTAGGGTAATTAATTTTTTAAAAATGAATCATACAAAGTAGTGAAGGGAGGCCAAGGATCCTGTTCCTTCCATTAACCACCCTAAGTAACTCCTTAGGTGGAACAGATTAAACGGCTAGTGGGGGTGGATGTGCTCTCCTACTGGTGGTTATTGCTTTTAAGAGAAAAGACTGAGAACTGAAGAAAGCTTTGTTGCTCTGGCCCCATATAACCAGGGCAAAGCCAACTTTGACTTCAGATGTGAACTCTCACAGGAAGATTATCCTTACACAATGACCCAGGTGCCAAATGACCTTGTTATGACATGGGGTTGCATCTGGAAAGTTGTGTCCAATTGTCACTGCTCCATAGGCATCCCAAGAGTGACACGGAGGCCAGAGTCAAGCTGGGTGCACTGTTCCATCAGATTCCTGGCTCTTGAGCTAAGGCCTCCGTGATGCTGCACGGATTCTCATTCCCTCTGCCTTGGGGACAGGCAGTCTTCAACACAGTCCGGTGTAGTCTGGACTGCCCCACTCTAGTATTAGTATTTTTGGCTATGCCACTGGCGGGTGGAATCTCAGTTCCCTGACCAGGGACTGAACCCAGGCCCCCTGCAGTGGAAGTGCAGAGTCTTAACCACTGGTCTGCCAGGGGAAGTCCCTGGGCTGTCTGACTTTCCTTCTGCTTGCACAGGGGTATACTTCAGGGAGGAACATGTGACATGACCACCACTGACAGAATAGGGAAGTGCGCAGGAAGAGGGGTGGCAGGGAGGACCACTAGAATGGGTAGCTGCAGGCACAGACTTCAATCAGTATTTTAATTACCAAGTCTATATTTAGCAAGACAATGTGGGAGAGATAAAGAGGAAGGAAGGGGTAGGTGGTGAGAGGGCCTCCGAGGAGCTGACCCACTTTCTGCACTGGCTGCAGAGCCCTGCAGTCCTGGCCAGGAGTTCCTGGCCTTGTGCCCCCAGAAGCCCGACAGGCATCGAGGCGATACTTAAGTGGCAACAGCTCTGTGGCAGCTGTAGACCCCATCAAAGAGACACACGTCATCAGTACTGTCCTCTAATCTTCCTCTGCTTCACCGCTGGGGGAAAAGGGGCCGGCCAGGGATTTCAGGTGGGGTCAGTGTGACTGCAGGGTCACGGCGACAGCCCTGGCTGTGGCGTTGAGCACGGTGGTGGGAAGCCTGGCAGCAGGGAGTGCAGCGGGGATGTCTCTGGGGACCCTCTGTATGGGCGGGATGTTGGGGCCCTCCAGCGTGTCCAGGATCCCTGAAAGGAGGAGGATGCAAAGTGAGTGAGGGTTGGCAGGGTCCTGCCCTGGGCAGCTGTCCTTCCCCTCCCCACAGCCAGGCCCTCCTGACACTCACCCTCTACCACCTTGTGGTAGGCAAAATGCAGATAGAGTAGGAAGAGCATGTGCAGGGTAGCCAGGGTGCCACAGAGGAGCAGCCGCTGTGTGGGGCCCACGGTCCGTGACACCAACACTGCCACCTTGGGCAACAGGAAGAGAGCTCAGAGGCCTGCTCCAAGCGAGTGGTGTGAGGAAGGCACTCTTACCCAGAGCAAAAACTCTTTGTGGGATTGGACTTGAGCTTTGAGCTGTTTTCCCCACTCCCTGGTAGGGCAGCCCACCCCTAGAAACCTGCTGCCCAGCTTACCATGCGCAGGGTGGACAACCCACCCACCAGCAGCCAGAAGAGGTAGAAGAGGGCATGGAGGTGGACGTTATAGGTGACGAACAGGACGATGCAGTGTCCGAAGAGGCCGTAGCCCTAGGAAGGAGGAGGGTGGAGAGGAAAGTCGCTCAGACTGAGCTGGCCTCATGGGGACCTTGGAAAATGAATGGTCCACTGGCCAGCTCACCCCATTCCAGACCCTGGGGCCCTAAGACAGGTGCAGACCAGAGCCTGGTTACTCCTTTAGATCACACTTGCCCACCACTGTGCTGGATTCCTTACCAGCAGTGCCAGCATCTGGAGCATGGTGATCTGTGCGTTGCACAGATAGGCGAGGAAGTAAATGAAGGACGAGACGCCTAGCCAGTAGCCGAAGCAGGTGCCAATGGCTGTGCCCATCAGGGTGCCCTCCCGCTGTGGGGTGAAAGCTCTAATTAGTTCTGTGAGGCCTCTGGTCTCAGTCTCACCCAGGGCCTCCTCCCTCAGGGCCTGCTTCTATCCACCATGTCTCTGTGGGCAGCTTTCAACTCATTTCAGTCACCCCCCGCAAAGTCCTCTGTCCTGCTTACGATAATGGTGTCAGATGTCTTCATCCCATGGAGGAGGATGGCCACCAGCGTGAAGACAAGCATGAGAGGTCCATAGAGCTCACCTGCGATTTTCTGTCAATATACCAACTCATTCAGGCTGGGGGGTACAATGGCTCTTCTGTTGATGTCTTCCTGGGCTTTGCCTGGTGGCTCCACCCCCTGCCCCAGTTCCTCCCCCTGCTCTTCCAGACATGCTACGCTCCCCTACTCACCTGGGGGAAGCTGACCATCTTGATAGGGATCATGGATTCCAGGAGCCTGGGAGGGGAGAGGGGAGAGGAGAGCAGATGAGAGCAGAGGCAGCACCAGGCCCTGAGGTTCTGGAAAGCCTGAATCTTCCTCATCTCACTAACTGAAGAGAACATGCCGGTTGTTAAGGAATAAGAGGGTACTAAAGACAGACGAGCGAGGAAATCACTACACTGCCCCTGAAAATGCTTTCAGGAAGAACAGCCCTGACGCTGTGCCAACTGACGCAGCAGTGACACGGGGAATCCAAAGAGACCCCTGGGCCTTTGGGAGGGCTTGACCGTTTACCTATGTGACCGGTTCCCCTTTAAAAGACATGCAAACCTCAGCAGAGATGCAAAGATAAACCCCTGGGAAATGTTTAGAAGGAAAGTTGTCACTTGCGAGAACCAGGATGCCCCCGGCCTCTTTCTACTTATCATCCCTCCAGATACCACACTGAGCATTTTCTTGAGAAATATATTTGAAGTGGTATTAAAATTCCAGGCAAGACAAACAGAAGTACCCAAAACTTCCCCACTTCTTAAGTGAGTAGCTCCTAGTAGTACCTTAGATCCTGACTGGATTTTACTTCTGAGAAAGCGCCCTGTCCAACCCTCCAGCCAACCCTGGGTCAGGGGTCCCTCCTGGGTGTGTCCCTTCATGGCAAATGAGTGCTTGAGGGCTGCCCTTGAGTTAGGCATCCCATCTTACATCTAAGGTTCCCAGACACAACTACTACAGCGCCTGATGCACAGCCAAAGTTAGTAAATACCTGCTAAGTGGTAGTGGGTATTTGATAAGCACTAGTTGAATTAAAGGATGAACAAAGAACCAAGCCAAGATTAAATCCAGTTCTTGAAGTCATTCAACAACTATGTACTGATATTCAGATTCAGAGGCTGTTCTGGTCCTGAGAATTTAAAAGTAAACAAAACAGAGCCTGCTTCTGAGGAAGTCTTTGGAAAGAGAGACCCAGGAATAAGGAAGTACAGCACTGCTGACATGTTACCTGGGAGAAGTGCAGAGAGCCCTGCTGGAGCACGAGGAAAGGACAAACCGGGTAGGGGGAGCAAAGGAAGTGACATTTGAGCCAAGCTTTGAGGGAAGATGAACAGTTTATTAGATGGAGAAGAGGAGGAAGGCAGTGTGTTATCACTACGCCCTGTTCTATGACAAGAGGAATGGTGTGGCTGGGTCATAACAAGGCGAGTCTAAGGGTTTGATGTCCGGTTGTAGTTTGGATGAAGGACTGGGTGTTAGGAGGGCAGTTTCTGTCAGGAGGAGGAGCCTCACCTGCTTCGCACCTGGGCTGGCTCCACATCAAAGTAGGGTCTCAGGATGTCGATGTTGGCATACAAGCTGAAGGCTCTGGAGGCTTGTCTCTTCCCTGCCTGCCACATCTATAGCAAGGAAGATGGGTGGGGTGAAAGGGTGCTGTCAAACTCTTGGCTCTATGTTACTTATTTTTTATCTGATTTCAAAATGGTGTGAACTGGACAACCTGGGGTGGACTTCACCAACTCCAGAACCAGAGGTCTCCTCGGTATACTTTTCCACCTGTCAGGGAGCCAACTGTGCTTACCTGATCAGCCACCTGCCGGCTCAGCTGTCCCTTAAAGCCCTTCATCCCCAGGAACTCCCCATCCTCTTCTTCAGCAGCAGCTGCATCAGCATCCACTTCTTCCTCACGCAGGCGCTGATGCAGCTCACCCATGTCCTCGAAGCTGGAGCCTGAGGTATCATCCATGTTCTCCATGTCAATCACTGCTGAGCCCCCACCCTGTGAAGACAACAGACCCTAGAGTGCAGGACCTTTCTGCTTCGTCCAGTTGAGTCCTTCTCCGTTCACCACAAGGTTTGGGGCTAGGGGACTTGAAATCGCCACAGATGACGCCACTCTCTTCTCCTCATTTGGTCTCAGAACCCCTGCTTGTTTGGTGCTCTGTTCTAGTCTGGGGAACCTAGTCCCTGTCTTCCATACACGGCTTTTTCCTACCTTCCCTACCAAGGCCCCAAAGGGCTGCAAAGTGCCCATTTCCTTCATCTCTCCCAACCCCAAAACAAGGCTATGCGCACCAAGTGTGGTTTTGGCTAGTGAATCCCATCCACCCCCAAGCCCACTCCCGCCATGCCTGTCTCCGACTGACTTTCCTAAACTTGTGGAAAGCAAGAGCAATTGGGCCCAGATACCTAAGGCCCCTGGCTGGAGTACCAGTCTGGAGCTTTAAGACCAGCACTAGCCCCACTGCCTTTCTTGTGCACGAAGACTCAAAAGAAGATAAAAAGTGTTGCAAATGGACCAGACTTCCAGGCTCTGAGGGAGAGTTCAGGGCGGCTGCCGGCCCAGGGGCTGCGGGCAGCCGGAGCCGTGGGGCCATTACCTGGATGTTTTCTTCGAACCCTCCCCATTCCGGGCCGGTCCCGTTTCGGGCGCCGCCAGCCGGCGCCGCCGGAGTTGCCATGTCCCTCGAGGGCTCCCGTCGCTGAAGCCCGTGCTTGTCCCGCGCGCGGAGGAGGAGTGGGAGAGATGCGGGCCTGAGAAAGGGACAGGTCTAGGGACAAGAAAGAAAGGTACTATGGGTCGGAATGCAAAAAAAGGAGAAACCCGGATGTTTGGCTCAAACCAACTTCCGGTAGCTGGGGACGTGGACGGAGGCAAGGCACAGTCTCGCGATATTTAAGATTCTAGGAGGTGGTGCGTTGCTACAGAAACGGAGGCGGACGACTAGTGCGCACGCATCAGTTAGGTACGCTGGTCACGTGGAGGAGTTGAAGATGGCGGCGGCCCAGGCTGTGGAGGAAATGAGGACCCGCGTGGTTCTAGGGGAGTTTGGGGTTCGCAATGTAAGTCTTGTGGCCTTCAACTCGGGAGCAGAGTGAATCAGGGATGAGTTGGCGTCAGAGTGGGGACGGGCTTGGCCTCGCTGCCCCTTCGCAGACATTCTCGTCTCTCTTTGCTCTAGGTTCATACCACTGACTTTCCCGGTAACTATTGCGGCTACGATGATGCCTGGGACCAGGACCGCTTTGAGAAGGTAGGTGGAGCTGGAACTGTGGGATCGGACTTTGTGATATGAGCAACCTGTGCCTTAGAAGCTGTCCTTGTAATTTCCAAGGCGCAGCAGAAAAGGGCAGCTTGCAGCAAGGGGCAGAGGGCGGTAGCTGGAAGCGGGGTTGTAGCTTCCCCCACCGGTAGTCCTAACTACGACCACAGGAGCCAGCAGTTAGGGCTAGAGTCCCTAGTCCTTGTCTGCCTAGTCAAGAACGAATTCAGGCGAGGAGGCAGAAGGTACAGAGTAAAGTACGAAGTTGATTGAAAAGAGAAGTACATGTAGAAAGGCACACGGGCAGGACCCTCCCATGGGATGCACACTCACCTCTTAGCCAAGATGGATCTGGAAGTGAAGGCTTCTGGGAAGAGCAAGACTCGTTATGGCCTGAATTATCCTCTGACTTTTGACCCCAAGTAGCCTTTCTGCACTTGTGATGTATCTTCCTTATCCTAAAAAGGGGGAAGCGGAGATCCCTTAATCCTTACTCAGACGAGGGATTTCGCCTTGCTTTGTTCTTGCTATAATTATTTCTTCAAGATATTTACTAGAGACAAAGACTGTTGACTCTGTTTCTGTTCTCTCTTCGTTTCTGGAGGGCAAACAGGAGGCTGATAGGAAATTCCTCAGCTGGAGCTCGTCTGTCTCCTGCCATACTTGTGATGTGGGACATGCTAAAGTAAAGGTCCAGGTTCTTATTCTACCTGTCCAAAGTGCAAAAAAATGTCACACAGAGAAACTGAGGTGTAGAGAGAACAAAGAAGCAATTTATTAAGGAGAAGGGAAAGTAGGCACTCACAGAAGAATACGAGTGTCCACACGAGTGAGGAGCCCACCTGAGGGTCTTTCTAGCCCCACTCCATTATTTTAATTCCTTGAATGGGTGCAGGTTTCTTTGTTGTTGTTCTTCAGTTGCTCAGTTGGGTCTGACTTTGTGACCCCAGGGAATGCAGCACGCCAAGCTTCCCTGTCGTTCAATATCTCCTGGAGTTTGCTCAAACTCATGTCCATTGAGTCAGTGATACCATCCAACCATCTCATCCTCTGTCACCCACTTCTCCTCTTGCCCTCAATCTTTCCCAGCATCACTCGTTTGCAGTGAGTCAGCTCTTGGCATTGCGTGGCCAAAGTATTGGAGCTTCAGCTTCAGCCTCAGTCCTTCAATGAATGTTCAGGGTTTATTTCTTCTAGGATTGACTGGTTTGATCATTTGATCTTCCTTGTTGTCTAAGGAACTCTCAAGAGTCTTCTCCAGCACCACAATTCGAAGGCATCAATTCTTTGGCACTCAGCTTTCTCTCACATCCATGCACGGCTACTGGAAAAACCATAGCTGTGACTATATGGACCTTTGTCAGCAAAGTGATGTCTCTGCTTTTTAATGTGCTGTCTAGCTTTGTCATAGCTTTTCTTCCAAGGAGCAAGTGTCTTTCAAGGCTGCAGTCACCGTCTGCAGTAACTTTGGAGCCCAAGAAAATGAAGTCTGTCACTGTTACCATTTTTTCCCCGTTTGTCTGTCATGAAATGATGGTTCAGATGCCATGATCTTAGTTTTTTGAATGTTGAGTTTTAAGCCAGCTTTTTCACTCTTCTCTTTCACTTTCATCAAGAGGCTCTTTAGTTCCTCTTCGGTTTCTGCCGTTAGGATCGTGTCACCTACGTATCTGAGGTTATTGATATTTCTCCCAGCAATCTTGACTGCAGCTTGTGCTTCATCTAGTACTCTGCATATAAGTTAAATAAGCAGGGTGACAATACACAGCCTTGACGTCCTCCTTCCCCAATTTTGAACCAGTCCATTGTTCCATCTCCAGTTCTGACTGTTGCTTCTGGATCTGCATACAGGTTTTTCAGGAGGCAGGCAATGTGGTCTGGTATTCTCATCTCTTTAATTTTCCACAGTTGTGATCCACACAGTCAAAGGCTTTAGCTTACTCATTGAAGCAGAAGTAAATGTTTTTCTGGACTTCTCTTGCTTTTTCTATGATCCAGAGGATGTTGGCAATTTGGCCTCTAGTTCCTCTGCCTTTTCTAAATCCAGCTTGAACATCTGGAAGTTCTTGGTTCACATACCATTGAAGCCTAGCTTGGGGAATTTTGAGCATAATTTTGCTGGCATGTGAAACGACTGCAGTTGTGCAGTAGTTTGGACATTGTTTGGCATTGCCTTTCTTTGGGATTGGAATGAAAACTGACCTTTTCCAGTCTTGTGGTCACTGCTTAGTTTTCCAAATTTGCTGGCATATTGAGTGCTGTACTTTAACAGCATCATCTTTTAGGCTTTTAAATAGTTCAACTGGAATTCCATCACCTCCACTAGCCTTGCTCATAGTAATGCTTCTTAAGGCCCACTTGACTTATTTGATTAGGGACGGTCTATTTATTATTGGGAGGATGGGTGGTTATAACAGCTTCTCTTGTGCATCTGTCTCCTAAAGCCACCACACTAAGAGCTTTCCCCCCTTTAATTTTCCCTTGGAGTGAAACACCAGGTTGTATAGAACCTTTATTGCGCATGCTTGGCCAAGCTCTGTTGGGTTACTAGTCAGGGTTTCCGATATAGGTGTCACAAAGTTTAATCAAGGTTTAATTCCTATTCCTGATGCCACTTCTCCATGCTTCATCTCATTCAGTGCAAAACAAGGAGAGGTGGCTTTGCCTTTTGCCTAATGTCTATGTATGATGAGGCCAACATAAACAAATGACTCCAGTGTAATGTGGCAAAGGCAGCTGAAAGTAAAAAAAGATGATGGCGGTAGGGTGGAGGTCGGGATTTTTTTGGGGGGTATCCCACACAGACACTTAATCCAGAATGGGAATGGGGAGCAGAGGTATGGAAGATTTCCTGAAGGAGGTGACATCTAAGTTCGGCCTTGAACAAGGAGCAGAGGCTGAGGAGTGTGTAAGCAGCTCAGTGGTAGGCAAGATTGAAGTGCATTTTAGGCACCAGAGGTGATAGGGAGCTCTGGAAGAGTTCTTAAGCAAGTAGGATCGTATCTGCAAGCTTAGAGGTAGAGGATTTGAGGCTTGTCCTGTGGGGTGTGCACAATTTGTGATAGTTGCATAGGGAAGTTGAGGCTGAAGGCAGAAATGAAGAGTGTGATGATGAAATAGAGCACAGGGGAGACGAAAGGTAAATTTGGCGGTTGCTTGGATATGGGCTGTAGGGGGGAGTGTAAAATTACTGCTCTGATGGGTGGTGGTCATTTAGCGATAAGAAATCAGTCTGGGGAAGGGGACTGTTGGGGCATTCAGTTTCCTGTGAGTGAAGTCCAGCAAACTGATTTTATATATATATATGAGTTGTTCATACAGATTATCGCTGAAATCATGAGCAGGGTTGAGGTCACCCTGCTGCTACTGCTAAGTCACTTCAGTCATGTCTGACTCTGTGTGACCAAATAGACGGTAGCCCACCAGGCTCCTCCGTCCCTGGGATTCTCAAGGCAAGAACACTGGAGTGGGTTGCCGTTTCCTTCTCCAGTGCATGGAAGTGAAGTCGCTCAGTCGAGATGGACTCTTCGAGACCCCGTGGACTGCAGCCCACCAGGCTCCGTCCATGGGATTTTCTAGGCAAGAGTACTGGAGTGCGGTGCCATTGCCTTCTCTGTGAGGTCACGCTGGAGAGAGACAAAAACTTGGGAAACAGTAACATTTATATAGTAGGTAGAAGACTGTGGATTTAGAAGGATTGATCAGACCAGGAGGAGGAGATTGATGCTCTGAAATCAAGGCAGCCGAGTTTGGAAACAGGCTTCTCTCAACAGTCCCAGGTGTAGCAGAGGTGTATAGTAAGATAAAAGTTGAGCAGTGTCAACTGGGTGAGCAGTATGTGAGCCTGTTCTTAGTAACATAGCCTCTGTGAATGTGGCTGGAAGCCATATTGCAGAAGGTTTTTTTACTTTTTGAGGAATTTGTAAGAAAATTTCATTTCTGGTTGTGCTTGGTCTTTAATGGGCCTGGGCTTTCTCTAGGTGCAGTGAGTGGCTTCTTACTGCGGGGCCTGCTTCCTGTGGGGCATGGGCTCCTGTGGTGCTGGCTCAGTAGTTGTGGTTCATGGGCTTAGTTGCTCCATGGTGCGTGGGATATTCCTGGACCAGGAGTCGAACCCGTGTCCCTCCTGCATTAACCACTGGACCACCAGGAAAGTCCCTGCAGAGGGTTTTAAATGAATGGAAGATAAAAATGAAGGCTTTTCCAAAATCAAATGAAGGATTGGGGGAGAAAGTAAGGTCTAATGAGGGACATCTGGGCAAAGGGAGGTTTTTGAGGGGAATGTCAGGTGGGGAGGTATTGCATATACAGAAACAGGCTTCATTTAGTGTCTCTCCTATCCCTTTAGAATTTCCGTGTGGATGTGGTACACATGGATGAAAACTCATTGGAGTTTGACATGGTGGGAATCGACGCAGCCATTGCCAATGCGTTTCGGCGCATTCTGTTAGCTGAGGTATCGGTGGGCACGGTGGCAAAGGTGGGGTTGTGGGGGGGACCTCACTTGGGGAATTGTCTCAAGTGGTGTTCTTGCAGTGTTGCCGAGCATTCCTCCTGCTCATTCTTTGTAAACTTTTCATTAAGTCTCCTAGAGTGAGGTCTCGGTCTCCCTGTATCTGGACACGGGGGAGTTGCTGGGGGCACTGCAGGGTCTCTCTCCTTGGGCAGGTGCCGACCATGGCTGTGGAGAAGGTCCTGGTGTACAACAACACGTCCATCGTCCAGGATGAGATCCTCGCCCACCGCCTGGGCCTCATCCCCATTCATGCCGACCCCCGTCTTTTTGAATATCGGAACCAAGGTGAGGGTTTGAGAAAATGACATTTTGGGAAAAGGGGGGCCGTCCTCCTCTGAAAGGGGTTCTGGAATCAGACTGCCTGTGTTCGAATCCTCTATTATTTACCTTGGGACCCTGGGCCCATGACCCATCTTGGGGTGCATCTGTGCTCTTCTCTGTGAGAACACTTACCCTCGCCCTTCCTGTGTTTGCCAAGAGAATGAGAGAAATGTGCCAGGCAGGCGGCGTGGTGCCTGGTGCTGATGTCTCCGTCAGTGCTGTGAGTGCCCCACCTTCCCCCTTTGTGCAGGAGACGAAGGCGGCACAGAGATCGACACCCTGCAGTTCCGGCTGCAGGTCAGGTGCACGCGGAACCCCCACGCTGCTAAAGACTCCTCTGACCCCAATGAGCTCTATGTTAACCACAGAGGTGCGCGCCGGGGGCTGTGGGGGGAGGGGAGCTCATTCCCTGGTGGGCGCATTTCAGGGACTTGGGTGTGATGTGCTCCCCCCGCAGTGTACACCAGGCACATGACGTGGGTGCCCCTGGGGAACCAGGCCGACCTCTTCCCAGAGGGCGCCATCCGCCCAGTGCACGACGACATCCTCATTGCGCAGCTGCGGCCTGGCCAGGAGATTGACCTGCTCATGCACTGCGTCAAGGGCATCGGTGAGACCTTTTGACTACACTGTCAGTAAGACATGACAGGAACTCAGCTGAGATACTCCCAACAGGCAGAAAGCCACTGGCCCTTCACTCAGTAGCTTAGGGAATGTGAAGAAGGGTCTCCTCCCAGGCTCTGAGTGCCCTCTTTCCTCCAGGCAAAGATCATGCCAAGTTTTCACCTGTGGCAACAGCCAGTTACAGGCTCCTGCCAGATATCACCCTGCTGGAGCCTGTGGAAGGGGAGGCGGCAGAAGAGCTGAGCCGTTGCTTCTCACCTGGTGTTATTGAGGTGCAGGAAATCCAAGGTATGGGATTTGGGATGGTGTGTAAGCCCGGCCCTAAAGCATATTTCCTTTGAAGATAGCAGAGAGAAATTCAAGTTGTGGGCTCATGTATTTATAATATGGTTTGTTTTCATTAGGTAAAAAGGTGGCCAGAGTTGCCAATCCCCGGCTAGATACCTTTAGCAGGGAAGTCTTCCGGAATGAGAAGCTAAAGAAGGTTGTACGGCTTGCGCGTGTTCGAGACCATTATATTTGTGAGTTTCAAGTTGAGGGTGGGACGGTGGTGGTTTTTTGATGCCACAGTTTGCTGGAGGTCAGACGTGGAATCTAGCAGTATGTGTTAAGGCGCGTTTCTCTCTGGTCCCCAGTTTCTGTTGAGTCCACAGGGGTGTTGCCACCAGATGTGCTGGTGAGTGAAGCCATCAAGGTGCTAATGGGGAAGTGTCAGCGGTTCCTGGACGAACTGGATGCGGTTCAGATGGACTAAGGCTACGCTGGATGGTATGGCCAGGATCGGATATTCCTGAGGCAAGCTGAAGACTTCAGGTTCTGCCCTGCCCCCGCAGTACTGCTACTGGGACCCCAGAGAGACTAGGGGGCCTGGGTTTTCTGGGGACAATTCCAGCTTTATTTTCAGTCAATACATTTTGTTAAATGTGCCACAAAATGTGACTTTTATGCCTTTGTAAGGCCTTGGTGTAAATAAATTCACATCCAGACAAAAATCCCTTTCTTGGAGACCATTTCTTCAGTTTCCATCCAGAAACACGGGGCCCCACCTCGCGAGATTTGGCATTATTTAGCAGTTAGGAATTTTGGGCTCAGACATGACTGCAGGTTCTGGGCTAAGTACCTCTGAAGCCCCAAGAGAATGCCAAATGGGGGCACAAGCAGACCGCAGGAAAACAGCGTGTGCTGCTCACCTATTTCCTGGATACGAGGACGTTCCTGAGAGAAGAGGGTGTTCCATGGCAGTCGAGTCACAGGGCCATCAAGACACAGGCAGGAAGAACAGTGCTCTTTGGACAGCCCCTCTGGGTTAGGTCCAGCGGCCACCAGTGGCAACACTTGAGAGGATGCAAGGACTACCTGGCCTACATGTCGTGGAGAGAAATCCCCTGGCTGGCATGCTATCTTAGTTCAAAGGGAGGGCCTGGTGGAGCAGGTCTCCTAGGCAGTTCCTCCTGTCCAGCCCCGTTGGCAAGATGCTTGTGTGGAACAGAGACCCTGGAGTGTGTCACTGGTTTGAAAAAGGCAGATGGGGCCCTTTCTGTATGAAACTGAGATTTTTACTGACATGCAGATGTGCTTCAGTTAAATGTTTCTACAAAAAGATTATATAAACAATAGAAAACTTCTAGCATGAAGTCACTGGATGTTAAAAATATTACAACACAATAAATACAACTATACCCTCCACAGCCCCACCAGAGAAGAGCAGGCAGCTGATAAATCTGGAGGGAAACATGCGGAGATGGCCTTCACAGTGGACAGGAAGCCCAAAGCACCACCCAGGAAGAGGGGACGGATCCAGCCTGTGCCACAGAGGGTGCTACGTGGACTCCCAAGTCTTTTCCAGCTTCACCTCTTCCTGCCCCCACCTGACCTGGGGCCATACCAGCTAAGAGCTGCAGCTTTAGTCCATGCACTCTCTCTGGCTCTCACTGAAAAGCCTGGTCAGTGGATTGGACTGATGCCAGGCCTCTGTGGGGAGCACATGAACACTGTGGAGTTTAACTTAATTCCCACACCCATGTCCCCTCTGCTTGTAGGGCCATCCAGTGATGTCTAGAAGAGACTGGAGACTCACAATATAGGCTCTGATGGGAAGGCATGTTTTTTTCTTCTGCAAATGGCCCATGAGGGAAGTGACCAGGACCCAAAAAAGACCATGAGATTTTTGAAGGCACCTGGACTCAGCTAGTCCTAGGAGAGGAGACCAGTGGCTAGCTGCTTGTCACAGATATAGCCTAGTTGGTCTGGATTTATCCTTGAATGCCAGTGACATCACATGACACTAGATAGGGTACTGTGGCTCTTGTGTCTGAGTGGACTCTGGGGGCTGGGGAAACAACACTGAGGATTCGTGGTGGGACAAAATATGTGAGCTCTAAGGGGTGTTAGAGCACTACAGACCCTGGCCCGACCCTGGCCCAGCCCTGGCCCCTGAAGGGATGGATGTTTGATACTGTACCCAGAGCTTATCAGTGGCTCATACCACGGATCTCCTCAGGCGACCAGATTCTTGCTCAAAGTGGGAACTGGCCAGATTCAGTTCAGCACCTGACCCAGATACGCCCCTGGAGAATGGGGAAGGTTCTTGTCAGCCCGGCAGCAAGGGGGCTCAGTGGAACTCGCAACAACCCAGGAGAAACTCTGGCACAAGTAGTTCAGGGCTGAGCCCTTGCCGCAAGCCTGGCTGGTCACAGCATTGGGTGTAGCGCCCCTAGTTACCACTCTGCACAGGTGTATGGCTGCCTGGGCACGGGAGGGCTTGGGGAGAAGGGCCGCTCTGCTCTAGCTTTTCTCTCTGGGAAAAGGCAAAACTCCAGAGGATGGGACATACCTGGGAAATCTAGACAGAATGGTGTAAGCCCTGACTCCCTCTCTTGATACTTGAGCACAATGACTTCCAGCCCTAAACAGGGCTCGCTCTCTCCAGCTCCAGCCCTGGATCTCTCTCCAGGCTGACGACGGTGGAAAGTGAGGTGGCAGTGGAGAGGGGCCTAGAGATCAGCTACACAGGGGAAGAAGAGATGACAATAAAGGTCGAGGAAGGATGCGCAACAGCTTGATTTAGGGTTCAAAGATGGTGGCTAGGCCACCCTCCTCATCCAGCGCATCTGTCTCTGGCATTGGCTTTGGTTTTTTGAAAAGTGAGGGAAGATTCTTAATGTGAACTTCTTTCCGGAATTGCTCGCCCAGGGGTTTCTGTGGAAGACAAAGAGAAAGAACTAACGCTGGGGCTTGAGTAGTGGGTTACTTTAAGGATTATCTTACCGTAATGCGCATGACCACAGCTGGTTTCTGAGGCGACTGCAGAGGTGGTTGGGAGCACTAAAGAAAACGTGAGACCTACCCCAATGCACCCAGCAATGAGGCGCTTGAATTGGTCCTTCCGGCGCTTGTCAGCCACTTTCTGCAGAGAGGGGTTCAACAGCTTGCAGTCAAACTGGTCCAGACAGTCCTTCTGAATTTCTGGAATCTGCTCCATCACAGCTCTTATCTCCAGGTACCTGGGCCGCTGAGAAGTAGGGATAAACCCACTCAATGGCATGGGTCTGGGCCCTGCCACACCCACATCGCAGAGGCAGCACTAGCAACTTGGCAACTGCCTGCATTGTATTAAGGCCCCAGTGACTGGAAGCGGCCTGTGAGGGATCAACTGCAGCCATCCTGCCTGAAGGCTTTCTCCACTCACCAGTGCCTCATATATCTGGAAGGCCAGGTGGACCAGGGAAGCCATGCAGCCGTCGTGCTGCCCATGTGTCTGTAAGCCCTTCAGCACGCTGGTGAACAGCCATGTAACAGCATCTGCGAGCAGTGTCCCTGACAGCACCTGGGGAGACAGCTGTGCTCAGGGTGAAGGGGGACTCTCTGAAGGCCCCAGCACCCGGGTTCGTCCGACTGATTCAATCCCCATGACCCCAGCGTTTCATTGGAGGTGAGGAGGAGGGATGAGGAACCATACTTGTTTGAGGAGAGGCCAGCAGAGCTGTGTGGTCGTCCTCTGGCAGGACAGAGTGTCCTTCCAGGCCAGGGAGTTGAAGGCCGTAATTAACAGCGCTGTACAAACATCCTAAGGGAAAGGAATGAAGGAACACAATGAGAACTCAAGCACAGTGTTCTCTGTTATGCATCAGGAACTAGGGTTTCAATAGGTAAGCAGGAAAATGGTAAAAGCAGCTACTGAAGAGATGGGAGTTTGTTTCTGCTATGTCTATCAGGCCATCAAAAACAGGAACCAATCAGTATAGAAAAGAAAACCTGTGCAGGAAGGAGACCGCACCCAGGCTCGGGGAAGCTGAACACGGGCCTGGTGGCGACGTGCCTGGGTGTTTATCTGAGCCTTGACCCACGCCAGCGTGGCAACACCGGGGCCTTGTGCCTTTCCCATGTGAAGGAATAAATACCCTCCTGGTGGTACCAGAAAGTGAGTAGAGTGGATGCGGGCTCCCCAGCAGGGCAAGGAGAGAACCTCAACTGCCCCTCCACCCACCTCATGCTTCATCAGGCATTTCCCCAGGTCTGTAAGCTCCGCCATGGCCGAGGGGGCTACCTCTGTGGCCATCATCTCTTCATCTGTAAGTAGAGAGCAGAATGTGAAGGTTCATCCTTTCAGAACAGAGGCTGTCCTTTCTGACAAAAGCCTGGATTAAAGCGGAGTGAGGATCCTGGGCTGACAGGTGGTTCTAGGTACTGGGACATCCCCTTAAGCGCATGAGAGGGTGTAGAAGCCCTGGCCCACGGCAGATCTAGGGATACACCTAACTGTACACTTGCAAAACAATTTTTTCGGGACAGTTACTTAAAAAGCCACAAATGCTGAGGCTCTTTTATCACTGAACCAGTATTTGAGCACCCACTGTAGCAGACACTGAGTTACTTACTGGGGATATAACAGAAATAGGACAAAATCCCTTTCTTGTTCAGAGTTAAGTTCTAGTGAAGGAGAGAAGTAATTGACAAACTATAAGTAAAACATGATGTCAGGTAGTGATCAGTGCTGGTAAGACAGAGCAGAGGAGGAGACCAGAGGCTGGCGCTGCTGTTTTTGATGAGACAGACATAAAAGACACCCCTCAGAAGTGACATCTGAGCAGAGACCTGAATCAAAGCAACAATATCCTGGGATGGTCCAGCATATAGCTGGGAGAACAATCATTCTGGATAGATTGATCCAGAATCTGGATAGAGAGATCACCAAGTGCAGAGGCTGTTGGTGCTCTTGGTGCAGAGGCTCTTGGAGAATACAGCAAGGGGGCCAGTATGGGGGAAAGCTACATGTATGTGTACAAAGACTCTTCCACACCAGCCTGCTAGGGACATGCTTTCCATGGGAACTGACCTGGTTACAGAAGCAACAGTATTTAGGAGTAGGAGCTTAAAGGCTGACCTCCAAGGGCTGCAACAGCCTCACTTACCATCTCCATCTGCAGGGGGAGCAGTAGTGTGGTCAGCACCTTTCTTTGAAACACAGCACACAGCTAAAGCAAGAAAGCAGGGTTACTGGGCTGATTATCACCAGACAATAGCCATCTCAGGCCAGTGGATCCCAAACTGTCTCTGGGCAGGCGAGGACGGGGGAAGGTAGAGGACCGTCCAGGCACAAAGTTGGCTTCACCAACAGAAACCGAAGCATTTAACCAGACCGTGTTCTGGTCCCTCTTCAAGTTCAAGCAACTGGAGGGAAATTACAGAATGACCTAAGAGTAACTGACTGGGAGTAGAGGTCTCACAGGTTTAATTGGTCTACTTTGGATGTCAAACAAATGAACTAATCAAAAAATAAAAAAGAAATATAACCACCTGCATGTCCAAGAATTAAAAGTTTATCCATTTGACAAAGCTAGGAAGTCACTCCTACCATTAATCCAAATTCCTCCTGCCATTTGAACCATTTCTTCACATACTGGCCTTAGTATGAACAATGCCAATTCAGTTCACAATTCATAACGTGTCTTTAAGTTGACTTAAGGGCTACCTAGTTTCTATTTAGTTCATTATTTCTTATCAGTCTGTCAGTGTTGCTGCAAACATGTTAGGTAAGTGACCAGCTGTTTTTCCAGAAAAAGGCTTGTCTTCTACCCCTGGTTCCCACGCCACTTACTGATCAGGTCCATGACTTCTCGGGTTAACATCCTCACCAGTTGTTCCTCCAGCATCTCTTGAGACTCTGGGTTTTCATCTGTTGTCTCATCTTCTCCACTGCAAGAAATCAGGGACCAAGTCTCAGGGGACGCAAAAGCAGCAGTGGCCCTAGCCAGGCCCTCTGTGCCCACTTCCTCCTCCTGACTTCCCTGGCCTGCATTCCACTTGGACGTTAGGAATGGGCAGCGGTGGACTTCCAGTGGTTAAGAATCCACCTGCCAACCCAGGGGACATGGGCTCGCTCCCTGGTCCGGGAAGAGCCCACATGCCACAGGGAAACTAAGCCCACGTGTCACAACTGCTGAGCCTACACACCCTCGAGCCCACGCTCCACAAGAGAAGCCACTGCAGTGAGAAGCCCAGGCACTGTAACAAAGGGTGACCTCTGCTCTCCACAGCTGCAGAGAGCCTGTATGCAGCAGCAGTGATCACTGAGGAGCACCATTATAACACTTGTGACTATCCAGCTGGCTCAAGGGGACTAGATCAAAATCCTAAGTGGTAAAAATGTCTCAGCATTCACCTAAGGCAGCTGAAGGTACCCCCAATGAAAGCTTGAGCCGAGTCTGCCGGTTGCCATCTACCATTTCGGCTGAGCATAACAATAACCCACTATTCTAGCCCTGGGATGGTAGAATCCTTCCTTCTACCATTTAGGCTGAGCATGACAATAACCCAGTACTCTTTTAGACCTGGGATGGCAGAATCCTTCCTACCCCATGGCTGCCTTCTCTCACCCCAAACCTGGCTGCCAGCTCATCCATCGAGAAGAGATACTCCCTTACCAAAGCAGGCTCCTCTGGTTGATGACTTGCCATTTTTGGGAAAGCCTCTGGGAAAACAAAACAGAAATAAGCGCTACACTGGGGGCGAGGCTGGAAAAGATAACATCTAAGGGCCACTTTGTGGTTAGAATTAGCTGAGGATGAGTCCAGGTAACAACTGCAGAGCCTTAGGAAATCCCACAAGGTTAAAAAACCAGATATGGTTTCTGTAACCTCTCCCAAGGTGGCTCAGTGGTAAAGAATCCACCTGACAATGCAGGAAACACAGATTTGATCCCTGGTCTGGGAAGATCCCCTGGAGAAGGAAATGGCAGCCCACTCCAATGTTCTTGCCTGGAAAATCCCACGGACAGAGGAGCCTGGTGGGCTACAGTCCATGGGGTTGAAGAGTGTTAGACATGACTCAGCAACGGAACAGCATCCTCTCCCAAACCCGAGTGAAGGGCAGCATATCAAACATTTCTTTGCTTGGCACGGATCAAGAGCATTTTCTAATTCCTGAGTCTCTTCTGGACACACCTAACTCTCTGCCCCGCTGGTCTCCCTGATTAATTCAAGAGTTGGGGAAACAGAACTCCAGAGGAGCATGCTGCTGACCACCTTTCCTCAGCTAACAGGACAGGAGCAGAACTCGAGTCTGCATGTGCTCGGTGGGCAATGGCACCAGTCTGGTTCTTGGGTGAGCTGCTCTATCCAGTGCAGGGTGGGGGTGGAGGGTAGGGTGGGGCGGATGTGCAGCTGTCCTGGCAGGGCAGAGAGACAACACTTCTGGGAGCTCTTGTGAGACTCACAAGAGGCCCACCCACTCTAAGGGGTCTCTGTGCTACTCTTTCCTGACTGATCTCTTACCACGTGGAGGTAGGTGAAAAGAGGTCCAAGGATGGGAGACACCAGGGCTTCATAGTGCTCCGGGGGACAGAAGAGCACCAGAGGCTTCACAAAGACCCATGCCGAGGCAGGTTAAGGAGCCTTAGCGTACGAGCGCACACCCTGTTGTTCTAAAGCACTGCTCCCCTGTGAGGCTGGAACTACAATAAGCTCTCCTTCACCACTTTCCTTATGCTGTAACTTCAGGGAAGAAAGACACTCCCCAAAACAAACAAATGAAAACAAAGAATCTGACTGAGAATGCAGTATGAGAGTGTGTCTTCAAAGAGAGGCACCCGACAAAGTACAGAAAAGGGATAAGAGCTTCATCTTCCATCTTTCCAAGCAGTGGGAGGGTAAAGATATCTATCTCTAAGGAGAAAGAGCTTTCAAGACCCCCTGAACTGCTTCCAGGTTGTCCCTGCTGTTTACTTCAATCCTCTTGTCCTTTTAATGTAGTTACTGGATACTGAATAGAAATGACGCCATCTGTTTCACGCAGCTCAGTTCTGCCTCCTCTAGTGCCTGTCAACAGTTCTTGTCTTAACCTTCTGGCCCTTTGGGGGTTTTCCAGGGACTTTCGAAAGGATATGAAGCATGGGTCGGAGTCGGTAGTCAGGAATATTGTTCAAGTTGACGAAGGCAGAGCTGAGGAGCTGGGTGGCCAGGTGCTCCACGGTGTAGAAGTCCTGCTGCATGGAAGGGCCTGCCTTCCCGAGGATATGGAAACTGCAAGGGAAAATCATGGACAAAATCAAATCCATGATCTGTCACCACCATCCCTGACTCCCCTGGGAATCTCTTGTCTACGAGAAGACTTCTCAGCTAGAAAAGCAACTGACTGTATTTCCTTCTTAAGAGAACTTCAGTTTAAGCATCCTTTGAAGATGTGGACTTAATCTTCTATCAGAAGTGAAAATACCAGCCCCCACCACTTTTAAGGAAACTTGTTGACAGCAGAGCCAGTTATTCCCCCGCCCCAGATACCACAACCAGGACCCCAGGCCACCAAACATAGCCGCCACCTTCTAGTGTCCCATGCAAAGTAGTAAGGGGTCTGAGAACCTGCATCCCCATCACTGTATCTTCTACTCTGATCTCATCATTATATGCACTGGAAATAGACAAGGTGGGCATTAAAATATCAAGTCATGGCTAGGATTAAAGGCACATGTGACAATTAAAAAAAAAGAAAAAGGAGGCAATCAGCCTGTTCATTTTGATTTGACACTAGAATCATTTGTCAAATTCTGTCTTCATATTACCTGCACACTAGAATGCTGGATCAGATATAAAACCCAAGGCCATTCCTACACAGGGCATCTCTAGGAGAACATGAAAAGGCAGCATGGCTTCCTTACCAGTTTTCATAGAGGGTGCAGAAGAAACGCTGCATTCTTTCCAAGACCGTTTTGTAGACAGGAGAGTCATTCAGTTCCAGGAGAGGCTGAGGTAATCCTACAGACAAAGATGGGTCAGGAACCTGCTGCTCCACTGCTGAGGGCTCTCAACCTACCAGCACCTTTCACAGGCAGAGGTGGTTTGGGGAGTGGGGGTGGGATGGGGTGCTATAAATGCAAAGCAGCTAACCAAGTCTTCTACCAGCAGGAGAAGCTAATAGCTTCCCTGAAGGGATTATTACACTGTCTTTGCAGGCAAAGGTGAAAGCCATTTAAGTGTCCAGGTCTGAGGACTCCAACTTTAGCCTGGGTTTCTCCAGATGGAACTTGTACCGAAGCACCAATGACAGCCCCAAATGATCTCTCCATAAAGCACTTGGAATGTACCCCTTCCCTTTTAAGTCACAGAATCTCTTTTTCAAGCAAAAAATTATGCCAAGGGCCGAGATGTACGGCAGATCAAAATGAAACCCATTTATCTCAGTCTAAGAGCTGCCGTCGAAGATCTGTACTTCTCATCAGAGGCAATTTTGTTTCCAGCCTTGCTTCTGCTTGGCAGCTGCCAGAGGGAACTGTTTACCCATTCTACTATGTTTTGGTTGGTCATACATTTCTACAGCACGAGTTCCTGGCTTAATTTGAATAACGGAAGGGGGATGGAAGAGGAATAGGCGGTGAAGCAAAACCTACTTTTTATACTAATAGTAAGACATTTCTTGGATGTTCTATCTTTACTGATGTATGAAACAGGGAACTTAAGTAGTGGTGCCAAAGGAAATGGCCCAGGATCATTTAGGTCAAGACAGATGGGCCCTGGAAAGGGAAAGCAACAGTCTTCTTGTCATTAAGTCATGGCTGAGGCATGCACATTAGATTGCTTAATAATGGCCAGGGCCAGGCAGAGGTGACAGCCGGGGCAAGAAACACTGGGGGGGCTGTGATGGAGAGCCAGCCTGAACTTTCAGAGATCAGCACACAGTTTACACAACTCTGTTGTCTCCAGTTCCAACTTCTAACCGATCACCCTGCTCTCTGTGCTCCAGCCACGAGTCGCCTCCTCTTCCCTGGATATACTGAGGTTAAAGCATCTGCCTCCAATGCGGGAGACCTGGGTTCGATCCCTGGGTTGGGAAGATCCCCTGGAGAAGGAAATGGCAATCCACTCCAGTATTCTTGCCTGGAGAATCCTATGGATGGAGAAGCCTAGTAGGTTACCGTCCACAGGGTCGCAAAGAGTCGGACACGACTGAGCGACTTCACCTTCACCTTCTGCCTCATGCCTGGGATTCTGGCATCTGCCACTCTTGTCTGTGTAGAATGCTCAGCATCTTCTTTTGCCCCCCAGTCTGGTTGGTTCCTGTGCATCCTAAGTCTCCACTCAGAGGCAATCTTGTGACTCCTCTCCATGACTGGGTTGGGTCTTCCAATAAACCCTCTCTCCCAGTCACTTTTCTACACAGCGCATATCGTGATTATGACTGTAGAGTTATTTGCTAATGGTAAATATGAGTTAAAGCAACGTTCTGATAAAGGCAAAACTTGAGAAACTTGATGTAGAAACTATTCCTTTAAAAATTTAATAATAAATATAATATTTTACTGTAAAGCTATTTAAGCTTAATTGTTTGATTACTTTCCCCCTTCCTCCTGCCCCCCATACAAAAGACAGGAAAGTAAGCTAATATCCTTCAGGTCAAAAAAACCATGATTTACAATCGAAACACTCTAACATGTACCACCAGCTGGTAGCTAAAGCAGAAGAGGGGTTAATGTGGGGTGTGTTTGCTTCTGGAGACCTTCTCTGCATGTTAAGATAATGAAGTGAATGCGTTTGTTTCCAGAGAGCCTGGAGGAATTCCATTTGAGCATTTCTGAACAAACTAGTGGTCAAGGTACTGCCAGGTGAGGAGAAAGGGACACAAGGCACAATGAAGCTGCATTAGGGATAAGCTGAACTTCAAGAAAAAAAAAAAGGTTCAACTTCTTACCTAAAATAGCAGATTTTTCCACTTCAAGCATATCCAGAGCCCTTGTGAAAGGTTCTGCCATTTTGGCTAGCATTTCTGGTGCGTATAATGTATTGTGAGTTCTGAAAAAAATAAGAATGTTGTGTGAACTTTCTTAGCCTGCTGCAGAAGGAAAGAATGGATTTTACCTTACAATTCAATGATGTTGCATTTCCACACAGACATCTTCCTGTCAGCACTATTCTTGGCAGAAGAATTTAAATGTTTCCCTGGAGAAGGGGTTAGACTTGAAGCTATTAAGTTTATCTGTATGGTATACAACACCTAACAGCAATCAACCACAAGAACTGAATTCTGAGACAGCTGGACAACATCTCAATCTAAAGCTGGAAAGCAAAATTCTTTCAAATCTGAGATAGCGCCTGGGTGCTCTGTTTTCTGACTGCCGAAATGTAAGAGGCGTTGTGGTGCAGGAACACAGGCAGGAATAGACAGCAGGTAGTAATATACCCCCATCTTTAGGATTTTTTTGCCTCTGATCCAACAGGGTGGACCCAACAATGTTCTGACAGCTGTTTAGCCTCCTAGAGGCACCTATGCAATTCCTAACATGAGCATTTCTTCCTCACCAAAAATGACTCACCTGAATAGTTATCATCTTTGTTAAAGTACGGACCTAATCTGTCTTCCACAGCAACGGCACCCCTGAACATGATAGCCAGAGGCACAGCTACCTATTTTTCTTTTAAAGGTTAATTATAAAACTTTCAAATGTACAGGAAATTCTAGAATATAAGATGGGACCAGGCAGATTAAATATTTAAGATGAACACTGAGGGACTTCCCTGGTGGTCCAGTGGTAAGAAATCCGTTGTGCGTTGCAGGGGACTCAGGTTCGATCCCTGGTTGAGGAACTAATCCCGTATGTGATGGAGCAACTAAGCCTGAGCATAACTAGAGTCTGTGTGCTGCAACCGAGATTCTGCACGCTGCGATTAGGACCCGACACAGCCAAATAGATAAATAAACAGATAACTTTACAAAGGATGGACATGATTACTTTAGACCATGCTTATTTTTTGAAAACCTTCAATAATTTTTAAAAAACCTAACCATGTGCATTCATCACTACACTCCTTCAAACTGCGTTTTTGTGATTGGCTTACTCCGCTTAGCATAAAGTCAAGGATTACCCATACTGTAGCATGTTGCAAAAACTCCCTCCTTCTTAAGGCTGA
This sequence comes from Ovis canadensis, assembly GCF_042477335.2. Lineage (NCBI taxonomy): Eukaryota > Metazoa > Chordata > Mammalia > Artiodactyla > Bovidae > Ovis > Ovis canadensis. The sequence goes on from NC_091264.1 coordinate 32,144,532, forward strand.
ATGATATTCTACTGTACAGATCACATTTTGCTTATCTACTCATCCACTGATGAGACTCTGGTTGCTTCCAGGTTTTATATGCTATCGTGAGTAATACTGCTATGAACATGGATGTATAAATAGTTCTTTAAGACCCACTTTTAATTCTTTTGAGTATACACCTTGAGCTGGAATTGCTGCTTAACGTGGTAATTCTGTTTTCAATTTTTAATTGTTTAATTAAATTTTCTTTTTTTGGGGGGGGTGTGTGTGCTGTACTGCAGGATCTTAGTTCTCTGATCAGGGATTGAAACTGGCCTCCCTGCAGTGGAAGCGGAGAGTCCTAAGCTGCGGACCACCAAGGATTCCCACTATTTTTAATTTTTGAGGAACTGCAAGGTGTTTTGCACAGCAGGTGTACTATTTTACATTCCTACCAACAGTGTATAAGAGTCCCAATTTCTCCACATACTTCCTAACACTTATTTTCTGATTTTTAGATAGCTGCCATCCTAATGGATGTGAGGTTTCTTTAGTTTTGATTTGCATTTCCCTAATGACTAAAGACGTTCAGCATCTTTTCATAGCCACATTGGCCATCTGTACATCTTCTTTAGAGACAAGTCTATTCAAGCCTTTTGCTCATTTTGATGAGATTATCTGTTTCTGTATGTCCACCCTTCTCAGTGGGCTTCTCAGGTGGCTCAATGGTAAAGAATAGGCCTGCCAAGCAAGAGATGCGGGTTAAATCTCTGTGTTGGGAAGATCCCCTGGAGGAGGAAACGGCAACCCACTCCAGTATTCTTGCCTGGAAAATCTCATGGACAGGGGAGCCTGGCAGGCTACAGTCCACAGCATCACGAAGAGTCAGTCGGATACAACTTAGTGACTAAGGCACCATCACTATCCTTCTCAGTTACAAACTATTTTAACTTCTCTAGCTCTGCAATAAGTTTTGAAATTGAGACATCCTGAGTCTCCCAATTTGGTGCTTCTTTTTCAAAACTGTTTTGGCTTTTGGGGGCTCCTTGCAATTCCATATGAATCTGAGGATCAGCTTTCTGCAAAACAAAACACTGTTGGAAATTTGTTTGTTTGCTGCTCAGCCTGGGGGACCTTATTTCCCTGACCAGAGATCAATCCTGTGCCCCCTGCAGTAGAGGGGATGCAATCCTGACCACTGGACTGCCAGGGAATTCCCACTGTTGGAATTTCAATAGGGACTGCATTCAACATTCAGACTGCTTTGGGTAATATTCCATCTTAATGAACTTGAGTCTTCCAATCCATGAATACAGGATGCCTTTCCCTTTAGGTCATCTTTAATTCCAGGAATGGTTTTTAGTTTTCAGAATATGTCTTACATATCCCTTGGTTAAATTTATTCCTAGATACTTTATTCTTCTGAATGCTATTACAAATGTAATTAAGTTCTTAATTTCCTTTGGGGATCATTCATTGCTGGTGTATAAAAACACAACTGATTTTTGTATGTTGATCTTGTATTCTATAACTTGGCTGAATTTATTTATTAGCAGTAGTAGTTTTTGTTTTGTTTTGTTTGTTTTTTTGGGGGGGATCTTCCATGAAATGGGAGGATCATCATTTGTGCATACAGATAGTTTTGCTTCTTTTCCAATTTGGACACCTTTATTTCTTTCTTATCTAGTTGTTGTGTATGGGACTTCTAGCACACAATGTTAAACAACAGTGGTGAAAGTGGACATCCTTCTCATGTTCCTGATGACAGAGGAAAAACTTTTTATCTGTCACCACTGAGTATTAATGTAACCTACGGATTTTTCGTCAAAATCATTTTCATGTTGAGAAACTTTCCTTCTAGTCCTAGTTTGCTGTTGCAAAACAACATTGTTGAGAGGGTGTTGGATTTATCATGAGAGGGTATTGGATTTTGTCAAATGCCTTTTCTATGTCAACTAAGATGATCAACTGGGTCGCCCCCCTTTTCTGTTAGTATGGTTTTACTATGCTGACGCATATTTTTAAGTTGAACGACTTCTCACTAAGGAGTGGCACCATGGTACTGCACTTCTAACTCACATGCAGTGGAAGAAGGACTCAGTACATACTGCTCTGGTGTCTCTGACCCCAGATCAGGTGTTCATAAGCAGGGTGTCCAACAAGCCCTAGTAATATTCAGATTCCTAAAATATCGCCTTTCCTGACACACTGGCAAGTTAGAGCACTATGCGTCCACTATTACGAGGAACTGGTTACTGTATGGCAAAGAAAAAGACGAGCAAGCGATAAAAATTTCAAGTTGTGCATCATCTGTACCTATCTGAAATATTCTTATTATCGTCAGCTAAGAATGCAGCCATCATACACACAGGTGTATATTATTCAGCCACAACAGAGGAGAAAATCTTGCTCTCTGTGACATGAGGGACCTTGAGGGCATTATGTACATGAAACACATCAGACACGGCAAGACAAACACAGTGTGGTCTTACGTATGGAATAGGAAAACCCAAACTCAGAGGAACAGAACCAGTTTGATTGGTGCCAGATGGAGACGGGGCTGGGGCTAATGGGTGAAGGTGGTCAGAGGTACAAACTTCCATTAAAAAGATAAGCATGTTCTGGAGAGGTAATATATACAACACAGTGACTATAGCTAACAATCCTGTGTGATGTGTTTGAAAGAGAGATCTTACAAAAGAGATCACAGAGGATAAAAAATGTGTAACCGCATGAGGTGATGATGATAACTAAATCTACTGTGTTAACATTTCAAAATATATACATATATCAAATAAACAAACAAAAAAGTATAATCACTAGGCTAACCAGGGCTTCCCACATACAAAGATTTCAATAAAACATCGCAGATACATGGAAACAATGTAACAAACTTCAAGTTTATCAGAAAAGTTGTTATCTTAATAGATAGCCAATGATAATGAACCTTTTGAGAACCAGAAAATTCTATCCCCCACATCTATCTTCCATCCAACACACTAAGAACAACACTGTCCGGTGGAAATAAAATGTAAGCCACGTAAGCCATTTAAAATTTTCTAGCCGGCCAAACTTGAAAAGTGAAAAGAAATAGCTTAATGATATTGTTATTTAACCTGACACATAAAAAGATCATTTCAGTGTTAGCAATATAAAAATTAATGAGGTATTTTAAATTCTTTTTGTACTAAATTTCTGAAATGTGGTGTGGCTCTCATACCTACAGTTTATCTCAATTCAGACATGCCATATTTTAAGTGCTCAGTTGCCAGCTATGTGGCTAATGGCTACCACACTAGACAGTGCAGCTCTGACACCCTTGATTATCAGTTGATAAGGAATTTAAACAGGAATCTTCTAACAAGTAGTTAATACAGAAACTGGCAGAAATGTAAATTAGTACAACTTTTGAAAACTATTTGATTCACTCTATGAAAGCTGAAAATACTCACACCTTATAAACCAGGAACTCCATTCCTATATGTAGGAGTCTATTCCTACCCAACACAAAAAGACATTTGTAAGAAGAACATTAATGGTAATAAATGTTCTTTGTAATAAAAAAAGATTTATTACATTCTTTGTAATAAAAAAAAATGCTGGAAACTACCCAAAAGTCCATCAACACTAAGTGGATCAATGAATTAGAGCATATTCACACAATGGAATACCATACCAGCCATGGAAATGAACAAGCCGCAACTACATGCAATAACACGGATGCCCCCACAAACAATACTGAGCAAGAGAAGCCAAGACACAAAAGACTGCACGCTTCTGACTCCATTTATTAAAGCTCCCAAAACCAGATCGAGTGTTAGTTAGAAGTCGGAACAGTGGTCACCCTGGAGGGGCAGGGAAGGACTGAGAGGCACTGGGTAAGGTTGTTTATTGATGTAGGTGCTGATTATACGAAGGTGTCCACCTTGTAAAATTCATCTGCCTGCACTCACAATTCGTGTCCTTTTCTTATGTGTATCTGTACCCTTAACATTATACTTCAAGATAAAATTTATTACAAAAATAAGGCAAAACTTTTAACAGCTCCAGTGGCACACTCCTCAAGCAATCTAACTACTTCGTAACTACAGTCAACATTTTTCAAAATACCTTTTGATTGACTTTGGGATTTTCCAGGAGCACTGAACTCTCTGACAACTGTCTTGTCTCCCTGCCCTACCAGGGGTGCACCCTGTTTTCAGGTTAGGTTCCCACCACACGGACTCTGGCCACAGGCCTAAAAAGTCAGTGAGTCTCCTGCCGCCTGACTTCATCACGTTCTTATTTCTCTAAGCCATAGAAGATGCTTCTGGTCTTAGAAACACACACATAGTAACAAACCTTTCCTTGACTAAATATTCCACCACCCTCTCAACTTGCAAGCCATACTTCTTTGCAATCCTTTTTCTCCTTTTGAAATCAGAGCAAAATATTGTCTATTTCCATAGACATGTCCACAATGACAACTTGTTCAGACACTCCAGCCCTCCAATTTGGTCAACATTAACTTAAAACCTTGGATTCTGTTGACAGCAAAGCATCCCTAACACATGAGTAGTTTGGTTTGCCCAGTTGTGACTGTGGTCTTACACCACAGGGTGAGAGGCCAAAGTGCAGAGGAACAGAGCTCTCATCTGAACTCAAAAACACTATAATGTGTAAAAAAGCAATCAAATTTTGCTTTGGTCAGTAAGAATTGCTTCTCTCCAGAAGCTCTCTTGCACTGCAGAGACTATCTATTCCTGGATCATCAAACATATATCGTGTAATCAGTAAGTCTAGATTTAGCGTGTCTGGGGTGAAACCCTAATTCTACATTTTAACCAAGCTCTCAGATGACTGCTGATGCTGCTGGTCTAAGGACTCAGCTTTGAGAAATAAAAACCGAGGACCCTGCCGTGGAAGAGGTGCCATGCCTTCCTTTGGCATGACTGGTCCATTTGAGAGCATAGTCACTACTAATAAATCCAGATGAGCGCATCTGAACATCTAACCCAGAAACCACCACCACAGAAAGCAACTGCCCTGCTCCCAAAGAAAAATTCCCTTAGTGGCAACATTTTAGACTAAAGAAAACTTGGTAGGGAATGAAATTTAAAGGAAGTAAAAGAACTCAGGGGGCGCTCAAAATGAGAAAAGCCATTTTGAGATTAGCACCCACGGATGCGTTCACTTGGAATGCAGGACTCAGACAAGGGAAAGCCAATGTTATTTTCAAAAAGAAGAGCCCTTCTAGAAAAGAACCAAGACTTAATCTCTCATTTACCACCAAATGGTCTGAAGAAACAAACACAAATTAAGCTTTGGAGATTTGTCAGGTAAAGTCTTAAATACAACAGAGAAAAACCCTTAGTCTGACTCACCTTATAAGGGCAAGCAAATTGTCAAGAAGTTTCAGGATCTGTTCTGTGCAGGGGTTACGGAATATTGGGTTCCCAGTGGGTGTATAAGCCACCACAAATCCCCCAGCTTTGGCCTCTTCTAGGTCAGTGGGCCAGCAAGTTCGTTTCATAACACCCAGGATGCTATAAACACAAAAGCTCATCTACAGAAAAACAGAACATGAGAAGTAAACATAAAAGGGGAAGAAAAGGCCACAGGGCTATTAGATCTTTGCAAGATTATGGTGAAAGTGATACAAAAGTTGGAGAGAAGGGAAAGATGCTTCCCACCCCCAAGCATTCTTGTTTCTTTCTTTAAGGTCAAGTCCAGAAGGGACCCATTCAATGCCATCTTCAAGACCAGTGGTAGGTTCCAGAAGCGTCCCTTTCACGAGGATGTCCTAGAGGCTGTGGTGACCCTCCTGAGGACCCAAAGGTGGCCTGGACATGCTTCAGACGAGACTGGGCACATTCAGGGTGGAATGGCGGTAGACTGGACATGCTTCAAAACTGTGTTTACCCTAACAACATTTCATATTGGTTTTGAGTTGGTCTTGCACCCTCCAGTTTAGGCCTTCATAGGTTTGCCTTAATCCTCACTCATAGTACTTTCTACCAACTGACAACTTGCCAGGTTAACTAATAAGACTTTTTGCCATAATGGAGCTAGGAACAATGCTCATTTGAATAGCAAAGGCCTGGAAAATCTCAGGTTTGCAAGTCAGGCCACCATTTAGGACTTTACGCTATGTTGTGTTTTTGTGTTCAGTCATGTCCAATTATTTGCAACCCCACGTTCTATAGCCCACCAGGCTTCTCTGTCCACAGAACTTTGCAGGCAAGAATACTGGAATGGGTTTCCATTTCCTTCTCCAAGGGATCTTCCCGACCCAAGGACCGGACTTGCGTCTCCTGCATTGGCAGGCAGATTCTGTACCACTGTATCACCTGCGAAGACCTGGACTTTACATGCCAGAGAGCAAAGGCACGGAGAATCCACCCTGCTGACCAAGTTCTGACCTGCTTCCTCATTACACCTTTAGTTCTCTGAGCTACTTAGAGCCTTAAAATCAAAATAACGGCTTCGTAAAAAGGCCACCAGCTGTGCTGTGAGAACTAACTCAAGAATTCAAGACCAAAGAAAAGAAAGGACATTCAGGGAAGCAGAGGCTCCCAGATTTTTCAGTCGTATACAAAAAATCTCCACAAACCTGGATGAATGACAATACCCTACTTCTATCCAAGGCTAACACACCTTCCCACTCCCAGGAGAAGCTTACTTACTCGTGCTCGGTTTAAGCCACAGGGATCCTCCAGCCCCGGGTCACAGTTTTTCCGATCGGCCCCCACATAGGCAATAAAAGCATCAACATCTGAGAGCACTCTACAGGAGGGGAAAGACAAGTTACACCATGATGTTAACCAAGGACAGTTACTTCCTCAAGAGATAAGCTGTATTACTTGAACCCCAAAGAGCAGTTGTTGCAGTGAGAGGAATCTGATCATATTCACTGTCAGCTGTCATGTGAGGATTCATTAAACTTCTCTTCCCCCTTCTAAATGTGACTGGTGACACCTGAGGAATCACAGAGGATGCCAACTTCAAAATGCTATGTGGGCAGAGGGGTATCTGTGCTGCTCCTACCTGCACAGCCCCCACCAGCTGCTCCCACTTCTCTATAGGTGCTGGGGCTGTAGCCTGACACCGCCGCAGACCTCCCTCTGGGGCCTTCTGCCCCACCCTCTCCATCTTTATTCATTCCCTCTCTGTTCCTCTACCTCTGCAGAGCAAGGTGGTACTTTCAGCACTTCACTCCAAGACTGAGTTTAGACACCTTCAGGTATCACCAAGAGCAATGAGAATAAGCAAGCCACCCACACACATCAAAGCGCACTGCTGCCACGACACCTCCGTATCCTATGCCCCGACCCCAGGCACAGCTCTTGGAAGAGCTTGGATGCTCAAATGCAGTGAAGGTCAAGAGCAAAGGCTCTCCTCTACCTGTGCATGTTTTCAGAAAGCCAGATGCTGGCTACAGGTGCCATCAGCTCCTCGAGGAACACCTTCTGACGCTCGTAGTTCTTGAACTGGTTGCTGATGAGAACCAGGGCTTCCATGAGGGCACACTTCTCCATCTGTGTCAGCAGCAGCTCGTTGGACAAGAGCTGCTTCACATGGTTGTACAGCATGTCAAAACTGGGCTGTATATCAGAGAGAGAGAAACCCAGAGGTGGCGAAGGTCTGATTTTCAGTGAGTGTGGGTCACTCAAGGAAGGTAAAATGAGGACGAAGACATTCCCAGAATAGTCAGGCCAATAAGACTGTCACTTGATAACTTAATTACAACACTCTTCTTTTGCCTGAACAGGCAAGGAAATTTAGGCTTCAGTATTTGGGGAACTGTGCTTTCCTCGTCTATAACTAGGAAAACCATCTGTCTCTCTCTTTTTTTTTTTTCCATATTAACTTTTACAGTATCTTCATAGACAAAGAAAAGTATACCCATTTGAATGCAGAGTTCCAAAGAATAGCAAGGAGAGACAAGAAAGCCTTCCTCAGCGATTAATGCAAAGAAATAGAGGAAAACAACAGAATGGGAAAGACTAGAGATCTCTTCAAGAAAATTAGAGATACCAAGGGAACATTTCATGCAAAGATGGGCTTGATAAAGGACAGAAATGGTATGGACCTAAGAGAAGCAGAAGATATTAAGAAGAGGTGGCAAGAATATACAGAAGAACTGTACAAAAAAGATCTTTACGACCCAGATAATCACGATGGTGTGATCACTCACCTAGAGCCAGACATCCTGGAATGTGAAGTCAAGTGGGCCTTAGGAAACATCACTATGAACAAAGCTAGTGGAGGTGATGGAATTCCAGTTGAGCTATTTCAAATCCTGAAAGATGATGCTGTGAAAGTGCTGCACTCAATATGCCAGCAAATTTGGAAAACTCAGCAGTGGCCACAGGACTGGAAAAGGTCAGTTTTCATTCCAATCCCAAAGAAAGGCAATGCCAAAGAATGCTCCAACTACTGCACAACTGCACTCATCTCACACGCTAGTAAAGTAATGCTCAAAATTCTCTAAGCCGGGCTTTAGCAATATGTGAACCGTGAACTTCCAGATGTTCAAGCTGGTTTTAGAAAAGGCAGAGGAACCAGAGATCAAATTGCCAACATCTGCTGGATCATGGAAAAAGCAAGGGAGTTCCAGAAAAACATCTATTTCTGCTTTATTGACTATGCCAAAGCCTTTGACTGTGTGGATCACAACAAACTGTGGAAAATTCTGAAAGAGATGGGAATACCAGACCTCCTGACCTGCCTCTTGAGAAACCTGTATGCAGGCCAGGAAGCAATAGTTAGAACTGTTCCAAATAGGAAAAGGAGTACATCAAGGCTGTATACTGTCATCCCACTATTTAACTTAGACGCAGAGTACATCATGAGAAACGCTGGGCTGGAAGAAGCACAAGCTGGAATCAAGATTGCCGGGAGAAATATCAATAACCTCAGATATGCAGATGACACCATCCTTATGGCAGAAAGTGAAGAAGAACTAAAAAGCCTCTTGATGAAAGTGAAAGAGGAGAGTGAAAAAGTTGGCTTAAAGCTCAACATTCAGAAAATGAAGATCATGGCATCCAGTCCCATCACTTCATGGCAAATAGATGGGGAAACAGTGAGACACTTTATATTTTTGGGCTTCAAAATCACTGCAGATGGTGATTGCAGCCATGAAATTACAAGAAGCTTACTCCTTGGAAGGAATGTTATGACCAACCTAGACAGCATATTAAAAAGCAGAGACATTCCTTTGTCAACAAAGGTCCATCTAGTCAAGGCTATGGTTTTTCCAGTGGTCATGTATGGATGTGACAGTTGGACTATAAAGAAAGCTGAGCGATGAACTGGTGGTGTTGGAGAATACTTTGAGAGTCCCTTGGACTGCAAGGAGATCCAATCAGTACATCCTAAAGGAGATCAGTCCCGGGTGTTCATCGGAAGGACTGATGTTGAAGCTGAAACTCCAATACTTTGGCCACCTGATGCGAAGAGCTGACTCATTGGAAAAGACCCTGCTGATGGGAAAGACTGAGAGCAGGAGGAGAAGGGGATGACAGAGGATGAGATGGCTGGATGGCATCACCAACTCAATGGACATGAGTCTGAGTGAACTCTGGGAGTTGGTGACGGACAGGGAGGCCTGGTGTGCTGCGGTTCATGGGGTTGCAAGGAGTAGGACACAACTGAGCCACTGAACTATGGACAAAGATCAGTTTGTTTTATATAGCATTGCCTACAATGCGGGAGACCCGGGTTAGATCCCTGGGTTGGGAAGATCACTAGAGAAGGAAATGGCAACCCACTCCAGTATTCTTGCCTGGAAAATCCCACGGACAGAGGAGCCTGGCAGGCTACAGTCCACTGTCCATGAGATTGCAAGGAGTCGGACACGACTGAGCGACTTCACTTCACTTCTTCATATACTTTATAAGTACAAAAAGCAAATAAAAAGGTGGGGGGAGAGGGAAAGAAAGAGACAGACAGACATAACTACTGTGTATTCAGAGAAGAAATTTTTGGTTAATCGTTATCTGAAGTAGTGCTAAACTTCTTAAGAGAAACCCTCCAAAAAAGGTTAGGGTTTGCACCTGGCTTCTCTCAAGACTTGTGTATTACTTGGCATGGTGTTAAGAATATCACATAGTACCGTAAAGAGGTGTAGAATGACAGGGACACTGCCATATGGAAGAGACCTATTCATTTGAGATAATACGTTTGCATATTTAACTCCACTAAGGAGAGGGGGCCTCCCAGGTGGTGCAGTGGTAAAGAATCTGCCTATCATGCAATAGACACGGGTTCAACCCCCGGGTCAGGAAGATGCCCTGGAGAAGGAAATAGCAACCCACTCCAGTATTGTTGCCTGGGAAATCCCACGGACAGAGGAGCCTGGCGGGCTATAGTCCACGCGGTCACAAAGCGTTGGATACAACTCAGTGACTAAACATCACCACCACCGCAAGCATGAGAGGAAGAAGACACCAACTCCAGAACACGTATACTAATACTTTTTCTTAGCAAAGCTCAAGTTCCTAGTTTTCCCCTTATGTGAGGTAAATCAGGGGTGGATTTACAGGGAAACGTACGCAAACTGGGCACGTATCATTGGCTCCTTGACCACAGTCAGGGCTTACCAGCACGAGCTGGGGGTAGTCACGACACATCTTGATGATGGAGGAACACGCGTGTCTCCTCACATTCCTTACCGCCCGGGTCCTGGGAGCCTGGGAGGAGATATTCAATCACCTTAGAGCCACTTTAAATATAATTTACAGATGCTGCAGAGAATCATGTGCGTATCTCCTTCAGAGGCAAACACAACTCTCATAGCTGCAGGAGCATGATGAAATGGCACTCTACTTAGCACGAAGGAACCCACGCATTTGCTGCCTGCCCTAGAGTGTCTCTAGTGCCCGACACCACATTATATGACTGTCTCCTGCCTTTATTAACCCCTTTTGCTTATAGAAAAAAGCTAGACTAAGTGCTGGGTGTTTACATTTTTGTTCTGAAGAAGTTATAATTTGTAGGTTGAATGAATGGTCTTACCTTACTTTCTTCAACAATTTCAAAAGTGACTGATGAAAACAGCTAAGGGAAAGAAAAAAAGTCATTCATCAGTACCAAATGCATAAAGTATTTTAAAGTAATAGTTATAAAAATTTCAACAAAATCCCCAAAGTGCAAATAATATGGTAGCAAAAGGGTTTTCAACTGGCTTTACAACGTTTCAGGTGTTCCCTTCCTCAGATAACTGGAAAAAGCTTGATAGTCATTAATTTTACCATTGAATATTTTACAAATAAAAAGTTCTCAGAACCCCTGAACAAACCAGGCCATTACCGAAACACTCAGCCAGGGTAACATCGCTCCACTTTTTATTAAAAGTTGAGTGGTCTACTCTCCCTGATCCATCTCACAACTTCCCACTTAATCCAGTGTGGTAGAACTGCTGCCCTAGTCACTGTAATGGAGTAACACTCCAACAAAGGTCTGATTGAGGAACTCAATGGACATTTTCCAATTCTTAGAGAATTTCCACAGCAACAAATGAGTCTGTTTTGAAGTCTAAAGTTCTCCTGGACTTGGTAACACACTTTCTCTCTGGTTATCCCTTTCTTCTTCTTTGAGGGCTCTTCCCTCACTGATGGTGATCCCCAGGATTCTCTGCTTTAGCCCATGTCCAACTCCACATACATCTCCTCTGCTAAAGCTTAATCTCCACTGTGGAGGAGGGCATGGCAGCCCACTCCAATATTCTTGCCTAGAGAATCCCAATGGACAGAGGAGCCTGGTGGGCTGCAGTCCATGGGGTTGCAAAGAGTCAGACACAACTGAGGGACTAAGCACACACACACTGTCTATACTGTTGGCATTTCTATCACGGCTATGCCTTAATTTTATCTCATTAATTTTCTGAGTCTAGACCTAATCTCAAATAGCCAATTCGGGGCGACACATCTCCACCTTGAAACTGTATGTATACTTCAAACCTAGTCTTGCAAAACAGAGCTCACCCCTTCTTTTCCTCACTCCTACCCTCCTCCTGGTCCAATACTCTCACTCAGGTGGGACTCCAACTCTCACTAATCACCTAAACTGGACCCTGGAAACTTTCCTCGTACAACTCTCCTCCCAGCCTGCCAGCACATGCTGACACCTCCTCCTTCAGGTGCTCTTCCATTCCCCAGGGTACACGTCCACTAACTGCGATGCCACGGAGGTACCACACCTGTCTATGTGCATTTCCTCTCCAAACAGAGAGGTGCTTATGGACAAGGCTTTCCTCCTAGCATGGTTCCTGCTCCACCGTAAGTACAGAGTAAATATTTGACAATTGAAAAAACAACTGTTTATTAGCTTATCTCATATATTTATACAAACAGTTATGAAAAATACTTAGCTTAGAAATACCAAAATAAAGTTTACAAAGGAGGGGGAGTTTACCTTAGAGAAGACCTGGGGCAGGAACTCTGGTCTGTAGGTGACAAATGGAAACAGTGCTGAGACATTAGTGAGGACGCAGGACAGGATGAGGGGGTCCTTGGTGTCAAAGTTCAGAGCCATCTGCAATAGCTCTACTCCATCAGTAACAGGAATTTCCTGGATGCAGACATTAGAGAAGGTTGCAAGAACTGAAACTGCTTCTGTTAAATTCCCTTCACACTCTATAATTATGGCCACCAAATATGGTTTTATATATTGCTTCTTAACCCTTAAAACAATCTAAGCATCACACCACGTTATTAAATTTTTCATAAGTGATGCCGCCATTATTAGGGCTGCAGCACCACCTACTACTGGAAACTGAAAACAAACTCAGAACGCCGTCATTTCTAACTGAAGTGATGTAAAAGCAGATGAAGTCAATGATCCTATCATCCAATTTGTTAATATGCCACTTATGTGAAAAAGCAATAAATCTCACTTATCATCAAGGGACTCAGATTCTTTTGACTACTAACCTAGAATACACTAAGATGATTACCACTCAAACAAGTGATCCAATTATTTTAATCTTATTAACATAGTTAATACAGTATATGCTGTTATCCAGATAATTACATAATTACCTTTAACATTATAAGATACGGGTGATAGGTGACATGAAGTATAGAAAAGCAAGATCTACTTAGTCAGATTACTTAGCAAAGAGGGAGGCAGATCAGCCATCATGAATATTCTGGCCAATCTGCCATAAACTGAAAAGGTAATTACCATAAATCTTAAGGGTAATTATCTCTCCAGATTTTCCGATTCAAGGTATCTATCACTGTCCTCCCTATAATTGTTATCCTGCTTGTGGTTCACTGTACTATCAGGCTCATCTTATTATGTAAAAATTAATACTAAACCCTGCAGGGCTTAAGAGTCAGAGAGACCCACCTGGGTCCCAACTCTGCTATTTATTAACTATTTGATCTTGAATATGTTATTCACCTCTGAATCTCAGTTTCTTCTTCTGTGAAATGCACTTTCACATATTTCCCTATCTCCCTACCAGCTTTAAAAAGATCAAAATTATTATGCAACCAGCAATGGGAAATAAGCACTTACTTCTTTGTCTAGTGTTCGAAACATCTGGTTGATAACACTTTCCAAAAAAAAGGTCATGGCTTCCCACTGCACAAATGATGGTGAGAATATGGAGCAGAGGCTGCTTTCTCCAGTTCCAGCTGTGGGAGAACAGGATTTTAAAGACACATACACACACACACACATAAGCACTACAGGATCACAGAACACATCGAGCCAGTGGGGCCTCAGAAACCACTAGGTAATTTCACAGTTGAAGGAATAGGATAATCTAACCCTGCTTAGCCAGGGAAGAGAAAACGATGAACAGCAGAAAGGGGTCCTTATCCTGCCTCCACCTCCAAAAATGAGCTATTTGGATTTACCTCTGTGAGCCTTGTCTGCAAAACCAGTTCGACTATTGAATGAGAATATACACGTAATCATCAAAACCAGTGCCTGGCCAATTAGACAATTGAGAAATATTAATTTCCCCTTCCTTCCCCTTTATAATCTGTCCATGGGAATCTAAATGCAAGGCACAAGCCAAAGGAATCACAAATTACTTTTCTTGCTACTGTATAGTGCTCACATTTACTAGCTTCATCTTGGTACACAACCTATTCAGACCTCCATGAATACTGAAGCTACTAAGATACCAGGGACCTTCAGAATAAATTGTGAATACACAAAACTAAACGTCCCATGAATGTCAAGTAACTAGTGTTACCTGCTAACTGATCACAGTATGGAGCTTTTCCAAAGCAGTGACTTTAATCCTTCCCTTACATTAAAAAATAAATTAATTAATTAAAATCCTTGGGGAAAAAAAAAACCCTCTCACCCACTGCATGCATTCATAAGATGATAGACAGAAGATACAGAAAAGTTATCTGGCCTACGCTTTTGGGTAGAGGGGGCTTATTTTGATTTTACATAAAGTGACATTTCCCAAAGACTTGGAAGGGAGTTGAGCAATATGGGAAACCCCTGTACTGTTCCTGCTGAATGTGACAAGCCATTCTTTTCCAGTTTAAGAGAAATGCTATGCAAGAACTTGGTTGAAAAGCTTTAAAAAGTTAGGTTGAGACAGCTGTTAAGACGGTGCCTGAGGTGAAATAGTAAAATAAACAATAAACAACTGGTTGACTCTGTTAGAAAAGAAAAATGAAGGCAAAACTGATAGGGTCCTGGTTTTGCCCTAATTAAAACAGAATTAAAATCTGGCATTACATCTGTCTTCTCTGCCTGTGTTTTCCAATGAAAAGGCTCACTCTCTAGGATGGAAGTGGGCAGTGAGCAAAGCTATTTCTGAACACTACTATCATAATGTATTGATTTGGATGGGGCTCAGAGGTTTATTTCTATGCAGTTTTGATAAAATACTTCACTAATGTTTGGGGGCAAAAAACAAAAAAAGTCTTACAGTTCATGGAGCCAGGGTCAATAGAAGTTGAGAGCTGATACTTCAGCCACTCCCCAGCCATCTGGAAGCTAGTCTTGGGATCCAAACGACATGCTAACCTTATTACCTCTCCTTGTTGGGCCCGAGAAGCTGCCAAGAGAAAGACATGAAGCAAGGATTAGCGTATCGTAGATACTTAGGTAATGTTTATTCATTTATCCACCCCAAGAGAAAAATAATCAAAAAGATTTTGTTTTGAAGAAAGAATCTAACAAATGTTCACTAAAGCTTTGTTAACAAATCTAGAAGTTTTCCAAAATAAATTCTAAGAAGCTGTCACACCAGCTAAATCCTCTAAGCTGCAAACCAAACAGAAACTCCCCTTTCTGTTGGAATTAAAAGATCAGGTTGGTACAGATGTAAAATGGTATGGCTGCTGAAGAAAATGGTTTGGCAATTCCTCAAAACATTAAACATGGAATTACCATATGATCTAGTAATTCCCTTCCTAGGCATATACCCTAGAAAAACAAAAATATACGTTAATTTAAAAACCTGTACACAAATGTTACAACATGATTCTTAAAGCCAAGAAGTGAAAACAACTCAAGTATCTATCAATGGATCAATAAAATGTGGTATATTCATATAATGAAATATTATTGGCAATAAAAGAAATGATAAACATTACATGATCAAAGTACTGATAAACATTACAACAGATCAATTGTTAAAATATTACACTAAGAGAAAGACAGCAGTTATCAAGACAATACACAGTATGATTCCATTTATATCAGATGTTCAAAATAGGTTAAATAAAGAAAAGTAAATGGGTGGTTTTCCAGAGGGGTACGAGGGTTGGGAGATGACTGCTAACAGTTATGGGGTTTCGTGAGATAAAAAAATGTCTTAACATGGACTGCGGTTGTAAAACTCTGAAAATACACAAAAAAACCTCCACTGCATTGTATACTATAAACGGGTGAACTGTATGATGAATGAATTATCTCAGAAAAGTTGTTATTGAAAAAAGGTGGGGAGAGGAGGTATAGAACCAAGCTATAGAACACCTAGAACAGAATTAGGAATTGTGAGCTTTCCTTCTCTCTTAGAGTGAAAAAGACTTACAAAGTAACATGGTACTTAATTCTAACGTTTTAGAAATCAAAGTGCCTTACGTACGGTTGCCATCTCTAAACATCAACGTCCAAAGAAAGTGTGCATGTGCGTGTTTTAAGAGAGAACACCAAGCCTGGAATGAGTGCAACCCCAGTGCCCTCTGCAATGTGTAACTGGAGATTAAACAGACTGCCGTACACACTTGGGGAGGGGGAACTTCCCAGATGGCTAAGCGGTAAAGAATCCACCTGCCAAGCAGGAGACACGCGTTTAATCCCTGGGTTGGGAAGATCCCCTGCAGAAGGAAATGGCAACCCACTCCAGTATTCTTGCCTGGGAAATCCCATGGACAGGGAAGCCAGGAGGGCTATAGACCACGTGGTCACAAAAGAGTCAGACACGCGACCTGGTGACTAAAGAACAATAACATCCAGACTTGGGGCTCTGTAATACAGAACCCCAGCCCATGCACCATGACTCAACGCTAGATGCCGTGCTGAGACTGCTGGGAAAATTTCAGGCCAGTTCACTCACAGTTGAAGAAAGCATTGAAGTCCTCATCGCTATCAAAATCACATCGAGAGTATTCACAGCTAGGGCTGTCAGTTTTAGAAGGAAAGCCCATCTGGAAACAGAAAGATAATTGGGGGAGGGAATGAAAATGGACCCACTGAAAGAGTTTTCAATTTTAGGAGCTCAGAGACCTTTTATTTGAGAAGAGCTAAGGGTTTACATGAGTTAAGGCTTTTATGATAAATAACTGCTTCTGGTCTACACCAAATCCACAATTTGTTCTCGGCTGGAACAGTCCTGGAGTTGCAGAAAGAGAACATTTTTATTTGACGCTCTCTTTCAAGTTTCTAATGGAAAATTAAATTCTAAAATCAGTTTAAGGTCTTTGAGTATAAAAATGTCTCAAAATAAAGTGTTAATACAATAAGCAAACAATAAGTAGAATTGAGACTATTTGTCTTCTTAAATGTTGAACCCTGGGAATAAGCATGGGACTTTGTGTTTCATTCAGAAAGTACCAAGGAGCACAACGGCAGAGATCTAGATGACAGTGTGCTACCTGAACCCCTGAGGAAATAAGAGAACCCTTGAATAGGTCCCATCCTCTGATGTTATAAATCAAGAATAAGTAGCTGTCAGTCGCCACGAGCCTCGAGGAGGCCTCCGAGTGTTCATAAGCAACTCCCGACTGAGGCAGTGGGCAGTCTGCTTCCGCTCTCCCTTTCTTCTCATCCACGTTCCGGACTCTCGTTTGGCCTTCAGAAAGTCAGATATTTACTTCCTTTTGGCATCCCCCTGACTCCACCCTCCGTTCT
Organism: Ovis canadensis; assembly: GCF_042477335.2. Taxonomy (NCBI): domain Eukaryota; kingdom Metazoa; phylum Chordata; class Mammalia; order Artiodactyla; family Bovidae; genus Ovis; species Ovis canadensis. The sequence goes on from NC_091264.1 coordinate 32,161,815, forward strand.
GCTTTTAGCTTCTGAAGAGCAGTGATCACATTTTATGGTCATAGTCGCTGCTCTCATCCTATCACTTTTTTCCCAGCACTTGGCTCAACACTTGGCGCATAAGTGCCCGCGAATACGAAAGAGCAGACACAGGGATGAGTAGACACAGTAACGAGTTTTCTTTTTAAGGAATCAAAGACTAATATGCCTAAGGAAAGGATCTCAGTGACCAACACAGGGCTGTCAATGGTGCCAGCTAAGTCTTAAGATGTGTATTCACCTACATTCCACTTTAGGGTCCCACTGCATACCTTGACCAAGTTAGTCATAGAAGCACGCAGATATTTTGGTATTATTGCTAATAGTAAAGGGTCTCGGGATAGGATCTCATGTCGAAAGAGGGCTCCCCAAGTCATCTGAGTTGAAGAGCGCAAAAACTAAAGGAAAAACAGAAAAACACTAGGTTTAAGGATTTAAGTTTTATATAACCAAGACTATTACTTAGCTCAGCAATTATCTGCTGTATTTTTCCATGGAAATAAAGCTCTGTAATACTTTGACTGAAATTGCCCATACTGGAGTACATCAGCAATGACTGGTCACTACATACCATACGGTAAAAGTTAGACAGACTGTGGGTCATGTGCAATATCCAGAGAATGAGCTGAACTCTACCACTTTCTCTTTTATGCAAGAAAGCATACAGATACCTCAGGATGATACTGCAAGGAAAATCCTGGATTGGATGAAATTAATTTTATAATAACACAATTAATCAGACTTTCTTATTTAAAGTATGTTTAGTAGCAAATTACTAGAGAAACACTTCACATCTGATTGAGCATTATTAGAATGGTATTACCTGAGGGGTAATTGCTGATCTAGACTGCAAAAGCTAACTTGGGAAGAAGATGCAGCAATTCTCTTAATGAAATCCCACTACAGTAATTCCCCAGGATCTTAAGAGTCACATTTTATATGTGAGCTGCTAATTATTTCAGGTGATAGCACTTGATTTTAATTTACTAACTGAAATTTTGATTAGTTATTGCCATAAAGTTTACCTGACTTGGATGAGTTGTGAAAGCAAGAAAAGATTCCAGGTATTTTCCAAAGTTTGCTGGTATTTCTACATCAGAATCCACACCCTGTAGGACAAAAAGGCTGTTATATTAATAATGCTGATGGGGAGGTCAAGGTGGAGAGTGGAGTTAAGACAACTTATATCCTCAAAACTTTCAGTTTTGAAAGGACTTTATTATACTTCTTTGTGGCCTAAGGAAGACATCATTTCAAGGGCAAAAACCCAGAAAAGCTGCTTTACCTCAGTCATCATTAAAATCTATTCTGTGATCAAACAGTGAAACAAAAGAGCCTTCATGGACTTCCTGGTGGTTCAGAATCCACCTGCCAGTGCAGGGGACACAGGTTCGATCCCTGGTCCAAGAAGATTCTACATGCCTCAGGGCAACTAAACCCATGCACCACAACTACTGAGCCCACTTGCCTAGAGCCTGTGCTCTGCAACAAGAGAGACCACCGCAATGAAGAGTAGCCCCGCGCACCGCACCTAGAGAAGACCCTGGCACAGCAATGAAGACCCAGCACAGCCCACAAGTAAATGAGTGAAAAATTTTTTTTAAAAAAAGAATACTCATTTCAGAAATCACCTGTTTCTTCAGACCTGGTCTAGTCACATTTCTGTGATTCAACCTATTAAATAATCCCTCGATGGTATACATCTTATGCCTGAAGTTCTATCCCCTCAAGCCCCCAAAATAGGCACTGATATCAAGTACAAAAGTTTGTACCAACATTCAATCTTTTAACGTGTAATAGAGTTATTTTCAGGTCAATCAGACTAAAGATTTTTTTTTAATGATTCAATAATATATCCTTTAACTTGGGAAAAGGGTTCTTTACTCGAATCCATGGTTCAGGATCTAATAGGACTTTCAAGGGTAAGGCAACAGGTAGACTGAAGTTTTACAAGTACCAAAATGAAAAGAAACAACATTGATTTTATGGAATAACAGATATGAACATTTACTATAGATATTAATAACTGATATTAAATAAATCTATAGCATTCAAATTCAATTAAGATAATTTAACCTACAGAATTATAAGAAATAATCTGTAGGGTAATGTTTCCTCAGGCTAAAGTCAAGGGCACGTGTTACCCCTTACACAAATACAACTTTCTAAATCCTCTCCTCAGATGGCCTTGAAACTCTCCAGAAAGTGCTCACCAACAATGCACACAGCTGATTGCCTAGGGCACGCAGCACCTGACAGAGTCTCTTCAGGAAGACATAGTGTTTTTCGACTAAGCCTCCTCCGTCAGCGGTCCTGTGAGATGAGAAAACAGTGAGATTAACAGCACTTCAAGAGCACCACAGATATTCCCCTGGAATGGACTGTATGTGGTCTGTGCTCTAATACTCAAATTTCAGGTGACTGTTACTGTTGAAAAGAAAAAAAAAAAAAAAAATCAACCCCCAGACCGCCAACCAAACACTGAAAGATCGATGAGGAAGAGGGTTCAATGCAATCTCATCCTTTAAGAGGCACCCTAATTTGGGGTATTATATGGTACCGGGGGTATTTTGGCATAGTAATGTAAACTCTAAGCATGACTCCACAAAACAATGCATATAAGAAACTGCATGAGAAGACAGTGATACCCAGGAAGGACTTGGACCCCTAGGGAAGCATGTAGTGATTCCTTATACCACTGACAGAATCAAAAGGACTATAATTGAGAGAATGAGGGACTTCCCTGGTGCTACAGTAGATGGGAATCCACGTGCCAATGCGGGGGATAAAAGTTCAATCCCTGGTGTGGGAAGATTCCATATGCTACAAAGCAACAAGAGAAACCACTGCAATGAGAAGCCTGTGCATTGCAATGAAGAGTAGCCCCGGCTTGCCACAACTAGAGAAAGCCCATACACAGCAATGGAGGTCCAAGTACAGCCAAGAATAAATAAATAATAAATAATTATTATAGAGACAGAATGAAAAGATAAGTGATAGGCTGGGCGAAAATATTTACAAAAGACACATTTGATAAAGACTATTATACAATATACACAAGAACTCTTCAAAACCAATTAAAAAAACTCTGATTAAAAAAATGGGCGAACAGACACCTGATCAAAGATTGGAAATAAAATATGAAAAGAAGCTCCCCATGAAATTGCTATCAGGGAATTGCAAATACAAAAATGAGATAGCACTACACACCTATCAGAATGGCCCAAATTTGTAAGTCTGAGAACACCAAATGCTGGGGAGGATAAAGAGCAATAGGAACTCTCATTCATTGCTGGTGGGAATGCAAAATAGTTCAGCCACTTTGGAAGACAGTTTGACAGTTTCTTATAAAACTAAACATACTCTTACCATATGATTCAGTAATCACACTCCTTGGTAACTACCCAAAGGAGCTGAAAACATCTCTATACAAAAATCTACATATAGATATTCACAGAAGCCTTATTCATAACTGCAAAAACTTGGAAGCAACCAAGATGCTCTTTATTAGGAGAATGGATAAACTTTGGCACATCCACACAATAGAATATTATTCATTGGTAAAAAGGAATAAGCTGACAAGTCATCAAAGACATGGAGGAACTCTAAATACATGATCCTGAGTGAAAAAAACAACCTGCAAAGGCAACACACAAGACTTCTGACAGTCCCTTGGACTGCAAGGAGATCAAATTAGTCAATCCTAAAGGAAATCAACCCCAAATATTCACTGGACGGCCTGATGCTGAAACTCCAATACTTTGGCCACCTGATGCAAAGAGCCGACTCATTAGAAAAGACCCTGATGCTGGGAAAGACTGAAGGCAGGAGGAAAAGGGGACGACAGAGGGTGAGATGGTTGGATGGCATCACCAACTCGGTGGATATGAGTTTGAGCAAGATCTAGGAGTTGGTGAAGGACAGGGAAGCCTGGTGTGCTGCAGCCCACGGGTCACAAAGAGTCGGATACGACTCAGCGACTGAACAACCACAATACAACATCCTAGAAAAGGCAAAATTATGGAGAAAGTAAAAAGATCAGTGGTTGCCAGGGATTTGGGTGGGAGAGGAAAGAACAGGCAGAGCATAGAAGATTTTAAGGGCAGTGAAGAAACTCTGTAGGATACTATAATGATAAAGCTGAAACCCACAGCATGTACCCATAAAAGGTAGAACATAATATGTGTAATATAATGTATAACACATTGTGTGTCATTTTAAGTTCCTCATCTGTTGTAACATCCGTCAGATCATAGAAAAAATAGAGTTCCAGAAAACATCTACTTCTGCTTTATTGACTACGCCAGAGACTTTGACTGTGTGGATCACAACAAACTGGAAAATTCTGAGAGATGGGAATACCAGACCACCTTACCTGCCTCCTGAGAAACCTGTATGTAGGTCAAGAAGCAACAGTTAGAACCGGACATGGAACAAACAGACTGGTTCCAAACTGGGAAAGGAGTACGTCAAGGCTGTATGTTGTCACCCTGCTTATATGCAGAGTACATCAAGTGAAATGTTGGGCTGGATGAAGCACAAGCTGGAGTCAAGACTGACGGGAAAAATATCAATAACCTCAGAAATGCAGATGACACCACCCTTCTGGCAGAAAGCAAAGAGGAACTAAAGAGCCTCTTGATGAAGGTGAAAGAGGAGAGTGAAAAAGCTAGCTTAAAACTCAACATTCAGAAAACGAAGATCATGGCATCCAGTCCCATCATTCATGGTAAATAGATGGGGAAACAATAGAAACAGTGAAAGACTTTATTTTCTTGGGCTCACTGCAGATGGTGACTGCAGCCATGAAATTAAAAGAGGCTTGCTTCTCAGAAGAAAAGCTCTGACAAACCTAGACAGCATATTAAAAAGCAGAGACACTACTTTGCTGACAAAGGTCCATGTAGTTCAAGCTATGGTTTTTCCAGTAGTCATGTATAAGCTGAGCACCGAAGAATTGATGCTTTTTAACTGTGGTGTTGGAAAAGACTCTTGAGAGTCTCTTGGACTGCAAGGAGATCCAACCAGTCAATCCTAAAGGAAACCAGTCCTGAATATTCATTAGAAGGACTGATGCTGAAGCTAAAACTCCAATAGTCTGGCCACCTGATGCAAAGAAATGATTCATTTGAAAAGATCCTGCTGCTAGTAAAGATTGAGGGCAGGAGGAGAAAGGGAAGACAGAGGATGAGATGGTTGGGTGGCATCATGACTCAATGGACATAAGTTTGAGCAAGCTCCAGGAGTTGGTGATGGACAGGGAAGCCTGGTGTGCTGCAGTCCACGGGGTCACAAAGAGTCAGACACGACTGAAAGACTGAACTGAACTGAAGTTCATCAACTCTAACAAATCTATCACTGCTGTAGGGGGAGGTCTATAATGGAGAGGCTGTGCATGTGTGGGGGCAGGCAACATATGGGAAATCTCTGTACCTTCCCCTGAATTTTTCTGTGAACCTTAAACTGCTCAAAAAACATAAAATCTTTTTTTAAAAGACTGTATTAAAAACATTAACTTGGTGTATCATTTCTCCAAGTCATTTAGTTCAGATGAATAAACACTTAGGTGCCATTTTAGAGTGCAAATATCTCTTTAAATTAAAAAGAGAGTTTTATTTAGTGGCAAAACCTGACCTAAAATGATGTAGCACAATTCACACTAACAAGAATTAATCAGGATTGGTGTGGACAGCAGCCATGGAGGCAGTACACTATAACGCAAAAAGCATGGGCCTCGGGCTAAGAAAGACCTCGGTAGCTGCTGCTGCTGCTGCTGCTAAGTCACTCCAGTTGTGTCCAACTCTGTGCAACCCCATAGACGGCAGTCCACCAGGCTCCCCCGTCCCTGGGATTCTCCAGGCAAGAACGCTGGAGTGGGTTGCCATTTCCTTCTCCAATGCATGAAAGTGAAAAGTAAAAGTGAAGTTGCTCAGTTGTGTCTGACCCTCAGCAACCCCAGGGACTGAAGACTACCAGGCTCCTCCGTTCTTGGGATTTTCCAGGCAAGAGCACTGGAGTGGGGTGCCATCGCCTTCTCCAAGGTAGGTGCTAGTGATGCTGAAAGGCAGTGTGGCACCATAGTTTCTGGTGCTGGCTCTCAAGTCTGACCACCTGGTTCGAATTACAGCTTTACTAACCAATACCAGTGGCACTAATGGGGATGGGATACCTCAGTGGGAATGTCATAATCTTTAGGGAACTAAGAAATGGGACTTGGAAACAGTAACTAAAGTGGCTACCCAAAAGACACATTATTCATTTCCACAGGAAAGAAAGCCATCAGAAAATCTGTGTTAGAATGGACAGTGAGAGAGTTCAAGTAATATATATGTGTCTCACATCTTTTCATTCGTCCTTGGCGCCAAAAGTGAAGAGTATGGAAGCAAAGTGGGTGTTGTGACACTTTCAACTACTTATAATACACAGTTCTATCTGACTCCTGGGTAAGAAACACATATCAGGAAATGCTTTAATATTTTCCAGAGGAATTAGAAGAAAATAAGCACAAGCCACTATTTCAGGACCTCGAATGTGTTTACAGGTTGGTGGAATGTGAGTGGGTGCTAAATCAACAGCCACAACTTATTGCCAGCAGAAAGTCTTCAAAAAGGCAAAACGGTCCCTTTAAGAGTGCCTGATTTTTCTTCTAAAAATACAGGGAATTCCTGGTGCTCCCGTGATTAAGAATCTGCCTTCCAATGCAGGGGACACGGATTCCTTTCCTGGTTGGGGAACTAAGACCCCACATGCAACTAAGCCTGTGCACCTCGACTAGAGAGCCCACATACATTGCAGCCAGGGAAGCGTGCACACTGCAGTGCAGATGCAGCAAACACACACACACACACACACACAGACACACGCCCACAGCAAAATAAACCATAAGGGCGTCACACTGTCCTTAGAATAAAGCTCAAACTTAAAAACCAAAAAAACAGTTGACTGACTGCCAACAGTCAGATAGGAACTTTGGATATATCCAAATAAGATACAAAAATGACAAAGAAATTAGAAATCACATAGAAAAGTAGACACTCACTGTGCAGCGGAGAGTATATAATGCATGGCAACATCTCCAAATAAGACCATCAAGGGCTTCCGGTCTTCCAACTTGCCCTAGACCCAATTTTAGGGAAACAGGTAATACAAACTATGTTACTAAAGACTTCTAAGTACTAACAACTTCTACGCCTATATAATCAAATATACTGACTTCCTAATTTTCACATAGCCCTGGGGCTAACTGAACACTGGAAAAAGGTCAACTCTGTAAATTGAAATCTGGATAAGATGTATTTTAAAATGTGTTGGTATGCCAATTAAATAAATGAATAAAAATTAAATATGCTGGGTAATAATGATATGAAAGCAAATTACATTTAAAAACATTCTTCATGGAGAAAAGTCATGATCTCATTTGTTAGCCAAATCAGCTATAAAGTCAGTTCAGTCACCTTCTACAATTCTTTGACATAATACTATGTGAGTTTTAACATGCCATTTACATAGTTTTTTAAATGTGAAGCACCAAAATCCACAAATGTTTCAAGACCCACCTAGCCCTACACATCTCTGTATATCCTGCCAGTGGATTCCTAGAATACTGGCAAACTGTTGTCCAAAAGGTTGGAGTCAAGTAAAACAAACAAAACAAAACTAAACACCTAAACCTTTAAATGTCTTTCACCACAACATGGAATGGAACACACACAGGCATCCCTCAGAGGCTAAGGATCCAAGTCAGCCTGAAGTGGTAACTTACTTTCCTGCTGACCGCGATGAGAAGACACTCAGCTGCTCCCAGCTGAAGTTCCTGTTCGTTCAGGAGCAGGCACAGCACCTCCAGAAGTTTGCAGTTCTCAGCGGTAATGTGACTCATGGGCACCCAGTCAATGTAGCCTGCCAGAGTGTTCAATGCCGCGACTCCTACTCGACAGTTTGCTTGCGCCTGCATGAAAAGAAATAACTTTTAACTGTTAAGTCCTCACTAACAGGTAAGAAAGCTGTGGTTATATCCGACCTCCTTTTGTTTTCTAATTCTAAAAAGAAAACAATGGAAAAGAAATTGCTCATGCAAATTATTGATAGGCAACTCAAAGGTTTTTTCTGATACACAATCATTTCTCAAACAGCGGTGCCTCATGTCCGTTAATACGACCACATTGGCATGTGTGGTCATTTTACGTCCTTCAAGAAATCTCAGATGTTATAATCTTAACTCCCTTTCACCACAGCTCAGTGATCAGATAAACCAAGGCTGAGGGAATTCCTTGGTGGTCCAGTGGTTAAAACCCTGTGGGTTCAATGCTGAGGGCATGGGCTTGATCCCCGGTAGGGGAACTGAAGCTCCTACAAGCCGCACAGCATGGCCAAAACAAACAAAATGAAACAAGGCTGAGGTCACCCTCCATCAGGCGTATGCATCCCCATACCCGAAAGTCTCAAAAAAGCCTCCTTCCAGCTCCACAGAGAGCTCTTACCTTTGACTCCTGAGAGTTATCTGTCTTCTGAAAGAAAAGAAGTATAAGGATCGAATGTTTTTAATGAACAAAAGGCTGTGTAATAACCTTCCACCCCCATAATCTAGGCCCTCAACTATTTTCAAATAGACTTAACTTTTAATTTTGGAACAGAAGACAACTTTACTAAGAACACATAACTACATAACTGATATTCTCCAGAGGAGAACAGGTTATTTTAGTTTTAGTAATACAACAGAAGGTTAATATTTAAAGAGCTTACATAAATTTATTAGAACATTAAGATCCAAAAAGACAATTTCAAAGCGCAGTTTACAAAGAAATAAAACTAACAAATGAACAATGGAAGCAGACTCAACACTGCTATTGATGAAAAGAAAGTTAAAATTTAGGTATTAGCAATTTTTCCATATTAAAATAAAGACAAATTATATATACTGGCAAAGGTATACTGAAATGATGTAGTGTTAGTGGAAAAAACAAGAAGCAAAATTAAAATGAGTACAATTTATGACCATGTATATATGGACGTAACTGTAGGAAAACCACATGCACAAAGAATATTAAATGCTAAACACACCAAAATAATGTCTGTTCAGTAAATTAAACAATTTATAATTTTATAAGCAGGAGTAGCAACTCCTGAAGTACTTGAAAACTTACCACCATTAGCATCATAAAAGATTTGTTTTGTAATTCTTTTTTTCAACTTTCAAAAGGTATTTTTTCTAACAAAGAACAAGTATTAAGCCTTCACCAGTGGTGATCAAGGAGGGGTGTTAACGGGACAGAGATGAGTAGAACCCTTTCACCAGTATCTACTGATGCTGCCCAAGAAGGAAAAGGGATCCAGGCAACAACAGCCCAGTCCAGCCTTGACCCTCTACTCCAACAAGCCTGCATTCCCATTCAGATCCTATTCTTCTGCCCCTGGAACGAGTGCAGGAGCCAGGGGCTAGACGGGGAGCCGACACATCCCATTCTAGTTTACCATCCAGCCTACTGCCCAGGGAAGGGGAAAGGATGGAAGCAGAGAAGGAACTACGAGCAAACTAAGAAGTTGCAGGTACAAGAAATGTCCCTTGGTATGCTCTGGTCCCGGGAGCCTGGTTTAACAGATGGAGAAAACAGAAACTGAGGCTAAAGAAAAACATCAGTGGATGTTTTTCTAACTTGTGTCACCCTGCTCTAGCATACTGGCTAGATGTCTAGGGTATCAAAGCATTCCTAATTTGTTCATTTCTCTCAGGGATTAAATCTCCTAGGGGAAAATAAAAACACCTCTTTCACCCTCAATACACATAGGTTTTTTCAATTAAAATACTTTTAATATTTTCTTTTGAAAAATCCTGGGAAGATATTTTGGGGGAAAGAGTTCATTCTAGTAAAAAGGATGGGGCTTGAATTCCTCACAATCATTAATCAGGGGATCTTCAATAAATACTCTCTGAAAATTGGTTTCTTCATCCATAATATGGAGACAATAGTTTTTGACTCAGGATTGTTTTGAGGATTAAAATAACGTGTAAAGCATGAAAAAGTATACAGCATAATATTAGATACTCATTGTGTCTCCCTACCCTGACAGCTAACAATACTTTGTCTTATCATTTGTGTTAGTCTTCTAGAGCTCTAAAAATAAACTTAAGGAAGCCGCTGAGGGCAGAAAAAATAATGAACCTTAATGAATGCTGTTTGTGTGAAATAAACGTGTATGAGGAGTCTAGATTAGGGTTCTGAAACCTCAATCCCATTGACATTTTGGGTCAGATAATTCTTTATTGTGGAGAACTTTTCTGGGCACTATAGGATATTCAGTAGCATGCCTGGCCTCTACTCACTAGATGTCAGTAGCAGCCCCTAGGTGTGACAACCTGGAAGGCAAAATTGCCCTCCCACTGAGAACCACTGTACTAAATTTTTTAAAATTTAGCTTCATTTTTATACTATTTCAGGAATTTTCTTACTAAAAAGGGAATTATTTTTTCTAGTATGTTCAGAACTCACTGAATTGAACCTCCTAGAAAATTAATTCCAGTTTTTCCTGTCATCTTTCTGTTCTGCTTATAAAATAGCCTTTTCTTTTACTGACCTGAACACCCTAGTTCCTTGCCGCAGGATTAACTTCAAAACACACGCAAACCCACTCATATCAGAAAACAGAACCTGATGAAAGGTGGGGGGTATAATCAGTATCCCTTACCACTTGTTGGTACTTGTTTACATTTTCTTGAAGTGTGTTAAGGAGAAAACTGAAGATTCTTTCCATGTTCTGGGTTAATGTTTGCTGGATATCCCTTCGTCTTTGAGGGGGTAGTGTCTGAAAGGTCACTACATCCTCTGCCAGCCGCAAAAGAATGAACATCACTAATTCAGTCTGTGTTTCCTACACCAATAGAAAGAAGGTAGTTAAATATGCTTTTTTTAAAAACTGGGGTATGATAGTTGATTTACAATATTGTGAAAACATGTTTTGCATTATAAATATGACCAAGGGCTCTTTTCTGCTGAAAGGACAGTCAAACAAACCAGAAAAACTCGGAAGAGCAAACAAAAACAAAACTCTGAACTGATACAGCTGTACTGCATACCCCTTGTTTGGAAAGAGTGTCCAATTCTACTAGCATGTCAGGCCAGTGCTGTGGCCACTCCCGCTTGATCATTTCTACTACAATTCGAGACAGAACATCTTTAATATGGTTCTCCTCTTCCAAAATGTTCAGAGTTCCCTGCAAAAGAATAAGTGACATCAAGAGGTTTGCAAGACTGAATTCAAAGGAAAAAACTGGGCTGTAAGAGTGTAGAAAACTTAGGAGCAGGCCTACTTTCAAACTAAACCAACCAACCTGTTCTCCATGTCTGAGTCACCTGTCCTGCATTCTCACTAATCATTCTTCCCTCTTAAAGCTTAACAGAGGGTTGCATCAGCTAATAAAATGGCTGTCACACAGAGCAAGGAAGACAACACTGTTCTTCTTTACAAACCGAAGAGACTTTCATATTGTTTCATTTTGTATGAGGGCCAGAGTAGAAGAGCATGGAAATAAGGAATACATTGAAAGGCTAATAAAGTGAGAGATTCAGGAGCAACTGAATATCTTCCTAACAGTTCTAGGTTTAGAAGACACAGAAGACCATTATTGGGACTCTCTTCTCAAGTCTGGTATCAAGTTTAATGGATTAAAATTTCTATCACATCTCCTCAGAAGTAACAAAATATAAATCCTAACTAGCTAAGTTAATAATTTTGAAGGCGATTTTTTTTTTTCTATCAAAGACACTAGACTTTGGGGATGAAAAGGGGCATGAATTCTCCTTTTTATGTCCTTTGTGAAAAAGAACATTAAGGCTGCGGATTCTAAATGTGTTTATAAAGTTATAGTCGAACTCCCCAAACAAACTCATTTACCCTATTTTTTATTGCTAGTAACATAATTCAGTTTAAAATAAAAGGAAACAGCAAAGTGCAATCTAATCTAGAACTGATTAATCTAAGACTCTTATTCATTTGTTAAAAATGTTTACCTATCTCTACTTTGTCTTCATAATTTTAAAAATAGAACACATAAAGGATTAATTAAACCAAGTAAATGGGATGAACTGTGATTTCCAGTGATGGTGGTTCTTTTTAATTTGAAGGTAACATTTAATATTACATAAAGTTGTTTGACCTATGTAGAACCAGTGAATTTTTACACAAATGCTACACTGGAAAAGTCACACTTTGTCTAAAACCACCTCGTAAATGCAAGTCTTCCAATCAACCATTCCTTACATTTGCGATCAGCTCCATGACACTGTTCTTCAGATAAACCTTCTCCAATCGAGACATGTTGTTCCAACGAAACCTGGCCACCAAAATGCATAAAGTCAACAGAACAACATTAGAAGCCTTCTCTTCAGAAGAGATTAGCTTTGATTCCTATGTTAAAATTATGCTGGTGATATTATTCAGAAATTATACTCTGGATTTTGTATCCTTCAAAAAATGGACAGAAACAGTCCACATTTAATCAAAATACTAAAAGCAAAAAGAGTTTAATACAGACAGTGACCCATTAATTAGAATCCAGGTAGGATCTGTGCACAGATGAGCTTTCCCCCTTGGTTTTATTGACAGACCATAAGCAAATACATATCTGGGACAACTACAACAATGTAGTCGGTTTTCAGAAACTAGAATCTGATAGTACTAACTCCCTTTCTAGACTTGCTTTGTTCGGTCACTAAGTTGTGTCTGACTCTTTGCGACTCCGTGGACTGCAGCACACCAGGTTTCCCTATCCTTCATCTCCCGGAGTTTGCTCAAATTCATGCCCATTGAGTCAGTGATGCTATCTAGCCATCTTAGGCTTAGAAGGTAATAACAGCACAATTCCAGAAAAACTATGACTAAATCTTAAAAGCTGATGGATTCTTCAAATAGACAGTAGGGGTAGGAGACTCAAGTTAGAACAGGTTTTTAGTTATTCTCATATAATCCTGGTTAGAATCTGGCCATGCACACTCAAAACTTAAGGAAAAAGAAATTAACGGCAGTGTTTTTCTAGTGTTTAGTCAGGTATTTATTTACCTGTACACTGCATTATTCTAAAAACTCTGAGGTTGGTGGGCATATATTAGGAGCTCAATAAATACTAGCTAAGTGACGTGAGCTAATATTTGCAGAGTACTTAGTATGTACTAAGTACTTTACACTTAGTATGTACACGCACTTTACACGGATGAAGAAACTAGGGAAAGGTTAAGTTCTGAATGAGAGCTCCCATGAGGCTGTGATGACCTCTAGGAAGCATTCCTTTCTCCCTGGGGATTGCTCTTTTCTACTTACCTAAAGACTATCTCCAAGAGTTATATAAGAAAAAAAGATTTGCTCTCTCACGTACTTGACAACGTGTTCCAGGATCTGAAGGCCAAAATGTCTGACGATGGCAATTTGTGTTTTCTCAGCCAACCGCAAACCACAGGGAACACAGACAGGGCACTTTTCTTTAAACTCCTCACAAAACTGAAGAAGAGGAAAGTTAGTGTTTCCCTTAGGAGCCAAGAGAAAGGGGGACTAGAAAAAAAACAAAACTCCAATCTGAGCTATTGTTTTAAGTGACAAAAGTTAGATAAATATTATATAAAGGATTATTTTCACTTTCATAGTTCCAGATTTCCCATGCAATGGCCAATTAGTGTTGGAAAAAATAATGTGACCTTTATGAGTAAAAAACTGTTAGAGATAAATCCATGAAGCACATAGGGGTGAAACGACAATTACTAGGATTAAAAATCTTTGGTTGGGGGAGGAATAAACCAAATGTGGAAGTCTTTACAACTGCTGAGTTTAGGTGACAGGTATACACAAGATCATTATAGCATTCTACTTATGCTATTTCACAGTAAAACAACAAACAGAACCCAAATATTTGATTCCAAATCCTATGACATACATCTATACATTGTAAAACTTCCTCCAAGTGATGCTCAGTCTACTTCATGAAGTTACATCTCTTAAAACACACACAGTCCTGTTCCAGTGGTCATTTCTCATTGCCCACATACACTGCTTGATGGGGTAATAAACTCAAATCGTATTAGCATCCCCATTTGTTTTGTGTTTGCTTTCCCAATTTACACAAGAATCAGTCTCAGTAGCAGAGAATCTGGCAGTCAAGAAAACTACTTTCAGGAAACCAAAAAGCCCTTGCTAAAATGCAAAATAAGTGGTAGAAGTTCACCTTTGCGCAAAATAGTCTAAGAATATCACACAGTAAAAAACATGGGGGTGGGGGGTTGAGAATTAAGCCAGAAATATCCAAGACACAAAAGTGGGTTAGGGAGAAGTGTAGGGATGTAAGCAAAAGGGCACTAGAGAGGCTGGAGCTCGGTTAGGGAGAGTCAGGAGAGTGTGTCAGCAGGAAAACGTTTAGTGAGGGAGACTAAAAAGAATGTGGCCGATGTTGGGGACGGGTTGGACACGTGCTCCACGGGAAGGAGATGGGATGCAGGAATGTGGGGGTTAGGGGAATAAAGTGGGTTCAGCCAGCTGTGGAGGGGACCGTGGTGCGGAGAAGAGTAAATAGAAGCGAGGAGAGGGGGAGGAGAGGGCAGTGGGGAGTGTCGGTGAGAAGAGACTGCTACAGTGAGGCAGGGACCAGAGCGTCCCGGGAAAAGGGTAGGCGCGGCGAGCAAAGAAGGCGGGGAGTGGGAAGAGGCGCGGAGAGCTGCAAGGGGGAGGGCTCCCCGGGGTTGGGACCGAGGTCCAGGGGCCGCGTGGGCGGGAGACGACCAGCGTCGTGGGCTGCGCCGGGACGGCTGAGGCGGGGGGAGGGTCTCGGGGCAGGCCCGGGTCGCCAGAACTCAGATACCTTGAGGGCTTCTAGCCGGTAACGCTGGGTGGAGCTGGGGTCCATCATGATCGTCACCGCTTTCACCAGCTGCTCGCACAGCGTGTTCACTCGATCCATCGCCATGAGTAGTGCCACGCACCACGAGCGCGCAGCACCGCAATCCTGGGAGCACGAGGCACGGACGGCTCCGTTGGCGGGACCACACGCTGGTACCGGGCCGCGGCGGGCCGAGGCGGGGCGGTGAGGAGCAGGAGGAGGAGCGTGAGCCGCCGAAGATCCAGCCGGGAAAGAGCCGGCGCTGCGCACGCGCCCGACGTCCCAGTGCGCATGCGCCCGCGGAAGTGGCGGCTCCCTTATGACGGTTGCTCCTTGGTGGGCGGAGCGAGAGACTTTGGGGCCGCGGTACGCAGGCGCGTCAACGGTCCCCGGCGGCGCGCGCGCTGTGTGATTGTTAGGAAGACGGTGTGCCGGTCGCGCTGGCCAAGGTTGGACCCGCCCGACTGTGCTAGCAGCTGCCTAGGCGAGGGCCGTCTGCGACCCTCGGTTCATTTCTCCGTTGTTCCAGGGAACAAATCTGTCTCAAAACCGACTGATCCGTTCCCAGAAAGGGGACAAATATTCAAGACCGCTTTAACGTCCTTCCAGTGGACACCTAGCCCAGTCTCGACGGCGTCCGCGGGTGGCGGTTTTGCCAAGTGTCGTCACATTGGTAAGAGAATTTAGAACCGTTCTGTATCTGTTTTTAGACTTTTCATGTTGCCTTGGCTATTGGTTGTATAATATAGCAGTGATTGAGGACAACATTGGCCCGAAATAACAATAAAGTAGAAAGCATTGCTTACAGAAAAGGCCCTCGTATTGCCTTTTAAGAGAATTTTTCTTGTGGGGAAAAATGGTAGCTTTTTAAACTTCCCTCTTCACTTGTACTGGTTTTCCTTGGCTGTGTTACCACCTGATAGGCACTAAATGTGTTTTGTACAGATCTTGGTAAATTGAGATCGTTAAAGATGAGGAATTGCAAATACCGAAGGTTTGTACAGTTTTGGTCATTTGAGGTGTTTGGTCATTTGAGGTGTAGCCTAATCCTTATTCCCAAAGGAAAGTTTTAACATAGAGCGTGTTTCACTTTTTATCTTTAAAAAGCTGTTGCTGTAAACTGAAAACTAAAACAGTTAAAATCTAAATATCCGTTTTTGGTGGTTGAGTATTTAGGAAATGTTTGCTGTACTTAAATCACTGCTCCCTGTTCCTACTCCACTTCTAGTATTTGTATCTAATATGGTAGTTAGGGGTGTGTGTGTGACAATGCATTTACTATTTTTAATCCAATGTAAGTCTGTGTGTGCATGTGTGTGTGTGTGAGAGAGAGAGGCATTACATTTACTGTTTTTAATCCGTGTTTTTAAGTCTGTGTGTGTGTGTATGAGACAATGCATTTACTATTTTTTAATCCAATATTAATCTATTTGAAGACTACACAAAAGCCACTTCAGGGCAAAGTGATTTCTGGTATGTTATGGTTTAAAGTATTACATTCTGCCTGTTTTCAGTGAGTGGAATTTGTAAGGAATTAATGCCTTGACTTGGAGAAGGCAATGGCACCCCATTCCAGTACTCTTGCCTGGAAAATCCCCTGGACGGAGGAGCCTGGTAGGCTGCAGTCCCTGGGGTCGCTAAGAGTCAGACAGACTGAGTGACTTCAGTTTCACTGTTCACTTTCATGCATTGGAGAAGGAAATGGCAACCCACTCCAGTGGGTTGCCTGGAGAATCCCAGGGTCGGGGGAGCCGGGTGGGCTGCCGTCTGTGGTGTCCCACAGAGTCGGACATGACTGAAGCGACTTAACAGCAACAACAGCAATGCCTTGACTACTCTGGTTTTTTGAAGTCATCATTTTCCCCTCTAATCTTTTAGCTTTGTAGTAGCATGACACTTTTTTCAAGGTGAACGTTAATTTTTGACACTTAAAAAAAGTACAGTTGAGTGCTTACTCAACTGTAAAACCTGTGTTCTCTCATATTTAAATACCTTGTTTACGTTAGGTCAGTGGTTTCCAATCTCTGCTGTGCATTAGAGAAGACTTATAAAAATTGCGATGCCCAGGTCACACCCATTCTAATTAAGTTAGATGTCTGATAGTAGAAGCCAGAAATCAATAGTGTTTAAAGGTTCCTAGGTTATTCCAATCTGTAGTAAAGTTTGGGAGCCACTGCTTTCGTTTATAAAGCCTTCTTTCAGATTTCTAACAATGTTAAATGAAAACATTTACCTCTATCAATGGTTTATAAGGTTTGTTCTTTCAATCTAGCACCCATACGTTTACGTATGTCTGTCTACAAATAGTGTGTAGTATTTTCTTTTTTTGGTTGTTTTCTTTTTGTCTTCAAAAGTTGAACATGAATAGATAGAAAATCAGCAGTAGAACACTACAAAGTAATTGTTACAGGCCAGATCCGCTGATGGGTGCTCAGAAGTTCAAAATTTGAAGAGAAACGGGATATGTGCATAGTCTCAAAGTATCTCTTCTACGAAAGGAAAAAATAGTAACCTTACAGTGAGAAACCTAGCAAACACTGTCACTATTCAATGATATGTTTACCATCACTAGTATTAAGACATAGTGACGTCATGTAACTCCAAACATGATACATTACTTGAGAAAAGCAGAACACTTCCACAATGTTCTTGCCTGGAATGCATAACCTCAGTCTTATCAAGAGAAAACATCAGGGCTTCCCTGATGGCTCAGTTGTAAGGAAGCTACCTGGCAATGCAGGAGACACAGGTTTGATTCCTGACCCAGGAAGATCCCACATGCCTCAGAGCAATTAGGCTGGTGCCCTAGAGCCCGGGAGTTGCAGCTTCTAAAGTCCATGCACCTAGAGGCTGTTCTCCTCAACAAGAGAAGCACTGCAGTGCAAAGCCTGCTCATTGCAACTAGACAGTGGGCCCCACTAACAACAACTAGAGAAAAGTGTAAGCAACAGTGAAGACCCAGCACAGCCAAAAATAAATAAATTTTTTTTTTAAGAATTTATTTTTAAAAAGGGCAGGGGGAACATCAGACAAACCTAAACTGAGAGATGTTCTCAAAGCAACTGAGTAGTTCCCTGTGAAACTGTCAAGGTCATGAGAAACATGGAGTGGCACTGATTGGAGAAGACTAAGGAGATGTGATGACTAAGACTGGATCTTAAGCTGGATTCTGGAACCAAAAATGGACATTAATGGGAGTAACTGGTAAAATTCAAGTAAAGTTTGTAGTGTGAATATTACGCTCATGTTCATTTTTTAGCTTTGATAATTGTGCTGTGTAAAATGTAGCACTAGGGGAAACTGGGTATGGGGGAACCCTACTATGTTTGTGACTTTTCTGTAACCCTAGAAGTTTTTCAAAGAAAGTTTTGAAATTCACATGAATGCTTTGATACTATATATTATTTTGTGCTTCTCTTTACCCTGAACTTATATTTGAAATTTGTCTGTCCATTAGATTCTAACTGTTGGCTTTATCCCACCATTGATGTACATTGTAATTTGCATTTGTACATGCAGTTTGCATTGATGTACATGTAATTTGCATTTCCCTATGCCTAATGACATTGAGCCCATTTTCATATGCCTGTTGACTATCTGAATATCTTTTGTAAAGTGTTCAGTTCTTTGGGGGAAATGGGTATTTTTTAAAGCTTTTATTATTATTATCCTTCTAAAGGTGTATCAATTTGTTATTCTCCTTCCAGCAGTATATGAAAATGCCTGTTTCATTCTTGTTAGTTTCCATGCTCCCATGCTTATGGTAATTCGACAGTGAAAGAATGGAAGTAGTTTTCTTTGGTGATTTAGATTCAATGTCCTTTCTAACTGTTCATAATATATTGTCTTACAGAAAAATGACTGATGGAAGAGACCGGGTAGTTGCTCTAGTGGACATGGACTGTTTTTTCGTTCAAGTGGAACAGCGGCAAAATCCTCATTTGAGGAATAAACCTTGTGCAGTTGTACAGTACACATCATGGAAGGGTGGTGGGTATGTATCATAGTTATTCTTATAACTCTAAACTGCTCTTTTAATCTCTGAGAATACATGGCACTATGCTAGGTCCTATTTTTGAGAGTTCTGAACTGCTGTGTTTGAGAATGAATAGTGGTATCAATGGGACTTCCCTGGCAGTCCAGAGGTTAAGACTTCACTCCAGGGGGTATGGGTTCCATCCCTGGTCAGGGAACTAAGATCCCATATGCTGTTGTGTGGCTAAAAAGTTTTAAAAAAATAGTAGTAGCATCAGTGGCCAAAAAGTTTCTACTATTGTGTTTATAATCTAGTTGTCATGTGAAATTTTATGATCATGTGAAATTTTTATGATCATGTAATATTTTTGCTCTGTGGCCAAAAAATTAAGGAAAAAAAATAGTAGCATCTGTGATCAAAAAGTTTCTATTATGTTTATAACCTATTCATCATGCTGAATTTTAATTACTTTTGCTTATGATCATATAATGTTTTTGCTCCCCTTTTTTTCCTAACCTTAGAATAGTTGCAGTAAGTTATGAAGCTCGTGCATTTGGGGTTACTAGAAACATGTGGGCAGATGATGCTAAGAAGTTATGTCCAGATCTTCTACTGGCACAAGTTCGTGAGCTCCATGGAAAAGCTAACCTCGCCAAGTAAGAAGAGAAGATGGTTTAAGGGGAGTAGAGGAGTTGGAATCATTTCATGAGGCTAGGAACTGATGTTTTCTAATTTGTTTTGTGTAAATGACGTCTGAAAAGGTTCCCTTCAGTCAGCCAACTTTTCAGTGTGAAATGAAAACAGATTTTAATATTATATTTTAGGAACCGTTGAGAATCATTACCTATAATAATATCTACCCTTAATACCTTTTTAGTTCCTTAAATGTTTAAAAATTAGTTATTGTAATTAAAAGTTAATACCAGTTCCCATGTTCTCAGGCGAAAAGTCTGAAGTGTTTGAAGTTATTAAATTGATTGTGAAACTTAAAGAGTTTTCCCAGAGAAAGTTGAGTCAGATTCACATTCTAGTGCAATATCTAGAATTATTTGCCAGAATTGAACAGATTCAAAGGTGCTGACCTTCTGTTTTGAACTGAGCTCTCTCCCCACAGATTTTAGAAAGTTAGCCTCAGAATAGAAGACATTAATATAGGCATAGCCAAATTAGAGGTAGGTACAAGCCCCCACCATTATAATAATCCTAATAGCTAATAAACATATTGAACATATGTCATATGCCAGGCACTGTGTGAAATTTTTCATTGGCAGTGTCTCTTAAATCTCACATCGTTATAAGGTAAATTCTAGTATTATCCACCCCACCCCCTCCCCACTCATTCCTACACACACCCACAAGGGGTAAGTTTAGAGGTTAAATAATTTAAGTTCACACAGCTAAGAAGCAGAAGACTGAGGATTCAACTCTTTTTCAGATCCCCACGTTCTCACAGTACACTATACTGTATGTGGTGGTGTGTGTAGGGATCATGCTTTGACTTGGGACTTTAGATATTCCTGAATTCACCTATCAGAAGTCTAAAAGTGGAGTGTCATAGCCAACCTCACATTGGAATTATTGCCAGAAATGAAGAAAGATTTAACTGAAGATTAATACTGTTACTCTAAAGTAGAATTAATTTAGCTAATGGACATATGTTACATTGCATTGAATAGAATTTTATGTTGGCTGGGAAAGACAGTGTCATGTCCCAGAAATATAGTTGACTTCAGAGTGTGATTTTGAAAAGCCACATGCCACCAACTTTATACTGGATCATTTATTTTACCCTTAAAATCTTCATCAAGTAACAAACAAAGGCAGTTTTTAAAAATTTAAGAATATGTTTATAGACCAAAAAGTTATTAAGACCTGGATAATTTAAAATTATTTTAATAGTTAACTTGAGATGCCACATAAAAATTAAAATATGATTTGCAGAAACATATATATATATATATATATGTATATATACACACTAAGTTTTTCAAGTATTTGTAAAAATACCTTGGAGTAATTTACTCAAGTCTGTGAAGGAACACCAGCTACTTCGAAAGAGCATCCTTTCCTTGGTCTGTATGTATGTGAGTATATTATGCTATCATGCTCTTAGGTACCGGGAAGCCAGTATGGAAGTGATGGAGATAATGTCTCGTTTTGCTGTAATGGAACGTGGCAGCATTGATGAGGCTTATTTAGACCTGACCAGTGCTGTGCAAGAGAGACTACAAAAGCTCCAAAATCAGCGTATCTCAGCAGACTTGTTGCCAACCACCTGCATTGAAGGGTTTCCCCAAGGGTCTACAACAGAAGGGACTGTTGAGAAAGGTACTTCCATAGCATCAGTATTGCTTCTGCTTCCTGCCTTTGGAACCTGCTTTGCTTGGTCACACTGCTCCTTCTTGGATTCAGTGAAACGAAACTTAACCTACAACGTGAATGAATCTCAAGGACTCACATGGAAGGATATACAAATTCTCTTATCTTTCCAGGTATATGGATATTGAGAAGCTGTGAAATCTGTAAAATCGAGTTTCTCCTTAAGCATAACTAGGGCAGGTTAAAGTTATCAGTAGAAGGCTGACTGAGCACTTCCATTATTTGTAGGTTAATGTATAACTTGGTTCATAAGAAGGGTGAGCTTTTTTAAGGGGACCTCAAAAACAGGGAGTTGATGTACTCACAGGATGATGTCATCAGTGAGCTGCTCAAGGCCTCGTATTTTATTTGACTTATTTTACTCCTTTTCCCTTCATAGTGATTCCCCTCACTCCCTTCCTACCCCACAAACTCTCTGGCACTCACTGACATAGATCTTCTTAAATATGTATATGTCTTTACAGATTGTACAATGTTGCTTTGTACTTGTGCTTTTAATTATTTTTGTTTATTTAATTATTTTATTTGATAATTATTTTTTTCATTTATTTTTTGAAGTGTAGTCAATTTACTATTATATTAGTTTCAGGTGTACAACACAGTGATTCAATATTTTTATAGATTATATTCTATTCAAAGTTATTATAAAATAGTGACTATATTTCCCTGTGCTGTATCCATTTATTTATTTTATACACAGTAGTTCGTAACTCTGAAACCCCTGCGCCTAACTTGCCCCTTCTTCCCTTTCCTCACAGTAACAACTAGTTTGCCCTCTATATCTGTGAGTCTGTTTCAGTTTTGTTGTATTCATTTGTTTATATTTTAGATTCTACATATAAGTGATAACATGCAGTATTTGTCTTTCTCTGACTTAATGTGTGCTTTTAAAACTTGTGCTTTTTATATAATTTGTTCTTTTAAAACTTGTGCTAGAGTTTTAAAAGCACATATTATATAAGTGAAAAGATGTTCAACATCAATAATTAGTAGAGAAATGCAAATCAGAAATACAATGAGGTATCACCTCACACCAGTCAGAGGGGCCATCATCCAAAAAATTTCCAAATAAAAATGCTGGAGAGGATGTGGAGAAAAGGGAACCCTTGTACACTGTTGGTGGGAATGTAAATTGGTACAGCCACTATGGAAAAAAAGTTTTGGAGGTTCCTTAAAAAACTGAAAGCAGAACTACCATATAACCCATCAATCCTACTTCTGGGTTATATACCCAGAGAAAACCATAATTCAAAAAGATGCATGCACCCTGGTGTTCATTGTAGTACTATTTACAATAGCCAGGACGTGAAAGCAACTTAAATGCCCATCAGTAGAGGAATGGGTAAAGAAGATGTGGTACATATGTACAATGCAGTATTACTCAGGCATAAAAAAGAACAAAACAATGCCATTTGTAGCAGCATGGATGAGGTACAAATGAACTTATCTACAAAACAAGTAGAGTTGATATAGAAAACAAACTTGTGGTTACGAGGGGATAAGGAAGGGAGGAATAAATTGGGAGATTGTAACTGACATATATACACTACTATATATAAAATAGATGACAAGAACGTGCTGTGTAGCACAGGGAACTCTACTTGGTATTCTGTTATGGCCTCTGTGGAAGAAAAATTTTAAAAAGTGGATATAGGTATTGATACATGTATAACTGATTCACTTTGCTGTATACCTGAAACTAATACAACTTTGTACATCACCTATACTCCAATAAATTTTTTTTTAAAAGATGCAGTTGAGTATAAACTGCATTAATTTGCCGTGAGACAATGTTAAAAGAAAAACTTGTGCTTTTAATTACAAGATCATGTTATGGTATTATAGATCTCATTCTTTTTAATTTTCTTTCATTGGTGGTTTTATAGATCTATCCATGTAGCTATATTTATGTGTAATTGATTGCTTTTAAAAAAATCATTTATTTGGGGGGAGGCACTGGGTCTTCATTGCTGCACAAGCTTTTCTCTAGTTGCAGCGAGCGGGGGCTGCTCTCTAGTTGTGGTGCACGAGCTTCTCAGTGAAGAGGCGTCTCCTGTTGTGGAGAATGGCCTCTAGGGTGCACAGGCCTCAGTAGTTGGGGCATGTGTGCTCAGTAGTTGCGGCTTCCTATGCCTCTAGAGCACAGGCTCAGTAGTTGTGGTGCATGGGCTTAGTTGCTCTGCAGCATGTGGGATCTTCCTGGACCAGGGATCGAACCCATGTCCCCTGCATTGGCAGGCAGATTCTTTACCACTGAGCCACCAGGGAAGCCCAATTGGTTGCTTTTAATTGCAGTGCAATCTATGGTATGGATCTACTATGTTTACAGACCCTTCTGTTTATATGATCAATGTCCTTATTAATCCTCTTTTGGACCTATGCAGGGGTTTCTCTGAGTATTTTCAGGAGTGGACTGCTAGATCATAGGGTATACACATATACTTGGTTTCACTAAATATTGCCAAATTGGTTTCCAGAACTGCTGTAACAGTTTGCCTGACCCCTGACAGTACACAAGAGTTCCCATATCCTCCCTATCCTCACCAGCAATTGGTATTATCTAATATTTTAAAATGTAATGGCTATAAAGGTGTACTTTATATTTTGGGGCTTGTTTTAGCTTATATTTCTCTATTTACTAATTGAAGTTGAGCTTTTTTTCATATACTTGTTAGCCAGTTGAGTTTCCACTTTTATGAGTTTGCTTATTTATAATCACCCAATTTTCCATTGGATTTCCTCCCTTTTTTGTCGGGGGAGAAGTCTCCTGTATCCTAATTGTTGGTTCCTTGTCTGTTTTTGACACTTCAAACATCTTTTCCCAGGTCTGTCATCCATTAACTTTATTTATACTGTACTTTGTTGAATGAATTCTTTTAGTCCTTCCATTTTTCACTTTATGGTTTGTGCATTTTAAATCTCATTTTAGACATTCATTTCTACCAGATGTTCCTAAAGACATTTTTCTACATTTTCTTCAATTTGCCTTATAGCTTATTTTTAGGTATTTCAACTATATGGAGTTGACCATTATATTTGATTTAAAGTAGGGAGCCACCTTAATTATTAATCTTTTAGTGAGTCAGTTTTCCCCAACAGTTATTTATTAATAATCCATTTTTCTCAACTTCTCATATATCAGTTATTCTATAATAGCCCATTAGGGTCTCCTTTTGTTTCAGAAACACATTGTTTTTATTAGCTTGTGGTATATTATAATATTTGATAAGGACTCCCCTCTACTTTTGTTTTTCAAAATTGTCTTGGCTATTTATGGACCTTTATTGTTTGGTATATATTTTAGAATGCATTAGTTGAATTCCTCAGATAATTCTGGAAGTTACATTGAATTCACATTTTTATTTATTAAAAAAAATATTTATTTAGTTAGGTGCACTGGGTCTTAGTTGTGACATGTGGGATCTAGTTCCCTGACTAGGGCTCAAACCTGGTCCCCTGAATTGGGAGCTCAGAGTCTTAGCCATTGGACTACCTGGGAAGCCCCTTAATTCACATTTTTAAAAAAGATAGTATCTTAAACTATCCCATCTATAAACATTTCACCAGCTTTTTAGGTCTTCACTTAATGTACCTTTTAGTGATTTTTATTTATTTTTTAAAATGCATTTTGATGAAATGTAGTTTTTTAAAATTTCTGACCTTGCTGGGTCTTTGTTACTGTGTGGGCTCTTTAGTTGCGGCCAGTGGGGGCTACTCTACAGTTGCGGTATACAGGCTTCTTATTGCGGTAGCTTCTCTTGTTACAGAGCACAGGATCTAAGGCGCATGGGCTTCAGTAGTTGTGGTTCCTAGACTCTAGAGCACAGGCTCAGTAGCTGTGGCACATAGTCCTAGCTGCTTCTGACCAACCAGGGATTGAACCTGTGTCTCCCACATTGGCAGGCGGGTTCTTCACCACTGAGCTACCAGGGAAGCCCTGTTGAAGTATAGTTGATTTACAATGTGTTAATTTCTGCCATACAGCAAAGTGATTCTTTAAGACACACACATATATATAATTCTTTTTCATATTTTTTCCATCATAGTTTGTCACAGGATATTGATATAGTTCTCTGTGCTATACAGAAGGACTGTGTTGTTTTATCCATTCTATGTATTGTAATAGTTTGTATCTGCTAATTGCAAACTCCCAATCCATCCCTCCCTGCTGCCCTTGGCAACCACAGGTCTGTTCTCTGTTTTGTAAGTCTGTTTTTGTTTTATAGATAGTTCATTTGTGTCCTACTTTAGACTCCACATACCTTTTAGTAATTTTTAAATTATAATTTTTATGATATGATTATTTCTGCTTCTTCTGAAATCTGGAATCCAGTAGGTTTCCCTTTTTCTTGCTCATCTAAACTTTGATATAATATACATAAAGTGTGTAAATTAGGTGTACACTTGACTGATTTTCACAAAGTAAACCCACTTGTATAAACAGAACCCAGATCAAAAAACATCAGAACTCTAGAAGCCACATTTGCTTGCCCTCCCAGTTGTTCTCTGTCCCTCTTCCCTCTCTCCTGTATAACAACTGTCCTGATTTCTATTTAACTTATTTTTGAAGTTTCTAAAATTGAAATTATGCAGTATATACTTGAGTCCGGCTTCATTCATTCAATATTGTCTTTATGAGATTCATCCATTCTGTTGTATATAGTTGGGTTTGTGTAGTATTACATTGTATGAATATATTACAGTTTACCCATGGATATTTTGTGGGTTTTTTTTCCAGTTTTGGACCACTAATAACAGAGTTGCTATGAACATTTTTGTAAATATCTTTCGGTGAACAAGTGTATACATTCTGTTGAGCATGTGACTGATGTGCTCAGTTGTAGGGTTTGCCTGTATTCAGCTTTAGTTTGTCTGTACTCAGTGTTAATAGATAGCCCCAAAAGTTTTCCAGAATGGTTGTACTGATTTATAATTCCACTAGCAGTATATGAGAGTTCTAGTCGTGCCACATCTTTGTCAACCCTTGCTTTTTCCTCTTGTGTTTTAACCGTTTTGATGATTGTGATATCATATATGGTGATATCATGTTATGGTTTTAGTTTGCATGTTCCTGGTGTTAATGAGATTGAACATCTTTTATGTAAGTGATGACCATTCTTTCATGAAGTGTCGAGTTAAGCACTTGCCCATTTTTCTTGGTTGTCTTATCTCATTCATCTATAGGACTTCTTTATGTATTCTGGATATGAATCATTATCAAATATATATATTGCAGCATCTTATGGTTTGTGACTTTTCTCTTTTTAAAATTTTTTTGCCCATGCCAAGTGACATGCAGGATCTTAGTTCCCTGCCCAGGGATTGAATCTGTGCCCCCTGTAGTGAAAGCCCAGAATCTTAACCACTGGACTGCCAGAGAAGTCTTGAGACTTTTCTTCTCTTTTTGAGGAAGGCCTGTATTGCTATGAACTTCCTTTTGGGGACTCCTTTTGCTGTATCTCAGATTTTGTGTGGTTGTGTTTTGTTTTTATAATACTTAAAATAATTTGTTGTTTAAGTTTTTTTTAAGACTGTATGCCCTTTTAAACCTGTTGAAAGCTATGGACCCTTGCTTGTCTCAGAAAAATAGATACTTACATATAAGACAATTTTGCATGCAGTTTTCAGGAGATTTGCAGACCCTCTCAAAACCTACATAGTTCAGAATAAAAACTATTACACATTACATTGGTTTTGTGGGAGGCAACTCATTGTTGAAGAGCTCTCTGATGAAGATGATGGTGCATACCTCTGTTGGTGGTCAAATGTTACTTCTACTCAAATGGTTGTTTACCAGTGTTTTAAAGAAGTCTTATTTCTGTATGAGGAAATAAAAGGTATTTGTATATGAAGGAACAAGTTGCTTTATTGTGTCCAGTTTAAATTTTAAGCTTCCAGATGCAGTGATAACATCTTATTATTTAGAGTGTTCAGAATAATACAATGTCTAGGAAATGATTTATGGTGATATTTCATATCATATTCCTGAGTCTTCACATGATGTGTGTAGCCAGAAAAAAAATCTGTTAACAGAAATGAGCTGATCTAAGTGTATATATTCTCCCAGAAATTATTTTTCATGAATATGACATATATTTCAAAGCTAGGAAAAGAATCCAGATATCTGTGATGTTTTGATACTAAAGTTCCCATTCAACTTGACCATCCTGCCTCTTAATGGGTCCTATTTACCCATTTGCAACTCTGGGTTTTCTGTTTCTGAAATAGTTATGTGTGTGTGAAGTTTAAGTAGTATGATTACTTAATACTCAAAAACTGCCAGAGTGAAAACTTTCCCTTTGGGGCCTCTTTGTAACTGGTTTGTGTTAGCTAAAGAACTCCTTTGTTTTCTCCTTTGTTTCCTCTTAATTCATTTCTTTCTAAGCAAATATTGAACATGTGAATGTGTATAACAAGAAAGTTGTGTAGCTGTATTAATATAAAAAAATTATAAATCAACTTTCAGGGACTTCCCTGGCAGTCCAGTGGTTAAGACTCCATGCTTACATTGCAGGGGCTATGGGTTCTATCCCCTGGCCCATGTGCTACCCAGCTCAGCCAAAAAGAAACAAAAAGAAGATAAAAATAAATTAATATTTAAAAACTTAAAAAAAAAATAAAAAAATAAAAACTTAAAAAAAATCAGCTGCCAAAGTTGAGAGCTGTAGGAGTTGGGATAGACTCCTTGCAGGCTTTGAAGAAGGAAGCTGCCATATTGCAAGAGGGCTTTTGGAGAAGCCCCCACGTCTATGCTCTGAGAGCTGCCCTCTGTTGACAGCAAGCAAGAAAGGAGGACCTCAGTCCTACAGCCGCAAGATAATAAATTCTGTGAACAACCAGAGGGAGCTTGAAAGTGAAAGTACTAGTTGCTCAGTCATGTCCAACTCTTTGCAACTCCCATGAACTGTAGCCCTCCAGGCTCCTCTGTCCACGGAATTCTCCAGGCCAGAATACTGGAGTGGGTAGCCATTCCCTTCTCTAGGACATCTTCCCGACCCAGGGATCAAACCAGTCTCTTGCATAGTAGGCAGATTCTTTACCATCTGAGCCACCAGAGCTTGGAAGGTACTACTCAGCTCATGGCACAGAAGAAGGTATACCACTTATCAGTATAAGGACTTCTCTTTTGTATTAATAGTTATGGATCCTAGAGTTGTGGACCATAGCTAGAGTTTATCAGTTTAATCCTGAAGTTTTTGCACAAATTACCAGTGCTCACTCTTATGACAGTTCTAGTCAACATTGTATTAGAGGTTCAAGATGATGCAGTCAGTACAGGAGAAGAAATAAAAGATGTGAAGGAAGAATGAAATAGGAGATATGGCCATGTTTATAGAAAATCCTAAGGAATCTATCCTCCCCCCATCCCACTAAATAATTGAGTTTAGCAGGGTTGCAGGGGACAACGTCAATGTGTAAGAATTTGTAATACTTCTATATATTAAAATCTAAAATGGGAAGTTGAAATTTAAAAAGCAATGGCATTTTTGCAATAGCATTAAAACCATGAAATTATCAGAAATATATCTAACAATATATGTGGAAAAAACAGTTCAAGATATATGCAGGTCAAGCCCCAAGCTAATCTACAGATTCATTTCATTTTCACCAAAATCCCAGCAGGATTTTATAGAAATTGACAAATTGATTCTAAAATTTATATGGAAACGCAAAGGATGTGGAATAGTCAAACAATTTTAGGAAAAAACTAATTTGTAAGACTTCACACTACCTGATTTTAAGAGCTAACTATAAATTTATGGGTACTTCCTAGTGATCCAGTGTTTAAGACTTTGTGCTTCCAAAGCAGGGGTTACGGGTTTCATCCCTGGTGTGGCCAAAAACAAAGTCAAAGTGGCACAGGCAAGAATGGAAGAAGTATGAGTAAAATAGAGTGAGCTGCAATGGATATGTGGAATATGCTGAAGTGGCCTTGGTAACTAGATAACTGCAATTGTGTTAGCTGCTCAGTCTTGTCTGAGTGTTTGCAACCCCATGGACTGTAGTCCACCAGGCTCCTCTAGAGGTCCATGGTATTCTCCAGGCAAGAATACTGGAATGAGTCGCCATTTCCTTCTCCATAGATAACTACAGTGAAGGGGAGTAAAAGAAAAGAAGGCAATATTAGATTTTAAACCTTTAAGAGAAACAGGAAGTTGTTTGGGAAAGAGAACCTTTGGGGAGTAAGACATAAAGATTGACTTCAGTAGCATTTTGTTTGATACTTTAATGAAAAATTCAAAAATTTAATGAAAAATTTTCTGTAGGGAGGTAGAAATAAGGGATTAAAGTTTAAGAATTTGGGGCAGGAGCTTAAGATTTGCATGTACTCAGCATAAGCAAATTGAAACGTAAGCCAGTACCAGTTCACCGAGAGAAACGGTATCTACACAGAGAAGAATGTTGCTCAGTATCCACAGTTAGGGCATTAGAGGAGGAAGACAGGTTAGCAAAGGAGAGAAACAGCAGTTGGAAAATACTTTCTATGTATTCATCTTCCTCCTCCTCTCATATATACGAACCTTTACTCTATCTCTTCAAGATACTCTGTATTTTCTTGCCTTGTCATAGCTCATTTGTGTGTGTGTATGCTCAGTCGTGTCCAACTCTTTGCAACCCTTTGGACTGCAGCCTGCCAGGCCTCTCTGTCCATGGGATTTTTCAGGCAAGAATATTGGAGTGAATTGCCATTTTCTGCTCCAGAGGATCTTCCTAACTCAGGGACCAAACCCACATTTCCCACATCACCTGTGTCTCCCGACTGCAGGCAGATTCTTTAACACTGAGCCATCAGGGAAGCCCTCACTTAAGCCTCTTTAAACCAGCATGTATATTTCTTCTTAACTTTCTTGTTATATGATTTTAAAATGCTTTTCCAAAACTGACTAGTCCTAAATTGGGTAATAAGATATTTTCAAGGCCATAAGTACAAAGCTACATCTAATTTAAATACTTTGTCAAGAGAATAAATCTTCTAGTGGTGCTGATTAGATTTAAGCTATTCAACTGGAACCAACCTCTAAAAATACAGAAGTGCTAACAAGTTTATACTGAAGCGTGAGATAATTCTGAGTAATTTCTAATTGAGTAACTTAATAGAATTCTTGGTGGCATGCAAGGGAAGTTGGAGGAAGAAAGTTCAAAACTGGAGAGAGAAAACAGAAGTACTTTAAAATCATTGCTCATAAAAGATAATACAAAATATTTGTTGGTTATTGAAGCTTATAAGGTTCAGCCTAGGCTGGAAATTAAGGCTGCTGGACTTGGTATGAGAAATTGATCTCTGTTGTGATACTGAGTAGTCTTCTAAAAACATATCTAAAGTACCTGAAATCTAAGCATTCTGCATTTGATAACACAATTAAATAAAACCCTGATTTTAAAAAAATGTCTACCTGGGA
The DNA here is from genome assembly GCF_042477335.2 of Ovis canadensis. Classification (NCBI taxonomy): domain Eukaryota; kingdom Metazoa; phylum Chordata; class Mammalia; order Artiodactyla; family Bovidae; genus Ovis; species Ovis canadensis. The sequence goes on from NC_091264.1 coordinate 32,192,443, forward strand.
CCTCTCAACTTTTTCAGAGGAAAGGCGAAAACAAGGCTTATTGCAATGGCTTGATTCTCTTCAGACTGAAAGCACCAGCTCTCCAGACCTACAGCTCACTATGGGAGCAGTGATTGTGGAAGAAATGCGAGCAGCCATCGAGAGGCAGACCGGTTTTCAGTGTTCTGCTGGGATTTCACACAATAAGGTGAAGGCTAATAGTAGATTTCAAAGAGAAACAGATACATCTATAGTTAAACACAGGGATAGAAACAAACACAAACTTTACAAAACAACAACAATAAAGCATAGACGGGATAGGTATGAGTGGGGCATTTAAGATTTTTTTTTATGTGGACTATTTAATAGTCTTTATTGAATTTCTTATAATATTGTTTCTGTTTTATGTTTTCCTTTTTTTTGACTTTGAGGTATGTAGGATCTTAGCTCCCTGACCAGGGATCAAACCCACATCCCCTGTGTTGGAAGAAGAAGTCTTAACCACTGGACCTCCAGGGGAAGTCCCTGCATGGGGCATTTAAACCATTACACGTCTCTGAAATGTGTTCCTCTTTAAACTTCACATTGAAGACAAAAACCTAAGTAATTCTTTCAACATGAGAATTGACATTGCACATGTACTTTCCTAGGAAACAGGCTGAAAATTTTGCTGGAAATGGTTATATAGTTGTAGCCACAATATTTCCTTAATGATTGAACTATCCAAAGAAAGGAGGAAGTGGGAATTCCTTGGTGATCCAGTGGTTAGAACTCAGCACTGTCACTGCCTGGGGCTTGGGTTCAATCCCTGGTTGGGGGAACTAAGATCCTACAAGCCAGGCAGTGTAGCCAAAAAAAAAAAGGCTAGTCTTTTTATTTTATATATGAACCTAATCCTTTTCACTTGCTGAATATTCTAGTATTATCTCACTTCTGTGGTGTGACCTAGGTATTCTCTGCTTTTTTTCTATTCTTTCTAATTAAAGTACAGTTTGGCCCTGGGATCTTCATCCCCTTTGGTCTAGGCTTAGTCATAGGGTGGTAGCTGATTTTCCCTGGTTACTACCTTCTCTCCCTTCCTCAAGAAGAGAAAAGTTTGGCACTGTGTAGCTTGCGGGATCTTAGTTCCCTGACCAGGAACTGAACCCAGGCCCTCAGCAGTGAAAGCACTGAGTCTTAACCACTGGACTACCAGGGAATTTCCAAAAAGAGTAAAGTTACCAAATTACCCAGTAGAGTTTGGGGAAGTTTTTTCCTGGTTAGGTGGAGAGAAAGGAAACAAAAATCTCAGTGTAGTAATTTAAACTAATTATGACCTAGTAGAAGTTTCAGAGAATCTCTCCCATGAATGTGAAGTGATTTTATATTTTTTCCTACCAATTATAATTTGTGAATTGATACCACTGAAGTACCTTGTTCTTTGAAAAGACTTCTCATGGGTGCTTTTCATTTTGAAGTCTTATTTAGTACAAGATGTTTGCTACTGGATGATGATTTTGAGCCCAGTCTTTGTCACAGATACTAAATGATGGTAATCTGTATTAAACTGGGACTTAAAATGGACTGACCATTAATCAAGAAATGTCTGTAAGTGGGGTAGGGCAAAATGAGTTTGTTTTAGCATATTCATATGGACACACTAAGAAATGGCTCTTAAGTTTCTTCTGTAGCTTCTTTGTTCTTTACCCTCTTGAAGTAGGAGAACCTTAAGGAACAGATGAGGGTGGAAAAAACTACTAAAGGAAAACAGAATGGAAGATGTGGGAAGAACAATGAGGATAATGATAGTGGGTCATGTTTCCACTGTGGATGTTGTTGGACACCCAGGTTTGGAGATGTCTTGAGTTTCTGGTTCTGTTTTTGTTTTTAATGTGGAAACCACTAGTTACAGCCCTTAAGCTGTGCCTTGTGTGTGAATGTGGGTATGTGTATATGTTAATATTCACCATGCGTGGGTGTTGACAGTAATGAGGTTTTTATGCTTCCCATGCTCCAGGTTCTGGCAAAACTGGCCTGTGGATTAAACAAGCCCAACCGGCAGACCCTGGTCTCACATGGGTCAGTCCCACAGCTCTTCAACCAAGTGCCTATTAACAGAGTGTGAGTACTCAGGGAGCACCTCACCTTCCACTCCTGTGTCTATGTGAAGGCCCTCTCTAGTTGTAGCTTCTTCTGTTCTCTAAGAATTGGAGCCAAGGAAAACAGGTACCATGGAGACAGGAGGGAGAAAACAGAAAATTCTGCAAACACACTGAGATTTCTTTTCTTAATGAACCTCCAATTCCAGATTATCTGTGGAAGATACTTAATCCTGAATTTTAAAAAATGAACTGATTTTTAGCCATACGTTTAACTTCCTTCTAGGTTTTTTATTAAAACCTATTACTAAATAACAAATAGGAACTTTAATTCTTTCCTTTTTTCTAATATTGTAGCAAGCCATTCAGGGCTACTGAACTGTTCCCAAATAAAATTAATAACTAGGCTGTGCATACCAATTGTGTGTCCTTGACCAACAGCTTATAATATTGTTGAAGGGACAAAATATAACTGTTCAAAGCAATAATGAAAGTTCCGTAATCAAGACTGTGTGGAACTGCTAAATGAATTGTACAGGGAGTCACCAAAGTTCATAAAAGTCACTGGAGAAGGACTTATAAAAAGGGCATGGGATTTCGTTTTCAGATTTGGCACAATTTGGAGTCAGGTGAGAATATAAGAGAAATACCAATTTGGAGAATGTTTTGAACACAAAAAGGGAGAAAGTATAAGGTATTTTCAGTGAACGGGACATGACCTAGGACCATATTGAGGAAAATAAGTAATGGAAAAAGGACTGAACAGATAGGTTAAGGACAGATTATTAGACATCTTAAAGGCTAGGCTGAAGAATTACTATATTCTTAAATACAAAAGGTTTTACTATTGAAGGGGTTTGTTTTGGGAGGTGGAATTTGAATCCATAAATGGGACAGTAGATTCTATATAATTAAAAATTTTATATAGTTGATTTGATAACCACTTAATGAATTTACCTTTGTGTTTATGCTATGGTTACTCCTATTCCTAGGCCCTAACTCTCAGAGTATTGAATTCCCAGTCATCTAGTCTTATTCTAGAAAATCAATAGTTTACAGGACCACTGTGTGTTATCCTTTTCCCTGAATCTTCTGGAGAGCTGCTTACACAGACAAAATGTTTTGTATCTATTTGCTAACTAGATATTGATGATGTTACTTACAAATGTATTGTCTTTTGTTGTTGTTAGCCGTAATCTTGGAGGAAAACTAGGGGCCTCTGTCATTGAAATCCTGGGGGTAGAATACATGGGAGAGCTGACCCAGTTCTCTGAATCCCAGCTCCAGAGTCATTTTGGGGAGAGGAATGGGTAAGTGATTCCTGATACTGTTCAGTCATAACTTTTATGGATATGTTAAATTCAAATGTAGACAAAAGCATCAGGTAAAATCTAGACCTATTAGGTTAATATTCACTCCTTGAGGTAACTGCATTGATCCTTTTGCTTTAAAATATTAGGTCACTATAGCCTATCAGTCTAGTTCCCCCCCCAACCCCCACCCCCCACCCCATGTACCTAACTAATTAGGTTGGTAGAAAGGAACTCAGCTTTGAAGCTTGGTTATATACGTGTACAAAGATGCTGATATTTCTTTAAGATCCTTGTATTTAGGCTTAGTAAGTACCAAAAAAGCTTGGGGATGTAAAATCCTGTAGCTTGGTTGGTACTTTTCCAAAATATAAATGATGACTTGACCTTAGAAAGCATAATCGGTATTGTTTTTCTGAGCAGTTTATTGTACTGGAATTCATAGGGAAGGGCAAGATTCTGTGATGAACTTAATTTTGAATAGATTTTTCCTGTTTCATGAAAAGGATAAAAGGTTTAGTATAATATAGGTATTTTGTTTTAACAAGGATAGTCATTTGCTTTCACCTTAAACTTTTGTGTTGGTTTTATTAGATCTTGGCTATATGCCATGTGCCGGGGGATTGAACATGATCCAGTTAAACCCAGGCCAATAACCAAAACCATTGGCTGCAGCAAGAACTTCCCAGGAAAAACAGCTCTATCTACTCGGTTTCAGGTAGGCAGACATTCTTGACAGAACATTGTCTCTTTTAAGGGAACTGGTGGGTAGGTTTTGGTAGCTGTGGAAACTTAGATGGAACCTTTATGCTGTAAAATACACAGGAAACCGAAGGGATTTTGTGTTGAAAATTGATGAATTTCACTTGGGATTTTTATTATTATTTTTTTCTTTCTTCATCCAAAAAGAAACAGAATGGAACTGACTGAAGTTTGAAATGGAATTACTCATTTTTTGGTAGATGAAAACTTAGGAAGCCAGGACATTGTGCCTCAAGTTTGTGTCTTTTTTCTCAGAGCTGGAACATGCCTGAAGTTTACCTGATAGCATGCCAGCAAGAAAAGAAAGTGAAAACTCTTAGATTAGGGCAGGTCAGAGTTCTGAAGATTTCTGTCATCTGGTGATCTTTATGGGGGAGACTGTTGCACACTTCCATTTTGGGGAGAACCGAACAAAATGACCATTTGTGTGTGCAAAGTCGCTTAAGTCATGTCTGCGACCCTATGGACTGTAGCCAGCCAGGCTCCTCTGTCCAAGGGATTCTCCAGGCAATAATAATGGAGAGGGTTGCCATGCCTCCCAGTATCTTCCCAGCTCAGGGATCAAACCCATGTCTCTTACGTCTCCTGCATTGGCAGGCGGGTTCTCTAGCGCTACCTGAGAGTTCTATAATAAACCTAGAGTCTTTAAATGAAAGATTAAAATATCAATACTCTTTTTAGGTGCAATGGTGGCTTTTGCAATTAGCCCAGGAACTAGAGGAGAGACTCACCAAGGACCGAAATGCTGTAAGATTTTCTTTATTGCTTGGATGAGCTTTGGAATATAAGTATCAGTATGGAGTAGAAAGAAGATACAAAAAGATACCAGCTACAAAATGTTAAGAAATTTTTTATCTTTTCCCATAAAACTGCCGTAAAACTCAATATGATTTTCAAAAACCTAAATCTGTGAACTACTGACTACTAGATCTGTGAAGACCTGACTACTCCTGTCTCCCTCATTACCATTTGCTTTTACATTTTTGTATATTATCTAAATCCTACTCCAACTCTGAATACACAGTGGATCTTCATCAGAGTACAGAACTGTTAAGCAGGACATTTAGGGATTAGAGTGTAAATTATTCAGCTTTAACACAGTCCATGTGACATAGAAGTATTCAGTTTTAGAGACAGAGTCTTAAGGCAAAGATTAAATATATGATTAGTTTATCTTCTCTCTTTAAAAAAAAAAACTTGACACATATATATATTTACATACCATAAAATTCACCCATTTACAGTATAAAGTTCAGTAGTTTTCATATATTTCAGAGTTCAACTATTCCATAATAAATTTAAGGACATTTCCATAACCCAAAAAGAAATCCTGTACCCACTAATAGTTATTCCGAAAGCCCTAGGCAGTTCTAGTCTGCTTTCTGTCTGTATAGATTTACTATTCTGGACATTTCATATCTGTGCAATAATCTTATATGTGGCCTTTTGTGACTGGCTTGAAATCTTTAACATGTTTTCAAGGTTTATTCATATTGTAGCATCTATCAGTCCTTTATTCCTTTTTATGACAATAATATTCTACTGAATGGATATATCACATTTTATTTTATCAGTTCATTAGTGAATGGATATTTGAGTTGTTTCCACTTTTTGGCTATTATAAGTAATGGTGCTGTGAACATTCATGTACAGATTTCTCTGTAGACATGTGTTCACTTCCCTTGTATATATACCTAGGAGTAGAATACTGAGTCACATGCTAACTCTATGTTAGCACGTCAGGCTGTCGCAGCACTATTTTATACTCCCAGCAATGTAAGAGGCTTATAATTTCTCTATGTCTTTGTTGTTTAGTCACTAGGTATAAAGTGGTTTTCAGGTGCATGTTGACTATTTTCTGATTTTATTTGGAGAAATACCTGTTGAGATCCTTTGCCATTTTTGAAATGAGTTGTCTCTTTATATTGAGTTTTAAAAGTTCTTTATGTGTTCTGGATACAAATCCCTTGTCAAATATATAATATACAAATATTTTCTCCCTGTGGATTTTCATTTTCCTGATGGTATTGCTTGATGTGTCCTCTCCTGTTGAAACATCAACTGAATACTGTCAAAAATCATCTGTAATTAACTGTCTGCCCCTTTATAGCGGAATTGGTAGTAAATGTTTGCTCTTTGGTTGTTTTTGTTTAGTCACTAAGTCATATCCGACTTTGCAACACATGGGCTGTAGCATGCCAGGCTCCTCTGTCCTCCACTATCTCCCAGAGTTTACTCAAATTCATCTCCACTGAATCAGTGATGCTATCTCACCATTGCATCCTCTGCCACTCTCCTCTCCTTTTGCCTTCAAGCTTTCCCAGCATTAGGGTCTTTTTCCAGTGAGTCAGCTCTTTGTGTCAGGTGGCCAAAGTATTGGAGCTTCAGCTTTAACATCAGTACTTCCAATGAATATTCAGGATTGACTGGTTTGATCTCCTTGCTATCCAAGGAACTCTCAAGAGTCTTCTCCAGCACCACAATTCAAAAGCATCAATTCTTCAGTGCTTAGCCTTCTTTATGGTCCAACTGTCACATCTCTACATGACTAATGGAAAAACCATAGCCTTGACTATACAGATCTTTGTTGGCAAAGTCATGTCTCTGCTTTTTAATATGCTGTCTAGGTTTGTCATAGCTTTCCTTCCAGGAAGCAAGCATCTTTGAATTTCATGGCAGCAGTCACCGTCTGCAGTGATTTTGGAGCCCAAGAAAATAAAATCTATCACTTCTTCCACTTTTTACTCATCTATTTGCCATGAAGTGATGGGACTGGATGCCATGATTTTAGTTTTTTGAATGCTGAGTTTTAAGCCAACTTTTTGCACTCTCCTCTTTCACCCTCATCAAGAGGCTCTTTAGTTCCTCTTCACTTTCTGCCATTAGAGTGGTATCATCTGCATATGTTGTTGATATTTCTCCTGGCAATCTTGATTCCAGCTTGTGCTTCATCCAGCCTGGCATTTCGCATGATGTACTTTGCATAAAAGCAAGGTGACAATACACAGCCTTGATGTACTCCTTTCCCAATTTTGAACCAGTCCATTGTTCCATGTCTGGTTTTAACTGTTGCTTCTTGACCTGCATACAGATTTCACCGGAGGCAGGTAAGGTGGTCTGGTATTTCCCATCTCTGGAAGAATTTTCCAGTTTGTTATGATCTACACAGTCTAAGCTTTAGTCAGTAAAGCAGAAGTAGGTGTTTTTTCTGGAATTCCCTTGCTTTCTCTGTGATCTAACAAAGGCTGGCAGTTTGGTCTTTGTTCTTCAGTAGGTAACATAAAGAGGTTGTGCTGTGGGCTTATTTGATGTTGCCCACTAGGTGTCGCTCCGTTCTCATCTCTCTATCCTCTGATAGTCTGACCTCATGTCCTGTCATTTCCCCCTCACCTAGTCCACTAACAGCCTCCACTCTGCTGGCCTCTTCCCCATTTATTTAACACACCAAGTAAATTTCGCCTTCACTTCCTCCCCAGTTCCTCTATCATATCAGCAGCCTCCGTCACTCTCTGCCTTACTCTGCTTTTTTCCATTGCACTTTGTAGTCATTTCTATTACAAGCCTACTTGTTTATTATATGTAGCCCCTACTACAAGATAAGATCTTCCAGAGCCTGGACTTTATTTTGTTCTCTCCTTTATCTCTTGATAGTGCCTGATACAGTTATAGGTAACTGGTTTTAGTCAACAAGAACTTCTTTGTAGTTATGTATCTCTCGAGATACATACAAACCTGAATAAGCTGTATTTACAAAATGCACAAAAATACAAAATGTATTTTTACCTAAAAATTAGTTGCTACTTTTGGTTTATTTGTCTTAAGTATATTTCTTCTCACTAGAATCTTTTGATTTTGAGAGGTCCCTGTGTATACTTGTCACCTTATTGCCTCTTGGCCTTATTTTCTTAGTTTGCTTTGCATCAACAGGATTCATATACTTAGATTTCACCGAAAAGTGAGTCAGTGATCTTGCTTTCTAGAGGCAGCTCACTACCTGTGTATCTTCTATAGATGGGCTGTAAGGAGATGCTAGTAGAAACTTCTCTTCTTGAGCATCAGAGCACCAGAGAGGTTAAGAAGAGATCCACTACTCAATCCTGACCCTCTTTCAATGACTTACATGAACTCTTCCTTCAGTCACAGAATATAGTACTGTAGACCTTTGTATAATCTTCCTGCATGGATACCAAAGAAGAACATTTAGGAGAAACCATTTTCATTTATTCTGTCAAAATATCCTAGATATTCTAATACTCCACCCAAATTATGTCTTCTCCAGTTACTTATATGCAGAAACAGCACAAATATTTTAAAAATGAAACCCTATTTCCAAACCATTATGCCACCCTGATTCTTTTCTCTCACAGAGTTCAGTATTAGAATCCAGCTGCTCAAGGTAACTTTAGTTCTGTCTCAATCCTCTTACACCCACAGAACGACAGGGTGGCCACTCAGCTGGTTGTGAGCATGCGTATACAAGGAGACAGACGTCTCAGCAGCTTGCGACGCTGCTGTGCCCTCACCCACTATGATGCTCACAAGATGAGCCATGATGCATTTGCTACCATTAGGAACTGTAACACTTCAGGAACCCAGACTGAATGGTGAGTTTCCTTCTAGCTCATCTTCATTTGAGACTCATACCCTGTCTTTATTTAAAATTAGTATATAAGCTTTCCAGTTAGGGTAGGTTCTTTGTAGCATGGCCTGTTACAGAGAGGGGTGGTCATGCATTAAGGGAGAGAACCCAGGAGAAATACCGGAAACATGGTTCAGCCTCTTTGTCTACATTGGGTGCCGTCCAGTGCCCAGGGGTAGGTTTCAGAGGCAGACTGAACCAACACTACCCTTTCTGATACTAAGTTGTTATAGTAAGGGGATCGACCAGGTGTACTTGGGAATGCAGAACTCCTAAGTTTCAGAGAACTTCTCTCTCAACTGTCTATTATATTTTAAAATCATCCTCCTTAATAATAAATTTCACTTCAGCTGGCCATTAAAAATAATCAGCTCTATATGGGAGTGTGTTCATTTACTGTTCAGATAGTAATGATTTTTAGTATTGGAATCCTATCATTATTTAACATAGCCTCTTAAGTTGTAAAAGTATTCCAAATTCACAAGGTAAATATATTAATGTGAGAAAGATAAACTGGTTGTTTAATATAGATCTACATTAGAGATTAAAAAAGAAAAGTTTAGTTAGCCATCTTAAGTTATTGCTTATCTGAATATATTACTTTCTAAAGTTAGAGTCTTTGTAATACTTAGAAGACTTACTTACTTGAAGAATACTTACTTACTTGGTATACTTGTTATTTACAAAGACTAACAAGAATTAGTAAAGAATGAAGATTATTTATTTTCAACTATTGAGTGATTTTACTGAACCAAATGATAATTGTGATACTGTGTTCACATTAAACCTTATAAACTGGCAGATTATAACAAATTTCACCAAGAGTATAAAATATTATATTGGCAGGGAAGCATAATAGTATCTGATAAGACTGTCCCAAAGCATGAAAGGGAATAGTGAGATACTGTCATAATAATCTTAAAATAGCATTTACCCTTTATCTCATCGAGGGACTAAATCTGTATATAAAAGCACATTTTTATCTTCTGAAATTCAGATTATGTGAAAATGTATTTGTGAAATGAGACATAAAGAGGAACTTTATGACAAATTTCTTGAAATATTTCTGAGACTAGGCTAGGTAATCAAAAGCAGTTGTGAAATTTCATTCTCTAGATAAATTCCAGAGTTGAAAATGAGAGTTCAGGTTCTGTTTAAAAACTGCATAGAGCATTTTTTTTTTCGTCTTTCCAGTCTATTTAAAAACTTTTTTGTAGCTTTAGATAGTGTCTTGCCTCAACTGTGAATTTCAGCAGCTGTGCAGTAGTATCATGCAAATAGTAAACCCACTTGTCAGGGGAGCCAACTTACACATCCTACTTGCTGGGTGTTCACCAAAGGTTCTCAGGGTGTGGTCCTAGACCGCCGCATTAGCATCACCTGAGAACTTTTTAGAATGGCAGATTCTCCACCCATCCCAGGTCTGCTGAATCTGTATTAACCCAATATACCCCAAAGTTTGAGATAGTGATAATTTCCTTCTGTGGCAGAACCAGAGTCCCAGTCATTTAGAAACTTAATCTGTGACCTGCTGCTAATCTATTCTTTTACTTTCTATACAGGTTCCCTCCCCTTATAATGCTTTTCCTCTGTGCTACCAAATTCTGTTCCTCTACCCCTTCACCTGGCCCAGACATCACCACCTTCTTGAGCAGTGACCCAAGTTCTCTGCCAAAAGTGCCAGTCACCAGTTCAGAAGCCAAGACCCAGGGAAGTGGCCCAGCGGTGACAACCCCTAAGAAAGCAACCACTTCTCTGGAATCATTCTTCCAGAAAGCCGCAGAAAAGCAGAAAGTCAAAGAAGCTTCACTTTCTTCCCCTACTGCCACTACACAGGCCCCCATGAGCCCACCATCCAAGCCCTCATTAGCTTTTCAAAGCAGTCATACTATAGGAACCGAGCCCTTCTTTAAGCAGAAAAGTCTGCTTCTAAAGCAGAAGCAGCTCACTGATCCTTCAGTTTTCTTCCCTCCACAGAAGCCCAGTCCTAAAGAGTTACCAAACTATTTTCCAACAGAGAATCCAGATTGTGCCCCTGACTGTGAAAAGATGTTGAAGCTAGGATCCCCCAAAACAACTCCCACAGAGATGGATTTGGCCCAGAACAGCCTCAACAACCTTGCTTCTTTAACTTCCACATCTGCTCTGGAGGTGGCTCAAAAGGCAACTATGACCTCCAGTCTTCTGGCTGCTGAGGACCAAGTGCCCTGCGAGAAGTGTGGCTCTCTGGTACCTGTGTGGGACATGCCAGAACACTCGGACTATCATTTTGCATTGGAGTTACAGAACTCCTTTTTGCAGCCCCACTCCTCAAACCTGCAGGTTGTTCCTCCCAGTTCTCCTCAAAGCAAAAGAAATCCCAAGAGCCCTCTGGCTTCAAATAATAAACGGCCCAGGCCTGAGGGCATGCAGACACTGGAATCATTTTTTAAGCCATTAACACACTAGTGCTGCCCTCAGGCTTGCTGCAGGGTGGTAATATTTTATCTGTAACCTGGGAGGTGGGAATAAGTTCACTTCTCAAGGAGACTTGTAACTTCATGAAATTTTTAATAAGAAAAATAATCCAGATCTTGAGTTAAGGCTCCCATCTCTTACAGGCATGGATTCAAATCCTACTCCTGAAAGGATGTAAAAACTCATCTTTCAGATAACTTTTTTTAATCGTTAGTCTTTAGGGAAGCAGTGTCAGTTTAGAATGCCTGGCCTTGGAGATTCCAAACCTGGCTTTGCCTCTTGGAAAATGTCCTCAAGAAAGTCACCTTGTCCAGGACCTTGTTACTGGCAACACAAGGGAACATGTTAAACATAATCTCAGCCTTATCCCTACCCCTGCTGAATCTGTGTTAATGAACTTGAGAAATGAATTTGATCTAGAAAATAATAACTGTCCTCTGGGCAATGTCATTTCCTTAGACCCTAAGTACACATTTAAAAGGGAAGTGCTTGGGCCTTCAGGGTCACTGCCCTGTTCAGCTCTTTCCTACTGAAGTGTGAATATTTATTTAGCTTGGGGTTTTAAATGAATTATTGTAGCTTTTTGCACTTGTCTGTTTATATCACTGTATACTTACTCTGCTTATGTGTGTGGCTATCGGCTGTGGCTTTTCTGATGTGGGACATGTTGATTACGCAGAGAAGCCAACTGAAGGTGAACTGAGTGATGGGGGCATAAGGCACATGTACTCAAACCAGTACTTTCAGACTTATTTTAGCTTATTTATAAGTTGGGGACCTATAGTTTGAAGGGGGAACATTTGAAAACCACTGTGTCTAGCAAATTAGTTCTTCCTCCAAAAATACTTTCCACTTTTGTGTTAAGTATCTAATAAAAGAAAGTACTTACCGTGTACATGGCTCTTCCTTACTAGATCTGTAGATTTCTTAAAGGCAAGACTTCTTCACAGAGACTTCCCTGGTGGTCCAGTGGCTAAGACTCCCGTGCTCCCAATGCAGGGGGCGCAGGGTTCAATCCCTGGTCAGGGAACTAGATCCCACATGCTGCAACTAAAGATCCCATATGCTGCAATGAAGACCCAGTGCAACCAAATAAATATTTACAATGGGAAAAAAAAAAGAATTCTTCACAGTGCTTTGCACACAATAGGTCCTTGATATTCACTGGATGAATATAGAGTGAAAATTTTAGGGTTAGGGAAACTAACACTAAAAATGTACAGACTACGTATACACTTTTTCATCCTTCTCAGTGCTGTATCAATGCAGAGTGCCTCACTAGTTTGTGGAGATGTCTCAGTTATCATTTTCTAAAGCTTCCTTTCTTAATCTAGGGAGAAGTTTGAGAAGAAATCTCCTCTGGGTGCTGTACAAATTAAGTTGAACAAATTGTTAACACTTCAGTAGACAGGAAGAAGTCATACAGAAAAGCACTGTGGTAGAAACTTTGGTTCCAATGGCCTTCTAGAGGCCAGGAGCTGTCCTGGGGGGAGGGGAGAGGGAGCACTAGTGAAGAACCAACAAGGCCGCACCGGAAGCACACCTTGGTTTCTTGGGGATGCCAGCCCTGCCCTGGCATATTGGCGAGGAGCCCATGGAGGGGACAGCAGACAGATGTGCAAGGGCCAGTGTTGGGCAAGAGCTGTAGTACTTCATGCTGACTGCAGCCTTGCCTCACAGCAGTTTATGAGCAGCTGTACAGAAGGAAGTAAAGGGTTCTTAGTTCCCAACACCAGTAGGAAGTTCTTCAACCACAGGCTTCTTAGTAGCCAGTTAAACCAGCGATATTTAAAAAGCAGCCAAGGGACTGTGCTTCCCCTGCAGGGGGTGCAGATTTGATCCCTGGTGTCAGGGAACAGATGCTTCATGCTGTGCGGTGTGACCAAAAAGGGCAGCTAAGCCTGAATGGTAGGGAGGCTCACTTTAATGCTCTGAAGGAAGAGTACCCCTGGGACCATAGGCCACATTTATTATTAAATTTCTTTTGCAAGATCAGTACTGCAGATGTAGTCCCTGTTTTTTGCATTGGACTTTAACCTTGAGCCATATTTCTCCACCTATAGAATGTGGTAGTCAGGTACTCTGAACACAAACAGTAAGAAGACAGGTTTCAGTGGGTAGCCTTCAGCTCCAAAAAGTCAGTTTAGACTATATTATGAACCTCACTTCACTTTGCATTGTTAGGAAAAGAGTGAGGATCAGATTGCTGTGTCTTAAGTTCTACCCATCACTACATAGCTGGCATGCTTATCTCCCTCTGACAGGGCAGTCATCAGCCTCCTCATGTAACCTTGTGACCATGAGCAAGTGGCCAACTCCTCAAGTACAGGGTGGGTACCTGTCTTAGCTGGAAAGGTGACAGTTTCACTTTCTGTTCTGCTCAAAGAACTATGCAAACCAAGCCAGAATACTTGAGTCACAGCACTGGAACACTGACCGCAAGTGTTGGGGAGGAAAGGACGCAGGGTGAACAAGGGGCCAGATGGGTTCTTTCCGCCCATCAGGACTTAGCACCATAAGGGATTTGCTTTTCTCTGATCCTTGAGAGGAATTCAGCTCTGGAAGGTGAGCCTGGGGTTTAAACATAAGCACGGTGTATTCAATAAAACATTTTTATTCTGTACAATATATATATGTGTATTTAAATATATATGTGTATATATATATATATATATATATATGCAGAGAAACCTCAACCAAATCCCTGAGCCCATGGGAACCCAGGACACTAACAGGGAAAGGAGGGAATCCATGCCCTAAAGAGTAGGAAATATGGCAACATCCTTCCCTTCCCTCCAGGTTCCCTGCAACAGAGGGAAAGGGATGCTCACTGCAAACTACTAAAACAAGAGAGGACTCACATGGGGCCAGAAGGGAGGCGAGGGTGTGGGACAGGGAGCTGTGGTCGGGGAAAGTAAAACATCCTGGTTGATCCAGCGTTAAAATCAACAGATCACTGCGGAGGCGGGGACAAGACTTATTGACATGCAGCTGACCTTCGGTTGGCCAAGTCTTAGCTTGGCGGCCCCACACCTGGGCCAGCACAACAAATAGCACCTGTGGGGCCTTTGAGAGGAGAAACTGGGGACGTGGCCCTTGAGTGAAGAAGGGAAGGGGGAGAAAGCTGAGGAGCTGGCCTTGTGTCTTGGCACAGGGTGGGAGCTCTGCCTTCACTGTCCCTGTGCCTTTTCTTCAGACCCTGGGCCACCGGATGGCCCGGAGCAGAGGTCTTTTGTCCACAGTCAAGTAGAGGTGGGCAACTTACATGGCCTTGAGAAGAGGTATAGAAAAAGCTTTCGAGGACCACCCCGAGCAGTTGTGACAATTCCTGACGTGCAGGGACCACTCCGGTGGATCATGCCCAGTCCCGACAGTGGGGCCGCTGGGGCGGTGGTCAGCTCCCTCCGGTAGACAGGCCGCAGGGTTGCCAGGCTTGACGAGCCAACCAGGTGAACACGAGGCTGCTGAGCACTGCCCTGAATTCTGTCTTCTCCCTCACGACTGACTGCCCCTCCCTGGTCATACCTAGATTGGCATGTCTCCAGAAAATGTGGCAGGGAGCGGGCAGTGGAGAGCGCCCCCACTCTCTACCCTACTAACACACAGAGCCGCCAACGTGGGGGGCAGCGTGGCCGGAAGTCACCTTTTGTATTGTAGGGACAGCAGAAGAGCTGTGCCCGCTTGGAGTTCAGAAGCCCATGTTGGCCTGGGCCTCTCCTGCTGCAATGGCTTGCACATCGGTGACATGGCCGATGCCCTTGGTGACACCCTCCCGGAACAGCAGCTTGGCGCCCACCTTCAGGTACTCTGGGTGTTTCAGGAAGCGGAAACGTACCACTGCCTTCTCCCCTGTCCGCAGCTTGTCCTGCAGCAGATACACGGTCACTGGCCCTGGACCATGCCTCTTGTCTCTACTAGTCTTGGCCCTCCACCCTCGAGGGCTGAGCAGGCATCTACCCACCCTGAGTGGGGCTTTGTCCCCTTGGAGGGATAAGGGAGGTCTCTGAGTCTGAGAACAGGCTTCCCTCCTCTCTGGACGCAGAATTCTGACTGTTCCCTGGGAAAATGGGGGCATGGCAGGGTCCCCTCACCTTTGCATGGATCTTCTCCACCACTGCTGTCTGGCGTACGTTGCCCACGTGAACTGTCACCTGGAAGCCTCGCCGGAAGGTGGTGGCATGGAACAGCAGCACTATCTCTGCCTCAAACACTGAGCAGATGGTGGGATTCATCTCTGGGCTCACCATCACCATGCCCTGGGGAGGCAGAGCCCTCGCACTCAGGAAGGGCAGACCTCACGTTAGTGTCCCCTCCATGGCTGCCCTC
Organism: Ovis canadensis; assembly: GCF_042477335.2. NCBI lineage: Eukaryota > Metazoa > Chordata > Mammalia > Artiodactyla > Bovidae > Ovis > Ovis canadensis. The sequence continues at coordinate 32,207,994 of NC_091264.1, forward strand.
ACACCCTTTACAGCTTCCTCTTCCTCTAGGACTTCAAACCCAAAGACCTCAGAAGACTGAAAACCCTTCTCTTTAAGGAGCCCTCCCTTACCGACCTGTGTTCTCTAACCCATCTACTGCTTGGTATTTTCAGAGTCCTGGACACTAGGGTTGTGACACAATGATTCACATTTAGTGATCTGTGCTTTGTGAGTATCCTAAGCCTTCTCCATACCCAGACAGCATATGTCCATACCCGGACAGCCTTCTTGGGTTAGAGACCATATTCCCTGAGTTCCCCTGAAGCACCTCTGATGCTTCTCCTTCAAGCAGCCAGCCTCCCAGACCCTTTTGTGTTTTCTCTCCAATCCACCCTTCCACCTCACCTTGCGAAGGAGAGCTCTGTCAAAGTCCCCGAGGGCCAGCGTAGCGGCCTGACCAGCTCGCAGCACACGACAGGCAGAGCGGTTGCGTTGGATGCTGCAAACTCTGAGCTCCAGGAAGCAGCCATCATCTGTGGGGCCTACCACCAGCTGGTCCCCCTCACGGCAAATCCCACTGCAGCCCAGAGGGCAGAAGGCACAACGTCAGCCTAAGCCCCCCACCTACTTCTCTACTAGGTCATTCCCTTCTGAGTCCCTCAGGTCGGGGAGAGAGACCCCAGATTGTGACTCAAAGCTAAGGAGATGACTGCCTTGCCCCAGTCCAGACTGAAGGCTCACACTAGCAGAGCCTGGCAGACAGGGACCTGCTGGCTTAACACTGACCACCTGATTCCTGAAAATGCAATCATGCCCTTGGGCAGAGTCTCAGGGGTCCTCATTTCCCTGGTGGCAATGAAGTCAGCTGAATGTACTCTACATGTCTTCGTGGGGTCAAGACCCAGACTTCCCCCTGCAGAGGCCTGAAGGGTCCTAAGAAGTGGTAAGTTTCTTCCCTTATAAGCCAATTGATGAGCTTTCTCCAGCTCCTCTGATGGTGAAAACCTCATCTACAAACAAGCACATCTGTTCACTGCCAGCATGGCCTGTGAGCTATGATGTTTTCAGGTCCTTGGGTGTATGAGGGCTGAGTAGGGTAGATAACAAGCCAGAAAGGCAATTCACCTGGAAAGTGTCCCTCCAACAACTGTGCCCACCTCTGGTACCGTGTAGATTTCATCCACCTGAAGCCAAAGAAGATTCTATCAAGGGCTGGCAGCTCCAAAACCTCAAAACAGACTCTGGGCTCGGGATTAGTCCCTCCTAGTTCCCTGGCTGCCTGCCTGTCCAGATGGCCAATTACCTGGAACTCTGTCAGCTGCTGCATGAGCTCTTCCTGCTCTTTGCTATTGGTGAGTGGAGGCAAAATGTTCAGAAAGACTTTGAGCAGGTCCAGGCTCTCTCCAGACACGCTGGACAGTGTGAAGATAGGGGTGATGCTGTAGAGGAAGGCAGGGAATAGGCAGATGAGGGAAGTTCCAATAGGAGGCAGTGGCTGGAGCCCCTACATGGAAAGGCAAGCCTCTCTCAGAGTGGACAAGGGCTGCCCTCTCCTATCTGGTAACCACCCCAGGACCTTGGGGCCTCTCTCTATGAGCTTGGCACGTGAGACCCATCCCAGAGCCCAGGGAGATGGCAAACGTCTGGCACAGCACTTTGCCTCCAGGCTTCCAGGGGTCAGGAAAGCTGGTTGGGGGAAAGATCGAGCCTTCAGCAAAGACTCCCTCCCACAACCCCAACCTGAAAAAGCACAGAACTGAGCCACAACTGGTCTGGTCTGAGGGAAGGGGAGGGGTACCCCATGCTCCGGGGCCCTGCGGCAGCCTTCCCTGAGGACTCTGGAGTGGGAAAGCCTTACTTGGGGGACTGGGCAAACTGCTGTGCAGCAGTGACGGCATCGTCCTCGGAGGTGACCAGCATGGGAACCTTGTGGCAGCCAGGCTGCTTGAGGACCCGCTCTAGCTGGCGTACTGTCCTCTCCACGGTAGTCTTGGCACACAGGTCCACCTTGCTGACCACGATGAAGAAGGGCACTTTCAGGGCCAGTGCCAGCCCCAGGTGTTCCCGTGTGGTGCCAGCTGCTCAGAGAAGACAGGCGGGAGAGTCAGGATGAGGGAAGGGGGAGAGAGCAAGAGGAGAGGTGGTCTGGCTCCCAGATGTGTAGGGTCCCGGGGGAGAAGAGTGAGCCCCGCCCCTGCACCGACGCCTCTTACCGATCCCAGTGTTTGCACTGACGAGGAGCAGGGCGCAGTCGGGGCAGTAGGAGGTGAGGCCGAAGATGGTGGTGTGCAGGTACTTGTGGTGGCCTGCCAGGTCGATGAAGGTGATCATCTTGGAGCTGCTCTCACAGATCTCTTCTGCCGTCCTTGAGTCACTGTAATTCACCACCTGGCCCAGAGCCCCGGGCTCTCAGTGCCCCCGGCCAGCCTCCCCAACCCTACAGGAGCTGCCAGGACCTAAACCAGTCCCTGGGTAACTCTGCTTCTTAACCCTGAGCCCCACTGAGGATTTAGTTCAGTTGATTCCCTGTTTGTTTTCTAAGGAGGTCACAGCGGGTTCAGTGCCCTCAGGGCCTTCATCTACACTACTCCACAGTCTCCACACTCTGCCCTCACACTCTGTCCTTTACCACTACCATCCCATCCTCAGAGTCTGGTCCCACTGGGTCCCGTTGATTGCATGCACCTCTCCCTTGCTGTTAAAGCCCAGGATCTCGAAGCTGATGCTGGAGGTTCGGCCGGACTGAATTTCATGCAGGTGGCGGAAAAGGTTGAGCCGGGCCCGGCCCCGCCCATTGTCCAGCTCTCCCTGGGTCAGGACTCCAAGCAGAGTTGACTTCCCTGAGTCCACATTCCCCAGGACGGCCACACGGAGGTCCAGGAACTGCAGATGAATTGTCAGGTTAGGTTCCAACCCCTCAACTCTGTCCACTGAAAGGTCAAAAGCAGCACCAGGGACTTCCCTGGCGGTGCAGTGGATAAGAATCTGCCTGCCAATGCAGGAGACATGGGTTTGATCCCTGGTCCAGAAAGACTGCATGTGCAGTGGAGCAACGAAGCCCAGGAGCCACAACTACTGTAGCCTGTGCACCTAGAGCCGGTGCTCTGCAACAAGAGAAGCCACCAGAATGAGGAGCCCATGCACCACAATGAAGAGTAGCCCCCGCTCACCAACTAGAGAAAGCCGGTGCACACCAACAAAGACCCAGTCCAACCAGAAATAAAAGGCACAGGCAGTCTCTGGGGACCAAATCTCAGAGTCTCAGGCCAGGGAAGAGTCTGCCACCATAGGACCTTCCCAGGGAGCAGGGGTGTGAGAAACAGGAAGGGGTGGGGACCCACCTGTTGGTTGTCAGGAACCTTTCGTACTAGCACCTCAGTGATCTTCCGGGGTGTGTCGCTATCATAGTCCACTTCTCGCTCCCGGAGAACAGTGATGTCTGCCCCAACTCTGTCACAGCAAGGCCACAGCTGCCACGTCTCCCCTGTACTCCCCATCCCCCTGGACCCATGGCCTCCTCATACCTCCCCCAGAGCTCCCAACACCTTACTCCACTTCCTACCCGCCTCCAATCTATCCTGCATCCACAGCTCCCTTGACACAAATGAACCTTAAGTCAAGGGGCAAAAAAGGCTGGATCCAGGGCAGAGGATCCCAGAAAAGTAACCCTCCCCACTTCAGCCCTTTGTCCAGAGAAGGCGGGTCCTGGGGATTTAGGGAAAGGAGGACCGAAGGGAAGCATACTTCTCTGCCATCCGGTGCAGGGTCTTGAGGGAAGCCCGCATCTCCTCCTCAGCCAGCCCCACCAGCAGCCCATTGTCCTCTACCCCAATCTGGTAGACGGCCTCACCACGGCCCTCCTGGAGCCGCCACTTCATCTGTGTCACCAGGTGCTCAAAACGATACTGGGATGGGTTCACCAGCTTCAGCTTAGGGCAGGTGAAGTATTACGAGAAGGAAAAGTCAGAGATGATCCTCCTGACCCCACAGGGTTCCCCATCTGTCCTGCTGCAAGGACTAGGGCCTTCCCTTCCCTCTTAACCACCCTCATCCCTGACCTCCTTGGACAGCGAGTCCTCTTCCAACAGAATGAGGTACAGAAGCCTTACTCTGAACCACATCTTTAAATGACTATAGAGCATAAAGTTAGAAGGCATAAAGAAATCATCCCACACCAAGGACAACCTGCCCCTCCCCAGCCTAAGACTCACTTTATATTCGATGTTTCCATCTTCAGCCTGAAAAGAAACAGGGAGCTGTTACCACACTGTCCAGACCTAACCCTTACTTCCCTGATTCCCACTGGGGTTCAGGCAGCTAACGTAAGAGAGAAAGAAGCTTGAGCCGCACTTGTTTAGGCAGGTGTCTGTCAAAGGCCATGGCAGACCAGCTCTGTACTCAGCTCCAGGGTGACCTCTCTGAAGGAAAGGCCTCCAAGAACATAGTCAGTCATCCATCTAAGCCAGGAACGGAACCCTGAGTCCCTCTTTTCGGATCACTGGCAGCATGCTCTTCTTAGATGCAAGATCACCCTCTTTCCTTCCTTCTAGGGCCTCAAACTGCTGTCCCCACGTCTGTGTCTTCTCCATGTCCAGGCTGCGGAGGCAGTTCTTTGCTACTGGTCTGAGAGACATCATTTCCTTCCTGCCTGCCCCTCTCAGCTGATGACACCAAGAGTAAGAGGTTGCAAGAGGTTTTGGAGCAGTGCCAGAGGGTGAGCTCAGCACTGGTCACTACAAACCCAATGAGAGAGGAGCCAGGTGAAGGACAGTCAAGTCTCCAGAGCTGGGGTTGAGATGAAGAAACTCAGAAAAGATAATGAAGGAGACAGACACCACAAACCAGACCACTGTGGCTTTTCCCCTTCTGCCCCCTAGCCCTCGCGCCCCAGCTGAGGTGAAATCTTGAGTCCATCACACCACCTCCTCCCCTTCCCTATATCAGATGACCCAACACAGAAGTATCCCATTGCCCGAGCCTTCCCCTCTCAGGTGCAAAAGGATATGAGATTTGCCTGTTCTGCCAGTCCTGTATTTCTGCACTCCTCCTCCCTGGCCATTTCATTTTTCTTCTCCCCTTCCTGTCATCATTCCATCCCTTCAAGGCTCTTTGACTCTCAGGCTTTTACAGGTCTTCACCCATAATCGCATGGGAGTGTAAAGGAGACCTTTCCCCATCAACAGAGATTTTCCTTTTTATCATTTTGCTGGAGATGAAAAATTAGAATGGATGGCTTCAGAATACTGATACAAGGATGATGGTCTAGGCTAAAGTTTCTCAAAGTGTGGTCCCAGGACCAGCAGCATTTGCATCACCTGGGAACTTGTAAGAAATGCAGATTATCAGGGACACTTCTGACCTATTGAATCGGAAATTCTAGGGGTGGAGCAGCAATCCAGGTGATTCTCTAACGTGCTCAAGTTTGACAACCACTGGATGAGGCTCTTCCCCTGTGTCCTTTTCTATAGAGGGACAAATAGCAATTATTGCCTGCCTTAGGGAACAGCTGGAGCAGGAAGGTGGAGGCTGTCCACACTTCCTCGTAGGACAGGCAAAGGGCGGGAGGACTTAGCCTGAGTGTTCTCTGCTTGTGTTTGTGTGTGTGGAGAGGGAGGGAACATATTGCTCTTTTCCCGGTACTCCTCTCCTCCTTGGAACGAGTTTAGAAAACTAACTCCTCACATCCCCGGATGCAGTCTCCCTTCCTTCAGCTGCACAAGAAAAGGGCTGGGGCATTCTACTCTGCTCTTCCCAAGGGATGCGGGTGGGACCTCCTTTCCACACTTCATCTGGAGTTACTTATATCAGAGTGGGAGATTCCCGCCGCCCTCCCAACTCTTCCTCCCCCGGGTACTGACACAGGAATGGAGGCCCAGTCTTTCTGGCCCTCCTCCCTGGGGTCCTTGGACCGGAAAAAACGGTTCTCCTCTTCTCGGGGGTCTATGACACCGGAAGAGGGTACTACTCTCTGTCCCGCCTTCCTGGAGTCCCAGGACCGGAAGCAGTGGTTACCTCTGACCCCGCCACTTTTCAGGTGCTCACCTCGGGGGGCAGGTACGGGGGGTTGTTGGCTTTGCTCCCTCTGTTCCTTCCGTTCTTTTTCTTCCCCTTCGGGCCACCGCAGCTACTGCTGCCGCCGGCGCCCCTAGCCTTGAGGGTTCCGCCCACGGCCGGGCCCCCTCCGGGCCGGCAGCAGCCGCCGAACAGCTCCGATACCCGCGAGTCCATCCGCCGCTGCCGCCAGCCCCCCGCCCGGCCCCTCCCCCCCGCCACCGCCGCCGCGGACGCCGCCGCCGCCGCCGCGCCTACTGCCACGGCCGAGTCGGGCCAGCCAGAGGAGAGCGGGGTGGGGCCCTGCGCAGGCCACGCCTCCGCATCACCTGGCCTCTGGGTCGCATCAGAAACAGCCGCGGAGCACCATGGGATATAGAGTTCTCAAGCCTAGGAGCTCCCTGGAAAGAGCTCGCCGCAGCCCTACAACTCCCAGGAGGCATCGCGGCGCAAGGGGCCGCGGGTGGCTTCAGGGCGTAGGCAAGGAGCGCGGCTTTGCGCGCAAAGGCCTAAGGGAGCTGTAGTCTGGCTCCAGTCTCCGAGAGCTGAGCGGGTCTTTTCCGGGGGCCTGGGGGTGGGGCAGTCACTGGAGTCGGGGGAACTTACATAGAATCTAGCCTGGTAGGCGCTTCTGGATTTGGCCCCTTAACGCGATCGCTGACAAGATGTTTTGGGCCTGGAGAGCTGAAGAACTCAGGGCGACTTGTCCCTCCAGCCTGCTGGCTCCGCCCATGCCTCAGTTTCTCCCTCAACGGCATGCGTGCCTTCTGGGTGAGTCAGGACCAATGCCAGGGCGGAGGCGGATGGTGGTTAGCCTAATTACGGCTTTTATTGTTACGATTATTATGCCACCTTTACACAGTAGTCACTGCTTTATTACCAGGCTGGCACCCTCCGGGGGCTGGTTTTAGCCCCGAGACACCGCGGTAGCCCCGACACGAGGCCGGAATCCATAAACCAGCCCTGCGCCCGCAGCGAATATTACGCCTCCCCTTTGTTTTGAAGCAGAACCAATCCGGGAGGACCGAGTTTGGTTTTAAAGCAGCCAGGGGTGTAGGAGGGGCCTGGCCCCTACTTGGGCGGGGCTGGGGCTCGGGTTACGTCAGCCGCTGTGAGGGCGAGGGAAGTTGCCTGGAATAGAAACTTGGCAAAGGGCCCAGGGGATTGCTGACTTTTGACTTTCTTGCCAAGCTGTCATCTCTCTTGCTCTTTAGGGCTCTTGCAGTCAGCAAAGAGTAAACACATTCAGTGACACAAACCAGTGTACAACACACTAGAAAGGCAGAGTGGAGAAGCAGTTGGTGTTGCTGAGCTGGGAGTCAGGACGCCAGAGTTCAGTTCCCAGCCTCGTGGCTGTCTCGTGACTCACCACTCACCCATTGTACGTCCACTTCCCCTCTCTTCACAAACAGCGAGATCCTCAAACACGGCCTAGAAATAAAACAACCCTTCCCTGCAGACCTCAGTTTTCCTTGGAAAACTAGCACCAGTGGCTTACCTCTGGTGATCCTTGCAGAGGTTCAGACCTGCTGGAGTCCATGGCTTCCCCCCAAGGACCACAAGGAGGAAGGCAGGTTACTGATCAGGTAGATGCTGTCCACATGGCATAACTCCCCAAACCGGTGAAAGCAGAAGGACCAAAATCTGCAAAAGGGCTTAGCAGACCCAACCAATTATGGGGCCTTCACTGGTTGAAAGCAGCTGTGACTTCTGTATTCTGTTCAGCTAAAGGAAAGTTATGTTGCAGACAGCCAGGGACACAACCCCACCAGGAAAACTGTTGTTTGGGGCTGAGTGAGACAGCTGAAGAAAGATGAGGGTTGGAAGCGAGAGCTAAGACTATTCCTCCAACATTATCATTGCCACCACCACCACCACTGGGCTCTCTTGATAACCAGGGTCTGCTGCAGTCACCTGATAACACTTGTGCTCTCGTCATCACAGATCTTTCAGCTGTCCCCCACACAGTTTCACTTCATTCTTTCCAATTCCCTTCTTTTAAGAGATGGGGTGGGATAGCCCATTCTGATATCCGATCTTATACAACCTGGCTTACCGCAGACAGGAGTGAAGGCTGGCAGAGGAGTAGGAGGAGCAGGGATGTCTGCCCAGGAGATCAGGGTCCTGGGAGATGGAAGGTGATTTGTGTGTTTAGTTTCCTGGAGGGGTTGCTTATGAGGTGCTTATGAGGTGGTTGCCTGTGGGGTAAATAATGGATGTACACACGCAGACTTTTTTCCTGGTACATAATTAGTACATACATAATTCATTCTTTATGTATAGTATCTTTACATACATTTTAAAGTCAGATTTAGCAATATTTTTCTTTATATTTTCTTGGTTTTGTGTCATGTCTAGGCCAACCCCACTCCTAAATTATGAATTATTCTCCAGTATTTTCTTCTAGGAGTTTTGAGGTTTATTTCTATGTTTATATGTTTAATTGATTTGGAATGTATCTTTATGTAGAATGTGTAATGGGAACTAATTTTTTTTCCCCTCCTAAATGCATAGGGAGTTGTTTCAAATTATTTGCTTTTAAGAGTCAGCCTCATCATTGCTAAGACCTATATATATATATATATATATATATATATATATAGATAGATAGATACATTAATCTGTTTCTTGACTCTCTTCGGTTTTGTTTATTCCTAAGCCAATACCACAGTATTTTAATCATTATGCTTTTTATGGAGTGTTTTGATCGCTGGTCCCTGTTTCCTGAAACACACTTGTTCTTTTTGTCTCTATCACCTAACACTTGTCTATTTTTATTACTACTTCCCTGGATATTGCCAACAAAGGTCCGTCTGGTCAAGGCTATGGTTTTTCCAGTGGTCATGTATGGATGTGAGAGTTGGACTATGAAGAAAGCTGAGCACCGAAGAACTGATGCTTTTGAACTGTGGTGTTGGAGAAGACTCCTGAGAGTCCCTTGGACTGCAAGGAGATACAACCAGTCCATTCTAAAGATCAGCCCTGGGTGTTCTTTGGAGGGAATGATGCTAAAGCTGAAGCTCCAGTACTTTGGCCACCTCATGCGAAGAGTTGACTCATTGGAAAAGACTCTGATGCTGGGAGGGATTGGGGGCAGGAGGAGAAGGGGACGACAGAGGATGAGATGGCTGTATGGCATCACCAACTCGATGGATGTGGGTTTGAGTAAACTCCAGGAGTTGGTGATGGACAGGGAGGTCTGGCAATTCATGGGGTCACAAAGAGTCGGACACGACTGAGCGACTGAACTGAACTGAACTGGCTACTCCTCAGTCTCCTCTGTAGACCCTTTTTCTTTCTGCTCATCCTCAAACATTAGTGTCTTCAGGATCCTTGCTCATTTTCATTGTATACAACCTTCCTGGGTGATTATCCACTCCCATGCTGATGACTTTCAAATACCTATTTCTGCTCCTCATGGTGTCCCTAAATTATCTCTTCACTGTCCAATGGAACAGCAAACTCAACCCATCAAAAATGGAACTCATCTTTAATCCTTACCCATTCCCAATAAAACTGGCCTTCCTCTGGTGTTCCCTCCTTCATTGAATGGCACAACTGGCCATAGAGTTGCTGAAGTAAAAAGTCTGCTTTTTTTTTTTGCTTATCTTCTGGACAGTCTCTCACTCTTCCTCCTCTTCCTGGGATCAACCACCTTACTCACTGGACTTCTAAATATATATAGGGTTCACCCAGTTCTCTCCACCCCACTGTGACTACCCTAGTTCAGGCCTCTCTCATCGTGTCCTTGGGTAATTCCAATTGCTAGCTCTGACTAGTATCTGTGCCTCCTCCTTTGTCCTCTCTGTAATCTAATCTCCATACTGCAGCCAGTGTAGAGGTTAAATTTTTTAGTGTAAAATGTAAATATAACCATGTCACTCTCCTACTTAAACCTTTCAGACGTTCCTCCATCCCCTTACAGGAACAAGTTCAAACTTTTTAATTTGGCTTAGAAAGCCTTCCTTACTATGATTTGGCTTCTGTTTGTCTGCTGCTGCTGCTGCTAAGTCAGTTCAGTCGTGTCCGACTCTGTGCGACCCCACAGACAGCAGCCCACCAGGCTCCCCCATCCCTGGGATTCTCCAGGCAAGAACACTGGAGTGGGTTGCCATTTCTTTCTCCAATGCATGAAAGTGAAAAGTGAAAGTGAAGTCGCTCAGTCGTGTCCGACTCTTCCTGACCCCATGGACTGCAGCCTACCAGGCTCCTCTGTCCATGGGATTTTCCAGGCAAGAGTACTCTACCACAGCTTTAATACTTCATAAGCTGAACTCTTTTTATTTCTTGAATTGAGAATGCTCTTGTATCTCAAGGTCTTGTTAAAAACAAAATTTAACTGAAGATTTGAAGATCTAATTGGCTTTATTTAACAATTCATGAATCAGGAAGTATCTCATCGAGTAAATACAAAGGCACTCTGAGGTGCTGTACAAGATGCAAGACTTTTATAGAAATGGAGGCAGGATAATGAGGTTATTAGCAAAAGAAAGGGGAATTCCATTTAGGGGGAATGTTGGGGGACTTATCTTGCAGATTACCTCACTAGCGCTGAAATGCCAGACTGGTTAGTTTAAAATTCCACTCCAGGAGAAGCTGAAACTCCTACTAGATTAGGAAATGAGTCTTGGTGGGATTTAGCAGAAGTGAATGCATTTGGGCCTTGTTTGTTTTTAACAGTCTCCAGGACCACCAGACCCTCCTCTTTACCTTTACTCATCTTAAAGATCAATTTCCTCTTGGACCACGCCTCACTCCCACTTCCTCTAGGTTATGCGCTCCTGTTCTCCGCGTTCACTGCCCTTCCACACCTTACTGTATAATTCATCACACTGCCTTGAATCTACAGGCACTGAACCCCTTGAGGACCCCTCCAGTCGCTGGCTTCTTCGCCGCAGACTCCAGCACCTAGGACAGGGCCTGACACGAAGTAGGTGCGTAGCGAATAGAGGACGCAGGAAAGAATGGATGCGAGCGAGTGGGTGTCCTCGGAAGGTAGCGCCAAGTAGTTGAGAACCCGCGGTTTCTCTGTGGGAGGAGGGCTCGACGGACTCGCCGAAGGGTATTAAGGAGGGCTGCGCTCCTTAACAGTGCACTCGATTCCTCACCCAGCGAAGCCTCTACCGCACAGACACGGCGCCCCTCCCACTTCCGGGCCAGCAGAACAGGAAGTGGAGGCGCGGGCTTCCCATGAAGCAGCGCGGGGCGCCTATTCAAACCGAATGGAGAACGGGGAGGAGGTAGTGATGGCGGCCCCGGAGCCGGAAGTGCAGTCCCCGGCCGCAGTCCCTGGTAAGATATGGAGTCCGGAGCTCGAGGAGTTTGTTTCCTCCCTGCCACGGCTCCCTCCAGTCATTTAGCCCGTAGTCGTTTCACTAGCCCGTGTTCCTTGTCCCCATTTCCCGTCGTCCCTCCCAGCTCTGACTTGGCCCCTTTGACTCCATCGCCCCCGCGGCCCTGAATTCCATTGGTTCACTCTCCTTTTCGCGGCGTGTTCTGGGCTCTGCTTGACACCGCTTTCTCTCAACTCATTTTCCCATATCAGGGCCTCTGCTTTCTGAGCAGATCTCCAGTCTCTGTCTCAGAAATTCCCGCCACCTGGCCCCCCCAAATCCTGCAGTCTCTTAGACAACTGGGATCTGGAACCTGCGAGCGGCCTCCCAGAGGGGAGTTTGCGGAGGGAATCCGCCTGTGTAGGCGTGTGGCCTCAGCTGTGGTGGCTGATGTCCCCACAAGGGATGGAAAGACTGACTCTGGCCTCTTCACTTTTTCTCATCCAAGTTCTAATCAGGCCGGACCCTGTTTAGCTTTGGAGAACAGAGGAGATCGGGCTTCAGGGTGGTATGTCCATAGATCTTTTAAGTTTTTCGTTTTTCTCTCTTGTCCCTCTGTGCACCTAGTAGATTTGGAGTGGTGTGAGAAGTCGGAGGAAACCCAGGACCCCCAGATAGAACTACTTGAGACCACCTCCACCCAGGAACCTTCCAACCCTTTGGAGCCCTTTCGTCCCAGAGACTGCATGGTGCCAGTGGTGTTTCCTGGGCCTGTGAGCCAGGAAGGCTGCTGTCGCTTTACTTGTGAACTTCTAAAACATATCATGTACCAACGCCAGCAACTACCTCTGCCCTACGAACAGCTTAAGCACTTCTACCGAAAACCTTTTCCCCAGGTAGGCACAAGCTTTGGGAGAAAATTGGTGAGTGAACTTTGTGGCTATTAGATGGTGGCAGGTAGAAAGGGTGGTCAAAGGAACCTTCACGCATGTCAGCATAAGCAGCTGTAAACGATGGTTCAGCCCTACGGCTTCAGTCCTTTCCCACTCTAGTCTGGATATTCAAAGCCTTGCTTTTTCTCTTGTTTTCTTTTTCTGAAACTCCTATTGTGTGTTACATTTGGACTTTATGAACTGATCCTCTAATTTTAGTGTATTTTCTCTCCAAATCCTCATTTCTTTGTTTCTGTTATATTTTCTTCCTTGAGTTTATGTTCTTAAACTTAATTTTTTGGCAGTCGCAGTCTTAAGAACTTTTTCTTAAAATTTTTATTTTTTAAATTTATTTTGACTGTGCTGGGTCTTAGTTGCAACCTGCAAGCAAGATCTAGTTCTATCCCTGAACAGGGATGGAACCCAGGCCCCTGCATTGGGAGTTCACAGTCTTACCCACTGGACCACCAGGGAAGTCCCACATGTTCCTTTTTAGTTATATCCTGTTTCCTGTCTGTATGAACTTCCCTTGTGGGTATTAATTACTGTGTTTTTGAAGTTTCCCTCTGTCTCTTGCACTGTCTCTGTTTCTTCCAGATTCCTTTCCTATTTATTTGTTTTGGTCTCTTTCACAGTTGAGGCTTTTATTTGGTGTCTGAATATTTAAGAATAAGTCATTGAAAGTTCTGTGTGCGAGGCTGGCCCTGTGAGCTAGCTGATAGACTTAAAGGACATTGGGTGGGAACAAAGTGGTAATGATAACGGGAAAGAGGATTATTTGCTCTAATAAAGGTGATTTTGGAGTTATCTTTCAGTTAAACATGGTAAACTGAACACGTTTATTTCTGCTTCTATCTGATAGACTACTCAATGAGAGAAGAAGGAAGGAAGGAAAGAGAAAGAACACTTCCAAAGCATTGTGTTTGGGTGGGGGAAACTTGCAGGCCATCGAAGGGTACTGGGCTTCCCAGGTGGCACTAGTGGTAAAGAATCTGCCTGCCAATGCAGGAGACATGAGAGATGCAGCTTTGAACCCTGAGTTGGGAAGATCCCCTGGAGTGAATGGCAACCCACTCTAGTATTCTTGCCTGGAGCATCCCATGGACAAAGGAGCCTGGCAGGCCACAGTCCGTAGGGTCACAAAGAGTTGGACATGACTGAAGTGACTTAGCACGCATGCACACTTAGGGCCCTTGCACAGGTGTTCACTCAGTCCCCATGTGTTCACTTTTGTGTTCTGTGGTGCTTAAGTGAACAACTCCTGGGCCTTTTACGGACTTCTTCAGTGTGGTTTTGCTTCTCAGGGGAGTCCCCTCTGACAGCACTTGGTATTCAGCTCTCTTGAGTGCTTCCTACTTTCTCTCTTCCAAAAATTTGTTGTCGTCTTTAGCCACTGTCATCTATTTTTTAGTTATTTTTGCCACTGGGAGTCCTCTTTCTCTCCCCTCCCTTCCTGCTTCCCTCCCCTCTTTCTTCCTCCCTCCCACCCACTCTTTCATTTCCTTCCTACCTTCCATCAGTTTGCCATGTTTGTTTGTTTAATTTGTTGAAGGATAATTGTTTTACAGAACTTTGCTGTTTTCTCTCAAGTCTCAACATGAATGCCATGTTTAACTGGAGGATGAATTCCAGAATTTATTAGACCAAATAATCCTTGGTGGGTTTTTTTTTGGCTGAATAATTGCCAAGCACAGGCTCTCTAGTTGCCCCGTGGCATATGGGAATCTTAGTTTCCTAAGCAGAAATCAAGCTCTCCTCCTGTGTGTTGGAATGTGGATTCTTAACTACTGGACCACCAGGAAAGTCCCCAGTCCTCAGTCTTGTCATTATTTTCAGCACAGCAAAAGCTTACTACCTGCCATGCCACCACATGAGTATTTTAGTATTTTAGTTGCTAATTTCTGGATGCCCTCCTGGTTCAGTACACTGTCTTTGCTATTCTGAGTGAGGAAGAATCATAATTTTGTACAAAGAATCTATTTTCCTTTTTGGTACATTTCCCTGTGATAAAACCCAGGGTCTTGAGTGTGGCGGTTCACTGAACTGGAGCTCCAGTCCCGTAAGTCTGCTCTGTTCTAGCAGGGTTCTTCAAAGGGCGTTAGCTTTCGTCTACCTCGCAGACCTTCTCTGTCTCCATTCTTTGTCCTCACAGGCAGAGGACGTGGTGAAGAAGAAACCTCGGGCCACTGCTGAGGTGAGCGGCAGGAAATGCCAGCAAACCCTGGCAGAACTGGAGAGTGTCCTCAGCCACCTGGAGGGACTCTTTGCCCGGACACTAGTCCCTCGAGTGCTGATCCTCCTTGGGGGCAATGCCCTCAGCCCCAAGGAGTTCTACGAGCTTGACTTGTCCCGATTAGCCCCCAACAGCATGGACCCGAGCCTGAGCACAGCAGCCTGTTTGCGCCGCCTCTTCCGAGCCATTTTCCTGGCCGATGCCTTCAGTGAGCTGCAGGTCCCTCCACTCATGGGCACCATCGTCATGGCACAGGGTCACCGCGACTGTGGAGAAGATTGGTTTCGACCCAAGCTCAACTACAGAGTGCCCAGCCGGGGCCACAAGCTGACTGTGACCTTGTCCTGTGGCCGACCTACCATCCCAGCTGCAACCTGGGAGGATTACATTTGGTTCCAGGCACCAGTGACACTGAAAGGCTTCCACGAATGAATGGGAATGCTCATTGTGAACACAGTGGCTAAATTATCTTTCCCCTGGTGGCACCACATCACCCATCTCCTGCTTGGACCTAGTTAATTCCTGGTGAGAGGAAGGGTCTGTCCTTCTGGCTGCCTGCCCCCCTTAGACTTTCTGGTGGACTGATGGTTGGCTGGGGTTGTAATAATCGTCATTGAACAAGCATCTCTTTGAATCACAGGCTGATTTTCCCAGAGGGTGCTGGGTCAGGTGTTTCTTTTGGGGGCTGGAAAGCAAACATGGGCCCACAGACAGGCTCCCTCCCCTCCCCACCCACCCCCGGAGGGGGTCGGGCAGGGAGGTGACCCTTTTTAGCTTTTGCTGTGGCTTTTCAGAATTTTTAACAGGGACATAATGTGGGTGTGACTCATAGACTTAAATATATTATAAAATGAACGGATTCATATTAAATTTTCCTGAAACATTTTTGGCTTGAAGAGGCTTAAGGCTAGAGTAATCTCCCTTGGTCTCTTAGGCTTCAGCCTTCCATGATTTCTTTGTTTTCTAATAGTTCTTTCTCTTCATTATTCCTGGGCCAATATGGGAAGTTAAATGACTTGGCCAAGGTTCTTTAACAGTTGGATAGCAGAGTTGGGACTAAGAATCCTCTTCAGCTAACTTCTAGCCCGATGTTCTTTGCTTGCCACATGTTGGGTTCTGTGACCCTTAGAGTATGTGTACCCAAAGCAGAGGTCACACAGTGTGAGGGACCTGAGAAAAGAAAACCAAGAGAGTCTCTGCAGAGCCTGATTGAACCATAGGCTAAGACACCGGGTCTGCCCTGTAGAGTCACTTCCGTGAGGCCACATGTCCCTTCTGGAATGCGCCCTGCCATCTCCACTGCAGTTGCATGGCAGCTGCTGGCAGTTACAGTTGGCAGTATTGTCCTTGTGCCATCCCTGCCCTCCTGCCTGTGGCCATTCCTCCTCGGCAGCATCTGTGGGTTGGCCATCCTGATCCTTACTGTTATCCTCTCCAGCTTGGTGCTGTCCTGACCACTGAGCACTGATGCTCTTTGTCCCTGAGAACATCTGCTTATTTCTTGGAAGCAAGTTGAACACAGAATCCTCACGCTGCTGGTGTCGGGGATAGGTGTGTGGTGTGTGTGTGTGTGTATGCGTACAATATATACTATTTTGTATATTTTAAGAAAACATGGAAAATAGTTTATATTTTATGGTAGGTTTTAAGCACTTTACATACATTATCTAATAACCTTACAGATTTCATATTATTGTCTCTGTCTTATAGATGAGGCTTGGGGAGACTGAATAACTTGCATAAGTGTTGAAACCTGGATTCAGACCCAGTCCAGCTGACTCCAGAGGCTGAGTGCTTTACACTGTACTGTACATTCTGTGTGATTTTACTCTGAGATGATTAAACAGAGTTTGCCGTGCTGAATTTGGTAGCATTGGAAAGCTGTGGGACTTCATCTCTGGCTTCAGATTGTGTTTCCTGACGTGGAACCTGCCACTTCCTGGTGCTAAGTAAATATAGAATCAATGCAAACAAAAGGTTTGAGTTCTTTTCTGTGCTGTGTCCACCTGAAGCATACTCCGCCAGCTTGGACTCTCCACTGTTTTTGTGTCTGATAGTACCTTACAGAAGAGGAATAGGGCCATATCTCTCACTTGGAAAGGGACAGGCTGAGGGGTCGACTTAAAGGGAGGGAGAATTTTGAAGAAGGGAGTTACAAACTTTTGAGGTAGAAGACATTAAGGCAAGTCTGATCCCTCAAGTCCTGGTTTAAAAAACTGTCACAAATAATGTCTAGACAATCAAAACAAAGTTAATTATCCAGGTAATTTAGACACTTCTTGGCTTGGCATTGGAGCCCAGGTCATTCTGATTTCATGAATCTGCTCCAAAGGAATCCAGAAATTAAAAGATCAGTTAATAATTTTATCAACAAATATCATCTCCTCTGACAACAAGCCTGCTGAGGCACCTGTTTATGTCTTTTAACCTTGGCTGGGCACTCCAGCGATGCATGTGAAGAAATGGTATCTAGCCCAGGGAGTGAAGAGCCCCAGCTTCAGTGGTTCTGGCCTTTCATCTGTTGTTACCATTTGAACCTAAAAGCAGTAGGTGTGGGGCCTGAGGTAGGTAAATGTAGGTGGTAGGGAACATGTAGCTGTTGATGTTGTAAATGAAAATGTTGATGGGGAAGTGTAGTCCATAAACTCACACATTTTGTAACCCTCTTTGCACCTTCCTTTCCCAGGGTGTGGCCCTATATGGTGCCCCATTGCCTGGCCAGCCCCTCCCTACCCCCACACACTGGAGTCCTAACCATTGGACCTCTGGGGCATCCCCACACCCTCTTCTAGGTCTTTGCTTGCCACTTAGCTGAAACAGTCCTATGAAAGGGAAAAGTCAAGAGCTATCTGTGAAGACTGAAGACAGTGGAATAGATGGACCCCACTCTGTAAGACCTGGTTCGGGAGGGATTGATTGTCTTGGGAATCTTAGAACCAGGAAGATCTGAAATTCTTTTCTTAGGAAATTCTGAGGCCAAGAAAGGACAGGAATGAAGTGAAATAATATAGCTAGTCTTACTGTTGTTTTTCTTCCCAAGCCCCCATTGCGTATGTTATACAATGAGGACTCAATAAATATCGACTGTGTGGAGGGGTTTTAGAGGAAGCAAAATAGCCCTGGAATTGGGCCAAATTGGGACCTCCAACCTACCACTGTATCCTGCTTATTCTGGGGTAAAACCATGCTGTTGCCGTGACAACTGAACACCTCCCATCACCCAGCGGGGGAAGGAAGCAGGAGGGAGCGTGTGTACGCCCAGGCTTTTCGGAAGCGCTCGGTGGCAAGAAGGGCTGGCTGGCGGGCAGCCCCAGAAGGCTAGCCTGCAGGTCAGGTGGGTGAAATCCTGCTTCCGGGAGGGTGGAGGGGCGGAGCTTTGGGTCTCCATGGACACGGTTTCTCCTAGCAACCCGGCGGGCGTTGAGCAGAGCCGCGGACGCGATGGACGCGGAAAGCCTCCTGCTGTCACTGGAGCTGGCGTCTGGCAGTGGGCAGGGCCTTAGCCCAGACCGTCGGGCCGCGCTGCTCACTTCTCTCATGCTGGTTAAACGCGACTACCGCTTCGATCGGGTCCTTTTCTGGGGCCGCATCCTCGGCCTCGTCGCCGATTACTACATCGCTCAGGGCGTGAGCGAGGATCAGCTCGCACCGCGCAAGACCCTGTACAGGTGGAGAGGGCGCCCAGGCTGGCCAAGGCTGCAGGGGGATACTGAGGGGAGGGCTACCGGGCCGAGAAGGGGTGAGTGGGAGGTAGGACCCAAAGGGGCGGGTTCCAGAAAGCGAGGGGGTGAGATCTGAGAGAGCAGCCCCGGGAGGACACATGGGGAGGGGCGCCAAAGAAACTTAGAGGCTGACGGTTTAATAATGGAAGCAGGGCAAGAACGGAGGAGGGGCAAGAGGAAAGCTTCCGGAGAGTGAAAACCCGGAGGAGAAGCCCTGTGGTGGACCTGGCTTTCCAAAGAGAAACGTTTGGAGAAGGGTCCAAACTAAAGTTTGGCTTTAGTTTGGAGAAGGGTCAGAAGCCTTGAGGGGTAGCGGGGAGCTCTTCGGAAATGGGTCTTGAAGCATTTGGGGTGGAGGTGTTGGCTCATGGGAGGCACTCCAGGAAGTAGTGAACGAATGTGGAATTGAAGGAAAGGGATTTAGAACTGAGGAACTTTTCCTGTACACTCCGTTTAGGACCATCCACCCTCCTTTTGACTACCCCGTTGATGGGGAGCTCCCCATCTTACAAGGATTCTGTTCAGGCTGAAGAAAGTTGGAGACTTCATTTATCTATCCATGCAGCAATCCAACACTGACTGAATGTTTTCCGTGCTAGACCTGGGGTTAAAAAGATGGCTAAGACTCTCCCTATCTCCAGTTCATTCACACCCAGCAATTACAGCAAAGCATCTGAAAACTAAGACAGAGGTGTACACGAAGGGGAGGCAGGGTGCAACATTCTCCTGGAGGGCATCTTTTTTTTTTTTTTTTTGCCTTCAAGATCTCAGCTTTAAGATCTTATTTATTCCTTTTGCATTTTTTGTAAATTATTTATTTTAATTGGAGGCTTATTACAATATTGTAGTGGTTTTGCCATACATTCACATGAATCAGCCATGGGTGTACATGTGTCCCCCATTCTGAACCCCCCCCCCACCTCCCTCCCCATTCCATCCCTTCGGGTTGTCCCAGTGCATCAGCCCTGAGCGCCCTGTCTAAGGCATCGAACCTGGACTGGCGATCTGTTTCACATAGGGTAGTATACATATTTCAATGCTACTCGGAGAGCAATTTTTAATAAGATTACTGAGATCTGAGAGATGACCTGGAGTTCTCCAGGAAGGAGTTGGGCAAAGGCATGCCAATCAGAGGCATGCCTTGCTGGCTGGAGCTCGCTTGGGATGTTTGGGAGAACAGAGGGTAGGCAACCAGGACAGTGGCAGCCTAGGGTGTTAATGCTAAACTTGATGGAGAGGCCAGGAGATTTGAACTTTGTCCATAGGCTATGCAGAGCCACTGAAGGCCTTCAATGAAGAGTCTGCTTGGACCTGAGTGGGCAGAAGGGTCTGGAAATGGGCGAGCATTTGGATATCTGTTGCAGACTGAAAGGAGGAAGGAATGGAGCGGTGGGCTTGGAAAGATTTCAGTGGTAGAAGTGGCAGGACTTGTGACTAAATGGGGAAAGGTGAAGAGGTCAAGGTTGACCCTTCCTTCTAGCTTAGGTAGCTGGGTAAGGGCTGGTGCCACTCACTGGGAAAGAATTCAGGAGGTACTAGGGGAGGCCCAGCGAGTTTGCTGTCAGGTCCCATGGGGCAGAGTGGTAAGGAAGCATATTAAAGTACAGATCTGCAGTCCAAAAGAAAAATTTGGACTGAAGATAGAGATTTGAATCTCACTGTATTCCAATAAGTTTTTATTTCTCCAGCACCTAGTATGTGCTAGGCATTGATCTAGACATGGGGAATTCAGTGCTAAAGTCCTTGTCTTCATGGAGTTTACATTTTAGTGTGTGTGTTGGGGGTGGGAGGGAAGACAGACAATAAACACACACACATATACTGCATACGCTTAGCATTGGTGCTAATTGCTAAGGGAGACACGGAATACAGGATCAGGTACTATTATAAAAAGGGTGATCTGGGATGGCCTCTCTCAGGAGGTAACATTTGAGAAGAGACCTGAGGCAACTGAGTGAGCTGTGTTTATCTGAGGGAAAAGCATTCCAGCAAGTGCAAAGGTCCCGAGGCAGGTGTGTGCTTAGCGTACCTGTGGGATCCTGTAGAGGCTGGTGTGGCTAGAGAGGAGTGAGTGAGGGGCCACTGCACAGCATGAGGTCGGCGAGGCTGAGACAGTTGTGCAGGGCCCTGTGAGTGCTTGGCTCAGTGGGAAGTCAGTGGGAGAGTCTGCAGAGTCACAGTCCGGCTTAGGTTTTCCCAGTTGGGTGGGGAACAGACTGAAGCGGGAGCAGGTACGGACATGGGGAGACCATTTAGGAAGCTGCTGTGATATTAGGTGAGAGTAGGTGGTGGCTTGGATGAGGGTGGAAGTAGTGGAGGTGGTGAGAGGTGACTGGATTTGGGGTATCCACTTGGGAGCAGCTGGGATTCTGGGAGTCAGGTAGGTGAGACTGGAGACAAAAGAGGGGTGAGAATAGATCCTCGGAAACACTTAAGGCTGGAGAAGGGGAAGGGGAGGTGTCAAAGGAAGCAGACATGGAAATGCACGTGTTGGCTTGTAGGTCCCATGGCTGGCCTTCTTCAGAGCAGCTTCTTGCGGTGCCAGGGAATCCTGGTGCAGTGGTCAGAGTGAAAGCGGGGTGAGGAGGAAGGGCTCTGGCAGGGCAAAATGTTCTTGAGTATGGTCCAGAGTTGGGGAAGAGGAGGGAGGGGCAGGAAAGGGGCATTTCCCAGAGGGGCATGGATTTGAGGACTGTTAAAGCGGGGGCATCTTCATGTTGTGAAGGAGCCAGTGGAGAGTGAAGAGGGCACACAGAGCAGGCTGGGGATGTGGGTGCTGGGCGGATGAGGGAGGAGCAGGCAGACACCCCTCCCGGCAGGGTGTGAGAAAGAAGTGACTGGGCTGGCGATGCCCCTGAAGCTCTCAGAGGAGGAGAGCTCCTAGAGCCTGGGCCGGGAGAAGCGTGGGGGAGATGGCTGTGTGTCAGCTCAGCAGGCAGGCTGAGCATGGATGTGGGCCCTCTGGAGCAGAGGGATCTGAAATTAAGGCAGTTCAGCTTCCAGAAACTCATCTGCAGTCTCATAATCCAGATATGTAGGAAGACACTCTTGGAATCTTGGCAGACTGAAGCTTTTAAGAAATTAAGTTGTATGTCATCACATATGGGGTGGGGTACACCACAGGCTCTTGTGGCTTCTAAGGGGGAAAGGTGTGACTCCCACCAGCCTTTCTTGGGCCTCAGCCCTTTGGGAGAAGGGGCAGAGACAGGAAGCTGGAATGAGGGGAGTTAGAATTGGGGTCATGCGGATGTTGTTGGCAGCCTGAACTGCATGGAGTGGAGCCTCCTGCCTCCCGCCACAAAGGAGATGGAGATACAGACATCTGTGGTGAAGGGTCGCTTCATGGGGGACCCCTCCCATGAGTATGAACACACTGAGCTGCAGAAGGTGAACGATGGCGAGAAGGTCTTTGAGGAAGAAGTAGTGGTGAGTGAAGACGAGAGGAGGAGGGCCTGAACACAAGGGGCTGGGCTGGTGGACACTGGTGGCAGCAAGCACGGTCATCATCACAGCCACTGGGGCCACGGGCCCTGGGCCTCCGTGCCAGCCCCCTCGCTCCAACCTGGTGCCCTGGGACGCTGGTGCATTGCCTCCAGGGAGTGGAGAGGAGGAAACCTCTGTTAAGTCACCTGCCCAGGGTGACATCACTCCTGAATGTTGACAGGGTGGCAAGGGGATGGGCAGCTCTCGGGAGAGCTGGGTTATAGGGCCAGGGCTAGGAAGAAGCAGTCTGTGCATTGCTCTGGGGTCAGGGGATGTGCACAGGTGCTTATATTTTTGTATAGATTTGTATTTTACTAGATAACACATTCAGGCTTCCCAGGTGGCACTAGTGGTAAAGAACATGCCTGCCAATGCAGGAGACATAAGAGACACAGGTTTGATCCCTGGGTTGGGAAGATCCCCTGGAGAAGGGCATGGTAACCCACTCCACTATTTCTGCCTTGGAAATCCCATGGACAGAGGAGCCTGGCGGGCTATAGTTGACAGGGTTGCAAAGAGTCGACACAACTGAAGAGACTTAGCACACACACACACACACACAGATAATACATTCACTTGAAACTGTTAGCAGTGATTACTTTTAGGAGATGGGATTATGAGTGGTTTTAATTTTCTTAGGTATATTATAAAATATCTCCATATTACCCAGATATTCTACAGTAAGCACGACAGCTTTTATATTTTAAAACAGCAAAATAAGCAACATTAAAATATGGGATTGCATGGTTGGAAAATAACCCAATTTCTGAAAATAGACAAACCTGTGATTCAAAATCCAACCTTTGCCCTTGAACCTGGGTGAGGCCAAATGTCTGGGTCTAGGTCTGTGATGCTTCAGCTACAAACCCCTGTCTGCCGGACAACCTCTACATCCTCTGTTTTCTCTTCTGTAGAACTGAGACTTGTACAAGTGAGGTGCCATTTTTTTTTTTGGCCTTGCCACGAGGGTTGCAGGATCTTAGTTCCCTAACCAGGGATTGAACCCACGTCCCCTGCATTGGAAGCACAGGATCTTAACCACTAGACTGCCAGGGAATTCCCAAGGTGATGTATTTAAAGCACCTGGCCTAGACACTTATTAGTTTCCATCTCCTTTGTAAACAATTCCAATCAGCAGCCCAGGGGAAATACGTGGCTGAATGGCTCTGGGGTCTCCCAGTGACCCTTTCCCTGTCAAGTGCTGTTTTCTTCCAAACATCTCTATGCAGTCCTTTTGTTTGGGTTGGGGTTGCCCTTGATATTGATTCTAACCAAATTTCATCTGTGTAAACACGTTACAGTATGGAGTGATGTTTGAGAAATGATGTTAAGTCAAAGAGCAGGACAAGAAACTATATAAACTGTAACTCTAATTTTCCTTTGAATATAGGCATAGGAAAAAAAGAATAGAAGGGATTATACCAATGTTATCAGCGATTACCTTCAGGAGGTAGGATTATGAATGGCTTTAATTTTCTTAGGTATATTATAAAATACTTCTATATCACCCAGATATTCTACAGTCAGCATGATAGCTTTTATATTTTAAAAAGGCAAAATGAGCAACATTAAAATATGATGACGTTTCTGGACCGGTATATAAAACACTGTTAATGGTGTCTGCTCCCAGTGAGAGCGACTGGGGGACCAGGAATGAGATGAGACGCTGCTTTTTATTATTTTTTTAAAAAAGTTTTAAATATCGTACTTACCAGCGGTATGTATTACCAACTTAAGAAAGGACAGGAGGGAGGGAATGTAGGCAAGAAATTCACTCATGGTGAATTTCCATGCACCTGGCATCTCTGCATGATGACCCAGGTCAGATGAACATCCAGAGGGCGCCTGCACCAGGCGTGACTGACTGGGCACAGCACCCCAGCGGGATACCTTGTCTCCTGTCTCCTCAGGTCCAGATCAAGGAAGAGATGCGCTTGGTGTCCATTATTGACCAGATCGACAAGGCTGTGGCTGTCATCCCCAGAGGCGCCCTCTTTAAGACCCCTTTTGGACCTATCAATGTCAATCGGACCTTTGAAGGTAAGTTCTCTTCCTGAGCGCAGTCAGATACACGTCTGGGAGTCCAGGGGAACCTACCTGTTTTCTCAGAGAAGGAATAACTGTTGCCACATCACTTGGGAGGACCTGCCGAATGGCATTACTGGACCCTGACTTTTATGCCTGAGTTGAGAGAGCGTCTGGCCATCTGAGTTCAGGGCTGTGTGCAGGGCTGGGCTCCCCACCTTTCCTCACGCTGCTCCTCCGTAGTCTGTTCTCGTTGCAGGGGCTGAGCCAAGTTCTGGCTGAGAAAATGCTGGTCCCTTGCCGCCCTTCAGTTCCCCATCAGTAGCTGACTGAACCCTTTGCAAGCCCCTCCATGTGGTCGCCAATCAGAGAGGAAGGGGATTGTGGGGCTTGGGGATGACCATCCCTTCCTACCTGCCGCCCCTTTGTAGGACTGTCCTTGTCCGAAGCCAAGAAGCTGAGTTCTTACTTCCACTTCAGGGAGCCTGTTGAGCTGAAGAACAAGACCTTGCTGGAGAAGGCTGAGCTCGACCCATCCCTAGACTTCATGGACTCTCTGGAGCATGACATCCCCAAAGGTAACAGCCTGTTACTTGGAGGACACTGGATCCACCCCCAGGTCAGAACAGTGGGCCATGCCACCTGCCAATTCCCTCTTAAGAGTGGGACCCATGGCCTGGGTGGGAACTGGGAGTTCAACATGGGGGCTTGAGTAGGAGGCTCCTCCAGGGCCCAGTACAGGGCTCAGCTTCAAATGTTTGCAGACAAAAGGATTGTCTTCCAGGTGCTTCCACAGACAGGAAGTCTCTCTTGATTTTCATCTCAACCTTGAATGAAGGCAAGTTGGGAATTTCCCCCCACCAAAACATCCCTGAAAATAGTAGCCGTATATACATCTTCACGGTTGGTTTTCGGGGTTAGATCCAGTGCTTGGCACACAGCTGGTGCTCAGGGAGTAGGTGCCAACTGACCTGTAGAGGACCACCTGCTAAGGAAATGAGTTCTGTACGTCTGTCTCCTGCTAAGTGTGCTTTTAAATCATAAAACATACAACTTCAGAGGCCTTCTTGTGCTTCAGGGCCCACCTGGCCCAGGCACACAGCCACAGCTGGTGGGGGTCAGAGACCCCGGTTCCTCCCTGGGCTCCCCCAGTAGAGATGAGCACATCCTCGGAAGATGCTCTTGCTGGGCTCTGCATCCCAGGACAGGTGCCAGGCTCTGGGCATTCAGGGGCCACACCCGAGGCGCTGCCTCAGCAGCCCTGCTTTTTTCCCCATGCCTGGTGTTCTGAGAGCTGGAGGGATCTGTTGCTGATGATGGCAAAGACAATGATTCTAGGAACTACTCATAAGGTAACGACACTGCTTACTGTGTGCCAGGCGCTGTACCCAGTCTTTCCCGTGCCTCTTTTTTTTTCCTTAGTTCATTTTAATCTTCACAGCGATCTGTGAGTTAGATACTATTATATCATTATCCCCATTTTACAGATGAAAAAACCAGAGGCTCAGAGAGTTAAATCCAAGGACACAGTATGTGTTAAAGCATTAGACTCCAAGGCTCTGGCCTTAACTGTGGTGTCAAGTAGATGGTGTTTTCAGTGGACAATGGGAATTGCAGGACAGTAGTCACCCCCATCACTAGGGGGAAACATTTCTGAGGATGAGCAACCCAACTGGGCTGGAACTCAGGGTAGAGGTGGGGCGGCAGGAGTCATTACACGCAAGGGCTCCGGAGCCAGAAAGCCTGAGTTGGAATCCTGTATCTGCTGTGTACTACTTGGCCACCTCAGACAATTCCCTCAATCCCCTTGTACCTCAATTTCTAAAAGGGGAAAATTGATCTTTTCTGCCTCATTGGGTTGTTATGAAAATTAAATGAAATAACAACACATACACAAAACATTTATGATACTGCTTAAGACATCGAAGGCTTCCCTGGTGGCTCAGAGGGTAAAGCGTCTGCCTGCAATGCGGGAGACCTGGGTTCGATTCCTGGGTCAGGAAGATCCCCTGGAGAAGGAAACAGCAGTCCACTCCAGCACTCTGGCCTGGAAAATCCCGTGGATGGAGGAGCCGGATAGGCTACAGTCCATGGGGTCGCAAAGAGTCGCACACGACTGAGCGACTTCACTTAAGACATTAAGGACTCAAGTAAAAATCAATAAGTATTACTGATACTGTTTTCAGTAGCAAAAACGACTTAGAGGGGCGTTGGGCAGGCTAGGGAGGGCCTAAAGGGCCAAAGAGTAGGAGGGTTTAGTTGCTCAGCTGTGTCAGACTCTTTGTGATGCTATGGACTGTGGCCCACCAGGCTCCCCTGTCCGTGGGATTTCCCAGGCAAGGATACTGGAGTGGGTTACCATTTCCTTCTCCAGGGAATCTTCCTGACCCAGGGATCGAACTCACATCTGCATTGCAAGGAGATTCTTTACCACTGAGCCACGTGGGACCCTAGGAGTAGACCAAGGCAGTAGGCGCTGCTGGTGGCTTGTAGGCAGATCTGCGATAACAAGGCAGTGGCGGCATCAGTGGATGTGGAAGGCAAGCCAGGGCTCTGGAGGCCGTTTTGGGGCTACTGTAGTGCCCCGGGGGCTGGGCCATGGGTTACAGGTGGCTAAGGGCTGCCAGCAGAGTGGCTATGCTGGCCTCCACCACACGGGGGCACCAGAGTCAAGCCTCCCCGAGCATAGACTGGGGGTCCCGGACCTGGCAGGGAGATGGTTATAGAGGGTGAGAATTTCTTAACCATCAGACCCACTTTCCAGATTCCCATTACCTCCTCCAACTCTGTGCTCCCCACTTGACTAGGGGCTCGTGGGGACTGCACATCCCTGGTTGGTAAAGGGAGTTAGGAACACTGGTGGTGGGACCCAGTGCCAGGGCCTGCGTGGCCGACTGAGAAAAGTCCTCTTAGCACCCCTAATCTGGGGGCAGCAGCCCCTCCCCGATTTGGAGTATGGCTGGAAAGCTCTGCCCAGTGAGGACTTCTCAGCTGCGGCAGAAAGGAGCCCAGGGCCAGTGGATGAGGCTCTCCCTTCAGAGCGCTGGGTGACACAAGGGGGCCTCCTCCCCACCCCCCTGGAACCTAGACTTCTTGCACTAACAGTGGGTCTCAGGGCTGAGAGATCAACTGATGATTTGATGCCCCAATAGCGCCTTGTCCTTAGTGCTGGAGCCTTAGGAGTGAAGCACTCCCAGAGTCTCCTGTGTTGGAGGGCTGGAGGGGAGATATGCTCCTGGCCTGACTTTGGGAAACTCCACAGTTCTGGGCCTCCAGCTCCCCTTCTCCCAGAGCCACCACCAGAAAGCCTGCAGGAAGTCTGGCCGAGTTTTACTCAGGATGGTTTGGTGGGGCCTGCAGTATGGCGGAGGAAATGTGGCTGGCTGGGGGAGAGCAGCCCCTCTGACCCTGCTCCCAGACTCCCTGCAGTATCTGCCCCTGGAAGAGCAGAAGGAGCTGCTGGGAGGCTGCCCCCACCAAGCAGACAGTAGCCAGAATGGCTGGGTCACTAAGTGAAGCAAAGTCCCAACAGAGAGTTCCCTGGGGCACCAGGACTGGCGGGAAGTATGGGATCTGCCCAGGTAGGATCAGCTTCCTTTCTGGGTCTGAGGCAACTGTTGAGGGGAACCCTGTGTCACCTGTGAGCAGGAATGGGTCAGGCAGTCCATGGGACTCCTGCTCTCTGTGGCCACGTGGATTGGCCAGGTGCTCAGCAGCTGGTCCCTGGACCACCCTCGGCTGGAGAGAGGATGTAAGAATGTTGCCTGGAGCCACCTGTGGCCTTCCGAGCCGTCCCACTGTGCCGTGGGGTCTGTGGAGTTCTGTGGGAGTAGGGTTTGGCAGCAGAAGCATCCTTCTGGCAGACACAGGGCAACAGCCAGGAGTTCACTGAGCTTGGGCTGCTGCTAGGTGAGACACGGAGCCCTGTCAGGATGCCGGATTTCTGGGCAGTACTCTGCTGTTCAACGCTCCTTAACCTTCTATGCTGTCAGCACATAGTCACTGAGCAGCTAGTATGTCCCAGGGACCAGAGATGCTGCTGAGAACAAGGCACCATCTGTGCCTCACAGACGTTTGGGAAGATCAAATGAAACAGGATGGGAAGTGGCAATGTAAACAGCAGGTGCCGCATAGGTGTCCTAGGAAGCAGAGCACGCAGGTGGAGGGCAGAGCGCCTCTCTCTGGGCTGGAGCAGAGATCTCAGGGACTGCCGGCTACGAAGCAGCCAGGGTTCCAGCACAGTGCCCAGAGCAGGCAGCAGAGGGCAGCAAGGGGCCTGCCTGCCTGGAAAGCAGCTTTTAGTAAGTGATGGCTGGGAAGAGGTGGGGGACAGGGGAGACAGCACTGGAGAGGGTGGGCAATGCAGGGTCCGGGATCAGCCCTCTCTCAAGGGGGTATGCAGGTGGCACCTCCCTTCCAGTCTAGTGGAGGTTCAGGTGACAGGTGCTCGGCCTTCTGCACCAAGGGGCTTGGCTTTGCCTATCAGTAAGACTGGGAACTCTTCGGCGTGTCCCCGCCCCCACCCCCTCCCATGTGCTGTGGCCCTGGTGTCGGGGAGTGGTTGCTCTGAAAAGGGGCCTGTGGCCATTTTTGTGTGTGTGAGACAAGTTGTGCGGTGCTGGTCTGAGTGGATTTAAGCCATTTGCTGCCCCTGGACAGCCCTGAACTCCAGCCTGGTCCACTCTCCTCCTCCAACTTAATCTCAGAACTTGGCTGCCTTTCTTCCTGGAGGGCAGGGGAATGTAACTATGATGAGCATCTCCCAGCCTGAGCGTCCCACACTGGCAAGGTGAGTGAGACCCCCAAGGCCCAGGAGGACTTCTGCTCATGCAGGAGGCCCCATTCCTCATTTACCAGCTTGTATCCCACCACATCCTCAGAAAAGAGAGCTTGTGGAGAAAAGTGGCTGCCAGGGGGCTGGAGGGTGAGGTCTGGGGAGACTTGGGAGCAGCATGGGCTGCAGGAGGCTGCTTCCCCTAGAGTCCCAGTGGTGGCTGGCTGGGCCCAGCCTTGCCAGCAGCTGCAGCAATAAAAGTGGGTGAAGGTGAAAGCAAGAGCCTGGCTTCCCAGGTAGATGCTACGTGACTCCTGGCACGTTGAGAGTATGTGTTTCCTGGGCGACAAGCTGAGCCAGGGACAAGGAAAGGACAGAAGTGTGACAGGAATGCAAGGGGAGGGAGGAAGTAGTGTCATTGGCTGGCCAGCCCTGTACATACCACTTCTGTACTCTGCCAGCACCCTGGGCCTGCATGGCACAGATCCCTAACCCTGGTGGGGGAACCCTGTTTCTCCTTGCTCTTGCTTGGCCAGTGTAGAGGGAGCCCCTGATGAGCCTGGCCCCTCCCCCACCCACTAGAAGCAAGAGGTGGCCAAGCCCTAGGTGGGCAGGTTGGTACTGGGGAAGCCAGGACCGCCCTTGCTCAGGGTATGCCACAGCACTGGAGACAGAGAACTGCTGAGTGTGTCTGGCTGGGGGACTCCAGTTCTTTCTCCAGGGCAGCATTTGGCCCAGGGTCGGGGCCAGTGGGGCTGTAAGCTGCCTTCTCCGGTGGTCAGAGCCTGACCTTTTTCAGTTCCAGGGGGCTGTAGCTGTGGACTGCTGGAGCAGAGGGACTCCCCAGATGCTGCTGCGGGGACTGGCATGGGGAGCTGGCCGGGGTTACCTTCCGGGGGTGTGTTCTGGCCTGAAGCTGCATACGGTGTACTGGTGTACTGGTGCACAGGGAACACTCTGGTCTGTCACACCCCGTCTCCTGTTACCCCTAGGCCATCTGTTTTCTGGAATGAATGACTAGCAGAGCAACAGGCTATGGCTCCAGAACCTACAGGCAGGTTTATGAGGTAGAAGATCTCAGGGATCCAGAGAGGCAAGCTGCAGGAGCTGGGGGAGACACTCCCCACTTCTCTGACCACCCCCACCCCCCAGGCAGTGCCCCAGTCAGAGCCCTGGGAACCCAGGGACACTCTTCTTTCTCAATGCTATCTGGATGGCACTGAGGGGGCCTGGGGGAGTGGGGTCAAGCCTATACTGTGGTTTCTGCTTCATCACCTCAACCTTGGCTGGTGGTATTTGGTGCAGGCCACCGCACAGTGCTGAGGTGGCTCCTGCGTGGGCACCCCCCAAGCAGGTTAAGGCCACCAGACTACATATACCCCAAAAGCTCTGGCTTTGACCTGGGCAGGTGCTGGAGCCCTGAGATGGGCTGAGCTGCCATCAGGGCAAAGGGTGCCTGGTGGTCAGGTCTCTTGTAATCAGGGTGGCCTCTGGTGGGTGGGGCCTGAGCTCCAAGGCTGCTGGGTGTGGAGTGACCGGGGTGGGCCATGGTTGGAGGCGGCCTGGGGGCAGCGGCACAGCGGGAGCCAGGCAGCCGGGCTGGGCTGGCAGCTGATGAAGGCCTCGGCGCAGTTCTCAGTGCATCACTGGCTGGTCCAGCACCAAAACCTTCAAAGCATTTGCCTTTCTGGCAGGGGCTGGGGCAGAGTTGCGGCTGGGCTGGGAGAGGCCTCGGCGCAGGGGAATAGGAACTCCAGATCTGCATCCAGGGGCGATTTTCCCAGGCTCCTTCCTCCCACACAGCGGCTCCCTCCCTTGGTTCTGGAGCTGGATCAGGCCCTTCCCGCCAAGTCCTCGTGGCTGCACAACTCAGCCCCAGGCTGGGCTGCTCCCGTCTGGGGAGCAAAAACCAGGGCAGAACCCAGGACAGACAAAGGCTCATTAGCTGCGGCCCAAGTCCCCTCCCACCAAGGACGGCTCTCAGTCTACCAGCTGCCAGAAAAGGGCTATTGAGCTGGAGGCCTGAAAAGGCCACATTTATGTGAGCCTGGGCAGGTCTCATCCATCTCAGAGTTAAGTTGCTGGGCCTGGAGCAAAATTTTGCAAGAGAGGTGAAGTGCACCAGGACAGCAGGCCACCAGCGAGCCAGAGTGCAGGGAAGAGAGGAGCCTGGCGTCTCCCCGGCCTAGCCCCAACCCCGCTCCGCCTGTGCATGGGTGACCCAGCTTCCTCCCCCATGCAACCTGTCACTGGACTTGCTGACAGGAACAAAATGGACTGCTTTGAGTTCCACCTCTTTTCATTTCCTTCGCCCTCCCTCTGGAAGTGGCTTTAATGAGCAGTGAAATGGCTCAAAGGCAATCAGAGGAGTAAAGCGCCGGGATAATTAAATTGTCTTCCCCTTTCCCAGTGGAACCTTCACGCTCAGGCCTGGCTTCCTGGAGCTGGGGTTTCCGCACCCCTGGCCGGGCTCTGCCTCCACGATGCCCAGGCCTTGCCCTCTGCTGCCTCTTCCCCACCCCCCCAGGGTCCTGGAGTGTCCAGATGGAGAGGGGCAATGCCTTGGTGGTGCTGCGCAGCCTGCTCTGGCCCGGCCTCACCTTCTACCACGCTCCTCGCACCAAGAACTATGGCTACATCTACGTGGGCACCGGCGAGAAGAACCTAGACCTGCCCTTCATGCTGTAGGCGGGCTGCCCGGGGGATGTGCAGTCTGAGCAGTGTTTTCATAAAGGCGGTGGATCTGGTCAGTCTGTTCTGTGCTGCTGCTTACCCCCACCTCCACCTCCATCTGGTGTCCAGGCTGAGGAGAGGCCCAGCTCTAAATAGAGCAAGTGGCAGAGGGCTGGAATGTGCTAACAAGAGAGAATGGTGGGAGGGAACGGCATGGGGGAGAAGGTGGCAGCCAGGAGGCCTCTGAGGAGGGCAGCTTCTTGGACTCAGAAGAGAGCTGCACGTAGGCCGGGCAGCCTAACAAAAAGCCAACGGCTGTCAACAGAGAGGAAGGGAACCGGTGTGGCTGTGAGCTCCGATCGATGCGCCCACGTGGCCCACCACCAGAGCCCGGTGACTCAATGCGCAGTGACTGGCCAGAAACGGGCTGAGCCCCCCGCGCTCCCCAAGCAGTGAGCACACACCCAGCGGGGGAGCACAAGCCAGGTTTATAATATTCCTTCAGACAAAGGGCCGGTGCCCCAGCCCTGAGCCCAGGCCAGTCGTGAGACCACCGCAGCTGCGCAGGGTCGCCTGCCCTGACTGCCGCCAGCGCCCAGCACCGTAGTGGTGCAGGTCCCAGGCACTGGAGCAGACCTGCCGCCCTCCTGTGCCATCTGCACTGGAGGAGCCGGGCCGCCCTGGTGGGATGGGGTGGGAGTGCAGGATGAGCTCAGGCTCTCAGGAGGCCCTGCTCTCAGTCAGTGATACAGCACCAAAGGCCTGCCCGTGTAGGAGACGTTGTCCTTCAGGAGGGGGGACCCCACAGCCATGCGCACCTTGTTCCAGCGGTGGCCTTTGTTGTAGATGGGCTTGACGGAGCGGGGAGACCAGCGGGTCAGGTACCTGTTAGGGGAGGATGGGAGGCAGCCATGAGGGCTGGCAGCCCAGGATGCGGCAGAGACCACGGGCATGGGCCCCTTGGGCCGAAGCTGCACTTGGTCAACCAAATACTTTCACCAGCTTTCCTTTCTTGAGGAGAAGGGGCTTTTCCTGGGAGCAACTGCCCGGTGTGCTGTAAACAGATGGGCTGGGCTCTGGCGGCCGCACGCATGTGTGGCCACGTGCTCGCTTGTCTTTATGAGTTGCCAATGTGTGCGTGGGTATCTGCTGGGGGAGGAGGCAGAGGAAGAGGCTACTCAGAGAGCAGATCGGCCCTCTCTGGCCCAGTCGTGGGGAGAGGAGAGGCTGATGTAAGGGCCTGGAGGAATCCCTCCCTCTCCCCGACTTGGCTCACTCTGCCACCCCAGCCCTCAGGGAACAAGCCTGGGCAGCCATAACTGGCAGAGGACCCCTGACCCTTGACCCTCAAGCAGGCCATGATGGGAGCCAAGGGTGAGGGCCCGTGGGTGCAGACGTAGGCCAGGAAGGTTCATGTAATATGAGCGGGGAAGGGGAAAGATGGCTGCCGCCCATAGTCCTTTGGCCTCCTTGGGGACGGCAAGGCCCTGACAGTTCCGGGAAGAGTGGCTCATGCCGGCTAAGACTGGGGTTTAGTCTGTTCAGAACGAAATTGGGATCCTATCCAGAGGCCCACCCTTCGTCCTGAAAGCTCAGCCTCGGCAAAGGCCAGGATCCTCCCCTGCTTCCACTAGGTTAGGGCTCAACCCAGTGCCTCTAGAGACCCTCCCATGAGAAGTTTTAATTAAAAAAATGAATAACCATGGCTGAAAATTTTTAGATAACAGTGAAAAAGTTAAAAAAAAAAAGTGAAAAAGTGACTGCTAATGTATACATTTCAACTGAGCTCCCCTGGACTTCCGTCTTCTGAGTCCTGAGAGGAAGTAAAAGCTGTAGGACTACACGCCACGTGCGAGGTGGGCAGGCAAGAGGGCTTCTGACGACCACTGGGTGGCTGTCAGCCCCCCAGCAGGGAGGTCTCTGTGCAGTGAGCTGGCCCCAGAGCCGCCTCTGCTGTGGCTGGTGGTGCTGGGACCTGACAGGGCCCTATGCTGGTGTCTCCCTGGCTTCAGAGGGGTGGGTGAGGAGGCGGGATGCGGAAGCAGGCTCCTTGGGATTGGAGATCCTGAAGCACAGCAGGCTCTCCAGAGGTGCTGCCTTATTGCACCCCTCCGCCCACCCTTGTCCCTCCCACCCTGGAGAGACCCAGGGAAGCTGGGCTTCGGCTGGCCCTGGGCCTGATGCTTGTGCCACAAGGAGCAAGCAGCTGCTGTGGAGGGGCTGGGGCCTCCGGTCAGCACTCTGGGACTACTCCAGCTCTAAGAACCAAGGCTCCCTGCTAATCAAGCTCCTTCCTCCTACCTCTCTGGAAGGGGCGGGGAAGGAGATGGCACGGCTTGACAATCGTCAAGTCCCTAGCTGTAGCCAGGACTCCCTCTCCTCCCCAGGAGGGCCTTTTGCAGCCCCACGAGCCCCCACACACCATCAATCCTGCGTCACACTAAGGGACACCGGATATACGGGAGGGAGCCTGGCTTTGCTTCAGAGGCTGAGGGCAGGATGGATTGTATCCTCAGGCCTGCTGCTGTCTCTTAACAAGTTGAAGTGGGGGTGGGCTCAACTCCCAAATGGTCCACAGCATATTTGGGAAAGACAAGAGGAAGTTAATATGTCCTGTTCCCCCAGGGCTGCTGGCAGATGGCCCAGCTGGCAGCGCGGGAGGTGCAGGTGGAGATGGGCAAAGGGCCAGGGTGCTGGCAAGGAGTCCGTGAAGACCCAGCTCTGGCCCTGCACCCCTGGCCCAGCAATCTAGAGCCGGTATCTGCCTGGCCTTCCGTCCTCCATTCCCGGGTTCTGTTGGGGGATCAGCCTAGGAGGTTTGCTGGGGGTGAGGGATCTTGCTTTGCTCCACCCGAAGAGTGCAGATCTAGTGACATTAGGACAGGCTGAAGGAGGGAGGGCCGTTGATAGGAGAGAACAAGAAACACCAACATCAACTTTACAGACCTGGATCTACTCTCAATAAGACAGTATTGTAGTTCTAGGAGTGTGTAGTGTGGTAATGTCAGAGACAGCTGTTTGAGTGTTAGACAGGAACCTGTTCCTACACCCTGCTCAGGCTGAAAGGCAGATTGATTGATTCTAGGATCTTTCTAGAATCAATCTTTTTCTCCTGTTCCATAAAACCTCAGGATCTCATGGGATGCCATACGCAGCTGAGCAGGTTGTTAACTGTACAACTCTAGGGAGAACATTCAGAATCTAGTCTACATGGATGCTGCCTTCAAGTTTTATAGTATATGATCTGACAGCTCTATACGTGGTCCTACCCCAGATAGCCCTCCCATTTCTATTTCTAAAGTCTCACTTTGCCCTTTAATAACCCCAGTGCTATTACTGAAAGTTTGTAGAACTGCTCTGACATTCCCATAGCAACCCAGTATGATGTCATAAACAGAGGATTAGCACATTCTAATGCCCAACCAGCAGATCTTCTTACCCTTGTTACCCCTGGGCCAAGTGCCCTGCTGGGGAGGGACAAGGACAGACGCTGAGGCTGGCAGAGGGAGAGTAACAGGCGTGCACCGTGGTGGGACTGACTGGGTGGTGGGGGTGGCGTTCAGGCTGGAAGGGACAGAGCGCTCCAGCTTTCCTGAGTTGCAGGATGAGCTCCAGGAGCTGGCCTCCCCAGCCCAGGCCTGTGTACCTGTTCAGTCGGGGTCTGGTCTTTGGAACAAATCCTTCAGGAAGCTTGGGCCTGTGATTTGGGAGCAGACCTGAATGGAGGGAAAAGCATTTAAGAGGATGGTCTCTGTACTCCCTCTGCAGCTCTGGGGGCTGAACAGAAAGCCCAAGGGGGTGGGAGGCTGGCATTGGGGGGCGAGTATAATGCAGTCTCTGGACGCACACTGCTCTTTCAGGAGGAGCTAGGGGTGGAAGGTGTAATGATGCCCACAGCCCCCTGCCCCCTCTGCCCAAGGGCCCTTTACCTGCTCGGTGGGCCATCTTCACACACTCCTCTATCTTGCGGTGCTCTTCTTGGCACAGCCCGGTGACCCTCCGGGGCAGCATGCCCCCATGTGGCCGGATGAACTGACTGAGCAACAGAACATCCTAGCGGAAGCGGAAGACAGGAGAGGAGGATCGTGTGGACGGGTGCTGGCTGCCAGGGCGCCAGGGCCAAGTGGCCTGCAGGGTAGACTGTTGTGGCTAGCATTGTAAGGGGCTGACGCCACCCTGAGAAGCGACCTGAGACCATTCCCTCCACACAGAGCTCTGCACTCAGGCCCACTGCCTCCACTGCAACAAGTTCAATCCCAGCTTAGCAAGATTTCCTGGCCCGGTTATCAACCCCAAGAGTTCTCAGCTCCTCTATGAGACAGTCTTCCGACAGACTTGGTGAGAGAAGGGGAACTTTTCAAGAAGGTTAACAAGCTATCATGCACCCACAGTATCTCTCCTGGTGATGAAAAGTGTGTTATCTTCTTTGGGTGGCATAGGGGGTATGTTATGTATTTACACACAAGAGGGAAGACCTGTACCATTTCTGCCCCCAAAGTCTACATATGACAGCCTACACGCCACAGCCCAGAAGACATGCAGAGAGCCCCTCCACCTTCTGCCATGCCCTCTGAACGAAGCACCAGGTAGCAATAAGCTGAGGAGGATAAGGTCAAGTTGTGAAGCTAAATCCCACATCTTCTACGCCCCCTGTGCCCAGATGGGAATGGATTCTTGGGCTTCCTTTGAACCATCAGACTGCTTTGGATGAGTCAAGGAAATAATGATAAACAAAGACAGCATCCAGAGAGAGCAAGTCCCCTCTCAACTCTCACAGGATGGCAACGGTTAAAGAAAAAGTCTCCCACACCACCCCAGGGGCCTGACATGCCTGCCTCCACAGTCCTGGTCCTCACATGGATTCGCTGCCCTGGCAGGCGCCTCACTGTATAACTGTAGATTTGCTTTAATCACTGGTCAGCTCCTGGGGGACCCAGGCCCCCAATTCCCACCCCCGTAATCCTCAGAATCTGATGAAAAGAACTTGGACTGGATTATCTGGGGATAATACACGGGGCTCACAGCCCCAGCGCTGCCCCCACTGCAGGCTGCCAAGGAGGCTGACAGCTCTCTGCAGCTCAGAGTGGCGCTGTCCTGAGCGGAAAGGGGTGAAAAGGAAAACAACTTCTCCAGCCTTTACCTTGGAGGGGATTGGATTTCTTCTGCTTGATAAACAGAACCAAGTCCATTTCCTGGAAACGGCTGGTAGGAAGAGTACTCCGCAGTGGTCAGGCAGGTGTGGGTTCCCCTCCCCATCCACAGCTGGGATCCTAGGTATGGCCAGGACCCGACAAACTTCCATGTCACAAGAAGCTGAGAGCACTGCCTGTGGCCTGCAAGTTCCCTGTTACTCCAAGTGGCCATCAGCAAAAGGGCGGGGATAGGGTGAAAGAATACCGCCACCCCCCCACCCTGGGGTGGCGTGAGGCCAAGGCTCCCAGCCCAGGAGATTAGTTGGGTTGTTCTGTTCAGATCCCATGGGCATGTGGCCTTTCCTGCTCTCACCACCTGACCGGGATCTCTGCCCTTAGTCATCCCATTCCACAGAGGGGCACAGGGACAACATGCAGGTCAAACTGGCCCACAGCCTGAATCACCTGAAACCTAAAAATAGGGTGCTTAATGCCACCAGCAGGACTCTGAAGGACAAGTATGTATTTCTCCAGGGCTGTGTCCATCCCCTAGGCCCGCCTCATCTCCAGATATGATGCAGAATAGCAGCTGGGACTGGCGGCTCTGCCTGGGTTTCATACCCCAGAGTGCATCCCAGCTCTGATACTTACTAGCTATGTGATCTGAGGCGAGTGCATTAACTTTGCCATGCCTCACATTGCCTCATCTGTAAAACAAGGAGGAAAACAGTACCTGCTTCACCAGGATATTGTGAAAACAAAGTGAATTATGCCCCTACCACTGTTTGCTCTCATCATCTCTCCGTGAAACGACAGCTCTGGAAGAGCTACAACAAACAGGGGTCCCTGTAGCTCCAGTGTGGGAAGAGAGTGAAGTGCCCTCAGATCACAGTGAGGACTCTCAAGACACACCCTCATTACACAAGGAGGAAAACCAAGCCCAGACTGATTCCATCCCTCAGGAACACAGCCCTACGAGACTGGGCTCCAGGGCCCTGGTGGTCTGAGCTGCCTGCAACCAGACCAGGAACTGAGTCAGGGACTCTCCACCCTGGCGCACATTATAATCACCTGGGGAGCTTTAAAAAATAATGATGGCCAGGCTCCATCCCAAGCCAGCAGAATCATCTAGGCGTGGGGTCTGAGCATTTTTAAAGCTCCCCCGAGACTCAGCGTTGAGAGCCGCTGGACACAATGCTTCTGTCTTGGTGGCTCCGTGAGACGCCTGTTAAGCCCGCGGGAAACGGAGCTCTGAGATGCGCAGACTCACCTCATAGCTATACTTGTGCTTCAGGTTCCAGCGGCAGATGGGGCATTGGCCAGAGGGGTTGGGGGGATTTGGACTTTCCCTGGGAGTCCCTGTGATTCGGCCTTCAATCTAGGAGGCAGAGAAAGAGAGCTGATGAGGGGGAGAGTTGTGTGGAGACCCCGATCCTTGAGGAACCCCCAAAAGCTGGTGAGGCTTCCTCTCTAGAGGCCTTGGGGGAGCAGTTAATGGGCCTCTCTGCCTGAACACGGCTGCTGGACACTGGGTCTCAGGTGGCCACAGAGCTGGGCTTGGTGACCTGTGAGGGTAATAGAAACTGAACTTAATGCTGGTGGCAAGAGGAGAGGTGTGTTGTATCTGCTGCATGCTAGCTTTCCATCCTCAAAAAGACAAAAACTCCAGAGCTTTATGCTTCCCTCTCCCTGCTTTGGGAAAAAGTAATCCATGGACATGGTAAAAAGTTTCAAACTGCCCAGGGATGTGTAGTCCAAAGGAAGTCTCACCCTTTATCCGGCATATCCTTCTTAGCAGTTTCCAGCTCTAACACAGGTAAGTCTACAACCAGGCATGATTTGGCCTCCAGGGGACACCAGACAATGAAACAATTCTGATCGTCCCCACGTGGGTGAGGTGGGGTGGGGATGGGTCCAGTTCAGTTCAGTTCAGTCGCTCAGTCGTGTCCGACTCTTTGCGACCCCATGAATCGCAGCACGCCAGGCCTCCCTGTCCATTACCAATTCCCAGAGTTCACTCAGACTCACGTCCATCGAGTCCGTGATGCCATTCAGCCATCTCATCCTCTGTCGTCCCCTTCTCCTCCTGCCCCCAATCCCTCCCAGCATCAGAGTCTTTTCCAATGAGTCAACTCTTTGCATGAGGTGGCCAAAGTACTGGAGTTTTAGCTTTAGCATCATTCCTTCCAAAGAAATCCCAGGGCTGATCTCCTTCAGAATGGACTGGTTGTATCTCCTTGCAGTCCAAGGGACTCTCAGGAGTCTTCTCCAACACCACAGTTCAAAAGCATCAATTCTTCGGCCCTTAGCCTTCTTCACAGTCCAACTCTCACATCCATACATGACCACTGGAAAAACCATAGCCTTGACTAGACGGACCTTAGTCGGCAAAGGAATGTCTCTGCTTTTGAATATGCTATCTCGGTTGCTCATAACTTTCCTTCCAAGGATTAAGCGTCTTTTAATTTCATGGCTGCAGTCACCATGTGCAGTGATTTTGGAGCCCCCCAAAATAAAGTCTGAGACTGTTTCCACTGTTTACCCATCTATTTCCCATGAAGGGATGGGACTGGATGCCATGATCTTCGTTTTCTGAATGTTGAGCTTTAGGTCAACTTTTTCACTCTCCACTTTCACTTTCATCAAGAGGCTTTTTAGTTCCTCTTCACTTTCTGCCATAAGGGTTGTGTCATCTGCATATCTGAGGTTATTGATATTTCTCCCGGCAATCTTGATTCCAGCTTGTGTTTCTTCTAGTCCAGCGTTTCTCATGATGTACTCTGCATATAAGTTAAATAAGCAGGGTGACAATATACAGCCTTGATGTACTCCTTTTCCTATTTGGAACCAGTCTGTTGTTCCATGTCCAGTTCTAACTGTTGCTTCCTGACCTGCATACAGATTTCTCAAGAGGCAGGTTAGGTGGTCTGGGATTCCCATCTCTTTCAGAATTGCCCACAGTTTATTGTGATCCACACAGTCAAAGGCTTTGGCATAGTCAATAAAGCAGAAATAGATGTTTTTCTGGAACTCTCTTGCTTTTTCCATGATCCAGCGGATGTTGGCAATTTGATCTCTGGTTCCTCTGCCTTTTCTAAAACCAGCTTGAACATCTGGAAGTTCACGGTTCACGTATTGCTGAAGCCTGGCTTGGAGAATTTTGAGAATTACTTAACTAGAATGTGAGATGAGCGCAATTGTGCGGTATAAGCATTCTTTGGCATTGTCTTTCTTTGGGATTGGAATGAAAACTGACCTTTTCCAGTCCTGTGGCCACTGCTGAGTTTTCCAAATGTGCTGGCATACTGAGTGCAGCACTTTCATAGCATCATCTTTCAGGATTTGAAACAGCTCAACTGGAATTCTATCACCTCCGCTAGCTTTGTTCGTAGTGATGCTTTCTAAGGCCCATTTGACTTCACATTCGAGGATGTCTGGCTCTAGATGAGTGATCACACCATCGTGATTATCTGGGTCGTGAAGATCTTTTTTGTACAGTTCTGTGTATTCTTGCCATCTCTTCTTAATATCTTCTGCTTCTCTTAGGTCCATACCATTTCTGTCCTTTATCGAGCCCATCTTAAGAGCCTAGATCTGATAGATAGAGTGCCTGATGAACTATGGAATGAGGTTCGTGACACTGTACAGGAGACAGGGATCAAGACCATCCCCATGGAAAAGAAATGCAAAAAAAGCAAAATGGCTGTCTGGGGAGGCCTTACAAATAGCTGTGAAAAGAAAAGAGGTGAAAAGCAAAGGAGAAAAGGAAAGATATAAGCATCTGAATGCAGAGTTCCAAAGAATAGCAAGAAGAGATAAAAAAGCCTTCTTTAGTGATCAATCTAAAGAAATAGAGGAAAAGAACAGAATGAGAAAGACTAGAGATCTCTTCAAGAAAATTAGAGATACCAAGGGAACATTTCATGCAAAGATGGGCTCGATAAAGGACAGAAATGGTATGGACCTAACAGAAGCCCCTAGCAGGGAAGCTGCTAATAAGCATCCTATGACAGACAGCACAGGCCCCCAGAGCAGAGAACCAGCCCATCTAAAACACCAATAGTGCTGGGCTAAGAAACCTGGTCTAGCCCTACACGAGCAGACAACTGTGTGCACACACCCTCCTCCCCTCTAAAAACACAGAGCGGGGGACACAGTCCCCTGGCTGCTTCCTCTCAGCACTCTGGATGACACCTTTCACACCCCACTTGGGCCACGTGTGAAGTGACCTCCGCCATGGCTGCTGTGTCCTGTGACACAGCCTTGGAGAGACTAAGCGCAATAAAACAGTGACCTGGGCGTCAGCTCCAATTGCAGGAGGGGGAGGTTAGACAGCCTTGCTGAATTGAGGCCACGGATTATGAGAGTGAGGCTGGGCCAAGTCTGAGAGGCTTTGGGAGGGAAGGAACTCTCCCAGGGGAGAAGTGGCAAAAGACAAAGAAGCTGGCTGCACAGGGTGCTGTTACTGCCTTTCCAGCAATGCCACCCCAGCGATGCCAGAAATGGAGCCAAGAGCTCGGGAAAATGGGCAGGTGCATGGAAGGTCTTGGGAGGGGGTCAAAGTGGGCCTGGGTGGGGAGAGCTAACATTTACACACTCCCCACTACAGGCCTGGCTCTGTGCTGATAATGGTCCACATGGATCATCTCATTTAACTCCACAGCCTAGTGAGGGCAGATTCATGATCTTATTTTACTGATGAAGAAGTGAGACTCTGACAATAAGTAATACCCAAAGTCAGCCATGGCACTGCCTCTCCAGGCATGGCTAGGCTCCCTCCCCAAGGGCTCTCATGGGACCACATGCCTCTGAGTTCGTTCCACAAATAGCAAATTCATGCCCCACAGGAAAAACACTCTGCACACAGAGAAACCCAATGAGTTTCTCTCCACCAGCATGGAGTTTCCAGGGTGAACGCTTGTTTCAGTTTGGGATAAGGGAACTATTCTTAAAGGGATGGGAGTCCCTAGAAAGAACTGCCTTGAGGTCTTAACCTCAAGTATAAAGATTGAGAGGGAGCCTTCTGGGGAAGACCCAAAGAGGGAACCCTAAGGGCTTGTCCTGGGGATAAGAAGGCCTTGGGGAGGGCCGTGCATGGCTAGCTGCCAGAGGGTTAAATCCCTGGTTGACATGGAAGCCACAGAGGCTTCTGGGAACTCTGTGGAGTGGTTGAGGATTTCTTGGGAGGCACAGAAGGCCATGTGAAAACAACGTTGTCTTTTAGGGATTATAGGATAATCTAGGCCCCATGACTCCCTGAGGACGGGAGGTGAGATGGGCCCAGCGAGGGTGGGGGTTGGGGGAGGAGTAGAGGGGATGAAAAAGCGTCTAGCTTTCTCACCACCAGATGAGCCAGGGCGCCAGCTATGAGCCCAGGGCCCAGAAAGTGTCACCTCCTCACAGCCTCACTGAAGGAGTAGCTTAGTCATTCTAGCCAGAAAGGAAAGAGACAGATCCAGGCTCCTGGCCTGGGGTCAACTTACTCTTTCTAGCCTTGCCATTGCCTTAGTTTCCCCTTTGGAAAACTGACTTATTGCCCGCCAAAAAACATAGCAGCAAATACTTCTGAGCCCGTGTCATACAAAAGACCACTCTAATCAAGTAACAGATGCCTCAGTCCAACACAGCGACTGTTCCTGATTAACCACACTCCCGCACACAGGTTGAAAATAGTAGATGCGGGATTTATGGTCACAGAGGGAGCAAATCCTGAAGCCAGTCCAGTTGGGGCTCCTACCCTCTTCTCAGAGGAGCCAGGCAGCTCCAAGTGGTACAGAGGTTGGAAGTGGCCAGCTCGACAATACTTACTATAGTCGTCTTCCCTTCTTGGATCTCCACCACTACAGAGATAAAGGGGAAACATTAGGTCAGCCATTTAATAAGGAACAGGCGTTTTAAACAATAGCTCAAACCTTACACATGAACGAAGATGAAGCGCTCTGTCTGCGCCTCCCATGGCCTCCACTCGGGGGGTGCAGGGTTTGCCGCCCAGGGCCCGGCTCTGTGCCCAGCAGGCTGTGCAGAACAGTGCTCAGGTGCTTCAGTCGTGTCCAACTCTTTGCGACCCCATGGACTGTTGCCCACCAGGCTCCTCTGTCCATGGGGATTCTCCAGGCAAGAATACTGGAGTGGGTTGCCATTTCTCCTCCAGGGGATCTTCCCGACGCAGGGACTGAACCCATGTCTCCTGTGGCTCCTACACTACAGGCAGATTCTTTACTGCTGAGACACTGGGGAAGCCCAAAACGTAAGGGCTCCTGCAAAGCAGGAGACCCCAATTTGATTCCTGGGTTGGGAAGATCTGCTGGAGAAGGGATAGGCTACCCATTCCAGTATTCTTGGGCTTCCCTGGTGGCTCA
This sequence comes from Ovis canadensis, assembly GCF_042477335.2. Lineage (NCBI taxonomy): Eukaryota > Metazoa > Chordata > Mammalia > Artiodactyla > Bovidae > Ovis > Ovis canadensis. The sequence goes on from NC_091264.1 coordinate 32,250,611, forward strand.
GCTGGTAAAGAATCTGCCTGCAATGCGGGAGACCTGGGTTGATCCCTGGGTTGGAAAGATCCCCTAGAGAAGGGAAAGGCTACCCACTCTAACATTCTGGCCTGGAGAATTCCATGGACAGAGGAGCCTGGTAGGCAACAGTCCATGGGGTCACAAAGAGACCGGACTGAGCGACTTGCACTCTCACTTTTCCTGCAGGCTGGGTGGGGGCAAATCCAGATGCCCGTATCAGTCACCTCTGAGATTAAGGGTCTTCACACTGTTTCTGCCTTTCTGAGCCAAGATTTATCTTGGTTCCATCCAAGGTACTTGGCAAGATCTTGCCCTACTGTGGCTAGCAATCATGGCCTAAGAGCTGAGGGGTTGGGGGTGGACAGAGGCCATAAAAAGACCTTCAAAAGTACCCACTGTATGTGTTCTTTCATGAAGAGAAACCAGACAAATGTGGTTCCTGACCTTGACCAGTCTGAATCTAAGATGCAGCACCCAGGGGCCCCACAATGGGTAATAATGAGATCAGTTCACTCTGAGAACATCTTGAGAGCCTTGTGTTAAACCTGTACAAAGGCAGCTATCTCTCCTCCCTGCAGGGATGCATTTTGTTATCCACACTGGAGAGGGAAGAGTGACAGGAACGAGGGGCCTGCAGGTACGGGGTTGGGGTTGGGGCAGAATTTCAAAGAGAGGACTGCAGAGCCATCCTGAGAGGGACTCCCTCAGCTCTTCGCCTATTTAGGAGACAGGCAGTCAGAAAAGAACCCAAGGGCAAAACAATTTCATTGCATGTATGTCAGGCTGTACTTATGTCCTCTTATTTAACCAGGATGCAGAAAGACAACTTCAGCAATATCCTAAGGGAGAACCAAGCTCATAACCCACATTTGGCAAATAAAATCAAACAGAAGGTTCTTGGAGATTCTCCCATGGTCGCCCAGTTTCTTTGGAAAGAGAGAAGCCGTGGCTTTTGGCACAGGAACTGGCACACTGCAGATGCTCCATAAACGCTAGGGAGCAAAATATTGGTCGCGATGCCCTTCTGACTGCTAACTACCATAACAGAAAATGCGAGTGCACACAGCTATAGCTAGGCTGCAAATGGTCTCCCCAAATGCTAAAACCATATTTTAACAGCAGCTTGGTTACCGCAATTAGTTCTACTCAGCTCTAGTCAAGGAAAGAAGCAGTACAGATTAGAAAGAACCCAAGGTTAACTTTGTGAATCTAATCAAAGTTACGGACCTCGCCCTAGAAACACGTCCCTCGGTGTACACACAATTAGACACGGATTACAGGAAGCTCACAGACCCCTGCAGCTATGTACCTAAATGGTAAGACTGGTTTTCCCTCAGTGGTGGCAGGAGGTGATTTTCTAAAGTTTCTAAAATAAACATGTACTTCTTTTGCAATAAAAATAAGCAGTAAAAACAGAGAGGCTAAGAAAAAAAAAGTGAGGCAACTCGAACCCACCTGGAGGCCCAGGGCAGCATCTGTGATCACCGGGCTCTGTGACTGACACCAAATTCGACCCAGACTGCCTGGAACTATCCCCTATTCGTTTTCTGGGCACGGCCATTCATAAAGACCCATTACTCCAAACAACCAACCTGAGAGCCCCTCAGTTGCGACTCCACACACACAAGGGAGTGACAACTGGCCAGAAAGGCCCTGAGGCTTTCTCCAGAGAACACTATAGTTACTAATCAACTCAAAGACAAACTAAGCTTCTCTCCCTAAGACAAAATGCGTCACCCCACGTACAGATCTACTTGTTCCCAAGAGACCAGCCTAAACGGGATGTGGGTGAGACTCAACCTGGTACTCAGTCTGGAGGCCAGCACATCTCCAGGGGGATGGTCACTGTGCTGCGTCAGCTTACAAGAGCATCGGGGCAGGAGGGCTGAGACCTAGCCCAGCTGGGCACCCAGGAAACTTTGCAAATCTGCAAAAACCAAGTTGGAAGAGGGGCGGAGGATGACCCAGTCTGAGTAACAGCAGGTGAGGGGGGCAGCACAGGTTTTTAAGAATCCCGATAGGAAACAAAAGGAGAGACCTACTCCGGAATCACTTGAGTCGGCGTGAGATCAGCGCCCTGAAGTGAAGCAGACCAACATGTGCTTCCCCTCTCTGTGGAGGCACTTGGGTCCTAACCATGAGGTAAACAAGTCGAGCAAAACACACATCACTCCCGGCAAAGAACCAAACCCTGAAGTCATCCCACTGGCCCCTGGAAGAGAGATCAAAGTCCATGGCAAGCTCCACTATTCATAAGCTCCCCACACAGCAACTCTGAGCCAGTGAATCATCTCACTATAAGTTAGCGGGTAAAACAATAGGCAGATGCTTATCTCATAGAGACAATTTGTCAAATGAGGAGGAATGACTTGAGAACTCATATAGATCTGAGACTGATCAGGGTGGTATCTCAGTGCAGGGGCTGAGGGCCCACTGGAGCCTGAAGAGGCCCTAGTAGATTGCAGGCCTCTCAAAACAGAGATAGGAATCAAAACAGTATTGCTTTTCAGCATGCATACAAAAACATGTCAAAACCAAACAAAACCTGAGATCCATTTTGTCCCTGGCCTCCTCTCCATTCAAGAGAAGTGGGGGTGGTTAAGAAAAGCTGGAATAACAGGAGACCATTAGTCACTGACTGAAAACTTGTTTAGAAAAAGATGGAATTGCCCTTGTGTTCTGAGATGTGGCTGGATCAAGTAAACTAAAGAAGCAGTTTTCTAAACCAAGATTAAGGGCCAAGATCTTACACATCACATCATCTGTGCCACAGGAGGCAAGGCATTTGCTAATTAACTGTGGAGTGTACGACTGGGCTCCACCCACCGTGGAGAGCTCCCCTCTAAGAGGAGACACAGTCTTTGCCCTAGAGGAGAAAAGAGAACTAAACCAAGCATGGGAACTTCACTCTAATAAAGTCCATGCCTCGTAAAGAGGTCCTTTGAGTACTTCAGTAAATACTCACCTAGGATGGAGTCCAAGATAACTGAATTGTAAGTTTAGAGCAAACAGCATCGCAGTGAGATTGCAGTGAGGCAAAAAGACCTCAATGGCCACACAAACAGACACAGAGAACTGCGGCAGGATAAAGGCCCAACTGTTTAGTAAAGGAGGAAGTGAGGGGAGATGAATGACAAAAGCTGGAGGGAACTCCTGCAAGAAGTGCCCAGAGGACCGATGTCCTTCTTGGAAAGGCTCCATGGAAATCAAGTCCCAAGCAGAGCACGAAGGGATGGAGTAACTGAATGGCAAGGTAGCTACAAGGCAGCACCAACAATCCTACACAGCACTCTTCGCAAGTGTGGCCATTGACTACTTTTCTCAAACTTCTTCCTCCCTCAAGCACTGCTCCCTTCTGCTCATCTTTAACTCTGCCACAAAAGTTTTCTGATTCTCGGCAGCCGCCGCCATGAAGGCCGTGGTGCAGCGCGTCACCTGGGCCAGCGTCACAGTTGGAGGAGAGCAGATAAGCACCATTGGACGGGGCATCTGCGTGTTGCTGGGTATTTCCTTGGAAGATACGCAGAAGGAACTGGAGCACATGGTCCGGAAGATCTTAAACCTGCGTGTGTTTGAGGATGAAGGTGGGAAACACTGGTCGAAGAGCGTGATGGACAAGCAGTACGAGGTGCTGTGCGTCAGCCAGTTCACCCTGCAGTGTGTCCTCAAGGGGAACAAGCCTGACTTCCACCTGGCCATGCCTGCAGAGCAGGCTGAGTCCTTCTACCAGGGCTTCCTGGAGCAGCTGCACAAGGCCTACAGGCCGGAGCTCATCAAAGATGGCAAGTTCGGTGCCTACATGCAAGTTCACATTCAGAACGACGGGCCTGTCACCATAGAACTGGAGTCTCCAGCCCCTGGTGCTGCTGCCTCCGACCCGAAGCAGCTGTCAAAGCTTGAAAAGCAGCAGCAGAGGAAAGAAAAAACCAGAGCCAAAGGGCCTTCTGAGTCAAGCAAAGAGAGAAGCACTCCCCGCAAGGAAGACCGCAGCGCCAGCAGTGGGGCCGAGGGGGACGTGTGCTTGGAGAGGGAGCCGTAGGTGGGCCGGACGCAGTGCATTATCATTGGGCAGAACTGGATCCTGAAAAATTCATGAAAGATGCTAGGCACCTATACTACTTTAAAGACTTGGACCTGAATCCTGAAAAGGAAGATGGAAATAAGAAACTGGGAACCTACAAAAACACACACAAAAAACCCACCAAAGGAGCGTTCCATTTTTTGTTGCTGCTGTGGCTTAATAGAGGAGATGGGTGCTGCCAGGGTGGGGAAGATGCCCCATGCACAGGGCAGCAAGGAACACACCCAAGGGTCCCCTCAGGAAGGCCACGTTGGTCCCTCTGATTCTCGGCTTGCTTTTGGAACAGGCTGGCCCAACGTCACTTGTCATCGAGTCCTCCTTTCACCCTGTGGTGTATTTCTGAGTGTCCACGATGGGTCCCAAATGCGGCCACACTGTCCATGTTTTTCCCAACACTGGCTAGGCCAGGGCTCATGTTAGGATGTAAAGAGAACAGTCGTCCATGATAATACATTATGTGAGACCTTTGCATCTTATAAATTTTCTCTTTTTTTTCTAAAAAGAAATAAACTCCAAAGCTCAACAACAACAACAAAAAAGTTTTCTGATTCTCTCACCACCTACCCTTTCCTTTTCCCTTGGACCTGAGGGAACTTCCCTCTGCGCTATCCTTCAAACAAGGAGTCTCACTGCTACACAAAAATCTCTTTCCACTAGCAGGTTACTCTGGACCATGTCTTTTGAATTCTTTAAAGCCCCCAACTTGCTCACTTCTATCTCAAAGCTTTTAGTTACAGGGCTGTCCATCCTGCAAGGCACATCCTTTTCTGAAATGCTAGGTCCTCCAGAAAGCTCCCTTAGCTAACTGGAAAAGAAGAAAAACATTCCCTTCAGCTTTTACTTCTTTCAACACACTCTGCTCTGAGGGTCTGCCAGATCATTATTGCTCATTTAGAAAGTCATATGTGTTTATTACTCTTGTTTTAAATGCTTTCCTTCACAACGGCTCTAAGAGTGACAAGGCAGGAACAAGGTCTTATCTCTGCTAGGTCTTACAGTGCCAATCATGAAATCAACTCCAGCAAGTTAACTGATAAGAGCTTTTAGGAAAGGGAGCCACCGGGAAGCCCTGCTGTGGAGTACCAAGGTGGTGTCACTGGTGGAGAGGGAAGATTGCTGGCCCTACTTCTGACTCCAGCACTTACTAGCTGTGTGATGCTGGGCACAGCTACTGAACACCTCTGGACCAGATTTCATTTGTAAAAATGCCAGTAATACCCACCCTTAGAGGCTGCTGAGAAGACTGAAAAGTGTATGTGGAAAACCTGGCAGAGTGCTTGCTGCAGGCACTTAGTAAATCACAATTTCCACTCTTTCCCTTCCCTTAAGTCTTGCTTCTTCCATAATCATCTTTTTTGGTTCTGTATGTCCGTCTGGTCAAAGATCAGACCAGGCTTTCTCAACAGCAGCAGGACTGGTATTTCAGGCCAGGTGGTTCTTTGTTGTGGGGGGCTGTCCTGTGCACAGGAAGATGCTTAGCAGCATCCCTGGCTTCTACCACCACACACCCAGCTGTGAAGACCAAAAATGTCTCTGGACATTGCCAAGTGTCCCTGAGAGAACAATCTGCCCTTGACTGAGAATCACTGCTTCATACAGAGAGCTTCTACAGGCAGGAGCAGTAGTGCTGAGTGCCCAAGAACTCTGACTAAAATTAAAGAGTACTATCGTATCAGAAAAGTAGAAATGCTTGAATGTTTTCAGCAAGACGCCAGCTCCCTCTCTGTGACTTTAAATTCTATGTATACAATCAGCTCAGTTCAGTCACTCGGTCGTGTCCAACTCTTTGCGACCCCATGAATCGCAGCACACCAGGCCTCCCTGTCCATCACCAACTCCCGGAGTTTACCCAAACTCATGTCCATCGAGTCAGTGATGCCATCCAGCCATCTCATCCTCTGTCGTCCCCTTCTCCTCCTGCTCCCAATCTCTCCCAGCATCAGAGTCTTTTCCAAATCTATACAATATTATTCCTCAAATATGCCAGCCAGGACCAGTCAAAATTAGCTATATGTGTAATTCTTTTAGCTTTACACATAATGGATAGAATATCAAAAGAAAGTTGTTGGTGTTGTTTTTAATTTAAAGGCTTTGGAGATAGGTGGTTCTCAAGAAAAGTATAAGCTAAGCTAATGCCTTCAAGTAAGATCACATCAATTCAATTATTTGGCTTTTAGGTCTGACAGCAACACAGAGAAGTTAGCAGGTATTCATGGTGAGGAAGACTTCAAATATTCATCTCATCATATAGCCATCTCTCCAACTGAAAAATTCAAATCTCAAATATTCCTTTGTAAAAAAAAACAAAACTATTCCTTTTGCCTATCCTCTGGGAACATGGCAAAGAAATGTTTTCAACTTCTAATTTCAAAATGGATATGTGCATTGTAGCTGTTAATGTTTGACACGTGGTAGATGCCATCAAAATGTTACAGGCATGGAATTCCCTGGTGGCCCAGTGTTTAGTAGGACTCTGCGCTTTCACTGCAAAGAATCCAAGTTTGATCCCTGGTTGGGGAACTAAGATCCCACAAGCCAAGTGGCACGGTCAAAAAAAAAAAAAAAAAAAAAAAGCTATGGGCATATGCCTATTTTACAGCATAGGAACACATGAAACAACTTTCCAAGTCCTTTTTACCATCAGCGTGATCTCTTCGGCATCTTTCTTTATCAGTGCATTAGTTCATCCAGCGGTAAGGAGGCAGTACCTGGATTTTGTTTTTCTTTCTAGCAAATGTTCCATCTTCCCTTCATAGCTAAATTCTTCAAACACCTATTTCCATTTCTTCATTAATTCTCTCTTTAATTTTCCCAAACTGGATTCCTTATCTGCCATTCTACTGAAAACTTACAAAAGACTTTTTCTGAGACAAATCCAATGCTCCCCTTGTTAGGCTCTTTTTGTTTTTTTGGACTTTTATGCTTCCCTTGGCACAATGATCACTATTTTCCCCTGGATATATCTCAGCTTTAGTTAAAGGATATGCTACTCCAGGTCTTAAACACACACACACACAAAAACACTTCTTTGCACATCACTTATCCTTTCATGCTTCCAGCAGTGCACAAAGGAAGGTTATGTACTGAAAAGACCTTTCCATTTTCCGCCAGATTCCATCCTTTTATGAGCCTATTAAAGACACACCCCCTTCAGGAAAACTTCCAATTCAGTTTGCTGTTTCCAGTAACCAAATCTCTCTGAACATGTGCTTAGTCGCTAAGTCATGTCCATCTCTTTTAGGATCCCGTGGGCTGTACCCAGCAGGCTCCTCTGTGCATAGGATTTTTCAAGCAAGAATACTGGAGCGGGATGCCATTTCCTTCTCCAGGGAATCTTCCCAGACCCGGGTATCAAACCCGTGTCTCCTGCATTGCAGGATTCTTCACCCGCTGAGCCATCGAGGAAGCCCCAAATACCTAATACCTAAATTGTATTTATTGGAGAGTACTGCATCATCTCATTAGAACCTAACTTCTCAGGAACCCCTTGACAGTTTGAAGTATAGCACTTCGCCTTCAGTAAGCTCTCAGTTCAATGTCAGGCTGCCTTTCCAGACTAAATGAAAAGCAAACCCACCATCCAGGATATGCCTGTTTTAGCTGTTCAATGGCCTTTCCACCTTACCTTCCACCTCTCAGACTAAGGGTTCGGGCAGTGAAACCTGCCATAAGATTATAGCATTTCAGATGAGAAACTGGAAAAGGAGGCCCAGGGGAGGGTATCCAGCTGACCTTCCCTGATCGCGCAATAATTCTATAGTGAAGGAGGCGGCGGTTCGAAGAATATGGAATAGAGAATTAACATCCAGTGCCTGCGTGCGTAGGTGCTAAGTCGCTTCCGTGTCCGACTCTTTGTGACCCTATGGACTGTAGCCTGCCAGGCTCCTCTGTCCATAGGATTCTCCAGGCAAGAGTACTGGAGTGAACTGTCATACCTTCCTCCAGGGGATATTCCGGATCCAGGGATCGAACCCATGTCTCTTATGTCTCTTGCACTGCCAGGCCCTTAACAAAACACTTTTCTGAACCCTAGGACAGGTTTCTATTCTGCTCCTAAATAAGCAAGGCTTTCTCTCCGATCTTCATTCCCCTCGCCTCCCTCCCCGCCACCACCCATGAGGTCACTCACGATGGGTGAGAGATCAAGGAAATAGCATCAGGGTTCGGAAGAAAACTGCTAGCATTCCCGGAGCGCAAACATCTCCGACGTTTCAGAATCGCGCGAAAGGGAGGGAGGGGCGCATGGGGGCAGAAGCAGCCATCGTTTCTTCTCTTCAACCCTAGGAGGTCACGAGGACCCAGCACTCACCTTCCCTGAGCCAGCGGGCTGGTGGCCTAGCCCAGCTGGTCACGGTCGGGCCTGTCAACAGCCCTCTGAGAAACCGTCCGCAGCCGGACACCAGCACATTGAGGGCCGCCATCTTGAAAACTATCGCTGACCTCTTGTGCACTTCCGCTTCCGGAACGGGGCGCGCGCGCAGCCGCAATACTGGGCAGGAAGAGTGCGTCTTGTGAGCGTCCAGCTCCGTTACTCTTGTCAGTTACTTCGATTACCTCACCTCTACAGCTCGGAGCAAAGCAGAGCTAATGTGTGAAGCCTGTGCTTCTTTGATTCTGAGAGGCTGGGGGGGTTTTTAGCTCCTGTCGGCCAGTCCTCGAAGTCTCCAGGGTCGCTTTCGTTCCCCGGAAGACTTCGGTAAAATCACATGCACTATCCTTATTTCTTTAAAACTTTTTCTTTACAAGTGAGATGTGGATTTTCAGCTTCTTGAGGCCGCGCCTAAGTCTGTACCAGAGAAGTTGAAATGGTTAGGACAATGATTCTGGACATCAGGTATCCCACAGATCTAAGATAGAATTAATGCTCACGCCCCAGCCCCACCCCACCCCTCTCCCCATGGTCTCCAAGCTGCGCTCCCCTCACCAAGGGGTCTTTCATTCTGGTAACTTGACGCTGACCTTTTGCCCTAAATGCTGAAAGATGATGCTGTGAAAGTGCTGCACTCAGTTCAGTTCACTTCAGTTCAGTCGCTCAGTCGTGTCCGACTCTTTGCGACCCCATGAATCGCATCACGCCAGGCCTCCCTGTCCATCACCATCTCCCGGAGTTCACTCAGACTCATGTTCATCGAGTCCGTGATGCCATCCAGCCGTCTCATCCTCTGTCGTCCCCTTCTCCTCCTGCCCCCAAATGCCAGCAGATTTGGAAAACTCAGCAGTGGCCACAGGACTGGAAAAGGTCAGTTTTCATTCCAATCCCAAAGAAAGGCAATGCCAAAGAATGCTCAAACTACCGCACAATTGTACTCATCTCACACGCTAATAAAGTAATGCTCAAACTTCTCCAAGCCAGGCTTCAGCAATATGTGAACCGTGAACTTCCAGATGTTCAAGCTGGTTTTAGAAAAGGCAGAGGAACCAGAGATCAAATTGCCAACATCCTCTGGATCATCAAAAAAGCAAGAGAGTTCCAGAAAAACACCTATTTCTGCTTTATTGACTATGCCAAAACCTTTAACTGTGTGGATCACAATAAACTGTGGAAAATTCTGAAGGAGATGGGACTACCAGACCACCTGACCTGCCTCTTGAGAAACCTGTATGCAGGCCAGGAAGCAACAGTTAGAACTGGACATACAACAGGCTGGTTTCAAATAGGGAAAGGAGTACATCAAGGCTCTATATTGTCACACTGCTTATTTAACTTATATGCAGAGTACGTCATGAGAAATGCTGGGCTGGAGAAAGCACAAGTTGGAATCAAGACTGCCAGGAGAAATATCAATAACCTCAGATATGCAGATGACACCACCCTTATGGCAAAAGTGAAGAAAAGCTAAAGAGCCTCTTGATGAAAGTGAAAGTGGAGAGTGAAAAAGTTGGCCTAAAGCTCAACATTCAGAAAACTAAGATCATGGCATCCAGTCCCATCACTTCATGGCAGATGGATGGGGAAATAGTGGAAACAGTGACTGACTTTATTTTGAGGGGGCTCCAAAATCACTGCAGATGGTGATTGCAGCCATGAAATTAAAAGACGCTTACTCCTTGGAAGGAAAGTTATGACCAAATTAGACAGTATATTAAAAAGCAGAGACATTACTTTGCCAACAAAGGTCCATCTAGTCAAGGCTATGGTTTTTCCAGTAGTCATGTATGGATGTGAGAGTTGGACTATAAAGAAAGCTGAGTGCCGAAGAGTTGATGCTTTTGAACTGAGGTGTTGGAGAAGACTCTTGAGAGTCCCTTGGACTGCAAGGAGATCCAACCAGTCCATCCTAAAGGAAATCAGTCCTGGGTGTTCATTGGATGGACTGATGTTGAAGCTGAAACTCCAATACTTTGGCCACCTGATGCGAGACTCATTTGAAAAGACCCTGATGCTGGGAGGGATTGGGGGCAGGAGGAGAAAGGGAAGACAGAGGATGAGATGGTTGGATAGCATCACCGACTCAATGGACATGGGTTTGGGTGGACTCTGGGAGTTGTTGATGGACAGAGAGGCCTGGTGTGCTGCAGTTCATGGGGTTGCAAAGAGTCAGACATGACTGAGCAACTGAACTGAACTGAACTGAAGCTTATTTCTCAGGGCTCAGCTCAAACTTCACTTCCATGTTAGTCTTCCTTAATCTCCCTGTCACTGGTTCTCCACACCAGATATCTCTCCATCTTAGTTGTTGGTTTCTTAGTTAAGTCGTGTCCGACTATTTTGACAACGTGGACTGCCAGGTTACTCTGTAGTCTGCCAGGTTAACCTGTAGTCTGCCAGGTTACTCTGTCCATGGGATCGCCCAGGCAAGAATACTGGAATGGGTTGCCATTTCCTTCTCCAGGGGACCTTCCCAGACTGGGGATTGACAGGCGGATTCTTTACCACCAAGCCACCAGGGAAGCCCCCTCCATCTTAGTACCCTGTTCAATTATAGTTTTGTATCAATTTGTGTAATATGTATCTCCCCATCAAACTGTAAGCTCCACGAAGGCAAGGACATTGGTTTTGTTGTTGACGCTCATGTCTCCAGCATTTAGTACAGTGCTTGACACATAATGAATGCAAAATATATTTGTTGAGTGAATAAGTAGGACCTATTTTCTACGGCTTTTGTGAAGATTAGATGAGATAAAAACATAAGTGCTCAATAACCATAATTTATTAATAAGGCAGTTACTGAGATGACCGTGTGCTAGGTACTTTTCACAAGTTTGACATGTCTAATAACAAAATTTATAGTACCAAAAATAAAGCTCAGTTTTCTATCTTTTAGATTTGCAGGATGAACAGAATGTTTCTCTAGAGCTATATAAGAAAGGAAAGCCATTTACACCTCAGTTCTTCCACATGGTGGTTAGGATATTATTTTCCACACTTGAAGGGGGATTTTCTAGTTCTCCTAGTCTGATTCACACATGGGGAAATAAGGCTTATTAAAGGGCAGAGCACACTCTCTGATGAGGGGAGGGAAGGAGTCAATCTTCCAGGTGGGACTGTCACATTGGTGGGCTAAGATGATGCAGAGCAGCTGCTGTATGGGGTACTTGAGTGGTATCAACTAAGAGGGAAGAAGGAAAAATGTGGCACTGGGTTTCCTTAAAACGTCACATTCGGAAAAGACAGGCCCCAGGAAGGGGGAACTTGAGAGAATGGTCAGTCTAGGAGGTGAGACAGACACGTGGGTTAGGAGTGGAGCAGGGAATTTGGTGGTGCGTGTGTCTAGGTGTTCTAGCCAGGGCAAGAAGTCCTCATCTGTCCTGGTAGCTTCTACTTTCCTTCTGTACAGATGACCTTGAACCCTTCCTGCTTGTACCACACCCCATGTTTCTTTACAAGCCCCCAGCTTCTGGGGATTAACTGGGACCAAGGCAGTAACAGAGCCCCATCCAGGGTTTGTTTTGGACGCAGTGAGTCAAAAGACTTGAATGTTAACCCTCTCTTTGTTATCATATCCTAATTTAATCAAAGTTTATTTAAAAAAATAAACTTGTGTTTTCTACGATAAGTAACCTGTTATCATTGTAAAAAAAATGAAACAATGAAGAGAAAATAAATAGCCATAATTCAGACATAAGCATTATTTGCATTCAGCAAAATGAAATAATACTGTGTGTTTTCTTTGTCTTGTAATGTCTTTTTTTGATTAATCTTCGGCTGCGCTGGGTCTCTGTTTCTTTTTGAGTGGGCTGTTCTCTAGTTTCAGTGAGTGGGGTCTAATCTTTACTGTGGTATGAGGGCTTCTCATTGTGGTGGCTTCTCTTGTTGCGAAGCACAGGCTCTAAGCACACAGGCTCAGCAGTTTTGGCACATGGGCTTAGTTGCTCCTTGGCATATGGAATCTTCCCAGAGTAGAAATCAAATCTGTGTCCCCTACATTGGCAAGCAGATTATTATCCACTGCACCACCACGAAAGTCCATATTTATTTATTTCACTGTGCCGGGTCTTAGTTGCAGTATGTGGAATCTAGTTCCCTGACCAGGGATTGAACCTGGGCCTCCTGCACTGGGAGCACAAAGTCTTAACTACTGGACCACAGGGAAGTCCCTTATTTTTCTGTGAATCCATTTGTAATTAGTTTCTATGTGAAAAAAGAATTTTGTGAGACCAGATTTTGCTAAGAGACTAGCCTTTACCTAAAAAAAGTTGTTATTGAAGAAAGTATACAAGTTATCTACAATTGATGAATTTCCACAAAGGGGACACATTACCCACACCAACAAGTAGAACATTACTAGCACTCCCCTAGTGTCCCCTTCCAGACGCTACTCCCTACCCCCCACCACAGTAATCATTATCCTGACTTTTAACACCATAAATTTCCCCCCGTGCATTTGAACTTTGTAGAAATGGAATCTCATGTAAGCATGTACTCTTTCCATCTACTTTCATCTGCTCACCAATGTCAGGTTTGTGAGAGTCACCCACATTTTTATTATACATTGTCATCATCGTCCATTCTTATTGCATATAATGTTCCATTGTGATTATACTACAATTTACTTATCCTTTCTTTTGTTGATAGGATTTAGGGAATTTCCAGTTGGGACTGTTACAAATAGTGATGTGATACCCATTCTTCTATATGATTTTTGGTGAATACAAGGGCAAACTTCTCTTTGGAATATATCTAGGAGTGGAACTGTTGGCTTATAGGGTATGTGTACACTCAGCTTAAGTAGATTCTGTCAAACAGTTTTTTAAGTTAAATTAAAAATTTAAATTTTTGGCTGTGTTGGTTCTTTGTTGCTTTGCAAGGGGTTTCTCTAGTTGGTGGCGAGCAGGGGAACTGCGCTGAGGTGTGCAGGATTGTCACTGGGGTGGCTCCTCTTGTTGCAGAGCACGGGCTCTAGGCACATGGCCTTCAGTAGTTGTGGCACATAGACTCAGTAGCTAAGGCTCAAGGGCTCAATAGTTGTGGCCCATGGGCTTAGTTTTTCTGTGGCATGTGGAATCTTCCCTGACCAGGGATTAAACCCATGTCTCCTGCACTGACAGGTGGATTCTTATCCACTGCATCACCAGGGAAGTCCAAACAGTTTTCCATAGTAGTTTTACAGATTATGGTTGTTCCACATCCTTGTCAATATTTGATTTTTTTTTTTTTTTGTACTTTTCATCTTGGCCCTTCTGGTGAGTACAGAGTAGGTTCTCATTGTGTATTTAATTTACATTTGGTACTTTGGCCACCTTATGCTAAGGGTTGACTCATTGGAAAAGACCCTGATGCTGGGAGGGATTGGGGGTAGGAGGAAAAGGGGACAACAAAGGATGAGATGGCTGGATGGCATCACCGACTCAATGGACGTGAGTTTGAGTGAACTCCGGGAGATGGTGATGGACAGGGAGGCCTGGCGTGCTGCGATTCATGGTGTCACAATGAGTCGGACAAGACTGAGCGGCTGAACTGAACTGAACTGAACTGATGCCTAAATGAGGATGAGTCACTTTTCATATATTTACAATCCATCTAGACATCCTCTTTTGTAAAGTGTCTGTTCAAGTCTTTGGCCCATTTTATGTTGGGTTGTCTTTCTTATTGATTTGCAGAAGTTCTTTATATACTCTGAATACTTGTCCTTTGTTGGATGTATGTATAGTAAATGTCATCTCCCTCTCTTTGGTTGCCTTTTCATTCTTTTACATTGCAGTTGACCCTTGAACAATGCAGGGGTTAGGTACCAATCTCCATGCGGTTTAAAATCCGAGTGTAATTTGTAGTTGGACCTCTGTACATAGGCTTCCTCCTGTATGAGGTTTGTTCATAATCACTGTTCCATATCCATGGAACCAACCAACCAAGGATTGAGTGGTACTATAGTATTTATTATTGAAAAAAATCTGCATGTGCATGGACCTATGCAATTCAAACCCATGTTATTAAGGGTCAACTATATTTTAAAAATAATAATTATATTTATTTATGGCTGAGCTGGGTCTCTGATGCTCTGTGTCGACTCTCTAGTTGCGGCCAGTGAGGGCTACTCTCTAATTCCAGGTGGATTCTTTACCAGCTGAGCCACAAGGGAAGCCCAAGAATACTGGAGTGGGTAGTCTATCCCTTCTCTAGGGGATCTTCCTGACCCAGGAATCAAACTGGGGTCTCCTGCATTCCAGGCAGATTCTTTACCAACTGAGCTAACAGGGAAGCCCAGTTGCCATGCTCAGGCTTCTCATTGTGGTGGCTTTTCTTGCCGTGGAGCATGACGTCAAGGGCATGCAGGCTTCAGTACGTGCGGCACATGGGCTCAACAGCTGTGGCTCCCAGGCTCTAGAACCCAGGCTTAATAGTTGTGCTGCATGGGCTTAGTTGCTCCGCATATGGGATCTTCCTGGACCAGGATTGAACCTGTGTCTCCTGCATTGGCAGGTGGCTTCTTTACCACTGAGCCAGCAGGGAAGCCCCAACTGTGTGTGTGAGTGTGTGTGTGTATATATATATATTTATATATATACACCAACTGTATATTTTTTGATAAGCAGTGTTTTAAATTTTAACATCATATAATTTATCAGCTTTCTTTCCTTTGTTGTTGGCTTGTTTGGTTTTTATTCAAATTTTTTCCTCATCAAGGTCATGAAGATGTTCTCCTATGTAGTCTTCCACTTTTACATTGGGTCTTAAACTCATCTGGAATTCTTTTATTATGTGGTCTGAGATTGGGGTTAAGATTCATTTTTCCCCCATGGCGATATTTAACTGACCTTGCATCATTTATTAAATATATTATAATTTCCCCCACTGCATTTTATCTGATATAGATCTATTTCTGGAATCTCTGTTTGGTCTCTTTTTCTGTTTTTCATTGTCTGGAAGTGCCATTACTTGCTTAATCAATCCCCAATTACTAGGCATTTAAGTTGTTTTTTTTTCCTGCCTGGTGCTGGGTCTTAGTTGTGGCACACAGGATTTTGTTGCTGCATGCTGGCTCTCAGTTGCAACATACAGGATCTAGTTCCATGGCCAGAGATGGAACCCAGGCCCCCTGCATTGGGAGTGAGGAGTCTTAACCACTGAACCACTAGGTTGCATTTAATTCAGACATATTTTTGAAGACCTATCTCCCTACTCCAAAACTAGCATCTTTTTTTTCATTAGTGAGTCTTACATACCTTGTTCCCAGTTGAGTAGGTTGTGGCTTTTGTCATTATTGTTTTTTCAAGTACAGCTGTACTGTGGGATATAATGGAGTGAGGGCCCTTCTCTGGGGGGCTGCAAAATGGTAGCTGCCACCCAATGGGGAGGTCCTTTCAAGAGTCAGAGGGCTGTTGGCAGATTCACTCTCATGCACGGGAAGGAACTATTTCCAGCTGCAATAGCAACCCTGGAACAGGCCACCAAGATGCCTCACTGTGTGCACATGTATGAGAGAAAGGAGGCCGATGAACAACTCCTTATCCTGACACAATCTTCCTCCTCTTCCCAGGAACCCAGCCCCCTTGCTTTCACCCCATTTTCCAAGAAAATCCTCCTTCTTTCCTCTGGGGTCCTTCTTGGACCCTAGATCTTAGACCTGGAGAGAACTCAAGTCCCAAGTAAACTGTCCTAATGAAGATGTTCAGGGAAACATTCATAACAGAGGAGCCCAGGAAAATGTTCATTTCCCCAAGAAAAACTTGCAGCAGAGAAGATCTGTTTGGTCTCAGTGACTTGCTGCTGGCCAGTGGGACAGCCGGCTCAGGTCAGAGCAAAAGCAAGCGTTAGGAAGCCCTGGGTGGGTCAGCCTGTCTATGGCTTCGGGGCTGAGAAGTCCTGGTCCCAGCTGTGGATGAGTGTGCTCGCTCTTTCAGCCCTCCTCCCACCTCGCCCAGGAAGAGGGGGTCAGAGCCAAGAGCCACACAGATGTTCGCTGTGAAGAAGCAGCAGCTGCAAAAAGGCTCAGGAAAGTGGAGAGAGCTGATAGGGTAGAGACAACGGTGGGAGGAGGCTGCATGAGAAACTGGGAGAAAGGGCTGGCAGAGAGAGGGACAAGGGATGGTCCTGTTTGCTTTTTCCTAATTAATGTGGTTTCCTTACAAATCCCCCCGCTGTTCCAGCTGGTCAACTCAAACCATAACAACACGTGGCCTGCCCGGGCCAGGAGCTGAGGCTGCTGGCCTCCCCACAAGGGTCTGGTTTCCTCTGTGGCCTCTGCCCCTCCTCCCCAACTGGCTTTGTGCAGATGAGGGAAGGGACGACACCCGAGTTGGGGCTGGGGGTGCCAGCCAGGGACTGCTGGCTTTCAGCTCGCCTGGCTGTTCACCTCGGTTTCCTATGACCTTTAAAAAAGGGCACTTCTTTGCTTGTTTGGGCTGCTCCTTCCAAACAGGTATGGGTGGGGGTGGATGGAGAGACCTTGGACAAAGAACCTCTTGCTCACTGATGGCCTCTCTACCTACAGGTGTGCCCTGACTGACTCAATGGCCCTGGGAACCATCGGGGTGTGTCCTCACTCATTCAGTGTTTTCCAGTGTTGTTTCATCTCCTCATTGGGACTTTACTGTGTCCAAGTTATTCATCTTATCCCCTTATTCCTTCTTGGATTTGCTTTCCCAGCAAGTCTCAGCTGAGCAGCTACTATGTACCTTTTGTGAACAAATGATTACATGCCTCAGGGGAACACTTTCCGAGGATAAAAGTTCTTGTCTGATAAGTATGTTGTAATAAACTGGATGGTTGACCTGGGCTTGTTTGCTTTCTCTTCCTTCCCCCATCTTCCCTGCAAAAATTCTTTAAAAAATAAAATAAAACGCACATTCAGGAAATGTACATAAAACTTGACTGTGCCGTATAATAGATTAATTGCAAAGCAAAACTGGTTTATTTCTATGCTAGATCACTTGGGCAAGCTGCTACCCTGATATGGATAGGGGGAGAAATCCAAGAGAAGTGGGATTGGTGGGAAGCAGGTTTAAGGGCCTTCAGCACCCTAGAACCTTTCCAGAAAGTGAGACCAGAGAAAGGCAACCCCAAAATAGAACTGCCAGAGGAGGGAGAGCGGGCCTGCAGTGCCCTTTGTGTCCACTCTTCAGGCTGAGGCCAGGAGACATGCCAAGCAAGTGTATCCTAGTCCGGACCCCCAGCACTTGGCTGGCATTCACCTCACCCCATCTTCAGCCAGTGGTGGGGGCCAGTGAGACCTGCTCCACTCAGTTGCCACCCAAACCAAGCAAGCCCTGGCTGTGACTGGGCATTTCTGCAATGGGCTGGATGCTTTATCAGAAAAGGACTTCATGTCCCTGTCCGGCTGAGAAACTCATCAAACTTCTTTCTCCCAGTGCCTCAATTCAGTTCTTGTATAAGAGGAAGGCTTTTAACCATTTAGAATCCTCTGGACTTACTGGCACATTTTTGCTGATGAGTATAAAATAACACCTAAGAAGATGCTGTCCCCTGTATGCACTGGGGACGGCTACAAAAGCAAAAGGAAGGAGCTTCAGGCTGAAAACCAGGCTCTCCTCTAACCAACAGGCAAGCAGAAGTCAGTACTCCTGCTCTCTGGACCTCAGTTTCTCCATCTGTGAGGAGTCTTGTCTGGTTCTAGGATTGTTTCTGTGAACACTTCTATCTTTGTAACCCAGAGTGGTAGAGTTCAGTCTTTAGTCCTCACCCCTCTCTTTGCTCTCTTAGAATCTCACCCACTTTCACCCTCGGCTTTCACCTTGAGGCTGATAAGTCCAAAATCCACGACAATGCTTTTTAAAAAATCTTTTGGGCCATGTCAGGAATTGAACCATCATCCTCTTTTGTTGAAGGGAGGAATCTTAACCACAGCAACCCACCTTTGAGCTCCAACCTCTGTCTCCAACTGCCTACAGAAATTTCTATTTGGTTCTGAAGGAGCTTATATAAGCACCCTCTCTAAGCAAGGCCACCTCACGCTCAGTTGCCAGGTCGTGTCTGACTCTTTGTGACTATGTGGACTGTATCCTGCCAGGCTCCTCTGTCTATGGATTTTCTAGGCAAGAATCCTGGAGTGGGTTGCCATTTCCTTCTCCAGGGGATCTTCTTAACTCGGGTTGAACCTGCGTCTCCTGCATCTCCTGCATTGGTAGGCAGATTCTTCACCACTGAGCCACCTGGGAAGCCCAAGGCCACAACAGCCTTTCTCTTGCTATCGGGGCTGTTGGTCTTCCTGTGGCTCAGATAGTCACCATTGACTGCCTTCATCCAATTTCCAAAGCTTTCATAACTTTCATGAATTTCAAAATTGTTTCATGATTTCCTCCTCTTCCTTAACCTTTGAATTCCCACCGTCTTCTAATGCCTCAATTTGCCCGTCCGTTTCCCCATCTTCAGTCTACTCTGTCTGATTTCCCGAAACACCCCAATCAGTTTCCCACTCGATGGGGTCTCATCGTCCACAGCTACTGCCTGAATCTGCATTTTTAAGGAAGATGAACGTCTGAAAACTGCTGACTAAGGGGTTGACATGAGGGGCCTTCTATGATATGCCTCCCCTCCCCTCCCCACTCTTCCTCCCTTTCCTCCCGCACAGACTCTCAAAACCTACCTCTGCTCAGGACTTCCCTGGTGGTCCAGCGGCTTAGACTCCTTATGTCCACTGCAGGGAGCATGGCGTTCGATCCCTGGTTGGGGAACTAGATCCCACATGCTGAAACTAAAGAAGAGATCCTGGGACTTCCCTGGTCCCAGGTTGGAAATCTGCCTTCCAATGCAGGGGACTCAGGTTCCATCCCTGGTTGGGGAGCTAGGATCCCACTTGCTGTGGGGCCACTAAGCCCTAGGCCACAATCAGACAGAAGCTGGCCAAAGATCCCTCATGTCACAACTAAGATCCAGTGCAGCCAAATAAATAATTAATATTTTTTAAAAAACCCACCCCTGCTCATTTTCCTTCCCTTGTCCACCCCATCATGTTTCTCTTTGGGGATACCCTCCCTCACCTTCTAGTCAGAATCCCCACCTCTTTCAGAGCCTGGCCCACCCCTCACCCCCTTTGTCAGGACTTCCTCCATTTGATCTTTTTGCATTCTCTCTCACCCTTTTCTTCCTGCTGCTCTAGTGTTTGTCTGATTTCTACCTCTGACTCCTTCAGTTCAGTCAGTTCAGTTCAGTCGCTCAGTCGTGTCCGACTCTTTGCGACCCCATGAATCGCAGCACACCAGGCCTCCCTGTCCATCACCAACTCCCAGAGTTCACTCAGACTCACGTCCATCGAGTCAGTGATGCTATCCAGCCATCTCATCCTCTGTCGTCCCCTTCTCCTCCTGCCCCCAATCCCTCCCAGCATCAAAGTCTTTTCCAATGAGTCAACTCTTTGCATGAGGTGGCCAAAGTACTGGAGTTTCAGCTTTAGCATCATTCCTTCCAAAGAAATCCCAGGGTTGATCTCCTTCAGAATGGACTGGTTGGATCTCCTTGCAGTCCAAGGGACTCTCAAGAGTCTTCTCCAACACCACAGTTCAAAAGCATCAATTCTTCGGCGCTCAGCCTTCTTCACAGTCCAGCTCTCACATCCATACATGACTACTGGAAAAACCATAGCCTTGACTAGACGGACCTTAGTCGGCAAAGTAATGTTTCTGCTTTTCAATATGCTATCTAGGTTGGTCATAACTTTTCTTCCAAGGAGTAAGCATCTTTTAATTTCATGGCTGCAGTCACCATGTGCAGTGATTTTGGAGCCTCCCAAAATAAAGTCTGAGACTGTTTCCACTGTTTACCCATCTATTTGCCATGAAGTGATGGGACTGGATGCCATGATCTTCGTTTTCTGAATGTTGAGCTTTAAGCCACTTTTTCACTCCCCTCTTTCACTTTCATCAAGAGGCTTTTTAGTTCCTCTTCACTTTCTGCCATAAGGGTTGTGTCATCTGCATATCTGAGGTTATTGATATTTCTCCCAGCAATCTTGATTCCAGCTTGAGTTTCTTCTAGTCCAGCGTTTCTCATGATGTACTCTGCATATAAGTTAAATAAGCAGGGTGACAACATACAGCCTTGATGTACTCCTTTTCCTATTTGGAACCAGTCTGTTGTTCCATGTCCAGTTCTAACTGTTGCTTCCTGACCTGCATACAGATTTCTCAAGAGGCAGGTCAGGTACATGCTATTCCACATTAGACAGGACTCTCTGAGATGTAAGTGGCAGTCATCCAGTTTGAAGAAGGACATTTCCTACCTTTTATCTTTATCTTTTTATTTTATTTTATTTTATTTTTGGCTGCACAGCTTGTGGGATTTTAGCTCCCCGATCAGGGATGGAGGTCCTCGGCAGTGGGAGCCTGGAGTCCTAACTACTGGACCACTAGGGAATTCCCCATTTGCTACCCCTTAGAAGCAACCCTGGGTGGAGAGGGTTCAGTGGGGCCTTGGGACACCTGGAGCCAGAGACTCAGCCACCATCAGGCTCTTCCCCTCCTGCTCTTATCTCTGTTTCTCTCTGCACTTGGCCTTAATTCTCTCCTTGTTCTCTCCTTGAGAGGCTGCCAGTGGTTCCCAGCCTTGAGGCAGGGATTGAGTCACTAAGATTGGCAGGCCCCAGTGGAACTGTATGGAGAAACTGCAGGACAGACAAAAAGGAGTTTCCCCAAAGAAGGGAAAGAGAAAGGGAAAGTACTAGATAGAAAGGCCAACACACGGTCACCACTGTGTTAGCTAGAAGTCAGGTCAGCTACGCACTGCAGAAAACCCCGAGCAGCAGTGTCTATTAGATGATAAGGTGGCCAAGGACTCTGAAACCAAGCTCCTTCTAGCTGGTTGCTCTGCCACTTCTTAGTCCTGGATGATGGCTTGAGCTCCAGCCTTTCTGCCTGTATGATCTAGGGAACAGAAAGGAGAAAGAAACAAAGAATGATTTGGGAATTCCTTGATGGTCCAGGGGTTAAGACTCCAAGCTCTCACTGCTGAAAGCCTAGGTTCAATCCCAGGTTGGGGGATTAAGATCCCAGGAGCTGTGCAGTATGGCCAAAAATAAGTAAATATATTTTTCAAAAAGGATGGTCCAACTTCCTGCTATCCTTGAAAGTCACCTTCTGGAAGTTGTACATGCTTTAGCTTACATCCCTTATATTGTCAGAAATAAGTTCTATGGCTACAGCTGAATGGGCTTCTGGGAAATATCTTAATTCTGAGCAGCCATGTGCACAGCTAAGAGTCAGGAGTGCTGTTAAACACAAGGGAAGGAGAGAATGGATGTCAGAGGACAGTGGATGTGCCATGACCCTAATCCACCAGGGGCTTTGAGGGGGCATTTCCTGCTAATGGGATGCCCTTTTCTACACTAAGGCATTTAAATGGTTGAAAGACAATCCTGGCACCCAAATCTGTTTGGTCTGATCATCCTTAAGTTCCATTTTTCTCTCCTAGGTTCCAGACCTCAGGGTTCTGGTATGCAGCTGAGGCTGGTCAGTATTCTCCTTAAAATGAGATGCTGTGAGCTGGACCCTGGAGAAGATGATGGCACCCCACTCCAGTACTCTTGCCTGGAAAATCCCATGGATGGAGTAGCCTAGAAGGCTGCAGTCCATGGGATTGCGAAGAGTCGGACACGACTGAGCGACTTCACTTTCACTTTCCACTTTCATGCATTGGAGAAGGAAATGGCAACCCACTCAGTGTTCTTGCCTGGAGAATCCCAGGGACGGGGGAGCCTAATGGGCTGCCATCTCTGGGGTCGCACAGAGTCGGACACGACTGAAGCGACTTAGCAGCAGCAGCAAGCTGGACCCAGTATCCCAGATGTTGTGTGACCAGTTACAAGATATAGCCGAGCTCTTGGTACCCTCATTTCAACACCCTATATCTGTTAAGGTCCCCAGATTGCGACAAAATGTGCCTGGCTCATTGGACAACGAGGGGCTTGTTGTCCTCTAACTTCACGCTCATCCTGGTATGACACCTCACTCCATAATCTGCTCCTCCGCAGACTGACCCTAAAGCAGAAGGGGCTTCCCAAGCATCTGTGCCATCTTGCTCTTGCAAAGCCTTCATTTAATATCTTGACTGTCAGTTGGTGGATCTGCTTTTTCCTCCGACTTCTGCCAGGTCAGAAGCCGTGCCCTCTCCACCCTCCATGTCCCCCATGGAGCAGTCTGTGTTTTGTCTCCCTTCGGGTAAATGTATCTTCTTAGATAAAATGCAAGATCTCCCAGAGCAATGGAAACCCACACCCTGCGTTCAGAGTATGTCACAGATTGGGTTCCTGAGCAGTGGACTCGGACGCAGAGGTTAGTATGCAGTGGGTGTTCTAGGAGTACTTGGTTGTTCTACTAAAGGGAAGGAAGGGAGGTTGGACAGATAGAGGGGTCAGGCTGTGGTGGGGCTCAATGAGCTGCTCCTGCCTCTCACAAGGAGTTCCAGTGCTGGGGTGATCCTTCAGGGTGACTCCAGCTGGGACAGGGGGGCCTGATCTTTACAGCCTCATGACAATCAACCATCGGAGGTGGGTAGTCTCTGCAGAGGTTGGCAGCTCAGGTATTTCTGTCTGCAGCACTCTCAGCAGCTGGAAAAATCCGCCCTTTATTCCTGAAGTGGGGACTGGACAATGCCTCATGGAGTCCGTCACTGAGTGGGAGACCTACAGGCTCACAGTTGCCGCTGATCAGGCGGGTCGTTTGGGGCCAGTCCGTTCATGTCTCTGAGCCTCAGTTTCTCCTCTTGTAAAAACTGATGTCTGGGGAATCACCAGGTGAGATGGGTGGAGAGTGATTGGATACGGGAGTAGCTCTATTCAAAGGCTTGATTTGAATCCAGAGGCCACGCCCAGGTCCTCCCATAAACCCCCGATCTTATCTTTGCTACTGTGGACATTATCAGAGGACATAATCACTTGGGTCCTAGGCCAGGGATGGGCATCTAGGTCACAAAGGGGCAACTTTAGGGACCAACTGGCAAGAACCCCTGGAGAGCTCTGCTGTTTGAAATGGTCTGATGGGAGGTTGGCAAAAGCCAAAACGTGGTTGTCAGAGACTGAACGTTGGCATGGCCCCTCACCCCAAATATGTAGGTTGGACCCTTAACCCCCAATGTGACTGAATGAGAAGTGAAAGTCTTTAGGAGTTGATTAGACTTAGATGAGTCCTGAGCGTGAATCCCCAGTGATGGGATTAGCAGCCTCATGAGAAGAGATGTCAGAACTTTCTGTCTGCCTTGGGGGGCTACTGTGAGAATGGGGCCATCTGCATACCAGGAAGTGGACCCTCACCAAGAATCCTATCTGTTGGTTGGCACCTGGATCTAGGCCTGCCCAGCCTTCAGAACCATGAGAATGAAATGTCCGGTTTTGAAGCCGTCCAGTCTGTGGCAGTATCCTACTCAGCATGGGAGTGGGAGGTGGGGAGGGAGACAACTGAGAAATCTGGGGGTTCACGGCTTACAGGCAAGTCCCCTGGCTCTCAGGACTGGGCCCACTGCTGCCTGCGGCACCTGGGGCATGTCCCTGGGCTGCTCTGGACTCCAGTGACCTCGTGTGTGTTCAGTCTCTACAGTCATGTCCGACTTTTTGTGAGCCCCATGGACTATAGCCCAGCAGGCTCCTCTATCCATAGAGTTCTCCAGGCAAGAATACTGGAGTGAATTGCCATGCCCTCCTCCAGGGGATCTTCCTAACTCGAGGACTGAACTCGTGTCTCTGTGTCTCCTGCATTGTAGGTGGATTCTTTACCACTCAGCCACCCGAGAAGCCCTTAGTGACCTCACTGGAAACTGAGAGGTGGGGTGTGAGTCTCTGAGGTCATCTCTGACTTGGTGAGCTGAAGTGCATCGTTTGCACCTCCGTTCTGGTGCGATGATGGGTAAGGGAGACGCTGGGAGCCGGAAAGCTAAGCTTTCTCCTCTTTCCCTTCACGCTGTCCCTGCTGTCCGTACAGAAGCCACTGCTGGCCCTTCAGGAAGCCTGCCCTTGTGTAGAAGGGGGTGGGGTGGTGGTTGGAAGGTGCTGTAGGCAGTGAGAAAACTGCAGGGCCAGGAACGGGCAGTCACAACCTCCCCTCTGCACTGTCCTTCCTGGCTGGTGGCAGCCTCCGGATGAACTTTGAGTCTGACAGTCTCTGGGTGAATTGATTAAAGTCAAGGGTATAATAATAAAAGAATGTAAACTAGATTTTATCAGTGACACAGATCTCGTGACCACGTGGTGTGTGCTCTTGTGTATGTGCGTGCTGGGAGGGCAGAGATGTCTGTCAAGTTTGGAAAAAGGCCACCTTTTCCTTTGGCTCCGTTTCCTTTGGACCCCTGAGAAGATTTTCGGTTCTGTGTAGCACCACAAGCCACCAGGGCTTGGAACGTGAGAACGCAGGGGAGGTAGTGAAACCAGCCTCTCTGCTCAGTCCTGGGGGTGTTGGAAGGCACCCCGGGCACAGAGTGGGGGCGGATGTCTTCTCTGCTTTCTCCTTTCTAGCCCATCTGACCTTTTACAGGGATCTATGTCCCCGCGACCTTCCTCTCTGAGAAGCTGCACGTGGGCTTGAGTAGAGACCGGGCGACGCATGGGATGCTCTTAGAGGGGCCCTTCCAGGCCAGGTTGGTCCTGGGATCTCCATGGAGACCATACCTGTGGTCTCGCCCCTGAAGACCTGCGCATGCCCCCACCTCAGGCCTGCAGGCTCCCAGAGCCGAGGGTCTCCAACTGGTGGCAGCAGTCCTGGGAGGCAGGAAAGGGCAAGAAGAGGGAGTTCCTCTTTCTGGAAGGACCTCCCAGTCCCAGAGCGGTCTAGTGACACAGAAAGTTAGAGGAAAAGTCCGAGTCAATCAAATGACCTGACATCTGGAAAAAGAGGCCTTGTATTTGCGCCTTCTGGTTGGGAGCGGGGAGGGGCTGGTCAGGTAGTCCTGGGTGGTAGATTATTCCTTGTGGTCCTCCCCATGGTGCCAACTGCTAAGAAATGCCTACTGTGCACTCTACCCCCTTCAATCTGCCCAAGAAGCTGGTAAGAGGGAGAGAGCAGAATCCAGGAAGGAAGGAGGGAGAGGCCAGAAGGGGGAGGCAGAAAGG
The DNA here is from genome assembly GCF_042477335.2 of Ovis canadensis. Lineage (NCBI taxonomy): Eukaryota > Metazoa > Chordata > Mammalia > Artiodactyla > Bovidae > Ovis > Ovis canadensis. Next base: position 32,276,132 of record NC_091264.1, read on the forward strand.
GAGGAAAGGGCTTGGGGACAGAGGGAGCTGGAGAATGAGCAAACAAGCAGTGTCCTGGAAAACAACTTGTTTCCCCTTTCCAGGCTCCCTGCCTGCCCCGCTGGAGGCAGTGATTTAGAATAACGAGCCATAATTTGATTACATTCTCTTCTAGCCTCGCAGGGTAAACAAGAATCTCCCGTGGAAGGAAGGGACACGCTGCCCAGGCTCTGGCACACTCCCCAGGGCCTGAACAGGGGTTCCCCCTCCTCCTGGGTGCACCTGAAACATGTAGTTGGGCGGCTTCACCCCCCTCCATTTTCTACCAGGGTTTACGTTCTCCGTTCTCCGGGTGTCTCCTGCCCCTCCTCCCCTTCTTCCTCTTGGCCTGCCCCAGTAAGGTCCTCACCCTGAAGCCTGCATACCGTGTAAATATTTAAACCCATCTATTATTTCCTGTTTATTAGCAGTGTAAATCCTGAGTTCATTCATTGTGCATCTGTCTCCCTGAACCGTCTCAGAGGAAAAGGCCCGAAGGCAGGGCCGTGTGTCCACCCTTCCCTGGGAACAGCCTTGCTTAGGCCTGGGGTCAGTCATATCACCGATTCTTTAAAAATGTGCTTTTACTTTTTCCACATTTAAAAATTGCGGTCAAATATGCATAATATAAAATTTATCATCCTAACCGTTTTTTTAAGTGTGCAGTTCAGGTGTGTGCCGTACATTTGTAATGTACCACCATCTCCACCGTCTCCACCCTCCATCTCCAGAACTCTCTTCATCTGTGGATGAAACTCTGTACCCATGAAGCACTAATTGCCCGTTCCTCTCTCTCCCCAGCCCCTGGCAACCATCATTCTGTTGGGTTGGCCAAAAAGTCATTCAACTTTAAGTACAAATAAAAGACACCTTTTCCATTTTCACTTAGAACTGTTTTGAACAATGTATTCACTAACTTGAACCAACTTTTTGGGCAAGCCAATCTTTTCTGTCTCTCTGAATTTGACTCTTCCAAGTATCTCATATAAGTAGCATCATACACCATTTGTCTTTCCGTGACTGGCTTATTTCACTTAGCGTAACATCCTCAAGGTGTTTCCACCTTGTGGCATATTGCAGAATTTTCTTCCTTGTTAAGGCTGAATGATATTCTTTTGTATGTATACACCACATTTTGCTTAGCCATTCTTCTCTCGACAGACACTTGGGTTGCTTCCATGTTTGAGCTGTTGTGAATAAGACTGCTTTGAACATGGGTGTACAAATTAGCTTTTTAAAAAAATAATAAAAGGCTACCTGTTATTGATTGCTTACTGTGTGCTTGGAACCACATAGACATAATGACTTAATTGTCACCAGTATCTCCCAGGTGGCAACAGTTCTCTCCATGAGGCTCTGGAAAGCCAAGTGATTTTACCCAAGGCGAGGAAAGGGGAGAGTGAGCACCATCATCCGTGTGTGCTCCAGCCATGACCCTTCGCTGCACTGTGTTGATGACGGACCTGAAGACGGAGGCCCAGGGTATGTCACCCACATTGCACCCCTGGAAAGGACTGACACTTTCCCTGAGTCTCTGCCCAGTTTGAGAATCCATCCTCCAGTTCCCAGGATTCAGGGAGGCCAGTTTCTCCCTCTGGGCTGTGCCTTAGCATCCGATGTGGGGATTTAAAGCAGGCGGGCCCCTAGGCATCAGTTTGTTTTTTTTCTTGGCCGTGCTGCAGTGTCTTAGCAGGATCTTAGTGCCCTGACCAGGGATTGAACCGGGTCCCTGGCAGTGAAAGCGCCAAGTCCTAACCACTGGACGGCCAGGGAAGTCCCCAGGCATCAGTCCTCTTTTTTAAATTTTAATATTTTTTGAGATGTAATTGACATGTAACACTATATTCGTTTCAAGTGTACAACATGATGATTTGATATTTGTGTATATTGCGAAACAATAGCCACAATATGTCTAGTTAACATCCATCTCCACAGAAAGTGATAATTTTTTTCCTCTAATGAAAACTTTTAAGATCTGCTGTCTTAGTGACTTTCAAATACCCAGGCATCAGTCTTTGAAATAACCTCCCCAAGTGCTTCTCGATGCCCTCAGGGTTGAGAAGCACCGGGTTAGGAGAGAGGAAGAAGGATAGACACTCCCACCCACTTCAGCCCCTCGGTTGTCCCCTGTGTCCCCAGCCCCCGCCAAGGGCCACAAATGCCCCAGGTCCAGTGGCTCAGAACCTGGGGCTGCCTCCTCCCCTGCCTCTAGAAGTTCTGTGTAGCGAGTGTACCTCCCGAAGAGGATGGCCTGGATACAGGGCCATGTGGGGCCCGGGATGGACCCATCAAGCCCAGCCAGACTCCAGAACAAAAACAGCGGCTGACAGTCCACAGGCTGCTGGCATTTTTGTCACCTCCCTGGGGGTGAAGACAGTGAAGTGGAGGGCAGGGGTCAGTTCGTCATTAGCAGGGTGGGGAATGGAGGGAGTGGGGTGTACTGGGGCCCCATAGGGCGGGTCCAGGGACATCATCTTCTCTACCTCCAGGCTGTAGCACATCTCCCTTTGGTGTCCTTGATGCAAGCCCCACCCACCGCCCCATCTCCCTGAGCTCCCGTTAAATCCAGGGTGGTGTCTGGCCCAAAGGATTTCTGTGTGGGGCCCTGCCCTAAGGTGTCCAGCCTCAGGGCCTGCCTGGTGGGGGCACACTGGGGTGAGCAGACTCTTTCAGCCTGTCCTGGATCTCTTCCTCTGAGCCAGCCTTGAGCCAAGAACTCCAAGGTCCCTCTGGGAGTAGCAGTTGGCCGGCTTGGTTTCCACAGCAACGTGGAAGATGGGGGCAGGAGCACGTCAGAAGGACATCTGCCTTGGGCACTGAAAGACGGGTCTGGCCACTGCTGAGCTTCCTAACTTCAGGCATTCACATCTCAGCATCTCTATCTGCAGTAGAAGGGGGCTGGCCCAGATCCCTGCTTCTCAAACGCACTCCGTGTTGGAATCCTTTGGGAGAGCCTTAAAAACCACCCTTAACTGGATTTCATCCTCAGAGATGCTGCTGATCTAATTGGTATGGGCTGTGGCCTGAGCACTGGGACTTTTACAAGGTCCTTAGTCAGAGTTTGGAGAAGGAAATGGCACCCCACTCCAGCACTCTTGCCTGTTGAATCCCATGGATGGAGGAGCCTGGTGGGCCACAGTCCACGGGGTCGCAAAGAGTCAGACACGACTGAGCGACCTCACTTTCACTTTCACTAGCCAGTGTGACTCTTTGAGACCCTGTGGACTGTAGCCCACCAGGCTCCTCTTACAAGGTCCTTGGAAGATTCTAATTTACACTCAAGTTTGAGAACCACTGTTCTAGATAACTTCTTTCTGACCATGGTCTCATCATGATATCCATAGGGTGAAGTATTAATCGTTCAGTCGTGTTTCTGACTCTTTGTGACCCCTTGGACTATAGCCTGCCAGGCTCCTCTGTCCATGGGATTCTCCAGGCAAGAATATTGGAGTGGGATACTTCTTCAGGGGATCTTCCCTACCCAGGGATTGAACCCGGGTCTCCTGAATTGCAGGTGTATTCTTTACCTTCTGAGCCACCAGGGAAGCAGGATATTTGTTCTATGTTTTTGTTCTATGTCACCAGAGGTGACCACAGAGAGGACTCCAGCTGTCCACCTGTCTGGCTGTCCCTAAGGACTGCATGACTCCATACCTCTGTGTCAGCAAGAAGTGCTCATGCCTTTCCAGCTGAAGTTTATTGCCTCATTGGTCCTGCAATGGAGGAAATTCATGTTTTTGTGCTGAAGTCCCAGGCAGTTTACGAAGTTACAGTTTACACATGGGGTATCTTCTTGGTGCATCAATTTCCTAGAAGATATTAGGAGAAAAATTATGATTCACCTTATAAGTAACTTAAGACATTTAAATATATATACTAACAGATATGTATAGCTATATCCTGGAGTAGAATGCAAAGCTCGCATATGTTTGGAGCTAAAAGATTAGATGTCAAAGAAATTTGACCATTGTGTCAGGAAGCATTGGCCTGCCATACTCCCTGACTTGGATGACAGTTGGAGGAAAACACTGGAGAAACCTTGAGTCAATCTACGCAGGTGAGGAGCATTAACTCCTGACAGTTCAGGAAGGCTACCTGGAGGAGGCAGCATTTCAGGGAGCTTCTTGGAGAGAGGGGAGGAAGAAACGAACAGGTTGGAAGAAGGGCATGGCTGGAGCTCTGTAAAGCCTGCAGCAGGAATATAAGCTAGACAATGTCTTTCTTGCCCTTGGCTTATGAATTTGAGAAAGTCCCCAAAGATCCCTCCAATACACACCACTACCCTCGTCCACACCCTTGAGGCCAGACCACTGGCCCTTAGCCCGTCTGCCTGGAGCAGCTGGTGCAAGATTGCAACACCAAAGCCCTTGTCTTGGCTTTAGAGGCTGCTGCTGAGTCACTATCGCAGAGGTAGCCGCTGACCACCCAGGCAGTTGCCCCAGTGTTCTGCCATTTCCTCCAGCCTATAGGCTCTGCTTCCAGCCTTAGGGGCTTCCCTGGTGGCTCAGATGGTAAAGCGTCTGCCTGCAATTCAGGAGACCCAGGTTAGATCCCTGGGTTGGGAAGATCAGCTGGAGAAGGAAATGGCAACCCACTCCAGTACTCTTGGCTGGAAAATCCCATGGATGGAGGAGCCTGGTAGGCTATAGTCCATGGGGTCATAGAGACTCAGACATGACTGAGTGACTTCCAGCCTTAGAGAGATCCTTGTAAGGTCAGGAACAGGCTTGGGGAAGGAGAAATTCTCTCTCTGTTTCTCCTGTAAAGTCTGTCTGGCAGACTGCCCTTTACCCTTCTCACCCCTCCCCCTCCCCAGTGGCTGCCAAGAGATTGGGTACAGAGCAGAGAGACCACGGGAGGGGCACTCTGCCCAGTGGTGGGAGTGCCACAGGGCCTGAGCCCTGGGTCCTCTGTTCTGTAGCCTGGCTATCAGAGAGGGGATCATGAGCCTCAGATGCCACCAGCTTATTGGCAGAGGGGCTGTTCTTTCTCCTTGGCAACTGGGCCAGTGATGCCCTGGGGGCACTGAGCATCCTCTCCAGGTAGGAGGATTGACCTTTGCTTCTGTTCATCCCACCCTAGGGAGGTAGCACGGAGTACTTGCTGACTACATGGACTATTTGCAAATTTGTTATTTACCCACCATCGCATACTAAGTGTCCAGACAGTGCCATCCACATAGTAGGTGCTCAGTACGTATTTATAGTATAAATAAAAGGAGCCTGACTCTGGATTTGAATGCCCTTGGTAGATACTGTGGGACTTGCTTCATTCTGTAAAACGATGACAGTCGTAGAACCTACTTCCTAGAACTGACATATATAAAACCTTGAGACAGTCCCCAGTATATGCTAAGCACTCAATAAGTGTTTACTGTCATCTTAAACCCCTCACCTTATTTTCCAGTCTCTCCTGCCCCATGAAAGGCTCTCTGTTCTCCTCTGAGCCGCTGCAGGAGATGTGGTCGATAGCAACGGGGACCAGCTGGGCCTGGCATTTGCCACCTTTGGGGCCTAGGACAGCGTCCAGACCAGGCATGTGTGGGGCCCTTTTCCTTTCTCTGCCCTTCACATGCCTGCGAAGTGTGGTTCGAACACACGTCAACAGAGTCTTGCTTGGTGTGAAGGGCAGGAGGGGCCTGCAGATCATGAGGTTGACAGTCAAGGGTTCCCCCTTTGGATCACTATTTTTTTTCCCTGAAAGAATGATCTTTCTAAGCCAGAAAGAAGACCCTGTCATGCCCTTGCTTACAGTCCCTCCACGGTTCTCTGTCTCCAGCAGCATAAACCCAGGACGCTGCAGGGGCCCGAGCAGCTCCCAGCCCTCTGCTCCCCCCGCCTCTCCATCTTGTCTCTAGATGTTAGTCTTGGGCTCCATAAGCCAGTCACCCCAGACGACCTACCCTCCCCAGCTGGCCCGCAGGCTCCCACAGTATAAAGCATATGCTCTCCAGAGAGAGTCTGGCCTGGCCGCCACACAAATGAGATGGCCTCAGCGCTGCCTGGAAAGCCCATCCCCTCCCCTGCTCCCCCGACCTCATTTATTATTTTCTTTCAAGGTTCAGCTCAAACATTAACTCCTTTAAGTAGTGTTGACTGACTCCTGCATCCTTCACATATTTCCTTCTCAGCGTCTAACTGATGAGGGCGTGTGCTTCCTTTCAACAAGGCACATAAACGCCACCGGTTTCCCCCACTGGATGGGTAACTTTTTCATTTTTTTTCGGAAGAAGTTCTTTATTTTATTTTGGCCACGCAGCACGTGGGATCTTAGTTCCCCGACCAGGGATGGAACCCACGTCCCCTGCAGTGGAAGGGTGGAGTCTTAACCACCGGCCTGCCTGGGAAGTCCCTGGATGGGCAACTTCTTTGTGGGCCAGTATCTCTGGTGCTTAACTTGGGACTTTCAGCGTGACGAGCCCAGGGAAAACTTGTGGGAGGAAAATGAACGGATTTCTTGGGGTGTGTAATTACTGGTACACATCAAAGCTGAGAGTGGCTGTACCACGGGAGGGTGTGGGCCCTGCTGATGGGCTGGGACGCATTTGGGAGCATGGGTAGTTGGTGGGAAGGGTCAGGCGACTCTGGGCTGGGGCTGGCAGTCTGGGAGCTGGAAGGCCCAGGCTTCTTGTCTCCTGCCCGCTTCCTGGAAGCCTTGTCGGGGCCTCTGTCTGCCAGGCAGCGATTAGGGGTCAGATGGATCATTGTCTCTCTCCTTGTATGAAGGAACTGACACTCTCACTTTTAACCTCTGGCATGGGTGGCTGTTCCAAGCAGTAGGCACTGAGTGACCTCCAGACATAGACTTCTGCCCTTAGGGCTCTCAGCTCAGGTGTGGATCAGAAGAGGGTGAACACCTTGGAAGATGATATTATCCAGCCCCTGGCCTCCATGCAGGCCTAGACTGAGAGTGGTCCTCCCTTCACTGGAAAAACTTCTGCAGAGGGAGGTTCTCTAAGGCCTTTTCTCCACCTCTCAACACCACGCTCTTGCTGGGCTGAGCCTTTCCATCTCATTTGTGTGGTGGTCAGGCCAGCCTCTCTCTAGAGAGCATAAAAATTGTGGTTATTTATTTATCCTAATGATTTTTAAATTTGTATTCATTAATAACCATTTATCATGTCTCTGTGTATGTGCTCAGTTGCTTCAGTCACGTCTGACTCTTTTGCAACCCCATGGACTGCAGCCCACCAGGCTCCTCTGAGCATGGGATTTCCCAGGCAAGAATACTGGAGTGGGTTGTCGTGTCCTCCTTCAGGGGATCTTCTTGACCCAGGGATCGAACCCGTCCTCTCCTGCATTGCAGGCGGGTTCTTTACCACTGAGCCACCTGGAAAGCCCTTATCATGCTTCTACCATAGCTAATTTTTATTGAATATTTATAAGGTGCTGAATACATGGATTTTCTGGCTTTTGCTGTTTATTTTTTGGCTGCATGGTGAGGCATTTGGGATCTTTGTTCCTTGACTAGAGATTTAACCCATGTCTCCTGTAGTGGAAGTGTGGATTTCTAACCACTGGACAACCAGGGAAGCCTCGGGACAATTTAAATAGTTGGGGACATATGCTGTGGGTTCAGACGGTGGTCAAATCCCAGCTGTGCCACTTGTTAGCTGTGATGTTGGGCACGTTCCTTCATGGCTCTGTGCCTCAGTTTCCTTATCTGCACAATGGGGATAATACAGGGTTGTTGGTAGTTGGTAAGGTTGTGGTGGCGATTAAGTGAGTTAATGCATGAAAAGCTGTTAGAGGAGCACCTGGCATGTCGTAAAATGCTCAGTTCACATGAGCTGTGCTTATTACACAGCCGCTGCCTTCCTGTTCCAGATCTGGCCCGTTTTGCACCCTCCCTGTTTGTCATTCACGTCCACACACTTACCTCACTAGACCAATTCAATCTGACAGACATTTCCTTGCTGTGCTCTCTGTGTGAGGTCTGAGCCTTCCTGTGCCAGGCATTGACGGAGGAACAGATGTGTTAAGTTGGAGTTCCTGCCCTTAGGATGCTGTGAATCCCCTGGACACATGAGGCTGGAGACAGAGGATGAATAAGACAGGTTTCTGCCCCCAAGAAACTCACAGTCCAGATGGGAGGCTGGTGTGGAAACAGACCTGGCAGAAAAATAAAAGGGCCACTGAATATAGAAGCTACAGCTACTTTTTCTGCTTTCGAGGAATGTACTATGTTTCATCTTGAGGAAGTGGTTCTTTTGTGGGGAAATACAGCAATGGGACCTTTGGGTGAGACAGGCCTGGCCTTGAATAGGTGAAGATGAGGTCAAGAGGGAAAGTTTTACATGTTATCAGATGTTGAGGAAAGTGGCTTCACAGAGGCAACCCAGCAGAGGTTCAGTGGGTGAGGACCAGCAAAGACATCTCTAGGTCGAATGAAATCTCATCTTTTTAATTTTATTTTTTAAATTTTGGCCATGGCATGCAGCTTGCAGGGTCTCAGTTCCCCAACCAGGGGATTAAATCTGGGCCATAGCAGTGAAAGTACAGAATCCTAACCTCCAGACCACCAGGGAACTTCCAATGAGTGTCATCTGGATTTAAAAATTTTATTTTCCTCGGTAGGTAATATATTTGCATATTTCAAAATTTTAAGTGTATGAAGGCGTAAATGATGAAGAATGTGCCCTTGCCCCTGCCCTCCATCACTAAGCTTACCACCAGGCTCACGTAACTGCCGGGGGACGAGCTGGGAATCAAAACCTAGGAGTCTGGAGCTTCGGGTCTGGAGTCTGTGCTCTGAACCTCCCCGTGTTTCCTGGCTTCACAGGTGAGGGGCAGAGCCCAGAGAGGCAGTCACACCGCACATTGATGTCAAAACCTAGGGGGCTAGAAGCCAGGACCGCACTGAGGACCCTTCCGCTAGCATATTGCCTCAGTTTGCCTGATGAGCCCAAAGTGGGGCGGGGTGGTGTGAGGAAAGGGTCAGCAGGCGTGCAGTTCTGAGATGGCGGTTTGTTCTGGGCAGTGGTGGTGGGGACAGCCTGGTGTCTGGAGACATGCTAAACAAACTGCTGTTACAGGCTGAACTGGGCTGTGCCCCCAAAGACCCCTGCTGTGGACTCAAGAAATATATCTGACTCTTAGTGCCCTTTCAACTGTGGTTTGTCCACTTGGTGGCTTTTCTGTGACCCAGACTAACGCCTTGCCCTGTCCTCAAGCCCACCAGGTAACTCTCTCTTTCTCCCCAGCTGTCATCAGTAGCATCATTTTACCACATAAGCAGGATTCATCATGTTTTGGGGGTGGGGGACATTTTTAAAAATTTATTTTGACGTGCACACTGCTATATTTATCTGTTATTTATTTATTTTCAGCTGTGCTGAGTCTTCGTTGCTGCACGCGGGCTTTCTCTGCTTGTGGAGAGTGAGGGCTACTCTCTAGCTGCAGTGCACAGGCCTCTCATTGTGGTGGCTTTTCTTGTTGCGGAGCACAGGATCTAGGTGCGAGGGCTTTCCGTAGTTGCAGCACAGGGGTGCGTTAGTTGTGGCACGCAGGCTTAATTGCTCCGCAGCATGTGAAATCCTCCTGGACCAGGGATCAAAGCCTTGTCCCTTGCATTGGCAGGCAGATTCTTACCCACTGCGCCACCAGGGAAGTCTGATAGGGGGAGGTTACTCAAGGAAACAAAGGAACCACGGGCAGGTGAGAACTGTATATGGTGAGGACTCCATAAATGCTCTCGGTGGTTCCCTGTCCAGGTCTGATGAAAGTGATTTGGGGATCAAGGGTGATGGCATCGAGACACTCTGACCTCTTTCAGAATGGGGCACTTTCAACAACTGTCACAGTTAGGCTAGGGAGCGCCCCTCCTTGCTGTTCCTCGCACCCCCTCTCCTCTCCCTCAGTCACAGCCCCGGCATCTCTCTGCTGCAGCGTTGCGCCCACTGGTGAGTCTGTCTCAGAGAGAGATCAGCTCCCCTCCAGCTGAAGACTGCGGGCAGGGCAGTGTCTCCCCTGCCCCCACCACGCCCTGCCATGGCTCGGCTCCTGTTGGCCTCTCCCAGGCCCTGTGAACACCTTGAGAGCATCTCAGCCTCCCAGCCTCTGACATAGTGCCTGGCACTAGCTGTGTGCTACGTGAGTGCTAAATCGCTTCAGTATTGTCTGATTCTTTGTGACCCCATGGACTGTAGCCCACCAGGTTTCCCTGTTCATGGAATTTTCCAGACAAGATTACTGGAGAGGGTTGCCATGCCCTCCTCCAGGGGATCTTCCCAACCCCAGGGATTGAACCCACGTCTCCTGCATTGGCAGGTAGGTTCTTCACCACTCAAGCCACCTGGGAAACCACTCATTAAAGCCCATGGCACCAAGAAGTGAGTCTACCAGCCTGCCAGTCTCTTTTGAGGAACTCTGAGTCTGCCTAGCTTCTCTAAGTCTGGCCCTAGCAGAGCATCACCTTCCTTCTATCCAGCCTGCTTTTTTTTTTTTTAAGCCACTTTCTTGAGGTGTAATTCACATACCACACAACTCACCCACTTAAAGTGAGGATTCGATGGTTTAGTCTAGTTGCAGAGTTGTGTAACCATCCCCACAAGCAGTTTTAGAACATTTCCATCACTAGCCCACCCATCTTTTGGCTGCACCCATCTTCCTTAGCTTTCAAACACCCACAGTTTTCCTCAACTTAAAAGAAAAAAAGCCTCCTTTGACCCTGCTCTGCACTCTCTGGCCATTGTGCAATATGTTTCCCTCTTTCCGTGACTAAGCTTCTTGAATGAGCGGTTCACACCCACTGCCTTCATTTTCTCAGATTCAATAAACATTTTTTAAAAAGCATCTATGAGGTACTATGCCAGAAGTTTTCATATACATCATCTCATTTAATCCTCATAAACATTTTGTGAGCTGGGAATTATTATCTCTATTTTAGACGTGAGAAATACAAGGAAAGTGACTTGCCCCAGGGCTTTGGCCGGGATCTGGTTCCAGGTTCGTGTGAATCCAGAGTGGGTGCTCTGCTCTACTGCCTGCCATCAAGGCCAGCTGCACAGTCCAACTGCTGACCTTCTTACTCATCATGTGGTCTGGGTGTCTGTACCTCCCAGCACCCCTCTGATGACCTTGCTGCGCCAATCAGATTGATGACCAGTACTGTCTCTTCTTCCAGCCTTAGTTCAAGCTCTTCCTTCCACCTGGCATCCTTTTCTTTCTTATTTTCTATCTGAAAGTCTGATAATCCTTTTTTTTTTCTTTTTCCCTTCTTAGATCTGGCTCAGCTCTACTCTCTCCTTGGGAACGCCCTATATTTTTGGTTGAGCCTTGGAGAAGGGGTTGACAGAGGATGAATTGGTTGGATGGCATCACCAGCTCAATGGACATGAGTTTGAGCAAACTCCAGAAGATAGTGGAGGACAGGGAAACCTGGCGTGCTGCGCGGTCCATGGGGTCACAGAGTTGGACATGACTGAGCGGCTGAACGACAAGAACCTGCTTTTGAGGGCTATGACTTGCTTTGTTTGTTATCTAACAGCTTGCTGTTCTTATTGAAATGGCTGTGACTGTAGTTTTAAATTTCCTGGGACTCTGAAACCACATTGGTATACTGCAACCCACACTTTGCTGTATTATTATTATTATCATTTTAAAGTACCTCATCAGGTACAAGATCAGCTGGCACTTTAAAAAAGTAATTTTTATTTTTGTTTTTACCATACCACATTCACGTGCCGCATGGCATGAGGGAGTTTCCTTCTCCAACCAGGGACTGAACCCACATCTCCTGCAGTGGAAGTGTGAAGTCTTAACCACTGGACCACCAGGGAAGTCCCACCTTGCTGTATTATAATGGAACAGGTGCTCAGTGTTTTAGCAGAAAGGAAAGAAGGAGAGAATAAAGGGAGGGAGGGATAGAGGAAGAGAGGGAAGAGGGAGGCTTTGGGGGTTGATACAATGGTAGCGACAGTAGATGACCCAGGAGATATGCACAGAGAGGTGTTTTCAATCGTGAAATCTAACAAAATAAAACTGGCATCCTAGTGAAGAGTCCTCACATACATGTGCCCAATGAGTACTATTTGTATTATTCAATGACCTCTGCCCTGACCCCATTCCTGGAGATGGTATTTGTGCCCTCCTCTGGGTAAGAAGTCTTGCAAGCAGGGACCATGTCTGTCCCTGATCACTTTCCTGGACTCAGCACAGGATTTGATACATGGCAGACTTCCAAAACTGCTTAGCAAAAAAGTAGGTTTACTGTTGCTCATCTGAATCCCTCAAGATGTGTTCCATAGGTGTCTTCGGGATATGTACCAGCTCAGCCACCTCACTCAAGAAATACTAATTAAGCACCTACTGTGTGCCCAGCATAGTTCTAGGCACTTGGGATTTGACAGTGAACAAACAGATAGGTTTGCCTGCCCACATGGAACTGGCACTCTAGTGGTTGAGAGAGATGACAAAGAAGAAAACACAAAAATTAGTAAATTTGGGGGTATATTAGAGACCGAGAAGGACTTTGGAAATTAAGAGTTGAATAGGATAAGGGGAGAGGATTGAGAGTGCTGATAGAAGATTGGTTACAGAAGTATATTGTTGGGTCAAAGTAGGCTAACTGAGTGGTGAGATTTAGGATCAAAACCTGAAGGAGGTAAGGATATTTGGGGGCAAAGAATTCAAGGCAAAGAAAACAGCAGAAGTAAAGGCCCTGAGGCAGAAAAGTGTTTGAGGCCAGTGTGGCTGGAGCAGAGGGAAGGGGAGGGTGATAGGAGGGGAGGGAGGGGGCAGAGGGCTGGAAGCCATTGTGAGCCTCTGACTTTTACTCCAAGTGGGAAGTAACACTGGTGTGTGTTGAACAGAGGACGGATGAGTTTGTCTTGAAAAGCATCAACTCTAACTCTGGTGACTGTGTAGAGAGTAGACTGTAGGGTCCAAGAGCAGAAGGAGGGAGATCTGTGAGAGGCCCCTGAAGTAAACCAGGAGAGAGGGGAAGGCAGCTTGGTGGTTGGGAGTCATAGGGCTTGAATGTATTTTGAGGGTAGAGCCAACAGGACTTCCTGATGACTGAAGGTGAGATGAAGGGAAGTGTCAATGGTGGCACTGAGCCATTCGTTTGAAGGAAGGAGTTGCTGTTAGCTGTGGTGGGGAAGCTATGAGTGAAGTGCCTTTGGAGGGAAAGATCAAGGGTTTGGTTTGGACATGTTGAGTTTGAGTCCCTAGCGGGCACCTAGGGGGCGCTGATGCATAGGCAGTTGATTACTCAGGTCTAGAATCCTGTGCTCTGGCTTGACTGGAGTCTGCTCTTTACCACCTGTGTAAGGCTGCTTCCAGGTACAGAGGGTTCTGGTCCCACAGACCAGGTCTGCACAGTGTGCAGGGTAACTCTGTTTCTGAGGCTTAGTTTCCTCACTTGCAAGACTGGCATAAATAACACACGTTTGGGGGGTTGCTGCGGGAGGTCAAATGAGATAGCTGACACCTGGCACAAAAGAAGCAATGAAATGGTCATGAAAAAATAACAAGGAGCCAACCTGGATTGGCTCCTGTGGAAAGAAAAGTGAAAGCGTTAGCTGCTCAGTCACGTCCGACTCTGTGGGACCCTATGGACTGTAGCCCACCAGTCTCTTCTGTCCGTGGAATTCTCCAGGCAAGAACAGTGGAGTGGGTAGCCATTCCCTTCTCCAGGAGATCTTCCTGACACAGGGATCAAACCCGGGGTCTCCTGCATTGCAGGCAGACTGCTTACCATCTGAGCCACCAGGGAAGCCCTGGCTCCTGGGGACCGGTCTTCAAATGGGTTAAGGGGGTGTGGAATAAGGGGTGGGGAGAGGAAAGGCTAAGAATGAGGTCAGAGCCCAGGGGTGGGGGTGAGGGGATGTGATTTCATTGTTCCAGGGGGACTGGAGCTTGTCGACCAGCAGGAAAGGGTGGGTGTAGGGCCATCCAACTGCAGGTGCTCGGATCAGTTTCTTGGCTTGGGACTGAGCAGCTCTGAGTGTCCCAGCCAGGATGACAACAGGCAGGGCAGGCTGTGCTGTGGCCTGGGGACACGGTCCTTACGCAGCAGCACCCACAGGAGATATTAACCTGTCCTTGGCCTTTTCAAGCCCACATCTTTTAAGAGAAGAATCCAGAATTTCCTCAGCTTTTCTTCCAGGCACAGCACATGGCTTGTTGTGTGGCAGGGGTTTAATGAATGTCAGCATGTGTCCTCTCCATATCTATAGAACGATGGCGAAGAAACCATAGTTTCCAGAATTTCTGTGATGATGACATGTCGTATCTTTGCAGCGGTGCTGATTTTTAACCCCTAGGACAACTGAGTCTCAGAGATGTTCAATAACCTCCCCACGGTCACATTTACTATGGGATAGAGGGAGATTTGGGGGCAGTCTCCCTCGGCAGAAGGTCTTCAGCAAGTTTAGAAAGTGAGGAGGGCAGAACTGGGCAGAGTGGAAGGAGGGTCAGGCTCCATCTGGGCAGGGCCTGGCTTTCATAGTGGGTCCAGGCAAGGTGGGGGAGTGAGTGAACTGGATGAAGCCACAGTGAGTGAGACCAGAAAGTGGGGCAGGGTGTGGAGTCAGGGGAAGGCATCCCATGCAGTTTCCTGTGGTTCTTAGAGAGGGGGCAGGCAGTGATCTTGGGTGTAAACCAAACCAGTGAACCCTCTGGCGAGGGCAGTGCCATCGTCCCATTGCACAGCTGGGGCTGCTTAGACCTGGTGAGGGTAAGGACCTTGCTCAAAAGTCACATGGACCAACAGTGAAGGAGCCAGGATTGTGACCCAGCTCTGCTCAACCACAAAGGCTGCCCTCTGTCCGCTACACGATGTGGTTGCTGTCATGACCTCCAGGCAACAGGGGGATAGACAATATCGGATGACTTTTTGCAGATTTCTTCCAGTAGAAACATTCTCTCCGTCTCTGTCCCCGGTCTCCCTCCACACTCTCCCCTGCCTCCTCCCTCTCTCTTTCCTCCTCATTACTCAACCCCTAGTAACCCCGAGGGCAGGCAGACTGTCTGCACGGTTGAGGGAGGAGGAGACCAGCTCTTCTGGGTGACACACATGCACCCTTTGCAGCCTGCCCACCTCCCTCCCACCTCACCCACACGGTGGGGAGGCCCCCCTCCCCCACCGCCCACTCTGCAGGCATCCGTGGCTGAGGGGGTCTTTCCCAGAATTAGCCACCAAGAACAGCTGGAGCAGGGAGGGGGAGGTGCGAGAAGGGATGGAGGCTAACAGCTTCCAGATGTGCCAGGGCACGAGAGAGCCGAAGGAGCCTCCTGCAGGGGCTGGAGGCTGGGAGGAGCTGGCCTCTGTGTCCCAGACTTCAGGACTGCCAAGGCAGCTGGGCAGATCCCTACTCAAGAGCTTCATGCAAATCCATGTGAGCAGGGCAAGGAAGACTTCTGTGCTGCACCTGCAGGGAAAACCCCTGTGGCCCAGCTGCTTACTATGCCTTTAAAACTTTTTTTAATTAACATCCAACTGTTACTTTATTTTGTTTTTAGGCTGTACCATGCGGCATGCAGGATCTTAGTTCTCTGATCAGGGATCAAACCCATGGCTCCTGCACTGTGAGCTCAGAGTCTTAACCACTGAGTCACCAGCGAAATCCCTGATTATTACTTCATTTATATCACTAAGCTTAAATGACTTGGAAGAGACAAATGAGCGGTTCTATCCTATTTCGGGAAAAGTTTCCAATAAATGCTGGTTATGTGGTGACAGGTAACTAGGAATAGTGACATCTTTGGGTCGAGACTGACGATGAAGCATGGGCTCTGGTGCTATGGTTCATCTCCAGCAAGGCTCTGGAGATGACGACCAATGCCAGTCACGCAAACATGGAGCCTCTAGGGCTGGTCCCAAATTTGCATCTCTTCCCCAAAGCTAACAAATCCATATAATAACTGAGGCTTTAAAAAAAGTTTTAAAATGAAGCCCAAATAAGATTAAAACTATACTCTTGATACACTTTCCCTTCCAAAATTTACATAAGCACACTTTTTCTCTACTAATATTAATCCTGATACTATCGACCTTGGCTATACTGCCAGTGGTGGAGGCAGAGATCAGGGGCTGAATTCTAAGCACTTGGAATTGAATCCCAATTCAGCCACTTACCAGCTAGGGAACCCAAGGCACACTGCTCAGCTCTCTTGGCCATGCAATGGTTTCTGTTTCATGGAGCTATTATTAGAGTTGAATAAGTTAATCTATGCAAAACACTTGACGTGGTGCCTGGCATGTAGTACATTTTTACCATTCAGAAAACACCTACCTTGTTTCAGAAGCTGTGCCATTTTACCCTTGCAACCTGGAAATTAACTATGAGTACCCCCATTTTTATGAGCAGAAGTTGAGGATCAGAGAGGCTGAATGACCGTCCAGGGTCACATGGGTCAACATGAACCCAGACCTATTAGACCCTAAAATCCAGGCTCATTATACTGGGCCCCTCCCTGGTTTTTGTTGCTATTGTTACTATGTTTCAATTAGTAGTGAAAGGTTCCAAGACCTGTTAGGGGCTGGGTTGCATCATTTTCAATCCGGCTCACCTAAAGAGAGGACCGTGTCAGAAAAATGGGCAATAGCTCAAGGGTTCAGAGGGGCCCTGGGAGGGGAAGCCAAGGGCCCTAGAGGGGCACTAAGAACAGGAGATTTCAGGACGTGGGAGGAGCAGGGTGGGGAGGGGGGCTGGGAGGCTGGGGACAGGAGATCCAGAGGTTGGGAGGAGTCCAGGTTGCCCCGAGGTGCCCTCAGAGTGCCCCCAGCCCTCTGAGCAAAGCCCCTGGGCCTGCTGGCCGCTCTTCCTCCTGGTGTGTGTGTTTCTTGCTTTGCCAGGGCTGCTCCGCTTCTGCACGTCTTCTCTTTGGCCGGGGCGGAGTGGTGGAGGGTCTCCAGAATTCCCCTTTGTGGGATGGAGGGGACAGGAGGAGGAGGACCAAGACTGAGGGGGCTGGAGCCGGCCAGCAAGGAGGCCCGCCACTGGCCCGGCTCCCAGGGCCTGGGCCCGAAGAGGGAGCTGCCTGCCCCTCGCTATTCCCTCCCCCTGCCCCCCAGGGCTCCTTGGCTGCTGAGCCTGCCAGCTGGGCCCCCGCCAAGCCAAACAGCTGCCAGGGGGAGAGGAAGAAGCATTTCCGAGCAGAGAGGCCCCTGTGGGCTCCAACTCAAACCTAGAATCCCCCTTTCTCACCGCCAAGTGAAAAGGAGAGTCTGTGCACATGCACACAGGCATGCATGCATGGCACCAGGGAGCCCGGCCGGGGGCTGAGGGCCGGGCTGGCCGCAGGATGGGGGCGGGGCAGGGTGTCTGGGTGCTGGCCTGGGAGGTAGAGGGGGACCGGGGCCATGATCCTGCCAAGTGGGAGGGTGGTTGGGGAGTTAGGTTTGGCAGAGGTTGGGGAGGGGTTCAGTGGTTTAATACCCCCAGCCCCCCAAATCTATACCTGAGACCTCACTGTGTGATCTTATTTGGAAATAGGGTCTTTGCATATATCATTAAGGTAAAGATTGAGATGAGATCATGCTGGATTAGGCTGGGCCCTAAATCCAACGAGAGTGTTCTTAGAAGCAGAAATGAACATACAGAAACCCCTGGGAGGTTTGTATGTGAAGATGTGAGAGAGAAGGGAGAAGAAGGCCACGAGAGGAAGTGCATGAAGCTGGAAGCAGAGATACAAGCCCGGAGCCAGGGAACGCCTTAAGCCACTGGAACCTGGAGGAGACAAGGGAGGACTCCTTGCTAGAGCCTTCGGAGGGAGCCTGACCCTGTGGACACCTTGCCTCCAGACTTCTGGCCTCCAGAATGGCAATGTAACGCATATCTGTTGTGTTAGGCCACCAAGTTTGTGGTAATTTGTGATGGCAGTTCTAGAAAATAGATAAAAGGAAGCATATGGCAAAGGGGTTGGTGGGGCCAGGGGTTGATAAGAAAGCGTGTAAAGCGGAATGAAAAATGAAAAAGCTCTGTTATTCATCATACTACTCTCCTGTGCCAGGCACATTTGAAGATACTTATCTCATTCTTCACAAGGACCCTGCCGGGAAGAATTGATTCCCATTCTATAGAGAGATTCAGACCTAAGTTTGTTCCACGAAGTTGGGATTCCCGTATCGGATCCTCCGTCTCTGAAGCCTGGCCTCTTCCCACCTTCTCTCAAGGGAAGCTCAGCAATTTCTGGGCTGGAGGATACATGCTTCAAGTTGGAGGGAAGTTCTCCCAGGGCCCAGGAGGGGAACACGCCATGCCTCACGGGGGAACTGGGCGAGGAGTCATTACCTCATTGCTCTGGGGCCCTCTGTGACTAAATGTCCTGGACACTCTTTACTCACCACTGTCCCTGGAGTCCTCGGGGACACGTCTGAGGGTCTGGTTGCATCCCCAGCTTTAGGGACGGAAGAGAGACACCCCTGTTCACCTCCTGCACGCTGCTTCAGCCACCATTGTACCTCCGCTGTCGTCACCTCCCAGCTGTCACCGCCAGCCCTCCGTCACCACCACCATCACCTCTACCTCCGTGAGCACCGTCACCATGACCACCATCAACACCAGCTCCACCCCCACCCCCACCGCTGAAACTGCTAGGATGACCGCAACAGCCACGGCCACGTTCTCACCTCCATCGCCTCCCCTCTACCCCTTCCACCATCACCACCACGATGGCCGATCACCATGTGACATACTGGAGAGGTCAGGGGCAGGAAGGGGACTCGGGGGAGACTTCCTGTGCCGGGACAGCTCAGCCAAACCTAGCAGGGGAGGACTTGGATATACTTGGTATATATCTGGCTGACAGATGGCCTCGGTAGTGGAGGGAACCCAAAATTCAACCTTGCAGGGAGGGGAGGTGAGCCTGCCTGGCAGCTGTAAATCCAGAGTGGGACACAGGCTGTCTTCATGGGCGTGGGTTCAGGCGGGTGGAGGTTATTTGAGCGACACGTCCCGGCCCTGCCTGGCTCGTGCTCATCTCGAGGGGATGCGGATTTTGGCGGGTCCCTGGCTCCCGGCCACCTGCCTGGCCTGGCCGTGATAGTGAGGTCATGAGAGTAGCTGTACCCAGAGTCCTGGGGGGTGGAGTGGGAAGGAGGGCCCGCCCTGGCTGGGAGAGAAAGGCCTCTCTCCTCAGGCTGACCCTACCAGAAATGATGAGGTAAGCCCTCTTACTAATTTTTTTACACATAGGTTAAAAATTTGTTTTAATTAAAAAGATATGTGCTGCTTCTTCGGTATTGCAGGTAGGCTTTCTCTAGCTGTGGCGACTGGGGACTGCTCTAGTTGAAGTGCGTGGCTTCTCATTATGGTGGCTTCACTTGTTGCGGAGCCCAGGCTCCAGGCGCGAGCGCTCAGAAGTTGCAGCTCACAGACTCTAGAGCTCGGGCTCAGTATTGTGGCTTATAGGCCTAGTTGCCTCACAGCATGTGGAGTCTTCCCAGACCAAGGATTGAACCTGGCAGGTGGGCTTTTAACCCCTGGACCACCAGGGGAGTCTGATGTACGCAGTCCTGACACTTCATTCCTCCAGACTCCACTCCCCTCTGCCTGCCCCTCAGTGGCTCTGGGTGCTGCGGGTGCTGCGGGTGTTCTCTGCCATGGGCTTGGAGTTTCTCTTCCCCAGGAGACCCTGGCTGGTCATGTGGTTCAGTCACCTGGGGAAATAGAGGGACCAGAAGGCTCTGTTCTGGGGGCAGAGAGAGAACTGACTATTGGAGAGAGTTATCTCATTTCTCCACTCAGCTGGGCAGCCCTTCCTGCCATCTTAGGCCAAATGTGTATGGTGGTCGGGGAGGACGGCAGAATGTTCCAGAAGTTCAGGTCACAGCTGCTCCCCTCACCTCTTGTCTGCAGGCCCAGCCAACCTCAACTGCCTTTAAGGACGGGGCTGGCCCGTTCTGGGAACAGCCTCTCAATCCTTCCAAGCCCCTAAACTGCCCAAATGCCTGGCTAATCCCACCATCTAGGATCGCACTTGAGAGCTTCTGGAAGTGGGAAACAATACTATCGCGGGATGTGTTTATCTCTGCATCAGGCGTGAGAGCCGGGCAGACAGGCTGGCGACTGGAGAGGCTGAGGGGCCACTGAATCCCAGAGACCGAGGAGTGGAGGGCGGGGTGGGTGAGAGCCTCGGGAAGGGCCCAGGCTCTCCCCACGCCCTGGGAAGTGGGTGTGATTGGAGCTCCCTGCGGCTCGCTCCTGCAAATCACTCCTCAGGGGAAGGCTCTTGCTGGGTTGGGAAAGACTCTGGCAAGACGAGGGGATCTTTTGATGGCGATTCAGTAGCGAGAGCCAGTGTTCACTGAGTGCCTGCTACGTGTCAGGCCCTTTCCAAGCACTCAATATGTGTCCTGATGGAGCTCCCCCACATCACTGTAAGATGAGTACAATCACTGCTATATCCGTATTTTGCAGGTAGCATCCTCTGTGACTGGGGGCAAACCTTTGCTCTCTGGCCTCAGTTTCCTCATCTGCTCTCTGCAGTCATCCGACTCAACCTGCTGCTCCCCGAAGGTTTTTCCAGGTGACATTTGGAGTCAAGCTACCTGTTTGGAACGTTTCCTGTTTCTGGGGCCTCCCTGGGATTAGCCTGGTCCTGGTAGTGGCTGGGGGTGGAGAGAAGACAGTGCCCGGGAAGGCCCCTGTGTGGCTCTTATATGGCTTCATGGCAGTGCCCCTTTGACTGTGCTCTATCAAGAGGAGCAGGGCCATCACAGATCAGAGACAATAGCCGAATGTGCCTGTTCACTCACGGACCCCGTCTGGGTGTGGGTGTGGGGGTGAGGAGGGTCTGCTGGGATCCAGTTCCCACCAACCCTGGATTCCCCCTGGCCTCCCCTGACTGTGTCCCCTTCCCCGTCAAAGGCAGTGGTAGGGACCCGGCAGACCCTTAGCTGTCACTCCCTTCCCATCTCATGCTCTCCTCCAGCCCTCAGAGCACCCAGTGGGCGGCATCTCAAATTATCCTCCTCACCCCACCCCGCCACACACCCCAGAGCCTTTCTATTTATCCTGGAGGTGCTTACTCAGTGCCCACTCTGTGCCAGGTACCCTTCCAGGTATAGGAGGAAAGGGACAGATAAAACTTGATCCTTGCCCTAAGGAGGTCACAGCCTAGTGGGGTTTAATCCCAAACCAGTCCCCCATCCCTTACCCTCCATACTTCACCTCTTGGACACATCCTCATGTGTTTGGGAGATCAACGAGGGTGGAGGACAGAAGTGGAGAGGGGAATTCTCTGGAGTCTGGAGGTCAGAGAAAATCTGGAGCACCGGAGCAAGCACTAAGAACTGGAGACAGTAGACCCTGGAGGGGCACACCTGGCCTGTGGACCCATTTTTTCTCATGGCTACCTGGGGCTGATACCTGATGGGAAGATGCTGGTGAGTGCCATCTTCCTCTTTGCTGGAGGAGACTCTCAGCTATATATGAGCCTGTTTGTTGAGCTGGAATTCTGAGACCCATTGAGGCTAAATTAGCGAGGCTGAGGAACCTTGTTTTTATGCTAGATGGCCATGCCCTTAGCAACAGATCAGCAGT
The DNA here is from genome assembly GCF_042477335.2 of Ovis canadensis. Lineage (NCBI taxonomy): Eukaryota > Metazoa > Chordata > Mammalia > Artiodactyla > Bovidae > Ovis > Ovis canadensis. Next base: position 32,297,640 of record NC_091264.1, read on the forward strand.
TCTACTATTAATACTAAAGAAGAAGAGATAGATAGAAGTCTATGACATAAGGTCTTAGCTGGGTGAGAGACGGGGGCAATGAAGACTGAAAAGGGTTTCGGAGAGAGGGACTTGCATGCGTGGAGGCACTCAGGCAGACAGGGCATTGAGAATGACTCATTGACTCCCAGCTTCTGGTCTGATCAGCCGGGTGACTGACGGCTGCATTTGCTGAGCTGAGGCACCCTGAAGGAGGAGCAGGCTTTTTTTTTCCTCTTCCAAACACTTACCTTGAAACATTTACTTATTTATGGCTGCACTGGGTCTTGGCTGCTGCTCCCGGGCTTTTTCTAGTTGTGGAGAGTGAGGGCTACTCTCTAGGTGTAGCGGGCAGGCTTCTTGTTGCAGTGGCTTCTCTTATTGCAGAGCTCAGTAGATGTGATGCATGGGCCCAGCTACCCCATGCCATGTGGGATTTTAGTTCCTTGACCAGGGATAGAACCCACATCCCCTGCACTGAAAGGCAGATTGTTAACCACTGGACCTTGAGGGAAGTCCAAAGGAGCGGATGTGGGGATCAGCACAAGTTCAGCGTTGGACAGTTGAGTTGAGGGGCCTATGAATCATCTACGTAGTAAGGCTCCTGGAGATATGGATCTGGCCTCAGGAGACGAGCCTGGGTTGTACGTCTATATTGGAAATTGTAGGCTTGTCAGCTGGAGGCTTCCCAGGTGGCACTAGTGGTAAAGAACCTGTCCGACGATGCAGGAGACACAAGAGACGTGGGTTCGATCCCTGGGTTGGGAAAATCCCCTGGAGTAGGAAATGGTAACCCATTCCATAGTCTTGTCTGGAAAATTCCATGGACAGAGAGGAACCTGGTGGGCCACAGTCCATGGGGCTGCAAAAAGAGTCAGACATGAGTGAGCACACACACACACACAGGCATGTTAGCGGCAACTGCAGTCATCACGGGAGGGAATGAGAAGGCCCAGGGAGCAGCTAAAAGTGAGAAAAGGAAACACTAAAGGCACAACCCTGAGAACCCTCATTTTGTGGCCTCCTGGTCCTTATTTCCCTTTGGGGATAGTCTCTCTACCATCTTGTAGGGTGATATATCAGATAATCTCCTCTCATTCTAGAGTTTTAGAAGGATTTCTAGAGGCCTGTCCTGTCAGATCCTCCCTCGCACCTGCATGACACAGCCTGTGGCCTCTTGGTCCTTATTTCCCTTTGGGGATAGTCTCTCTACCATCTTGTAGGGTGATATATCAGATAATCTCCTCTCATTCTAGAGTTTTAGAAGGATTTCTAGAGGCCTGTCCTGTCAGACCCTCCCTCGCACCTGCATGGGACAGCCTAGTGGTGGCCTTGTGAGCTGGGCTCAGCTGACCAGACTCTGCCTTGTGACTGGGTATCTTGAGTGTCCTAACACTAGCATGGAAGAGGCCTTTGGAATCCAGCCAAGTAATTTATGTCTCATTTCCAGTCTCCCAGTCCAACCCCTGAGCTACTTCCTCAATATTTTTCTAATAAATGCTATTGGTGGTGGAGGCGGAGGGGAGCCTTATAAATGCCAGAGTTGGTTTCTGTTACTTACAAATAAAAAGGAGCCAGCAAAGGAAAATGAGCTGGACGGGACTTCAGAGAGGCCAGAGGAAAACTAGGGGAGTGGAGTTTCGTAAAAAATAAGCAAAAGAGTATATATATCTTGAAGGAAGGAGTAGCCAGTGGGGTCAATTTTTATTAAAAAAAATGTCCAGTATGTTTAAATAAGCATAGGAGGAACAGGCAGGAAGGAGACACAGCTGTTAACAATGATTAACCATAGGGGGGAGGTTCAGATAGATCTCTGTTTTAAAGGAAGGAACCTAACTCATACTTGCTCAAGACAAGAACAACAAAGAAGTCACTTATTGGCTTATGGTCAGTGAAGAGTCCGCAAGTGGACCTGTCTTTGGCACAGCAGGAATAATGTCATCAGGACTGGTCTCTGCTCCCCTGCATTGGGTTCCTTCTCAGGCAGCTTCTGACAGACGCACACCCAGTTAGCAACTCCAGAGCAGACAACTATTAATATTCTCCTTCCCAGGGGCTTCAGTAAAATCCCAGCATTGGCTTTATCGGCCTGGTTTGGTTCATATGTGACTTCCTGAACCAATTAGGACGTGTTGGCACTTGAGTGGGCAGGCCTGAATCACATGTCTCCCCCTGGAGATGGGGGCGGAGGTGAGTCATCTCCATCTAAGTCATTTCTTTCGAGGGCTCAGAAGAAATATAGACACGATGATCAGAAGAAGGAGTGGGTCCTGGGCAGAGAAATCAAAATCTGTAGCCCAATTTACCAGGAGGAACGGTATAAGAACTGGTTAGATTTGGGTTCCCTGGGCCATCCCTGGAGGTCAGGGGCCAAGGCCCCCTGGAGGCACATTTCCCTAAAGCAATGGGTACTGGGCAGACCTGGAACATGAAGGTGGTCCTGGTGGTGGGGAGACGTGAGAATAATAAAATAGCTTAATGGATAAGTGAAGTTAGAGACTTGGATTTGAATCCAGGCTCTGCAGCTCGCTACCTTTTTACTTATCAGTTTCATTTCTAGAAACTGGGTTAATGTCAGAGGAAGAAATAGTGCCTACTTCTTAGGATTCTTATGAGACTCAAAGGGAATAATCTACATAAAGGTTTAGCTGTGTTCCTGGAAGATGGTGAGTGCTCAGTGAATGTCTGCCATTATTACAGTGTTCTTAGGGGTGTCCTATGCCCTCGAGAGGGAGGCAGGCAGTCTTTGAAGCCCCCTTCCTTGTGCCATCAGAGTCTCCCTGGTTCAGGGCTCAGAATTCACTCATGCACTCTATCCCAGCCCAGCCAGATCCCAGCCCAGCCAGATCCTAGCTGCAGAGTACACCCCGACAGGGCTGGGTGGAGGCACTGGGGGAGATGCTGGAGGGTCAGAGACTGGGGAGGAGAAGGTGGGTGAGGAGAGTGAGGTGATCCAGGAAGGCAAGGAATAAGGGGAGGGGTGATTTTGGGCAGAACCAGCAGGGGTCACTGCAGATCTAGGTAACCTCAGGGAGGTCCCCGGGCCACGCAAGGGCCCTCTCACATTACTACCTGCCTTCGCAACCATCATCGCTGGGATGCGGTGCTCTGGCCAGCTCTGGGCAGAGGGGTTGGGGTTTGACTCATGTAGTTGCGTCCACCCTTGTGCCCTACAGGGCCTGCCATCTCTCCTCCCATGGCAGACCTTCACGGTTGGGTGTGTGCCTGGCTTCCCACCTCCGCTGGACCTGAGTTCCCACAGTCCCTAGAAAGTGGCTCTGGAGATGCTTCCCTATAGAGAGTTCTGCATCCAAACGTGTTTCCTCATCTCTCTCCTCCTCCCAGAAGGTCTCAGCCCATACTAGCACGTTAGAGGCTCAGAGAGGTCCTGCAGGCAGGAAAAAGTGTCAGACTGTTCAGCCCAGGTTTCCGATGCTGATTGCAGCCCTTTCACCACATGGCACACTTAGGGAAACACTGGTTTCAGGCACCATCCTGGGCGGAGGGTAAACGCCCCAGGGAAAGTTAAGCCCATCCCCGCTTCTATCACAAAGTATTAATAATATGCAACCATATGTTTGTTCCCATGGATGGAGGAGCCTGGTAGGCTGCAGTCCATGGAGTCGCTAAGAGTCAGACACGACTGAGTGACTTCACTTTCACTTTTCACTTTCATGCATTGGAGAAGGAAAAGGTGACCCCTCCAGTGTTCTTGCCTGGAGAATCCCAGGGACGGGGGAGCCTGGTGGGCTGCTGTCTATGGGGTCGCACAGAGTCAGACACGACTGAAGTGACTTAGCAGCAGCAGCAGCAGCAGGTTTGCTATAGAGAAAGGAAAAAAAAAATAAAAGTGCAAGGAAGAAAATTGCCTCCCTCATCTCCTGATCCTTAGAGTCACTTCAAAAAGCTCTGGTCACTGCCCTCCCTCTTCCCAGGGAGGAGGTGACCATGGGGTTCCCCTCAAGGCACACCCACTTCTATTGAGGGGGAAGCCCTATCCGGAGAAGGGCCCTTTTAGCGGTCATCGCATCCAACCCTCTGTCTCCACCCTGCATAATTCATGCCTCCCTTTCTCAGAGATCTTCCTAGGGGGAAGGAGGATGGTGGTGGGGTTTCAGAGGGTGCTGAGTGGCATCGAGGGGAGGGAGTCTCAGGTTCATGAGGGTGGAAGGAGATCTTCCTTTCTAGGTGGGGAGACAGGCTCTGAGGGGACATGGCTTACAGGGGTTTCGCCGTGAGCCGGTGGCGGCGCCCGCAGAGCCCTGGCTCCCGGCTGGGTGTCTTCCCCACGGCTCCCCCAACTGCTCTCCACACCAGAGCTTGTAGAGGGGCCTGTGCCCTCCCTGCACGGCTGCAGTTTCCTTTGCGGGGCTGTCGGGCCACCCGGGGAGTGTGGGTGCCGGGGGCGCGCACCACGGTTGTGTAACAGGCTCTGGGCTGTGTGCGCGCTCGGTAACCTGATGCAACAGGGAAGTTGCGGTCCCGGTCCCGTGAGCCGGGGTGTGGGCTCTTGGCTCCCGGCCCAAACCACAAGGAATATTTGGCTTGCGGCTGCGGAGGCCAGGCGTGGGGGGCCGCAGACTTGTCTACGTCAGGGCTTGTCCGTCCCTGGGGTGCCCACATCCTGGTCCCTGTGGGCACAAGGCTTGAAATGGGGCTGCCGGGTCAGCTGATGCTACGGGTGTTGGGGGGGGGGGGTTGGTGCGGAGAGGAGGGCCTTGCTCCATCCTCATCCTGTTTGCCAGGATGCCTGCTGTGGTGGGGGTGGGGCAGGTGGGGCTTTCTCCTGTGGTTCCATCCCTTCCTGGTTGTAATTACGCGCCCCGCCCCCAATCCTGGAGCCCTCACCTCAGTTCGTGTCTCACGCCCTCCGCCCTCCTGAGTCTCCCAGTTCTGCTAGCCACCGCACCCCCCCACTCCGCCCCCCCCCCTCCCCCGCCCCATAGTCTTTTCTAAAGGCTCCTCGCTCCCTTTGAGGAGAAGCAGAATGGAGGAAGATAAAAAAGAATAGCCGCTTGCTGGGCAGGCCAGGTTTTAACTGCCACTGCCATTTCTGAACGGAGTGACCAAGAATGATCTGTATTCTCCCTCTGCCCTTGTGTGCTCATCCAAAAGATGGGATACTGGAAGGGAGCCTAGGATCTAGGGAGGGACTCCAGGGATGGAGATTGACCTTTCATTCACTCTCCCGTGGATTGAGCATTCGGGTACCCTTGCCCCTGCATCTGCATCAGCAGATGAAGCAATGGGCACTTTGGAGAGCCAAGGGCCTTGGTAGGGCTCTGGCCTTGAAAGCAGGCACTCTGCCCCCTGCCCTGTGCCTCAGTGGACACTTGTGAGCCCTGCCTCCTCTCCAGTCCGAGAGAGAGGGGAGGCATGTGCGATTCTTCTGTCCCACCCCACCCACTCTATCTCCTTAGAGATCCAGCATCTTTAGGGGTGGCCCGTGGGACTGCAGGACTCAGGTGGGGGTGGGGGAGGAGGAAGAAGAGCTTCTGTGTTCAGTGTGTCCCCTCTGTCCCTGGCTGGGTCACATCTGGCCCCCTGGGGCTCCTCCCCAGCGCTCTCAGAATGCCTTACCTCTCTATCACTCTTTTCTCCACTGGCTGCCAGTGTTTTGATAACCCATTTATGCATCTGTTTTTAAAAAATAGATAACTTACAGTGCTTATTGTGTGCTAGGCCTCACATATGTTAATTCATTTTTCCTCCCAGCAGTTCAGTTCAGTCCAGTCACTCAATCGTGTCAGACAGCAGAGGTAGGCGTAATTACAAAGAAGGCAAGTGCCCGGCTGAGATTCAAATAGCTTGTGCTGTTCACCCTCAGTCACTACCGGATCAATCTGTTTTACTTTCTTTAAACTTTGGTCATGGGTCATTGCCTGTCTTTGTGTGGGTTGCCCATTGTTTGTCTCTCTCTGTAGTCGGTAAGCTCCAGGAGGGCAGGGACTTCATCTTTCTTGTCCACAGTCCCGAAGTCTTAACTGGTGCTTGATGCGTGGAAGGTGTTCAGTAAATATTCCTGGAAAGAAGGAGCCTCTGAGCCACTCAGTGGAGATGCCTGGAGGGTGTACTCTTTGGTTATTCATTTCGGTTTTCTGTACTGACCAGTACAGGGCCTGGCCCAGACATGGTGCTCAGTAAGCAGTTTGCTAAATAAATAAATGAATGAATGGGCGAATGAATGAAAGGAAGAAAGTCCAAAGGATTCAGTTGTTGTTTCTCTCCCCTCCAGACTCCAAGAACTAGTGGAAGGTCTTCAGCCACAGGAAATATGGGAGAAGAGTGTATTCTTCCGGGATCTCTGTTTTGGTTTCTTTCTGTGATTTCGTGTGTGGGCACAATCTGGGTACACAGAAGAAAAGTATGAGAAAAAGACTGGAAGCCAAAAAAAACCCTGGGAACAGACTCCTGGAATAATTGCTTTGGGTCCAGAGACAGGAGGAGATATAAACAGAGTGTACGTGTGTGGCCCAGAGGATGCTCCTAGTAAATGATGAATAAATGAGGGAGTGGGTAAGTTGAATTGACTACATGGTGAACTTCTTGAAGGGAGGCCCAGGCTGTAATTTTCTTTGTAGCCCTAAGCCCTCAGTATGGGCCCAGAGTTTGGTGCATGTTTGTTGAATGAATGAATAAATGTTAGCACCAAGAAGCATGGAAAGGAACAGAAATGGTGGGTGCTGCAAAGAGGCCCAGAGCCCTAGTGAAAGAGACCACAGATGCAGATTCCAACCTCTGGGTCTTCTTCATAAGAGCCAGGGTTTGAGAAGTAAGGAAAGGGCCTGGTGGATGCTAGGAGTCTGGCTCCACTCCCTCTCCCCCTCCTTTCATTCTTTTTAGGTGATCTGCCTGGGATACTATGTAGATACTAGTGATAATTAGAAAAAGTAATCAGAGCACCTATTTACTGAGCACTTACTATGTGCCAGGCTGTAGGTTCTTTAAGTAACTGAATTCTTTCAGCAACCATATGAGGAAGTGTACTATTTCGCCATTCTATAGAGCCAGAGACTGAGGCATAGTAAATGTAAAATTTGTACAAGTAGAAAGTGAACGCACAGTCATTGCTCAGGCTCTGCTGGGGGATAGCAGAGCTTCCCTCTGTGTGGCTATAAATGAATGGATGAATAAATGTTAGCAACAAGGAGTATGGGTCTTGATCTAGTTGCATTACCTCTCCAGGCCTCAGTTTCTTCATCTGTAGAATGGGAGTAACATTGCGATATGTTAGGAGACGGAAGTCAGAGGATTTTCCCAGCTGTAAAGGGGCTACAGCACTCCTTTAATGGGAATTTTCCTCCTCCTCCTTGTGAATCAGCATTATTTTCATTATGATTATGTTAGTGATTATAACTGTGATCATGATCACCCCTGGACCTGGCTTCTTGCCATTAATTAATATGACAGGCTAGGCTACAGCACTGGAGACCCTGGTGAAACAGACAAATCCACTTCCCATTCATGGGTAATTCTTGTCTGATTTGGCCTCCACTTATCTTGTATTTCCATTTTTATTCTCTACCTTCCAAGCCATGACTCACTTTCAGCCCCACCTTCTTTTTCCTTAATTACTGCAACACCTTCCCCAGTGGCCTTCCAGCCTCTGGGCTCTTCCCCATCCCCATTAACTAATTTGCTTAACATGTAAAGTCAAAACCTGTTATCTCCTGCCCCTGAGGCAAGAACTAACACTGTGTTCTTTTTTTTAATGATGTGAGAGGCCCTTGATACTGTGGCCACATTTTCCAGCCACCTACAATGCCCTACAGCTATGCCTTATGGCTGGCAGTTCCTGGAATAGAGGATGGATTGATGACTGGTCGCTTCTCCTTTGCTGTTCCTCTGCCTTGCTAGGACCAAAGTCTTTCCCCACTTTGTCTCCACAGTGAATGCCTACTTATTCTTTTTACCCTTCAAAACAAAAAAGGCATCATTGCTTTTCCTGGTTATAAAAATGATGAATTCTCACTATAAATAATTAAAACAGTATAGAATGCACTAGAAAAAAAAAGAAAATGTGTACTCTTCCCATAGTTCCAACAACTGGAGAAAACCACCCTCAAAAATCGATAAAACAATTAGACAAAAGATCATTAAAGAAATAGAGAACCTGAACAATGGCATCACCGACTAGACAGACATGAGTTTGAGCAAGCTCTGGGAGTTGGTGATGGACAGGGAGGCCTGGCGTGCTGCAGTCCATGGGGTCGCAAAGGGTTGGACACAAATGAGCGACAGAACTGACTGACTGAACAACACTGTGAACCCAATTAGACACAACAGATATATTCAAAACACACCATCTAATAACAGCAGACTACACTTTCTTCTTAAGTGCACAGGGACCTTTCTCTAGGACAGACTGTATCTTAGCCACAAAATGTCTTAATAAATTTAAAAATTCTGAAATCATACAAAGGGTCTTCTCTGATCACAGTGAGATGAAACTAGAAATCAATAACAGAAGTAAAACTGAAAAATTCACAAATATGTAGAAATCAAATAGTATACTCTTAACAATGGAATCAAAGAAGTCATAAGGAAAATTAAAAAATACATTGAGATGAATGAAAATGAAAACCCAACATGCCAAAACCTGTGGGGTGTAGAGAAAGTAGTACTCAGAGAGAAATTTGTAGCTGTAAATTCCTACATTAAAAAGGAAAGATATCAAATCAATAACCTGAATGTATACCTTAAAGAACTAGAAAAAGAAGGGCAAAGTAACCTCAAAGCTAACAGAAGAAGGCAAGGCTAATAAATATGAATACAGATAAATGAAGTAGAGAATAGAGAAGCAATATAGGAAATAAACAAAACCAAAAATTCTTTGTGAAGGTCCACAAAATTGACAATCTTTAGCTAGACTGACTGGAAAAAAAAAAAGATAAAGCTACTAAAATCAGATTTTAAAAAAGCTACTAAAAAAGATAAAGTTACTAAAATCAGAAATGAAAGAGGGTACATTACTACCAATCTTACAGAAATAAAAAAGATTATATGTGAATACTACAACAAATAATATACTGACAAATTGGGTGGCTTACATAAAATGAATCAATTCTTAGAAACATGCAAAATTCTAAAACTGACTTAAATAGAAAAAGAAAATCTGAATAGATCTATAACAATGGAAAAGGTTGAACCAGTAATGAAACTCCTACAGAAGGGAATTTTCTCAACACGACAGAAAAGTCAGGGATTGATGGCTTCACTGATGAATTCTACCAGATATGCAAAGAATTAATACTAGTCCTTCTCGAAACCTTCCAAACACTGAAAAGGAGGGAACATTTCCAACTCATTCTATGAGTCCAGCATTACCCTGATATCAAAACCAGACAAAAACACTATAAGAAAAGAAAATTACAGGCTAATACCCCTTAAATGCCTAAGTGCAAAAAAATCCTCCACAAAATACTAGCAAACCAAATAAAACAGTATTTAAAAAGAATGATACACCATGATCCAACTGGGACTTACCTCTGAATGCAAGAATAGTTCAATATATGAAAATTAGTCAATGTAATATACTACATTAAAAGAGTGAAGGAAAAAAAGACATATAATCATCCCAATTGGTGTGGAAAAAGCATTTGACAAAATATAAAAACTTTCATAATAAAAACTCTCAAGCTAGGCATAGAGGGGACCTTCTTCAACATGACAAAGTCCTATATGAAAAATACACAGCTAGTTCAGTTCAGTTCAGTTCAGTTCAGTTGCTTAGTTGTGTCCGACTCTTTGCGACCCCATGAATCGCAGCACGCCAGGCCTCCCTGTCCATCACCAATTCCAGGGGACACCAGACAATGAAACAATTCTGATCATCCCCACGTGGGTGAGGTGGGGTGGGTATGGGTCCCTAGCTCCTAGCAGTTCAGTTCAGTTCAGTCGCTCAGTCGTGTCCGACTCTTTGCGACCCCATGAATCGCAGCACGCCAGGCCTCCCTGTCCATCACCAATTCCCAGAGTTCACTCAGATTCACGTCCATCGAGTCCGTGATGCCATTCAGCCATCTCATCTTCTGTCGTCCCCTTCTCCTCCTGCCCCCAATCCCTCCCAGCATCAGGGTCTTTTCCAATGAGTCAACTCTTCGCATGAGGTGGCCAAAGTACTGGAGTTTCAGCTCTAGCATCATTTCTTCCAAAGAAATCCCAGGGCTGATCTCCTTCAGAATGGACTGGTTGGATCTCCTTGCAGTCCAAGGGACTCTCAAGAGTCTTCTCCAACACCACAGTTCAAAAGCATCAATTCTTCGGCGCTCAGCCTTCTTCACAGTCCAACTCTCACATCCACACATGACCACAGAAAAAACCATAGCCTTGCCTAGACGGACCTTAGTCGGCAAAGTAATGTCTCTGCTTCTGAATATACTGTCTAGGTTGGTCATAACTTTTCTTCCAAGGAGTAAGCGTCTTTCAATTTCATGGCTGCAGTCACCATGTGCAGTGATTTTGGAGCCCCCAAAAATAAAGTCTGACACTGTTTCTACTGTTTCCCCAACAGCTAACATCATATTTAATGGTGAAAGACAGAAAGCTTTCCCCCTACAATCAGACAAGATTCCACACAGTAACGGAAATCCTAGCTTGAGCAAGTAGGCAAGAAAAAGAAATAAAAGACATCCAGCGAGAATGGAAGAACTGAAACTATCTGTTTGCAGATTTCATAATGTTACCTTACCTTGCACTACATATAAAAGTTACCACGAAATGGATTAGTGATCTAAGTTTAAGAGCCGAAACTTTAAAAGTCTTAGAAGAAAACAGAAAGAAATCTTCAAGACTTTGGATTTGACAAGGATTTCTTTAAAAGAAGAGATTAATTGAACTTCATCAAAGTTAAAAACTTCCACTGGAAAAAAAAAACTGTACACTTCAGATGGTTAAAATGGTAAATTTCATATTACATGTATTTTCAGTCAGTTCAGTCGCTCAGTCGTGTCCGACTCTTTGCGACCCTGTGAATCACAGCACGCCAGGCCTCCCTGTCCATCACCATCTCCCGGGTTCACTCAGACTCACGTCCATCGAGTCCGTGATGCCATCCAGCCATCTCATCCTCTGTCGTCCCCTTCTCCTCCTGCCCTCAATCCCTCCCAGCATCAGCATCTTTTCCAATGAGTCAACTCTTAGCATGAGGTGGCCAAAGTACTGGAATTTCAGCTTCAGCATCGTTCCCGCCAAAGAAATCCCAGGGCTGATCTCCTTCAGAATGGATTGGTTGGATCTCCTTGCAGTCCAAGGGACTCTCAAGAGTCTTCAACACCGCATTTCAAAAGCATCAGTTCTTCGGTGCTCAGCTTTCTTCACAGTCCAACTCTCACATCCATACATAACCACAGGAAAAACCATAGCCTTGACTAAACAGACCTTTGTTGGCAAAGGAATGTCTCTGCTTTTCAATATGCTATCTAGGTTGGTCATAACTTTTCTTCCAAGGAGTAAGCGTCTTTTAATTTTATGGCTGCACTCATCATCTGCAGTGATTTTGGAGCCCCCCAAAATAAAGTCTGACACTGTTTCCACTGTTTCCCCATCTATTTCCCATGAAGTGATGGGACCAGATGCTATGATCTTCGTTTTCTGAACGTTGAGCTTTAAGCCAACTTTTTCACTCTCCACTTTCACTTTCATCAAAAGGCTTTTTAGTTCCTCTTCACTTTCTGCTATAAGGGTAGTGTCATCTGCATATCTGAGGTTATTGATTTCTCCAGGCAATCTTGATTTTATGTGTATTTTACCATAACAAAAAAACCTGAAAGACATAAAAAGAAACAACTAACTCCACCCCCCGCAAAAGCCTAAAGTAGAAAAAACCCTTTAAATTTCAATTAATATGTTTATTGTATGGTTCTCCCTTTCCCCTCTACCGTCACCCACTGTGCCTTTCATTGTACCTTGTACACCTTTATTTGCCACTTGTAAGGTCATTATTGACTTACAAATTGGTTACAATTTGGCAGGGTCTCCACCGTGAATTCCCTGCAGGCAGTAGCACAGTGGAGACTGAGTTCACATAAGTCTGCCTCTGACCACTGTGGACCACTGGCAAGTTCTTAACCTCTCTGGGTTTCCACGTCCTTTTTTTTTCCCCCCTACGTCCTTATCTATAAGGGTGATGATAGCATCTGCCTCATAGGGCTGTGGTGAGGGGTCAACGAGCTCATGCCCCTTAAGGTCTTAAAAAGATGCCCTGCACACAGGAGGACATGCTCAATAAACATTAGCTCTTACTATGTGGGCCTGGCAAAAGGAAAATGGCTAGATAGTCGGTAAAACGAGTATTCAGCAACAATCCCTGCTCCCCTCCCTGCCATCCCTGCAGGCTACAGAGATAAAATCTATTTCTGTGTGTATATATTTGAATAATCAAACGTGTGTGTATTCACCCCAGGATGCAGAGAGGAAGGAGAACCCCCTTGCCCCTCTTCCCTTGCCTGTCCTCCTGGGCTGGGGCAGGAAGATTAGACAAGCTTCCCTCTCGCGTTCCTTGGAGTACTGTCCCTGGTGGCAGCCCTTATCCCTGGCTTTTGCCTATCCTTAAAGCAGGGCTCTGGGTGTGCCCAGGTTGAGGACGGGAAGGGCTCAGGTTTGGGGGTTAGAGTCAGTCACTGCTGCCATATCAATCAGGGCCCTTTCATCAGCCGGAAACAGCGGCACCTAGCCGCCCCAACAAGTCCGGACGGGGGTTCCCTGCCCCTCCCCAGCCTGCCCCTCTCGCCCCCTCCTTCCCCAGCTGACAGTCACTCTTACCCTCCTCCGGATGCGGGGGACAGGCTGGGGCAAGCCAGGGACATACTCAGTTTCCCTTCCCTACTGCCCCTCCCTGGGGTGATACCCCCCTCCTCCCTTCCCTCCACCCCATCTGCCCTAAGTCTCCAGGACCCAGCTGGGGAAGGGGATAGAGGGGTAGACAGGAGAGGCGTCCTTAGGAGGCTGACTGTGGTCAGACCTGAACTCCTTGGGCAAGGTGCTTTAACCACAACCCTGGAACAGCAAAGGTGGAGGGAACCCCAGAGCACAGCGTGGGGAAGGCCCTAGCCCAGAGTCACACAGTGGCTAAGCCAGTACTAGAACCCAGAGTTTTGTTTTTTCTTTTAAAAACAATTTTGGCCCCACTGCAGGGCATGTGGGCTCTTAGTTCCCTGACCAGCGATGGAACCCATGTCCCCTGCCGTATAAGCAGAGAGTGTTAACCACAGAGCTTTGGAAGCCCATTTTTCTCTCCCTTATTCTGCAGCCTCAGTTTCCCTGTCTGTGTATTGAGGGACCACTGTGGGCCTCTCAGTGTCTTTCCTCTTCCCCTCCTTGTTTCTCCCTGTTGAGGGTCCCCAGGTTTGCTGGTGAAGGTGGCTGGGTTGGAGTGAGGGCCCCTTCCTGAAGATTCAGCCTCTGTTTTCAACAAAACCCTCTCTCCCGACTCCGAGACCAGAGGCTACTGTGTGGGGAGTGTCTGGTTTGGGTGGTGGCCAGAGTGGTTCTGCTGGGTTCATGGCTCCATGTTCTGCCCATTGCGCTGTCTAGTCTGGGGACTGACAGAGGCCTGATGGCTGATCCCTGCTGGGATGTGATTGTCCAAGGCAAGCCCCAGAGGTGGGGAGGGTGTGCATGAATATGGAGGTAACAACCTGGGCAGGACCCGTGCGGTTTGGGAGTCAGGATCCCAGAGGACGTGGGAGGGGAAGACTGACTGAGCCAGTTCAGAACCTGGCATCTGAGGATCCAGTTCTTCTGAGGGTCAGGACCTTGGCTGGACTGTGCAGGGGTCCCACAGGTCAGAGAAATGCTTCTCTTCTCCCTCTGACTGCTGCTTGCTCCGCTTGAATGAGTGAGAGGGCCTCACTAGGGCGGCAGCCAGTGTCTTCCCTTTTGGCCAGCATCACCAGACGAAGTTGTGGGTGGATGGAGGCAGGGAGGTGGTGGGTGTGCTGCAGTGTGCTCTGGGACCCCCGGGCTCTTCTCCCGGCTCCACCCTCCTCCCGTGGGCCGCATGACTTTAGGTGAGTCATTGAGACTTGGCTTCTCCATGTGGACAAAGGGTCCCGGCCCTGCCCTCTCTCTACTGCAGGTGGGTGTGGGAGTCTCCAGGAAAAAGATGGTGTGTCTCTGGGACGAGATGGTCCTTCAGCAGCTACCTATCCCTCATCCCATGGCCAGAGGCAGCTGCAGCCAAAAAAAAAAAAAAAAAGAGCAATTGTATTGTCAACTCATTCTGAGTCAAAACACTCCATCTCCAGAGTACATCTGACACAGCTTGAGGGCCCTGCCCTCAGGGAGCTTACTGTCAGAGCCAGTCAGCTGGTACAGGTCGGGGCAGACAGGAGCCCAATTTAAACCTGAGGAGGATGGGGCAGGGGAGGGGGAGGAGGACCCTTCGCAGCCGCAATCTAGAAGCAGTGGCTGCTCAGGTTTGTCCGCCTTATGAAATCTACAAGTCCTTCCTGACGTCCCCAAAGGCAGCCACGTCCTCTGTCCTTCTCTCCTCCCTCCCTCTGCCCCTCCTTCACTGCCTGGTGAATGTCCTCTGTCTTCCAGCAAGCTGGGAGCAGCTCGAAGCCCTTGGCCACCGCTGTCCTGAGGCCTAGCGCAGTGTCTGCACATAGGAGGTGCTTATTCCAGGCAGGCAGGGAGTCTGGTGAAATCCAGCTCCCCTCTTCTCCCCCCCCCACCGCCCACCTCCCCCACTGCTCTGTTCCCTGGACAAAGCCCCCTGGCCTGGGCCTGAATACTGCAGGGATGGGGGCTATAACAAGGTCATGGGCAAGTATGTTTTGGGAGGCATGTGGGGTCCAGAAGAAGACAGGGAATGAGCAACACTGTTTCAACCAGACCCTGGGTGCCGGGGAGAAACTCAGAGGAGAGAGAGGCCCCCTGGAGTAGCTGACCCCTCTTCCCCACGGTCCTCCTAACTTGAAGCTGAATGCCGCAGAGGTGAAGTGTCCTCAGACATAGTCATGCTGGAAAACTACCCCCTACATCCTTGCCAGCTCCCTGTCTGGCATGGGGGTTGAGGTCCCAGGACTCTGGGGAAAAAAAAAGGCCTGATGCCTGGGGACTTAAAAGATCTGAGAGAGGCCTTGTGGCTGAAAGGGGCGCAGTGAGTTACAGCAGGGGACTAAGGGGTCTTAGCAGGGGCACGTGATCAGGGGGGCAGGACAGAGAAGATCTTGGGCCTGAGTGGTGGGGGTGGCAGGTCCCCACCCCTGCCTTTCACCAGGTAAAATTCAGGATTCCTGGTTAAATTTGAATTTCAGAGTGCTTGGCTCCAGGATTCCCTTTGGCATAAAAAAGAGAGAAGAAATAACAAATAATTTTTTAGTATATTGCGTGGGACAGTGAATATCCTGTCTTTCTATTTGCTAAACCTGCGAGCCTAACCCCACAACCACCATGGGGACAACCATCTCCCCTAGGCTGCCCGGAAGTGGGCTTGGCTCAAGTTCCAGTGGACTGGTCACCCTGCTCCTAGCCAGGCTGGGAAGCCCTGGGACGTGCTGGCTCTGTGTCTGTGGCTGCAGGTACAGACAGCGACTGTGGTGAGCAGCAAGGCTGGGTGTGTGTGCGGAATGGAGGAGGGGAACTGAGCCATGGCAGAGCCAGAGACAAGAGAAATTTTCTCTGTGGGTTCCTGTCTCATCCCCTCCCCAGACTCACCACCACCCAGGGCCTGAGTCACTGGGGCAAGGGGCCGGGACAGGCCAAATTTTTCCACTCAGCCCCCAGCCCTGTAACACAGCTCACCTGATCAGCCCCGCCCACCCAGAGGGAAATTCCAGTTCTAAATCCTGTCCGGAATTCTCACTCTGGCCAGCCAACTCCGCACTGGGGGTTGGGGAGCTTCTGGGGTCAGGAGACACCTCTGGGACTCCCTTCTGCATAAAGAAGAGAGAAGCTTCCTGAGGGCACAGCTAGGGCAATTTTGGAGCTGGGCATGGGGACAGGAGGGCTGTGAAAACTAAGACTGAGGCCAGGACAGTATGTGTAAAGATTTCTCTTGGGACTTCCCAAGTACAGTGAGCATCAATTTAGACTGTCCCCAGCCCCTCAGTGTGTGTGTGTGTGTGTGTGTGTGTGTGTGTGTGTGTGCATGCTCTTCTCACCCAACTGCTGGTGGCAGAGGGGCTGTAACTACACAGCTATTGCCGACATAAAGCCCGTATTCTTCAGCCCAGGGTTCAAGGCCCTTTGTGTCTAGACCTCAAGGTATCTTTCCATGGTTATCCACTGCTGCTCTCTTCGGTGTCCTGGGCTCTCATCCAGGTCCTCAAACTCAAGTGCCTGCAGGGGCCAGACAGGTAACTGGGGACAAGGGAAGTGGACTGGGCTGGGGTGGGAGGTGTGCCACTCAGCTTCTCAATGGTTGCTGCATTTCTGGAATTTAAGACTACTGAGCCCGCCTCCCTCCACCCCCAATTTCATTGTTTACCTTCTGGCTCTGGCGATGGACTGCACCTTTTTCAAGGACGCTGTGGAGGCCAGTTCAGGTGGGCCAGACAGAACATGTCTGAGGCTCGGATATGGCACACAGGTGCCAGTTTGCAATCTATTTGGTCGAATTGCACCGTTCACTGTTTCTTGTATGGGTCCCTCCCACCCCTGCCTTAGCACCTTTGCTTAAGCTGTTCTTCTGGCCTAAAATACCCCCTGCCATCTCTGGGTGCCCAAATTCTATCCATCCCTTAGAGTCCAGCTCACAGGCCTCCTCCCCCATGAAGTTTCTGTTACCCTTGCCTTGCACTTTCTCCATCCTCTGTACATCTTTTATGAACCGAATCACTTCCTGTTTTATGTTAAGTTTATTTATAGTCCTGCTGAATCACCTGTAGAAGTCAGTTTTGTGGTCAGTTAGCCTCTGACTGTCTGGCACAGAGCAGTAGTTCAATAAGTAATTGTTGAATGAATGTCAAATGGACAAAGAGAGAAACCCAAACATCCTTTTGAGTCAGAATTGGGCTCAGACTGTGGTTCTGCTCATTTATTAGAACTGTGTGACTTAATGGCATGTTACTCTGTCTGAGCCTCGGTTTCATCATCTGTGAAATGGGTATATTAATAGTATCTATATCTGATGGTAGTATGAAGAATAAATATAGTAATGTGTAACAAGCACTGACAAGAGTGCTGAACAAATCCAATAAATCTAAGCCATCATCATCATTACTATTGTTCTTATTATGTAGCTCAAATGCCACCTCCTCCATGAAGTCTTCTCTAGTCCTGCAGTTGGAATTAACCTCTCCCTCCATTGAGTTTCTACGATATTTTGTTTGCCTCATGTTATAATTAATTAGTAGTCTGCATAACTGATTCCTCTATCAAGTTGTCACCTCTTGGAGGGCAGGTCCGTGCCTCGTTGATCTCTGTATTTCTCAGCCTTTCATACAGCAGTTACTGAGTATTTTCAAAAGCCAGCACTATGCTGGGGGTTGGAGATATTTCTGGTGAAAGATGTGCCCCGTATAGCACCTGGCACTGTGCTTAGGTTAATATTCATGTTCGCAGAGTTCCCCCTTCTTTTTGCTACTCAGCGTCTCCCAGCATCACTGTAGGGTGGCTGGAATTGGGTGAGGGGTGCGGGTCCAGCAGAGCCCAGGCTCAGCTGACCACAGAGGGGCAGCTCTCCCCACCGTGTGCTGGGAGGGCAGAGCTGAGCTGCTGCTAAACAGTGAGCAGGTGGGCATGGGGTTGCCTGGTCTCCTTTCCTGCCTGGCGTCCTCCTCTGTGGACAGCGCAGGGACCAGCTCTATGCCCCAGCCAAGTAGAGATCCCCCAGCTTTGGGGTCAGACCTCAGTTCCTGCCTCCCTGCATCCCATGAGATGTTCCTCGTTAACCATTCAGTGACCTAAAGGCAGACTCCTGGTGTGACTTTCAGCAACTTATTTGGCTTCTCAATCTCAGTTGCTTCATAAGAGGAATTAGGTGATTTAATACCTTTCTAGGTCTCAGTGTTAGTGTGGGTTGGTTGCACTAGGCTGGTGGGTGTGAGTACTGGGCACCAGGTTGACTAGCCTTTGGCTCTTTCTGGGTCTGAGGCTCCCAGGCTGTAAGAAAAGCTGATCTTACTGGTCTCCAAGCTCCTCCCATCCCTAAGAGCCTTTGAGATTCTTTCCCGGGAGCCCAGACCCTGTAAGTGGGCCTTGCCTTCTTCATTTCTGGAGCGTGGGGCAATCTGTCCCTGAGAAATGGGGTCCTGATGCATTCAGGTCCCAGGGATCCCAGCCCCAGTTCCCCAGGTTTCAGTCTTGGTACCCAGGTACTCAGTGTCTGCCCTAAACCCCACTTGCTCCCCTTTCACCATCTCCCCTTGCACATGTGGCTGAGGCAGTGGTTACAGTCGGGTCCCTGTGTCTGTGCCCCTAACAACCCCACCCTTTTGCCAGAGATCATTTACTGTGTCCATTGCCCACAGCCAGGAGGCACAGAGAGAGGGAAGGAGCCTCTGAAATCCACTGCAAGGGTGTGTGGTAGAAGACAGGCAGGAGGCATGGGCCAGCTTAAGCCCCAGCTGTGAGTGGGGATTCTGGGCATGTGTGGCTCTGACTGCAGAGTTCTGGCGGGCTGTGGACAGGAGGGGTGGCCATGATTCGGCCTCCCCCGTGCACCGCAGCAGGGTCCAACAGTGAGCCTCCAAAGGCAGGGGTGCAGGGAGGAGGTGCTGAAAGAGGGGGCTTGGGAAGCCCAGCACAGAACCCTGGGCTCCCCTCCCCCACCCAGGCCAGGATGAAAGCCCCCCTCCCTAACCCTGGCAGCCCCTGGTCCTCATTAAAGACTCTAATCCTCCAGCCCTGCTGCAGATTCAGAGGCCTCCATCCCCAGGTCTGGAGGGAAGGGGACAAGCAGTGATTTCTCCTCCCTTCACCCACCGCCACCAACTGGGCTGGGCTTGGGCACCTGACCCAGCGGTCAACGGGCATCTGAGGGCCACCAGCATCCCGGGGATGGAGCTTCTGGGAAGTGGAGGACAGAGAAGATGGGCCTCTGCGGGGAGGAGTCCTGGGAAGAGAGGGAAAGAGGAGGAGGTGGTGGCACTGCTCTGACCAAGTGGGAGAGTCCCTGGCAAGAGATACTTCTCCCTTCCCCTCGCCCCTTGCCTCCCGGAGATCCCCCACTGAGGAGAGCCTGGAGGGTGGGCACAGGCACCCAGTCAGCACCTTTGCTGGCGTAGAGCCAGGTTGGGGTCCCCGGGGCCTCGGTTTCCTCGGCTCTCCAGTGGGGCTGGTCCCTTCCTCTCTTGCTTTTCCTCCGATCCGGCCTCAGGGCAGAGGGGAAGGCCAAGGAACACACTTTGGCAGGTAAGCAGAGCAAGGGCTGGAGGAGGCCAGGGCCAGCCTTTATAATTGGCTCCTGGTTTGAATGGCCTAGTGCCGGCCTGAGTGGTTTCCAACGGCCCAGAGCTTCCTGGAGATGTGTGGGGCAATCTTGTTCCTTCCCTTTCACCTCCATTCCTTCAGGGATCTGCTGAGATCAGCTTCCTGGGGCTCTTCTTTCTATGCTGCCTAAAAAGGGCTTGGTTGGAAGGTCCAGGATTCTCTGTGCCCACTCATCATGCTCTGCCCTGCCATGTCTGAGGGGCCTCCCTAGCTGGGGGTGCTGGGCTGAGGTCTGCTGGGAGCTCTGGGGAGAGGAGTCAGCCTGTCCTCAGGCAGCCCCCAGGCTGACGAGTTGAGACAAACCCCAGAAAGCAGACTCGGAAACCTAGAAACAGGCGCTGACTCTCATTCGCTCTTGACTGAAAAGGGCAGGTGGTCAGTTATGTAGACCATGGACGTAATCATCTATATTTCATCAAAAGCAAGACAAACAAATTACGCACCGTTAGGAAGAAAAGAACACTGCTAATTAAACTCTGACATAGTGCCTTCTTGTTATTGACTGCAGGGCACATCCTGATTTCAGAGATGTTAAAATGTGAAAAATGTGTGTCAGAGAACCAGAAGAAATTTAAAAACATTTCTCTTGGACGCACATTTTTGCCTGCATCTAGTTGTGTTTACTTGCAAGGGTTGTTCTGAGGTTTACGAGGTCAGACACATAAAGCAACTGGCACGCAGTAAATGATCACTAAATGTTAATTATTATTGCTGTTATATGTACTCGAATTTTATATGTACGTGGAAATCCTTTTTGCTAATTTTGTGTTGTTGTAGAGGCTGATGCCTCTGAGTAGAGGAGCCAGGAGAGTTGAGGAGGCCGCCTGGAGGAGGCACTAACCCATGGGTGGAATTTGCAGTGTATTTATATAATCTCCACTGAGGCATTAGAAGGGGGCACTTGCCAGTCTCTCAGAAAAGCACCACCCCTGACTCATTACCCCTATCAATCAATCAGTGAATCAATCTGTGAATCAATGCCTTCATTAAGACATTTATTGAGCACCTGCGCAATGACGGTCACACTGCTAAGTCCCCCTCCTCCAGCAGCCCCCAGGAGGCCGGCCTGGCCCCTGCCTCTTAGAAGCATCCAGGCCTCAGTTATTCGAACTGGCACATCAAAGGCGGATTGGCCCTGATCCGTCATCAGGGGCTTTTTTTCCATGGATCAGCCCAGCTCCGCCCCTCTCTCACCCGAAGCGGGTGGGGTGGAGGAATCTTCATTTCCCAGGCACTTCTAGGCCTTTGTAAAGGCTCTTCTCTCTGCCAGGACAGCCTCAGCCCTATTCTGTGTAAAGCCCACTCTTTCTCCTTTGTCACAAAGAGGTTTGTTTCAAGCCCCTTCTCGGGGAAGCCTTCTCTGAGAATGCCTGACCCCTGGCTCAGCTTCCTTGCCCTGTTTCTTACTAGACTTAGGACAGAGTCTGTACCCTGCAAATCGAACCCTCCTGGGGTCCCGGCTTCTCTTTTGCTTCTGTTTCCCAGCTCAGGTGGTTTGATGCCCGCTGTGCAAGGGCAGGGCAGCTACTGCCCAAGTTCTCATCTCCCAAACCCGTGCGGGTGCTCACTGGTCCATTCAGCCCACTGAACTATGACAGCCTCCCCTGCCACCTTCCACATGTTCCCACATCCTCAGCTCCAGCCTCTTCCCGTGCCCCGCATCTGACTGCAGTCTCCCCCTTGAGCAGGAACGGCTGTATGATGAGCTCTTGCGGGGGACCCTTGTCTCCCTCCAGCCACAGAGCACTGGCTACCCTCTCTCCCCACCCGCTCTCCTACCCAAGCTGGCCCTTGGTTGTTTATCGTGCAAGCGCGGACCCCAGGGGCTGAGGCCTTTCCCACACCCAGGACTGAGCTGTCCCGTCCCCAGCTTTCCAAGAACGGACCCTGTAGAGCGCACACGTTGTGAAATGATCCTGCTGGGCCCTCCAAGGGATGAGGCCATTTATGGGCTCAGTGGGCTGTTGCTGGCTGCCAAGGGTCAGGCCTGGGACCTGCATGTGCCGGGAGCCAGGACTCAGGCCATGCAGCCTTGGGGGGTGGGGGGGCCCGCCTCCTCCCTGCTTGAAGCCTCTAGGAGCTGGGAAGCAAGCCTCCAGGCAGCCATCCTGGGCTTCTCTCCCCCACTAGGGCTTCACCAGAGGAGGGAAGGAAATAGACCTTCCAGGCTGAGGGGCAAGACCAGAAATATTATCTGTGGATCCAGTGAAAAGGAAAACACAGGTCCTTTGTTAGACATCAGAGCACTGAGCTGAGCAGGAGGGTCCAATGCACACCCTGCTGGAGGTGCTCTCGGGGTCCTGGGGCCGAGCCCCACCTTGTGCTGAGGAGGCGTCCGTGGCCTGAGAGGGGCAGAGCCTTGGCTGCCACTCCCTGGAAAGGAGCCTGGGACCCTGCTCCCTGTCCAAAGCCCGTTCTCAGGACCTTGGAAAGTCTTCTCTGTGTCCTGGGCCCTCCCGCTCCTCTTGTCGTCCTTGCTCGTATCTGAGCCTCTGGAAATGTTTTCTGTCTCCTAGATCTCTTTCACCAGGAAGCCTTCCTTTGCTATTTAGACCAGTTTTTACCTGCTGATCTTTTCTGTGCTTTTTACCCTTCCCAAAAAGGCTCACTCACAGAGCTTTGCCCTTGAACTTCCGAGTCTTTATTTGTTGGTATATGTTAGCGAGAGCACAGCCTCCTCCCTAGAGTCTTTCTGGGGAGTCTCCCTCATCAAACTCTGGGCTTTCTGAGGACAAGCATGACCTCCCTTCAGACTGGGGGGCTCCCCAGAGTTGGAAGCCTCTCCTGGGGCTTCCCTCAGGCTTGCTTCTGCACCCCGGAGGCTCTCCAGACATTGCCCTCAAGAAGGGACCGTGCCCCACGAGATGCCCTGTTGTGTGTGCCTTGCGAGGGGTCTTCCTTCTAATCCTCCACCATCTTCGCTGTCCTTCCCTGACCAGGGGCAGCAGATTCTGTGAGTGGGGCCGGGTGGGGGAGATGGAGTCGGAGTGAAGGGGGGACTTCTTCTCCCTCCACCCTCCTCCTAGCAGGGCCCCAGAGGACAGTAGGCCATACAACGTCCTTCCTGTGGCCTCCCGCTTGGGTGTGCGGGAGGAGGGCTGGTCTTGAGTTGGGATCAGTGTCAGGAGCAGCCGCTCAGCTGAGGCCGGTCGCTTGGAGGCAGGGTTTGTGGCATGGCAGAAGGGAGGGAATGTGAGGAATATCCTGAGTCAGCACTCGCCCCCCTTTGTCTGCCTCCCCCCCACCCCGCTCCCCCCCCCCCCCAGCCTGGGATAGGCGTTGGGGGAGGACTGATTTGATTGCTGAGAACATGCAGATGGTGGAGGCCTGTCTTCCCCTCCCACCCTCATTCCCATTCTGAGTCCCCCTGAGCTGTGTTTGGAGAGGTGACTGGGGACAGAGTGGAGTCAGGAACACTGCCGCCCCCCCCACCAAAGATACTGGGGAGGCAAGGAGGGCAGCTGAGGGAGGGGGAAGTGGAGAGGGGTGCCTTTTGACATTGTCATTGCTGTGAATATCAGTGACATGCCAAGGAATGTCCCATACATGGAGAGGTTTACTCCTCTGTGGGGACAAGCTGGGGGACAGGATGAGAGGAGGGCTTGGCTAGGGAGTAATGCGGGGGAGGGGTATTAAGAGTGGCCAGCCAAGTGGGAGATGGAAGCCGCTTTAGTGGATTCTAGATCTTTCCATAACTTGATTGTAGGCTTCATTAAGGCAGGGACCATCTCATAACGTCTCTTAATCATCTGACAACCCCTCCGCAGGGCTGGACGCATAGTAGGCATTCTGCCCAAGCTTCATCTTGATCATGCTTACATGATTTTTAAAGTGGTCTCGTAATATCGGGTCCCCCCAGTTAAACTCACACCCATAATCCTGGCTATTTACATTTCTCCCTGTGCCTTCCAGTGTCTTTATAGGTAAAAACTTACGTAAGGCTGACTTATGTAAACTCAGCCTGAGTCAAGCTTTTCCAGCAGCTTTGTTTGGCAAGAGAGCGCTGGCTGATGGGGTGTAAACGCATGTGTCACGCTCTCTGCTCCTTCGTTCTAAAATAACCCTTGTTCACAGGCAAGGGGAGCTGTGACACCCTCACTGGGCAGGTTTCCATGCTCCCCTGTGTTTACATTGCTGCCAGGCAGATACCTGCTTCGTTTATCTCCTGACTTGACGGGATTCTGACTTACATAAAAACGGACTTATGTAAGATTTGCCAGAACGGATGGAATACTAATGTGATCAGGGATTGCATGTGTTGGTTGGCTTTGTGTGCAGATCCCCAGCCATCCTGAGCTGGAAAACTCAAATTTAACCCCCCCAAAACCTTCAAAACACCCCAGAACTCTCGAGGACAGTTGTAAGATGGGTATTTGCCATGGCACCCCACTCCAGTTTTCTTGCTTGGAAAATCCCATGGATGGAAGAGCCTGGTGGGCTGTAGTCCATGGGATCACGAAGTCGGACACGACTGAGCAACTTCACTTTCACTTTTCACTCATGTGTTGGAGAAGGAAATGGCAACCTACTCCGGTATTCTTGCCTGGAGAATCCCAGGGACAGAAGAGCCTGGTAGGCTGCCATCTCTGGGGTTGCACAGAGTCGGACATGATTGAAGCAACGCAGCAGCAGCAGCAGTGAAGGCGACACTATGATGAAGTTAGGAACAATTTGAAATGAAATCGCCTATCACTAATCTCCATAGTGGGCTTCCCTGGTGGCTCAGCAGGAAAGAATCTGTCTGCCAATGCAGGAGACTTGGGTTTGATCCCTGGGTCAGGAAGATCCCTTGGAGAAGGAAATAACAACCCATTCCAGTATTCTTGCCTGGGAAATGCCATGGACAGAGGAGCCTAGCAGGCTACAATCCGTGGAGTTGCGAGAGTCAGACACAACTTCGCGACTAAACCACCACCACCATCTCCATAGTATCTACATAAATTGGAAAGAACAATAGCAAATGTATTTGGGAATTGTATTCACTTCACTAAGTGAGTGGAGATGTTCATTGCAGTGTTACTGTTTAAAGTGAAAGAACTAGGATCCACTGGGGGACGTTGTCTATAATCTGGGTAGATGATACCACTATTTAACTCCACTGTGCAGAACAGTGGGGGCAGTGTGGGTGAAAAATGGGAAGGGAAGACATTAGAACATTAGAATGTTCGCTTGTGAAAATCCAGTGGTCCTTGACAGAAGGAGGGGGAAGGGTAGGTGGCAGGAAGGAGCCGTACTGATGGTCTCATATCTAGGTGCTGGAATTCCATTCTGAGAGCAAATAAGTTAGTGTCTGGCCTTGAGATCTGCATGAGGGTGGTGGGGAGAGGAGGCAGGCAGCAGGCAGAGCACGCAGACTCCCATGGGCAGAAGCTTCTTATCCTTAGAGAGGAGAATGCATCTCTGGGTGGGATGTGAGAGAGAACTGGGAGGCTCTTCCCTTGTGCGAGTTGAGATCCTTCTTGCAGTGGTTTCTGACCCATCCTTTCTTCATTTCTCTCCAGTTTAATTGTTCACTGAGCCCAGGGCAGCTGAGCCTAGATCTTCTAATTGCAGTTCCAGGGACCCTAATTCCCAATCCCCAAATCTGGACCTGAGGTCTGACAAGTCCCAGAAGTGCTGTGGGGATTATGAAGCAGGAGATACAATAATCAGGACCTCCAGGAAACCAGAGCCTGAGCGGAGAAGCAGGGGGCCCACTCTCACCTCCCCTCCTCACTGTGCCCTCCTGCCTCCCCCGCCTCGGAGACCAGAGAGCCATCAGCCCAAGGCGTCCCTGGGTCTCCGTAGCATCCTCCAGCCGGGTGCTTCTCCCAGAGCAACATGCTGAGAAAGCACTTGTGAAGATGGGGGCAGGGGTGGGGGCAGAGGTCAGGGTGCTTTTTAATTTCTCGTTAGCAATGACAGCTGTAGAACTCAGGCAATTAAGGAGGAAGACTCCTCCAGGATGCCAGAGGCCACCCCACCCCCCAAGCTGCGCACATCTTCCTCCCTTCCTCCTTTTCCATTACACCCCTCATCCTCCCCGGTCCCTCATCCTCCTGGGTCACCCTCACCCACCCCCACCCTGCACATGCGCACATACATAGAGGCTTCCCCTCTCTAGGTCCAGGAAGCTGTGGACTGCAAATATGGGGAGGCAAGGATTGCACAGGGAACCATTTCTCTGGGTTTTAATAACGGGAACAGGAGAGATGGAGCAGGGAGAGTCTGATGGATCAGAAGATGGCTTCTCCATCACTCACTCCTGGGGTGCGCTGGACTTAAACAGTCTTTGGAGTTGGTAATGAGGTTGGGGACATGAAAATGACCAAGGTGCAGCCTTCCCTGCACCTCTTGACTGAGTGACCACCCCTCCAACCCAGTGTGACCTTCGGGGGGTGTTGGGGAAGGGTCTCAGGTGAAGAGGATGGGAGGAGCTTATCTTTTATTCGGTTAAGGTCTCCGGACACTTGACATCTCACAGATTTCCTCTCCATCTTCTCACCGGGAATTTCTCCCAGCAGCCTGCTCTGGATCCTGCCCATTTCCTAGACTCTAGTTCTGTTCCCAGCTGTGGCGGGGTGGGTATGTGTGTTCAATACTATTCTTTTATTAACATCAGTCCTGCTGCACAGGCGAGGCTGTGTTTTTGGATGTGGTAGCAAAGCTCTATATCCCAGTCCAAACGTCTCACTCCACCCACCAGCTGATAGTTGAACCCCCACCATTAACATTTGCTTCCTTTAAGGCTATCACTATGTCAAATTGCATACACCCTTGGGAAGGGAACCCCTTTACTGTGAACAAAAGATGTGACAGCTGATAATAGATAAAGGAACTGGGGTGGAAGTTGCATGCTAGCCAGGTTTCCAAGGTGCAGGGAGGGGCTGGGGATAATAGGTTTATAGAGAAGATAGACACAGTTCATAACTTTCCTCTGCTTCTGATTAAGTCTTTAGACCATGGGAGAATGATAACCCAAACTGGTCTTCTCTGACCTAGAAGAAAAGGAAGCCTCCAAATTCTCACGGTCATGACCATTATCATCAATAGTCTCATATAGACATGGCATATCAATGATGCTACAAAGAAACTTAACACATGGCTCTTGCCCTCAAGATGCTCATAGCCTGGTGTGGGGCACCCAGCTTACCCGAGTGACCAATGAAGAGCCTCTGAAAGTCTTATAGAAAGGGCTTACATTGCCAAGTGTTATCTTGGGGGTATTAGCCAGGTGGATTTGAACCACCTGGACCTCCTTTGGCCCAAGGAGGATTTGAAGCAGGGAAGAGGGAATGGTTAAGTTCTCAGGGAGCCCTCGCCCTTATGCAGGTGTGAGCAGAAGGGGCCTCAGTTATGCAGAGAGTGGTGAGAACATGAAGTCTTGGACTTACAGAGGGGCATTTTGGAAAATGAATCTCCAGGACTCCAGCTATGGGGTAGACGAGAGAGGCATGAATTGAGTGTGAGTCTAAGGTTCAGAGCCTGGGGACCTGGGTGATGGTGGCATTACTGGCAGTGGAAAGGAAGGTCTGGAGGAGCTGTGTTTGGACGGAAGGTGAGTTCTGTTTTAGCATGTTGCATTTGAGGATGTCGTTTCCCATAGGAGAGGACAAAACATACACATATAAAGTGCAGCTTCTTCTTAAGAATTTGCACATATATCAGTCCTTCACCACGGTAAATACAAGAACCTAGACATTTTCCCCCAAAACCTGCCTTAGACCAAAATGTTTTAGCTATTTGTGGAATAGTGCCTGGGTGTCCACATGGCACCTGGCCCAATCTTGTGGAGGGGTGTTGGGTTTACGTAGACTGTTGGGTTTATGCCTTCAGGGAGCTTACTATCTAATTGGGGTGACATAAAACTCATAAAAAGACTACCTGTACCTATGGCTTCTCCTCATACTAACTGTATTAGTTGTCTATTGCTCTTTAATAAGCAACCACTGATTTAGTGTTAATACCTTAAAACAACATCCAATTATTAGCTCACAGCTCTGTAAGTTAGGAGTCTGGCATGGCTGGCTGGGTTCTTTGCTTAGGGTATTGCAAGGTTGAAATCAAGGTGTTGGCTGGACTGAGATTTTATCTGGAGGCTTTGGGGGAAAATCCACATTCTGTCTCATTCTTATTGTTGGCAGAATTTGGTTCTTTGTCACTGTAGGACTGTGATTCCGTTTCCTTGCTGGCTGTCAGCCAGGGATGGTGCTTTGAGCTCCTAAAGGCTGCCTGTATTCCTTGCCATGTGGGCCCCTCCATATTGAAGCCAGCAATGGAACATTAAAGCCTCATGCCTTAAATCTCTGACTTCTTTGACCAGCCAAAGAAAGCTCCGCTTTTTTCCCCCACTTTTTTTTTTAATTGTGGTAGATTACACATAAAATTTATCATGTTAAGCATTTACAATTGTACAGTTCAGCTGTCTTAAATACATTCACAATGTCATGTAAACATCCTCACTGTATGCTTCCAGAATTCTTTCATCTTATAAAACCGAAAGTGTAACCCCGTTAAACAATAATTCCTCGTCTCCCCCTCCCCCTGGCCCAGGGAGGAATGGCCACTACCATTCTACTTTTTGCTTTTATGATTAAAAAAATTTTCTTTCGCCACATCCCATGGCATGTGGGACCTTAGTTCCCAACCAGGGATTGAACCTGCACCCCCTGCATTGGAAGGCAGAGTCTTAACCCCTGGACCCTCAGGGAAGTCCCTTGCCAGTATGATTTTGACTGCTCTAAGTACTACATATACGTGGAATCATATAGTACTTGCCTTTTTGTGACTGGCTTATTTTACTAAGCATAACGTCCTCAAGGTCCATCCATGTTGTAGCATATTAAAGGATTCTGATATCCTGAATGATAGTGCATTGTATGTTTATACCGCATTTTGCTTATCCATTCATCTACTGATGGACGCATTGGTTGCCTCCATGTTTTAGCTATTGTGAGTAATGCTGCTATAAACACAGCATACAAATATCTCTTTGAGACCCTGCTTTCAATTCTTTTGGGTATATGCCCAGACATAGAATTTCTGGATCATATAATAATTCTGTTTTTAATCTCTTGAGGAATCTCCATACTGTGTTCCACAGTGGCTGTTATCGTTTTACATTCCCCCCAACCGTGCATACGCTTTCAATTTCTCTATGTCCTCGTGAACCCTTATTATTTTCTGTTTTTTATAAAAAATAGTTATTTTTTTAATTGAAGGATAATTGCTTTACAATTATGTTGGTTTCTGCCAAACATCAACATGAATCGGCTGTAGATATACGAATGTCCCCTCCCTCTTGAACCTCCCTCCCACCTTTTTATGAAATAGCCATCCTAATGGATGTATAGTGGTATCTCACTGTAGTTTTGATTTATATTTCCCTAATGAATAGTGATGTTGAACATCTTTTCATATGCTCATAGGCCATTTGTATATCTCTGGAGAAATGTCTCTTCAAGTTTTTGCCCATTTTCGAATCTGGCTGTTGGTTTTTCATTGTTGAGAAAACTACTTTTAAAAGGCTCGTGTTCAAACTGAGTGAAGTAAAAGACAAATATCATATGATAGCACTTATACATGGAATCTTAAAAAAATAGATGCAAATGAACCTATTTACAAAACAGAAATGGAGTCACAGATGTAGGAAACATACTTATGGTTACCAAGGGGTGAGCGAGGGAGACATAAATTGGGAGATAGGGACTGACATATAACGTATGTGTGTGCTAAGTTGCTGCAGTTGTGCCTGACTCTGCAACATTATGGAGCTTGCCAGGCTCCTCTGTCCATGGGATTCTCCAGGCAAGAATACAGGAGTGGGTTGCCGTACCCTCCTCCAGGGGATCATCCTGACCCAGGGATTGAATCCACATCTCTTATGCCTCCTGCATTGACAGATGGGTTCTTTACCACTAATGCCACTTGGGGAAGCCTGACTTATATACACAGTGTGTGTGTACTTAGTCGCTCAGTCATGTCCTACTCTTTGCGACCCCGTGGATATAGCCCACCAGGCTCCTCTGTCCATGGGGATTCTCCAGGCAAGAATACTGAAGTGGGTTGCCATGCCCTCCTCCAGGCATATACATGCTACTGATATATAAAATAGATAACTAGTAAGAACCTACTGTATAGCACATGGAACTCTACTCAATACTCTGTAATGACCTGTATGGGAAAGGATCTAAAAAATGAGTGTGTGTATATATATATATATATATATATATATACATACATATATATATATGTATATGTATACCTGATTCACTTTGCTGTAGAGCAGAAACTAACACAACATTGTAAATCAACTATACTCCAATAAAAATTAAATTTAGAAAAAGATTCATGTGACTAGGTCCAGCTCAATGGGACAGTCTCTCATTTCAAGAGTCAGCCGTGCCATGTAATAGAACCTAATCGCAGGAGTGAGAACTGTCCTGGGGTTGCGCAGAGTGTGTGCACAGCAGGTGAGGAATCCTAGGAGGCTATCCCAGAGTTTTCCCTACCACACTCGGAATTAAATACGAAGTCTCTACAGCACCAATTAGACGTCACATGCTCTGACCTCCTAGCTTCCTCTCTCCCCAGCCATTTAGACATTCTCACTTTCCCTCTAAAAAAGCAAGTTCCATCTTTGGGTACTTCAGGCTTGCTGCTCTCTCAGACATTCTGTGGCCTTCCATATTTCCTCCGTGTCTCTGTTCAAAGCTGGCTGTTTGCTGAGCCCGTTTGAAATAGAAATAGCTCCATTCAGCCTGCTCAGTTTCTATCCCCTCTCATCTTGTTTTATTTTTCTGCTTAGCATTTGTTACTACCTGGCATCTTATACACGTATCTGCCTAGTTATGCATCACCTTGTGTCCTTCAACTAGAAGTCAGCTCACTGAGGGCGTTAACTTTGTTTTATTTGCTGTTCTATCTCCAGAGCCTAGAATAGTGTTCAACACTTTCAGGGACTCAATATTTGTTGTATGAATGATTGGATGTGTTTTCCTACCTCTTGAGAGCTTTTGAAATGGAAATTTTATTCCAGAGCACAAAACAGATGAAAACCTGTTCTTGTGTTATTTTTGTTTTAAACATTTTTAAAAATTAATTAATTAATTAATTTGGCAGCGCTGGCTCCTAGTTGCGACACATGGGCGCTTCCATCTACATTGCAGCGTGTGGGACCTTTCAGTTGCAGCATGCAAACTCTTAGTTGTGGTGTGTGGGATCTAGTTTCCTGACCAGGGAATCCAACCCGGGCTCCATGCATTGGGAGTGTGGAGTCTTAGCCACTGGATTACCAAGGAAGTCCTTGCTTTACAGTTTAAAATTTTTAATCACTTTAAAAACTTTTATTTTGCTTATTTTCTGCATGTTCTTCACAGTTTCAGGATCTTAGTTCCCTGACCAGGGACTGAACCTGGGTGACGGCAATGAAAGCGCTAAGTCTAAACCTCTGGATGATCAGGGAATTCCCGACCTTAAAAAATTTTAACTAGAGCAAATTAAGCGCGAAATAGCAGAAGAAAGGAAATAATAAATATCAGAGAAAAATTAATGAAGCAGAAAACATTATAGAAGATTGGAGATCAATGAAACCAAAAACCACTTTTTAAGATCAATGAAATGAATAAACATCTAATCAGATTGAGCAGAAAAAAAGAGAAAAGAACCAGATTACCAGTATCAAGAATTAAAGGGGTAACTTCACTATAGATTTTACAGACACTTAAAAGATAATAAGAAAATATTATAAATAGTTTTACTCTAATAATTTCCATAACTTAGATAAAGTAAACAAATTCCTTGAAGACACAAACTATAGAAGTTTACTCAAGAAGAAACAGATAATCCAAATAGACCTAATTTTTTTTTTTTAATTGGATTTGTTGTTGAAACCTCTTCTAGAAAAAGAAAACTCTAGGCCCAGATGACTTTACTGATGAACTTGCCAAACATTTAAGGAAGAAAAAAATATCAATTCTACATAAGTTTTCCAGAAAATTATTAAGGAGGGAAATCTCAACTCATTTTATGAGGCCAACATTACTCTGATATCAAAACCAGACAAACATATTACAAGAATGCAAAGTTATAGACCAGTATCCCTCATGAGTGTTGATGCAGAAATTATTAACAAAACTTTTGTAAATCTAATTTAACTCTATCTTTATAGATATGCTAACACATCATGGCCAAGTGAGATTTATCCTAGGAATGAAGATTGGTAACATTTTTTAAAAATCAATGTAATTCATTGTACTACCTAATTAAAAAAAAAATGACCATCTTAATATATGTAGAAGAAGCATTTGACAAGATTCAATAACCATTACTGATAAAAGAATTTCAACAAACCAGGAATAGAAAAGAACTTCCACAACCTGATAAAAAGCCTGTACAAACAAAACCTGTGACAGTAAAAGACTGAATGTTTTTTCCTCTAAGATCAGGAATAAGACAAGTATGTTTACTCTTACTGCTTCTATTCCACATTGTACCAGAGGTTCTAACAGTACAGTAAGCCAATAAAAATAAATACAAGGCATTCAGATGGGAAAGGAAGAAGTAAAATTGTCATTATTTGCTGACAACATGATTATCCATGTAGAAACTCTGATGAAATATACAAAGAAGCTACTAGAACTAATAAATGGATTTAGTAAGGTTGCAAGATATGAGCTAGATATACAAAAATCAATTGTATTTCTATATATTAATAACGGACAATTGGAAATTGAAATTTAAAATAATACTTAAAAAAATGATTATCCATTGCACTGGGATCTCAGAAGTTCTTCAGTTCTATTTTAGAGCATGTCATTAATGATGTCTCCAGCTATTTGGATGTTCTCCTGTTATTTGGTTATTATTGCCTGATCTTATCCCCCGATTTTATTGCACAGTCATTCAAAAATTTCCATCCTTTTGTTAGATTCCCTCTACCTTGTACACATTTCCGTAGCTTTGTTTTCTAAACTTCTACTGTTTGTTTTTTATTTCTGCTATGACATGTTTGATTTTTAAAACCTCTCTCATGTTCTCTTTTTAGAAAACACTATTCTATTTTTGTTTCATTTTTGCAATATTTTTTCCTTATCATGCTCAGGATATAATGATAATGTTATTTTTAAGCTTTCTTCTTGCTACATAGGCTCAGCTTCCTCCAAGTCATAGCTTTCCTCGGATGTGCCATAAGACTTGGTGGTCTGCTAATTTTTAAATATAAGGGTCTGAAAAGCTGGTTGGAAGTTCTTCTGTGTGTATATGCGCGTGAGTGTGTGTGGCCTGTTGTCTGAGAGTCTGTGAGCGTCACACTAGGGTGATCTGGTTGGAATAGTTCATTTTGAAGCCTCTGATGTTAGTATCCTTGGTCTTTTCTTCCTTTCAGGTTGATCAGATTTCCCAGAGGTACACCCTCCAGTTTCCATCCTGGAGGACAATGGCCAGTGTTCTGGGAATTCCAGCAGGTAAGAGGACCCAGGTCTCAGCATCCACTATGTGAACATTTTCAGTGAGATACTCCTTCCTTCAGTGTTTCCTGGAATTTCCTTGTTAGAGACCTGTTTTCCCCTCACCAGGGAACCGCTTCAAACCTGTAACTGGCTATATTCGGTATGGGAAACATCTGATTGCTTTAAATTAATTAATTAATTATTTCATTTATTATTTTAAGAAACATTTATTTGACTGTCCTGGGTCGGGTCTTAGTTATGGCATGCAAACTCCTTCGTTTCGGCGTTCTGGGTGTAGTTCCCACCAGGGATCAAACCTAGGTCCTCGGCATGGGGAGCTTGGAGTCTTAACCACTAGAGCACCAGGGAAGTCCCCCCGACTGCTTTTACAAAACACATTCCCAGTCCTCTTTTTTTTTTTTTCCCAGTCCTCTTTATTTACTCAATCCACTTCACGCTCACTTCCCCGGGTAACTGGTGTCACCAATTCCTGCGCCTTTGGTGGATTCTGGGATACAGGTTAGGTGGTAACGGTTTTCATCACCACCTGTTTCATAGTCTTTATTCTTCTTCCACCTGCTTTCTAGCTTCCAAAATTTTGTTGCTGTTCTCTCCCATTCTTCCTGTCCTTGTGGGTATGTGCCTTAAGAAGCAAAATCATGAAAGAAAAGTTTGGAAAGCCTTTCACTTTGATTTAGTGGCATTTCAGGAAAGAGCAAAAGTGGATGCAGGTGTTCAAGCTGGCATCTTTTCCTAGAAGTTCCTTTAATCCATTATTAGAGGATTTTTATTATTATTACCAGTTCCACATAATCATAGGCCATGTATGTTCTGCTCCGGAGTTAACTTGTACATTCCAAGAGGGCAGAAATTGTGTCGGTCTGTTTTACCATAGTATTTCATCCAGGGGTTGGTATGTAAGAGAGCATCAAGAAATATTTACTGAATTTATGAATCAGGAAATGAGCAAATGAAGTGGCTTCAGAACCTTTATTCCGTTCAAAAATTTCCTCAGTGATATCAGGATTTCATCTTTGGGAACTGAATAGTATGTGGAAATAGCCAAAAGTTATTTAATGCCAAGATGTATGACCCAGAAGAGTGAGCAAACTGAACAGGTAATAACAACACCTTTTTTTTTTTTTTTTTTTGGGTTCAAGACAAGGTGTGGCACCAAATTATGAGATTGATTTCCTTGTTTGGTGTACAATGAAGTCTGAGGTCAATTCACAAAAAGAAATAGAGTCCACAGTGTTTTGAGCAAAGTTGATTTTGTTGGCCAAGGTGTGTAAAGCTCCATTTTGGGGATATATAGGATTTTGCAGGTAGTCTGGAAGCAAATGGTATACGATTTGGGGCAAGCTGTACAGATAGCAGAAGGTTTTACCCTCCAAGTCAGAAAAAAACAAAGTTGGACGGGAAGAGGTCTCGGGGTTCAAAGAGGATTCTAAGTCTTTGGGTGGCTGAGGTGTGACTGGCCGGGTAAGAGAGTACAGAAGGCAGCTTTCTGGGAACACACATCCTAGTAAACAGGAGGGAAGGGGCGCTGGGAGAAGCTGCTTCCCTGTGGCTAGAGTGGGGTTGGCAACCGGGAACACTGCTCTACCCTGCTCAAAATGACACCACCATAGCCTGACATGTTTCTAAGCACTCACTCCATGCCAACTCCTGTGCTTTATTTTTTTAAAATATTTATTTATTTATTTGGCTGTATCAGGGCTTAGTTGTGGCACAGGCTCAGTAGTTGTGGAGCGAGGGCATAGTTGCTCTCTGGCATGTGGGATCTTAGCCTCCTGCATTGACAGGTGGATTCTTAAGCCCTGGACCGCCAGAGAAGTCACCCCTGTGCTTTATGGATACATGTCACCTCATTAGGTTCTTGCCATAGTTCTGTGGAATTGGCAGTGTTATTGTCTCCATTTTCTTTTTAAAAATAGTTTCTCTCTTTGTTTATTTTTGGCTGTGCTGGGTCCTCATAGCTGCGAGGGCTTTTCTCTAGTTTTGGAGAGCAGGGGCTACTCGCAGGTGGCCGGGCTGGGGCTTCTCACTGTGGGGGCTTCTCTTGCTGCCTGGCACCGGCTCCAGGCTGCATGGGCTTCAGCAGCTGCGGCTCCCAGGCCCTGGAGCACAGGCTCAGTAATTGCGGCGCATGAGCCAGGGCTCAGCTGCTCTGTGGCACGTGGAATCCTCCTTGATCAGGGGTTGAACCCATGTCTCCCGCGTTGCCAGGTGGACTGTCCACCACTCTGCCACCAGGAAAGCCCTATCCCCATTTTCTAGGTAAGAAAACTGAGTCAGAAGGAGAGAAATGTAGTGTAGACATTCCAAGGTGGCCCAGCCCCGGAATGACAAAAGGAAGATGGCAAAAGAGAACACAGCCATGACCAAATTTTATTATAACAGCTGGGGATCCATGGGGGTATGTGTGGAAACCAGTCAGTGAAAGGTTTTCTGGTGATTACTCCATGCAATATTTGCTGACTGGCCAATGTCACCCATTTAATTATAAAAAAGTTGCTAAACTGATGATCAACAAAGGGAAAGTTAAGTTTCTCCTACGACAAAATACTTGAACATTCTGGTGATCAAGGTAAGTGATTTTTCTGGGGTGAATATTTTTTCAACTTCATTTGCTATTTTTTTTTTTTTTTCCTAGAACCATAGTGAGTAAGGCAACACCTGAGGTCTCTGGCCTCACTCTGAATGGTGTGGGATCAGGATCCCCCCCGACTGGACTCTGGTTTGAAACCCTGAACGCATTTGACTGAAGTTCTGATATCACTTTGCTTTCCTGTTGTTTCCTTCTTAGAGTATGAAAAGGAAATTCTGGTTTTCAGTTCATTCTTTTTATTCAAACCATAGTGGTTTGCACTCTTAAGAGTGCAGGTTTTGGGGCCAGACAGTTTAAATCCCAGCCCTGTTGTTTATTTGCGGTTTGACCTTGGGCAAGTTACTTAAACTCTCCAAACTGTAGTTTTACAGTGATAATTTACGGGGATTAATTAGCTCATGTAAGGCACGCAGTAGGAATGCAGTCAAAGGCAGTATTTCCCACTATCATCGTCATTACTCACAAAGAGCCTACACGTGGCTCCCTGCACCTACAGGCTTGTATTAGTCCTTGGGCTGGGGTCGGGGAGATACAGACCACTGGAAAGTGCAGCCCCTTCTGTATAAGTGTGCTTGGAGAGAGTCCACTTACACACACACCCCAGAGAGCTAACTGCTTTGAACAGCACACTGAGGCTGGCTTGAGAGGTATAGACAGTTCATGCTGTAAGAGCTTTGGGGAGACCACGGAACAAAAGTGCTCTGAAAGTCTTGTTTTAAGAGATGCATTTTCAACTGATGGAGCATAGACCAGGAGGAAGAAACAAGCAATGTGTGTATTTGGGGCTATCAGAAGACTTGTTTGGCTGGAATGGGACCTATACATAGGGCGATAGTGGGAAATAAGGCTGCAACGTAAGCTGAAGCCACATACTCCATAACATTATTGACAATGGGAACAGCAATCACCAATAATTTAGTTTCTACTGTGTG
The DNA here is from genome assembly GCF_042477335.2 of Ovis canadensis. Classification (NCBI taxonomy): domain Eukaryota; kingdom Metazoa; phylum Chordata; class Mammalia; order Artiodactyla; family Bovidae; genus Ovis; species Ovis canadensis. Next base: position 32,334,008 of record NC_091264.1, read on the forward strand.
TAGGCCAGGTGCTTATGCTTCATCCTTTTCATATATTTTCTCACTCAATTCTTACTATAACCCTGTGGTATGGGTATTACTATTACAAAGTTTTCAAGGAAACAGAACTTTAGAGAGGTTGGGTAGCTTGCCCAGGGACTCACAGCTAAAAATTGGCAGACCCACAGTCTGGATGTACAAATATGCATGCAGACAGTGACACAGACAGACAGACACAGGGACCTAGGCTCGGTTAAACAGTTGTGTCCCTCCTCATCCCCTCCCCTCGCTGAACTGGGGGTTAGCTCTTTCCTTCGAGGGATCCAGCTTGCAAAAGGGACCCTTCTGCACTCATGGGTAGGGCCAACCCTGCACTTGACAATGAGCCCCTCCTTAAACTGTGCCCTTGTTGCCTCACCCTAGTTCTGATCCTGGGGAGGGTGAGGGAGCTTTGCAGCTTTGTTCTGTGGGCCAAGAAGCCCCTCGTTATTCCCAGATCAGGGAATAACCAGAAATTCCCAGGGCCCAGGGCACAGCTCTCCTTTCCGTTCCCAGATGAATAGCAGAATAATCTCGGATTGGTTCCAGATAATCTTTCCTCTGATTATACTCATCCTTCTTCAGCACCCCACCCCCCACAGCCTGCCTGTGCCTGCATCCTCCGAGCAGCGCCCCTCCCAGACCTGGCCCACACTCTCCTGCCCCAGATGGTGAGTTTGGCTGCCCAGCCTTTAGCGTGGGCCCCTTTCCCCCAGGGGCAGGGTGGTGGGGACAGCTGGTTGGTCCCAGGGGCCTGTGCCGAGGGCCACCGGGGTATGCCCCAAGGGCGGGAAGTTCAGCGCTGCTCTCCCTCGCCCTCTAGAGGCTCAGGATGGGTGAGACACGCAGGAGGGGTCCTGGTTGAGGAGGGGTCCTGGGTTTCCAAGGACGTCTGGAAGGTGTCTGCAGTCAGACCACAGCTTCATCTGAAGCCTGCTGTTGGAAGTGCCTAGTGGGACTGCGCTGTTGGCTCAGGCAGAAGGGGTTCAGGGCCCTCCACCTCTGTCTGGGCCAGAGACAGCCAGAGATGGGGCTCCCTAGTCAGCACCCAGCCAGCTTATCAGGATAGCCCTGCTCCACTTCTCACCTTCCCCGTGGGCGGCTTCAGTGATGCTGGAGGCTGCCTCTGCCAGCCCTGGGGTGCATGGGGGACATCTGTGTCCCTGTCCTCTGGCAACCAGGAATCTCCAGAAGAGCCTTAGGCCAGGAGGGGAGGTGGGGTGAGGGGTGTGTTCCCAGGTGACTTTGTAGGGAGAGACCTGGGAAGGTGGTGGTGGGTCGGGGGGAATCTTAACTCCTCCTGCTTGGGTAGAAGAGATGGAGAAGAAGGAGGACGGTGATGTGGAGAAAGCCTGGGGGGTGGGGGTGGGCTGGACAGAGGCATAGAGTTACGTTAATAAATCTTTCCAGGCTGGAAGATTGGGTGCTGGGGATCTGGACCTCCAGAGGGGGCTGGATGGCTCAGCAGCCTTCTTGAAACACATGTGCACTGCCTCTGTGCTCATCTGCTCACCTGGCCGCCATCCACGTACCCCGGCCTCACCTCAGATTGTTCATTATTTGGCAGAGGTATTTGCAGGGCCCGGCCACACAGCCTTGCTCAAACTTCTCCTTACCTGGTCCTCATTGCAGCAAAAAATTAAGGTGGATAGAGGAAAAAAAGGGACTTCATGGGTGGTTTTTCAGCCTTCATCCCCTCAGGAGACCAGAGACGCCAGGTTTCGGACAGAGGCGGAGGGACTTTGGAATGAGTCTCAGAATTTTCCCACCTGCCCGAGGGCCGGGCCAGGAGGAGAGCGAGGGCAGACCTTCTCCTAGATCCTGCCCAGCTGCTCCCAGGGGAGGGGTGGGCATGACGCCCAGAGAAAAGGCAGAGCTGGCCTGAGTGTCCTGTAGTCTCGGGGGAAGGTGGGCCCCTTGTGCTCACTCTGCCCTGGGGACACCCCCAGCCCTCCCCTCCCTAGTACCTGGGCCCAGGCTGCGCGGGTGTCACTCTACTTCTCAAACAGTGGCTCTGGGCTCCCCTGCCCAAGCCGCAGTCACAGCGGAGGGGCAGGCTCTGCCCCAGTGAGGTTCTGTTGAGCCTGGAGTGAGGCTGGGGTGCCTGGGCAGGGAGACCCGGGCTGAGACTCCCTCTCACCCCGTCCCACCAGAGAAGGGGCTTTCTCTCTGTTTCCCACAAACACTTGCTTCGCCACTTGACAGCCTTGTCATTCCATTCCCTGCTGCCCTGCGCTCGGCTCCACCACACCCCTGACAAATTCCTTCCTCCACTTCAGCTCCAAGACTGGAGGCACGGGCACCCCACCCAGCTTCTCTCCTAAAAGGTTGGGAGGGGACGGGAGCTAACACCTTGTCTTCCTCTCCTCTTGTCTCTCCCCTTCTCTCCCACTTCCTGGCATTTCACCCAGGCTACCAATCAGTGAGAAGTCTCAAGATAGACCTCCCGCGGCTCTCATCCTATAATTCCCTGTGGAGAAGATGAGTTTGGTAGGCCCCAGCGTGTCTAACTCAGATCCTTCTTGCTGCAGTCCCAGCTGTTCTGGTCAATGGCAACAGGCAAACCCAGGCTGTTGTTCAGATCGCAGACTACAGAGTTGGCCCTTTGCTGTCTCCTGCACATTATGTCCTTGTGATCTCCATGCATGCATGCATGCTCAGTTGTGTCCGACTCTTTGTGACCCCAGGACCTGTAGCCCACCAGGATCCTCTGTCCATGGGATTTCTCAGGCAGGAATACTGGAGCGGGTTGCCATTTCCTATTCCAGGGGATCTTCCTGACCCAGGAATTGAACCTACGTCTCTTGCGTCTCCTTTGTTGGCAGGTGGGTTACTTTCCCACTGCACCACCTGGGAAGCCCTCCTTTGACCTCTGAGAGGTGGTGCCGGAGTGGAGCTCGCTGGTTCTCCTTGCATCTCTTCCAGTCTGCCAGGCCACAGGCCTGAGTATCCACAGCTCTTACCCTGACCCCTTCCTCCGTCTCCCCTACACACCTGGACTGGGAGCCTTAACAGGCATCAGAAACCAGTCTGCATCTTCACTCTACACAGAAGACGTTGAAGTCAGAGGTGGGCTCCCGGTCACACAGCCAGACTGTGACAGTTTCTGGCTGTGAACTCAGGGGTCCGGACCCCCAGTCGCGGCCCCACACAGGCGTCTCTGCGGAGGTCTGCTCAGGAAGCAGCAGTGCTAATGGCAGGGCCTCAGAGACACTCTGTGTGAGGGACTTTCAAGGTAACTCCTGCGGCGGCGGTACTGAGGGGCCGCTCGGGGGATGCCCGGCCTCCCTGCAGCCCCTGTGGGAAGGGCGCCGTGACCCAGATCGGCTTGGCTCTGGAGCAGCTGCATTTCTGGGAACACTCTCTCCTCTCTGTGGGGCCCTGTCATGGGCGGTGGTGTCGGTGGTGTGTGTGTGTGTGCACGTGTGTGTTGGAGTGCACACGTGGTTTTTCAGTCCCTGCAGCCTTCAGCCTGGAGACCTGAGGAGCGATGGAGAGGAAGAGACCGGCGGACGCGTGGTGGGGAGAGGGTCATGGAGTGGGGGGTGGGTCAGCTCCCCCAGGGCAATGGTGAGGGGCTGGGGCAGGGCAGACTCACAGTGCCTACCTCTGTCCTCTCTGAAGGCACAGGTCACGCTGAGCGCCTGGCGGAGGGGGTCTGGCCGCCCTCTCTGTGCTTGTGCCTTTCTCTAGAATTGCCACCCCAACGCCCCGGTGCCTGGTGGGCAAGGGCACGTCCCATCTCCTCAGAGCTGTCCCTTCTACAGGTTGTCCCCTAGTCCCTGGAGGGCAGGGGGGACATGTGAAGACCATCTTTTCCCCTAGCGAGTCCCCCACTGCCCTGCCTGCCCCCCACCCCCAACAGTGAGTGGGGAGTGGTCATCCCCCTAGGGGGCGGTCTCAGAGAAGCTGAGGTTTCTGACAGGCTGGAGGAGCACTCGGCCAACAGAATTGGTTAGGAAGTCTCCTGGGGTGATGGGAGGCAGTAGAAAGGGGTGGGAGAGAAAGAGATGAGGTGAGATGAGATAGTCAAGGGAAGAGAGACCAGAAGGGAAGGAAAATGCTCTGACTACTTGTAACCGTCCATGATCTGGGCACTTGGGAATCCTGGCTGGGGTACCTGCCCATTTTTCAACCATGCCTGGAACCCGTGAGCGGTGGGGTCTCTGCTACGTGGGCTACACTTGTGGATGGAGCGTGCGGGGAGTCGTGCCCTGGTCTTCCCAGGAGTGCAGGATATATGGGGGCATTCTGACCAGGGCCCCAGACAGGCCTCCTTCTCAGCTGGGAACTTCGCATTCCAGCCTAGGGTTGAGAGGGGACTGGGGCAGGGCAGACGCTCAGCTGGTACAGGCTGGCACGGCCACCTGATTGGTAAACAGCTGCTGTCCCGGCCCCTGAGTTCCCCGTACGCTTCTCTGGCCACCCTAGTCCCTTCCTTGGTCCGCTGGGCCTCCCCGCCATCCAGAGACTGAGGGATCTCACTTGGCTCGGCACCTGCCCCCAGCTCCATGTAGGCTCTGCCTGGGCTGCCAGTCACTCTCGGCGGGGAGGTGGGCACAGAGTGGGCGGCTGGTGCCCCAAAGCTGGAGCTGACCAGGGCCAGGTCTTGGGACTCGGGGAAGCTGGAGCGGGCACAGCAGCCTGCAGTGTGCCCACCTTCACTTTTCCTGATGCTTCCAGCTGTGTTCTGGAAGGAGCTAAGTCTGAATGAGGGGGCTGGCAGATGGGGACGTGTGCAAAGAGCCATCTCTCCAGGGGACCCCAGTGGGGCATGGTCACACAAGCAGCGCCCTCTGGAGGGCACTACCTGGAATGAAGGCGTGCTCAGCCCCTCTCTGTGGGGAGGGGGAGCTGACAATGAGCCCTGGGCCCAGAAACTGACCTGCCCTAGATGCACACCCTTCCCGGGCATCGCCTGACTCTCCAGAGGGCAGAAGTCCCACGCACCCCGAAGGTGCCTGGCTCAGTGCTGGGTCCTGATGAAGTGTTCAAGTGGCCCGTGGAGAGGTGGCTGGGAGGCTGAGCTGTGAGTCAAGAGATGTGGATGACTTCAGAAGGTCTTGGGCCTCTTTCGGGTCCTCTGGCCAGTGAAGGGATTTTCATACTTCTTTAGCAGTGGAGCCTTTTTCAAACGAAATCCCAAGTGAAATTCCAATCAACGGGGCAGATGAAACCGAGTGTGCTTTGTCTGCCTACTCCCACACCCGCCCCCAGCCCCCACCCCCCACCCCCTAGGCTTCCAGGAATCGGCCCCATGTCCTCCTGACACAGATACCCCTTGACTAATTGTCTGCTTCACTAATTATCTCGAGGATGTTAGGCCAGGCTGCTCCTGCAAGCTGAGGGGAAGTCTCCTCCACTCCCCATGGCCTTCCCTGCACTTCTGGGTCTGGGAAGGCAGGCAGGATGGTGGGGTGACTCCTCTCAGGGGGCCAGTCATTAACTGGCTTTATCTTTGTGAACCGTCCTAGGGGGCCTGGGTCATGGGCCAGACTTCCGGTCATGGGCCTCCTCTCCAGAGGAGGAGAGAAGGGACCCTTCTTGGTAAGAGGTGGGGGGCACTTGCTTCTTCTTCTTTTCTTCCCCCCTAGGATTTCCCTGAAGGAAACTACATTACAGCCAACTCAGTGACTGCCTGCTGACACAGTTGCTCCAAAGAGAGGCTAAAGCAGGAACTAAGCCCTAGTCATCTTTGGCAGGCATCGTGTGATTTCTTCCATTTCTTTCTTTCCTTTCTTTGCTCCCTCCTCCAACAGAAGGATGGGATAAATCCATTTCCCTATTCCTTTCTGTTTGACTTTAGCCAAATGATAGTATGTTTGCATTCTCTGAGGGTTTGCTCACACATGGCAGTAGGGACAGGAAAAAGGGAAGAGAAGTAACATTACGTGAGACCTACTCTAGGCCAAGAGCTTTGCTCATATTCGCTGTCTCTGCACATCTCCCCATAACCCTGGAAGGGAAGCACGAGGACTCCCGTTTTACAGATGAGGAAACTGTGGCTCAGACAGATGCAGTTGCTTGTCCTAAGTCTCATGGCTTGGACATGGAGAATGAAGACTGAGCCCAGTCTCTCTGGCTTTTTCCACTGCATGTTAGACGTGAGGAAGGTGTGGTTAGGGAGCCAGGGCGGGGGTGTTTCACAGTGAAGGTTCTCCAAGCTGATGTGTCATTTCAAAAATGACAGAGGTCTTGGCCTGCCAGGTAAGAGCAGGAGCAGTTCTCTATCTGCTGGGATTCCAGGGGTTTCTTGGAATCACATCTCCCCTCTACCACCGGTGCTGTGCTCCAGATGTCACCATTCGTGCTAAATTTCTTGGAGTTAAGCCTTGCCCTCCCCAGGAAACTTTAGAAACACACAAATCCCTGGGATATGTGACGTTTGGTTTTTTTTTTTTTGGCTGCGCTGGGTCTCCGTTGCTGCATGCGGGCTTTTTTCTAGTTGCGACAAGTGGGGACTACTCTCTAGGCGCAGTGCCTAGACCACCCTCTCATTGCAGTGGCTTCTCTTGTTGCAGAGCACAGGTCCTCCAGCGCAGCCTCAGTAGCTGTGGGGAATGGGCTAAGTTGCTCCATAGCAGGTGGAATCTTCCCGGAGGGATTGAACCCAGGTCCCCTGCATTGGCAGGCAGATTCTTAACCCCTGTACCACAGGGGAAGTCCAAGATACGACGTTTTATATCAGCGATCTCAGTTGGAGTGTTTGATGGAGCTGTTACAGAACGTTAAAGCTTAGGGAGAGGCTTTCACCCAGAAGAAGCCTGAGGTCCCGAAGAGGGGGCTGACTTGGTAGAGGTCACACTGCAGGCGGCCTATTCGAGTTTTTTGCCCAGTGCTGTTTCCAGTCTCCACGTGTCTGTGGCAGGCAGATGGGAAGGCTCTAGGCACCAGGTGGGGATAGGAGGGGGGCAGAACTGGAGGAAAGGTCTTTGTGCTTTGAGCTCCACCCCGGCTGAGTGACCTGTGCTTGTCACTGGCTGGTGTCCTCTGCCCGCCTCCTGTCGCCCTGGGCAAACAACAGCAGCGCTTGATGTGCAAGCTGGACCTACCTCTAGTGTCTGCTTGTTTAGCTAAATACTGTGGCAGAGACACGCTGTCCCAGAGGGCTGGGGAAACCAGTGTGGGGCTCACTTCCCCACCCCTCCAGGGAGCGGCATTGTCCCTATGCACTTTGGCTGGGAATGTTTCAGAAGAAGCCCTAATCCTCTGCTCTGCAAAAGCTCTGTCACACAGGGGAGAGCTGGGAGAGCTGAGGGAGCTGGCAGCGTCCTCCAGATCTCACTTTCCTGCCTGCTCCCTATCCCCACTCCACTCAGCTGGCTAGACTCCTGCTCTTCTAGTGTCACCTCCTCCAGGAAGCCTTCCCCCACTCCCAGAGTGCCCCTTTGGAGTTTCTATTTTTGGTGTACTCCACACAGGAAGCCCCTTCTACATTGTTGTAGCCCCAGGGTCTGGACCAAAACAGGGTTCATAGGCTGAATTTAATATTTGAAAGTGAAAGTGGTAGTTGTTCAGTCTTTGCGACCACCAGGCTCTGTCCATAGGGTTTTCTGAGCAAGAATACTGGAGTGGGTTGCCATGCCCTCCTCCAGGGGATCTTCCCAACCCAGGGATCGAACCCAGGCCTCCTGCATTGCAGATGGATTCTTTACTATCTGAGCCACTAGGGAAGCCCCAATAATTCTTGTGGAATAAACATTCTGAGCTTCTTCCTGCCCAAAGCCCTTCTTGATGCCCATTTTGGCTCTTCTGACCACCCTGCTTCAGCATCTTCCTAGCTCTCTGTGTCTCTCTCAGGGCCTCTTTCCCATCCTACCTTCTTGGGTAGCTGTGGGCAGCTGTCGGTGTGCAGGAACTCCCCAACGGAGGTGTTTTACTCTTGTTTTGCAGAAGAGGATCAGAGAGGCTGAGTAACTTGCCTGAGGAAACACAGTCAAAGAGGGGCAGTATCACTTGGCTGCATCTGGATCCAGAGTCCCTGCCCTTTCCACGGCCCTACTTAGATGGCCCTCTGTCTCCTATAATATCAGCACAGCCTGGTGCCCCCCAGGCTTTGGGAAAGTCCCACAGATTGGAACCCAGCTCAGCTCCCAGGCACCCCCCCAGGTAGGGAGGGAGAATGCGGCTTTAGAACCTTAGCTGTCACCTCTGCCACCACCTTCTTCCCAGCAGAGGGACTCCCTCCAAGACTGGGCGAGGGTGTGAAAAAGGGGCAGCATTGGGCAGGATGGGGGTCAGATGCCGAGGGGTAGCAAAGATTGGAGCGTCAGGAAGTGAACATGCCTGGGATTGTTGGGGAGTAGCAATCCAGGGAGAGAGCCTGGTGTTTGGGGATTCGACTGAGGCCCGTGAAGGAGAGGCAGATGGGGCCTGGGGCTCTGTGGGTGGGGGCGCTCCCCCAGTGTGTGGCCCTACCCTGTCCCTTCTGCTCCCTCTCCATCTTTAAAAAATTTTATTTTTAGTATTACTACTTTTGGTTGTGCTGGGTCTTTGCTGTGGCGCAGGGGCTCTCCGTTGCTGTGTGCGGGTTTTCTGTAGTTAAGGCGAGAGGCTCTTCATGGTGGTGCATGGGCGTCTCATTGCGGTGGTTTCTCTCATCGTGAAGCACAGGACCTAGGGCGCAGGGGCTCAGTAGCCGGGGCACACGGGTTTGTTTGCCCTGCAGCACGTGGGATCTTAGTTCCCAGAGCAGGGATTGAATCCATGCCCCCTGCATCACAAGGCAAATTCTTAACCATGGGACCCCCAGAGAAGTCCCAGTTCCCTCTCCCTCTTGCCTCCCCTTGTCCTGACTGGCTCCTCTTTTTGGGCTTTCTCTGCTCTAATCTTGTTTCCTAAGTGGCATCATTACCCTGAGCCAGACCTCCAGATCCAGATGGAAATACAACATTGGCACTGGGAAAAGAGAGCTCTCTTCCTTGTTTTATCGTAAAGACAGAGAGAGAGAGGACAGATAGACAGAGAATTGAGGCAGACCAACCCAGTTCTTTCTCCAATTCAACATATTCTGTTCCTGCCCTTGCGGTGGATCAGCTCTGTGTCCTGCTAGGCGCCTGGGGCTTGGGGGATGGAGCGAGGGAGAAACCTTTCTTCCAACACAGAGGAACCACACTGAGAAATGTTTAGACAACAGCAAGGCTTACTGGCTCTCTCCCCCACCTCCCTTTGGAGGGGTTTCGGAAGGGCTCTACCTCTTCATCCCTGCAGGGAAGCTCCCCCCGCCCCCCCACCACCGCACACAGGGAGAGTGACCCTGAACCTCAGAGGTGTCAGGATCAGCAGGACAAAGTACAACCATTGTGCCTTGGGCCCGATCACTACTCCCTTTGTCTGGGGCTACTGCTGGCTCCTGGCCACCTTTCACACTCTTCTCCAACCACCCCTGCCTTTCTTTTCCCCTCCCCTGGAACACCTTCCCCTTCCTCTTTGGCTTCTTCTGAACTGCTTCAGAGCCACAGGCCGAGGCTGTCCTGGCCATGAGGTGGGGTCCTCTGAGTGGGGCTGAGGTAGCCCCTTGAGAGAGTCAGGCCTCACCTCTGTCTGGGCTGCTCTCTGCTCCATGCGCCCCCCTCACCCTCCTCCCTGCCATGCTTCTGGGTGACCTTGGGTCCCTCTGGGGCCACAGTCTGCCCTGATATTCCCGGGGTTGAAGCGGCCTGCCGAGGGAGGATCAGTGGGATCAAGTTTGTTGGAGGGAGTTACGTCCATGGGAGAAGAGGCTGTAGAGATGTGATTGGTCTTACGGTCATTGACTTGTGTTCTTGTTCTGTGTGTTTCTGGTCCCCGTTCTTGAAGATCCAGGTGCATGGGACTCTCACCCATGGGCTGAGTCCGTGGCAGTGTATTATTGTGAAAGCTGGTGACACCACACTGGGGGTGGTACCAATCCCCCTCCCCCGAGTCACCCCCAGGCTGTGGCTCTGAAATGAAAGATGGAGACAGGAGACCCCTCTTCACCCCAGAGAAGGGTGCTCAGAACCCTTCAGGCAAGGCTGCAGTTCTGCTGCCTCATTCCTCTGTTTTCCTTGGCAGAGCCTACAGAGGTTGCTGTAACACACTTTGCTGAATGAAGAATGGTTGACTCAGGTAGGGCAGAGACCTGTGGCTATTAAATGACAACTGATGGCCCTCCCTCCTCAGAACCCCTCCGTCTTCCTCCCAACTTCAGCGTCCTTTATTAAGCCCTCTTTAGGCCTCTCCAGGGACCAAGGGCTCTGGGATGAGAAGGGATGCGGGGGGGGGGGGGGGGGGGGAGGGAAGGGGGCAGGGTAATCCCTGGTGGTAAAGCTGGGAGCCACTGTCCTGGGCTCTGCTGGCACCAGGGCAGGAATAAGGCAGGAGATCCCCGGTAAGGTGTCCACATCTTGTGCTCTGAAGTTGCTAGACATGGACCAGGTTGGGCAAGGAGGAAGTTTAGTGACTTCGATTCCAGTGACCCACGTGGCTTCTTGCAGCTTGGAGCTTTGGTGAGGAAGCCTGCTTGGGAGGGGCCCTGAGCCAGCAAATAAACATTTACTAACTGTAAAAAGACCTTGTCCCTGCTGCTGGGGAGCCTGCCAGGTGGTGGAGACGGGACTGGAGGCATGAATGATGGAGAGGGTAGGATGGGGTAGAGGCTGAGCCAGCCCCTCTGCCCATAAGGGCCTCAGGACACCACTCTGGGGAACTGCGGCACTAAGTGGGTAACCTAGCACCCCCACCAAAGCACAGCACCATGTGCTGAGACCAGGGGCTGGCTGAGTAACCTCCTTGTATTGTTTGGGTCAACTTGAGGGAAGTGGTGCATTCTAGTCTCAGCCTAGTTCCCATTCTCAGCCTGGGCCTTCACAGAGGCTGCATCAGTCCCAGGCAGGCCCAGGCCAGATCTAGATGAATAATGAGACTGGTTAGTCCCTCTCTTCTCACAGGTATCACCCCCGTGCACCCTCCTCCTCCCTGGGGGAGACTGGGAGCTGCTGGGTCCAAGCCCAACCAGGACTTTTTCCCGGCTGGTTCCTATATGCAAGGGTGGGGTGGGGGGTCTTGGGGGGCACTTAGGGAAGACATGGGGAGTTGGGGAAGAGGTGAGCTTTGAAGAAACAGAGGGGACTTGGGGAAAAGGGAGGAGAGGCTGCTAGCTGCAAGAAGTAGGCAATGACTCCTGAAGGTCTGGGGGCTGCTGAGGAGAATGCCCCAGTTCTGTTCAGATGATGAGCTGTGAGCCTGGACTGGGACTGATAGAAGCCTTGGCCTCCGGCCTGGTGGGAGCTCTGGGCAGCTGGCCTACTGACGTTCCTTAGTGCTGGTGAGTAGGTTTGAATCATCACTCGAGCCCTGGCCTCCAACCGCCCCCACCAGCCCCCTGGCCTCAGTTCCCTGGCAACATCTGGGGGAGGGGGGTGGAGAAGCAGAAACAAGGGCCTCTGTCTGCCCAGCTGCCTCTCCCTTTGGGCTCTGCCAGACTCCACAGTGCATACGTGGGCTCCAACAGGTCCTCTTCTCTCTGGGCCATTGACTAACCCCAGAACCACATGGCTTCTTGTTCTCAGCCCCACAAACATAGTGCCAAATACTTCCCCCCAGGGGAGCCTCCCTGAACACTTCCCAAAGGACCCCAGTCACCCCAGCCTGTTGGCTGCAGCTAACTCTGATGTCAGCCGGCCAGATGAGGCCGGGAGATGAGCACAGAGTCCGGATGGATACATCATGCCCTCTGTGCCCAGCACTGGGCTTTGTGCACGTGGGACCACTCGAGTCCCAGACGTGCCACTGTTTGAGAGGTCAGAAACGGGGGGTGGAGGGGGATGTGTCAGGGGTAATCTCCCTCAACCCTCTTCTTGAGGCCTCTTGAACTTGAGATGGGGTGTGCATCCGATAGTCACTAGGGGGCGCTCAGCCACCACAGGGAAGCTGGGTGAACTTGGGATGCAGCGTCTGCGTGAGTGAGGACGCCTGTGACTATGTGTGTTGGGGGGGGCGGGTAGTTGAGAGTGTTTGGCGGGGGGTGGAGAAGGCAGGGGTCACCCCAGGATTCCAACGGATCTGTGTGTCTCTCTTTCCACCCGTCCCTGTCCGACTCCCTCAAACCCCTGCCCCCTCCAATATTCCCAGCATAGAGAAGGGAATAGCTCTGGAGCCCTGACCGCACATAACCTCACTTTCCTGTACCCGCCCCGCAAATACCGCGCGGGCGTGTGTGTCTCCCGGCAGAGGGGGCCGATAGGTAATGTTCAGGCTGTGCGCCTTGGTGGGGATCGAGCACTCCCTTTGCTGGGGTGGGTGGGGGCCCGGGCTTCGGTCGGTGTCCCCAGGGAAGGTAGTAGCCAGAGGCACAGAGGGGACGGACCCAGGAGCTGAGGCTGGGTCTGGCCCCGCCCCGACACGCCCAGGGGGCGGGGCCTGCCTTCTTTTTAGTCTGCTCGTAGCGGTGAGGAGCGCAGAGGCTTGGGGCAGCCGGGCTGCGACGAGGCTGCGGCGTTGGGGGGCGAGTGGAGCCGGCGGCAGCGGCGCTCGGTCGGGAGACGCATCGAAGAGGCGGACGGACCGGCGGGGTCACCGGCCAGGGGTCTCCGCACTGGAATTTGATATTCATTTATCCAGGGTTTACCCTCCTCCTTTTTTTCTGAAACATTTTTTTTTAACCGTATTCTTTTCCGTTTTAATTTATTTTTGCTTCCCATTCCCCACTAAATCGGGCCGACCGTTTGGGGAGATTGCTCTTTTACTCCCCCCCAAAATCACTTCGGATTCTGGAAACGGGCAGAGAAGAAAGAGGGTAGCAAGAGCTCCAAAGAGAAGTGAAGGAGAGAGAGAGACCGGGTCAGAGAGCGCGCGCTGACGAGCGAGACACGAGAGGGACAGGGGCAAAGTGAGTGACCTGTTTTTTGGGGGTGACCGCCAGAGCGCAGCGTGAGCCCTCCCCCTCGGGATCCCGCGTCGGACCAGCAGCGCTGACGGACAGACAGACAGACACCGCCCCCTGCCCCAGCGCCCACCTCCTCCCCGGCCGGCGGCCGACGGTGGACGCGGCGGCGAGCCGCGGGCAGCAGCCGGAGCCCGCGCCCGGAGGCGGGGTGGAGGGGGTCGGGGCTCGCGACGTTGCCCTGAAACTTTTCGTCCAACTTCTGGGCTGTTCTCGTTCCGGAGGAGCCGTGGTCCGTGCCGGGGCAGCCGAGCCGAGCGGCACCGGGAGAAGTGCTCGCTCGGGCCGGGAGGAGCCGCAGTCGGAGGAGGGGGAGGAGGAAGAAGAGAAGGAAGAGGAGAAGGGGCCGCGGTGGCGACTCGGCTCTCGGAAGCCGGGCTCATGGACGGGTGAGGCGGCTGTGTGCACAGACAGTGCTCCAGCCGCGCGCGCGCCCCAGGCCCTGGCCCGGGCCTCGGCTCCGGGAGGAAGAGGAGCCCGCCTGGGCGCCGAGGAGAGCGGGCCGCCCCGCAGCCCGAGCCGGAGAGGGAGCGCGAGCCGCGCCGGCCCCGGCCGGGCCTCCGAAACCATGAACTTTTTGCTCTCTTGGGTGCATTGGAGCCTTGCCTTGCTGCTCTACCTTCACCATGCCAAGGTAAGGGCTGGGGACGTGCGTGAGAGCGCGCGCGTGGGGGACTCCGTGCCCCACGCGGGTCCTTGGGCACCGGGCTCGCGGCTTCCCCTCTATCTTCGTAGGTGTAGGGGGAGGGGGCGCGCGCTAGGTGGGAGGGCACCGGGATAGAGTCTCACCGCCCACGCGGGCCCTGCCCACCCACCGGAGTCACCGCACGTACGATCTGGGCCGACCAGCGGAGGGCGGGAGCCGGAGGAGGCGGCTGAGGGGGCTGGGCTTGCGCTGCCGCCGGCGGCTGAAGTTTGCTCCCGGCCGCTGGTTCCCGACGAACTGGAAGTCTGGGCAGCTGGGGCGGGAGCTGGAGCCCTGGCGGGCAGGGGTGGGGGTGCTCGGACCTTGGACCCGGGGAGGGCAGAGAGCGTGGAGGGGGCAGGGGGCAGGCGAGAGATGGGGCTTGCTGTCACTGCCGCTTGATCTCTGCGGCCCTCGCCGCGAGTTGGGGAAAAGTTTTGGGGTGGATTGCTGCTTGGGACCCCCTCTCCGCCGGGCCACCTGCGCCGCACCAACCCCCCCGTCCCAGCTCGCGTCCCGCTCGGTGCCCGCCCTCCCCCGCCCGGCCGGGCGCGCGCGGCGCGGAGCCGATTACATCAGCCCGGGCCTGGCCGGCCGCGTGTTCCCGGAGCCGCCGCGGCCCGAGCGGGGAACCCGGGGCGGCGAGCCGCGCCCCTCCCCCCGCCGGCCCTCCGCGGGAAGGTGACCTCTCGAGGTAGCCCCACGCCGAGGACCCGGAGAACCACCCCTGTGCCTTCCCGCTGTCCCCAGCCCTTAAACCCCTCCTAGGAGGCATTTCCTCACGCCCCTTCCCAGTTTCCTCCCCTGCTCGAATAGAAGCCCCCGCCACCCCTTTATTTTTAACTCCCTTTTGCTGAGAAGACCCACATAACCTCTCTTCAGCCCCAGACTCCGAGGAAAGAAAGATCACTGTCAGGAGTCGGGCTACCCGGCCCAGCCCGGGGCTTTGTCGAGACTCTACCGAAAGTCCCGACTCGGTGACAGTCTGCTTCCCTCCCCTCCCCCATACTTCCGAGTGAGCTGTGCTTTAGCTTTTTGGGGGGCGACCGCAGGGAGGGTTTAAAGGGTGTCCTTATTCCACTTTGCACTTTTTGGGAAAATGATTTGAAATTTGCTGTGACATGGGCAGTGTGGGACTAGCCCTCCCCGAACCTTTGGAGGGAGCTCCTGCCAGCCTTGCAAACACACTTTGTTCTGGTGAAATGGGCGTTGGAGTAGGAGCAGGTGGTTTTTGGGAACTCTAAACTTGCCCACCCAGCTTGCTTTCCCAAACCACCTGAGGGGTCCTTTTCTGCTCAGAGCGCCCTTGGAGAGGTAGAAGGAAGGAAACGGGCTGGGGTCCCTGCTGCCACCAGGAGTTCCTCAGACCCTGGCACAAAGGCCTTGGCTCCAGGCCTCCAAGGGAGGGGGGGAGGGGGAGGAGAGGCTGCCTGGCCACAGTGTGACCTTCAGAGGCCCCCAGAGAAGGGCACCTGGCCCCTCCCCGCCCAGAACTGCCCCTCCCAGTGCCCCCTAGCCTTGGAGGGGGTATGAAATTTCTGACCCCTTTGCTCTTTGGGGCCCAGGAGCAGTGGAGGGCATAGGAGGAATGTTGGCAGAGAGTAACAGTGGTGCCATGGAGATGGGTAAGGGGCTCAGGCAGAGACCCCTGGGCATGGAGGTCCCTGAGGGAGCTGCAGTGGCAGGCTGTCCATCTGGGATCCTGGAAACTGTTATCTGACCTTGGCCCTGGAGGCAAGGCTGGGGGTCTGGGGTGTATTGCAGCAGGGTGTGGGTAGAGAGACAGGCAGACTCTCTCTCTGCAGAGTCTGCAGTTCTGTGTGCTAGAGTGCCGCTCTGCTGCTCTGGATCTGCCCCAAAGAGGGGCAGGTGGGGTGGGCAGGTGGCCACGACTGGAGACTCTCTGGAAGGGCTGGGAGAAGCCTTCGCCTGCCGGGTGCTGTCAGGTCCGCATGGTCGGGCTAGTTGACCTTCACAGCTTCTGGGGAGGGGAGGAATGATCTAGTGGGGGTGGGGAGCAACCAGAAGCCTCAGGCTTAGGGAGTGTAGGGGGCCCCCTAGGGGTTGGGCAGTGCTAAGGCATTAAAGGCTTCCCTGGTTGCCTTTGGAGGAAGGTGCCCAGCAGGTGAGAGGGACTTTGGGGACCCCCTCAGTCTGGGACCGAGAAGAAGCCAGAGAATGAGATGGGAGTGTGAGCCTTGGGGCTTTGGAGATACATTCAGGTTCTGGGGAGACTGGTTCTTAGGGAAAAACGGGGCCCTCCCCTCCCCCAGGTTTCCCCCAGGGTTTCCTCCCAGGTTTTACTCTTTAGGCAACCTGTGGCTTTACTACGTATTCCTGAGAACAGAAGTGTTTGAGGGGGGGAGGGTGCTTGGCGCCCTGCGGCCCTCTGCACCACCCCCCGCCCCAGCACCAGCTCACCCTGGTATTTGTCATGTCAGCAGGGGAAGGTCACCATGTTGCTTTTCTCACCCCTAGTCCTTCCTTCCTGCCCCAGTCCACGTTTGTCCTCCTGTTTGACCTTAAGACTTGCCCATGGCTTTGGACCCGGGAGTCAGGGGGGCTGAGGGACTTCACTTGTCCTAGTTCAGCAAGGGGCCGCTGAGAGCTGGGGAAGGGAAATGTCGGGGAGGGGCGGGGACCTGAACATCGTTGCTTTCTGATGTTTTCCTCCTCTGTTCTAAGAGCCCCTCACCCCCAATATCTGGTCAGTCATTATCTTCCCTGACTTCAGAATTGGAGCAGCTCAGAGAGGGGGTGCTTTGTGCTGTAGGGAGCCCCTGGAGGTGCCCTGCTCGGTTCAGAAGTCCGGGAGAAGCCAGAGGCTCCAGGCTGGGAGGGATTCCAGGAGGGAGCAGGGGCAGGTTGGCTGGGCCTGTGCACCCTTGCCCCTGCCCCTGCCCATTCTTCGCTCTTTGTTTTGTCCTCAGTGGTCCCAGGCTGCACCCATGGCAGAAGGAGGGCAGAAACCCCATGAAGGTAAGTGGCCCCCCACCCTGGCCCCCACCCCTCCTGCACATGGATGGGATTCCCTGATCCCCCAGCAGATGGGTGGGAAGGTCTGTTGGGGCGGGGTTGTGGGGGTACAGGGGCATAGGAAACTGGGGCTGGTGATCTAGAAAGGAGATCTAGAAAGGAAAAGGGTGAGTGCTGAGAGGTTAACCCTTCAGTTCCGGGGGACTCTGACCTACTCAGACCGCTGCTAGAAATAGAACTCGTGGTCTTTTTCCTCTGCTCTTTCCAGTAAAATTTTATTTGGAGAGGGAGCCATGAGCACAGCCAGGAAGATAAATAGTATCCAAGGATCCCAGATGTCAAGGGCAGTGTTCCTCGTTCCCCTCTGCTCCTAGGGGAGGATGAATAGTCCATGTCCCTTCCAACCCGGCCGGGTCCCACCTGTGGGGTCTGTGTGGTGGGGGCTGTGACCCTTGCTGTCTCGATTGCTGGCTGTGCATGAGCTGGAGGTGCAGAGGGTGCAGCCTCGAGGAACCCCCTCCGCGCCGGTGTGCATTCCTCTGGGGGTAGAGAGAGAAAGCCCGACAGCCTCCTCATGCCCTCCTGAGGAGCAGGTTTGGGTGCTTGTGAACTTCCCTCTCGGTCCAGCAGAGGGCTGGCGGTAGCTCCCGGGAGCCCCGCCCCTCTGCCCAGCCCGAGTCTGCCTGCCTTTTGTTCACTGTGGTTTGGAGTACGGATCCTCCCATTTCTCTAGGGACGCCTTGACTCTCCCCAGTACTGAATGTAGCCTCTACTCCTGTGCTCTGCCTCTGAGAAGGAAAGGCCCTGGGGTCTTCCTCCAGGCGAGTTTCCCAGACCCGAATCAGGTAGCCCAGGTGGTGGCCAGAGCCAGTGTTTACACTCCCCAGGCCGCTGGTGGTGCCGGCTTGGTTTTGCCTCCTTCCTCACCTGGGGGGAAGGGGTCCTTTCCTGGACCCAGGGCCTGGCTTCCCTGCTGTGCCACTGACAGTGCCCCTTCCAGGGTGCACCCAGCCCCCTCAGCTTCCAGTGGTCCCTCTCTGTGGTCTGGGAGAGGCGAGACAGATGGTCTTTGTCTGCTGGGGAAAAAAGGTTGTCTTCAAGAAATAAGGAAAGCCATGGGTCTGAAGTTGGAGCGTATGTGTGCCCCTGCCTGAGAAAAAAGCAGGACAGCTTTTCTTGGAGACAGTAGCTGGGGTGTGATGGGTGCGATGAGGTTTCCCCTTCCACCTCCTGGGGGGCCTCAGGGATCCCAGGGAGCTTGTCCAAGAAATTTCCACCTTGGATCTTTTTATCCCCAGCTACCAACTCATGACCCAGGCCAGACCATTCTGCTGTCCTGTTCTTGTGGCCCCAAAGTTTTGGCCACCTCTGTTCCCAACCAGGGTGAAGTGTCAGGTCAAGAATTCTTGATTAGTCATCTTCTTCAATATAGACTTGGCTTAGAAAAGGACTTCTTCAGGTCCCTGCTCTGGTTTATACTCTTTCTGATGACACTTGATCCTAAGCCTTTTAGCAGTGGAGAGTTCTGTGCCCATTGTCTGGATGGGGAAAGCAGAAACCTCAGACAAGTCTAGGAGCCTCTTTTGTTCTCTTCCTGTTTTCACACTTGTAGCCTCTCCTTCTTCCCCTCAGCTCCTCCCATTATCCTTAATCCACTGTATACTCCCACCACCCCCAGGCTCATGTTCCTTCACACCTCTGGCGAGAGGAGTGAGGGGAGACTTGAGATGGACTTGAGATGCCGTGATGGGGTTCCAACCTTGTGTCTCCTGGGCTGAGAAAAGGGCGCTTGTTCTTGGGACTGGAGTTGGAAGACAAAACCCTCTATTTCAGCCTCTTGTTTCGTTGTCTTTAGCGATCCACCCAACTCACTTACACAGATATGCAGAGCCTCAGGCCCAGAGAGGGAGGAACTGGCCCAAGGTTACACAGAGTCCTGGCCAGGGCCCAGGCTTCCTCACTAGCTGGGTGCTGCTTTTTCCCTTCTGTATAGGGGAAATTCATTTCAGGGATAGGATTGCTCCGTGGTGGTGGTGATGTAGGGGTGACCGGGAGCAGCAGGCCAGGCTGCAATTTGAAGCAGCCATTCGGAGTCCTGACTTCATGTGTTCTCAAGGGCCCCACCCCTGTGGCCCAGAATCACCCCTTCATGCTCCGGTGCACCCCAGGCTCCACGGCCAGCCTGGGAAGTTGTCTTTACCCTGGTCTCCCTCCAGATCAGCTTCTAGAAGCTCTCTGTGACTGCAGTGGCAGCACCATTTTTTTCCATGATGCAAGCAGTTTGCCCTCCTGGGTGGGGTTATCGGTGGCTGGCAGGGCCAGTGCAGTGTGCCTGCCCACAGCCACCTGCTGATTCCAGGCGGACCCAGCCCCTGGGCCGATGCCCACTGCCTCCTCAGCCCATATCTGGGGAGGGGGTCTGGCAGGTGGCAAAGTGCCCCCCAAGGCTCCCCTTCTGTTTCACAGGACATTGGCTTGGGGAAGCTTTGATGTTCAGAGCTAACTTTAACTGTGTGACTTAATGACAGTGTGGCCTTGGAACCAGTTACTCAGCCTCTCTAAGCCTCTAGTTCCCCATTTGTAAAGCCAGGGGGAGGGTGGGTCCTACTAGATCCTTGCAGTACCATGGGGGGAGAATTGTCTGGGATAACATCACGGACTCCTGTACACAGCGCCAGAGCACAGAAGAAGCGCTCTTTAAGTGGCTGTCAGCTAATGGTGCAGCGGCTGCTGTGGAGGTGGGAGGGAAATGGAGAGCAGGTTTGCCGAGTTGGCTGTTCCTCCTTTAATGGGAGGCTTAGAGACCCCCAGCAGGTATACACATACCCCAACTGCCCTCTGGCCTCACAGTTGACCTAGGAATCAGCTTGGCTGTCATGGTGAGGCAAGGGGACCAGATATGGCAGGGTGACTCCCTTGGGACCTGACAACACCATGTCATCTTTAGAGGAAACACAGGTCTTCATCAGTGTTGGCGGTGGAAAGTTAGGGAAGGACTTCAACCGCGGCCCAAGACACTTAAGTTAGATGTTTGGAAGGCCTTTCCCATGGTGGTTACCTCTCACAGAAAGGAGAGGCCTTGCAGAGCTGGGTGGAGAGCGGGGCCGGCCATCTCTTCTGTGACCTGCTGGGCTCACATGTCACCCCCTTCCCACACAGTGATGAAGTTCATGGATGTCTACCAGCGCAGCTTCTGCCGTCCCATTGAGACCCTGGTGGACATCTTCCAGGAGTACCCAGATGAGATTGAGTTCATTTTCAAGCCGTCCTGTGTGCCCCTGATGCGGTGCGGGGGCTGCTGTAATGACGAAAGTCTGGAGTGTGTGCCCACTGAGGAGTTCAACATCACCATGCAGGTGGGCACTGGCAGGGAGCTGGGGTGGGGGCGGGCTTTGGCTACAGGTGTTCCCCAGCCCTTTCCTGGGCAGCTCTTAAAGGGAGGAGCTAAGCTTGCCTTGCCCAGCTCCTGCCGCGGAGTCAGTCAAGGGGAGATGTGGGCGTCTGACCCTGTTTGGAGAAAAAGATGCTTGTGTTTCTGAGCCCAGGTTTCCAGCAACCCCTGATCACCTCCTCCTCCTTCCTAACCTCTGCCCCCTGGGCTCAGGAGAGGGCTGACACCTGTGACAGGAGCCCCTCCCTTCCCCTCTTGGAGGAAGACAGCCCTATCTCCCTGGGGGCTCTGTTTGGGAAGCTGGATGAGTCTGGTTTGTGGGGAAGCCTGGTGACGGGTTGTGTCTCAGCCTGGATGGGGCTGGAGGGAACTCTGAGACCCCAGGGAGGAGTGGGTGGCTCTTGGATGGCTCCTGGGGGTAGGGTGAGGCCTGGAGGGAATAACAGGAGGGGAGGGAGGGGGAGAGGCAAGAACCCAGGACCTGAATTCCCAGCCTGGCCAACCCTGCAGACTTGTCTGCCCTCAAGAGAAGCAGGGGCTCCTTGAGGTCAGCAGGGTGGGAGGAGTTGGGGTGGGCCTGAGGCTCTTTCTGATAGAGCCCTTGGTCCCCCCACACTTCTACCACCCTTTTCTGCTCTGTAGAACCCCTGGGTGCTGAGTGGCAGGAGCCATGGGGTTTCCCACCCGGGTATGGCTGGCTGGGTCACTAACCTCTGTGATCTGCTTCCTTTCCCTTTAGATTATGCGGATCAAACCTCACCAAAGCCAGCACATAGGAGAGATGAGTTTCCTACAGCATAACAAATGTGAATGCAGGTGAGAATGGAGTCTGGGAGTCATTCAGTGAACAGCTGCAGGGGGCTTGTTCTGGACCAGAGTTAAGCATGTTAGCCCATTTTCACCCTCCAGCTGTATAACTGTGGGCATTCCAGTTTTATTTTAATGTGCCTCAGTTTCGACACCTGTGAAGCGGGTACAATGATAGTATTACGTACTGCCTAGCATTGTTATAAGGATTAAGTGAGTTGTTATATGTCAAGAGATTAAAACTGTACTGATGTATCATAAATACTATTACTGTTACTATCACCAGCTGAACTCCTCTCTGTTCTGTTCTTTTCTCTTTCTCTACCCACTGCAGACCAAAGAAAGATAAAGCAAGGCAAGAAAAGTAAGTGGCCACGATTTTCGCCCTTCTCCCTCTCCTTGACTATTTGTCTTGGTTTGGGGCTCTTGGCTTCCTCTCTCGGGGGTGGGGGTCTGATGGGGGGTCAGTTGGGTCTGAGAGTTGGTTTCATGGGGACTCGTGGTAGCAGCAGCAAGATGGAGTATGCCCTAGGATGACAGCTCTAGAATGACTGACAAAACCCGGCCTGGTGCCTGGAGCTTCCTTTGGAAGAGATGATGCGTCTCTGGGCCATTCCTGGCCGGGATTTGCGTGTGGGGCCAGCGTGGACGCTGGCTCCTGGGCCTGCTCTGGCCTCCCATCACCCACGGCAAGGAGAGGGAGTGGGTGGCAGAGAGGCCAGTTTTTGTGTGTTAGAGGAAGTGGCCTCTTTCAGTGGCTACAGTGGTGGCGCAATTGGACTGGGGGGCCAGCTGGGTGTTTTCTTGATGTGTGCCCTCCTGTGGGAGTGAGACAGGCCAGAGCTGCTCAGCCCCCTTGGCCAGGGAGACAGAGGTGAATGTTGGCCATTTTCTGAGGCATCCAGTTGCTCAGTGTGGAGGGTCAGGTCAGGATAGAGCAGGTGGGGAGAGGTCTGGGAGCCATGAGCCTTCAGGATGGGTGAGCAGCTGGCATGGGAGAGAGCCTGCAGGGGAAGAGACTGAGAGAGAGTACCTCCACCCTGCTCCCACCCACCATCCCATCTGCCCCCCAACACTCTGGTGACACTGAAGCCCCAGTGGCCTCGACCCCTTGCCTCTGCCCTAAGCCCCCAGCTTCCAGTATTGCTGTGGCTATAGAGCAGTGAGTGGGGAGAGCAGGCACAGAGAGAATGTGTGAGTGAGTGCAGACCCTCCTCTTCCAGTATTTTCTCCCTCTCCTCCATCCCTTCCCCCCTTACTTCTCCCCTGTGGTCCCCTGTGGCTGTCCTCCTGAGGGGTATTCTTGGTGAGGGTGGTGGAGGGGCGGGTGTGGGCAGGTGTAGAGAGTGCTGGTTCCCTTGAGGGGGACAGGCTTCAGCCTGCCCCCCCCCAATCGCTGCCTGCCCGTTCCCCAAATCCCTGCCTTGCCCACAGGGAGAGTGGGGGCTCGCCTGGGCTCGGAAGAGAGTCTGGTGAGATGGTGTAGCAGGCTCTGACAGGCTGGGGAGAGGACCTGCTGCTGAGTGCCGCCCAGGCCTCTCCTCCCCACGCCTCCCTAACTCCCACCCCGCCCTGCTCCCTGCCTGGGGCTCCCAGGGCACCCAGCCCCGCCTCTCGGCCCAGGTTATGGCTGGGCTAGCTGGCGCCTTTCATGTGCTGCCCTTGGTTTTGTGCCAGCTCCAAGATAGCTGCTCCCCCACAACTGGGGTTCACAGAGGCAGGGCCCTTGGAGGGACCCCTCACCGTTGTACTTGGACGTGAAGGCAGAAGGTGCCTGCAGCACACGCCTGCACATGCCCTCCCTTGCCCCTCATCCAGTCAGGCCTCTGACTTCCTCCCCAAATCCTGGCCTGCCTTCCAGAGCCCCTGACCTTCAGGGTCAGACCTGTTCAAGGCTGTTGGGCACAGAGCCGGGCCTCTAAGCTTTGCCCCCCGCCCCCCCCGCCCCCCCCCCCCACCCCCCGCCTGGTACCAGGAGACACCACGAGTGTGGAGGCCTGCAGGTCCGGTGTCCTCCACCCAGCTTCTGGTTCCCACTCACAGCCTTGCTAGGGTGTGGCTAAAGTGGGTGAAGCCACTGTGCTCCCCCCCACAAGGGTGTCTAAAGTGCCTTCAAAGTGCCTGCCACCCTGTCCCCATCCCGCCTGTGTGCAAGCTCTCCCGTGTGCCCCGGAACATGTCCTGCGCCCCTCACTGCTTCCTTTCCTCTCCCCTTCCCCCTCGCTTTCTCTCTGTCTGTCTCTGTTTTTTTATTTTCCAGAAAATCAGTTCGAGGAAAGGGCAAAGGGCAAAAAAGAAAGCGCAAGAAATCCCGGTATAAATCCTGGAGCGCGTACGTGGTGCCGCTGCCGTCTCATTCCCCCCCACCGGAGCCTCCTCGGCCCCCAGTCAAACTCCCACCTGCAGGACCCCAGAGCTGCCCCCCTCCTCCCCCGTCCCCTTCTCCAGTTCTCAGCCTCCTTCCTCCCAGTGTCTCTCTCTCACTCTCACTCCACTAATTGGCACCGAGGGGGTAGGCATGGTGGTGGCATTACCGGTCCAGGGCTGGAGGCGGGAGGGTGGGCAGAGTGGGCCTGCAGGATTCAGGGAGGGGGGCTCTAGCTTGGCTGGGGCACCGCCTTTTCCCTCACCCACTGGGCACTGGTGGCGGGCCCATGTTGGCACGGGTGCCAGGCACGGATGCCTGCTCACCCAACTGGTTTCCACTGCTCTAGGCTTCCACACTTCTCTGGAAGCTGGGGGGCGGGGTGGGGAGGGTAGATGTGGTGTGAGGAAGGGGCGCAGATGACAGGAGGCAGCTTGTTGTTGGCTGAAGGAGGACGTGGGGTCAAACACCCCTGCGGCCCCTCCTCGCGGACTTGGGGCCTCCAGAGGGGAGCCCCGTATTCCAGCCCAACCCGTGGCACTCCCAGAAGCCTTCCCCAAGGGTGGCCTCTTCCTCTGGGTTTGAGGCAGTAGGGGACCCTCTGGCCACCAGTGGCCTGGCCTGCCATCACTCCCTGCCTCAGCCCTTTGGTGGAGGGGCCGGGGTGTGAGCCCTCACACAGGGAGAAGCTGGCCCTGATGGGCATCCCCAGCAGGTTGGAGAGTCAACGTGTGCTTTCTCGGGGGTGGTAGCCATTGGGCCCCGTGGCCTGAGACTTGCACTTGTGCCCGTGGGATAGCCCAGCCCGCTCCTCGCACTCTGCCCGGCCACGTCGCCGCTTCCTGCGGGCCGGCTTCTAGTTATTGCTGCCTCTTTTTCCGCCGCTCTCTCTTGTCTTCCGCTGTGGCATCGGAGCCTTCCAGGGCGTGGACAGGCGTGGGGGCCCGCGAGCCGGGTGGGGCACAGCTGCGGGCGTGGTGGGGGTGTTGCACGGATTGTTTCTCTCTCTCTGCTGACGCTCTAGCTTAGATGTCTTTCCTTTTGCCTTTTGCAGTCCCTGTGGGCCTTGCTCAGAGCGGAGAAAGCATTTGTTTGTACAAGATCCGCAGACGTGTAAATGTTCCTGCAAAAACACAGACTCGCGTTGCAAGGCGAGGCAGCTTGAGTTAAACGAACGTACTTGCAGGTTGGTTCCCAGAGGGCGAGCAGGTCAGAGAGGGGCTTTGCTCAGAGATGGGGAGAGAGAGAGAGAAAGAGAGAGAGAGAGAGAGAGAGAGAGAGAGTAAGAGAGAGAGAGAGAGTGAGCAAGCGCGCACTTGAGAGTTGCCAGCTGCTTGCTCTGCTTCTAGCTGCCTGCCTGGTGACTGCTGCCTTCTCTGCTCGTGGGGACCTCCTGTGCTGGGCGGCAGGCGTTGGCCAGCCTGGCAGGGCCCGTTCAGAGCTTGCCCTGGTTGCCTGAGTGGGCAGGCCCGCGTGGCTTCCTGTGGTGGTGTGGACGCCAGCTGAGTGTTGTGTCCTGTGGCCCTGCTCCTGGTGGCTGTTGTTCCTGATGATGACTACCTTTGCTGCTAATAGGGAGGGCCCGTCCGGGCATGGGGGGCATGCTGCCTCTACAACGTGCAGACCGCTGGGTTTCTCATCCCCTCAGTGTCTCTCTGTGGGGACAGGGGTTGAGTGCATCCTCAGACTGGGGGCCTGGAAGGCATGGGCCCTGGCTGTTGGTTTAGGGCAGATAGGAGATTACCGTCAGGGCACAGCTGATACCGTAATACTCCGGTCATCATGGCAGCAACCCAGAACAGCCCACCTGTTATTTCCTCAGGATGGGTGAATGGAAGGAACCACACACATTCTCCTGACACTAGGTTGTGAGTCCCTCACGCCTGGGTTTTATTCATCTGTGTGACCCCCCGGGTGTGTGTACCTCTGTCCCTTGTGCACACCGGGGGCCAGGGAAGTGTCAGGCTGATGAGTGAGTACATGAGCGATTTCAGGGGTGAGGACAGGAACAGGAGCCCATGACTGGTGGCTGGCAGTCTTTTGATGCCTTTGATGGCGTTTCGACCGTCTGGCCTGTGCTCAAAGGCAGGGAGCCCTCTGGGCCAGCGCAAGCTTCACCCTGGGATGAGAGGCTTTAATGGGGATTCCCAGGCAGGGCCAGGGCCAGCCCCCGCCCCGCCCCCCACCCCCATCTAGTCCAAATGCCTCATTAATTAACAAGGTCCTTCGAATGTGGCTGTCTTCCCCATCCCCCATGTTCCTGTGGTTTGTGAGTGTCGGGGGAGGCTGGGGACCAGGCCCCGGGGTATTGCTGTGGGTTCTGTCTTGGCAGTACGTGAAGACCAAAAGTGTACACTCTGCTGGAGCGGTGGGGGCTCTGGCTCACCCTGGGGCTGGATGAGGGGGTCTCTGCATCTCCCAGGGGCCTCAGAGAAGATAAGGGACTCACCATCTTAGGGTTACCATGGTGATGATTCTGGAGAGATGGACTGGGGGATGTCTACAGTGACCTGAGGCCAAGTGAAGTTATCTGAAGTCCTCCTCTGATCTGGCTGTATGAGGGAATGTCCATCCTCAGATTGGAAGCTTAGATCCCCATTTCTAGGTTCTCAGAAGGGAGGGTCTGCTCTGGTCCTTCCTCACATGGGGAGAGTAAAAGGTAAACCGCCCCTGGCCTGAAGCATGATGGGAGAGTTCCAGGAGTCCTCTTTGCTTCCCCCACCCTAAGTTAAATAGCGCATTGAGAAGGAAAGGCAGTCTGCTGCCCGGGGCCTGACGCGGAGGCCCAGACAGTGGGCACAGACAGAGAGGGGAGGTGTGTCCCTCACCTTCCCGGGGGTCTCAAGCCCTGCTGGGTCCCCGTCCCTCGGGAGCCTCCCTTCCCCAGCCCGCTGGCCTACTTGGCCCCTGCACAGGCCCATCATTTGCTCTCCCCGACGCGCTCCCCCAGACCAGCCCCATAGGGACCGCTCTGAACCATCTCCGGCAGGGACGCTTTGCTGATTAACTCGGTCCAACTTTACTCACTCGTCAGCTCTTAAATGTCAAGCGGGGACTGTTCTCGGGGACGTGTTCATTTGTTGCTTGTGATGAGATGTCATCCTGTCTTTGTCTTGTCGCAGCTGGGCTGTAGAGTCCAGAGGGCAGCCTGGGAGCCCCGGGCTTAGCTCCTGCTTAGGTGGTGGTGGAGGGGGCCCTTGGGCAGGGGCTCCCGGAGGCTAGAACTGTGCTTTCTCTTCTCCACTGCCGCCTCGGGCTGCAGAAAGGGGGGGCTGCAGCCTCCCCACCAGAGCCCCTTCCCTGGCCCTGACCCTGACCCCCGGCCTTTGTCTCCCCTGTCCCCGCAGATGTGACAAGCCGAGGCGGTGAGCCGGGCTGGAGGAAGGAGCCTCCCTCAGGGTTTCGGGAACCAGACGTCTCACCAGGAAAGACTGACACAGAACGACCCATAGCCGCCGCCACCACACCACCACCACCACCACCACCACCGACAGAACAGTCCTGAATCCAGAAACCTGACATGAAGGAAGAGGGAGGCTGTGCGCAGAGCACTTTGGGTCCGGAGCATGAGGCTCCGGCAGAAGCATTCATGGGCGGGTGACCCAGCACAGTTCCTCTTGGAATTGGATCGCCATTTTATTTCTCTTGCTGCTAAATCACCGAGCCCGGAAGATTAGAGAGTTTTATTTCTGGGATTCCTGTAGACACACCCACCCACATACATACATTTATATATATATATATATATTATATATATAAAAATAAATATATATATTTTATATATATATAAAATATATATATTCTTTTTTAAAAATTAACATTGCTAATGTTATTGGTGTCTTCACTGGATGTATTTGACTGCTGTGGACTTGATTTGGGAGGAGAATGACCCCGCCCAGATCCCGACGGGGAGGAGGATGGAAGGAGAGAGTCTGGCACCGTCTTTTTGTCCCTCTTACGGCAGCCAGGGTCCCCTCCCCTGTCTGGGAATGCGCAAGGCCAGGGCACGGGGGCAAATTTGGCCTGCTTTTGGGAAGACCGACAAACCCAGCCCTGGCCCCGAGCCTCTCCCCCGAGTCAAATGGACAGAAAGACAGCTGACAGGTACAGGGGACAAGGACGCTGGCTCTGACCAGGAGTCTGGGGGAGACTCGGGACACTGCTGTGCTTTGGAGACCCCCTCCGTGAGCATCTTGCCCCACCACCCCGGGGCACTGCCTGGAAGACTCAGGAGCCTGGGCAGCCTTCACCTCCTCTCACCTGCTTCCAAGATGCCCAGGAGGCCACCGACATGTCTCAGCGAAGAGAAGAGACGTTGGTGGAAGAAGGGCCACCCCAGTGACAGCTGGTCCTCCGAGGGAAGGGCCTCTGCCTTGGCCCTCTCCCAGCTTTGCTCCCTGGGTGCAGCCCAGGAGGGCCCGATGTCCTCAGACCATTGAAACCACTAGTTCTGTCCCCTCCAGGAGACCTGGCTGTGTGTGTGTGAGTGGTTAACCCACCTCTATCCCCCCACCCCACCCTACCCCACCTGACCCAACCCTTCCCGCGGCGTAGAGAGACAGGGCAGGATCCCCGTGCCCACCCTGGAGGCAGAGAAAAGAGAAGTGTTTTATATACGGTACTTATTTAATATCCCTTTTTAATTAGAAATTAAAACAGTTAATTTAATTAAAGAGTAGGGTTTTTTTCAGTATTCTTGGTTAATATTTAATTTCAACTATTTATGAGATGTATTTCTTGCTCTCTCGCTCTCTCTTGTTTGTACTGGTCTTTGTGTAGAAAACTCCTGTTTCCAATCTCTCTCTCTGATCGGTGACAGTCACTAGCTTGTCCTGAACAGATATTTAATTTTGCTAACACTCAACTCTGCCCTCCCCTTTCCCCTGGCTCCCCACCACACATTCCTTTGAAATAAGGTTTCAATATACATCTACATACTATATATATATTTGGCAACTTGTGTTTGTGTATATATATATATATATATATATATATATGTTTATGTATATATGTGATTCTGATAAAATAGACATTGCTATTCTGTTTTTTATATGTAAAAACAAAACAAGAAAAAATAGAGAATTCTACATACTAAATCTCTCTCCTTTTTTAATTTTAATATTTGTTATCATTTATTTATTGGTGCTACTGTTTATCCATAATAATTGTGGGGAAAAAGATATTAACATCACATCTTTGTCTCTAGTGCAGTTTTTCGAGATATTCCGTAGTACATATTTATTTTTAAACAACAACGAAGGAATACAGATATATCTTAAAGAAAAAAACATTTTGTATTAAAGAATTTAATTCTGATCTCAAAGCTCCTCCTGGTTTCTCCTTCTCCATTGAATCTTTGTTCCAGACTTTCTCCTGCACCCCCCTTCCCTCCTCCCATGGGAAACATGGTTTTTGCCTGAGGTCTGGGAAAGGGGTTCCAGGTGTATAGGCTATGGGGTGACCCACTTCATTGTGCTGGGGCCAGAGTCCTTCCATTCTGGCTGGGCCGGTCCTGGGGGAGCTCATCCATTCTTTGCCATCGATGGAAACTGGGGCGAGAGAGACAGCTCCTTTGGAGCCAAGGTCCCTGCAGTGAGTAGTGCTGCCTTCAGGTACTGTGTGATCCAGGTGGTGTCCCGTGTCAGGGAAGAAGCTAGCTATGTGGGCTTGCTTCCCACAGGCCACTAAGGGTCTGGGTTTGGTGCTGGAGCCTTGGCTGCAACAGGCTGGGAGTGGGAAGAAGTACTCATGTGGGGCCTGTAACCCCAGGGTGTAATTGAGTTTTACATGGTGGCTCTCCAGTTCCTTGAACTTCTGGAAGGTGGGCCCAAGTTCTGCTTGCCCCTAAGTGGACTCCCTGCCTTGCCTTGCTGCTCAGGCCTGTCTTGTGTGCAGTCCTGGGGAAGGTGGAAGCTGTCTGGGTCTTTGGCATTTATGAGCAATGCTTCCAAGTCCACTTCTCTAGCTTCTTTTGTTTATTGGGCCACCAGCCATGGTGCCAGAGCTTGAGATGCTGTTATGAATGAGACACAATTCCAACCATCATACGTTTGGTGAGGGTGGGTGAAGAGACACAGAATTATAAATTCACAAATAGAAAAATACGTAAAAGATGATGGGGTCATTTTTTTTGGCCATGTGGCAGGTGGGATCTTAGTTTCCTGACTAGACCAGGGATCAAAACTTAGCCCCCTGTAGTGGAAGCATGGAGTCCTAATCACTGGACCTCTAGGGAACATTTAGGGTCTGGGGGACATTTGATCCAGCTTGGAGTAGGAAAGGACTGCAGGTGGTGGAGTCTAGGGGGTCTGCTTATGATACTACCCTTAGGTAATGGTGAGTGGGAAGGAGATGACAGAACAGGGAGGGGAGGGCGGAAGGGTTGAAGCGGACATCCCAGGCAGATGAGGGGGTGTGAGCAAAGGCACGGAGTAGGGGCTCAGAAAGGGAGTGGGTAAGGGGTCAAAGGTGGGAGAGAGAGGTAGGAATAGCCCCTCCTGTAGTGCCCATGGTGCCAGGAGCCTAGACCTGGGGATGAGCAGCAGTTGAGGGGTTTTAAAGAGGGAGCATACCAGCAGGGAGGCCACAGGAGGCTGTTGTAATCCTCCCAGGGGATATGCCCTGAGAGGGGTAGAAGTGGCTTCAGTGGCTGATCAGGGAGGGCACCCCCTGCCTCCTCTGGCCACGCTGGGGGTGGAGGGGGCGGGGGAACAGGAGGTGAAGTCCCTGCCCTCAGGCAGCTCTGGATCTAGTTAAGTGCTCATTTTCCAAGCACTTCCTACCGGCAGCTCTTCTGCTGGTTAACAATCCACACAACGGCCCTGTGAGGTCAGGTTCTTGTCACCCCAAGTGGATACTTGCCTGAGCCTCCACCTGGCCTCCCAGGTTCTTCTCTCGCCTGCACTCTAGTTAGCCAGAGTGAGCCTGTTAAACTGTGAGCTGAATCATATCACCTTTTGGCTCGAAACCCTGCAGACTCTGTTTTATTTGGAGGAAAAAGCCAAAGTCCATGCAATGGCCTTAAAAGGCCCTGCATCATCCGTGTTGCCTCCATCTCCCTGACTCAATGACCTCCAACCCCACTTTGGCCACTGGGCTCCAGCCACACTGGTTTCTCTGTTCCTGGGACTGTGGGAGCGCTCCCACCTCAGGGCCTTTGCACATGCTGTTCCCTCTTCCTGGAGTTCCCTTCCCCCAGACATGACATGCGGGGCTCTCTCACTTCTCAAGTTTCGTTACCTTCTCAGCAGGGCCATCTTAACCAATGCACTTATAGTCAACATCCCTTCTTCCCTCTACACTTGGGGTCCTCTTTTCATCATCCCTCTTTTTTTTCCATGGCACATGTGACCACTAACGTACTCTAGAACAGGACTGTTCAACAAACTATGATGTGAACCACATACGTAATTTAAAATGTTCTTTGAGCCAGATTTTAAAAGGTAAGAAGAAACAGATGACATTTCATTTAATCATACATTTAACTTAATCCCCACATATCTAAAATATCATCCCAACATCGAATCAATGTAAGAATAATTAATCAGAGGGTTTACATTTTTCACTACTGCGTCTTTGAATCTAATATGTATTTTGCTTTCATCAAATATCTCAGTTGGGTGTAGCTACAATTTCAAGTGCTCAATATACACGTGAGGCTGTGACTACCATTTTGGACAGTGTAGCTTTAAAATTTACCCTCCCCCCGTCTCCCCAACTACTAGAATGCAAGCAACGTGAGCACCAAGATTTTTATCTGTTTTGTTCAGTGTTGTATCTCCAGCTCCTAGAACGGGCCTGGGATGTAGAACATGCTCAATAAACATTTGTAATCTGACTGACATTGTTGACACTGAGGCCAGGTGACAGAGGGTTTATTTCATCCCAGGACCGTGGATGGTAGGTGATGGCTGGCTCTGGCTGGGGTGGTGGGTAGAGGGGCTTGTTAACAGGTGGAGACTTGAGCAGGGCTGGGTGAGGGGATTAGAAGGCTTCTCTGTGCCAGGCCCTGTTTCCTCCTTTTAGCCACCCTGGAGATGGGGCTCATTATTTTTCCTTGGCAGATGAGGCTCAGAGAGACTAAATAACTTGCCTGAATTGACGCCCAGCCAGTAAATGGCCAAACCAGAATTTAAACCAGCTTTTCTGACTCCAATTCCAGTGCTCTTCCCACCTCACCACAGCTGCCCCAGGCTAGGGCAGAGCATCCACAAATAAAAATGAATTGTCTAGACCGAATACAAACAGGCACAAGAAAAGTGGGACAGGGGGAGGATGTGGTAGTGGCCAACCCCATGGCTGAAAGCCAAATTCCCCCAAGTGTGGTAAGGCAAGGCAAGAGATTTCTCTAGGGGCTGGAGCTCATCAGTAGAAGATCCGAAATCTAAGCACGAAAGGGATTGCAACACACGGCCTCGGAAAAGAGAAACAGTCTTTAAATAGACTTGCAAGGAAAGAAGGATAAAATGTACACACTGCACCCCCCAATTGTAGCAGAACTGCTCATGCACCCCCAGCAGCCTTCCCCAAGGACCTTCCAAGGCCCAGCTCCAAGCTGTCCCAGCTTTTCTCCCCACTGTGGGGCTCACACTCTCCCCTTTGGTGTGGTACTGTCTCCCTGGAGATCCAGAGCTCCTTCTCATCTCTGCTCTGCCCACCCTGAGCCCTTCACCCTTTTTCCCTAAAGGGCAACCTACCCAGCTCACAGCCCCAAAAGGCCTCAGGAACACTTGCTTTTCTCAGGAACCCACCAGCCTACTCTTTCCCTCCTGCAAGGAAGCTGGATAGATCCACACAGAACTTGGTGATTCTGGATTGGTTTCATGTATTAGGACTGCTGTGGTGGCCTGGATCCAAATATGGCTGCCAGCAGCTCTTCCCACTCCTAGGCTTGCATGCTGCAAGAAGAAGCATCTACTTCTCCTCTGTTGTACCTGGGACTGGCTGTGACTAAGAGGATGGGGCAGAATAAGATGTGCTGGACTTTTAGGCCTCAGCCTTAAGGGGCATTGCAGTTTCCATCCCTCCCCCAGCCTTAGAAGGCAGCTGCCATGCTGTAAGGAAGTTCAACTGCCCTGCTGGAGAGAGAGGCCATGTAGAGAGGAAGAGAGGGACTCAGGCAGCCCCCAGCTGTTCCAACCACCCCAAGCTGAAGCCCCAGACATGTGAGAGAGATCATTTTGGATTCTCTAGCCCCAGGTGAGCCACTTTTGCAATGACACATAAAGGAGAGAAGCCATCTTCCCAAATGTACAATGTTGTGAGTAAACATATAGCCATTGTCGCAAACTGTGAAGTGTTGGTGTAATTGCTACCCACTGATCATATCTGAACCACCAAAAGGGCCATTTCTTTGGGTCTAGGACTGTAGTCCCTTCCCATCCATAAGGCTTTAGTATATGCATGATGGTCTCAGGGTATAGAAGGAGGTTCAAGGAAGGAAGGATATTTATTTATTTATAATATTTCTTTGGCTGCGTTGGGTCTTTCTGTGTCATGCAGGATCTTTTAGTTTCACATGAACTCTCCAGTTGTGGTGTGCTGGCTTTAGTAGCTGTGGCTCATGGGCTCCGGAACATGCTGGCTCAGTAGTTGCTCTACAACATGTGGGATCTTAGTTCCCCAACCAGGGATCCAATCCACATCTTCTGCATTGCAAGGTGGATTCTTAACCACTGGACCACCAGGGAAGTCCCAGGAAGGATATTTATAAATGAATCAGAGTCCAGCAGCAGTCTGCCCTGGTGGGAAGACTCAGGGCAAAGGCTGACCCAGGCAGGACAAAGTATCGTCCAGATCTCTAGAATGAGGAGTGACTCAGTTTTATTGAAGTCTCACTAAGAGAAAGTGGGCCTCACTTACAGCATGAGAGAGAGAGGCTAGAGGCTGAGAAGAACTGGCAGAGAGAGAAGTGCAAGAGATTTGGGGGAAAAGGCTATGGGGTCTTCTCTTTCCTTTCCTTCCTTTTATCCATATGGACTGCTGCTGCTGCTGCTGCTGCGTCGCTTCAGTCGTGTCTGACTCTGTGCGACCCCGTAGACGGCAGCCCATGAGGCTCCCCTGTCCCTGAGATTCTCCAGGCAAGAACCCTGGAGTGGGTTGCCATTTCTGGACTACCAACCATATATTTTATGCCCTGTTGCAGAATGGACTCACACTTACTAGTACCAGTTTTAGCGTGTACCAGCCTAAAGATGGGGCCAGATGAGATGACCTTTGGGAGCCTCCACCACACTGGCTTCAGGGTTCTTGGGAGGAAGATAATTCAGCTACATGCACAGGACATTATCCATCAGGACATGGGGAACAGGGGGAGGGCAAGGAAGGAATCAGTAAATATGTATAATCTGCCTGGAAAGGGAAAATGCAAGGGAAAGATAGGGCCTTGCTGAGCATCTGCAGAGGAGGGGATGGGAGTCATTCAGAAGGGGGATGAGCTAAAACCAAGGGGAGCAGGGAGTCAAAGGAAAAGGCCCCGTTGGGCATAGGTGCCTATGGGAGGAATACTGGGCCTGGTCTATTCAGGATCATGAGATCTGAAACAGGTGTTAAAAGGTTGCATTTGCCTTTGGGTGGTCAGTCTGTTAGTAAAGAAAGTATAAGTACTCCCCAGGGAGCTCCCAGTCTGAGGTGGGGTGACATGGTCCTTGCCTTCAGGTTGCTCCCTGCCCTCCTAGAGTTTCTAGTCTTGGGAAGAAGACAAAACCCCTGCTGTCAGACATTTATTTATTTCATTTACAAAATTATTTATTTATTTATTTTTGACTGTGCTGGGTCTTCGTTGATGGGGGCAGGTTTCCTCTGCTTGCAGCAAGCTGAGGCTACTCTCTAGTTGCGATGCGTGGACTTCTCACTGCAGCGGCTCCTCTTGTTGCAGAGCACAGGCTCTAGAATGAGCGAGCTTAAGCAGTTGTGGCACGCAGGCATTGTTGCCCCCATGCATGTGGAATCTTCCCAAACTAGGGATTGAATACGTGTCCCCCACACTGGCAGGCTGATTCTCAACCACTGGACCACCAGGGAAGTCCAGACATTTCTTTATTGATAAAGACGGAAAGCATTCTTAGGAAGGCACCCCCCGACCTTCATTTGGCTGCTATCGATATTCGGAATCATGGGATACTGGTGTCCTTTCAGGGCCTGCAACCTTCCCCGCCTCCCAGCATGTGTGTACAGTCCCCACAGGACTTCTCTCTGTACCATTTTTGAGCCAACAATGGCTGGGCCCTGATGTTTCCCCACACATCTCCTGATGCTCCCTAGGTCTGGCTCCAAGTCGGGCAGATGCCAACATATACCTCCCTCCTAGGGCCCTGCCTGACCCCTCTGAAAACCCCATTTTGTTACCTCCTAGGACTCTGTGCAGGGAGACCATGGCCCCACTTTTCACCCCATTTGCAGCTGATGCAGTCATCCTGAGGCTGGAAGTCCTCCGGAGGTGCAGTGATGGCCTTTGAGGCCAGCCCGAAGCGGCTTTTCCTCACATGCCCTGCCTGCTGCCTCGGCAGAGCCCGATGCCGGCTGCCCGAAGCCCCACCAGGACTTCTGACGGATCTAGATTGGAATCCTGGTTGGCCACTGGCTGAATTACCTCCCTGGGCCTCAACTTTCTCATCTCCAAAATGGGAACAATCATGCCTGCATTTAACTTGAGGGGAAGAAGTGATGTTGACGTGCAAAAATACCCGTATAGTGCCCAGTATGCAGGGTGTGCTCACAACGGTCTTTATAATTATGCTGTTGTTTCTAGTACTCACGTCAATGCCTTTTTCTTCTCCTACTTCAGTATACTTTGGTTGTTTTTTCCCGCCTTGTTTTTTAATTTTTAAACCAAAATACCATGGCTGGGTTTTATACCCATTTTTGCAAGTGTTCATCCCTTCTCCCCTGCTGAGGAGTGAGGCAAGCCAGGCCCACAGGAGTGTACATCTCAGAAGCCCTCCCAGGAAGACTCCAGGATCTTTGGGGGAAAGGTGTGTGATACTGGTGGGAGTGGGGCTCGGTATGGTGGGGAGAAGTATGCTTTCCTGGAGAGGTGGTGAGTTGGGAGCTGGCATCTCCTGGGGCAGCAGCAGGAAGATGACTTCTGGGGAAATAATTCAGAGAGGGCGTTGGCATACCTGTTTGCTTTTGCCTTATAGAAGAATCTCCACCTCCCCACCCCACCCCAGGTCTCTCTGCTTCATTCCCCAGGATTTTCTTCCCAGCTGCTCCATCCTTGCTCTTCTCTGTCCGGCTGGAGAAAGAGACAGGATGGCTGGGCCTGGATTTGGGGCCTGCTGGGCCCTGCTGCTGGGAAACGTGGGGCAGATGACCCCTGTCATTTGCTGCATCCTCTCACCCGGAGCAAGACGTCGGGTCACAGCTTGCACACTCACAAGTGTGACAGGGGTCACCACTCCCAGTCACAGGGCGATGGCCTGGTTGGGTAAGGGTTCCCAGGGCGGGGGCTGTGGGGCCCAGCTGAGGGATCTGGCTCCTCAGGACGATCTCCCGTGGGGCTTGGGGGTGGGGGACTGACCTGGCTGGAGTCCCATGACCCTGCTCTCCCCTCTGGGAGCTGCTGGCTGTTCAGCAATAATAAACACCTCGCAGCTATTAATAACTTGCTATCTGGCAGCTGCAGAAATGTTAGCACTGGGTCCCTTCTGGCCCAGCCTGGCCTGATAGCCTGGGTTCAAATCCCGATGGAGAATTCTGGGCCCATTATGTCCAAAACCCAAGCCCTAAACATAGGCCCAACCCTGACAGCTTCTAAACGTGTCTTCGGACAAAACTACCTTTTTGAAACTCAACTGTCTCTTTAACAGGTACCATGAGACACGAGACCTGGGGAAAACTGGATGGACTGAGGGTGGTGACTGGCATGTAGTAAGGGCCCCAAAGGGTTAGCTATTGTTGCTGTTGTGACTGGGCATGGAGTAGTAGGAAAAGAGGATTTTTTAAAAAAATTATTTTTGGCTGTGCTGGGTCTTCACTGCTGCACGGGCTTTCTCTAGTTGGGGCAAGCGGGGGCTACTCTTTGCAGCGGTGCCCCGGCTGCTCTTGGTGTGGAGCACAGGCTGTAGGCACATGGGCTCAGTACTTGCGGCTCATGAGCTCAGTAGTTGTGGGGCATGAGTTTCGTTGCTCTGTGGCATGTGGGATCTTCCCAGACCAGGAATGGAACTTACGTCACCTTCACTGACAGGCAGAGCCCCACCCACTGGACCACTAGGGAAGTCTGGAAAAGACGATTTGGAATTACACAGAGTTAGGGGCTGTACTTCTGATATCATTAGTATTTTCTGGCTTTGTGATCCTGGGCAAGTTGCTTGGCCTGTCTGGGCCTCATCATCATGACCTTTCATATAGGCTTGAGGACGCTTATCACCCAGGTGTTAATATGGATTAAATTAGGTGATGAATATAAAGTGATTTCCACTTAAGAGTGCTCAATGAAGAGAGCACTTGTTGAATGAACGAACGAGTGGGCATTAGTCACATCACTTTGCCAGGGTCCCCAAGGACCAATACGGATTCTCTCTCATCAGCCTGGGTACGCCCTGAGAATGAGGGTGTAAACTCTGAGCTTCCTCTTCGAGGCTGATCTATAGTCTTCAAAGACGGCTGAGCAGTTTAGGTGGTTTATTCCCTTGGTTGGTGTGGAATGTGGAAACAGCCAGTGTAGAAACACACAGGGAAATAGAAACTACTTTCTTTTCCTCTCAGTCATGAGATCCAGGCAGGGCCTGGGACCCAGCACTGAGCTCCCCTCCTGGGTCTGGGGAAGAGGACATCTTTGGCCACAAAGGCTATGAAAGGTCAGGCCAGTGGGATCACCCCCTTTCCTTCTGGCTGTGGCCACCGTAGCCACACCCTTGGGACTGCCCGATTGCAGCAGCCGCACTAAAAGCCAAAACTGTGGGTGTGTGTGTTGGGGGCTGCAGGGAGGAAGGAGGGCAGAAGAGACGTGAGGGTAGGGGAAAGCTTGACTCAATGCTGGTAAACCCCTCCCCCCACCCCTGGCCCCATGGTTTCAGAGAAACGGCCTCCAGATGCCGGTGGTGTGCCAGGCCCAGCCGTTGGCGTTTGCCTAACAGGAAGTTTCCCTGAAGACCATCTTATCTCGACTGGCCTGGTGGGGCTGCCGAGAAGGGTCAGAGGAAGCTGATGGCCCCCCTGCCTACCACCACATGCCCACTCCAGAGGCCGTCCCTGGCCTCCCCCATCCCAGCTACATTTGTGGGGTTGGGTGGGGTGGAGGCAGCCGCCCAAGCTGGGAGTGGCTGTGGGTCTGAGGACTGCCTCCTGAGGGCTGACAGGGTCCCCTACTCAGGACTGGATATCTGGATCCCTGCCTTTCTCCTGCTGTTAGTCTCAGGTGGGCACCATGGTCCCTGTCAGCCTGACCTGTTGTCTGAGAAGGGCCTGTCCTGGAGGCATTTTGCCAGGTACAGTAGATGGAAATCCAGGACGCCCAGTTAAAATTTCATTTTCATAGTGAGTCTGAAATTCACAGTGACTGAGTATCCTCTAGTTAGGCAGTTCTGCCTGAAGGGAATGGCTGGTCCTTGCACTCCGGTGATTCCTTCAGGTGCTTCAAGCTTCTCTCCCCTCCACCCTCCTCATTGCTCTGCCAGTGAGGTTCCGAATGCAGGTGTGGAATTCGGGCCCTCATTCTGGATATGTTTTCCATTTCTGCCCACAGCAGAGATAGGGTCTCCCTCCTCAGATGGGGGCTCCCTGAGGGAGAGGAGCCTCCCTTTCACCTCTCTCTCATCACTGGGTGCTTTCTGGAGGCTGAGCAACACCCCCCACCCCGCCCCCCACAGTCATCAGGTTCAATATGGCTGACCTCACCACAGGTTCAATATGGCTTTAAGAATTGTGACCTGGGGGAGGCCTAGGAGAGCCTGCTTGTTAACAACCTCCATCTCATCTCTTCTGACCATCTGCCAGTGGGAATCCTCATCCCCAGCCTTGTTTTTGCACGCAGCTATCTCAAGAAGTCCCCCAGGCTCTGGAAACTTACAGTGGAAAAATTTCCCTGGGAGTCACCTGAGCTCTGGCTGGAACTCTGTCACTGATCAGTCCAGTGACCTTGGGAAGGCTTCGGTGCCCCTTCTGGGACTCAGCATCCTCATCTGTGCAATGGTGATGGATCTAGCTTGGTGAGCTTGCAGAAGTGTTTTCCAAACTGCAAATTGTCATTTATCAATGGGTCATGAGGTCAGATGAGTGGTTTGCCACCAACCAGATGCTTTTTCATATGAAGGAGAACAGGGTCGAAAATATTCAGAGAAGC
Organism: Ovis canadensis; assembly: GCF_042477335.2. Lineage (NCBI taxonomy): Eukaryota > Metazoa > Chordata > Mammalia > Artiodactyla > Bovidae > Ovis > Ovis canadensis. Next base: position 32,372,440 of record NC_091264.1, read on the forward strand.
TCAAACATAGTAAGGATAAGTATTGTTTCTTGAAACTCTTGGGGTATGTGTGTGTGCATGGATGTTCAGGGAGTCCTGTGAAGAGTGTATGTTTTTTCGCATGGGTTATAGTAAAGCATAAATGTCAGGAAGGGCTTATCACGGTGGTTCGGTGGTAAAGAATCCCCTTGTCAATCCAGGGGGACACCGATTTGATCCCTGGTGCGGGAAAATACCATATATGCCTCAGGACAACTAAGCCAGTGGGCAGCCACTACTGAGCCCTTGCACTGCAACTACTGAAGCCTGAGCGCTCTAGAACCCAAGCTCTGCAACAAGAGGAGCCACTGCAATGAGACGCCTGCCCACTGCAACTTTGTGCACAGCAACAAAGACCCAACACAGCCAAAAATAAATCAAGAAGTCTGTAAAAAAGTTTATTCTTAAAAAAATATCAGGAAGGTGATATCTTAGAAGCTGAGACAGAAGGGTGGTAGGGGCAGTCAGAGACCCAGAAGAGGGTGTTTGTTCCTTCTCCACTTCATGGGTGCCAGGCCCCCATGCTGGCAAATTCCTCTCTAGGGCTCTTTTTTTTTCCTTTTAATTATATTTATTTATTTATTTTTAATTGGAGGATAATTCCTTGACGTTATTGTGTTCGTTTCTGCCTTACATCAACACGAATCGGTTCTTCTCTCTAAGTACTAGCCTCACCTGGGCCTGGGCCCACATCCCCAGAGGGCAGACCCCTCCAGGCCAAGCGCCTTCAGGGGCTAGTCATGTCCCACGGCCAAACAGGAGAGAGTGCCGGGATCTGTAACTGGTAGTGCCCAGCCTGCCCGGCTCTGGTTTGGCCCCCCAGTAACACTGGATTGGGAAACCGACGTGCCCGCCAAGTGGAGAAACGCTGACCCTCCCTAGCTTTCCCAACCACCTTCCACCCTGCGAGGAGGCCTTGTGCTCATTAACCCTTCATGGGAGTGGGGGAGTTGGCCCTCAGCAGGAGTGGTGGGGTCTTGGGGGGGATACACACAACAGATAGAGGGTGAGGAGCTAGGGACCCCTTGCTGTGTGACCTGGCAAATACCTGGCTTTCTGAAACTCTGCCCTGTCTCTCCTCTAGGGAATGCGATCTAGGTGTGACCCACATTCCTGGGATGATTTGAGGTAAAACAGGTGGAAGATGCGAATAGCATCTCAGGTTTGTTCATCTCTGTCCCTGTGGGTGTCAGCACCCTGGCATCCAAGTCACTTCTCATGAAACAGGCAGAAAGGGGAGAGGGGTCAGATGCATGCAAGAAAGGAGGAGATTTAATGTGAAATAAAAAGGAGGAATTAAAAACTCTTGACCTGTGGGGTTTTCAAACTGAAGGTTACACAGCTTTGCTTGCTTCAGGAAGCCCCATTCTGAGGGGAGACACAGCCCTGCCCTCACGGAGCCCCAGTCTGAGGGGACACAGCCCCGCCTCAGGGAGCTCCAGTCTGAGGGGACACAGCCCTGCCTCAGGGAGCCCAAGTCTGAGGGGAGCCCTATGGAAGTCCACTATCTGGGCCTTTCCCCTAGGGATGGTGGCTGCAGAGGAGCCCTGGAGGTTCTCAGTCAGCTGGTGTGGGAAGAGTAGTCCAGGGCATTATCACCGCTTCTGCTGCTAGCCTGTAGCCTTAGGTGGGTTCAGGAAGGTACCAGGAAGGAGTCCCCACCTTTGCTGCGGCCCCCGTCACCCTCCTGGCTCCCACTTTGCTGACTGACCACAGGTCTGAAATAACTTCATGAAATTTGCCTCCTAGATTATGGCCTAGAAGGGGTCTTACAGATCGGACAGTCCCAGAATCAGAGGAGGCAACTGAGGCCCAGCAAGGGGATGAATCCTTCCTGTGGTCACGCAGGGAGTAACAGCAGAGCCCAACTTCTATGCCCCAGCTCTGAGTCTGAGGGAGACTCTGGAGGATGTGGGGCCAACCTGCATGCGAGTGTGTGTGTGTGCGTGTGTGTGTGTGAAAGAGAGAAATGAGCCACTCTGGGTCCTCTGTGAGCAGACGTGTGTTCACACAATATCCTCTGCGCGTGGTCTGGTTCTTCCTGTGTCTGTACAGGGTGGAGGCAAGGGGAGGGACAGGCTGGACCAGGGATACCAGACAGGTCTCACCATCCCTATGCCAAGTCCACCTGGCCCAGCCCTCTCGAGATCAAGGGCAGAGGGCAATGAGTCACAGATGACTCAGGTGCTGGAGGCTGCCGCCACGCGTGGCACGTGACAGCCAAGAAGAGCCGGACCTGTTCTCGGAGAGACAGATGACCCAGGAGGCTGACCTTGGGAGTCTCCTTCCTGGGAGAACAAGGGCCTCTCATTTGGGCCTCGAGCCTGGGCCCTTGGGGTGGGGCTGACAAGAGGGCCGTTGGTTTCCCCATCCTCCCCAGCCTTGAACCCACTGGCTGGCTGATGGGGTGAAAACAGGCTGGGACGGGCCTTTGCTGACCTCCCAGAGCTGTGGGGTTAGGGCCAGTCACCAAGGGAAAGAGTTTTCCTGGCCGTGTGGAACTGGTGTCCTGCAGCGCGCCCCCCTTCCCCTCCCTTAGAGCCCACTGTCTGCCCACGATAGGCCTGCCTTCTTTGTCTGAGACTAGGAATGCCAAAGCCTCGACCGGCTCCTTGAGACCAAAGCCTGGGCCACAGGATGAGACAGTCTGGGCTGTGGACAGCATCCTGGGGTCGACTCTGATCACGTGACCTGGAGCTGCACAGTTTTTTTCTTGAGGCTTCTGCCCCACCCTCTGTACTATGAGGGGCTGTGTTTGAAAGCTTGGCTGTTCATCTTAGCTTATCCCTTGTCAGGGCTTGAAGGCTGGGCTGAGGCCAGGAGTCAAAAGATGCCCCCTCCCACCTCCCCTGTGCTTGAGGTGGGGGCTTGGGGAAGGGCTGGCTGTGGCAGGGGAGTCCTGGCCCAGCAGGCCCGTGCCCCAGGGTCTCTGTCCACCCAAGACACACTGATGATTACAGGGTGAGCGACCAGCACCAGACACTGTAATCTGCTGCCCTCCCTCCTGCCAAGGGCCTGCTGCAGGGTTTCTTTCTGCTTTTTACAACTGTTTTCTAAGAATCCTGGGAAGGGAGAGGCCCTTATCTCTATGGGGTGAAGCTAAAAAGAAAAATAGGTGAGGGGGAGGAGGGAGATGGGGAGAGAGGGAGGGTCAGCAAAGGGGTGGGAGAGGAGAGGGAGGGAGGGAAAGAGGATGAGGGGGTGGGAAGGAAAGAGAGGGGTAGCTGGACAGCAGAAGGCTTTTCCCTGGTTGACAGCCTGAGGAAGAGGAGGGATGCAAGGGTGGGTGTGTCCCTACTCTATCCCTCAGTCCCTAGCTAAGACGTGCCTCCTCGGAGAAACCTTCCTGACATCACCCCATAGACTGTAGCCTATCAGGCTTCTCTGTCCATGGGATTTTCCAGGCAAGAGTGCTGGAGTGGATTGCCATTTCCTTCTCCAGGGGAAATTCCCGACCCAGGAATTGAACCCAGGTCTCCCGCATTGCAGGCAGACGCTTTACCATCTGAGCCACCAGGGAAGCCCCTCCCCTGAGTGTCCTGTTCAAAATGGCAACGTGCTTCCCACACCCTGTCTCTCTGACTTGACTGTTTTTTCTAAGCACTGACCGCTAACAGTCTTGTATTAGAAAATGCAGTTATTTGTTACGTGTGTTGTGTACTGTCTCTCTGCCCAGCTAGGACTTAAGTTCCATAAGGCCAGGTATCTTTGTTTTGTCTGGCTGTGCCTTGCGGCCTGTGGGATTTTAGTTCTCTGACCAGGGGTTGAACCTGGGCCCTTGGCAGTTAGAGTATGGAATCCTAACCACTGGGCTGCCAAGGAATTCTCTCTTTGTTTTGTTTTGTGGCTATACCACACAATATGTAGGATCTACAACCAGGGATCAAATGCCTGTCCCCCTGCAACAAAAGAATTGAATCTTAACCACTGGACCACCAGTGAGATCCCTCTCTTTGTCTGATTGCTGCTGTATCTTAAGTCCCTGGAACAGCACCCAACACATCATAGGTATTCACTGTGTCGAGTGAGTGAACGGACTGCATCCCTGTTAGAGACATCTTGACTCTCTCCGTCACTACTCTTACCTTCTCTCCACTCCCCTATCCACCTCCTTTTTAATAATCTGACTCCCCACCCAGAATGCCAGTTTCACGGGAGATGGGCCCTACATCTAGCTGGATGTTGGTGGTATCAGACTTAACCCCTGGGGCTTTCTGGAGGAGGTGGCCTGGTTATAGACCAGCCTGGAGGGAAAACATCTGATGCTTCCAGTCAGAAGGAAAAGACCACGTGTCGGCGGGGTGCTGGCATGGGGGAGAAAGAGGAAGGATGTGGCTTAAGTCAGCAGAAGCCCAGGAGAGACACCAGGCTGAGCCTGGGCCTGAGGCCGTGGCTGGTTAAGATTGTGGGTTTGAGGCACAGGGGCCTTGCAGGATACACATTTGGAGGAGGAGGCTGAGTTTCTCAACTAGAATCCCTGGAGGAAGGAATTTGCTGGGTCTTCCTTTGGGGTTTGCAGTGACAGGCACAGGGGTGGTGTCACCCTGTAATCCAGAAGGCTTCCAGTGGGAGCTCTTGCTGCAGGATCCATGCCCATATTTCCTGCAGAACATGGCACCTAGAGTGTGATTTTTTAAGTTTAAGAAAATACATATATTTATTTATTTGGCTGTGTTAGGTCTTAGTTGCAGCACCTGGGATGTTCGTTGCATCATGTGGAATCTTTTGTTTTGGGGCATGGATTCTTTAGTTGGGGCATGTGGGCCTAGTTGCCCTGAGGCATGTGGGATCTTAGTTCCCTGACTAGGGATCAAACCCACATCCCCTGCATTGTAAGGTGGATTATTAACCAGTGGACCACCAGGGAAGTCCCAGAGTGCTGGTTTCGTATTTGATTCCAGCTGATATGAGTAAGTGAAGTCGCTCAGTTGTGTCTGACTCTTTGTGACTGTAGCCCACCAGACTCCTCCATCCATAGAATTTTCTAGGCAAGAGTACTGGAGTGTGTTGCCATTTCCTTTTCCTATATATATATATATATTTTTTTTTTTTCCAGTAGGAAGGAACTCTTATTTTTAAAAAATCAAAATCTAATAATTACCATTCCCATAACACAGAGATGGAATGAGAGAGTGAACAAGAGTTAAAGAACCACACACAGTAGGCACGAGGTCTCCCTGCCAGCCCACTGTCCCTGACCGCTCTCCTTTGGACCCAGGGTAGAGGCCTGGCTGCCTGCCTTACGGTGTGGAAAACCCAGAAGGAAAGCGGTTTTGAAATTCTACTCATGACTGATACCTTTCTGGACATTTTTGGCCATTGTCAGAGCCTGGCCTCTGCTTCCCCCATCTGTCACAACCTCCTTTGAATTCTTTAAAAGGCTCTATCTTTTGTTGTCATATGGATGCACTATTATATAGCACATTCAAACGGGACAGGTTTTGTGAGCAAAGAACGTTGAGCTTTTCCCCTGATCTACAACTCGTAACCCTTGGTTCCCTAGGAACCGCTTACTCTCCTCAGCCTGTGAATGGTGTCTCCATCACCACCGTGGCTCGGGCCTGAAGCCTGGCGTTCATATTTGATCAGCGCTTTGCTTTATCTCCCACATCCAACTCTATCAGCAACCCTGGGGCCTGTTCTGTCTCAAAAATATTTCCATCCCTTGCTCCCCCTTTCCCACTCTCTGGCCTGGGCTCTGTGGCTTTCTTGGTTGTCCCCTCCAGCCCCGCCAATTCTTGCCCCTCCCAGCAGCCAGAATGAGCTTTGACAGCACACACACAGCATCCTGCCGTCTGCTTAAACCCTCCCTGTGTACTGTAAAGCCGGCCTTCCTCATCTGCCTCCTGGCAACCCCTTCTATCTCCCCGAGGGGGGCCCTCACCCCCTGCACACACTGACCTCCCCATTCCTGGACATATCAATTTCATGTCTGCCTTAGGGACTTTGCTCTCCTTCCTCCTGGAAGGAACACTCTGGCTCCACACCTTTGCATGGATGTCTTCTCCTCACCTTTCAGGACTCAGATCAATGTCACCTCCTCCAAGAGGCCTTCCTTGAAGACCATCCCCCACCACAATGTAAATTAGATCACTGAGCTGTTCAATGATTACCCTACTGACTTTCTTTATAGCATTTATCCCTAGTTTAATTAATCTGATGTGTTTACTTGTTTATTGACTTTCTCTCTCTCTCTCTCTCTCTCTCTCTCTCTCGGAGTCCAGGAAAGCAGGGAACTTGTCCAGTGAGTTATCACTGTATGCCCATGTCCAGTGTTTGGGGTTCAACACATATTTGTCGAATGGATGAAGGCTCCAATTCTGCCTTTGCTGAACTTCTAGTGATTTTGCAAGCTCTCTTACACAATCAGAAAGTTGGTAACCTGTTTGCACTCTCATTCCAAGGATTTTAGGCCTGCTTGGCCAATCAAATTACAGCTCATCAATTCTTGGCGGCCCCACCCATGCCAGCAGGACACAGAACCCACAGTAGGTCCTTGGCGCCTGCTTGTGGGATTGAGTTGGTTAATGCCTGGCCCCTGTACTGATTATCTGGGCGATTTCAAGGGAGTCAGTATATGTTTTGTTGTCTCCATTCCTCACCTGGAAAGATAAAGAGGTTTGTACAGATGGTCTCACATTTCACAAGGGTTGCACACATTAAGGCCTCTGGGGTTCCCACTGGCTAGTCCAGGTGAGGAGAGTGAAGAGAAGGGAGAAGAGGTGGAGGTGGTCAGGCCTGGTGGGAACCTTCGGACCTGAATTGAACCCAGAAGGCCTCCTGGAGGAGGAACTGAGCTGTGGAGTGGGGAAGGGGAGGAATGCCAAGGCAGCCAAAAGCACCCCTTTTGGTGGGTTCTTAGGTATTTATGACCTCTTCGGCTGGTCGGAATGCAGGTGTGGGTTTGCTCTCGGACTTCGGGCTCTCCTGCAGGCCTCAGGCTGGGGAGACTTTTAGGAATGTGCCCCTTGCCTTCCAGAGCCACCTTTGGCCTTACCTGCTGTTTACCATCCTCTTCCTCCCCCTCTGTCCCCCTTGGCAGCCTGAGCCAGTGCCAGGAAATTGTTGGTCAAAGGTGAGGTCACCAAGGACCTAGAGAAACAGCAGGTCCTCATTAACCTTGTTTACCTGCCAGGTACCTGTGGCCTTACAAGGTTCTTCCTGCCCCTTCTCATTACCCGTGTCTCCTGCTCCTTTAGAAGTTCAGATCCACTGGGCAGATTTTGGTGGGGATTTCTTCATAAATGATCTTCCCAAGAGGCTCCCCATTTCTCCAGTTTCTGGTACATAGTGTATATATCTCAGGTCACATCTCAGACCATGTGGTTATCTGGGTTTAGATGCTGGCTTCTCAGTAAGGCTGTAAGATCCTTGAGGTAAGGACCGTGCTCATTTGCCACTGTACCCCCAGAGCCTGGCTTTTAACAATATCTTTCTCAACAGTTGGATGAATGAGACTAATGTTGTGGGTCTACACAGTAGTGTAAACCTCACCTCCTCTGGGCAGCCTCCTGGGATTACTTCCATCCTGGTCTATTACCCTCCCATTCCTAACTTTGGTCTGTCTACCCCATCCTGATTTCTCCTTGCAGTTGCTCTCATATTATTTCAGAGGGCGTTTGACTGCCAGTGAGCTCTGCAAAGGCAGAGACTATGTCTTCTGATTCTCCCATCTTGCCCCTAATGGATGCTCACCAACTAACTGGCCTGTGGGGTATGGGCCAAATTGGGACCAGAAAGGTCAGATTAATCAAGTTCACCTATCCTTTTTTTTGGACTGTGCTTGGTCTCTGATGCTGCTGTGTGGGCTTTCTGTAGCCGCAGTGAGTGGGGGCTACTCTCTAATTGTGGCACTTGGGTTTCTCGCTGTGTGGTTTCCCTTGTTGCATAGCACAGGCTCTAGAGCACATGGGTAGTTGTGGCAGGCGGGCTCGGTTGCTCTGTGGCATGTGGAATTTTCCTGGACTAGGGATCGAATTCGTGTCCCCTGCATTGGCAGGCGGGTTCTTAACCACTGGTCTACTATGGAAGTTCTCATCTATCTTTTTGATGAAAGAACCTGGTCTTGTCCTGGCCCAACCTGCACATCATCACTCAGATCTGGGATTCCCTTCTATGTACAGTGCTGTTTTAAAACCATTGACATTTATTCACTCAAAAAACATTTGCCTGGGGCCTTGCATGTGCCAGGCACTGGGCTTGCTCTGACTGAGTCGGAGGTGATTCAGTTCCCAGTCCCCAGGAGTACAAAGCATTCAGAGAGGTGAGAGATATTTACCAGCACAGTGCCTCAGCTTTGCGGCCGAATGCTGGGGCTGTCAGCGAAGTCTTCCCTGAGGAAGTCTCAAAGATTCTTACTCAGCCATTCACCTGGTGTAAGCAGTTTAAGGAAGCTCTTGCCCATCTTGGTCAGCCCAAGAGATGCTTGTAACCCATCTGTGATCCTGGTTCACAGGGAAGAGGAGGAAGGTGGAGGCCATGCCCCGCATCAGCACCCCCTACCCAATCACTGCAGGCTGAGGGATGCGATCCACAGACACTGGCTGGCAAAGAGAAGACCCATTGCCAACAGTCAGACACGCTGGGTTCAGAGATGGGCAGAGACACTCCTGAGGCCCCGGATGACTCCAGGTCGAGCTGGGTTCAGAACCCAAGTGTCCTGACTCCCACCCGCTAGATGCCCACCTGCCCTTGTCTTCACTAGGCCAGTGCTTTCGCTCAGTCAGCCCCTTGAGCTCTGGGCTGGGTGCTGGGCACAGATGGGCGGACCCTCCAGGGCTCCCCTTCTTGCACAGAGAAAGATGGACACCAAAAGTGTGGTCCAGGCTGAGACACCTGTTGGAAGGAGGCGGGTATGAGCCGAGCCTCACAATTAAGGTAGGATGCCCATCTTCGAGAATACAACTCCTGGAGACCTGAGTGCTCAGCCTGGCTCCGTTTTTCATGGGCAGAGCAAGTTTATCAGAGGGAGAGAGAGGGAAAGGGAAAGGGGCCAGGAGAAGCCTTACTCCAGGCTGGACTCCGGCTGTGGGCCTGCCTGGGCAGGCTGCACGTAGCTCCCAGACCTTGTTTTCCATAGCTGCCTCGGGGCACAAAGTCCAGTGGGGTGATTTTGTCATCTCTTCCCAGGGCAGCCTTAAAGGGCCAGCGCTTCCCTGGGGCTAATGATTACCTATTGGGTCACCAACAGCCCCAGATGTCAATGTGTGTAAGAATAGCTGGAAGGTGGGAATGGAGGGGTGGCCCAGGACAGGGCAGGGCAGCCCAAAAAGGAGGACGATGGCTCATTTGAATGCCTCCTCTTGGGCCTGGCTCCTCTCCATGCATGGGCCGTAAGGGGGACCTGGGTCTTTAAGGGCAAACAGCCCATGGAACTTGTGAGCCCCAAAGGGAGGGTAAAGTCCAGGGTGCTGCCCCCCCACCCCACGCTGACAGGAGAGCAATTTTCGGGGAGAGGAAAAAACATTTCAGGCTTGGGATTCCCATAGGTGGGAGGGGCTCCTAGCCACAGTGAAAGAAGGGGCACATCTGGGACTTCAGGGGGTCAGAACTTGGCTGGGAAGGCCCCTCACCCTCAGACACTGGAAGGTGCCCCAGACACTACCACCCCAGCCTTGGGAAGCAGAGCGCAAGTAATAATAATAACTTTGTGGGACCCTGGGGACACTATATAGCGCCACCTGTACTCCTTAAAACAACCCTCCGTTTGTAAGAAGGGTACAAACATCACCCTCATTTTTACCCATGTGAAGAATGAAGCCCGGAGAGCTTATGTAACGGCTCAGGATCACACAGAGAGCAAGGAGCAGCGCAGGACTTGACCCCTGGCCTGGGTTGTGTCAAAGTTCAGAGCTTTTCGCCACTGTGGGTGATGGGCTGCGGCCTGCTGTTTCCTTGCTGGTCTGGCTCAACCAGGCCTCTGGAGAGCTTTCGAGATTTATCCATCTAGCCTCTGTCTCTCCTCCTTGTCCTCCCCGGGTGAGAACCTAGGTGCTCTGTGCTCAGCTGGGCTGGATCCGCTCATCACTGCCTTGAGATCCGTGGCTGCAAGTGATTGTGGCCTCCCTGCTGCTCTGGGGGCTCGCCAGGGACAGAGGCTCTGAGGAGCTTGTCAAGTAGGACAGGCCTGGAGGAGGCAGAGGGATGGACAAGATGACCCTCTCAGGAAAGCCCCCTGCGGAAAGGCCTGTCCCTACCTCTGGGAAGGTGCGGCCTCAAACTCGCACTCCTGTCCTACCTCTGGTTCACGGAGCTCTTCAGGAAAGCTTTCTCCAGGTGTGTAAACCTAACGCCTTCCACACCCAGTTGTGGCCTTCAACAGTTCTCACCTGTGTTTGAGTAAACTCCAGGAGCTGGTGATGGACAGGGAGGCCTGGCATGCTGTAGTCCATGGGGTCACAAAGAGTCGGACACGACTGAGCGACTGAACTGAACTGAGCTGAACACCTGACTCAAATACAAGCTGCTGGTTTATCCTTTCCCAAGCCCTTTGCACAGGCAATTTCCTATGGGTTTGGCAGAGCAGGGTTTTTTTCAATCCCACAAGACAGAGAGGAAACTGAACCTTTGCACGAGGAAGTAACTGGACACACACGGTTTGGTGGCAGAGGTCAGCTCTGCCCTCACCTCCGCTCAGCTGACCCTCCTGCTGCTTCCATCGTGGCCTCGGTTGTGTCCCTGCCTCGGGGAAATTTCCCATCACATTCTGGCTGGCTGAGCAGTTCTGTTTTGCCTCCGGCTCTTCGACTTATTTTACTGTGCTAAGGCACACATAGCATAACTTTTACTGTCTTTACCATGTAAGATACAGTCCAGTTCAGTGGTATTAAGAACGTTCATCTCATTGTGCGATGGTCAACACAGTCTCTGGAACTTTTATCTTTTCTGACTAAAACTCAGGACCCACTACACAACTTTCTGTTCTCTCTTGCTTGGCCCCTGAAAACACCATTCCACGTTGTGTCTCTCTGATCTTTACTACTCTAAATACCTTGCATGAATGGACCAGTACTTAATAAAATATCCTCCAGGTGTTCCCCTGTTGTCACCTATGTTAGAAATCCCTTTCCTTTTAAGGCTGAATAATATTCCTTTGTATGCATAGACCATACTTTGTTTATCTGTTCATCCATCCGTGTGCACCTGGGTTGCTTCCATATTTTAGCTGTTCTGAACAATGTTGCTGTGGGTTACATGGGTGTACAAATATCTCTTGCAGACCCTGCTTTCAATGCTTTTGGGTATATACCCAGAAATGTGATTGCCAGATCATATGGCAATTCTCTATGTAGTATCTTCCATAGTGGCTACACCATTTTACATTCTTCCCAGTGGAGCACAAAATTTCCAATTTCTCTGCATCCTCCCAAAATATGTCATTTGGGGTGTTTTGGATAGCAGCCATTCTCACGGGTGTGAGGTGGTATCTTATTGTAGTTTTAACTTGTGTTTCCCTAACAAACTGTGACGTTGAGCTCTTTCTCGTGTGCTTATTGGCCCTTTGTACATCTTCTTTGGAGATATATCTCTTCAAGTCCTTTGCCCATTAAAACTCCTTTTCTTTTTTGGCCACACCACATGGCATATAGGATCTTAGTTCCCCAACCAGGGATCAAACCTGCACCCCCCTGGAGTAGGAAGCAAAGAGTCTTAGCCACTGGATCACCAGGGAAGTTCCTCCTTGCCCATTTTTGAAATGGGTTGTTTGATTTTGTTGTTGTTGTTGAGTTTGGGGAGTTCTGTATATATATATACTCTGTTTTTTCTCTATATATATTCTGTATATTAATCGCTTCTCAGATATATAACTTGCAGATATGTTCTCTCATTCTATGGGTTACCCTTTTACTCTGTTGATAGTATCTTTTGATACACAAAGTATTTTAAAACTCCATGAATTCCAGTAGTTCTTGGTGCTGTTGGTGGGCTCCTTCATATGGCATTCCAGAGTAGCCCATATCCAAGCTTCCCCTAGACCTGTCTCCCTGAGTTGATGGCCTGTTTACCTGCTGACCTCTCATGGACAGGGAGCTCCCTGGGGCCGAGCTCCAACCTGATTGAGGTCTGCATTTGAAGCATCAGCACAGGGCCTGGCACGGAACAGGTGCCCAGTGTATGTTTGGTGAATGGGTGAAAATGACCTACGTGTCATGACAGATCACTCAGGCTGGGGTTGGCGGGGGGGGGGAGGGGTGGGGGTGGGCAGGAGAGATGAGGGGCCCCAGCATTATGGAGAAATGGGTACAAGAGGACTTCCCTGGTGGCACAGTGGGTGAGCATCTGCCTGCCAGTGCAGGGGACACAGGTTCAATCCCTGGTCCGGGAAGATTCTGCATGCTGTGGAGCCGCTGAGCCCGTGCTCCACAACTACTGAGCCCTCGCTCTAGAGTCCGTGAGACACAGTTACAGAGCCCGTGTCCTCCAACGACTGAGGCTCGTGTCCCTAGAGCCTGTGCCCCACAACAGGAGTGGCCACTGCGATGAGAAACCGCATACCACAAGGAAGAGTGGCCTCAGCTCGCCCCAGAGAGGGGAGGTCGGCCCAAAGCCATGAAGGCCCAGCGCAGCCAAAAATAAAAATAAATAAATAAATAGAAATTAAAAAAAAAAAAAAGAAATAGGCACGAGACAGCCTGCTGCTGCCAACAGAAGGAGGAGAGCAAGACGGTGAGGAGCACGGACTTTGGAGTTGAGTGCCCAGTTCGAATCCTCTCTTATTGGTTGCACAGCCTTGAGTGAGTAACTTAACCCTTCTAGGCCTCAATCTCTTGGCCGTCTTTGAAATGGGAGTAAAAATAGTATCTAGTTTAGAAGATTGGTTATGAGAATCAAATGGCTTGTAAAACCCGGAGAATAGCGCTCAGCATATCATAAACATTATACAGGCGCTGGATGTTATTATTACTCCACCACAGTCTCAGCAGTTTGAGGGCAGAGAACACACTCCCCACCTCACTGTGGCCCCAGCACCTCGAACAGCGCCGGACGCAAAGCTGGTGCTCGCGGTGTATTTATTAACTGAATTAAACTGTCTTTTGTCCACCAGGCAGTCCTTCTTTACTGCGACCTTAGTTTCTCCTGCTGTCTTCCTGACACTCTTAGTCCTGTTATTCATGGTCCTGCTGCTCAGCTTAGTCTTGGTCTTGTTTCACCCTGGAAAGGACCTCTAGGAAGGAAAACTGGTTCTCAGTCCTTCATGGAGGGAGCCTGGGGCCGGGTGGGCTGGGTGATCAGTCACGAGAGTGGAGGCTGGCAGAGGGCCGCCTCTCTCCATTTGTCCTCTGTATCCCTGCCCCAGGTCCTAGAGTCACAGAATCTCAGGGCTGTTCTATCCCCATGGAGAGGCCTGAACCACTCCATGCCTGTTCTCTGTGTGGCTTGCCAGCTGCCTTGTTTCTCTCTTGGAACTAGGGAATCAGAGAGAAGAGATGTTCTGAAAGACGTCTTGTCTCCTCCTAGAGGTTCTAGGATGTGACTCTTTAAATATATTATGGACTTGTTTATTTTTGGCTGCACTGGGTCTTTGTTGCTGTGCCAGCTTTTCTCTAGTTGCCGCGAGCAGGGGCTCCTCTCTTCCTGTGGAGCTTGGGCCCTGGGTATGTGGGCTCCATAGTTTTGGCGAGCAGGGGCTCCTCTCACTGGGGAGCTTGGGCTCTGGGTGTGTGGGCTCGGTAGCTGCGCTGAGCAGGGGCTCCTCTCTTCCTGCGGAGCTTGGGCCCTGGGTGTGTGGGCTCCATAGTTTCGGCGAGCAGGGGCTCCTCTCTCATTGCGGAGCCTGGGCTCTGGGTGTGTGGGCTCGGTAGCTGCGTTGAGCAGGTGCTTTTCTCTTATTGTGGAACTTGGGCTCTGGGTGTGTGGGCTCCTTAGTTTCGGCGAGCAGGGGCTCCTCTCTTCCTGCGGAGCTTGGGCTCTGGGTGTGCGGGCTCGGTAGCTGCGCTGAGCAGGGGCTCCTCGGTAGCTGCGCTGAGCAGGGGCTCCTCTCTCATTGCGGAGCCTGGGCTCTGGGTGTGTGGGCTCCATAGTTTCGGAGAGCAGGGGCTCCTCTCTTACTGTGGAGCTTGGGCTCTGGGTGTGTGGGCTCGGTAGCTGCGCTGAGCAGGGGCTCCTCTCTTACTGCAGAGCTTGGGCTCTGGATGTGTGGGCTTGGTAGTTGCGGCTCCCTGGCTCTAGAGCACGGGCTCAGTAGTTGTGGTGCATGGACTTAGCTGCTCCACGGCAAGATCCAGGATCTTCCCAGATCTGGGATCCAGCCCATGTCTCCTGCACTGGCAGGCAGATTCTTCACCACTGAGCCACCAGAGAAGCCCAGGATGATTCTTTGGATCATCCTCTTGGCACTGTTGTTACTTCCGGAGGCAGCTGGGAGCCAAGCCCAAGAGTGAGGGTGGAGGGACAGCCTTGATGCTTCCCCAGGTGTGGTGACAGCGGGACAGACTTCTCTGCGGGCTGCCCCACTGCCCTCCATTCACTGGGCCCTGCTGCCACAGTCAGCTGAGCCCCAGGGTGCCAGGCCCACGTGGACCTGGGCAGTCAGCTGTGCCCTCTGCCCAGGGGTCAGCACTCCCTGGGCTCCTGAGGTCCCGAGTCCCCTGACGTCACTCGGATCCTGTGACTCGCCCCTCCCCACTCGGGAGGAACCTTGTTCCTGAAGACTTTGGTCTTTCCTCTGATGCTCGTAGGCAGAGTGGCTGGTGGGTCAGGTGCCAGTGGGTGATGGGGAGGCTTGGAGGCTGGCATGGGCCCTGCATGGGTGGCTCTGTGTGTAAGAGCCATGAGTCACAACTTTCAGGCAGCAAGGAGGAGAGAGGGCAGGTCATGGGCACTGGGTATGTGGGGTGTGGAAGGGGTGTGGAACCCGGGTTCACACCCCAGATGTTCCCATCGATTGAGAAGCCTGGTAGCTGACCTGCATCTTCATGAGAGTGGGGCGGGCTTGTGCACGAGTGTGTGGTCTAAGTGTAAGTGCAGGGATGTGAGGAGTGGGGTGATGTGGAGGGTGGGCAGAGTGTGTGCTCCTGGTGCTTGTACTGTGAGTGGGGTGGTCTGTATTGGGAATGGGGTTGGTACTGGTTCTGGACATGGGGGGCTAAGCAGAGGTCACTATAGAGAGTGACCACAAATTACAAGGTGCCTCAATCTCTATTTTAATTTAACCTCAGCTTCTGCTGGGGTCAGGTTGCTGGGTAACTGTTGGGAATGGGGGTAGAATTTAGGGCCTCCTATTGCCACCCCCAGCCTCCCCCAGCTGTTGATTATCATCTGAACGATGATGACATAGGAGGGGAGAGACTGGTTACCCTCGGTCATCACACCTGCAGCTGGCTTTTGGGGGGTGGTTTCTGTGTGTTTATGACTGTCAGTGTGTGTATGTGTTGTTTCAAGTATGGTTTATCTTTGTGTGTATAAACATGTGTGAGCCTGTGGCCTGTGATGGGCTCTGTGTGTCACTTTTGAGGTGTGTGTGTGCCCATGTATATATCCATGAGCTGTGACACTGTATTTTATGTTTTGATTGAGGGAGCATGCTGGAGTCACATTTTCCAAATTACACAAACAGAAACAGCATTCTAGAATTAAATGCTAACAGTCCCCATTATATATATGTATATATATATATATACACACACACACACATATATACACATGTCTTTATACTATATATATTTGCTATATATCAAAATAAATGCCTTTGATATATATTAAAACAATTTTATTAAACAATTAAAAATGTAAACCATTTCTTCTAATAATTTACATCTTCTGATAAGAAAATGATTCGTGTTTGGATTGTTGTTGTTCATTCACTAAGTTGTGTCCAACTCTCTGTGACCCATGGACTGCAGCCCTCCAGGCTTCCCTGTCCTTCACCATCTCCCGGAGTCTGTTCAAATTCAAGTCCTTGAGTCAGTGATGCTATCTAACCATCTCATCCTTTGCCACTCCCTTCTCCTTTTGCCTTCAGTCTAGTTGTTTGTTATCTTTCTTTCCCACCAGAATATAATGTTGAGGAGGGCAGGCATTTATTTGGTCTTCTTTGCTTACTGTTGTATTCCAGTTCCTAGAACTGTGCCTGGCATGTAGAAGGTGCTGAAGAAATAGGTTTTAAGTGAAAGGGAAAGCATTTCTGAGAAAGTGCATTTAAGAGGGCTGAAGGGTGAGGGGGCATTTACTGGGCCAACAAGGGGTAAGGACTGTTTAGATGGCAGGCACAGTATGTATAAAGGTCCTGAGACAGGTGGGGCAGAATGCATTCTGGGAGCTGTCAGGTGGCTGGTGCAGCTGGATTTCTCTGTGCGTGTGTGTGTGTGTGTGTGTGTGTGTCTGTGTGTGTGTGTGTATGCATGTAGGGCTTTCGCAGTCATTGGAAATTCACAAAGTCATTGAAGAGTTTCAAGCAAAGGAGTGACAATAATTGGATTTGTGTTTCAAAAATATTCCCCATTGCTGGAGGGGGTTGGACTCTGGTGTTGGGTTGAGAGGGCAAACAGCAGGGCTGGGTAGGGACCTGGTACCTTCCTCCAGAGAGGAGGTGGCTCAGCCTGGGGTGGTGGCTATGAGGATGGAGCTCCTAGGACAGAGTCAGGAGCCTTCTCAGCAGTGGGCTTGGCTGGGTTACCAGGATAGGCTGAGTTGAAGGAGTTTGGGAGCTGAGGGAGAGGGAGGTGCTGGGAGAGACTCCAAAATGTCCGAGTTGCTTAATTGGTTGGCTGGTGAATCGAGTGTTTCCCATGTGCTGAGCGATTTGCTATTTCACTCTCCCAATTAATCTTCACAGCCCTCTGAGGCAGGTCAGATGATAATCCATGAGGAAACGGAGGCGTAGAGTGATAAGCCCTCTGCTGTAGGGTTTAGACTTGGCGCTGTGAAGCCCTCCTATCTAATAACATCAAGGCTTACACTTGGCTGGTTAGAATGGGGATCATAAAATAATTAGACGAATGCAGGGCAAATATTTCATTCTGACTGGAGACTCATGGATGCGCTAACATTGGCCTGAGTTTAGATGTGTGACTGGGTCCCTCCCCTGGGCCCACGCCCTCCTGAGCTTTGAATGATCTTTCTTGCAGAAACCTCCCCGTGACATTCTGTCTTCTCTGGGTTCCAGTTCTGGTTTATTTAAAGTAGAGGTAGAATATCATACCTCTTAAGAACCAGTTGAGGGCAAGATTCCTCTAGAGGTTTAGACCCTCCTGCTCTCCCAATAGCCCTCTCCCCCACAACAACCTGCCAGCTCCCCTCTTTACCATCTGTCTGTTTTCCACATGACTCAATGGCAATTTTTTTCAGTGGTTTGCTATTACCAAACCTTCCAAAGCATTCAACTTGTATTTTTTAATTAAAAAAGAAAAATTTTCTTTTCACAGTCATATTGCATTGCTTTGTGTCATATTTAATTAAATTACGTAATTATAATAATGAGTGCAACTGGCAGACAGATTTGGGGACAAACACAATGGCTCTTGGGACACAAGTGGCTTGACTGGTGGGAGTGGAGATGGACAGGCATGTTGGAGAGCTTCCCCAGGGTTAGGGAAGGGGAGCTGGCCCAAGCCCTCCCTGCAGAGGGCATCGGTCTTCAGGCTTCTCAGTGGTAGTGCAGAGTTATCAGATGAGGTCTCAGGCAAGGCGGGCCACCAGGTGAGAATGTGCGCAAGTGGGAGAACTGTCTCCAGGGTGACACCCTGTTATATTTAACCAGAAGATGAATTCTGTGTTCAGTATTAAGTACACATATTCAGAGGCCTTGAGAATCAATATGAAATGCTATGAGTGGTTTAAATGCTCAGTTTGATTAGGTTTAAAAAGTATGCTTTGTATCTCTATTAATAATGAGTGGGCAGGGATGGCGGTTCACTCTGGAACTTCTCATTTTCCTGAGTCAAGCCCTGGGAAAGGCAGTAGTAGTTAGCGCCTTTGGGAGTGGCTGAGGAGTGCCCTGTTTGTTACTGAGGTGTCTGCTGTACTTAGTGAGGCTGGACTCCATCCTGAAGGCCAAGTTTCTGCCTTTGAGGAACGTCTATTCCTAAAGAGAGTGAAGGTGGTGAGATTCCCTGAAACCGTAGGGATCTGGATCCAGGTGCTGGTAAGGGGGGACCTTCCAGTTGGGCTGACAGGTTGTGTCTTGCTCCAGGGGCCACCAGGGTAACAGAAGGGCAGGGATGGTATGGTGCTTTCTTGATGCACAATGCCCACCTGGCCCAGGGCGGGACGCGACAGGTGGGGACCTCATCTGAGAGCACTCGCCGCGCCTGACTAGTTCTTAATGAGTACTGGGGACCGTTCCATCTCTCAGAGGGCTGGGGAGGTAGATGGAGGCAGGATCAGTGGACAGAGTGGCATTGATGTGGGCAATGTGGGATCAAGGTGAGCTTGTTCGTATTCTTAATAGTCAGGGAAGGGAAATTGGTTTAGTTCAGTCGAACCATCATTTCTTTTCTTTCTTTCTTTCTTTTTAAAAAGTGTATTTATTTATTTTGGCTGTGCTGGGTGTTGCAACATGTGGGATCTTTAGTTGCAGCATGTGGGATCTAGTTCCCTGACCAGGGATTGAACCCAGGCTCCCTGCATTGGGAGCATGGAGTCTTAGCCGCTAGACCACCAGGTCTGAACCATCATTCCTGTGTTAGGTTCTGGTAACACCAAGAGAAATACGACACCATTCCTGCCCTCAAAAGCATACAACCTTGTCATGGAGACAGAGTCCAACAAGAATGTTTTCATGTACCATGCTAGGGCAGTTTAGAATGGATTTAGTCTCAAGTAAGAGAATACATAGTGGACAGTATATTGAGCAATGAAGACATTTATCAGTCTCACACAACAGGAAGTCTGGAGGCAGGTGGCTTCAGGCTTGGTGGCAGGACTCAACCAGGTTATAAAAAACTCCAGGTTTTCCTTTCTGCTCTGCCATCTTCAATATATCAGCTGTTTTTCCAAATGCTTGTTGCTTCATGGTTGCAAGTTGGCAGCTATGGTGCCTCCCACATTTATATCCAAGGAAGAAAAGAAAAAGACCAAGAAGAAAATGGAACTGTACTTTAAAAATTTTTTTATTGGAATATAGTTGATTTACAATGTTGTGTTAGTTTCTCGTGTATGGGAAAGTTAGTCAGCGATACATATACATGTATTCACTCTTTCACTTTTTATTAATTTTTTAAAAAAATTTTTGGCTGCCCTGGGTCTTTGTAGCTACTTGAGGGCTTTTTCTGGTTGCAGTGACTGAGGGCTACTCTCTAGTTGCAGTGTGTGAGCTTCTCATTGCAGTGACTTCTCTTGTTGGGGAGCACGGACTCTAGAGCACTTGGGCCCAGTAGATGTGGCACACGAATTTTGCTGCCTTGCTGCTTGTGGGATCTTCTTAGGCCAGGAACTGAACCCATGTCCTCTGCGTTGGCAGGCAGAATATCCACTCTTTTTTAGATTCTTTCCCCATATAGGTCATTGCAGAGTACTGAGCAGAGTTCCCTGTGCTATACAGTAGGTCCTTATTAATGATCCATTTTACGTATAGTAGTGTGTGTACGTCAGTCCCAATTTCCCAGTTTATCCCTCTCCTCCACCCCCGCTTCTCCCTGGCCCTGGCTTTCCCTCCTGGTTAACTATAAGTTTGTTTTCTACATCGGTGACTCTATTTCTATTTTGTGAAGTTCATTTGCACAATTTTTTTTTTTATTCCACCTATAAGCAATAACACGTATTTGTTTTTCTCTTATTTACTTCACTCAATATGACAATCTCTAGGTAATGGGACTGTATTTTCATTGGGCAAGAAACATGTTCCCCAGAAGCACCTTTAGAAAATGACCTCTTGTATTTCACTGGTTGAGTAAGAGAGGATGCTGCAAGGGAGGTAGGGAAAGTGAGGGTCAGGGGGCTGGCAACAAGATGTTCAGATGAAGCTTTGTTCATCCTCTGGGCCTGGATACATCACCACCTGGAAAGATATGGGCTCTGGGGTAGAGGTAGGCGTAGGGGTAGGGGGCATGGCGGCTAAGAGAACGAGCAGGGTCTTCCATGTGTAAAAAGAGCCAAGTTCAGTCCCAGGAAGCAAAGAGAAACCAGAGGAGAATTAGTCTTACCAGGGGAAGAAGGGGTCAGGGAAGGGGGACGTTTTCCTGGAAAAGGTGGCCCCTGAGCGAGGCCCAGAGTACCTTTATCAAGAACAGTTGGAAGGTTGTCCTAATTTGAAGGAACAGCTAGAGAGGAAAAATGAAGATGGGAAATAATATACTTTGTCTAGGAAAGTGTGCACAATTAGAGATTTAGTTAAAGAATGGTGTTAGTTACAAAACAGAAACAGACTCACAGACTTTGAGAACGAGCTAATGGTTGCCAGGGGGAAGGATACAGGGAAGAAATAGGTAGCGAGTTTGGGATGGACAGTACACATTGCTATATTTAAAACGGATGACCAGCATGGACCTACTGTACAGCGCAGGGACCTCTGCTCAGTGTTATGGGGCAGCCTGGATGGGAGGGGAGTTTGGGGGAGAATGGATACATGTATATGTACGGCTGAGTCCTTTTGCTATTCACCTGAAACTATCACAGCATTTTTTGTTAATTGGCTAGGTATCCCAATACAATAATAATAATAATAATAATAATAATAAAGTTAGAAAGAGAGAGGTGGGAGGTGCAGATGGAGAAGTGTTATGGAAACTAGACCATGGTGGGGTTTGCAAGTCATGCGGCAACCTTGGATTTTATCCTGTAGGGTCTTGGGTGGCTTTCCATGGTGGAAGGGCTTGGCTAGTTGTGCATTTTATCTTATTTTGGATATTTGTTAATTTGGCTGCACCAGGTCTTAGTTGTGGCACTCAGAATCTTTGATCTTTGTTGCAGTGCTTGGAGTCTTTACTTGCGGCATGTGGGATCTAGTTCCCTGAGCAGTGATTGAACCCAGGCCCCCTGCATTGAGAGCGTGGAATCTTAGCCACTGGACTACAAGGAAAGTCCCTATTCATGCATCTTAGAAAGATCACTCAGTGCTGGTGCAGAGAATGGATGAGAGAGGCCAAGGAACTCAGACTGAAACAGGAATGTTCTTGCAAATATCCTGATGAGTGCTTCCGAAGGCCTGGAGTAAGTCTTTCCATAGTCAGCCTGGGAATATTTCAGTGACGACAGGCATGATTCCATGAAAAGAATCTCTGGGAGGGAAAGATGTCTCAAGGGGACTTGGAAGCTCCCAAAAGTGTCCATCAGACTGTGCAATCACACACAGGCTGGTTTATGTTTTAAGGATGAGGGGAAGGTGGCCAAAGAAACAGTGGGCAGTGCAGGCTTTGCCAGATTGCTGGTTTGAGAGGGTTTGAGCAGCAACGGGAAGGGCACATATGAGACAGGACCATGGGCCTGGGAACCTGGTGCCTCGAAGACAAGAACAAGCAGAACTTTGTGAAAGACACTAGCGGCTACTCAAGCTTTTTTGGCCAGGATCAGAGCCCCAGGGGAGACCAAGGGAGGAAGAGGCTGCTGCTGGGCCTGGTGGGATAATGCGGATGCGGAGTGGAGAGAGGGGCACTCCTGGGGTTTGCCCCTCTTCCAGAAGCCAGGAGACCTGCCTTCAGACCCAGAGGCCAGGACCCCACTGGGAGAGGAAAGAGAAGCCCCCTTGGGAGGTAGCAGGGCTTCCTCGCATAATGCGCTGTTGCAGGCAAAAAGGAAGCCTGTGAACAAGTCTGTTGGGTCCACTCAGCGCCCTCAGCGGAAGTTTAAAGCGTGGGTATGCGGTAAATAGGAAACGTGGTTCTGAGTACCCAAAAAGAGGAGGAGGTTGGAACCTGCAACTACATAGCCGAGGGCAGTCCTGGGCCAGGGTACTTATAGACTATGAGAGAAATGGTCTGTGGGTACTTAGAAAAGGAAGGGGTCACCAGGAAGGGCTCACTGTGACTAGTGGGTCAGGCCAATTAAAAACAAGTGTGTGTGAGTGTGTGTGTACGTGTGTATTCAGTCGTGTCTGACTCTATTCAACCCAGTGAACTGTAGCCTGCCCAGCTCCTCTGTCGTGGAATGTTCCAGGCAAGAATATTGGAATGGGTTGCTATTTCCCAATTAAAAACCAGAGTATTGAGAAATAGATAAGGATAAAATGGAATAAAATTCAAAAAGATCAAAGAGTATACAGTGAAAAGTCTCTTTCTCACCCCTGCCTTCTGGCCTCCCAGTTTCCATCCTCATAGGCAATCGGTGTTACCACCGGTGATGCATAGCATCTATGGTGATATCTATCTATCTATCCAGAGATGATATCTGTAGGTGGTATCATCTATCTATCTATCTATCTATCTATCCATCCATCCATCCATCCATCCATTCATTTACCTACCTACTCACCTACCCTTTAAAAAGGCAAAGTATATTTCACTTGTCATTTAAAAATCTTTCCCTGCCTTTAACAATTTATCTTGGAGATTTCTACATAGCCACGCATGTGGAACTGCCTCACTTTTTAACGCCCTGGGCGTAGCCATGATCCAAATGCTCTCATTGTTTATTCAGCCAGCCCTCCACAGTCCCCAGACTTTCTCTGTCATCAACATCTCTACAGCGAATAACCTTGTATATATGTCACTTTCTGTATGTTTGATACCTGTGATACGTGTGTGTTTTTATAGAATACTCAGAGGTAGAATGGTTGAACTGAAGAATATGTGCATGTTTGCTTTTTTTTTCCGTTTGTTCTAATTTTTGGCTGTTGCTGGGTCTTTGTTGCTGTGCATGGGTTTTCTCTGGTTGCGGTGAGCAGGCGCTACTGTTTGTTGGGGTGTGTGGGCTCAGTGCAGTGGCTTCTCTTGTTTCTGGGGTGCACCAGCTTCAGTAGTTGTGGCTCACGGGCTTTGTTGCCCCTCGGCATGTGGCAGGCAAATTCTTAACCACTGGACCTCCAGAGAAGTCCTTGTGCATATTTAATTTTGATAGAATATCGTCAAATTGTCAACTTCCACAGGAGTTGTGTCAATTTTTGTCCCCATCTTGAAGATATGAGTGGGTCTGTCTCCCTATATTTTGGCTAACACTGTGTTTTCAGACTTTTAGGTCTTACTGGTGCTGGGTAATCAGACAGAAGAAAACTCCAGTTTTCATATGCTTATATTAAGATTTCTGACTAATGGACTTTCTGACTCTCAGGAGGATTAGAGACTGGAAGATGTGGAAATTGTGGGAAGTATGGGAATTCCACAGAATTCTTGATACAGTCTCTCAGGCAATTTGATGGTCAAGATGGAGAAATGTAGCTGGATCCTAAAGTGGTTTTATGAATCAGCAGCTGGATAAATGGCCATCCACTCATTCAGCAGATTCTTTGAGGGCCTACCAACTTGACTGATATATCCCTAGTCACTGGGATATATCAGTGAAGGAAATAGTGCCCACCCCCGCCCCCAAATTCCTTCATGGAGCTTATGTTCTACAGGAAAAGACAAACAATAAATGAAAACCAGGAACAATTAAGTAAATTATGTAGTCTATTAGAAGACCATATGCCAAGGGTATTGCTAGGATTAAAAGAGGACAGTTTCCA
Source organism: Ovis canadensis (assembly GCF_042477335.2). NCBI lineage: Eukaryota > Metazoa > Chordata > Mammalia > Artiodactyla > Bovidae > Ovis > Ovis canadensis. Next base: position 32,395,991 of record NC_091264.1, read on the forward strand.
CTTTCCAATGGATGCCATGGTGGCCAAGGATTGTCCTTAGTCCTGTCTTGTTCATGCAACAAATGTTGATTGTGCTTCTACTGCATGCCAGGTGCTGTTTTAGGAGCCAAGGATACAGCTGTGAACAAAACAGACAAAAACCCTGGCCCCACTGGAGCTTATATTCTAGTGGTAGGAGACTGACAGTAACAAAATAAGAAATGCATATAGTCTATTGCATGCTAGTCACACAGTCATGTCCAACTCTTTGTGACCCCATGCATACCTCTTTGGTACCCCTGCCAGTATCCTGTGTCCATGGGATTCTCCAGTCAAGAATACTGGAGTGGGTGGCTTTCCAACCCAGGGATTGAACCTGGGTCTCTTGCATTGCAGGTGGATTCTTTACTGTGCGAAACACCAGGGAAGCCCCGTATAGTATATTAGGAAAAAAAAAAAAGTGCTAGGGAGAGAAATTAAGTGGGAAGGAATGATAAGCAGTGCCAACAGGTGGGCGGGCAGTTCCAGACACGGTAGTCAGGGAAGGCCTTGGAACGTGACTTGAGTGAAGACCGGAAGGAGGGAGGGAGCATGTAGCTATCTGCAGAGGGAGGGCAGTTGCAAAACCTTGGAGGCTGAAGCAAGCTGAGTGTTGGAGGAGCAGCGAGTAAGTCAGTGTGGCTGGAGCAGAGAGAATGAGGGGGAGCGAGTGGGGATGGAGTAGAGAAGGAAAGAGAAGCAGGAGAAACTGGGTCATGAAGGGCCTGGGGGCTGCGGTGAAGACCTTCAGCTTCTACTCTGAGTGAGGCAGGAGCCATTGAAGGCTCTGAGCAGAGGAGGGCTAGGATCTGAATTAGATTTCAATAGGATGCTTCTGACTGCTGTGTTGAGAATAGACTCTAGTGGGGGAGGGCAGAGCAGGGAATCGTACTAATCCAAAGAGTGAGGGCAAAAGTCATGAGGCTCTTGCAAAAATCTGAGCGAGAAATGATAGTGGGTTGAACTGGATTGGAAGTGACCGAGAAATGGTTGGATCTGGATATGTTTTCAGTAGCAAGCCAGCAGGGTTTGCTGCCAAATTTGATATGGATATGCAGTGAGAGAGAAAGAGAGGAGTTGACTGTAACTGCAAGGTTTTTGGTATGAGCCACTGGAAGGATATTTATAGATTTCTAGAAATCAAAATTCCTGGGAGAAATATCGATAACCTCTGATATGCAGATGACACCACCCTTACGGCAGAAAGTGAAGAACTAAAGAGCCTCTTGATTAAAGTGAAAGAGAAATGTGGAAAAAGTTGGCTTAAAACTCAGCATTCAGAAAACTAAGATCATGGCATCTGGTCCCATCATTTCATGGCAAATAGATGGGGGAACAACAGAAACAGTGAGAGACTTTATTTTGAGGGTTTCCAAAGTCATTGCAGATGGTGGCTGCAGCCATGAAATTAAAAGACACTTGCTCCTTGGAAGAAAAGCTATGACCAACCTAGACAGCATGTTAAAAAGCTGAGATGTTACTTTACCAACAAAGGTCTGTCTAGTCAAAGCTATAGTTTTTCCAGTAGTCATATATGGATGTGAGAGTTGGACTATAAAGGAAGCTGTGTGCTGAAGAATGGATGCTTTTGAACTGTGGTGTTGGAGAAGACTCTTGAGAGTCCCTTGGACAGCAAGGAGATCCAACCAGTCCATCCTAAAGGAAATCAGTCTGAATATTCATTGGAAGGACTGAGACTGAAGCTGAAACTCCAATGCTTTGGCGACCTGATGCGAAGAACCGACTCATTTGAAAAGACCCTGATGCTGGGAATGATTGAAGGCGGGAGGAGAAGGGGATGACAGAGGATGAGATGGTTGGAGGGTATCACCAGTGCAATGGACATGAGTTTGAGCAGGCTCTGGGAGTTGGTGATGGACAGGGAGGCCTGGTGTGCTGCAGTCCATGGGGTCACAAAGAGTCAGACATGACTGAGCAACTGAACTGAACTGGAAGGATGGAGTTGAGGTGACTGAGATCCTGAGACATGTGCCGCCTATGGGTGGACATGTCAGCAGGGAGTACAGGTCAGGGTGTGAAATGCCAAGTCTGAGATGCCCCTTAGACATCTTGGTGGAGATGACAATGTACAAACAGACATGTGGGTCTGGGATTCAGAGGAGAGGTCTGGGCTGGAGATTTAAATTTGGGAGACATCTTTTTAGAAATAATATTGAAAGCCTCTGGTCTGGATGAGATCACCAGGGCAGTGAGTGAAGATAAGGATGAAAAGGGGTTCAAAGACTAGCTGTGGGGAATTCCAACATTACAGAGTTGGGGAGCTGAGAAACAACCAGTGACGGAGGCTGAGAAGGAGCGCCCAGGGGAGTAGAAGGAAAAACAGGAGAGTGTGACGGCTTGAAAACCAGGTGACAAAAAGGTTTTGATAAGAAGGTGACCAACTGTGCCAAATGGTACTGAGAAGTTGGCTGGGATGAAGTCTGAGGACTGACCTTAGGACTGACAAGAGCAGTGAAGTACCAGTGAGGGAATCAGGACCCAGAAGGGCCGCAAGAGGTGGCTGTGAGGGATCAGTGATGCAAGATGGCATCTGCCAGGTCCTGCTTGGGGGTCCCCAAGGCCAGCTGTCTAAGTTGGGAGGCGACAGAGGGACTTAGAAGACCTGGAGGCTTGTTGACAGCTCATGATGTGTCAGTGGTAACGTGACGAGAAAGGCAGTTACAGGCTGGCTTAATAGACGTATCATATCCAGAATGAGCGAGGTGACTGACCTGCTGGGCACGGCTCACAAGGGAAACTGGGTTCAGCTGGGGGAGGGAAAGGTGGAGATAGACAGTGAGTGTGTGCAGCGTGTGCACAGAGGGTAAGGACCTGGAGAGGAGACTTGGTGAGAAATGAGTAAAGGGCGAGGGTACTGAGTTTGGGAAAGAGTGGATGTGGGGGCGTCTTTCATTCCAAGAGCAGCCCTTCTAGGAAGGGCTCTAAAATGAGTATCTAAAAATAGTGGGATGAGGCTGAAAGGAGACAGACCGTGTGCCATGACTTCTCCTACATTTATTTGTGAGTTCCCCATGACATTTTGCCATTTGTGAACCTTCCAAGCCATTTCCAAGCCGGGTGTGTTCCACAATTTGCTGAATGACTGCATCTGAAGTCTTGGGAAAATGATGCCTCCTCTTAAGACAGACTGAATGAAATGAGCAACTTGTGATTATGGCAGGCCACAAGACTGGGGGCGTGGCTTTCCCTGGGCCACGCCCTCACTGACTTGGCAGAGGGTGTGGTTTCCCGGCTCCCACGTTGCCACCTCTCCACCACCTCCCCCCACCCCCGCCCCCCCCAACTCTGTCCCAGCCCGCTAGGCAGCTAGGCACCGTGGTGGAATTTGGAGAGAGCAGAGACCTGCATGCAGTCCTCAGAGCACTCCCAGTCTGATGGCAGGAGGTAGGGCAGGCTCTGAGGACCAGAAGAGGTGGTGGGACCCTATCCCAGGTCTGACAGGAGGGAAACGGTTCAGCTTCCAAGATATATTTCCTGTAACGCTCTTATCACATTTGATAGAATTATGTTAGATAGAATTATGTTAGTCACATCTGTATTTTAAAATTTGCTAGTAGCCACATTAAAAAAGTAAAATGAAGAGGTGAGATGAATTTTAATAATAGATTTTATAAACTTATATGTTCTGATTGAGAGCTTCCCACGTGATACTAGTGGTAAAGAACCCACCTGCCAACGCAGGAGGCGTTAAGAGATGTGAGTTCGATCTGAGTCAGGAAGATCCCCAGGAGAAGGGCATGGCAACCCATTCCAGTATTCTTGCCTGAAGAATCCTATGGACAGAGGAACCTGGCTGGCTACAGTCCCTAGGGCTGCAAAGAGTCGGACACGACTGAAGAGACTTAGCATGTGGTGACTGACCCAAATATATCCTCAAATATTATCATTTCAACCAGCAATCAATAGATGAAAACTCACCGACATGGTGCTGGTTTTTCAGGCCAAGTCTTCGCATTCCAGGTGCATTCTGCACTGCCAGCACGTCTTGATTTGCACCTGCCATGTGTGGGTTGGGCAGTGAGGTCTGGGTGATGTATCTCACCGCCCCCCACTGTGCTTGAAGGCTCCAGGGCTGCCAGCTGGGGGTGCGGGGACTTGAGGCTGGTGCCCGCCTGGCTGTGCGAGGGGCTCACGGGGAGCCCCTCGTGTGTGGGGCTGCGTGTGCGTTTGCGAGCCCCGTGTGCATTGCTGGGTGGGAAGGTGGCCCGTGCTGTGTGTGCCCACTGTTTTCCAGCGATGGTAAACATTAATGAAGCAGTGGGAGCCAGGCCCTCTGGGAGGCCTTGGCTTCCTGGGGTGGGGGGTGGGGCGGATGCAGATAATGCTGTGTACCTTAGATAGGGCTTTAGAGCTGGCCTCTGCCGCTGCCCAGCCCAAGCTGCCAGGGAAACACCAGCTCGACTTCTGTTCCCAGGACCAGGATGTCTGGCGGGGAGATTCCCAGAACCCACAGACCTCAGAAGTGCCACTTGCTCTACATTCGTGCTGGCCTCACCCCACTTCACGATGCCCTCTCCTTACCTGCCCTCTTCACTTAGAGAGCTCTTCTCTCCGATCCACTTGCCCACAAGCCGGCTTAGCCCAATTTAAGGGCATAGAGAGCAGGCTGACCGCAGATAATTCCTCCTTTAAGCCCCCCACCCCCTGCAAAAGCCCCCAAAGCACTTGCTTATTGAGCACTTACTGTATGCTGGGCCATTGCCTAGACTGCCTCCATCCTCACAGCTGGCGGGGTGACAGGTGGTCACCCCATCCAGGTGAGGGGCCTGAAAGTCAGTCAGGTCAGAGTCATGCCTGAGATACAGACCTCAGTTTTGACTAAACTAGTTCTAAATGCCAGAAATTTCTCTCTGGGGAGGGGAAAGCAAGAGTATTCACTTGTATTACGTTTACATTAACAAACACTGGAAGGACACATGTTCATGGAGGCCGCTGTAGGTGATTACATATGGTGGCTGGAGAGGTACTGGGGTTTTTCCCAGGTGGCACTAGTGGTAAAGAACCTGCTTGCCAATGCAAGAGATGTAAGAGACTCAGGTTCGATCCCTGGGTCAGGAAGATCCCTTGAAGGAGGAAATGGCAACCCACTCCAGTATTCTTGCCTGGGGAGTCCCATGGACAGAGGAGCCTGGTCGGCTACATTCTATAGGGTTGCACAGAGTTGGACATGACCGAAGCAACTTAGCGAGCGAACAGAGATATTGGGGTGAGAATTCTCTAGGTGTATCCTGGTGTATTGGGTTTCCCTGGTGGCTCAGTGGTAAAGAATCCTGTCAATGCAGGAGACCTGGGTTTAACCCCTGGCTCGGGAAGATCCCCTGGAGAGGGGAATGGCAACCCACTCCAGTATTTTTGCTGGGAAATCCCATGGACAGAGGAGCCTGGTGGGTGACAGTCCATGGGGTCGCAAAAGAGTCAGACAAGACAGAGCAACTAAATAACAAAAACATCCTGGTGCATTATCTTGTTGTCAGAACCATCTGGAGGTGTTGTATTGCCTAATTTAAAAGCAAGTGAAAAAAAAAAAAAAAAAGCAAGTGAGATGAAATTAGAACTATTCCTTTTTTCCTGAGGGTACACAGAGATAGGTTTCTCAGAGTAGGTGAGATTGATGACCAAACTGAAAATTTTTTGATATCCAGAATGTATTGTGGGCTTTATTTTCAATAATTTATTGATAAAAGATTTTAAAAAGTGAGTTCTTTCTGGTCATGGCTTGGAATTGGTCTTCTTTAACTCCTATCCATGGCTCCTAGTCCCTGTTCTAGAAACTTCTGGCATGATGAGGAGGAAAAACTCAGACAACCCCAATCTGAGGAGAAGACACAGCCCTGTCCTCACGGGGCCCCAGTCTGACCAGTCTGACCGGGGAGACACAGCTGCGCCCTCAGGGAGTTCTCAAGCCCAGTTCCCCCGCATCACGTGAAAGAAGCAGAGGGATTCCTCTGTGCTCTGAAGCACCCACTTATGCTCTGGGCCTGGCTCTCCCTCCCCATCCCAAGGCACCTCCTTGGTTCCCAGCCCGCTCAGTGCGTCAACACTGGATTGCTTTGCTCTGAGCGCTTGTCCCTGGTCCCCAGAAGGTGTCTGGGCATCATCCTCTCTCACCTTGTCTCTCCTGGACCCAGGGAATGCATGTCCTGGCAGCCCGGGGAAGCCCGGTGCCTCTTTGAGAGCCTCCTCTTCGAGATGTAGACTCTACACCAGCTCTCACACAGCCCTGGGCGGACCTGGGAAGAGGGTGGGACAAGCTGGTCTGTGTGGGGCTGTGGGGGGCTGCCCTGCCCTTTTTGCCCTGGAAAAGGGGCGTGTGGGCAGTGAGAGCTGAGTGGAGGGCCCTGGAGGCTTCTCCCTGCTTGGGGATCTTGGTCAGCGATTCTGACCTGGAGATAGACAGAGAAGTGGGAGGCTCCCTGAGTGTTCTTGAAGTTCCAGAGGTCACTGACCTGGGAGGCAAGGGTCAGCCTGGGATGAGGCAGGCCAGGGCACACATAGGCACAGGCTGTGTTTCCATCTGAGCTGAAGGCGCTGCCTGTCCGCAGAGCTGGAGGGTCCCATCCTCATCCCCAGCCAGGTTTCCTTGGCATCCTTGAGGGGGGAGACCAGGCTCGGAAGCCAGGGAGCTGCAGACCGCCCCCACCCCCACCTCATCCCAGTTTGCCTTCTCTTTTTCTCCACCAGCAGAGTGGTCCTAGGAGGTCCAGCCCAGGCCTTGGAGCCTGGCTTGCCCTGTGCGGATGGGATGGTGAAATCTGATTGGGAGACTGGGGGTGGCAGTGAGTGAATTCCTTCTTGGATATCCCTCTCCAAGCTCCCCACCCTTCCTGTCCCCATTCTTTTTTTTTTTTTTAATTTTAAAAATTGTATTAACTTGTTTCCTTTCATTAGAAAAGCAAAACATGTTAAGAGATTTATCTTCACACTATTCATATGGGAATAAAATGGAAAGAGTCCTGTCTTCACCATTCCCTGACTGTCAGAGGCACTCATCCATCTCCCAAGGGTAATCTCCGTGAGGCTGGGCATGCAGCCTGCCAGGAATTGAGGCACTTGTACACATCCATGCATGATTTAATACATTTGGATTTTAACTAAAATTGCAGATTTATGTGCAGTTACACTTCATGGCAAATAGATGGGGAAACAATGGAAATAGTGACAGACTTTATTTTCTCGGGCTCCAAAATCACTGCAGACAGTAACTGTGGCCATGAAATTAAAGGATGCTTGCTCCTCGGAAGACAAGGTATGACAAACCTAGACAACAGATTAAAAAGCACACACCACTTTGCCAACAAATAGTCAAAGCTGTGGTTTGTCCAATAGTCATGTATGGATGTGAGAGTTGGATCATAAATGAGGCTGAGTACTGAAGAATAGATGCTTTTGAACTATGGTCCTGGAGAAGACTCTTGAAAGTCCCTTGGACAGCAAGGAGATCAGACCAGTTAATCCTAAAGGATATCAACCCCGAATATTCATTGGAAGGACTGTTGCTGAGGCTGAAGCTCCGATACTTTGGCCACCTGATGCAAAGAGCCAACTCATTGGAAAAGACCTGACTCACTGGAAGAGACCCTGGGATGCTGGGAAAGATTGAGGGCAGGAGGAGAAGAGGGTGACTGAGATGGTTGGATAACATCATTGACTCAATGGGCATAAGTTTGAGCAAACTCCGGGAGATGATGAAGGACAGTGAAGCCTGGCATGCTGCAGTCCATGGGGTCCCAGAGTCAGACACAGCTGAGTGACTAAACAGCAACAGGAAGTGATACTGAGAGATCCTGTGTGCCCTTTACCCAGTTTTCCCTGACGGTAACATCTTGCAAACCTATATTACAGTATCACAACCAGAATGCTGGTATTCATTTCCTGTCCCTATTTTTGACCTTCTCCCAACCTGGTTGTGAAACTTGATCCCAGCTCCCTGCAGGGTCCGATCAGGGTCCAAGTGGAGACAGAAGCCACTCTGTCAAACACAGAAGGGAAGTCTGAGATTCCTAGCATCTCAGAGGTAGAGAGGGGTGTGATCTTGCGATTCAGCCAGCCCAATGCCCTCATAGAGGGCAAAAGAGGTTTTTCCAAAACATACGGGAGAAGCCACAGAACAGAGGTCCCAGTGACTGGAACCTGGAAAGATATTTGTTGGGGCGATGTGAGAAAGCATCAGGGTGAGGATGAATGAGGTGGGAGAGGGAAAAGAGATCCAGTGGGGACAGGGGCTGGGGGAGGGGGTGTTTACCCAGAGTATCAGGCCTGCAGGAAAAGAAAACAAAGCATTTGGGATTCTTGGAAGACAGACCTCAGGTAACCCTAGGGGCTCAGCGGTTGGCTTCCTAGGAATGCCAGCCTGTCAGCAGCAGCTTTCATTCAGTGCCTTTGCTCTATAGCCTCGAGTAACTTTGTGCACGTCATTCCCCCTTCAAGGTCTCAGACTCAATGTCTATAAAAGGAGGCAGATACCCAGCCTTCTCAAAGCACCTTCCATCTCCACATTTCTGCATTCACAGACCAACTGGCCCGATAAATCTCTGACAGACCTTTCTCCATGTGGCATTTCTAATTCTCCCTGTGCCTTCGTGCTTCCGTAAAATGGGAATAAGAAAAAAACACCCATTTCTTAAAGTGTTGTAAGGAATAGATGAATTAATACATGTACAGCATTTAACGCCTGGTACACAGGAGGCTCTTAATAAATGCTACTTAGTAGTAGCAACTAGGAAGGCAGTTGACTGCTATACAGTGGTCTGTGAGGTCTGTAGCTGTGTTTTTTTTTTTTTTTTTTAAATAAATACCTTGGGACAAGGGCCTCCATGGGCATTTTAAGGGCAGCCCAGCTCTAGGGAAACCACATCCTGCTCCAAGTGCCACCCACATCCAGGCTGGAGAGCCCAGAGGACCAGGAGACCCAGGCCTGGAAGCTCCTGGAACCTCATGCCAGGACCAGCAAGGACCACACGGTGTCCCTGTCCAGGATCTCTGGGCCTTGGGTCCCAAAGGGAGAGTGATACTCTATCCTTTACTCCCTTCCCCCACAGCTGGAGGCACTGGGTGAGGGTGGCTGGAGATAGGAGAACAGCGAGAGGCATCCCATGGAGGGCTTTCAAGAGGCCGCCCTGCTTAGGGTCAATATTTGTTCAGCTCTTGGGCTGGCGTGGTCCATCACTGCCTCTGGCCCCTCACATTCCTGCCATCGCATCCCTATCTCAGGAACGCGCTCCAATCGACTTAGGGGGACCACGCCCCTTGTTGTCACCGGTCTGCCCTGGTCTGCACCTCCAGCAGATCAGGCTGAAAACTGGAGGCCCCAGGCAGGTGCATGGAAGGTGCAGGCCAGGTACAGGCACCTGCTTCTCCTTGAAGAAGGCCTAGCTTCCGCACCAACTATGACCAGTGTGAGGGGGTGGCAGGAACTTCTGGCTTCCATCTGAGATTCCTACATAAATTAGAAAATTATTTCAGCAAACATTTTCTAAACATCTACTGTGTTCCCAAGAGGATACCCTCCAACTAGGACTTCAAGGGGAAAACCTCCTTAGGGGACCCCAGTATCAACTCCAATCAGGTTTGCTTAGATATACGTAGACACACAACTAGATATAAAGCAGCGTTCACTAGCAGATTTTGTTGTTTAGTTGCTAAGTCATGTTCGACTCTTTGTGACCTTATAGACTATAGCCTGCCTGGCTCCTCTGTCCATGGGATTTCCCAGGCAAGCATACAGGAGTGGGTTTCCTTCTCCAGGGGATCTTCCCCACCCAGGGATGGAATCCGAGTCTCCTACATTGGCAGGCAGGTTCTTTACCACTGAGCCCCCTGTACATGACTCAAAAACCAAAATCAATTTGCAATTTAAAGACAAAAGAAAAGAATACAAATGATCAATTTCAAAGGGAGGATATACACCTTGGTGCTGAAACCAAATCATCATTTGCAATGTGAAGAGTGACGGACCACCAGAATGTTTGTTCTGTTGAAGGGGTTCCTGGGGGGGTGGGGTTGGGTTTGCTTGTACTAGACAAAAATGACTCATTAACATACTAAGCCCCGCCTCTGCTCTTTCCTCATTGGCCCAGGACAATTGACTCTAATGAGGCCATGGGCAGTGTGCAGCAAATTAATTTCCTGAGGTTAGCTTGCAGGTGAGAAGGCTCTGGGGGGTGCGGGGGAGGACCTAGGGTAGGACTAACTCCAGCTAGGGTCTAGCAGTGCCATCCCCTGATCCGTGACAGCCAATGTCCAGAGCTCTTGGCTTTCTCCTATTGCCTCTGTGACTCTTCAGTCCAAGGTGAAGATGTGAGCAGGCCAGGTTGGTTCTAACCCTCTTGAGTTGTTATGCTGTCTCCAGGAGGGAAGTTTTATTCATATTTTATTCATATTTCCCCCTCTTTCCTCCACAAAATGTAGTCCACTTTGCCTATGCTTCCATATCTGGTCTCTCCAGTTTAATTCGTTTCAGACGACTTCAAGACAAAGCTACCTAAAGAATGCCTTAATGTCCCCACTTCTGCTTTACAGCTGCATGGTATTCTATTGAGTGGCTGATCTGTTATTTATTCAACCAGTCCTTTGTTGAATTAGATCATTTCCATCTTTAGCCTTCACAAACAATGAGGGGGCGAATAATCTTGTACATGCGTCATTTCACACGTATTAGGTATATCTGTAGCATCAATTCCCAGATCTGGAATTGTTGGTCAAAGGGTATGTGCTTTTGTAACCTTGATACATATTGTCAAATTGTTCAATTTGTAACAATTAAGCCTCCTGCAGCAATGGGTGATTGTCAGGATTTCCCCACAGCCCAGCTAACAAAGTATGGTAGCAGATTCTTTTTCTTGAATTTTTGACAGTCTGATAGGTGAAAAATTGTACCTTACATGAAATTAAAAGACGCTTACTCCTTGGAAGGAAAGTTATGACCAACCTAGATAGCATATTCGGAGAAGGCAATGGCAACCCACTCCAGTATTCTTGCCTAGAAAATCCCATGGACGGAGGAGCCTGGTAGGCTGCAGTCCATGGGGTCACTAAGAGTCGGGCACGACTGAGCAACTTCACTTTCACTTTTCACTTTCATGCATTGGAGAAGGAAATGGCAACCCACTCCAGTGTTCTTGCCTGGAGAATCCCAAGGACGGCGGAGCCTGGTGGGCTGCCATCTATGGAGTCGCACAGAGTCAGACACGACTGAAGCAACTTAGCAGCAGCAGCAGATAGCATATTAAAAAGCAGAGACATTACTTTGCCAACAAAGGTCCATCTAGTCAAGGCTATGGTTTTTCCAGTGGTCATGTATGTATATGAGAGTTGGACTATAAAGAAAGCTGAGCGCCGAAGAATTGATGCTTTTGAATTGTGGTGTTGGAAAAGACTCTTGAGAGTCCCTGGGACTGCAAGGAGGTCCAGCCAGTCCATCCTAAAGGGGATCAGTCCTGGGTGTTCATTGGAAGGACTGATGCTAAAGCTGAAACTCCAATACTTTGGCCACCTGATGCGAAGACCTGACTCATTGGAAAAGACCCTGATGCTGGGAGAGATTTAGGGGCAGGAGGAAAAGGGGACGACAGAGGATGAGATGGTTGGATGGCATCACCAACTTGATGGATATGAGTTTGAGTGAACTCCGGAAGTTGGTGATGGACAGGGAGGCCTGGTGTGCTGCGATTCATGGGGTCACAAAGAGTCGACTGAGCGACTGAACTGAACTGAACTGATAGTCCTGACTTGGATTTGCTCTTGTTCATGTTTATTAATAAAAAGTCAGGCTGAGACAGATGCGGTGCTCTGTCCAGAGTGGAGAATTTCCCAGGGCTAAGCTGTCGGGGCAGGACCTGTGCTGTTGATCTTATTTGCTTTAACCTGTGGACAGCTGGCTCCAAGGAGATACTCCAACCACAGCAGGACCCAACCAAGTCATCTTCAAAGCTGAAGGCAGCTGGAAAAGCTACATTGGATTACTTGTGGATGGGTGGGATGGGGCCTTGGTGTATCAATTTAGAGCTCTCCCCTGGGACATGGCCACGTCCTAGGAACCTCATACCAGTGGAGAAGTTTCCCTGAGGTTGAACCTCCTCCACCAAATATCATGTATGGGAGAATCACAAGATGGGAGACGCCAATGAATGACTGGGTGTTAAGCCCCCTTTGGTTTCCCTGCAACTACAGTACCCACGGTGTCTCTTGGGACCAGAGACCCTGTAAAAAGAGAGAACAAGATGAATTTCATGATTTGTTCTATGTGACCCCATTCTTGCTCCAGATGATCACTACTCTTTCCTGAGAAAAGAGAGGAGAGGAGAGAAACCAGAGGCAGCCTGACCCTAAATAGGTAAGCCCAGCATTGCTGGGATCTGGTTGGCTCAGAGTAGGTCCAGTGAGGATCCTCTCCCCCTGGAACCTGCCTGAATGTTCAAATGCTGGTCCTCCCTGCTTCCAAACTGTCGTGGCCTTTACTACAGTGCCCTGACCCTCAGCCTGAAACCCCAGAGCAGCTTAGTTTGAGATGTGCCTGTCAGTCCTCTAGAATGTCTGGGCTGAAGAACCTTGGGCAGAAAGCAGCTCAGACTTAGAACATAAAACCTCAGAGTGGAAGGGACTCTGTATCCAGTTCCTTTATTGTACGACTAGGGATACAGAGTCACAGGTAGGGTGAGGAACTTATCCAAGGTCACTCAACTAGCAGATGGCAGAGTCAGATCAAGAAGTAAGAACACTCCTCGGCCGGCCCTCTCTGAGCTCTGTTCTAAGGGCTGGGGGCTTAGTCACAGGACAAGCCCACATGCCCTTTTCTGGCTGAGTGTGGCTGTTCAGGATGAATGTCACTGCTGCTACTGTAGCCACCACTGCCTGGGTGACCACCAGCTTATGCTGGACTCCCCAGAGGCCAGGGTGGACAAGGGGGTTTACAGGGCCCACTCTTGGCATGCCCAAATTTGTTTCCTGCCTGCTTTTAACTGCAGAGTAACAGAGAGCACCCCTGGCTCCCTCCTTCTGCCTCCCTCCCTCCTCCACACATGAGGAGAGGGGGCAGGTGTAGGCATCGACCTTCCCAGAAGTCAGCCTAATCCCTTTGCCTGTCTTGGGAAAGCTCTTAATGAGGAGTACTCCAAAGAGTGGGGGCAGGGAGGGGCCTTGCTCCTCTGCCAGTGCATGGAATTTCTGAAAAGCTCTTCTCTTAGGATGCCAAGCCCCAAGCCTATTTGCTAAGACTTGGACTCAAGGAAAGAGGAACCCAGGAACTAGGCATGGGACAAGGGAAACCCCTTCAGGCCAGGGTGAGATGTATCCCTCAAGCCCTTCCTCTTTGCCATCTGGATTGGTTGCCTTCTCTCCAAAATCCCCACCTGTGCTCATGTTCTTCCTTCCCCTGGGAATTCATCTCCTCTGCTGTCTGCCTGCTCCACCCTGCTCATCCTGGAGGGCCAGCTTCTTCTACCTCCTCAGAAACTTTCTACTACCTCTCCAGCCCAGTGAGATTTTCCCTTTTGGGACCCTCCATTGCTTGGACTTAGATGTGGCTCAGTAGACCTTCATTAACTAGAACTTATTAAGCACCTAATATATGTCAGTGTCTTGGGCTGTTCTCTGCCCTCTTCCTCCACCCCAGGGAAGGATTTGAGTGCTAGTAGCTGATATGGGAGGTGATCCCATGACAGTCAAGGGCTTCCCAGGTGGTGATATTGGTAGAGAACCTGCCTACCAAGGCAGGAAACCCTGGTTTGATCCCTGGGTCGGAAGGATTCCCTGGAGGAGGGCATGGCAACCCACTTCAGTATTCTTGCCTGGAGAATCCCACGGACAGAGGAGCCTGGTGGGCTATAGTCCATAGTGTCGCAAAGAGTCAGCCAGGACTCAAGCAACTTGAGCAACTCACACCCATGCCAGTCAAGGAGTGAATATGAATGGGAATGCCTGTGTCTGTGTATGCTGGTGGCCGGGGAAATAAAAAAGAATATAGTACCCGCCCTGTCCTATTGGAGTTCACAATCTAGGGAGAGAGCAGAGGATTAAACACCTCATTCTAGTGCAACGTCATGAATGCCAGAATGGAAGTATCCACAATGGGCTGTGGGGTCGTAGAGGTGGGACACTTGACCAGTCTGAGATTCAGGGAAGACATCCTAGAAAAGAGCAGAGATTTGGAGTTTGGAAAGATGAGTGATTGCCAAGGTGGAAAGGGTGACAGGGCCTTCCACATAGAAGAAGTGGGCAAAATTTATGATTGGCGGGGTGGGGGGGGGGCGAGATGTGGAGAAGGGGAGTCTCAGCTTGTTGTCAGATGACACCACCAGCTCTGCCACCACCCTGATAAGGGTCTGCTCAAGTTCAAACTCATGTCAAGATAGCAACTAAGCTTAACACTCCCTTGGGTGTTCTGGCTGACGTCAAACTTGCAAACACAAGAAGATTTGATCATTTAATGGGCTTAGCAATGTATCACCCACACTCTAAGTAAATCAGTAGTCTCCAAAAATCGGGTGTGACAAGACTGGTCCATCAATGTTTGGGAGAGATTTGGAACCTGACTTCTATTTATTGCTTCTTTCATCTTTTTAAAATGTCTATTTTTTTTTGGTGTATTTTTCAATAATGTACATAACTTTGTATGAGAATCCATGTAAATTATAAAGAAATGCACATTTGTTAGAGCACACATCACAAATTTTAGGAAACAGTTCTATTTGTTTTTGGCTGCGCTGGGTCTTCCTGGCTGGGAGGGCTTTTCTCTAGTTGTGGTGAGCGGGTTTCACATTGTGGTGGTCTCTTTCGAAGCAGGGCACAGGCTCTAGGGCACGTGGGCTTCAGGAGCTGCGGTTCCCCGGGCTTTAGCGCACAGGCTCAATAGTTGTGGCTCATAGGCTAAGCTGCTCCGTGGTACTGGGATCCTCTCGGGTCGGGGATTGAACCTGTGTCTGCTGCATCGGCAGGCAGATTCTCGGCCACTGAGCCACCAAGGGAGCCCCCACAGGTTTTTTTTTATTAATAGAGGTAAATTATATAATCGAAAGGAACGGAACCCTACTGAAATGCATGATGGCTGGGGGCCTGCTTGGGATCTGCCACGGGAAAAATTTTCTCACTCCTCATGCCGCCCTTTCCACCTACCGGCAAAAGGTCCAGGTGGGGCTCTGTGGTGGCACCCCCAGGCCCCTGTCAATATCTGTGAACAGGGGTCCTTTGAGGGCCGGGCTTGGGCTGGGTGGCCATCTGTGGCAGGTGTTTCCATGGTAACAAGGCTGAAGACATCCCTTGCTTTCCTCTGTTCCCAGGCCTCCTCCTCTTGGGCCTGAGGTTCCCAGACTGGCTCAGGCCCCGGGTGCTCGCCCTTTCTGGCTGACTCACAGCCTCTCCAGCCACACTCCAGCCCCTGCCGCCCCATCCTGGCCTGGCCCTTCTGTTCCGGCTATAGTCAGTCGCTAATTGCCTTAGTCATCTTTCCATCCATGCTTGTCAGGCTAATGGGGAAGGCAAACAGAAATCTCAGCAAATGTGGAAAATTCCTGCTGACGAGGCTGGAGGCTGGGCCTAGGTTTGGGGGGGATTGGCCTTCCCACGTGAGACTGAGGGATGGACCCCCCGGTGTGGAACAGTTTCTTTTGTTTAATCAGGAGGTGGTCGGCAGCTTTCCTGGTCAGTGCCCTGTCCCTGGATGGAGGTTCATCTTATCAAATGTGAAGCAAGGCTTGGCTCAGAGTAGGGGCTGGGGGTTTACTCAGCCTGAGTCTGTCTCCAGGTGGGATTCTCAACTCTGGGCCCCGCAGGATGCGCAGCTGGCCTGGTTGGCTGGAGGGGAGGGGAGGGGCCCAGGCTGCAGGCTCTCTCACACCTGAGGCCTGTTAATAATTACCCCGGGGGAGGGCAAGGCCCCAGAAGACATCACTAATGAGCCTGCTAAATGACAGCTGGGTCCTTTCCTCCTCACCTGCTCGGGGAAAACAAGATCTGGCCAAGGAATTATTTAACCCTCTTTGGGCTGGGAGCTCTCTGAGGACAGGGGCTGTCTCTCCCCCTCAGATGGGGCTCCCTGAGCCCTTGAAGCCTTCTCCATTATCAGTACCAGATTTCTGTTCCTGGTGGTTGATGTTGGAGTTTCTGCCCTGAACGGCTCCATCATCACCTCTGGAAGGCCACTCTGCCTAGTACCAGTTATTGGCAGAGCTGTCCAATAAAATAGATGGCAAGATGGCAAGAAAGTTCTAGATGGTTACATATGGCTTCTGAGCACTTATTTTGTGCACTTAAACTAAATTTTGAGTTACTGAATTTGTAAAATCAAATGTTCATTAATTTAGAATTAAATATCCATGGGGCTTCCCGGATGGTCCAGTGGTTAAGAATTGCAATACATTGCAATACAAGGGACAGGTTTGATCCCTGGTCCAGGAACTAAGATCCCCCATGCCACAGAACAACTAAGCCCATGCACCACAACTACTGAGTCAGCACTCTAGAGCCCTCCAGCTGCAACTGCTGAGCCCACATGCCACAGTTACTGAAGCCCATGTGCCTAGAATCTGTGCTCCACAGCAAGAGAAGCCACTGCAATGAGAAGCCTGCACACCACAATGAAGAGTAGCCACAACTTGCCACAGCCAGAGAAAGCCCACATGCAGCAACGAAGACCCAGTGCAATCGAAAAATATAAATAAATAATAAAATAAATCTCAAAAGAAAATTAAATAGCCGCAAGTGATCACCATACGCCATAAGGCAGGTCTACAAAGTTTCACAAGGGGGGACCTGAATGTGCTGGGTGTGCTTAGTCGCTTCAGTCATGTCCGACTCTTTGCGACCCTATAGAATGTAGCCCGCCAGGCTCCTCTGCCCATGGGACTCACCAGGCAGGAATACCGGAGTGGGTTGCAGTGCCTTCCTCTAGAGGATCTTCCTGACCCAGGGATTGAACCCACATCTCTTACGTCTTGCACTGGCAGGCGGATTCTTTACCACTAGCACCACCTGGGAAGCCCTTGGGACCTGAATGGGTGGCTAGCAAATATATGTCAAGTGACCCTCCAAACGGCCATGCCATTGGTGCATTGGAGACTGTGTCCTCGCTCCCGCAGGCCCAAAGGGGCCCAAAGTAATTTTTCTTGGAGATGGCTCTGGGGAGGCTGGGTGGCTTTCCTCTCCTACCCCTACACAGCCAAGGGGCCCAGAGGTGCAAGGAGCTGGCCAGAAAGCACCTGTTCTTAACGAGGGTCCCCAGGAACCAGGCAGGGCACGGGGCTGTCACCACCTGAATGAGCTAGATTTATGGAAATCCTCTCACACAACAGGCAGATTTTCCAAGCCTCGTTGGCTGTTCTGGGTTGAGCCTTCATTAAGTGGAATGGGGGACAATGGAGGAGGTGGGGGTGAGGCCCTGGGCCATTCAGCTCTCTATCATTTGGCACTGGGAACTTTATCAAGGCCTCCCCCAACCCCCTGGCTCAAGGAGAGATCACGCTCTCCCTTTAATAATAATATAATAATAAATGGCCTAGTACATTCAGACTCAAACTTTGAAGGTGCCTTTCTTGCATTTTAAAATTTCCAGAAGAAACGTTGTGTGGTTTTTCTTTACTGTTCCCTAAGCCTTGTGATGCATGGCCTCCCTTATAGCTGACACTTTTGTCCTGCCTCAGGCCTGACTCAGTAGGATTTCTCTTCCCCTTTAAAGTTATGGCGACATTTCAAAGTGGGAAGGTCAAGTACGTGATTTCCCAATAAAAAGCCTTGATTGGAAAGAGAAACCACTGTCTATTGGAGCTGAGGGATCTGAGAGATTTTCAGGCCCATCCCCCTCACTGTGCATTCACAAGGCCATGATGCCCTCAAGCAGGTAGTGATAGAGTTAGAGCCAGAATGCATGTTCTAGTGTAGTGTCCCCTGGGTAATGATGACCTCTATAGGGCACATCCGCATAAATACCCAAGGACTCTTCCTGAGGGGAGAGTGATGTTCAAGCCAAAGGAATGAATTTCTAATAGTGAAACAGTAGGTCTTAGTGCACAGATTTTTTTCTATTTTGGTCCTAAAGGCTCTTCTAGAATGAACTCCCTGTAAGTGGTGAGATCAGTGGGAGTGTTTTAGAGGAAGTGAGACTTGACATGGGCCTTCCAGGGTGGTGAGTTTGGAAGGAATAAGAGAGGAGTGAGGAATTCCCGGGGGCAGGCACAGCTGGGGCAAGGCTCGGGAGAAGCATGAGCAGGATCCTGGGAGCAAGCCCTCCAGCTGTGCTGGGGACAGGAGGTTAGGTGTTGTTCACACAGGAGAAAGTAGATGATACAGCCAGTGCCTGCGATGATGAAGTGTCCGGGTCCCTGGGGACCCTGCCTCGTTGGGGGGAGCTGGCCGGAGCAGGAGGTGTTTATGGTTTCCCCTCTCCTGGGGGGCAGCCAGAGCGAGCCAAGTTTACAGTTGCTCAGAACTCTATAAACACACTTGGTGAACGTGTGCGTGTGTGAGTGCCTGTGTAAAGACAAGTAACCTCTGCCATGTGACCTTCGCTCCCAAGGATGTGCTGGCCTTGACCTCCCTCACCTGGTGAAGATGGCACCAGGGGGTTGTTCTCTCTCTCGGGCCTGATGACGCCTCCTGGAGGGGATCAGTAGCAGGACCAACATGGGAC
Source organism: Ovis canadensis (assembly GCF_042477335.2). NCBI lineage: Eukaryota > Metazoa > Chordata > Mammalia > Artiodactyla > Bovidae > Ovis > Ovis canadensis. The sequence goes on from NC_091264.1 coordinate 32,414,646, forward strand.
CCTATGGACCCCATAGACTTCCTGAGGAGGCAAGGTCTTGGGGGGGGATCCTGGGTCGAGTCTTGCGGTGGAAGCGAGGGGATTCCAGGCCAAGAGGCATGTAAGTGTAACGGTGCGTGTGTATTTGATCATACAGTGGGGAAGGGCAAGCCTTGGGTACATAGAGGAAAGAAGGTGGGAAGTGACAGGACTAATTGGAGGTTTTCTTTTAAAAAAAAAAAGCTTAAAAATAATTTTTGGTCTTCACTGCTACTCCGGCTATGTTTTTCTAGCTGCAGTGAGCAGGGGCTACTCTTTAGGAGCTGTGCATGGGCTTCTCACTGCGGTGGCTTCTCTTGCTGTGGAGCACAGGCTCAGTGATCGTAGGGTGCAGCTTGCAGCCTCTAGAGCACAGGCTCAGCGGTTATCGCTCATGGGCTTAGTCATTCCCTGGCATGCGGGATCTTCCTGGATCAGGGATCCTGTGTCTCCTGCTGATAGTTAACAGAGCATGGGAGAGCCTTTGAAGAAATCAAGGACATGAAAATACTAACCTCCTGGCTGGCACACGGCCCCACGTGTTTATTTTATTATTGTTAGTACATGCGATATGACACAGAGTTATTTACCAGTGTTGAGACCAGGCTGCCCGAAACCCTCCACACTCTGACCAGGGCTGAATGTGTGTGAGACAGTGACCAGTGTTAGGGACAGCCTGGCCCTCAGGAAGGACTCAGGAAAGAACTTAGACTTCCCCCAGCTCTTTTTCTTCATCTGTAAAATGGGGATCTCAGTTAGGGGTCAGTCATGGTCAGGGTTAGGGGTCAAGCTGTGGTCAGGGTGGAGTGATCTGGTGGTGGAGATAAAGGGTCAGTCATGGTTATGACAACGGGCGTCGGTCATGGACCAGGGTGAGGGGTCAGATACTGACTGGGTTCTGTTTTCTTTGTGTTAAGTTAACAGCTCTGAAGAAGCTGACCTTGTCTCAGAGGCCAGAACATTTATTTGAGAACTTCAAAGACAGGGGTTTTAGTCCTGATTTTGCTAACTTAGGAGCTGGGTGTCTGGGCGAGTTGCCTCGCTTCTCTGTAGAAAAGTTAAGGATACACATATGCCTAGGCGTGAAGCCTTTGTTCCTAGGTATCCTATCATGAAATATGAGCTATGGAATCAACAGCATGCAGCCTTTAGACCTGTGGGTAAACCCTCAGTGGTTGGTTGGCGGGCCGAGGTGGTAAGAGCGGCGGTCCTCAAACTTGACTGCTTATTGGAACCACCTGGACATCCTGAAAAGCACAGACACCCGGCTCTCACTCCAGCCCTCCCACATTTTGATTTAATTGGTGGGTGGGGAGGGGGCGGTGACCTAGGCAGCAGGAGTTTTAAAAGCTCCCCAGGTGATTCTAATGTGCAACCAAGTTTGGAAACCACTGTACTAATTAATGAGCTCAAAAGAATGAGTCTTTAAGTGGCCACCTGAGCTGCAGATAAAACAAAGCAGCTGGCTCCAGGCTCCCCCTCTGTGGGGACCTGGCTAAGGGAGATGAAGTGAGAGCAGTGAGATACTCAAGGAAATTTCTCATCTGACCCTCTCCACACCTCTGTTTCTTCATCTGTAAAATGGGGTTAAGTTCTACTTACTTCATGGAGGTTGTGGGAGGGCTCAAGTGGAATAAATCTCATTGTAAGCGGTGATCATTGGCACCAGTCAACCAAGAGATGCTGAGTGAACACTGGGATGTAGGGGAAAGAGTAGAGCCCTGGAAACTCCTTTCACGTCTCCCCTTGCTTGAAGTTCCTGACGATGGTCTGAAGCCGGGGCATGGACTGCGTGGGCTCCGTTGAATCCAGAAGCTCTCGGCCCTGCGTAAGGTCTCTGGGGTTATGTGTTCCCTGTTCCAAGTATTGTCCCCCTAAATACAATCACATTAATTTGACCACATGTTTCATTTTTGGTTTTAGAAAATACCATCCCCATAAGAACCTGGAGGGTGGTGGGGGTGGCAAAATGGGAGTTCTGCCCCTTCTGGCTCTTCGCAGGGGTGGAGTGGGCTGTGATGGAGGTCCCGGAAGCTTCAACTCAGGCTTGGAGGCAGCTCTTGGTCAGCTTTCCAATATCTTGGTCCTCAGGGGAAAGTGGAGTCTTCCTCTGTGGCCTGTGTCTTTAAGACTTGGAGAAGGATGGGGTTGGTTGGGGTGAGGGTTGGGGGGGGACCTGACTGGGGAAAATTCCAACCAGTGGGTTCCTTTGAAATGGAAGTGACATCTAGTGGTTTGAAAAAGAACTGCCAAGCCGGCCCCCCAGCTGGGCTGGCCCTTGGGGTCCCTTCACGCCACCAGGCCCCTCTCCCTGCCATCCCCCTGGGTCCACAACCCTGCTTCAGGGGTCTACAGCCCCAACAGCAGGCTGTGCATGGCAAGGGGGCTTTCCTGGCCCAACACCTGGCTGGAACCTCTACCCAGGCCCAGGCATGGATACTCAGGCCCAGGGAGGCCAGGCCTGGGGCCACCAGGAGAGGCCCAGAAAGTGTGTCTCCTTCCCAGTGTGTCTGGGTGACAGTGCAGGGTCCCCAGGTGAGCTGGGCTCTTTGGGCCTCCCGTCTCTTGATTCTGAGGAGCCTTGTCCTCGGTCCAGCCCCACAGAAGTCCTGTTCAGGCCACAGTGCTGAATCATCAGAAACCTGCGGCCAGCCGCTGTTATGCAATGACCCCCATCGCTGGTCACTGGTATCAGCTACAGGCCTTCAGCCTCCCTTCCAGGCAGGACCTCAAGGGGTGCATGCACCCAGCCTTGGGGTATGTGAAACGTGTGACCGCACAGAGCCTTGGCCTTGGAGCCAAAAGAGGCCGTGGGAGGAGGGGCACAGAGCCCAGCTGGTTGTGCTGCCAGGTCCCTGACTTGGGGTGCCCCAGTCTGAGTGGGGAGAGCAGAACTGCCCTCGGGGAGCCCCAGTCTGAGGAGGCACAGCCTTGTTATCACAAAAATCCCAGGTGAAGATACGAGTAGGAAAGAATGACGCACACATGAAACACTGATGACTATTGTAAAGCTCTAGAAAAATTAGGGCAGGTGGTCATAGGACCGCAGAGCCGCAGGGCTGGGCTCCCAGGGAGCAAGTGACAGACTCTGGGATTCAGTAGCAAGTGCTCAGGGGAGGCAATGCTTTTAAAAGTGGCAGGGAGTCTGCCCTCTGCCTTCTGTCTAGCATTTATCTTGATTTACTTGGCTGTACCAAGTCTTAGTTTTGGAATGCAGAATCTTTACTCGTGGCATGTAGGCTCTAGTACCCGACCAGGGATTGAACCTGGGCCCCCCTGCATTGGGGGCATGGAGTCTTCACTACTGGACCACCAGGGAAGTCCCCCTCAGTCTGTTTAGACCATGTGTTTGGACATGAGTTCTTCCCCCAGGTGTCTGGCTCACAGGGTAGGAGACCTTCAGCCTGTCTCAGGCACTGAGTTTACTGGCACCAGGGCCTGGGCAAGTAATGAAAGGGACTGGGCAGGACTGGGAGGGTGACTGGCATTGCGTGGACACCTGGAACCCCTCTGCTTTGTCCCTGCCTGCTGCAACCCTGTGCAGAGAACCATCCACAGCAGCTCTGTGGCCCGTGTCAGCCCTGCCCCATCCCTGAGTGAGCTCAACTGCTTCTGACCTCAGCCTGATGGTTCTGGAAGCTTCCTTAGCCCCCTTCTCCAAAACTCTAGGCTCATTCTCATCCTTCTGGGTGAGGAAGCATCTGTTCCAGAGGATAGCGTGGTTCAGGATCAACTTCCTAAAAACACGTATGCAGTCGACTCTCTGCTGAGAGATTTGAATACCCAGAGTTTTAGAGTCTCCAGAATTTCTGCAGGAGAAAATGCTCAACTTTATCTTGTTAATTTTATTTCAAAGAGGTACTGAAGGGACGTGGTTAAAAAAAATCAAGCACAGTGACAGTGAGTGAATCTAGGGTATTGGGAATTCTTCTTGCAACTTTTCCGTAAGCTTGTTGTTCAGTCGATAAGTCATGTCCAACTCTTTGCAACCCCATGGACTGCAGCATGCCAGGCTTCCCTGTCCTTCACTATCTCCCAGAGTTTGCTCACACTCACATCCATTGAGTTGGTGATATCACCCAACCATCTCATCCTCTGTCACTCTCTTTTCCTCCTGCCTCAATCTTTCCCAATGTCAGGGTTTTTCCCAATGAGTCGACTCTTTGCTTAAGATCGAAATCCCTTCAAAATAAAATTAAAAGCTGAAAACAAATTCAAACAAATATCTGCCTTCCATCTTTTCCTCCAACCACTTCTTAGCTCCCTTTCTTGGAGGCCCCCGAGTTACTGGTTTCCTATGCATCCTTCTAAAGATAGTCTGAAATATATGTACTTATAAACTTTTTTCTCCCATTGCCCCACACTGCTCAGCATTTTGCCTCTTTCACTTAACAATATTTCTGGAAACCATTTGGTATGAGCACACAGAGAGCTGTCTTGGCCTTTTTTATTGTTCCTGTGCATTCCATCAAACAGGTGATTCAAATTTTCATTTGGAAGGTGTGATGGAGTGGTGAAGACCATTGACTTTGGAAGCAGAATGTTAGAGTATAGATCACTGCAGCTGCTGCTGCTGCTGCTAAGTTGCTTCAGTCACGTCTGACTCTGTGCCACCCCATAGATGGCAGCCCACCAGGCTCCCCCGTCCCAGGGATTCTCCAGGCAAGAACACTGGAGTGGGGTGCCATTTCCTTCTCCAATGCATGAAAGTGAAAAGTGAAAGTGAAGTCGCTCAGTCATGTCCGACTCCTAGCGACCCCAGGGACTGCAGCCCACAAGGCTCGTCCATCCATGGGATTTTCCAGGCAAGAGTACTGGAGCTACTCAACTACAAAAGAGTTGTTTCATGTCAAGCCAGTTACTTAATATCTTAGTTCCTCAGTTTCCTCATTGTGGACCAGGATGAAGAGTGAAGTTTATCCCCGAGTGTTTTGTGAGGATTAAATGAGGCAATACTTGTAAAGGGCTTAGGATCCCTTTTGATGTGCAGCACGTACTCCATAACCATGAACCATCACTCCCAAGATGATTGTGCCAGACCCCCTTTGAGAGAATGAGACTGTTTCCAGGCTTTTATTATTATAAACAATGCTGCAAAACAAATATCCTTGGCTACACGTCACTTGGTACTTGTGGGAGTGTATCTGTAAGAAAAGTGCCAGGGGAGTAGAATTGTTGGGTCAAAGGCCACGTGCAATTTTAATTTCAAAAGATACTGTCAGGTTGCCCTCCATAAGAGTGGTCCTAGTTGCTTCGCCACCAGCTGTATTTGAGCCTGTTACCCTACCACATAGCCCTTGCCAACACAGTCGTGTTTTCGCCTGAACACAGCATTTCTCAACTTGTTTGAACGCAGAAGCCTGTTATGGGGCTTCTTGGGGATCACCTGGCCTTAGAGCCCCTCCCCCAATACCCAGCAATACTGTCAGGGTATTTTCTGGGAAAAATCAGCCCATGATGAGGGCTATGGTCCTGAGCCAGCAGAGTCTCCAAAAGTTGGCTCTGCCCAGGTTTCTGCACGTTCATTCATTCTCCACATTTTTCTTAAATATTATGGTGCTCATGACGAGTTTTTACATTGTTGATGGTTGTTTTTTTTCTGGGCCTGTTAACACATCAAAACGGTTGGTGAAATCGGATAATACTGTGGATAGTGCGTGCTGTCACTGTTCCATTCCTGTGCCAGGGACTTGGGATTTCCAGTTGCATTTTTAGAATTTTATCTCACATCTGGTAGCACACGGACAATGCCTGTTCACAATGAGCTGTGATAATGGGGAAGCCTGACTGTTCTCCCTGGAATTAGGCTTCCTGTTATGGATAACCTATAAACCAACCTCACACCCTTCCCTTCATGGAAAATTGGAGTTGGTTATATAGAAAAAGAAAGTCAGGTCTTGCACTGAGAGACCTGTCACCTGAATATGGAAATCTCACAAATAGAAAATATATCTAAAGGGTGAGTATTCCTTCACAAAAGGAGTTCTGACTGAGAACATTTTGTAGGCATACTCAGTAACCAAGTCATGTCCGACCCTGCAACCTCATGGACTATAGCCTGCCAGGTTCCTCTGTCCATGGGATTATCCAGGCAAGAGTACTGGAGTTGGTTGCCATTTCCTCCTCCAGGGGATGTGAGTACATTTTAGTACTTTTATTAAAGCCCTTTGAGGTCATCATGGCAAGACAGAGGATTGTCTGAGATGACGACTTCGGGACGGAAAGAGCAGGCCTACTGTGTCTCTCCCCAGTTCTTCACTTTCTTCTTACCCACAGCTTACATGTTCCCTGATCTCACACAGGCCTGGACTGGAATGCTCCTTTATGATTCACTCTGACTTAGAGTGCCGTGCCAAACTTTCTAGGACTTTTGCGGGCTCCCTGGGCTAGCCTGGCATAAAAACCTCTGACGCCTCTTTCCCCTCCAGTGACCTTGCAGATCTAACAAATGCCAAGGACTGGGCCTCTGTGATCTGGTGTGGGGACTGTCCCAGGCTACTCAAAGAGGCCGGAAGCAAACTGGCTGCATCTTCAGGAGACCCTCAGGGGTCGTTCAAGGTGAAACTGTCCTTGAGTGAAGTCAAATTGGTTCTTTTTTCCCCCATTTAATAAACTTGATTTTAATCTAATTAAAACACGGATGCAGAAAAGTGCACAAATCCCATTCCTAGCTTGATCATTTTTTTTTCACATGCAGCTTATGAGTTTTACATGCAACTAATAATCCAGCTCAAGAAACAGAGTGCTGCCAGCTTCCCACAGCCCCTGCCCCCAGCCCCTCCAGCTGCTGCCCCACTGAAGGCAGGCACTCTTTCGTCTTCTATTCCTGACAGTTAGTATTACCTGACTTTGGGATTTATATAAATGGAATCACTTCACATGTACTTGGTTGTGTGTGATCTTGTTTGCTCAACACTGTGAAATTCACAGGCTGTGAATTCATCATGTTGCGAGTTTGTGGTTCATTCATTCCTGTTATTGCGTGGTGTCCCATGGTATGAATACACAACTTCTCAGCCACTCCACTGATAATCATTGTGTCGTTTCCAGTTTAGCCCCTACATGCTCTTATCTGTGGCCTGTGGTGTACAAGTGTACATGTTTCTGTCATGTGCTTAGGAGAAGAATTACTGTGTCATAGGGTAGACACTGCCCATTGCCCAGAGTGACTGTTCATTTCTGCTCTCAGCATCAGTGAGTAAGAATTTCAGTTTCTCTGCATGCATTGTCACCACCACCACTATCAGAGCTGTTCACGTCACTGTTCTGGTAGTCGGAAGGACCCTTCTAAACCGTAGATCCTTTGATCACCTTCCTGTTTCCAGCTTTTAGAGATGTCCCCAACATTTTATAGTGAAAACTTTCAAACATATACAGAAAAGCTGAAGAAATTATACAGGGAGCACCCATGTGACACGATCAACATTTTATAACGATTGTTTTTTCCACGTGTCTAACCGTTCATCAACTACTTTCTATTTTACTTGTCCTGTTCCTTTAAGAAGGTAAAACTTATCATCACACTGACCCATTTTAAGCATACATTCCATGATTTAAGTAAATTTACATAGTTGTACAATCATCAGCACAGGCCAGTTTTAGAACGTTTCTGACACCCGGCAAAGTTCCCTGTGCTGTTTGTTTCAATCCCTACTGAAAGCAACTCCCTACGCCTCCTCCCGACCTCAGGCCACTGCTGACCCATCTGTTTTCTCTCTACGTAGTTTTGCCTTTCCTGGAAGTTTCGTATAAAGGGAGTTGTCTCATGAGCGTGCAGCCTTTTCTGTCCAGCTTCTCTCATGCGGCATTACGCCTCTGAGATTCACCCAAGTTGTAGCGTGGACGATACTAGCTCCTTTTCCTGGCTGAGTAGTATTCCAGCATGTGGCTCTACCACAGGTGCTTTACCCAGGCTCCAGTTAGTTGTCCCAATAGAGTTTTGATGACAGGACCACAGCCTGTCATAAAAAGAGCTTGCTCATTTAACGAGGGGTCTGTGCCTGGGGAAAAGAAAAGGTAGAGAGAGGTAGAGAGACAAAAGGAGTTAGAGACAGAGGGACAGGATTTTGTTCCCTCTGTATCCCCTTTCTCCAGATAAGTGCGGGGCCTCCTCCCTTTGGGGAGCTCCCTCGCTGCCCTGTTGGCTAGTCTGCCTTCTGGATTGCTGCACACCTGGCCAACCACACTTTTCTGGCACTTACAGCTCTCTGTCCTGGGTTCCACAAAGAACTCAGCACAATCTGCCACATGGTTTACAACACAGGGGCTCACTTGGTGGGCTCTCTGAGGGCAGAAGTCATGGCTTTTGTGTCCCTTCATTGTAGCTCCAAGGATGGGTACAGTGCTGGGCACACAGGGACGGAGAAGGGGCAGTGGCAGTGCAGTGGGCTGGGGGGCCCTGAGCACCGCGAACTCAGGTCCTCTGGTTGAGGTCCCTACTAGGCAAATGGCCCTGGGCTGGGTCCGGGGAATTGCCAGACCTTGGTGCCAAACCACAGCTGGGAATGCCAGCAGAGCTAATGAGTTCAGGATAAGCCTGGAGAAGGAGGAAGGCTCCTGCCAATGGAGGCAACTGCCGGAAGCTGCTGGGACCCCCAGTCAGCAAGGGGCCGGAGGAGCAGCTGCCAGGCAGGCTACCCCTTTACCACTTCCCTTTTGGCCCCTTAATTCCCAAGATCTCTGGCGTCTCTCCAGACCAAGGCTGCCCTCCCTGCATGCTTCCAGGAGGGCTGAAGGGCTGGGCTCCCAGGCCTGTGCAATCCATGATGCCCTCCTGTCTTTTCCTCTTTAAGATGACTTCCTCAGACCTGGGTGCTTTAATGGCTCCTATCGTCCATGTATGTTGTGCTCGAGGGTCTCTGTTCTCAAATGTGATGGTTTGAAAACCTGGGTGGTGCACACTGAAGTGTAGAAATCGGAGTCTTTGATTCAGCACATGTGAGGTGGAGCCTGAGAATTTGGCACATCCACCAACTTCCTCAGTGAGGCTCGTGCTGCTGGCCAGGACTGGGTACCACTGTCTGAGACCTCAGTCTCAGCATGAACCCTCCTCCCGCCGGGTAGGAGGTGGGGGAGGGCAGGGGGAGAGGTGTCTGCTGCCTTCTCTGCACAAGTCCCAAGAAACATTCAGACCCTAGTGACTGACAGTGGCGGTCGGAAGTTCACACTCCAACTGCCTTTGGCCAAAGGGCATGGCAAGACTTACACGGGGAAGAGGAGATACAGTATCTTGCCTCCAACGTATCATAAAGGGAGGATAAAAACAGATCAAAGCTGCAGAGAGTGTCTGCGTATAAAAATAAGTAAGTGGTTTCGTGAAAGAAATGATCAGAACTCGCTGTCCTGTTTTAACTGCACTTAATTTTGATTTTGGAAGTGACCCATGTAAAAAAGACTCTTAAAATTATATGGGTCAGACAAGATAGTGAGTGCAGTTTTTCTACCAGCATTCTAGAATGACTCTTCAGATTCAGCTCTTGCTTAATCCTGCAGTGCAGCTGGCCTTGGAAAAAGGTCCTTGAGGGTTCTTCAGTACACTTAACCCTCAAACCAATCTTATGAGGCCGATAGGAAGATGTTCTCATTCCCATTTTACAGATGAGGAAACCGAGGCAAAGTAGTTAAATGGTAGATTCCGGATTCCAACACAAATTTTTTTTTTTAACTCCAATTTAGACTTTGCATTCCAAAGTGAGCTTTTTTCCTTTTCTTACACTGCAGCTGAATATTAAGATTCTCCAAAATAGGGACTTTCCTGGTGGTCCAGTGGTTAAGAATCCACTGCCTGCCAAGGGGGACGTGGATTCGATCCTTAGCCCAGGAAGATTCCCCATGCCTTGTGGCAACTAAGCCCATGAGCCGCAACTATTGAGCCCACCTGCCTAGAGCCTGGGTTCCACAACAAGAGAAACTACCTCAACGAGAAGCTCTTGAACTGCAACTAGAGAGTAGCTTCCACTTTCTGCAACTAGAGAAAGCCCATTTGCCACAACGAAGACCCAGCGCAGTCAAAAATAAAATTAATTAAAAAAAATTTCTCGTTGCAGACCCATCAGACTGGATGAAGGCTCAGACAAGCTCTTCTGCTATTACTCGGAGGTATGAACTCCCTCAACCCCTGCTGGCTCTGCAAGGGGGAATCCAGCATATCTGCTGTCAGAAATGACACATTTGGAACCAGATTCCTCTGTAGGTTTATCTGAGCTTAAGACAGGGAAGATTGATCAGGGAGGCTGATCCACTACCATCACTTTTCATTGTTCTTCAGCACCTGGACTTTGTGTGTTTAAACAAGCCAGGTAGATGGCTTCATGCTGGCTCCCAGCAATTAGAGACGCTCCTGCATCCTGCTGCCCCCCACCCCCCGACCCCGTCCACTCCACCTCAGCCCACTGTAGGACAGTCGGTTATTAAGAAAGGAAGTATCCACATCTCCTGAGGATCTGTGGACAGCCATTTGAACTATGGTGTTAGAGAAGACTCTTGAGAGTCCCTTGGATTGCAAGGAGATCCAACCAGTCAAGCCTAAAGAAAATCAGTCCTAAATATTCATTGGAAGGACTGACGCTGAAGCTGAAACTCCAATACTTTGGCCAACTGATGCAAAGAACTGATTCATTTAAAAAGACCCCAATGCTGGGAAAGATTGAAGGCGGGAGGAGAAGGGGGTGACAGAGGATGAGATGATTGGATGGCATCACCGACTCGATGGACATGAGTTTGAGCAAGCTCTGGGAGTTGGGATGGACAGGGAAGCCTGGTTTGCTGCTGTCCATAGGGTCACAAAGAGTCGGACATGACTGAGCAACTGTACTGAACTGAATATAAAGAGATCCTGCTGGAAGGGACAGCAATAGTAGCAGACAGAATGCTGTTGTCTCCTGGAACAGTTGCTGGTCTGGATATCATTCCGGGCATAGTTTATCACTCAGTAAAGAATGTAGACAAGGGGTAAGATTGATTATGGATTAGATAGTGACCTTTGGGTTGAGGTAAGGGAGCGCTGCTGGAGGTAGGCATGAGTATGAAGATGGAAGAGGGACATGGAGGGTGATGGGGTTTTGATGGTTGGAGATGACAGAGGGTGGAAACAGCCCAGGTTGGGGACGATGGTGCAGGAGATGGGATGTCAGAGGAAGAATGGTTGTTGAGATGATGGGCTGAATAGCTCAGGAAACTAGCTGAAAGGTCCAAAGCCAGGGGTGAAAATCTGATCGTGGCTTGGGGTGGCTGGGGAGGGGACAGGTTGCCTAGGGGAGGCACTGCTTTGTGGTCACCCACGCCTGATCCCAGAGGCACCAGCTGGAATGATACCCAGACCAACCGTGTTCCAGGAGACAACAGCATTCTGTCCGCTTCTTGACTGGTGTCCCTTCCAGCAGGGTGTGTTCACAAGGCCATCTACAAAACCCTCAGGGTATTTACTAAACTTGCTTTAACAGCCCAGCCGGGAGGTCCTTCCTGGCTGAGATTTAGTCAACCTGTTTCCCTAGGAAGCCTCTTTTCCCACCACAAACAGATGGGTGCTGATGTCAGCAGCGGGCGAAGCCGTTAGTCAGCACCAGAGGGGCTCGTGCTGAGGGGCCAACGGAAGGAAAGGCGTCTCTGGACATGGCCTCCTCTAACCCCGACCCCAGTGAGGGAGGCAAGGCAAGAGGCCACCCAGGAGGCCCTGCCAGGTTCGTGTACAACCTTGGGCGGCCTGAGGCACAAGCTTAGCCTCGGAGAACCCTGGATGTGGGAAGTGGCTGCTGCTGCTGCTGCTGCTGCTAAGTAGCTTCAGTCGTGTCTGACTCTGTGCAACCCCATAGATGGCAGCCCACCAGGCTCCCCCATCCCTAGGATTCTCCAGGCAAGAACACTGGAGTGGGTTGCCATTTCCTTCTCCAGCGCATGAAAGTGAAAAGTGAAAGTGAAGTCAAGTCTCTCAGTCGTGTCCGACTCTTAGCGACCCCATGGACTGCAGCCTACCAGGCTCCTCCGTTCATGGGGTTTTCCAGGCAAGAGTACTGGAGTGGGGTGCCATTACCTTCTCCATGTGGGAAGTGGAAGTGTCCTTTAAGACCCATCTGGTTTAGGCCATGCAGAGAAGAGAGAGGTGTTCTGATTCCCATTTCCCAGATGAGGACACGGAAGCCTTGGGAGGGAGAGAGCTGCGCCCAGGGCCCCATGGAAGGGCAGCAGTAGAACCCAACTCAGCACCTCCAGCTCTGGACGGCTGCAACAGCATCTGCATCTGTGCATGTGTGGGATCCTGTTTGGGGCAGTGGTCTCAGAGGGGCTGGTATCGGACTGAGCCGGGCTCCCCGCTGGGTCTGCCATTCCCTTAGGGGAGGGTGTGACTTGGAGCTTCTGTCTCTTCTTTGGTGACATTGGCAGGCGGGTTCTCCACCACTGAGCCACTGGGGAAGGCCCTCTTCTGTGACATTTGTTGTGTGCTTAGTACCTCAGACGTGTCTGAATCTTTGTGACCCCATGGACTGTAGCCCGCCAGGCTCCTCTGTCCATGACATTTCCCAGGCAAGAATACTGGAGTGGGTTTCCATTTCCTTCTCCAGGAGATCTTCCCTACCCAGGGACTGAACCCATGGCTTCTGTGTCTCCAGCATTGGTAGGTGAATTCTTTACCACTGAGCCACCTGGGAAGCCCACAGGAGTGTTCAAAAATTCCTCCTCCGATGGGAGGAGAGTTAACTGGGATGGGCAAAAGTAAAGCTCCCCGTGAATGTTAGCCTTCTTCCCCCTACAAATCATTAGTTCTAGTGGGGGTTCTCTGTGTACTTCAGTGTGGGCTGTGTGAGAGCACGTGTGTGTGTGTGTGTGTGTGTGTGTGTGTGTGTGTGTACGTGTGATATCTGCAGATCTTGGCCAGGCAGCCACAGCGAAGGGAAGTCACAGTGTTCGGGGGTCTGGAAGTCTTTAGGGGCTGAAGCTTCTAGGACTGGTATGAGGGGATGCTGCTGACAGGAGGAGGCACTCCAGGACACCCACTCTCCGAGCTGCTGCCAACCCTGAAGGCTCAGGGGACAGGGCAGGCGGTCTCGGGTGGGGGGCAGCCCCTCTTAGGGAGCAGCTCCACTGTCAGGAGTCAGTCATGAGGAGGTCCCTGTGGGCGTTCCTAGCGCAGCCCAGCCCAGAGTGTCTGACTAGGGGTTAGAGAATGAGCTTGAGGGCACCAGAAGGGGAGAGAAGAAACACGGCTGGCCCTCAGGCCTCCAGCAAATTCCACCTTCCTTGCAGCCCCAGGCGATCTTGCCTCCCAGCCCGAATCATCCTCACTCTAGTCTGAATGAGAGTCCTGTTATTTGTGCTAATTGTTGACATTTGCGTAGCACGCAGTCCCAGGAGCTTGGGGACCCAGAATGCACAGCTACTCTTCCACATGCTGATTTTATGACATCAGCAGAACTGGAGCCTGGGGAGTGGCTGGGGGCAGAGGACAGTGGCCTTCAGCACTGATTCTAAGCTGCCTGTAATGTCCCCAATTGCATTCACAGAGGCATGATGTGTTGGAGTCCTGGAAGATCAAAACTGAGGGTCAGACCTCGATGGCCTTCCAGTCCAACTGCCTCGCTTTATACAGAAGGAGACTGAGGCTCTGGTTAGTGGCAGAGTAGGGTCACAACCTCACCCCGCCTCTTCCATACTCATCCTTTGACTTCGTATGCATGAAGCACCCTTTTGGTGACCATCCTTCATATACACCCAGCCTCCCCCTCCTGCAGTACCTCCAGCTTTATTTTGCTTCCTGGCGCTACCTGACATTATATATGGATGCTCTTTCTCTTCTGTCCCCTTTCCCCATTAGAATGAAGCTCCAAAGGGGCAAGAATTCTTCCCCCATTTCATTAATTGCCATATTGTCGCATCTAGAACACGTAGTTGCTCAGAAAGGAATTGCGGGATTCGTTCACTCATTTGTTCATTTATTCATCTGTTGGCTACCTCTCAGGTGGGTCTTCTGCATTGCAGACAGTGATAGCACAGAGAGGTGTCAGACCCACTTCTGTCCCACAGAGCAGGTAGCTTCAGACTCTTTTCTCCAGGCTCCAGATGCCTGAAGATGGGAGGGAGCATGTTGCTAAGGTACCCTGGAAGGAACTCTGGAAGGTCCCTTCAAGCAGGGAGGGACTGGGGCTTGGGGATAAAAACCCTTCTTAGGAAGTAGATCAGGTCCCAGAGCAGCCTCCAAGGCACAGTGGGGACCAGAGAAGCAGACACAGGCAGCCTATGAGCAGAGGGAGGGGGAAAGGACTGTAGTGAGCCACAGGGGTTGGGGGGAGGGAGCAGGGATGGGGATCCTGGGAAGACAGAGCAAACAGGGTGCTGCAGAGGGGCTGGGCCCTGGGTGTGTGTGGGGTGGGGTGGAGGAGAAGGACGCGGACATTTGTTAACATCTGTGTCAGTTGAGAGTGGGCGCCAGGATGGAGAGAGAGAAGACTTGTGGTCAGATGGGGAGACGGGACCCAGAGCCAAATCTTGGTTGAAGGCTCAGTTTTCCCATGCATAAAATGGAGATGGTGACTGACCCTGGGGATGGGGGAAGGGGAGATGAGCCTTGTACTGAAAGATCATCTCTTTGAATACACTGAGCCCCTGCCGGATCCCCGAACAATGCTGGCTTGTCCTCCTCACCACTCCTCCCTTTACCCTATCCCCAGCTCTGGGGCTCTGACCTGTGGAGTGGGCCAGACCCCACCCTCCCTGTTCCCCAGCTCCTATGGATGGTGGCCCAAAAGGCTAACCGGTTTCCTCCATCCAACTTGACCAGAACCATCTGGGCTCTGTGGATGCTGCGGGTTTCCTGACGGGGGCCCAGGCCTTGGCCTCGCTGGGGGTTGTGAGCAGGAGAGTAACAGCCCAGATTTTGCAAGCCTGAAATAGTTTATTGCTGGGCTGAGGCAGGGAGGAAGGAGGGCATGGCCCCGGGAATGCAGGAGGAATGCCTGGGAGGCTTGTTTCTGGCCCCCACCCCTCCCCAGTTCCCCAGGGGGAAGCCAGCAAGGCTCTCAGCCAGCTGGGCACCGGGTTGCGCAGAGAGAAATGGTTTGGGCGCTGAACATTCCTGGTGCCGGGGTGTTCTCAGGGCCTAGCGGTGGGTGTATGCGTGAGGGGAGACCTGGTCTTCTTTTTGATGTGGGGACCATCTCCAAGGAGGCTGCCTGGATAAGCCTGCCTCACTCCCCATTGTTCAGGCTCCCCACAGGCCTGACTTTGGCTGGGAGTGCCATGGATATACATCTTGCCTGGTGCTGGCAGGGGAGGGGGCTGTGCTTTGGCTTGAAGTGTGGCCCCTGTGTCCTCCTTCAGACTGGAGCTCTCTGAAGTCAGGGTGTGTGTTTTCTCTTAAGACTGGGGGCTTTCCTTACAGTCTGAGGCTGTGATGCCATGGGGAGGGCTGTGTCAGCCCGCCTCACCCTAAAGTTTCCCATGGCTGGGATGGGGTGGCCACTGCAACTGCAACTGCAAAAGGGTCTTCACCCCCATTCCTTTAGATCCAAGGCTGCATTGTTAAGGACCCACTGAGTCTTCTGTGGACCAGGCACCAGCCTCCCAACAGCCTTTGCCCCACCCCCACCCCTGTTCATGGGACATCTGAGGCCCTACTATGTGAGGCGGGGAGGAACCAGGCCCTGGTCTGCCACCTGGACAGTCCACTTGGCCCTCCTGGCGCCACACTCTGGGCTCCCCCCCCAACCATTCTGCTTGGGTCCTAGGGTCTCCCCCTGACCCCGGGAGGGGTTGGGAGTGGACAGGTCAAAGCGCGCCAGGCATCTGTCCACTGATGATACCTGTGCATTCCTGGGCCCTGCATCGGGGCCAGTCATCTTCCCTTTCATGTTTGGCTGTCTGATGGAGCCAGTGGATATGGTGAGGGTTGGGCAGGGGCCCTGGGGCAGCCAGGCAGCAACAGTGGAAGACAGAAGGCGCCCAGCCAAGGTCACAAGGTTCCAGCGCCCTTAGGTCCCGCCAAGCTCTGGCAGGGAGGACACAAGGGGTCAAAACTCTGCCTGGCCAGACTCCATCCCTCTGTTTTGGGCATGGCTTCTGGCTTCCGTCGGCAGCACTTCCTTTTCCAATCTGCCCCCACCCCACGACTCACACACTCCTAGAGTAGCTCCAGGGGCTGAGTCTGTGGTCACAGTGATGGAGGATCTGTGTAGAGTTGGGCCACTCTGTGCTGGGGATTATGGAGGTGGAAATCATGGTTTAGGATCAGACACTGACCAGGGTTAGGAGTCAGCCTGTTTTCTGGGTTAGGGGGATTTGATTTTGGAGGTGGGATTAAGGGTCAGTCTATACCTAGGGTTGGGAGTCAGTCTGTACCTGGGATCAAAGACACGGGTTCCTCAGGAACAGCGTATTCTACACCCAGAATTAGGCGGAGATGGGCACCTAAGGGTGAGAGTTTGTTTTCCTCCAGAACTGAACCTACAGCGTGGCCACAAAAGGTGACCCCGGCGAGTCATTCATAGACGGCAGAGAATAGAGTTTGCAGGGGCAGGATTCATTGATCCCTTGGCCATCCCCTCTGGGGACCCACCAGCAGGAGGTAAGAGGGACAGAGTGAGGAGACTCAAGGCTCTCAGAGAAACCTTCACCAGGAACACTGGTGGGGATGGAGCCCAGTGTCCAGGCTAAGTCCAGTGAGTGGTTCAGAGGCAATACTGTCCAACGCATGGCCAGCCAGGAAGAATACTGCGTAACTCCACGGATAGCGCTTCTGTTTACACTGTACCTCTTGAAACGCAGTCACCAGTAGCTCATTCTGCAAACATTTCCTGAATACCTACCATACTTTAGACCAGAGGTTCTCAAACTTGAGTGCACAGAGGAACAACCAGGAAGCTTGTGAAAAAGGCTGGTTCCTGGGCCCCACCCCAGGGGCTCTGGATAAGGAAGGTACTGGGAGCTGCCCAGGAATCTGCACTTCCAATAAAGGCCCCGGGCGATTCTGCTGTGATGAGATTTTTTTTAATTGATTTATTTTATTTTTGGTTGCACTGGGTCTTCATTGCTGTGCGAAGCTTTTCTCTAGTTGTGGCAGGTGGGGGCTACTGTCTAGTTGTGGTCTGAGGGCTTCTCACTGCAGTGGCCCCTCTTGTTGCGGAACACGGGCTCTTGGGCATGTGGGCTCGGTAGGGGTGACCCATGGGCTCAGTTGCCCTGTGGCATGTGGGATTCTCCCAGACCAGGGATTGAACCTGTGTCTCCTGAATTGGCAGGCGGTTTCTTAACCACTGGACCACCAGGGAAGTTTTGTTTTTTTTTTTTTTTAATTGCTGCTGCGGTAGTCTTATTTTTACTTATTTTTTCAGAGTTTTAATAAAACTTTTAATAGAGGGTCAGAATACTAACAACCATCTTCCAGCATAAGAAGGAAAAGGCAGCAACATGAATTCTTTCAGTTAGAATGGCATAATGTAGTAGTTTTAAGACCATACTTTTGAGACCTGTCCTCAAAAGGCTCACGGGGTTAAAAAAAAAAAAAGGATTGTGGAAAATACCATAACGCCTTCTGGTGAGTTCACTGCACAGAGTGGGTGCCAAGGATTTCTGGGATAAAAGGGTGTGTGACCATTTTCAGAGAAAACCTTGCAAGAAAGTTAGGGAGTTTCTCTCATTTCTGACCACCAGTAAGCTAAAAATGTATGTTCTTATTGCAAGAATTGTATAAAAACTTAGCTGTGTAACCTTCCCAAAGCATTTTCATGTGCTTGGCAAGGTAGGAGAATTCCGGCAAACACACTGGAGGTTAGCTTTGAGCAAAGAAGTGTAAAGCAAAGTATAATTACTGTATTAAATGAAGCAAAGTAAAAGAATGCACATAAAAATGCCGTCTTGGTACAGTGCTGGGGAAGGAACAATGCATGACAGCCATTATTATTAATAACTTACCAATTTCTATAAACAATCATTCTGAAAAGCACAACTCAGGCAGCGCAGGTCAACTTTGTTTAAACTGTGGCCCTGTGCTCTGCCCCACTCTCCCCTGCCTTGTTCCACCCGCCAGGAACCTAGTCTGCAGTTGGCATACCGAAACAACAAGGGGTGTGTGTGTTTATTTTCCCAATATTAAGTCACAATATTGATTATGCTTTAGCATACGGCGCATTTCTCTCTCCCCCAGCTGCTCCCTGGTCAAGAATCTGGCGTGAAGTGTTCAGTCATTTTGAGGACCTTGCTGAAGGCAGGAAGCCCAGATGGTTTGCCTCCCCGCTCCCCATTCCCCCGCTCACTGCCATTGGCTTGCTTCTAGAAGCTTATATAACCTTTCTTTATTTAAGGCTTCTATTCTTCAATCTGAGGGTGAATGGACTTCCGGGCCTGCCTGTGGGGCAGGAGCTGGAGGTGTTATGCTTCTCCAGCAGGGCGAGAGGGCTGGACTGAGTTCCAGGAGCTTCTGGAGGCCATGCCCTCCCTGGGATGTCCTAGGATAGCAGACCCTCCTGTGGGGAGGGCAGGAGGTGATGTTCCATTCCCCTGCCTGGGCTGCAGGCCGCCTGGTCTCAGCCTTCTTAGATACCGCCAGGAAGCTTTTCCTTTTATCCCAGTTATATTTCACCTTGTTGATTTCAGGCCAGTGTTCACAGGGAGGCATAGGGTTTCAGGCTGGCTGGGGACTTTTCCAGGCCTCTGGACACCCCCATACCTCTGGAGCGCCCCTTCCCACAGGATCGCTCCATCTCATTCATGCATTCAGCAGGCATTCCTTGCACACCCATTAGGTTTCCTTGGTGGAGGCCTGGTTCACAGGGTAGACAGGTGATAGGCACAGGGGTGAGTCATTTCTGTCTAGGGTGGTATAATACTGCCTCATGCCAGAGGATTAAGGAGGCATAGGAGGGGTACCTGACTCACTCTTGGGGGGCATGTGGAAGGCAAGGAAGTCTCCATGAAGAAGGTAATGGTTTATCTGAATCTAAAATTATGAGAAGGGAAAGAGGGGATATATGTAAACATACAGGTGATTCACTCTGCTGTTCAGCAGAAACTGATACAACACTGTAAAAGCAACTACACTCTTGTTGTTGCTGTTCAGCCGCTAAGTCGTGTCCAACTCTTTGCAACCCCAGGAACTGCAGCCCACCAGGCTTCTCTATCACCATTTCCCTAAGTTTGCTCAAATTTATGTTCATTGACTCAGTGATGAGAAAGGAGGAGTGGACTGGGGGATATTTAGGCAGAGAGAGTACTCTGAATGTGAGTCTGGAGGCTGGAAGCAGCACGGCCAGAACTGGTTTAAAAGTCACTTTCTAGACGCCAGAGCATGAGGTTTGAAGCAGAGAGGAGATGGGGCTGAGTCTGGAGAGGCCTGCAGGGGTGAGCTCACAGGCGAGTGTGGGGAGCTAGAGCCTTACCCTGTGGATGCTGGGGAACCATGGATGGTTTCAGGTAGAAGGGAGTGAACTGGTTAGGTCTGCTGACTTGACATGGTCCATTAACAGCAGCACCTAATGTATCCCAGGGGGCCAAGGAGCCTGGAGGGCTACAGTCCATGGGGTCACAAAAGAGTTGGGCTTGACTTAGCAACTAAACAACAATGTATCTTTCCTGTGCTTGTGGGGCCCCTGCTTCTTAACAGAGAGCTCTGGGAAGGCAGGCTGTCATGAGAACTGGTGTCATGAGCCACTCAACTGCAAAAGGTGGGGAAAAGAGCAGACCCTCAAGCCAGAAGGACCTGAGGTTGAATACCTCACTGAGTTCTGGCAAGATGTCGAAACTGCCTGAGCCTCAGTAGCTGCGTCTATAGAGTGAAAAGAAGTGAAAGTGTTAGTCACTCAGTTGTGTCTGACTCTTTGCAACCCCTTGGACTGTAGCCCGCCAGGCTCCTGTGTCCTTGGGATTCTCCAGGCAGAAATACTGGAGTGGGGAGCCATTTCCTCCTCCAGGGGATCGGACCTGAGCCTCCCGCATTGCAGGCAGATTCTTTACCCTCTGAGCCACCAGGGAAGCCGTCTAATGCTATAGAACAGGAGCCATCTAATATTGATGGCTGTGTGGTAGACAGAGTTGGGGAGAGCCTACACAGGAAACAGTCTGGAAGTGCAGCCCAGGGGAAGGGTGGTTGAAGCTCATTCCACAATCAACTTGTCAGGGGGGAGCCTGGTCTCCCAGCCTGGGGTCCTGGCCTCCGTCCCCATAGCTGTCTGATCAGCAGTCTGCAATGTGCCTCCCTGAGTGCGGTTGACAACAGCCCTGGGGAGGTATCCCCACTGTAAACAGTGGGTCCCTGTGCTTCTCCTGATCTGGCCCCTCAGCCCTGGGTGCCCTGTGGCCCCTGGGCCTCTGGCTCCAGAGCAGTGGTGGAAAAGAAAGATCTGCCCAGCTTCCTGCAGGCCTCGTGATTGTGTAAGGCTGTCTGATTCCAAACAAACTGCAAAACCTACTGCCTCTCAGGCATTCTGGCCAGCAGGTGGCCAGGCGGCCACTGCTAGGGACAGCCAGGGCCTGGGTCACAGGCCACGCCAGCCCGACCAGGGGTGAACCTAGACTCCTGGTGTCTGGGCCTTGCATGGCTGGGTTGCTGGCGAAATGGAAAGATCTCTGGACAGGGAGTCAGGCAGGGGTCCTAGTTCCTAGTTCTAGTCCTAGTTCCCCCCACCAATTCGCTGTGTGATGTAGGGCAAGTTCCTTGCCTTCTCTGGGCCTTAGTTGCCTCGGCTGAGCCCGAGGAGTTTGGTGGCAATGATCCCACAGGGTGCCTTCCATCCTGGTGTTCTGGGAGTCTGAGTTCTTGTGCCCTAGAGATTGGACAGCGTCTCCCCAGATTCTGGATGAGGGCCACGCCCACCCCTCTTGAGTCATTCAGTATCAGCTCCAACTCCAACCACAGGTAAGAGAAGAACTCTGACTGTAGCCCGTGTAAGAGCAAGGCCATTTTCTTGGAAGTTTCCTGGTGCTGCTTCATTCATTATTTAATTCACTCTTGTATTCAATGGAATGGAAACATTTTTAAAAATCATTCATTCATTTGGTTAACAATTATTAAGGGATACCTACTAGGTGGCAGGAGCCATGCTCGGATCTGGGAGTCACTGGTGAGCCAGATGAGCAGGGTCCTAGTTTACTGGAGCTCACAGGCCCGCCCAGCCTGAGTTTCCTGAGATGCGGCAACAGCAGGCCTACAAGTCGTGTGTGGAGAGTAAGTCGCGAGAACCCCAGTCCCTGGTAGGACCTCTTCCACTCCCACCGTGCAGAGCCCTGTCCTCAACCCTGAAGGGAAGTGAATGCCAAGTCACTTCCATCGTGTCTGATTCTTATGGACTGTAGTCCATAGTCCCTATGGACTGTAGCCCATCAGGGTCCTCTGTCCATGGGATTCTCCAGGCAAGAATACTGGAGTGGGTTGCCATTGCCCTCCTCCGGGGGATCTTCCAGACCCAGGGATTGAACCCACATCTCTTATGTCTCCTGCATTGGCAGGCAGGTTCTTTACCACTAGTGCCACCTGGGAAGCCCCTGAGGGTAAGCAGAGGAAAATAAATCCTGCCCCCAGGAAGCCCTCATGTGGACAGGTGCCCAGTCCCTACCTCTGGAGCTGGTGGGGGAACCAGCCACCACCTCAGGGACTCACATAAGCCTTGCGTCAGCAGGCGCAAAGCTGGGCCCTGCCCTGAGCATCCTGAGGAACAGCCTGCAAGGAGTGGGACCATTTCCTCTTGGGCCTCTTGCCTGGCATACGGGCTAACAATGTTTGGTGAGAAGGGGCCTTCCCCAAAATCAGAGGTGACAGATTCAGAGGTGTGTCTTTATTAGCAGTTACCTGCTTTAACTCCCCTGCTAGATAGTTCTTGGGGACGCCGGGAGGGACTGGAGGCGCAGCCAGGAGGGACTCAGGGCTGAGTGATGAAGGAGGTGCCTGCCGAGGGGAAGGAGGCCGCACAGCGGCTCCTACCACCTTATGCAAGAGAGGGAACAAAAGGGCTTTCTGGGAGGCATTAGAAGATGAAGTTGCTGGGTCCAGGGCAAACTCAGCAAGCCCCTGGGGCCCTAAGTTAGCAGTAGCAACTGAAAGGGGG
The DNA here is from genome assembly GCF_042477335.2 of Ovis canadensis. Lineage (NCBI taxonomy): Eukaryota > Metazoa > Chordata > Mammalia > Artiodactyla > Bovidae > Ovis > Ovis canadensis. The sequence continues at coordinate 32,436,686 of NC_091264.1, forward strand.
GGATTACAGCGCCTGGCCCCCCTCACGGAGGCACCACCCCCTGGTCCCCGCCTGGGCCTCCTCACACAGCTAATCTGCTGCCTTGCCTGAGCTCCTGCAAGGGGCCTGGTGAGGGGCTGGTCCTTTCCACTTAGAGGGGAACAGAGCCTTCCTAGGGAAGGAGCTGCCTGACCCCTGACCCCTGACCCTGGGGGCACAGGCCCTGAGCAGGCTGGGTGGCCCAATTTGGGGCCAGTCAGACACTTGACTGAGCTCTTGGTTTAAGGGGAAATCACTGCTCCTCTCTAGGCCTCTCCTTCCTGGTGATCAGTGAGAATTAGGGACGTGGACCTCTGGCAATCCCAGGGGTCCTTGGGCTGGTTCCAGCAGGCATGAGGGAAGCCTCCTCTTAGTCATGTGGTTTCTCTGATGAGCAGGTGTGTCCCCCACACAGATGGGTCTTTGAATTTTTGTACTGATGGGAGTCTAATTGTTAAATAAAAATGAGAAGATATTTGAAGTCCCACAGTCTGGTCCCCACTGGCCTTCCCAGGTTTACTTCTTTAAAAAAAAAAAAAAATATATATATATATATATATATATATACACACACACACACATATATACACACACACACACACATATATTTATTTATTTATTTATTTAGGCTATGCTGCTTCTTAGTGTTGGCATGGGGATCTTTTTTTTTGGCCCAGTTGCAGCATGTGGGCTCTAGTTCCCTGACCAGGGATCAAACCTGAGCCCCCTGCATTGGGAGCATGAAGTCTTAAACACTGGACCACCAGGAAAATCCCCCAGTTTTACTTCTTAATACCTCCTGTGTTGTAACTGATGTTGCAATAACAGCAAGCTGCAGACACCATGCTGTCTGTGTGTGATGTTCAAATTTCGCTGCAATTCCCTGTCCTGGCTCACTCTCCATTTCTTAAGGCCCAGTGCTGTCAGCACCCCTCCCGCCCCTCCTCACAGCTCTCAGTGCACCAACTCAGTTAACCATCTTCTCTGTGTCTTTCTCCCAAGAGACTCTTGGCTTCATCTTCTTTTTTTTTTTTTTTTTGATGTGGGCCTTTTTTAAAGTCTTTATTGAGTTTATTACAATATTGTTTCAGTTTTATGTTTTGGTTTTTTTGGTCACAAGGCATGTGGGATCTTGGCTCCCTGACTGGGACTGAACCCTGACCCGCTGCACTGGAAGGCAGAATCTTAACCACTGAGCCACAGGAAAGTCCCACTGCTGGCTCCTTGAGAGCTGGGGTAGAGCTGGCACCTGGGCCACACGGGACCTGAGCCTGCCGGCAACACCTGGTGACCAGGACAGCTCACAGGGTGCAGGGGAGACGAGAATGGCACAGGAGCACAGTTGCAGAACTGCCTGGGTATGGAGGGCAGTAGAGAGACTTACAGGGAGGCAGGAAAGTGCGAAAATGGGGTTGGGTTGGTGGGGGGGGATCTGTATGTAGAAGCTTCCAGAAGTGAGACCTGCCAGGGTAGAAGAAGCCCGGCAGAAACAGAGCATTCCAGGGGGAGGGAATGCTGGGAGAGGGAGACGGCTGTGGGCAGGAGCTGGGGCCTGGAGAGAGGGTGGGAGACGTGGCCAGGGTGGTCAGGCTGGGCCTCAGAGGCTGTGCAGAGGATTTTAGGCCTTATCCAAGGAGTAACATGAAGCTATTAAGGGGTTTTAAGCAGTTGAGGGAGTGAGGTGATGAGATTTGCATTTCTAAAAGATCACTTTCATCAGTGTGGAGAGTGGATTAGGAGGGACAAGAGGCTATTGCTGTTGAGAAAGGGGATGGAGAGGGGAGCGGACAAATTGAGAGGTTTAGGATGGAAGCTGACAGAACTCAGAGACTGGATGGTTTGGAGGGAGAGGGTGCAGCCTCCAGGCTTCCCACTCACCCCTCGGGCCGGTCAGTGGCCCTGGGCAGCCTGTGAGCCCCTGCATGCTTGTGGACCCCCGTCGGCCATGGTGCAGGGCTGGGGATGCTGGAGCCAGCCCCTCTCCTCTGAGCAGCCCCGTGGAACAGGAGTGTGGGGCCGGAGTGTGGGGCCAGGCTGCAGCTGCCCAGCTCTTCCCCGCGGTCAGTGTGCCAGTAAACCTGCCCTCATGGACGAGGGCCACAGATTCACATGGACTCAGACCGTCCATATATGCATGTGTACCTTAGACTCATAGATATATTCATAGCATAGCATAGCTTGGATGTAGACATTAGAACACTTACCCCAAGACTCAGATTTACAGAGTGGGCCCCCCAACGTGTACTTGTTGACATGTATAATTAGGTCTATTGATGATAAAATAAAAAACAATCAACATTTATTGGGTGCTTGATATGGGCCAGATTTCAAACACTTCATATCCCTGCTGGCTCAGACGGTAAAGAACTTGCCTGCAATGCAGGAGACCAGGTTCGATCCCTGGGTCAGGAAGATACTTTGGAGATGGGAATGGCTACCCACTCCAGTATTCTTGCCTGGAGAATTCCAGGGACACAGGAGCCTGGTGGGGTCACAAAAAGTTGGACACAACTGAGCAGCTAATACTCACATGATAAATCCCATAAGGATGCACAAATATTGACAGAGCATACTCACAGTACCTGTGTGTTGTTGATCATACATGTACTCACACGTATGCACGACCTATGCCCATTCAAGCACCTAAATATTATTCAGTGCATACTTTGATATAAAGGTACACACATTTATTATAAAGGCATAAGTTTCTGCAGAGATATTTTCAAGTGCACACGCACAGGCACACTCATATATGCAGTATACACGTTCAGCTCACATGTGTATATTTTCTCTTTTGTGCCAGGTACACAGGTTGTACACACACATCCTCATAGGCAACACAAGTGATACACACTTGCACATACATCATAGGCTTGTGCACGCATGCACACATGTGCAGGACACACAGATACACACTCTTTTACCTTTTCTCACGCGGGGCAATTTATGACTGGCCAGGCTCATGTCCGGACTTCCCATTAACATTAATGAGGTGATGTCGCTGGGCTGTTCCTAAACGCTTGTCCTGCAGAGGCAAGGGTGGGGATGGTGGCCAGGAGGAGGGGACTGGGAGGCCATGGTCACAGAGGAACAGCTAATTATCTGGCTGACCAGGGTTTGATTGTTTTTCCCACGGTTCCCCCAACTGTCCCTAATGCAAGGCCAGGTGTGGCTGCACCAGAGGGTGTTGGGGGCAGGAAGCTAGATGAGAGAAGGGGGGAGGGAAGGGGGAGGGGAAGAAGGGAGCAGGAGAAAATGGTGGGGGGTGGGCGGTGACTGACCCCAATTTCAGTATCCTCCTCCCCCTTCTTCAGACATCCCCTTTGCCTGGAGCTGGAATTGTTTCCTGAAGGGGTTCAGAATTTCTGAAGTTTGGGTTCCTGGGGGCTCGTCCTCCTCCCCATGAACTTTGTATGAGTCACATTCAACTTTTTATTTCAGGAACTTTCATTCGCTGACTTAGGGGGCAGAAAAGGAGCCCTGCCCGTATGCTCCTCCCTTAATGAGGAATGCAGGAGTAACCAAGCGCGGTCATCACTGCCTCCTTCCTCCCTCCAGTCTTCCCACCGTCACCTCGGTGAAACACCTTTCCCAAGCACAAGTAAGGGTGGGCTTCCCGTGAGTCCCTCAGAGGAATGGCTCCCAGGCCTTAAGGGCTAATGCTCAAATCATGATAGTAATGGGAAACTGCAATAATTTAAATGCAATAAGCGCAAATAGCCTCTGCACAGCTCTTCCCTGCTTGCAAAGGTGTCTTTCATGTCTTGGTTCACACGAGGCTCAGAAGAGTCCTGTGAGGGCTGCAGGGCAGGTGGGTGTGTGCACACTCGGTCATTTCAGTCATGTCCAACTCTTTGCGAACTTACGGACTGTAGCCCTCCAGGCTTCTCTGTCCATGGGATCCTCCAGGCAAGAATACTGGAGTGGGTTGCCATGCCCTCCTCAAGGGGGATCTTCCCAACCCAGGGATCGAAGCCTAGTGTCCTGCGCCTCCTGCATTGCAGGCTGGGGGAAACCCTGGGGGCAGGCACGGTTATCCCCATTTCACTGATGTGGAACCTGAGGCCGAGAGAGGAGAGGGTCTCCCATGGTCACGTGACTGGGGAGGGGCGGGCTGAGGCTTGAATCTTTTAAGCCTCTTCTTTGTGAATCACTACATGCTCTTTTTCATGTATTTGTGTGGCTCCCCCCGCCCACCCACCCCACCATAAAATGAATTAGTCTTCATGTGCTTCCGGGGCACTTTGTGTTAAATCTCCCAGGAAGCCTGCAACAGTCCTGGGGTGGAAGGTGGAGGCCGAGGGTCATATACCCTGACACTGGGAGAACCTGGGTGGCCAGCTTGTCTCCTCAGGACATTTCAAGGCCTTCTTGAGCTCAAATGGCACCGAGATGATGTCTAGAGGCTTAAAGATCAGAGCTGGAAGGAGACCTCTAAGAGCCCTGATCTAAACACTGCCTCCAGGCATGTCCACCTCAAGAATTATTAGCTCAATTTACAAACAAGGAAACTGGCTGAAGTCATTAGGGCAGCCATATTTATTGAACACCTGTTATATTATTAAGCCCTGAACTCAGTACTAGATGTGGTGGGAGGAGTCAGTGGTCATAGCTCTCTAAAGAGCTTAGCGTCTGGTGGGGAAGAAAACATTTAGGACATGGGAATCACAGACTCTGGGTCTGAGTTCCAGCTTAGAAAGTCATTTGTTTTTGAATGGCTTTGAAGGAAAGTCACTTTAACCTCCCTGAGCCTCCGTATTCTCATCTCTAGAACGGGGATGCTCCTGCCCTCCTTCAAGGCCATGGTTACAACTAGATGTGTGCAATGCCTGTCCCAGTGCCCCTCACAAACACAAAGCTCAGTTGATGTGTTCTTCCCTCAATTTCCTGCCAGACTCTTCCTGGCCTCACTGTTCCATCTTCCCTCTCTCCCTCCCGCTGGCCACTCCCTCATGACTGACCACCTCTTTTAGAATTATCTGAACTCTTGGCCCAACTTTGTCAAATCGCCCACCATCCTCACCCTGTCCTAGCTTGGGTGGGTGCAGGGACCCTCTTATGAGGGATGTTGAACAGCACGGGGATCACAGGGAGTCAACAGCTCTCGCCACAGCCTCTACTTTATCCCCCTCCCGCCTGGAGGAGACAGGGAGACCCAAACACATCCCCTCCCAGCTTCTCTGGCTTCCTCAGTCCAGGGCACTGCTTTTCCCAGGAAGACCCCCTTCACCCACCCCGGGACTCTTGAAAGCTGGTGGGGAAACTGAAGCCGTTTCAATCAGTGTCTTTGAGGGACTGAATCCAGAAAGGCAGTTAGATGCACGGATCAACTAACCTCGCCTGGGATATTCCAGGAGGGGTGGCTTAAAATCCCGCCAGGGGATGTTTGCTCCCCTCCCAACTGCAGAGGTCAGCCCTGTTAGGTGAGAGTAAGGGTGAGCTTCTGTGACAGGAGTCTCCTTTGAGCTGAACAGAAAACTGCTGCTGGTAAGTTTGGGAGGGTCAAGGTCTGTCTGCCAGGGCTCTGCAGAACCTGAGCCTCCTCCCTGTCTCTGTCCAGATGGGGATGAGGACTTCTGAGTACCTGTCCCCACTGTGCCATCACCTCCCACCTTGGCCTTGGGTCTTCTCTCTTGGCCTCAGTCCTCTTTCCTGTAAAATGGGTGAATAACCACCCCACCACGGCCAAGCCTACCCACAGTGGTATGTTATGAGCCTCTCATAAGACTACAAATGAGAAACACTTTTATGGTATTTATTTTTTTAAAGACGTTTGATGCAAACCAATTTTAAAGGACAGGGAAGCCTGGCTTGCTGCAGTCCATGAGGTTGCAAAGAGTCAGACACAACTGAGCAACTAGACAATGACAAAATTTTTAAAGTCTTTAATGGATTTGTTGCAGTATTGCTTCTGTTTTATGCTTTTTTTTTTTTCCTGGCCATGAGGCAGGTGGAATCGTAACCCGCAGCCAGGGATGGAACCCACACCCCCTGCAGGGGAAGGAAGTCTTAACCACTGGACCACCAGAGAAGTCCTGAGAAACACTTTTAAATGCCTGCTCTGCATTCAGTTAGGGACTTGGACAGAGTTTTGGGGTTCCAGCTAGACCACTGTTCGTTTTTGGTGGACAAGAGGGCTGCCCATGCTGGGAGGGTGTGCTTCACTGTACCTGGCCCTCCTCCAGCCTGAAGTAGTAGAAACACCAGCTAACCAGAGCCAAAGATGCCTCAGAATTCTCTGGGGGCAGCACAATACTGTGGGTCCTGCCAACACCAATAGGAAAGCTTGCTGGCTGCCTGGGACTCTGTTCACATTCTCTGGGCTCAGCAGGTCCCTGGGGGCCTGTTCCCTTGGGAAGATAGCCTGGCAGGAATCTGCTAGTGTCCCAGGTTCAGGGCCTATGTGAGGGCACCTGGGGCAAGGGGTGAGTGGGAGGTGCTTGGAGACAGTGGGTTAGCAGCGGACTTGCCAGGAATGCAAGCAGAGGGGGCAGAGTGTGTGAGTAAACAGTGGAGGGGGCAGAAGGCCATGGGGAGAACAAAATGCGAATGTGGATGCAGATATGGGGGGCAGGGCACTGGCTGGAAGTGACTGGTGGTGAGGACCAGGGCTGGGTGATTGGTGCCCGGGTTAGAATTTCACACTGGACTGTGAGCTTGTCCCCCGGTACTCAGGCTGTGATTCACCAGCATGAGGAGTGGATGGAGTTGGGATGGGGTACTGGATTCTAAGGTTCCTTCCCTGACCCCTCAACCAGGGCAGGCCTCTGTGTTTTCTCAAAAGTTTCACCTTAACAGCCTGAGATCTTACAGGGCGAGCCGGGCTCTGTGCCTGCTGTGGGCCTTGTGCCGTTTCTACCTAAGGTTAAGGATCTTTTAGGATCAAACCAGTCCATCCTAAAGAAAATCAATCCTGAATATTCACTGGAAGAACTGAAGCTGAAAGCGCCAATACTTTGGCCACCTGATGCAAAGAACCAACTCATTGGAAAAGCCCCTGATCCTGGGAAAGTTTGAAGGCAGGAGGAGAAGGGGGCAACAGAGGATGAGATGGTTAGATAGCATCACCAACTCCATGGACATGCATTTGACCAAACTCCAGGTGACAGTGAAGGATAGGGGAGCGTGGAGTGCTACAGTCCATGGGGTTGCAAAGAGTTAGACACGACTTAGCAACTGAACAACAACAAAGGACCTCTTCCCAAAAAAGGGCCCTGAGAGCTCACACGTGCTTGTAAAATCAGGGTCTCAGGGTCACCGGGTTCAGAAGCCTGTTTGTTCCATTTTGCCTCTTTGTACAACAGCCCAAGGCAGATGGCCTCCCCTCTTTCAGACCCCAGGTCTTTTTATCTGTACAATGGGGATTAAATAATCCCTGCCCACTGCTGCAAGACCTGTGGGGTCGGGGGACTGGTGTGGGCTCTGGAAGACTCTGACAGGACCCCAGAGGCAGTCTTGTGGGTCAGAGGGTGGGTACTTTAGCGGGACTTGGGGAGGAGGAGGAGGGAGCACCTCCTTGGCCTGCTCACTTCACAATAAGCACATGATTTAATGCAGCCAGTAAATCCTTTTCCGCCTCAGCTTCTCAGCTACCGCAAAACAGGCTCATAATTCAGTTGTTAACAAGTCTAGGATTAAGGCTGCAGCTGCAAGATGCAGGGGGTGCCTGTGTATGTGTGTTTGTGTGTCTCTGTGTTTGTGTCGGGGGCTGTGCGTCTGGCCATGGAGACGGTGTCCGTGTGTGTGTCCGTTGTGTGTGTGAGTGTGCATCTGGGCATGCAGGAGTAGGGGTGGGGGTGGGGCACGGTGTCCGTGGAAGAAGTCCTGGCAGCTGGCTCAAGGGGAGACCTCATGGCCTCAGGGAGTGGTAAGGCCTTGTCGAGCTGTTCCTGGAACTATAGACTCTCAGGGTTGGGAGGAACCCCAGGCTTCATCATGCCCCAGAACTTGAGCAGCAACAGGCAACTGTGGGAGAAAGGAGAAGAAGGGGGTGTCATTGTAAGTCAGTGACCATTGGCCTTGGTTTTCACATATTGAATTTATTTGAAGCAGAGCCTGCTTCTAAATCCCCTTCATGGATCACAGCCTTGTGTGGCTAAGGGGCTTGCGTAACTCAATGAAGCTTTGAGCTATTCAAACCAGTCAGTCCTAAAGGAAACCAACCCTGAATATTCATTGGAAGGACTGTTGCTGAAGCTCCAATACTTTGGCCCAGACTTGATGCAAAGAGCTGACTCCTTGGAAAAGACCCTGAAACTGGGAAATATTGAAGGCAGGAGGAGAAGGGGGAGACAGAGGATCAGATGTTTGGATGGTATCACCAATTCAATGGACATGAATTTGAGCAAACTCCAGGAGATAGTGGAGGACAGAGGAGCCTGGCTTGCTGCAGTCCATGAGGTCACAGAGAGTCAGATACAACTTAGTGACTGAAGAACGGTAACAACTACTGAATTCCTGTGACTCTTTCTCAGGTTTTCAGGACCTGAGAATTGGAAAATAGGGGTGGAGAAACCCCCACTCAGAGATGATGAGATGTGGGTGCTGTGGGAGCAGTCTGCACACCCAGGAGCTCTGTCCTCTTGGGTGCAGGCTGGGCTTCTTCGGACGCGCGCTCACCAGCAGGATTAATGCTCATGCGGTGGGGAGGCAATGGAGACAAGACTCCTCAGAGCCCCCAGCTGCAGCAGTTAGGGGAAGGAATTGAGCTCCCCATGAGCATCTGGGGTTAACCCCACGAGGCAGGTTACTCAGGCATACGGAGTGAGCAGCCAGAGAGCCCTGGTTCGAATCCCAGCTTCCCTGATTGTCAGCTATGAGAGGGCAAGTTACTTCATCTGTCTGAGACAGTTAAAGAAGATAGTAATTTAAGAAATGTTTGTCCCATTCCCCCTAAAGGGTCTCAGAGATTTGTAGCACACAGAAATGGAGCCTTTCCCAATGGGCTGGCCAGCTTTAAGGCATAGTAGGGCATTTGTCCCAGGGCATATGAGGTGTTTGCACCTGGCATGGGGGGTGTTTGCATGCAGCATGGAGGTGTTTGCACCCGGGCGTGGCGGGATGTCTGTCCTACAGACATGGATGTCTGTCCTTTGTACACCGGCTGGATGTTCTTCCTTTGGCTCCAGAACACCCCATGCTTTCTGATTCTTTTGGCCATTGCAATGCCATTCCCTGGGCCTTGAAAGCCCTTTCTCAAATACCTGTTTTGGCTGAGGCCCTGAACCCTCAGCTAGGGTATTGCCTCTGAGGGTCAGGACTACCTTTCAAAAGTGCCCATGTCCCACCCGCCTCGTGGTAGGCGCTCATTTAAATACTTAGGGCATTGAGTTCTAGCACTTCTTTCACTGTCGAAGGGTAAGCTGCTCATGTCACTCTCCTCACAGCCACCACCTCCTGAGAGCAGGGCATTCCCCCTAAGCACCTGATGCAGTGGCTGTTTAAGTAACGAGTGTCGATTACTTGCAAGAATGAGTGAATCCATGGGAGGCAAAGCGGACAGAAAGAACATGCTCTGAGAGTTCAGAAGGTGACATTGTTTCCTGTTAGGGAGAATCAGGGGAGATTTTATAGAGGGGCTAGCTTGGGAGCTGGCCTTGAAAAGTGGAGTTGTGAGGAAGGGTTGGGAAGACACTTCCAGTAGGGGGATTGGCATGTGCAAAGGCCTGGGGGCAGGAGGGAACTGGCCTCTTGGGGAAGCCCAGTGGAGTTGGAGAGGGTCAGGAGTGCAGAGGCTGACTTTGGTTGGTCACTCAGCTTTCTGTCCTTTCTTCTGGGCAGAGTTTTTCTCTCCCGTTTCTGCTCTGCCTCCTCCAGGAGCCCAGGGGATTGATCTACCCCCCTCAGTATTCCCCCTCCTCTGGCTCAGCACCCTCCCCGCTCTGTTCTGGGACCGTGAGCCACACCCAGGAGCTCAGCATCGGCTCCTCTGTTCTCTCCCCATCCCTTCTCCTTGAGCCCTGGCTCTGAGCCTTGGGGAGCTCAAGCTGTGAGTTCGAGTTTGGGCAGGAGCCCGCTCACCCTGCAGTGACGTGTTGGGGCTGTCTGGGCCACAGGGAGCCAGACAGGAAAACCGCCAGTCCACGGAGAAGGGTGGCTGGCCGCAGTGCGCCAGCCTGGGGCCCGCCCTGCCCCTCCCGCCCCTCCCTTCCCTAAGGGATGTCCCCAGTGGACTGGCCAGTGGCCCGTGGCTCTGGGGGGAACATGCTTTCTGCAGGCTGTGGCTGAAGAGGACATGAACCGGCTGTCCTGCCAGCTCTGTGTGGGGAAGGGGAGGTGCCCCTTGCCAGCCTGCACCCCACAGGACGCCAGCCACAGGCAGAGTGGAAAAGCTCTGGCTTCTGTCCCCTACCCCACTGGTCATTTCCCCCTTGGGGCCCTTGGATGGGAAAGCCAGAGCTGCCAGTACCGGGGGCAGTGACCCCCCAGGGGGGTGTTTATAGGCATGGGCTTGGGGAGCCTGAGAGAAGCCCGCACTGACCGGGACCACTGGTTCTTCAGCTGGCAGACTGTGGGGGGATGCGGGGAGGGAGCGCCTCCCCTGAGAGCTGGGCTCCCCGCCATTCCCACCACCTACCAATCGGCTGCTGGGTGCCAGGCTCCCCTGGCTCTCAGAGGGCTCCAGGGGAGAAGAAGCCAGAAAGGTGCCAACAGAGGCCCTTCCCAGCCCTTGTCCCAGGCCTCCTGGGTCTGAGGCAGGCTCCTGAGGAAAAGGGGGCTTTTACCGCTCCAGTGAGGCAGAGAGGGGCCTCCTCTGAGAGGGGCCGGGCGTGGAGGAGTGGTCCCTGGGGGTGGGGAGGCACTAGAGGGGTCGAGGAGTGTGGACATGGCTGGCCCCCTGGTGTGGAAGGCAAACAAGAACCGGCTGGCTCATACCCTACACCGCAGTCCCCCGCAGTGAGGGTCTCTAACCCAGGCTGTTGGTTTTCTTCCAGAGCAACAAAGACAATCAAGACAAGGATCCTGTTTCCTTCAGATTTACTTACGGATTCAATCCGCCCTTCCTCAGTGCTTGCCGTTTACTTGTTTCTTCCTTCTTCAGTCTATTCACTTCTTTGTTCATTCATTCAAGAAATATATCTGAGTACTTGACGAGTACTCAGTCTTTTGCTGGGCTCTGAGGTCTAAAAAAAGACCCTGATGCTGGGAAAGATTGAAGGCAGAAAGAGAAGGGGATGACAGAGGATGAGATGGTTGGGTGGTATCACCGACTTGATTTTGAGCAAGCTCCGGGAGCTGGTGATAGACAGGGAAGCCTGGAGTGCTGCAGTCCATGGGGTTGCAAAGAGTCGGACATGACTGAGCAGCTGAACTGAACTGAGGGTCTAAAGAAGTAGGGAATGAGAGTTCTTAACCTTTTGGGGAGCGAAAATCTTCTTGATGAGTGATAAGCAGTATATATCCCCTCTCCCAGAAAACTGCCAACATCACCAACCTGGGTTAAAAATTCCTTAATGCTATCAGCCTTGCAGGGAGGCAGACATAAAACCGGGAACACAGTGTGATAAATGCTAAGAGGGTCTGATTTCCAGCTTACTAAGTAAGTCTCTTACTTCTTTGAATCCTGGTTTCTTCACTTTTAAAAAGGGGCTAATTATATCATCTCTAAGTGTCACTGTGGAGAATAAATGAAATGAACTCTAGAAGGGGCCTGTGTATAATAGGTGCTCATGTATGTGAATTCTCTTTCCCGTCCCTACTTTTTCTTGAGGGATGCAAACTCCTTTGACAGCTCTAAGCATGGAGAGCAAACATGCTAACAGAGTTCTGGAGGAAAGGTCACGTTTGAATGGGTTTTGAAGGGTGACTAAGGGTTTATGATAATGTCTCCCTCTCTTTCCCTCTCTCTTTCTTTGTTCTTTTAATGCAAAAGTTTTGGGTCCTTATTACCAGGGGCCAGAGATGGTGCTAGAAATGCTGCTTCTCAATAATGTTAAGTCTTGACTGCTACCCTCTTTGTGCCTTGCACTGTTCTAGGCATCTTGCATTTATCAGTTCACTCAAGGGTTATCTCTTAACACTAGGAGATGGGTACTATTATCATTCCATTTTACAGAAAAAACTGAGGCACAGGTAAAGCAGTGTCGCCCAGCTAATAAGTAGCAGAACTTGGATCTAAACCTACTTGGTCTGGCTCCAGAGTCCTTACTCTAAACCACTACTCTACACTGCTTTACGAGGGTGGCTGTGTTTTCTCTCCCAGATTTGAACTTCTAACTCCCCCTCATCTTCTTGCAGATGACTTCTGTTGGAACAAAGAATCCAGGAGGAAAAATGAAAGTCCTAAAGGAAATCTACTGTCTTTCCCAAAAATAAAAGTTTCAAATTTAACTGGGAGGGAGAAGGAGGCCTCTAGCGGAATAACTTTAAGGAGTGGTAGGAACATCAGCCTGGAGCCAGAAGAGACAGTTTGGGTTTTGTTTTTGCCGGCGATTCATGGGGTCGCAAAGAGTCGGACACGACTGAGCGACTGAACTGAACTGAACTGAATCAGTCTCCACAGGCCTCCATTTCCTCATCTGTGAAATGGGCATGTCAAGTCCACAGACTGGAGCAGAGTCTGTAAAAGCCCTTTGAGGCAGCTGCCCTGTGTGCCTCCCATGGCCTCACCAAGGGCCAGTCCCGTTCCAGGGCTTGATGTCTGCCTGCTCCACAGATTGTAAGTCCCTCCCGGGAAGGGCTGGGTCTGTGCTCCCCACCAGCTCTCTGCACCACCTCTGGCACACTGGCACTCTATAAACGCTTGCTCGGTGAGGAAGCCAAGAGGCACATCAAAAGTGCCAGACCTTACTTACACCAAGAGATCTCCTTCCTTTTCACAGACTGGAGGCCTGATCTGTCGTGGTTCGGGGAGTCCCAGGAGAGAAGCCAGGGTTACTGGAGGCGCACCTTTCCCAGGGTCCAGGAAGAGACCCTCCCGCGAAACCGTGCTGTCCTCAGCCGAGCACCATTAACCTCCATTCCCCTAGTCTTTAGATGCCCAGCAATGCCCAAGCACACCCAAACCAAACAGTACCCTGCAGCCCCCAGGGCATAGACAGGTGGCCTGAGAAGGGCCAGGTTACCTTAATTCCACACAAAGAACCTGCCACAGTTCTCCTGTTAATACACTGGCCTTCTCCACATGGTCCCCCAGAGATCTGCCAGGGGGGCAAAAACAGGTGGGGCAAGCACCAAGGTCTGGAAACCAACCCCTATCAGAATTTAATTTTGTAACTTGCATGCTATATATCAAGCCATAAGGTCATTGGTTACTTAAGAAATCTGTGGGACTTTCCTGGTGGTCCGGTAGTTAAGAATCCACCTTGCAATGCTGGGGACATGGGTTCGATCCCTGCTCTAGGAGGATTCCACATGCTGCAGGGCAACTAAGTCCATGAGCTGCAACTACGAAGTCCATGTACCCTAGAGCCTGTGTTCTGCAACAAGAGAAGCCACTGCGATGGGAAGCCTGCACACAGCGACTGGAGAGTAGCCCCTGCTCGCCACAGCTAGGGAAAGCCTGTGCACAGCAACAAAGACCAGTGCAGTCTACATAAATAAATGAATAGTTTAAAAATATTCTCAAAAAAGAGAGAGAGATCTGCGGTGAATCCCTTTGTAAAAGTAGAGAGAGAATTCCTCAAGGGAATTATTTGTATAAATCTAGGTTTGCTGAAAGGGGAGCAGAAGCTTGTACTTGGCTCCCCACTGTCAGACCAGGAGACCGAGGTCCAAGTGCTTTGCCCAGGAACTAGGAGTAGAATCTGAGCAGAGAGCAGGCCTGTCCTGCTAGGGAGGACTTGGGGAGGAGATGGACTCTAGGCCGTAGCAGGCAAGAGCAGGGGCCTGTCCTGCCACGTGGGGTGCCGTCAGGGGTGAACAGGGTGGCCCAAACCGGTGAACTTCACGCACGTGGACAAGCCAACACAGCCCTGTGCATCCGGGTCTGAGTCCAGAGCAGTGCTTCCTGAGTGGGGTCCAGCCGGTCATTGCTGGATGAACACTCAGAGCAACCAGAATGGATTCCATTCCTCTCCTCAGCAGCTGGCCAGCTCTCAGCGGGGGAATAATTCAGGTATGCAAAACCCCACCGTTCCACAGACTTTCCTCAGTCACCATCTGTGTGCTTAGGGCTCTAGGCTGCTGAGGGAGGGGTGCGATGTGTGGATGGAAATAGAGAGTGGAATAAACAGGAACTACAGTCAGTCCTCAGCCTGAGGGCCCGTCATCTGCAGGAAGAGGCTGCCACAGCCCGAGCCCACAAGGAGAATTTGAGAAGAGCAAGCACAGAGGTGGGGACAACACAGAAAACCTGCAGCTCTAGATTGTATCTTTTTTTTTTTAATTATTTACTTCTCTGTTTGGCTGTGCTATGTCTTAGTTGCAGCATGTAGGATCTTTCGCTGTGGCATGCAAACTCTTAACTGTGACATGCAGGATCTAATTCCCTGACTAGGGATTGAACCTGGGCCCAAGTATTGGGAGTACAGAGTCTTGGCTACTGGACCACCAGGGACGTCGTAACTTATTCATTTTTTAATTCATCTGTTCAACAACTATTAAGCACCTACTATGTACCAGCCATCATTCTAGGTTCTGGGGATACGGCAATGAACAAAACAGATTAAAAACCCCTCCTTCCTGGAGCTCATTCTGGTTGGTGAAGATAGCAAAAGAAAAAAAGAGATAAAAGTGGGTATACACATCAGTAGGGGGCTTCCCAGGTGGCCCTAGTGGTAAAGAACCTGCCTGCCAATGCAGGTAGATTCACGACAAGGGGTCAGTCCCTGGGTTGGGAAGAGCCCCCGGAGGAAGGCATGGCAACCCACTCCAGTATTCTTGCCTGGAGAATCCCATGGAGCGAGGAGTGTGGCCGGTGGCCTGCAGTCCATGGGGTCACACAGAGTCAGACATGACTGAAACAAATTTGCACGTGTGCTCGCATACACATCAATAGCCACAATTGCTCCAAAGAAACATAAAGCAAGGCAAAGGGGGTGGAGAGTGGATAGGGGATGGGAGCCTATTTCATGTAGGAAGGGCAGGTTAAGTTTTCTTTGAAAAGGGGACATTTGAGTAGAGACCTGAGGGAGAGAATCGTGTGGATATATGGGGAAGAGCATTTTAGGCAGCAGAAGCAGTAAGTGCAAAGGTCCTGAGGCAGGCGGATGCTTCTTCTAATGGAATAATGCTGAGGGCAGGGAGGCCGGAGTAGAGGGAGGGGGCAAATGGAGGGACTGAGGTCAGGGAGGTAGCAGGGAGGCAGTTCACGTGGGGCCTTGTTGGCCATAGCACAGTCGTGAGTGAGGTGAGCAGAGGAAGGACATGATCTGACCCAAGTGTAACAGGCTCACTCTGGCTGGCGTGCAGAGAACTGACTATAAGGGACAAGCGAGGGTAGAAGCAGACCAGGTGGGAGGTGACGGTGGCTCGAACAGGGGGTGGCAGCGACCAGGTGAGCAGTAGACGGAAAGTGGTTAGACTCCCTGCTCGGCTACCTTCTAGCTTGTGTGCTGCTGCTGCTGCTGAGTCGCTTCAGTCGTGTCTGACTCTGTGCGACCCCATAGACGGCAGCCCACCAGGCTCTCCCATCCCCAGGATTCTCCAGGCAAGAACACTGGAGTGGGGTGCCATTGCCTTCTCCAATGCATCTAGCTTGTGTACCTGGACAGATTACTTAACCTCTCTGAGCCTCTATTTTCTATCTGGAAAACAAGTGTGATAATAATACTCAGCTATGCACTTGTTACTCACCTACGCGAGACATAGTATAGTGCCTGGCACTTATCTGGTACTCACTCAATGCCAGCTCTTCAGTTCAGTTCAGTTTCTCAGTCATGTCCGACTCTTTGTAACCCCATGGACTGCAGCAGGCCAGGCTTCCCTGTCCATCACCAACTCCCAGAGCTTGCTCAGACTCATGTCCATTGAGTCGGTGATGCCATCCAACCATCTCATCCTCTGTCTTCCCCTTCTCCTCCCACCTTCAATCTTTCCCAGCATCAGGGTCTTTTCCAATGAGTCAGTTCTTTGCGTCAGGTGGCCAAAGTATTGAAGTTTCAGCTTCAGCATCAGCCCTTCCAACGAATATTCAGAACTGATTTCCTTTAGGATTGACTGGTTTGATCTCCTTGCAGTCCAAGGGACTCTAGTCTTCTCCGACACCACAGTTCCAAAGCATCGATTCTTCGGCCAACTCTTAGTCATTTTTAAATATTTTGTTTATTTATCTTTAGCTGCACTGGATCTCTGCTGCTGAACATGGGCTTTCTCTAGTTGCAGCGAGCGAGGGCTACTCTGTTTTGGTGTGAGGGCTTCTCATTGAAGCGGCTTCTCTTCTTGTGGAGCACGGACTAGGGGCGTGGGCTTCAGTAGTTGCGGTACACAGGCTTAGTTGCACCCTGGCGTGTCTTCCCAGACCAGTGATGGAACCCATGACCTCTGCATTGGCAGGAGGATTCTTAAACACTGGACCACCAGGGAAGTCCCTCTTAGTCATAATTAACCCCTGGGAAGCACTACTCTGGGAGCCACATATTCAAGGCAGAACTAACTGAGCCCAGAAAACTCGAGGAGATCCGAGAGGCCAGCTGGATCTGGGGGAGACAGTCTCAGGGCTCAGCTGGGCACCGTCCTCCATTGCCTGCCTTGGTTCCCATGGCCCTGGAAGGAAGTGTCCTTCGGTCTCCTGTTTATTTGTTTGCTTTTTACTTACGTTGACGTTTCAGCTGAGAAATCAGCCCTGCCAGTCAATGGGTCAAACATCCCGCCATCATGGGCAGTCAGCCACTCCTGCAAAGTCAACATCACCCAAGACAATGAAGGGGGAGGGGGCAGTGGGGAGCCCACAACCCACAGTGCTCCCTGGCAAGCCCGTGACCCTTGGGGATGACTGTCAGAGGTAATGATGGGGAAAAGAATCTAAAGAGGAAACTCAGGTCTGGGGTGGGTGTTGGTGGCTGCAGCGCCTTCAGGACTGACCCTCCGGCTCTGGACAGGCAATAGCTATCCTAGACAAGGGATGGCTCTGGGGAGCAACTGGGAACATTTGCCCTCCCTGGGGGACATCAGCCTGGAAGCCTGAAGCCTTTGTCTACCCCTGCTGCACCCTCGCTTGACTCACCCTCCTATCTGTTTATTTAAAATACTGAAGTCTGCTGTGTTCCAGGGCCTGGGCTTAAAAATTGTTCCTCCCACAAAGAGCATTTCTTCGGGAAAGTGAGAGTCAGATGGTGAAAACAACTTCCGCCTATGGGGAGTCTCCAGGCTCTTAAGCCCAAGGGCTGACATTACAAAGAGTTCCTCCCTGGCTCTGCAGGTCCCACAGCCCCACAGCCCTCAGCTCCAGAAGTGGTGTGCAATCTGGGGGCCTGCCTCATCTCTAGCTTAAAGGGGAGGAGGCCTCTGCCCCTGGCTATGGAGGCTGACCTGCATGAGGTCTTCAAGCCCCTTCCTGGGGCTAATGGCTAATGGCCATTCCCCTCTTCCCTGAAGCCTCCCCTAATGTAAGCAGCCCCTGCTGGGTCTTCATACCACCCCAGGCCTCAGATATCCTTCCAGAAGGTTCTTCTTCCAGCCATAAACTCTGGCACTGCTAATCCAGTTCAGTGCCCAGTGGGATGCCCAGTGCTTGCTTCCGGTCCAGCCCTGGCTCCCTGAGTTGGGGATGGTGGTGGGAACAGGGCTGAAGGTCGGGGCTGGGGCCAACAGGGCCTGTGAAACCACAAAGTCTGTGGTGGGTCAGGAGGGCCCAGCTTCTGTTTGTTGACCCTGAGTGTGGACAGAGGAGAAAGCATCTCATCGCTTCCCGTGTCTCCTCCCTGGGCTGACTGAGCTCTGCCTGCACCTCCCCCGCTTCCCTGGTCCTCCACCCAGGCTTCTCCCCTTCTCATCCATTCCTCCCCAGCCCCCGCAACGCTCCCTGGCCACTCTACTTCAGGCCCACTCCAAGTGGGGCTTACATATAAAAATATCCCAGCTTTTTTTGAGCTTGTTATCTACTATTTTTATCAGATGGTCCAAGCAAAGCGTGGCTGAAAAAAGGGAAAATCATACAGCTCTGTTTGCCAAGCTCCGTAGAAATAGCAACGGGGTGGGCTATTTTTAACAAGATGAATACCCCTGTCCTCTGAGGTCTCCCCTGGGCCCATACCAGCCTCCTTTGTCTCTTTGCCTGGACAGCAGATTTTAAAACACACCCAGAGTTGCCAAACCACTAAATGCACCCAAGACGGTGACTGAAGTTCTCGGAGCCCAGGAGGACCGTGGGGGGTATTTTTTTCCCCTTCCCTTCCCTCCCCTGAAGGAAATCACACTCTTTTGTTTGAAAAGCCTTCCAGGTTGGTTTTCGAGGCCTTTTCCTGGTTGTCCCACTCCCACGGGAACAGCAGAGGTTGCTCCGAAACATGTGGTGGTTTGGGTAGAATGACCCCAGAGGTCTGGCATGGCCCGTGGTGGCTCGTGTGCCAGGCTGTGGCAGGGCAGGGACACAGAAGGAGCCTGCAGAAGCCAGGGCCTCCAGCAGGGGCGGGAGGAGACCATGGGGGAGGCTGTGAGCTGGGAGGCACCAGGGCTGCACCCGGCTGCTGTCCTTACAGTGGGCTGAGGCACCACTGCCCCTGGGGCTCGGCCATGACAAAGCCAGGCTGTGAAGGGTTTGAGGGTCTTCTGAGCTCCTGTGTGCCCAGGAAAGAGTCACACTCCCCCATCATTATGGGAAAGCCACCTCCTGCCCCAGAGCTGAGCAGAGGGGATGAGAATGGTGTTCAGGAGTGGGGAGATTATAGGGAGGGAGGAAGTCACAGCCTCTCTCCAGGCCCCAGCATCCCCTGGTGGACCACGAGGGACCTGACTAGTCTGGCAGTCTGGGGTGTGTGGCTGGCAAGGCAAAAGAAAATAGAAATAAAAGGTAACATTCACCAATTCACCGAGCACTTTGGGAGTCATTGAATGAAACACTGTGTATCACGTGTATTATTATCTCCCTTAATTTCCACCACTACCCTATTACTGAGGCATACAGAGCCTCTCTCTGTCCTAGTGGTTGTGTGTGAAATCCGGAGGAGATCTTGGATTATATGATTACCCCAGGACCCGTCATTCTGGCCAAGGGGATGGGATTCTGTGAGCGGATCTCTCTCTGGTCCCAGACCTTCCCTATAGCCAGGAGCATGGGGACAACGGTGGGCCATGCTGCCAGAACTACAAGCAACAAGGGTACTAAGCTGCTCCCACCAGATGCAGATGCAGCTAGAGAGAGGGTTGGGAGTCTGGGAAGAGAGACTGGCAGCGCCCCCTATAGTTAGTGGAGCCAGACACTGACTCCAGACAGCCCAGTCCCATGCCTTCCTACTGACCTTGACCAGAGAGCTGTTCTGCTTGAAGTCAGGGCAAAAGGAAAGAGGGGTGGATCCCGGGGGGGAGGAGGTAAAGGAGTGACTGGTGTCATGCCCTGTCTAGTGTCCAGTCCTTTGCAGAGCTGTTCTTTCTAGTAGCAACACCCTCCCCCACCCCTGCCTTCTCCATCTCATAAGCTCCAACTTGATTTTCAAGAGTCATCTCAACGGCCTTCCTCTGAGAAGACCTCTCCACTTTGCGAGCAGGACGGGGTCTCTGGAGCCTCCAAGAGACGCCTCTACCCAGCCCTTCAGCCCCAGCGTATGGTGACTGCTGCCGCTTGCTTTCCTGGGGAAGGGACCAAGGCCTATTGGTCCTGTCCCCCCAGGCCAGCACAGCATGGGAGTGCGGAAGATGTCTGCTGAGTGGATAGAAGGGAGGGGATAGAGGAACGGGGAGTGAGAAGGGAAAATGAGGAGCAAAGAACAGTGAGGGTGGAGGGACAGTGGATCAGGAGCAATCACAGGCCAGGGCCTGGTGGCTGGTGGGGCACGATAGGAGGGGAGGAGAGGGCTTTGTGATGGGCCCAGACAGGTGGCTTCCCCTGCCCTGGAGGCTCTGACGGAATTGCTCTCCTGAGGGGCTGGTGTCATAAGTAGGAAGAGACCACCTGCCTGTTTATGCAGTCACATCTGTTGCTAGCCCACCGTCTGACTGGCACTGCACTGGGCACAGGGCCCTCGTCTCTGCTGGCTGCCCCGGAAAGGGCGATCAGAGTGACAGGGAGCAGGGCCCTTGAAATCATCTGGAGCCCTGAGGAGATGCAGCTGCCCCTCTCTGGACAGCGGGCACCTCCAGCCTCTCTGCCTGACGCCGTGGCTGGCACGCTGCTTAGAGGACACTATGGCTGGGACATGGCTAGAAACCATGAGGCCTGTCAGTCTTGCCGTGCTTCAGTCTTGCCCCTGAGGGAAACTCTGAGAGAAGGAGCGGGGGCTCCCACCCAGGCTAGCGCCCCACCCCAGGGAAGGATGGAGACCAGAGGGGAGGGAGTCAGCCGGCAGCAGCTGCCCAGCCTGGCAATGAATCGTCCCAAAGTTTGCTGCCTCGTCTCAATAGCTTTGCTTCTGTAACGAGCTTGTGACAAAGGGTACATTGACGTCCTCCATAGGGTGAGGAGGGCCGCTCACATGTGCAGGGGAAGCCCCTTTGGGGAGGCAGCAGGAGGCGGTAGCACGGACCCAGCCATGGAGCAACATTCTCCCCGAATCGGCCTGGTGGGTGTGGCTGGGCTGAAAGGGCTCAGACCCGGGTGTATGAGTTGATGAAAGACTTTGGTTGGCTGAGCTGGGGTGGGGGCCCCGGAGGGGGTGGGGCTGAGCTGGTGCAGGCAGAGCGCTCGGCTGTTTGGTTGAGGTTGTGAGATGCAGCTGTCCTTTGCTGGACCCTCCCTTCTGCTGGGGTCCTCACGGTCAACAGGCTCTCCAGACCTCCTCAAGACCATCCCAGGTCGTCTGCACTTTTAGAGGTTGGGGTCTCCATGCTGCCTGTCGGGGGCCCCTGTGGCTTCTGGCAAGCTGAGCGGCCTAGGGTGGAGGCCCCTAGAGCTCATGGATCTGGATTTGATTAGGATTTTGTTTGTTCAAAAGTTACTAGGAACAGTCTTTTTTTGTTGATTCAATTTAATATGCATACGTATGTGAGTATTTGGTTTTCTCCACCAGAAATCTGGCTCTGCGGAGCTGGAGCTGCATTGGTTTGTGGCCCCACCTTTAGGCCTGAGGTAATCCGTGTATTTAATCAGGGACTTTTTATGAGTGTGGGCTGAGCCAGGCAGTGGTCACACATCTGTAGGCCCACGGGCTGCCCTCGCTAGATGGCCTGGCTGTGCCCAGCCCTCTGAATGTGAGAGAAGGATTGGACAAGAAGTAGCCCCGAGGCAGCTCTTGTTGAGCCCAATAGGGACAAACAAATCATGGCTTGATGGGGTGCCTGCCCTGGGTCTTCAGCCACACCATATTACGGGACGCCCTCCAAACGTGTGCTCACTGCCAGGCACAGGGTCCACATCGGTTTGGCCCATGAGCCCTACAGGCTGAATCATCAAAATATGTGTGCGTACATGTGTGTATGTATGATCGTCTGTGTGTGTCTGCATGCCTTAGCGAAATGGGTATTAAGAGCCCTGACTCTGCCACTTACCTGTATGAAGTCAACAATAGTAACTCTATGGCAATTGACTTATCCTCTACATACAGTACCTTTGTTTCCTCATCTGTGAAATGGGGACAGTGGGAATAACTACTTCATTGGGTTGTTGTGAGGTTAATACGGCAAAACACTTAAGACAATATTTTGCACACAGTAGGCACTCAGTAAATGTGAACTGCTACAAGGACAATCACTGTTGTCATCTTAGAAGGTGTCTCAGATCCAGCTCCCCAGAAGCAAATGTTAAGATGGGGACTTCCCTGGTGGTCTGTTGGTTAAGAATCCTCCTTCCAATGCAGGGCATATGGGTTCGATCCCTGGTCAGGAGAACTAAGATCCCACATGCTCTGGGGAAACTGAGCCTGTGGGCAACAACAAAGACCCAATGCAGTCAAAGAGAAAAAAAAAAAAAAGCTTTCTTTTTCATGGCTGAGTAGTATTCCATTGTGTACATGTTGATGTATGGCAGCAAAAATCAAACCAATATTGTAAAGCAATTATCCTT
Organism: Ovis canadensis; assembly: GCF_042477335.2. NCBI lineage: Eukaryota > Metazoa > Chordata > Mammalia > Artiodactyla > Bovidae > Ovis > Ovis canadensis. Next base: position 32,458,737 of record NC_091264.1, read on the forward strand.
CAATTAAAAATAAATTAATAAAAAATAGGGGATCACAGCTAAGTGATTTCCTAAAGCAATACTCCCTGGGGACCCAGGTGAGAGACTAAAGGTCACTGGACAGGAGGGGAAGAGGCCAGCAGAGGTGAAGAGGGTACTCCTAGCCTGTCCCACAAAGGGACTCTTGAGGTTGTCCCCTCAGAGGTAAGGGAGCTGGGACCTCAAGTCCTGCACCCTAGCTACTGGCAAAGGGCCACGTTGGGGGTAGAAACTTCCAGGTACTTCTGGCTCTGCAGGTGAAGCAGCTCTGTAGCCTGGGGCAGTCACCCAGGGAAGAGTGCCCAGAGAGAAAAGTCACAGAAGGTGAGGGAAGTGCCCAGACCCTGCACAGAGCCCTGGGGGAGCCTGGGGGCCCTGAAGATGGCACCAATGGTGCCCTCCAGAGAGGGCCCTTGTGAGGAGCAAGTGCAGAGCACGTGCTCAGGGCCTGACCCCTGTCAGCTCTTGCCCCCGCCTTTCTACCTCACCAGCCACAGGCTGCCTCTGGTCCAAGGCCAGGGCTACCTCCGGGGTCTGCGAGGCCCCGGCCAGGTTCAGAGCGTCATATATTTGTATAGGACAGCGGCTCCGCCCGTAATCAAGGAACCAGTGAGAAGAGCCTGCCTGCTTGGCTGCCCAGAGCACCGTGGGAGAGAGGCAGCCCTGCCAGCCAGCGCGGGACGCCCTGGATCTGGCCCAGGGCGCTGGTGTCAGGAAGGCGGGAGAAGCTGTGACAGTGTGACAGCCACACACATCCCCCCAGCCCCTCGTAGGCACATCTGCCACCTCTCTCCTGCCTCCTGCTCCACTCTGCCCCGCCCTGGGCAGCCCTGAACCTCTCTGATGGGCCGGCGGCAGCTGCCAAAGCCAAAACCTATTAGCATTGCCCTGGGGGAACCACCTGCCTGGGTATCAGAGGGAATGTTGGAGAACACGGCAGGCCCTGCACACCTGGCTCCTGTGAAAAGCCTAGACCCTCCCAGAAAGCTCCCATGGCCCAGGGAGGCAGGAAGGCCACCTGTTGTGGGTGACGCTAGGGGGCCCCACACTAAGGATAACAAGAATAACCTATTATCACCCACGATGTGTTGAGTTGTCACCGTGTTTCAGGTGGAACCCTTTCCAGGAACCATTTTATTCAAAACTCACCATGACTCCGTGAGGTCCCTACTCCCAGGTCAGAGAGGTGAAGTTTCAGACCCAGACTCACGTAGGTTCCTATCCGTCCTCCCTGTGCCTCGCTCGCCCCGTCAGACCATCGCCAGCACAGCAGCAGAGCAGGTCTGGTGGACAGTTAGCCCAGCGGACAGTTAGCCCACGGCTGTCCCACTCTGGGCCCTGCAGCAGCTTATTGAGAGCAGAAGCCCAGAGCCTCATGTAGGCCTCCACACCTTGAGCTGATCTGGCTTCCCACCACCCCCAACCTTCTCTCCTACCCCTCATGATCCCCGTCTAGCCCCACCAGCTGCCTCTGCTGTTCTTCAAATGGCCATGCAACCTCCAGCCTCAGAGCCCTCCGCGGACTACTCCCTTTGCCCAGCAGGCTCTTGCCCAACCCCCGTATGGCTCCCTCTCACTTACTTCATGTCTCTGCTCCCGAGACCCCCAACTTTCTCCATTCCCTTTGTTGTCGTTCAGTCGCTAAGTTGTGTTGACTCTTTGTGATCCCATGGACTGTATAGCATGCCAGACTCCTCTGTCCTCCACTATCTCCTGGAGTTTGCTCAAATTCATGTCCATTGAATCCCTTTACTCTGCTTTATCCTCATTATTTTTGGTAGCTTTTCTGTACTGATTCTGTGCCTGTCTCCCTTCACTAAAATGTAAGCTCCACAGTGGCAGTGATTTTGCCCTCAGTTCACTGCTGGATCAGGTCCTCCATCAATGTCATTGATACTTGATAAATGCGTGCAGAATAATTGAATGGCACCAAGACCTGAACTGAAAAGCCCTAAATGGCAGGCACCCTGGGGTTGGAGAGGGTGGCTGCCAAGGTCTGCTGAGCCCTGTCTGCGGCTTTTCTTGCAGCCAGAGGGAACATAGCATCTTCTGGAGAGTTTGACCCCAGGCACATGCTTCATGGCCCTGCGAAGCCTGCCTTGGGTTCTGCACAGCCTTATTCTCTGGGCTGCTGTCCTTACCCAGTACTGCCCGCTTCCTTTCTTTTATTTTTATTTTTTTTAATTAACTTTTTGGCTGCACTACGTGGCATTCCGGATCTTAGTTCCAGGACTAGGAATTGAACCCATGCTCCCCTGCAGTGGAAGAGAAGAATCTTAACTGCAGGACCACTGGGAAAGTCCCCCCACTTCCTTCCTCTTAACTCTGAGGCCTAAGGGAAACACTGCCCTTTCTCTTTCAGCTGTGGATTCAAGTCCAAGTTCAGAGGAGCTCAGCAGACACCAAATTCCACACCTACCGTTTCTTTCAAAAGACCTTCTGAATCCTCTGAAGCCTTTGTTCTGCAAAATAATATCTACCAAGCATCGTCTATGGGGCGTGCATGCTAAGTCGATTCAGTCTTGTCCGACTCTTTGCAACCCGTGAACTATATATAGCCTGCCAGGCTCCTCTGTCCATGGAATTTTCCAGGCAAGAATACTGGAGTGGTTTGCCATGCCCTCCTCCAAGGGATCTTCCCAACCCAGGCATCAAACCCATGTCTCTTATGTCTCCTGCAGTGGCAAATGGGTTCTTTACCACTAGTACCACCTGGGAAGCCGAGAGGGACCCAATCTCCAGCTCTCTCTGCCTCTTTCGGTCCAACCTGATCCAGGAGGCCATACAATGCGTAGCTGAAGCATGAAGGGCTGAATTGCTGGGACAGGGCCCAGAGAAATGTGGGAACAGGAGAGGAAGCCTTGAGAGGTGGCCCCATCCCACCCTACTCCCTTGGATGAGAGGAATGATGTCTTAGAGCAGCCGGGTGGAGAGCCAGCCTTGCAGAGGATGGAGAGCAAGCCAGGCACTTGGTTGGAGGGACACCTGCCAGCCTGTGTCTTCTTCCTCGAGCCCAATTCTAAGAAAGCCTTTTTCCCTCTCCAGCCCTGTCCCCAATTCCCAGCTGCTGACCGCCTGCTGCCCAAACACCCGGTGCCTGCCCAGGGCCTCTCCTCCGGGAGTTCCCTGGAGCTATGGCAGGGGTTTGCTTCCCCCAGCCCACCAGTGTCCCCCCAGAGGAAAGGCTGGCTGCCTTCTCCTGTGCTTCAGAATCCAGGCCACAAGCTGCCACCTGCTCTTGCCCTGTGTGAGCACAGGCTGCCTCATTCCAAGAACTCCGAGATGTTAGGCTTCCGCCCAGGTTTCTCCCTGTCTTTACTGACTGCTGATGATGAATCCCGGAAGGAGAAGAGAAATGAAGGCCTCCACCAGGTGAACAAACCGGTGTCATGAGTGTTTTGAGGAGGGACCCTGGGAAGGGCAGCTACTGGCAATAGGCGGACACATAGAGCCCCAGGGCGGGTGGGGTCCACGTGGCAGGAGGCTGTATCCAAGCCTCATCAAACCTCAAAGGGGCATCGACAGCTGACCATGAGCTTCCTCTCTGGGCTTTAGACTATTAGAAGGGCTCCTGAGTGGGTGGCAATGGGGTGGGACCCTTAGGACCTATTTCCTTAAGATTCCATGTACCCTGAGATTCACTGGCCTTGGGGACTCCCCGACACATCCTCTATTCCTCCCTGCAGAATGGAGTGGGCCCAGGAACAGGGGTCTCACCTTCAAAGCTGGGCTAGCACTCAGCCAGTTAGTTCCGCTGGAGTCCCCCCAGCCCCCTTGCCCCTCAGGCTCTGCTATGCATGGAGGGTGTGTTCAAGTTCCACAGGGAAGACCCACCAGCTTAGGAACTTCCAAAGCCCCAGCCCTGACAAGCCTTGAGGTGTTACTGTCTTCTCCTTGACTATTGGGCCCCCAGAGCAAGATGACCTCAAGGGTAGGACACATCGTGCCTGGTCTGTGTCTCCAGGCCCAGGAATGAGAGGCACAGTGTACTTCTACCACTTGCTAATTGTGTGACTTCAGTCATGTGACTCTGCCTCTCTGCGCCTCAGTTTCCTCTTCTGTAAAATCGGTAGACTCATAGGCCTGAGTTAACTGGGTTAACCCACATAAGCCCTTCAAACAGCGCCAGGCACCTGGCAGTGCTCAGTAAACATTACCTGCGTGTCCCTGACACCTCTTAGTGTTCCTTCCTGAGCTGTGAAGGAGTCTGGGGTTGGGGCCAGCTAGGCTTTCTCCCCAAGATGACCTGATCCCGTAGGAAACATGAGAGGAGAAGGGGGCCCGCAGAGCTGCCTCCAGGCCCCTGGAGGTTGTGGCCACTCTGGAAAGCCCCGACTCACCACACTGTTTGGATTGGGTTTCTATTCCCAACCCCAGTGAGAGGCCTGCTATTTATGGGCCCCCCATCCCACCCCCCGGACAGCCAGACAGTGCGTGGGCTGGGGACCACATGGCTGGCAGCCCGCTCCCCCACCCGGCCCGGGCGCTCTGACCGGGGCACGTTTCGCACGCCGGTCACCCTGCCGGCTGGGCGGTGGATTTCCCAGCTCCGTCTGGTCCCCCAGGAGGGGAGCGGAGATGGAGGGGGCGTGAGGGGTCTCCCACCTCTTCATCCCGCCCTCTGGCTTCCAGACATCTCCGAGAGGAGGTGGCTTCTCTGGGACAGGCCCCTTTCCATTTCCACCCTGACAACGACACCTGCCTCACGTGGTGTCTGCCGTGGTGAAAATGAAGGCTCTGGGGCCAGACTGCCTGGATTCAACCCCCACTTTGGGTCCTCATTAGATGTGATTCTGGGCTAGTGGATGAACTTCTTTGTGCCTCAGTCTCTTTGCCTGTAAAATGGAGCTAGTTCTAGTACCTGCCTCCTAGGGTCCTCATGAGGGTTAAAGGAATTGACACAGGTCAAGTGTTTAGCACTGGTCTGGGCACACAGAAAGCTCTCAGTGAGAGAGTGGCATTGACATACATGGGCCTCCCTGGTGGCTCAACGGTAAGGAATCCCCCTGCCGATGAAGGAGATGCACCTTCCATAGCTGGGTCAGGGAGATCCCCTGGAGAAGGGTACAGCAACCTACTCCCGTATTCTGGCCTGGAGAATCCCATGGACAGAGGAGCCTACCAGGCTACAGTCCATAGGGACGCAAAGAGTCAGATATGGCTGAAGCTACTGAGCACACACACACTGACACATATACTCTACCATGTGTAAAACAGCTAGCTCCCGGAAAGCAGCTGTATAGCACGCGGAGCTCAGTTCTGCTCTGTGATGACCTGGAGGTGTGGGATGGGGGGAGTGGTAGGAAAGAGGCTCAAGATGGAGGATATATATGTATACCTATAGCTAATTCGTGTTGTCGTACAGCAGATACCAACACGACATTGTAAAGCAAGTATCCTGCAATTCAAAATAAAAAAAAATAAAGGCCAGCTCTCGATTAAAGTCAGTATTCTTATTCTTGCAGGGTCTGGTGCAGGATGCCAACCCTGCCTTCATCACCTGGCTCCTGTTCTCTGCCTAGGCAGGATGGCTGTCCCCTCTGCACAGATGGAGACACTGAGCCCTGAAGGGGAAAATGACCTCTTCAAGATTGCACAGCTGGGGGTGGCAGAACCCAGGTCCTCTCGGGGCCCTTCCCAGCCCATCGGCTGTCTCTTGATCTGTAACCACTAGAGCCCTCCCCCACCCCACCCCTCCCCAAAGCGATAGCGAGTCCCGCTGGTCAACCCCAGCAGGGGAGGACGAGGGCCCTGACAGGTGTGCCCGCAGCAGGAGCCTGGCTGAGCCTGTCCCCAGGGCCTGCCTACCCCTTGGCCAGTGCCTCCAGCCAGCCCACTCAGGACAGTGGCTATTTTTAGCAGGTGCTGTTTGCCCGGCAGCGGGAATATTTGCGAAGGGTCAGTCCAGTGGCGTCCCTTGGCTTTCAACTAGAAACAGCTCTCGGATGTACAGTCGATTGGCTGAGAGCATGAGGCTTTGGCGAACCTTTTCCCTTTACAAAATGTGGCTGTTTCTCCTTCCTGTCCACCCTGTTGCCAAGCCCACAGCTTCTGTTCCTGGCTCCCTGCCGCCAAGATGGTGACAGCCTTCCCAGGTCTGATGGGATGAGCAAATTGGGCAAAGTGTGGTTTCCTGGCCCTGGCCGGGCATCTCCCCTCTGCTAATAAACCTGCGGCTAACCATCCATGGCCTCATGCTCCGTGGGTTAGAGCACCATGCCAGTGAGTCCAAGGTCAGGCTCTACGTGGGCCGACTGGCTTCGCGGGGAGGTGCGTTCTGCCCCACACCTCAGCCTGTAGCCCTCACCAGTGCAGCTGGGATGAGGGGGTCAGGCCTGGGGGCAGCTGTGAGCCAGCTAGAGTGTGGGCATCTCTGAGTCCCCAGCCCCTGAGAGGGCCTCACTGAGCTGGTCCACCTGTTGCCACTGGGCAAGGCATGGAGTAGGGCACTTTCCTCCGTGAAGGCTGGCACGTATGTTTTGTGGGACTAGAGACTGAGAAAGTGCCAGGCAGACGGGCACACGGCTGCTGAGTCAGTTTTCTGCGTCAGCTAGAGAGGCCCTGGAGAGGTGGCAGAGCTTGGGGATTAAGAGAACAGACCGTGGGGGTCAAACCCCTGACAGGACCCTTGGCCGTGGTGCACCACTCTATGCCTCAGTGTCCCCATCTGTAAAAGGGGAATGAACAGAGGGATGTCGTGAGGATGAAGTGAGCCAAGGCTTGGCAGCACTTAGAGCTACAGCTGCTACATGAGTGTTAGCTCATGTTACCGTGGTAGTGCCTCAACTGGGTTTCCCTGGTGGCTCAGCTGGTGAAGAATCTGCCTGCAATGCAGGAGACCTGGGTTCAGTCCCTGGGTTGGGAAGATCCCCTGGAGAAGGGAATGGCTACCCACTCCAGTATTCTGGCCTGGGAAATTCCATGGACGGAGGAGCCGGGTGGGCTACAGTCTATGGGGTTGCAAAGAGTCAGACCCCACTGAGTAGCTAACACTTTCACTCACTGTTCACGTCAACTCTCAATGCCAGTTCCATGGACCCTGTGCCCCTCATCTGGCCCTCAGTACCCCCTCTCCCACGCCTTCCCTTCTACAAGTGAGCTTTCACTGGCCCCATGGCCCTCAAGCTGTTGAAGCACAGGCACGTGGACGGCCCCTCCTCAGTCCTCTGGGAGGGCTCAGGTGGATCCTGCCCCGACCCATGCCAGAGAGAAGCTCAGAGTCTGGGGAGCAGGTTGGCACCGGGCAGGTGCCCTGTTCTTGTCCCGTGGCTCCTGCCCAGGAGGGCGCGGCCCCTGAGCTCAGGTCTATAAATAAGGTATCTGGGAGGAACGGCTTTAATTTGCACTTTACCTATTGGTGTTTACTTTGCTATTTCCAATATGGCAATTTAATTCTGCAGGGCGCCTGGCTGGGGGTGGGGGGGGCACCCGGGCCATGCGGTTCCCTGACCGCACCAGGAGTGACTCCGGGTCCCTGTGCAGCTCCGGACACAGATGCCACCGGGACGGCCACGGTCTGTGGAGGCCCCGGGTGTGAGCATGGAGTGGAGGGGCTTGTCGGGACATCGAGACCCCTCTGTACCTAGACCCGCGGTCCTCCGGGCTCTGTCTGGCTCCTCCTCGGGATGGCAGTGTCAGCATTTCTCTTCCCTCCTGCCCACCTTCCACATCTTTTCCCGCCTTAGGTCAAGGCCTCCCTCTCTGCTGAGATGACCACCCTCTTACCACCCATCGGGGAGCTCTCTCCAGAGTTCTCTCATAGACAGGTGGCTAATTACGGGACAGTCTTTGAGATTTTTCTCCGCCTCGATAGTTTGCTGTTTTCAATTTTTGTATTTTGTCTCTGCGATGAGACTGTGGGCTCCCTGAGGGCAGGGCTGTGTCTCCCCCAGACTTTTGCTCCTTGAAGGTAGGGACTGTGCTTTTCCCTCAGATTAGGGGTCTTAAAGGCCTTGGTCCTGCTGTACTCCCTCTGGTCAGGGTTGTCCACCAGGGCCACCCAGAGCACATTTGCCCTTCCCTTCACTGGCCAGAAGGACCACACTAATCCTTTTGTGGCCCATGGGGCCCTTTCTGTGGGCCCTTTCCTTCATAAACTTCACTGGCACAAAGACAACTTCATTGGAATAAAGACAAACCTGTTTGTATTATGTATGAAAACATCTTTGGCTTAAAAGATCATCTTTTTCCTTTTGACCTTAAAATAAAAGTAAACATATTCATGGGCCCTAAGCAATTATAGTCCAAGTTCTTAAAAAAAAAAAAAAAAAGAAAAGAAACAAGAACCAAAACTATAACCAAAAAAATAATTTCTTAAATAATTTTTTAAAGCCTGAATATGCAGATAAAAAGGGTTCATAATATTTCAGAAAGAATTGATTAAAATACAAGATCTATGGAGATCTTAGAATAATTTTTTTTTAAACACAGGAAAAAAGAAAAATTCCTATAAGGTTTTCAGACAGAGAAAATTATTTTAAAGGAAGCAATCAATTTGGTCTCTGGGGAAAAAAAAAATCTTAGGGACCAGTCCTATCCCAGCTGTGCCTGGTAGATACACTTGGCCTGGGCGGAGGCACCAGCACAGAGCTCGCCATATCTGGGAGGGATACCTTTCCCAGCCCTTAGCTTCTATAAACCTTGGGGAGTCCCCACGAGTCAGGGAGGGCCAGAATTCCTATCCCACACCATCAGCAGGGCCACGGCTACTGCCACTGGCCGGAGCGCCACAGGGACCCCCCTTGGTGGCGTGGTCCTCTGTGCCAGGCGCTGGGCTGAGCTCACGTCACCCTTGTCTTATCTAATCCTCACAGCCATCCCATGAGGCAGGCACTGTGATTATCTCCCATTTCACAGATAAGGAAAATGAGGCTCAGAGGGGAGAAGTGACGGGTTCAAGGTCACCCAGCCTGTCAGTGACAGGGAGGGAATGGAGGAAGCAGAAGTCTGCCTTCAGAAGTTCTAGGTCTTTCCGCTCCAGAGACTGTGAAGGGTCAGGCCAGGCGTAGGTCAGGGTCGCCACAGAGATTCCTTCTGACATCTCCAGGCCCGTTAGAAAGGAGGCAAGTATCTGCCCTGGAATTACCAGCCTTCTGCACCCCACCTCTCCCTGGCTTCCAGCCCAGGGCTCTTGGCACTGGACTGGAGCTGCTAGACTTGATTTCGTGGTAGAAGAGGGCAGTATTCCTTAGGAGGTGCCCTCAGCCTTCCCAGCTCCAGGTCTGCTAGCTTGCTGGCTTCATCCCTGCCCTTCCAGCCACCTGGTAGAAGGGGCTACCTGGAAGTCCCCTCTGGGTGGGCAGCTGTGGGGCCCAGAGGGCAGAGGTAACCTCGTGGTGTGGAGGGTGAGGAGCTCAGACTGGGGGTCGGGTCTGGAGGAACCCTGGTCAGTGATGGCATGGGGGTGCTTAGGGCTCCGCCCCGAGCTGGGGACCCCTTCTCCTGCTCTACTGGCCCATCTCTCCATCACTAAAGTTGTTTTCTTTTTTTCTTATCTTCCCATTTTGCTCTTCATTTCTTGGCCTGTCTTTTCAAAACTCCATCTCTGCTTTATTTTTGACTCATCAATCTCTTCGCCTTCTGTCTCTGCCCTGTTCCTCTCTCCCTGCTCCCTTCCCCTCCTCCTGCCACCACGGCATCTTCTCCCCCCACTTCTCACCTCTGTGTGTGTCTGGTAGGTTTCCGATGTCCCTGGCTGCTCTCCTGCCCTAATCCCCTGCTTCCCTTCCTCCTCTCTGTCTCTGAGTTCTTCTCCACCTCCTCCACCATCCGTCCCCCTGTCAATCTGTGTCTCTCTTTGTCTTTCTCCCTCTCCCATTATTTTGAGACAAGACAGTGCCTGACCCAGCGGGGACACAGCAAAGGAGAGAAAACGTGCTTCGAGGGAGCGGCAGGCGCTCCCCGCTGCATGTGGTGGGGCCTTCTCCCGGCTCCAGCTGATCAGGTGTGGGTGAGTGGGAGGGGCTTCGTGCCTGAGCTGGGGAAGGAAGGGAAGCAGGAAAGGCCTTTTGTGCAGCCTGGGCCGGTTGGCTTTCAAGCGGCAAGTCTCTCTCCCAAAGCCATCGCTTTGATCCCTGGAAACATAAAAGGGGCCATCTGCATTTGTGTTTCATGCAGGTAGAGGAGCGGAAGCAGGGACAGAGAGACAAGTGGGGAGTGCCACAGACATCTTGGGGCCACATCTGGTCCATCTCTGGGCCTCCTAGGCTGGGGGTCCTCTCCATCTGCAGGCATAGATGATAGCTGACTAACAGGACTCTGTTTAAGATCAAATGAGATGATGTGTTCTAACTAAAAAGCCCAGTGAAAGGGCTTTGAGGGGTTTGGTGTGAGCCAGCAGCAAAGCATGCTCTCTAAGTGACTCCCAGGGCTTACTTTAAAAGCTTTCATTTCTTCATGGTGACTCACCTCCTCCAAGAAGCCTCCTAGATTAGCCTCAGTCCCCTGGGGGTCCCTCCAGTCACTGAACCCCTTCAGCTCTTAGGTACCTGGCTCACCCTCCATGTCAGAAGGGTCACTGGTCATTTCTATGTCCTCCAAAAGTCAGAGGGTGGCTAAGGACAGGGCCACATCTCTGCTTTCCCTTGTGGCTCCAGGTGGGGTATACTGCACGGCCTGGATCGTAATAACACTGCCTCGTGTTCCTGAGGAGCCTCTGACTTTCAAAGCGCTTTGGCAGATGCTACAGCATTTGATCCTCACCCAGCCTCGTGAGGAAGGTGGGGTGTGCCTGTAAGATGTGCCCCATTTTACAGGTAAAGAAACTAAGGTTCAAAGAGACTCAGTAACTTGCCCACCCCAAGGTCAGTTAGCAGCAAGTGGGACTGGAAAGAAACCTAGAACCTGTGTGCAATCCCCATTTTATGGATAGGGAGACTGAGGCAGAGGACAATGGAAACAGAGCTTAATTAAGATAAGGTCCAGATTAAAACTGAAGTTTCCAGTCTCTTTTTACACACCATAATGACCAGACTGTCCCCTGACCTCCATGTGGTAGACACATATTTGGGGGACATCTGGCTTTCAGAGAGGGCTGAGAAGTCCCAGGGCTGTGTCCAAGGGGGCCTGCCGGGTGATCAGTGTCATGGGGGTCCCCAGACATGCCCTTGTGGCCCTGCCAAGGGGATAGGCCACTGGTCCTGCCCACAGGTGACATGAGCAGAGGATAGGTTGGACAAGGACCCTCATCTGTCTCTCTTCTTCCCTTCTTGCCAGGCTGAGTGTGCGGCTCAGCCTTTGGCAGCCAGGATGTCGGGGAGCACAAGAGACAAGGAAAGGCTGGTCCCATAGGCGCTTCCTACAGGCCGCATACACCTCTAGCCTCTTTTCAGATGATTTAAGAGGGTCTCACGGTTGGTCTTAAATCATCTGAAAAGAGTCGGACACGACTGAAGCGACTTAGCAGCAGCAGCAGCACAGTTGGTCTGGGAACTCACCACAATAGGTCAACCCCTCTCCAGCCATTTCGGCTCTCAGGATCTCTGAGTTCTGACTCAGAATCCTTGATCTCTGGCTTCTCAGCCCCAGGACTTCAGGATTAGCGTCCCTGCCTGGGTTCTGTGTTTTGTCTACAAAACACACCCTAATCCATTTCCCCATTTTATTAATGAGAGAGGCCTGTTCCTGAGATAACCAGAGTTTCCAGTGTTACCTTACCAATGATGTGCCGGCTAAGGGCAGAGATTTGACATTTGAGTTAGAGACTGCAACTGTATAAGAGAAGCAGGTAGAATTTCCAGGTCAGTGTTTGAAATATTGAAAAGAGCTCAAAGGGGCTGTCCTAACCATCATTCACAGTTTCCTGAGGGTTTGGGCTCTCAGGCTGGAGAAACTCAGAGGAGTCATGGGACCTTTCTATGGCACACAAGGGCTCCAGACACACACACAGAGGTACGCAGGCATGTTGTGTTGAGTGTTGTTAATCTATCAGTCATGTCTGACTCTGCGATCCCATGGACTGTAGCCCACCAGGCTCCTCTGTGCATGGAATTCTCCAGGCAAGAATACTGGAGTGGGTAGTCTTTCCCTTCTCCAGGGGATCTTCCCCACCCAGGGATCGAACCCGGTTCTCCCTCATTGCAGGCAGACGCTTTACCGACTGATCCACCAGTGAGTGCAGGCATGCACGTGCTGCTGCTACTAAGTTGCGTCAGTCGTGTCCAACTCTGTGTGACCCCATAGATGGAAGCCCACCAGGCTCCCCTGTCCCTGCGATTCTCCAGGCAAGAACACTGGAGTGGGTTGCCATTTCCTTCTCCAATGCATGAAAGTGAAAAATGAATGTGAAGTCGCTCAGTCATGTCCGACCCTTAGAGACCCCATGGACTGCAGCCCACCAGGCTCCTCTGTCCCTGGGATTCTCCAGGCAAGAACACTGGAGTGGGTTGCCATTTCCTTCCCCAATGCATGAAAGTGAAAAATGAATGTGAAGTCGCTCAGTCATGTCTGACCTTTAGAGACCCCATGGACTGCCGCCCACCAGGCTCCTCTGTCCCTGGGAGTCTCCAGGCAAGAGTATTGGAGTGGGGTGCCATTGCCTTCTCCCCATGCACGTGTACATACACACAAATAACACACATGCCCCAAAAGAGCCAGCAGGCTGGGCCTAAGGTGATGAGACTCGCTGGCCAGCCAGCCCGTTAGGCTCAGCTTGTCTCCTGGCTGCAAGCATTGTGATTTCTCACTTGGACCATTCATTTTAAGCCCTTCCCGTATGAGCTGTGAGCCGCCTGTAGTGTGGGAACTCCTAAGCTAGGCAGGTGATAAGATTTATGGACTGAAATCACAGGTCCAAGTGGGACAGGACATGCGCTTCGAACGGGAGATCAGAACCAGGGGCCACGTGGAAAGCACATCACAGTAGAATAGTCTGTGCTGTGGTGGGTACCTTTGGATACTTTCTTGCCAGGATCACTCTTTACGCTCTGGGGGAATGGTGAGGAGTTCTGGGATTCTAGCAGCTGACTATCTTCAAGTCTCACCTATTTTGCCTCAAAGAGCCCTTGTAAGATTTACCTCCCTAATTAGCTTTGGCTTTCGCTGTTACAGGGCTTCCCTGGTGGCTCAGATGTTAAAGAGTCTGCCTGTGTTGAGAGAGACCTGGGTTCGATCCCTGGCTTGGGAAGATCCCCTGGAGAAGGGAATGGCTACCCAAGTATTCTTGCCTGGAGAATTCCATGGAGAGAGGAGCCTGGTGGGCTACAGTCTATGGGGTCACAAAGACCTGGACACGACTGAGTGACTTTAACTAACTGGGCTGTTGCAATGAGTGTTCATTCCTTAAGGAGGTACCCCAACAGGTGGAGGGGACTCAATGTGTGCCTGGAGCTGGGGGAAGCTCACTTGAGAGGCAGTGACAGCCAAAGATAGTCCTTGAGGTGTGCCGCCCATCAGGGGAGCTGGAGAACTCAGTTTCTGGGAAGACAGTAGGTAGAGGTGGAAATAGCTGGCAGGTCCAGCCTCTAGCCTGGGATGGAAGACGCAACTCACTAATCCAAAATCTGTCGGGAGCTGGTCTTATCCAACTTGTTCATTTTAGAGACCCAGAAATCGCAGTCTGGGGTGGAAAGTGACCTACCTTGCACCCCATAGTTGACCACCAGTAGAGGCAGGAGTCGAATGCACAGTCAAATGCATATCTCATGATGTGCAGTCCAGCACCCTCTTCCCTTGACTGAAGCCCTGTGGCTACCAAGTGGCTTTTCTTCCCTCCTGTGAGTGAGAGCAGTAGGGGCAGTCTTGGGGGAAGAAAAGAATGGGTATAGGTGAGGGCAGGACTGCTTTGGCCAACACCTCCTGGCATGTCCCTTCTATCTCGGTCTCAGTTTCCTTATCCATAAAATGGAACACTTAGCCTCTGTGACCGCCAAGGCTCCAAGATGATCCAGACCAAAACATTCCTCCCTGGCCACTGAGGCCACAAGAGATGGGCTGGAGCCAGAGTGAAGCAGTGGAAAGCCGTGGTTCCAAGACCAGGAGGCGCCTGCTCCAGGGTTGGCGGGGTGGGGTGGGGGACAGAAAGCAGGGAAGTTAACGCTGTGCCCTTCACCCCAGCTATTTTTACCCGAGAATGCTGGACGACAAGAGGCCTGGCTAAAAATACCAGTGGCCCAAGCCCTGAGCATCATCTCCCCAGAGGGGCAGGGTGGGGTCTGGCAAGGAATGGGGTGTGGGGACCGGAAGTTTAAAGGGTATTTATCCTTCTTCCCAGGCTGGGGTGCCTCCGGGGTGACTGGGAAGGAGTCTCTTCCCACCAGGGAGCCATTCCCCTCTGATAGCCCAAGAATAAGCTTATTTTTGTCATTTTCAGCAATTCCAGCCAGCCCCATCCATACGCATATGCATTCTTTTTTTTTAACCCAATATAATGAGTCTCCTACAGTTGTGTTCCGCTCTTTTTCACTTACTCTTTCACAAACGTTTAATGTTGCCACATGGTCTTCGTCTTAGTCCTTCCTTCTTAATGGCTACATAATATTCCATCCAAGAGACTTTTCTATTCCCTGATCTCCAGGCATTTGATGTCTTCCAGCTTTCCATTATTATAAATAAAGGTGTCTGGGACATCTTTGTGCATGTGGCTATTTCTTTCTCGTTAATTATTTCTGTAAGATAAATGCCCAGGTCTGCAGGTAAGACTGTTTTGTGCTGTTTGATGTGGCTTGCCAAACTGCTTTCCAAAAGTAAATGGAGGAGGTTTACTGTAAGGATACATCCGCAATAGGAGCCAAGTACAGTCAAGCTTCAGGGAAACCAGAGCTGGAAGTCAACAGGAGCTAAAACAGCCGCCTCCAGCTCCAGGGGGCCTCCCTTGTTCCAGCTTCTCTGTTCTCTCTGTTCTCTGTCTCTCTCTTTCCTGAGTTTTTAAAAATTTTGTTCTAGCAGAGCTATCAGCTCTGAGCATGTATCACTTTGTAACTCACTGCTCACATGTTCTGAGCACTTACTTTGTCCCAGGTACTGTACGAACTGCCTATGACAATTATCTTAATTTTCACAACCACCTTCTGGGGTAGGAATTATAATTAATCCTGTTTTACAGGTAAAGAAACCAAGGCATGGAAAGACTAAGTAACTTGTTCAAAGATGTAGTCAGTAACTAGTGGGGCCAGATCCCACCTCTCTGGACTGCCTCACTGCAAACGTACTCAGAACCACCTCTGGGTTTCCCTGGGGACACAGAGGCCCCACATCCATCACCAATGGCCTATGGTCTCTGTGTCTCTGAGTTCAAATTCTGAAGAGGGAGGATCTGATTTGCTCATGTCAGCCTTTGGGTTGGAACCCTAGAATCAAGGTCCGATTTCCTATGATGGGAGCGGGGTTAGACAGGAGGAGTCTGGCCCTTGAGGGCAGATGGACAGACCACCCTGATGTCCCAGTATTGGAATTTGCTAAAAAATATTTAAAAGTAGGACAGGGGACTTCCCTGGTAGTCCAGAAGCTAAGACTCCATGCTCCCAAAGCAGGGGTAACCAGTTAGAGCGATCTCTGGCCAGAAAACTAGTTCCCACATTCTGCAACTAAGACCTGTTGCAGACAAATAAATGTGTGTGTGTGTGTGAAGTCACTTTGGTTATATCCAACTCTTTGCAACTCCATGAACTGTAGCCCGCCAGGGTCCTCTGTCCATGGGATTCTCCAGGCAAGAATACTGGAGGGGGTTGCTGGGCCCTCCTCTAGGATATCTTTCTGACCCAGGGATCAGACCTGTATCTCTAAATGTGCCCTGCATTGGCAGGTGGGTTCTTTACCACTAGTCCACCTGGGAAGCCCAAATAATAAGTAAATATTACTTTTAAAAAACTAGTACAGTTGATCCTTGAACAATATGGGAGTGAGGGGCACCCACCCTCCATGCAGTGAAAAATTTGTGTATGACATTACAGTCGGCCCTCGATAGCCATGGCTCCAAGTTTGCAGATTAAGTCAAGCATGGATTGTGTAGTACTGCATTTTTTACTTGAAAATTTATTGAATTTTTATTGAAAAAAGTTCCACGTATAAGTGGGCCTGCAAAGTTGAAACCCATGTTGTTCAAGAGTTAACACTTACACACTGTCACTCTGAACAACAATCATACACTGTATAATTGGTGTCAATGCTAACTGGCTTGTGTTTGCCTTTCTTGAATTATTTGTAATGCTGAACATGTTTCCTATGTTCTTTTTGTGTGTGTTGTCCTCGTCCGCCCATGTAGGACGTGTTTTTTATCTTACAGTTATGAATGTCACAGAGAAAGACACTGTGTTGAGAGGGGTTGTGGGTGGAGTAAGGCTCATTTCTCCCTAAATGGTTTCTCCTTTGTCCTGTAGCCTGCGGGGGGCGGGGTGTGGGGGGGAGTGGCGGGGGGGCTTTGGCTGGCCTTCTAGTCAGTGTCCTGAGAATCTGCCTTTTCCTTTCGAGTCTGCTGTGCTGTTTAGACAACCTTGAGCAGGGACTTCTGAGCTCGGAGGATCTCTGCATTTGCCTTCTGCTGTTTGGCCCCTTCTTCGGAGTGAATCAGCTTCTAGGAGTTCCAGTGCCTCTGTTCTGCTTGCGTGCTGGGACACATCCTTTAGCTGCACCCTCTTTTGCCCACTCTTCCTTGGCTTTTGTCTTGTCCTGATTCTGGGCTGACTGTGTGCACAATTTTGATCCCAAGCCCCCAGGGAGAGAGCCCCTGTATCTGAGTCACTCTTTGTAGAAATGTGTCATCATTCTTATAAGAAGCTGAGGGTCCCCTCCAGCCTTCTGTCGTAGGCCCTTTGGGGGACAAATTACCCACAGGTTAGCTCCAAAGCGCAGAACCTTTCACTGAAGGGGGTAAGGCCAGAGAGGGGGCAGGTACAAAGAAAACTAAGTAGCTGACACCAACAAGGAGCAACCAGACCCCGTGAGAGACCTGTCCAGGGCGCCAGGGGTGTGGAGGCAGGGGAGCCCTGCGGGCAGGGAGAGCAGACAGCTATCAGGTCAGGTAGCTTTGCACTGAGCTGTTCACTCCTGCAGATGCTCTGAGCTGTGGAATATCTCGGGGTGCTGGTGGTACAAGAGGTGCTCTCTGAAGCCAAGGGTTCAGGTTTGCCTGTGAAATCCCACCAGTGACCTTGACCTCTGTAGTCCAGAGCTCCATTGCAGGCACTGAGAGCCTGCACACACTCAGTGCTTTGGGCTGTAGCGGATGGTTCATAGCCTCCTCTAGGGAACTACAGCTGTTTCCAGTGGACCCTCCTCTGCCACGCCTTGGAGATGCTCAGGGGCTGCCCATGGGCAGTGAAGCAGTAGGAATTAGTGCTCCTCTCTGCTGGCTCCCTAGGAAGATGGGTGGCTCCTGATTGTGCCTGCCACCCATCCTTCTTCTATATCATGAACCACAGTTCAAGGGTGCTTTAAAATCTTTGCTCCTGATGTCGGGAATATTATCCCTCCTAACTCAGAAGATCAGCAGATGGGATGTCCTAGGGCCAGTCATTTGTTTCCTGTAGCTAAGACCACAAAGTTCCTCTATATTTGTTCTCTTCTTTTGTGGTGATAAAAGTTTTACTTGAGTACAACACCCTCCACCAAGGACTACATTCTCCCGCTTCCTTTACTGGTAGATGTGGCTTGTGACTAAGTCCTAGCCAATGGAATGGCAAGGAAGGAGTGCTCCCTTTCCTTTTTCCCTTTCCCCCTGGCTGGAATGCAGATGCAATAGCAGGAGCTGGAGCAGTCATTTTGGACCATATAATGGAAAGCTGCCCATTGAGGAAGACAGAGCAACAAGACTGAAAGAAACTGGATACCTATCGCAATTAAGTCACCAAATCCTCTGTGGACTATATACTTGGATGTACATATGTGGGAGAGATCAAATTCAACCCTGTTAAGTCTCCATATTTCGGAGTTTCTTTGTTCCAACAGCTAAACCTATATATACTCATTATTGTTGTCTCTCAATGAAATGGCCACATCTGGGGCTACATGGTTATGTCTGGTCACTGGAGCGGCTGGGGCTCCATTCTTTGGCAGACTACTACTTTTGTGGTCTCCAACAGATCATCCCTCCCACTATTCATACCCTTGTGTGGTCTCTGCTCACAGTGACTCTGGATCTAGCCATGTGATTTGTTTTGGCCAATGGGACATTAGCAAGAGAGATGCAAAGAGAGGCTGGGTAGTACCTACATAACAGGACTTGTACTATTAGAATTCTGGCTCTTGGGACACTCCTTCTCCAATCCCATCTGCCAATCTTGAGAAATCCAACACAACTGAAAGGAGAGGCCACTTGGTGAAGAACTGAGGCCCCATCCTCAGCCTCAGCTGACCCTGCACCAATTCCCCAGCCCAAGTGAATCTATCCTGGAAGTGAGTCCTATAGTCTGAGGCATGGAGCCATGGAGAAGAAATAAGCTGTTCCCACTATGCACCATCCAAACTGCAGAATCAACATCAAATAAATCACTGCTGTCTTAATCCACTGACTTTGGGTGTAGCTTGTTATGCAGCTCTAGGTAACTGAAACATACATAGATGGCCCTGGGCCCTTTGCACTGTCTGGAAAACTCAATGGCCACTGTGCTTTTCTCTATACCAAAACACCAAGTGTGTCTTTCTCAAAGCTTGAAACTAAAATACTACACCAGAAGTGGTTGATGCTCTGGAAATACATGATGGGGGGTTACCCGTACCTCTAGAACACTATGCCCCTCCCTCAGCTCTGCAGGTGGTTATCACTTGGCTTCATGCTTAGATTAGTAGTTCCAGGAATGAGGTGGGTTCCGCAGACCACGCCCGCTTTCTCTTAAAGCTGCTGAAGTGCCATGTCTGTTAGATGAGGGTTTGGGGGCAGCATTTGGCAGGCAAGGGACTCTCTGTGTCAACAGTGGACTCTCCAGTACCTGCATGAGTCTGTATTGGAGGAACCATTCAATGAATGAACAAATAAATAAATTGTGAACAAAAAGTAACCCATCAGGATCAGAGAAGGAGGTCAAGGTGAGAGAAGCATAGAGGGGTCTCCCAGGAGGGCAGGGTCAGTAGAGAGTCCAGGTGTGATGAAAGAGTGCTTTGGAAGTATCTTTAACTCTTTCATAATATAATTATAGTAGCTAACATTGAGTTCTTACTGTGTGCCAGGCACTGTGCGAAATGTTTTAGGTAAGTTATTACATTAATCATCTCAACAAGCCTGGGAGGTAAGTATTATAACTTTCATCCCATTTTATAGATGAGGAAATTGAGGCCCAGAGAGGTTAGGTAACTTGCCTGAGTGGGCATGGAAGGATTTGAACTCAGACAGTCTGGCGCCAGCACCCAAGGGCATAGCTACCATGCTCTGAAAAAAAAAAAAAAAAGCAGCAGGAGTCCCTTATTCCACCCTTGGAGAAAAGGCCAGGACTTGGCATGCTTTATGGGCATGAGTGCCAAGCCTGAGTCCACCATGTGCTCTGGGGAACTTGGAAAGCCCAGGTCGGAAGAGAAGAAGGGGAAGAGAGGTGGGCGTGGGGCCCCTGTGCCAGGCAGCTGGGGCACTAACACTGAGGCCCAGAAGTGGTGCTGCCTGCTCTGCCTGGGCACCCTTACCAGCTGCTCCCACTCACTCCTCAGAAACGAGCCTGGCCCATTCACACGTGTCCCTAATGCCAGGTTCCAAGAAAGCCACCTAAATACCTGGTATTTGAGATGTAAAGAGACCGGCTCCCTGTACTTAGCGCTTCGCTAACTTTTCCAATTATAGCGCCCTATTTTCCAAAGTCTAAAATGGACATATGTTATAACTGTCTTGGGCCCCAAGGTTTCAGAAACACCCTTAAGACTCCTGAAATATAATAGTATATTTTAGACTAATTCCTAAAGGGCCAAGCGGGGTTATCTTTAACATCTGCCAGCGCTCACACAGATCTGGTCTTTGTTTGCAAACGAGCCTGGGGCCTGGGCACAGGGCAGGTGAAACCAGCTCTGCTGATCTGGGTGGGAAGTTGTGAGGAGGGAGATCCCTGGCTGCCTGGGGCTAGGAGTAAAGGGGGAGACACAGCCCTGCTTCAGGGAGCCCCAGGCTGAGGGGAGACACAGCCCTGCCTCAGGGAGCCCCAGTCTGAGGGGAGACACAACCCTGCCCTCGGGGAGACATAGCCCTGTCTCAGGGAGCCCAGTCTGAGGGGTGACACAGCCCCACCTCAGGCAGCCCAGTCTGAGGGGAGACACAGCCCTGCCCTCAGGGAGCCCCAGCTTGAGGGGAGACACAGCCCTGCCCTCGGGGAGACACAGCCTGAGGGGAGACACAGCCCTGCCCTCGGGGAGACACAGCCCCGCCTCAGGGAGCCCCAGTCTGAGGGGAGACACAGCCCTGCCCTCAGGGAGACACAGCCCTGCCCTCAGGGAGCCCCAGTCTGAGGGGAGACACAGCCCTGCCCTCAGGGAGCCCCAGTCTGAGGGGAGACACAGCCCTGCCCTCAGGGAGCCCCAGTCTGAGGGGAGACACAGCCCCACCTCAGGGAGCCCCAGCCTGAGGGGAGACACAGCCCCACCTCAGGGAGCCCCAGCCTGAGGGGAGACACAGCCCCACCTCAGGGAGCCCCAGTCTGAGAGGACACATGGTCCTGCCTCAGGGAGCCCCAGCCTGAGGAGAGACACAGCCCCACCTCAGGGAGCCCCAGCCTGAGGAGAGACATAGCCCCACCTCAGGGAGCCCCAGCCTGAGGAGAGACATAGCCCCACCTCAGGGAGCCCCAGTCTGAGGGGAGACACAGCCCCACCTCAGGGAGCCCAGTCTGAGGGGAGACACAGCCCCGCCTCAGGGAGCCCCAGTCTGAGGACAGTCACAGCTCTGTCCTCAGGCAGCCCAGTCTGAGAAGAGCACCCCTACCCAAGGAAGCCCCCAGACTGAAGGAGGAGGCAAGACCAGTCATACTAACACCCAGCAGAGGACCTTGGAGGACTGCGTTGGGAGTCACCCCTGTGGTTCTGCTGTCATAGGGTGGGCAGGTGGCTGAGGGAGGCAGGTGGGAAGGCTGCAGTGAGCTCTCAGAGCCTGGAGGCAGGCGGAGTAGGTAGGTGGGGACAATGGAGCTGAACTTTCATCGCTCCCTGGAGCCGGTGTGACTGCAGGCCTGCCAGCCGGGGCATTTTCTGGTCAGTCCCAACTGTCGTTATTAAACGTTTATTATGCAACGGGTATGTGCTTTTCTGGTCCCAGCGTTTGACCAGCGGTCTTGGTGAGTAAATGGACTAGAACTAATCCTGTAGCTAAACAGTGAGAGCTGCAAAAAAGTCAACGCCTCGCTTGCCTAATAGCATCCAGGGAGAGGTGAGATAGAAAGTCCCAGGACTCAGGGTGCCCTTTCCCTGGAGATGGAAAAGCAGCTGGCCTGGCAGCCAGGCCTCCTGACAGCTTTGTGAACAGACAGGGCAGAGATGACTCTGGAGCTTGCGAGAAGTTGAAGGGCAAAGTGGGAGATTACGCCTGATCCGTGTACGGGACAGAGCCCTGGCCTGACAACAGGAGAACTAATTTCAGTCAACTCAGTCTTTCATCTGGGAGCCATCAAGTCA
The DNA here is from genome assembly GCF_042477335.2 of Ovis canadensis. NCBI lineage: Eukaryota > Metazoa > Chordata > Mammalia > Artiodactyla > Bovidae > Ovis > Ovis canadensis. The sequence goes on from NC_091264.1 coordinate 32,480,268, forward strand.
GGGGGCTTCCCTGGGAGCTCAGCAGTAAAGAACTCTTCTGCCAGTGCAGGAGACCTAAGAGACACAGGTTTGATCCCTGGGTCGGGAAAATCCTCTGGAGAAGGGCATGGCGACCCACTCCAGGATTCTTGCCTGGAGAATTTCACAGACAGAGGAGCCTGGCAGGTGGCAGTTTATAGGGTCGCACAGAGCTGGACATGACTGAAGCTACATAGCCTGCAAACACCGTCACCCCAGAAATAAGGAAGAGGATCCATTCTCAGCAGCGGCCAGGCCTGGAGAAGAGAGGGGAAATGTCCCCAGTCTGCGGGAAGACACAACCCCGCCCTCTGGGAGCCCCAGTCTGAGAAGAAAAGTAAGCACAGTTCAGGGACTCAAAAGACTGAGCCATCGTTTGCTGGGCCCTTGGGAAGTAGGGTCCATCCTTTCCTACTTACCTTGTGGTTGGTGAAGGCTAAGGGCTCCTGGGGTAGCCATCTGGAGGGAGCCAGTCTAGACCCGGATAGAAACCAGAATGGGTCAGGTTCTCTGCCACTGTTGGGAGTCTATTCCAGGCAGTGCCAGCCCAACACTCCAGGTGAGTTTTTCAGTCAAGCCCAGAGTGGATTTCTCCGGCATCAGTAAATTGTCCTTATGGTACTAGCCAGGCCATTTGTCCTGAGTGGGAGGCAGTTTGACCCTCTCCGCGGAGAAAGGGCCTTTTTGGTCTGGAAAAGTCCCTCCCTCTGACCCCACACTGGGTGCTTTGGTCCTAGAATAATTCACTAGAATGTACTCTCCACAAGGGTGGGGATGTATATCTGCCTTGTATGTTGTTTTAACCCCAGGGCCTGAGACCTTGCCTGGTGCATGATTGGTGCCAAATAAAAATTGTTAAATTAATTAGAGGCCATCCTCCTTTTTCTGTTAAAAAGCAGAAACATCACTTTGCTGACAAAAGTCCGTATAGTCAAAGCTATGGGTTTTTTTCAGTAGTCATGTATGGATGTGAAAGTTGAACCATAAAGCAAGATAAGCACTGAAGAACTGATGCTTTTGAACTGTGGTATTGGAGAAGACTCTTGAGAATCCCTTGTACAGCAAGGAGATCAAACCAGTCAATCCTAAAGGAAATCAACTCTGAATATTCACTGGAAGGACTAATGCTGAAGTTGAAACTCCAATACTTTGGCCACCTGATGTGAAGAGCTGACTCATTGGAAAAGATACTGATGCTAGGAAAGATTAAGGGCAGGAGGAGAAGGGGGAGACAGAGGATGAAATGATTGGATGGCATCATGGACTCAATGGACATGAGTTTGAGGAAACCCTGGGAGATAGTGAAGGAGAGGGAAGCCTGGTTTGCTGCAGTCCATGGGTTGCAAAGAGTCAGATACGACTTAGCAACTAAACAGCAACAATGACATCTTCCTTTTCAACACTATTTCTGAACTCACATCTTACTGAAAAAAATCTCCGTGCTCAAATCTTCCCTCCTTCAGGGCCAACTACTCCATTGCAGTGTATATAAAATTCATTTGCCAATATGATCAATTGAATTGCAATAACTAGCTGTTTTGAAAAGGAAAGACAATAAATTGAGACTATAATTATTGTTGCACACAAGCCCTGTGCCTGTTGCCTTATAGACATTTTATGGCTTAATCCTTGAAGGAAGGCCCTGTTTACTAACAAGGAAACTGAGGCTTGGAAAAATTAGAGTGCACCTGAATTTACACCTCTTGGAAATTATAGAGCTGGAACTTGGACCCGTTCCTGACTCAACCCCCACCTTGACTCTTTTTCTGAATGCCTTGGAATTATTTTTTTCCAGCTAGGTTTGGGATCCAAAAGGTAATTCTGTAAGGATTTGTTTAGGTCCTGCCTGTGCCCTACGCTGGACAGGGCACCCAAGAAGTCCCAGGCCCTAGAGTCGCCAGGCCAAGCAACAGCTGAGCAATGGGCCTGATGGAACCTCCAAGGCCAGGTGACCCAGTCTCCCCATGGGTTCGGTTCCCAGCAAATGCTGATCCTACCAGCCCCAACTTAGTGACACGTCATCCAGACCAACAGCAAATTATCTTCCAAGGCAGGGGGCCGGAGCTGGCAAGGCTTCTCATCTGGGCCTTCACCCTGCCTGATCCCCTGGTACCACTCATGGGCTGCAGGCATGCAGCTCACCCTTTCACCTTGTTGGTTCCTGGACTTTTCCTCTGGCCAAGCTGAAAGGATCCATCCTGCCAGCAGCCTGTCTTTTGAACCCTTCGCTGAAATCCTCTTTGGGATTGCTCTCATGTTTCTGCATATACGTGTCAGTGTCTCATCCCCTTTGTTGTAATTATTATCTCCTAGTAGGCACCAGGCATTGGCCATAAAATTATTTCTAATCTTCATTAAAACTCTACTGGGATTACCCTCTCCTATGCCTAGGGAAGTGAAGGCTTGTAATTTGGAGAGGTCGTGTATCCTGCCCAAAGTCACTTAAACTCATAAATGTCAGAAGTAAGATTTGAATCTAGAGCTGTATGCTCGCAAGAAGTTTTCTAAGCCCAACTAGCCGTTTATCAAAATTTGCTGAAGAGCTTTTTAAAAATGCATCTTCTTTACGACAAAGCTGTGAGAAAGAAGGAAGTGGCTTGCTATGCTTTCATGGGTGCTGTGTGTGCCTGGAACATCTCCAGAAAGAAGGCAAGAAGGTGGTCACTGCTGGCCCCTGGGGGAGCATCCGAGGGAGATTTGCTTGTCACTGTGTTCTCTTCAGTACTGGTCCATCCTTCCTCTCGCCTTCCCTCCCTTCCTTCCTTTTCTCCTTCTTTCCTTTCTTCCTCTCCCCCTCCTTCTGTTCTTTTCACCTTTTCAAAACGATATGAAAATGAAAATCATTTTTACTATAGATTCTAGACTCCATTGCTAGATCTCCTATAAGTCATGGTCTCCAGGGTTGGGTGTTAGGAAGATTTATTTTAACAAGCCTCCTAGGTGGGTGCTGTAGTTCTCTGATCTCAGCTTCCTAGAGGCCCGAAGGAATCTCATCTCACCTGGTATGCCCCTCTTCCCCTAATATTGAGTCCAGAGCTCAGTACTACCAGCTCCATATGGACTCAAAGCTGCCTCTCGATACCTGGGGGTCCTCTCCTCGGTGTCTCCCCAGGGACCTTTTCCAGCCAGATATCAGGAACTCCAGACCTACCTGTGAGCCAGCACCACCCAGGGATGGTGTCCTGTGGCCTCACTGAAGCAAGGCGGTTACCCCCTCTCTCAGACTTTGCCAACACACACGCCTGGGGCCTGCCACCCTCCGGCCCCAGAGCCTTCCACCTGCAGTATCAACAGGCTTGTTATTAGGGTTCTTTCCTATAGACAGCAGTTTCCTGGCCAACACTTCTGCCAGCTGGCTTTTTCCCATCATCATCTATCTGGGAGACCTGCTAGGATTCCAGAGTCCTGCGCTGAGAGCAGCATCGCATCTCTCTGGGTCCAGCTGTTGGCATCTGTCCAGGAGTGGTGTGAGCGTGAGGGACTCTGGAACCAGACACATCCTGGGCTCTTCCACACTTAGCTCCCTGACACCAGGAGACAAGCTCGTGTTGTGCGTGTGTGTGAGGCATGCGGCCTCTAGTTCCCTGACCAGAGATCGAGCCCAGGCTCCCTGCATTGGGAGTGTGGAGTCTTAGCCACAGGGCTCAGGGAAGTCCCTGGAGCAAGCTTTTGATCTCTGAGAAATAAGGATGGGACGAGCTGAGACGTGTCAAGCTCTCCGAGCAAAGCCTAGCACATACGAAGAATGCCCTGATGCTCTCTACATCGTTACCATCATCCCAGTCTCAGAGGGAAGACTAACGAGGGATGGCAACTGATGTCTAGGCTCTGTGGTTAGACAAGTTGGCATCTAATCCCACTCTGCAGCTTCCAAGCTGTCTCTCTCTCTCTCGCCTCTTAAAGCCTCATTTTCATCACCTGTGAGATGATGCTGATGCCGGCCTCCCGGGAAGGTCAAGGATGGGTCTGGTATCAAGCAGATGCTCAGCCAAACATTTATTGAATGAAAAGCAAATGAAAGTAGGGCAGAAGGAAGCCTGGTGGCCAGAGGTGTACTGCCTCACGCTGCCTTGGGAGGCTGGGGAGGGTCTATCAGCACATCTGACTGGAGCACAGGAGGACTGGCGGTCTGGGACCCCTCTCCCACAGTGCCCAAGGAGATCACAGCCAGTTGATCCAAGTGATCACAGCCAGTTCCTCTCAAGGAGGAAGACCCTGGACTACCCAGGCATTCACTGCAGTGAGAAATGGGCCTGCCACCCAGCCTACCCCTCCTGCCAGCAAAAACCCACCACACTCGCAAGCCACATCACTCCCATCCAAGAGGAAACATTGCCTCAAGGGCTGGGAAGTCTCCCTGGGAATGTGGTGGGCAAGAGCCCTCTTGGCATTCAGATCAGAGTGGTCTGGACTTAGTCCAAAGGAGAACAGACAAACAAAAGTCGGGCCTGCGTGGTGAAACCTGTGGTGCTGCTCACTGGCCTGGGAGACCGCCACCCTCCTGCCATGCCTCCAGGCTGCCTCCTGCCAGGGCCCATCGAGCCTCCTTCTGATGCACCAGCCCATCTTTAGGGGCGTCATTTAGCCCATCCGCTTTGCAGCTTGAAGCTGGAGGAGAAAGGCCACCCCCAGCCCTGCTGAGTCCAGGGCTCATGTGCTAGTTTCCCAGAACCAGAGACTGTGAGGTACCCACCTTCAGGCACAATGAGCTCGCTTATGCCTTCGTTTTGCAGTTATTTATCTGTTACTGTCAGCCAACCTCCCCTTAATAGGCTGAAAAGCTTGCTGAGAGGCAAGCTGTTATTCATCTTATTACCATTCCTAGGGATTAAGTAGATGAAGCTCGGGCGTTATTATTAATATTCCCAAAGGTCAAGGGATAGAGAATGGCTAGAGTAATTGAGCACGGAGGATGGGCTGGGCTCTGTGCTAAACTCTTGCTATTAACTATTAACTTGCTTTGTCTTCATGACAACTGGGAGATCAGTGCTGTGATGATCTTTGTATACAGAGGGGAAACTGAGGCACAGAGCAGTCGAGTAACTTATGCAAGGTCATACAGCTAAGAGGTGACAGGATACCAACCCCAGCGTTCTGGATCCTGAACCTAATTCCAGCCACCCGATGAGCACTCGGTGGGCACCTGGGCTGTGATTGAGTGACTACTGTTTGGACAGGCATGCACACCATGCTAGAAGGTCGAGGATTGTCTACATTTTTGGACTGACTTGGAGCTGACATTAGCATCTTGACATCCGAAGGCCTCTAGGCTCTGGCTCCTTCTCGCCCTACCACCCGCCTGGCCCCACATGAGCAGACCAAACAGGGTTCCCTTTCAAGGGCCCCAGCAGGGATGTCATACCTGATAGTCCTTGGCCCCTGTGGGAGCAAGGCCTCTCCCTGTCAAGTCCATAGAGTTCACCCAGTGTGGCCTGGCTGCTGGCTGTTCTCAAGACAACGGGCTGGGTGAACCCGTCTTTTCCCCGACCCTGCTTCTTTGGGCCTTCTTGAATAATCAGTGCTGGCGAGTGCAGAGCCCAGGGTCAGACTGCCTGAGTCCCAGTCCTGGCTCTACTCTGTGGCCTTGGGCCAGTTACTTAACCTCTCTGTGCCTCATTTCCTCATCTTTACAATGGAAATCAAAAAAGATTGTTGTCAGGATGGGTGGGAGGATGAAAGGAGTTAAAATAGGCAAAAGGCTTAGAACGGTGGTACCTCTCAAACAACATATACGTTTTCATGTATTTCATTATGCTTCTTCTTACCCATGCATTTAGATGGATGACTAGCCAGTACTGAGGGAGGGGAGGGCTCCGCAGGCAGTCAAAGTAATAATGGTCAGCCAGGACACATCCTTGTTCTTACTTAAAGTCATTTCTGGTTGGGGTGGGGAGAGAGAAGCCCCCCTCCCAGGCACCCCTGGTCCTTGGAGACCCTTGCTGGCATGTCTCACACTTTGCTGAGACGGATAGCCAACGTCACCTGTTCAAGACTTAGCACTCAAGTACACTTGACCACAGATATCTCAGATGGCACAGGGGTAAAGGATCTGCCTGCCAGCGCAGATTGGCAGAGGTTCGATCTGCCAGGTTCGATCAACCAATAAGAGACCCAGGTTCGATCCCTGGGTTGAAAAGATTCCCTGCAGTAGGAAATGGCAGCCTGGTCCAGTATTCTTGCCTAGGAAAATTTCATGGACAGAGTAGCCTGGCAGGCTACAGTCCATGGGCACAAAGAGTCAGATGTAACTGAAAGTGAGCACGGAATGAAAATGATGGACACCTGACCGCAGGCATAGCTATCTACTTGATGTATTTTCATCAGTCATTATCAAAGTTGTTTATACCCATGAATCTCATGACTCTATAACGTCCCTTACGTAGCAGAGGTGTCCACGTTCACTGACCAGAACAGATTCTTCTGCTGCCTCTGGCCACAGCTCTGTGCAGCCTCCCAGCCACCCTCGACTCTAATCCCCATGTCATTCTGCTTAGATGGAAATGGAACGTGATCTTATAAAAGCATCGACACCCAGAGTTGAGCCATGACTTTTTTTCCATTTCCACAACATTTTACTCTTCCTGACATTGAGGATGGTTGTTTTTGTTGCTGTTAACTTGATTTTCTATGTCCTTAGAACAAATTCAGTGGCTTCTCATGTTGTAGAGACAGTAACAGTTAACACCCTTTGAGCACTTTCTCTGTGCCAGGCACTCTTCTAAGCACCTTCCATGTATTGACTCATTTAGCCCTTACAATAGCTCTCTGAGGTGTGCCCTACTGTGTATCTCGTTTTACAGATGAGAAAACAGAGGGACAGAGCAGTTAAATGACTTGCCGCGATCCCAAAGTGATTGTTCCCCCACACCCAGGCTCTTACCCTGGAGGGTGAGCCCCACCTAGTCCCTCGTGGCCCCATGAGCATGTCTGCCAACCCCTTCCAGCCCCTTCCCTCTCCTGTCTCTGTCTTCTGTCTCTACAACCAGACTGTAAGCTGGGTGAAGGCAGGCTCTTTTCTACAATCCTTGGAGCAGGGCTGGACCCAACAGAGCTCCCTGTGCTTGCCAGGACAGTCCTGCTCTGGGCTTCCTGCTTGTCCACAAGTTCCTCCATCTCGGACCTTTCAGGTGGGAGGCAGGGAGGGCAAGTAGTACAGCTGTGGGAGTGAGAGCCAGGCCCACAGAGGCTCAAAAGGCCAAGGCATTGGAGCCTGAACTGCCTCCTCTGGCTGCAAGTCTAGGGCGGTTCCTCACATGCTAGGCTGCCTCCTGCAGGCCCAGGCATGCACGCATCACACTCGTTACACATCCAGATGTGTAAACACATATACACGTGATTCACTTACGCTAATTATGGACATGTATTTCCACATGGGCAAATTATATTCATATATGGCATGCGTGCTTAGTCACTTAGTCGTGTCCAACTCTTTTGCAACCCCATAGATTTTAGCCTGCCAGGCTCTTCTGTCCATGGGATTTTCCAGGCAAGAATACTGGAGTGGGTAGCCATTTCCTTCTCCAGGGGTATACATATACATACAGACTCAACTGCATTTCATGTACATGTCCACACACACAAGCATACACCCACACATGATACACAGGCATGCCAGTTATACACAGATGCATTATATCTACAAACATATATGAACACAGAAATACATTATACAAACATGTGTATACCTTGTCTACAGACTCAAACCCGCGCAGATCCTATATTCACAAATACAGACACACAGCATACATACATATTGTACAGACCAAAACACAGAAAGATGTAAATATATACCCACAATTATACAACCCGCATTTGCGTAACATATGCTCACACAGTCACACAAACACGGGCACAGAATGTTCACATATTAAAACCCACAAATATTTGCACACAGAACATGTCCAAATAAACACCATGCACAGAACATACCTGTGCAAACATGTACAGTAGAAGCACATGTGCACGTCCACAGATGCAAAAACTTGCACAAACTCACTGACACGTGCACGCACACGTGTGCAGGCACACAGACATGCCTGTGGGCACACATACTCCTTTTGGGGGGAAGAGAGGAGAAGACCCATGTGTCCAGGTCCTGTGGACAGGCTGGCTTGGGGGTGAGCGTGTTTCCTGACCTCCCTGGACAAGGCTAGGACAGCACCTGCCTTGTTACACCACTGAAGGGGGCAAGGAGGATACACAGTCCTCAGCCCCCGGAGAGTTGAGGGACAGCCCCTCCAGACCTCCTGTCTTGCTCTGGAGCCCTTCCCAGGGTTAGCACCTGCTGCCCGCCTAGGATGGCCCAAGAAGCTGCACGATTATGCTCTTTCACAAAGGAAAATATGGAGATTTTTAACAGCAACTTGCATTTTATGAGCCAGTTTAAGGAGAAAGGGGATTTGAATTTGAGTCTGTCAGAACCAAGAACCACACTGAGCCATACTTCTGAGCATCTAGGCTTCCTTTCCCTGTGGCTATGCACACAGTAGGTGCTACATGTATGCTTGTGGAGTGAGGTCATTGAAGGACAGCAGCCCTCAGGGTCAGGGGTCTGATAGATGGCTGGGGGGATATAGGGAGTGAGACCCAGAATTCTGAGGCAAAGCGGATGTTTTGTATGTCTGGGGACCTCATTTCATCACCCCCAGCCTGGAGGTCCAGCCGCAGTGACGGTTGGGGCCCACCAGCCCAGGGAGGCCCCCAACCAGAGCCTCCCAGGAGTGGTCCCTTCCTCTCCCCTTTGCCCTCCTTCCCGAACCTGCTCTTCTCACCACCCCCAACTTCCCCAGCGGCACGCCTCTCCCTCAGACATTCATTTCAAGGGCTCCGCGGTTTCTCTGCAGGATTTGATTTGCTGCTCAGGCATTTCCTTGAGTGGCCCCTCAATGTTTGCCCTTGTCCAGATGGCATCCAGATGCAAACATCCCCTCTCCCCCCTCCCCACCCCCCGCCCCCAGCTCCCGCTCCTTAGCTCCTCTGCTGGGGGAAATTAATCCTGACTCCCACCTCGCAGCCGCTGCCCCGCATCCCTGGCTTTGTTCCTCAGGCCTGAGGTCAGGCTCAGGCTGACACCACTGCCTGCTTCTCTCTCCAAAGCCAGGACTTCGGCTGTCCTATTACCTGCCTCTCTCCCGGGCCTTTGTTCAATGCACAGGTAATTGCACTGCGAGCCAAAGCAAATGTCAGCATGATAATGAGCGTGATAGGGCGCTGGGCCCTGGCAAGGAGTGCGGAGAGCAGGCGGTGCGACTGAGTTCAGGGAGCAGGTGACGAGCACCCTGGACCTCCAGCCGAGGTCCTCAGAGATGACCAAATCCGGATAAAGAAACCAGGGTGCAGAGAGGGAAAGAGATAGTAATCATGCTGACAGTTACAGACCAATGTCCACGTACAACAACAATATAAAGATCAGCTCATTTGGTCCTGTGAGCTGGGCGTGAGTTTCCTCATTTACAGAGGAGGAAACTGAGGCCCCAGATGAAGAGAAAAATCCGCTGGAGCAACCATCGACAGCATAATTTCTGTGTGCTAGGCACAACAGGGAGCTCGGCGCTCTTAATCCTTGGAACCCCTTGAGAGCTGGACTTCATTGTTCCCATCTTATGGATGAGATAACTGAGACTCACTGAGGCTTAGTAACTCATACATGACCATGTAACTTCGGAAATAGCAGAACTGGGCTGTAAACCAAAGACTTCCAAAGTCCGTGGGGCCTCCCGTGGGGCCTGGCTGGGTCAGTAGCAAGACCAGGCCTTCGGGCACTGTCTTGGCACAGGGATGGCTGCCCTGGTGCAAAACACCTCCAGGGGGACAGTCCTGGGTAGGAATTCCTGTGTCTGGTGGTGCCTCGCTGTCCTCAGAGGCCAGGCCCCAGGTCCCCAAGCTCTCCGTCCAGCACTGGACTCTTGACCTGGAGGCAAGACCGGCTCTCAGTCACCCTGTAAGAAGCAGGCGAAGCCCTTACTGATCTCACTCAAGCCCTCTGCTTCCCCTCAGAAGTTAATTGTTACACACTCGCCACTATCCTGGACATGGCAGTGGCTGGGGCGGGTTGGGGCATGGAGCTTCTCTGGTCCCAAACCCCCCAACACCCCTCTTGAGCTCCAAGGTGGGGGCCTCCCTGGACTCCAGCTGGCCTCCTGCTGTGCTCAGATGGACTTTACTCTCCTGCCCTCGTGCAGTCAAGTTTCCCTGACAGAAAATGGGCCATCTGGCTCAGGCTCAAGGCTGCTGTGTGGCATTTGCTAGAACCCCTGGGCATCAGACACCAGCTATGTGAGGGGCGAGGGCCGGGGGGCAGACTGTCCCCCCACCGAGCCTCCGGCAGCTGTGGGAATGCCGATGAGCAGGATCTGTCTAGTGAGAGGCCGGGGTGGGCCTGAGGTGTGCTGGCAGGGTCATCTGGGCCCGCGGCGGGGGAGGGAGGCTCACCCGTCCCTCTGGTCATGGAGCCCGACAACTCCAGAGCCGGACACACACAGGGTGCCTTAGGGAAAGGGTGGAAGGCTTCACCTGCCTGCCTCTCCCAACACCTCCTCCAGGTGGCCTCCGAGCATGCTGAGGGGTGTAGGCCAGCACTGTCTGGACTCCGTGTCCCCTCCCCTTCCTTCTGGAATCTAAGTGAGTTTGGCATGGCGGCAGACGAACAAAACACCTGAGGAAACCCCGGAGGGTTGCAGGGCTTGTTTTCACCTAGGAACTGGGCTGACCTGCGCCTGCAGAGGCTTCAGGGAAGACCCGAGACTGAGTGGAGTGAGGAGCCTCCCCGAAGTCACCACTCTGGGTGGGCTGGCCACACCTGTGCCCTCGGGCCCTCGGGTGGGTGGGCACTTCCTGCTGGAGCTTGTGGGTGAGTGTCTGTCCAAGAATGGGAGGGGTGGTCATGGGGAGAGGAAGCCGTCGGCAGCTGCATGTTGGTGGGCAGGGAGCCTGGGAAGGGACACCACGGCCGGCACGCCGGGTCCCGCAGGTTAATGTTTGACCTGGAGCCACGTGTTTTTCCACTGGTTATTTTTATCCTCTGTACCTGGCAGTGGGCAGCGGGCGACCTCCTCTGTGGGCAGAGGAGGGGGGCAGGGTGTGCAGCTGGGACTGCTCTGGGCAAGCAAGGGCTGCAGGCACAGCTTGGGGGTGAGGGGCAGGGGAGAGACAGAAGGGACCGGCCAGGAGCCGGGCAGCTCACTACTGCTCAGCCACAGACCAGGCCCTGCCCTGGGGCCACTCCAGGCCCCAGGTCTCCTCTCCCGAGAAGGAATGGCACACATGAGGGAAGGACCAGCACACATGAGCTGTAACGGGGAGACCAAGAGAGCCTTCTGGGAGTCCACAGCTTTTTAGGAAAGTTGAAAATGCCCTTCCCCACCTCCCTGACCTCCTTGCGTTACTCTCATTGCTAACGACTTACTCTCAGACCCTGGACATCACAAGTGAGAGGTTTCTCTCTTCTGAGACCCCATGGTCTTATCCAGATGGTAGGAGAAAGTCAAAGTTGATTGGCCCCATCCCCTAGGCCACTCCGATGGGGGAACACAGCCCTGCTCTCAGGCAACCCCCAGTCTAAGGGGGTGGGGGCTGAGTCTTCACTTATGACAAGAGCTTAGCTCCTTGGCACGTAAGAACCCCAAAACTGAACTGAAGACTCCTGCTTTGGCATACAGCTCTGGGTTTCTCAAGCCCTTACTATCTCTCTGTTTTCCTCCTTGGCAGTGGGCATCCGGCCTGCGCTGGCTTTAGGACTGTTTACGGCCCAGTGGCCACTGAGCCTTTCTCACCCTTGCCAGGGCCCAGGGGAGGGAGGCACTCAGAGGCCACTCAGCCTGGGGCCACAGTTCCACAGTGCCACAGTGCCAGTTGGGCAAAACCAGCCTCCCTCCTGCCCCTCTGTGAGGTCCAGAGGGCTTTCAATTTAAACGAGTCTGGTAGGAAGTAGGCTTCCCTGGAGGCTTAGACAGTAAAGGATCTGCCTGCAATGCAGAAGACCCAGGTTTGATCCCTGGGTCGGGAAGATCCCCTGGAGAAGGAAATGGCCACCCACTCTGGTATCCTTGCCTGGAGAATCCCATGGACAGAGGAGCCTGGTGGGCTACAGTCCATGGGGGTCACAAAGAGCTGGACACGACTGGGGGACTGAGCACACTCTGGTGGGAAGTGGGTCTCCAGTAAACCTGCTCACCAGCTACCCACCCCTACCCAAGCACCAAAGACCTCCTCGCCCCAATGTGCGCCATCACTGGTCTGAAGCAGGTGGGCAGGCTGACCCGCAGCCCAGGGTCTTCTCAGGATCTTTCAGGAGAAGCACTAGGGCCATCTGGGTTCTCTGAGACCCCATGCAGGGCTTCCTTTGGTAAGCAAATGAGGAATGAAGAGCCTGCAGAAAGAGCAGTTCACCAGGGAGGGGTCCGAGCTCTCTTACTGTCCTAGCACAACTGCCTTAAAGTGGGGTGTAGGAGTAGGGCTGGGGAACAGGAGACTCTCAGCCAGGGCACAGGGAGGGGGATCAGCTCGGTGATCAGCAGCTGTGCCCCAAGGCCACCTCCAGCTAGGATAACAGGTCTTTCTCTTGGGGGACTGAGCTCCCCACCCCCGCCTACCTTCCTGCATGTCTTCCCTTCTCAATGCTCCCTAAACTCCCAGTCCACTCTGTCCCCCAGTATGTGCCAGGTACTAGGCTGGAATCGTTCACCTATAGGCCTTCCTCATTCCTCAGTACAACCTGGGGGGATGGTCGGGGGAGAAGTCTCTTTCTCCCCATTGTACAGATGAGGAAACTGAATGGACATCGTTAAACAGTTAACCCAAGGTCACCCTGCCAGCCAGTGGCATGGCTGGGATTTAAACCTATGTCTGTCTGACTCTCGTTGTAGGTAGCTGAGAGATCATATTGGCTATACATCCTGTGTGTTTTATTTTTTACTTTCTTTAATTATATTTATTTATTCCTTTTTGGCTGTGCTCGGTCTTTGTCATCACGTGAGATTTGCTCTAGTTGGCAGCGAGCTGCAGCTACTCTTCGTGGCGGTGCGTGGACTTCTCGCTGCGGCGGCTTCTCTTGTTGAGGTGTATGGGCTCTAGAGTGCATGGGCTTCCGTAGTTGCAGCCCGTGGGCTCAGCCATTGCAGCTCCTGGGCTCTAGAGCACAGGCTCAACAGTTGTGGCACAAGGGCTCAGATGCTACTGAGCCACCAGGGAAGCCCCTATCCTGTGTATTTGAAATCCCAGTTTTCTCTTCATCCCACTCTACCGGAGCCCTCCCCCATTAACCTGATCAGAAGATTGAATACAACTGGCTCCTACAACCGTCTCGTATTTCTCATCACAAGGAAGTCCTTCCTGGAGTCTAACCTCGGTGTCTCCTGCTGTCTCTTATTCTGAAGTCAGGGAAAGTGCAGCAAAGATGATCCCTGTCCCATGCCCTGTTCCATGAGACTGGGGCTTTCCTCTGTTGCTCCGGAGGGTGGGTTGCTCCTGGTCATAGAAGCAGGAGTCCCAGACCCAGGGGAGAGGAGTGAATTCTGGCTGGGAGAAGGAGGAGTTCTCCTGGGCGTCCTCACAGGGGACTTGGGCCTTGCCTGGGGACCCTTCCATTTCCTGCTGAGTCCAGGACAGGTGAGGAAATAATCAGGATGAAGGCAGGGGCTGCGAGACCCTTGGAGGGCCCTTGGCCTCTGATGCTGGTTAGTTCATTGGGGAAATTTGAGGCTGTGCCCTGGAACACCAAGATGTCCCAGAATCCAGAAACCCCCATGTGGCCCTCGCACCCCTGTGGAGGATGGAGCTGAGATGAAAGGACCAAGGCTCGCACCCACGTTCCCTGAAATGGAGGAATTCCATTCCTCATCAGGGTGGGGAGGGAGGGGGAATTCCGAAGGTTTGGCTCCAGGGCCCTGGCGTAGGACCCAGGTCTTGCATTTCTTAGAAACCCGCTCACAGCTTTCCGGGAGAGTCCTCCTGACTTCTGGCCTCCCCTGGCTTCCTGGCTGTTCTGGCAGGTGGATCAGATCATCCATCTCCACTCTTGGAGACAGGGTGGAGTGGACACGGTTTGGCTCCTGTGGTTCCCTGTGGCCTGGGAGGTTGGAGTGAAAAAAGCCTCTTACCCCTGAGCTGATCTGAACCTCCTCTTTCAGGCTGCCATGCCCCCAATGCCCCAGCTGTCACCTGCAGCCCACCTCTTCTCGAGAAGGGTGACAGGTCCATGCCACGAAGGGGAGGGGCAGCCAGGTCTGTCACCCAAGGCATCCTTGTCCATCATCCTTATCCTCCTCAGGGCACCCTGAGTCTTCTTCACTCCCTGGTCCATGGACACAGTTTTCTCCACCTCAGGTTGGGGCCGTGAAGAGTTTAGAGCTGGAGCAGACAGAAGTCCTCGAGGCGGGAGACGTAGTCATGCCCACGGATTACAGGCTAGACACCAGTGCTATACAGAGAGCAATAATAACAGACTTTCTAAAATGGGGCACTTTATGTAGATTGACTCATTTAATCCTCACAACCACCCTGGGAAGTCAGTACTATAATATCCCCATTTCCAGATGAGGACGCTGAGGTCCAGAGTGGTTGCGTAACTGGCCCAGGGGCTGGCGGCTAGGAATCAGGATGGGAACCCTGGTGGTCTCCCCCAGAGCCCTCACTCTGACCCTCCATACCTGTCCCACCCGATACAGTCCACTAAATTTATGGGACTATTTCACTGTGAAATAATGAAAATGAAATGCAGTTTAAAAATTCATTTCCTCAGTTATACCAGCCACCTTTCACGTGCTCAGCAGCCGCATGTGGCCCATGGCTACCATATTGGATAGTGCAGATACTGAACATTTTCGTCATCCCAGAAAGTTATATTGAGCAACACTGGCCTACACTCTAGTATCTCTTAAGAATCAAGAAGATGGAGACTTCCCTGGTGGTCCAGCGGTTAAGAACCCACCTGCCAATGCAGGGAAGCTGGGTTTGATTTCTGGTCTGGGAAGGTTCCACATGTTGTGGGGCAACTGAGACCGTGTGCCACGACTACTGAGCCCACAAGCTGCATCTACTGAGCCCGTGCGCCCTGTTAGCTTGCGCTCTGCAACAAGAGAAGCCACGGTAATGAGAAACCCATGTGCTGAAGCTAGAGAGTGGCAGCCTCTGCTTGCCGCAGCTAGAGAAAAGTCCAGGCACAGCAGTGAAGACACAGTGAAACCAAAAATAAATAAATTAAAAAAAAATCAAGATGGAACAATGGAAAATCATCCTTCAGTGGATAGAATAAAATAATAATTAACAGTCTGGTAATAATAGCTCTATTTTACCAAGCTTTCTACGTGCCAGGCACAGTGCCAAACCCATAATCCTTACTCAATCCCAGGCTCAGGAAGGCTACCCAAGGTCACCGTAGCCAGGAAGTGAATCCAGGTCTGGATGACCCTGGTCTCGTCCTCCCCCCACATCCCCCTCTCCGGCCTGCTCACCCCTTGCCTAGCCCCCAGGAGTTTATAGTCCCTGGGGAAAGGAGGGGAAGGCAAATACATGCATTTCACAAGAACAGGGATTAAATAAATCAGCACATAATTAACATCATCACATTTCTTCAAGCCTGTTGACCAGAACATTGCGCTAATGAGGTCAAGGTCTTGATTTTGAGCCCTGTGAGCATCACTTCATTTCACACGAAAAAAAAACCCTCACTCCCTGCCCTGAGGATTGCATCAGGCCTCTAGATAATGTGATTAGGAGGCTGGGAGGCTGTGGACGAGTTTCACCAAAGCCTGTGACCCGCTATCAGAGGTCAGCTCGGGGCAAATTGTTTTAGGCCGGACCAAGTTGGAGAAAAAAGCCTGGCAAATGCTGGCAGGTGCTCGTCTTTTGGACAATGAGGAAAGCAGTGTCTTCCTCCTCTGGGAAGGGTGGAGTTAGCAGAAAGCAAGATAGAAGAGAAGGCTTTCCATGTGGCACAGTGGTAAAGAACACACCTGCCAATGTAGGAGATTCAAGAGACACAGGTTCGATCCCTGGGTCGGGAAGTTCTCCTGGAAAAGGAAATGGCAACCCGCTTTAGTATTCTTGCCTGGAGAATCCAAAGGACAGAGGAGTCTAGCAGGCTATAGCCCATGGGGTCACAAAGAGTTGGACACGACTGAGTGCAGACACACACACATACACACACAAGATAGGAGAGAGCATCTGAGACACGCTACCTGCCAGGTAAAACTCTGGAGGGACGTGGGGTTTATACAGACTTGGAGGCCTTGGGTTGATCTGGTGGCTCAGCTGATAAAGAATCCATCTGCAGTTCGGGAGACCAGGGTTTGATCCCTGGGTTGGGAGGATCCTCTGGAGAAGGGAAAGACTACCCACTCCAGTATTCTAGTCTGGAGAATTCCATGGCCTGTATAAGTCCATGGGGTTGCAAAGAGTTGGGCATGACTGAGAGACTTCCACTTTTACTTTGGAGGCCTTGGCTTGGGTGAGGAAACCTGCCTTTAATATCCCATAAGGATTGTTCTGTTGTGGGAAAGTCAGCTTCAACCAGCGTATGTCATCTGGGGAGATAAGGACTAGTGAGTAAGAAGAGCAGACAGTTCAACAGAGAGTTGCACATTCTCCCCTACAAACCCGGGGTCATAAAGACACAGTGCCTATACAGGGCCAGGCATGTAGTAGGTCTCAGTAGATTCTTAGTTGATTCATGTAAAGATCTCTTTCCTTAAGGACCTTTTCTTCTGGGCCAGCACAGCACCAGGTTTGGGGACTCTGATGAGGTGCCAAAGCACCAGCCAATGACTGGCTGTGCATGTCAGGACAGGCTATGCTGTGCTGCAGTTACAACTGAGCCCTGACATCTCAGTTGATTTACACCAGGAAGATTTGTTTCTTGCTCACATAATTTAGCCAAGGTAGATGAGCAGCGGTTCTTCTCCACAAAGTCAATTAGGGACCCTGATATTAGATCTATCAAATTTCAACAAGTGGCTTCCATGATTGTACCTGCAGAGGCAGAAAAGAGCAGGAGGGTTACACACAGGCTCTCAAATACTCTGGCTCCGAGGTGACAGACAGCATCCGCGTTCACACCCTATCAGTGAGATCTAGTTTTGTGGTCTCACCTAATGGTGAAGCGCTGGGAAGTAAAGGGTGGAGAAGGGCATGCAGGTGTGTGGGGCAGAGAAAATGTCGTTTCATGACCTCTTCACTCTTTCTCACCTCTTCCCTCAAAACCCATTTTCTTCTCATGTAGAAGGACTCCAGGTACCTTTTAGCTCTGGGATTCCAGGTCTCCTTGGAATGTTATTCCACAAATATTTCTTAGGTATCTCATCTAAATGCTGAACGTTCTCAGTGGCGTTTGATCCTCCTCTATCAGAGGTGGAATTCACTTTTTTTAAAACAATCAAAGTTTATCTGACAACCTGATTTAAAAATGAGTAGAGGGACATCCCTGGTGGTCCAGTGGCTAAGACGCTGCCCTCCCAATGCAGGAGACCTGGGTTCGATTCCTGGTCAGGGACTAGATCCCACATACTGCAAGTGAGAGTTCGCCTGCCATAACTACAAGATCCTGCATGCTGCAACTATCTGGTGCAACCAAATAAATATTTTTTAAATGGATAAGACATCCAAACAGACAGCTCATCACAGAAGATGTATAGATGGCAAGTAAGCCTATGAAAAGATGCTCAGAGTCATTGATCAAGAGGAAAATGAAAACAATGAGAAACCACTATATACTTTTTTGAGTGGCTACATTTTTTTTCATTGACAATATCAATTGCTGGTGAGGATGTGGGGCAAGAACTCTCACTCATCACTGATGGGAATGCAAAATGGTACAGCCACTTTGGCCGTTTCTTATAAAACTAAACGTAGTCTTACAATATGCTCTAACAATTGTACTCCTAGTTATTTACTCAATTGATTTTAAAACTTAAGTCCACACAAAAACCAGTAAGGGAATATTTATAGCAGCAATTTATTTAGAATTGCCAAAAATATAATTGCCAAAGAACCAAGATGTCCTTCAATAGGTGAATAGACAAACAGACTGGTACATCCACACACCTTAATGCTACTTAGCAATAAAAACAAAAGAGCAATCAAGCCACACAAAGACGTGGATGAATCTCAAGTGCATACTACCGAGTGAAAGAAGCTGGTCTGGAGAAGCTCCATACTGTGCAATTTCATTTATATGACATTGTGGAAAAGGCAAAAGTGTAGAGACTGGTACACAGATCAGTGGTTTTCATGGGTTTGGGATGGGAGGAGGCTTGACTAGGTAAACCCAGAGAATTTTGTAGGGTGGTACTCCAAAATCACTGCAGATGGTGATTGCAGCCATGAAATTAAAAGACGCTTACTCCTTGGAAGGAAAGTTATGATCAGCCTAGAGAGCACATTAAAAAGCAGAGACATTACTTTGCCAACAAAGGTCCATCTAGTCAAGGCTATGGTTTTTCCTGTGGTCATGTATAACTGTGAAGAAAGCTGAGCGCCAAAGAATTGATGCTTTTGAACTGTGGTGTTGGAGAAGACTCTTGAGAGTCCCTTGGACTGCAAGGAGGTCCAACCAGTCCATTCTAAAGGAGATCAGTCCTGGGTGTTCATTGGTAGGACTGATGTTAAAGCTGAAACTCCAGTACTTTGGCCACCTCATGCGAACAGTTGACTCACTGGAAAAGACTCTGATGCTGGGAGGGATTGTGGGCAGGAGGAGAAGGGGACGACAGAGGATGAGATGGCTGGATGGCATCACTGACTCGATGCATACGAGTTTGAGTAGACTCCAGGAATTGGTGATGGACAGGGAGGCCTGGCATGCTGTGATTCATGGGCTCGCCAAGAGTCGGACACGACTGAGCGACTGAACTGAACTGAACTGAGGACTAGTCTATGTGATACATCCATTCTGTGTGAAATAGTGGATATTTATTGCAACTGTCAAAACCCATAGAACTTTAAGCCCAAGAAATGAGCCTTAATGTGTGCAAATTACAAAAAATCATTTAGGAGTCTGGGAGATTGCAGGATAGAACACAGAATGTGACGAAAGAATCTAACCGTATTACAAAAGTGTAACACCACCTCCTTGCAGGGGATGGGAGGAAAAGTCCTGAGAAAGTAACTCCGGGAATGACTGGAATCTGTAAGACTAAAGACACAGGGAACTGCACATAACATTGTACTCTAGTTGATAAAGTTGTGTCCCATGGAAATGTGGGTTAACAATCTGAATTGTTACACACTTAAGGAAATGGCAATCCACTCCAGTACTACTGCCTGGAAAATCCAATGGACGGAGGAGCCTGGTAGGCTACAGTCTATGGGGTCGCAAAGAGTCGGACATGACTGAGCGACTTCACTTTCACTTTCTTTACACTGGAACTGAACATTTAAGTAAATGGATAGCAGATGAGAGCCAGTTTCTCACTGTTGGAGTGAAAGGTTACAATAAGAGGGGGAGGCTGGAATGATCCATGTGGTAATAGACTAGAGTTGGGGACATAAATACAAACTCAAGTCTAGCTTAATACAGATACAGATAGTTACAAAAGAAATACAGAAACGTGTAGACACATGAGTTAGTAAAGACATATATTTCCTTTATCTGTCAGCTGGGAGTGTCTGTAAGAAACTACACCCCAGGAGTGATAAGCACACCTAGCCCTCAGATCTTGGTTTCTAACCTCATTCTTCATTCAAGGAAACCACGGCTCCCTGAAAAAAAAGGCTGAGTTCAATTCTAGAACTGGGGCAGGAAATATACAAGGTGAGGCCAGAGTATCTTATAATTAGCCAGGAAGTGAAAAAGTACAACACACACACACACACACACATACACACAAGAACCAACTGAAAGCATTCCACTGGCCAAAGATAGAATAGCTTGAGAAATGGAATAAAGTAATTTTGAACTATAACCCAGGTATAAAATAAGTTTCCATGAGCCCATAACTTATGTAAATAAATGATTCCATGACCAATGAGGGAGAAGAGACAAAATTTTCCATGCAGAAGAATTCCAAATAACAATATAGATGCTTCACTCTTGAGGAGGTAGAACATAGCTCCTTCCCCCTTAAGTATAAGCTCTGGACAGTGACTTCCTTTCAAAGAAGCCAGTATAGAAAGGGTGGGGTGAAGGGAAGGAGTAACTTTACAGTGGAAAAAGCTAACAAACGCCACTTCAGCCATGTGATCGAGGTCAACATCAATAGAGATAAGTCGTGTAGATAGTATGTACCCTTGATAGGATGCGATGAAAACGACACTTTATCTGTGTTCTTCCATCATAAACTCCTAACTTGAGCCTAATCATGAGAAAAACATCAGACAAATCCCAGTTAAGAGATGGACATTCTACAGAATACCAGACCAGCAGGGCTCAAACCTGTCAAGGTCATTAAGAACAAGGAAATGAGGGAGCTGTTACAGCCAAGAGGAGCCTAAGGGGCATGCAGGCTAATGTAATGAGGTGTCCTGGGTAGGATCCTGGAACTGGAAAGGGACATTAGTAAAAACTAAGGAAATCTGAATTTCCTTAGGAAATTAGGAAGTATGAATTTCAGTTAATAATAATAATATGTTAATGTTTGTTCATGAATTTTAACAAACATACCAGACTAATTAAGGTTTTTATTATAGAGATATTTATTCTATTGCTGCTGGTGGTGAAGAATCCGCCTGCCAATGCAGGTACACAAGAGACATGGGTTCAGTCCCTGGGATGGGAAGATCGCCTGGAGAAGGAAATGGCAACCCACTCCAGTATTCTTGCCTGGACAGAAGAGCATTCTCCCACGGACAGAAGAGCCTGGTGGAGTACAGTCTGTGGGGTCACAAAGAGTCAGTCACAACTGGAGCGACTTAGCACACACATAGAGGAACATGGGTATGGAGTGTATGGGAACTCTGTATTATCTTTGCAATTTTTCTGGAAATCTAAAGCTATTCTAGAGCAAAGAATTTATTTTTAAAACGTTATTTGAAATCGAGTTGAAAGAATCATGTGATGGATTAAATTTGGGGGAAAAAGTTTGTTTCTGATATGATGGGTTTAATTGACGTTAAAGGGGCTGTAAATAAAACTACAGAAAGCCACCATTTTCTTCGCCACAACCGAAGCCGCAGGAAGGAAGGGACTAGTGACACCGAGACAGCTCAGGGACGACCTGCTTTTTGATGCTTTTTATGGTGCCCTTGTTGATAGAAAGAAATAAAATGGAAAGCAAAAGCAAACCCAGAAAGCACTGACCAGCAGCATGATCAGAGTAACTGTTCTCTTCAGAGGTAAGTGTGTGAAAGTTCCCGTGTTCTTTATTTTTGAAATTAAAACAAAAAGCCCACCCACCCCCACCCGCACCCCGTGAACTCTGCGGACTCCACCTCATCAAGGCATGTTGCTCTGGGTTCCCTGAGGTGTGGGGGAGCACGGGAAAGGGGGTACCCTGAACAGAACACAGGGGCCAGAGCCCAGTCCGCTCACCGGCTATGACCCTAGAGATCACCCAGCCTCCCTCCACCTCTGCTCTCTCATCACCATAATGAGGCCCGAAATTGCCATTTTCCGGCTGGTGGAAAATTGGAGAGGATGTGTGTGAGCCAATAAGCCCAGCATGGGGCATGGCAAAGGCCTTCCGTGAATAATGGTGACTATCAGCAGAGGAGATGGGGGACAAGCAGATGAATCCAGACAGCCTGGATCGGCCTGTGTAGACAACAGGAGGGAGAAGTTCTTGTGGACGGAGCTGCCCGGGAAGGCCAGTCCTGCGGGTGCTCAGCATGCGGATGGGCAGGAAGGGGCAACAAGTACACTCTGGGCATGAGAATCACAGGAGAAAACCTGGGATGGATAGAGAGGCAGCCACGGAGCAAGGGAGGAGAGGGAGGCCTGGAGTCACTGGGGAGAGGCCCAAGGGTGGGCAGGGCCTCCATACCCTGGGAGGAAATCCCTCAAGGGTTTACCAGCTTAAGCAGCCTCTTGGGTAACCCCAGCTCATTTTGGAAAAAATAGATGGTATTTATTTATTATAGAAGTGAGGGCACTTCTGGAGAAAGAGAATCGGCCGAGCCTAGGGCATGCTCCAGGACAGAGATCTTCAGCAAAACTTCTCTTGGGGAAGTCTCAGTGGTTACGGCCACAATTAAGGCTTTGGCCCTCCAGAGCAGCCTGTTCCCTGAGTCTACCTGAGGCCTTGAGCCCCAGCTGGCCCAGTCCAGCCACCGAGCGCAGAGGGACACAGAGACTGTGCCTCCACCCTCAGCCTGGGCAGGAGGAGGGAGGGGGGCTGAGGACAGGAGCTGTGTCTCTACCTTTGGGCTGGAGGCTCCAGCTGGCAAGGGTTGGTCCCTTCCCATACACTGGGGGTTTCCTGGGGGCTGGCTTGAGTCTTTTCCTCAGTGTCTCCCCCAGGATCCTGCGTGGAGATCCGTCCCAGTGTATTCCTGGGATTCAGGGCAAAACTCCTGCTTACTTAGAAAAGTATCCTCCCCGAACTGGGGAAAGGACAAGGGCTAAAACTAAACCAAGAGGCAATTTGGATGTTCTCTTACTTTCCATAATCTCAGAACACATTTTTCTGGCCTGCGAGGGGGTACCTCTCCTGGCCCCCAGTGCCGGGCCTTGGGGTTGGTTGGCACCAGGAAGTGCCAAGGATCTGGGTCTTGACAAGATAAATCCCTCTCCCCACCGTCTTGGCCAGCAGAGCAGAGCCAAGGCGGCCCGCCCATCCCCTACAAGGCAGGATCCTCCAGGGGCCGCCAGGCTGAGGCCGTTGTAAATAGCTTAACTGTGTTTACGTAGCAGCAACATGCGTGTTACCATTCACAGTGACCGCATTCCAGAGGGCAAGCACGGGTGATTTACCCCGCCGCGCACGGCCGTCAGTCCCTGTGGTGGGTGGGTGGGTGGCCTCTGGGGCCCAGCTTTGCTGTCTCCTTCTGCTGCTGCTGCTGCTAAGTCGCTTCAGTCGTGTCCGACTCTGTGCGACCCCATAAACGGCAACCCACCAGGCTCCGCCATCCCTGGGATGTCTCCAGGGGACTGTTTTTAAAAAGCTGCTCCTACCTTGCTGTGCCCTGCCATGTGTGTGTTCTGGAACTGGGGACCACTCTGCAGACTCCTCAGGGCCTTCTGAGGAGTCTGAAGGAGTCGTCGGGGGCGAGACTTCTGCAGCCCTCGGCCCTCCCCACCCCTCTTCTCATCTCTCCAGCTGGTGTTTGGAACTTGCCCATCACGTTCATAGAGATGGATGGACAAGGCTGCAGCCCTCTTCTCAGAACTGGCCCTGCTACCCGCAGCAGCCCCCAGCCAAGATATTATCAACAACTATCCTTTGTGGAGCCTCACTAGGCACCATTTTTCTAGGCTTATAGTTCAAAGAAAGTGCTGTCATGAACAAAACTGAGCAAGGAGAGTTTACAAAACTTGCTTGAGGATGCACAGTGGGTGAGGGGCAGAGTCGGACCCATCCGGGCAGCCTGCACTCCCAGCCACCACACTTCTCCAGCTCTCTCGTGCCATGAGCTCTGCCTGCACAGGTCTGACTGCTAGATGGGGCAGGGTGACCGAGTGGGAGATAGAGGCCAGGAAGCAGAAGATTGCCAGCTGTCTATGCACGCTCCCATGCCCTGTGCATGCAGGTGCTTGCCAAGGAGGCGTGGGTGTCTCCCACAAAAACGTGCACATATGCATGGGTCCCTACCCACACAAGGGACTTCCCTGGTAGCTCAGAAGGTAAAGAATCTGCCTGCACTGCAGGAGACCTGGATTCGATCCCTGGGTCAGGAAGATCCCCTAGAGAAAGGAAAGGTGGCCCACTCGAGTATTCTTGCCTGGAGAATTCCAAGGATGGAGGGATCTGGCAGACTACAGTTCATGGAGTCAGAAAGAGTTGGACATGGACTGAGCGACTGACACCACCCACCCACACGCATATCCCATAAGTGCTTTTTATAAGCACCCTCTCACATACATCAGGGCGTGCACACATATCTATACCTGCACCCTCTGTAAATGAGTCCATCCTATATGGAGACGTACACTACATGCGCAGTCTCACGGACCCACATAAATGCAGACACTCACACCAACATGCATGCATGGGTGGGGAATGTCCCACCACTTTGCTAACCAAAAGCATCCTTCCTTTCCCTCGCTTCCAACCCAAGTGTCAGCCCTAACACAAATGAGGCAGAACTGCATCATCGTTCAACATCTCCTGTGTTCACTCAACCAGTATTTCCTGAGTACCCACTACATGCAGGGTCTCATGGCAGGGACTGGTGGAAGGCACAAATGGGGGCTCAGCCCAGCCTCTCAGGGGCACCATACACAGGGCAGAGGAGGGCCATGAGCCATAGGACACAGTCATCACTGTTGCCAAGAGCCAGCCTGTGTGTGTGTGTGTGTGTGTGTGTGTGCATATGCGCACATGAGCTCAGTCACATTCAACTCTTTGTGACCTCATGAACTGTAGCCTGCCAGGCTCCTCTGTTCATGGAATTCTCCAGGCAAGAATACTGGAATGAGTTGCCATTTCCTCCTCTAGAGGATCTTCCCAACCCAAGGATCGAACCCACATCTCCTGCGTCGAGAGCCAGCCTGGGGGATGCTAACTCAAAGAGGGCTCCGAGATCCACTATGGTGATCGTGTACGTGCTTCTGGAGGCCAAACTGCCTGCCCGATTGTAGGCACCCTTAGGGCCCTAAGTGTTCCTGCAGGCTTAAGGTCTGCAGGCGGCCCATCCAGGGACTCTGGATGGCTTTGGCAGGGCCTGGGACCTCTCCCCAACATGCTCACAGTCGAAGCAGAGCATGGCCAAGCCGGGTGAGTCACCAGGCAGGCCACACCCTGAATGCCTGCCTGCCCGCCGTCCCTCCAGTGTGCTGGCTCGGCTTTATCCACACAGCCCGCAAAGATGTTCATGGCACGAGTCTTCCTGATGCCCCGCTCCTCCGCCCGCCCTGCCATGCCCTGCACTGTGGGTTACTTAGGCTCTGCCCCAGCAATGAGGGGCCAGGCCTTTTACACAATGCCTATTACCCAAGTGCCATGCCAAGAAGAACCCTGAGCTTGGAGCCAGGCAAACAACCTGCTGCCCAGGACTGGCTGGATGGGTGACCCGAAGGGGCCACACTTAGGAGGTCCCTGAGCCTGGTTTAAGCTCTGCTTTTGCCATCTTGAGAATTCTTAGTAGTTTTGAATAAGTTCTCTGAAGATGATGTATCCAGCCCCACCACCAAGACTTTCTGTGGATGGGTTAGCAGCTCTTCCCTGCCTGCTCCCACCTACCCCCCAGCCCCACCGCCCACCCCCAGCCTTCCTGCTGCTCCTGCCTGCCCCCAGCTGCCCTGCTGCTGCCAGGTCGGCCTCCTGCCCCGGGCTGGCCCCGACTGCCGAGATGTGGGCGGCTGTGGTTTCCCGGTGCCCACAGCGCGGCCGCAGCATGTTTGAAGATGAACTTGAGTGGTGTCTTCAGACTATGTTCCCTCTGTAGCCCAGTCTGTGGTCGCCCTTGCCGGCTCCCGCCCCACGGTCACTTGCCTGCCTGCTGCCACCCAGGCCATGAGAAGCTGAGAAGGAGGGGCCCCCAGATGGTACCCAGCTTCTGGCTCTCGGGTCATGCATGGACCGCTCAGCTCCAGCCCCACCACCCCTCAGGGACACTGCTAGCTGGACGCTGTCTCCCCCTCAGTTCCCTCAGCTGTGAAGTGGAGGTTAAGCAGTCCTCCCAGCAGCCCTGGTGGGAAGACTGCTAGTAGCACACAGGAAGCATCTGGTGGGAGTCTGGCATAGAGTGGGTGCCTGAGAGCATGTGGCTTCAGCCGCTCATTAGTTCAACATTTACAGAGCGCTGGGCAGGTGGAGGATGGAAGAGGAGGCCCGGCCAAGGGAGCTCGCAGGTGGAGTGGGGAGGGGCTGGGCTGGCTTTAGGCAGAAGGGTAAGTAGCTTAACCAGAATGCAGTCAGAATACTGCAGCATAAACTTGAATGGTGGGGAGACCGAGGCCCTGGAAGAGGCGGTGACTTGCCTACACTAGATCTTAGGGGTCTTGTTCCTCTGCCCACCAGACACTCCCAATGACAGGCTGTACTGTCTCCCTGGTCGTGCAAAAGTCACACCAGGCTTGGTACCCAGCTGCTGTGGCCATGTGGATGGGTTGTGTTCCAGCTTCATCTTCAGAGCATGAGCCCAGGTCATGGATGTGGACAGGGGATGTGGACATTACCCATGCCCCTTCCACCCTTTCAGGTAACTGAGTATTTGTTAAGCACCCCCCTGTATACCCATCACCTGCAAAGGCTCCATGATCATTCTGGGGCACAACACAGCAGCCCTAGATATTTAGCTTGATAGAATCTAAAAGTTAAACATCTATAAAATAATCCATACCTCATCCATCATACTAAAGGTTAGTTGTACATGGAGAAACTCTTCTGTAATATGCAATTTAAATTAGGGAAGAAAAATGCTTACAATATAACTGAGAATATAGCATAGAACTTTGTTTATTTTGACCAGACAATGTAAGCTCTTATCCCAACACTTGTTATCAATGTAAAATATCTCTTTAGAGGGAAACATATCAAATGCTTCTGCACGAGAAATAAATTATCATTTTCACTTTTGTATCCTCAATATAAATTCCTGCCCTTTGGCTTTTGGGATTAGGGGTGAGGAGGCCAGTATCCCTCCATTTCCACATCCCATAGCCCTAGGTACCACCAGGTAAGTGGTAGCCAGCTGCGGGTCCTCTTGCCTATCACCCCTTCCAATTCCCAGACTTTCCTCCTGCCCAGTTCTTGGGTTCACTTGCCTTCCGGGGGCTCAGTCCACTCCCAGCAGGTTTAGAGAAGACAGAAGAGCCTTGGGAATGGCTTACTGAAAGCAGAGAGTTGCAAAGGGAAGCCTTCGTGACCGCTAAAGGCAGCTGGAGAGAGGAAGGGGTGGGGCCAGCAGCATCTTGAGAGGCTCACTGTGCTGGGATGTGGAGAAAGGGCTGTGAGGCCACAGTGGACACAGGCGGAGCTGATCGAAGGGAAATTCAGTAGTCCAGACACCAAGGAGCTAAGGAAGCTTGCGGACGAGCAGGGAGGGCTCAGAAGAGGTTTGGAGACAGAGCCCCTGCGCCTCCACTGGTCGCAACCCCACAACCTGACAGAGGCACCCATTCTTTGCCTCACTGAGCCCTTGTCCAGCCTGTGGTCCCCAGGACTTGGGATTATGCAGCCCGGGAACCAGGCAATGAGTCTCATGTCTGCCCCAGGCTGCAAAATGGATTATATGTTGTTGTTTTTTTTTTTTTTATTAGCCGTCCCTTATTAACTCATAATTACAATCGTGTAACATTTAATAGAGACACAAAGTGATCCCCATCGCTGCCCCACAGTCATTCATTAGCTAACAAGATGGAGCGGCTCATAAAAAAGGGCCGTTAAAAAAAATTCCGCAGAAATGGAAAGCAGGAGGTGATGCAAGCTGTGGTTAACAAAGGCCGGGGAGGCGTGAGCGGGTGTGAGAGGAATAACCCAACCCTGATAAGCCACAAAGCAGAGCCGGCAGCTCCCGCCTCCTTCTGCTGCCTGAGTCAGAGAAGCTGGGATGTGTTCAAAATCAAGCAATGTAATTAGCAGGTTGCATCATGCCCCTCGATTATAAATTACAATGGGCACAAAGAGGGTGGATGGAAGAGCAGGGATTATATGGGTAACTCAACCCTGGTGCCCAGGAGGGGGCTGGGAGCTGCCACCGGCCACTCACAGACCCTAGTAGCCTCTGCCTGTTGTATCACGGGACAGTGAGAGGCTTAATCAATGCCTGCTTTGTGGAACCTGGGATAATGATTTACAAACCAGAGGAATCGGGAGGTGCGAAAAGAAGATGACCCTCTTAACCCAGCCATTGTCTGCCCCCACAGCTGGAATGCCCAGCCCCCACACACTCCATGCACCTGTGCACACGGATGCCATTTGGGGATGATCCAGGTGAGGAGCCCTCATAGGAGCTAAGCCGATAAGATCTAAAGGGGCTGAGCAGGGATTTGAAGACACCGTCAGGGATGACTGACACTCAGCAAACAGAGATAGACTGCCGCGATGCTGAGGTTTGCAGAGCAGTGGGGGTGGGCGAGGGGATGGGAGCTCAGGTTGGATACAGGACAAGCTCTGTCCTGAGTCCAGCCCTAGGCTTTTCCACCAGCAGGTTGTGGGAGCCTGGGCATAGCCTCCTCTCTGACCCTCAGTTTCCCTGTTTCAATCCATCAGTGGGCTGTACGACCAGGGCAAGCCATTTCCCATCTACATGCCTCAGTTTCCCTAGCAAGCCTGACCTGAGCTGGCTGTATGACCTGAAATGAGCTCACTTTTGTGTTAGTGGGGACCTCGGTGTCCTGGTTTACCATGAGGGCAGTGACAATCATTCAAGTCCAGCTTGGACTGTCTCTGGGTCTAGAAGAAACACTCCCCAAAACTCACCACGTAGCCAGGTAACCCACCCCTTGGAGGCCTGGCAGCTGTGCCATCTGGCCACCTGCGTGAATCACAATCTGGTGAGGCAGAGGAGAGTCAGCACAGGCACGCGGCAGGCTCAGGCAAAGCGAGGCGCTGGTGGCACGGTTCCCCGCAGCCAGGGAGACACACCCTTCACTTCCTCCTGGTGGCAAAGGTTTGCCCTTTCCGTCTGACCTTTGAAAACAGCCTTCACTCCACAGTGTTTTCTTAGCAGCTCTATTCTTCCACAAGGAAAATAGTCCCATGAACTTCATTATCTCTGCAGAGGGAGGACAAGGAGATAGCTTTGCCCTTAAAGGTCAATGAACTCTGCTCTCTGCAAAACCAGACTCGGGGCAACTGACCAATAGGAAACTTTTGAGCAAGATCTGGCCCCAGCAGAATTTCATTCTGGATCAGGGAGAGAGGTTGTGGCTGCCCCCTGAAGTGTGAACTTAGCCACTCTGGGGCCTCCGTTTCCTCAGTTCCATACTGATGGGAGAGGAGGAGGCGCCATCAACTGGAGGTGAAGGCTGAGCTGGAGTTCTGACCAAGGCTGCCTTCACTTGGACCAGGCCCCGAGTCCCTGGACTATCGTCCAGGCCATGGGGCTCATCGTTCGGGTCCCTTTGCTTATGCAGCCACGTAGTTGGAACTTGTGACTCTGATCATACTCTGCCCTGCTTAAAGCCCATCGAAGTCCCCCATCCGCAAAGTCCCAGGCCAGGGCCCCCCCTTCCTCCCTGAGTTACCCTGAATGGCCCATGCCCCCTCAGCCCACCCCCCGCCATTTCACTCCTTCACTCCTTGGCTCAGGCTGATCCCCCTGCCCAGATTACTCTTCCCTCCTCTTGTTCAGATTCAGCCTTTGGACCTCATTCCTGTGTCACCTGCTCCCAGAAGCCCTCCCCTAGGTGCCTCTTCTGTGCTTCCCCCAGGCGCCGGCCCTGAGCAAAGCTCCATCTCAGCAAGAGCTGTGTCAAACTGCAACGTAGCCTGTGTCCTGGGTCTCAACTAGACAGTGAGCTCCCATACCCAGGGCAGTCCCTGCATACAGTCAGTCCCCAGAAGCGCCTTCCTTATTGAACTGCTACCTTTTCCCACAACAAAGAAGAGGCAGATTTAGTCTGAGACCTTGGCCTGGGGGAGAATTATGGAAATTACTCATTCATTCATTCACTTACTCATCTGTGTAGTGAAGGGAGGTGGGGAGAGTACAAGACTCACCCACTTTGAACATTTTCCGGAAGATACTTCCAGAAGCCCCTGAACCTGGGGAGAAAAGTGTCTCTGAAGCCACCCCCCACCAGGGGGTGGGCAGACCCCCAGGTGGACAGTGACAGTGGGGTCACTGCCCAGTCTGCTTAGCCCAGCAGGTCCTGCCTCTTATCAGCTGCCATCTCCCTGCTCCCTCCGTCAACAGAAGCTGGGTGTGAGGAGGTGACGAGCGGGGGGGGGGGGGGGGGGGGGCGGGGGGGGGGGAGCGGGGCGGGGGGGTGGGAGGCCTCTTCCCCACCTGTCAGGAGCTCCCGGCACGCCCTCCTGGTTGGTGCGGCAACTGTCCTTGCTTCCACATCGCCCAGGCAGGTGGCCATTCTTCTCCTGTGTCAGGATGACAGGAGATCCCTGAGTCGTGACCTCCCTCAGGCGTCCTTGGTACCCGTCTGCTCCTGAGCAGAGAGCCAAAATATGAACAGAGATGCAGCGCCTGGATACCCTGCTCAGCAACGACAAGACCGAGAACAGGTGTGCTCCCATTAGGTCAGACAGGAGACTTGGACTCAATATACGGACACGCCCACCCGGGTTCCCACAGCTCCTGGGGGCCCACTTCACCCTGCAAAACACCTCTTTTCCTTCTTTCCCCACCCTTGGAAGTTGAGGTATGCCCCATAGTTGGCCTGTACCACATCCAATGTAGGTAGAGATCTGAGTGACAATACATTAGTCATATGCTATGGGCTTCCCATGGGGCCGCAAAGAGTCAGACACAACTGAACAACTAACCACAGAGCAGGACATGGGCTTCCAACGTGGGCTCAGCGACAAAGAGTCTGCCTGCAATGCAGGGGACACCAGAGATGCGGGTTTGATCCCTGGGTTGGGGAGATCCCCCAGACTAGGAAATGGCAACCCATTCCACTCTTTGCCTGGAGAATCCCACGGACAGAGGAGCCTGGCAGGCTACAGTCCACAGGGTCACAAAGAGTCAGACATGACTGAGTGACTAACACTTTAACTTTTTTAACTTTCATATACCTGGCACTGTTTGAAGTACCTTATTTTCATTCAATCAATAATATTTATTGAGTGTCAGGCTCTGTTCCAGGCACTGAGGGTGTGGCATTAAGCAAGGCAAACATAGTTTCTGCTCTCAGGAACTTTCTAGTGGGAGAAACAGAATAAGCCAAGAGGGACTTCCCTGGTGGTCCAGTGGCTAAGACTCAGCCACTCGCAGAGCAGGGGGTCCGGGTTTCATCCTTGGTCAGGGAACAAGATCACAAGTACCACAGCTAAGAGTTCATATCCTACAACTAAGACCCAGCACAACCAAATAAATAAATATAAATATTTTAAAAAAGAATAATCCAAGGACTTCCCTAGTGGTCTGGTGGTTAAAAATCTACCTACCAGCGCAGGGGTCTCTGGTCCGATCCCTGGTCTGGGAAGATCCCACATGTGGTGGGGCAACTAAGCTGGTGTGCCACAGTAGCTTACTGAGCCTGGGCTCTAAAGCCCACACACCACAGCTACTGAAGCCCACGTGCCCTGGAGCCCGCGCTCCGCAATGAGAGGAGCCACCCCAAAGGGAAGCCCAGGCACCGCAACTAGAGAGTGGCCCCCACTTGCCAAAACTAGAGAAAGCCCATGTGCAGCCACCAAGACCTAGTGCAGCCAAGAATCAATTAATTTAGAAGTGAATCATATAAGAAGTGAGTAGATAGAAAATAGATTAGGCATGAAAAGTCAATCAGGAGAAGGGGTGATCAGCGAAGGTGTTTGATTTGGTGACATTTAAGCTCGCCCTTGAAGACGCTGAGGGTGGGAACATGGGACTATCTGCAGGACAAAAATGCTAGGCAGAGAGAAGCGTGAGTACAAAGGCTCTGGGGCAGGAAATGCTTGGTGAGTTCAAAGAGCAGCTAGGAGGCTGCTGTGGTTGGAGCAGAGTAAGAGAGGATCAGAGCACAGAGAATGAGATATTGTATGATATTAGCTGTGTGTTAACTCATTCAGTATCACAACAACGTTGAGTACCAGGTACTACGGTTATTCCCTTTAGCTGATGAGAAAACTGAGCTATGGAGAAGGAAAGTAAACTGTCCACCCAGGGAAGGACTTCCCTGGTGGTCCCGCAGCTAAGACTTCTCCTTCCCAGTGCAGGGGGCCCAGGTTTGATCTCTGATCAGAGAACTACATCCTACATGCTACATGCCTCAACTAAGACTTGGTGCAGCCCAATGAGGAAAGTATATTTTAAAAGAAACTCACATTTAAAAAAGAAAATCACCCGGGGAGCTTGTAAAGAACCTGGTTATCAGATTTCTAATTTTAACAAGCTGCCCAGGAGATTATGACAGAATCTTCGTGATCCCAGCTTTGGTGAGCCACGGGGAGGTGGCTGTGGGCAGACTGGAGGGGAGGACAGCACACTGGCCAGGGGCCAGAACCTGGTCGTTCTGTGATCTCTGGGACAACTAAGTGACTGCAGTCTCTGAACCTCAGTCTCTTCATCTGTGAAATGAGAGGGTTGAACTCCATCGGTGAATTCCCCACTTTCCAGATAGCAGTGGAATTCCCCATTTAATCAGGTCTTCAGTGGGGCTCACAATATGAAACAAGGCAATGAGTCTCTTTCTAGGGGGTGGAGGCCCTCATACCCTTGGCAGTCTCTGAAGTATAACTGACCGATTCCCTGAGCTCCAGTCTCTAGAGAGCATGGGCACCTGCTCAGCTGCTTTGGGTTCTAGATGGATACTCTCTTCAAGCAGTGGCCCCTGGAAAGACCCTCAGCCCCTGGTCCTATAAATACTGCTTTAGGGACTTCCCTCGTGGTCCAGTGGTTAAGAATCCACCTGCCAATGCAGGGGACACTGGTTCAATCCCTAGTCCGGGAAGATCTTACATGCCGAGGAGCAACAAAACCAATGTGCCACAATTCCTGAAGCCCGTGCTCCGCAACAAGAGAAGCCACTGCCCTGGGAAGGCCACAAACGGCAATGAAGAGTGGCCCCCGCTCGCCACAGTTGGAGAAAGCTCACGGGCAGCAAGGGGACCCAATGCAGTCAAAAGTCATCAGATAAATACATAATTTTAAAAAGATATTGCTTCGGGAGCCCTCCGAGGAGCTTGCTCCAAACCCAGCTGTAGACTCTGAGGAGGCCTGGGTGCTGATAACAGGATAAGTTTGGGAGGTAAGGGACCTGGTTCTGGCACGCAGTCAGTCTCCTTCAACTTGCCGGGTCCTTGCACCTGCTTGCTGTCCTTGTTGGGAAGGGGAAGTGGCATGTCCTTCCTGCTGATACTTGGAATGATCTTTGGACCAGTTGTTGAGGACCTGAGTAGTGAGTGGCAGCTGGGGGCGGGGGGCGGGGGCAGAGGCAGCAATTTGCTTCCACGAGCATGGGCCCTCTGACATCTTGAACTGACCCTCCTTCTTTGCCTTGGGATGGGAAGGACACCTCTGTCTGACCAGGCCCCTGGAATTGGCCAGGCCCTTCCTGGCTGAGATCCCCGCCTGTGGCCATATCATAGATGAGGAAAATGAGGGCTGGAGAGGTCAAGAGACCGGTTTGGAGTCACGTGGCTTCAAAAGTGGTGAGAAAGTATGAAAGTGAAAATGTTAGTCACTCAGTCAGATCCGACTCTGTGACTCCATGGACTGTAGCCCTCCAGGCTCCTCTGTCCATGGGATTCTTCAGGCAAGAATACTGCAGTGAGGTGCCATTTCCTTCTCCAGGGGATCTTCCCAACCCAGGGATCGAACCCAGGTCTCCTGTGTTGCAGGCAGATTCTTTACCATCCGAGCTATCTCCTCAAACCTCAAGTCTGGGGCTTCACTTGCTGTTGTTAGGGTCCTCGTGGACTCGGGGGAAAATGCCCTGCAGAAGACAGACAGACAGATCCCTATCCTGACAAAGCTTGCATCCAGGGGAGGGTAACCTCAGGTTGAAGTCCTTCCATACATTCCCTCAACATCTAGCACAGTCCCCTGCCTACAGCAGGTGCTAAATAGCTGTGATAATCTGCTCCGGAGTTAGGAGTGAAATGATTTTCCTATCTGAGCTGCCTTGGAGTCCCTCTGGAGGGCTGGCTTCCTCACCCAGAGAATGAGGACAATACTGTTCTTTCTCCAGCCTGGTAGAGAACAGGAAGAGGGCGTGGTGAACAGAGAAATTGGCATAGGCACCTACTATGTGCCATGCTAGGCCTCCCACTGCATGATGGAAATGACTTACTCCATTTTATGGAGAAGGAAACTGAAGTTGCAAAGCCAGACCCACATCGATCACCAAAGCTCTTCTTCTTTCCACTGCATCCTGCAACCTCCTTATCCTTGTCCCTGTGCCCAGCATGGCATTTGGTTTGCTCTGCTTTTTATCCTAAGATCCCAAGTAAGACAGGACAAGATTGAAATAAAGCCCATAGAATCCCTCCCTTCTGGTTGCAAACACTCAGGGGAGGAAAGAGCTGGGTTTGTGCTCAGAGTTCAGAGCCCCTTTTCTGCCCAGCATGCAGAGATGACACAGATTCCTCAGCACTTCCTTGAGGCTGGGGGGAGGTGCGGGGATCAAGTGGTCCATGGGGTCCCCTTCCCCCCAGGATGGATGCTGGCTGCTTTTGAAGGCCTCATCGGGGTCTAGGGCCTGGCTGCTGGCTCTGAAGTGTGAAAACCTCTCTCCCCAACACAGCCATGTGGGTGCATGGCCACCCACACAGGGCTATGGCCTTGGACAGACAGAAGTCCTGGAGTCAAGAGGCTGGGCTTGACCGGGGCACAGCTGGCTCCTGCGGGGAGACCTTCCCGGGCCCCCAGAGTGAGTCTATGTTCAGGCTCAGTCTGGGAAGTGGCCCAAGGGGAGGCCCAAGCCTTGAGTCCCCTGAAGTCTGCAGCTGCTCCTGGGACCACCCCATGAGATGGGGGCTACTGGGTCCCGGAGAGACCTGGGGGGCCGAGGAGGGGCGGTATTTTCTCAGCAGGATTTATGTGTGTGTGCGTGTGTGTGTGAGTGAGTGTTTAACAAGGAGTGGGGCCTGCCTGACTTCTGAGCCTGGAATTTATACAGCCCCTCGTTGGCGGCTGCAGTTTATCTTAAGCGAAAGAATAATAAACTAAGTTGACAAGATGATGTATTCAAAGCATCTTCCCGTCACTGCACAGAGGCCTGCCCGCTGTTAGGATGTCTGGTGTGGCGGGGACCGTGTTATCGAGTGTTTAGCCCCCACAGATTGTCAACAATGCATTGTTTGCAGGTTTGGGGCAAGGCGGAGATGGGCCGGGCTGGGGTGGGAATAGGGGGTCTGGCTGTAAGGGCTGGCGAGAGGAGAGCCTCCGCAAAGGGATCAGGGAGGTGTCTGCCTTTGATGGAAGCTCAGAGATCAATCCCTCCTCCTTGCCCTGATGTTCCCTTGCCTGCCTCCCAGAGTCCTCCCCACTGCCCTTTACACTGTCCCAGCCCAGCCACGATTAGAGGGACAAACTCAGGCCCCCACTGCTGTCTGCAAGAGAGCACCCCTACCCTCCACTTCTCGTTTTTAACTTAAGCAAAGAAATCAACATTAAACCTCAGCTGCAAGACTTCCCTGGTGGTCTGGCGGTTAAAAATCTGCCTTCCAATGCAGGGGACTCAGGTTCCATCCCTGGTCAGGGAACTGAGATATCACAGGCCGCAGGGCAACTGAGCACACGCGCCGCAACTACTGAGCCGGGGCTCTTGAGCCTGGGCCACAATAACAGATCCCGCGTGCCGCAACGAGGATCCGGCATGCCGCAACCAGGGCCCGAAGCAGTCAAATAAATAAATAAATACCTTTTTAAAAAAAGAAAAAGCCTCAGCTTCAGAAAACAATGCCAGACTTACTAAGCCCTGGAAAGGATGAGAGAAAGCCAGTAACCTGGGCTCACTCGTGCGAGAGCTCTCACCCCAGTCTCCTGACCCTCTGCCAGACGACCTTGGGCCATCCCGAGGCCTCGGGGACCTCCCCTCCCTGCGTGGGAGGGAGCCACAGTGCCTGCCCCACCTATGTTATAAATGACACTGTTGCCACATATTAAGAGCTTATTATGGGGATGGAGTAAGATGAGGATTAGGCAAACACTTTTAAAACTTGGAAGCTGAAGATAAATTCAAATTATTCTTTTCTCAAAGCCCTCTAAGCTTTAGGCAGGAGAGCCTTGGCTCCTGCCTCAGCCAATGGGCTCTTTCCCTCAGCCTCCACTATTGGGAAGTCCTTTCTTACACCTTACCGCTCTTGTTTCACTTTTAGCTATTCTTTTAGGATGTCTCACATACAGATTCCAGTTCCAAATCTCTCTAAGGGCACCTCTTCTTTTCTGGCTCTAATTGTCCTGATTTCATCTCTGCCCTGAGGCTTAGAACTCCACCTAAACCTTCCTATTGGAGTGTGTTCTTACCTCCTAAAAGGCTGCCCACTCCAGCATTCTGGCCTGGAAAATTCCATGGACTGTATAGTCCAAGGGGTTGCAAGGAGTCGGACACCACTGAGCGACTTTCCCTTTCCACTCCTAGACAGTAGGGGACTCTCCTTGGCCCCACAGACCATGGCCCCGCTGGGGGTGGCAGTAGCAAGGATGGGGCGGGGGAGGGGGGGAGAGAGGCTCCACATATGGAGTACTTGACTGAGCAAATGGGTCCATTCCAGGAGTCAAGCTGGAACCTCATTTGGTCTCTTAACAGCCAGTATTAGCCCCATTTTGCAGATAAGAAAACTGAGACCGGGGAAGACTCCGGCTTTTGCCCTCTGGCAGATAACAGAAGGAAGACTCAAGACCGGGCTATCTGACTGACTGCGGAGCTGCACTTGACCTGGCAACCTCAAAGCAAGGAGGTGGTGGGGGGGTGGGGACACCCAAAGGCTGTAGAGCTCTAAGTCAAACAGCTGAACAGGTGGGGTCAAGGCCACAGGAAGAGCCATGGGGGCTGAGGGCGGGGGCTCAAGGCTGTGGGAGTAGGGCTGGAGTGAGGAGCTGGGTAGGAACAAAGGCCCTACCTGGAGGGGCCCCTGGGGAGAAGTTGACGAGGAGCTCAGACCTGAGCACAGGACAGGTGTGTGTTCTGGGCCACCCGGGCTGGGAACAGAGATATTGAACAGCAGACAACAGCCTTCTCAGAACCCCCCTCCCTGCCCACCCCGTCAGTAGGACTCAGCTATTTATTCACTCATTCGTTTACTTCTTCATCCCTTCACTTCATCCTTTATTTTACCCTGGAGTCCAGTCCCTCGCGGTCTAACAGGAAAGAAAGACTGATCAGGGCCCCAGAGGTCCCCCTTCACCTGTCCATTTCTTCCCCGTGTAATGAGCGCCTGCCCTGGGCCCTGAGTTCTGTCTGTACGCTCACGCGCAGGCGAGGGGCTGCAAGAAACAGAAACAGACTCGCGTGTTTATGTGCTCATCAAGCCAACTAAGATTTGAGCACCCTTCATGGAAGGCGACAGGGCCAAAGAGAGGACCAGGACATATCCTGCCCGCGGTGAACTCAGGCCAGTTGAGGACATGAGAAAAGAGCCCAAATGTTTCAGCTCCGACAGCATGCAGCTGCAAACTATACTGAGCAAGACACAGCAGGAGAGCATGATGGTCCCCAAAGGGAAGTGAGTGTGCACTCAAATTTTGGTTCATTCACCTGCTAGTGAGCACCTTTTGTGTGCTGGGCGTTGCTACCAATGACAGGAGGGCCTCTGGAGGAGGTTATCTCTTTGATGGGCAGGCTACTGTTTTGGGCCCCCTTTTAGGGACAGGCCAATCTTGGGCTAGAGAACTGTGGTCATGAGGAGTGGGAAGCCACAGACACTTCCCAGCCACTGGGAAGGAGACGGTGGTTAGGAGCTGGAGGGCACTTGGCAATCCAGGCAGGGGAGACTGCACCTGGGCCGTTGTATGTTCTGGCCTCAGCCCCGAGTGACCCAGGGCCAGACCACAAGATGCAAGCCGAGAACAGGGGGTGAAGTGGGAGACTCTGGACTCTGGTAGAGCCGGAGGACCCTAGCTCCATGCAAGGACATACGTGGGGATCCTTGGGGCCAGTTCATTAGAACAGATAGCCTCATTCAGGACTTTCTGGAGTCCTGACTTGCACATATCCTCCCCATCTGGAGGGAGATTTGCCTGCCTATTTGCATATGTTTGCATAAAGCCTGATCCTAACCATATTCATTTCAGGCATTTTGATTAGTGTCATTGCTGTCCTTTCCCAGCTGGCTGTCCCCATGCCTTTTGCTCCCCCTTCTGGAAGGGAAGATGGGGCAGGGACCATACCCAGCTGCAGACATCTCAGTGATCTCAGTGCTCCTTGGCAGCCTCGCTGGGGGAAGTCTGACGTAATTTTCCTGAAAGCCAATCAGCCTGCCTGGCCATACCATGCTCTGCCTGAAGTTGCTGTGAGTGAGGTGGTCCCTGAGGACCCGTAAGCTGAGCCATGTGCTCCACGTTCTTGCTGGGCCTCGGGGAGCGCCAGGCCAGAGTGAGAACCGCCCGCGGACTTCAGAGCGCTAATGGAGTGATGAGTGAGCGTCGCCTGGAAGTCTGGGGGCCATCCCATGTGGCTTGCCTCCTCTGACCAGAGGGTCGGGGGCCTGCACAGGGCTGGGCTTGGGACCTCGTCCAGGACCTGACTGCAGCCACTGGGTCTGCAGAGCACCTCTGCACAGCACGCATGCTCGTACACAGGTATACACGTACACATGGCAGAGTGGAAATTTGACTCTGCCGTTCTCCTACAACCCTGAGCAGGGAGGGAGCTAGCAGCTCTCAAGTACTGTGTGACTCTAAGCAGGGCCCTTGGTTTTCTTGAGTGATGGTTTCCCCTTCTGTACCTCAAGAGTCTTCCCAGTGTTGGCTTTTTGCAAATGCATGCTGGCAGTCTCAGCTCATCATCCGGGCCCAGAGGGGATCCTCCTGTGGAGAAAAGGCCCCAGCCAACTCTGCCACCCAGAGGCTCATAGTCTTCCTCCCCTGGAAGCCTCCCTCTGGCCTCAGATCTTGGGCTTCAGTGAGCACCCAATGGACATGCCTGCAGCCAGTCAGCTTGCACTCAATGTGATGTCAGGGGGTGGGGAGTCAGGGTGGCGGAGCCATGAAGCTGCTGAAAAAATGCAGGTGCCCCACCTTCAGTTCCACCCCCACCAGCAGCAGGAGCTGAGGGGTCATCTCCGAAGGTCTCTCGCCCCCCAGCCCTGACCTCATGCCCACTCCTCCACCTCCCTACCACACACATCCTGGGCCGTGCAGGGCTCAGCTTGTCACCGACAGGCTCTCCACTAAATGAGGTGGCTTGATTGCCCCTTATCTCAAGGGCTTATCTCTGTGGTCACTCGCCTGCCAGACTCCAGAGAGCCACTCAGCAGTCTTCTCGAGCCCCAATTCTCCCTGGCCCCGAGGGCTGGTCAGTCAGGTTGGGGACAGAAAGGGGATGGATGTAGCTAAGAGGATGGCTTTCCCCCCTTGCCCGTCATCCTGACAGCTTCAGACATGTTCTCGCTCACTGCCTTGTGATCCAGATTTGAGAGGGCTCATGCCTCCCGATATTCAGCCATCCTGCTCCCAAAGCAAAACACAGGTGGTCATCGGCAGTACAGTTATCTACCTACTTCCTCAGGTCCCTGAGGTGGGGCTGTGTCTCCTCTCAGCCTGGGGCTCCCTGAGGCTGGGCTGTGTCTCCCCTCAGACTGGGGCTCCCTGAGGGTGAGGCTATTCTCCCCTTTGGTGACATTCTCAGTATCATCCAGCCTGAGACGGCCCAGCTTCAGCTTCACCTATTCCATGCATAAGTGGTCAGAACTCAGGCCCTATAGGAGGCCTTCTGTTGCTCAAGGATCATTCCTTAGAGCTGGGCCTGATGACTGGACAGCAGGGGCCAGAGGAAGGGTCATAGGGCACCTCTGACGGAAACAGGGAATCACCTGTGGGGATGTATATGCAGTTGCAACGGGAGGCAGCGGAATGGACAGGATGACCCTTTTATTGACTCTTTGGGTCAATAAACCGTTTTTAAGTGCTCAGTGTTCAGCACAGGATGACACTGGGAGGGGGAGGGCGAGCTTTTGCTCAGTTTTGTTTTGAATTGAGAGGGGGTGGTTGTTAATAAAGACAGAATGGAAAAAGGAAGGAAAGAAAGAGGACGGAAGGGTGGGAGAGGAGGAAGGAAAGAAGAAGGGAGAGAAAGAGGGAGGGAACTCACAACCTTTCCTCTTTTAAGTCTCCCGTCAGGGAGTTGATTTGTTTAAAATCCTCTTATCTCCACCACTTGCTTCTCCACTGGTTGAGAGGTCTGTGGAGCGAGGCTGGTTTTTCTCTCAGTGACAACAGAATTCCAGGCTCCACAAACGGCCCGTGGGTGTCTGGGCAGAAGAGGAAGATGGGTTTGAGCTGAAGGCCCCGGGCTGCCTTTCCCCACTCTTTCCCCACCCAGCTTCACCCCAGAAGCAGCTTTGTCCAGCCCCAGAGCTCCAAGACCCAGGATGGGGAACAGGCTGGCCAGCCTCTGGGGGAGGCTTGGGTCAGCTGGGTCTCCCTCCAGCCCCGTCTCCTCCCTGTCCCCTCAGGCCTGGGTGGTAGTCAGGGGATGTCCTCTCCTCACAGCCTTCCCCAGTGCCAGCCCCGCAGAGGCCTCCCAACCTTCAAGGCTCTCCTCC
This sequence comes from Ovis canadensis, assembly GCF_042477335.2. Lineage (NCBI taxonomy): Eukaryota > Metazoa > Chordata > Mammalia > Artiodactyla > Bovidae > Ovis > Ovis canadensis. Next base: position 32,520,626 of record NC_091264.1, read on the forward strand.
CCATTCTGTGGGCTCCTCTCCCCAAGTGCTTCCTCTTCCAGGAAGGAGCCCTTGATGCCCTCCTCTCCCTTAGCCACTCGTTCACGTGTTCATCCTTTCAACACATAGTTCTGAGCCCCTGAGATGTGCCAGGCATAGAAGATAAAGGGCCTGGGGAGCTCAGAGTCCAGTGGAGGAAACCAAATGTCAACAGTCAATTAAAGCCCTTTAGGGTGGGTTACAGCTCGCTGCAATCTGTAACAATCGTATCTAACATCGACTGAGGGCTTACTATGTGCCAGGCACTAAGTGTTTTACATGAGAAACTCATTTAATTCTGGAAACAACTCTGTCAGGTAGAGCTATCACCCTTGATATTTCACAAAGGTCCCATGTGTCCAAGGTCTCATTGTGTGACGGTCAGGCCTGAATGGAAACCCAGGTAGTCAGGGAGAGAATCGATTGAGCTCTCAGACCCACTCCTGATGGTTTCTACACACCCTCAGGGCCACTCTGGGCCCCTTGACCCCCACAAGAGTCCTGGGCCAATCCTGCTGCGTGCCCTGCTCCTTAGCAGGGCCGAGAGGCCCATCTTGAGTGATGTGGCTTGCATTTGGCCTTGGCTGCCCCAGCTGCCCCCTGCCTATGGCCCACCTCTCTGTGGAGATGGGGGCATCACTTCTAAGTCAGGCTGTCCACCCCTGGCAGTCACAGCCCCCAGTCTCCTCAACACTGGACCCAGAATGAACCCAGGGTAGGACTCTCTGAGCTAACCAGGAGGAGGGTGGTTCAGAGGGGGAAGAAAGTGGTGCTGACTGTGAAGAAAGTGCCATTCCCCTCGGAGGAAAATTGTCTCTGAAAATATCTTGCTGGCTACTCTCAAGGCTCAGCTGCCACAAGGCTCAGAGAGACTGGTGAAGGACAGCTGTCATCTCAGGGGTTGATGGGAGATTGGGCCCCCGACAGGGTGGCCTCTGGAAACTCAGGTTGTGAATGTCTCTCCCTGGGCTCTTTTAGCAGGCTCAGCAGTGCTGGGGGATGTCCCAGGCCTGAGATGTAGGAAGGGAAAGAAAGGGAGAAAGTAGGAAAGGAATTGAGAGCAGGAAGTGTGCACAGGCACACCTGCATGCTGAACACCTACTGTGCGCCCCCCACCACCTGGTACTGGGTGCCCACACAGGGACGGAGGCCCCAGCCTCCAAGAAGCGCTCGAAGTTGGCTGTAGCTGGTGGTGGCCCGTGGGCCCCCAAATCCCAGTACGGAATGAGGGCTGGGGTGGAATGACCCATCCCCAAGTCAGCCAGGCTCACCGCTCCCACCCCACAGAGGCAGGACCAGATGATCAGCTCTCTGTCCAAGGCCTTAGGCCCCAGTGCCCTTGCCTCCTGGCCCAGGAAAGGGAGACTCCAGCCCCCACCCCAGAGAGGAGGGCGTCAGCTCCTATCTCTGAAGTTAACCATGGAGGAGGCTTTGCTCGAGGGTCTGTTCAGGTCCAAGGTTAGGGTCTGACCCCATCTGCCTGGCCCATGCCCAACAAGACCAGTGCAGGTGAGATGAATGATCCTTGGCACTGCCTTGTTCTTCGCTGTGGGGGGACAGAGCACAAAGAAGGCTCCTCACACCTCATAAGCCTCTCCCACTGGCCTGGAAGCCTCTCTAGGTCAGGTAGGAAAGCGAGAACCTACCAGAGCTGATGCCAGAGCTGATGGCCTGCCTTGTCCTGGCGCCAAGGAGCCTGAGGAGGAAGGTGGGACCAGCCAGGATGAGGCCTCCTCTTCAGACCAGGCCCTCCTAGCTCCTGGTTGCCAAAGCTGAGCCCTGAGCAAGTAAGTGTGCACGTGGGTATTTGTGTGATCATATGTGTCTACCAGCCTACACGTATATGTGTGTGTGTGCATGTGCCTGTGTAGGCCTATGAATATGGAGGTCTGGGAACTTGAGGACTTGGCCGCTCCTTACTTCCAAAACCGCAAGGCCATTGGCTGGCCTCAAGTCTCGATTTTCCCAAGGCCCAGACAGGCTGATGAGAAGCAAACCCAACTGAGCTGCCCATGGGCACAGGTGGCCCAGTAACCCACTGGCTTGCCTGCTCCTGGGAGCCGGGTGGCCTCAGACCACTGAGGGACCCCCCTGGGCCTTCCCCATCACAAGGCAGAGGAGCAGTTCACGAGGCCAGGGCAGCCAGGCTGGCCCAAGATGACGCTGGGGAGCCCCTCTGCTAGGGAAGCCGCCTGCTCACCTGCCCTCCAAGCAGGCCTGGGGTGGGTTAGGAGATATGCACTTGTGACACGCGCCCCAGGTCAGCCGGGGTGGCACAAACACAGCAAAGTGTAATAGTTAAGATACCAGGTTTATCTCTACCTGAGTTTGGACCTCCACTTGATTTCTCCCCATCCTTAAAGTAGGGTTAATAATGTGACTTCGTAGAGATAACGTCAAGTCACAGGTGCTCAGAAGATAGCAGAAACAATAACAGGCAGAGTAACAGTAACAGCAGGTGGCCTCAGCCCAGCTCTGGTTGTGTGCCGAGTGCTCTCTGCCATCACACGACTCATATCCAGGAGGCTGGGGTACTGAGTGCAGGACCCCAGTCCTGTCCGCTCCCTTGTAAATGGCAAGCAGAAGCCTCCTTGCTGTGGGTACCATATGGGCTGCGGGCGCAGTCCCACAGCTGACCTTGTTCACCTAATTAGGGCTCCCAGAAGCCCCTGCTCTCCTGGGAGATGCAACCCAGAGCCCCTAGGAGCCAGACCTCTTTCCTCCAGGCTAATTGGCGAATCATTTGCTGCCTTGATAGCGGAAGGTCTAGACATGACTGCTCCCGGGCTGAGCACTCCTGCCCACCACCCTGGCCCCTCAGAGCAGCGAAGGATTAACATGCAGGCTGCGTTTGCTCACCTAATTCCTTATCGAGCCCCTGTCCTCTGACAAGAGAGGCAGACAGTGTCTTTTTCAGGCAAAGGACCCTGGGAGGCCTCTGGACAAGGGGAGGAAGGGACAGCAGGAGATGCGGGGAGAAGAGGAAGCCAGGGCAGCTCTCCCCGCATCCTCGCTGCCCAGCCTCACCTATTCCCTCTCAGTAGACAGGGAGGACAGCTGCGGGCCAGAGCCATCTCAGCTCCCACTTAAACCCCCACTGAGAGAGGGACCCCAAACCACCGTTTTGAGAGAAGAAACCCCAGTGAGGGCTGGCAGCTGAGCCACCGTTCCATGATGTGGCACCTGCCTTGAACCCAGGTCTCCAGACACTCAACTGGGCACTTATGCCATATCTCCTGCCAGTGGGGCAGAGACAGAAAGCACTGCGTGGGTCCCCAGATTGGGGTTCCACTGGCAGAGGAGTCAGGGGGTACAGGCTATAAAGGGTGGGCCCCACCAGGGAGAGAAGGTGGAGGGGAGCAAAGCAGGAAGGAGGAGCCCACTCCAACGGGGAGGGACGGTTTGGGCCACGGGAGACGTCAGAGACTCCAGCAAGCTGAGAGACATGAGGCCTCAGTCCAGAGAAGAGCAGGTGCGGGTGCTCAGCCTCTGCTTGAATCACTCCGTTTCACTCCATCCCAGTCTGTTTACAACCTCTTGAGGTCCATATTATAATTCCTCTTTCCCAGATGAGAAAACGGGAGTCTAGAAAATCTCTACGACGTACCCAGGTTCGCACAGCTGTAGCGAGCAGAATAGTGAACCGCTTGTCCTGGCATCCAGCTTTGGAGGAGGTCCCAGGTCACCCCCCACAACCAGTGCCAAAGAAAGGCAGAAGTCTCAGTCCTCATCCTTCAACCCCACCTCTCAATGTGCTTGATGCAGGAGTCAGCTAAGAATCCAAATGTCAGCCCCCAGCTGCCCACCAGCCCTCAGCTCCCATGCTGCCCAGCCCCGTGCTAGGAGTTGCTCAATCTCCCCCGCCTCCAGGAAGCTTCCTGACCATCCCACCCCGACTGCCTCTGCCAGACCTCCAGAGCAGACCCTGTATTGGCCGAGATGCGGAAGGTGGGATCCTGATCTATTTGGATGGCTGCATGATGCAGGGCTTTGTGTGGGTCCAGACTCACACAGCTCTGGCTTTAAAACCTAGCTCTCAGAGACTGCCCTGGTGGTCCAGTGGCTGAGACTCCACACTCTCAGTGCAGGGGCCTCGGGTTCCATCCCCGGTCAGGGAACTAGATCCGAGTTTCCATGCCATAACTAAGGACTCCACATGCCACACAAAGATCAAAGACCCTGTGTGTCACAACTAAGACCCAGGACAGCCAAATAAATAAATAAATAGTTTAAAAAGAAGAAGAAAGAAAGAAACTTTAGCTCTCAGTTGTGTATTGTTTGGCAATCTGTGCCTCAGTTTCCTCATCTGTAAAATAGGGCTAATAATGGCACCAACTTCAAAGTAGGTAAAGATATAGAGATGCCACTGGGGAAGGAGTCCCCCAGAAAGGGTTAAAATCAGATTTGAAAAGTGCATGTGCTCTCTCTGACGTCCTAGAACATATTAATGGCAGTTGGAATCTGAACTTCGAAGCTAGGAGAAGAGGATGAGGTCCACATTAGAGGCTGCCCAGGTCTACGGATTCCTGGACCAGTGCTCCTCCGCCTTGGCCGTGAAACCACAGGGTCACTGTAGCTGTGAGTGCTCAGCACCGGGCCCTCCCGGCCCCCACGCTCCCTCCTGCAGGGGCTGTCTCCACCTTCACCCCCGTGGTCTGAGGTCTGTCTCAGGCGTGGGGCTCTCTGCAACAGGCGCCTATTGTCTGCTGGCCTGAGTGCACCTGTAGTGTTCTTCCCAGCCCGGTGAGTCAGCTCTTGGCAAGCTGTGGGACAGCCACTCCACATCTTCTTAAGCTTGAAAGAAGACCTTTCTTTTCGCTTTTCTCCCCCTTCCTCCCTCTGCTCTCCATGAAGTGGTCATCTCCGCAGGGCAGCTGAGAACAGCATTCTCTGCCAGGATTTCTTGAGTCTTCTTGGTCAGAAGGCAGGGTGAGGCCTGGGAAACAAAGACGAGGCAGCCGAGTGCTGGCCAAAGCCCCTGAGCTGCTTGAGGGCACTGCTCATGCCTCCAGACTCCCTGCTTCCAGTGGGGGCACCTAAGTCAGGGCAAGTGCAGCCACACTTCAGTTATCCAGAGCCCCCACAGTGTTCTGGGATCAGAAGACTTTCTTTTCTAGCTCAGTTCAGTCCAGTCACTCGTCATGGCCGACTCTTTAAGACCCGATGAGCTGCAGCATGCCAGGCTTCCCTGTCCATCACCAACTCCTGGAGCTTGTTCAAACCCATGTCCATCGAGTTGCACTTAGTATTTATTTTTATTTATTTGGTTGCACCGGGTCTTAGTTGCATGTGGGATCTTAGCTGAGGCATGCAGAATCTTTTAGTTGTGGCATGTGCTTCCACACAGTTCAGTTGACCTGACCAGGGATGGAACCAGGGCCCTCTATATTGGGAGCGTGGAGTCTTAGCCAGTGGAGCACCAGGGAAGTCCCCAAAAGGCTTCTGAAGAGACTAAGGATGCTCCCAAGAGTTGTCTGACAAGAGTCTGACAATTAAACTTTACTGATCTACTTTTCCACTACCTGAATCAGAACCTATCTGCCCTTACCTTACACGCTAGTCTTGCATGGCTAGTTATCTAGCTTACATACGTATTAAAGGTTTAAAGTCAGAATGGGGGGAAAAGCGATTAAGAATATTTTCTTCAACAGTAAAAGGTATCAAGTGAAGATACAAACAATAAAAAGGAGACCCAAGAACTCAGAATTCAGGGTAGGGGCAAAGAAAATGACATCCCCCACTTTCTAGGGGCATCGCTATGGTTCAGCTACAATAGAGGATGTTTTCAGTGGGAAGACTGTGGATTATGGTCAATCTCTGCTTAAGAAGATTTGAAAAAGTGTGATATATATGTTTTTGTTAGAACTTTCAAAGAACATAATTTCATATTTCTTTGTGTTTTTGACATTTAAAGAGTTAAGTAAATGAGAGTTAATAAAGACAGACAAAGTGGTCTAGACCAATGCTCCCACTGAGAACAACCAGAACAGCTGGACAAAATAGTTTCAAAATCTCCATAAAGGCATCAGGAAGCTAACAAGACAGAAATGAATTTCCAGACCACACCTGAGACCTAGAAAAGTACACGTGGCATTTAGGGCCATTTTTCCCCTAAGAGTGTCTGCCCATCTGGGAGGAGGTCAGCTGAAAGTCCAAGAAGCCAAACAACTCTTTTGACAGCCTTAGGGGACTAAGACAAGGATTGGAGCTCCAGGCTTATCAAGAGGTGAGACTTAGGGAACCCTATCTCTCTGGGCAAGCACCACGAGAAAGCTTTACCCTAGGAGTTAGGGGTAAGCCAGAAGAAGACAGCTCAGTTTCCAACCATCCGGCCCCTAAAACTGAAGTAGGTATTCTGTGCTATCAGTGCCCCAGGCACCTGACAGACACAAATGTGAATCGTTTCTGAAGGATGGTAACATCATTCTGAACCTCAGATTATTTTTACAAACAAGACTGTAAATGTAATGTCTAATGTATAATCGAAAATATCCATATACGCGAGGGGTCAGATAACAAAATTTTTAAAATTTTTAAAGTCAGAAATGATAAGTAGAAGCAGATCCAGAAAGGCTACATGTATTAGAGTTATCAGTAAAGATTTAAAGTAACTATGCCTGCTATGTTCCAAGAGATTGTTGCGGTTATACTTGCTGTTTAACAAATTATCCCCAGAACTTAGTGGTATAAACAATGATTTTTTTGTCTTGTGATTTTGTGAGTCAGGAGTTCAGGAGGGGCTCAGCCGGGCAGTTCTCACTCAGGGTCTCTCTTACAGTTGCTGTCAGATGTCAGCTAGGGCTGGACAGCCAAAGCGGCTCCCTCACAGGGCTGGTAGTTGGCGCCGGTCATTGGCTGTGAGCCTGGCTAGTGTTGTTGACCAGAGTCCTATGCGTGGCCTCTCCAGCATGGCAGTTTCAGAGTAGTTGGATGTCTTACATGACAGTTGAATTCCTCCAGAGTGAGTGTCCCAAAAAGAGCTAGGCAGAAGATGCAGGGCTTTCTCTGATATTAGCCTCACAAATCACACAAGCGTCGCTTCTGGTAAATTCTACTGGGCATGAAGAAGTGACTTAGAACCGTCCAGGTTCAGTCAAACAAAGAGAAAACACAGACCTCCCCCCACGACTCAATGGGAGGAATGTTGAAAATTTTGCAGTCAAGTTTTTTTTTAGCTCATCTTTCTTGTTTGTTTAACTTTATTTATTTTTAATTGGAGGAGAACTGCTTTACAACATTCTGTTGATTTCTGCAGTAGGATATGAAAACTTCCACAGAGGCAAAAAAGGTAAGTTGCTCTAGTTGAGAAAATTCCAGCAGATTGATGATCTCTTATGAGCAATGAGATAGTCTAGGCTTTATCCAAATGAACTGTGCATCACCCCCAGGAGAATCTGAACATCTTCACAGCCCAAGGCACTGCTAGAGATGGTCAAGATATAATGGGTGTCCCAGCTTCACATCCACATTGACAATGATATCTCCTTCCCCTCACATCTCCTGAGGCCTCTGCTTTCCCCCTAAGTGGCAAGGAAACTTCTCAGAAAGCCTGAGAATCTTAAAAGCATGCAGTGGCAGAATTAGAAATTATCTCGGGTGTGGTATCTATCTACCCAGGGGCTCCCCAAACCCAGCTGATCATTTAGGGCACCTTCTAAGATATAAGATTCTCAGACTAGGGCAAGAGACTCACAACTTCGAGATCTGCCAGGGATTAGAATCTAAAATAGTCAAGGAACTTCTTTTATCCACAAGAATAAAGACAGGAAATCCAATACAAAAAAAAAAAAAAATGAGCGAAACAATAAGAACAGGCAAGCCACAAAAGAGGAAACACAATAGCCAAGGATATGAAAAGATGGGAAAATTCATTAGTCATCAGAGAGATGCTTCAAACAATAGTATGCCTATCCATACCCAACTGAAGCACAAAGTAGAAAGGTGGATTATACCTGCTATGGGGAGAGAAGACTCCTGTGCCCTGGAGGTTGGAGGATAAGCTTATATATCCATCCTGAGAGCAGCTATCTGGCTGTATTTAGTGAAACTAAGTATGCAAACACCCCATATCCCAGAATTCCACAAATGAGTATAGAGCCTGGAATAATGATTATATAGGGTGAAAAGAGGATACATACAGGGTGCTTGCGAAAGCAAAATCTAGGGTAGTGGGGAGTTGGAGGTAGCTTAGGGTCCATCCCATGGAGGGTGGATAAGTAAGCTGTGTCTCCCTTCCACATGGTGGGCAGAAACAAGCCAGATGTACATGCCAGGCTGCATGGATCTCTCTTTAAATCTTTGTTTATTTACCTGGCTGTGCCAGGTCTTAGTTGCCGATGCAAGGTCTTCAATCTTTGTTGCAGCATGCAGGATCTTTTCAGCCGCAGCCTGCAATATATTATAGCTGCAGCACGCAAACTCTCAGTTGCAGCATGTGGGATCTAGTTCCCTGACCGGGAACTGAGCCTGGGCCCCTGCATTGGGAGTGCAGAGTGTTAGCCACTGGACCACCAGGGAAGTCCCACGGATCTTAATAGAAGTGTTCACTTAAAAGAAATAGAGGAGCTTATAGCATAACACTATTTATGTAAATGATAAAACATACAGAAAACAACACGACCCAGTATACAAAGATGCATATTTCAAGACCACTATCAGGCACACAGAATGAGGGTCTGGAGGCAGGGGTTGGGACTGGTGGGAAATGGGAGTGGAGACTGGATGAAGGAGAAAAACAAAATGAAAAATAACATTAAAGGAGGCTTTGAACAGAACAATGACGGTAGTGTAATTAGTTTACTTGTCTTCATCTGGGATAAAAATAAATAAGTAAAGTCGATTTCTAGACTGAGCTTCAGATGACTTGCTGTGAGTCCAGAATTATAGGTCCTAGTGATTCTTCTAATGCCCTCCGCAACATCCAAGATAGGTGTCATCAGTGGCTACCTGGATACATCCAATGATGCAGAGCTCATTCCTGTACTAAGTATTAGAAAGTACTTCTTATTATATTATACTATTAAATTATATAATATGACATTTATATATCATAATTATACTATTACAATACAATTCAGTTCTAATAATTAGAAAGGTTTTCCTGAGGCCAAAATTCATTTCCTTGTACCTCCCAAACCATTGATCCAAGTTTTATTCTTTGAAGTAAATACAGTAATCAAGTCTATGCTGTTTCCACACGCCAGCCCTTCAGTGACCCGCTCTCTTTAGCACCAACCCTGCCTCCACTCTAGCCAAGCTGTCCCCTCAAGTCTGATCTGGCTCTGGGTGCTTTTCGTCAAACAAGGCTCCCTCAGAGAGGTGCCACATTCTGGGTACAGCCTGACCAAAACTCAGAGTATAAGAGGACACACACCTCCTTCAGCCTGGGCCCTATGCTCCTATTAATATAACCTCAGATTACAGTTGCTTTTTTCTAAGCATTTCTCAATGAATTTATGGTCAACCAAGGCTGCAGTCCATGGGGTCACTAATAGTCAGACCCGTCTGAGCGACTTCACTTTCACTTTTCACTTTCATGCGTTGGAGAAGGAAATGGCAACCCACTCCAGTATTCTTGCCCGGAGAATCCCAGGGACGGGGGAGCCTGGTGGGCTACAGAGTCAGACACGACTGAAGTGACTTAGCAGCAGCAGCAGCAGCAGCAAACTTCTAGACCTTTTTCAGTAGAACTGCTATGAGGCCTGCTCCATCCATTTTCCTCTACACACCAGAGACTCACACGCATACACTCATATACACATTTGGCCAATGAACCATGCACTAGTATTCAGCCAAGATTCATTCTACCAGACTTTCAAAACAGAGTTTGTTTCAGCACCCTCTCCACCTCCAGTGCCACCTGAGATGCATCTTCCTCCCTTCACATAAACCTGGCCAAGATGGTTTGGGAGGGGCCCCACTTCCCAGCTTAGCATCCTCCCTGGTGCTCAGTGCCTCCCAGAGTGTAAAGTCACAGGGTCCTTCCTCTCCTGGAGTCCAGGATGCCTACCACCCGTGGGACCACCGTCCTTGGGTTCACTGCTGAGCAAGCATTCACGGTGAGAAGCCAGTGGCATTTCTGCTGTTGGCCGCATGAGCAAGGATCCCACTCACCTCAGACAAATTTATTCAACAATCAAGTTTTATGAGCATGTTTGGGGCCAGACCTTGTGCTAGACGCTGGGAACACAAAGGAATACAACCCAGCTCCTGCCCTGGAGGAAATGCACAAAGACTTGGCCACCGCTGGCTGCCATGATGGCTTGTGATCAGGCGGTTACACGAGTCGAGGCCGTGGGGCTGGCCACTTCTGCAGATTTTCTCTCTGCCAGTGTCACAGTCTCCATCAGGAGCATGCCCTCCCATGCAACCAGCTCTGGGTTGTGAGACCTGTAGAGCCTTTATCTGATGGGATAGCCTGAGCATGTGTCCCCAAAGGCATCACTTCTAGTCTCAAACATCTCGAGTATGCTCAATCGAAGATTTCCCAGGCAAGAATACTGGAGTGGGTTGCCATTTCCTCCTCCACGGGATCTTCCCTACCCGAGGATTGAACCCGCATCTCCTGTGCCTCCGGCATTGCAGGTGGGTTCTTTACTACTGAGCAGCCTCAAAGGGAAGTAAGCAGCAGCTGGGAATGGTTGAGCAGAACCAAGATACCAGCCCAGGCTCTTCCTATGTTACCCTGAGCATGCCCTCTCCCTGCCTCCTCCCCACCCCTCCCCTGCTCCTGTCCACTGTTCTCCGAAAGGGAAAGAAGTAGGAGGGGATCTTCCTCTGTACCAAGCCCTGCCTGAGAGGACTCCCACCTGAGTCCTGACCTTCCCTCAGGGCTTGTCTCCACTTGGGAGTCAGAAATGAGCACAGAGCTATGCCCTGGCGAGAGATAAGGTTCCTGGGCATTAAGTTCAGAAGAGAGGCCACCCAGCAGTGGACAATGGTGAAACTGCGTGAAATGGTGAATTTACAGAGCACTTTGCAGCTTTCCAGCCCCTTCTCCTGTCACCTCCAGTGAACTGGCAGGCAGGGAGGCGGCAGCGCTGGCCAGAGAGGGCAGCGGAGGCCTGGGTGAGCAGGTCCCCACGCCCAGCTGCCTCCCTCAGGGCAGGAAGTAAGAGCTCTGGAAGACTCTGCGGGTCCCCCAGATCTGTTTTCTTTTTTAAAATTCATTATTCATTTATTTATTTCACTGCACCAGGTCCTAGTGCTAGCATGCAGGGTCTTTAATTGCAGCACAAGAGATCAGTTCTCTGACCAGGGATTGAACCCAGGACCCCTGCATTGGGAATGTAATCTTGGCCACTGGACCACCAGGAAAGTCTCTCTTTTTTCTTTTTAATTGATTTTTGTTGGAGTATTTAGATGCTTTACAACATTGTGTTAGTTTCTGCTGTACAGCGAAGTGATTCAGTTATATGTATACATATATCCCTCCTTTGGATTTCTGTCTCACGTAGGTGGCCACAGGGCATTGGCTAGAGTTCCCTGGGCCATGCAGGAGGTTCTTATTACTTTTCTATTTTTTACATTGCATCAATAGTGTGTGGATGTCAACCTCAATCTCCAAATTCATTCCACTCCTCCTTTCCCCCTTGGTATCCTTGTGTTTGTTCTCTACATCTGTGTCTGTATTTCTTTGCAAATAAGATCATCTATACCATTTTTCTAGATTCCACATGTATGCATTAATATATGATACCTGTTTTTCTCTTTCTGATTTACTTCACTCTGTAGGATACTCTCTAGGTTCATCCATCTCTGCAAATAACCCAATTTCATGTCTTTCTATGGCTGAGTAACACTCCATTGTGTATATATATCACAACTTCCTTATCTCCCATCCCTCTGTTGACGGACATTTAGGTTGTTCCCTTGTCTTGGCTACTGTACACAGTGCTTCAGTGAACACTAGGGTGCATGTGTCTTTTTGCACTATGATTTTCTCTGGGTATATGCCCAGTGGTGGGATTGCTGGGTCATATGGTAGTTCTATTTTTAGTTTTTTAAGGACCCTCCATACTGATTTCCATAGTGGCTTTATCAGGTTACATTCCCACCAACAGTGTAGGAAGGTTCCCTTTTCTCCACATCCTCTAGAGCGTTTGTTGTTTGTAGATCTTGGGATGACAGCTGTTCTGACCCATGTGAGATGGTACCTCATTGTAATTTAAATTTGCATTTCTCTAATAATTAGTGATGTTGAGCCTCTTTTCACGTGTATGTTGGTACCCATCACCCAGATCTGTCTTCTGCAGGTGGGGGACCCGTGCTTAGCCAGGGTGGGGAGGTTGGGCGTGGCCTTGCTGGCAGCACCTCTCTGCACTGGGGCCCAGGGGCCCAAAAGTGAAGTGTGAGCAGCAGGTAACCCTGTAGACCTGAGAAGCAGCATTCAAACTGGCTGCACTCAAGCCCTGAGCCCCAAGAGCCACCTCCACTCACCCCACAGCTCAACCAAGGACCAGGGATGGCAGGGGGCCCCTCAGTCTCACAAGCCAAGCTCTCCCAGTTCACATCCCCTCACCCCAGGATCCCAGCCTCTTCTCTGAAGCGTGGGCAGCAGTTTGACATACTCCACTGGGGTCTGCTGGGAGATGGCGGGTCGTGGGCCGAACCCCTCTGCATGGATGCTCCAGGGTAATGGAAGGCAGGGCTGTTCTGGGCCAGGGCCCTGCAGGCCTGCCACCCCCACCCAGGAAGTGCCTCCATTCAAATTTGCTGACGTCTTAGAGCCCCAGCCACCTTGAGTGGCTTATGGAGGCCTCTGAGCTAAATGAGGTGATGCGGGTGGCGCATTTTGGAAGCAGTCAGCACACGGCCAGAGTGTGCTGAATGTGAGGAGCTGTTACTGTCGTCGTCAGTGTTACTGCTCAGTTCTAGGCTGCTCCCCACCATTGCCTGAGGTCAGGGGCATTCTGTTAAGGTCTGAAAGACCAACGCCCCGTGTGAGAGTCCCGGAGAGCTCCCCACAGGGAGTGGCGCTTTTTAATGTGGCTCAGAGATAAAAGAGACAGTCCTGAGATTTGGGGGTGGGGGCGAGGGGTGGGGGTGGGGGGAACACACGATCTTGAGATGTGGGGGTGGGGAGGGGGAGGGTGTGTGTGTGATGTGGTTCAGCCACAGAAACACCACCCTGGAGCCAGCAGAGAGACGCCACAGGAGACTCAACACAGAAAAGGAGAAGAGGAGGCCTTGGCTACTCCATCTCAGAGGCCTGGTTCTCTGGGCATATTCCCTGCAGCATTTAAACCTTCCAGCCTCATCTCTGCCACAGTATGGAATCAGGGGCCAGGGCCTGTGTCCCTCCATCACTCAGCCACTCCCTCCTTCCGTCATTCACCTGGGCTGCACTGAGCATCTCTCATGAGTCCAGGTACCAAGTTAAGGATTCAGGATCGACAGGACACTCCTGCCCTTGGATTGCTGTTGACACTTCCTTGAGCAGCCTCACCCTTCTCTCCAAGATCAATGTGGAATGGACCAGAATCTGGTGAGAGAACCCCCAAAAGGTCAGGGTCTTATGCGCCAAGCTGCCCCTCTCTGTCAGGAGGATATTTTCAGTGCCAGTCTTGGATCCAGGGCTCCCTTTCATTAAAACAGGTGGCATTTCCTTACTGTCTCATTGCCCATCAGGGAAAAGAAGTGCCCCTTTCTCTTCCCTGGTCCTGGCAGTGGCCTCTCAGCCGCTCAAGACCTGGTTCCTCCTACCCCTCTGACCTCTTCTGCCACTACTCCCCTTCTTACTCATTCCACTCTAGCCCCTATGCTCTTCTTCCAATCAACCGGCTCGGCTACGACCCCAGGGCCTTTGCACATGCTGTTCCCTCTTATGCAACACGTTCCCCTCATTTTGCACATGGCTCCCTCTTTCAGGTCATTACTCAAATGTTATCTTCTCCGTGTAGGCTTCCCTACCTCTCTGCTACAATCACATCACCTGCTGACACCCATACCCCTATCGCTTATCCCTTCTCACCGCCCCCTAATACACTTATTTTGCTGTTTTCACCTTCCACTAGAATGCCAGCTCCATGAGGTCAAGAACCTCGGTCAGTTTTGCCCAAGGGCCTGGCACATAGTGTGTCCTCAGTAAAAATGCTGACCAGGAAAGGAGGGGAATGCCTAGAGAGTTACATACCCCGAGGAGACCTTAGCCCTGATGGGGGATGTTAAGAGTCCAGTAAATCCTACTGGGTGCTGACCTGCAGCCAGGAGCACAAGAATGGGAGAGTTGCTATGCAGAGTACTAAGTGAAGAATCAATGGGGCTGTGCCCGTTACCCCCTCAGCGCCCCCGCATTCTGGCTGCAGTTTGATGTGTCTGAGATGAAGCATTTCCCCAAACCCAATTCAAATCTCATCCCAAAAGAAGCCTGTTCTATTAATGCCCCCTGACTTTAGCTGGCTTTCTGCCCAGTTTTTCAGCCTCAGCTCAGGGAGATACCCCCTGCAAGAAGCAGCAAAGAATGCAATGAGGAGACATTGGCTAACTGACACCTCCTGTGTGCCAGGCACATCCCATGCTCTCTCCCTCCACAGCAGCCCATTTTACAGATAAAGAAACTGAGGTCCAGAGAAATTATATACCTTGCCCAGTGTCACAGAACTAATAAGTGAGGGAGCAGAACGCTCACCCAGGGTTCTGACCTCTTGCACTTCCTCCAATCCCAGAGGCCATGGGAGGGACTTCATTAGGTTCAGCTGGAAGTGTGGATTGGGGACTCTGCAGAGGGGTCTCCATGGGGCATTCCTGAGAAGGCCTGGGTCCCCATGGATGCTGCCAACGCTTCCACTCCAGCCGCAGGTTGAAGGCCCCACGCTGGGTGGGCAGCGGGAGTGCCTCAAGGCCATCTCCGGGGTCAGGGCCGGTTTGCTCGGCTCCCGCTGGCTGCCAGCTCCCTCTGCTGGACCCAGACCCAAGGACGCACTCAGACACGGGGACGCCGCTGTCTGTCTGCACTTAGGCTCTGGCAGCCCCTCCCTGTCACCTGTGGGCAGTCACACGTGGGGCACCTGCTGGGTTCCTCCAGTATCTGGAGAGGGATCCTCCAAAGGATCATCTCTGGATCACCTGGGAGCCTCACTCTGGGGGAGAGAACAGGGGACGGGTTCCAATCCCAGCCACCACCATGCTCTGTTCAGACACAGCCGTGGTCTCTAAGACGGGGCTGCGTCTCCTCCATCAGGCGGGGGCTCCCTGAGAATAGGGACCATTCTGTCATCAGACTGGAAACTCTCTAAGGGCAAGGCCCTGCTGTCCTCCTCAGACTGGGAGCTACCTGTGGGCAGGGGCTGCCTCCCCTCTTCAGACTGAACGCTCCTGCGTCATGGGGCTGCACCACTGTGATATAAACCCACCTAACACCCCCCTCACCCCGGTACCCTGGATCACCTTCTCAGCAGCCGGGCCCCTCCTGGCTCCGGGCACCTGCTCCTGCCATGCTCCCCACTCCCCAGGCTCCCCTTCCCCACCTCCAGAGCTGAGCTGAGTCTAGGCAGTGCTGGCAAGTGCCACCCTGACCTCAGCAGTCCCAGAGGCGACTCGGTGAGTGGCCTAAGAGCTGTGCCAGGAATGGGACGTGACTGCCCCCCCGAACTCAGCTGCAGGCTCGGCCATGGGGAAAGCGATACCTCGGAGAGGTGGAGTGACCAGTGACATCAGCCTACGTGACTGTCGGCCCAGCTTTCCCCTCTGCCCTCCACCCCCCACCCACACTGCCTGCCTGCCACACTGACCTTCAGCTCAGGGGCACAGGCCTTTCTACGTGCCTACCCCAAGGACAGGGGCAGTACCCAGGGGGAGGGGCTGCTCTCGGACTCCTTGTCTTCGAGTAAGGGGACCGAGGAGGCCACAGGTCCCAGCCCTCTCCAGCCCGGGCTTCTGGGGCAGGAGACAGCCACTTCCCAGGTGACCCCTTCCCGCTCTGCTGGCAGCCCTGCCCTGAGGGAAATGAGCGATCTCTTGGCTCCACTATGGATCTTCCTCTTGAGTGCCTGGCAGGCCTCCGGGCGCTGGAGGCCAATGTAGAGGGCACCTGGTTCCCCACCCAGGCCTGCTGACAGAGGAGGCAGGCCTGCATCTCTATGGGGGCAAAACCTCAGCCAGACTGGGCAGGGCCGGCTGTCTTAAGCAGTCAAGCTCACCCACCTTAGATGATCACCACTTGCCCCTGAGATGCTTTCCAGAGAATCCTGTTGCTGCAACAGCTCTTCTCAAATGCCCCCAAACTTTCACCCCAAGGATGCCGGTTCCAGAGCTTGGGCAGACCAGCAAGAGATGCCCCAAATTAGACCAGCAGTTGCCAGGCTTGTTTCATTGTGCACCCTTATTGGGAAATATGATATGAATACATACTCAGTATATGTGTATTTCTTTAAAATTATATGCATTGAGGCCAACATGACAGCTAGCCTGAGGTATAATACTAGTTGGGGCAAGTAACAAATCAGCAGAACAGTACAACACTTAACAGGGATATCCAGGAACAAGAAAGCCAGCGTGAGCCTAGATAAGCTCCCGTATATCTCTGGGGGTATGGAAGGCTGTGTGCACACTAAGAGGAGACTGGAGAGGGCCTCAGCTATCAACCCATCCCTGGCTAAGCACAATGAGAGTAACAGTTGGGGCAGACTCATAAATTGCCTAAACCTTGAATGTGTTCCCCAACCCACACACAAAAGCATTGGCAGAGGATGCAAGCCTAACTGGATCAAGGCATTTAAGCACAATTTCTGACCAGTCATTGGCAGAACTCTAAGCTTTGCTGACCTGGGGCAATTCCTAGGAAGCCAGACTTAAAAATAAAAAGAAGAATTTTAAAAATAAACTGAGCAGAGGCACCAGCAGCCTCACACTGTGAGGAAGACAGATTCCATAGGATTAGTCTTGGCAAGTCACTGCACAAACAACAAACACAAAACTCAACAACAATAACCCTGGTCACGATCGTGAGGAGTCAGAGTTCAGAGCTGCTATAACACGTTGTCTAAAGTGTCCAGTTTTCCAATACAATTCTTTAAAATGTCCAGTTTGCAACAAAAAATTACAAGGCATGCAAAGAAACAGGAAAATGTGATCTATTCAGAGGGAAATAAATGGTTGATAGGAACTGTCTCTGTGGTGGTCCACATGCTGCACTTATCAGCCAAAGACTTTAAAGCAATTATTATAGAGAACTGAAAGAGACCGTGTGTAAAGAATTAAAGGAAAAACAACAATTGACTCATCAAATAGAGGATATCAGTAGAGAGACAGAAATTGTGTGTGTACGTGTGTGTGTATGAAAGCTAATGGAAATTCTGGAATTGAAAAGTAAAGTAACTGAAATTAAAAATTCACTAGAGGAACTTCCCTGGTGGCCCAGTGGTAAAGAATCTACCTGCCAGCGCAGGGGACACAGGTTCGATTCCTGGTCCATGAAGATTCCACATGCTATAGAGCGGTTAAGCCCATGAACCACAAACTGCTGAGCCCGCTGCTCTCTAGAGCCTGTGCTCTATAGCAAGAGAAGGCACTGCAATGAGAGGCCTGAGCACGGCAGCAAAAAATAACCCCCTCTCCCTGCAACTGGAGAAAGCCCGCACGCACGCAGCAACAAAGACGCATCACAGCCAAAAATAAAATAAAGAGTATCTTTTTAAAAAATTCACTAGAGAGGTTCAGTAGCATCTTTGAGCTGGAATAATAAAGAACCAGCAAACTTAAAGATGGATCAATTGAGATTATTTGATTTAAAGAACAAAAAGAAAAGAGGAATGAAAAAAGTGAACAGAGCCTCGAGTACTCGTGTAACACTGAACACACTATACACTCAATGGGAGTTCAAGAAGAGGAGAGAATTAGAAAAAAAAATTTTTTGAAGAAATAATGGTCCAAAACTCCCCAATGTTTTGATGAAAAACATTAATTTACACTTCTAAACAAAGCCCGAGTAGATATCGTAAAACTGCTGAAAGAGACAGAGAAAATCTTGAAAGCAGTGAGAGGAAAATGATACATCATGCGAAGGAACCACAGTAAAGTGAAAGTGAAAGTCGCTCAGTCGTCTCCAACTCTTTGAGACCCCCATGGACTATACACTCCATGGGATTCTCCAGGCCAGAATACTGGAGTGGGTAGCCATTCCCTTCTCCAGGGGATCTTCCCACCCCAGGGATTGAACCCAGGTCTCCTACATTGCAGGTGGATTGTAGCTGAGCCACAAGGGAAGCCCAACCAGAGTAAAGTTAAACAGGTAATTTTGTATCAGAAACAAGAGAAGCCAGGAGTGAAGTGGCATAATCAAGAGGTCTCTGTCCAATAAAATATCTTTCAAAAATGAAGATGAAGACAATCCCAGAAAACAAAGCATGAGAATTTGTCGCTTATAGGCAAGCCTTAAAAAAACAACCTAGATGTGGACTCCCTGGTGATCCAGTGGTTAAGAAACTACCTTGCAACACAAGGAACACAGGTTGGATCCCTGATCTGGGAAGATCCCACATGACATGGAGTAATTATCCCCGCCTGCCCTAGAGCCTGTGCTCTGCAAAAAGAGAAGCCACTGCAGGGAGACGCTCGCATACCACTGTGAAAATTAACCCCCCACTTGCCACAACTAGAGAAAGGCCACATGCAGCAACGCAGACCCAGTGCAGCCAAAAATACTACTACTAAAGGACGCCCTTGGGGTGAAAGGAAAGGACACGACAGTAACTCGAACCCACATGAGGAAATAGCACTAAGAAAGGCAACTGTAGAAGTAAATTAAATACAAGGACACTGCAAACATATGTTTCTCTTTTATTCTCTTAATCAAGTTCGAAAACAATTGTCAGGTGAATAACAGAAAGAGAATAGAGGGACTTCCCTGGTGGTCCAGCGGTTAAGAATCACCCTGCAATGAAGGGAATGCAGGTTCGATCCCTGGTCTGGGAACTAAGATCTCTCATGCCAAGAGGTAACTAAGGCTGAATAACACAAGGAAAGATCCTGAAGGACAAACAAAGATT
The DNA here is from genome assembly GCF_042477335.2 of Ovis canadensis. Classification (NCBI taxonomy): domain Eukaryota; kingdom Metazoa; phylum Chordata; class Mammalia; order Artiodactyla; family Bovidae; genus Ovis; species Ovis canadensis. Next base: position 32,539,630 of record NC_091264.1, read on the forward strand.
CCGTGTGTCACAACTAAGACTCAACACAGCCAGATAAATTAAAAAAAAATTTTTTTAAGGGGGAGAAAAGAGTTATACCGGAGACAGGAAAGGACACCAGAAGGTAACGTGAATTCATAGAAGAAAATGAAAAAAGCACCAGAAATGATAAATATGTGGCTTAATACAAAAAATTCTATAAATATATTTTTTCCTTTCTTGTCTTAAATTTTTAGCAAGACATGAGATGATATAAAGCAATCATTAGAACACTATTCTTGGATTTATAACATATATGGATATAATATGTGACAACAATAGCACAAAGGGTAAGTGAGGGAAGTGAGCTATATTAGAGCAAAATTTTGATAATTTAGTAGAACTGAGTTGGTATTGATCTGAAGCATATTGTGATAAGTTACATATTGTAGTGGAGCTGAGATTAATAACTCAGTTATTATCTCTAGAACTGAGATGAATAACTCAAAAATGTAATAAAGAAACAACAGCAAAGGTATTAAAAAGCACATTAGAAAAGTATTTGGCAGGAAAGAAGACAGTAAAGGAAAAAGCACAACGAAAACAAAAAAAGACACGAAGGACACAGAAACTTTGTGAGAAAGCCAGCTATATCAATAATTATACCAAATATGAGTAACTTAAGCAGATTAAATGTGGATGACTTCATCACTATTGGACTAGATTTTTTAAAAAAAGATTCAATTTTACACTCCTTACAACAGATGTGTTAAATCCATAGACATTAATAGGTTGAAAGCAAAAGAATGAAAAAATATACACCGTTTAAACCAAAACCATAAGAGAAGCAGAGTGTCTACACCAACATTAGATAAAATGGACTTTAAGACCAGAACATATACTAAAGGCAGAGATGTTTTGTAATGATGAAAGGGTCAGTTCATCAAGAGGATATAATAATGAGCATCTAACAATGGAGTCCCAAAATACATGAACAAAGCCTGACAGAATTGAAGGGAGAAACAGAGAATTCCATGATAGTAGCTAGAAGGACGCACTACTGAACAGGAGAAAGCATTTGCAAATGAGGACTGATAAGGGGTTAATATCCACAATATATAAATAGCTCACATAACTCAACATCAAAAAAAGAAAGGAAGAAAGAAAGAAACCTAGTTTAAAGATGGGTAAAAGACCTGAATAGACATTTTTCTAAAGAGGAAATTCAGATGGCCAGCAGGCACATGAAAAGATGCTCAATATCATTAATCATCAGAGAAATGCAAATTAAAACCACAATGAGATATCACCTCAGGCCCGCCAGAATGGCGACATCAAAAAGAAGGTTAATAAGCAATACTGGCGAGAATATGGAGAACAGGGCATCCTGGAGACCGCTGGTGGGAATGTAACTTGGTGCAGCCCCTGTGAAAAATAGTGCGAGGTTTTCTCAAAAAAACTAAAACTAGAACTACCATGTGACCCAGTAACTCCACTCCTGGATATATATCCGAAAAAAAATGGAAACACCAATTCAAAAAGATAAATGCACCTCAGTGTTCACAGCAGCATCATTTACAATTGCCAAGATACGGAACCAACCTTAGTGTTCCTCAATAGATGAATGGATGAAGAAGATACATTGTATATATATATACACACACATATATGTCTTATGTATATACAAATAGTAGTCAGCCATAAAAAGGAATAAAATTTTGCCTTTTGCAGCAACATGGATGGACTTGGAGGGTATTATTCTAAAAGTGAAATAAGTAAAACAAAGAAAGACAAAATACTATATGGTATCACTTATACGTGAAATCTAGAAAAATAAAACAAATTAGTGAATATAACAAAAAAGAAACAGACTCACAGGTATAGAGAACAAACTAGTGATTACCAATGGGGAGAGGCAAGAGGGAAGGGACAAAATAGGTTTGGGGATTAAGAGATACAAACTTAATGTATAAAGTAAGCTACAAGGATATGTGGTGCAACATGGGGAGTATAACCAATATTTTATAATAACTATAAATGGGGTGTAAACTTTAAAAATTGTGAATCACTACATCATACATCATAACTTATAAGATATTGTACATCAACTATTCTTCAACAAGAAAATTTTAAAATTAAAAAATTTAAGTGGTTAAATGGATAAATAAAAACCAAAAGAAAAAAAATTAATATATGCCTTTCAAAGTACTAGGGGAAAAACTCAAGAACATGCAACCCATACAGGAAAATAAAAAGGAAAAACTAGAGTAGTTGAAGATTTCAGAACTTCACTTTCAATGATGTGTGGAACAACTAGCCAGAAAATCAGCAAGAATATACAAGACTTGAACAATACTATCAAACAAATTAATCTGCCATGTATTAGAACACTACCCAACAACGGGTAAAGAATCTGCCTGCAATGTGGGAGACCTGGGTTCAATCCCTGGGTTGGGAAGATCCTCTGGAGAAGGGAAAGGCTACCCACTCCAGTATTCTGGCCTGGAGAATTCCATGGACTGTATAGCCCATGGGATCGCAAACAGTCACACACGACTGAGTGACTCACACTTTCATCCAACAACAGCAGGATTATACATTATTTTCAAGTGCACAAAGAATATTCACCAAGATAGACAATATGTAGGCTATAAAAACAAGTCTCAATAAATTGAAAAAGATTAAAATCACACAAAATATGTTCTCTAACCAAATAGAATTCAATGAGAAACCAGCAACAGGAGAAAATTTGGGAAATCCCCAACTCTTTGACATGAAACAACATATTTCTAAACAACTCATGGGTTAAAAAGGAAATCCCAAGGCAAATTTTTAAATATTTTGAACCAAATGACCACACATAATACCAAAATTTATACAGTGCAGTTAAAGCAGTGCTTAGCAGTGAATTCATAGCTTTAAAAATTTGTACTAGAAAAAGGTGTCAAATCAAGAACCTGAACTTCTACAGTAAGAAATTAGAAAAAAGAAAAGCAAACTAACCCCAAAGCAATCACAAGTAATGAAATAGCAGAGATTAGAAATCAATGAAATAGAAAGCAGAAAAACAAACAAACAAACAAAAACCAGTGAAATTAAAATTTAAGATTAATAAAACTGACAAACTTTCAATTGACCAAGAGAAAGGAGGGGGAAGGAAAAAAAAAATACAAGTTACCCAAATAAAAACCAAAGAGGGAATATCACTAACAACCCCACAGAAATTAAGAGTGATAAAGGAATACTATGAACAACTTTATGCCAACAAATTAGACAACTTAGATACTTAACATCATTAGTCTTTGTGTGTTAGTCGCTCAGTAGTGTCTGACTCTTTGTGACCCCATGGACTGTAGCCCACCAGGCTCCTGTGTCCATGGCATTCTCCAGGCAAGAATACTGGAGTGGGTAGTCATTCCCTTCTCCAGGGAATCTTCCCAAGACTAAACCCAGGTCTCCTGCATTGCAGGTGGTTTCTTTATTCCCTAAGTCACCAAAGAAACCATTAGTCATTAAAGAAATACAAACTAAAACCACAATGACAGACTTGCCCTTCAGTCCAGTGGTCAAGACTGCACTCCAATGCAGGGAGCAAGGGTTTGATCCCTCGCCAGGGAATTAAGATCCCATATGCCACATGGCATAGCCAAAAAGAAAACAAAAACAATGAGATATCACCTCAGATCCACTAGAATGGCTATAATCAAAAGATAATAACAAGTGTTGCTGAGGACATGGAGAAATGGGAACCTCTCTCTAAAAAGCTTAACATGAATTTACTCTATGATGCAAGAATTTCACTCCTAGGTATATACCCAAGAGAAATGAAAACTTATGTTCACATAAAACCCAAAAATGTTCATAGCAGCATTATTCATAACAGTCAAAAAGTGGAGACAACTCAAATAACCATCAACTGGCAGATGGATCAATAAAAAAATAAAAATAAAACAATCTAATCACACAACGGGATACTATTCAGCTGTAAAAAGGAGTGAAATACTGAGGCATGTAAAAACATGAATGAATCACGAAAACATTATGCAAAGTTAAAAAAAAGGTGTAAAGTACCATACATCGTATGATTCCATTTTTAAAAAAAATTAATTATTTGGCTGTGCTGGGTCTTAGTTGTGGCATGTAGGATCTTCGATGCAGCATGTGGGATCTTTAGCTGTGACACGTGGAATCTAGTTCCTTAACCAGGGATTGAATCTCAGCACCCCTGCATTGGGAGTGCAGAGTCTCAGCCACTGGACCACCAGGGAAGCCCCCGTATGATTCCAGTTATATGAAATGTCCAGGAAAGGTAAATCCACAAAGACAAGGAAGTAGATCAGCAGTGGCCTGGGGGCTGACTACAAATCAGCAGGAGGAATCTCTGGGTGGGTGATGGAAATGTTCTAAAATTGGATTGTGGTGATGGTTGTACAATAAATCGCACATTTAAAATGGGTGAATTTATGGTATTTAAGTCATACTCGACAAAGCTCTCTCAAAATGATGTATGAAAGTGTTAGTCACTCAGTTGTGTCCAACTGTTTTCGACTGCATGGACTGTAGCCCACCAGGCTCCTCTGTCCACGGGATTTCCCAGGCAAGAATACTGGTTCAGTTCAGTTCAGTCGCTCAGTTACGCCCAACTCTGAGACCCCATGAACTGCAGCACGGCAGGCCTCCCTGTCCATCAACAACTCCCAGAGTTCACTCAAACTCACGACCATCGAGTCGGTGATGCCATCCAACCATCTCATCCTCTGTCATCCCCTTCTCCTCCTGCCCTCAATCTTTCCCAACATCAGGGTCTTTTCCAATGAGTCAGTTCTTCACATCAGGTGGCCATAGTATTGGAGTTTCAGCTTCAGCATCAATCCTTCCAATGAACACCCAAGACTGATCTCCTTTAGGATGGACTGGTTGGAGTCCAAGGGACTCTCAAGAGTCTTCTCCAACAACACAGTTCAAAAGCAACAATTCTTCGGCACTCAGCCTTCTTCACAGTCCAACTCTCACATCCATACATGACCACTGGAAAAACCATAGCCTTAACTAAATGGACCTTTGTTGGCAAAGTAATGTCTCTGCTTTTTAATATGCTATCTAGACTGGTCACAACTTTCCTTCCAAGGAGCAAATGTCTTTTAATTTCTTGGCTGTAGTCACCATTTGCAGTGATTTTGGAGCCCCAAAAAACAAAGTCAGCCACTGTTTCCACACCTATTTGCCATGAAGTGATGGGACCAGACGCCATGATCTTAGTTTCCTGAATGTTGAGCTTTAAACCAACTTTCCCACTCTCCTCTTTCACTTTCATCAAGAGGCTGTTTAGTTCTTCTTCACTTTCTGCCATAAGGTGGTGTCATCTGTATATCTGAGGTTATTGATATTTCTACCAGCAATCTTGATTCCAGCTTATCCTTTTCCAGTATGAAAAGGCAAAAAGATACGACACTGAATGATGAACTCCCCAGCTCGGTAGGTGCCCAATATGCTACTGGAGATCAGTGGAGAAATAACTCCAGAAAGAATGAAGGGATGGAGCCAAAGCAAAAACAATACCCAGCTGTGGATGTGACTGGTGATAGAAGCAAGGTCCGATGCTGTAAAGAGCAATATTGCATAGGAACCTGGAATGTTAGGTCCATGAATCAAGGCAAATTGGAAGTGGTCAAGCAGGAGATGGCAAGGGTGAACATCAACATTCTAGGAATCAGCAAACTAAAATGGACTGGAATGGGTGAATTTAACTCAGATGACCATTATATCTACTACTGTGGGCAGGAATCCCTTAGAAGAAATGGAGTAGCCATCATAGTCAACAAAAGAGTCTGAAATGCAGTACTTGGATGCAATCTCAAAAACGACAGAATGATCTCTGTTCGTTTCCAAGGCAAACCATTCAATATCACGGTGATCCAAGTCTATGCTCTGACCAGTAATGCTGAAGAAGCTGAAGTTGAATGGTTCTATGAAGACCTACAAGACCTTTTAGAACTAACACCCAAAAAAAGATGTCTTTTTCATTATAGGGGACTGGAATGCAAAAGTAGGAAGTCAAGAAATACCTGGAGTAGCAGAAAAATTTGGCCTTGGAGTACAGAATGAAACAGGGCAAAGGCTAATAGAGTTTTGACAGGGGAACAGACTGGTCATAGCAAACACCCTCTTCCAACAACACAAGAGAAGACTCTACACATGGACATCACCAGATGGTCAACACTGAAATCAGATTGATTATATTCTTTGCAGCCAACGATGGAGAAGCTCTGTACAGTCAACAAAAACAAGATCAGGAGCTGACTGTGGCTCAGATCATGAACTCCTTATTGCAAAATTCAGACTTAAATTGAAGAAAGTAGGGAAAACCACTAGACCATTCAGGTATGACCTACACCAAATCCCTTATGATTATACAGCAGAAGTGAGAAATAAATTTAAGGGACTAGATCTGATAGACAGAGTGCCTGATGAACTATGGATGGAGGTTCGTGACATTGTACAGGAGAAAGAAAACAAGACCATCTCCAAGAAAGAGAAATGCAAAAAAGCAAAATGGTTGTCTGTGAAGGCCTTACAAATAGCTGTGAAAAGAAGAGAAGCCAAAAGCAAAGGAGAAAAGGAAAGATATACCCATTTGAATGCAGAGTTCCAAAGAACAGCAAGGAGAGATAAGAAAGCCTTCCTCAGTGATCAGTGCAAAGAAAGAGGAAAACAATAGAATGGCAAAGAGTAGAGATCTCTTCAAGAGAATTAGAGCTACCAAGGGAACATTTCATGCAAAGATGGGCTCGATAAAGGGCAGAAATGGTATGGACCTAACAGAAGCAGAAGATATTAAGAACAGGTGGCAAGAATACACAGAACTGTACAACAAAGATCTTCGTGACCCAGATAATCATGATGGTGTGATCATTCATCTACAGCCAGACATCTTGGAATGAGAAGTCAAGTGGACCTTCAGTTCAGTTCAGTTCAGTCGCTCAGTTGTGTCCGACTCTTTGCGACCCCATGAACTGCAGCACGCCACGCCTCCCTGTCCATCACCAACTCCCAGAGTTCACTCAGATCTTAGGAAGCATCATTAGGAACAAAGCTAGTGAAGGTGATGGAATTCCAGTGGAGCTATTTCAAATCCTAAAAGATGATGCTGTGAAAGTGCTGCACTCAATATGCCAGCAAATTTGGAAAACTCAGCCTTCGCCACAGGACTAAAGGTCAGTTTTCATTCCAATCCCAAAGAAAGGCAATGCCAAAGAGTGCTCAAACTACCACACAATTGCACTCATCTCACATGCTAGTAAAGTAATGCTCAAAATTCTGCAAGCCAGGCTTCAGCAATACGTGAACCGTGAACTTCCAGATGTTCAAGCTGGTTTTAGAAAAGGCAGAGGAACCAGAGATCAAATTGCCAACATCTGTTGAATCATCGAAAAAACAAGAGAGTTTCAGAAAAACATCTATTTCTGCTTTATTGACTATGCCAAAGCCTTTGACTATGTGGATCACAACAAACTGTGGAAAATTCTGAGAGAGATGGGAATACCAGACCACCTGACCTGCCTCTTGAGAAACCTGTATGCAGGTCAGGAAGCAACAGTTAGAACTGGACATGGAACAACAGACTGTTTCCAAATAGGAAAAGGAGTACAAGAACACTGGAGTGGGTAGCCATTCCCTTCTCCAGGGGATCTTCCAGACCCAGGGATCGAACCCCAGTCTCCAGCAATGCAGCCACGTTCTTCACTGTCTGAACCACAAGGGAAGCCCCTGTATAGAGCCCCTGTATATTTTATACACATTCACACACAAAAAAGAAATTTTAAAGGATGAGATAAAATGAATATAAAAATTTCTAGTTAATTCCTTCCTGACCTCTTCCCACTTTGGAGACAACTAAACTAACTACAAGAAAGGATGTGTTCTCCAGTGGTTAGAGACGTGGGCCCTGGAGCCAGGCTGCCTGAGTTCAGATCTCAGCTCTGCCACCTAACAGCTGAATGACTCTGAGGGAGCAATGAAAGCTCTTGGGGGTTCTGTCTCCCTGTCTATAAAATGGGCATGATTGATGTAATGAAGATCCTGCATGCTGCAGCTAAGACCCAACGCAGCCAAATAAAGAAATACATAAAAATTGTAAATACATTTTTCAATGGGGATGATAAGAATTGATAATTAAGCAGGATTTCAGGGGCTCCTGGCAAGAGACAAGGGGGAGGGGCCACTCCCAACCCACCCCTGGGGGGCGGGGTGACCACAGGACGCAGGCCCATTGCCCCTTTGGAATCGTCCTCATTCCCAACTCCTGGGCAAGGCAGGTTCACCAAGCCAACACATAAAGGAACTACTGTGTGCTCAGCACCAAGCCAGTCAGTCTGAAGGATGATGTTCCCCAGGCGCACACGGTATGCAGACTGCCTCATCGATTCACAGAGTCTGATCACTATTGTGAGCATGGAGAAATGCAGACCCTGAGAGGACACTAACTCCTCAGAACACCAGTAGAGCTGGCACTTCTCATGGCTGGAAAGAACGCTGAAAAGGAAATGTTAACAATGCCACGGCAATTCTGAGCAGCACAAGGAAGAGGGAGTGGGGAGGAAACCTTCCAGGTGGTGCCCACAGGAGCAGCGTATGCCTGTGAGGAGGGGAACCTAGACCTGCCAGCCTGTCACCAGCCTCTGCAGAGCGGAGAATGCAGACAACCTATGCGCAGGGCCCCAAACTCCCGCAGATCAGGTCGGCGCCCCTCAGCCCCTGCTCAGACCCTGGACCCAAGCTCTATTCTGGATCCACAGGCCCTGTCCAAACCTCACTGGCCCGAGAGGATGTCCAAGTTCGTGGACCCCAGACTGCAGCTGTTCCCGGGTTACTGGCACTGACCTGACAGCTCCCAGGTCCTCGCTGAGTCATCAGCCTCGACCAAGTCACCCTCCTTGCAAACCTGGAGGGGGCTGCAGATGTGTGGGCTCTGGCCCCCCACCCTTCAGAGGCTGCAGAGGGAGGGGAGCGGGTGGGTTTCCAGGAGCCTGCTCTCTGCCCACCCCAACTTCCTGCTCTCTCCATTGAGCATTCACAGACTCATAAGTGAAGTTGCTCAGTCGTGTCTGACTCTTTGCAAACCCGTGGACTTTAGCCTACCAGGCTCCTCTGTCCATGGGATTTTCCAGGCAATAGTCCTGGAAGGGATTGCCATTTCCTTTTCCAGGAGATCTTCCCAATCCAGGGATCGAACCCGGGTCTCCCGCATTGTAGACAGACGCTTAACTGTCACCCTCTAAAAATTACTTTCACCCCAAGTTGACTTCTAGAGATCACTCTTCAGAATAGGGCTCCAGCTAGAGAATTGCAGACAACCCTCTCCCACCCCAACTGTCTCTGCTGACCGCTTTCTGCTGTATCTCCGCTAGTCCATCCTCTGGCCACTGTCCCCTCCCAGCTCTCCCTCTTCTCCCTCCCTTTTGGGTAGCTCACACATGGCACAGAACAAAGATTCAGGAGAATGCCAGTGATACTCCAGGGCTGAGTCCCCAGTTCTGCCCTTTATTGCTGTGAGATCTTGGACAAGCTGTTTGACCTCCCTGTACCTCCGTTTCTTCACCTAAGAAGTGGAGATAATAATAGCACCTATCTCTTAGTTATTGGGAAGACTGGGATTAGAGACTGGCATTACTACTGACTCCTTACCCACCCTCCTTCCCCCACCTCCCAGCCTTCACTCTCTCCCCCTACACATATCCAGGGATTACACAGAGAGGTGAGACACATATAAGCATTTCATTAGAACCACTGCCTTTCTGAGACATGAGGGCAGTAGTGTGTTGGAGCCAATTTGCTTGGGTTTAGACAATGAGAAACATCTCTTCCCCACTTCTTCCTCATTAACTGCATTTGGTAGGCTGAAATCAACCATGGTGGAAATATTTACGCCACAGACATTGGCAAATGCTACAAATAAAGACTTTTCCCCAGAAAGTTGGTTGTTAAACAATTACCAGCACATCACTGCCTGGAGATCAGGGTACCCTGGGCATAATCACTATAGTTAACCCCTGGGAAAGGGCTGGAGGAGCCCTGAAGGGGCTGTGAGTAGAGATAGCCTGCCCCCTTTTTCCCCCACCCCACCTCCCAGCTCCACTGCAACCCTGTTCCTGAACCACTGAGATTGCCTCCTGACTGGGGTCCCCACCATAACTCAACCTCCTCCAATCTCCTCCCTAACCTGGAGAGCAAACCCATTCTAGGCCTTCTTCTTAGAATGAAGATAGGCCCACCAGGCTCTTCCTCTGAGTACTTCCCAGCCTTATTTGTATTGCTCATTGCTGCCTTGGGCTTCCCTGGTGGCTCAGAGGTTAAAGCCTCTGCCTGGAATGTGGGAGACCGAGGTTTGATCCTCGGGTTTGGAAGAGTCCCCTGGAAAAGGAAAGGGCAACCCACTCCAGTACTCTTGCCTGGAGAATCCCCTGGAGGGAGGAGCCTGGTAGGCTACAGTCCATGGGGTCCCAAAGAGTTGGGCATGACTGAGTGACTTCACTTTCTTTCACTTTCTTTTTCTTTCATTCCTGCCTCAGGGCCTTTGCCCCGGTTATTCTCCTCTGCCTGGGCTGCAATTCCCAGCCTCCATGCCCATTTCCCAGAGCAAACTGCTAATCTTCAGATCTCAGGGGTTTCCAGGAAGACCTTCCCTAATTGTTCACCCTACCTCCAGGGAACTGTGCTTATCACTGTTTTTATCATTTTTATAGGGGTGATTATCTTATGTCTCACTCACAAAGATGGTAAGCTTCAGGAAGAAATGTGATAAATATCTGCCCTATGGATGAATGAGTGAATAAATGAAAGATCTAGTTGGAATCCTGGCTTTAGGGAGTAAGCAACCCCTTTTAAATCACGTGGGGAAGGCTATGCCTGTAGTCAGGGCCTGGGCCCCGGGTCAGAGTCTAGGTTCTCTGTCCCATCTTTGACCCACCGTGGGACCTGGCAGCCTCTGTTTCCTCTTCTGTACAACAGGATAATAATAAGGGCAATTACGTGTTTGGCATAACCCCAAAGTTGCTATGAGATCTGATACGGCATCAACGCGAGAAATTTCTATGAACTGTCCAAACAAGTCTGTAGAGAGCTTGGGTTTAGGTCCCAGCCCCACTGCACGATAGCTGGGTTAGGTTGGAGAAGTTACTCAATCTCCTTGAGTTTTCATCTCCTCAGCTGTGCAGTGCAATCCCAACCTCACAGGGCAGTGGGCAGGTCAATCGCTCAGCCCCGAGTCTAACGCAGAGTAAGCACGGAGCTCTGTGGGTGGCCAGGGCAACTGTTACCTTTGGCTCCAAACCTCTCTTACACAGGATCTGTGTGGAACTGCTTACTGAGAAACCAGAGGATGATGGGACAGGATGTGTTTTTATAGTACACCTGGGCCAGGAGGGTGGATCAGGCCTCCTGGGGAGAGGCCTCCCTGAGCATCTCTTCTGGACCAGGCACCGTGCTGCACACACAGCAGCGGGCAGCAGGCCCTCTGGGTCGGCCCCAGGCGGTTCCTTCCACAGCAGTAGCCCAGGAAGAAGGTGAGGCCGGCCACCGGGGGAGCGTCTGGGGAGGCTCCGGCCATAGGCAGGAGCCTGGGGGAAGCAGGCCACAGGACATTATGCAGTGAGGTTGGCCTGCTCAGAGTGCGGGAATAGGGCCTCCCACTTGGACAGGCCATGCTGAGCACTTGACTGGAGCGTGGAAAGGCAGGTACCGCATCTGAGCACCTGCTGCAGGTCAGGCTCTAGCCTGGGCACTTCACACCGCATCGGAACAATCCTGCCAGGAGGCGCTCCTAGCTCACTTGTTTCTGTCATTTGCTGTTGGTGTGCTGGGTCTTCATTGCCATGCGGGCTTTTCTCTAGTTGCGGCGAGCAGGGGGTACTCTCTAGTTGCGGTGCACGGGCTTCTCATTGCAGTGGCTTCTCTTGCTGCAGAGAGCTCGGGCTTCAGGGCGCACGGGCTTCCGTAGCTGTGGCTGCCGGGCTCCAGAGCTCGGGCTTCAGGGCGCACGGGCTTCCGTAGCTGTGGCTGCCGGGCTCCAGAGCTCGGGCTTCAGGGCGCACGGGCTGTCTAGCTGTGGCTGCTGGGCTCTAGAGCACAGGCTCAATAGTTGTGGTGCACAGGCTTAGTTGTTCCGCGCCATGTGGGTTCTTCCTAGATCAGGGATTGAGCCCGGGTCTCCTGCACTGGCAAGTGGATTCTTTACCACTGAGCCACCAGGAAGCCCTCCTAGCTCACTTTTAAAGGGAGGAAACAGAGGCTCAGAGCAGGGGTGGGTGACTTGCCCAAGGTCACTTAGCCAAAATGTGCTCAGCCACGAATCCTAATCCTAAACCAGCCGCTTTCCCTGCCCCATCCTGGTTCTCTGGGGAAGGAGGCCAGGCCCTAGGAATACCTGCTCTGGGCTGCCTCAGGGGAAGAAAACGGAGTACCAGGGCTCAGGGGCCTGGACACTGTCTCCCAAGTCTCTTCCACTTCCAAGTAGAGGTGGGGACTCTGTGTTCCTCTAGAAGAGTAATATCATTAAGAGTATTATTAGATATAATTTAATGAGTGGTTATTATGTGCTGGTGAGCTTTCATTAACTCATTAATCCTCAAAACAGCCCTGTGGCTGGGTCCCATGATTATCCCCATATACAGATGAGAAATTGAAGTCCCCCAAAGCCAGCATGGATTCCTCTGGCACCTCTTCTGCTTCCTTGGAAAAATAAGGTGTGTGGTCAGGGCACTGTGGGACACTGAACCAGAGGCACGTCATGACTGAGGAAAGGATGAGTGGGTTGGGAAGTCCCCCCTCACGTCTGCCCCAAGTCCCCCAGGCTGCAGTGAGAGCCTCACATTCCATAGCTTCTCTGGGCCAGTCGGCAGCCACCCCCCACCTCGTGGCCTTGGCCCGTCCTCTCCTGGGGGGTCGATTCTTCTTTGTTCCCCCGGCCCCAGGGAAGCGTCCTTACCCCAGAGGGGCTGGCTGAGGTCATGGGTCTGTGCCCCCTCCCCAGGCCAGCCCGGCCATGCTGGCAGCCCCGTCAATCAGGTGCAGCCAGCTCAGCAGCTGGCCTTTTATTTCCTAAATTAAAAGGGCTTGTGATTCCTGATTGAATTAAAGGCGGGAAGGTCAGTTCTAAGACCAGCAGGGAGGGTTCAATCACGGGAGACTGGAGGCAGCCAGGGTGGGCAGGAGGGCGGGACGTGGAGCAGACGAGGTTGGGGCTGTCACTTCTCACCCAGACTAGCCCGAGGTGGAGCACGGTGGAGGACGGTTACACCCCCCAACACACACACAAGCCTTTGGAGCATGTTGGTTTGAATCAGAGAAGTTTCATTTCCCTTTTGCCTCTTGCACAGTAGGCAGCCTTCACCACTGTACTAGGAAGCCTCACTTGCTTATCTATCGGTTAAATACCCTCAGAAAACTGCCTTCCACACTACGCCTCACTTCCTATTGACAGCAAGTTCTTTTTGGCTTCTCTTCCAAATTCCATGTTGGGGACTTCCCTGGTGGTCCAGTGGTTAAGAATCCACCTGCCAATGCAGGGGACGCGAGTTTGATCTCTGATCCAGGGATCCTGAGCTCTGCAACAAGAGAAGCCACCGCGTAGGCCTGGATGGGAGGGGAGTTTGCGGGAGAAAGGATACACGCATATGCTGAGTCCCTTCACAGTTCACCTGAAACTATCATGACATTGTTGATCAGTTATACCCCAATACAAAATAAAAAGTTTTTAAAAAAAGAAAAAAAAAAAGAGAAGCTACTGCACACAGCAACTAGAGAGTAGCCCCCACTCACCACAGCTAGAGACAGCCAGTGCAGCCATAATTAAACAAATAAAAGCAAAACAAACTCCATGTTGGACCTTCAGGAGATGCGGAGGATGGAGCTTCTTGCTCTGGAGTCATAAAGGACATTTAGCCCGCTTTTCCTCCACATGTGACTCAGGCTCTGGGTGCCACAAACCTCTAGAGCCTTCCCAGAAAGTGAAGTCGCTCAGTCGTGTCCGACTCTTTGCGACCCCATGGACGGTAGCCTACCAGGCTCTGCAGTCCATGGGATTTTCCAGGCAAGAATATTGGAGTGGGCTGCCACTTCCTTCTCCAGGGGATCTTCCCAACCCAGGGATCAAACCTAGGTCTCCTGCATTGCAGACAGATGCTTTACCATCTGAGCCACTACGGAAGCCCCTTCCCAGAGACCTGGGCATAAGAGAAGATTGCAGTGAGCCTCAGGAGACCTCGGTCCTGGCTGTGTGCCCTGGGGAAAACCCCCTTTTTTTTGTCATGGGACTCAGTTTCCCCTTTTATGCAATGGGCAGCACAGCCCTTACAAGGTTGGCCCCCGGCCTTCCTTTCTGAATAGCCAGGGTTAGGATGTGGCTTCTCACGTGGTCTGGCAGTGAGGCCCTCTTGTGTAACCATGGGGACCCCTGCCAAAGGACTAGTCAGGAGTGGCCAGGCCTTGATCCCTGCCCCTGCCAGGTGCATAGGGAAACCCTGGAGAAAAGGCCCCAATGTCTTCCAAGAAGAAACAGGCTTTCCCATGGTAGGTGTGAATGGGGTTAGACGTCAGGAGGAACTGACTTCCCAAATGAGGGTGGTTTCTGAAACAGATCATACAAAAGCCCTCTCTCCTTCCTACCTCCCCACCTCAGCCCCAGTGGCATCTCCATGGGGGAAGCCTAAGATATAAGGGTCACTCTGCAGCCTGTGAGACTGAGGTCAGACATGGAAAAGAACTTCCAAATAGTGGGCTAGATAAGGAGTGTCCTACATCATCAAAGAAGGGGTTGCCCTGGGGCCTATTAAGGAACTGGGGAGTCACAGGCCACACCAGAGGCAGTGGAGGTGAGATCTGGGCCAGGGTCCAGCGAGCAGCGTCCTCCTCGCTGGCCTTGAGCGGATCCTTCTCCTCTTCTGCAGATGGGGGAAGTGATGATGCCAGCTTACCAAACAAGGTAGGCTCAGGCTGCCAATGGCTGGGTGATGTGGCGGCTGAGAGACAGTGTTGCGGGTGGCTTTGCCCTGTGTATTTGGGTGTTGTACATCCTTCCAGAAGTAAACCATATCATATTTTTAGTGCCTTGGCATAGGTTGTGCCCTTCTCTACAGGCAGATCCATGGCCCTTTCCAGCTGCTCTTGCAAGTACTTTGAGTTCATTGAATTCACTGAATCTTCTAAGTGACTGTTGTTAGCCCCATTCAGAGAGCACACCAAGACTCAGAGAGGACTAGCAACTGGTCCAAGCTTAGCACTAGCCCTTACTTAGCGGGCTCCAGGGCAGTGCTCCCATGGTGGATATATTCCAGTCTCTGCACTGTCCAACATGGTAGTCACCGGTCCCATGTGGCTTTCATCTTTTACTTCTTAAAATATATATTTATATGATTTATTTGGCTGCACTGGGTCTTAGTTGTGGTGCATGGAGTCTTCAGTCTTCCTTCTGGCTTGCAAATTCTTAGCTGCAGCATGAGGGATCTAGTTCCCTGACCAAGGATCAAATCTGGGCCCCCTGCATTGGCAGCACAGAGTCTTACCCACTGGACCACCAGGGAAGTTCCCCATGTGGCTTTTAAGCATTTTCCATGTAACTCATCCAACTGGGGAACTTTGGATTCTAATTTTACTTAATTTTAGTAACAGCCACATGGGGCTAATGGCTACTGTACTTCAGACTCTGCTGAGCCATGAGCAGGGACCATCTAGATGTATCCCTGTCATGTTCCAACCACCCTCCTCCTGGCTGCTCCCAGGCCAGACTTCCAGGAAAGCTCTGCCTTTTTTCCCACATTCCTCTGTGAGGGCTCCTTTGTCCCACCCACAGCTACCTGCAGATTCCCTGCCTGCCCTGAAGGTGTCCTGGAAGGCAGGGGCTGCCCGGGGCCGTCTGTGTGAGCTCCCGGTAGGGTCTGACCCTGTGAGGTCTAAAAGCCTCACGTGACACCAGACAGAGAACACTGCTCCCCATTCCAGAGGGGACCCAGCCCTCCTTGGTGGACGCTTAGTGACCCACGACAACTGCGGAGGCATGTGTCGACAGCCCTCCCACACCAGGGCCTCAAGCTGGAGGATTCCCTCTGGGTCACGCCCTCTCCTGGGTCTGACAGGCCTCCAGCTCTGTCCCCAGGGCCCTAACACAGCCCTGGACGCTGGAGCCACAGGAAGGGGTCAGGCACAGGCGCCAGGGTCATGGGAGCTGGAAGGTTCCATTCCCCCAGAGAACTCCCTGGGGGAGCTCTGGAGGACTGCAGGGGAAGAGATGGACTTCCCAGAGGGCCATGACGTAGGAATGTTTTCAGCGAGGTGGGCAGGTGGGAGGAAGCATCTGCTGCAGGAAGAAGAGCGAAGTCAAGGGCACAGAGGCTTTCTGGTTTGGCTTCATGGTCACATGGGAAAGAAGGGTCAAATCTACAGAGAGCCAGGTCAGAGCACGCAGCTGGCTGATCACATCGATAGCCACGTGCGGCAGCGCGCCTTGCAGGCCAGCGCCTTCCGGACCCGTCACACCCATCGTCTCACTTGGTCCTCACAATTGCCTGAGGGGTGGATATGCCAGACAAACGAGGAAATGCAGGCTCCAAAGGGAAGCCACCTGCCCGGGTCCCAGAGCTGGCAGGTTGTGCCCCCGACCGCCTGGCCTCGCCCGACGCTGCACACGCCCGCCTCCTTCCTGAGACTCTGCCACTTCACTCTGCAAACAACAGATTTCAAGGAAGGTCTGGCCGGGTGTGTGCTGATTGCTGAGTGGGAATGGTGAGTGGGAATGGGAAAGGCTGGAGGCTGGGAGCCAGAGCAGGAATGGCTGCTTAATTGGGAAATAGGAAGCCTGACCTGAGGTTCTTAGGAAACTGGATCAGGAGGGTGAGGGAAGGCCAGGTGGTGGGGGTGGGGCAGAGGAGGACTGGGTTAGAGAAGGAGTTTTGAGTTTAGAGCATGTTAAATTTGAGGGACCCTGAGAACTTCAGGGCTCTGCAGCTCAGAGAAAAAGCCCTGAGGTAGGGACTTCCCTGGCCATCTAGTGGTTAAGACTTCCCCTTCTAAATGCAGGGGGTGTGGGTTCAATCCCTGGTCAGGAAGCTAAGATCCCACATGCCTAAGGGCCAAAAACCAAAATAGAAGCAATATTGTAACAAATTCAGTAAGGACTTTAAAAAAAAATGGTGCAGTTCAGTTCAATCGCTCAGTGTCCGACTCTTTGCGACCCCATGAATTGCAGCACACCAGGCCTCCCTGTCCATCACCAACTCCCGGAGTTCACTCAGACTCACGTCCACCGAGTCCGTGATGCCATCCAGCCATCTCATCCTCTGTCGTCCCCTTCTCCTCCTGCCCCCAATCCCTCCCAGCATCAGAGTCTTTTCCAATGAGTCAACTCTTCGCATGAGGTGGCCAAAGTACTAGAGTTTCAGCTTTAGCATCATTCCTTCCAAAGAAATCCCAGGGCTGATCTCCTTCAGAATGGACTGGTTGCATCTCCTTGCAGTCCAAGGGACTCTCAAGAGTCTTCTCCAACACCACAGTTCAGAAGCATCAATTCTTTGGTGCTCAGCCTTCTTCACAGTCCAACTCTCACATCCATACATGACCGCAGGAAAAACCATAGCCTTGACTAGACGGACCTTAGTCAGCAGAGTAATGTCTCTGTTTTTGAATATGTTATCTAGGTTAACATTAAAAAAAAAAATCTTAAAAAGAAAAACACTCGAGGTAGAAGAAAGGATTTGGAGGTCAGTGAAGATCATGGCATCCGGTCCCATCACTTCATGGGAAATAGATGGGGAAACAGTGGAAACAGTGTCAGACTTTATTTTGGGGGGCTCCAAAATCACTGCAGATGGTGACTGCAGCCATGAAATTAAAAGACGCTTACTCCTTGGAAGAAAAGTTATGACCAACCTAGACAGCATATTCAAAAGCAGAGACATTACTTTGCCAACTAAGGTCCATCTAGTCAAGGCTATGGTTTTCCCAGTGGTCATGGATGGATGTGAGAGTTGGACTGTGAAGAAGGCTGAGCACCGAAGAATTGATGCTTCTGAACTGTGGTGTTGGAGAAGACTCTTGAGAGTCCCTTGGACTGCAAGGAGATCCAACCAGTCCATTGTGAAGGAGATCAACCCTGGGATTTCTTTGGAAGGAATGATGCTAAAGCTGAAGCTCCAGTACTTTGGCTACCTCATGCGAAGAGTTGACTCATTGGAAAAGACTCTGATGCTGGGAGGGATTGGGGGCAGGAGGAGAAGGAAACAACAGAGGATGAGATGGCTGGATGGCATCACGGACTCGATGGACATGAGTCTGAGTGAACTCTGGGAGTTGGTGATGGACAGGGAGGCCTGGCATGCTGCGATTCATGGGGTCGCAAAGAGTGGGACACGACTGAGCGACTGAACTGAACTGAACTGAACTGTGGACAGTTGAGGCCTCAGGTGGACTGATGAGGAAGGGAGACCCCAGTCTCACCCTAAGGCCTTCTGGTCTCTCCGGGACCAGAAGTGGTAGGCCTTCAAGGACATGGAGGAGGAGACCCCGGGGAATATAGGAGATCAGAGGCTCGGCTCAGGAAGATGGGAACGCAGAGGCCCCAGCTGATTTGGTGCCCAGGAGGTCCTGGCGGGGCCTGCAAAGCAAGGACCAGGGGTGAGCAGGGGCAGAAGACAGGCTGTGTGGTGGGAAGTGGGGGTGGGGGGCATTCTCAGGGAAGAAGAGGAAGATGGGGCAGTGTTTGGAGGGGCAGTGTGGTGCACCTCTGGGCGGCTCCAGGCACGCCCCATTGTCCGCCTGCCTGGCTCCATCTCGTGAGAGCGGCTCCTCTGAGCTCCTCCCCAACACCCTCCCCAGAGTACTTTAAAAAGTGCTGAGCCCACTGCAGGCCCTGGGAAGGGTTTGCTGATTCACAGAGGTGGAGGGCATAGCAGCCAGAAGATGGAAGAGCCCTCACCCTGCCCTGGGGAGGGCGGGCATCCTGAGGCCTGGGCACACGGTAGCCTGGAGGATGCAGGCGGGGCAGCAGCACCCCCGCCATCCTGCACACACACTCTGTGCCCAGGTGGAGGTCGGCAAGGGCCGGCCCCAAGAGCCAGGAAAAGAGAGACAGACCCATGGATGGACGGATAGCCCCTGAGGCAGAGGAGAAGAGAGTGCCATATGAGCAGTCCTAGCACAACGGTTCTCCAGGACAGGGCACAATTCCCGCCAGCGGGGAATCAAGGAGGGCTCCGTGGAGGAAGTGGCGCAAGTGCTGGGCCCTGTAGAGGTAGAGGGAAAGTGCACAGGCAGGAGGTGGAGAGGCCTTGCCAGCATCTGGCCGGGGGCCTGGTTGGTTAGCTCCTGTGGGGGCTGGCTGTGAGGGATGAGTGACATGAGACCAAAAGGAAGCTGGGTTCCAGTAGAGAGAGCTTTGAATGTCCCACTGAAGACTCTGAACTTTATCCTGCGGGCAGAAGCGAGCACTTGCAGGACTGACAGCAGGAGGGACCCCTGTGGTAGGGGGTGTTGTGGGAGGGCAGCAGGGTCCTCAGTAGGAGAGCAGAGGAAGGGAACTCTCCCACAGCCAGGCTGGTAAAAATAGCTAGGAATTCCGCCAGGATAAAAATAGACGTGGGCGGGGGTGTTCACCTGTACCGACAGGTAGGAAAAGTATGTCATGGCTGAGGGCCACCTGACAGGTCATGAGAGGGAGCCGGATCCCCATAGAGTGGCTGCTTCCTCCTCCACCCTTGGAGACCCAGACCCTCTGGGCAGCTCTGAGCAAGGTCTGACCACGAGGTGCGGTCTGGAGTTGGCTCTCCTGGGCCTGCAGGCCACCCTCTCTCTCCCGCTCCGGTTCAGGGCAGGCCTGGCTTTGGACATCTTCTGAGAGTCCTCTGGACATCTGCCTTACTTTCATCTTGTTTCTGAAAAGAGTCTCTTCCCCGAGGGCAAAGCATCTCTCTCCTAGATGTCTGCACTGGG
This sequence comes from Ovis canadensis, assembly GCF_042477335.2. Classification (NCBI taxonomy): domain Eukaryota; kingdom Metazoa; phylum Chordata; class Mammalia; order Artiodactyla; family Bovidae; genus Ovis; species Ovis canadensis. The sequence continues at coordinate 32,559,562 of NC_091264.1, forward strand.
TTTTTTTTTTCTTGCTGCTGTTATTTTTAGCTGTGCTCAGTTGCTCAAATATGTCCAACTCTTCGGGACCCCATGTGCTGTGGCCCGCCAGGATCCTCTGTCTGTGGGATTTCGCAGGCAAGAATACTGGAGTGGATTGCCATTTCCTTCTCCAGGGGATCTTCCCGACCCAGGGATTGAACCTGAGTCTCCTGCGTTGGCAGGCAGGTTCTTTACCACTGAGCCATCAGAGAAGCCTATTTTTAGTTACTATTCAGTAAACTGTACTTTGTCTTCCTTCTAGTATACAGTTCTATGAATTTTAACCTATGTCTAGATTCGTGCAACCACCACCACAATTCAGGATATAGAACTGTTCCTCATCCACTAAAAATCCCTCATGCTATCCCTTTATAATAAGTTACACCCTCACCACACCCATAACCCTGGCAACCACTAATCTGTTTTCCATCACTATAATTTTGTCTCTTTGAGACTGTCAACTAAATGGAATTGTTCAGCACGTAACCTTTAGACTAGTTTCTCTCACGGAGCACAAATGTCTGAGATCCATCCAAGTTGTTGCATGTCTCGATATTGTGCCTTTTAATTGTTGAGTAGTATTCCATTGTCTGGATGTACCATACTTTATTTAACCATTCACTCACTGAAGGACATTTAAATCGTTTCCAGCTTTCGACTATTATAAATAGAACTGCTGTGAACATTCACGTACAAACTTTCATGTGGAGAAAAGTTTTCATTTCTCTGGGATTGCTGGGTCATTTGGGAAGCATGTGTTTAACTTTACAAGAAACCAACATACCTTTTTTCCAAGTGCATGTACCAATGTACATTGAGGGTCCCACTTCCTCTGCATTCTTATCAGCATTTGGTTCTGTCAAATAGTTTTTTTTTTTTAATTCTTTCATTACATATAATTGTATGTTTTGGGGTTTTGTGTGGGTTTTTTTTTTCCTTTTTTGGCTGCACTGAGTCTTCATTGTGTTGCAAGGGTTCTCTAGTGCAGAATGACTTTAGTTTCCCTGCAGCACATGGGATCTTAGTTCCCCAACCAGGGATCAAACCTGTGTCCCCTGCATTGGAAAGCAAATTCCTAACCACTGGACCACCAAGGAAGTCCCGAGAGTTTTTATTAGAGCTATCCTTATAGGTGTGTTTTTTCTGGAGTTTGTGTGGTGTATCTCATCAAGATTTCCACTCGCATTTCCCTCATGGCTAATGATGTTGAATATCTGCTCATGCATTCGGCTCTCATCGTCACATCCTTATGGTGAAGTGTCTGCAGAAGTCCTTTGTCCAGTCTTTAATTGGGTGGCTTGTTTTCTTGCTGTTGAGCTTTGAGAGTTCTTTACAGAATCTGGATAGAAGTCCTTTTCTGGCAGTGCGGTTTGCAGATATTTTTTCCCACTCTGAAGTTAGTCTCTTCATTCTTTTGGCAGTGTCTTTGGCATAGCAAAAGTTTTTCATTTTAATGAAGTTTGATTTATCAGTTTTTCCTTTCATGAATCATGTGTTGGTATCATTTTTAAAGCCCTTCACATCACCCTGAGTCATGAAGATTTTCACTTATGTGATCTTCTGAAAGTTTTACAGTTTTATGTTTTACATTTAGATCTCTGATCCATTTTGATTTGCTCTTTGTATTTAGGTCAGCGCTAATATTTTTGCTCAGGGTGACCAGTTGCTCTAATGCCATCTGTTGAAAAGACTACGTTTCCTCCACCAACATGTCTATACCACTGTACCTGCTGATCACACTTATGTGTATCAGTTTCTGGACATTCTATTCTATTTCATTGATCTATTCCATCACTTTGCCTTGATTACTGTCTTGATGACTGTAGTTTTATGCTAAGTCTTAAAATTGGATGGATTCCTCCTACTTTATTCTTTTGTTTTCAAAATTGTTTTTTGTTATTCTAGTTCTGCAGATGGTGACTGCAGCCATGAAATTAAAAGACGCTTACTCCTTGGAAGAAAAGTTATGACCAACCTAGACAGTATATTCAAAAGCAGAGACATTACTCTGCCTACTAAAGTTCGTCTAGTCAAGGCTATGGTTTTTCCTGTGGTCATGTATGGATGTGAGAGTTGGACTGTGAAGAAGGCTGAGCGCCGAAGAATTGATGCTTTTGAACTGTGGTGTTGGAGAAGACTCTTGAGAGTCCCTTGGACTGCAAGGAGATGCAACCAGTCCATTCTGAAGGAGATCAGCCCTGGGATTTCTTTGGAAGGAATGATGCTAAAGCTGAAACTCTAGTACTTTGGCTACCTCATGCGAAGAGTTGACTCATTGGAAAAGACTCTGATGCTGGGAGGGATTAGGGGCAGGAGGAGAAGGGGACGACAGAGGATGAGATGGCTGGATGGCATCACAGACTTGATGGACGTGAGTCTGAGTGAACTCTGGGAGTTGGTGATGGACAGGGAGGCCTGGCGTGCTGCGATTCATGGGGTCACAAAGAGTGGGACACGACTGAGCGCCTGAACTGAACTGAACTGAACCCATCTGTAAATTTTAGAATCTACTTGTTAATATCTAACCCATGTTAATTTCTAGCCCTTGTTAATATCTAATTTCTGCTGAAATACTGTTCATCATTGTGTCCAATCCATAATTCACTTTGGGAAAATTGACATCTTTAGTACATTGAACCTTCCAACCTATGGATACAGTATACTGTTGATTTGTATCAGTCCTCATTGATTTCTCTTTTTTTTGGCCACACCTGTAAGGCATGTGGGATCTTAGTTCCCTGACCAGGGATTGAATCCAGGCCCCCTGCAGTGGAAACATGAAGTCTTAGCCACTGCGCCACCAGGGAAGTCCCTTCATTGATTTCTTGCAAAAACATTCTGTAGTCTTCAGCATATAGATCCTGCATAGCACATTATGGTCTTCATTTGTTCAGCTAATACTTGGCTCTTCCATTAGACTATCAGCCCCGCAAGGGCAGGGATCATATCCATGTTGCACCTGCTATGCTCAGTGAGCTCCCTGGGGTCTGCCCTTATGTGAAGGGCAGGGTATGAAGCAGGCTCTCACTAAGTATTTCTGAGTGAATGACAGTACTTCTGCATTCATTTTATGTAATCTTCTCTAAATCCCTTCAGGATAGAGATTATGCTCCTTACTTCATGAAGGAGAAAACCCAGGCTTGGAAAGGAGCTGTAGTAGCATCATTCTAAGACTGGAGCTAAAGATTCACATCCTTTGGCATACATACCCTATAAAATCCCCACCCTTTGAGTGTGGAAAATACCCCTGAATATGATGAGATATCATTTCTGTGATTAGATCACACTCTATGGCAAAGATGAAAGGATTTTGCAGATGTAATTCAAGTCCCTAAGCAGTTGACTTTGAGTTAATCACAAAGGAGATTTTCTTGGGTGGATCTGACCTAATCAGGTGTGCCTTTAAAAAAAAGAAAGAATTTTTTAAGAAAATGTGGACCATTTTTAAAGTCTTTATTGAATCAGTTTCCCAGGGGGCACTATTGGTAAAGAACCCCCCCTGCCAATGCAGGAGATGCGAGGGATTCAGGTTCCATCTCTGGGTCAGGAAGATCCCCTGGAGTAGGAAATGGCACCCCTCTTCAGTATTTTTGCCTGGAAAATTCCATGGGCAGAGGAGCCTGGTGGGCTACAGTCCATGGGGTCACAAAGAGTCGGACACAACCGAGCAACTTTCCTTCCCTTTCCCTTTTTGGCCATGAAGCCTATGGGATCTTATCTCCCCAACAAAGATCGAACCCACACCCCCTGCATTGGAAGGTGAAGTCTTAATCACTAAGCTGCCAGGGAAGCCCCTGCCCCTAGGTGTGCCTTTTAAATGAGAGTCTAGAGGACACAGATGGAACAAGTCACAGAGATCTGAAATAGCCCAGGTGCCCTCCTGTTGGCCTTGAGGAAGCAAACTGCCATGTTATGGAGCGGGTCACATGGCCGGGAAGAACATGGGCCTCTAGGTTGGGGCCCCCAGTCCCCCAGCTGCAAGGAACTTGGCAGAGATGATCTCAGATGACATCATAGTCCCAGCCAACACTTTGATTTCAGCCTGCTGCAACCCAGGACAGAGAACCCAGTGATGCTGTGCCCAGACTTCTGAGCTACAGAAACTGTGCAATAAGAGATGGGCGTGGTTTTAAGCTAAGTTTATGGTGATTTGTTATGCAGCAATAGGAAATGAATACAAGGCCCTATGCTGGGGTCCCCACGTGAGTCTCTAGGCTGCCAAGAGCTTTCTCCCTGCTATTCAAGCAGCTCCTGATGGCTTCTCCTCTTAGGGAGCAAGAGGAGCCTTCCAAGTTCATGCCTTTAGTTCTGCCGTATTTTGTTTTTCTGTTTGGACCTCAGGCTTACAGAGCTCTGTGATACTCATTAATGGTCCATAGGCAGCCCATTTCAATTTATGTTGGTTAGTTAGTTGGTTTTAATAGCACAATAAACTTACTTACCACCACCCAGAACAATAGCTAGTTCTTGTTCTAACATCCATAAAGTCACCACCCAGAACAATAGCTAGTTCTTGAGAATAGCCACATCTCACCAAGGCCCTCACTCCGCTCAGCCCTTCCACCTAAATTTAACATTCATCATTCCCTTGCTTAATACTTTATAGAGTTTAATCACATCCATGTGGATTCCATAAAATTCATTTTAACATTTTAATGGTTTTTAACTTCATAAAAAGAATCATGGGGCAACATAATTTCTAGGGATTTTTTCATCTCAATTTTTTGTTGCCAAGATTCATGCATAATGTGGCAAGCTAAAGGAGGCCATTCGTTTTAACTGCTGTATAGTATTTCATCCTGTGACCACACAGCCGCAGCCTGTCCATCCACTCTGCTGCTGATGGGTATCTGGGTGGTTTCCAGCCCTGCTATCATCAACCGCGCTACTCTGAACATTCTCATGCAAGTCTCCTGGTTAATTAATCCATTTCTGTGTCTATTCTGCTTGAATAATGGCAAGGAAAGGACTTTGTTTCTTTGTCACAGGGGAAACAGGAGCCTAATAGAACTTCCCGCTAGGGCCCCACCATTGACTGATTGCTCCCACTGCACTCACCCCAAACTGCTGCTCCCAAAAGATACATCCAAATGCTGTCAGCCCAGACACCCAGATATGGGGCCCTGAGCCCTGCTGCCACCCACCCAGGGAGTGTCAAGAGCACACAGCTGCTCCCCACCCACCCCCACCTGAGTTTCAAACTCAAGAATCAGCTCCAAGGAAGCTCCTTGACCACAGTGGCAGCTCCCTCACGGCTTTGGCCTCAAGGACGTCACTCTGTGCACTTGGAACTCAATATTCCAGAGTGTCCCCTGGCCTAGACCACCACAGAACAAGTGATGATGGCAAGTGCAGCAGCAAGTTGGCCAAGCGGGAAGTGAAATATAGCCCCAGGCCAGCCCCTGCCCTTGCCAGACCTCGATGGAGACCCTGGTTGAGTCACTGACCCCTCTGGAGCTATAGTGTCCTCACACAGCCCAGAGGCAATGCCCACCCAATGAGATAAGAGGTTTGACATCTGGCTGGAGGGAAAGTACGAGAGGGTGGAAAGGCCTGAGAGCAGTTCAGGGTCCTTCCTGTGCAAAGCACTCTAGCCAGGGCTGAATAGAAGTGATGCTCATGCCCAGAGTCCCTAACTGTATTGTCACATGAAGCAGGAGGGGACGACACCCTCTCCATGCTGTGATCCTGTCTCCCTGCCCCCTGACTGCCCTCTCAGCACGAGCTGACCTCACCTCCATGGGTGGCATGGGGAATGAGAGTCCTGGCTATGGGACAAGGGAGCCCAGCAGCTACGGACTCAGCCCTCTGCAAACAGAACTGAATCAAAACCCCAGCTCCACCCCTTTCCAGCTGTGTGACCAGGCAGCTTGCCTAAGATTTTAAATCCTCAGTTTCCTCACCTAGACAATGCACTGTGATGTTGTGATTAGCAGTCCCCTCCTCGTGCTCCTGCCTTGACTCTGCCACTGACTAGATATGTGACCCTGGATAAGTCACTGAATCTTCCGGTGCTTTCGTTTCCTCAACTGTAAACTAGGGTTGCAAATGCTAGCCACCTCACAAACAAAAATTAAATGAGCTGATGTTTGTAAAGAGATTGAGTGCCTAGCACACAGTAAGATCTCAGTAGTGACGATCAGAGTGATAGCCAGCATCATTCACTCATTTGCTTAAGTAGTTTCAGTGGTGGCGGGAAGTCAACTATGAACCAGGCTCTTTGTCTGAAACTGTGGGGGAGGGACCTCCCTCGTGGTCCCGTGGCTAAGACACTTTGCTCCCAGGTTTGCAGGGGGCCCAGGTGTGATTCCTGGTCAGGGAACTAGATCCCACAGGCTGCAACGAAGATCCTGCACACTGCAATGAAGATTGAAGATTCTGCGTGCCGCAACTAAGACCTGGTGCAGCCAAATAAATACACACATATATATAAGCTACAGGGGAAACAGCAGAGAAATACTGCCTTCAAAATTCAAACTCTCACCACCTAATGACTCTGAGACAGACCCAGGCACCCAAGAAGGGCAGAGGAGGGGCTGCGCTGCCTGTGAACTGGGTGCTTGGCTAGAGAGAAATCAGGGTGCTTCATGAGGGAGGTGGCACTTAGGGATGGGACCTTTAGGAGGACTGGGGGTTTGTACGGAGAGGGAAGAGGGCAGAGAGAAGTGCTTTATCCAGACATTACTGTCCAGCAATGTGGGGAACACACCCCCAGGTGCAGCTAAGTCTTAGCCCTTCCCTGTTCAGAGAAGAAATCGAGGACCAGAAAGAAGGGGTCCTGCAAAGCCCAGTTGGTGACAGAGACCCTAGGACTCCAGGCCACACTCTGACACCAGTGAAGCTCCATCGCCCTGCCTGATCAGCTACTGCTGTGGAGCGGAGCACCCCAGAACTGAGTGGCTGAACCAAGTCGCTTGATAATGTCTCATGTGCCTGTGGGTTGGGGTCCTGGGATGGGCCCGGGAAGGGCTCTGGCTCAAGTTGTGTCCTGTGGTTTTAGTCCAATGGTGGCTGGAGCTGGAGCTGCAGGAGGCAGTCTGGACGTCTCTGCTCTTCACATAGTCAGGGCCTGGCCCTATGGTCTCTCAGCATGAGTACTTTGGGCTTCCTCCCAGTACATGCAGCCTCTGGGCTCCAGCAGCAAGCTTCCAGCCAGCAGTTTGGACATCTTCTCTGTCTCAGCCCTAGAGTCATGCAATCTCTTCTGCCACCTCCTATTGGGCACAAATCCACCCAGATTCAAGGGAAGTGGGGCCAGACTCCACCTCTTGACAAGAGTGTACAAGGTTCTAGAAGAAACTGTAGGATGGGAGACTTGGGGAAAGTAACACCTGCCACCTGTACCTCCTGACCCCTGGCCTTGCTGCCCCTCCAGGGGGACATACCCCACCTGTAAGCAGGGGTTCCCCTAATAACACACCTTGAGAAGGGCAGTGGATGGAGGCGGGGAGTTAGGGAGTGCAGGGCCAGTTACATAGTAGAGTGAAAGGATCTCAGGTGGGAGATCCCCAGGCTGAGAAGGAAGCATTCCTTCCACTCCAGCCAGAAGCCAAGCATGGGAAAAAGAAGCAGCCAGCTGACGCTGCCGGCCCAGTTCTGGATGGGGGAGGAAACTGGGCTTCCCCACATCCCAAAGGTCAGAAGGAGACATGAGTTATCCCCGAAGTGGGGTCAGGGTCCAGGCCCCAGGTCCAGCCAGCCTCCCACTCAATACTCCTGTGTTCCCATGTCACGTTAGTGGTAAAGAACCCTGCTGCCAATTCAGGAGATGCAAGAGACTTGGATTTGATTGCTGGGTCAGGAAGATCCCTGGAGAAGGAAATGGCATCCCACTCCAGTATTCTTGCCTGGAGAATTCCATGGACAGAGGAGCCTGGAAGGCCACAGTCCATGGGGCCACAAAGAGTCAGATGCAACTGAGCACACACATCAAAACATCCCAGGTCCTGGCTGCAGGCTAACCCGGTCCAGTCCGCCAACACCAGAACTGCCTCTCACAGGCCTCAGAAGAGGGAAGCAGGGCTGTCAAAGCCCCCGCCTGGGATGGGGTCCACGGGCAGAGTCCTCATGGGCCTCACACCTGCAGGAGTTCCCCAAAAGTCAGCTGACGCCTCTGCTAACAGAGGCCTGCAGGCAGGAGGACCCAGATGGAGGAGAACAAGCCTTACCTCCAAGGGTCAGGAATCAGAGGCCGAGCCAGGCCCACCCACCACCCACAAATCCCCAAAGCCGGGCCTGGGGAGAGGGGACCTGCTCACACCTGCCACCACCATGAAATATAGTCGACCCTTGAATGATGTGGAGGGTGAGAGGTGTTAAGGTACACGTGATTCACAGTCCTCTGCATCCACCCAACCGCAGACCATGTCTGACTGTAGTATTTATTATTGAAAATTATTTGCATAGAAGTGGACCTGAGCAGCTGAAACTCACATTGTTCAAGAGTCAACTGTGTGCTTGATTATTCAAAGCACCTGTCCCGAGGTTCTCCCGCAGGCTGCCAGGATCCAGGGAGATGCCCACACCTTGTGCAGTCCATGGGGCAGCTAGGCAAACATCAGTCGTCATTTCTGTGGGCTCTACACAGGGAGGGGCCAGCCTAGAGCTGTGGGTTTTGGGCCACTCTGCACAGCTTATGTGATCTCTGTTCCCTGACAAGGGATTGAAACCAAGCCCTCAGCAGTGAAAACGCCAAGTTCTAACCACTAGACCACTAGGGAGTTCCCAAGCTGTGCTTTAGAAGATTACTCTTGGAAGAAGGTTAGAGGGGGCAGTCTTCCACTTGCCTCCCACCCTGGCCCCCAGGAATTAGATTCTTCAGAGAGAAAGCCTCTATCTTAGCCTGGTTTCCTCCAAGAGTGGGGTTTGAGAGGGCTTTGGGCTGGAGTACAGATAATTTATTTTTGAAGTCACCCCAGGGAGCAGGAGTGACAAAGGACAGGGGACAGAGTGAGACAGGGAAGTGGAGTCAGTCAGTACCAGGAGGTTTTAGCACATTATCTACCCTAAGGGTGATTGGTGACCCAGCAGGAACCGATTTAAAAGTCTTGGGACATATGTCTTAGAATTGTCTGCCCAGGGCTTCCCTGGTGACTCAGGGGTAAAGACTCTGCCTGCCAATGCTATTGACTTGGGTTTGATCCTTGATCCGTGAAGATCCCACATGCAGTGGGGCAACTAAGCCCGTGTGCCACAACTATTGAGCCCGTGCTCTACAGCCCGGGAGCCGCAACTACTGAGCCCACGTGCTGCAGCTGCCGAAGCCCGTGGGCCCTAGATCCCACTCTCCGCAACAAGAGCAGCCGCTGCAACAAGCCTCGCACTGTGACGAAGGGTAGCTCCTGCTCGCTGCAACTAGAGAAAACCCACACAGCAGTGAAGACCCAGCACAGCCAAAATTAAATCGTTTGGGGGTTTTTTTTGGTCTGTCTGCTCAGGAGGGCAAATAGGGAAACATTTATCTGTTGGCTTCTGTCCTTCTATTGAGCAAAAGTGTCCCCCAGGGACCTTCTTTCGAAGGTGTGCACACGGGGGAGACCTCAGGGGGTCTCAGGCTCCAAGGAGGAGATCCCTGTGTAGGACCTCGGAGAAACCCCAGGGAAGGAGGTGGGAGGCTCTGGGCTCAGCTAGGCTCTGTCTGATGGCATCTGCATGGAGGGGTTTGAAGAAGCGTGGGGCCTAGAGGAGCTTGGACCCTGGTGTCCCTCATGGGCCTTCGCCTTCCTGCCTTCGTCAAGCCATCAGCCGCATCAGTAGCTGCCTGCAGGGCCAGCTTTTGAGGATGTGAAAAATACTTTCCTATAGCCAGGGAAAGCTCAAAGCTTGCCCCCTCCCCAGCCCCCGCTCCCTGGTGTGGAAGCAGGCGAGTTCTAAGTACTCGGTTGCAGAGCCCTGCTCTGTCCAGCTCAAGGACCAGTCTGGTTTAGCTTCTGAACAGCTTCCCTCGCCAGGGAGCCTAGGCCTGGAAGGAAGCTTAGTCTGTTCTGCCTGGAACTGTGGCCAGAATCTCCCCCTAAGCGCCTGGCTGCTCGTGGCCCCCCGCCCAGCCTCTCCGCGAGTGCTTGTTTCCTGCCCAGCCAGCCGACCTCACTTCATTTCTCTGGCAGCAGCTCGGTCGGGCTTCTCCACCTTCCCCCTGCTCAGCGTCTTGCTCTTTTCCGGGCCGCACCCCCAGCGCCTTCCCACCTACCCCGCCAGCTCCAGACATTGGCAAGGGCTGTCCCGGCCCCCCGTGGCTTGGCCCTTTCTGAGCCTCTTTGGGGCCCTGCCCGAATCAGCAATGACAAGTACCCTCTCTTCCTTCTCCCTCGCACAAGGTGACCATTGTCCACCGCACAAGGGAGGACCATCCATGTTCACACTGCAGCAGAGAAAGGATGTTTACCCGGGAGAGTCCTCAGCCCTGCTTCACGCTGCGTGCAGCCACTCCACTCCGTGTCACATGCAGGCCAAGCGTGCGTCTCTCCCAGGCCCACGTCACAGGTGCAGAAAGCAGGCCTGCAGGGCACAGAATGGGCAGGCGGGCTCAGGAGAGGCCCAAAGGCTCAGAACAGGATCAGACCAGGCCCACAGGTGGCCTCCACTTGCAGAAACGAGGCTTTGGCAGGTCTTACCCCTGGGGGTTCCCTCTGTTCAGGCCCTGAGACACTCTCCTCCATCTCATCTCTCCTTCCCACCTCCTCATTCAACCCTGACAGCTCCCCTCCCCACAGCGGGTGTTCTGATCGCCACAGCTTTTTAATATTTATTTGCTTATTTGGCTGCCTTCGTTCTTAGTTGCGGCACACAGGGTATTTCATTGCGCCAGGACTCGGCCTCTTCACTGTGGGGTGCAGGCTCGGTTGTCCCACTGCATGTGGGATCCTAGTTCTCCAACCAGGGATCAAACCCACATTCTCTGCATTGGGAAGTGGATTCTTAACCACTGGACCACCAGGGGGGTCCCTGATTCCACTTTGATAGATAAGGGCACAGAAGCTCAGAGAGATTTGTCAGCTTCCGCATAAGGAGAGGAGAAGAAAAGTGGATAGAGGGAAGGAAGGAGAAAGGGAGGTCTCTATCAGCACCACTTTTTTTTTTTTTTTGAGTATAATTGCCTCACATGGTTGTGTTAGTTTCTGCCGTACATCGAAGTGAATCGGCTATATGTATACATATATCCCCTCTCTTGGATCTCCCTCTCACGCACCCCCCATCCCACACCTCTGGGTCATCACAGAACACCAGGCTGAGCTCTCTATACTCTACAGGAGAATCTTACGATGGAAGAGATGGCAGAGCTGGCTCTGAGGAGGTTTCTAGTCTTCGTCTTGGGAGATAGGGTGATGAATTGCTCAAGGTCACATGGAACATCTCCCACTGAGCTGGGGCTTGGGGATTTGGACACTGGGGTGGTAACTTCATGGTCACCCTCTGCAGGATAGAAAGAAGGTTCTAAGCCAGGACACGCCTGCCCTGGAGGCAGGGAGATACATGAGGTCTTGTGCCTGGCCTGTCCAGCCCGCAGCCTTGGCAGGGGCCACACAGAGAGTGGGCCACATAGAGAGGGAGCACTGCCAGTCACTCCAGACACTTTCACTGGCTTTGCCCCCTACCCTCTGGCCAAGCCCTAGAGTCCTGGGCTGGAGCTGAAGCTGGGCCAAGACCAGCGAGCTTGGAGGGAACCTTTCCAACAGGAGGTACTGTGGAGAGGAGCTGAAAAGGGGGTGGGCGTGGCATCCCTGGACAGTCAGAATTTTAGAATTGATGAAGTCCTTCCAGCTCAAGACTTTGTGTCTATGCAGAGTGAGGTGTGTTTCTCTCCATACCCTTGCTGCTAAGTCGCTTCAGTCGTGTCTGACTCTGTGCGACCTCATAGACAGCAGCCCACCAGGCTCCCCAGTCCCTGGGATTCTCCAGGCAAGAACACTGGAGTGGGTTGCCATTTCCTTCTCCAGTGCATGAAAGTGAAAGGGAAGTTGCTCAGTCATGTCCAACTCTTAGCAACCCCATGGACTACAGCCTACCAGGTTCCTCTGTCCATGGGATTGTCCAGGCAAGAGTACTGGAGTGGGGTGCCATTGCCTTCTCCACTCCATACTCTTAGGGTGCCCCCAAATCCTACCAGGCTGTAGTCAGGGGGATCTCAGAGACACAGCCCCCCAAGGTTTTTATGGCTGCAAACAAATCAGCCCCTCAACATAGTAGCCTAAATAACAATGGTTTCTTAATTTTTCACGTTTCTGGGTGTGGTCCTGGCTGTTCTGAAAATCTTACCTGGGACCAGGTCACTTGATCAGCTGTATTCAGCTGGAAGGTCCAAGTGGCTTCCGTCACAAATCTTGGGGCTCCATGCCTGCTCTCTCCTCCACTTAGTGTCTCATCCTCGAGGGCCTCTCTCTCCTGCAGAATACCCTAGACATCCTTCCAGCATGGTGGGGGCTGAGTGGCAAGGAGGGAGAAAAGAAGTGAGGGGAACGGCTAGGCCCCTCAAGGGCTAAGCTTGGAACTGGCATAATTTCACTTCTGCTGCATTTTTTTCCATCAAAGCAAGCCACAGGGCCCAGCCAGATTCAGGGGGAGAGAAAGTAGACTCCATCATTTTTTTTTTTCTTCAATTTTTTAATGTATTCGGCTATACTGGGTCTGGGTCTTCATTGGGGCATGTGAGATCTTTAGATGGAGCATGTGAACCCTTAGTTGCATCATGCAGAATCTAGATTCTGACCAGGATTTGAACCTAGGCCCCCTACTTTGGGAATGCGTAGTCTTAGCCACTGGTCCACCAGGGAACCCCCAGTATCTACCTCTTGATGGTAGAAAAAGCAAAAAATCCCTGGCCATCTTTAATCCATTTCAGAGAGGTGGGAATTCACCAGTTTTGAGAAAGTCAGGACAGAGCCCAGGGGGCCTGATGGAGACGCCGGCACTTCAAGATGGATGAGGCTCCACCCCTGCCCGTGGGACTCTCTCCCATCAGCTCCTAGATGACAACTTCCCCCAGTGCTCTGCCCACAGTAGCCCCAGAGGCCTGGACTGCTGGAGGAAGGGCTGGGGTCAAATGAGGCTGTGCAGGGAGGTGGGGAGGGCATGTGGCCTTCTGTACCAGCTGTCGAGGCATCTGAAGGTGGGTCTCTTTTGTGGGATATGAGGGGAGGGCACTTATTCATTGCAGAAACCCACCCCATGAAGGCTCTGGCTGGGACCAAGCTTGAGGGGGCTGAACCATGGGACAGGACAGGCTCATCTCACTGTCATGGGGGACCCCAGATCCCCCTCTTCTTGTCTTCCAGGTGTCCTTTGCAGAAGTGCTTACCTGGTCTTAGCAGGCCCAGACACTGGGCAGCCATCTGGGTCCCTGAAGACTCTCGATTCCCATCACTCTCCTCCTGGCTCTCATCTAACTTATCCATGGAGCCCCTTGACAGCCATTTACTGAGCACTGGCTGCGGGCCAGGCGCTGTGCTAGTCACTGAGGTTCTATCAGTGAGCAAAATAAACAAAATCCTTGTCTTCTTGTCCAGATTGGAGGAGAGGGAGTGTGTTTATAGATAATAAACAAAATAAATAAGTAAATTATAGAGTGCTGCATTCATTTCCTGTGGCTGCCATAACAAATTACCCCAAACTTGGTGGCTTAAAACATCAGAAATGTATTCCCACATGGTTCTGGAAACTAAAAGTCTCAAATCAAGGTGTTGGCAAGGCCACACTCCCTTCACGGGCTCCAGGAGGAGAGAATTGGGCCTCTTCCAGAATAGTGGTGCCTGGCAATCCCTGGAGCTTCTTAGCTCGCGGCAGTGCCCTTCCAAAGACCGCTTCCATCTTTACATGCCTTTCTCCCCATGTCTCTGTTTTCTCCTCTTCTTATAAGGACACGAGTATTGGACTAAGTGCCACCCTAAATCCAGGACCATCTCATCTCAAAAGCTGTAATTTGAGCACATCTGCAAAGATTTCTAAATCAAGTCACATTCTGAGGTCAATGATTTTGGGGGACCCTGTTCAACCCACTTGGAGAAGGCAATGGCACCCCATTCCAGTACTCTTGCCTGGAGAATCCCATGGACGGAGGAGCCTGGCAGGCTGTAGTCCATGGGGTCGCTAAGAATCAGACACGACTGAGCGACTTCACTTTGACTTTTCACTTTCATGCATTGGAGAAGGAAATGGCAACCCACTCCAGTGTTCTTGCCTGGGGAATCCCAGGGACAGGGGAACCTGGTGGGCTGCTGTCTATGGGGTCATATAGAGTTGGACACGACTGAAGCAACTTAGCAGCAGCAGCAGCATTCAACCCACTACAGTTATATTTGCAGGTTCCAGGGGTTTGGACATAGACATATCTTTTGGGGGACCACTCTTCCACCTACTAAAAATTTAGTAGAGAAAATAATATGAGGACATTTGAAGGAAAATAAAGCATGGTAGCACTTCTCTGGTGGCTCGGGGATAAAGAATCTGCCCGCCAATGCAAGAGATGCAGGTTTGATCCCTGGGTCGGAAGATGCCCTGGAGAAGGAAATGGCAAACCATTCCAGTATTCTTGCCTGGGAAATCCCATGGACAGAGGAGCCTGGTGGGCTACAGTCCGTGGAGCTGCAAAAGACTTGGACACAACTTAGTGGCTAAACAACAGCAACAAAAAAAGCATGGTAATATAGGAGGAAGGGTGTGGGTGCTGGAGTGGGAAGGGTAGCCTGAGGTATTAAACAGGTGATCAGGAAAAGCTTCCAAGGGCTTTACTAGGCCTTCCCTAGTATCTCAGCTGGTAAAGAATCTACCTGCAATGCAGGAGACCCCGGTCTGATTCCTGGGTCAGGAAGATCTGCTGGAGAAGGGATAGGCTACCCATTCCAGTACTCTTGGGCTTCCCTGGTGGCTCGGCCGGTAAAGAATCCACCTGCAATGCGGAAGACTTGGGTTTGATCCCTGGGTTGGGAAGATCCCCTGGAAAAGGGAAGATCCCCTAGAGAAGGGAATGGCTACCCACTCCAGTATTCTGGCCTGGAGAATACTGGCCTATACCTTACAGCAAAGAGTCAGACACAACTGAGTGACTTTCACTTTCATGACGACTGAGAAGGTGATGGTCAAAGGAAGTAAAGGGGTGAGCCACGTGCATGTCTGAGGGGAAAGGCATCCAAGCAGAGGGAGCGGGCAGTGCAAAGGTCCTGAGGCAGGACCGTGTCTAGCAATCTGAGGAATAGGGAGCTAAAGCAGAGTGAGTAGAGGGGAGAGTGATAGGAGGGTGGAATCACACAGGGCCATGTCAGCCGCAGTATGCACCTTGGCCTTGATTCTGAGGAGAAACGGGAACTGACTTCGTTGTCACAGCATCTCTCTGGTTGCTGGGCTTCGCACAGACTGTGGGGGGGGCCAAGGACTGAAGCATAACTCAGCCACC
Source organism: Ovis canadensis (assembly GCF_042477335.2). Taxonomy (NCBI): domain Eukaryota; kingdom Metazoa; phylum Chordata; class Mammalia; order Artiodactyla; family Bovidae; genus Ovis; species Ovis canadensis. The sequence continues at coordinate 32,574,968 of NC_091264.1, forward strand.
CACTCCCTGCTCCCACCAGGGCGGCCCCCAGGCAGCGGGCCCTCCATGGTTCTGGAGCAGCTTCCCAGGACCTTGTCATAGAGAGGCGCCTCAGATCCCCTGCTGCCCGACCCCCTGCCTGCCCACAGGGCTCGGGTTTCCCCTTGTCAGCTGTACCCACCAGAGCCTGGGAAAGTCAGCTTTCCAGAAAGATTTCATCATTTTCCATTCGGAAAAGCTTGCTGCTCCCTCTGATCCCTCCCTTGTTCCTGGGGCTGAGTACAAGGGCTGAGACACTCAGGAGCTCAGAGGGGGCCTTCCAGCCCGCCCCACGGCCACCTGGGACCAGACTACCCCATCCCCCAGCTGGCAGGGCTTCCATCTGGGGCATCCTTCCCCCTGTCTCCCACTGGACTCTGCCAGTCATAGCCCTCTTGCCCTGGCACCTCCCCAGCCTGCTAAGTGGGGGTGGGGGCACTGGACAGAGGTACGGGCGAGGGCTGTGGAGGAGGGGAGATGAGTCGGGTGTCCCTCTCCAGGGCTCCCTCACAGAGGCTGAGCCACTGTCTGAAACCAAGCACCTGCCTTCGCCTCTAAGGCAAGTGGGCCTCAGCGTCTCTGGAGCCCAGAGTCTTCTCCTCCATAATGTTCCTCATTCCCATTGCTATTGTGGGGCCCCTCAACACAGAATTTGTCAGTGTTTGCAGATCCTGTCAGCATTTTCAGGACCTGTTGTGGTTTGCAGAGCCTGTCAGTGTTTGCAGAGCCTTCTTGGTCGTGGAGCCTGTTGCTATTTACTGAGATTGTTTCCTTTGTTCCTCCAGGCAGCCCCCACCCGTTGCACAAATGATGGCTTGTAAAGTTCCTTTTTTCTTCCTCCCCTGACGTGTCTCACATCCCTCCCTGTGGTCTCCCCAAGGATCCACAGGGCATTTCCCCAAAGGCTGCAAGGCTCAGACCTTCAGAAATTTCACAGCCAATCCACACACTCCCCAGTGGGGCCATATAAGCTGAGGGAAGGGTGGGTGGGGCTGGAAGTGAATGGAGGGGCTACCCGCTTCCGAGCTGAAGTCCTGAAACAAGCATCAGTTTGAAGGCAAGCAGATCTGGCCCTCTGTCACTTCCTAAGAATGGGCTTTGGATATCCTCTCAAGATTCTGAGTCTCAGTTTTCTCATCCATAAAATGGGGCTGGGGACTTCCCAGGTGGTCCAGTGGGAATTCGCCTTCCAATGCAGGGCACGTGGGTTCAATCCGTAGTCAGGGAACTAAGATCCCACACGCCACCGGCCAGCTGAGCCCACACAGCAGCTACTGAGCCCAGGTGCCAAAACCTAAGACCCCACACAGCCAAAAATAAAGAAATATTTAAAAAATAAGATGGTGCTGAGTTAGACCATGTGGTGATATGAGATTCACCTGGTATAACGGGTGGGCGAAGTGTGTGAATGACAAGCGTCTGTGTGTGCTGGGTGTGGGGCTTTCCTCTTCCGCAGAACATCTCCAAGGGCTCAAGAGGCCCCGGGCATTCCTGTCATCAGCTCTGAGTGGTGAAATAAGCCCACAAGGGTCTAAAGTGGGAGCTGACCTCACCCAGGCCCTGTCTGTCAGGAACTTGGAGAGGGTCAACGTGGGAGCCCTTGGTCACTAGCCCTCCTCCTCCCCCAGCCTCAATGTTGCTTCGATAGTGAGTCGCACCTAAAGCTCCAGGTGTCCCCGAGGTAGGGGCTATGCACTCCCGTAGACTACGGCTCCCTGAGGCAGGGCTGCGTCCCCCCTCAGGAGCCTATCCCCTCTCAAACCCAGGACGGGAGTCTAAGCATCGGCCTCGCCTGCTGTACTCGCGCACCGCTGAGTGACCACCCAAGGGGACAGGGTGACGGGTCCTGACAGACAGAGGCACAGGGCAGGGCGGGGCCCTCCTGAGAAAGAATATGCAGATGAAGGGTCACTTCTCAGGGCACCCCTGGTGGCTCAGCAGTAAAGAATCCACCTGCCAGTGCAGGAGACACGGGGTCAACCCCTGACCTGGGAAGATCCCACAGGCCGCGGAGCATCTGAACCCAAGCACCACAATAGAGCCTGGGAGCCGCAACTGCTGAAGCCCGTGGGCCCTGGAGCCCTTGCTCTGCAGCGAGAGAGGCCACAGCAGTGAGAATCCCACGCACCGCAACTAGAGGGTAGCCCCCACTCACCACAAGTAGAGAGAAGCCTGCGCAGCCATGAAGACCCAGCACAGCCACAATAAATAAATAATTTTTTTTTAAAGGGGGTCACTTCTCTGAGCCCTTGGCTCAGGTCAGACTAGAGCTGTGATCAGCTTGGAGCCATCAGCCAGCTGACTCTATTTAAAGTGCCTGCTGTATGCAGGGCCCACGGGCAGGTGTTTTGGAAGAGACCAAGAGGATCAACCTGCAGTGTCCTGGCCCCTGGGAGACAGGCCGGGGCCCTGGGCGGGGAGCTGAGTGCTGGGTGGCAGTGCAGACACGGGGATCTGGGGAGAAGGGAGAGAGGACACTGCCGTCAGGCAGCCTCCTTAAGGAGACCCTCCTGGGACCAAGCTTTGAGGCCAGGGTGAAGAAGGCAGACCAATGGCCTTGGCTTTGGCCCACAGAGAACCCCTGAAGGCCCTCTCCTCATCCCACCCACCTCCTTTCCATCCCCACTGCTCTCCCAGACCCCTGCCCTCAACCTCGCTGGCAGTCTTGGTCCCTGCTTTCCCAGGAGCCTGTCCTCCCCCATCCCTTGAGCCCCCAAGGCTGAGCCCTTTCTCTCATCCTCCTTCGGCTCCAGCTCCTGCTTGGTCGTAGCTGGGCCAGGGGAAGCAGAGGAAGGAGCTCCCTCAAGAGCCTGCCAAGGAGACTTCCCTCGTGATCCAGTGGCTAAGACTCCATGCTCCCAGTCTAGGTGGCCCGGGTTCAATCCCTGCTCGGGGAGCTAGATACTGTACGCCACCACTGAGAGCCCACATGTGGCAGTGAAGATCCGGCATGCCATAGCTAAGACCTGGCGATGCCAATAACAAACAGAAAAAGAGCCTGCTGAGGGCCGCTTGGGATCCACCTACTGGCTCCTGAGCCCCCCACCCTGAAGCCAGCGTAGGCTGGGAATGTCTCACAAGAGGGGTAGTCGGGGTGCTCTAGAGAAGGAAGGAGCCCATGGGAGGCCTCTCCTAGATCCCCTGCCTCCACCTGGAGGAGCTATGCCCACAACCGGAAGAGGAAGCAGATTCTAGGGCTCACCAGGTAGTGGGCTCCACCCAGGCCATTCCACTTTCATTCCCTGCTAGCAAGTTGAGGCTAACTCATTCCTCTGCCTGGCTCGGGTTCCTGAGCAATGGGGCGCTGAGGGTCCTCAGAGGTGGCGTTGCTCTGGGCCCCTGGAGGTAACGATGACGACATCAGCATTGACCCAGCCTCAGGGACCTCATTCTGAGGAGGGAGACACAGCCCTGCCATCTGGAATACTCTACTCCAATGGGGGAAATAGAGCCCCTGTCCTCCGGCAGCCCCCAGACTGAGCAGAGAGACATGGCCCCTGTCCCCCTTCAGGGCGGTCTGACTGGGCCTTGAACACCTCCATCTGCATCCAGGGAGTGAAGGCCAAGAGGTCACCATCTCCTGCCTTAGGTCAGAGTCCTCCCCACCCACCCTCATGATGAAGGATAGGACCGGCATGGAGCAGGAAGGGAACTTAGAGACCTGTGTCCCCCCTGGTCACTGGCAGGCAGACCCCTTCATTGTCGCCTGTGGGGCCCAGTCTCTCCCAGAATTCCTGCTAAGAAGATTCCTCACCATATGCAGGAGAGGAGCCCGGGGGTGGCTTTGCCCTGTTCCACCAATTGCTTCCCTCACCACAGAGGCTGATATGCTCAGAGAGGCCCTAGGGGTGAGGGAGCAGGGGAGGCCGATAAGCCGACCTTCCTCCAGACCCTGTTTTGGCTGGAAGGCCTCTGGGCTGTTTGGTCTGTGGGCGCAGGATGGACAAGGGACCCTGTGTGGGAGGGGCTTCCAGGCCTGAGGCCCCAGTGGGTTGGGACGGCCCATCCCCCGGCAGGAGGGTGAGTGTGCCAGAGCCCCCGCTGAGGTTCACAGTTTCTCTTGGCTCCTCAGGACACCCACTTCACTCTGCAGTCCCCGCTCCAGGAGACACAGACAGAGGTCCCCTGAGCCTCCCCAAAGCTTCCACCAACGTCCCTCAGGCCCCTGTTATTCTCCTGTCTAGAAACCTTGCCCCCAGCAACAGGGAAAAGAGAAGGAAGGAACTGTGTCCCCAGTGAAACTATTGGGTAGAGCCTGGCCAAGCTCTGCCTAGACCCTGTCCCCCCACTGCTCAGCGGTGCTGCAGTTGAGTGATGAGATCCAGGGAAGGCCACATTCAATCTGGGGGAGCTGAACTTGACCTGCGTGCTAGATAATTATAGGAAATTGTCTGTTTTTTTCAGTATGAGAATGGCTTGCAGGTTCATATAGAAAATTGGGTTAATTTTTGAGAGATATGGGCTTCCCTGATAGCTCAGTTGAAAAAGAATCCTCCTGCAATGCAGGAGACCCCAGTTCAACTGCTGGGTCATGAAGATCCACTGGAGAAGGGATAGGCTACCCATTCCAGTATTCTTGGGCTTCCCTGGTGGCTCAGCTGGTAAAGAATCTGCCTGCAATTCAGGAGACCTGGGTTCGATCCCTGGGTTGGGATGATCCCCTGGAGAAGGGAAAGGCTACCCACTCCAGTATTCTGGCCTGGAGAATTCCATGAATAGTATATAGTCCATGGGGTCACAAAGAATCAGACAGGACTGAGCGACTTTCACTTCACTTCATTTGAGAGATGTATTCTAAAGTGATTAGAGGGGACATGTCATAATGTCAGTGATTTACTTTTAAATATTTCAGTTCCAAAAAAAGATGAAACAAATCTGGCAAAATGTCCGCTGTTCTGTCTTGGTAATGGATACTTTTAGGGTCATTGTACTATTCTCTCTACTTGTTTAAATGTTTAAAGTTTCCCGCAATAAAATGTCCCCCCCCACCAAAATTTTTTTTTTAAAAAAGAAACATTGTACCAACCTGAACTTGAATACCAACACTACTACTTCCTTGCTGTGTGACCTTTGGCAAATCGCCCAACCTCTCTGGGGCTCATTTCCTCTATAGTTAAATAGTATAACTATTGAGCTTCCCTTGTGGTTCAGCTAGTAACGAAGCTGCCTACAATGCAGGAGACCTGGGTTCCGTTCCTGGGTTGGGAAGATCCCCTGGAGAAGGGAAAGGCTACCCACTCCAGTATTCTGGCCTGAAGAATTCCATCCACTATATATAGTCCATAGGGTCACAAAGAGTCAGACACGACTGAGCAACTTTCACTACAACCTCTACATACTCCTCTTAGCAGGGTGTGGTGAGGATTAAACATAATAGCTAATGGGGAGCAGTGCCTGGGACATAGTAAGTGCTCAGTTAAAAATGGGTATTTGCAAAAAAAAAAAAAAAGTTGTTTGCGGGACTTTCCTGGTGGCCCAGTGCTTAAAACTTCATCTTCCAGTTCAAGAGACTCAGGTTCAATCCCTGGTTAGGGAGCTAAGATCCAACATGCTTCCTGTTCAGAACATAAAACACACACAAGCCATATTATAACAAATTCAATAAAGGCTTCAAAAAAATACTCGACATTTTAAAAAAAAAAGTCTTTTAAAAATATGGTTGTTTGCAAAATGAAAGAAGGGGAGGCTAATGAGAGGAGTCATTTTCTCAAATTCTGAACTTCAGTTTCTCAGCCCTCAATAAGCAGTAGTTAGTGATATTACTTGAGTCAATAACTGTCCCCCAGCCCACAAACCAGGCCAGGTTAGTGTTGGATGCTGGGGAGAAGAGAAGGCAGGGAGTTACTCTTAACAGGACCAGTAGACCCTGGTTCCATACAAGAAGCCCCTTCCCCATTTGGTACCCAGCTCAGGAACAGAACAACCTCCCACCCTTTGGCCATGCCCAGTCACTCAACATCGAGATCAGTCAGGGTTGGGAGGTCGACCCCCTCAATATCCTCCATGGAGAAGCAGGGCGGGGAGTGAGAGCCCCGTTCCGAGGACAAGGGCAGTGGGACATGCAACGGGTAACGGGAGAAGGCCAGCACTTTCCTATTTTGGGAGGCAGGAGGCAGCAGGTGGCTGGCTGGTGCTGAGACATGTGAACCCTCCTGTCAGCAGGCCATGTGGCCAGGAGCAGGGCAGCCTGGCACTGCTGGGCATAGCCTGGGCCCGGAGTGAGCCCCCCAGCCAGGAGTACTTGTGGCCACAGAGGGAGGGAGGTCTGGTTTCACCATCACAAGGGCATTCTCCCTAATTCAGCTCGGGAGAAAAGGCTGCCTAGAACCCTCCCACCCTCAAGTCCCCCAGGGAAGCAGACTCCAGGGTCTGGATATTCTGAGGTGCTCCCAGTCTGAGTGCTGTGCTTAGTTGCTCAGTCATGTCTGACTCTTTGCAAACTCATTGACTGCAGCCTGCCAGGTTCCTCTGTCCATGGGGATTCTCCAGGCAAGAATACTGAAGTAGGTTGCCATGCCCTCCTCCAGGGGATCTTCCCAACCCAGGAATCGAACTCAGGTCTCCTGCATTGCAGGCAGATTCTTTACCATCTGAGACACCAGAGAAGCCCAAGAATATTGGAGGGGGTAGCCTATCCCTTTCTCCAGGGGATTTTCCTTACCCAGGAATCCATCCAGGGTCTCCTGCATTGCAGCTGAGCTACCAGGGAAGCTCACTGCAGCTGAGCTTTACCAGCTGAGCTACCAGGGAAGCCTCCCAGTCTGAATGGGGAAATGCAGTCTTTGCACTCCAGGAGCTCCTAGTCTGATGAGAGACATGGCCTCTGCCCTGGGGAAGCCCCCAGTCTGAGGGAGGAGATGGAGCCCCAGCAGGGGAGGGTTCCAACTGAGGGGGAAGGCTAGCCACCGTGGGGAGCAGGGGTGGAGTGCTCCACCAGGCTTGCAAGCAGCCCACGATGCCGCAGTTTCCTTCGGCAGCCTGGTTATTTCGGGGTGGGCAGGAGGAGCAGGCAACTCTCCAGATTAAAATAGCCTTCGCTGGGTGTCATTCCTGAGACGTGCACAGCTCCCAGCTGAATGTTTGTCACATGGCTCTATTCCTCCCGCCCCTCCCGGGCGGGCTGGGCAGGGCTGGGATGGTAGTCCTACCCAGGGAGGGGGGCGGTGCGGGGAGCAGAGTTGAGCCTTGTTTCCTAATTGGGGCAGTGTGGGAATGCAGCTCTGGCCACCGAACGCTGCCCGTCACTTGCCCAACTCCTCCTTCCTAAAGGGGCCGCCAGCCCCCTCCCTCAGGAAGCCTTCCCACACTGACTCCGGCTGTATGAAGCCCTCTGGCTCCACCTGCCTCCCCAGTGCTGTGGCCAGTCAGTCATTTCCCATGGTCAGGGGCTTCCCTTATCACTGGGGATCCCTGGAATCAGGACTGGGGGTCCTGAGGCCAGGCTGTGTCCCCCCTGAGACCCGGGCTCTGTGAGAGTAGGGCTCTGTCTCCTCACCACCTGTTTCTGGTCCAGTGGGAAGAAAGTTGACCCAGGACTCAAGAGCTCTGGATTCCATGTGACTCTTGAGGGCATCTCTTTGCCCTTAAGGCCAGTGGCCGGCCACACATGGCTCTTAAAAGCAGAGATGCTCTGGTCACCAATCCAGGTTGCAACCCCAGCCTGGGCTGTTCCAGGCTGTTCATCACCTCCGGTCACTTACTTAGCCCTCTGACCCTCTGCAGGGTCAGGAGGGCAACAGTAGCTCCAGCCCCTGGGCAGGTGTTAAGGCTCAAATGAGATAACGCACCCAAGAGAACTGGCATGGTTCGTGGCAAAGGGTGGGGAAAAGGTGAACCAAAGAAAAGTGTAGCGGTCCAATTCTCAGGCTGGGTGTGGGTTGGGCAGAGCTCCAGGCTCCATGACCCTGGAGTCCGGGGCCAAGAATGGCCCTGGAAGACCACAGAGTGACCTAGGTCACCAGCCGGGCCAGGGCTGTGCTAGGATTCTGATCTGCAGTTCGAGGAAAAGGACATGACCTGACTCCGTGAAAGCTCTCTCTCGCCCTTCCCCCTCTTGAACTCTCCCTCTGGCCGCCCAATTCCAGCTGTCTCTGGTCCTTGTCGCTTGCTGCGCCCCTGACTTTCCCAGCCCCCCTCCCTCCTCATCCAGTTATCCTGTACGTGTGACGTGTCTGGTGTGGCGTGACCCCTCTGAGCTGGGCAGGGGGCTGGGGTTGGGCCCACACAACATAAATATGTCCTGGGAGTTTACATTGTGGGGGCCGGGAATACACACCAGTTGGCCGGCTGCTGCCCCTGTTTATTCCCTGGGGGTTCATGGCCAGGGCCAGGGCAATCCTCAGGTGGCTGCAGCTGTGTGGATGTCAGTGTGCCAGGGACCCCAGAAAACCCCAGGCCACCCTTGCCTGCCGTGTCCCAGCTGCCCCTCCCCACCCCCATGGACCATGCCATGATGCGTGTGGGCGTCCAAGCACTGAGTAGCCTTCCTGGACCTGTGGTTAGGGGCCTCTTGGCCCTCCGTCCCTTTGGCCCCCACCCTGCTCCAGGAACCCAGATCAGACCACAGTGTGTTGTTTCAGGTTGGGCCAAGCTGGGCCTCGCTCAAGTCAACCACTGTTAAGGTTTCCCCTGGAACTCTCCCTGGCTGTTTGGCTTTTCTGAACACTTGACGTCATCACTCGGCATCTTCTCCGACCTGCTCAGTGAAACAGGCTCTGCCAGGGTTGTCCATTGTCTACACGGGAAGGTTGAGGTCCCAGGGTATACAGGCCCTGAGTTCCATCCAGAGCAGTCTGTGGTGCTTGTATGCAAGATAGACAGAGATGGGGACTTGCTGGGTGGTCCAGTGGCTAAGACCCCACAGTCCCAGTACAGGGGACCTGGGTTCGATCCCTGCTCAGGGAACTAGCTCCTGCAAGACACAACAAAGATCAAAGATCCTGCATGCCACAACTAAGACCCAGTGCAGCCAAATAAATATTAAAAAAAAAAAAAAGATAAAAATGATGGCCTCACAGTGGCCCTGCATGGTGATCCACTCCACCTGTGAGAAAAACTGAAGCCTGAGGCGAATAACTGACCACCTGCCATGGCTGGTGAAGTCAGGAGACAAAACCAACTCTGCCGGGCTTCCTGCATGGTTCTTCCCAACCCACTGCCCACACTTTACCCAGCGAGCTCAGGAGCCTTCTGGTAGCAGGTGGGGGGACAGTTCTCAGAAAGGTGCAACTCTTCCTTCCCTCCCAAGATGTTCTTATTGGAAAGTCAGAAAGTATCCAGTAATATAGTTATTTTCACTGACAGCACAAAGTCCTGTGTTAAGCATTGGCAGGAAGAAGGACCAACAACAGCAGCAATAACTAGTGTTTATTGAAAACTTGCTGTGTGCCTGCTTCTCTGCTCTAAGTGCTGTATATACAGCATCTCAGAGACCCCTCACCACGGCTCTATGAGACATGGTATTATTACTTTTTTTTTTTTTTTTTTTGGCCACACTGTATGGCATATGGGATCTTAGCTCCCTAGCCAGGGATCAAACCCACCCTTCCTGCTTTGGGAGCGTGGAGTCTTAACCACTGGACTGTCAGGGAAGTCTCGGAGACATGGTATTATTAAATGCAATTTACAGCTAGGAAGACAAAGAAACATAACTTGTCCCAGGTCCCACAGCTAGAAAGTGTCAGAGCCAGGAGTGAGACCCAGAGCTCTGTGTAGGTTATCTGAGTGGAGGCTGACTTCAGAAACCAGCTTAAGAAGTGTGGGTGTGAGAACGCAGACACACACACACATCAATTAGGAGGGGACAGGTGAGGCTGAGCCATGATGTACAGAAGTCATCGGAGTAATGCAGGATAGATTAAGGAACGGTTCCTGGCAGAGGTGGGTTCTGTGTCAGAGCTTGAAGGAAGTGAGAGATATAGGCTATTCCCAATGTGTGGGACCCTGGGCAGAACTAATCTCTAACATAGTATTGAAGAGTTGTTCCTGGAACGATGGGGTGGTGATAGCACGGTGGTGGAGATGGAGGTATTGGCGAGGAGAGCAGTGTGATGGGCGGCTGAAAATGACAGTGATATTTAAAATTAATTTATTTGGGGCTGTGATGGGTCTTTGGCGCTGCGCACGGGCTTTCTCTAGTTGCAGCGAGTGAGGACTACTCTCTAGCTGTGGTGCACAGGCTTCTCCTCACAGTGGCTTCTCTTGTTGTGGAGTGTGGGCTCTAGAATGCGTGGGCTTCAGCAGTTGAGGCTTTGGGGCTCTAGAGCGCACAGGGGCTGAGTAGTTACGGCACATGAACTCAGCTGCTCTGTGGCACGTGGGATCTTCCTGGGCCAGGATTGAATCCGTGTCTCCTGCACTGTTAGCTGGGTTCTTAGCCACTGGACCACCAGGGAAGCCCAGTGGAAGTGATTTTATAATAGAGGAAGTGATAGTGGGCAGGAGATGGAGGTGGTGGCGATGGAGGTGGGGATGGAAGTAGTGATAGCAGCAAGGACATAAATCCACTTCCTTTACACGCCTGTACATCCCCCCACACACACAGCCCTCTTCACTCTACACCAGCCCTCACACATTCCTTAGCCTCACAGTGACCTTTGGGAGGGCATTTTTGTCTTCATTTTAGAAATGATGATGATGAGCCACAGACAAGTCACACTCTGCTTGCCCAAGGTCACAAGGCCAGGAAGCTGGCGCCGGGCTCTCTGCCTTCAGGGCTCCTCCCCGCTCAGAATGGGGTACTAGAGCAGCACTGTGATGCCCTGAGTGGGTGGCAAGGCAGGGGCCCTCCTGCGCTCCCCACATAGAGGTCTTGCGGGCCTCGGTTTGGCGGAGCAGGGAGGAGCAGGACTGGGTGCAGAGGAAGCCATTCTAATCCCGGGCCCATCACCCACATGCTGTGACCTCCTCTGGTGGCAGCCAAGGCAGATGTCAGCTGCCAGGTGACAGAGGGCCGGCGAGGCAGAGCCAGGGGAGCCTGGCAAGAGCCCCACACACACCAAAAGGATGAAGTCAGGGCTGGGAAATAATCCTGGAGTCAGAGGAAGGCTTGCTTTGGGGTGGCATTCCTGGAAAGTTCTGTTCCAATTGGCTTGAGGCTGGGTCTCTGCACAGGCCTTCCCAGTCAGGAGCGAGTTTATTAATAATCCCTGCCCTGCCCTCTGCCCTCTGCCCTCTCCCTGGGCGGAAGTCAGAGCTTCTTGGGGCTTCTGGCCTCTTACTCCAGGAGTGGTGAGGCCCACTGTGGGTGCAGGCAGACCTAGGCTTTAGTCCTAGGCTTAGGGTACAAATGCCCTGCTCCCCCAGGCTGCATTCCCCACATCCCCACAGCCCCAGGGCTCCTCTGCTTCAGCCACAGACTCTCAGGGCTTCGGAGAAATGGTGAACAGGGGTGGGTGGTGCACACTTGAGCACACGGGACTGCAGGCACGCACGGGTGCCTACGTGCCTGGTTGGGTATGCAGACGTAAGCACCTGATTGGAGTTAGAAGAGTGGTAATGGGATCCCGGGGGTGCACACGTGCAAGGCTACATGTGGCTGGCCTGAAAGCGTATAAACCGTGTCTCACTGAGGAGGTTCTGTGTGTGCTCTTGTGAGCCCTGGGTGATGGGTGTGGGTGGCAGGGGCAGACGACTGAGTGTGAGGGGTACTAAGGGCCTTGCGAACAGGCCGCCTCCCCCTAAGTGGATCCCGCCTACAGCTCATTAGCACTTAAGACCTAAATTTACTGCCTCCACTTCCCCACCCACTGGCAGTGACCTCATTAGGCTCCTGCCCCTTTCCCAGGTCAATGGGATGGAAGGGAGGGATGACTCCTTAATCTGCAACGCAGGATCTCTTGGGGAGGAGGGGAAGTCCTAGGGGCAGAGTAGAGGGGAAACCAGGTACAGACCTTAATATAGTCACAGGGCAAGCCAGGAGGATGTCGGCTCCTATTACACCTGCCTCCTCCTCACCATCATATGACCCAGCTCCTGCTGGCAAGGCGTGGGCGGGTGAGAAGTGCAGGTCCTGGGTGGTGCTGGAGGCCGCCCTGCATGCTGCCCTCCTGCACATCCTTAAATGACGCCCCTCTCCCAACTGGTCCTCCTGGCAAGGAGCAGGGTCCGGCTGGCCATTCTGCCTGGCTCTGACCCGGCTCAGCTGGGTGGTCCTGACTCCTCCCAGTGGGCCATGCCAGAAAGTGGGGGAGGGATGGGGAACTCTAGCGCTGACTCTGGGACAGTTGCCAAAGGAACAGGCTCTTCTGATCCATGCCCTCCCTTACTTCCTCCTTCACCCTCCTGATCCATGATCCCCAACTCTGGCACCCCTAAGGGCAGAGCTCTGAGCTGAGAGGTAAGAGCCAGGGTGAGGAGCAGCAGAAGGGCCGGGGCAGCAGCCCCTTCCCGCCACATCAGGAGAGCAGTGTGTGTGCTGTGAGTCAGGTTCAAAGCTAGATCCTCCCCTAAACCCCTCCTTCGTAGAGACCCCCGAGCCCACACAGATGGCGACACAGTTGCACCCCCAGGGAGCCCGAGTCTGACAGAGCTATCATGCCAAATCCCCTCCGTTGAGCTTCCTGTGTGACCCTGGGAGAGTGCTCAACATCTCAGAGCTTCAGTTTTCTTGTCTGTGAAATGACAACAGTGGCACCCGCCCCAAAGATACTTTGTATGTGCCTGGCAGAGAGCAAAAGCTACATGAAAAGATAGCTCTTCTTCTTCAATGTGGGATTTTTGTAGAAGAAATCACAACATTTGGTCTTTAATCTGAGAAACAGATTGCAGTGCGATCTCTGCACACCCATTTCCACCCAGACATGGGTCAGCTACGGAGGGTCTGGGCTGTTGAGACACCCCAGAGCCTCCCCAGGCTCAAGGTTTATAGTCAAATATCCTGGTAAGTCAGCCACACAAGGGACCCCAGGCCCAAGGACAGCAGTGCAACAGGGGGACAAGGCAGGTTCTGCAGCCACCCACCCCAGAAGATGCTATCCGATGCAGTGATGCTGGTCATTGACTTCCCGGAAACCCAGTTTAAAAAAAAAATTATTTATTTGGCTGCACTGGGTCTTAGTTCCAGTATGCGAGGTCTTCAGTCTTCGTGTGGCATGTGGGTTCTTTAGCTGCGGTAGAAGGGATATTTTTCTTTTAGTTGCAGCCTGCAAACTCTTAGTTGCAGCATGTGGGATCTAGTTCCCTGACCTGACCTGACCTGGCCCCCTGCATTGGGAGTGTGGAGTCTTAGCCACTGGACCACCAGGGAAGTCCCAATCCAGTTTTTTTAATTTAGTTTTTTTTTAATTGAGGTGTAAGATTCATGCCTCAAATTAACAAATCTGAAGGGTATTGCTTGGTGAACTTGTGCATGTGTGTGTATGCCCATGTCATTACCCCCGAGACCTAGCACATAGCATTTCAGCCCCCCAGGAGGCTCCCTCAAGCCCCTCCCAGTCAGCACCGTCCTCCCAAGACAGAGGTGACTGCTCTGACTTGTTTCACCACAGATCAGCTTTGCCTGTTCTTGAACCTCATGCAGAAGGACTCCTGGGGCATTCGCTCTTTGTGTCTGGCCCAATTTATTGGACATGAGGTCTGTGGGGGTCACCCATGTTGTTTCGGCAACACGAGTTCTTTCTTTTTCATGGCTGAGTAGCCTCCCACTGACTAGCTATGCCGCGACTGATTGATCTGTTCTGTGGATGGACGTTTGGTTGTTTCCGATTTTTAATTCATAACATTAAAGCAGCCACAGCCTCCTTAGACATGTCTTTTGGGGCGCATAACCATGGCTGCCCATTCTTGAGAGCATATTTTAAAGGGAATGCCTTGTTAAGAACTCCAGGGAGGGAAGGAGGGAGGAAACATAATTGATCTCTTGCCTGGCGCCATGAACGTTTTTGCATCCACTGGACCAGTCACAGGGGAAGGAGAACAGAGACAGAGTAGCCTCCAAGAGGGATTCCACTCGCCTCGTCCCTGCGTCCAGAGCCACCGTGACTGTGTGAATGTATGATTGTGTTCATCTCCTAGGGCAGCCATAACAAACTACCACAGACTTGGTGGCTTAAAACAACACAGATTTATTCTCTCATAATTAAGAAGGCCAGGGGATTCCCTGGTGGCCCAGTGGTTAGGACTTGACACTCTCACTGCCAAGGGCCTGGGTTTAATCCTTCGTTGAGGAACGAAGATCCCCCCAACCTGCTCAGTGCAGCCAAAATAAAAAAATAAAAGAGGTCACAGTCCCAAATCACTGCGCTGGCGGGGCTGGTTGCTTCTGGAGACTCTAGGAAGAGCCTGTTCAGTGTCTCTCTCCCGGCTTCTGGTGGGTGTAGGCAGTCTTTGGTGTTCCTCGGCTTGGAGCCGCATCACTCCAATCTCTGCCTCCATCATCATGTGACCTTCTTCCCTGTGGGTCTCCTTATTTCTGTGTCTACAAATCTCTCCTAAGAGGACACCAGTCATTGGATTAGGGGCCTTATCCAGTCAAATCTCATCTTGATTACATCTACAAAGGCATTGTTTCCAACTAAAGTCACCTTTGAAGGGACTGGGGACTAAGATGTCAACATATCTTTTAGGAGGACAATTCAACCCACAATGGTGATTATGACTCTGCAAGTTTGTGTGTGGTGTACATGAGTTTGTGTGTGAAACTGCGTGTCAGTGTGGGTGTGCATAGTGTAAGGGAAGAGTGAGAGTATGTATGTGTGAATGCTTGTGGAAACGTGTGTCTGGTTGTCCTTATGTGGCTGTGGACACATGTACAAGAGCATGTATGTATGTGTGCCCTGTGTCCATGGCTTGGACAACCTTCTGGAAGGGCTGAGAAACGTGGCAAGGTAGCAAGGCGGCCCCATGAGTCAAGAGGGCGGAAGACTGTGAGAAGCAAAGACAAGGGTGTTTGCTGAGCTGGGTACAGCCTGGGAGGTCGAGGCGGTGGCTCCAGGCAGCAGCGTGGTTCCCAGGTCCTCTTCCAGGAACGTTCCTAGAAGGCCCCTCCACCCAAGCTCCCATCCCCAGCACCCCATTTGCCTGGATGGGGGTGGTGCGGGCTGACTCATCCCCTCCCTGGGCTGGAAGCCAGCACTCAGCTACCTGTTGGGCCAGTCAAGTAGGGGCGGGGCAGTCAGTCAGCCCCTCCCAGGCCCTGCCCTCAGGCCAGTCCGGAGCAGCGACCCATCAGGCCCAACACACAACCAGGGCTGGACCCCAGGAAGTGAAGAAAGCCAGCGGTGAGCACATGGTCAGGTAAGGCCCCGGATGAAAGCTGCTTCTCTCCCCAGGGCAGCTCTGGTAGGCAAAACCACCACCCAGAGACAGGACATTGGGAGGGTCTCCTCAACAGTTATGTGGGCTGGGGGTCTTCTCTGAGCCAGTCACCTCCTTTAAACTTCCCTACCAAGTTTAAAGAGGGCCCTCATTATCCCCATCTTACAGATACAATTGCTGAGGCCCCAGGGAGTTAGACGATCTGCCTAAGATGCCACACATTTGTTTATATTTGTTGGAACTTTCTTATTCTCTCTGGAAATCCATCCCCAGCCCCCACCTCCAAACTCAGAACACAGCTGCTCCCACTTGCCCACTACATTCCCTTCCCACCCTTCCCCAAAAAGAACCCTGGCCCATGGGGTAGGATCCGTGGAGGGAGAGGGGCTGGTGGTGGTCTCTCATCCTACCTTCCTGGGCTCCTCTGTAGGGTCCTGGTTTTCATTTTGGTGTGATGGTGAGCTTGTTGTCTGTGAGGATGTCGGCTGGTTTGTGTGCACACAGGAGAAGGGGGTGTGTGGCGTACCTCCGGGTGGGTTTGCCTGCCTGGGACACCCGGGGGCATGGCTGCAGGCTGCATCTGTGAGTGTGCCCTGGTGCAGGTGTGTGAGCCGCTGTGGGGGTTCAGAAGAGCCTGCCCCCCACGTGTGTGGGTGTCCACAGGGTGCCGCCCCACCGCTTCCCGCTTACCAGGTCACCGCCACCATCCTCGGCAGAGCCCCCGGCCCAGGGGAGAGCCTGGTGAAAACCGCCTGTGACTGGGGACAGGCACACCTGAGTCTCAGGCCCAGACCCGCTCACTCAGGAACTCAGGACTGCGGTGCCCTTGAGCAGGCATCACCCCACCCAGACAGCAGCCATGTTCTCACCCAATGGGATGGGGCGACTCGGGGTGGGGTGGGGGCGGGGGGAGACCGCAGCATGGCTTCTCCCACCCCCAGGAACGGGGGGAGCTCCGGGCTCCCCAGATGAAAGGCTCAGTACCCCAGCGCTCGGTAGACTGTGGTGAGGGGCGGGGGTGTGGGGGGGAGAAGGTCGTGCCAGGACTTGGCACAGACTACAAAGTGTGGGGGCACCCCCCAGCACTCCCGCTGCCGGCTGTCAGGGGGAGGGGCTGTGACGTTCGGTGGCCTCATGCAGCCTCATGCAGCCAGGAGGAAGTAGCTAATTGCTGACCTGATGACTGGGCGGCCTGAGGAGTGGGGTGATGATGCCACTCACAGCAGCAGGCTCCCGGGATCAAGGAGGGGGCCCTGCTGGGACGGAGCAGGCCAGGCTGTGCTCTGCAGAGGCTGAGGTGGCTGCGGCCAAAGGAGCAGGGGGTGGGGGTGGTTGAGGCTGTGACCGTGGGAAACGGCTTCTCCCGGGCTTCCCTGAGCTTCAAGGGAAAAGAGTTCAGAGGCCCCGGGGGGACAAGGGGATTTGGAAAGGGGCGACAGTGGGGGTGGAGGGGGAGGAGAGGGTGGCAGAGGCATCCTCTTGTGTCCCCTCCACCTACGGTCCCCCCACCTTCCCATCTGGCCCCACCCCCACCTTTGTCCCCTCTGTGGCCCAGGTTGGTGAAGACGGAGATAGAGGTCTCTTTTCACCACAAGACCGCCAGGCACAAGCATCCTACATAGCCATACCTACCGTGCTGAAGGCCAGAGCATCCAGGAGGTGTGGTGAGCCGTCAGCTGTCCCCAAGGACAGGAAGAGAGGGTGCTGCTACAGAGGACAGCACAGGCAAAGGCTGGGTGGTGGGGTTTGTGGGGCTGATGGACAACAGAGGCTTGGCAGCAGTGGTTATGGGGAGAGAAGAGGGGTGCAGTGCCATTCTGCACTGAGGGCCACCCTGCCCCTTCCTGGCAGAAAACTGTGGGTAACCAGACTCGGATATTCTCCCACACGCTGGGCACAGCTTCTGCTGAGGCAGGGGGGTCAGGATCAGTTCGAGAGCCACACAGAATGAAGACCCACCCTCCAAGTCCCCAGGTCCTTCAGCTCTAGAGAACCTGCAACCCTGAATGCCAAGAAACAGGACCCATCCAGCTGCAGTTCAGTCCTCTGGGCCCCCAGCGCCCCCTGTAGGCAGGACGCTATACCAGTAGGGGGAGGGGCCTCCACGTGCTGGGAAGAGAAGAGATGAGACCTGCTCTCCAGGAGGCACGAAGACCCCGCCTCAGGAACCTGCAGTGGGATAAAGGCACAAACGTTGACCTCAAAGCTCCAATCTGAAATTCAGCCTCTGTCCTCAGGAAGCTTCTACTGTGATGGAAATATGCACTCTACCATCAGAACTCCATCAGAAAGATGAAACACAGCATCTGGCTTCAGAAAACGTACCATCCCAAGGTAGAGAGACACACAGCCCCACTGCATTTTTAGGAAGCCCCCAATCTATTGCAGACGCAGACTAGACATTTCGGTGATTCTAGGACTGCTAGAAAAACAAATACAAGACGTAAAAAAAAATCCACTTAAATCTGAATTTCAGATAAACAATGACTGTTTAGTATAAGTATATCCCATATAATACATGGGGTATACTTATACAAAGTATTCATTGTTTATTTGCAATTCAAACATAACTGAACGTCTTGTACTGTTATTTGCCAAAGCTGACAACCCCAGATGCCCCTAGTCCGAGGGCAGGAGGACACCCCCCACACACACACACACACACAGACATGGAAATGGAAGTAAACATCTGAGCGTGCTTCCTGCTCCTGGAGCAGTGAAGGAGGTGAGTCCTGGGGCGCCGGCTCGAAGCAGTTTAAAATTCCTTCCAGGCCAGATCCCTAATCCTTCGGTGCACAATAGCAGCCTTCTCCCCCGCCGCCCGCGCCCACGCCCTCCCCCGCGGGGCCGTGGCAGTGCCACCACGGGCCTCTTTAAGCCCCTTTGAAGCCGCCTGAGCCCCGCGCCGCGGGAGGCCCCGCCGCTATGCCAGCTATGCCAGCTATGTCCCCGGCCGCAGCCGGCCACCACCGCTCCGCCATTAATACTGGCTAATCTGGCTAATAAATAAACTCCCCTCCCAGCCTCAGCCCCCTGCTCGCTCCCCTCTGGCTCCCCTAGAATTGACTTCAGGGCTCTGCTGGAACACACGTCCTCAACTCCCTTCTCCCACTCCCTTCCTGATGTTTCTGACTTTTTTTTTCTTCTCACTGGCCCGACTCTGGCCGAATTCAGGGGGCCTCTGCCTCGCGCGATGCATCAGTATCTCCTTCAGTCCACCTGCGCGCAGGGAGCCTGCCACATGGCTGGGTGCAGGGGACCGGACTCGAAGCTGGGGAAAGAGCCGCAGGACCTAGGAGCGCCCCCTGGAGGGGGGACGAGGCTCTGGTCACCCCCCTCGCCGCCCCGCCCCAGGCCCCGCCCACTGTGTCCTCGGAAGTGGGGAAGCTCCGCCAGCAGCCCCGGGACAGGTGGCTCCTCGCCCGGGGAAAGTGCCGGCGCCTCCCCGGGCAAGAGTCCCTTCTCTGCAGCCTCTGCCGTCCCCTGCGTCCCCACCCGGGCTTCCGCGAGTCTGACTCAGAGCCGAGCCCGCATCGCTTCACCTCCGCCAACACACCCGCAGCGCGCGGAAAAATTACAGTATTTCAGGGGCGCTGCTAATGCGCTCTGATTACCCACCGCCGCTCTCTTCCGCGGCTCTCAGTGGCATTGGGCCAACGCGCCATAATTAGGCCGTCCCTCCCCGGTCCTGGAACACCGCCGTCACCTGTCCCCTGTCCCTCGCCCCCTGTCCCCAAGAGTGCTCGCCTCGGCCCCTCCCATAGCCTCCTGCCGCCCTGCGGGACTGCACCCTTGGTCCCAGGAGAGAGCTAGGAGACCCCACCTAGGATGGGGAATGGGGAGCTGCAGGACTTGGAAACCTGACCCCAGGCCTGAAGGGGCCCCTCCCCTTCTGTAAGGCTACAGTGTTTGAGATCTCTGCTGGAAGGGACTGGGAGAGTGGGGAATGGGGCAGGACTTTCTCCATTGAGGTCCATTGGAAAGTTAACTGTTTGGGGCAGGGGTGGGTAGGGCACCTGGGCAATAATATCCCATTTTGCACATGAGGCTCAGAGAAGTAAGGCTCTTAGGGAAGGCCACCCAGCCAGAACTTTCAGATCAGCTCATTTAAAGAGTCGGACAGGCTCCTTCTCCTAACAGGGGAATTGCATTTCTGCGAAGAAAGGTGATATCCCCATTACAGACTGGGAGTATTGGCAGACGACTAGCTGTGGCCAGTTGGTCGCAAGTGAACTGGTGAAGAGTGGCTCAAGTCTCTCATCCCAGGAAGGGTGGGAGGAGGCCCTGAAGACACAGAATCCAAGCCTGGTGGCCAGGACTTGAGGGGAGCAACTTGTCTGTCAGCCTCTTCATCCAAACTAGGCTCAAACCTCTCTTCTATCAGGAATTCTTTCCTGATGCCCAGGGGTTGCCAACTCATGGCCTTGGGCCAAGTTTAACCTTTAGTGAGATTTTGTTTGGCCTTCAGTGTGTATGTGGTTTTTATATTGAACGTAAGATCCTATGACAGTGCAGGCTGCCCTCCTCATTGGCAAAGACAAGTGTGGCCAGACTAAGTCCCCAAAGGCATTTGAGATCTTGGCTTAGATCAGCCCACCCGGCCTGAGCCTTCACATCTTCCCTCATCTTCTAGGATCTCAGTCGGCGCTGCTGCCCCTTCGTGGTTCTTGCATGTTTCTCCTTAAGCATGCCGAGTTGAGTGTCCCTCCAGCCCCCTCTTTAGGCTCCCCACAGGTGGTGGCTGCCTATATTTCTGAGAACCCCTCTGGCAGCCCGGTTTTTCATCTTGCATGTCAATCTCTGCCCTGGGTAGGCACCACATCTTTTCCAGCAGGGGTGACATGGTATTTTTCTGCCATCAGACTGCAGGCTCCTTGAGGGCAGGATATTGACTCAGACTGGGATTTCACTGAGGGCTAAATGAATGGGTGCGGGAGTAGCACCCTCTGTCATAGGGAGCTCCCTGAGGGCAGGGCCATGGCTCCCCTCAGTCTAGAGCTCTTTGAAGGCATTGGATTCTCCCCTCAGATGAGGCTTTTGCACCCCACCCAACCCCTCTGGCTCTCAGCTGCTCCCAGGCATTCCTTCCAGGACACCGTTTGTCATGCTTTGATGAATGAAACCTACTAAGAATAACTCAGTCCTTGTAGTCTCTAAAGGACAGGGGTGTTGGGGGCGGCGGGGGAGCCGAGGCTGGTGATTGTGAGGGGCTAGAGGAGGAGGATGAACACAACTCTTCATTCCATAGCGTTTTCCCAGGTGCCCATCGTCCACTAGGAAGAGACTCGGGGCGGTGGGGGGGGGGGGTGCTGCAAGCCCCCCTACGGTGCCATTCCTGCTGTTGCCAGTAGGGGGAGGTTCCACAGGACTCCTGAGATGGAAATGCCAGCCCCCTTCTTCACAGCCTTCCCAGCCCTGAAGTCATCACCTCAGTGCCACCCAGCCCCCTCTATGCCTGCCACCGGCTTCCTCTGCCTGGAAGTCAGGTGCTTGGGGCGAGGGGCGGCTTCCACTGGGACAGGCACTGTGGGGGGGTGCCTTCATCTTCCTGAGGAGGACTGTCAGAGTGATCACGGGGATGGGGGGGTAGGGGATGGAGAAGCAGTCTCAGAATGACAGGAGGGCATTTGGTGGTGTTGTTGTTGTTGTTGTTTTAATAAGAAGTGATTTATTAGTGGTGTTTTAATTTAGGGATGAGGCATGACTGACCCAGAAGATGAACCCCTGTCCCCGACCCCATTCCACTCTTCCTTCCTCACCCACCCCTTTCCACTCCCAGACCTCAAGCCTCAAGTTCAGAACTGAGCGACCTTTCCAGGGCAACTGTTCTCCCAGGCACTTCACAAGGGGCCCGAGGGGTGGGGAGCCTGTGACCTTAACGCACTTCTTTGGACGAGGCCTTCCTGGCACCCGGCCCCCACCTGCCACCTCCTGAGAGGGACATTTCGGCCTGGTCTTGGCAAAAACACCAGCCTCTGAGCCAGGCAGCCTGGTATGGTACCAGCCCTGCCACTGACTCCACTGTGACCTTGAGAAGTCCTTTGCTCCCTGGGCCTCAGTTTCCCCATACCTGAAATGAGTTTGCTCTAGGTTTCATGGTTTGCGAACCTTTCTTTTTAAAAAATAATGGATCCTATTACTTAAATAGTAACTTATGCGGCGTCTCCACTGGTGACATTGAAAAAGTTTGGAGTTTTATGGTCAAAATAGGAGTGGGGGTCCAGAGCCCCAGGGTTCAATCCATCACACACATGTGCACACGCACATGCACACACACACACACACACACGTGTGCATGTAGAATGGCTCCAGGGCACTCCACAGAGCACACTTCACAAACCTCTGAACCCTGAAATCCCCTGAGCAAACATTCTGGGGCCCTGCCACATCTGCGAGCTCCAGAACTGGGGATGAGGCTGGGACTGGGGGCCGCCCCGGTGTGGGGAGCAGGGCTGAGAGGTCACAAGGTGGGGGTCGGGGTGGGGGCAGAGCCAGTAGGGGGAGTCCTTGTGACACAAGGTAACACCACTGAGGCTGGGCAAGGGCCTAGGTCCAAAGCTGGGTCCATGCAAACCCTCTGAGCCAGAGTCTTGGTAGGGACTGAGTGCCCTCCCCAAGCAGGAGGGGCAGCAGGCATAGGAGGAGGGGGAAGCCTCTGGCAGCCTTTCTCTGGAATCCCTCTCGCCAGCCCCAGGATGAGGGCCAGAGTGACAGAGTGGGGGCTGAGCCCCAGTGGGGTAGCATTCCCCACTACAGGAGACACAGGGAGCCTCCCAGCACCCCCAAAGCTGGAAGTGTGAGGATTTGGTGACCAGCAAGAATGCAGTGGGGAGCAGACCTGTCAGACTCTGGAGACAGGAGAATGAGAAGATGAGCAGATACCACACAGGGAAGAAAATGGCGTGATAAGAGGCAGGACTGGGTCTGGGGCCCTGGCTTAGAGCAGTGGGGAGGGTCCCTGCAAAGTGGGGAACAGCAGAAGCAGCCCTGTCCCTCCTAGCTGGCAGATGGACTGTGCTCAGGAGTCACCAGGTAAAGTAGGTACTGCCCACTGATACCCCAAGCAGTCCTGGAGTGTCCATGTTCCTGATTTCCCCCAGAGAGCATGTGGGGGGAACATAGATGTCTCCCCAAGTCCACCTCCCTGGGATTTATGATGGGGGATGGGGCAGAGCCACCTCCGAGCTACCTCCCCATCCTCTATCCCAACTAACACACACACACACACACATGCACACACTGACATTTGTCCCCTAGAGACTTCACAGCCTGAGCCCTGGAAACTCCAGGATCGCCGCTATGTGCCAGGCATGGCTCTGGACACTGTGGGTTCCAGGAACAGAAGAGTCAGCCTAGGTCTTTGCCCTCGTGGTGCACATGTTTTAGGGAGTGAGTGACAACTCAACAAGTCACAAAGGAATCAAGTTCAGGTCGCGAGGAGACAACCATGGGAGCAGAGAGTGCTGGGTGGCTGGGGCTGTTTAGAGTCATCAAAGGATGTCTCCGTGAGGAGGTGACATTCCAGTAGAGACCTGAGCTGCAAGAAGCCAGCTGTGCTTTGGGGCCAAAGGCCTTGAAAACGTATGATGTTTTTAAACAGAAAAGAACATGTACCCATAAACGTTCAAGGGCAGGGACATGAAGAGCATCTGTAAAATGTCCGGCACAGTGACAGGAAATTCACATTCATCATCTACTTCCCTCTTCAGCACGCTGGTGTCAAATAGTATTATTTTCATTTTACAGATAAAAAATATGAAGCCCACAGAGATCATTCATTTAAAAAGATGTACTGAGTTTTAGTCTCTAAAAACCGTATGATAAATTCCACGTGGGGTGTGCCGTCTTAGGTTCTACAGTCTGAGGGCAAAGAGGAAGATCTGGGAGGGCTTCCTGTAGGAGGAGTCCGTGTCTATGCTGAGTCTGAACAGATGAGGAAGGGATGACAGGGGAAGTGAGGAGGTGAGGAGGGAGCCAGGGGGTGGCTCCAGTGCCAAAGATGCTGTAGGCAGAGTAAAAGACAGAGGAGGGGGTCCTGCCCGGCTGCCTGGTCAGCAATGTGAGGGGGTGGGGTGGTGAATAAGGAGCCCGCATGCAGGGAGGGGGGCCGGGGGGCAAATGGGCCACGGGTTGTGGCTGTTGGGCAAGGCTGGTCGGGTGGGGCCTCTTCCAAGGCTCTGGTGACCTGGCCCCCGTGAATGACGATGTTACTAATGGCAAAGAGTGGTGCCAGCCAGTGACAAGAACAACTCACAGGCTCACACACTCCTCACACATAGACAGGCAAGTGCCTGCCACACACACACACACACGTGCAGCTGGTCTGTACTGACAAGGGTCTGCAGAAGCACAGATACGTGCGCACACGTGCACGTGGAAGAAAGTGCGCTTTTGTTCCTTCCAGCAGCGCCACACGTGTGGTGCTGAATGATACGGTGAGGCCCGGAGAGAGGCGTCTTGGGAGCAGCTCCCCCCGACTCCTCACCTCCCAGCTTTTCCAAGGAGGCCACCGTCCAGAACCCGCTTTGGGCCACTTTCCCAGAGGATGACCCCTTGACAGGAGTCTAACCTGAGGTCGAGGGCCCCTCCAACAGCTTCCTCCTCAGAGTGGAGTTTGTGGTTGGGAAGGAGGAACCTGACCCCTGGCCAATGACCTGGTCTGCAGAGCCTAGGGATGGGCAGAGGGCAGCACCTTGACTCTGAGTCCCCTACCTTGGCAAGCTCAGAAGCCTGAGACATGTGCCCAGCCCGTGCCTAGATACACCTCCCACCCCTGTGGGCTTCCTAAGAGTAGGGACCATGTGTTATCTGCCACTAGCCCACCCCTGCCACACAGAGGGCACCCAGCACCGGGGCCATGGCTGGCAAAGCTGGGATGGGAAGGGGTGCTCTGCTCAGGGAGACAGATGGAGCACCTCCTAGAAGGGTGCAGTAGCAGCTAGACAGGAATTGGGAAGAGCACGCAGCCACCTGGGACCCCCAAGGCTGGGACCAGGTTGGACGGGTCTTTCATCTATACGCAGCGTCTGCCCTGTCTCTGGCAGCCCTGTCGTGGCTGATGACCCATCAGTGACTCACTGCCAGCTGTGGGCACGAAACGGAGAAAGTGACCCCCAGCTGAGCTCATGCACTCACAATTAGCCCTCTACACCCCCTCACCACGGCAGCCTCCCGGCCTCCACGCACGCACATCCCAGGCTGCCCTTTCCCAACCACAGAGTGCCTCCTGCTGCTTATTTTAGCCTGATGAAACCTCTTAAAATGTCAGAGCTGGAACTGAGCTCCAGATCATGCAGTTCAACCCCTTCATTCAACCAGGGAGGAAATGGGGATTCAGGGAGAGTGAGTGACAAGTTTCAGGTCACAGAGCTAATTGGTGGTATGACCAGAAATTGACTGCAGGCTTTGGGGGAGTCCCAATCCGGCCATTCTAAACTTTGGGCGGGTGGGGTGGGAGTGCAGTCTGCTTCAGGCAGCCTATTGCCAGTCTTCTGGAGCCTCTGGAATCAGCATGCCTGGATTTGAGCCCCAGTTTGCCAGTTATCAAGTTACCCACTCTCTCCATACCTCTGTTTTCCCATCTGTAAAATGGATCTAACAATGGTACCTACTCCCAGGTTAATGTGAAGATTGATTCAGTTAATATCTCTGAATTGCTGAGTGCAGTGTCAAGCAAAGAATGAGTACTCAGAAAATATTAGCTAACTTGTCTGAGTGCCTAGTGGAGTCACTAAGAATTGGTCCTTACTGTGGAAAGTCCAAAATCTTGGTTTTATCAGTTGGCCCAAGGGTGAGCAGATGTCAGGAGGCCGGCTGTGTTGAAAGACTTGCAGCAAACTGATGGATGTGTTACCGTGGGGACAGGGGCTGCTGTCAGAAGGACCGTGGTGGCCACAGTGGCTGCCTCCCACTCTGGCAGCCACCCCCTGAGATCTAAAGATTGCAAACCTCACGATCAGGGGCAGCTGGAGATTCTCAGGACTGTTCAAGCTGGGTGAGCCCGAAGGAATGCCCTTTTGAACTCAGGAATGGGCCTCTGTTCCTCTGCAAAATAGTTAGAGGCTATGATGGTTGTGTGCATGAGATCCAGGGGCTGTGGTACCTTTCCAGCTCTCCCCCTCCCTCACCCTCTTAAGGCCAGCCGCCTCTGTTCAGACCAGTCTTGCCTGGTCCCAGTTGGATAAATATTGACACATTCTTCTCCTTCCACGTTCTTCCTTTATCAGTCACCAAAGCCCTGACACCTCACACCGGATGAACTATGATCCCAGAACACGTATGAGGTTGGGGTGGTCTCATTCCAGCCCCAGAAATACTTGTTGAATGGATAACTCGGTGAATCAATGAATGGAGCCATTCCCAGAACCTCCTGAAAACTCACCCTGAGCTCTCAACATTGGGCAACTCTCCCTGGAGCCCCAGCCATGCGCTCCATCTGGGGAAAGGCTTTCCTGCAGCTGTCTCAGCCATCCTTGCCACCTCTCATCTCCCACTAACATGGCAACATTTCTCTGCCTCCACCCTGTCCCCACTACCCAGTCTAGACAATTCAGTGTGTCTGCAGCCTCCCCCAGTAGGAGTGCTGCTGTTACAGCCATAGTCACTGCCCACATGGTGAGTGGTCGGTCTCTAGCCCTCTCTTGCTCCCCATGTCATAGCTGTCCCCATTCACCCCACCCAGCTTCCTATGATGGCCTGTGTAAGAACACTCACTTTTTCACTTGCTGTTCCAGGTCCACTGATAGCCCATGATGCCAGCCAAGCCCGAACCGAGTCCTGGCCCTGCCAGCCCCATAGAGTCCTGTGGGTGACCCATTCTTTATTGGGAGCATCACCTACTGTCTGGACGCCAGCCCATCAGGGAAGATTGAAACCCCTCAGATCGGGAGTCCAGCCCGAGCCGGCAAGGAGTTTGTGCCCCTTTGA
The DNA here is from genome assembly GCF_042477335.2 of Ovis canadensis. Lineage (NCBI taxonomy): Eukaryota > Metazoa > Chordata > Mammalia > Artiodactyla > Bovidae > Ovis > Ovis canadensis. The sequence goes on from NC_091264.1 coordinate 32,601,167, forward strand.
AGGCTAGAATGCTGGACCCCAGTTCTGTCCTCAGGTGCCAGGACATGGCCTGAGCATCATCTCCAGTCTGGTTCCGGCTTTTTCCCCATCATTGACCCACTGCCCAGACCTCTGCATGGTTCCTGGCTACCGAGATCTCTTCATAGCAACCAAAGAGTATCTGAGCTTAGAAGATCCTAAGGAATCGCCCAGTCTGGTGGAGATGCTCTAGAGTATTCAAAAACATAATAGCCTTTTTCACTGGAACAATGATTAGGGGTGTTTCAGCATTGAGTGCTGTGGGATAGAGATGCTAAATGTCCCACAGTGCACAAGGCAATCTGCACAGTGACAGATCCCTTCCTTCATTGGATAAACACTGGTTCTAGCTGAAAGTGCTTAACTGTGTAGTTGTAGTAACTAAGAGCCACGGAGGATAAGGGACTGGCCCAGGATTACATGCGCATTTGTCTTTTAGGCAATCCCACGAGGGGAACCCAGGCATTCTCCCTCTTGAGAATATCAGTGTCATCTGTTCAGTATTCCACCAGCAGTCACCAAGTTTGAGGCACTATGGGAGAGTAAAAGACTAAAGTGAGACCCATGCAAAGGCTTCACAGAGGTGTCATTTGAGCAGAGGCTTAGAAGTTGGCTCATGGACTGGTGGCTCAGAGAGTAAAGAATCTGCCTGCAATGCAGGAGACCTGGGTTCGATCCCTGGATCAGAAAGATCCCCTGGAGAAAGGGAATGGCTACCCAATCCAGTATCCTTGCCTGGAGAATTAATTCCATGGACAGAGGAGCCTGGTGAACTTCAATCCATCTGATCACAAAGAGTCAGACATGACTGAGGGACTAACACTTCCACTTCCGTAGACCTGTGACTTCTGAAAGTTGGAGAGAGCATAATAGGAAATGATGGGATATGAGGACTGATGCCCAGGAGTGAAGGTCGATGAGAAATAAGCACAGACTTTGGGGAGAAAGCAGTGGAGGATGGGAAGGAGTTGGAAGGTGAATTGAGGCTAGAGCACAGAGGACTTTGCATGTCAATTGAGGGTTAGGATTTTCTGCTACAGGCAATAGGAAGCCAGTGAAGATATAAGAGTAGAAGGCGGGCAGTGGTGAGCTCTCTGCTTCATAGCAAGTTTCCTGAGGCTGCCTATGGAGAAGCAATGGGAGGGAAATTATAGGGCCAGGAAACTGCGGTCTGAACATTCCTCAAGAAAGACACACATGATGTCATGGATGAGAACAGGATCAAGGGGATGGGGTGAGAAGACGGAGACCACCTCAGAGCCAAGCCACATTGCGGGGATTGGCCATGTCCTCAGCATTTAAACCAGGGATATTATCTGAGTTTGGGTTCCCTTGGAAGTAGACCCTAGGAAAAGGACTTGAGAGAATTCCCGGTGGTCCTGTGGTTGGGAGTCCGTGCTTCCACTACAAGGGGCACGGGTTTGATCTCTGGTCTATGAACCAAGATCCCACATGCCACTCAGAGCAGAAAAAAAAAAGAGGAAGATGACAAAGGATTTGAAAATCATTTGTTTGGGAGATGATCTCAAAGATAAACAGTAGGGGAATGGAGAAATCAGGCAGGAAAAGGAGGATAGCAAAAAAAAAAAAAAAAAAAGTGTTACATCAAGCCAATTATCCCTGTGGGCAACTAAAGATCAGTCTTGCTGGAAATCTCTGAGAGACAGTAGAGAACACACACTTCTGAGTTAATCCTTAAAGGGCAAAGGAGCTGGGAGAATTTATCCACTGACTCACACCATTCATTGTTTGAGGGGTTGCTCCTGGGAGCATTAACTCTCTGGCACTTTTGGAATGCTCCACATGCAGGAGCAGGCTTTACAGCCAGAAAAAGTCCTCAGGTATAGTCTCAGGTGCTTGCAGTTAGAAGCTACCAGGTAGCTGTGTAGGAAAACGGTGAGTACCTGTAAGATGGGGCAAGGCATTGATTGTATCTTGCAACACACATTCTTTACATACAAGGTGACATGAGTTAGCCAAGACAGCTCCCTGTCTAAAAGTGACTCCATAAGTGAACTAGGTAGAATATTTTTCTTTTTTTTTTTTTTTGGCTACATCATGCGGCAGGCATGTGGGATCTTAGTTTCTCCACCAAGAATCGAACCCACACACACCTCCCTGCATTAAAAGTTCAGAGTCTTAACCACTGGACCACCAAGCAAGTCCTAGGTAGGATATTTCTGAGCGAGGACATTGACTGCTGAAGTGCTTAGCTTCTGTGACCCCTGGAAGGCAGAGAAGGAATCTGAAGTATAATAACTGGTTCTATCAATTTTTACTTTATGTTTTGATGCCAAGTTATCAAGTGCATACAAATGTAGAGTTATTATATCTCCCTAGTCGCAAAAGAGTTGGATGTGACTTAGTGACTAAACAGCAACAGTGAATTCAGCTTTATATCATATGCTGCTGCTGCTGCTGCTAAGTCGCTTCAGTCGTGTCCGACTCTGTGTGACCCCATAGATGGCAGCCCACCAGGCGCCCCCGTCCCTGGGATTCTCCAGGTAAGAACACTAGAGTGGGTTGCCATTTCCTTCTCCAATGCATGAAAGTGAAAAGTGAAAGTGAAGTCGCTCAGTCATGTCCGACTCATTGCGACCCCATGGACTGCAGCCCACCAGGCACTCCCGTTCCTGGGATTTTCCAGGCAAGAGTACTGGAGTGGGGTGCCATCACCTTCTCCATATATCATATGAAGTAACTCTATACCTAGTAATGCTTTAAAATCTAGTCTTATTTTGATGTAGTTACACTAGCCTTTTGCTTTTGTTCGTGTTATGTGTTATACCTTTTCTCATCCTTTCTCTTTGTATTTCAGGTAACTCTATGTAAGCAGTATATAGTTGAATTTTGTTCTTATCCAAAATAAGTCTGAATCTTTGCCTTTGAATAGGAAAATTTTACATATAATAAAATTATCTTTAGGTTTAAAATCTACTATTTTTTCCTTTTTTAAAATCTTACCATCTATATATTCCATCTATTCTATGTTTCCTCTCCCCTTTCTTTGCATCTGTTATTTCATCCAGTTACCTTCCTCCATTATTTTGTAAAGTTATTTACTCTTTTACAATGTCTTAGTAGTTACCCAGAGATTACAGCATGCATTCTTAACAAATCCTAATATTAACTGATTCTTTTACTCTCTTCCCTTAAAATATAGGCAAAGACCTTGGGGCTTTAACTCCCCACAAACACTATCATATTATTTTTCTATACAACCAGTATTATTTGATATTTACTCACATACTTGCCATTTTCATTGGTCTTAATTCTTTTCTGCACCTCTGACCTCCCATTTGGGATTATTTTTTTCTGCCTGAAAATATTCTATTAATGTGGGCCCACTGGTGACTAATTCTTGTGATTTTTATTAGACTGAAATGTATTTATTTCTTCTTTCCTTGAATTTTTTTTCTGGGTATTGAAAAATAAGTTGGTGGTTATTTTCTGTCAGCCCTCTAAAGAATCCCACTGTCTTTTGGCCTCCGCTCTTTTCCATTAAGAAATCAGTTGTATATCCAATCTGTTATCCCTTTGAATGTAATCTCTGCTTTTCTGTTTTTTTTTTAAATTATTTTTTATTGAAGGATAATTGCTTTACAGAATTTTGTTGCTTTCTGTCAAACCTCAACATGAATCAGCCATAGGTATACCTATATCCCCTCCCTTTTGAACCTCCCTCCCATCTCCCTCCCCACCCCCTTCTCCTAGGTTCATACAGAGCCCCTGTTTGAGTTTCCTGAGCCATACAGCAAATTCTCATTGGCTATCTATTTTACATATGGTAATGTAAGTTTCCATGTTACTCTTTCCATACAGCTCACCCTCTCCTCCCCTCTCTCCATGTTCATAAGTCTATTCTCTATGTCTGTTTCTCCACTGTTGCCCTGTAAGTAAATTCTTCAGGACCATTTTTCTAGATTCTGTATGTATGTGTTGGAATACAGTATTTGTCTTTCTCTTTCTGACTCACTTCACTCTGTATAATAGGCTCTAGGTTCATCCACCTCATTAGAACTGACTCACTCCTTTTTATGGTTGAGTAATATTCCATTGTGTGTATGCACCACAACTTCTTAATCCATTCATCTGTCGATGGATATCTAGGTTGCTTCCATGTTCTAACTATTGTAAATAGTGCTGCGATGAACAATGGGATACATGTGTCTCTTTCAATTTTGGTTTCCTCAGGGTATATGCCTAGGAGTGAGATTGCTGGGTAGTAAAAATACGGAACGCTTCATGAATTTGTGTGTCATCCTTGTGCAGAAACCATGCTAATCTTCTCTGTATTGTTCCAATTTTAGTATGTGCTGCCGAAGCGAGCACTGCTTTTCTCTGTTTTTAAGATTTTTTCCTTATCTTTAATTTTCAGCTTTTAGTTTTATCTAATAGTAAATATGTACTTTCACTTTATTCATATAGGCATAGGTGTATATCCCTTCTGCTTATCCCGATTTAGGCTCTCAGAGTGTACTGAATAAATGGATCAGTGTCTTTTATCAGCTTTTGGAAGCTCTCAGCCATTATCCCTTCATATCTTGCTTCTATCCCAGTCGCTTGAGCTTTTCACTGTTTCTTCTAGTCTAATAGACTGTCTATATTTCTATCCTTTTACCTTCCCAAGCTTCATTCTGGATATTTTTTTCTCATCTAACTTCTAAGTTTCTTTATCAGCTGTGTCTAGTATGCTGTTAAACCTATCCTTTGAATTCTTAGTATCAGTTTTAGAATTTCCATTTTGAAAAAAAAATAGTTTCAATTCTCTGCTAAAATTCTTTTTTTTCCCAGTTTTATTGAGATATAATTGACATGCAGCACTTTGTATGTTTAAAGTGTAAAGCATAATGATTTGACTTACATAAATCATGAAATGATCATCTCAAGTTTTCTGAACATCCATCATCTCATATGAATGCAAAATTAATAGAAAAAATTTTTTTCTTGTGATATGAATCCCCAGCATTTACTCTTTTAACAATTTTCATGTATAACACATAGCAGTGTTAATTATATACATTTATCAAGTTATACATTATATCCTTAATACGTCTTTGTTTTATAACTAAAAGTTTGTACCTTTTGACTGCCTACCTCCAAATCCACCTACCCCCACCCTGCCTCTGCTAACCACAAATCTGATCTCTTTTTCTATAATTGTTTGCTTTTGAAGTATAATTGACCTACAGCACTAAGTTAGCTCCTGTTACACAACATAGCGATTTGGTATTTCTATACATTTCAAAATGATCACCATGGTAAGTTTAGTTATGACACATCATCATACAAAAATATTACATAGATATTGACTATATTCCCCACACTGTGCATTTACCCATAATTCATTTATTTTGCAACTGGACGTTTGTACTTCTTAATCCCCCCCAGCTGTTTATTTCCCTTCCTGTCCCCTCACCTCTGGCCTCTTTGTTCTCTGTATCTATAACTATTCCAGTTTGTTTTATTTGTTCATTTGTTAAACTTTTTAGATTCCACTAAAGACTCGTGAGAGTCCCTTGGACTGCAAGGAGATCCAACCAGTCCATTCTGAAGGAGATCAGCCCTGGGATTTCTTTGGAAGGAATGATGCTGAAGCTGAAACTCCAGTACTTTGGTCACCTCATGTGAAGAGTTGACTCATTGGAAAAGACTCTGATGCTGGGAGGGATTGGGGGCAGGAGGAGAAGGGGATGACAGAGGATGAGATGGCTGGATGGCATCACGGACTCGATAGACATGAGTCTGAGTGAACTCCGGGAGTTGGTGATGGACAGGGAGGCCTAGCGTGCTGCGATTCATGGAGTCGCAAAGAGTTGGACACGACTGAGCGACTGAACTGAACGGAACTGAGTGAAATCACGCAGTATTTGCCTTTGTCTGACTTATTTCACTTAGCATAATGCATTCTAGGTCCATCCATGGTGTCACAAATGGCCAGATTTTATTCTTTTTATGGCTGAGTAATATTCCATTTTATATATCTCTCTCACATTTTCTTTACCCATTCATCTCGTAACAGGCCCTTGAGTTGCTTCCATATCTTGGCTATTGTAAATAATGTTGCAATGATCGTTAAGGGTGCATATATCTTTCTAATCAGTCTTTTGTTTTCTTCAGATAAATATCCATGAGTGGAATTGCTGGATAATATAGTAGTCCTATTTTTAATTTTTTGAAATGTCTCCATACTGTTTTCCACAATGGCTACACCAATTTATATTCCCACCAAGTTTGCCAAGCATTCCCTTTTCTGCGCACCCTTGCCAATCTGCCAAATTCTTAATTATGTCTTATCTCCTCGATCATGCTAAGCATTTTTTTTCCATACCATGAGGCTTGCATGATCTGAAGTCCTCTACAAAGTTTTTTAACTCGGGCCCCAGCAGTAAAAGCGCCAAGACCTAACCACTGGACCACCAGGGAATTCCCTACATTTTTTATTTTAAATCTGCATGCATAACTCCAACATCTAGAGAGGTTGTTATATATGTTTTTCTTATATACTATATATTTGTATTGTTTCATCATGTGTCTCATTTTTGGTTTTTAGGTTTTGAGAGGAGTCTTTTTTGTTTGTTTTTGTGAGATTTTGTTTTGTGTGTTTATGCCCTGGACATTGTCTTTACAAAATCATTTGTAGAAATTATCTAACCCCAGGATGAGAACTTCTTCCAAAGAGGATTTACAAGAGCCTGAAGGCACTGCCAGTCCTGGATCACCTTAATCCAATCTTAGGAACTAGGATAAGTCTGAGCTGAGCTGCATTTAGGGTCCCCATTCAAAGCAAGGGGGGGTCCCCAAACACTTCTCTTGATAGGCCTATCTCTTACCACCCAGGATGCACTCAAAAGCACTGATCAACCTTGCAGCATCTTAGCTGTTTCCTTCCTTCCCAAAGGAAAAGCATTTCTGAAACCAGGAATAACCCCCTCATCTCCACATCTCAGCCCAGTGATTCTCTAGGGCCTTATTGATCTTACTGGCACTTAGATGCTTTAAACAGTCTCTTGTTGTCTTGTGTTTTCATATATATATACCCATGTGTATATATATATGGTGGTGGTTTAGTTGCTAAGTCGTGTCCGACTCTTGCAACCCCATGGACTGTAGCCCGCCAAGCTCCTCTGTCCATGGGATTTTCCAGGCAAGAATACTGGAGTGGATTGCCATTTCCTTCTCCAGGCGATCTTCCTGACCCAGGAATCGAACCCAGGTCTCCTGCATTGCAGGCAGATTCTTTATTACATTTATATATATTTCTTACTTCTCTAATTACCTTCAGCTGTAAGGTTAATCTACATTTCCTAGTCTCCTGTTTTGCACCATGATGTATAGGACACTTCTGAGACATTTGCAACAGCATTAAAAAGGTGTTTGGTTTTTTTTTTTAAGCCAACAGTTTTTACAACATAGATTAGCATGTTATGGATTGTCACAGCAGAGTTTATGTTTCTGAGTTTAAAAAAAAAAATCTGGGATTTATATAATGCATTGACTTTAATACCAAAGAGGGTTGGCTAATCAGGATTATAAACATTCAAAGGGCAAAGTTAAATGTTGAGTTTATGTTTTGAACAAAGTCTAAATGTTTTGAAAATAAAATTAAATTCCCTGTTCATTTTAAAAGAACCATGACCGGGGTAAATTGACAGGACTGGTGGGTGGATGGAAATTTATAGGAAAGATGAGGGTGATAGGAAGGGGCGTGGGCAGGTAGACCTGGGGAGAACACAGTGAGTTTGGCACTGGACACCTTCCTTTACTGGGTTGGAGGGAATCCAGCAGAGAAACCTCTACAGTGGCCAGAAGTGGGGTTCTAACCAGGCGATCTTGTAGAACAGAGACATGGACTTGGGAGCTGTCTGTGCACAGATTGGACTCACACCAGGCAGCACCGGAGGAACATGAGCAAAGCCAGGAGATGCCACCAGAGCACGTCCTTGGGGACAGAGGGAGGCAGAACACGCGCCAGGCGGTGGGGAGGAGGGAGAGGCAGGCCCAGCCATCCCGGGAAGAGGCTCTCTCAAAGCCTTGAGGATTGTAGGGTCAATTTCCTCCAAGACATTGAGGCTGAGGCTTGGAGGAGGACTCTGCTCATTCTGAGAGCAATTTCCGTCAAGAGTGTCGGGAACCCGGAGGCTGCTAAGAAGGGGTTGGGGAGTGAGTGGGAGGCCAGGAAGAAGCAGCGATGTGTGCAAACTTCTTTTTTAGAATGTGTGGGGCTCTGCAGGAAGGAATTGAGGTGGTGATTTAAGGGAAGAGCCAGTGACAACTACTGGGGGAAGTTTGTGGGCAGAAGGGAAGGAGCCAGGGCAAACAGAGGGACCAGAGGACCCCGGAGATGGAGCAGCACGGAGGGAGTCAGCGCCTGCCCCACGGGCACCTGAGCTTCACCAATAGCCCTAATGATGCCCATCTTCCCGATGAGGAAAGTGAGACTCAGAGAGGCTTTACTTCCCAAGTGACCCCTAGAGGAACATGAGACAGGGATGGGACCCAGATGCGTCAGGTCACAAAGCTCACCCTTCAGCCCCCTCCCGCCCCACCCCCGCCATGATTTCAGGGTTCCCGGGATCGTGACCACCCCCACCACCACCACACGGCCACCGTCATCACACCCACCATGGCCTCCACCACGGTGACCACCGCCGCCCCTGTCCACCCCACCACAATAATTACATTCACCAATATGAGATTTCCTGTGCCGGACATATGCAGTTTCTGTCTTTGGGGTCTCCTATTCTGAGAACACACGTGAACAACAAAATAAACTAGCAGAGACACTCAGCAGCCAAACTTTTTGATCATATGGCCGGTCAGGAGCTCTGCTGTCTGTACTCAGATGGCTGGCATTCCTGGTTTCTTCTTGGGGGAAGAGGTACATCAGAAACTGGCTTTTCCATTTGCTCCACTGGCCTCCCCATCACTCATCCTCACTCCACCCCAAACCTTCTACTCATTGTCTCCGAGCTGGGAAAATTAAACAGATTTTTCTGAAGGAAAATCCTTAGGGAAGGGAATGTGTACAGAGGGATTAGGACTGGGCCGAGGCCCAGTCATTCTCGGTCCTCCTCTGAGACTCTTGGCTTCCTGTGGAGACATGCTCCCACTCTCTAGGGCCCCCTCCCCTCCCCCAACTCACCACACCCCTCCCTGGTACAACCAGGGATGGGAAGCCCAGGGCTGCAGCCTGACCGCACCACCCCATGTGCCCATGGGCCCCAGACCCTCCTCAGCCCTGCCACACAGTCCCGGTCCCCGAAACCCCAAGCCTGAGGCTAAGAAAGATGGAAGTCTGGGATGTAAAGAGAGATGGGGCGGGCAGGAGTAGGGCCTGAGGATGCTCAGAGAAGTTTCCATGCAGAGCATCTCGTTCTGAGCTACTCTGCCATTTCCCCTTCCTTACTAATCCCAGGATTAGAGAAAGTGGAATCTGGGAATTCAGGAGCCAGAGGCCAGAAATGGGGCATGGGGAGGTGAAGGGGACCAGGCAGCTTGAACCTGCTGTGCGGTCTGGTCAGGCCATAGACCTCCCCCAGCTTCACTTCCTCACTTATCAAATAAGGGTCATCAAGTCCAACCGTGACTGGAAAGGATGTGTATAAGATGTGGTACTGGTAAGTAGAGGCTAGTTGACTGTTACCGTTGTTGTTATGAGCACAACTGCAAGGAGGGGTGGGGAAGGACAGGCGTGTCCCGAGCCCTGGAAGGCTGCACGGTTCAGTGAGGAGCATGGCGTTGACATCAGATGGGATCACAGCCCTGGCATCAGATAGTAACAAGGCACTGGTGTCAGGCCTGGCTGGACCTCCTCCCTGCTGAGGGAGCCCAGCAATGACTCCCTCTTCCCAGGCCTCCACTTCCACGTTGACGCACAAGATGCCTCACAGACCTCCTTCGGGACTGAGTGACAGCTAACACCAGTGCAGGTATAGAGCAGTGTCTGTCACGCCTGCCACGTTTCTGTTGATATTTTGCCTCTGTCGGAAACTAGTGAGTCCCCTTCCCTCCCCCAACTCACCAGGGGTGAGGACCCCTGCTTCCATCCTCTGCTCTCCTCCAAGGGACAGTCAAGGGAGGCCCACCATCCTTCTCTTGTCTGACCTTTTTTAAATTTTTGGCTGTGCCGGGTCTTTATTTTTATGTGTGGGCTTTCTCTAGTTGTGGTGAGTGGGGGCTACTCCTTGTTGTGGTCCAGCACAGGCTTCGTTTTCTGGTGTCTTCTCTTGTGGGATTCGGGCTGTAGGACACACGGGCTCAGCAATTGCAGCTCTCAGGCTTAGTTGCTTCAAGCATGTGGAATCTTCCTTCCCCAGGGATCAAACCCATGTCCCCTGCATTGGCAGGTGGATTCCTACCCACTGCACCACCAAAGAAGTTTGTCTCCTCTGATTTTTGCCACACTCCTTTTCTCCAAAACCATACTGACCTTGCTTCAGTCACTTCCCTAGCTTCAGTGCCTACCATAGCTCTCCATTACTGCCCACATGTAAACCATCCTTCTCGGGATGCCCCTATGTTCCGCTTTCTGGCCCTGTCTTCTCTCCCCCATCTCACCAGATGCCCCTTGCTCTGAGCTGCCTTGACCCTGGCTGACCCCCTGCACCCCAACTGTCTGCCCAGCACTCATCTTCTGCCACCTCCCTTCTCCCTCCGGCCGCAACTTCCGAGCTCAGCCCTGGCTCATCCATCTCTGAGCATCAGTGGGTATAAGAAGTCACAGACAAACCAAATTTCAAGCAGCAACCAAGAGGAAGCCTATCAATAATAGGCCCTAACATCGTTACCAGGCGGATCGGCTTTGGGGAGAAGCAGGTAATCGAATCTCCCTCCGGTCTCCATCTGTCTCCATCACCCCAGCTTCATCCTCTAGGTGCCCGCCCCGCATCCGGCAGCCCAAGCCAATGAGTCTCGGGTAATAATGCAATTCCATTCAAGAGAGCTTGGGTTCTTTGGGGACAAGGGGAAGGTTTCCGGAAGGATGGGAAAGAGGAGACAAGAGTCAGAGGGGACAAATACGGGAAGAGCACCCACTGCAAGACTGATCCGGGGGAGGCGGTGTGGAAAAGAGCCTGTCGTCTTTGATATTCTCGCTCCTCTTGTATTTTTATCCACGTTGCCTTCCTTTCAAGCTTTTGGAACGGCGGCATGCGGGAGGGTTCTGAGCACGTAGAAGGTGCTTAGACACATAACTCCCACTCAGCAGGGCAAAAGGGCCCAGACTCTGGCCCCAAGCTGCCTGGGATGGTGCCCCACCTCATCCCTGGGCAGGGATATGAAGAGAAAGGCCTATTTGACTTTTCTGTGTCTGGGTCAGCCCCTCTGTGAGATGCAGATGGTAGTAGTGATGCCCAACTCACAGCTGGCTGTGAGGACTAAGTGAATGAAAGCCTAGGAGTGGGGCCTGAGCTCTGCGACTGTTCCCATCAGGGGAACTCTCACATGGAGTGGGAATGGCTGCTCCTCAGGGGCCACCCAAACCCTGCCTGTTTGCAGCAAAATGGGGTAGGGGTGATAGCTTTATGGCTGGCGGTGGCTGACAGCAGCTGAAATCCCCTTTCAGCATCATAACTGAGCCTGACTCCCCACAGCATCTTGGGGGCAGCGCACTGGGGCTGCAGGCAGCATGGTCCCGGTGTACACAGCCAGCCCAACCCCAGAGCTTCTCATTCCCCTGATGTGGGGTGAGGCCCAGGTGAGGCTGACAAACAGCCAGAAGTGGGGACCGCAGCCTCTGACCTGGGAGACCGCCTGAATGCGGTTACTGGGCCAGGCAGAGAAGCAGAGGGAGAGGTCAGAGGGCCTGGAAACACCGAGGCCCTCACAGGGAGCAGTGGGTAGCAGCGAATCTCTGGTTGCCAGTCCCCCATTCTTTTATTCCAGAAAACCTTATGTCGGCTTGCTCGGTGCTGGGGCTGGCGTGAGTCCCTGGGACTCCAAGAAGGAAAGACAGGATCCCTGTCCTCCAGGCCACAAGTTCTGGTGGGGTGAGCAGCGGCAGTCAAGCATAGTAAGAACAGCTACCGCTGGGGCGCACCCTGAGAGAGCTGGAGTCAAGGAGAAGGGGGCCATATAGAGGTAGTTTTAACAAAATTGGAACTCTACTGACCATGCTCAAAATTTATATTTTTTAGCGATAACTTCTCGCTTTAATAAATAGCCATCCACAACACGACTGCACTAGGTTACATCCTACAGCATAATACGATGTGTCATAATTGTTTAGCCATTTCTCTACTGTAGGATTTTTAATTTTTCTCTAGTTTCCACTGTTATACATTGGGCTGTGGTGAATGAATATTCTCTTATACAAATAGCTGTTCATTTCTTTGACTGTCACTTTTCCTAGAAGTAAAATTGCTCAGCCCAAAGCGAGATGCATTTTTTTCAAATATTGCTCCTTAGGCATGATCTCCTATTGTAGGACATCCTGGTAATGAGCCCAGGGGAGGAGGGCCCCACCTCAGCAGGACCCTCTAGGGAATGTCCAGCTGGGATTTCTTATAGCTTATGTTTATCCATCACAGGAGTATCGACCCCTGTTGCTTTCCAGGGAATGCTACAAATTCTTACAGCCTTGGAACTTTTTGAGCCTCATGTAAAATGGGACTAAAGGCCAAGCTGCTCAACCCTAAAGAACAGCATCCACTCTAGAATGTTTACGTCAGTGTGTTGGTTAGGACTGCATTAGGCGGCAAGTATCAGAAACCTTATTTCAGAGGCTTAACCAAAAAGGGCCTATTTTCCTCACACAATGAGAAGCACAGTGATAACAGCAACTTGAGACTGATGTTCCTCATCCACACTGCCCTCCATGACCTAGGCGTCTCTACCTTTCCTTCCCTCCAGTTTGAGCACATGTCTTTCCTCCTCATGTTTATAAGATGACTGCTGGACCTCCAGCCATCGCATCCATATTCCAGTCAGGAAAAGGGGGAAGAGTGAGGGGCAAGGCATGCTGCCTGCTAAAAATCCCTACCTTCTTTTATTCAGGAAAACCATACAGTTATCTCCACTTCCACCTCATTGGCAAGAACTATGTTACAAGGCCCACAGTTATTGTGAAGAAACAGGAGTGTAGCTTTTGCTGGGTACATTGCCCTGGAGAGAATTGGACTTGTATAAGTAAGGAGGGCAGGGAGGAGGGCTGCCACCTTGCCCACCCAGCATGACAAACTGCCCAGATGCCTGAATGCCTCTCTCTAGAACCAGCAGCCTGGAGGCAGTGAGTTTCCCAAACAGAAGTGACAACTTGGCCAAAACTCATGGAGGGACTCAAACAACAGAAAGGAATCAAGAGACTCCCCAGATCTCTCTAGCCTCAGGGCTTTAAGGGAGAGTCCCACACCCTTAATTATTACCTAAGTTTTATTTGATGCAGAAAGTATCTTAAACCTGGCTTCCTGGGTAGCTCAGTGGTAAAGAATCTGCCTGCCAATGCAGGAGACACAGGTTCGATTCCTGGGTTGGGGAGATCCCCTGGAGAAGGAAATGACAACACTCTCCAGTACTGTTGCCTGGAAAATCTCATGGATATAGAAGACTGGCAAGCTATAGTCCTTGGGGCCAAGCAAAAGAATAGGACACAACTTAGCAACTAAACAACAACAGCAGGGTTCAGAACAGTGCCTGGTATATGGTGAAAGGGAAAGTGAAGTTGCTCAGTCGTGTCCAACTCTTTGTGACTCTGTGGACTATAGCCCACCAGGCTCCCCCATCCCTGGGATTCTCCAGGCAAGAATACTGGAGTGGGTTACCATTTCCTTCTCCAGGGGATCTTCCTGACCCAGGGATCGAACCCAGGTCTCCGGCATTGGAGGCAGGCACTTTAACCTCTGAGCCACCAGGGGTATGGTAATGCTACATAAATCCTTGTTGAATAAATAAATAAACTCGTAAACATGAAAAAAAAAAGAAAATATTGTGAACCAAAAGTCCTAAATTCAAACCTCACTCCTCCCCTTACCATGTAATCTTGAGCTGCTGCCGCTGCTGCTAAGTCACATCAGTCGTGTCCGACTCTGTGCGACCCCATAGATGGCAGCCCACCAGGCTCCCCCATCCCTGGGATTCTCCAGGCAAGAACACTGGAGTGGGTTGCCATTTCCTTCTTCAATGCATGAAAGTGAAAAGTGAAAGTGAAGTCGCTCAGTTATGTCCAACTCTTAGTGATCCCATAGACTGCAGCCCACCAGGCTCCTCCGTGCATGGGAGTTTCCAGGCAAGAGTACTGGAGTGTGTCGCCAATGCCTTCTCCAGTAACCTTGAGCAAATTCCTAAATTTTCTGAGCCTTAGATTTGCCTACTATAAAGCAGCAATAAACAAACATAATTATTTAATGATGAACAGGTGCCAGGTACTATGACAATTATTCACTTTACTTACTTAGTTTTGACAACAACCTTATGAGATGGTTATTGTAATTGCAGATGAGAAACTATAGCCCCAAAGGGGTCACAGTGAGGTGGTGTTCTTTACCCCTGCACCATCCCTCCTTGTCAGAGTCTTTGAGGTGAAGTGAGATCTACATTGTAAACCATAATGTGCTTCCCAAAGAGTCCACTGAAAGAAAAACACCAACTCCACTTACTTATTCAACAAATATTTATCCAGTGCCTTCTATTCTTGGGACTTTTATAGGATGCATCAGTGAACCAAAGAGATGAAATTTCCCATTCTCAAAGAGCCTGAATTTTAATGGAAGGAGACAGACAATAAAATAAATGAGCTTTGTATTTATATATATTTGCCAGATGGTGATGATAAGAGCTCTGGAGAAAAATGAGGCAGAAACAGGGGGGTGTCAGGGTGACTAGGGTTTGTCACTTTCCAAAGGTATCACGAGGAGACATTTGACCGAAAACCTGAGGAGGTGAGGAAACCTGTCATGTGAACTCCTGGGGAAGGCTCTTCCCTGGAATCTTTGAGAAACAAGAAGGCTCAAGTGGCTGGAGTAGATTAAGGAAGCAGAGTGGGGGACTTCCCTAGTGGTCCAGGGAATCCTCCTGCCAATGCAGGGGACACAGATTTGATCCCCAGTCCTGGATCGAACTTAGTTGCCTTAGGGCAACTAAGCCTGTGCTCCGCAATTAGAGTGTAGCCCCTTCTCACCACAACTGGAGAAAACCCACATACAACAATGATGATCCAGTGCAGCCAAAAATAATTTCTTTAAAAAAGGAAATTTTTTTTAATAAATTCTATGCTAAAAAAAAAAAAGAAGAAGCAGCAGAGTGGGGAGAGGAGGTCCAAGCAGCAATGGGGAGGCATCCGTCGAGGTTTTGTGGGTCACATATAAGAATGTTGAAGGAGATGGGAGCCTCTGAAAGGTTCTCAGCAGTGGAGCAATGTGATCTGGTTTGTGTGTTAACAGGATCACACTGGCTGCTCTTGAGGATAGATTGAGTGGAAGGGAAGCAGAGAGTTCAGTTAGGAGGGGCTCTTGCGATGACCCAGCTGAGAGGATGGCGGCTTGGACTAGGTGGTAATGGTGGAGCTGCTGAGTACTGGTTGGAAGATGAAGGCATTTTGAAGTTAGAGCCAACAGATTTGCTCACAGATTGGACAAAGGGTATGAGGAAAAAAAAAAAAAAAAAGAGGTTTCAAGGAGGACTATAGATTTTTTTTGTCTAAACAATTTTTTATTTTAAACAAACTTTTATTTTAGGTAGATAAATGTTCTGGTTATTTATTGCTATGTAACATTTGTCTCCAAGCCTAACACAACAATTTTGAAATCTAACGTTAAAACTATAGCTTAACTTTATTGTCTAAAACAATTCCATTTTATTATATCTTACAATTTTGAGGGTCAGGGATTGAGACTGGGCTCAACAGGGTAGTTCTGCTCCACATGGAGTGCCCTATGGGGCTCCTTGGTTGATAGTTGGTCTGGTCTCGGATATCCAGGACAGCTCCATTCACTTGTGCCAGGTGAGAGCTTTTAGAAGGCTGGACAATGCTGGGATCCTCTCCATGGCATCCTTCAAGTGAGGCGGCTGAACTTCTTCTCTGGTGGTCCAGAACTCCGAGAGATGGAAGCTGTCAGTCCCCTGGTCTGAGCAACTTAAGGAAGGAGCTGTCCTTGGAGCTGGGATGAGGAGACTGCGGGGAAAGCTGGTCTGTGAGGCAGGGACAGGAGTTTAGATTTTGATGTTCCCATCATCCAGGCAGAGATGCCAAGAAGCTAGTTTGAATACACAGGTTTGGAGTTTAAGAAAATAGTTTGGGCTTAAGACAGAAACAAAGGCATCATCAACATACAAATACCATGAGAGTAAGTTAATTTGCCAAAGGAATATGTATATGTGTTAATCACTCAATCCTGTCCAACTCTTCGTGACCCCATGGACTATATATAGCCCAGCAGGTTCCTCTGTCCATGGGATTCTCCGGGCAAGAATACTCGAATGGGTAGCCATTACTTTCTCCAGGGGATCTTCCCTACCGAGGGATCAAACCCAGGTCTCCTGCATTGCAGGCAGATTCTTTACTGTCTGAGCCACCAGGGAAGCCCTGCCAAGGGAACAGGTATAGATAAAAAAGAGAAGAGGGAAAAGGACTGAGTCCCAGGGCTCTCCACTGGCTGGAGGTCAGAAGGATGAGAAGAAAGCAGCCAAGGAGACCAAGAATGCATAGCTGGAGAGGTGGGAGGAGAAAGGAAAGAAAATACAGATGACTTATCCGCATATGGGCATAAAGCCTTTCCAAAAGCTACTGCTGTTTAACTAAATACTGCACTTCAATAATATATTCTCTGTAAATACTCTTGGAAGGGCAGGATGCTTCATGGCTTAGTGATGTTCTTGATAGTGTGGGTTCTGAGGGTGAAAGACAGGAAGCACTCTAAATGTTTGACACCAGAGGACTGGTTGCCTAAATTATGGCACATTCATAGGACAGGGTAGCATGCCCCTACAGTCCATGAGGTCGCAAAGAGTCAGACTCTACTGAGAGACTAACAGGGAAACCTAGATTTTAAAAAATATGCTCAAAATACTGAATGACCTGTGGACAGGTTTATCTTTGTGATCTATTACAAAGTGAAAACTAGCAGGTTATAAATTGCTAGGGTCAACAAGATCCCTGTAATCGGTCCGCTAGGAACGTGGCAACCATTCTAGGCATTTCAAACAGAAAGGGATTTAGTACTGAGAATGAGGTGTTTACAAAGCCGTAGAAGGGCTGGCTGTACGGTTCACGGCAAGCCTTTAGATGCTAGGAAGTTGCTGAAACCGCAGGACACCTGAGCCTTGAGCCCCAACACAGAGAAAATGCCTGAAGGCTGCTCCAGAATCTTCTATCTGCCGAAGCATACACACCTACCCTCAGCTGCTGAGAGAACAATGCTATGATTTATGCGTCTCTCCCTCTTGCCAGATCTCAGTACAAGTGCCTCTCCTAGGCTGGCGGGGATTCTGAGAACTGTAGCTCCCTGGCTTCCAGCCCCTGCTGGGCAGAGGAAAGCATAGACCGGGGGAAGGAAATGATACTGAGTTGCCAGCAAACAGTACTGCACGCTTTTACAAATATTTCTTTGCAAAGATAATATGCCTGGAGAAAAGATGGAAAGCATAAACATAGTAGTGGGCCAAGTAACGTCAAACCCTCCCCTCAAGATGTCTCTGCTCTCATGCCTGGAATTTGTAAGGGTATTATTAATATGTTCCCTGGCAAAAGAGACTTTTTGATTAAGGTTTCAGACCTTAAAATAAGGAGGCTTTCCTAGATTGTCCGGGTGGACCCAGTCTAATCACATAAACCCTTAAAAGCGGAGAACATTCTCTGGCTGAAAGTAGAAGAAAGATGGGGCAAAAGAGGAAGACAGGAGAATGATAGGAGGGAAGTCAGAGAAAGTCCGATGAGTAAAGTCCAATGGCTACTTCGTGCCATTGCTGCTTCTGAAATGTAGGGGCCTCACGCAATGACCAGAGAGAGGTCTCTACAGGCTAGGGACTCCCAACTGACAGCCAGCAAGGAAACAGTCCCACACTGCAAGGAACTAGATTCTGCCAAATTTTGAATGAGCTGGAAGCAGATGCATTCCCCGAGCCTCCAGAAAGGAAAACATCCCTGCCGACACCTTGATGTCCGTCTCCTGAGACCCTAAACCAAGAAACTAGTCAAGCACACTGAAACTTCTGATCGACAGAAACTAACATGATAAATGGGTATTGCTTAAAGCTGCCAAGTTTGTGGTTGTTTGCTATGGCTGCAGAGAAATGAATACCAGCCTCAAGATACTGCATCTGGTTTTCTCTGGGTAATTGGACAGCGGTCATTTATTTTTTTCTTTCTTTTCTTCCTTGTCTTTCATTTTCTGATTTTTCCCTCTCTGCTATAAGAAACATGTATCCCCTTTTGGGGCAAGAGTGCACTAAATCGCTTCAGTTGTGTCCGACTTTTTGCGACTCCATGGACTGTAGCCCACCAGGCTTCTCTGTCCAAGGAATTCTCCAGGCAAGAATACTGGAGTGGGTTGCCATTCCTTTCTCCAGGGCATCTTCCCGATTCAGGGATTGAATGCAGGTTTCTTGCATTGCAGACAGATTCTTTACCATCTGAGCCACCAGGGAAGCCCGTCTACACAAAGAAGAAGGCTTTTCCGAGGAAACTGTTATTCCAAAAAGCAGCCAAGTGGCGCACCATCTTGGCTCGTCTCACACAGCACATCTGGGATGTGTTTACTAGCAGCTCACCCCCTCTCCCGCCGGGGGGCCTGGGCCTGATGCAGAAAATGAGAAGAACTGGAAATGAGTAAGACTCATGCCAAGTCACTCACCAGGGCTCACCAGGGGCACCTACTTTTCCACAGGAAGCCACGTCATTTAAGAATCCATCATGATTTTGCAAGATGATTCTAGGAAAAGCCCTTTGGGTTGTGGCTGGTAGGGACCAACTCAAATGCCCTAAGGGTTCCTCATTCTGAATGCACCCCTCCTTGTTCCACAACTCCAGGTCCAAACTCAGGGGCCCATCTGGCCTCTTTCTATCCAAACCCCTCCCTCAAGTGCCCACCCAGAGTCCTAACACCCCCAGGGTAGGGTCTGCCTTGATCTTGCCATCCCTAGAGGAGCTGGATTTCCTCCATGCCCCAGTCGGATGGGCTTCCCTGGCGGCTCAGATGGTAAGGAATCTTCCTGCAGTGCAGGAGCCCGGAGTTCGATCCCTGGGTGGGGAAGATCCCCTGAAGAAGGGAATGGCAACCCGCTCTAGTATTCTTGCCTGGGAAATCCCACAGACAGAGGAGCCTGGTGGGCTACACACAGTCCATGGGATCGCAGAGTCGGACACGACTGAGCAACTAACACTCACTCACTCTAGCCTGATGGCAGGAGCCTCTGTTGGCTGACCGTTTCCCCTCACACTCTTTTCCCAGCTTCCTCTGGCTGGGAAATGGAGTTCATCCCAGTTGCCCCTACTATGTGCCAAAAGTAGCAGAGACTCAAGAATTCTTTAATACAGCATCATCAGCATCCAGAGGTCATTGCATTCAGTCCCCTGCCTCCGGGGAATGACTCCATTCAGTCCAGCCTGCCTCCTGTGAGTGACTGATCACTCTCTTCCTCATTTTTCCTGAAACTTGGTTTACCCCCCACACCTGTGTCTATGCTCTTGATCTCTCATGAGGAAAGAGTGGGATGTGTCTATATTCACTCAATCATATGAACACAGCCACAAAACCACCTCCCTTCCTCTTAAATGACTGGATCAATTAAGAGCTGAAGGGGGAGGGGGTTGTGGGTCTGGAAGAGGCAGAGATTCTGAGTCAAGGGCTTGTTCCTTCTTGTAAAGAGAGGAAGGCCAGTGCAGAGAAGACATCTAAAAAGCCCTCTCGTCTCTTTCTGGAGACCTGGCTTCAGCCCATCATGTACACAGGTGCCCTCGGCCACTTTGATGCCCCTGCACCCAACATGGACCACACTGGAAAGTCCCTTCCTCCCTCCCCTAACCCTGGGCACCACAGAGTTCACCCAAAGGTGATGATGAAGTCAGCCAGGTTCCTAATAATGGGTCATAGCCAGAGGACCCCACAACTGCATCAGGAAATGGAGGGAAGGTGGAGCAAGGCCTTGTTTTTAGACAAAAGAACAGCCCTCAGCTTCTGTGGTGATCCAGTGGTGAAGAATCCACCTTGCAATGCAGGAGACACTGGTTCGATCCCTGGTCGGGAAACAAGATCCCACATGCTGTGAGGCAACTAAGCCTGAGCATTGCAAGAGTCCAGGCCCTGCAATAAAAGACGCCACATGATGCAATGAAGAGTCTGCAGACCCAACACAGCCAAATTAAATAAATAGATAAATGTAAAAACAAAAAAAACAAAAAAAACAAAAAAACCAGCCCTCAGAACCCTGCAGGAGATGGGAGGAGTGCTTACTGCTCTCAGAAGCACTGAGTGAAGTCCAAATGTTGAGAAGTAACTAAACCAGGCTGGATGTCTTCCTGGTTCTCCTGGCAGCTCCAGGGGGCTCCTCTAGCCTGCCTCAACTCCCCTAGTGTAGGTGTGCCCGCCTGTGGAGATTCCATCAGCCTGAGAAAAACCTGAGGGTCAGACCCATGTCTCCTCAAAAAGACTGGGACTTGAAATTACTCTGAAGGCGATAGAGGGGTAGAAAACTTTCAAGGACAAGCAGAAGGGCCCCTGATTTCCTTCTAAGACCCTCTGCCCCCTGCTCCTTAGCTCTCACTAGTCTTCCTCCTTTCACTGGCCCTCCCCACCCACTGGGTGCGCACTAAGTTGCTTCAGTTGTGTCCAACTCTTTCAACCCCATGGATGGTAGCCCACCAGGCTCCTCTGTCCATGGGATTCTCCAGGCAAGAATACTGGAGCGGGTTACCATTTCCTCCTCCAGGGGATCTTCCTGACCCAGGGATTGAACCCACATCTCTTATGTCTCCTGCATTGACAGACAGGGTCTTTACCACTAGTGCCCCCTGGGAGGCCCACTCCTTCAGTTCAGTTCAGTTCAGTCGCTCAGTCGTGTCCGACTCTTTGCGACCCCATGAATCGCAGCATGCCAGGCCTCCCTGTTCATCACCAACTCCCGGAGTTCACTCAGACTCACGTCCATCGAGTCCGTGATCCCATCCAGCCATCTCATCCTCGGTCGTCCCCTTCTCCTCCTGCCCACAATCCCTCCCAGCATCAGAGTCTTTTCCAATGAGTCAACTCTTCGCATGAGGTGGCCAAAGTACTGGAGCTTCAGCTTTAGCATCATTCCTTCCAAAGAAATCCCAGGGCTGATCTTCACAATGGACTGGTTGGATCTCCTTGCAGTCCAAGGGACTCTCAAGAGTCTTCTCCAACACCACAGTTCAAAAGCATCAATTCTTCGGTGCTCAGCCTTCTTCACAGTCCAACTCTCACATCCATACATGACCACAGGGAAAACCATAGCCTTGACTAGACGGACCTTAGTCGGCAAAGTAATGTCTCTGCTTTTGAATATGCTATCTCGGTTGCTCATAACTTTTCTTCCAAGGAGTAAGCGTCTTTTAATTTCATGGCTGCAGTCACCATCTGCAGTGATTCTGGAGCCCCAAAAAATAAAGTCTGACACTGTTTCCACTGTTTCCCCATCTATTTCCCATGAAGTGATGGGACCGGATGCCATGATCTTCGTTTTCTGAATGTTGAGCTTTAGGCCAACTTTTTCACTCTCCTCTTTCACTTTCATCAAGAGGCTTTTTAGCTCCTCTTCACTTTCTCCTTACTCAGCTCTATTTCCTTTCTCAGTCTTGGAGGGGTTTCTTGTGGATCTGTTCCCTTGTGGACTGGAGGCTGAGAGCCCACATCCTGAACTTTAGCTTCTCCCCTGATCTCGCACCTCCACTCTATCTCTACACCTCTGCTTCCAAAGGGGAATAATCAACCAAGGAAGAAGCTCTGAGCTAAGGATAGGTATATTTGTTCAGTCAGGTCAGTTTAGTCACTCAGTCATGTCTTTGCAACCCCAAGCACACCAGTCTTCCCTGTCTGTCACCAACTCCCGGAGCTTGCTCAAACTCATCCATTGAGTCAGTGATGCCATTCAACCATCTCATCCTCTGTTGCCCCTTCTCCTGCTGCCTTCAGTCTTTCCAAGCATCAGGGTCTTTTCCAATGATACACCAAAGTATTGGAGTTTCAGCTTCAGCATCAGTCCTTCCAATGAATATTCAGGACTGATTTCCTTTAGGACGGACTGGTTGGATCTCCTTGCAGTCCAAGGAACTCTCAAGCGTCTTCTCCAACACCACAGTTCAAAAGGATTGGGTTAATAAAAAAGCAGAATACATGAAGACTAAATGTGGTTCCTTTCAGAAAAGCAAGGAGGCCAAATACTGGGAAACTCAACATAACCCACAATCTTAATATGTAAACAACATATTTTATGGGAAGAGTCTAGAAGTAGCTCCATATGAGAGACAGATGTCAGCTGTCCCCATCAAATACCACTACGAGTATTTAACATAAATTTGGAGTTACTTGACAATGCAATTAGATAAAAAAAATAAAATAAGTGTAAATATTGTAAGGAGAAAGCATAATTATTATCATTGGATGATATTCTATACATGGATATTCTAAGAGGATCAGCTAAAAGGCTTCTGGTAATGATCAAAGGATTTAGTAAAGTGACTAGCTTAAAAACAAGATTTCCAGGACTTCACCGGTGGTCCAGTGGTTGGGACTTTGCCTTCCAAAGCGGGGGATGCAGTTTCGATCCCTGGTCAGGAAGCTAAGATCCCACATGCCTCGCAGCCAAAAAAATGAAACGTAAAACAGAAGCAACATTGTCACAAATTCAATAAAGACTTTAAAAATGCTCCACATTAAAAATTATCTTTAAAAAAATTTTTTAATAACAAGATTTCCTAAACACAAGAATTAAGGTCCCATGCACAAAGTCAATAAAATCATAACATGAAGTGTAGAAAAAATGTGCTGGGATACATGGAAAGAGCTATACAATCCAAATGAGGGACTTTATCATGGACTTGAATAAATGGAGACAGAAAGCCTTTGTTCTTGGATAAAAAATCAGTAACAGTGAAAGCGTGTCAAAGTTCCCATAATGAATCCATTAATTCAATAGATTTTTTAAAAAATAAAATGTGACAAAGTGACTATAAATTCATCTGGAAAAATAAACAGAAAAGAACAGCCAGAAAATTCCTGAAAGAAAAGAAGCAAACCAGCAAGGGGAGGGGGGGTGGCCCTATAAAATACTTTAAAAAATATTATACAACTATAACAATTAAAATAGTATGGGACTGGTACAGGCAGACAGATCAGTAGTAAAGAATGCTGAATAAACTGATCCAAATCAACATAAGAATTTAATTCACCATACTGAGACACTAGGACAAAAAGAAATAAATCTATATTCCCTACCTCACTCCTGACTCTGAAACAAATTTTAACAGGATCAAAGATTAAAAAAAAAAATTTTTTTAAAGAAAACATTTGAAAGCTAAAGCCATAAAAATGCCAGAAGAAAATGTGTGTAAATGTTTTTATGATCCTGGGGTAGCAAAGGATTTCCTAGTCACAGAACGAAACAGAAGTCACAACAGAGAAGAT
The DNA here is from genome assembly GCF_042477335.2 of Ovis canadensis. Lineage (NCBI taxonomy): Eukaryota > Metazoa > Chordata > Mammalia > Artiodactyla > Bovidae > Ovis > Ovis canadensis. The sequence goes on from NC_091264.1 coordinate 32,624,758, forward strand.
TCGTAAACAGATCTATGAAGAAATCAAAAGAAGAAAACTCCATACACAAATCAAAGGATGAAATAAGAGAATACCACCCACAAGATGTATGACAAGATGCTCATTTTCCTGATTTAAAAAAAGACATCCTTTATAAAGCAATAAGGAAAAGACAATAATCCAGTGGGAGAATACAGGTAAAGAAGATACATAGGTCATTCACAAAAAACACGCTGGCTGATAAAAATATACGAATGTTCCATTTCACTAACAATTTTCAATGCAAATGGAAACAAGACATAATTTCTCACATATCAAATTGGCAACAATTAAGAAGAAGTTTTTGTGGTTTTTTTTTTTTGGCTTCACCAGGCCTTAGTTGTGGTACACAGGTTCTTAGTTGCAGCATGTAAGATCTGTTACCCTGACCAAGGGTCAAACCACCAGCCCCCTGCATCTGGAGCACAGAGTCTTAGCCATTGGACCACCAGGAAAGTCCCTAAGAAGAGTCATACCACACAAGGTTATGGTTACAAGGCTGTCTCACGATGGAGGGGAAATTAGTACATTGTGGAGAACAATTAGGTATTATCTACGAGATTTTAAATGTTCATACTCTTTGACCTATAAGTTCAACTTCTTGGATTTTATCCTGTAAAAGCATTTTGCATGTGCCCAAAGATAAATGGACAAAGATGTTCACTGCAGCATTGTTTATAATTTTTGCAAAGGAGCAGTTCGGGGAACAACCCAGAGTTTCATTTAAAGGGTCTTAGTTAGAGTGAAATTCTATGCAGCTATTACAAAGAATAAGGAGGCTTTCTATATGTACTATTGTCGAAGGATAGGGCATGGCGACCCACTTCTGTATTCTTGCCTGGAGAATCCCATGAACAGAGGAGCTTGGCAGGCTAAAGTCCATAGGGTTGCAAGGAGTCGAATATAACTGAAGTGACTTAGCAATGCATGCATATTATAAGTAAGTTTAGCAACTCATTTTTTTTCACTTATTATTATCTTAGATAATAAGTGAAAAAAAAAAAATGATCTCCTCCAGGAGATCTTCCTGACCCAGGGATCAAACCCCCATCTCTGCATACGTCTCCTGCATTGGCAGGCAGGTTCTTTACCACTAACGCCACCTGGGAATTCCTACCTGTAATATGGCCTAACATTTGTGAAATAAAATTTAATATAATATACTTTAATTGGACTTCCTTAGGGGTCCAGTGGTTAAGAATCTGCCTGCCAATTCAGGGGAATTGACAGGTTCAGTCCCTGGTCTGGTAAGATTCCATGTGCTGCAGGGCAACTTAAGCCCGTGCACCACAACTGCTGAAGGCCACATGCCTATAGCCCATGAGCCACAACAAGAGCAGCCTCTGCAGTGAGAAGCCCACTCACCGTGACCAGAAACCAGCCTCTGCTCTCAGCAACTAGAGGAAGCCCGAGTGCAGCCCAAAGACCCAGTGAAGCCCCGAAATAATGAATAAATAATTTTTTTAAGTATGCTTTAATTATGCCTTGGCCCAGTCACACTCCTCCTTCAGAGGTTCCTAAGGAAGTTCAATGCATAAGAACAGAGGTAAAAGGAAGCAAAATATCATGTTATTATTAGCTGGGGCCCTGACCTCAAACCCGAACTCCAGTGGCTAGAACAAAGGCCCTTCTGACTCGCTCCCAGCAGAGGACGCAGTGGTTCACAAGGCCTGTGCTCCCACTGCCTTTGTCCCCATCACTCCACCTGGATGTGACCCTGACACCTCTGACCCCGAGGACAGCCTCATGTCTGTACAGATGGATCTGCTTTGCTCAGAAGAGCCCCACCCACTAGCAGCCCCAGCATCTCTCCCTTCTGGGTGTGAGGGCAGGGAAGACAGACCAGGGGTAGGCAGGGGAAGGGACTGACCTAACTTCTAGGGTCAGAGGTGATGAGCCCTGCCGGATGCAGGGGGTGGACCAGTGCCAGGAATCGCAACAGCTGGTAGCTCGGTTTGTGGGTAAGTGGGCAGCCAGCCTGCTGTGGTAAGGAGGGAAAGGCTTTGTGGGAAACATGGTTGGCGGAAATAGCCAGCATGGCGTGCACCATGGCCTCTGGGGAGGGGACCCTCGCCCTCGGCCAACACCCCCAGGCCCTGTCCCCAGGCACCACAGACCACCTATCTGCCTTGTAGGCCTTGAGTCACTTCCTTTTTTGTGTTTTCCTTTCTCCCCAGGTAGGCTCCTGACTCAGAGCCCTCCTTCTCTTCTTCCTGTCCCTCTATGACTCACCGGCAAGGACAAGACCCACCTGAGGGCCAGGAGAAAGGGAACCCTGACTTGGGAGAAGTGGCTTTACCTTGCCTTACCTCTGTCCCTCCAGTAACTTGGTCTCCCCATCCCTGACACAGAGCTGGCCTCAGCTCTAGGGGAAGCCCAGCTCAGAGGTCATCTCAGTCTGCCCTCTGCATCTAATCCAACAGGAACCAGAATCCTCATCAACTTCTTGCTTCAGAAAGGTTAGAGCACTTCCTGTCTCCAGTTTCAACAAATTTAGTCTTCTTTCCCAGGCCATGTACGCTGGCCCTGCTCTCTCCTCTCCTGCATTGCAGCAAAATCCCTCCAGGGCGAAACCATATCTCATTCCTTTAAAAAATGTTTTCTAATTGAATCAGTTTCAAGCTAAGTCTCCAGAGCAGCAGCCACAGGCCCAGCTGGTTGAGAAACACAGAAATGGAGTCTATCCATCATTAGGGAGACTTTCTCTACCCCAGTGACAGACGCTATGGCTTGTCTATTCAGTCTCTGTCCCCAGACCCCTTTTCTCCTTCAAAACCCAGCCCACCTCCTGCAGCCCGGTGCCTCGCTAGACAGGGAAGCCTCATTCTCCCTACCAAGAGTTAACCAAGGAATGTGCGTGTGCCTTAACCTTTGCCTATGAGAGTCAATGGTAAATTTTGCTACTGGCACTTCAGAGAAAAGTTTACTTGATCTAAAAAATACACCCAGAGAAACTTCCGCCTTGTAATACCAGGGACACAGGTTCAATCCCTGATCTGGGAACTAAGGTCCCACATGCCACAGAGCAACTAAGCCCGCACATGGCAACTACTGAGCCCACACACTTTGGAGCCTGCAAGCCACAACTACAAATTCTATGCACTGCAACAAAAGATCTCACATAATGCAATAAAAATACTAAGATTCAATGCAGTCAAATAAATATTAATTTTATTAAAAATATACCCACAGAAGAAGATGGTCCTTCTTCAATCTCCAGACATATCATATCTGGATGTGATGTCTGGATCTTCAGCACCCATCTTGCAACCATGAGGAGAACTATAGTACTTAAGGAGCAAGCCAACATCTGAGGGCAGAGCAGAAAAACAGAAAGAACCAGGGTGCTTGATGAAGTGGTAGGTCCACTCATTTAACCACCCTGGACCCACCCTACCTCAGAACATTTTTTTCTTATGAAATGAAAACTTCCTGCATTATCTAAACCGTTTTGAGCTGGGTTTTCCGTGACTTCCAGTCAAAAGTTCTTATGATACAGCTTGGTGTTTGGGAAGTCTGGCTGAAGAAAGCAAATGAGTCCTTGTAAGGAAGGAGGATGTGTGGCCTGAGGAGAAAGGAGATCACATTTTCCAAACCTCTGGCTCATCTTCTGCCCCAGGACATGAACTGGGGGCTGAGAAGAAATGTGGGCCAAGTGTGGTTAGAGATGAGATAAATGGAGGGTGAAGTGAGGGGACCTCCGGGAGTCAGCAGCTCAGATGTGGTGAGGGAGAGGAACTAAGATGTTCATTACAGCATCTTTTCTAATTGCTTAGAATTCTTTAAAAAAAAAAAGAAGAAAAAAAGCTGGAAAAAACTCAGCAGTTAATTTATAGAGAATTGTTTAAATAAGTTATAGTACATGTCTAGACTAGGAGCAACCTATTAACAGAGCCCTGGAAGAGGAGGTGATGGCTCAACAGGGACCCTGGATGGGGTCATGTGGTTCTCCCCACCCAGGACCTCCAGGAAGAACCAAGTCTCCAAGCCCAGCAGGGGCTTGGGTTCAGGGTTCAGTTGCTATCATGCATTCCTTTATATTTAGCAATCCAATCCCTGACCCCCCAGAACAGCTCTGATCCCCTAGGACAACAACTCCCTCCTTGAGCACCAGGACCCCTGTTCTGCCTCTGGGGGCTGACCTGGACCCCATGCAGCACTGGGGGCCTGATTCAAGGGGTCCCAGGAGGAAGGGAGCACCTGGGATATGTGAGAAAGGAAGGAGGACAGTCCACAAAAAAGAAACAGGCAAGTGGAAGGACCAAGGTTTCCAGAGCCCAGAGGTGGCCGGAGGAAGAAAGGAAAGAAATAGCCTCTAGAGGGAGGGAGAGAGGGGTTTGGGTCGGGACGATGGCACTAGAGAGCAGATTCGGTCTATACAGCACTGTGGGGAGGGGCACCTGGCCACAGACCCCATCAGACATCTCACCTCCCAGACCAGGGCAAGCTCACGCGCACGTGCGTGTTTGTGTATGTGTGTGTTTGTGTATGTGTGTGTGTGCGCATGTGCAGATGCCTGAAATAAACGTTTCATAAAACCACACTTCAGCTACTACAGGTAAGAGGCTGTATTTCCTACTCTGTTCTATTTTGTGTTTTGAAAATGCTGGTCACGACCTGGGGAATTAATTTCCCACCCCACTAGCAGGTCACGACCTGCAGCCTGAACACCCTGCCCCAGGGCAGTAACACTCCAGGAGTCACCTACCCACCGGCCTCGGCTGCCCAGGACAGGGCAGTGCAGACCCTGCCCAAGGCACTCAGACTCTTAGTAGCTATTTGACAGGGTGATTTTATGTCTGTTGTATCCAACAATAAAATGTTGGGGCTTGTCCTTTGGATGTCTTATTTTCTTTTTCTAGCAATTCTTCAGTACTGTATTTTATAATTTTATTGGTCTCTGACAAATCGGAATTTAAAAGTAAACAACTGATTCTTCCCCCAGGCAGTCTGAGAAGCACTGCTTCAGAGGAGAAAGGCCCTGCCCAGCAGCTCACAGTCTAAGACGGAAGATTTCTCTGGGGAGTGGCCTGGAGGCGCTTCCCTCTACCCGGTCCACACACAGAGGCCCCGTTATCGGCCTGCCCATCAAGGCTGGTCCAGAAGGGCGCCTGCCTGCCTCTGGTTCCTCCCTGGGCTCCCACAATGCCCAGCGCAGACTCCTGCTACATTAGTTCATGCTTCTGTTTGGTCGGGACCCACGTACATGGCATTCAGGCCCAATGCTTTGCACATAGTACGCATCCCAGAGGAAGAGAGAAGGGAGGAAAATTTTATAATTTTCCTTTCCCCATGGAAAGGGAGACAAGGTGGGAAGAGGAGGTGTGGACTCTGTATGGTCACAAGGATGAGAAGTCTGGATCCAGGCTCCTCCCAAAGCCAGAGAAACACCTTGGATGGAGATGCTGGGGAAATCCCAAACAAGTTGGGCTGGGGAAGGCAGTAAGGGAGCAGAGTGGAGGCCCCATTGGAGCAGAGAAGTAGCAGGGCTGCTCTGAACCAAGCCTCCCCAGGCACCTCAGGCCAGCCCTGAGGAAGGGAGACTAAGGTCTGGTCTGGGGAACTGGGCAGGGACCCAAAGCTGAAGAGAGTTTGCCCCCAAGGCAGAGCCATGGGCTGAGACCTCTGACGATGGAGCTGGGAGGTCTTCATGTGGAGGACAAAGGCAGTGGACTGACCCAGGAAGCACGCAGGGGGTTCATTTCATCCATCCTCCTGCCTCCATCCCAAACTCTGGTAGCAGCACCTGGACCCTCCATTCCAACATGCCCAGGAGCTAAAATATTCCAGATCCTTAGTATGGCCATGGGGGTGGGGATGCAGGGAAGAATTGCCCCTACCCTATCCTGGAAGCCTCACTTTGAGAGTGTCTTGATTTGGGGGTATTGCTGTGTGACCTCAGGCAAGTTGGTAATTTCTCAGAGCCTCAGTTTTCTTATCTGTCAAAAGGGAAAAATCATGTCTACCTGAAAGGACTGCTGTGTGAATGAAGTCAATAATGCATGGAAAGTGCCTGCCAGCTGAGGGGTGGTTAGTGCTGGCAACTTCTCCTTGCCCCGGGCTGTTCTTTGGAACAGCACTCGGCCAGGAGACTTGGATATCAATCACACAGTGTGTCCACTGTGGGCCCAGCCATCTGGTGCTGCCTAGAAGGAATAGGTTGGAGGTAAAGTGGGCAATCCAAGAAGGCTTCCTGCAGGCAAGCTGCAGGCAGGAATAAAAGCCTGAGAAACAGAGCAAAGAGAGTGAGCTTCCCACACAGGAGACCTGACCTCTTCAAAGACTTTGGGGAAAAAAAAACAGACTAGGGTGGGAATGGAGGGCCCACCAGCCCAAACAGCTCCTAGAATAGGGCAAGGTGTGTAGGGTGGGCAGCTGGCAGGTAGGAGCGTGGGTGCCGTGCCTGAGGCTCAGTGTGCCTGTCCCTGCCCTGGAGTGGCTCTTGCCCCTGCCTCCTGAGAGGGGACAACAGATAAGCAGTGGAAGGAGCCCCACCTAGTCAGGTGGGCAGTCTTAGCCTTGGAGAGCAAGGCTGCCAGCTTGCCACCAGGAACTGGCAGCAAAGCTGCCAGGGGCCGGGGAGAGGCCTGGGGAGAGGCCCGGGAGGGGAACAATGTGCTTTGTGTGCGCTGGTCATGCTGGGGCGGGCTCTTGTGATTTTCCTAGAATGAGTGTGGGACCAGGGAGGGGTAAGTTGGGAGTACCTCTGCCTAGGAAGCCTGGCTCTGCCCACCACGCTGCCCACCACCCAGAGGGACAGCAGCCCCAGCCCTCACCCCCTCCACCCTCAGCCACAGCCTCCACAGCCTGCTGTACCTTGACTCAACCAGAAGCCTCTTCACGTGCACACACACACACACACACACACACAGGTCACCCAGTGCCCAGTGGGAGGAAATGTTTCTGAGAAGAAGGGATTCTCCTTGTACCAGTCAGCACAGAGAGGCCAAGAGAGAAACAGGGGGGCCTGACAGGAGAGCAGGGGGCACTAAGAGAGACAGAAGGACAAGAGGAAGAAACTAGGGACTGAGACGGAAAATGGGTAGGGGCAGGAGGAGAGAGGGCACCCCCCCCCCAGGGGCTCAGTGCTGAAGAATCGCCTACAGTGCAGGAGCCACAGAAGGTGCAGGTTTGATCCCTGGGTCGGGAAGATCCCCTGGAGAAGGAAATGGCAACCCACTCCAGGATTCTTGCCTGGAGAATCCCATGGACAGAGGAGCTTGGCAGGCTAAGGTCCATGAGGTCACAAAGAGTCGGACATGACTGAAGTGACTTAGCACGCATGCACACACACCGGGGAAGAGAACAGCAGAGACTGGGGCGTGAGAGGAAGGACCTCAGAACAGGGGCAGGACATGGCCCCGCGGGGACCCTGGAGCTCCTGTGGGGGAAGGAGTGTCTTCCTCCATCAGCCGCGCAGGACAGGGTCCCATTTCCTCTCCCACAGCGCCCTCGGTCACAGCACCCCCTGTCACCAGGAAATTTTCCACCTCTTCCCCTCAAGATGCAGACTGGAGGGTCCACAACACTGGCCTACCTCTGTCTCTGCAGACTTCACGTGAGGACGCGAGCCCATCAGCACCGCCAGCACCCAGCACTGGGCCAGGGCAGCTTCATGCTTCCCCTAAAAGGCATCACCTTACATTTGGAGAAAACTGCCCCCATCCCCACTCTGCTTTCCCGGTCCTCCACACCATCCCGAACCCTCTGGAAATCTCTTCCCGTCATTTTGTTTGTCTCTCCTCCAAGAGAGTAATTTCCTCTGCACACTCAGAGCACGTCATCGCCTGTGAGATGCCCAGAAATAAGCTCTGGGCACACCCAGCCCAGCTCCGAGGCCCCGGAGAGCTGCGGACTGGCCAAGAAGATGCTGGTCACCCTCCTCTTTTGTTTGTTGCCCCAACCCATCCCCTCTCCAAGACAAAACAGTGTTCCCAATCTCACCAAGAGTTTGAAGGGGAAACCTTTGCTGAACAGGCTTCAAGTCCAATTACTATGTGTTGTTCCTTCCCTTGACTGGATGGTCAAGGTTTCCCTCTTAAAGAAGCAACCATATCGCTTTTATCCTCAGGGCTTCAGTGCCCGGCCCTTCACTATGAACTCCTCCATGGACCTGGTATGGAAGCCAGGCTGCTGACCCTAGGTCTTGCCCTCTGATCTCTTCTGACTTTGGTAAAGAAGACGGTGACCATGCATTGCACCCCTTGCCAGATGACCTGCACACTGCTGGGCACAAGCGTGCCTGGGGCCCCTTGATTCCACCTTCTCCTCCAGCATGTCCCCCAGCACAGCCAGGGGACCGTCAGAAAGAAGGACCATGGGGACAGAGGCTGTGACCTTGTGGGAGGGAGAGGAGCAGAGACAAAAAGAGACCAGGAAGGAGGGAAGCAGAGACTGGACCAAGGAAAGACAGAAAGAACGAGAGAAAAGGGGGAGGGGCAACGGAGAAAGAGACAGAGATAGGAAAAAGGATAAAGAACCAAGGTAAGGAAGCGATGGGAACACAGCAATGTTCCCTCCAGTGTGATCTAAGACAGAGCTCCACGCCCTCCAATGTGATCTAAGACTTTGGTCAGTCTTAGAGATCAAGGTGGAAGCTTGGCCCCGAGGGCAGAGGATGAACCTTTTTCCAAGAATTAACCCCATTCCCTGATAGCTCAGTTGGTAAAGAATCCGCCTGCAATGCAGGAGACCCAGTTCGATTCCTGGGTCAGGAAGATCTGCTGGAGAAGGCATAAGCTACCCACTCCAGTATTCTTGGGATTCCCCTGAGGCTCAGCTGGTAAAGAGTCCGCCTGCAATGCAGGAGACCTGGGTTTGATCCCTGGGTTGGGACAATCCCCTGAAGAAGGGAAAGACTACCCCTTCCAGAATTCTGGCCTGCAGAATTCCATGGACTTTATAGTCAGTCCATGGGATCACAAAGAGTCAGACACAACTGAGGAACTTTGACTTTCACTTTCAACCCCATGCCTTGGACTGGCCCCTGTGGCCCAAGACAGAACCTGGGGCAAGCAAGGGATGGGGAGGGGCCTCTACCAGGCCAGAGGGGGATGGGAAAAGAGACTGTCACGCCCCAACGTGGTGCATCTTCACCAAGGACAAGCAAGAATGCAGCAGGAGAGACTGTGATTAGACGAGAGGGCTCCAGGGCGCACTGCCCGCAGGACATGCAGTGAGAGGAGTCTGTGAGGAGGGCGCTGACGGTTGCCCTGGAAGCCCAGCCTTCTCCCTCCTCCCTCCACCCCCAGCAATGAGTCAGGGATTCCGCAGAAGTTTGAATTCCTGTCTTCCTTTGGGCAACGGATACACTCTCCTGGGTTTTCTCTCCTGCCACTGCAGCAGTGAAATCTCCAGTCCTTCTCTATACCTCTTTCCCCATAGCTCCAGGGCAGGCCCTGCTTCCTCCCTGCCCATGCCAGCCCTGGCTTTGCATGTGCTGGGAACACTCTTCCCAGAACCAGCTTCTTCTCATCCCCTGGAAGCCAGTTTAGACAGCACAGGTATGACTGGGCCATTCACAAGTGCCCAGTACCTAGCAGGGCCCCTTTGAGGGACTGACTGAATGAACCAGTGCAGAAGGCCCTGTGAGAGGCACTATCCTCAGGGAGCTCAGAGTCTGTTGGTAGAGATTCAGGCCTGAGGGAGCCCCCAGTGGGCAGAGCTGCAGGATGCAAAGGAAAGAAAGCACTGTGTGGGTCCCACAGCAGGGTTCCCTCTGAACCTCAGAGCAGGGTGAGCTTTCACTGATGGCAGGGCCTAGCATGGCCTGCTCTTATGGTGGGCTCAGCAAACACTTGTAGGAGGGAGAGAGGGCTCTCACAGCCCTCGGTTTCTCTTGGAGGACTGTTCACTCATCTTGGAGCTCCCTGGTGACCAAGACCACCTGGATCTCCTTCAGCCCCGCCACCCCAGGGCCAGGCGCAAAAGAGCAGAGAGAGGGTCCCTGCGGCCACGTTAGAGCTCTGACTTGAGCTGGACAACTCTGAGCACAAGGAGGTCAGGTGTGGGAACTTCCTGGTGGTCTAGTATTTAAAACTCCATGCTCCCAATGCAGGGGGCCTGGGTTCGATTCCTGCTGGTGAACTAGGTCCCATGTTCCACAACTAAGACCCATTACAGCCAGATAAATAACTATTTTCTAAAAAAAAGAAGTCAAGCTTCAGGCAGGCCCCCAGCCCAGGGACAAAGCCTCCTTAGCTTCTGCTTCGGCTCCAGCCCCCAAGTGAGCAAATCAGAAGGGGCTGGGGGCAAGAGGCCACGACAGGGCCAGGCAGAGGCGGCGGGCAGTGTGGGGCTCCAGCCTGCAGCTCACAGCAGCCCAAGAGTCCATGTGGCCCTCAAAGAGGAGTGCCGGGGACCCATGACAGAGGTTTGTCCCCCTGGTGGGATCTGAATCCTGGGAGGTGGGAGAGGCTGGAGGAGGGCCCTGGGAGGACAGAGCATCCCTCTGCCAGCCCTGCCAAGGGGACAGCGGTGCCCGCACCACGGCCCCCAGCCCAGCACAAGGGTCTGGAAGTGGATCAAGTTCATAGTCTCAGGAAGGTGGGTGAGTTTTCATGAGTGAATCCTTTTCATCCTCAAACCAAAACCTATGTCTCCAGCCCAGCAAGCAAAGCTGCCACTTCCTCCCTCCAGAAGAGCCAAGACCTCGAAGGTGCTGGGAGCGACCTGTTGCACCTCTAGAAGAGCAGCCAGAGACATTCAGGGTGACAGAGAGTCTCTCCCGAGCCCCTTTTGAACTCCATGTTCTGCTGTGACATCCCTGCCCCAGGAGCTGAAGTGTACGTGTGTGCATGCTAAGTCACTTCAGCCGTGTCCGACTCTTTGTGACCTCATGGACTGTAACCCGCCAGGCTCTTCTGCCCATGGGATTCTCCAGGCAAGAATACTGGAGTGGATCGCCATGCCATTTCCTTCCCCAGGGGATCTTCCTGACCCAGGGGTTGAACCTACGTCTCTTATGTCTCCTGCATTGGCAGGCAGGTTCTTTGGGCTTCCCTGATGGCTCAGACCATAAAGAATCTACCTTCATTGCGACAGACCCAGGTTCGATCTCTGAGTGAGGAAGATCCCCTGGGGAAGGAAATGGTAACCCACACTCCAGTATTCTTGCCTGGGAAACACCATAGACAGAGGAATCTGGCGGACTACAGTTCATGGAGTTGCAAAGAGTTGGACACAACTGAGCAACTAACACACACACAGCGTCACCTGGGAAGCCCGAGGTACCATCGTCAGGGAGAAATGACACAGAGGAAAGGAGTGGAGGCCAGAGTCTTCTCGGGTACATCGGGGGTAGGAGTGAATTGCCAGGACAGGAGTAAGTGCTGAGACACAAAGCTAGAGGTAAGCAGGTCAGTGACCCACCCATCCACCTGATCCTTAGCTGGCCATCATTTAGGAAAGCAATGTATTTAGTTAACCAGCACTTATATAGTAAAAGAGAAAGCACACATCCCTTACAAATACTAACTCATTGAATCCCTAGAACAAACCTATCAATACAGCACTATGATCATCCCAGTTACAGATGGAGAAACTGAGGCTCAGAGAGGCTAAGTGACTTGCCCAGCATCACACAGCTGGAAAGTGACTGAACAGGGATTCATATCCAGGCATCATTCCCGGCCAGCTGATCCCTGCCGCTGCCAGGTTCGAGGCCTGGCAGGGGCAGGGAAAGTGGAAGGTAGGAGGCAGAGTCGAGGGTGATGCTCCTTCTCCAGGATGAGCAGGTCTTTTCAGGGACTGTGTCGGAGGCCTCGCCCACAGAAGGCGAGAGCGAGAGCAGAGCAGCTGATGTAACTGCTCCCCCTTGGGGGGGGGGTGTGGTGGGGGTGGAGCTGGCCCAGGTCCAGGGGGTGTGCCTGCAATGACAAGGGCCTGGACCAATGGAAGGGCGCCCCCGCCTCCCCCAGCTGGCCCAGGAAGAAAGGAACCCCTCCCGGGCCTTTCTATTATCTTGAGGAGAAAGGGAGGCGGGAAGAAAAATTGGCCGGGAAAGTGGACTGAACTTGCAACTTGGTTTAACAACCAAATCCCAGTTCTTCCATGGGCCAGAGCTCCCTCCTGCTGTCTCCTCCAGGGAAATCCAGGCCAGGCCTGGGCCTGGGAACAGGAAAGCCTGACCCCGCAATGCCCCCAGGGTCCAGAGCTCCAGAAGAGGGGTCCACGTTCCTTAGAACCTGCAGTGGTCCCTTTCTGGCCTGGTAGAGAGAACAGTGGGGTCCTTCCCCAGCCCTAGAGAAGAACGAGGCTTCCAGAAATGGGGGCTGCATTTTCTACACTGAATATGAGGCTCTGGGGGTTGGAAAAATAAAGGGCAGTAGTGGGCCAGGGGGGTAAATCATTTGAATGAGGGCTGTCCTAGGAAATGCCAGGCATGCGTCCCAGGATGAGAGGTCGGGCCGGACCACAAGGGCGAGGGGAAGGGCGGGGCGAGGGAGTGGGCTCAGCATCTGGCTCCTCACCACTTGCCCACCACACATACACACTCACACACTCACACACACATACTTATATATACTCACCCACAGAGATAGTCAGATACTTATGTACACACTCCCACACTCAGACACACATACACTCACACACTTACATACACACACCCACATGTATATACACTCAGGCACTGTGGCACACTCATCCAGGCATACACACACATACACACTCATGCTTTGGGTGGTTGGGACCCAGCTGGGTAGGAAAGAGCCCTCTGGGAGGATGGTTTGGCTGGGAGCTGCCAAGGGGTGGGTGAGCAGGTGCCCGGGGCTGAGTGAGGAGCCCAGGATTGGGCTGGTGCTGGGGGCCACTGTGCAGCTCCCAGGCCAGAACTGAGAGCGAAGCGGGCACAGCTCCTCCCCCTCCCAGGCTAGCCTCTGGCCAGGCCGGCCTCCATTCCCAGCATTGTCTTGGGCACCCCGGGCAGGGTTCCCAGGCTCAGCTGAACTGGGGGCCTGGCCAAATAGCCCTCCTCTCCCCTCCCATTCCCTTTTCTCTTGAGAGGAAGGGCTGTGTGGGGAAGTGGGGGAGACGGAGGCTTCCTGAACCACTGGTCTCCCATCCCCTAGCCCACACAGGCGGCCTGCAGATGAGCTCAGGTATGACCCCAAAGGCCCAGACTCTACAAGGTTCCCATCCATCCCAGGGCAGCAGACTTGGAAGTCCAGCCAACCCTACCTGTCCCCTTGTCCATGATATTCGTCTCCGCCCGCATCTCGGGTCCCATCTGACTTCACAGGCTGGGCTTAGAATCCTACCCAATGCTGCCCTCCCCAAGCAAAGGGAACCACATGCATTTAACTCCTAGAGACCAAAGGATTCACCTGGAGGGAGGGGAGGAGATGCAGGTATTAATGAGTTAACCTGAAGGGGCTCTTCCCTGCCCCTCTAGGAGGCTTCCCCACCCCTTCCAAGAAGCGTTCACCCAAGTGATAAAGCCTTCACTTTGTCTCTCCCTGATGGTTCTGGAGAGCAGGGCCACCATCACGGTAGATGCACCTGAGCCCCGGGAAGAGACCCAATGAGCCAGAAATCCCGCCACCGCCCAGGACCTCCGTGGCCTCCCTTAATGAAACTTGAGCAACAGTCCCCACTGGGCCCCGTGGAGTCACAGCAAGAAGACCACCATCCTGCCTGCACAGGGCTGGTGTGCAGGAGGCTCCCTTCCCTGTCTTAGAGCTGAATCTGGTACAGGACAGCCCTCAGGCACCCTCCAACCAGATCTCCACCTGAGCCAAAGCCATTTTTCCAAAACACAAATTAGATTCCACCCAGCCCTTGCTGAAAGCCTTTCAGAGGTTTCCCAGTGCCCTCCAGATGACTCCTTCACGTAGCTCAACATGTGGGGTCTGGCCCCTGCCACTAGCGGCCCTCCCTCCACTGCCCCCTCAGGCCAGGATCTTCACCTGCTGAAAGGACCGCCAGCCCCCAGCCCCGGCCCTGGCTCCGGAGCCAGGGTGCACCCCTTTCCTTCAGCTCACTCATCACTCTACCCGTCTCTCCACCCTCCCCAGGTCTGGAGCTGAAGCCCTCCTCTCTGCTCTTGTAGCCCTGTAGCCCTCCTCCCCTGCAACGGATCAGTGCTGGGCTGTGCTGTTTGCTCCCCAGGCTGCCCGGCTAAACCAGGAGCTCCTAAAGAGGAGAGGGGCATAGTCTGTGCTACTCACCACCAAGTCCTCAACTCAGAGCATAGCCCTCGGCACAGAGGAGGTACTGCATACATGCAAATGACTGAAAGAATCAGTGAATGAATGAATGAAAAGTCTTTAGGGCCTTTAACCTACCAGCCTTCAGGGCAGTGATGATGCACGCCTCTTCTGTTCTCCCCCCTCAAACCCAGCCCCCCACCCTCTGGGAGGGATCTCCTGCCTAGCCCCCTCCTCTACCCCAAGCCCCACACCCTTCGAGGCTCAGCTCCCAGCAGGAGCCCCACTCCAGGAAGTCCCCTGACTGCCTCCTCTCCTGCTCCAAGACCTCACCTGCTCTGAACTCCGAACTCTGTAAAGCCCTCTGCTTGGAGTGCTCTCGCATTTCCGACATGCCCTTTTCAGGAGGTTCACTATCACCCCCAGGGCTGCTGGGTTCTCCTGGCGAGGCAGGCCCTGGCAGACAGTACCAACAGGTGGCACGTGGGCTACGCTGAGAGGCAGGCCCTGGGCTGTGTCCCCTACAAAGGTGGGTGAGCCTGGCCAGAGCTGGGGACAGGGAGCAGGGCTCAGGGGGTCAGGGGCTTGACCTTTTCCTTCATCACTCCCAAACCCTACTCCAGGACCTAGAAAACAAACATCAGAGAAGGAAGCTCCCACACTCGGAGGGTATCAGCCACTTGGGGGTATCAGCCAAGCAGGTGGGATTCCAAAAGAGGAAAGAGCTAAGATTGGGGCATCAGAAACCAGACTCCCAGGCCTGGGGCAGAAACCCAGAGGAGCCAGAGAGGAGAGAGACAGGAGAGGAAATGCAAATGGAGGCTTTTCCCCCTGCTCCTTGGCTGTTACTCAGCTCGAGGGGCTTCCAGGAAGACCAAGGGCATATTGTAAGGGCAGAGCCTGGTATGCACTCACCCCATGCCCCCAGCACTCTGCCTGCCCTCCCATGCCCCCATTCAAGTCACCAGTGTTCTCAGGAGGAGGTGAGATGCTCACCTCCCACAGGCTAGGTGGGTGGAAGCGGGCTGGAAGGGCTGCAGGCCCAGCGCTGGTCCGGCCAGGGAGTGGCATGAGGGATCCTTGCACCAACACCTTCACCTGTTACACACACACACTTACAGACCTGCCAAGCCCTGAAGACAAGGCAGAGGCCACCCGACAAGAGAGGACTAGAGGATGGGGCTCAAGAAGGCGGTTTGGTTCCCATGCACAGGCACCCACGGGATGGGGACTTAGACTCCCCATGGTTCTGCCATCACCCCCTGGATAACTTTGGCTGAGCTTCCTCTTTCTACGTTCATTTGTTTATTTATTTTAATGCGGGCCATTTTTAAAGCTTTTATTGAATTTGTTACTATATTGCTTCTGTTCTTTCAATAATATTTATTGTTTTTATTTATTTGACTGTGCCAGGCCTCAGTTGCAGCATGTGGGACCTAGTTCCCTGACCCAAGGATCGAACCCGGGTACCCTGCATTGAGAGCACAGTCTTAACCGCCGGACCACCAGGCAAGTCCCCTATTGCTTTTGTTTTATGTTTTGGGTTTTTTGACTGCAAGGTAAATGGGATCCTAGCTTCCCTACCAGGGATGGACTCCTCATCCCCTACACTGAAAGGTGAAGTTGTAACCCCTGGACCATCAGTCCCTCCTTTGTCTTTAAAGTTGAGGTGATCATCTCTGCTCAAACCCCCTCTCAGGGCAGCCATGATGATCAGACAAGGCGGACACACGAAGATGCTCAGTGGACTTCACAATCCACTGAAGGGTTCTCATTAACATTCTTAACAGTCTCATTGTTATCATCACCTGGAGAAGCTGACCCTACTGTATGGTTTAAGTACAGCAATTTCATCTCCCTGCAGGATGCCCTCCCTCAACAACCTTCTGTGACTCCCCATTGCCTAGAGGAGAAAAGCCACATTCTATGGTCTGGTCATTCATCTGGCTTAAGCCAACTTTCTATTATAAGTGAGTCCCTCTGGTCCTTTCAGAGTTCCACCGGCGCAGTTTTTTGCTTTCCCATCTCCATACTTTGTGATGTCATTCCTCCCTCCTGGAATGCCCTTCCCTGTTGCTCCCTATCATATGTAGTGCCACCTTTTTTTTTTTTTGGCTGCACTGGGTCTTCGTTGTGGCACAAGGGATCTTTAGTTGCAGCATGTGGGATCTAGTTCTCTGACCAGGGATCAAACCCAGGGCCCCTGCATTGGGAGCTTGGAGTCTTAGCCATCAGACACCAAGGAAGTCCCTAGCTCCATCCTTCTAGACCAAACTGTGACACCAACTCTCTCATGAAGACTCTTCTCCTCAGCGAAGCCGGAAGTGATCTTTCTCCCTCCCTAGAAGGGCTCTGGTTTACACCAAATGCCACAGACAGTTCCTGGCGCAGAGCTGGTGCTCATGACATGACAACTGTAATGACTGCACCCTGAGTGGTAAACACTAAATTCACTCATTTACTCCTCACCGCAGCTCATGGGTGTGGTACTGTCAGCACCCCCATTTTACAGAGGGAGAAATCAAGGCGTAAGGTGCTAAGTGCCTCGCCCAAGTGAGCATCAGACCAGGGTTTAAACCTGGCAGATCGACGTCAGGGCCCAGGCCTCTCAGCACCATGAGGGCAGAGCCACATCTGCCCGCTCGTCTCTGTCACCCGCCTCTCCGACCCAGGACCTGGCTCAGAGCAGGTACTTAGTAAAAGTGTGATGGCTGCCAAGCTCAAGCCTCCTGGACATGCTCACCTCCCCGTGCTGGGGGCCCCTCTAGTGTGAGGTCCACAGGCTGACTCAGAGGAGTTTCAGGGATTGTGGCCCAAAAGTCCCATTGGTCTATAGGTTGACTCTGTCCTTGGGGGTCACAGAGCTGGACCAGGATTAAAAGAGATGGGCTGTAGCCCTTCACCCAGTATCATGAGACTGACCGGTGGCATGTTTGCTGATCACTCTGGCCTCTGGTGGAGGTCATGATGAATCCCCCCACTGCGGTACTGACAGGGTGTGGGGAGGTCGCAGAGCAGGGTAAGGAGGGAAGCAGGCAAAAACAGCGAAGTCCAAGTGTAACGGACTCTAGGGACCACTGAGCCCCACTGTTCACACCCATTTAACAGATGAGGACATCGAGGCTCAGGAGTCAGAATGAGGCCGGAAAGTGAGGAGCGTGGCAAAAGCTGGCAAAGGCATCAGCCTTCCTGGGCCTTTCCTCCTCAGCCTGTGTGTGGCCTGGCCCCCTCCCTCCCCGTGAAGAGCACGATGATTAATGCCCGGCAGTCCAATCACCAAGAGGCCTGCCCTTTCCGGTGATCCCAACAGGGGCAGCAGTGCCCGCAGTCCACTCTGCCGGTCCCTGTGCCCGGCCAGCGGCTGCCCCAACAAAAACCCTGAGAGAGTCACTGGGAGAAGGCCAGCTGCTAATTGTGGAAAATAAATCAGGGAAATCTAAACCCCACAGCTGAAGAGGGGCCAGCTGCACGTAGCCTTGTCTCCTTCTGTGCTCTTGCTCACCAGCTCTAATTGTTAATTGGAAGCTGTGAGTTACATAAGTTCCGTGGATACCAAAGAAGGAGTTGAACAAGCTCTTGAACCCATGGGCTGAGTGGTTTTCAAGATGAGAAGGGGGTCTGTCTCAGAAGAGCAGGAGGCCCGTGGGGGACAGCTGACCTTGAGGGTGTGACCAAGACAAAACTGTCCACTGTGACAGCCCTCTGGACCTGCAGGCTCATCACTCCTGGGTTTTTATAGCACGCAGACGGGCGCTCAAGTTGCTAGTTCTTCACAAAGTCACACAGAAAGTCACAAGGTGGAGGTCGTGACGAATCCCCTCACTGTGGTACTGACAGGGTGCCATTACATTGGTTTCTCGGTTTAATACCAAGACAGAACTTCCCTCTCCCATCTCTGACCCTGAACTAAAGGAGGGTAGGGCTGTGTCCCCTCAGACTGGGGCTCCCTGAGGCGGGGCTGTGAGCTGGGGCTGAGCTGCATCTTCCCCGTGTGACTAAGGTCTCCCTGCAAACAGAGACTCTGTTGTTTCTTTCTCTTTCTCTTTCTTGTTCTTTCTCTAAGGGCTCCTGAGGCAAGGGCAGGGTCTCTTCCCTACTCCCACCAACCTGGGTTGAAGAACCAGAGACCTGGAGCCACCTGTCATGGTGGGACAATCTCAGGACACGCCCTGGTGATGGGGTGGGGAAGGGTTAAGAAAGTTCCCAGGGCCACCTTTCTCATGGGCTGCCCTCCCCCTCCTGCCGGCTGCCAGGGCTTGCCTTGGCCTCTGATGGGTTCCAGCTGACTGCTGGGCCTCCTCCATCCTGCCCCTCAGGCTGCTGTGTCCTGTAATGACCCCACCATGGGTACCCTTAGCTACCCAGGCCGCCGGGAGGACTGGCATCAAGATGGAGCGGCATGGTGGGAGGGAGGAGCCCCCTGCCTCGAGGAGAAAGGAGAGTGCAGGAGGGCTGCAGGAGGCGGCTGGGGGGGTGTGTGACTCCCTCTGTTGCCCGGAGACCCAGAGCAGGGTGATGGGGACCGCCCTGCCCACATAGGCCAGTTCTGCTGCTGCTAGCTCCCCAGGAGGAGAGGCCACCACAGTGCCTACAGCCTGGGCAGCACGCCCGTGACCCCCCAGCCCCGCCTCATCCATGAGTCATTCCCGGGAGCCTGTGTGAGCAGAGGCAGTCACCCTTCGCCACGGCCAGAGGACAGCGGGGAACACCCTGCGGGACTGGCCAGGCGCAGGTGTCCAGCGCAGGAATGGAAGCCTGGTCTAGATGAGGCTGAGTCTTGGATCTTGAAGAAACCCAGTTCCCATCTCCTGCCCCACCCACGTTCCTTTCTGCCCTTCTCACTCATACCTTTGTCTCTTGCCCAGACCGCCTCTCAGCATCTTTGAGCCTTTGGGGGCTCATCTCAAATGTCACCTCTCCTAGGAAGACACCTCGTGCTCCTGGGTCTGTTCTTTGTACACCCTTGAGGCACCACACGCATCCTTTTATCTGCTGTCCATGTCTCTTCTTTGTCTAGACAAGTTACCATGAAGGATTCCGTGCCTGTCCATATTCCCAGCACCCAGCAGAGTGTCTGGCACATAGTAGGTGCTCACAGAAGTGTTTCCAAAGATGGATCCAGCCAGGAGTTAAATAAATCACCTAAACCCTAACAACCAGTATCTGCTGGTCCCTGCTGCTTCCAAAGTCCCACCAACCATCCCCAGGCTGATCTATGAGAGTTCTCACCAGGTGCAATGACCTGGCGCCAAAACTGACCCTGCCCTGTATCACCCGTAAATGGTACATTGATGTGCCTAAGCGCTTTAGGTGCCCAAGCTAAACAGTGGTCTGTGGTAAAGAGGAGAGAAGGTATCTCCCCCTCCCGTTCCCCTAGAAGAGAATCTCCAAACAGCCCTGCTTGTGCCTAGCACCTCACAGAAGTTTAGGATTCCATGTGCAGTGGAAATGGTGAACAGGCTCTCAATGTCCACTCCACCTTCTGAGACAGAAAGAGTTGAAAACAACAGCAACAACAACAGCGGGGGGAAAAACTACATTTCTCAGTGCTTCCTGTTGTTAGGATTCAGGATATAATCGTGACTCAGACAATCAGTCTCACTTGCGTGAAATTTGCAAGTCTGTGTTTCTGCAGCTCCTGATGCATTCTGGGATTCAGGGGCAGGGTGCAATTTGTGTTGTTGGTGGTGCTGTTTTGCTTCTATGCTGGCAGAGGGGGTCAAGAGCTCTAGTAGCTCCAGGGCATCCATCTCCTGTGTGGATCACAGCAGGTGCAGTGTGAAGCCGGCAACAGCAGCTGTTTCCGGACCATGGTACTGTCTGTGGTTCTGGATTTGGTGCTCTCATGATTACCAAAGAGGCAACAGCTCCCTTGGTGGCCCAGCTCTGCCATGTGGCTTTGAGAATTGCTCCTGAAGGCTCAACTCGGAATCTATGGCTTTGCCCTCCCAATAGTTCTATAGCTGTTTTGTTAACCCCTTCCATTTTGAGTTCACCAGAGTGGATTCTGTTCTCTGCAATGGAATCCTGATGGATAACGCTTTGTATTCTGCTGCCAGCTCTCACTCCTGCTTTGTCTCTCAGACCCAGATATGCGTCCACCAGAGAGCTGGACCAGAGCATATCCAGTGACGATCACCCACTCGGCTTAGAACTGCCCTTACTTGCCTTTCAACAGTGAAGCATTGTCACTTGGCCAAGATTGTCTCCCAACTGTCTCTTCCCTTCTATGAGTTTTTCTTCTTGGAGTTTACTTAGACCCTTGTGCATGTCTGCATCCCAGTCCAGGATGGTAAATCAATTTTCACTTCATCCATCAACTCTGCTCATTTAGTAGTGATTACCTGGACCCAGTGCATGAGGCTGCTTCTGGACTTAGAAGGAAAGAGCATTGTGATCAACTAGTGATGCCTGCTGTAGTACAGAAATAGACACTGGCAATGTGCGTGCTGTATAATTGCCACATATTTGGGAGAGAAGTGAATGACGGTGCCTTCCGTTTAAGCCAGAGTGGGATCCGTCCAGTCACGAACTCCCCAGGAGGCTCTCTGGCCCCAAGACCACTTCACAGGTTCCTGACACTACCCACCGATTACCCCAACCCAGACTTTGATCACAGACGCATTTTACCACTTATTCCTAATGCTTCGGATTCCTATCTCAACTTGATCCCTCTCCAACTTACATCCCCAACTCTGCCCTCCAACATTCACATGAACCCTCATGCTTATCAGAGTTCTGACCTCAGGAAAGAGCTGGAGCTGAAATGGGCTTACTCCTTGAACTACAGTAAAGTCCACACCCTCCAGGAAGATCCTTAACCTCTAAGCTCCCCAAAAGCCCTCCCTCTCTCGTCTCTGTGTCCAGTCAGTGCCAGGCCCTCAGGAAGTGTTCCATAAACCCATGGATCAATGAAAGAATATGAGGATTGCCCAGAATGACCTCACCAACCACTGGCTTCCCTCTTCCCATCCTCCTCCTGCCCATTTCTGTACTCAGAAACTTTTCCTGACGTTGACCTATGGCCTCCCCAATCTCCAGGAAGTTCCTACACAACGGGGTGCCCCGCATCCCCTCTGAGTCACTGCTGAACACACACCCAGTCTGCTGCAGAAGCCAGCTACTATGGGACAGAAAATTGTGCCCTTCAGAGGACTCCCAGGTTCCCCTGTGAGGGAGGGGAGACACCCTGGGCACAGCAGAGGTCCAGGTGGGTAGTAAGTCATTTTCCAGGGAAGAAAACCAGCCCAGAGCCCACCCCACAGCATCCCCACTCTGGGCTCTTGCTCACCACTGAAGAGAACAGATGGTGTGGTTAATTGGGGTGTCATCGTGGGCTCCAGCCCTCTTCAAGGTCCGGGTGGGGGTAACAGAGTGATTTACTGGGTCATAAATGGCAGCTCACAGGGAGCCAGTGATGTCATACCCACAGCCCCTGGGGACTGAGGGAGCCATGGACACAGGCCACAGTCTGGAGCCTGACGGGAGACTCTTGCCTTTCCCTGATCACTGGGCTCTGATCCGAGGCAGACAAGGGTAGGCAGAGCCCAGGACACCTCCTGGTGGGGTTCCCATGCTCACAGCTAGAGAAAGTGAACACGACCTGGGAGCAGGGGAAGGAAAAGCAGGATGCAGGCAGAGGAGCAGAGACACCCAGAGGAGAGTGGGCAGGGCCTGCTGGAGTCTAAGAGACTCCCAGAGGTGCAGCTGAGGCCTGCCTCACCCAAACAGAGCACCAGAACCCCAGGCAGACAGTCCAGCTCCAGAACTCCCCAAGAGGAACATGAATGAAAAAACAAGTCCATCCCTTTCCCTAGAAAGCCCTGTGCCAGAGAGGCAGTGCTTAAAAGCTAGGCTGCCTGGTCAGCCCTGCCAATGTGACTTTGGGCAGCTTCCTTAAAAATTCCTCTGTGCCTCAACTTCCCCATCTGTAAGATGGGATAATATTTTTTCAGAACTCCACTAGTTAACAGACTCAGAACAGAGCTGACATGCAGTGCTGTGTGCTTGACCTGCTGCTGCGGCTGCTGCTAAGTCGCTTCAGTCGTGTCCGACTCTGTGCGACCCCATAGATGGCAGCCCACCAGGCTCCCCCGTCCCTGGGATTCTCCAGGCAAGAACACTGGAGTGGGTTGCCATTTCCTTCTCCAATGCATGAAAGTGAAAAGTGAAAGGGAAGTCACTCAGTCATATCTGACTCTTTGCAACCCCATGGGGTGCAGCCTACCAGGCTCCTGTCCATGGGGTTTTCCAGGCAAGAGTACTGGAGTGGGGTGCCATCACCTTCTCCACTTGACCTAGGTTATTGTTAACTCTTTGAGTGGGACCCAAGAGTCTATATTTATTCATTTATTTAGAGGATACTTTTTAATTTATTATCTATGTTTGGCTGTGCTGGGTCTTCACCACTGTGCATGGACTTTCTCCAGTTGCACCGAGCGAGGGCTGCTCTCTCGTTGGAGTCCTCAGCCTTCTTGCTGCAGAGGCTTCTCTTGTTGTGGAGCATGGTCTCTAGGCATGCAGGCTCAGTAGGTGTGTGCCTGCTTAGTCACTCAGTCGTGTCCAACTCTTTACAACCCCATGGACTGTAGCCCGCCAGGCTCTTCTATCCATGGGATTCTCCAGGCAAGAATACTGGAGTGGGTTGCCATTTCCCACTTCAGGGATCTTCCCGACCCAGGGAGTGAACCCACGTCTCTTGCATCTCCTGCACTGGCAGGTGGATTCTTATCCACTGCACCACCACGGAGTCCAGTCTGTTTTTTTAAATACAATAGCTGCCCTTGACTTTGGACCTCCTACCACCCACTGCAGCCCCCATCTCAGACACCAGGGACCCTTGCAGGAGGGAAATCAAGACAGAGCCCTGTCAGTGTGCACTGGTTATTTCCGGAGGCATGGAAAGAGCCTCTCTGTCTCTGAGTCCCCTTTTATACATTGGATCCTTCACTCATTGTCTCCTGAAACCAGGGCCCAAACAGGCAGAGTCAGGCAACAGAGGGCAAGAAAACATCTCCAACAATGTCTTAGAGGGAGGATCCAAAGCATGGGGCAAGAGGAGCAGCAGGGTCCACAGGGCCAGCCCCTCTGTCCATTGCAGGGGGCAAGTGGAACACAGAGGGACTGACACCCTGGGCAGCGCCAGGGACCCCATCAGCTGGGGTGAAGGACCAGATTCCCTGAGACCAGCCCCTCTGTCTCCCGACTCCGACATCTCCCCCAAACACCCCCAGACCTGATGGGAGCGCCGCCCCAGGCTCCCTGTGCTGCGGGGGCAGCAGACACTGGTCCTCAGTAAGGAGTGGAGACAGATCAGCACACATCACATCACGCTTGGCACAGCCCCCATTGGTGGGCACTGTGCCACCGTGTCAGCCAGCCATCTCCTTGCAGAACCCTCTTCGGTGGGGGCGGGCTCCCAGGGGGGATCTGCGTCCGCTGGGAATGGCCCAGGCCCCCAGAAGCTCCCTAATCCCCACCCCCTCACCCCCAGACCCTGCCCTTCCTGGGTCCAGTTTGTAATGCTTTTTTATTTGTGTGACTGTGTGCTTTCAGTCTCTCCTCCAGGCTCTGGGAGAGCAGGACTGAGTCTGTAGGGTTCACCTACAGAGCGCCTGGCACATTTGTCAAAAGAATGAATGAATGAATGATTTGAATGAAAGCTCCACCTTCCTGGTCACACCCTTGCTCCTAGCACAGAACCTGTAAGAGGTGCCCAGACTTGGCGGGATGGAGCCAACCTTGCCAGAGCTGGGAGCCCATTGTCCACCCCAGAGCGATCCCAGGGCCGTTAACCAAGGAAGACTTCCTAGTGGAGGTGAGGGGGAAGTCGGAGGGGAGCGGGGGGCAGGGTTCTGGCTCACATCTGCTCTTCCTGTTCATCACCTATTTCCGGTGGGAAGTCCCAGAGGCCGGAGGTCATGTCTGGGTCTCAGGGCCATCCCCAGCACACCCCCCTGAAGCCGCACGTGGCCTGCCCTACAGTCGGCTGCCAGCTGTGACTCACGGCTCAGAAGCCTTCCTCTCAGCCAGAGATTGGGGAGCAGAGATTACAGTAACGTTACTAACTTCATGTCGTGGCTGTGACTGCAGTGCTTACGCTCAGAGTGCCTCCCCCGACCCCGAGGGCAGAGCAGTGACCTCACCCTCCTGGGTCAACAGCAAATGAAGACAATCCTTCCCAGAGGCAGGGGGATGACCTGGATGACCCTGGTCTGCCTGAGAAGTCCAGAGTCTTGCCCCTTCTCCTCAGAATTGGTTACACACCCTCCCTCTCCCTGCTCCCCACAGCAGTCTGTTGGGGCCAGGGCTCGGCCAAGGTGGGCAGGAGAGGGGAAGTGCCAGAGGGTGCCCTGTGCTTGCCCTTCCTCACCCTCCAGGTCTAGGACACACACGCTGGAGAAAGTGGCGTCTGAGGATGTGGCTGCAGTGGCCAGCTCCTGGCGCCAGCAGAAATCCCCAAGCCCATCAGCAGACCCTGTTCAGACACGCCCTCTGACCATGGCACTGAGTAAATGCTGAGGAGACACCTGCGGACTGATGTCACAGCCTGCCTGCCCTCTCCTCCCAGACAAGCCCTCTTGGAGCCCAGACCATTCCAGTTCCTCCTGGCAGACCATGAGAGGGCCCAGAGCAGGCACTCCTCTGGGGAAGGTTCTGTGGGAAAGGAATGCAGAGGAACTGAGATCAGAACCCAGATGGGTGCTCTTAGGAAAGTTACCCAGTCTCTCTGGGCTTCAATTTCTCCAACTGTAAAATGGGACTAAGACGAGTTGCCTCCCGGATGGCATTGAGAGTGAGTGCCCCGGCCTGGCAATGGATGGACATAGGTCCATGGCAGCCAGTCTTGCTGCCCTTACCTACTCCGGGCAGGAAATGCCAGGCCTTAGAAAGAACCGAGGCTTCAGGGAAGGGAGCAAAGCAGAGATGTTTGAGAAAGGGAGTTAGGAAGGCCTCAACCCACCCTCTGCCAGCTGCAGACTAAAGGTACCAAGGGCCTGGTGGCAGACTGTCTCCCAATCTCCATTCATCCCTCCTTCCCAGCTGTCAGCAAGACCCCCGTGGGAACGACTGTATGGTCCAGCTTCCCTTGGGCCACAGGGGGCCTGGAGGACTGACCTGTGGCCAGCGGGATAGAAGCCGTGTGTGTGATTTCCAGGAAGTTTCCCTTAAAGGGAAGGGGCAGGCCCTTCTTCACTCTTTTCTTCCTCCTTCCCTCTGGCTGGAGCTCCAGTGACTGGAGTGACCTTGGAAAAGGAAATGACACCCAGCAGATCAATAAGCCAGAAGCAGCCTGGATGCATGACAGCACATAGTTGGCAAGACCACCTTCAAGTACAGGAGCGCAAAAAAAAAAAATGCACATCTCTCTCCTCAAACTTAACTTTGATAGGCCCCTCCACGGTGGAATCACCTTAGACTCATGTGTGCCGGAGGGAGGGGGGACAGATGGGGTGCCTGAGGAGAGAGGAGTCACCCGAGGGTGTGATATCCCCTCAAGGAGCACTTCCTTCTGTGTGAGCGGTAAGGCCAGGAGGAGCCTTGGTGGGAGGGTTTATCTCCAAGAGGAGGTGAGGATGGATGGATGGATGGATGGATGGATGGATGGATAAAAACAGAAGGAAGGAAAGACCAGGTAAGTGGGTACACTGAAGAGAGATATCCAGAAAGAGGGAAATACTCTGGGAAGATAAGATGCTTTGGGTTTCAGCCAGCCAGGCTAGGGTGGAGGGAGGCAGGATGGCCAGCCTGACCCACTGTTCATGTCTAACTCTATTTTTCCATCTGTGCTTCGGGACTATCTCTTACTTCCTCACTACTCAAGGGCAACGAGCAGTAACTTTTTAATTTTTTTTTAAGATGGCTGTGTCAGTGTGGCACTGCGCCAACACAGCCCAGAGCCCGTCGATGTCCTAGGGTTCCCCACCTGGAAAGCGGGGATCACACTGGAGCCCACACATCTGGGTGTTGCAGGGATTCAAGGAGCCGACTCTGCGACGTGCCTCCCCAGCACCTGGCGCAGTTCAGCTCACAGGAAATCCTAGGAGCTCATTTCAGCTGCTCATGAAATCCTACCCTGGGATGTGAGGGACAGAGCTGCCACTGGGTGACCTGTGGTGTGAGTCTAGAGAGAGACCTGGCTGGTCTCCTCATCCCACAGCAACAGCTCCAGCCCTCAGGGACCTAAAAATCAAGGAACGTTAATGCCCTGGGAGAGCCGCCCTCCCACCGCATCAGGGCCCCGTGGACACAGGTGGGGCTGGAGGT
The DNA here is from genome assembly GCF_042477335.2 of Ovis canadensis. Lineage (NCBI taxonomy): Eukaryota > Metazoa > Chordata > Mammalia > Artiodactyla > Bovidae > Ovis > Ovis canadensis. The sequence continues at coordinate 32,651,190 of NC_091264.1, forward strand.
AGCAGGGAGACTCAGATGCGTGGGGACAGCCAGGGCATAGTCCGCGGTCCCACCGCAGTGAGATCAGACCCTCAGCAGGTCCACGTGTGGTCACAAGAAGCTGGCGAGACACCACGCAGGGCACAGAGGCCACACGGAGGGTGAACACAGGCCTGAGGGAGGGGAAAGGCATTGGCCTGTCCTGCCTGGAGAGGGGTAAGCCAGGGGTCCACCTTGATGCCAGCCTTAGTGGGTCCACGAGCCAATTTCACAGGGATGCCTTTCCTTAAACTCCCCAGGAAAACCCCAGGGCTTACAATCTGAGTGAGACTGCTGTTCAGGGTAAGAAGGGACTATTTACCAGGGGAACTAGGGGCTATCGTATCTCCTTGGAGCAGCAAACAAGAAAAAACGATCTTACAAAATAGTCACCGGGATTCCAGGTGGCCTAAGGGAGAACTCTGACTGTCCATGAGACAAGCCCTGATGTGGAGGGAGTTGCGGACAGTCAGGAATGAAAGGGTCCTGCAACTTATGCAGAACCTCCAGCCAGCATCTGAGTCCCCAGGTCTCTGCTCCCACCTCTGCAAAATCACACAAGGTGATGATTTGGGAATCACTGGGTTTAGGAATCATAGAGGTGAGTTTAAAGCTCTGGTGGCTCAGACAGTAAAGAATCTGCTTGCAATGCAGGAGACGCAGGTTCAATCCCTGGGTCGGGAAGATCCACTGGAAAATGGCATGCAACACACTCCAGTATTCTTGCCTGGAGAATTCCACGGACAGAGGAGCCTAGTGGGCTACAGCCCATGGGGTTGAAAAGAGTTGGACATGATTGAGCTACTAACACTTTGGATAAAGTTACTTAATTGCTCCGTGCCTTTGTTTCTTCTTCAATTTAAAAATAAATAAATAAATAACCCAGAGCTGGATTCAGAGGGCCACTGGGAAGATTAATTCAGTGGGTGGCAGCTGAAACCAGGCACCCAGGACAAGCTCCATAATTATTCTCTGTGGGCCGCTGCTATTCTCCTGTCTGGGCAGAGACCAGACTGCAAGGGTCCCTTGGAGTTCTTTTCCAGTTTAGAATTCCTTGATTTCCACCACCCTGTGGTTCCTGATTTCTGACTCTGAGATCTGATGACCAAGAAAGACACGTCTGCACAGCTCTGCTCTACGCAGCACCTAACAGTCCAGCCTGCAACCCACATCATTTTCCTGCCAGAAGTGGGCTTCACCCTGCCCATCATGTGTCCCCCAGCCCCGTGGCAGCCCCATGGCAGCCCCGTGGCCCTAGGTGTCCCTGCCAGCTGTCTTTGAGCCCTGCACCATGCCCTCACCTGGAGTCGGGGCAGCACGAGCCCCTCTGGCTGACTTCCTCACACCTATAGTCCCCTGACAATGTCACATGCTGTGGAAGTTGGCAGGCCCAGAGGGGCCACAGATGCCAACACAAACACCATTCCTATGGAGGCAGAAGAGCCCGTGGGGGTTATTTTTAACCTGTTGATCAGAGGCCACAGCTCTGGCCCTGGGAGGCCTGGAGCTGCCGGTTCTCAGGGGGAAGTGAATTGTCAGGCCTCCCCTCAATGACCCTCAAGGGCACTGGGTGGTGGAAACCCCAGCCCTCACTCCACTTGGACGGAGACAGGGAAAGGCAGACGCAGCTCAGGACATGCCCCATCTTGTGCACTGGTTTCAACTGGGGCTGAGCTGAGCCAGGAAGAGCAAAGGTACACTGCAAATCACAGGATGTGACCTGGAGACGGGCCTCTCCTTGTCCCCATCCTGCAGGTAACTGTGACCTGAGAAAGGAGGCCCAAGGTCACACTACTGGCCAGCACCAGCTCCCCGCCCCCGGTCCACGCGAAATCTGACATGGACATCTCAGTGACTCTCCATGGCTGCATCTGGGGATCACCTTATCCTGCCCCCCGCCTGGTCTGTTCCACCTTGGTGGACCCAGGCCCTGACTCACCCTGCAAGGACTTCCCAGGTGCCCAAGCAGTGCCCCCTGGAGGACAGCCGCAGCAGTGGCCAGTGCAATGGGCAGCACCATGGTGGCTGGAGGCCCAGGAGAGGACGTGCGGGCCAGGGCGTGCCTGCGTGGGGGGAGCAGGACCAGAGCTTCTGCCAAGAGCCTACTGCCGGCTGCTGCTGAGTCTGTGCTCGCCAGACAATGGACCCCACAGCCCAGCCTCCCGGCCTTGGCCCCTTGAGCTGGGCAGGCAGCTGCCGGCCGAAGCAGCCGCCTCCGCTGGTCCCTCACGTAGCCCACGTCCTGACTGCTGGGTGGCCCTTATCACCGGGTACGTGCCAGGAGCCCACATGCCCACACTTTGCGGTGGGGAGAGGACTGGGAGCCCGGGACGGATGGAATCGGTAGGGAATAAGGCTTTCGGCTTCCTCCTGCCTCTGGAAACTCCCAAGGAGGGCCCTGAGCAGGCCTGGAGTTCCCCTTGGGGAATGTCCCACCCTCAGAGAGACCTTAGCCCCATCTTGCCAGGTCCCAGCTCTCAACCACTCTTCTCTTGGACTGAGGGCATTGGGGTGGAGGAGAGGGAAAAGGGTGACCTCTTCCTATGATTACTCTGGGTCAGCTCACAAAAACCAGTTATACCTCAATATAATAAGTACTTTTACAGCATACCCATTGAGTAATGGGGCAACAGAAGCACAGAGAGACTGAGCAACTTATCCACAGCCACACAGCTAGCAGGTACAGAATCAGGATTCAAACCACGCAGGCTGAGGCAAGAACCGAACCACATCCCTCAGAATACAATGGGAACAGGGACGAGACTGGGCAATACTCAGCTTCCTACCCAGGGGAATGAAAGTTTGGGGATCTGACAGATACAGGCTCAAGGCCAGGAACTGCATGCTCTAAGCCAAGTGAAGATCCCCTCTAGGCCAATGTTTCCTCACCCATAAAATGGGCACAGTGATGAAGTACAGCGGCCTCACACAGAGAAGGTGTTCGCCCTCACCTAGCAGAGCTCAGAGTATCTTTCCACCAAGTGGTTAGAATGTCCTCTAGAACATCTGGCTGGCCGAAGTGTGCCATCCCAGCCTCCCTCGGGCAAAACCCACGTTCCCTGGCACTTGGATTCTGCTGCAAGCCACCAGTATGTCCAGCCAGGCAGCCCCAGTGGCATGGCTGGCTCAGCCCCAGCATCATCATTTAAACCACCATGGCCACGGGGTGCTCCGTCTTCCTTCTCCCCAGGAAGACTATGAGTACCTGCCGGCGGCCTGAGGGTAGAGGCCATGCCACCCCCATCAGATCAGAGGATCTGAAGGAAAGGTGCTTCCTCATCACAGACACCCCAGACTGGGGCTCCCTGAGAGCAGAGGCTGAGCAAACCATGCCATCCCGCTACCAAACTGGGGAACATGCATATTTGGGCCCTGTTCCATTTCCAGTCCACCACCCACCCAAGAGATGTGTGACCCTGAGCAGCTTCTCTGGGCCCATGGTCAAGTGGAGATGACATTTCCTATCTGCATCCCAGGCAGGGATTCCCGGGTGGCTCAGCAGTAAGGAACCTGCCTGCAAAGCAGGAGAGACAGGTTCCATCCCTGAATCCGGAAGATCCCCTGAAGGAGAGCATGGCAACCCATTCTCCAGTATTCTTGCCTGGAGAATTCCATGGCCAGAGGAACCTGGTGGGCTACAGTCCATAGGATGGCAAAGAGTTGGACACGACTGAAGCAACTGAGTACACACACACGCACTGCGTCCCGGGCTAGTGAAGATGAGATGAAGCCACGTGTGTCTGTGTGTGTGACAAGTTCCCTCCTCGTGATCTCTGCTGGTGGATTAGGATGACAGTGTGTGTGTGAGGCACGGAGGAGGCTGTCCTGACTGGGAGGACTTGGGGTACAGGCATAGACGTCAGAGGAGGGAAGCAGAGGGATTTCCCCACGTAATGTGGGGCCTGAGGCTGCTCAGGCAGGGGAAGAAGGGCTGAGTCACCGGCCATGCCAGAGATGCTGGGAATCTGCTGCCTTCCCAGCCACTGAGAGTGAAATGACCACAGGAGACACCCAGAAGCCTCAAGGAATGAGGTGGTGGCCGGACAGGACAGGAAGGGAACAGCGGCTGACCCAAGTCCCCCAGGGAAACGGGAGGAAGCAGCCTGAGCAGGAGACGCAGCAGTCCTGACCTCACAGGGACCCCGGGATGGTGAGGACAGACAGGCCTGTCATAGCGGAAGCTGAAGTCTGATGGGGAGAGAGAGGAAGTCTGCCTTCAGGGAACTCCTGATCTGATGGGGAAGTGGTAAGGACGTCTGCCTTCAGGAGTTACAGTGTGACGGGAGACTCAGCCTCTGCTCCCGGGGACCCGCAGCTCTGGGCATCTATAGGGAGCACCCTCTCCGTCCTCCTTCAGACCCTCTAATCTGAGCAACAAACATGGACCCTGCCCTCAGGGCTCTTTCTGCCTTAAACACTCAGTCTTAAGCAAAGGTGTGCAGGCATAGGTGAATACCTGTGTGGAACGCCCTCAGAGACCACCAGCCTGATGCGGGGAGATAATTCCTCACAGTAGAGACAGAATCCTCCATCAGCCCAGGGAAGGGGACGTTGCCCAGAAGTCCTCCTGAGCGCCTGGACCGTAGAGAGTGGAGAGAAACAGAAGTACCACCACATCTGGTCTTGGGGTGGCTGGGCTCGCTGCCCTGAACAGCTGGGCCACATCTGGCTTCCAGACATCCACCTCTTGCTCAGTGATTCACTCCCGGCCCTCGTGTCTGCAGAGATGGGAGGACGTGGGCTTGGAGTGATACAAGCCTTGCTCGAGCTCTCCCACGCGCATGCGCACGCCCAGTGCGCACAGAGAGGACCGCGGAGGCGGGGGAGGCGCGGGGGGCGCCCTTCGTTTCCCACCTCTGACTCTCTGGTCCCCTCACACAGCCACTGCAGTCGGGGCGAAGGGGGTCTAGTCCACCCTTGAGTCACCGTGACTCAGGCTCCCCGCCTAGAACCCTCACACTCGGCCTCACCGGTTTCACGCACGCACGGTGAGCCGGCTTGGAGTCAGCAGACAAGAGGCGCCCGGAGTTCCAGATGCCACCCTCCCCCAGGCCCTGACCCATCCTTTCTGGAGAAGAAAAGCTCCAGGAAAGCGGAGGATCGGGCTGGGGAGGAAAAGGAACACGCCAGGGAGGGAGTAAGTAGAGAGCAGACAGCCTTTCCCCGTCAAGTGGGACACTGATGACAGAGCTGATCCATCCCCCACCGCAGACTGAGGTTCCCAAAGGGCAGGGCTGTGTCTCCCCCTCAGACTCGGGTCGCTGAGGCAAGACGGTGTCTTTCCCATCAAAGTGGATCTGAACTGGATCTCATTTAGCTCTATAACAGGTGACTCATGCACCATCTACATCATTGGGATTTTCAGACTTAGTTGGAGGATTGGAGGTGGGAGGGAGCAACTTCCCAACAAAGCTGGCACCTGAGGGAGGCCAGTTATACTCACTGGCAGGGACTGCCGCAGAGAGCAGCGTGCTCTCCGTACACCTACTCTCTGGGTGGTCCCTCCCACTGTCTAGTCCCAGTCTCACATGCTAAATCACCTGCTGGGCAGGGTAGACCTACAGGACATGTGCGGAACCTGGAGGGGGAGAGAGCAGGCATTCTTTGGCATCATACCCAGCCGTCCTCAGCTGGAGGAGAGTCTGCAGGTCCAGTTCCCCCTAGATCTGCAGCTGAGCCTGGGGCAGGGCAGATGAGCCTGTAGGCATCTGTGTGAGGCATCTGGGGAGGCTGGACCAGGCAGGCTTTTGCTCCAGGAGTCCAAATCAGCAAAGGAAGTGGGTCTCAACTCCTATGAGCGCGTCCTTATTCTGCAGACATCTCCCATATAGATTAGAGGGGAGGCCTGCTACCCCCATAGTCACTGCAGCCCTGCCCTGCAGCAGAGACTTTGGGGAGTGAAGGAAGCAGGAAACAGGCTGGACAGGCCCTGGGAATCCCACCCCACTCTCTTAATCACCATTCCACACCAAGAGCAGGGCTCTCCCCAGCCCTCTTCCATTTCCCCTTGTCACCTCTTCACCTCCCACGCCTCTTTCAGGGAAATGAACCATGAAACCATGCATCACTGGGGCTGGTGAGGCGACAGTGGAAGCAAAAACTTCCAGGTGCTATTGGAAAGTCTCTACTCCCCGTCTAGCACTGAGAATTGAGTCTCGCCCTGGCTGAGGGCACCCTGAGCCAGCAACCCACTGTACAGAAGGGGAGACTGAGGCCTATGACTTTGCAGGGCAGAGTAGATCCAGCCCTAGAGTGAGCTGGCCATACCTGAGACTGCCAGTGTCAGGGCGCCCCCCAACCTCCACCCCTCAGTGGGACTGTGAGCTCTGTGAAGTCAGAGACTGTCACCAGCTTCGTGAAAGTGAGTGAGTGAGTATTGCTTAGTCATGCCAACTCTGTGACCCTTTGGACGATAGCCTGCCAGATTGCTCTGTCTGTGGGATTTTTCAGACAAGAATATAGGAGTACGTTGCCATTTCCTCCTCCAGGGGATCTGCCTGACCCAGGGATCAAACCCACATCCCCTGTGTCTCCTGCATTGCAGATGGTTTCTTTACCTGCTGAGCCACCAGCGAAGCCCCTAGCTTCCTGAAAGGAGCATGGTAAATGAGGGCAGGATGAATGCAGACCCTAGGCTGGTCCTGGGAGGTGGGGGATTCTTGCAGAAAGTCTCCAATCAGAGTTCCCCTCATCGTGTCTCCTATCCTAGTCCTAGAGAATGCATGGAAGCTCAGAAGAGTCTCCAGATCCTCTCCCCTCCACTTCGCTTTGCACTACCCCCTCAGTCTGATCAGGCTGACTACAGGACCTCCCCAACTCTGGTCCCCTCCTGGGCCACAGGTCCCCCTGCTTCGTTCTTGGCAGCCCCAGACTCCTGGCGCCTGGGGAAGGGAGGGTCTAGGATGCACAGGCAGGCCTGCATCTAGGCCAGATTGGGCCACCTGCAGAAGCCGCCAGAGCCTGGACCAGGAGCCCTGTCCCCCAAGCTGGCAGAAGGACAGACAGCAGCCTACGTGATGTCCTTTGCCTCTGGGTTCCAGCCAGTTGACTGGAGCCTGGTCCAGCTTGGCTAGTGTCCCCGCCCCTCCCATCCTACCACCCCTCCCCATCATCCCTCTTTCAAATACAGTCCTTGCACCAGCCAGATGCCTGAGCACAGACTTGTCACCAAGAAATTCATGCTCTATCCCAGCAGTTTCTGCTCATCCTGCCCTCCCTCTCGCCTCTCCCCACAGAAGCCATCTCCTTCGGCCAGTGGGCTCACCACCCTCTCTGCAGAGCTCTGACCGACATGGAGAGTCAGCTCCTTCCCAGCCCAGGGAAGGGTCTCAGCAGAGGTAACAGGGAAGGGGGCCACGATGCAGCTTCCCCATAACCTCGCAGGTCTCTGTACTGCACCCACTCTCTGTCCCCATTGCCATCTCTCAAGGGAGCAAGTTCGTTAGGTCTGTTTCCCGTTGTGTGGGTGAGGATGTGGTCTCTCTATCTGATGCCAAGACTTGCTGCAACCCGACCCTACAGCAGAAAGAGTTGTCATCAAGCCCAACCCTCAAGTTCATACTCTTGTAATCTAGAGAAAGGCTCTCCCAGAACCTGCCAGCTTCAAACCCTAGCCCTACACACCTTTTTGGTCAAGTAGCTTTGTCTCAAACATTTTTTTAATCACGGCAAAATACACTGAAGGTAAAGTTTACTGTCTTAGCTGCTTTTTAAGTGCACAGTTCACTGGCGTGAAGTAATTCACATTATTGTGTAACCACCACCGTCCTTCTCCAGAAGTCTTTTCATCTTCCCTCAAACTCTGTACCAATAAACAATAACTCCTCATTGTCCCCTCCCCCCAGCCCCTGGCAATCCCCATCCCACTTTCTGTTTCTATGAATGTGGTACCTCATTAAAGCAGAGTCATGCAGTGTTTATCCCTTTGTGACTGGCTGACTTCACTTAGCATAATGGCCTCAAGGTTTGTCTGCCTTGTAGCGTGTGTCAGAATTTCCTTCCGTTTTGAGACTGAATAGTATTCCGTGGTGTGTATAGACCACATTTTGTTTCTCCGTTTGGCTATCTTGTTGATGAACTCTTTTAGAAAATCAAAGTAACATATTCTCAGGGTACACATCTGAGGAGTTCAGAAGCAGATAAAATGAAAAGTGAAAGTTCACCTTAGCCCTGCCTTGTTCTGCTTAGAATAAATCCTGAAATTTCCAAAACAGAGGGCAGATAGATTTATGTCTATCTTATTTTTACACAAAAAAAGTGACATACTCCTCACCGTATTTCTTAAATATGAAGTTGGAATTCTCTAGAGTCTGTTAAAACAGACTGCTCTACCTCAGCCCAGGTTCCCAGCCCACATGTTCTGCGCTCCATCTCACCTTCCCTATTCCCCACCCTGAGATTCTGGGTCTCCAGCAGGCTTCTCAAGATTCAGTACTGCCCAAAGGTCTGCCCTTTGTGGACTAATACCGCCAGAGCTGTCCTGCCACTTACTTTTTCATTAGGGAATATCAGCCTATAACTGTCAAAGTGAAAGTGAAAGTCGCTTAGTGGTGTCTGACTCTTTGTGACCCCATGGACTATACAGTCCATGGAATTCTCCAGGCCAAAATACTAGAGTGGGTAGTCCTTCCCTTCTCCAGAGGATCTTCCCAACCCAGGAATCGAACCCAGGTCTCCCACATTGTAGGCGGATTCTTTACCAGCTGAGCCACCAGGGAAGCTCAAGGATGCTGGAATGGGTAGCCTATCCCTTCTCCAGAGAATCTTCCCAACCCAGGAATCAAATTGGGGTCTCCTGCATTGCAGGCAGATTCTTTACCAGCTGAGTACCTCATTCTTTTTAATCCCAGCACACACCTCTGGCATTTTGGATGCTCCAGAACATAGCTAATCAGTGCCTTACTGATGTACTTGACGTTGCTTCCAGTTTTTAAGATTCAGAAATAAAACTGTCATGAATACAGTTGTACGGATACTTTAAACACACTCAACATTTGTGACAGCATAGCTAATAAATCTGTAGATGTGGAGCCCCTGAGCAAATGGTTTGTGAATTAATTCTTCCCATGTAATTGCCAACCCCCTTCCCGGGTGCAGTTGCCCTCCCACCAGTTCTGAGGATACCTGTGTCCACAAAGTAAGGGGTCTCCTGTTTCAGGGGTTGTCCCTCATAAGGAGGAAAAGAGACTCTTATCATCTCTTACTTTTGATTTCTTGTATTTTGACTGAGGGTAGGAATTTTCACCTGTTCATTAGCCTTTAGTATTCCCTTTCCCGTTCATGAACTTTGCCCATTTTTCTATTTGCTTCTCTTTTCCTTATTGATTAGTATGAACTTATCTGTCATATATATTGAAAATATTTTTTTTCTGGTTTGTTATTTGCCTGTAAGCTTTAAGCTGTTACTTGTTTATGTAACCAGTTTTTAAAGGTCTTGCCTTTTGTGAGCCTTCCTCGTGGCTCAGTGGTTAAGAATTCGCCTGCCAATCCAGGAGACTCAGGTTCGATCCCTTGCCAGGAGGATCCCACATGCCGTGGAGCCACTAAGCATGTGCACTGCAACTACAGAACCTGTGCTCCAGAGTCCGGGAGCCACAACTACTGAGGCTGTGAGCACAAGTACTAAAGCCTGAATGCCCTGGAGCCTGTGCTCCACAACAAGAAGCTGCTGCGATGAGAAGCCAGTGCACCCCAGGGAGGAGTAGCCCCCACTCACTGCATCTAGAGAAAGCCTGCTCAGCAAGGAAGGCCCAGCATAGCCAAATAAACGAATAAAATAAGTAAAATTATTTTAAAAATCTTTCCTTTTGTGACTCCTATATTTTGTCCTCCTTTCCCCAGTTTAAGAATATATCAATACGCTTAGAAATTTTTGTTGATGTTTTCTTCTAGTAATTTTATGGTCTTTTTACATTTAAATAATTGATTCATCTGAGGCTGATTTCAGAATAAGGAATAAAGTGGAGAACTGGTTTTTTGGTGGTTTTTTTTTTTTTTCCCCTTAAACAGCTAGCCAGTTGTTCAAGTTGATTGAATCTTTTCTCCTCTGATCTAAAAAGTCACTTTATCATATATTCAATTTCCATTTGTTCACATTGTGTGTCTGGGTTCTGTTCTGTTCCTTTGATGTGACGCTCTGTGTGCCAGTACCCAGCTGTTTTATTACTGAAGACTTATACAACATTTCAGTAGCTCTATTTGCCCCCTTATAATGCCTCTCCTCCAGGATTTTCCATGCTCTTTTTGCATGTTTATTTTTCCAGACGAATTTTAATATAATTTGTCAAGTTCAGAAGATTTTCACATCTTCTAACAGACGTGATTTTCTGATATCTCAGCCCACAGCAGAATAGAAACAAGTTGAGAAAAAAGAGATGGGATGGTGGTCGACCTGAGGCAGTGATGGTGGTGGAAGTGACAGCTAATAGGGAGCTGATGAAGTGCTGAAGAACGATGAAAAGACACGAGAACTATGAAAATAAAGACATCACGGAATGGCTCTTTAGTGTGGAGTCCAAGACCTTGGATTTTCACTGTGTTACAACCAGGACCATGATGGACACTTACTTGTAACCACAACTGTGAGTCATAAGGACTCACATGTTCTCTAACCTCTGATTAAGAAGGCAGGAAAGTGTGTAATATCCATCCAAAATATCTCTTTTTAAGGTCTCGGATATTAACGTCTGGAAAACTAATGTGAAACGGTTCATTCTTGGATGATGACAAAAGTATGACATATTACTGGTTTCTCTATAGTTTTCACAAAACCCAACCTCCAAATTCCAAGGAGTTCTGGGATTTGAATTCACTCTACCCATTGGAAACACAGCTGAAGAAAATGTCCCCAGCCTTTCAGCCAGTCCGCACACAGTAATTAAAAAAAAAAAAAAAAAAGATTTAGCTCTACTGGGCACCTGCCTCCAACACGTGAGGCACGTTATATGCAGACTACATTGCAGACCTCAACAGCCCCATTAGATAAGGCTGTGTTCCCATTAGACAGGAAATTTAGACTTAGAGGGATCAAATTTGGGCAAGGTCAAGTTATCATGTGACAAAGAACTCTCAGTCACCTTCAGCCCTTCAACTCACCCCCACCCCCAACAGGAGGTCCAGCAGGTGACCAGTGCAGTTCAAGTTCCTCTTTGCAAGGCCCTGCACCTGCCCAGCCCAGGGCCCACACAGCCCGAAGAGGCCCTATCCCATGCCTCTGAGTGGTGCGGAGGGTAGAATGAGGTGCCAACCTGGGCCATCTAGGGAAGGAAGGCGCAGCCTCCAGACCCACCAGGATCGGGGGCTCAGAAAGTGGGGAGGGTGCCCTGCAGACTCAGAAGACACCTCCAAGATGAGTACTGCCTGCCCTGGGCTGACATGGCCTCTCTGCACTTCCTGGCCATCCCAGGACATCTGTGTTCACCACACCACACCTTCACCAGTGGTGTGAACAGAGCTCAGTCCTGTCCTAGATGCCCCAGGGAGTGGGGGTTGTGCAGGGGACACATGGGGAGGAGGTGACAGGCACTCCCTTGGGAGTTCCCCGTCCCAGCAGAGATAAAGGTCAAAGAGCTCATTTGTGTTTCCTTGACAGTCATTTGTCTAGGGTCTCTACCAGCCTTATGGGGCCTGCCCTGGATTCAGGTACAGAGAGGTCTCAGGGTGAGAGTCTCCAAGAGGCTGAGCGCTCTCCCCAGGCACAGGTGGGACTACGTGTGCTTAGTGGTCCAGTCGTGTCGGCCTCATTGCAACCCCATGGACTGTAGCCCACCAGGCTCCTCTGTCCATGGGGATTCTCCAGGCAAGAATACTGGAGTGGCTTGCCATGCCCTCCTCCAGGGGATCTTCCCCACCCAGGGATCGAATCCAGGCCTCCCACATTGCAGGTCTGAGCCACCAGGGAAGCCCCGTGGGTCTATAGGGTTGTGAATCGAGTGCCCAAGGGACCAGAGTTTTCAGCCCTCTCTTGCCTCTCAGCCCAGGGCCCAGCGGACTGTAGAGCAGTGACCCAGAGGATGAGGAGGGCCAGAGCATCAACTCCTTTCAGCACCCAGTCACCATGAAGCGCTACTGCGCGTGAAGGACGGTGCTATTGGGGTGCATGATGAAAAAGGGGCTGGGTAGAGGTGAGATTCGCTGGAAGGCAAACAAAGTGCATTGGAGGACCCGGAGCAGCGGGAACCCCACCCCAGAGCATCCCCAACCCAGGCGCGCAAAGGAGCAGCTTGCTCCAGAGCCCGGCGCGCGCGCTCGGGGCCGGCGCCGCACGCGCACGCGTACCCGCAGCCGCTCCCCCGCCCGCGCGGAGCCGGCTCCCGCGCGCGCGCACTTGAGGCCTCCCTTGTGCGTCTCCTCCATTCGCTACGTGCAGAATGGTCCGTCGGCAGCAGCTGCAGCGCCGAGTGGGAGGGGGAGGAGGAGGGGAGGGGGAGGCGGTGCCCAGGTCTGGAGGAGGGGCCGCGGCGGGCCGGGCGGGGGGAAGCTGGGGAGAGGGGCTGGCGGGGGGACCCTGGGTGGGCGCAGCCTTCCTTCCCTTCCCCCTTCCCCTCCCCCCGGTCTCCGTCGCTCCCTACTTCAAGGCCATTCCGGCCAGCCCTCTGTTTCCTGCTCAGACGTCCAGGAACCCAGCCGACCAAGAGGGGTTTTCTCCGTGTTGTCCCCTCCCCAAAACCCAGGACCCAAACCCAAGAAAGAACCAGTTTTGCTGTCCCCTCTCCCCTCTTCCCGTCCCGACCACATTCCCAGGCTTTTGTGTGAAATGACCCGACAGCAGACCCTTTCCCACTCCGCTTTTGCATGATGCTGGAGTCCCTAAGAGGTGCTGTAACCTCACTCTCCTCTCTCTTACCCCCCACCTGGAGGAAGGAGAAGGGATAGGATGGACGCTAGAGTCTAGTTCCCAGCATTTCCAGAAGGGGAAGCCCAGAATCTCACACGCGAACATAGGATGGCGGAAAAGTCTGGTGGCCCAGAACAGGCTGCTGCCCAGGAGCCTAAGTCCATGTCAAAAGGAGCTAGTGTCTGGAGGGTCCCCCCTAGACTGGCATGAATTCACCCGCATTACGGATCTGTGTCCCATACACCTGTGTGTAAAGGGCTCCCCAGGAATGTAATGGTGAGAAGCCACCAAGGGGTGGATCGTGTTTCCCTGGAGGATCCCAAACAGACCAGCTCCCTTTGCTGCCAAGAACCCAGATGTGGCCCAGACGTGCACAGCAGCCCCTCCCACGGGGTGGGACACCAGCTATTCTGTGCAGCCCCTCCCAACTCTTCTCCCAGGGTCAAGGGAGGAAAGCCGGCGACCTCCGGTGCCCCCTTCCCCATTCGGGCTGCTGGCAGGGTGGGGGTGGGGGGGGCAATTCCATTATCCTCTCTGTCCTTTGAGGGGGCCATCTGGTTTCACGTCGGAGACAGCCACTTGTGTTTAACGTGTGGTCTAATCTCTAGCCCTCTGCCGGCAGGTTAAGTCTAGATCGCCAGGAAGGAAGGTGTTCTGGGTCAGTTTCAGTTTACACAAACCGACCCATGAGCCTGGGCTTTACACAGTGCCTGGATCCGGGGAAGCGGATCCGCTCCTTTTGGTCCGGCAGTCTTTTAGGAGGCGCCCTCTGCTGGCCACCGGGAAATGCAGGGAAGAACAAGAGTCGTGCAGAGGCGCTCTCGGAGGGTCTGAAGGGGGACACAAGTCAGAGAAACAAACGAAAACCAGGAGCCAGTGAACAGTAGTGACTGGGCTGGCCACAAATAAGGGAGGCATGCTGAAACCTTGCTGGAGGTGGGGAGTTTTGAGCCAGCTTTCGTTGAGCAGGGAAGGGCAACCAAGCTGGCAGATGGCTCAGGACACCCCAGGGGCACCCCTGCCCGTGTGCAGAGTCCTGTCCCTGCCCTGGGTGGCTCACACCCCTGCAGAGTCTGATGACTGCCGTGCCCTGCAAGGGGGCCTACCCTCACCGTCAGCCTCTCCTGGGGTGGTGGGCTGGGAGAAACAGCCAGAGCTGGAAGGCCCAGAGCTGGAAGGCCCGAACCTTCTAGTCACCACCTGGCTCCTCAGGGCTGGCAGAGAAAGTGACCCAAGAGAGGAGTCTACAGCTGACAGATCCACCCCACATACCCAGGTCCTTGGCATGGCAGGGCTCAAGGTAGGGTACGGGCCTGAGTCACAGCCTGTCTCAGGAAGGCCAGCTTGCCAAGAGGTGAGACCTGGGTCAACAGCCCATCACCCTGCCTCTGGCCACTGGGCATCCTCCCCAACACGTCCCACACGTGGGGCCAGGGAGGTGCTAGGGCGGTGCAGGCCGTGGAAGCCGCTGGGGCCTGCGCCTCAGGGCCACGGAGGGCAGAAACAGAGGCACGAAGGGGTTCTCACTGCACAGAAAGAGATGGGTTAGAGAGAGGATGGACCCCCCTGCCGCCCCCCAGGCATCCAGAGTCTCTCCCGGTGTGGTGGGTAAGCGAGCAGCAGGTGCCACCCAGAACTGGCAGCTTCTAGAACTGCCCCGCCAGTCCTCCAGGGAGGGTCGCCCCCAAGGCCTCAGCATCCTTACAGGACTTTACACAGGTCCGACCTCCGAAGGCAGCCCAGGGCTCCCAGCCTTCCAAGGCCCCACAAAGGCCCAATTCCCAGACCACTCCCCAGAAGTCAATGGCACTGTGACTTCCTCCCCGCCACACCCCGCCCAGCTCTACTCACTGATTCATTGGCTTCCACCTTATTGGCGAGGCTCCCTTCCTGAGCAGCCAGGGTAAGAGGACTCCCAGGGTGGGGACTGAGGCCCAGGAGGGAACAGAAAGCATGGCGCTTTAATTAGAGGTAATTGGTTAATTTAGTCTGAAAGCTTGGGGGAGGGGAGGGGATAGAGTCTGTGGCCTAATAGGGCTCAGACTCAAACTGGTGAGTCTCTTTCCGGACCAGAGCTGACCAAAGCGAACCCACCCACCCAGGACATCCACTCTTCGCCCAGGTCAGAGCAAGGCCCATAGCAGACTGGGGTGGCCCTGCAGGAGAAAAAAAATAATAAAGCAGGTGCCCTGGGGTAGTGCGCAAGGCCTGCTGAAGTTAGGGAGCTAGAACTGAGGACTGGGGAGGTGCAGCGGGTTCTGGGATTGGAATCAATCCCTTTCTTCTCCTCTCCTTGTACAACCATCCCTCCCAAGATCATTGCCCCAACCCCGGCCAGGTTAGGGGCCTACCCTCCTCCTGTGGTCAGTGACCTCTCAGGCCTGCCCATCCTCAGGGGCCTGAAGGCTCACTTCACTCCCTCCAGCTTCAGAAAACCGTTCCAATCACCAAGGAATGGGACGACAGAGGGAAGACCCCTGCCAGGCCCCAGGGGGCGTGCCGTGGCCTGACGCTTCGCCTTCGGCGGCGCGGCGAGGACTCTGGCCGGCAGCCTCCCGCGCTCGGTCCGAAGCAGCTGACCCGCTGGCGGCGGGCCAGGTCGCGGCGGGGCCGGGAGGCAGCAACGTGCGGCGCGGCATGTCGCGGGCTCAGCGGCAGGGAAACGTGGGGGCGGGCCGGCGCGCCGCCCCCTACCCCCGCCCCACGCGGGCCCATTCATAAAACCCGCAGGCGCTGCCCGGACCTGGCAGCCTCCGTTCCTAATTGCAAATTCATTAAGGAGTTTGCATCTTATTTGCATGGAAATCATTTCCTGGCCCGAAACAGAGAAATTCCCCATTCCTTCGGCCCCCCCTTCTGCCCTGCTGTAGGCATCCACTGTCTGGGAGAGGAAAGGGGCCCTAGCTCTGCCCCGCGCCCCCTCCCTGGCCGCAGCAACCCCGCCCCGCCTCCGCCATCTCCCTGGTGAGGAGGGGGGGAGGGGTGAGCAGAGCACCCACCTATCTGGGACCCATGCCTGTGCCCAGGTGAGCCGGCCCTGCCCCAGTGGGTCCAAGTGAGGGGAGGTGCCCGCCAAGTCATTTGCCCCCCGGCCTGGCCAGGCCCAGGGAAGGGAGGAGGCGGATGGCGGGCAGCCGCAGTAGCTGGTTGTACCTGGCAGGAGTAGGACTGGTAGGTGAGGCTGTTCGTGCCCAGCCTCACGTACTTGCCCAGCCACAGGCCATGCCCCCACCCCCACACCCCTCACCCCACAGAACAAGCACCCAGTGACTGCAGAAACAGACACACAGTCAGGGAACACAAAGGCACCCACACTGGGCCAGCCACCACGGCTGCCACCCTGGGGGGCAGCCAGATGCCTTTGTAAGCCATTTGGTCCTTTCCGGCCCCAAGCCTGGGTTGGGGGACAGGTGGCTCTCTCAGTCAGGGGGGGCTCACTTCTGTACCCCAGATACAGCCTCTTGCCCCTCCTCTCCTCCATCTCCTATTCACACAGGTCCCCAGGTACTGACCCTGCAGGAAGACCTGTCCAGGCACGGATGACACAGGAGCCTCCAACCCAGGAGGGGCAGTGGAGGATGAAGCCCCTGAGGAAGGGGCACCTAAGCTGTGTATATCCTTCCTGTCCCAAGTGTGTGTGTGTGTGTGTGTGTGTTGGAAGGAGTGCTCCCAACTCCAGGAGTGGGGGGCGGGGGTGGACTTTTGAACTGTTGGAAACAGAATAGAACTACCTGAAGGACAAGTGTCAGATAACTACCTGGACACAATGTCCTGGTTCTATATGTTCTGGGACAGTATAAAAAGTAATCACAAAATTTTGTCAGCATCAGGGCATAAAATAAAAACTTGCTTCCTGTCCAGGTCATCAAAACCCCTCCTTGACATGGCCCTGCTCACGCTTCCCATCTGCCCACGCTCCCACCTGCTGTCACTGAAGTGTCTCTCTTCTGGTGCTGGGGCATGAAGGGGTGGGCAAGGATGTTCCGGAACACTGACCACACTTCCCTCCTGAGCTGGGTTGGACTGACTACCCTCCATTTCCTGGAGCCGTTGGATCTAAAGTGCCCTTGGAGTGTGGAGAGTGTGGGTAACAGAGGTATAGCAGGAAAATATTGGAACATTTTTTTTTCCATCTCACCTTTTTCCATTTAGTGTGAGTGTGTTGTACAAAGTGAAAAATATGAAAATATGCTTCTTATTACAGATGCATGCTCAGCAATTGTTTCATTGGTAGGTGGCATGATCAAAGAAACTTTAAAACTGATCTAAGCTTAAAGTGGAGGGTTAGAGGTGAGGGATAGCTGAGATCATGTCCATCTTAGTACCTGACCTGAGGTGCAGTCAGCTCAGAGTCCAGGAGGGTGCAGGGACAAGGTATTGGATGAACAAAGTTGGCCCCTAGAATTGACAGATGAGGAAACTGAAATAACTCTGAGGTGGGAACTTTGCTCCAAGGAGTATGTGTGCAGATGGTGAGAGCCTCTCATTGCTGCTGTGTCTGCAGCCTGCCCTTGCCTGATACCCAGCCTGCACCCAAACCCCACTTCCACCCACCCCAGTGAGCACAGGTTCCCTGCCCCCACCCCACCCCCCCACCAACCCGCACCCGGCACGCTGGCAGCAGGCCTCTCTGAGCTCCTCACTGGTTCTTGATTAGCAGAGCAAGGCAGGGTTGGGTGGTCACCCACCACATCCTCTCCCAGCCTGGTGGGAAGACCGTTGCAGGTTTCCTGTCCCCTGACTAACTGGCTAAAGGAGAAAGAATTTAGGCTCCAGACAGGCCTCAAACTTTGTCAAGCTGGGTGACCTTGGGCCCAAGACATAATCAGTATAAGCTTCAGTTGCCCTGTAACATGGGACTAATCATGGTACTTACTATACCAGGTTGCTGTAAATATTGAGTGGCCTCCTGTGTGTATAGGATCTGGTACACAGTAGGTGTTCAGTAAGATTCTTAAGCCTCCCCCCTGCCCCGCCTTCCCCCTCCACCTCTGTCCCCCAACCCTTCCACCCCACCCCCACCCCTGTGTGCAACAGGTGCCCTATAAAGAACCTGTTGAACTGTGATTTGCCATCAGCATGGGAAGGAGAATTCTGAAGGTAGACAAATGAATCTTTGCAGAGCACCTTCCTGCAGAAATTAACAGCACCCCCGCCCCCATCAAAAGCATCAGGCACTCTCCAAGTTCACCCACTGGCAGAGAGGTCCCTGACTCTCCACCCAGCCCCTTTCCCTCTTTCTGCACTGCCTTCACTTCAAGCCTGAGCTGAGGGTGACACCTGGTGGCCATTCCTATATCTGCAGGACACAGTGACCCCCCCCCAACAAGAAAGGTGTTGCGGTTTGAGGGTGAGGGAGCCATTCTTTCCAGCACCTCCTCTGTAACTCCCAGCTCCCTCTCAGGGCTCAGGGAACCTCAAGGATATCCACTACCCTACTCTACCTGAGAGTAGCTGGAGCTCTGAGGGTCGCGCCTGCTTGATGGATAAGATGATGGAGGCCTTTGCCCAGACCCTGGCCCCAGGCAGGACAATGGCTACCCTTCCCCCAAGTGCTGCTGGGGCCTTACAGGCATCATCTCCTTCTCTTCTTATCACTGGGGCCTAGTATCACCAGGCACAGCAAGGTTAAGCCACTTGTTCTCAGTCACACAGCTCCTAAGGACCCGAATAATTAAGTGAGTGGGACACCCGGCAAGCCTCGGGCGGATGGAGGACAAGAGGAAGTGGCCCGCCCCGAGTTCCAACCCAGTCTTGCCCAACTGGTGAAGTTACCTCGCTCAAGGGCCTTGTGATGGCTCATCAGTCTCCTTGACAGTACCATGGGGCGTCAGGTAGAGTGGTGATTTTCAAACTGGCTGAATATGAGAGTCACCCTAGGAGGATTTTTTAAATACCAACGCTTGCTCCAGTCCTGGCTGATGAAATAAAAATCAGGAGGCGTGGGGCTGAGTATTTTTAAAAATCTTTCTAGATGATTCTACACTTGTGAATGCAGCCCCTGGGATTTCGCATCTCTCAACTTCACTGCCCTCTAAAGGTCATCAGCTCCCTCTTCCCTGAAGGACCAGCCCCTCCTCCCTGAGCATTCTCTGCACATCTTCCCTTCTCCACCCAGACCCCCAGGGCAAGCTGCCTCTCCATCCTTGGGGCCCCAGGGAGAAGACAAGCCACCAGCCCTTCCCAGAGGGGGCCCAGCAGGCTTGAGCCTCCTGAATCTCTGACCCCCGGCCTGGCCTCTGGGGTGGGGGGCAGGGAAGGCCACTGGGAGCTTAACCCCAACAGGATGAAGGCGCCATAATGAGGGTCAGGCGGTTGGCTCAGCCTGCGGAAATCCCCAGCTTAGTAGGGGTGGAGGGGCTTCAGCCTAGGAGGGGCATCAGGGCAGAAGTGAGGGGGCAGGGGAGCCCAGACACATGGAGACCCCAGGGCCCCTCACCCCTAACCACCTCCTGAGAGGGCCTACTAGAAGCTCAGCACAGTTTACCCCCCTTTCAGGGCTGCTGACCCTCAGGGAGGGAGGGAAGGGCTGACCAGCCCCCCAACCACAGCCAGGATCATTCCCCCGAACCCAGCCTTTGGCAGAAGGAGGAGGGCGCTGATGGGAAAACGGAAAAAGGCTACGTGAGCGTTCCCAGGGCAACACCGACTTCTCTCCAGCCTGTAATCCTCAGGCCTTGAGTGAGGGATCACTTTCCTCTGCGGAATGTAACACCGAGGGGACAAAACGGGGCAGAGGGACCTGGGGTGGGCGTGGGGGGCGCCAGAGCCAGGGAGTCGACTCTGCTGGGGGTCATTTCCAGCCCCCAGAAGGCCCTCCAGGAGGTGACAGCACAAAGAGGGGAGGGATCGTCCCACCCCCAACTCAGCCCAGGGCACGCGGTCTAGGGCTGGGCTGCAGCTCCTAGCAGACCCCCACCCAGAGCTCTCACACTGGGGGTCCCTTTGCTGACCACTCATTTATTTGTAGGGGCAATAACAGGTTCTAAGAGGTTAGAACCAGCTAAGGGCAGGACTTAGCGACCGAACAACAACAAAGACCACGTAGCATCAGAACCACACCTAAGAGCCCCAGCTTCCCTAGAGGTGGCCCAGATGGGCCGGCAAGGACTGACAACCTGACGGCTCCAGAGTCCCCACTCCTGCCACAGCCAGCACCCTCCTGCCCTGCAGGGTCATAGGCGGGGCATGGCAAGCAGAGGGGAGGGGCATGCTAGTTACCATAAAGCTGTGATGGCTGGGACCAGGCGTGCTCACACTGAGATTCAACACAGATTCCTCCAGAAAGCCTTCCAGGCTGATCCACAGAGGACCGAAAGTCCCCCTCCCCACACCCAGCCATGACCTCCCAAAGGGTGTTCCACTCCCTAGCCTCACCCCTGGCCCAGCACGTAGGTTCTGCATCAGCCTTGGCTTTGCTCACTGGGAATTCTCCATGACCCAGGAAACCCTGAGGGCAGGATTCTGTAGACAGAGTACTGTGCCCAGCACAGCACTAGGTGCTCAGAGGGTCTGGAGTGAGAGGCTCTTGGAAAGATGGGACAAGTCAGCTCAGGTCACAGAATCTGGAAAGAACCAACAATGGGAAGTGACCTCAAAACCCATCTGGTCCAGCCGCTCCCCCACCCACCCACATAACCTCCCATCTGGGGGATGACCTTCTGCCTCAACCCCTGCAGAATCAGGTATCTTCACTCATTCTTTCGTTCATTCATTCACCCAATGGATTCACCCCACCAGCTTCTACATCTCAGGGGCAGAGGCAACCCAATTCATTTTCAAGGGCACGAGCTAAGTCCTTAACAAGAGGAGCCAGGAATCCATCAGCCATTCTTGCCGGCCCTGGCACAGTGCTAAGTAGAAATAGAAGACGCTGACCAGCTAACCCCAACACACACATCTCTGTTGCATGGCAGTGTTTACACCCAGCACATCCTGGGTTTCATTTCACACTCAACAACCATCCCAGGTGCTGCGGGCCTTCTTGATGAGTGGAAGCTGAGTCTGAGTGGAAGAATGACTTTGCCAGTGTGAATGAAGTGAGCCAGGATGCAGCCTGGACAGCTGTACTCCTGGTCCAGTGCACGCACACACACACAGACACACACACTGATCAGCTGGGGTCTCATGTGAAAGATGGGTTTAGCCTCGGGGGGAAAGAAAATGTGATTTAAGCTCCTAACTGTAAAATAATAACAGCGAAAGCAGGCCACAGGCCTGCTGGGTCCCAGACACTGCACTGTTTGTTAAAGGCAAGAGAAGCCAGTGGTGAATCAAGAGCTCCCACCACCCCTCCTCCGGGGCCCAGCTGGGCTGCCCTGGGCGGGCACATGCACGCACGCACACATGCACACCCCCTGGTGGCGTGAGTCCCTGCACGTCCCAGGAGACGGGCTGTCCCAGCCCCTTCACTCCCCTCTGATAAGCCAGCGGCTTCCAGAGAGCCAGGCACGTCCCCTTCAGGCTGGCCATGTAGGGCACGTGCCAAGCCAGCTGCCAAGGCCCCGGTCCCCAGACCCTCTGGGCCCTAGAGCCACCTCCTCCATGGCTGACCTGCTCAACCTCAGGAACGGGGTAGGGTGGCGACCAGAATGTGAGACCCAGAGCCCCCACCCAAGCCCTTCCTCAGCCTGTGCTGCAGGCCTGGGGACATCATGAGGGGCCTGAGGCACCCTTTGTGGGCACCCGGCCCCTGGACACACTCTAGGCGGTACAGAGAAGTGAGGAGAGGCTGGGAAGAGGGGGGCAGATGAGGGTCCACCAGGAAAGCAGGCGACCAAGGGGAAAGTAGGAGTGGGCCTGGGAGAGGCAGAAATGTCTGTGTGAGATCTAGGCTGGGAATCAAGGAGACAGGGAGAGCTTGGCGGGGCGTGCTCACCGGGTAGGTGGAACTTAGGAGGGAGTCACCATGGGAATGTGGGAGGAGGCAATTAGCGAAAGGACTCTGGAGCAGGTGGAGCCGGGCTGGGACCTTTGTCTTGCCACTCAAAAGCTGGCTGACCTTAGGTGTGTGGCCTAGTCTCTCTAAGCCCCATCATATCATGTGCAGAAAGGGGACAGGCGTCGTACCCACCTTGCAGATTTGTGGGAAGTAAACGAGGCCTTGGGTGTTAAAAGCGCCAGCACAGCACCTGGCCCACAGGATCTCCTCTGTTCACAGGAGCTGCTGTGAGGAAAGTGCAGGAAGGGGTCTGAGAACAAACCCGGGGTTGTTAGCAAGGTGGTGTGCAGGGCAGAGACGCAGCGGAGGGCCTGGGGCCACAGACTCCGGGTAACCTCCAGGTCCCTGTCCCTTGAGGGCTGTAGAGAAGACGGGATGATGCCACGGCTGCTATGTTGGATCCCAGAGGATTCTGGGAGCACACGTCTCACCCCACGCTCTCACCGTTCACACCAGGGGACTACAGAGAGGAAGCGGGGCTTGGCCAAGGTCACTCGGACAGCAAGGACAGGAGGCAGGTCTGCTAACCCCCAAGCTGCCTCCCTTCCCTGTGAGCCGTGCTGACCCCTGTTTAGAAGGAGTCAAAGGCCCCCCTCTCCCCAACTCCATGAAAGGGAAAGACCTGGAAGGCACGTTTCCTGGAAAGGAAGATGAAAGGCTGGGCTCCCGTTCCCGCCCGGGCTTGAATGAAGACCTTGCCGAGGCCTGTAGAATGTGTGGGCTTCCTGCAAAGCCCAGACCAAAGGCACCTCCTCTGGGAAGCCCTCCCTGCCCACACTGGCAGTGGTCCAAGTCTGCGTCCTGCAGTGTCCTCTCTCTGTGGCTTCAGCCCAGCCACCACCCTGGGCAGCGGCCAGGCTGTTTGCTGCACTGAGCAGGCGTTTTTGAGGCCAAGGGCAGGGTCTTGATCAAGCTGGAGGCCCCAGGCCCAACATGGTGATCAGCCGAGCGCTGGTGTGTATGGAAGGAAGGAACCCTGACCAGTTGGGCCCAGAGGCCCTGACCAGGGGGCCCCGGGGTCAGGTCCTGGGGCAGCTGCCGTCCGGCCCTGGCCTGCCCCTCCCTGCCCTGTGCCCCATCCCTGGGCTAAGATCAAGTTTCTGGCGCAGACCCTACCCTGTCCTGAATGCCTGGCATTTACCAAAAGGGCAGAGACAGTGAGAAGGGCCTCACCTGTGCCTTCCGCTCAGAGAGGAGCCGGGCAGCAGGCCGGAGGGAGAGGAGTTAGGTTTCAAAGTGCCCAAAGATGACAGAATGAGAGCGGATCCTCGCCCTGTCCAAACAGACGAGGATTAATAGCTAGACTAGAGGATATGAGGCAGACGAAAAGAGGACAGCAGCCAGACCCCAACAGGAACAAAGGCCACGAACAGGCAGGTAGAGGAGATGTAGGCCCCTGAAGCTAACAAGCAAGAGAAGAGACACTGACAGGGGCTTCCCTGGAGGTCTAGTGGCTAAGACTCCACACTCCCAGTGCAGGGGGCCCTGGGTTCAATCCCTGGTCAGGGAACTAGATCCTACATGCCTCAATTAACAGTTGAAGATCTCTCATGCCGCAGCAAAGACCCGGTGCAACTGAATAAGTGAAAAGTAACTTTTAAAAAAGAAGAGGCACTGACAATCACAGGCATCACCTCTGGAGGATGGACAAAAATGAAGAGAAGGCCAGCCCTGCAGGGAGGTGGGGACTCAGCAACCCTGAGCTCTGTGCAGCACAGACAGGGGTGGGCTGTGCTTAATTGAACCCAGTAACCCCACTCATGATTACATTCCAGGAATCTCAGCCCCGACCTTACGCTGTCTCCACTGGCCCAGCCCCTCCCTGACCCAGTCTGTCTGGTCTTATTGTGGTTATTCACTTTCTGGTTACCTCTGCTTCTACATCTGGATAATGAGGACCAGAATCATTGGCAGGGGGATAAGGATGAAGATTAAATGAGGAAGCGCTTCATAAATGCTCATTCATCACCAGGAATGCTCATTCCTCCAGGGGAGGAAGCCAGCCGGGGTCACACAGCCAGGCAGTGGCAGAGCTGGCTTATTCACAGGTGCAGGACACAGAGCCAGCTGCCATCCCCTCCTCTTCCCAGAAGGCTTGCCGGCCAGTAGACAGATTGTCTGCATTCAGAGTCCAGAATGATGTCCCTGGGACCATCCCCGCTCCAGCCCCCAGTCCTACTCCTGGAACCTCCAACTCTGGGGAGCCCCAGAAACCCTGTGGGGCAAGATGCAAGCCAGTGGGGGAGGGCTAGGCAAGAAGGAGGCAGAAGCCTTTATCCTTCCCCCAGGAGCACACAGGGGTCACGGGATATCTGTGGGAGAATGCATCCAGACTCAGGGCCTCTATCAGGGGCTGCTGAGTGAGACCTAAGCCAAGTGTCTTAGCTGGGCCCAGACTCTCTTTTCACAACAATAGTTAATAAAAGTAATAATCATCCAACAAGTGTATAGCTCCTACTATATCCAAGGCAGCATTCTGTCTACCTTGTGTATATTATCTCATTTAATTCTCACAACAATCCTAAGAGGCCAGTGTTGTTATTGTTCCCATTTTAGAGATGAAACTAAGGCTCTGAGAACAAGTCACTTAACTTGTAAACAGCAGAGCTAGGATTTGATTGCAGGCTGTCTGCCTTGGGTCTGTGTCTTTAATCACCCCAATACACGCTCAGGGAGTGATAGCCCTCCCCAGATGGTGCTTCTCATTTCCCAGGTGTCTGGTGGTTGTCGATATTGAGGCTCAATCACAAAGGGGCACAGCCCATGCCTCTTTCCCCACTAGGCCTCCTGGGAGCTCAGATGGTGGGGAGACCAGGCAAGGCAGCAGCTGGTACCCCATTTTCACCCACATGCGTGGGGCAGGGTCTTCAGCTAGGGCATCCAGTGCTGTCCTGCGGGCAGGACCTCCACCCACCTCTTGCTCAGGAAAGCAGAGTAGGAGAAAGTAAGCTGAGAGAGACAGTATTAGAGGGATGGACTTGAATTCTTTCTTTTTTTCCTTCTTAATTTGAATCATTCCTACAAAGTTGACCAAAGTCAGTAACAAATTAAAATTCTGAAACACCCTCACAACCAGTCATAGTGTGGCCCTGGAGAATCTCTATCCTCTGTTATACGGCAGCAGCTGGGCATCACCTTCCCTCTCCCCTCCAGAGCTTATCCCTCTGCAATAAGTGGCTACATATTCGTTAACCTCTCTGGGCCTCAGTTTTCTCATCTGTAAAGTGGGGATGATAATAGCATCCCATAACAATTGTTACAGGTTTAAATGAAGTAGGTCCATATGTAACATATGTACAACCATCAGCCCAGTGCCTGGCATGTAGTAGGCACACAACACTGGCTACTGGCATGATACTGCTATCAGCACCAGCCCCAACCAAGCTGTGGGCTCCACTGGGGAAGAAAACTTTGTTGATCTTTGTCTACCTCAGCATTTTCCAAAGGGCTTAGCACACAGATGCTCTGTATCTTTTTTTTTTTTGGCTGCACTGGGTCTTCATTACTGCATGAAGGCTTTCTCTAGTTGCGGTGAGTGAGGGCTGCTCTTCCTTGCTGTGCGTGGGCTTCTCATTGCGGTGGCTTCTCTCATTGTGGAGCACGGGCTCTAGAGCTCAGGTTAAGTAGTTGCTGCATGCAGGCTTAGTAGCCACTCAGTGGCCCCAGGGCACGTGGAATCTTCCCAGACCAGGGATCAAACTCATATCCCCTGCACTGGCAGGCGAATTCCCAACCACCGGACCACCAGGGAAGTCCCAGCATTCCATGTCTTAAGCTGAGTTTTCCAGAAGCAGATCTGGAGAGAGGGTTCTGGCTAGGCAAGTTCCTAAGGGAGTGCTCCCAGGGGACGTGAAAGGGACTGGGGAAGCAAGAGGGGAGAGCAAGAGGCCAGGAAGGGGACGGAGGATGCCTGCAGTCCACGCTGTATAGGGGGCTCAGGACTGAAAGCTGTTCCCATGCCAGGCCAGAGAGCTGGGTCTTGCCCACCCCCGTGTCACAGTCATTGGCTCAGGGCCGCCTGGGGCATGAACTTCTGGGCACTTCTGCTGCTCCAGTAGCGGAAGGCAGTCTGCAGAGAGCTCGCACACAGGGAAAACGCTCGAAGGGCAGCTGGTCCTCAGAAATGGAGAAGAGGTCCCAGGGGATCTGCTACACTCAGTAACTGTCTTCTGGGTTGAGCAGAAATCAGCCCCAGCCCAGCCTTAAGGGTTGTGGTTCCCTGTGAAGTCCAGGGTGGTGGAGACAGAGGGGAGCAGCTTTAACTTACCCAGAGTCCCAGCTGGTCAGAGCCAGGAGGGTCCTCTGAGTAGCCAGCCGCCCCACCAACTGAGCAAGGGCAGGCCTGGGGCTGCCTGAGATGGTCTAGGAGCCCCAACTCCGTGCCTGACACAAACGCTAAGTTCTTCACCCCGGTTCACTCATTCCATCCTCGTATCTTCCTTAGGTGTATCCTAATTTGGACATGAGGAAACTGAGGCATGGAGAGGGTGAGGGACCTGCTTCAGGCCTCCCAAGGAGTAAAGATGATTAATGTCATTAGTCATTAGGAAAATGCAAACAAAACCCACAATGAGATACCATTTCACACCCACTGGGACGGCTATAAAAAGGAAAATGACAAGTGTTGGCAAGGAGGTGGGGAAATCGGAGCCCTCACACACTGCTGGTAAGAATGTATAATGCTACAGCTGCTGTGGAAAACAGTTTGACTGCTCCTCAAGAAGTTAAACATAGAATTACCATATGACCCAACAATTCCACTCCTAATAGGGACCCCAAAAAAAAAATTGAGAACAGGTGTCCAGACAAAAACTTGGACGAAAATGTTTACAGCAGCACTATTCACAGTAGCTAAACGGTAGGAACAACCTAAGTGTCCATCCGATGATAAAAAGATAAACAAATTGTGGCCTATCTGTGCAATGGAATATGATTCAGTCCCAAAAAGGAATGCCATGCTGGTTCCTGCTACAACATGGATGAACCTTGAAAACCTCATGCTAAGCCACGGGCTAAGCCAGTCACAAAAGGCCACATACCGTGTGATCCCGTTTCTATGAAATGTCCAGAATGGGCAGATTCATAGGGACAGAAAGCAGATCTGCGACTGACAGGGGCTGGGGGAGGAGAACAGGGGTGAGCACCTGATGGGTGCAGAACTAGAGATGGGAGGGTTGCAGAGCCCTCGAATGCACCAAGTGCTGCTGAATTCAGCAAATCAAATTGTACACTTTTAAATGGTTAAAATGGTAAGTTTTATGTTACATGCATTTCACCACCATTTTAAATTTTTAAAGAAATTTTAGCTTATTTATTTATTTTTGGCTGTGTTGGGTCTTAATGGCTGCATGGGCTTTCTTCTAATGGTGGCGAGCAAGAGCCACTCTCTAGTAGCAGCGACAGCTTCTCATTGCAGCGGCTTCTCTTATTGCAGAGCACGTGCTCTAGGATGCCCGGGCGTCAGTAGCCACAGCACGTGGGCTCAGTAGTTGTGGCCCACGGGCTTAGTTGCCCCAAGGCATGTGGGATCTTCCCAGATTAGGGATCAAACCCGTGTCTCCTGCATCAGCAGGTGGATTCTTTATCACTGAGCCACCAGGAAAGCCCTCACCAATTTTTTTAAGTTTAAAAAAAAATAACGATTGAAGGACAGAGTCTGGGACAGACCAGGACAGTTTGTGACCCTTCCCTCCAGTGGCCTGGAAGCAGGCAACAAGGTCAGCCACGGTGTTTGGGGATGAACAGAACAAATAAAACACAAGTCTGCTGGACACGGTGCTAACACAGACATGGGGTGCAAGTGGGGTGGTTTTTGCCTTTTCTTTTTTTCTTAGCCTCATTGCTTGGGATGCAAGATCTTAGTTCCCTAACCAGGGATCAAACCGGTACCCCCTGCAGTGGAAGCTCTAAGTCTTAACCATGTACCACCAGGGAATTCCCCTCAAGTGGTTTTAAACATTTCTGAGACTTGGCCAGCTAGAGAAATGAAAGCTTTGGGCTTGAGTTCAGGCAGATGTGGACATAAACATTGGTTCCAGCACAGACTGTGTAAGGATACACACTGCGTCCTTTCTGGACCTCAGTTTTCTCACCTAGGAAATGGACAGAAGAAGAAGACACTGGCTGTGTTGCTAAGAGAATTCAGAGACTTGACCCACGTGGGGCAGCCTGAGGGACAGCACCCGACGTGCACTCGCTGAGGGCTCAGCGAGGCCACCCTTTTCTCCCCTGCTGTCCCTACATGAGCCCTTGATGTTTTATCCCGACCAGATGGCCCCTGGACAAACACCCAACCCCTGTCCAGCTTGCCCAGTGGACCCTGCCCATGGGATATTTGCACTTTCAAAAAGAAAACCAGTTAATCCACAGGAAGTCTAAGTGATACAGAGAAAGGGAGACATTGTGGGTTCGTCCAAGTACTCTTTAGGTTGTGGGAAGCGCTTCCTTTTCCCCCTAATCACACCACTTAGGCAGCTACCAGCTTCCACAACTCTTTCCTACACATGCACACAAACACACACACACACACACACCTTCAAACCGCTAAGCCAACATTCTCGAGAGCTGATCCCCAACCGTGTTCTCACCTGCCCACAGCTCAAAATGTCAGTGTAAGGATGCCTATCAATCTTGCTGGGAAAAGACTATTTCTTTTTTTTTTTTTTTTTTACGTGGACCATTTTTAAGGTCTTTACTGAATTTGTTACAATATTGCTTCTGTTTTTATGTTCTGGCTTTTTGGCCATGAGGCATATGGGATCTTAGCCCCCCAACCAGGGCTCGAACCTGCACCCCCTTTATTGGAAAGGAGAGTCTTAACCTCTGGACCACCAGGGAAGTCCCTCTGGGGAACGACTATTTCTTATTTCTCTTTTTTTGGTATGACAATGTTCAGTTTTTAGGATATGATAATAGAAAATTAATTTTAAATTATTCTTTTCATTATTTTTCTTAATTAGAGGATAATTATTTTATAAATCTACGATAATTTTTGCCATACATCGACGTGAATCGGCTGTAGGTATACCCGTGTCCTCTCCATCCCGATTCCCCCTCCCACCCCTCCAGGTTGTCACGGAGCCCTGGCTTTGGGTGCCCTGAGTCATACGTCAAACTCAAACTGGTTATCTATTTTACGGTAATGTGTGTTTCATAAATTATCCTTATGTCTTCACTTAACAAAATAAGGTGCCAGTGGTCCCCACATCAGTTCCCAAACTGACTTTTTGAAATTTTACTGTAAATCTTCAAATTCAAGGAGAATGACTTTCTCTACCCTCCCACCCCCGACCCCCACAAGTACGCCTTATCTGCGAGGGGAGGGTATGAGTCCTGCCTCACTTGCTCGCTGGGTTGGTAGATGGCAGGACCCTGGGGGGGCTCTCTCCATGCCCCCCAAGGCAGCAGACTGACTCCAGGCCGGCCTCTGGATACCAACAGATTGCGTCCTGCTTCCTGGTGCCAGGGGCCATCCTCCAGCTGCCACATGGGTGACGCACAGCCATGGCACTGCCGCCTTTACCAGGCCTCTGGTTCGGCATCAGGAAGGGCAAGCCGTGCTCAGGGACCAATTTGCCTCTGGGCCAAGTGATGCTTCATTAGACTGTGTGGACCCCACTCAGCCTGGACAACTCACAGCCTAAGCCCCTCGACCTGAGAGGGGCCAGCGGGCATCACTGGGACCTCCTGGCCTCTCTAAGTCCCTCGGGTTAGACCAGACCATTCTAGGTCACTGTGCTACCACCCAAGACCTCTAAAACTCCAGTCAGGAATGGAACCCAAACTCCCCACTTGAAATCCTATGTTTGACTTGGAAACAAAGTAAGATACTCCTGTTCTGGGAGATGCCAGGCTCAAACCTGACCCGCATTAGAAACCGTCAGGGACCATGAGGAACCAGAAAGGGAAAAGGGGTGAGAACAGGACAGACGGAGGGCAAAGCACAACTAAGGGTCCATGCCGGGCGGGGCAAGGGCTAGGTGCCGACAAGGGAAAGCTGAGTGAGGCAGTGAGACGCACCCCTGCCCTGAGGGGCTCCCTGTGAGCAGGTGGACCCAGGGAAGAGCCAAGGTCGGGAGTGACACCTTGTAAGTCTGTTTATTTCCCAGACTCACGACCCCTATCCACCCAGAGCCAACGACCAAGTCAAAAAGTCAGAAAACGGGACTTCCCCGGGGGTCCAGGGGTTAAGAATCTGCCTGCCAATGCAGGGGACACAGCTTTGATCCCTGATCCAGGAAGATCCCACATGGCATGGGGCAACTACTGAGCCTACGTGCCCTACAGAGAAGTCCTTGTTGCTCCATGACAGGGGAAGCCTGCACACCACAGCTAGAGAGTAGCCCCCACATGCTGTAACTAGAGAAAGCCTCTGCGGCAACGAAGACCCAGTGCAGCCACACACACAAAAAATAATCGGGAAGTTACAGGTTGCGGTAAACCCTAGAGGAAAATACACAGAAGGTGAGACAAAGCCAAGCGGGGGCGGGGATTTCGAGGGGGGTGGCTGAGGGCTTCTCTGAGGAGGTGACACTGGGAATGAAGTGGAGGAGGATGAGAAGGGAGAATGTTCTAGGCAGAGAGCAGCAGGTGTTAAGGCCGGGGGCAGGAAAGGACTTGGTGAGCTCAAGGAAGAGCAGGGTGGGGCAGTGTGGCTGGAGTGTGGGCAGCCATGGGGAGAGAGGAAGGAGACAGGTCAGGCAAGGCCTCACAGGCTGCAGTCCATGGGGTCACAAAGAGTCGGACAGGGCTTAGCGCCTGAACAACAACAAGGTTAAGGGCTTTATTTCCATTTACCAGATACTTAACTACCTTGCTCAAGGTCTCACAGCTGATGAGTGGCAGAGCTGAGGTTTCAGCACCTAATCTGACATCAAAGCCCCCTGTTTTCTTTCCTCTACCCATTAACAGCACTGAGCTGGCTGTTCCGTGGGTAACTGGAAACTGTTAATGACCAATAACGGCAGGGGCTTTGGGGTGGCCGGTTTGCCAGGGGTGTCTTTGTGGAGGAATTGACCACTGAGGACTTTAAGAGTGAGGAACACTCTGGGGAGTTCCCTGGTGGTCTAGTGGTTAGGATTCAGGCCTTTTACTGCTGCAGCCCAGGTTCAATCCCCAGTGTGGGACCGAGAGCCCACAAACCATGCGGTGCAGCCAAAATTTAAAAAAAAAAAATTTTAAGTGTGAGGAGGACTTTACCAGGTGGAGAAATGGGGGGAAGAGCATTCAAAGCAAGAAGTCTGTGGCCTGTTTGAGAGCCATAGGGTTATGGAGCATAGACGTCACAACGCGAGAATGTAGGGTGGGGTCTGGATTATAAGAATGTGCAAACTGACTCACAGGCAGTGAGAACCCAAGGAAGGTTCTGGAACAGTTTAAGCTGTATGGAGGAGCTCACGTGATGTGAGAAGGCCACCTGGGAGTAGGGCAAGCCTGTCTGAACCCTTCCCACCCCAGACCTGAAAGCCAGGCCGGCAACCAACCCCAGCCAGCCCTCCTCCACGCCTCTGCTCCAGGGCCCCGCCAGGCAACGCCCCGGCCCAGGCTGTCCTGAGTTTCTGTGCCCACTAGGTGGCGCAGTGCACATAGAAATGCGGTTTGATCAGCCCGCAGAGGGGCTGAATTTTCACAGCAGTCGGTGTTTCTCTCACTTTTATCCCCACTCTTCACCACCTCCTGCCCCTCATAGCCAACCATTTGCATGTGTTCTTGGGAAAACCTCCGCCTGCATTTTCTAGTTTCATATTTAATACACCACATATTCTTACTGTTACTCAGCACCGTGTTTTTTTAAAACCCACTCATGTTGCAATGGTGGGTGCCCTCCACATGTATTTACC
Source organism: Ovis canadensis (assembly GCF_042477335.2). Classification (NCBI taxonomy): domain Eukaryota; kingdom Metazoa; phylum Chordata; class Mammalia; order Artiodactyla; family Bovidae; genus Ovis; species Ovis canadensis. The sequence continues at coordinate 32,682,823 of NC_091264.1, forward strand.
CACTCTGATGGTGATAGGCACCCACATCCCCTTTAACACCCCTCAACAATCCTGTAGGAGCTCCCTTGCCCGTGTCCCCTGTGGCCCTGCCAGAGAACCTAGGGAGCAGAATTGCTGGGTCACAGGGCATGCGTTGACAATTAAATGCACACCTCCAGCCAGCTTTCAACTCACCCAGTTCTTGGAAGGTTCCTGGGGAAAGTCTGCAGCCTCATGGGACCATGTGGCCTGGCATCCTCCCTGTGGGCTGCCCCCAATTCTTTCCTCTTGGGCCTCAGGGCAGTTGGAGGGCTGCTGGAGGGTGGCCTCTGTCAGGAGTACCTTACAGAATTTCCTGTCAGTCCAATGGTTAGGACTCTGCTTTAACTGCCAAGGCGAGGGTTCAACCCCTGTTTGGGGAACCAAAACCCCACAAGCCGTATGGTACGGCCAAAAACCAGAACAAAACACGCAAATGAAAGAGCACCTTGTGATTATAAGACCTTAGGTCCTGCTGTCTCTCGCATGGCCTGCTCTGCTTATCTCTACCCAGCCTCCAAGGCCAGGCGGGTCCATGACATGTCCCTATCCCTGTCTTCAGGAGTCTCTCTGGTGCTAAGAGCCATTCTTTCCTACTCCACCCTGCCACTGAACTACCCCAGTTTTCTGCATTTTCCCCAAGGTCTCTGCCTCAGCCTGTCCCTCCCATGTGATCAGTTCTTTGCTATATGTCCATGGGCAACTTACTTAGATTCTCTGTATTCTCTTATGTAGATTCTCATATTGTCTGTAATATGGAGATAGTCATATCACTACTCATATCGTATCACATAGATATGATCCCTCCTGGCTGCTGCACTCAGCTCTCTCTGTGACTCACTGATGCCCTGCTTCTCACACATTCAAGTAGCTATAACTCCTCCTGCAGGAAGTCACCTCTGATTGAACCAGATATGCTCCTGAAGCCCTTAACCCAACTATCACCTAGTAAGCGCTCAAATATTGGGGGAGCTAAAATTTAAAATAACGATAATGGCTGTGATTCATTGTGCACCTACTATGTGCTAAGAGTTATTTATCCTACTTCATCTTCACCAGAGCCCTGGAAGGCAGATTTTATCATCCACATTTCACAGAAGAAATTTGAGACTTAAAGTGACTTGCCCAAGGTCACAGGCAGGTAATTGTCAAGGTCAGGGCTGGAATACAGGATTGTCTGACACAAACGTTTTCCCCCTACCCTACCCCACCTCCTTCAGAATCTCTTCCCCCCATCATCCTTCCCCCATATACCCTGTGGGTGTGCTGCATTTGAAAATTAGTTTTCAGTATACACATAATTTAGGTATAGAGTCTCCTTATAAAAATGTTAAAGCAGTTCAGACAGAGCTGTGTCACCTGGAAGCAAGATCTTCCACTCTGCCCAAAGAATCCCACTACAAATAGCATCCTGTGTATCATTCAAGCCCATTTTCCATGCATTTTTGGGCATTCTTCTGCATGTGTAGGGCATAAATAATATGGCTGAGTGTTTTTGTTTGATTTTCCATAAATGATGTGAGTGCACTGTGTCTCACTCTTCAACATGCTTTTCCCCACCCAGTGATATGTCTTGGGGAGCTGCGCCTGCTTAGAGCCTTGCCATCTTTCCTTGGAACTGCCATGTGCTATTCCAGAGCAAAGATAGACTTTGCTTCCAGAACTGCCCTCTACATGTTGTTAACAGTTCTCATGATTAAGTAGAAGACTGAGGGGCTTCCCTGGTGGTCCAGTGGCGAAGACTGCAAACTCCCAAGACAGGGGCGCGGATTCAATCTCTGGTCAGGGAACTAGATCTCACATGCTGCAGCCAAGAGTTCACCTGTCATTCAAGATTCCACATGCCGCAAGGAAGATCAAAGATGCTGCATGCCACAGCTAAGACCTGGGCAGCCAGATAAAATGAAAATTAAAAAATTAAAGTGAGGCTGAAATGCCCACCGACATACAGCCGTCCCTGTGTGCTATGATGTGTCCTATGAAGGGTGTGGACAGTCGCCGCTTCTAACAACACGTGTCACAGTTCTCAACTGGGAGCCACTGAAGGCTTTGGGGAGCCTCAAATCCCTGAAATCTCACCTACAGTTATCTATGTGTGTGGACTATTCTGGGGAGAGGGACCCCAGAAAACCTCACCAGTTTTCACGCTTCCAAAGGGCCTTATAAAAGCTGAAATGCTGTCCCACACTACCTTCTGTGCCTTTGCATAATACCGCGTGACGAGCTCACAAGAACAGGGCGGGCGGCATGAAGCATATTCCTTCCCAGAGGTTGTGCCAACAAGGATTCCATCTAGTGCTGAGATGACCTTTCAAGTCAGATCTAGGTCAAAAGTCTGGCTCCAACCCTCATTGTGGGCAACTAAGTAATATCTGAGCCTCAGTTTCCACTTTACAAAGTCAGATGACTAATACCTGCTTGGTGGGGTTGTTGTGAAGACAGAATAAAACCAGCTGTGCCAGGCATCCTGCCCCACCCTTCCTGTCTGCCCTGGGGCCTTGGCCATCCGTTCCCCCACCCTCCTTCTAGCAGCATCATGGAGACTGAACACCCCAGTTCCTGGCCCTGGCACCTTAGACAGGTACCAGTTACTCCTCCAATTTGAGCTTCAGTTCCTGCATCTGTAGCGCAGGGTGAAACCCAGTAAGACTATTGGAGCCTGACTCCTAGGGTGCTGGGAAGTCAAGTTGTCAGTGCACGAACTGATTGGAAGTGGGCTGCTGGCCAGAGAGTGGTCCTCAAAGTGCTCACTGTCGCTCTGGCCCCTGGGCACACCCCCAACATCTGAAGGGCAAGAAGGCACCACTGAACCATCACACTGGGTGATCAGGGATGCAGAGACCAAGGGATGGCACCAAGTGATGGCTTGCTCTCCTCGAGTCATCTTTCAGTCTAAGTCAGATGAACCCCTAAATCCTTCCCTCCTGGGGTCTTCCCCCAGAGCCCCACCTTCCCACCAGGCAGTTTTGTGCCACTCTGCTATGAGGGGTGGGAGTCAGCTTCCTGAAGCCTGGGCATCCCTGGAGGCCCACACACGTGGGTCTTCTCCTGCTGCTAAGGTAACCTCCTGGTACTCACCTTGCTAACATCTTCTTACCAAAGACCCGGCACAGCAAGGGGAGAACCCATATGTCTGTGAAGAGGTGCTCGGGTCTCTCCAACCTAAAGAACTCCTTGAGAAGCAGCTGTGACACAGGGAACTCAGCTTAGTGCTCTCTGGTGACCTAGACAGGTAGGATGGGGGCAGGGGTGGGTGTGGGAGAGAGGGCATATAACATATGCCCTTGAGGCTAATTCTTGTTGTTCAACAATATTGTTGAGCAATTATCCTCCAAATAAAAACAAATAAATAAACAAAAAGCTCCTTGGGGGCGCCCCCTAGCTATAGCCCACCTCTCCTCTTGAAGAAGTTCCCTTGCCACGTTCCTCACCTCCCATCCCACTGGCTTTGCCTGGGTGTTCCAACTGAGGGATGGGTTTGGAGAGGCAGAGACAGCCTTTCCTCGGGTGTAGGAGGGGGCTGGTGGGGGGTGGGGAAGGACCCACACTCTCTGTCTGGGAACCCATTCAGGACTGGGTGCCAAGGACTGCACCGTGAGACAGGGCACTGCCAAGGAGCCCGCAGGCAGCTGGGCAAATGCAATGAAAGGCAGAGACCCGTTTCCTCCTTTCCTTGGCCAGCGTAGCCCCCGGGGGCCGCAGCGGACAGGAAACTGCAGATAGCTGGCCTCCAGCGGGAAGAGCTGCCCTTGGCAGGGTGGAGGGAGCTGGCCTAGGAGGTGACTGGAAGTGACTGCCAGTGTCCGCAGAGCTCATGCAGCTGGCGCTTCCGGAAGACAATTTTAATAGCTGAGTGAGGGCACGTAACCAAAAAATATTTCCACCAGAGTCAGTGCCGCAGAAAGAGCAGGAGCTATGAGGTCAGATGCATTGACTTCAAACCCTAGCCCACACCTGACCCCCTGTCCCCTGACCCTTCTTAGCTAGGCTTTCTCAGCCATATCTCAGGCACCTGTGACTGCAGTGTCACTGTGAGGACTGCTTGGGATAGAATCTGTCAAGTGCCTGGTACAGCCGGCACCAAGTAAGCCCCTAATACGTTGCTTTCTTAATACACTGGGGTCTCTGCTCCTGCTACCGTGTGCTAGAGACCCCAGGCCTCTAGATGGGGTGATGGATGAAGAGGTGGAGTGTGTACACCAAGAGCTGCCTCTGCGGGGGGAGTGGCTGCACATTGACCGTAACTGGGTAGCAGTGTGCCTAGCCTGGGTTGGGGAATTGGGATGGGGCCCTGGGATGGGACGGGGATGAAAGGTCACTGTACTATAAGAGAATAGGCAGCACTTTGTGAAAACTGTCAATAAAACTGGACAGGGAACAGCAAGACAAACCCCAAAGTGACCCCAAAGTTGTGAGTCTGTAAGGTAGGAAGGTTACTGCCAGAACAGTCATGGAGAATGAGCAGGGTTTCAAAGCTCTGGGAAAAGTGACTCACCAAGGTAACCCATGGAGAAGGAAATGGCAACCCACTCCATTATTCTTGCCTGGAGAATCCCATGGACAGAGGAGCCTGGCACAGCCTACATGTAGTCCATGGGGTCACAAAGAGTCAGACATGACTTGGTGACTAAACAAAAGTGACCCAACCTTCAGGCAACCCCACAAGCAGCTGACCTTGACCCCCAGCCCAGAGTGTCTCATGTGGACCGAGTCCCTCCATCTGCACTCTGTGAGCCAAAGGACCCAGTGCTCTGATGACCTCAACTTGCTGCTCTATCATCTCAACCGTTTAACAAGCTGCAGCCTTCTAGATTCTCCATCACCTGCTCTACTGCTGAGGCTCAAGTCAGGGCAATGGGCCAATAAACAGAAATCAAGCGCAGAGATGCATGAGTTCTATGTGGGTTTCATTCCTACAAATCTACACTGCTATTTAGGAACCAATGTTTCACGATAATTCCCATTCACCTGCCTGAAGTGATGGCTGCCCTCTGAACCCTGTAGAAACCACAGCCTCATAAACTGCTTTGTAAATATCTTTACTGTTTTCTAAATGTTTGAAGATATTAAAAATATTTTTGTGCGTGATTGAAAGCAAATTTAGGAATATTCTATATTCGGAAAAGAAAGAAAACAAATTCCAGTTAAGGGTTCCTTGTTCATGCCTGGCTAATCCTGGTACAATATATCCAAGTTACGACCAAAAGTCACGTTTCATTATGGGTTTTCTCCAGAAAAGCACACATAAGATTCTTTGGACACAAACATGAACTCCAGCTTAACAGGGTTATCAGTCCAGACTTGGCATGGGAAGATAGCCTATGAGCAGGAATCACTGGGCATCCAGCCAGTGTGTGCGAAGTCCACTGGGGAAGGATCTCCATGCAGATATGTGAGGCTGTGGGCTTCCCAGGTGGCGCTAGTAGTAAAGAACCTGTTTGATCCTTGGGTCAGGAAGAAACCCTGGAGGAGGGCATGGCAACCCACTCCAGTGTTCTTGCCTGGGAAACTTCATGGACAGAGGAGCCTGGTGGGCCACAGTCCACAGGGTCACAAACTGTCAGACACAACTGAAGCAACTTAGCATGCATGCATGCAACCCTGTCCAGCACCAGTCCCTGGAAATATATCATAAATGTCAATGTCTGCCGACTCCTATACTAGACACCTGTACTGACTCCTAAATTGAGAATCCAAATTTTAACCTTTGAGCTCTCAATATTTTTTGTGTGCATTTACGGAGCACCAGAGAGACAGCCATGAACAAGACAGATGCTGTTTCTGAGCCCCGGTGGGGGGCGAGGGTTATCAGTTACAAAGAGGTGTGGCAGCACTGTGCTAGGGTGGGAGGGATTGGTACCAGGCATAGCAGAGGCCCCATAGAGTAGTAAGGAGGGATGCTGGACTCAACTCCACTGTGCACTTACTCCATGTATAAAATAGGGACCTCAGCCCTGCCTACCACCCAGTGTCATCATCGAGGCTGCAGGAAGCCTTCGCAGTAGGCACGAGGTGAGATCACAAAGGTAGAGACATCTGTCCAGCCAAAGGACTGCAGAAGTAGAGGTTTGCACTCAGTGAAGTTCAAAGACCACACTGACCCCAGTGAGGAAGCTCCTGGCTATCCAGGAGGAGGAGAGGGCTGTGAGGAGGCCTCTAGAGCCCTGGGACCCAGTGAGTATATGAAGAGTCGGAGGGGAGGTTTCAGAGAACAGCAACACAAATCTGCTTCCTCCTGATCCCATCACCACTGCACACCATGCCTCAGGAATACCACAGTCACGCGGGAGCCCCAGTCCTCCAAGCTTCTCAGGAGCAATGCGGCTTCCTACCCCTGCGGGCTGGGTACTGCAAGCCCCCAGGCAAATGTATTTTTCAGAAAGTTCATCACGTCTCTAAACTCCGTGGTGAAAGAAAGTATTCAGTGATGCTGCGAGGTGAAAAGAACTGGACTGGGCCCCAGAAAACCCAAGCTCTGATTGAATCTGCTGCTTTCCTCTGTGAAATGCAGGGGGCTCCTTAGCCCCCAGATTGACACAGTCATAGTGAAATGCTCAAACCTACATGGGTGGGAATTTCTCCACTTCTGTTTGGAAATGAACTCAGGCCATAGCTGGGTTAGCTGCGATGTGTCCTTGGTGAGAGAGGTACCCTACGCCTTCCCCAAAACAAACTTCATATCAACCAGCAGTGACGCTTAGGAAACACAAAGCTCTCCTCTCCTTTAAATACTCACCACCAACTTGAACACAGGGAATCTATTCGTTTGACATTTACTGCACATCTACTACGTGCCAGGTGTTGGAAATACAGAGTTAAGAGAAATACTATAGCAGGACTTTCCTGGTGGTCCAGTAGTTAAGAATCCACCTGCAATGCAGGGGATGTGAGTTCAATTCCTGGTCAGGGAACTAAGATCCCACATGCCAAGGCAAGATCTTATCTATGACACAACTAACACCCAATGCAGCCAAATAAATATTTTTTTAAAAGAGGAAGAACAAAATCAGAATTGAAAGAGACAAGTGTACCTCAGTGTTCATCTCAGCACTGTTTACAATAGGTAGGACATGGAAGCAACCTAGATGTCCATTGGCAGACAAATGGATAAGAAAGCTGTGGTACATATACACAATGGAATATTACTCAGCCATTAAAAAGAATGCATTTGAATCAGTTCTAATGAAGTGGATGAAACCAGAGCCTATTATACGGAGTGAAGTAAGTCAGAAAGAAAAACACCAATACAGTATAACAATGCATATATATGGAATTTAGAAAGATGGTAACAATGACCCTATACACGAGACAGCAAAAGAGACACAGATATAAAGAACAGACTTTTGAACTCTGTGGGAGAAGGTGAGGGTGGGATGATTTGAGAGAATAGCATTGAAACATGAATATTACCATATATGAAAGAGATGACCGGTCCAAGTTTGATGCATGAAACAGGGCATTCAAAGTTGGTGCACTGGGACAGCCCAGAGGGATGGGATGGGGAGAGAGGTGGGAGGGGGGTTCGGGATGAGGGACACATGTACACCCATGGCTGATTCATGTGAATATATGGCAAAACCCACCACAATACTGTAAAGTAATTATCCTCCAATTAAAATTATTTAAAAAAATTTTTTACGAGGAAGAACAAAAGAAATACTATAGCCGTATTCGTATAGAATACAACCTGAGCCCTGGCCCAAGGGCAGGGAGGGAGGTGGGACTGGCCAGGCTAGCAGCTGGCATGTTAGCAGCTGTGCGTGGACTTGGTGGCCACAGCTCCTGCTGCCAGGACCATCCCATCCCCATGGGCCAGCAGAGAGCCACAGCTCAGGGCCAGCCTGGGTCCCAGCCAACGCGAACACATTTGGAACACGGGTTTGGTGTTCATTAGAATTTTTTGTGTGTGGGAGAGGGTGGTCTCCACGTCCTTCTGTTCTGCCATCTTGATTCCTCCTCCCAAAATTTTTTCAAAGTATTTATTTATTTTTGGCTGGGTTGCATCATGGTTTCAGTATACGGGCTCTCTGTCATGACACAAAGGCTTCTCTCTAGTTGTGACGCCAGGGTGCCAGAGCACGTGGGCTCAGCAGCCGTAGCGAGAGAGCTTAGTTACCCAAAGCCTGTGGGATCTTAGTTCCCCAACCAGGGATCAAACCTGTGTCCCACTGCACTGGAAGGCCAATTCTTAACCACTGGACCACCAGGAAAGTCCCTAGACTTCAGGTTTTGTGTTTTTTTTTTAAGTCATTCCTTTTTATTTCTTTTATCCCTAGCATTTTTGAAAAGTTGAAAAAATAGTACAGTCGACATATACTCCTCATTTAGATACAACGATTGGTAATTTCTTTCAGATATCATGACACTGATATCAGATATCATGATTCAGGTATCTTGAAGCACTGACATTGCTTCAGTATCAGACTTTTTAAAACCATAAATACATCTTATAAATAAAGGGAACGGGTAAGACTAAAATCAATTTTTATGTGTAACAAAAGAAAAAATGTACGTTAAGTGGGGTATCACTCTGCAAGCAGTTACCTACTAAAAAGCAATTTAATTCATTACAAAGGGAAGCCTATTGGACAGCAGATTTGCAGCAAACACTGTTCAAATAAATGGATAACCGTGTAATTTTTTAAAATTTTTATTGGAGTATAGTTGCTTTACAATGTTATGCTATACAGAAAAGTGAATCAGTATATACACACACACACACACACACACACACACACTGTGTTGTGCTTAGTCGCTCAGTTGTGTCCAACTCTCTGTGACCCCGTGGACTGTAGCCCAAGAGGCTCCTCTGTCCATGGGGATTCTCCAGGCAAGAATACCACAGTGAGTTGCCATGCCCTCCTCCAGAGGATCTTCCTGACCCAGGGATCAAACTCAGGTCTCCCACATTACAGGTGGATTCTTTACCATCTGAGCCACCAGAGAAGCCTAAGAATACTGGAGTGGGTAGCCTGTCCCTTTTCCAGGGGATCTTCCTGACCCAGGAATCAAACCGAGGTCTCCTGCTTTGCAGGCAGATTCTTTACCAGCTGAGCTATATATATGCTTCCCTGGTGTGTCTATATATATGTGTGTGTGTGTGTGTGTGTGTGTATCCCCCCTCTTTTTTAGATTTCCTTCCCATTTAGGTCACCATAGCGCACTAAGCAGAGTTCCCTGTGCTGTAAAGTAGGTTCTCAACAGTTAACTATTTTATACACAGTAGGTGGGCTGCAGTCCATGGGGTCGCGAAGAGTCGGATATGACTGAGCGACTTCCCTTTCACTTTTCACTTTCATGCATTGGAGAGGGAAATGGCAACCCACTCCAGTGTTCTTGCCTGGAGAATCCCAGGGACGGGGGAGCCTGGTGGGCTGCCGTCTATGGGGTCGCACAGAGTCAGACACAACTGAAGTGACTTGGCGGCAGCAGCAGCAGCAGTGTGCACATGTCAGTCTTAAATCTCCCCATTCATCCCACTTCCCCCCTCTCCCCTTAGCATCCACTTGTGTCTGTGTACCACAACTTTACCCTCTACATCTGTGTCTTGTTCCAATTTTGTCTATGTGCTGCAAAGCGAGCACCCATGCAAGGATTCTTAATCATTTGTCTATTGTGGGGACCCTGCCTGGAGAAACAAAATTCGCAGACAACTCTAAAATCTCATTTCAAGCAAGGGTTTCATTCTTCTTCATGAGCAAACCTTTAACCAGAACCGGCAGCAAACCGATGAGTCAATGTAAGTGGGTAAGGACAGTGCCAGTACAGTACATGAACACGTGCCAGCTGGGCAGGGCATTGGGTGAGCCTGTGGGGCTGGGGCGCCACCGCCCACTCCCAGCCTGGGAAATCCTGGCAGGCCCGGCACAGCATCCCCAGGAAAGGCCGGCACTGGGAGAGAAGGTCTCGCTCTTTCCTCTTTCTCAGGAGAGACAAATCAACAAGGAGCCCAAAGCAGGGAGCCGGGAGGGTGGCTCTGATGGCCCGCCCACCAGATCATCAGTCTCAACTGACCGAGAGTTGCCTCTATTTGTCATGTAAATATTTGCCCTAAAATCAACTGCCAATCACAGTTTCATAATACCCAGGGGTATCCCAATTATCCAAGGGCTCTGATGAAATTCTCAAAATAAGTTTAAATTCACTTCCTTTAAAAAAAAAAAAAAAGGGACTTCCCTGGCTGTCCAGGGGTTGAGACTCCACGTTTCCAAGACAGGGGGCACAAGTTCAATCCCTGGTCAGGGAGCTTAAGATTCCACATGCTGCACAGTGTGGCCAACAAAATAAAAATAAAATTTTAAAAAGCTAGTGGTATGTCTTACGAGATAGCCTGTCATAATATTAAGCAAGTGACAGCTGGTTATCACTGAATCTGACTGGAAACCACTGGCTTTAAGAAATCATAAAGAAACTGGCTTGATGGTAAAAATGGAGAAGCGAACTCATTTTCACTTTGAGCCTAGAAGTCCAACTAATTCGGGAAATTACAAGCATTTGGCAAAAACAATTCAGCAAATGTCCAAAATACTGAGGGGAACTAACCTGCAGGTGGGAAACAATAAAATGAAATCCTGAAATTTTTTTTTTGTTGTTGAAAGACTGAATTACAAAATTAGGGGAAGGAAAGAAAAGCAGCTGTTGGGACAGATTTGAATTTCAGTTAATCATCTGATTCCAGTATCATGCAATTTTCATCAAAAACAAGAATTCTCAGCAGCTGAGAGAGGACATGAGGCCAAGAAAGGCAATAGGAGGATGGAGCAGAGAGGCCAAGGAGGTTGAGATAGCTGAGGCCCGGCCATGCCCTGGCCCCACCCCTGCAGAGGGGAGGAGGCCGGCCTCTGGCAGGTCCTCCCCACCAGTGCCCCTCCAATCCCCCCACTTCACTAAAGCAAGGCTGGGCTTGAGGGTATGAGGGACTGCCTGCCATCCAGGCAGTGATGTGGCCTCACCATCCCTGCTAGAGGTGGTTGGCTTTGGATTATTTTTCCAGGAGTGTTTATGGCCACAGGCTGATCCCTGCATTCTTTGCCTAGGTCCCCATCTGCCGCCAAGGGCACACCCTTCCAGGTGGCTGGGGTGAGGGCCATGCCTGGTGACCCTGGAGGCACGCCCACCAGTGGAGGAGCCAGCTCCCTGAGGCGGTGACTCGCCCAGGCACTTGGCTAGTTCGCCGCACAGGCCTGATGGGAAGCCAGTCTCCAAACCACAAGCCCCCATGTTCAAGGTCTGTCTGGCAGTGGGGCAGCAGAGGGAGTCAACCCGAGGGTGGAGCTGGAGGCTGCGATGTTGCAGCAGACTCATGGATGAGGTCTATGAACCCAGAGAGATGAGGCTCTTTGACTTGTCAGAGGCAGCTTCTTAAGGGCGGAGGAGGAAAAACAACAAAAGCAAGTTTATACTCATAGGGAAACATAATCTGTGATTATAAATATTTCATGAGCAAAGAAAGCAGTACTGACTGAGAGACTGGGGTGGGGAGGGTGGACAGCAAATTAGATTCCAGTTCGCAAAGTGATAGGGCAGCTGGGATAGAGCGCAGCCTAGGCTATTCTGGGCTGTGCGCCGGAGGCCCTGCGTCATGGTCACCGTCAGGGAGCAGGCTCTGGCCCCCGGCCCCTGGAAACCACAGCCTTCCCACGGTCAGCACAGAACACCTTGGGAGGCAGTCATGGGGGGAGGAGGGGGCGGGGAGTGGGTGGCAGGACGGTCATTTGAATGACCTGGGCAAACTTCAACAGCAGGGAGGCGGGCCAGTGCCCTGCAGACCCATGAAAGGATGAACATGCATTCTGCTGACTAAGGGCCGGGGGAGAAGTGAGCCCGACCCCAGAAAGCAAGTGCCCTTCCAAGCTAGAGGGCAGCTCTGGTCAAGCCACCCTGGTCAGAGCAAAGGCGATGCCCAGAGCAGGTGGTGCCAGACTGAGGACAAGCCCGCCCTTCCTTTCCCTCAGGACAGGGGTCTCTCTCTCTCCTGCAGCCCTTGAGAAGCAGCCCAGAAAGCAGAGGCCTTAAGGGATTGCTGAGTAGCAGCTGCTGCAGCAGAGACTCTCCCCACTGGGCAAGCAGGTCCCAGTGTGGGACAGAGACCTCAGCCAGTCTAACAGCCCTTCCAGAGGGCCGGAGGAAGAGGGCGGTTACTCCTAAAATACCCGGAGGCCCTTGAATCAGGCTAGGTCAGAGGAGCCCTGGCGACTGGTGCACACCTCAACCAGGAAGATGGAAACAATCTCCGCTTCCAAGCAGTCAAGGCGGAGCTAGTAAGGCTCCAAGAGAAGCCACTGAATCTGGGAAAACCAGACAGTTATCACCTAGACTCACAGCCGGTGAGACTCTGCTCAAGACGGCGAGGACTCCACAGCCATGAAAGACCCCAAGACGTCATGGGAGGACCCCCTGAGCTGAAGTCACTGATTGGATATGCCCTTGAGACCAGCTACTAGTTGCAAGAATCACCCTGAGGAATCACGTTACCTCTGAAAGGCAAGTCCTTGTGGAAAATACAGGATCAGGGGCTGCCAAACCTAAGGACCGTGAGGAACTCCAAAAATGCACATCCACATAAATGCTTTCAGGACACACCCTAAGCGCTATTCCAACTGAAGAGACTGTTTACATCCAGCTACCTGCGGGACACCTCTCAGAGGCGCCTCCGTGCGGACCCCCCAAAGCGCCTCCTCCCCCACCCTTGGGCCTCTCCCCGAGCACCCAGTTCAGCGTTCTGCAGGACCAATCACACAGCAAAGGGAGCCGGACACCAGGGCCCCATTGGCCCTTCCCCAGCGTCCGAGCACACCACCAAGCCCAGTCAACTGTACCTACTAAAGGCTTCTGCTCCCCTCCTCCACCCTAGGCCAACAGCACATCATGGTGCACTCTGGCCTCCCCAAGTGCCCCTCCACGATCAGTCTCCTTCAGGAGATCAGCAGGGAGGCGGGCCAGTGCCCTGCAGACCCATGAAAGGATGAACATGCATTCTGCTGACTAAGGGCGGGGGGAGAAGTGAGCCCAACCCCAGAAAGCAAGTGCCCTTCCAAGCTAGATACAGGAAGATAGAGGAAGTCTCCTGTATCTTCCTTCCCACCACCCCAACCCTGCTTGCTAAATACCCTACACCAGTATCCCAGCACCCCCAGGATGCGGCAGACTTCCCAGGCCCAGCCAGTGCTGCCTCTTCCAGCCCCATCCTTCCCCACATTCCCTCCTGCTCACCTGCTGCAGCCACACTGGCTTTTCCTTTGAGTCCCTGGGACTTACCCAGTCCCTTCTGCCACAGGGTTTTTGCACATCCTCTTCCCTCTGTCTGGACCACTTTCCCCTCCTCTCACTAAGCTAATGCCTGTCCATGTATTCTTCCTAAGGTATAAAGTACATACAGTGCACTGAAATACAGCTCAGTAATTATTTACAGATGTGTACATTCATGGGACTCCCACTCAGATCTAGATTTAGAACGTCCCCAATATTGTAAGGTTCCCTTGTGACCTTGGCAGTCTACGCTCCTCCCCCACCCCCCAGGTGACCGCTGTTCTGACTTCTATCACAATGCCCCTTCGTTCAGAAGGCAGCCAATGCAACCACTCCCCGGGGAAGCTGCCTCCGGTCCCACTGAAAAAGTCTCACCCCGCCCTCACAGGCACTTGTTACCCCTGGGGACCTGCGCGTGTCGGAGTCGTTAGGTGACCGGGGTCGATCTGCCCAAGGGATCAGGGATCTCTGCTCACCCTCACCTTGTTCCCAGCACTGGCAGCTGCAGAGCAGCGATGATGGAAAACAGCTGATGCCTATCACGTGCTTACGGTCACCAAGCACTCAGAGGTGCTAACTCACTGAAGTCTGACATCAACCCAATCAAGCAAATACCATTATCGTATCCCCACTTGACAGGCAAGGAAACTGAGGGACTGAGAAGTGAAATAACCTACCCAAAGCCATTAAGTGCAAGAGGTGGAGTCAGGAACAGAGCGTTGTGTTCTTAATCATCAGGCTATTCTGCCTCTAGAGGCCGCTGGAATGTTTAATAATGAGAAGTGGCCAGGACATTTTGAATGAATAAAGGAGTGACTTTATTTTTTATTTCTGAGCCACGTCGTGGGGATGAGGCATCTTCGCTCCCCTGCAATGGGAGTGCAGAGTGACTGTAGAAATGAATGGAAGAGATTCCATTTGAAGGGATGGAAGGAGCCCCGCCCAAACCTCCACAAGGAGACCAGCAAAAAAAATTGGAGATAAACTATCACTGAATCCCCTGCACAGTCCCACCATTAGGTGCTCTGCAAACACCAGGGCTAGCGTACTTCCTGCGGTCAGGGCAGGCAGCTGTCATCTCTGGGCCCAGAGCAGCAGTGGGGGCCTAGCAGAGGGCAACCCGTGGTGGAGGAAGGAAGGCTGGGCGGGTTCTCTCGGAGCTGGGAGCCCACGGTCTGCTGGAGGAATCAGTCCCCTGCTTCACTCACACTCACCCAGTAATCCAGTCACCTTTACTGAGCACCTCCAGCCCTCTGACGCAGGGAGATGACATTCTGGAAGGCAAGTAAGTAGTCTGCCTGGCTAGAAAGTGAGGTTCTACTGTTTATCTACAAATTGGCATTCAGCTTGTACTTCAATTTTCCAGCACCTGATAATCCCGGGTGAGCTCACAGGCTACTGAGGGCAAAGACCAACCATCTCAAGTGGCACCTTTTAGCCGTTCCAGTGCCATTTACCGCACGGCCACACCCAGAAAGCTCAGGAAGAGACGTACATGGAAGCGTTTATTTTCCCACAGGACACCACTCCCGGGCTCCCTCTCAGCAGAGGCACAGTTCTCAGAACGGCTCCATCCACGAGCCCCCGCGGCCGGTGCCTGGGCTCCGCTCACACGAAGTTCTGCGCGATGGCCAGCACCTTGGAAAACTCGCCTTCCCTCTGCCGGAGGCTGGTGGGGATGGGTGTCTTGATTCGGGTCCCCACCGGGTTCCCGTTGTCCTCAATGAGGACCACGTTGTTGGAGTCAAACCTGGGGGTCATCGTGGGGCCAGGCATGCGATGCCCCACGATAAGCGCCTTCTTCTTCTGCCCCTTGATGGCCAGCAGGATCCGGTCGCCCACCTTGCCCACCCCGTTCTTGTTATAGACGTGGATGCAGCGAGGAGGGCGATGGTGAGAGGTGTTCCCCAGGGCGCTGTTGTCCACCACGCGCACCCGCGTCAGCTTCTGAATTGCGCCGAGGCTGCCGGTGGTGCTGGTGGAAGAGGAAGAAAGTCTGAGGCCTGCAGCTCTGCTGGCCAGGGCGCAGCAGCCTCGGCCAGGCCCGGCTTGCAGCGCGCACATCAGCAGGGCCCTGACACCGGGGGCGCCCTCACTGTAAGAAGTTTGTTACAGCTTCTGGTGCCGGGTCAGGACCTTGATCTGGGTGGGTTTTAAAGGGGACCCAATATTCTGTTACAGTGAACGGCATGGCCTCTGGTTTCCAACAGGCCTCGGAGGATTAAGGGAATACCTATAGGCCAGGCCTTGTCCCTGCCAAGCCTGCAAAACCTGCTCCCCCTGAAAACACTGACTCCCAGATGTCCCATCTGCATGGTGCTGGGAACCATTAGATCCGAGTGGGTATGTCTGCCTAGGGAGTCCCTTGACACAGCACAGCAGAAATTGAAAATAAGCTAACAATCTTTTAACGTCCCCCCACTAGAAAGAGCACTATTAAAGGCAAATGGGCTACTGTTGAGCCACCTGATGACAGCAGGAATTCTAGTTTCCTCTGCCACTAGGACCCCAGTGCTGGTTCTCTGGGGTGACCCACGGCTCTCTTCTCTCCTTCTGCATGCCTGCCCTGGGCGATGTCATCTATCCCTGTTGTTTCTGACTAGTGAACTCCATCTCCAGCCCTAGGCCTTGCCTATCTTCCAGTCCTGCAGTTCCACTCCAAGCTCCTCAAGCGTCCTACCGAGGCTGCAAATTCAGTCAGTTCCACAGTGACCTCACTGCCTCCCCTGCAAGCCTCCTCCAGCTGGTGGGCTTTCTGCCTAGACAGTGGCTTCTCCAGAAACTCTAGCTCGCGAGCCATAAACCTCTCTCCATCCAACCTCTACTGGCACCACCTCCTGAACACCTCTGACCCTCCCCTCCACCCCATCAACAAATTCCTTCATCCAGCAGCTCACACTCTTACACCAAACCGTTATGTTCGTGTCCTAAGCAGCTCCCTGCATACCTCACTCTGCCAACCAAGACCTCTTTTTAGAATATAAAACGGAGGCCACTCCCTTGCTCGGGACTGTTCAGTGGTTCCCCTTGTCTATACTGTCAACAACCTGGCCCTAACGTACCTTGTCTTCTCAGGTCCTCCACCTCCTGCCGCTCACACGTCTGCTCTGAGCCCCAGGGCCGGGAACCCCTGGAGCTCTCCAAGCCTGCCCAGCCTCACAGCCCTCTCTGGGGGCCAGGACAGGGCCTGCTCCCACTTCCCTTCCAGGAAGGCGGCCTCTGTCCGCCTCCTCCCCCTTCCCCCCTCTTCCTCCTCTATTAGCAGCCCCTGTCTTGAGCCTTCCAAAGAACTGTACAAGCCTCTATTATTATACTGGTCACATTTTTCTTAGAGTTATTTGTTTCCAACTTTGCTCCCATGGCCAACTGTGAGAACTCTGCCAGGGCAGGAAGCAAGTCTTATTCATCTCTCTGTGACCAAACCCAGGCACAGGGCTCAGTAAACGCTTGCGGAATGAGTGCATGAACAGGGCCAAAAGGCATGTTTGCCAACAGGAATGCAACCTGCACTCTCCGCCCTGGCTTAGCATCTAAACGGGAAGGGGGAGGCTGCCACACTTTCCTCATGCTTGAGTGGTCATAAGCCTGTGATGTAAAAATACATATATTCCATTTTAAAAAGAGAAGAGTTTTGCTCTCTACTTTTATTCACTTATATATATGTTTTAAACTGAAGTGCAACATGTTAATTTCACATGCACAGCAAAGTTATTCAGTTATACACATAAATATATAGATACTTATTCTTAAAAGAGAAGGCTTTAATGCACTTAGGGAAGAACAGGATCAAGAGACAGCATTTTCACTGGAAGAGTCTGGTAGGCGTGGAGGTTTCATCTTCCTCTGGGTCCATTCCCAGTCCCGTCCCCAACAGCACCATCGGCCCTTTACCTACCCCCATCCCCGACCCAGGCTGCCCAAACCCCAGCTCCATCTATTCCTTTAGTCTGCCCGGACCCCAAGCCCACCTCCATGAGTATCCACTGCCACTCTAGTCACCACAATACTCAGCCCTGATGGGAGGCTTACTCAAAGACACAGCTGGAAGAACTCATTAGGAAAAGTTACCTGAAATAGCGCTGGCTGAATGCTCTGCTTATGTGAAGCCCGCTAGGGAAAGCCATGGGATTCCAAGATGGCAACTCCTGCAGGGAAAGAGAGGGGCAAAGATTTATTTCTAAGTCAGTGTCCTCACTCAGAGCCAGTAGTTTGGTGTATTTGGCTTTTGTTTTGTTTGGTTTGAAAGACTATTGGGGACTTGTGTGGGAGATGGCACTTTGGGCATAAGATCATTAGTCACTAAATATAAATCTTAGTGGTTAAAAGATAGGCAGATGATTAGATGAACTCCAGCAACAGTTTTGCTGATTCATATTCTAACTGGGGTCAGAGGGCTGGAATGGCCCGCAGCAGTTCTCACTGTGGGTAACACAAGAGCACAGCGAGTGTCTTCACCATTACATCACTTCCACAGGCAGGAGGGAGAAAGGAATCCCATGGGACACAGCCAGGCAGGGATCACTTCCCACATCCTCCACAGAGGACACTGGTCCCTTGTTGACACTCAAGTGCCTCTTGAAATCAGAACTTCCACTCCTTGGAGGAGAGCAGATTACCCGGAGGAACCACCCAGGTTGTCCACCACCACATCACCTTTCCCTCAAATGTAAAAGCCAGACACCTGGACAGCTCAGGGTTAGCAAAGCAGTGCAAAGGACGCCCTCGCCAAGTCAGTGACCTCGGTCTCTATTTGGATCAGGGAAACTACCTGCCCCACACAGCAGCTGAAAGTGGGGTTTGGGAGAACAAGGTGGAGATAAAAGAGTAAACAGCAGCCCAACACTGGTGACGCCAGCTTGCAGAACCTCAACCCCGTGGCTCCATAGCACCAAAAACTATGGCCCATCCCCAGGTTTCCGCAATACCTGGGTGTCAGTGAGGGGAATATTTAAGAAAAACCTACAACCAATTGGTAATTCCAGCTGCAAAACAGGCCTGTTTTCCACCCAAATGTTTGGCCACAGAGGGCCTCATTCAAGAGCTCTGCTGAGAAAGCCTCTACCACTGTAGTATTTACACACAGCTCTGCCTTGCCTAAGTTCAAAGCACCTTAGATAAGATTTTATTTAATAAAGGTGGGGAAAACTCACTATTTACTTTCACAGAAATACCTAAACACTCCAGAAATGCTTATTAACTATGATTTAACCTCAAACCTCAAGCTTATTCTCCAGTGTTTCCTTAAGACAACCCAAGGAGGAGTGGCCCAAGTGATCAGAAAATTACATGCAAAAGAAGATGGTCAACTTATAGAACAACTGACACATAGAATCAAAGACTATCAGATGACGCCAGCTTTACCTTCACAGCTCCGCGGCCCTGGACAAGGAACTATCAGCTTTGGCTTCCCCAACTGTAACTCGGGGTTTCCCCACCAGTAACACCTACTCACAAGGCGGTCGCGAGGTAAACCATGCAAAGCACGGAGTCCAGTGTGCCCACTCAATACCTATCAGCCCTCTCCATCATCATTGTCATCATATCACATCCGTTTTGAAGATGAGGAAACTGAGATAACAGAGAGAGATGGGGACTTGCATTAAGCCTCATAACTAGCCAAGGGCACAAGCAGAACCAGAGGTGGACCCAGCTTTGGCCCAAGGGTCTGCCCTCCACACTGTGTGGACTCACTCTCCGTACAAAGCCCACTTCACACAGGGGCTCGGGGCGAGAAGCAGCTTTGGGGGTCACCTGGTCTTTTTCTGCTTGCTTCCTTTATGAAAATGGATTCGGTAGAGTAGTTACACAGTGTCTCAGCACTTTCCATTATCAGCTCATTTAAGTTTCCCCAAAACTATGAAATGGGCACTATTATTCACCCTACTTTATACTTGAGGAAATGAGGTCCAGAGAGGTTAGATAATCTGCCCAAGTTGCACAGCCGGGAGCAACAAAAGCTGAAATCTGAACGGCAGTAGTTGGCTTCCCGAACCCACACTCTCTTATTCAGTGGAGTTAACGTGCTAACTTCAATTTAAATGTTAATACTTTTCCGATCATTAGATCATCTTTGTTCCATCGGGAATACTGCTATCACAGGCATGTTTTACTCAGCCCCAACCAACTCAGTGCTTGCTGAGTCAACTGAAACGTAGACAAACAGCAGGTGAAACTTATTCACTTTTATCCAATTTAGGTTTTGAAGACAATTTGTAGTGTAGGTGGCAAGAAGAGCTCCTCACACTGAACAATAATGGAAAATTGGCGTGTTTTTTTTTTTAAAAAAAGCTCTGAAAAGCAGTCTTTCTGGTCCAGGTTGATGCTACGTCCAGTCTCTGCCAAGCCTCCCCATCTCACTCTGGGGCCCCTGCTTGCTCTCCTGGGAGGAAAGAAGCTCCTCAGAACCCCCAAGCGAGCCCAGCTGCACCCACATTCCCTCTCCTGAGGACAGCAACACCCAGCCTCTCCACTCAGCACCATTTCCTCCACCGTACTCATGGGAGTCCAACAAGTGCAGAGGAGCCTACAGGCTTCCCAGAATTTTCCCTGCCTTGGGAATAACAAACTCTCCCATTCAAGGCACCTCCCGGAAGCCTGCAGGGCGGTCTGTACACAAATCACAACCGGCCCGTCTCTGCGCCTTGCTCAAAGCCACCCCCACTCTCTGGGTTCACCTCTGCCCAACTCAGCAGCCCTGGCTCCAAACACACCTCCTCCGAGCAGCTCTGTATGAGGCTGCAGCATCCGCTGCCGCCCCTACTGCACACCGAGGACATCTGGGCGTCTGTGCCAAGGAACTCCGTGGCTCCAACTTTCATCACCAAACTCAGACGTGGAATAAATTTGGATTTTTTTTTTAAGATAAGGCTGATATCCCTTAACATTCCAGTTCTTGCTACTCACTATCCAAAACTCAGAGACCACAGAGATCTTGACAACGTGGTATCTGAACTCTCTACAGGAATTCAGGACTCACACACACACAGAGAGGATCATTTGTACTGCCCTCGAACACAAGAGTAACACATTCCCATCTCCAGGGAGCACCTCCATTTTCACAAGAAAAGGCCCAATTCAGAGACTTTTCACTAGGTCTTTGGCGGAGCTGATAGTGACCTCCAGACCCAAAGGACTTAAAGACATCCAGTGGACAGCAGTAAGCATTCCTATGAACTTGAAAGCATAAAATAACCAAATATATTTGTATATTAAAAAAAAAAAGCTGTGGTCCCCTCCACAGCACCCCAGCAAAGAATCCCAGCAGGTCCTTACAGAGTGGGAATGCAATAAATATTTAATGAATAAAATAAATGAGGTAGCCAAAAGGCAGATTCCCCCACCCATGGCTCCACACAGGGAAATCTTATCTGTTTATCAGGAACCCACACATCACATGCAAACAGGCTTTAGGAGACCCACGGTGCTAGTCGTGGGAGGATGAGCCCATGCTACGTCTAAAGGCCCCTGGAATCATCTCCTGGGCCTGGCGCCATCACTGCCCACTGTGGAAAAACACCTCATCCCACCACTGAACAACTGGTTCAGATCAGGGAGGAGTGATGGAGGCAGTAATTTACTTCACAGCAACTTTGACTGACCTTGATGTTATTTCTTAGGACAATCCATCCTGTAGACACAGGCCCTGATCCACTTCGGATCAGACTATATATACTGCTCTGTTTCACAAACAACGTTATTCTGAGTCCTGTGTTTGCACAGCAAGCTAACTCCAATGGTATTTCCTCCTCTACACTCTCACTCAGAGGAGACAAAGTATTCCGAAGACTATGGTGCCAGAGATGGCTTTTCAGGCCACTTCCTGATCAGCGTGGAGTACTGTCCTCCAGGTTGAGCACATGAATCACAACCTCTGGTGGTGGGGGAACAGGGAGGGCAAGAGGAAGAAGATGAGAGAGACAGAAATTACTTAATATAACCCAAGAGTCATGCTTATTTTCCATCCTGGTTTAAGCTCTCCCTTCAGTTGTGAAGGTCCAGGTGGACTGCAGATTTCACAGGGACACATAGGTGAGTTTTTCACTTGGCATCACTTCGGGTTAGGGTGGGTCCCACTGGACTCTGTGATGGCAGAACGGTGCCTGCCCTGTCCAGAGCTGCCTGCTCAGGACCTACAACAGTGCTGGGTACACAAATGGAGCTCAGGGAACATCTGTTAAATGAATACTATTTACCTGCAATTGCAATTCACCATCCAGGTCTAGAGAGACTCAATATTGGAGGGTTGGTGGTCTTTCCTGTGCCCTTCATTCAGCCTTCCACTGGCTTGGGGGAGCTTCCTAGAAACTGAGAGCTCATTTTTAGCTAATTTTAATACAGACAGACTGAACTAAAAAAGCAGAGGGATGCTTTGTAGAAAGCTAGAAAGTACCATTACTTGAGCTTTGCATGTGTGCCTGCTAAGTCTCTTAAGTCATGTCCGACTCTTCGCAACCCCAGGGACTGTAGCCCACCAGGCTCCTCTGTCCATGGGATTCTCCAGGCAAGAATATTGCAGTGGGTTGCCATGCCCCCCTCCAGGAGATCTTCCTGACCCAGGGATCGAACCAGTGTCTCTTACGTCTCCTTTAATGGCAGGTGGGTTCTTTACCACTAGTGCCACCTGGGAAGCCTACTTGAGCTTTAAGATCAGCAAAGTATTGTACTTAGTATCACAGATCCATGTACATTTATACATTGTTTCTACCCAAACAATTTCCCTCTTTAGGTCTGGGTTCTAAAGAAGAGAGAGAAAACAAAGAGCTCAACACAATCACAAATGACAGTTTAAAGGGGATTCTGTTAGTAAGCGGAAGAAGGGAAAAACACTAAGAGAAATTAAATGCAAGGTCCAGCCACAAAACAGACAAACTCTGCCTACTATAAAGATATAAATGTTCTTCTTCATTAAAGCAGGAAAACACTGAGGCCTGGCAGCTTCAACAAATTAAAAAAAAAAGAGAGAGAGACAGACCTCCTTGGACCCGTCACCCTGTCATGCAGACAGCTCCTCCAATCTCCTGCAGGTTTCGCCCCAATCATTCTGGACCAAAAACTACTCTTAATAAGTTGCTTAAATACTCATTATTGTTTTGCTGGGGAAGGAGTCTCTTTCAGTAGTTTTGTGTTTATACACCATCTCACAATTCTCAAAGTATTTTCACACAGATCACTTTCCTGGCTGACTTCATTCCCGAGCACCCAACAGAAACACAAAGACAGATACAGATGACAAAGAGCAACCGTTTGGGGAGGGTTGATTCCACTAAGGGTTTCTGAACAGTTCTGAAGGTTCAACAGAGTGCCAAAATTAAGTCAGAATTGCTAAGCGACTTGTCCTAGGAATGGAAGAAGGGTAGAAAGCTGTTTCTACTACACCAGCATAATACCTGAGCAGGTAAAGTGCTGCTTTAACCACTAATAAACTTTACAGAAATGAACATACCCCACACAGTCCCAAGTACTCTTTCTCCTTTCTCAGAGCTGCCACATCATCTATTAAAAATCAAAACAGCCATCTTTTCAATAGATATCTGCTCTACACACAGCACAGCCTAGGACCAGCTCTCAAGCTGATTCTGATACACCTGCAAAGGTGTGAGTTTTCAGTGTCTACTATCAAGAAGCAAACATCCAGGATT
This sequence comes from Ovis canadensis, assembly GCF_042477335.2. Classification (NCBI taxonomy): domain Eukaryota; kingdom Metazoa; phylum Chordata; class Mammalia; order Artiodactyla; family Bovidae; genus Ovis; species Ovis canadensis. Next base: position 32,705,727 of record NC_091264.1, read on the forward strand.
TCCCTGGTGGTCCAGTGGTTAGGACTCTGCGCTTGCACTGCAGGAGGCACAGGCTTGACCCCCAGCTGGGGAACTGAGATCCCACACGCCCGTGCAGCGGAGCCAACAACTGTTTTCAAAAGAAGCAAACATCCCTCAACAGCTTGATGTGCTGTTTCTACCATGACTACCAATGAGGACCCCAATTCTCCATTTTTTTTTCTTTTGGGGAAGTCCTGGATGTTTGCTTCTTGATAGTAGCAACTGTGAAAACTCACACCTTTGCAGGTGTATCAGAATCAGCTTCAGAGTTGGTCCTAGGCTGTGCTGTGTGTAGAGGAGATATCTATTGAAAATAAAGATAACTGTTTTGAACTTTAAAGATTATGTGACAGCTTTGAGAGAGGAGAAAGAGTACTTGGGCTGTGTGGGGTATGTTCTTGTCTGTGAGGTTGCACAGCCTGTGGGATCTTAGCTCTCCGACCGGGGACTGAGCCCAGGCCCTCAGCAGTGAGAGCCTGGCATCCTAACCACTGAACCACCAGGGAATTCCATCCAGTTCTCAAGCTGACTCACAAAGGAAAAAAACATTTCCAGGGTTCTTGTCTCTGTTTATTTACCTTTATGTGTTTATTAACATCTATATTTGTTTGTTCCACTTTGTTACAGGAGTATTTAAAATCATGGTTCTTAAAAATATCTGACAGTTCTTGATTATTCAAGTTGGTTTTTCAATATGTAGGTTTTAATCTATTCTAGCTTTGATCCCCTGCCATCTCCACCTCACAGGCGTGCAAACACCTATACTTCCAGAAGTTTGTGACATTCCTGGTATGGTCAAACTGGGGAAAACTGTACACGGCAAAGTTAAATTCTACTTAATCACTTCTACCAAGCCAGTGGCAAGGAGCGAGGTTTATGGAGATGTCAGATGGGCAGGCAATGGCAGGGGGGTGGTTGGGGTGGGATGAAAAGCCCAAAGAAAGGTATCTCCTCCACCCCTGCCTCCCCTCTTCTCCTGCCAAGTCTATGACCTTGGAATCCACTTCTCCAGGCCTCAGTGACTCTGTCAAGCAGGGGTCATTGGGAAGAGCAAGGAGGCATGGAAATGAAAGTGTTTTAGCTTCACTCACAGAAGGGGCTGTTTTCAAGTCGGGGAATCCCTGTCTGGATTCTGACCAGTGAAAACAGCCTCACTTCCCGATTCTCAAGGCAACACTATGGGTGTCAAAGATCACTCAGTCCTGAAAGTGTGTTTCAGCTTAAGGTACACATAGAAGGGCTTCACTGGTGGAGAAGTGGATAAGAATCCACCTGTCAATGCAGGAGATACAGGTTCCATCCCTGGTTTGGGAAGATCCCATGTGCCTTGGAGAACTAAGCCCACGCACCATGCCACAACTACTGAGCCCACATGCCCCAACTACGGAAGCCTTTGCGCCCTAGAACCTGTGTGCCATGAGAGAAGCCACCACCATGAGAAGGTCGCTCACCACAACGAGAGAAAGCCCGTGCAGCAACCAAGACCCAGCACAGCCAAATACATTAATAATTTTCTTTTAAGGTAGATATGGAAAAGTGGTCCCTCTTTTCTAATTACATAGATGATTTTTTTTTAAGCTTTTGACAAGGAAACTTTCCCATTCTGAGCTGTGTTTCATTGGGGAATAATAGGCTACCTGGCACCTTTTTTGTTTTAATTAATTATTCATCTGGCTGCACAGTTACCATACAAGGGCTTAGTTGTTACACATCACACATGATCCTAGTTCCCAGACCAGGGATGAAATCAGTGTCTCATGCACTGCACGGCAGATTCTCAACCACTGGACCACCAGGGAAGTCCCCCGGCACCTTTCATAAGAGAGCATATTACTTGACCCAGAGCAATGTTTCTGGGATCTGAATCATAGCCTTCTCACACAAGCTGGTTGTCATTGTTAACACACGTGTAAAATTGCACCAGGGTGAGCCACAACCCAGAACAAACCGTCAGCTTCTAAAAAAGAAGATCAATTGTAACCTGATTTCTGAAACCCTCCCAAGACCCTTCATGGCCATAAGAACTATTCCAGTAACAAAAACAACAGGAAAATCCATCTTATGTGGGTCCAGGTGTCATAACACCAAGACAAGAGTGGGGTGAGACAGGCTTCAAAGGACTCTTGCATCATGTAAGATGCTAAAAGCTGAGGAGAGTATAAATAATTGTGTTCAGTGCCCAACAGGCTCCCTTCTGAAATATGAATTCCAGGGAAGGTTTGTACCATTCATATTCAGGAGCAATAATAAAACATTTTGGCCGTTGTCTCTTCCTGTATTCCACAGTGTACTCAATTCAATTCTCACTTTGGGCTTTCTGAAATGTTTCCTCTGTTAATATGTGGTGACTCTTAACTAGGCACAGGCAGAAATCGATTGGGAATCCACCACGTGTTAACATACCTAACTGCATTATTAAAAAGATAATAATACATGAGAAATACCTTCTAGTGATCCTCAGGGGTCCCCAAACCAGGTAACAGGGGCTCCACTTCCACTTTCCAGATACCTATTACAAGTGCTACTCGGCAAGGGATCGCACCAGCTCTACAACCATAAAATCAACACAATATGTAAAAAGTTCCATAGGAAATACACATCCAAGAAGCTCTAAGGGTAAAATGGACAGTTCTACACAAGGGAAAAACAACAACACAAAGAGAAGATTCCTTGTCATCCAAACTGCTTGCTCCTACCCAAAACAGCTCCCAGAATCCAAGCCTACAAGGACTCCTCCCACCAGGCAGTCTGCCAAACATGGCTTAACCCCATCTCCCTTTCTGTCCTTCCTAAGTAACATTTCCTACTCCAACAAAATCCTCTTTCTTCCATTGTACATAATTCCATGAGTGAAGAGTGAATTTTCCTCTAGCACAGCCTCCCTGAAAAAACCAACCTACCCTACTCCTTACTACATATCCCTGCTGTCCTGACTGCATCCTCACAGACAATTTTAAATGACTGAAAACTCAGGTTGATGAAGGCAAGACCACAAACAGGAGAACATAGGAAATCAACATGCTTCAAACTTTAGTGACACACAGAAACACATTGTATAACACCTCCTAATATACTTACACACACTTCCACGTGTGTATACTTGAAGCAGGTGTCCAGAAACAATACTTACCCTTCCTAAGTACAATGCACTGATATTTTCTATTCTACTTCACTTTTTCTTAAATGATGGCCATGAGCCACTAAATTGATTTCCAGCTAACCAATGGCACAGTTGGAATGGGAATTCAGTTTGAACTGCATGTAAACCTTACCAGTGCCTTCCACAAGCTACTAATGAGCCCTTGAAAAACCCAGCAGAGAGCAGACACACCAACCAACCACAACCAAATAGGCAGTGCCCATTTTCTGTCCAGCAACCCCACAAGTATCTGCCAACCTTCCAGCTTTCCCCCAGTAACCCAAAGTGACTCCATCATACGCTATTTTATTAACCTCTTTATAAATTCAGCCCATCAATCTCTTAGGGTGGCAAAGTTCATTTACTACCCACCACGTAAAGCAGTATTTCCCTTCTGTCCGCAAGCTTGTTCTCTAGCTTGAAGGGAAGAAAGCCTTCCATGAGCCCACAGTTAAACAAACAAGTTGGTATTTCCTATGCCTTTGTCATCTATTTTGTGGGTAACATACAGGAGTTATGCACACGCGCAGACACACACACACACACCCCCTCTCTCTCATCTTTCCAGTCTTAATCCCTGGCAGATGCAGCCTCGGGTGAAATGAGAAACCAGGGAACCCCCTGGAGCCGGGGGAGCCACTCATCGGCATGACTGTGAAAGCGGTGGACTCACTTTCCACACCAGAGAAGCGCCTGGCAAAAGAGTCACAAAGTCATCTCAAGACCCAAGTCGGGAAAGGAAAGGGAGAAAGACAGAAATAAGACAAACCGGAGGAGCCGTGCCAGACTGATCGGCCTAGGCCACCTTGTGAAGCCTGGCGGCAGCCCGCCCCAACCCCCAAAAAGCAGGTGAGAGCGGGCAGGGGGCGCTGGGTCTCAGAGGCCCAGGAGAGCGGGGCCGCCCTCGGACACTGGGAGGGAGCAGGGTCCGGGTCAGAGGCCTCCCTCTCCGTCGGGACCCTCTGCCCCTAGAAGGCCCACGATCTCCGCACTCCGGCCCTTCCTCACCCACCCCTGGGGAGCGCTCCACGGCTCCAGCCGGGAAGAAAGAAAGACGGGAAGCAGAAAGTCAGGAGCGTAACGTCCCTTCCCCTCAGACACACTCCATACCGCCTTCGCCGCCCAGGAATATCCTGCCGCGGGCCCCACTGGCCGGGCGCCGCCTTCCCCCCCACGCGGCCTCACACTCTGCGCTTGCGCGGCGGACCCAGCCGGGAGGGCGGCGATCTGAGGGTGCGCGCGCCTGGCGTGTCCTGGCGTGGGGGTGTGGCCTGTGCGGCCCCGCCCCTCCTCCTGCTCCCCCTCCCTCCTCCCGCTCCCCCTCCCCCAGACACTGCCGCGGCCGCCGCAGGAGCCCGGAGCTCCAGCCGCCCAGCGACTCCCCCTCCCCCTCCCCCAGCCCCGCCCCGCCCCAACCCGGGGCTCGGAGCCGGAGCCGAGTCTGCGCCTGGGGGGTGAGTACGCGACCCTTCCCCAGCCCCGTCTCTTTTCTTTGAGGATCCCACCACCACCCTAAAGAAAAACCCCGATCTCAGCTGCGCGTCCCCTCCCTTTCAACCTCCTGCGGGACCCAGAGGTGCCTGGGGCTCGCGGGACCCAGGGGTGCCTCGCTCTGCCCCCAACCCCTGCACCATCCAGAGCCTATCATGTGAGTCCTCCGACCCCTGCCTGGGGTCCAGAGGTACTCCGCCCTCTGTCCCCACCCCTCGAGAGATCCAACGGGTGGGACCTCCGCCCCCGGTCCCCTAGCACCACTCTCCTCCCCACCTGCCCCGTCCAGGTGCGCGTCCCCTCCGCGCCCCTCCGGGGTTCCAGCTGCGCGAGCCCGCCGCCGCGGTAGGGAATCTGCCGCCCCCGCCCCCGAGTTCTGGATTCCAGGGTCGCCAAGTCCAATGCCCTCGGCGTCTTTTTTATCTTTTCCCCGACTCCAGGGGCCGAGTACCCCCGAAGCCGGCCCGGGGCAGGGGGTTCGGGCTCGGGCAAGGGCAGGGTTCGCGAGAGCTGGCGCGAGGCCGGCTGCTGCCCTCGGCCGGTCTGGGGACTGGTCGGAGGACTGGGGAGGCTACTGGCCCCGGGAGCGTGTCCTCTCCTTGCGCCCCACACAGTGCAGTTCATTCAGGAGCCGCCCGGGCCTGCGTTGGAGGGTGCGGTGGGGAAAGGATTGGTCCGCGGAACCGGAGTGGGGCAAAGGCCCTGCTGGGGGGAGGGGGTGTGCTTTGTCCCTAACCCTCCCTAACCTCCTAGGGTGGACAGTCCCAAAGCTTTGGCGCCTTCTTCCCCAAAAAGATAAGGACCCTTGGGAAGTGGAGAGGAGAGGTCAGAGGGGCCGGCTGCCCTTGGGGCTCTGTGCTGCCACCTGCCTGGGTCCCTTGGGTGGAGGACTGGCCGCTCAGCACTCCACTTTCCTAGAAGGGGCTGAGGGGGTTGGGGGGCGCACAGTTGGGAGGACCAGGACTTCGGTACCCAAGACCGCTCTCCAGCCTCTCCCTGAGTCTGCATCCCCAGCCCCTCCCGAGGAGGAGCCCCCCGTCCTGCCTCCCAGGCACCTGTGAGGAGGGGAGTGGCCCTGCCAGCTGGGGGCTACCAGAAGGCATGTACTGGCAGTGTGACTATCTTCCAGGGTACCAGAGGGTCCAGGCCCTGGCATGCCCCAGGTGGCACATGCTGGGACCTGCTGTTGGCTCACCCCGTTGGATCTTGGCCTCTGGTTGGGAGGGGAGGGATGTGGCAAGGCAGAAGGCAGGTGGTGAGTAGCCAAGAAGCCCCTTTTAGACATCTTACAAATTCCCTCCAATTATAACAGTCTTGGAGACCTGGGTTCAAATTCCAGCTCTGCCATTCTTTAGCTGTGTGACCTTGACAAGTTACTTAACTTCTCTGAACCTTAGTGTCAATTTAAAAAGTATGCTTACTACCACCTCCTTACAAGATTAATTATGGAGATCAATCTAGATAGTACAGGTAAAGAGCCTGGCATCCTGCCTGGTAGTTGATCAATAAGAGCTCTCCTCTCTGAACTTCTGACCCATCCTGGTGTATCACCACCCTCCCGTGCTCCCCCAAACCCCAGCCCCAGCCAGCCTGCTGGGGATGGATCAGTTTGTTTGAATAGTTTAGAAACATTCCCCTGTCAGTCACTGGCTGAGTCCTGAAAGCAGTCTAAGCCCTTAAATCTCGACAAGAAGCCCATCTAGACTGAGGAGTTCTGGCATGCTAAGTTCTGTTTTATTTTGATTTGCACCAGTTCTCCACTAAACCAATCCCTTTCATTCCACACTTTATTGATAACAATAGCTATTTTTTTTTAAGAATCCATTTATGCCTTTCACTGTACTAAGAGCTTCACCTAAATCATCTTGTGTAATTTGCAAAACAACCACGTGACTGAATTATTATCCCCATTTATAGATGAGGGAACCAAGGCCCAGGGTGGTGAGGTAATGTGCTCAGGTCAGAAGCCATTATCTGTCTCATCCTAGAGCCCATCCTCTTAGCCACCAGGCTCTGTTGCCTGTCCCCTCCATCTGCTTCAGAACCCGAAATCACAAACCCAGGGAGCTAGAAGCAAGAGGGAAGGCAAACAGGTAGAAATAGGGTGTGGCATTTCTCCAGAGCTGTAACTGGCAATCCCCAGCCCCCAGCCTCCTGATGGAAGTGACTCCTCTGTTAGCTGAGGCCGCAAAGTGCTGTAGTTAAAAGCATAGACTTGAGCCAGGTTGCCTAAGTCCATATCCAGATCTATCACAGACTAGCTGTGTGTCATTGGGAAAGTGATATACCCTCTCTGAACCTCATTGTCCTCCTAAGGTTGTGATGAGGAGTAAATGAGACTATATTTGTAAAGCACTTGCAACAGTGCTGGCATAAAATAAGAATTAAATAGATATTTGATAAATGCATTCTTTTCCTACTACTTTTATTCTCACTTGAGGATACATTTTTGCCCATCTCTCAGAAGTTGGTAGGGATGGAGTGAGGATACTAATATGTTACAGAGTGAAAGACTGAGGCACAGGTTACATAGTAACAGAGCTAGTCTCCATCTTTATCTCCTCCCAACAGACCACACTGCCTTCCTATGATCCCAAGTCCTAAATTAAATCTTCCCTAGTAACTCTTTAAGAAAAAAATTTTTTAATTTATAGCTTCCTGCCCCCCCGCAACATGCACACACTTCTTGATGATAAAATAACCTTCAGTGAGCTAGAAATAAAATCCTCCATCACTCTCCCTACACCTTTCCAGCTAAAGCCTCAATGTCAGACCAGAGAAATTCTGGGATACCACTGACTCAGACAACCCTGTAGAGTGGATGAAATGCCCCTCTCTCCCCCAAATATTCTGCCTCAGTCTCTTCCCTTCTCTCAGCTGCTCTCTGTGAAGGCTTTGAGAGCAGCTGCCCAGGGTGAAATTCAGCCCAGCAACCCCGCCTCCACAATTAAGAGCTTGGAGTAACCCAGTCGGCAAGCTGGCAAGCTGAGCCACCAGCCCTGGCTCCACCCTTTCCTGCCCTGTGACCTCCCTGTGAGTGGCTTCTCCTCCCCAGTCCCTGCTTCCTCCCCTGCCGATGGGGAGTGTGCCCTGCTTACTTCTGGGTGCAGGTGGGAAGAGCAGTACAGCTGAGGAGGGAGTGCTTTGTGACTATAAAGAGGGAGGTGGACATGGTGGCTTCAGTTACTAAAGCACAGACCTTGACCCTCACTACTCTTCTGCTGGGTTTCCTTATGTAGGAGCTCCCAGAATGTTCCACCTTCTTCCGAGTGGAGGAGATAGAATGGGGGGCGGGGGGGGGGGGCATGTAACTCCAGGGGTAAGTGTGGGCTGGATCGATTTCTGAAATGTGTTTGAGTTGGGAGTTAGAGGTGGGGGGACTAGTATAGAGGCTCCCCAATTATTACAGCCCTAAGATACCTATATGTACCTTTAACCTTTCCTGGGTCTTTTTATATGTACATACCCAGGCTCCCAGACACACCCACATATACACCTCCACTTAGATACTAATAACTCTCTTCATTTCCAAGGACAGCCGTGTAGTCACCCAGCTCCCCACCTCCACACACACAGATACACATATCAACACAAGTTTACACACCTAAACACACACATTCTCTCAGTGCTCTGGTGTTTCCCTAGCCAGAGAACACATAATGAGTGTTCACAAAGCTTCTGCAGCATCCTGTTCTAGCCATGTCGGAAAAGCATCAAGGTGCCCTGAAGTGTTCAGGCTTTAAAAAAGAAGTTGACCTAGGTTTGATGCCCAGGTCCATTATTTTATGAACAGTGTGGCTTTGTTGAAACAGTGGGCACTCTATACATGGCACCTGCTATAGTTACTGAATTTTAAAAAAAAAATTAAGGCAACATGGGCTGGAAAGGAAGAGGGAAGGCATAGAACACAGGCAGTTATTCCCTTAGCCTTCTTAACCCAGGCTTTTCAGAGACTCCCTGGAACCAAGTGAGACACACAGACAACCCCAGCTTCTCTGGTGCCTCTTGCCCTGCAGTTGAAATGTTAGGAAGAGGCAGCGGAAAATCTGGGATTGGTGGGTGGGCAGGGGAAACTTTCTGAGCCACGAAGGGGGCTGGGGGATGCTTGCTCCCAGAGTTGCTGACAGCCATCCTAGGTTTGTTGTTCTTTCTTTGGTTTCCTTTCTTCCCTGGGGACACCCCCGTCCCCCCCCCAACAAAGCAGAGCTTCAGTGTTGTCAGCAGAAGGGGCCCCCAGGGGCCCTCCTGTAGGATGGGGGGTGGGGCCATGAAACCACACCCACACATCTCCTCCACCCCAGGAGCCTCCCCAGCGCGCTGCCCAGCTGGTCCCCAGGCACTTCCAGAACCCAGGCATCAGGGCTAGCTGCCCCTTCCCTCCCCCTCCCCCCACTTCCACTGGGACAATTGAAAGCTTGAAAGCCTGGCAGTGTCAGGGTAGCAGGCCAGAAGGCACTTCCCTGGCTACAGGGAGCTTGGGCTGGTTAAGAGGCCCCCGGCTCATTCTTCCTTCCTTTGCCAATCAATGGAAAATCTCGCTGCAGGGCACGGCATTCCCAGCCTGCCCTGCTTGGGGGCAGGAGCAGGGCATGCTGGGAATTGTAGTCCTTACAACTCAGATGCAAAGAAAATTGGAGAGAGATGAGGAAACCAGAGAGAGAAAGGTGTAGCTCCTGCCATGGCCCAGGAAAAAGAATGAGGGTAAACAGGTGTGGCTGGGCTGAGTGAGACAGGTAGCACAAATGCAGAAGTCCTGCTTTTTAACGGACTTCCCACTGACCCCATCCTCAGACCCCTACTCTGAGGACAGAGTTGAACATCTCACTCTGAAGCCAGCTATACTGGGAAGGTGGTCAACTGAGTTGAAAACTGAGCAGATGAAACCATGCCATTGTTCTAACAGGGGTAGGAAGAGACAGTCAGGGTCAGGTAACTGGCTCCTGACCCATCTTCCCCTGGCCTAGAGACCCTTCCACTTAGTCTTGGATCTTCAGACCTAAGACCTCTCCCCATCTTCCCTCAGATTCAGCTCTGCCCGCTGCCTGAGACAGAGATACAGAGACAGAGAGAGCCAGTTTGTGTTTGAAGAGAATGGATGTGTGTCTGTGTGTGTGTGTGTGTGTGTGTGTGTGTGTGTATGTATGGAGGTGGTGGGAGGTGAATTGCTAGAGACTCAGAGACATCTTCCAGCTTAGAAAAACCGGTCGCCCCAGTCCAGACCCAGGCTGAGTTCCCTGGGCCCAGAGCCCAAGAGCCAGGGAAAGTAAGTCCGTGTGACTCAACCCTCCCTTCCTGGGCCCCTTATCTCCAGAGGCCAGAGCTCCCACCCACCCAGGCAGCCCGGAGACCTGTCCTCGCTGTGCCCTCCCTACGCCGCCCCTGCCGAAGCCCCGAGCGGAACCGTGAGGGGGGCAGGGGCCGAGCCCGGCTGACCGCTCCGCCCCCTGCCCAGGAGGACCATGCGGCAGTAGCAGCCATGCTACCCTTCCTGCTGGCCACACTGGGCACCATGGCCCTCAACAGCAGCAACCCCAAGGACTACTGCTACAGCGCCCGCATCCGCAGCACTGTCCTGCAGGGCCTGCCGTTCGGGGGCGTCCCCACTGTGCTGGCTCTGGACTTCATGTGCTTCCTTGTGAGTGCCCACATGCCCCCCTCCACCCTCGGCACCACACCCTGTATCACAGCTGGCCCACACCCACCACTCTAACCACTCCCCCACCTGACCCTGACTCCCCACGTGTGACTGCAGGTGGGAAGCCCCATCAGCCAGCCCAAGTTCAGCCTCGGACCTTCATCCCACCCGGAGTCCTCCTTTTCTCAGACAAAAATCCTGCCCCTCTACCCTGCCCTCCTAGCTGGTCCAGGGGGTGAATGGCCTCCCATCCTGCCAACCACCCCCTCCTTCCTCAGGCACTGCTGTTCTTGTTCTCCATCCTCCGGAAGGTGGCCTGGGACTACGGGCGGCTGGCCTTGGTGACAGATGCAGACAGGTAAGGCTCTGGGACCCTCCCCTACCCCTACACACAGGCTGGTGTGCACACTCGCATGCCCACACACACACGTACATACACTTGTCCGTGCTCCTCAGGGATAGGAGGAGTGTCAGCCCACTCTCATCCTCTTTGGTGGGGGGGTGGGGGAGGGTGGGGGCAGGGGATGAAGAGGGACCGGTCCCAGAGCAGGCATGGGGACACAGGGGCCCACAGCGGGCCTTGGTCCCTTGCCAGTGCCTGGAGACCCATCCCGGCCCCGCTCACCCTGTCTGTTCTCTGTCCCCAGGCGCCGGCGGCAGGAGCGAGACCGAGTGGAGCAGGAATAGTATGTGGGGCGGCAGCCCCCTCGCCCCCACTAAACCAGCTTTCCTTTTTCTTCTCTCTCATGCTTCTCTTCCTACCACGTTGCCGGTGTCTTTTTTCCGTTTTCTCCTCTGCAGGCTCATGTTGGGATTAACGCAGGTGGTGTGCTTCGCAGAGCAGGGGGCTCCCCAGCTTGTCTCTGCCGTACTCCCCCATCTCTCCCTCCGGCTCTTGGCCTGGGAGAAGCGGCTCCCTGTGCGCGCAGGCATCCGCCACCCTGGTTGGCTGGGGTGGAGGAGCCGTCTTCCTTGGGAACCCACAGGACAGTCACCCTGTTGGTTGCAGAGACAAGATTGGGTGTCTCCAGTGGCTTCTCACCCCCTAACAGCTAGTTCTTCCTATTCCAGGGTTCCCTGCTCACCCGCTCTGGAGGCCTGGGAGGGGGGCGGCCAGAGAAGCTCTGAGCGCGGCCCTCTGTGTCCGTCACCGTCTCTGTCTATAGGCCTGGCATTGGAGTTGCGGCAGCTGCTGGGGCCAGGAAAGGGGAGGGTGGGGGACACCTCTCAGCCCCCCAGCCCCCAGCCCTTCTGGGGCTGTCTTGGTCCAGCCTGTCCTTCCCCATCACCATGCGCCCCCACCATTGCCCTGTGCCCAGCGTGGGCTCTGCTCCCCCGGCCCCCACTGGTCAGCTCCGGAAATGCAGGGCCCCCACTGACATCCTTCAACAGTCGCGGGGTGCTGATGAAGACTCACCCTCCCATCCTTTCCCCATCCCTGCATCAGGGCCCCCGGGGCCCCTGAGGGGAAGGTGCGGGTTCAAGGGAGGCAGGGAGAGGGCAGTCACTCTTGCGCGCTTCTGCCTCTGCGCTTTCTGTGCCTTGTCTGGAGCTCTGGAGTGGGAGCCCACCCACTCCACCCGGCTCCCCAGAGACTCAGACTCACCCACTCTCTGATCTCTCGTCTCTCCACCCCCAGTGTGGCCTCAGCTATGCACGGGGACAGTCACGACCGGTATGAGCGTCTCACGTCTGTCTCCAGCTCCGTCGACTTTGACCAAAGGGACAATGTGAGTGTCCTCCCCCCAGCTTCTCAGCACCCCCTCTTCCAGGGCACGTGGGTTCAGCAGCCTTGGCTTTAGGTGATATGGAGTCAGGGGTCTACGCAGTGGGGCCTTCTGCCCAGCAAGGGTGATGCTCGTCCGAGAGCCACAAGGTAGCACCCAGACCCAGAACTCCAGGCTCTGTCTTCCACGACAGCCTCCAAACCAGCACAGGTTGAATATCTGCGGTTTCTAAATGTCATTTTCCCCAGTAGAGTTCTGTGCCCCTCTCCAGTGAGCAATCCTAAGGACCTCTTTTTCCTTAGACATTTTCCTGGAAGTAATCATGAGCCTTCCAGGCCTGCTTAGCAAAACATGCAGAATCCACTGTGCTGCTCAGAGGTTGCAGGCTGGTGGCCCCTGGCAATCCGGGGCCAGCTGACCTGCTTGTAGATTGGAGCTGAGGGGCAGGGCTCCTGTAGACAAGGCATGTACTTGGGGAGGCATAGCAGACCCCAGACCCCTTTAGATCAGACCCAACACTCTGGCATTACCTGTCTGGCCACCTGCCATTCTGCCAGGCTCAGAACTCTCACCCTGGTCAGAACTCTAATCCTCAGGCTGTAAGGTGGCTCTGGTCAGTCCAGCTTAGGCTGGGGCCCCTGGGAGCAGGAGCTCCTGTGGCCCCCGTAGCAAAAGAAGCCTGTCAGCTTCCTGAATTGGACTCATACTGGTAAGTGACAAAGCAGAGGTGTCACCCCTCCCAGCCAGAGCTGTCCAGATGGTCCCCAGACTTACTGTCCTGTATCTTGGCTGGAGGGCACCTCTCTCCCCCATCCCATGTTATGCCTGGAAGTCTCCCAGTAGGAAGTTGGGTCAGGGTCTCTCTGCCCAGCTCTTCTCCACATAGCCCCACCCTGCCCTGAGCAGGGTCTCTGTCTGAAGACAAGCCTGGGGGCTTGAGAGCAGATCACAGCTCACAGTGGCCCTGGGCTGGTCCCTCTGGGGTGTTCTTGGGGCTTCCCAGGTGCTGCTAGGGGTAAAGAACCCGCCTGCCAATGCAGGATTCGCAAAGGATTCAGGTTCGATCCCTGGGTAGGGAAGATCCTCTGGAGAAGGAAATGGCAACCCGCTCCAGTATCCTTGCCTGGAAAATTCCATGGACAGAGGAGCCCAATGGGCTACAGTCCATGAGATCACAGAGAGTCAGACACAGCTGAGCACATAGAAGGTAGGTGGCAGGACCTTGGGCACCATGGCCCACTCCTCTGCTCTTGGGAGCCACGTTGCAGACTCTCCACATTGCAGAAGCTGCAGGTCTGAGGTCCAGACCTCGGACCCCAGACCCCACCCATCCCCACCCTGCAGGGCCCACACAACTGCAGGACTTTTTCTCTGGTTCCGCTGCCCTTGGGTGTTTGTGGGGACCTGCACTCTGAGCCCAGGAGTCTACAGGTGACCCCGTGTGGGCTTGGTCCTTCTTCCTCCCTGAGGGCGGGCACCCCCGTTGCCCCTCTCTGGGATGAGCTGGTTTCCCTGGGGGCTGTGGGAGCTGTGACAAGGTGAGCCACAGCCTGGAAGTGGTCATGAGGTTGGGGTCAGCTGGGAGGGAGGCTGGGTGGGGGGAAGGGAGGCTCAGGGGTGGCGGAGGGTGGTGGGATGGGAGCACCAGCTGACAGCCCTCTGTACCCCCAGGGTTTCTGTTCCTGGCTGACAGCCATCTTCAGGATAAAGTAAGTGAACGATCTTCAAGTTCTAACGAAAAAGAGAAACAGCAGACCTGTCATCTCCCTACCAAGTCCAGAGGCCAGCATCTCTGAGGGCCTTAGCGCTCCTAGCCAAGCCAGCACCCACCTCCCTGTTCCAGAGGCCCAGGCCCCTGCTGTTCCTCTGAGCCGGCCTCACTTTACCCCCCAACAGTCTCCTGTGCCCCTCCCCCGCCTAGGGGGCCTGCTCTGCCCTCAGCTCTCCTCGCCCCTGCCGCCCTGTGCAAGGAGGCGCGGACGCTGCCACCTCAGAGCCATGTGCAGCCAGCGGGTAGGGGCAACAGGCAGGCTGGGGGCAGCCAGCCAGCTGCAGGCAGGAGCCAGTCTCCAGCAGGCAGAAGTCAGGAGACGGAGCCAGAGTGCGGCAGGCAGGCAGTGAGCCTTGAGAGAGGCAGGAAGCCGGGACAGGTCAGCACCGCCACCGTCCTGGCCCGTGGGTGCCCAGGGCTCCCCACGCCTAAGGGCGAGCACCGCTGCTTCCCAGACCTCCCTCCGCCCTCCCGCCTCTGTCTCCCCCTGCCACCACCTTTGTCCGCCCTCCTCGGGTTGTCCTCTCACCTCCGTTTCTCCCCATCCCCTGCTGCTCTTCCTCTCTGCAGTGTGCCTTGTTTTTCTTCTCTCTCTCTGTCTCTCTCCCCCATCCCTCTCCTCCTCCTCTCTTTTCTCTTTCCCTCCCCTTCTCCCTGAATCCTTCCTTCTTCTCCCTCCCTTTCCCTCTCACTTCCTTCTCCCTCCCCTCCCAGGACACAGGGGACCCAGAGCCCCACCTCCCCTCTTTCAACCCCATCCTGCTGCCGGATCAGCCAGGGCTAGGGTGGACGTGGGCTGGGGTGGGCCAGGGCAGATGAGCCATGGCCCCTCCGGCACACTGGTCCTTACCACATCCCCGGTGCCCACAGGGATGACGAGATCCGGGACAAATGTGGAGGCGATGCCGTGCACTACCTGTCCTTCCAGCGGCACATCATCGGGCTGCTGGTGGCCGTGGGTGTCCTCTCTGTAGGCATCGTGCTGCCCGTCAACTTCTCAGGGGACCTGCTGGGTCAGTAAGGGCCAGGACCACTGTGGTGGGAAGAGGAGGGGACAAAAGGGGACGTGCCCTGACCCCTCCGTCATCCTCTCCCTCGTCCCACCCCCCAGAGAACAATGCCTACAGCTTTGGGAGAACCACCATTGCCAACTTGAAATCAGGGTAAGAGTGGGAAGCTGGTCAAGCGAGGCCTGGGTCTGTGGGCAGAGTCTGGATAGGAATGGGGAGTGGAGGAAAAAGGGGGGTGTTTGGGGGAGAGGTAACTGAGGCTGCAGAGGTGACGGTGGGGCCTTGAGGGCTTGGGATGGAGCCAGAAGGAGAGGCTCCCAGGGAGGCTGGCTGGTGGTGTCTAGAGGGCAGTGTACCCAGCAGGGAGGGCGTGAAGAGATGACCTCTGGGGACAGTGTGGTTGGAATGGGACAGTCTTGGGGTCAGGATGTGGGGTGTGGGGCCTGCCTTGGGAGGGTGTCAGAGGACCCGAGTCTCTAAGGGGCCCTGTACCAGGGTTGTTGTTTTTAATGCTTATTTATTTTTGACGGTGCTGGGTCTCCGTCGCTGTGTGTGGGCTTTCTCTAGTGGCGAGCAAGGGCTCCTCCGGTTGCGCTGCGGTGGTGTCTCATTGCGGAGTGTGGGCTCTAGAATATGGGCTCAGTAGGTGTGGCGCATGGGCTCAGTTGCCCTGCAGCGCCCGCGGCGTGTGAAATCTTCCCAGAGCGGGGATCAAACCGTGTCCCCTGCACTGGCAGACGGATTCTTCACCACTGGACCACCAGGGAAGTCCTCCAGGGTTTCATGAACACTGGCAGGTTTGGGGGTGTTTGCGAGTGTTCCCAGCCCTGGTGGCCCCGCTCCCCCCTCTGTCCCGCCAGGAACAACCTGCTATGGCTGCACACCTCCTTCGCCTTCCTGTACCTGCTGCTCACCGTCTACAGCATGCGCAGACACACCTCGAAAATGCGCTACAAGGAGGATGACCTGGTGAGTGCAGCGGAGCCAGGCCCGTCCCCAGCCCACCCTTGGGGACTCTCCTGCTGAGTTCTAAGGTGTGGTCAGCACCCAGGTGAGGCCAGCTGGTTTTGAATCCTGGCTCAGCAGCCCAGGAGCCCCCATCCTGCCAGTTAAGTGACCTCCCCCAGGCTCAGTCCCCTCCTCTGTAGGAGGTGAGAATGGTCCCTCTCCCAAGGTGGGTGGGGGATGAGGCAAGGCCGTGCCTGGAAGGCCTGGGGCAGGAAATGGCTGTGGGAGTGATTGTCCCTCTTCTCCTATATTTATTCCCCAAACCAGCACTGAACACCCACTCCATGCACCCACCCTGCTGGGGCCTCAGGGTCTGAGAATCTGCAAGTAGTACCCGCTCTGCACCCCCATAAGCCCTCAGGGGGCAAGAGGCCAGGGGGCTTTCACTCTGCTCACTGTCTGATTTCTATTAGAAACACCACCCCTGGCTTATGCCAAGGTCTGCTTATCCCACCTGTCCCTCTCTGCTTCCCCGTTCCCCACCCCCTCTCTGAGGGTCAAGCCTCAGGAAGGCAAACTGGCCCCCTTCACTCCCCAGGTGAAGCGGACTCTCTTCATCAACGGAATCTCCAAATATGCAGAGT
This sequence comes from Ovis canadensis, assembly GCF_042477335.2. Classification (NCBI taxonomy): domain Eukaryota; kingdom Metazoa; phylum Chordata; class Mammalia; order Artiodactyla; family Bovidae; genus Ovis; species Ovis canadensis. Next base: position 32,722,113 of record NC_091264.1, read on the forward strand.
CAGAGAAGATCAAGAAGCATTTTGAGTGAGTAGCTCCTCCCCCTGTCCCCAACCCCAGGACCCGTGGACCCTTCTTTGCCTTCTTTCAGCTCCAAGAGCATCGTCGCGGGCCTCTCTCCTGGGGGGCTCAGGGGCTGTGGTACAGGGTAGGGGGTTATGCTAAGAAAGAATTCTGACTCCAACGTGTTGGGCTGGACTTCAGGTCCCTCAAAGAGCTGGAGAAATACTTGAAAAGTGAGTCCCTGGGCCTTTCCTCCTCCTGGCTTGAACCAGGTCATGGTTTGTTGACCCTGGGTCCACGGGCCCTTGAGGATGTGGCCTTCTCAGAATTGTGCATGGTGTTCTGGAGGCTGTGTGCACGCGGACTGGCAGGGAGAAGGTTCTCAGTTTTCAGTGCATCCTCAGGGAGCCCAGAAGAGCTGGGCTGCATGTTCTCTGAGGTGCTTTTTAGCCAGAAGTCTGTCTTAGTAAAGTGAAGGAAATTCACTTCCAGTGGCCAGAACAGTCTGTATACAGCATCTGTTCATCTGTCCACTCAGCGGTTGTTCTCAGGTGCTGCTGAGATCCATGTGGTGGCCTGGGGACTACAGAAATGAGTGCAAGACCATCGAGTTCTCAGGGCTTCACAGTGCGGAGGCCAGCTTTAGAGGCCAGTCTCTGGGGACAGTATTAGGAGTTGGCCGGAGGTCCTGACTAGGGCCATTGGTGGTCTGGATCAGGGCTCGGTCTCTGGTGAGGATCAGGATTTAGTGAGGTCGGTTGACCTGGATGAGCAGTCAGTTGTCCTGGATCAGGATGGGATTGGAGTCGGATCCCAGGCCCCTGTGTTACCGAATGACTGGTTTGTGACCAGGGTTTTTGAGTGAATCCTCCTTTTTATTCAACATGCATTTATTGGTCACCTTCTGTGTGCCAGGCATAAATCAATTAGAAACAAGTCCTGCCCTCCCACAGTTTACAGAACAACAGCTATAATTAGCTCATCAATCATTGGTCAGTATGAGAGAACAATTTGGGGTCCCATCTGGAGTTCAAGCTGTACTCAGCATTAGGGAGCAGGCTGGGTCAAGATTAAGGACAGTGTGTGCTGAGAATTAAGTGACATCTCTAATGTTACCATCCAAATGGAGTCAGCTGTCAACTTGTATAGACAAGTCCTTTAGTAACTTGTCTATACACAAGTATCTTTTTTTTTTTAATTGACCCTTTCTTTTATTTATGTATTTATTTGGTTGCACGGGGTCTTAGTTGTGGTATGTGGAATCTAGTTCCCTGACCAGGGATTGAACCCAGGCCCCATGCATTGGGAGCGCAGAGTCTTAGCCACTGGACCACCGCGGAAGTCCCAGAAACAGGTGTCTTTTGAGCAACTTGTGTCATACTAGAGCAGGAACCTGGGGGTATGGCAGGAAACCTGCCCTCGTCTGCTTATATTCTAATAGGGAGAACCAGATGGCAAAGAAATGACCTTGGCAGGTGGGGGTGGGTGCTTGGAAGAAAACCGGAGCGGGGAGAGGGGCAGAGGGCGGGGTGGTGGAGGGAGAGGGGCAGAGGGCGGGGTCATGGAGGGAGAGGGGCAGGGGGCGGGGTCATGGAGGGAGAGGGGCAGGGGGCGGGGTCGTGGAGGGAAAGGGGCAGGGGGCGGGGTCATGGAGGGTGCTGCCCTGATGGGGTGGACACCGGGGGCTCAGACAGGGTGGCCTTAGAGCAGAGCCCTTTGTGCACTGAGGGAATGAACCCTGTGAGTCAAGCATCCATGGATCCAGCACTCGTTTGTTGTATACCTACTATGTGCTTCGTCCCGGGGGACAAAGAAGAGCCAGACTAGTCATGGCGGTGAGGAACTCACAGTCCAAGGTGGCTGTTTCAGGGGTCAGTCTGTGGTATTGCTTAGGAAACAGCCCGATTGGCAAAAAGCATCCCAATATTGTAAAGTTAATTATGCTCCCATTAAAATAAATAAATTTATTTTTAAACATAAAATAAAACTAACAGTCAGGGGTACTCCCTGGTGGTCCAGAGGTTAAGAATCTGCCTTCCAGTTCAGGGGACGGAGGTTCAGTCCCTCACTGGGGAATTAAGATTGCACATGCTATGTGGCAACTAGGCCCATGCACCGTAATTGGAGAGCCCTCCCACTACACTGCAACAAAGACTCGATGCAGCCAAATAAATTAATTAAATAAAAATAATGTAAAAATAAAAAAGGAAAATAATGTAAAAAAATTATTGATCAGGCTATAAGCAGGGGGTTTGGGGAGACTGCAGTCCTCACTGGAGTTTTTAGCATCATGGTGAGCAGTATTTCATTGACTCATCCATTCAGCACAGGACAGTGGGTGTTTATTGAGCACCTACTATGTGAAGGCTGTTGACCATGTGAGGGCTGTTGACCCAGCACCTGGGTATATGGTGCTGAGCAGGAGGCAGCCCTCATCCGTGTGGAGGCCCTGCTAGTTGTCAGTATCCACCAGGGTCTGGGTTCCAGGCCTGGGGTCTATCTGGATTGGAAGACTAACCCAGAAGAATCAGGGGATAACCTGTGTGCAAAATCAGGGAACCTGCGTGGGAGGGATTAGGGGATTAGAGATTAGCTGGGTGAAAATGAGGACTTAGCCTGCCACAGGGCTGACAGCCCTTCTAAAGATGAACCTAAAATGGTTTGAGCCACAGCAGTATCAGGGGGCTTCCCAGGTGGCGCAGTGGTAAAGAATCTACCTGCCAGTGCAGGAGATGCAAGAGACCTGGGTTCGATCCCTGGGTGGGGAAGATCCCCTGGAGAAGGGAATGGCAGCTCACTCCAGTATTCTTGCCTGGGAAATCCCACGGACAGAGCAGCCTGACACTCTGTAGTCCATGGGGTCGCAATGTGTCAGACACAACTGAGCATGCACCCACAATTCTAATCCTATATCCAGTGTCAGGGGAAGAGTCCGGAGCCTCCTAGGAAGTGCCTTTCAAGGACACCATCCCAGATTTAAGTTCCCAAATTCTCATGGGTTTGTGAGGTCCATCTTGTTATTTTAGAATCATGTCTCCACATCTTTAACACTTGGTATTTCCTTCTTTAAATATTAAATAAACCAAAAAAAGGCAGGACCTCTATCTAGATTAGGGATTAGGCTCAGGGAGAGCAGTGTGTGATCAGGATGAAAACAGAAGTATTCCTCCACGCAGGCTGTAAGCCTCCCTCAAGCCCTACTGGGTACCAGCTTCTGAAAGTCTGGTCAGTCTCAAGTCAAGGTGGAGTCAACCTGGGCTCATGGTTAGAGGGTCAGTCTTGGGTCTGGGTTATCCATCAGTGGGTCAGGATAAAGGAGCAGTCTCTGGTCAGTGTTAAGAGGTCAATCTCAGGTTTCAGGATCAACCTCTGGTGCCGGGGTCCAGCCCGGGTGGATCCAGGGAATTTGAAGGGTGGACGGCGTTGGTGTGGAAAGACTTGTTTATTGATTGATATAAGATTAGATTAAGAAACTATAGTGTAGTAGGAAGATTAAGTGGAGGAAGAGGGCTGAATAGCTTGGTTTACGCGGAAGACCAATAAAATTCCAGACAAGGAATTTGCACCATCTACGTTGGGCCACCGGCGCCCGCTTGAATATCTAAGGGTGCCTCGCCTTAAGCTCCCTTTCGCGCGGGTCTTAACAGCCAGGGCAAGTAACTAGACCTGGCAAGCCTCTGCGCCCCAGGTGGAGATTCAGCCTGAAATTAAAGTAAAGAGCAGAGAGAGGGAAAGGGAGAGAAGAAGAGAGAGAGAAAGACACGGGGGGAGCCAGATTCCCAAGAAACCAGGCCGAGAGACTAGTTCGAGAAGCTGGTCCGAGAAACTGGTCCCATCCTTTGTTGTTCAGAAGGCCTTTTATACTTTTGATAAAACATGGAGATCAATGGGTAACACAAAATTATGTAGCGTTCGCAACCCAGATTCTTTCCGTATATCATTTTGTATACAAAAGGTCTCAGGTGATTTACATTATCTTCTGGCCAAGAGGCTTGTTAACACTTTTTGGCTCTCTTCCTTAATGAATGTTAATTTTGTTTCCCCTGAAGTGTTTTTCTTTAATCTACATCTCCTTAAAGCGCTAAAGTTACATCTCTATAGAACAAAGGCGCAGTGGGTTATAACAAAGAAGGTACTTAACTCAAAGATCTAATGTTGCTAATACCAGGTCTACTACTTGTTTTTCTATATACCAACTATATCTAAAAATAAAGGATATGAAAATTCAACAGCAAGCATTGACTCAACAAATGAAACTTTTAATCAGTCCTATTCTAAAGATTTTGACTCCTCGGAAGCTCCTATATTCCTAGGATGTTTTCAGCTTCCTGTGCCTCCTGCGGTCAGGAGGCCTCAAACAATCACATGCGCAGTTGTACGGAGTCCTGCAGGCAGGCTAGAAAGCCGTCAGAGGGGTTTTTGGATTGAAACACTCTTTCAAATGCAGAAGACAAAAGCCCTGAATTGACTTTTTCCAGAAAATGTCAGAAGAGTGGAAAAGCAGAGCACAACAACCGGCAGATTTTTGTTGGGGTACATGCTTAGGAATTTCCAGAGGGGCCCCTGAAGTCTGAGCACGCCTTGCGTATGTCAGCTTCCTTCCTCATGACCTTGTCACGGGCGAGATTCCTCACACTGGCTCCCAGCACTCTGGTCATTTTTGCACCAGAGACCATTCTGCCGCCCAGGGCTGTGAGCTGGTTAGGATCAGCTGATGGTCAAGGCTAAGTGTTGAACTGTCGCCAGGCCTCCTGGGAACAGGGTTAAGAGAACAACCAAGACTAAAGGCAGTTTCTCTCCACGTAAAGTCCCCAGCCCCAGACAGGCATCAGACCACAACTGTGGTGTCCCCAGCGCCCTGTGAGTATGCGCTCTCATCTGGGTCCGTGCACACTCCCCCCACGCAGATGAACAGGAGGAGCAATTTCATTAAGTTTTATTCTTGGGAACTGTCGTCTTTGCAGACTCAGAAAGAGGGGGCTTGAACTGGGGCTGTGTGTCTTGAAGGGGATGGGGTCATGGAGGAAAGCTGGGGACATGCTGGGGGCAAGGTCCCTGCTAAGCGTGATGGTGGACTGTGTTTCAGGGAGGCCTACCCCAACTGCACGGTTCTGGAAGCCCGCCCGTGTTACAACGTAGCTCGTCTGATGTTCCTCGATGCAGAGAGGTAGTGGGGCTGGGGGTGGGAGGGCAACATCAGAGGTCCCCCTGCCCACTGCAGGGGGCATCTTGGCTGCCACTTAGGAGTCTGGCTCCCCTTCCAGTTGTTTCCCAGGGCGTCTGATTTTAATTTACCCCTGGAGCGCTTGTCAGTTTAGCTCTGGAAAGAGCAAATCCTGGAGGTTGGAGAAAGGGATTCCATTGTCCCCCCCACCCCCACCCCATTTGAGGACGTACCCTTCCTCTGCTACAGTGTGAGAAATTTAGGCTATGGGAAGAACTTCTGGCCCTCAGGGGATGGTGGGGAGACCCTGGACTGGGGATATGTCTGAACCATGCACCCTAAGCAAACCCAAGAGCACAGTGGCTCTTGTGCTTGGGGAGTGGACTCCATGACCTCCGAGCTGGGCCACCTACCCATCCTCCAGCAGACCCAGCTGGGCGGTGGGTGACCGGGCACCTGGGTCCCACAGAAAGAAGGCCGAGCGGGGAAAACTCTACTTCACAAACCTCCAGAGCAAGGACAACGTCCCCACCATGATCAACCCCAAGCCTTGTGGCCATCTGTGCTGCTGTGTGGTGCGTGGCTGCGAGCAGGTATGGGGCATCCTGGGCTCGGCTCAGGCCTCAGGGCCCCCCGGCCAGGGTGGGTGGGAGGCCCTGGGGAGGCAGGTCACAACAGAGATGGATGCATCTCCCAGTTAGGCCTGTCCTACAACCTTAGGAACACCCAAACACACAAGCAGGCCTTGCACATAAATACCCCAAGGTCGAGAGGTCCCAGAGGAAGCAGAGCTGGGGTGAGGACCGCGGGCAGGGGCAGCCCCTCCCATCTGTTCCTACATCCTGGATGCCGTAGTCCCACTGTTGGGCCTGTTCCCTGTACCTACAGCAACCAAGGTTTCAAAACCCAAATCAGGAGAGGTCAGCTAAGAGGCCAACTTGCTGAATTTACTAGCTCTGGCTTTCAGCAAGTTTCTGGATCACTCCGTGCGTGCCTCAGTTTCCTCATCTGTAAATACAGGGCTGCTTGTACCCACCTCTCGGGGTGCTTGTGAGGAGAAGCGAGTGAACGGAGAGCTTAAGGCCGTGCCCAGGCTGCAGTCGGCTCCGGGCGGGGCCTTTGGGTGAAGGGAGGGGACCGGCGGCTTGACCGAGGCCCCACCTCGCTCGTCCGTCCTGGCAGGTGGAGGCCATCGAGTACTACACAAAGCTGGAGCAGAAGCTGAAGGAGGATTACAAGCGGGAGAAGGAGAAAGTGAACGAGAAGCCGCTTGGCATGGCCTTCGTCACCTTCCACAACGAGACCATCACGGCCATGTGAGACCCGCCCGCCCGCCCCAGCCCCGAGGGGCCGGCTGGGGCTCTGGGTCCCCGGTAACCGTGCCCCCCTCCCCCAGCATCCTGAAGGACTTCAACGTGTGTAAGTGCCAGGGCTGCACGTGCCGCGGGGAGCCCCGCTCCTCGTCCTGCAGCGAGTCCCTGCACATCTCCAACTGGACCGTGTCCTACGCCCCCGACCCCCAGAACATCTACTGGTGAGCGGAGGGGGATGGCGCCGGCGTGGTTCCGTGGGGCCAGTAGGGCCCACAGTGGGGCACGGGAGGAGACGGAGGTCCTAGGTGTCTCTGGGGTCGGGTCAGGCATCCGGCCCCAAAGTGACGCCTCCACCCTCCCAGGGAGCACCTCTCCATCCGTGGCTTCATCTGGTGGCTCCGCTGCCTGGTCATCAATGTCGTCCTCTTCATCCTGCTCTTCTTCCTCACCACCCCGGCCATCATCATCACCACCATGGACAAGTTCAACGTCACCAAGCCTGTGGAGTACCTCAATGTAAGGCCCACACCCCAACCCTCCACACTGTGTGCCAAGACACAGACCCCCTGCCCAGTCTAGCTCTTGTCCTGCTTTTCCAGCCCAGCCCCGCTAAGAAGGTCCCACATGACCATGGGTTGCAGACCCCTCTGTGCTCTTCCCTCGGGCTCCGTGCCACCTTTCGCCAGGAGAGGCCTCCCTCGGTTCACACTCACCTAGAGGGGCTCTCCAGGAAGAGAGAGCCTGGGTCCATCCCTAACTAATCATGTGACCTCAAACCAAGTCCTTCTCCGCTCAATCTCTCCAACCAAAGCGTCAAGGGCCAGACCAGATCCTTGGCCTCCAAACTTGGATTCTGATGCCTTTTATCCAACGAAATTGTACATGAAACTCAGTGTGGAAAAGCGAGGTCGCTCAGATGGCAGTGGTGGCAGTAGGGGGGAAGCTTCTGCTACTCCATCCTCACTCCCCCACAAGCCTCCTGGGAACCTCAAAGTTCATAAGACGGCACTTTGACAATCACTGGGTGATAACAGCATGATAGATAAGACCCAGGCTGCCTGCGTTCAAATCCACCCCCCACTCGTACTTCTTACTATCTCATTTATTGAATTTCATTTTGCCTCAGTTTACTCATTTTTAAAATGGGGTAATATCAGTATTGTAAGAATTAATACATGAAAAGTACATGATCAAAAAAAAGACCATCATCAGTGCTTGGCACATAGTGGGTGTTCAGAAATGCTAACTGCTAATACAGTTCACGCAGGGATTGTACAGATGGCCCTGGCCCCCAGAGGTTCTGGGCTTATCTATTCATTTGGCTGCGTCGGGTCTTAGTTGTGGCACGCTGGAGCTTCATTGCGTCACGCGGGGTCTGCCGTTGCGGTGCGCAGATTCTCTGGTTGTGGTGCACAAGACTCGGTAGTTGCAGGATGTGGACTCTCTGGTTGTGGCACTTGCTCTCCAGAGCATGCAGGCTTTCAGTTCCTCTGAGGCATGTGGGATCTTAGTTCGCCAATCAGGGACTGAACTTGGTACTGCACTGCAAGGTGTGGTAGGACTTCCACCAGGGAAGTCGCAATGTTCTGGACTTCCAATGAGGCCCTGGGAGCTGGGGGCAGGGGGAGGGGGGCCCGGGGCTCAGTGGAGGAGGGGGGCAGGTAAGCCACGCCAGCTGGGCCTACTAGACCACCCCTACCTGACACATCCTCCCCGCTGCCCTCTGCAGAACCCCATCATCACCCAGTTCTTCCCCACCCTGCTGCTGTGGTGCTTCTCGGCCCTGCTCCCCACCATCGTCTACTACTCTGCCTTCTTTGAAGCCCACTGGACACGGTGAGACAACACCCCTCTACACCCACATAGTGACACTCCTGGGTGTACGCCCCCCACCTTCAGACCCCCCACGCCCTGGGCAGTCCCAGAGCTGGCAGGGGAGGGATGCTGACTGGGATCCTCACCTTGGGAAGGCCCCCTCCTTCCCAGGGCACCCTCCTGGGACTGCAGGAGCTTGGGGGAGCAGGCACGGGGCTGGCTCGCCTGACCTCTGCCCCCACCCCAGCTCCGGTGAGAACAGGACCACCATGCACAAGTGCTACACCTTCCTCATCTTCATGGTGCTGCTCCTGCCCTCGCTGGGACTGAGCAGGTGGGTTTTGGAGGAAGGGGTGGGAGCTGGGGTGGGGGACGGCGAGAGGGGGAGCAGCCAGGGGCCCCAGGTCTGGGGCACGTCCTCAGAGCTCGTGGATGGGACGCTCCCTCCTCTGGTGTTCTGGCTACTCCAGCCCCCAACACCTCCATCTCCTTTCCTCCCCTCCCCAGCCTGGACCTCTTCTTCCGCTGGCTCTTTGACAAGAAATTCTTGGCTGAGGCAGCCATCCGGTTTGAGTGAGTGACCAGGGTCCCCAGGGAGGAGACCAGATTGGGGGGTGGGTATTTCCCCCGTCGGAGGGTGCAGCAAAGCTCTCACCCCTGCAGTGGGGAGGAAGAGGGGCTTTTATCATGGTCAAGCATCCCAAAGGTCGCCCCCAGAGGCTGTCTCGGGTGCATACATGGGATGTCCAAGGGTCTATGTTGGGAACCACTCTGGATTCTGAGGTCACCCTTAGGGTATATTTGGGGCTTTGGGGCTTACACTCAGGGGGGTTTCTATGGTGGGCTCTGGGGCTTGTATCCTGGGACTAACCGTGGGAGCTGGAGCTTCACCCAGGGGGTTTGGAAAGGTCTATAGTGGGATCTTGGTTGTGCTGTGGGAATGACATGAGGGTTCCTAGGGGACTCCATGAAGGTCTCATGTGCCAACCCTTTGAGCCTCTCTGGAAGGCTCTTGAGCTCACACCTCACTCAGAATGACCACGGAGGACTCTGGGGCTCACACCTTGGGGTGTTTCTGGCACAAGCTCTGGGAACACCACTGAAGTCTCAGGCTGTGTGACTGCAGTTCTCTATGGGGTCCCTTCCCTGGAAATCCCTGTGAAGGGGTCTTGGGGGACATGTGCCATGGCTTTTTATGGGGGAGCAGGTTCTAGGGGTCTTGCTCTAGGCCATCTGTAGTCACCTTGGGCTCACATTTGGGGTGTCATGGGTACTGACAAAGGTCCCTGGGCTCCCCCCCTCTGAAGACTTCCGGGGGAGGGTCTCTGGAGCTGAGTTCTGGGGGTGTCGGAGGCTCACACTCTGGGGGTTACTCTGGGTTGAATTAAGATCTAAGGCAGGGAGCCTTCGGGGTGTTCCTGGGGCTCACAGGGAGGGAGGGGGATGGCCGTGGAGATCTCCAGAATCATACCCTGAACGCTGGTCTCTCCAGGGGTCTCTAGCACTCTCTCCAGGGGTCTCTATGTGGCGCAAGTTCTAGGGGCGCCTCTGGGCTCACACACACTGAGGTTATCTTCCACTTACTTTGGAGGCATCTGGGGGTTCACATTCAGGGGGCTCAGAGACATGGGTGCTTTGAGGGCTCAGCTGGAGGGTCCACGTGGAAAAAGGCACCTTAGGGGTGCTGGCACGCTGGCAGTGGGTAGGGGGGCCTCTGGGTCCCCCAAGAGTGCAGACCTGGAGCACCTGGTGCCCGCAGATGCGTGTTCCTGCCGGACAACGGCGCCTTCTTCGTGAACTACGTCATTGCCTCCGCCTTTATCGGCAACGCCATGGACCTGCTGCGCATCCCGGGCCTGCTCATGTACATGATCCGGCTCTGCCTGGCGCGCTCGGCCGCCGAGAGGCGCAACGTGAAGCGGGTAGGGCCGCCCGGGGCTGCCGCGGCGCGCACAGCACCCCCTGGTGGCCCAACCGGAAACTGCAGCAGCCGTGCTAGAGTGTGGGGGCCCCAGGGGGCCGGGACCTGGGGAGCCGAGTTCCGTGGCCCTCAGTCTCCCCCTTCCCGTCTGGGGCCTCAGTTTTCCCTTGCGTACAGTGACAAAGCGTAGCTAACCCTGAAGGCCCCTCCAGTTCTGCCAATCTAGTGTTCTGTGATGGGAACTGGGGGAGGTCTGGATCTAGACCCAGGGTCCCTCTGCCCTAATCCCACACAGAGGGCTCTGGGCATCCAATTCCCAAGCCCACCAACCGGCCAGCCCCTCATCCCTCGAAGGCCCCATCACTGTACCCACCCTGACCTCCGTCTCAGCCACAGCCCCTCTCTCTCCATCAGCTTCGCCCTGCCCTGCCCTGCCCTGGACACTGGGTTCCCTTCCCACCCCCAGCTTCTTTTCTGGCCCCAGAGTTCCTGTCCCTTTCCCTCCTGCCACCTGCCTGAGCCCCTCCAGTCTTCCCCTCCTCTCCCCTCCCTGAGCCACCCTCCTGCCCATCTCCCCCCCAGCATCAGGCCTACGAGTTCCAGTTTGGCGCAGCCTACGCTTGGATGATGTGCGTCTTCACGGTGGTCATGACCTACAGTATCACCTGCCCCATCATCGTGCCCTTCGGTAGGCACCGCCGCGCCGGGACCTGGGCCCTGCTCGGGGGGACCCAGGACCTCTCCCGCTCCACTCTAGCAAGGCAGGCCACCCGAGTGGACAGGGCCCTGGCTGGGAGACCGGCCCCTCGGGCCTCCCGCCTGGTCCCTGGCTCAGTCTGGGGCTCAGCCTGTGGGGGAGGAGGGTAAAGCCATCTCAGCTCAGGCTGGCTTTGGCCAGTGTGCTGGACCCCTGGGTGACATGTCCCCAACACGACCATATTCCCTCATACCAGTGCCTTCATGCAAGTGGGTATACATGGACAGAGAGCACATGCCTACTGAGGAGTCTACACGCACACACAGTTGTACGCAGGATCCACAGGCACACTTGGACACAGCCCTGTACACTCGGGAAAGACTTTTGGGTTTCAGGGAGGGTTTGGGTCCTTACCACTCATGGAAATACCCTGCTGTAGCCGCACCTTGTAACCTCGGCAAGTCCCTCTTCTTTCTGAAAAAATTAAGCAGTTTCTCTTCACCCCCATCATTCCCCTCATCTATCCTTTCCCCCCACTAACACCCTAATCCATTCACCACCCTCCCTGGTTATTGAAGGCTCCAGACTCCCAAACTAACCACCTTGTCCCCATTTGAAATGTCCCATTCCCTCAACCTCCAGGAAGAGAGACCTGACCACCTAACTTACACTCCTCTGTTTAGAGTCAGGGATAGGAAAAAGACAACATGCAGGAAGGTGCTTGCTGACCCAAACCAGTAGCTTCCTGCCAGTGAATTCCTGGTGAGGGGTTTCAGAGTGAGGGGGTTGAAGCAGGGGAAGCTGGGGTTCCGTGCTCCTGCAAGGGGCTTGGGGCTCTATTCTCTGCTGGGCCTGGGGCAGAAGAAGAAGGGGGCCAGCCCTCCAGTGACCTTGAAAGGCCCGGGACAAGCCATGACAGCCACACGCAGGCCCGGCAGCGCTGGTTCCGAGGTCAGGGCCGGTGTGGCTTCCCCCAGGGCTCATGTACATGCTGCTGAAGCACCTGGTAGACAGGTACAATCTCTACTACGCCTACCTGCCGGCCAAGCTGGACAAGAAGATCCACTCGGGCGCTGTCAACCAGGTGGTGGCCGCGCCCATCCTCTGCCTGTTCTGGCTGCTGTTCTTCTCCACCATGCGCACGGGTGAGGGCCACCCCCACCCTTGGAGGCCGGGGCGAGGGCAGAAGACCCTCCCGCCAGGGTGCAGGCAGAGCAGGCCCCCGGGGGTGGGGTGGGGGTGTCGCAGGCTAGGGTCCTGGGCGAAGCCGCAGTATATGGGAGCAGAAGTCCCTGGGAGGGGGCCTGGAGGAGAGGTCGCAGCCCTTTCTCTGTCCTCCCACCCCAACCCAGGGTTTCTAGCCCCGACGTCCATGTTCACATTCGTTGTCCTGGTGATCACCATTGTCGTCTGTCTCTGCCACGTCTGCTTCGGACACTTCAAATACCTCAGTGCCCACAACTACAAGGTAGGGACGAGGGAGCAGGGAGGCGGCCCAGGGCGGAGTCCACCCGCTGGGGCAAGGGCCTGGCCCCTCACCCGCTGACTCTTCTGGGCCCCTCAAGATTGAGCACACGGAGACAGATTCCGTGGACCCCAGAAGCAATGGACGGCCCCCCAATGCTGCCGCTGTCCCCAAATCTGCGGTGAGTGCCCCGCCCCCGCCACGGCCAAGCGCGGGGTGGGGGAAGCATGGCTTCCTCAGGAGGCTGGGTGTCCTGTCAGCCATCCAGGAAAGCGGGAGCCTGTCCCAGAGCCCGGGGATGGGGTGGGGATCTGGTTCCACCAGCTGGGGGCTCTGCTCCTTGTCCCCTTGGAAGGAGAGCTGCTGCCCCTCCCCCACAGGCCGGGAGACCCCCTCCCGGTTCCCCCCAGGGGCCCCCCCGCTGTCCGCGCTCACACCACCCCCTTCTCCTCCTTCAGAAATACATCGCTCAGGTGCTGCAGGACTCAGAAGTTGACGGGGACGGGGCTCCCGGGAGCTCGGGGGACGAGCCCCCGTCGTCCTCCTCCCAAGACGAGGAGCTGCTCATGCAGCCTGACGGCCTCACGGACACAGACTTCCAGTCTTGTGAGGACAGCCTCATAGAGAACGAGATCCGCCAGTAAGGGAAGGGAGGGCCCTGGCGGCCACGCCCTGCCCCCGCCCGCCCGGCCCCCACGGACACTAAAAACAAAACGCTAATAATTTATTAGATCTAAAGCCCCTTCCTTCCCCATCCCCTGCTTTCATTAAGGTATTTAAACCTGGGGACTTCACCGCTCTCCCCCACCACGGAGGGAGGGTGGGCGGGAACTCCCCCCCAACCTCAGTGAGGAGAGCCCCGAGCCGGCCCCGGGGCAAAGAGGGGTGTGGACAGGGTTCCCCCAGATCAGTACCCCCCGGGCTAGTAGTATGATCAGGAAAGGGTTAATGAGAGCCAAGAGGGGTACCTGGTGCCATGGCTGGAGACCTGGTGGGGGCAGACGGACCAGGGGCTGCCCCCTCCAGTTCTTACCTCCCCTCCCCCCAAGTCCCGCTGGGATCTAGCACCCCAGGGAAGTGGAACCTCCAGCCCCTAGGGGGTTGCATGAGAGGGGAGAGGGTGCTGAGCGGGAGGAAAGAGTCCAACCCTGAGCCAGGGGGACTGACCTGGGGGTGGGGGGTGGGCATGGCTGACACTGGAAAATGGGATTTTGCACTGGTTTTTTTGTTGTTGTTTTTTTTTTCCTTTAAAATAAAAATGAAAAGCTCCGAGGCTCTGATTTGTGTTGCTGCCCTGTACTCGTGGCTGGGGTCCAACTATCTTCTCTTGGTCTGGAGGACCTGCAAGATCAGCATCTCCACATGACCTGGGCAAGAGACTCCCGGTGTGTAGTCTCGGCATCTCCATCAGGGAGAGGAGAGGGTTCACCATGCCAACCTCCCCAGCACCCTCCCCTTGCACCCATGTACCCCCCCCCGCCCCGCCCCTGCCACCTGCCCTGAGGAAACTGTGGGACCTTTCAGACGGGAACAGGGACCCGGGCCTACACTCTAAATCACCAAGATGGACACAAATAGGACAGAAATTCAGGGTAGAAAGGCCAGGGAGAGCCACAGATTCCACGCTGGTCCAGGAAGTCTTCCTAGAGGAGGAAGATTCCAGGACAGCTGTTTCCAAAAACAGATTCTTAGCAGGCTGCTCTGGAGGAGGAAAAGTAAGAAAATAAGGCCACAGGAAGGGACCAAGTATTGTCATTCTTACTTGTCATTGTTGATGCCATTTACCAAGTGGTTGTTATGTGCCTGAAATTATACTAAGTGACTTCTATCCTTCTTAAAGCATTCATTCAGAGCTTGCTGTGAGGTCAGGCGTGGGTTTGCTGTGAGAATTGTATGAGATAATATATGTCAGGTGCCCACTTGGCCCAGCGCCTGGCACAAGGTAAACACCCCCATAAATGTCAACTGTAATTAATACTATGCTCATTAATAGGACCTACAGAGCAGGTGTGGTTTTCCTTGTTTTATGGGAAAGGATGCAGGCTCAGAGAGGGTGTGGGGTTTGCCCAAGGATACCAGCCTGGGAGGGATCTTGGAAATGTTCTCCTGAGCATCTCAGTGAACTGGCCCCCAGCCCATCTGTCCCTTCCCCAGTAGTGCCCCCAGACAGACCCTCCAGTTCAAAACTGATCCATCCTCTAAGATCCAACTCAAATTCATCTTCTCTAGCAAATTTCCCGTGAGCATTCTGCTCCACATCCCCTCCAGAGGCCCGCAATGGACACAGTGTGTACAACAAGAGCCAGAGGACCTGGACTCCAGTCCTGGTTCCGTCACTCACTCGCTGTGTGTCCCCAGGGGACCTGCCTCTCCTCTCTGAATCTGTTTCCTCATCAGTAAACTCAGGGAGCATGACCAGGTGACTCCTAAGGCCCTGAAGCATCCTACACACCTGCCACCCACTGCCCACCAAGAGGACCCAGAAAGCAAGAAAGCAAGTCAAACAACTCCCAGAGGGGAGAGGAGACCTCAGAGGAGGCAGAGAAGGAGGAAGAAATGAGTACCCCAAGGGCCTGCAGACTGTCACCAAGAAATGGCCAACAGCGAGGACAGCAGACAGTGGAAAGCCTGATAAAGACTGCCTGTATGTCCTGTATGTCAGACCTGCAAATGTGGGAAATGTGTACCCCAGGGGTAACCCAAAGTCCTGAGGGGCTGGAGCTGCTGCTGGGCCAAGGGATTGGGGAAACCAACCAGTCAGCTGCTGGATGAGCAGAAATTGGCTGAGTTTCCAGCAGGGGCGCAGTTTCCAGTGGTCCCCTGAGGCTGCAAAGGGCGTCTCACCCTTGATCCTTCCATCAAACCATCCTGAGGACCTACTATGCACCAGTGACACAGTGAGGGGCAAGGCTGCCTCCTGGGCATCCACAACCCAGAGGACAAGACAGATAGAGATGGAAGTGCTCACTAGGTCTAGCACTGTTCTAGCACTTTCTATGAGTGACCTCAGAGATAACTGAATTCCGTGCCAGGCCACCACAACAAAGCAAATATCACAGTAAATCAAGTCACAAATTTGGGTTCCCAGTACACAGGCTGTATATTGTCACCCTGCTTATTTAACTTCTATGCGGAGTACATCATGAGAAATTCCAGGCTGGATGAAGCCCAAGCTGGAATCAAGATTGCTGTGAGAAATATCAGTAACCTCAGATACTCAGATGACACCAGCCTTGTGCCAGAAAGCGAAGAGGAACTGAAGAGCCTCTTGATGAAAGTGAAAGAGGAGAGTGAAAAAGCTGGCTTAAAACTCAACATTCAAAAAACTAAGATCATGGCATCCAGTCCCATCACTTCATGGCAAATAGATGGGGAAACAACAGAAACAGCGACAGACTTTCTTTTCTTGGGCTCCAAAATCACTGCAGCCATGAAATTAAAAGACACTTGCTCCTTGGAAGAAAAGCTATGACCAATCTAGACAGCATATTAAAAAGCAGAGACATTACTTTGCCAACAAAGGTCCATCTAGTCAAAGCTATGATTTTTCCAGTCATCATGTATAGATGTGAGAGTTGGACCATAAAGAAAGCTGAGCTCCGAAGAACTGATGCTTTTGAACTGTGGTGTTGGAGAAGACTCTTCAGAGTCCCTTGGACTGCAAGGAGATCAGTCAATCCTAAAGGAAATAAGGCTTGAATATTTATTGGAAGGACTGATGCTGAAGCTGAAACTCCAATATTTTGGCCACCTGATGCGAAGAACTGACTCATTGGAAAAGACCCTGATGCTGGGAAAGATTGAAGGTAGGAGGAGAAGGTGATGACAGAGGATGAGATGGTTGGATGGCATCACCGACTCAGTGGACATGAGTTTGAGTAAGCTACGGGAGTTGATGTTGGACAGGGAAGCCTGGCGTGCTGCAGTCCATGGGGTCTGTGTTGCAGTCCATGGGGTCGCAAAGAGTCAGCCATGACTGAGCGACTGAACTGAGTGCACAGAAAACTTACGTTTACACTGTAGTTTACTGAGTGTGCAATAGCACTATTTCTAAAAAAAATAAAAATAAATCTATATACCTTAATTTTAAAATACTTTTTTTGCTAAAAAATGTTAGGCATCATGTGAGCCTTCAACAAGTCGTAATGTTTTTGCTAGTGGAAAGTTCGAAATACCAAAATATGACAGAGTCACAAAAGGAGTAAATGCTGTTGGAATAATGGCCCCAGTAGACTTGCTTGACCAGAGCAAGGTTGCCACAAACCTTCAATTTGTAAAAAATGCAGTATCTTCAAAGTTCAGTGAAATGAGATGGACCTGTCATGGAGTCCTCAGAGGAGCCCTATTCCAATTGATAGATGAAAAGTGTGAGGCCCACGGCCAGGATGTCCTTTGCCCCAGCTAACACAACCTGGACACAGTGGAGCTAAGGCAGGATTGAAAAAAACCTTAGGATGCTATGGGAGCTTAAAGACAGGATATCTTGCCTCATTCAAACTTTTTACAGTTCAGCTGAGAAAACTGACATGGAAAGGAGAGTAATTAGTCAAGGACCCCAAAATAAACCAAAATGACTGGTGTGGTACAAGACCCTTTCCCCAGGGGTCATGGAATTAAGCCAGGAACACCCCCTCGCCTGCTCTGAGGCATGCCAGTTGCCTAACCATGCCAAGAAGAATGTTATGGATTGAATGTCATCCCCCAAAAAGATATATTGAAGTCCTAATCCCCAGTACCTCAGTCTGTGGCTTTATGTGGAAATAGGGTCATTGCAGAAACAATTAGATAAGATGGGGTCGTGCTGGAAAAGGATGGGTCCCTAATTCAGTACAACTGGTGTCTTTATAAGAACAAGAGAGAGGCAGAGTGAAGACCATGTGAAGTCAGAGATGCACAGGGTGAGTGCCACGTCAGTGGCTTCAGGAATCAAGGAGGCTTTCAAGATAAAAGAGATCCCGTTGGGGTGTCAGGGACAGCCCCTACCTGTCAGTCTTGGACGGAAAAAGAGGGAGGGACTCAGACTTATCCTGAGATGATGGCATGAGGACAGCCAGCCTGGTGGTGGCCCCCAGGGTGGGAGTCCTGGGTCTCCTGTTCCCACAGGGAGATGGCCCCTGGACTGGTGGGTGGGGACCAGGCAGATAGAAAGGGGCCATTAGTACCAGCAACAGCCTGTGGGGGACAAGTGGGAAGGAGGCAGCTGTTAAAAACGTGCCACTGACTTAGGAATCCCAGGGGATTCTGGGAGAGTTCTGGGGGGGGGGAGGGGTCCTCTGCAAACCCCCCATCCCCAGAACCTTCAACTGTCAAGCACCATACAAGCTACCAGTATGCTGTACTCTCCAGGTAGGCGCTGATGGGGTTTGTCCCACTCATGTACCTGGCAGACGAGGACCTCCCCCACCCCAGGAAGGGGCTCTGTGTCCTTGGGGCTGACTACTCCATCAGACTGGATGCTCCCGAGGCTCAGGAGTTGGGCCTCTTCCTCAGCCAGTCTGGGAAAGAACAGGCCATGGATGGTCAGACCCTCAGGAGAACAACTTCCTTGTCTCCGCTGAGTTGGGGAAAGGAGAGGGACCAGCCACTCTGCTGTCACAGCTGCCTGGGGAACGGTCTCCAGGCTTCTTGGGAAGTGTAGGCCAAGGGGAGACCCAAGCCCAATCTAGACAACATCTTCATTTACTTAATTTACTCTCTGCTCTGAGAATTAAGGTGGTGTCCCTAAATCTTCAGTCTTTGCCAGCATCAGGGTCCCTTCCCGAAATTGAAGGCAAAGGGAGAAGGGGGCGGCAAAGGATAAGATGGTTAGACAGCATCGCTGACTCAATGGACATGAATCTGAGCAAACTTGGGGAGACAGTGGAGGTCAGAGGAGCCTGGACATGACCTAGCCCCTAAATCTACAGGTCCCCGGTCTGATGGGAGAGACAAGATATGCACCCGGGACAAAAATCATCCTATCTATCCACGCCTTGCTTTCACATATTGCTCTGGCCATCTGCCTCGCCTCCCCCCAGCCAGCCTTGTCTGTCTGAGCTTGCCCATGCCTGGGCCTGAGACATTTGGAGGGTAACTGTGGTGGAGTGTGCGTGTGCGTGTGTGTGTGTGTGAGGCCTCCCTGCAAGCCTAGCTGCTGCGTCAGAAGCGCAGACCAGGACAGTGAGCGATGACCTCTCAGCTGGGTGATGAGCTTGAGGGAAGGCTCCAGGGAGATTAAGGAGACTTATCACCTTGGTTTCTTCTCTGATGTTCTCCAGTTTTCTGGGACACCAGCACCTTCTGTGGTCCTCCCAGACCCCCTCCCCTACCCCAAGAGCTCAGCACAGCCACTCTTGGGGGCAGCCGGGCAGAGGCCTCGGGGCAGCCCCGTTGGAGGAAGGGCAAAGAGGCTTCCCTCACTATGTGGGGCTCTAGGCCTTTCACTTAACCCGGGTTTCTCACCCTCCACCCTCTTGACGTTTGGGGACAGGATAACTTTTGTCGTAAGACCTGTCCTGCACTCTGTAGCACGTTTAGCAGTATCCCTGGCCTTTACCTGCTGGACGCCAGCAGCCCCTGCGCCCTGCTCCCCAGTTAAGGCAGCCAAAGCATCTCCTGACAGTGCCCCCCGGGGAAAAAGAGCTGACTTACCTTCTTTGGGGGGCCCTGGGTTCCACCCAAGTCAGGGACAGCCGCTCCTGCCAGCGATGGCAACACTGGGTGAGGACCAGCCTGGCGGTGAAACGAGCACGAATTCTGGGTTCATCCTTCCTCTCAGGACCCTCTTCATCTCTGAGCAAAAGAAAAAACACATCCTCCTCCCACATATATACTCCACAGATACACTCATAACTCTTTACACACAGAGACACACACACACTACACAGACACACAGACACACTCGACACAGACATACACACATACGTTCTCCATGGAGACAGACACACACATACACACATGTGCTCCACAGATACACACATACTCCACATACACAGACACGCTACACAGACACACCACGTAAACACAAACACACATTCTCCACACATACACACAATACTCCACAGATGCGCGCGCACACCCACACACACCCCTTTCTTCGCTTTCCCCTAGTCTGAGGGAGGGAGAGGGAGCTTCCCGATCATTCCTAAGAGAAGCAAAGAGGGCTTAGGTTGGAAGAGAAAGGGCTGGAGGGAAAAGGGGTGAAGGGAATAAGTCCCAGATTCCCACCCACCTACTCTCTCCCCTGCCCCCAACTCTGGTCTTCCACAACCGGAAACCCCCCAACCTTGGTGTCGGACACCAGGGCAGTCCCAACTTGGCACAGGCCTGTCTGGGGGTGGCCTCACCGAGCGGGTGGCATTGAGCCAGAACTCTTCCCAGTGGATAGATGTGAGCATGGGGTCAGGAATGATTCCAAGCAGAGGCACCGAGGCAGCCTGTGCTCCGAGGTGCTGGGCTGGTCAGGGGCAGCCTGGGTGGGTTTGTCAGGCTAATAAGTCGAGAGAACAGGGGTCATTCCTGGACCCGGGGAAGTCCCAGGAGACATTGATGAGGGACTGAAGAATGGGTTTGCTTGCTTGGGGAGGTGGGAAGAGTAAGGGGGCATCAGGTAAGTTCAGCCACAAATGGCCTGTGGCCTCCCTAGTTGACGAGCAAGGGGAGGTGGTGCTGGGTCCCCTGGCCTCCCTCCAGGGCAGTGTGGCGAGAAGGTCACGAGCCTAGCCTGGGCTCTGCGGTCAGACTGAATCCACCTCAACCCTGACTCTGTGACCTTGGGCCAACCCCTGACCTTGGCGCTGCGGCTTCCTGTTCTGGTAACTGTGGGTAAAGCACAGCCCTCTCTTGGGCCTGGTGTGCCCGGCAGAGCAGGCGCTCAGGCCTTTCAGCTCAGCTGCTCTAATTCTTCCTGACCAGTTTGAGGGAGGAAGCACAGCTGAGCCCCCAGCTCCTGCCTCTGAGGAGCGCAGTGCCCCTTCGGGGGCCCAATCTGGTCTCCCCTCTAGACAGCCCAGGACCCCTGCCCCTCTCTGCAGCTGCCCTCTTCTTTTCCTCACTCTGGGCTCCTCCCTCACCCCGGGCCCCACTGGGCTCTGTTTAACTTAGACCACATCCTTCCAGCCTTCCCGCTAAGTGCTTCCTTATTTCAGAAACAGCTGAGAATATGGGGAGATGGGAGGACCATCCCTGGGCGCCCGGGGGGTAGGACTGGAGATTCAGAGTGGGTCTTGCACTGTGGTCTCAGTTCCTCTTGCCCCTCCTCCGTGCTCTGCCCTGGGGTTCACTGATGGTGGCAGAGGGCAATCAGTCCACGGTTAGGAAAGCCTCAGGAAGCGGGTAAGAGCCTGCAGTCCCTGTGCAGGAGGACGGATCCTGGGTACCCCCACTGCTGCTGACCCAGGGTCTGTCAGCCGGCCTGACTTTTCCTCTCAGAGACTCAGCCGTGGGGCCATTCCCTAACTGGCTCTCTCCCCTGAGATGCTCCTTTCCTTCTGCCCTCCTGCCCTCGACTCTCCGTTATTTCCCCTCTCCCCAAAAGGCAGTGTCTGTTTGCACAGTCTGGAGATCATTAAAAAAAAAAAAAAAAAAAAAGCAGCTCTATTGAACTGTGATTCACACACACACCGTATAATTCACCCATTTAAAGTGTAGGAGTCAATGGCTTTCAGTACACTCACAGAGTTGTGCAACCATTGCCACAATCAATTTTAGAAACTTTTCATTCTCCCCCCCAAAGAAATCCCATACCCTGTAGCCATCAATTTCCAACCCTGCAACCCCCTAAGCCCTAGGCAACCATGATTATATTTCCTGTCTCTATATGAATTGGCCCATTTGGAGCACTTTGTATAATTGGAATCATATTATATGTAGTCCTTTGTGACCGCTGTCTTCACTTAGCCAAGTGTTTTTAAGGTTCATCTCAGTGCTTCATTTCTTTTCATCGTCTATATATTCCTCATTTTGCTTGCCCATTCATCAGCTGATGAACATTTGGGTTTTTCCCCCCACGTTTTGACTATTGTGACTAATTCTGCTGCTATAAACATTTGTGCACAGGTTTTTGTATGGACAGATTTTTTTCATTTTATTTACATATTTATTTTTGGCTGCACTGAGTCTTTGTTGCTGCACGCAGGCTTTCCCTGGTTTTGATGAGTGGGGCACGTCTCTAGTTTCAGTACACAGGCTTCTCACTGCAGTGGATTCTCTTGTTGCGGAGCGCGGGCTCGCTAGTTGTGCCGCACAGTCTTAGTTGCTCCAACTCATGTGGAGTCTTCCAGAACCAGGCACTGAACTCATGTCCTCTGCGTTGGCAGGTGATTCATAACCTCTGGACCACCAGGGAAGTCCTGGACATATTAACATACTTTCATCTCTCTTGGGTATATATATCTAGAGGTGAAATTTCTGGATCATGTGGTAATTCTGTGTTTAACTGAGGAGCTGCCAGACTATTTTCTGAAATAGCTGCACCCTTTCACATCCCCACCAGGAGTGTCTGAGAACGCCAACTTCCCCACATCCTCACCAACACATCTCATTACCAATCTTTTGGATTAGAGCTGTCCTAGCAGGCTTCCCTGGAGAAGGCAATGGCAACCCACTCCAGTACTCTTGCCTGGAAAATCCCATGGATGGAGGAGCCTGGTGGGCTGCAGTCCATGGGGTCGCTAAGAGTCGGACACGACTGAGCAACTTCACTTTCACTTTTCACTTTCATGCATTGGAGAAGGAAATGGCAGCCCACTCCAGTATTCTTGCCTAGAGAATCTCAGGGACAGGGGAGCCTGGTGGGCTGCCATCTACGGGGTTGCGCAGAATTGGACACGACTGAAGTGACTTAGCAGCAGTAGTGGCAGCAGCAGGCTTCCCTGATAGCTGAGACGGTAAAGAATCTGCCTGCAATGTGGGAAACCCAGGTTCGATTCCTGGGTTGGAGAGATCCCCTGGAGAAAGGAATGGGAACCCACTCCAGTATTTTTACCTACAGAATTCCATGGACAGAGGAGCCTGGCAGGTTATAGTCCATGGGGTTCCAAAGAGTCAGTCAGTTAGTTAGTCAGCAACTAACACTTAACTTTCAGTGGGTGTGAACTGACCTTGACCTGCATTTGTCTAGTGACGAATGATACTGAGCATTTTTCATGTGATTATTGGTCATTTGTATATCTTCTTCAGAGAGACCCCGATTCAGATCCTTTGTCCATTTTTTTTCTCCCAAGGGTCCAGGTTTATTGAGGGCATGGGGGTCAACAGAGAAGCCCAGTACCTGTGGGGAAGGCCTGCTGTCAGTCTGTAGGGCAGCGGCCTGGCAGGCAGCTGGAGAGAGGGGTCTCCAAAACCTGGGTTTACTTGAAAGTGTGGCTTTCGGCTCCACCATGCCCAAAACCTTTGGGTCTGAGCATGGCTGCATAGCAGGGCCTGCCTTCATGTTCCACCTGATCCCCGCCCCAAGGTAGGCGTCTTTCCACAATTCTCGTGCTTCAGGCCAGGCCAATGCCAGTCCTTCCCCGTGGATGTCACCCGTTCAGCAAAGTACACCTCCTTGTTGCACACGGGGCACCTGGGTATGGTGGCGCCAGATCCGGGACAGGCAACTGGGCTGGAGCAGATTGGAGCGTTGGACTCCTTTGTCCATTTTTAATGGGTTATTTGTCCTTTGATTATTAAGCAGAGACCGTTTTTGACAGAGGGATTGCGGCCCACATAAGCCAGAACCGACTCAAGGCCAAGGGCGTAGGCCAGCACCACAACGCCCAGAACTACAACAACCAGAGCTTTGAGGAACTGCGAGCACTCTGCCTACGGAGGGGAGAGCTGTTCGAGGACCCCTTTTTCCCTGCAGAACCCACTTCACTAGGCTTCAAGGAACTGGCACCCAACTCCAAGCATGTGCAGAACATCAGCTGGCAACGGCCCAGTGTGGGCACCGGGAGAGGAGGCGTGGACTCCTGGGGGATGGGACGTGTAGTGACGCCCCAGTTGCTTGCACAATTTCCAATCCCTCATCGCCCTCTCTTGGCTCTGCCCTGGATTCCACCTCCATTCGGGTTAAGGACAGTTCTGGAAGTGCTTAAGTAAAATCTCTCAGATGACCCTGGGAAGGTCACTCACGGACTTTTGCTGTCACAGCTTACACCTATGCCAGCTTCTCCCCTCCACCCCATCTCCCCCATCCATGTTTCCCCTAGAATCCAAGAAGCAGGCAGCATTCCCCAAGGAGGTAGGATGGAGGTTAAGAGGGGATGGCTTGGGCTCTCTGAAACCTTTCTTCCTTCTCTGCAGCAAATCACAAGCAATCCTCAATTCATCGTGAATGGGGTCAGCCCAACTGACATCTGCCAGGGGGTGCTTGGTGAGTGCAGAGCAGGAAAGCCTGGGGTGTCTTCTAAGGCTGGGGAACTGGGACCCCAAGGCTCAGACAGCTCTTCTGTTTCCCTGCTCCTCCCCTAAGCCAGATTCCACCCCCACCTGCTGCCATCTGGGTCTGGGAATAAGCAGGGTGCTATATTATTTATTGGGGTTTCCAGGTGGTTCAGCAGTAAAGAACCTGCCTGCAGAAGACACAAGTTCAATCCCAGGTTGGGAAAAATCCCCTGGAGAAGGAAATGGCAACTCACTCCAGTTTTCTTGACTGGGAAATCCCATGGACAGAGGAGCCTGGTAGGCTACAGACCATGGGGTCACAGAGTCCAACACGATTTAACGACTAAACAGCAACATATTAGTTATTAATTGCTCCAAGACTCAGTGACTTAAAGCAACAACAAACATCTATCATCTCACAGTTTCTCCGGGGCAGAAATTAGGAAGCAATAGAGCTGGGTGGGTCTGGCTCAGGGTCTCTCATGAGGTTTCACGGGAGCTGGAGAGTCCCCTTCCAAGATGGCATGCTCACGGGCAGGAGGCCTTGGGTCCTTGCCACGTAGCTTCTCCGTAGGACACTCGAGCATCCCCACGTGGTAGCTGGCATCCCCCAGAGTGAGTGGCCTGAGACAGAACAAGGGGGAGGCTAGATTGACTTCCCCAGCTGGTCTCAGGAGAAACAGGCAGTGACCTCCCCCAGGTTCTGCTGTTAAAAGCAAACAAACCTGCAGGGACTTCCCTGGTGGTCCAGTGGTTAAGACTCTGTGCTTCTCCTGCAGAGAGGCATGGGTTCAATCCCTGGTCCAGAAACTAAGATCCCACGTGCCACTCAGCCAAGAAAAAAAAAAGCATGCGTGCGTACAATCCAACTCCCATGGAAGGGAAGGGGAGCTAGCCTTCTGCTCTTGGGGGGAGGGCTGTAGAAGGACTGGTGGACACATTTTTTAAAGTCCCTGCAGGTGCTCCGACTTCCTCAGTCTAAGGTATTAGGTGAAGGAGAGCCTCTCTCGTGCGGGCTCCCACCGCCGGTTCCCATCCTCAGCTTGGGCTCCGGGGCCACACACATGGAAATGCGCAGCTGGGCAGTCCTGCTGTCTTTTCAGGAGATTGCTGGCTGCTGGCCGCCATTGGCTCCCTCACCGCATACCCCAAACTGCTGTTCCGCGTGGTGCCCAAGGGGCAGAGCTTCAAGAAGAACTATGCTGGCATCTTCCATTTTCAGGTGAAGGATGATTTGAAAGCCAGAGTTGATTTGTGTTTGAGGCATGTGCATGTGTGTGTGGAGGCTGCGTGAGAATTAGTACATGCTTTGAAGCTTACATTTTCTCTTTCCTTTTGAAAAAAAACCAAACATATTTATTAGGGTAGATTTTTGCCTAATTATTAGAGAAATATCCTCTCACTAAAGAAATTGTGTAAGCTAAGCTTTTAAAGCCCCAAAGAAAATAGTTGTAATGGTTTGTGATTCTCCACCTCTTATCTCTGTCTCCTGCTTCTCGCTGTGTCTCTGTCTCTCTTTCTCTTAATAGAAACACACATATATGTATCAATATATGCATGTATATGTGTGTGTTTGTCTGTCAACATCTATGACACGGGAGTTTCGCATAATTTTTGTAATCTTCTCTTTATGCATCATGTGGACAAATTCCTCAGGTCATAAAAACATTTCTGAAAGTCACAAGAGTTTTTCTGAATCACAAGACCTCAGATATAAAAGACCAGCCAAAGTCCAAAGGCGGGTGGATCCCTCTGGAGGCCATGGCAGAACCTGACTAGAGGCTGGAGGGCCTTTCAGATCTTTCATTGCTTTTCTGGAGGTGGGTGGGCTCTCTGTCACTGGTGTGTCATTGAATTGGCCACCAGGGGGCACGTGTGTAACAGTCCTCTTGCAAGGAGAGGGGAGTGTGTGTGTGTGTGTGTGTGTGTGTGTGTGTGCGCGCGCGCGCTCACGTTTGGAAAGGGGCCTGGGGCAGACAGATGCCCACACCTCACTGACACCCACCTTGCTACCCCCAGATCTGGCAGTTTGGGGAGTGGATGGACGTAGTGGTGGATGACCGGCTGCCCACAAAGAATGGCAAGCTGGTATTTGTGCACTCAGCGGAGCGCACTGAGTTCTGGAGTGCCCTGCTGGAGAAGGCATACGCCAAGTGAGTGCCTAGCCAAGCGACTGGCCTGGCCTCCAAGCCTGCCCTGACCGTTGGCAGAGATGGAAGCACCTGGAACCAGGGGAAGAGGCAGGGGGACCGCGGGGCATCCCTCACTTCCCTCCCTGCCCCCTCTGAGGTCGAAGCTTACAACCAGACAGAGCCCAGACAGTGCCTTCTCTGTGCCCACAGGCTGAACGGATCGTATGAAGCTCTGTCGGGGGGCAACACGGTGGAGGGCTTTGAGGACTTCACGGGGGGCGTGACACAGAGCTTCCAACTCCAGAATCCCCCTAGGAACCTGCAGAGGATGCTCAGGAAGGCCGTAGAGCGGTCTTCCCTCATGGGCTGCTCCATCGAGGTAAACCAATCTGGGTTTCGCTTCAGGGCATTTGCGTCTGTTGTTGCTTTCACCTAGAAAGTTCTTTCTCCAGATACCTGCATAACTAGCCCCTTCTCATTCACATTTCCACTTC
Organism: Ovis canadensis; assembly: GCF_042477335.2. Taxonomy (NCBI): domain Eukaryota; kingdom Metazoa; phylum Chordata; class Mammalia; order Artiodactyla; family Bovidae; genus Ovis; species Ovis canadensis. The sequence continues at coordinate 32,748,461 of NC_091264.1, forward strand.
AGTGCTCCTCCCTCAGGCTAGTCTTCCCTGCCTCTCAATCTGTTAGCTGTTCCTACCCCTGATTTCCTCTCTACTTTGTTTTGATTTTCCCCCCCAACGTTTATCACAGTCACAAACTGTCATACTTGTTAATGTGTATATTCATAACCAAACTTCTCCAGTTTCCATATTCCATGAAGGCGTGTCCAACTCTTTGCAACCCCATGTACTGTAACCCGCCAGGCTCCTCTGTCCATGGGATTTCCCAGGCACGAACACTGGAGTGGATACTGGAGTGGGGGATCAAACCCAGGTCTTCTGCCCTGCAGGGAGATTCTTTCCCATCTGAGCCGCTAGGGAATCCCTTCCATGAAGGCAGCGACCTCATTTGTCTCTTTGACAGCTGTTCCTGGGACAGCTGTCCCAGGTGATACTTGGCATACAATAGATTCCCAACACCTATTTGTTCAAATAAACAAATAAACCCAGAGTGCCACTGTGAGGGTTCCCCATGGCTCAGTGGTAAAGAATCTGCCTGCAAGGCAGGAGACGCAAAAGACTCGGTTCAATCCCTGGGTGGGGAAGATCCCCTGGAAGAGGAAATGACAAGCCATTCCAGTATCCTTGCCTGGAAAACCCCACGGACAGAGGAGCCTGGCAGGCTACAGTCCAAAGTGTCACAAAAAGTCAGACATGACTGAGTGACTGAACACAAGAGGGTCACTGTGAGACCCAGCAGTGGCATTCTTGGGCATTTATCCCAGAGAAATGAAAACTTAGGTCCACACAAAAGTCTGTGCCTAAATGTTCAAAGCAGGTCTATTTGTAATAACCAGAACCTGGAAATGACTTAGATGTCTTTCAACGGGTGAACAGTTGAACAGACTGCAGTGAACTCATTTCAGGGGATGCTACTCAGCAATAGAAAGACGTGAACTATTGACACACACAACAGCTTGGATGAGTCTCAAGGAAATTCTGCTGAATGAAAAAAGCCAATCCCCAAAGGTTCCATACTGTATGATTGCTTATATGACAGTGTTAAAATGACAAAAAAAATTTTTTTAATCTATTTATTTTTGGCTGCGCTGGGTCTCCATTGCTGTGCAAGTTACTCTCTGGTTGCAGCAAGCAGGGGCTACACTCTAGTCCTCACTGAGGCTTCTCTTTGTTGCAGAGCATGAGCTCAGGGTTCCCAGGCTTCAGTAGCTGCAGCGCTAGAGCACAGGCTTCATAGTTGTGGCTGCGGGCTTAGTTGCCCCAAGGCGTTTGGGATCTTCCCAGATCAGGGATGGAACCGTGTCTCCTGCTTTGGCAGATGGATTCTTTACCACTGAGCCACCTAGGGAAGGCCTTGAAATGACAAAATTCTTGAAAAATGGGGAACAGATTAGGAGTTGTCAGAGTTTAGGCAAGACAAGACGGTCATAAGAGGTGATTGTTGGCTGTAATAGGGCAGCATGTGGGATGTTAGCGGTGATGGAAATATTCTGTATTGCGACGATGGTGGTAGATACAGAACACTATACATATGATAACAATACATAAAACATACACAAATGAATACTAGTAAAAGTGGAGGCGTCTGTGTTAGATCAACAGATTGTGTCAACATATTCATTCTGGTTTTTATATTGTGCTATAGGGACTTCCACGCTTCCGCTGCAGGGGACACAGGTTCAATCCCTGCTGGGGAACTAAGATCCTGTATGCTGTATGGCATAGCTAAAAAAATAAAACAGAACAAAAAACCTTGATATCATGGTATAGCTTTTTTTTTTTTTTTAGCAGTTTTTAAAAACTAATTACTTATTTTTATCTGGACAGCACTGGGTCTTCATTGCGGTGTGTGGGCTTAGTTGCCCCACAGTATGTGGGGTCTCAGTTCCACAACCAGGGTTTGAACCTTGGTCCCGGGCTGTGGAAGGCGCGTTTTTAACCACCTGACCACCAGGGATGTCCCTGCGCTATAGTTTTGGAAGATGTCACTGCTGTAGGGTGTTGGACGTGGGGCACACAGGATCTCTCTGTATCATTTCTTAAAATTGCTTGTGAGTCTGCAAGCACCTGAAAAGGCAAAGTTTAATTAAAAAAAGAAAAGTGAACCCAGATCTAAATAAGAACAAAATCCTAAAAAGGGGGGATAATGTGTACACGTCTAGCCAATTCACTTTGCCGTACCTCTGAAACGAACATGACATTTATTGTAAAGCAACTCTTCTCCAATAAAAATAAGTTTTAAAACAGGGAGTTCAGAGAGTTGTCACCTGTCTTCAGGTGCCCCCCGTCCCCCTGACCAGCTCCTGAGTTCCTCTCGAGCCCTCTGTGTTCTGCAGGTCACCAATGAACATGAACTGGAGTCCTTGACCCAGGGTATGCTGGTGAAAGGACATGCTTACTCAGTGACCGGCCTCCAGGATGTGAGTCTGATCCCTGTAACCCCACCCAGAGAGGCTCGAGAAGGCGAGCTTCTCTGACCCTATGCCCCTGACCTCTGCCCACAACCCACCCAGGTCTCCTACCAAGGCAGGACAGAAACGCTGATCCGAGTCCGGAATCCCTGGGGCCGGATTGAGTGGAATGGAGCCTGGAGTGACAAGTAGGTGGCCCGCCAGCACTCTGGGGGGAGGGGCAGAGCACACCGCAGGCCCCACCCCCACGGAGCAAGGCCATGCCACCGAGAGATTCTCCATCTAACCAGGACTCTCAAGTAGCTCAGGGGTGAGGGGAGCCCTGGGGGAGGAACGAGCTCTGCTCCCCCACCTGTCTCTGCTCCAGCGCCAAGGAGTGGGAGGAGGTGGCCCCAGACGTCCAGAGGCAGCTGCTGCACAGGAAGGAGGACGGGGAGTTCTGGTCAGTCCCATACCCGCCCCCGTCATCCTCCTGCCGCCCATCGCACCCGAGCCTTGGACGGGGAGGTTCTGGGGGGGTCTGTGTGTGTGGGTGTGCCACTGATGGCTCTGCGCACCCCCCACCACAGGATGTCCTACCAAGATTTCCTTGGCAACTTCACCCTCCTGGAAATCTGCAACGTGATACCCGACACGGTCTCTGGGGACTCCAAGAGCTGTTGGCACACCACCTTCTACGAGGGCAGCTGGCGGAGGGGCAGCACTGCAGGGGGCTGCCGGAGCTACCTGGGTGGGCTGTGCGAGGGTGAGGGTGGAACTCGGGGCAGGGAATGGGTGATGGGCCACTGACCCACTGCACAACCGGGCCCAGGGGCCCAGGGGCAAGGTCCATCAGATGCCACTGGGCCCTGCTGAGGAGGCGGGCACGTGGCCTGGAAGCCCATCCACCCCTGGAAGGGCAGGGCCATCCTGACCTGCTTCCTCCACAGACACATTCTGGACCAACCCCCAGTTTAAGATCTGTCTCCCCGAGGAGGATGACGACATAGAGGACGATGAAGCCGTCTGCACCTGCCTGGTGGCCCTGATGCAGAAGAACTGGAGGCGGACAAGGCCCCACGGAGCCCAGCTGGAGACCATCGGCTTCGTCATCTACTCGGTGGGCGCCCAGCTGCTGCCCTGGCCACTCTTGCTCCTGCAGTGGCCTCACCCCCGGGACCACTGCCCACCCCACAGCCCCAGGACTAGGACACCCTCCCTTCAACCACCCCCACACCCCTAGCTCGCTCTTTCTTCTTTGCTCCCCACAACGTTGTGTTAGTTTCAGGTATACAAAAAAGTGGATCAGTGGTATATAGACACACACCCACTCTTTTCCCACATAGGTCATTACATAGTATTGAGTAGAGTTCCCTGTGCTGAGCAGGAGATCCTTATTGGTGGTGGTGTTTAGTTGCTAAGTCCTGTCTGACTCTTCTGCAACCCTGTGGACAGTCCATGGGATTTCCCAGGCAAGAGTACTGGCATGGGTTGCCATTTCCTTCTCCAGGGAATCTTCCCTGAACCAGGAATCCAACCCGTTACTCCTGCCTTCTCTCCTGCATTACTGGCAGGTTCTTTATGGCTGAGGCACTGGGGAAGCCAGGTCCTTATTAGTTACCTATTGTATTTACAGTAGTGTGTGTATATCAATCCCAATCTCCCAGTTTATCCCTCCCCCCTCAACCCCCTGCCCTGGCCTTTTCTTGAGTGGTGTGTTGAGCTTTTAAGGCAGGGCTGACAGTTTTCTTTCCAAATTTTTTAAATAGAAAACTCTTAAGGAGGAACTTCCCTAGTGGTCCAGCGCAGGGGGCACCGGTTCTATTCCCGGTTGGGAACAAAGATCCCACATGCCTCAAGGTGTAAACAAAAAGGAAAAAAAAAAAAAAACACTTAAGGAGCACTTCCTCTGTGCCAGGCATTGTTCAAAGGGCCTTTCAAATAGTAACGCCTTTAATAAAAAGGAAGGAGACTGGGAGCCAGAGGCAAGGTCATGTCCAAACTCATCCCGGTTTCAACAAGCTCAGAGATTTCCCCACAGCCCCCAAACCTCCGCAGAGCCACCCCACCAAGGGCATGGAGTCTGGCCAGGAAAAACCCTTGACAAGTGTTTCCCAAACTGTGCCTTGCAAAATCCTAGAAACGCCCATTTGTCCTTTCACTTACATAGTCAACAGTATCCATGGAGCACCTTCTATATGCTCAATCATGAACAAAAGCAGACTTGAGCCCTGCCCTCCTCCTAGGCTGTGTGTCCCTCAGGTTAACAGACACACCCAAAACCATTTCTAAGGTTAGATGCGACCCCTCCCGGAAAGGCTGCCTTTTCTACACCCACCCAGAGCTCCCCTGGGCCATTAGTATATTAAAGGTTCTGCAGGAACCTATATTTCTGCAGGAGAGCAATGTATTTATCTTGGTTTAAGTCACCTTTTTATAGAGCACCTTTTTAATGAGCACCTTTGCGCTCATTCCTGGGTTTCTATGAATTTCCTGGGAAAAATTAGCACTCCATGGAAAATGCTCTCCCCATGTTTTTTCCCAGTTCTCCAACTGCTCAGCAGCGTGAGACTGGGTGAGTTAGTTCACCACCTCTGGGGGATTTCCTTTCCATCCTTAACCCGAAGTGATAAAATATCCTCTTCGCAAAACTTGATGTAAACCATACTTTGCTGTCCAAAGCAAAAGGAAAGGTTATTAAAGCTGGGACTTAACAGCTCTTAGATCCCACGCGCCTCCCCACACTGGTGTCCCAGGGCCCTTATTAGCAGTACCCCGCCCCCCCAACACCAACACACACACAGCCTGACTTCCATGGACCTGAGCCCCTTAGCCATCCTGGGGATCTGACCTTCCTCTTTCTTCCCTTCCCAGATCCCAAAGGAGGTACCGAAGACGAGGGGCTTGATGCCCGGCAGACACCCACCCCATCCCTGGCTTCGTGTAGATGGGCCAGGGGTGGAATTCGGTGAAGGGTCTGGGGGCCACTGGGTCAGGGTTCCAGCCCCCTTGGGCCCTGGGTGGGAGTCAGGGAAGGAAACGACCACACTGGAGTTACCTGCCAGCCGGACAGCGTCCCCCTAACCTTGCCCAGCTGGGCCTCACTGTGGGGGTCCCTCTCTCCTTGCCCTCCCCCGGAGGACCCTAGACCCACTTGCAGGGCACGTACAGTTTCAGAACCTCCAGGATGTGCACTTGAAAAAGGACTTCTTCGTCAAGTACCAGGACCTGGGTTTCTCAGAGATCTTCACCAATTCACGGGAGGTGAGCAGCCAGTTCCAGCTGCCCCCAGGGGAATACATCATCATCCCCTCCACCTTCGAGCCGCACAAGGACGCCGACTTCCTGCTGCGGGTCTTCACCGAGAAGCACAGCGAGTCCTGGTGAGGGGCCCCACCTCACTGCTCCAAGGCCACCTGCCCCCCACCCTGAGCTGTAGGATGTCATGCTCAGGGATCAGTCATCCGGTAGCCCCCACCGACACCAACACTCTGTCCCTAATTTTACAGTCAAGGAAACTGAGGCACGAGGCAGGGAAGTCCAAAGTAGTAGCAGAGTCAGAATTGGAACCCCAATCCCATGGCACCCATTCCCTATTGCTTCAGATACACATGACCTCTCCACCCTTCCCACTGGAGTCCCTGTCTCCCTGAACCCCTGCTAACTCCACACCTTCATCCACTTCTGCCCAGGGAACTGGATGAAGCCAACTACGCTGAGCTTCTCCAAGAGGTGAGGGGAGGCTATGGGGTTGGGGGTTCGGGGCAGTATGTGTGGGTTGGAGTGTGAAGGAGCGCTCTGGACCGTGTCCCTCTCCCACCCCTCTCCCTCCAGGAGAGCATCTCTGAGAGTGACATAGACCAGGACTTCGTACGCTTGTTTCACATAGTGGCAGGTGGAGAGGTGAGAGGCAGAGGTCTGGGGGTGCTGAAAGGAGGTACCTGGGGGCTGAAGGGGCCAGAGCAAGAGCTTACAGTCCCCCTTTCCTAGGGCAAGGAGATAGGCATGTATGAGCTACAGAAGCTGCTCAACAAGGTGGTCTCCAGATGTGAGTCTTCCACCCGCTGCAAGCCTTCCCTTAATCACCCTTAATCACTTGCCTCTCCCCCCACCCCAGCAACACTCAGCTCACCCCTCCCCTTCTTTCTGCCCCCTCCCTCCCAGTCAAAACCTTCAAAACTGAGGGCTTCAGCCTGGACGTCTGCCGCCGCATGATCAACCTCTTGGATGTATCTTCCCGTCCAGTGGGCCATCCTGCCCAGGGTTATCCTGCCCCAGCCCCTACCCTTGAGCCTGCCCCCAGGTGGCCCCCTCTCTGGCCAGCCATGCCCTCCTTCTGGATGGGGATTAGGCTCTGGGGTGACAAAAGATGCCAGTTCTCCTGGCCGTCACCCCAGTTACCTACAGGGCCCTTCAGTCGTGGGGTAGTGAGCACCTCAGTGAGCTGCTCTGCTTCCCAGCCCCCGGGATGTCCTTCCCACCTCCTCCTCTGATATCCTTGACTGCTTCTCCTCTCAGAAAGATGGCTCTGGCAAGCTGGGGCTTCAGGAGTTTCAGGTCCTGTGGAGAAAAATCAAGAAATGGACGGTAAAGGGCATTGAGGGGGCAGTTTATGGGGGTGAGAGAGGTCCTTGTGAGGAATGAGGACTAGGAGGTCTAACAAAGATGAACCTGTAACAGGAGCCCCTGACTAGACATGTGCGTGTACACAAATACACACACACGCACACAGATATCCCGGGATGGAGTTGTTGACAGGCTGCCATATGAAATAGTCAAAATGTTCCCGGGACTTTCCTGACAGTCTCAGTGGTTGGGACATTTTCCAATGTGGGGGGGCCATGGATTGGATCCTTGGTCAGGAAACTAAGGTCCCTGCCTTGCAATGTGGCTAAAAAAAGAAAAAAATTCAATAACCAGCAGAGTCTAGGTAGCAACTAACATAAAGAATACAGGCAGAGAGCCCTGAGCAAGGTGCCAGGAGCCAGCTCTGCGGTCACCAGGCGATAGGAATATGGGAGCTCAGGTGTAGGCCAGCGGGGGACGGGGCACGGGGGGTCCTGGTTGTGAAGCATTTTACCCCTTGTGAAGCACTGTGCCCTGCACACGGCCCTACCACAACTGCCTGTCCCTTCAGGACATCTTCCGAGAGTGTGACCAGGACCAGTCAGGCACCTTGAACTCTTATGAGATGCGCTTGGCAATTGAGAAAGCAGGTGGGCTAGGGGCAGGACAGGGTTTGGGGGCTGGGCCAATATCCTTGCCTGGAAAATCTCATGGACAGAGGAACCTGGTGGATTGCAGTCCATGGGGTCGCAAAGAGTCGGGCACGACTGAGCGACTAACACATAACATAGGGGAGGCAGCGGCCAAAGGGCTGGACTCTCTCCTTCCGCACCCCTCTCTCTCCCAGGCATCAGACTGAACAACAAGGTGACTCAGGTGCTGGTGGCCAGGTACTCGAATGACAGCTTGATCATGGAGTTTGACAGCTTCATCAGCTGTTTCCTGAGGCTGAAGGCCATGTTCAGTGAGTCAGGCGGGCACCTGCCCACGCCCCACCCCGGGCCATTGGCCCACCAGCCTTCTCCCACATACCTGCATGAGAAGCCCTGCTCCAGAACACTCCCCTCCACAGGGCAGGCAGTCTGGGTTCAAATCCCAGCCCGCCACTTGCGGGCTCTGTTGCCTTGACCAAGTCACTGTATCTCTCTGTGCCTGTAAGTGTAGATAGTAGTGCTGCCCGCATAGGACCACGGTAGAGGTTAAATGAGATAGTATTTGGAGAGCACTCAGAACTGGCCGTCGTTCAGAGCAAGGCTTTAGGAAGGAGTCCTTATCATTAACTCCCTATGGGACTGGGGATGTAGCTGGAGAGAGGGATACCCTTTCTGACCTCTGCCCTAGTTGAGAATGGGTGACCACTGACTCACCTCCCAACTCTCCTCCCTTTGCCTCCTCCCCGAAACAGCGTACTTTCTAACCATGGACCCTAAGAACACTGGCCAGATTTCCCTGGACCTGAACCAGGTACACGGAAGGGATCTCAGGCACCCCCACCCGTGGCTCCGCTGACCCTTCCCTCTCCACAGACATCGTGCCCCACCTCTCCCATCTTCTGACGTTCTTCTCACCCCACAGTGGCTGCAGATAACTATGTGGGGTTAGAGTCACTGCAGGAACCCGACTTCCTTCCACCACCAGCCCCCCAGGGCTTCTGGCCTGGGGTCGGTGTACACCCCGTTGCACTCAGCTCTGCGGCCTCTGCTGATGGAATGGACCCTGGATGCCAGGCTCACTCCATCAGCAGGCCTCTGGGCCCACCCTCCCGGGCCCACCCTCCCCACTCAAAGTGTTTTTCTTTTACCCCAACCAGACTTCGGTGGCTGGATTTACTCCAGTTTCCTCCCTCTCCAAGTATATTTCACTACAGGTTAAGTGACACTTTCCCCAGGGTCCCCAGCTGGGGAGGTGGTCCACGCTTTCCACCCTGCTCAGGCTCCCCTGTTTCACGGCCCCTCCCTCCTCCCCCTCACTGGGTGTGGGGGGCATTAATACAATGAACAACACGTGCCACTGGCTTCTGTGTCTCTGTGTTTCTACGTCAGGAAGAGGCTGACAGGGGTGTAAGTCATTTCCTCAGCACCAAAAAGGGGGAACCCAGTAGTTCTCTGTTGGGGTGGTACCACACCCCTGTCCAGGGAGCATTTGGAAATGCAAATATTGTCACAGAGCTAGAGGGCGCTGTTGGCATTTATGGGCAGTGCTGGGGACGCTAAAGGCAAGGAATGCCCCATCACAGCGTGGTACCTGGAGCAACATCCTAGGGGAGAGCTGAGCAGCCGGACACTGAGCCTCCCCTCCCATCTCCTCCCTCAGACTGGAATCTCCAAAGGTGGCACTGCTGCTGTCTCACCAGAGTTCAAAAATCCTACAGGAGTCAGCCAGTGATAGAAATGCACTGAGCCTCTAGGACGTGTGGCTGGGGAGGAGTGGGGGACTGTGGCCACAGATTAGTTCATTCCTGCCTTGAAAGGTATTCATATTCAAATCATTCTTATTGTTTAAAAACTGCTGCCTGGCTATTGTCCTTAGTCCACCAGTCCTTGACCTTGGAGTCTCTGCCTCAGATGCCTCCAGCTATCAGCCCCTAGACCCCAGCCTCCTGCTGCAGCGGGCAGACTGAGACCACCAGCAGTGCCCCCAGCTGCACTTCTCTCAACCTTCCAGATCTCTCTGTGGCTCTCTCTCCCTACCCCTGCCCCGGGCAACTGTGCTTGGGAGCTTTGCAGCCTCTTGCAGGGAGACAGCCTCTAAATTCTTTTAGAATAGGGTCTAATGAATCTAAACCTCCAATGAATTGGAATCCTTCCCGGCTCTGTGTAGGCTTTGAGCTTCCCAGGGTAGCAGGCTTCATTTCCTTCTGCACTAAGAGCTCAGAGGCTTCCTTCTATTTGCATTAAACCCACCCATTCCTCTTAGGCTTGGGGGTGGGGGGTGGGGGTGGGATTCAAGTCTTCCTGGATCTGGTGACCAATTTCCAGCACCAGCCCTGCCCTTTGTCGCCTTTGTGAAAACCACCCATTGCTCCATTGCCTCCCCCACCACCTCAGAGCAATCATTTCCGGCCCTGCCGCCCTCCTCTCCCACCCTCTGCGGTCTTGTCTGAGAAAGAGGCCACAGTCTGTTAACAAGGGTCTTAAAGACTGATTCCTCAACCCTGTCTTCCAACACCACCTTTTCTTTTCAGAGCAGCTAAGGAGCGAAGGTCCCTAGGTGGGGGCAGGGATCCTTTGGGAGAGGCTGGAAAACTTGAGTTTTTGAGAGGAGCAGGCAATCCCAGTTGGTTCTGGGGAGTCCAGCCAGATGCTGACCCTACCCCTTCTTTGTCCCTTGCCCCAGCGGGAGATGTCACCATCTTCTATTGGATCCCAGGCTTTCATCGCCGTGGCTGGGGTTCAATCCCTGCTCTGGGAACTGAGATCCTGCCAACCATGTGGCATAACGCCCCCCAAAATGGGGGTGACGGTGCCTGTCTCAGAGCGGTGCTGTATGGATGACTAAGATGAAGAGGGTGAAGGTCTCATTGTCACCTGAAAACTGGGTTCCCCTCTTAGTGGATGCTAAGCCAAAAGACAATAAACTCAAAGAGCAGAAGGGAGGATTTATTACTTGCAGCAAATAAGGAGAACACCGGAGATCTTCCCCAAAGCTGTGTCTCTCCGAACAGCAAAACTGGGCAAGTTTTTTGTTTGTTTTGTTTTTGTGTTTAAGTTAAAAAAGAGTAATTTTTGAATTTTTTATTGGAAGTTTTAAACTGAGGGTATATGCATATGCATGAAGGGGGCTTGAGAGGAGGAGAATTCTGCCTGGGATTACGACAAAGGTTAACAGAGGACAGGCTTCAGTTGATTGAAGTCACCAGGGGTCAGAAAAGGTCAACCTTGTCATCCCATACGTTTCTTTTGGGCTGGTGGTTGAGCACCTCTGGCTAATCTTCACCAGGGAAACAGAACTGGAAGTCATAATTTATAACTGATTTGCCATTCTGACTTCTCTTGCCTCGTGAGTCATTTGTTCTTCTGTTCCCTTAAGCCCATCATTACTGAGACCTACTCAAGTGTAAGCCTTGTGGCCAGGCCTGGGTCACAAAATAGGTTTCGGCTCAAAATGATTTCTCTCATGTTAAAAAACAGTATCTGGTTCTTTTCCTCTGGGGACCCCCTACCCTCTCTGCTTCCGTTGTCACCACGCTGAGCAGAGCCCCATATATAGTCTGTGCTCTGAACAACCCAAGGGGGCACCATTCACCCCAATTAGGATGTGAGAGGCACCCTCAGAGTTTGACCACATGACTGCGCTGTACTGGAGAAGTGAGACGAACCAGCATACGCTGAATAAATATATCTAATTCAGGCATGCATTCAACACATTTGCAAACATGCCTTCATCACATTCCTCCACACCCAAACTCTAAAACAGAAGTTGTCCCCCAACCCCCGCCCCCTAGCTACGGCCAGGCCTGCCTGCTCCCTCCTCTTGGTGGTCAAATTTGCTCTCTGCATGCACACCCTGACCACTCTTTCTGACTCAATCCATTCAAATACCCACTCCACCAATGCCTGGGAGGCCATTCCCATGACATCTCTGCTATCTCCAGAGATGGTCTGTGATCACACTTTCTGCTCTTCTCCTCCGGTCCTCAGTGTGGGGAGCTTCCTCTGCTCACGGCAGTGTTTTGCTGGGAAAGGGCATGAGACCGTGCTGCCAGCACCCTGCTCAGCACGTGCTGGGTGCCTGTGACTGAGGTCACGTGGTAGAGTTTGCCTCGGGATGACTCACCGCTGCTCTCCATAGTTGCTGCCCCCGTTCCCTTCAGACCCCCCCTTCAGCCCCCATCTGTATTGCAAAGACGAGCTCACATCGGGGAACATAGGTCCCCCAGAATAGCTCCGGAATTTTTTCCTCTGCTCTCTGAGAAAGTGGGGTCAAAATAGACCAGAAATCCTGCCATTTGCAATGAAAGGAATGGCTCTTGAGGGCACCGTGCTAAATGAAACAACTCAGAGAAAGACAAACTCAGGATGATCTCATGTGTGGAATCTACAAAAATGTTTTAAATAACTTAAAAACAGCTCAGATACAGAGGACAGATTGGTGGTTGCCAGAGGTGGGGATGAGGACAGAGTGGAATATGTTTAAGTGGTCAAAAGGAAGAGACTTCAGTGACAAACACGTGCTGGAAGGAATTCCCTGATGATCTAGAGGTTAGAATTTCAGACTTCCACTGCCAGGGGCCAGGGTTCAATCCTTACTCAAAGCACTAAGATCCTGCAAGCTGCACAGGTTGGCCAAAGAAATAAAAACAAAAAGTCACGGGGATGTAACATATGGCACAGTGACTATGGTTAATGATACTGTGTTGTTTATTTGAAAACAGCTAAGACTATAGATCTTAAAAGTTCTCATCACAGGAAAAGTGAGAAAGGAATGTCTAAATCTAGGAATAGGGTGGAGGGTGTGACAAGAAATATACAGAATGAGCCCAGAGCATCCTGAGTGCCAAAAAGTACGGAAATGCTTAAAAAAAAAAAAAAGTAGCAAAAACAAAAAACACAATGATGGGAATATGTCAAAGGTGACGTGTAATTCCCCACATCTTAAGTGTGGGCAGCTCATAGTGACTTCCTTCCAAAGAGGGACAGGGTGGAAACTGAGAGAAAAGAGTACCTTCAAGATAGAGAAACGTGGGACTTCCCTGGCGATTCAGTTGTTAGGACTCTCTGCTTTCACTGCCGGGGGCCCCTTAGGGGAACTAGGAACGCACAAGGGGTGCAGTGTGGCCAAAAAAAAAAAAAATCTGACAAATAGGACTTTCGACTTCAGGCAGGTAATCAAAGTTAATATCAAGAGAGAAAAACCACGTGGATAGAATATTTCTTTGATATGATGTGATGAGAATGACATTCTATGGTTTCATCTCCCCAAACCGCAAACTCCAGGACTTCCCTGGTGGCTTACTGGTTAAGAATCTACCTGCCAAGGTAGGCGACACAGATTCAATCCCTGGTCCCGGAGAATTCTATATGCCGAGGATGCAACTGAGCTCGTGGGCCACAACTACGGGGCCCGTGCTCTAGAGCCCACATTTCACAACAAGAGAAGCCACTGCAATGAGAAGCCTGTGCACTGCAACGAAGAGTAGCCCCTGCCGGCTGCAACTAGAGAAAATCTGCATGCAGGGATGAAGACTCAGTGCAACGAAAAATGAATAGTAAAGAAATAAATAATAAATACTTATTTTAAAGATTAGGCTCCAGTCTAATCATAAGAAAAATAGCAGACAAATCCCACTTGCGGGACATTATGCAGAACTCCTGACCGATACTCCTCCAAACTGTCAACATCATCAAAAACAAGGCAAGCGTGAGAAATTGTCACAGTCAAGAGACTATATACAATGGAGTATTACTTGGCCACAAAACAGAGAATGAAATCTGGCCGTTTGTGACAACATGGATGGACTTAGTATTATGCCAAATGCAGTAAGTCAGACAGAGAAAGACACACACTGGATGAGTTCACTTACGTGTGGAACCTAAAGAAATAAAGCAAATGAACAAACATAACAAAAGCAGAAGCAGAGTTACAGACACAGAAAAAGCAGATAGTTGCTTGCGGGGAGAAGGGTGAGGGGAGGACATACAAATCTTGGAGGTATTTTTCTATCAGTATACAGAGAGCTTCCTTATGATTTTTTTTGTTGTCGACTATGCTGTGTCTTAGTCGTGACATGCAGGATCTAGTTCCTAGACCAAGGATCAAACGTGGGCTCCCTGCATTGGGAGTGCAGAGTCTTAACCACTGGACCAGCAGGGAAGTCTCTCCTTTTGATTTATTATAGCTGCGTAGTATTCCACTGCAGCAAAGTCTCATCATTTATTTATCGGCTATTTATTAAGTTGTTTGCAACCTTTCCCTACTATAAACAATGCTACAGTTAACATGTCCATATGTCATCTTATATAGTGGAAATATTTCTATAGGATAAATTTCTAAAAGGGAGTTACTGAGCTCAAGAATATATAGATCAGTAACTCAGATACGTATTAAATTCTCCTCCATAAAGGTAATACCAATCTAAGTTCCTACCAGCAATATGAGAGTGTCTGTTTCCCCACCAGTATTCTTGCCTGGACAATTCAATGGACAGAGGAGCCTGGCAGGCTACAGTCCGTAGGGTCGCAAAGAGTCGGGCATGACTGAGCCACTGAGCACACGTTTCCCCATTCACGGCAGTATGTGGTCAAACTTTTGCATATTTATAATGTGATAGAAGAAAAACGATTTCTGACCTTGTAATTTGCATTTCTCTTTTTGCAAATTGAAGCTGAGCAAATATTCACATTTTCCTTGCATTTCATTTTCTGTGAGCATAGTCTTTGCTCATTTTTATACTGGGCTTTTGTGTTTTTCCTTATAAAATTCTAGGAGCAATTTACATTTTAGGAAGATTTGACCTTTGCATAGGGGCTGCAAATATTTTCCTTTGTCACATGTCTCTCCACTGGGTTTTTTAAGCTTGCCCCATAGACTCCACCCCTTCACTCCCTCAGAAATTCCCTCTCCAGGCCATGGGGCCCCTCTCACAGACACATCCAGGAGACCCTCTAGTTCTTCACTCTTCTTGGTGGCATTTTTTTTTTTTGATGTATTTATTTGTTTGTTTTTGGCTGCTCTGTGTCTTTGTTGAAACACAGACTTTCTCTAGTTACGGTGAGCAGGGGCTACTCTTCGTTGCGGTGCCTGAGCTGCACATTGAGGTGGCTTCCCTCGTTGCAGAGCACAGGATGTAGGGCGCTCAGGCTTCAGTAGTTGTGCTGCACTGGCTTAGCTGGCCAGAGGCACGTGGGGTCTTCTCGGACCAGGGAGTGAACGCATGTCTTCTCCATTGGCAGCCAGACTCTTATCCCCTGGACCACAAAAGGAATCCTTCCCGGTGGCCTTTGATCTCTTCGTGACATCTGACTCTAGACTGAAGACGCCTCTTCTGAGCAAATAACCTTTATTCTGTCCTTTATCGACTTCAGCGGTTGCACATTCTCATTAGGACACTGAAAACATGGAAAAGTACACGGATGAAAAGCAAAACTCCGGTATATTCCACCTCCCAGGGTAACTGCTTCCAGTTTACCAGTGCCTATGCACATTTTTAATTGTAGTTTTTTCTATTTACAAAGTAAATTTCTTAAATTTATCCAGTCCCTTTGGGAGTGGATAGCTGCACTTTCCCACCTCTTGGGTTTCTCTTTGTCCCTATTCTGTCTCACAAGGAGGTGATCCCGAGGTGCTGACATGGGGGAACGTCTCCCTCCTGCCCACCCCCAAACAACCTCACTCTCTCCTGGACTTGTTTCTCCTGCTCCACCCGACCCGCTCCAAGCTTAACTGCTGCTCACTCTCCTGCCAGAGACGTCAAACTCTTGGTCTCCTTTGTTCTTCAGAACCACCCAGGTGGAAACCTGAGTTTATCAACTCATCCTCCCAAACAATGCTGGTTTCCCTCCTTCTGCTAGTAAAACCAGCCAGAAGTAACCTCCAAGACTCACTAAGCATGGTTTCCGGCCATGTCTTGTCTTGCGCGCCAAACATTTCCTTAATTCACCCTGCTCTGGTCTCTGGGCTTTCCTCATGCTCGTCCTCGCCTGGACACAGTCCCCTTCCTGCAGCAGATCTCCCCAGGACCCTTTGTCACATTCTGCCCATCCTCTGCCCCAGTGCAGCCCTGGCTTCCCTTCCTTCCTGAGCCCCGCTGCCTCATAGTCCCCCCCACTTCCCTGGCTCTGCTCTCCAGGGGGGCCCCCTGTGAGGAGCCGCACTGCACGCACACTCCCAGGCCCCTTGCTGACAGGCTGCCCCATTCTCCCAAGGTGCCAGGCACTTCCCCTGGCAGAACATTTATCTCTCTGTATTGTAATTTCCTATTTACTCCTCTGTCTCCCTACTGACCATACACTGGGGGCAGGACTGTTTTTCACATTGATGTATTTCGAGTGCACATTAAATAAGTTTGCTGACGTGGAGGAAAGGAATGACTCCCCAGCTAATGTGGCTGCTCCCACATTGAACCCTCAAAGCTCTCCATCCAGCATGATTCCTGGAGGGCTAACTTGGCCTGGCTGGACTTGGTACCCTCTTAGGTCTGCTATGCAAGCCCCTCCACCTGGACTGACTGCCTTCCTCTGACTGTCACCGCAGTCCTCTCAGAACCTCAATTTACTCATCTGTCTACAGAAGAGAACATTCTGGAAAATTGTGAGGACAAGTGAACGATGTACCTTGTAGATGGCAATGTGATGAATGAATACCAGGAGTGGGTACCTTATTAAGAAAAAAAGCGCTACTGTTCATCAAACACGTTTTCTATACCAGGCATTGTTCTAACACCCAACTGTTGATATTAATGCCTTTCATCCCAACAAATTAGTTCCTTTTCATAGAAAAGTATATCAAGGCACAGAGCAGTTCTTGACTGATTTGCCTTGATTCCACACCGGCAGTAGAGGAGCTAAGATTTGAACCCAGGTCATATAGCTTCTCAGGCTTCCCTAGCAACTCAGCTGGTAAGGAATCTGCCTGTAATGCAGGAGACCCCAATTCGATTCCTGGGTTGGGAAGATCCCCTGGAGAAAGGATAGGCTACCCAGCCCAGTATTCTTGGGCTTCCCTGGTGGCTCAGATGGTAAAGAATCCACAGGAGACCTGAGTTCAATCTCTGCATTGGGAAGATCCCCTGGAGAAGGGAACAGCTACCCACTCCAGTATTCTTGCCTGGAGAATCCCTGGACAGAGAAGCCTGGCAGGCTACAGTCCATGGGGTCACAAAGAATCAGACACAACTGAGCGACTTTCATTTCGTATAACTCCACTGTATTGCCCATCTATTAAATAATACACTTAGCATTATTTGGTCTGAGAGCTGCCTTCTTCAATTAATTAATTAACTGAGTTTTGCGACCCAGTCATACAGCTATGTTCTCCTGGCCCGATTCTAATTCCAATGGTAAATCTGTAGGTAGATTTTTGTGTAGATAACCACTTACCTCTCAAGGATGGAGACATGTTCAAAATGTAGCTCTTAAAAAAATTAAAATGTCGAATTTCCCTGGTGGTCCAGTGGTTAAGAATCCCTTGTCTACCAATTCAGGGGACACTGGTTCCATCCCTGGCCCAGGAAGAGCCCCCATACTGTGAGGCCACAGTGGCCTCTAGGCCCATGCCCCACAACTACTGAGCCCACGCTCTAAAGCCCACCAACTGCAACTACTGAAGTCCACGTGCCCTGGAGTCTGTGCTCTGCAACAAGAGGAGCCACTTCAATGATGAGCCCGCACTCTGCAACTAGAGAGTAGCCCCCACTCGCCACAGCTAGAGAAGGCTCACGCACAGCAACAAAGACCCAGTAAAGCCATAAAGAAATAAATAAGAGAACCACACCCATAGTTTTTCTTCTTCGACATTTGTGTTATCAGATTCAACTAGAATAAATACTCATCAGTTGAATTAAACAGAGACATTTAAAGACATCTGTTTTGTCATACTTGACATGGACTTACCTTCAGTGGTACTTACAGACATCTGTCCCCAAATCCACACTTCTAGGTCCTTCAAGCATTCTGAGAATGAGGTTTCCAATCCCTTCCCTCATTTTCAGAATTTCCTCACCAAGAGAGAGATGGGGGAAGGAGGAAATACCTTACTTAGCCTGGGTGCAGGAGAAGAGAGTTAGAAGAATTTATGTGGATCCTTTGGTGTCTATAGCTCAGACCATGGAGGGTGGCATGGCGACATCACCTCCAGGTAAGAAGTTTCCCTAGTCTCCCTCCCTGGTCTGTTCTGTTCCCATCCCCTGATGCTAGTCTTGTCCCTGGCGCAAAGTACTATGGGGACCAGAGAAAGGAGAAGGGGCAGAAAGAGGCCTGCGCTGGACACCCAAGGAGAGACTGAGACAGAAGGGAGGAGTCCGCCTCCCCAGGGGACAGCTAGAAGCAAGAGGTCTGCCTCCCAGCACCATGCCCCCTAACTGCTAGGTCACACTGCCTTTACTTCTGGAAGGCCAGAAACTTGTTGGATGCCAGGAGTAAAAGAGAGGGCAAAAGATGGAAGAGCGTTAGAGAGATCCAGAGAAAAGGGGCAGACGTGAAGGGGACCCACGTTCATTATTAAATGGTCGATATGCAGAATTCAGAAAAGATGCAGAGGACAGCAATTAATGTAACAGAATATGTCCATGTATTCAGCATCAAGATTAGACAGTGTCAACATTTTGCCGTATTTCCTGTAGTTTTATTCATTTAGATTTATTTATTTGATTTTCGGCTACATTGGGTCTTTGTTGCTGCACTGGCTCTTCTCTAGTTGTGGTGAGTGGAGGCTGCTCTCTCGTGGTGCTCGAGCTTCTCCTTGTGGTGGCTTCTCTTGTTGAGGAGCACGGCTCTAGGGCACTAACTTTAGTAGCTGCATCACGTGGACTCGGTGGTTGCAGTTCCCAGACTCTAGAGCACAGGCTCAATAGTTGTGGCCCATGGGCTCAGTTGCTCCATGGCACGTGGGATCTTTCCAATTCAGGAACTGGACCTGTGTCTCCTGCATTGCCAGGTGGATTGCTTACCACTAAGCCACCAGGGAAGCCCTCTTCATTATTTTCTTTTTTTCAAGGGATAGTACATTACAGGGGCTTCCCTGGTGCCTCCGCCTGCCAATGCAGGAGATACGGGTTTGACCTGTGGGTCAGGAAGATCCCCTGGAGAAGTAAATGGCACAACCCACTCCAGTATCCTTGCCTAGAAAATCTCATGGGCAGAGAAGCCTGGTAGGCTAAAGTCCACGGGGTGGAAAAAGAGTTGGACCTGACTGAGCAACTAGACAACAACAACAACACAATACATTATAGACACAGCTACTTAGAGCCTTTCTCACATCTGTGTTTCTTAGGTTACTTTTTTTAATTTACACTTTCTGTATAAACCACATGGCATGTGGGATCTCATTTCTGAAGAGGGATGGAACAAGTACCCCCTACACTGAAAGCTCTGAGTCCTAACCACTGGTCAACCAAGGAAGTCCCTCCCATCTATGTTTCAACTTTTACTACATGGGCATATGTGGGTTAGGTATCTATAAATATATATATACTGTTGCTTATGTGTTTTACATTTTTAAATACTGGGTATGATTTGGCTTACATTCTTTTGCCATTTGGTTTTATCTTATTCAACATCATTCTTTTGAAACTTATCCCTGTTAATATATGAGAGTGCGTTCATTTAATCTGCTGTATCGTATTCCATTTTGATTGCATTTATATTTCTGTTATCTTGTTGGTGGACAGTGAAGTTGTTTCCAGTTGTTGTTATTATAAAAACCATGAATGGACTTCCTCATACACACATCTGTGAGAATTCCTCTAGAGTCACACCTGGAAGTAGAATTGCTGAGTTCCAAAGAAATGTGTGTTTTCAGCTTTACCAGATATTGCCAAATTGCCCTGTAAAATGATTGTGTCCAGTACTCCATAAATTTCTTCTTCTCAAATACTTTGCACGTCTCCTTGAACCAGAGTGGATAAATAGCATCTCATATTTATGGACCACTCATCTTTCCTTTTCAAGAAATGACCTGCAAATATCCTCCATTCACTTTTCTGTAATGCTTTCTGTATGTGTCCTTTTCTTCCTGATTACAAAAGTACTTTATTTATGACTGATACTAAATCATTTTCAGTTATATGGGTTGCAAATTTCTTCTCCCGGTCTGTGAGAGACTTTCACTTTGTAGTGTCTTTTATTTTTGTTTGTTTGTTTTTTAAATTTATTTGGCTGTGTTGGGTCTTAGTGGTGGCACAAGGAACCTTTCATTGTGGTGCATGAACTCTAGTTGTGGCGTGGGGGCTCAGGAGTTGCAGTGTGTGGGCTCAGTAGTAGTGGCGTGAGGACTCAGTAGTCGCGGCGTGAGGATTCAGTAGTCGTGGCGTGAGGGCTCGGTAGTCGTGGCGTGAGGGCTCAGTAGTTACAGCGTGAGGGCTCAGCAGTCGTGGCGGGAGGACTCAGTAGTTGTGGTGTGAAGGCTCAGATGCTCTGTGGCAGGAGGGATATAATTTCCCAACCAGGGATCAAACTTGCATCCCCTGAATTGCAAAGTGGATTCTTAGCCACTGGGCCACCAGGGGAGTTCCTATAGTGTCTTTTGTTAAATGTTTTTGAATTATTATTGAAGCTGGGTGATTGATACATGGGGAATCATTATACTGTTATCTCTACTTTTATGTAATTTTGAATATTACCCTAACAAAACGGTTCTTAAAAATCCATAAAACAATTCTCTATCATCCCAAATTCCTAAAGATCAGCTCCTATATTTTATCATTTTACTTTCCACATTCAGGTCTCTAATGCCACTGGAATTTATTTCTGTAGTTGCTGTGGGAGAGGATCAAATATTATATTTCCCTCATAGATGGCCAACTGTGTCCAGTTCTATTTCTGATCCTGTTTATCCCTTCTCCTCTGACCAGAAATTTCCCCTCTGCCCCATCTATCCTTAAGTCTGCTTCTAAGCTCTCTATTCTGTTCCTTAGTCACTGTGTGTACTCTCATCTTGCCACAGTTTTTTTTTTAATTAATTAATTTATTTGGCTGCGCCTACAAACACAACTAAGTAGAGTCTTAGTTGTGACATGAAGCATTTTTTACTTTAGTTGCAGCATGTGAGATCTAGTTCCCTACAGGCCCCCTGCATTAGGAGTGTGGCAGCTTAGCCACTGGACCAGCAGGGAAGTTCCCTCTGCCGCAGTTCTAACTCCCATATTACCAGATTGGCCACAGTAGTATCTGTCAGGCCAGACTGGTATCACTTCTTCTTTTTCTTCTTCAGATTGACTTGGCTTTTCTTAGCCTCTTTCCTTCCATACAAATTTTACGATCAGCTTACACAATTCCGAAAAGGAAAAAAAAAAAAACACACACACACAAAAAAACCCCAATAGTCCTGGGTTAATTGGAATCCTGTTGAATTCCAGATTCATTTCTGAGAGAAGCAACATCTTTCTAACACGATACCTTCCTGACCATCGCCTTGTCATATCCGTCCATATACAAGGGCTTCTATTTTGATCCTTATGTAAAAATTTGTGTTTGGGGACTTAGAGTCAGACATGACTGAGCGACTGAACTTAACTGAACTGAACTGGTAGCCCAGTGGTTAAGGCTCCAAGCTCCCAATGCAGGGGACCTGTGTTCGATCCCTGGTCGGGAAACTGGATTCCACATCCTGCAGTGAAGATCAAAGATCCTATCTGTTGCAACTAAGACTCAGCACAGTCAAATAAGTAAATAAATATATATATTTTTAAACGTGCTTGTTTTCTCCATGAGGGTCTTGTTCCATCTTTGTTAGATTTGTTCCTAGGGCCTGCGGGGTTTATGGCTGGCTTTCCCCCTCCCCCAGCCCCACATCAACTATGCCAGGTGCATCCTTCTTTACCCGTTTGGTCTACACCCTCCCCACCCGGTCCAGGGAGCAGCTGTCTACTCCAACAGCTGGCTGTGTCTGTGAGACCTTGTTGAGTGCACGGGGCTCCCACCTCCCACCTCCGGGCCTGTCAGCTGAGTCTGGGGAGACGCACAGCTGTTTCAGTGGGGACAATGAGGTGCATTCTATACAGGCCCCTCTTTGAGCCTCCCTCCCCCAGTCCAGAGCAACTGTTCCTGTGGTTAGGGAAGGGCCCCACCTGTCAGCTCTAGCTACTCTTTCGGGCAATGTCCCCTGATCCCTTTTCTTCATGTCTTCCACCCACCCTACCCCACCCTCTCCCACCCCACATGTAGAATCTAGCTCCCTGATTAGGGATCAAAACTGTGCTCCCTACATTGGGAGCAAAGAGTCTTGACCTCCAGGGAAAGTCCCTTCTGAATGTCCTCTGAGCCTATCTCTCATGTGTGTCTTATGGGCTGATTGCCTGTTCACGGCTCTGTCATTGCCTGGAACTGGTGGGCAGAGAAAAGATGGTCTTGGAAATGGATCATCCCTCTCTAACCTTGGAGGACTGACTGTTCCCACAGCGTTCTCTCAGTTGTCACCATGTTCAGGTCTCAAATCCTCACAGTGGCCCCAGTTAGGTAGATTAGTGACTACTGTCGCAGGCAGAGAGGTGCCGTGAGGAATGATAAGGCTGGGACTCTACCCCTTCCCAGCGACACGCCCCATACCTGGCTGGCCTCTGCACCTGCTCCTGGCACCTGCTCCCCTCAGCACTCCCTGCCCTCGGTGAGGCCTCTCTGGCCTCTTTTCAGCATCCTTGTTTGGGGGTTGACATCGCTCTCAATGGCCCACCAGCTACAGCCCAGTGCTGACTCCCCCCAGGGATGATGACCCTGGAACACAGCAGAACCAGAATCCAGGCCTCCATGGCTTCTTCAAGTGATAACTGAGCCCCACCACCCACTGTCAGTAGCTGTTCATGGGTGTCAGGGGGCCTTGTACCAGGCCTTCAAGGAGCAACCTGTTGGGCTGGCCTTAGACACAGGATGTCCTGGGACATTTGGACAACCCAAAATGATGGAAGAAAGGTCGTTCTTTTTTTTTTTTGACTGCAGTATAGTTGATTTACAGTGTGTGTGTGTTGATTTCTGCTGTACAGCAAAGTGATTCAGTTATACACATTTATATTCTTTTTCTTATTCTTTTCCATTATGGTTTATCACAGGCTGTTGAATACAGCTCCTTGTGCTATACAGTAGGGCCCTGTTGTTTATTCATCTTATATATAACAGTTTATATCTGCAAATCCCCAACTCCCAGTCAGGCAGGAAAATGTTATTTACTGAACACCTTCTAAAAGCCAAGCTCTGGACATCTCCCATCTCTCGATCGTGCCTGAGCAGATTATATGATGATTACCACTGTAGGGAGGAGGACCGACACGCAGCACAACTCCAAGACGTCACTCACACCCCCAGTTGGCCTCGTGCATCCAGAGCAGTACTGAGAGGGCCCCCGAGCCGGAGGGTGAATCCAGATTGGAGTGACCGTCGGAAGCACTCTTCACGGGTCTGTCTGTGCCCTAGCAGAATGACTGGCAGGGTGGTACAAGGCTCTGAAGCCCCAGATGGAGACGGCAGACAGGGGTGGGAGGAGCAGAAGGCCCAGTGCTTCTAGGTCTCGCGAGAACCCGTTAGCTCTATTCCCAGCTCTCACCACTGAACTGGTTTGCCCATGTCCTTGTCGGTCATGCTGTTGACTCTTGATGTGTGTGTCCTGTGTCCTCAGCACCGCATACACGCTTGCTGTTGACATGAACGGCCCAGTTAAATGATGTCTACCTGGGCTTCCTGGTGGCTCAGTGGTAAAGAATCCGCCTGCCAATGCAGGCGATGTGAGTTCGATCTCTGGTCTGGGAAGATCCCACGTGCCTTGGAGCAACTAAGCCTGTGCGCCACAACTATGGAGCCTGTGCTCTAGAACCCGGGAACCTCAACTGCTGAAGCCCGTGCACCCTAAAGACTGTGCTCAGCAACAAGAGAAGCTACGGAAATGAGAAGACCGCACACTGCCCCCACTCATCATAACAGAGAAAAGCCCATGCAGCAACTAAAACCCAGCACGGCCAATAAATAAATACATAAATAAAGAAAATTATATGAAAAAAATGATGTCTATGTATGGGGGGAGGGGGTCCCCAGGACATTTCTGGGAAGCCTGTAGGTCGGGGAAAACCACTGAAAGGACCTCAGGGGTCATCTATGACTCAGCCTACAGGCCTTAACTTCACAAGTTGGCACCCAAATACATTATTTTTTTAATTGACTTTGAGGAACAGGAGTTTGGGCCAGTTTCCTCCCCTGCCAGTAGAGGACTGGGGGCAGAGGTCAGAGCAGGATCCATTACACAAAGCTAAATCAGGAACCAGAAGGAACTGCTCCCTGGCAGCTCTGTTGCCAGAAGGGATGGTTATCTTTCTAGGAAAGGCTGAGGAAATCCTTTTCTGCCTCGGGAAAGGCCACTTGGTGGGATTAATCCCAGGTGAAAGTGGGAAGGAGATGAAGTGAGCTAATCCCAAAAGGGGATGAGGGGTAGAGAATGAACTAAAACCAGATCCAGGCCCTGGACACAGCTGTGGCCCTTCCCCCACCTCCCTTCCCAACCCCCTCTGGGGTTTCCCACTGTTACCGGAGACAATATCCTGTTTCCTTTACCTACCTCACTGTCCCAGACCCCTGGAGCCCCTCCCGGTCTGCTGGGGACAAGGAAGGGACAGAGGTCCAGCCCCAGGCCCAGGATCCAAGGATCTCACTGTTGGATGTTTGGTGATTGTTTTATGTGGGAGAATTAGAGTCTAAACTGTTACCAGTTCCTTAGCTCAACAGCTCTTCTTTGTTTCTGCTGCTGCTGCTGCTAAGTCGCTTCAGTCGTGTCCGACTCTGTGCAACCCCATAGACGGCAGCCCACCAGGCTCCCCCGTCCCTGGGACTCTCCAGGCAAGAACACTGGAGTGGGTTGCCATTTCCTTCTCCAATGCATGAAAGTGAAAAGTGAAAATGAAGTCGCTCAGTCATGTCCGACTGTTAGCGACCCTATGGACTACATCTTTACATTTCCCAATCATGAACTCTTGAGTCAACATTTTACTTAAAAAGACAAGGAAGGACACGGGGGCTTGTCCACGGTTTCAGAGGACCTCACATCTGTGTACACTGAGTTGGGAGGGATGGATTGCGACTTACCCAAGGTCACAGCAATTGTAGATCTGGGTCAGTGGGTGGTGGGACCTCTAAGGTTCCCTGGAGATTACATACTTCGGCAGATCCCAGAGGGAACCTACTTCCCATCCCTTGGGCTCACCGAGGTCACTTCCTCCCCTCTGAGTGGCTCTTTCCAGCTGACTGTGGCCTACAGGGGTTCTGCACACATCCTAGAAATGTGTTCAGATTCATAGAGCTCTGGGGCTCAACAGCACAGGCTCTGCAGCAAGCAGGCCTGGATTTGGAGCCCTTGACAGAATACATACTTATTTATTCTTATAAGAAATATTTATTGCTGAGCACTGGGGACAGAGCAGCAGACAAAACAGATATAAGTCCCTACTCTCATGGAGTTTACATTCTAGTTTACATTCTAGGACACAGACAATCAGCAAGATAAGGAAGGAGGATATACAGTTTGTCAGAAGGATTTGCTGAGGAGGTCAATAAAGCAAAAGAGAGGATGGAGAGAAGGCAGGATGGAGTGGAGTGAATGTCCTGTTAAATTGAGTGGATGCATACCATTTGGACCAAGATTTAAAGGAGGTGAGCGATGGAACCACATGGATGCCTGAAGACAGTGCCTTGTAGGCGGGAGCAATGGTAGGTGCAAAGGCCCTGAGGCAAAAACATGTCTGGCACAGTTAAGGAGCAGCAGGAAGCCAGTGTGGCTGCCACAGCGAGAGAGGCAAGGACTAGAACTTGGAAGCCAGGGCCTCAGAGGTCACAGTTAAAGCCTTTGGCTTTAATTCTTAATGAAAAGGGGGTCATTGGACAGTTTAAGCAGAAAAAGGACATGATCTGACATGTTTTAGAAAGATCACCCTGGTCACTGTATGGAAAGGAGAAACAAGAACACCAGTTAGAAGGCTATTATAATAATTAACGTGAAAGATGACAAACAGAGCCCTCAGGATTTATTACTGTGGGTAGTGAACTGTGATAAGAAGACAGAGGTCAAGGATAACTTCCAGGATTTTGGTCAGAGTAATTAGAGAGACGTAGTTGCCTCTCACAGATATGGGAGAGCCTGGAGGAGGGGCAGGTCTTGGTGGGGTGACCAGGCCTTTTATCCGCTGTGTGATCTGGGGTAAATTGCTTAACCCCTCTAAACCTCAGTTTCCTTATCTGTACAAAGGTCATAATAGTTATTTTCCTGAAGAGCAATGATAAAAATTGAGTGAGATCATGAACTCCTTGCCTGCTCCTTGGAAGAAAAGCAATGACAAACCTAGACATCATATTAAAAAGCAGAGATATTACTTTGCCTACAAGGGCCTGTATAGTCAAAGCTATGGTTTTTCCAGCAGTTGGAAATGAGAGCAGGATATGAGATGAATGGATATGACAGCAGGACAATAAAAAAGGCTGAGCACCCAAGAATTGATGCCTTCGAACTGTGGTGCTGGAGAAGTCTCTTGAGAGTCCCTTGGACAGTAAGATCAAACCAATCAATCCTAAAGGAAATCAATCCTGAATATTCATTGGAAGGACTGATGCTGAAGCTCTAATACCTTGGCCACGTGAGGTGAAAAGCCAACTCATTGGAAAAGACCCTGATAATGAGAAAAAAATGAGGGTGGAGGAGAAAGGGGCAACAGAAGATGAGATGGTTGGATGGCATCACCAACTCAATGGACTTGAGTTTGAGCAAACTCCAGGAGATGGTGAAGGACAGGGAAGCCTGGCGAGCTGCAGTCCATGGGGTCACAGAGTCAAACACGACTGAGCGACTGAACAACAAAATGAACTCACAGGCGTGGCTCACACGTACTCAATACGTGTGCCAACCATAGTCCAGGGAAGACACTGACCATCACAACTCCTCTGGAAGGGAAGGAAAGGACAGGAAGGAAAGGAAGACCACACCTATTCGTCTGTACTCTAGCTGCCCCCACTCCCTGCTTCCTCTGGGTAGAAGGAGGACAGACCTTTTTGATAAATTGAAAGTTTTATTTCTTCAAGGTTGTTGATGGTGGAGATGTGGAGATCATGATGCTGCAAATGGTGGGTCGTGACAGGTTGATGATAAACGATCATATTCCCATGTCCTTATTCTACAAAACACTTTCATGGCCATTATCTCATCTGAGTCCATCAAGGCAGAAATTATACCAATTTTAGGAAGTAGAAGAATGAGGTATTTATCTTATGTACTTTAAAAAATTTTTTTAATTTTATATTGGAGTATAGTTGATTAAGAATATTGTGTTAGTTTTGGTTGTACAGCAAAGCGTATACCTGAATATATATATATGTATACATATACAAAAAAATTCTTTTTCAATTTTTTTCCCGTTTAGGTTATTATGGAGCATTGAGCGGAGTTTCCTGTGCTATACAGCGGGTGGTTGTTGGCTATCTATTTCAAATATAGCGATGTGCACATGTCAGTATGAGGTATTTAAAAACAAAATAAAACAAATCTGGACCGTCTCTACCTGGCTATCTCATGGAACTCCATTTAATCTTCCAGAGAAAAATGTGGAGAGGGTCTTGACATGGGTATGCCTCTTCCCATCCCTGAGTGGGAGTACCACCCAGCTGTGTCCAGCTATGATATGGACTCTGACCCCACTTCTCCACTCCCCAGGAGACAGCCCACAATGCATGCTCCCATCCTATTCTCTGTCTGGGCCGCTCTGAGCATGCCTGGTGTGGGGGTTGCAGCCTTATTGCTTCTGAGGTTTGGGTCAGTGGGTCTCATACGTTGTCCCATTCCAGTAACTCCTCCCAATTATTGAGGTAACAGATGAGGTGCCTGGAACCTAGAAGAATCAATGTGCCTCAGATCACACCATTAGAAAGTGCAGTCTGGGTTTAGACTCTGAGGTCTGCATCCGGTAGGAGAAATTACTGCATCTCTTCTTCCAGCCCAGCTGCCCCCTCCCTTCACCTATCAGATACCAGAACACAGCTGTCTCTCCCTTGCTCCCCCAACCCAGGCAAGCTGTTCTGGGTGGGGCTGAGCTGGGTGGGGCAGCCCTGTGTAGCTTTCAGTGAGGATGTGGCCCCTACAGGCAAGTTCAGCCAGACATTGATGCTGAGCAGCAGTTCTGACTGGTGAGAGCTGCTACGCATGGGTGGGGGTAGAGAACTGGGAGGGTAGGAAGTATCAGGTCTGGTTGGATCGGGATCCCTGAAAAGAGAACTTAGAACTGTCTAGGGAAGAACTCCTGCTGGATTGAGGGAGAAGGGTTAGGGAATGCCAGGTGACTGAGGGTGTGCAGAAGGAGCGGGTGACTGACGGAAGGGAGGATTCCAGGGACATTAGGAGCCCCAGAGGCTGGGAATGGCGAGCTGGAGGTCCCAGAGCGGGCTTCACTCTTGCCTTGACTCCATCTCCATCCGTGCTGTGATGAGAATCCTCCGGCCCCAGCCACCCTTTCCAGAGGAAGGGCTTCCAGAAAACTAAAACGACCCATGAACTGAGATCTGGGGTTTGGCGGGTGTAAACTGAAGCGGGAGTCTATTCCTGCCCACCTCCTTGTGTCTTTGCCAGGTGAGAAGGAAGCAGAAAGGAGAGCCTGGAGTCTAGATCACCTTGCAAGTCGCCAGCCATGCCCGCTCCTCTGCTCCCGCTGCTGCTCCGCACGCTGCTGGCCCGTCTGCTGCTGCCCGCTGCCCGCCTGGCCCGCCAGCACCTCCTGCCCCTGCTGCGCCGTCTGGCCCGCCGCCTGGGCTCCCAGGATTTGCGAGAGGCTTTGCTGGGCTGTCTGTTGTTCGTCCTCAGTCAGAGACGCCCGCCAGACGCTGGGGAGGCTTCCAGAGTGGCCCGCCTGGAAAGGAGGGAGAGGCTAGCCTCCCAAAAATGAGGCCATGAATCCTGGTAGCAGCTGTGCCCCCTGAAATGCTTTATTTCGGAGTAAGACAGTCCTGGCCCCATCACTGACTGCAGCCTGCCCAGTGGGCAGAAGACGTGGTGGGTGACTGAGCATGAGAGGGGTCCAGCTAGGACATGCCCCCCACCTCCCAGCAGAAAGGATTGGAAGGATGCTCTGCTTCCAGAAAACAGATCACCGTCCCTCCCTCCCTGCATTCTTCCCAAGACCTTTCCTAATCACCTCTGGCCTCTGGTGGGAGGGGAACTGACACTCCTCCACCACCCCCACCCCCAGGCAAATGGAGACAGGAGGTCCAATGAGGGACAATGCTTAACCCTGGGACAATGGACAATTCGGCTAATCCAGACTGCTTCTGGTTTGAGATTTCCCAAATATTAAGAACTTGGTTCCCTACTAGGGAGTTAGTCCTGCCCCCAAAGCCCAGTATGCAATAGGGGCTCAATAAATATTTGTTGCCATTAATTCTTAGGATGCCTTTGACAGTCCTGTCACACTCCTGCACTGCAGGACAGTCGAAACTGTCCAGAGGAGACGGGTGGAGGAACACCTCAAGACTTCCTTTTGCTACCTCTGTCATTGTCCCTCTCAGTCCCAATGCCCTGGAAGCTGTTTCTCTAACTTGAGTGTCTCACACTGGGAGTCAGCAGTCTTGGGTCTTTCTGGCACCTCAAGGTAAGGAGGTTAATGTCCTCCAGCGAGTGTGGATACTCTTCTCAGCTAGTGCTGTGGGCAGAGGGAGATTTGTTTTTGGAGGGACCCTGTGGGCAGCCTCCCCACCCAGAGAAGCAGCCTAGAGATGCATACCCTGAGGGGTACTCTGCCCAGGATGGGATCTAGGGGGTACAGGGTAGGTGGGGTGTAATCTGAGGAATTCACCTCTTCATTTCTCCTCTCCAGTGGGAGGCCCCTCGGGGATCTCAAACAAGAGTTGTCAGAGGCATTTTGCAAACCTGCCTCCAGATAATTTGCTTACTATTTTCCTGCAACACTCCCCCCTCCTACCCGCCTCCACCCAGCCCTGGGCTCCCAGTTCAAGGCGGTAAAGTGAGGACAAGCGCCTTTCAGGACCCTCACCCTGTCTGCACACCCCGTTAGAAGACTGGCCTAGGGGGAAGCCTCCAGATCAGAGCTGTGGGCCCCCAAGCCGACCCCGCGGGGCTTTCTGCCAGACCCCGCCTCCGCACACCCGGACACCATCTGCTTCCTCCAGGGGTCATCAAAGCCAGTGCACGTGCTCGCAACCCTTCCCCTCCCCCCCGCCGCCCACTCAGAAAGGTGGCCTAGGGGAGGGCCGGGATGAAGGGGATTCGAACCCCTGGTCCCTTCCAAGGCCCCGGGCGCCTTATTTATTCAGCCCGCTCCAGGCTTCTCCTCCCGCTGGCCTCCCGGAGAGTTCCTCTCTTGGGAGTCTGCAACCATGCGCGGGGCGGACGCCTGGGTAGTACGCTGCAGCCCCTTCCCCGCCTGGTGGCACAGACGGGTCAGACCAGAGCGGTCTGCAGTTTTCGTCCACTGCGACACCAGTCCCGCAGGGAGGAGGCCAAACGGGAACCAGGGGCCAACTGGCCCCGGAACTTCCGTCCCCGCTCCCCAAAAGTGGAGGCCCCCTGGGAAGTCCCAGCAGGTGCGCGGGGCAGCAGAGGCTGGCAGCGGAGAGGGGGCGGGGCAGCGGTGAGGAGCGGGGCCTGCTGTTTCCCCGGCGGGCGGGGCGGGGCGGGGCGGAGAACAGAGTGGGCAGGGCTATCGTGGGGTGGTGGAAATCAACGGAGTTTGCATCTGCGGTTTCTGGCGGAGGTCAGTTCCCCGGACTTTGGAGGCCGTGGTGAGATGACTGCCCTCCCCTAATCACTTGCAGATGTATCCAGGGTCAGAGACCTCGGAGCAAAGGATGAGGCAGATGTCTGAGACATGAAGCTGGAAAACCAAGTCCAGTCTTCTTGAACCCTGACCCCCTTACACACCCAATAAGGAAGGTGAGGGACTTGAGGTATCTGACTGAGAGGGCTGGATTCTGTCTTCATCTTAGCTGATACTTTGTTCGTCGTGGATTTTTGTTTCTTGCATTCACTTTGATTTTTTTAAAATATATTGTATTAAAACATTATTTATCCGGATTCTGGAATATTTGGGCTCCCCCTTAAATACTGCACCTCAGGCAAGTTGCCTCTTTGGCCTCTGTCTGGCCCCAGCCCTGCCACGAGGCCATGGAGATAGAGTCACAAACACAACCGAGAACATACAGTCATGAGACACATTGGTGACAAACTGCAGAGCCAAGCAAACACACAGCAAACCCAGATGGAGGCAGGGCTAGGAAAAGATAGGACTGTGTGTGTGAGGTGATGAGGCACCCTTGGGGCCTGGAAGGGGGAGGAGGGAGTCACAGGTCACAGCCTCACGGAGGTGGTGGATTGGGTGGTGGTGGGTGTGCAGCTAGATCAGCGCTTCACACCCTACTCCTGTACCTGGGACCTGAGGGAGCCAAAAGATTGGGCAGCGAATGACAAGCACTGGCCTGGTGGGCACAGGCCACTGTGAGTTGGGCTCCGAGGCTGGCCAGCAGAGGGCCCTGGCCCTCAGCAACCATCCCTGCGTAGAGAGGCGGTGCTGGAGGGGTGTGGGTGCTGGCTGGGGGCCCAGGCAAGGAGAATGCCAGACAGGCTTCTGTCCAGCAATAACAGCCCTGCCTGTTGCCATCTACTAGCAGGCTAGACTTCAGCGGGGGTGGGGAGGGGAACCAGCCTTCCCCTGTCTGGTCTGGGACCCTCACCACTTCCTCCCAATCTCTTTCCGTTTACAGCCCCCTTTGCACACAACTGCAGCCACTGGCCACCAGCCTGGCCATGCATGCCGGATCCATTTGGCCACTAAAGCCTGCCACCCCCACAGGCTCAGAGACGGGAAATGAGGATGCGGAGAGAGACAGGGGCCAAGAAAAAGGGGAGAGAAGGGCCTGGAGAGGTAGAGAGAGGCTGGACAAACACAGGGTAGGAATGGGGTGGGGGTGACCCAGACATGAAGCTGCCCTCAAGCTGTGAGGCAGTGCCTAGAAAAACACTACTCATACCCCTCTTCCTGCCCTCTGCTGGTTAAGGCCAGGGGATGATCGTGTGTCATGTCTCTGTGGGTCCCTGAGCCAGCAGGCTGGCAACAGCTCTTCTGAGTATTTTGGGGTGAAGCCACTGGTCAGTCCTAAGAAGAAAAATTACCCTTTGCCCAGTCTGTGCACTGGAGAGAGGGTGTGACTCTCCCTTATCCCTATGATGGTAGTGCTGCTAATTGTTAATTAGTGTCTGTGACTTTCTCCAGGGTAAAGGCCTCTTGGGTGATTGGGTTAAGGGAGTGGGACTGGACTGAATTTTCTGTCCTCAGTGTCTCTCTGGCCTTTCGATTGTCCTTCTGTACTGAGGGCTGCTGCAGGGGCAGTGATTCCCCTGTTCCCCCAAATTTACTGACCAACCAAAAAGGAGGGAATCCTTCCTCCTTCCTTGCAGGTACAAGAAGGACCAATCATCCCTCAGCGTGCCCATCCCCTTCTTCTCAGATTGGGAGGATGTGGGGCTCAGCAAGGCTTCCCTCCTGGAGTATCTGGATTACGGGATTCACTCAGGATGTAAGACTTTTCCTGTTGCCAGCAGTGCCTTAGCTTTTCCAAAGTTCTGGATTTAGAAAGGGTGAATCATGAGAGGGCTACAGTAGAGCTGCCACCCTCCACCCTCCCCCCCCCCAACATTCTCCTCCACCCCCTACACACATTATCTCTCTAAATCACAGTTGTGGGTGAGCGGATCTGTAAGTGTTAGAGGTGGGAAAACCCTGGTCACACATCATACTGATTCGGTCAGAGGGATGCCCCGGCATGGGGACTGAGAGGATAATTCCAAACGAAGAAAGTGGCACTGAAAAGGGAAGGGGGCGCTGGGAAGGAAAAAGGTGCGGTGTGAGAGTGGTGTATGTAGGAGGCAGCCTCGCGAGCCATAACGGAACATCTGAGACTGTGTTTGGACCGGGCGGTGGTGGGGGTGGGGGGCTCCGGATCTGCCTCAGCAGGTTTGTCGCTGGGAGAGTCCCGAGACGGCTGAGTAGGAGTTTGTGTAACCCCAGCGAGGAGACCAGGGATACATTCAGCCCTACGTGCTCCGTGATGGGGCAGCGTTTGGCGGGGCAGGGGCCCCAGAGGTCCAGTCTACAGAAATAGTACAAAGTTTGGGCCAGGCAGGTACTGGGTCTCGGGTCCGGGGGTCCCTCGTAGCTCCGGGCGGGCGTGCGTGGGGCGGGCGGGGGCGGGGCCGCGGCGAGCGCCGGGGAGCGGACGTGGGCGGGGGCGCGCCGGGGCGGGGCGAGCGGAGGGCGGGTTTGAATGTGCTCGGGCGGGCGCGGGAAGCGGCCCGGGTGAGCGCGCGGACCTCCACGCGGGAGGACTCCTTCCCAGCAGGTGCTGCCCGGGAGGTGGGAGGGGATCGGGAAACGGGCGGGGGGCGGGGGTCGCCGGGGCGGAATGCGCGCCGCTTTTGCCTGCTGCCACGCGGGCAGGGGGGCTGGGCCTGGCAGCTGCGCCGCCGGGACTGGGGGATGCCGGGTGCGGCCCCCGTGCGGAGCCGCGCGGCACGTGGCGCGCCGGGGCCCGGGCGTAGGGTTACTGTGCGGGGACCTGGACCCCAGCAGGCGGGGACGACCTGGCTACCGGGCCTGAAACTGCCTGTCGCCGAGCTGACCTCCCCAAGGGGCGGGCGAGTTGAAGGTTAATCTCGATCAATCTCGTTGTTGGTACCGGGGAGGGGCCGCACCGTTAACTGCGCCGGGTGCGGGGAATGGCCAGGAGAGCACGCGGAATAGGGTGGAGGCGCTGCCTCTTTAACACCCGGCCTCCTATTGGCCGAGCCGGTGTACCTGGCCTCCCTCCCTTCCTGGGCGCGTCCTCGTTTATTCCCAGAGAGAACACCTTTGCTTCACTTAAAAGGACATCCCAGATTTGCTTCCCAGGGGGAGAGCTGTGGCGGATGAAGGCTGCTCCCACCCCCGCCCCTCACCCCTGTTGGGGCCACTCCTTTGCCCGTTCCTCTCGGTCATGGTCACCTCCAGATCCTCTTGCCTTGTCTTCCTGTCTGTGTGAGCTCTCTTTGCCAGGATGTGTGTGTAATAGGGTGGGGGAGCGCCTTACACCAGACACAAGTCAGACCGGAGATGACCTGACCCCCACCTTACTTTTTAACCCCTTAGTTGGAGTAGAGTTACTCCACCTCCCAGTATATGAGGCTGGCTGGGAAGCTGCCTTTAAACCTCTCTCCCCTCTCCGGAAGGAGCATAGAGTAAACTTCACATGAGTTTTGAATTCCAGCTCACTCGTTCACTAGCTCTGTTGCCTTAGGCAAATGATTCAACCATTCTGAGCTTGAGCTGTCCTCCTCTGTTCAATGGAGACAATCTATATGAGTTTATGGTTGTCGTGAAGGCAGGCAAGGGCCAGAGAGGTATCTGCAGGTGGTGGCTGCCCCATATGGGATCCATGGAAGTGGTGAATTTGATGCTACCACAGAGATGTCTCTAGAAGCTGGCGCGGGTGAGAGGTGTTGGGGGCCAGGGGGCTGGGGAGGTGCCCAGTTTGGTGGCTGCTATCAGGGCCCCATCTGGGCAGGCCAGGGCATGGCTGGAGAGAAACCAGATGTTCTGAACTGGTATCAAATCCCTGATTGGACCGAGGCAAACAAAAGCCAAAGGGGTGACTGATCTTCAGGATGTGGGCAGGAGGAGTGGGCTGCCCCTGGAGTTGAGTTGTGCTCAGGGCTGGGGTTGGGGACAGCAGAGAGCAGGGGTGTAGCTGATGAGGGGTGAGGGTGGGGCTGGGGGCAGTGAAGAGGAGGGCCAGAGGGCAGAAAGGAGTACTCCTCAGCCTAAAAAAGATTTTCCTGAGAAAGAGGAAATACTCTGTCTGCCACCCCAGCCTTCACCTGTGTTGAAACTCTACCTGCTCTTTACTGCCTGGAATCTTGCCTGTGGGTAGGGAACAGGGTTGGCTGAAGTAAGAAGCTGGGGGTTTCCCTCCTTCTACCTAATAGAAAACATGAGTCTCTCACCTCCTCTGCCCACCTCCCAGAGTAGAGCCCTCTCACCGACACCCCCCCCCACCTCCATCCTTCTAGAAAATGTGAAAACTGTTGTTCACCACTCTCCCAAGTGCCTAGGACATTGCCTGGCTGGCATGCAGGGGTCCTAGGGAAACATTTGTGGAAAGGAAGGGAGAGAGAAAGAAGCCCTCTGCCTCCTTCTGGGGTGTCTGGGTCTGCCTCTCCCTTCCCTGTGCCATCATCGGCCAGGTGTCGTGGGGGGAGGAGGGGAGGAAGGCCTTCGCAGAGGCTGGAGTTGACGCAGGGAGGGGTGGAGAGGAATTTTGGGAGGAGCAGAAAGGCCTGTCCAGGTCCTTTCTCAGAGTCCCGAGGGCTGTCCATCTCAGGCTGAGGCCTGGAGTGCTGGCTGCACCTGGGGGTTGACCCACCCCCTCAGCTCCCCTGCTGAGACTGCTGGTGGGAGATAAGGGCTGGGTTTTATCTCCCTGGCTGTGTTAGTTCAGAAGGCTTCTCAGAATGGAGGTGTTTCGTCCCCCGGCAGGACCTGAGGGGTTCTCTCCCGATACGCCCGCTGCCGCAATTTTCACTCTGGACCCTTATTCAGGAAGAGCCCATGGACAAGACCTGCCGCCTGCCTCTGAGCTAGGACCACCTCCCACAGACCGCCTGGGCCCCCTCTGCCCTGACCCTTCTGCTGGCAAGTCTGGGCATCCGGTGAGTGCTGGCCCAGGTGGGTGAGGGTGCTGATCCAGTTGGGCGAGGAAGCTGGTCCTCACCCAGAACGGCAGAGCTGGCTCCAGAGCTCACACCAGAGCTGGCACGTGGGGGACAGGCCCGCCCACCCCTGCCTGGCTTTCCATGCCATCCAAGGGAAAGCTGGTTCTTCTCCTAGTGCCAGGGAGCCATACTCCCCCCGCCCCCCGCCCCCCACCCCTCCTGAGCAGGGAGCAGGGAAGGGGTACGAAGTGGGGAGGCTGGGGACTGGACAGGCCTGCGCTCCTATCCCTCCATCTTGCCTCCAACTTTGCTCTCAGAAAGGGGAAGAAGCCAGGGGCCTGGGAATGAGTCAGAGAGGAACCCAGCGGCAGGGAGGGAGGGGGGAGATGGGATGTCCCCAGGGGTCAAGGAAGCGGCTGTGTCCCCATGCACATCCTAAAGTGTTTTTCTGGAAAATGGGCCAGGAACCAGGAAACCTCTGGGCATTGGCTGGAAAGGATGGTTAAGGTGCCACCCACAGAGAGGCTGGCATCTGGGGTGCCTGCAGAGGGGGACAGGCTCTCCAGAGCCTGCCCTAGCCATGAGCCCAAGGGCTCCTCGGGAGAGCAGAGAGATCAGACGGAGAGCCCCAGGGAGGGAGGCTGCCCTGGGTGGGAGGCAGGGCGGCCTCTCTGGCTGGCCTGGTCATCACGCCTGAGGCTGCTGCTGCTGCAGATCTGTTTGTTTTACGTCCTCCCGCCCTCCCTCTTCCCCCTTATCTCTTTTCTGTTTCCCTCCTCTTTCCCCACTTCTATCCTTGTCACTGTCCCTGACCCCTCTCATCCTCTCATGACCCCCCTCATGCCTTTGCCTGTTTTTTTCCCTCCCTTTCTGCCATACTTCCTCCTCCTCCTTGCCTGCTCTCCACCCGCCCCTGTTTCCCTGCTCACAGACAGCCTCGGC
The DNA here is from genome assembly GCF_042477335.2 of Ovis canadensis. Taxonomy (NCBI): domain Eukaryota; kingdom Metazoa; phylum Chordata; class Mammalia; order Artiodactyla; family Bovidae; genus Ovis; species Ovis canadensis. The sequence continues at coordinate 32,784,697 of NC_091264.1, forward strand.
TGCTGGATAAAAATAGCGGAGGCAGTGGCCAGGCCAGGCCGGGAGCCAGGTAGCGTCTGAGCAGGCAGTGGGGCTCAGCAGGACCGGCCCAAGGGGGTCAAAAGGAGCAGCCTTGAGAGGCAGGGCCAGGAGCGGGGCCTTCGGGACCCTACAGCCTGCCTGCTGTGTCTGCCTGGCCCTCTTCACCCACCCACCAAGTGTCTGAAGAGGCCTGTAGGGAAGCAAGGCCACGACAGGACCTCACACTGCTTCTGCCCCCAGCAAGCACCGGAGGGAGGAAGCTGTCAGCCAGGCATAACCAAGAACGCCATCACCATGACAACCAGTCACCAGCCTCAGGACAGGTACCAGGGAGGGAGACCTGGGCTGCGGATCTAGGGGAGTGGGAGCGGGTCTCCAGCGGGGCTGGGTGCTGTATCCTTTGAAATTTGGGATTGCCACTGATGATGAGCCTTCCAACCAGGTAGCTACGAGCCACGTTTGCATCAGAGGGCCCTGCTTGTCGTGGCTGGGTGCTGAGAGCGGTGTCTCCCGGGAGGCCCAGTGAGATGGTGGCGGCCCCTCCCTGGCCTGTTGGAGTTTCCAGTGTTGCTCTTCGGCAGCTTCCGGCTCCTCGGGCCAGCACCGTGGGGAGACATTTGGCAGCACCCCTCATTCCCAGGCTGGCCAGCCGACAGAGTTGGCCTCAGCCTCAGATGACTTTGGCCTGCCCTGGTCCTCGCTCTGACCTCCCTCTCACTTCCCCACCTCCGGAGCCTAGGACTTCCCTCCAGTTAGACCCATAGCTATGGCAATGCGTGTGTGTTCTGGGTGAAGAGACCGTAGCTGGTTTCAAGTTCTTCCAGGAGTCTAGACCCCAAGAAAGTTGATGAAGCCGTGCCTGGTGCCCAAAATATCTTTCTATCGCAGTCCCACAGCCGCATCCCCTGCTCACCCCGGCCTTCTGTGCTGAAGGTCACTGCTGGCGGTGGGATCTTAGGCACTTAGCTTTATCTTTCTGGGACAGCCTCCCACTTGTAAAGCAGAGGTGAGGTTTACTTGGATGGGAGGGAATTTAAGGAGACAGTAAGTACAGGCCCTAGAGGTTGTTTGGTTGGATCCTTCCTGGTGTCCTTCGTTCCAAGGCTGCCTGCCCCCCAATCCTAGCACCCCCATTCTGGTGGCAGCCCTCTGTGAACTCCTCTGCCTTCTCCAGTGGCCCCACACTGGGTCTCTATTTTATGGGACCTTGGCTGGGAGTTGCTCCCTTCATTTGGGCCTCTGAATCCAGGCCTTACCTCTCTTCCTCAGGGTGGGGACTATAGGAGGGAGGTGGGAGGGGGCTGCAGTTGTCAGGACTCAGACCTGCCCACCTGGGATGCCCACCCAGGCCCCCGCCCTGTGGGGCCAGGCCCTGCTCAGTCTCCTCATTGCCCTGGGCTTGTCCCTGCCAGCTCTGTGAAGACCGCAGGTGTGGACAGTGGGGAAAGTATAGCAGACACATTTGGGGACCACAGGGCTGCCTGGGAGAAGCTGTCCCATCCCAGACAGGCCCCGAGATGTAGGGCTTGGGGCAAGTGAGTGTCCTGACCCAGGCTGGGAGGCTGTTATTTACACTCTGGAGCCCAGATGACGTCTCGTGGCCCATCCCTCCCGGCCTCCTATGTGGTGTAGCCTACAAAGCTGGTTCTGTGTGAGCCAGGAAAAAACAGCTCCCTCGCTTCTCAGCTGTCCCAGGACACCCGCATCCCTGTCCTCCTAGATCCAGAATGGTCTGGGAGTTTCCTGACCTCAGATTCCTCTTTGGAAAGCCGCACGGCCCTGCCCAAACAGTGTAATCACTTCCAGCCTGCCCAGCGGGGGTAGAAGACTTGTGTTTTGTTTTCTCACTCACCCACCCACCCCCTCAGCCTTTAGCAAGATTTCCAAAACCACCTGCGGATGTGTGGATCACATCGGTTCCCAAGCCTGCAGGGTCCCCTGAGTCTTTGGGACTGAGAACCAAGGTCCTTCTGGCCATGCTCTTCGGTCCTATGTCCCTGGTCCCCCTCCCCCTCGGGACTCATCTGTGCCCTTTCCCGCATCCTAGGCCACCTCCTCTTCTGCATGTTCTGTGCCCTGGGACAGCTGGAGAGATGGAAGAGGGTGGGGCTGCCCCAGGTTTGATTTAGGAAGGAAGGTGGGATGGTGGGTCACCTGGCCTCACTTTCCTCTCCCATCCCCAGGTACAAAGCCGTCTGGCTTATCTTCTTCGTACTGGGTCTGGGGACGCTGCTGCCCTGGAATTTCTTCATGACGGCCACTAAGGTGAGATGTGGGAATGGGCTCCCAGGGGCTCATCCACTGGGCATTTAGGGCCTGGATACGTGCTTGCAGGCACAGCGCAAAAGGTGCCAACACTCCTCTCTGCAACCCTCACAGTATTTCACAAACCGCCTGGACATGTCCCAGAATATGTCCTTGGCCCCTGCTGAAGTAAGCAAGGACATCCAGGCCTCGGCCAGCCCCCTGGCACCCTCGCCAGAGCGGACCCATCTCAGCACCATCTTTAACAATGTCATGACCTTATGTGCCATGGTGCCCCTGCTGATCTTCACCTGCCTCAACTCCTTCCTGCATCAGAGGTGAGCCCCCAGACCCCCACCCTACCCCCTCGCTGCCTCCTGCCCTCCCTGGGCTGGGCCCCTGGCTTCGCCACCCATCTCTGCCACCGCCTCCTCTTTGACAGGATCCCCCAGTCTGTGCGGATCCTGGGCAGCCTGGTGGCCATCCTGTTGGTGTTCCTGATCACTGCCATCCTGGTGAAGGTGCCCCTACATGAGCTGTCCTTCTTCGTCATCACCATGATCAAGATCATGCTCATTAACTGTAAGCGGGGCTGGGTGCGGACCTGGGCAGAAGTCCCATGGCTGGTCAGAGAGGAATCTTTTCCTCCTCCTGGGTGGTGAGGATTCCAGAGCCTAAGCAGGGCTAGGAGTGGGAAGGAAAGGGCTGCTCAGTGTCAGGACTTACTGGGAGTCAAGCAGGAATTGCCAAGGCCCCACGACCCACCCGGCTCCCCTCTCCCTTCTGCTGTCCACCCTGTTGCACAGCTTTCGGCGCCATCCTGCAGGGCAGCCTGTTTGGCCTGGCCGGCCTCCTGCCCGCCAGCTACACAGCCCCCATCATGAGTGGCCAGGGCCTGGCAGGCTTCTTCGCCTCCGTGGCCATGATCTGCGCCATTGCCAGTAAGTCCTGCCGTTTGTCTGCCTATCACCCTGGTGGTTGCGGGGAGGAGGGGACAGGGTTGGCCTCTGATTGCTGACACCCTCTGCCCCAGGTGGCTCCAAGCTGTCGGAAAGTGCCTTTGGCTATTTTATCACAGCCTGTGGAGTTATCATTTTGACCATCATCTGTTATCTGGGCCTGCCACGGCTGGTGAGCACTTGAACCCCAGGTTTGGAGTTCTTGGGGGGGGAGAAAGGGGTCCAGGGCTCCAGACCAAGGGGACGAAACCTGTGGGAGGGAGAAGCTCTGGAGATTCTGCTTCTGAATCCACCTTCCTTCCCTTGATAGGAATTCTACCGCTATTACCGGCAGCTCAAGCTCAAAGGGCCCGGGGAGCAGGAGACCAAGCTGGACCTCATTAGTAAAGGTCCGAAGAACCCGAGGAAGCTGGGGTGGAGGATGGCTGCTCAGCAGGGGGGCAGCATGAGCTGTGGGCAAGAATGAGCTTCCTGTAGTGAGGGATAACACCAGTAAACAGGGCTGGGCTAGAGAAGCTGGGTGGGGCTGTGCACTGGTTTAAGGGGGTATCCACCCCCAGCTGACCCCAGCCCTTTTGGGGATTGTGTCATTTCCCGTTGCTCTGTTCCTCCCACAACTTGAAGACCCTCTCACCACCTGTCACCCCCCAGGAGAGGAAGCAAAACCAGGCCAAGAGGAGACCCGATTCTCGGCCCCCAGCTCTCAGCCCACCAAGGAAAGCCACTCTGTCCGCACTATCCTCAAAAGTGTATGTAGGGCTGGGGCATCCTGCCTCCTACCCCTCCCATCCCTTTTTTTCTGATCCTTTCTCACCCCATGCCCATCCCCTCCCTTTCTGGCTGGAGACTGGCCCCTTTGCTGGATTTTCCTGCATGTATGCACGCCTGTGTGTGTATTGGGGAATCTTGGTTCTTTAATGATGCACAGCCACCACGAAGACACAGACCAGGGTCCCTTTCCTCCAGATCTTGGTCCCGGCTTTCTCCGTCTGCTTCGTCTTCACCATCACCATTGGGATATTTCCTGCCGTGACAGCTGAGGTCGAGTCCAGCATTGCGGGCACCAGCGCCTGGAGTGAGGAAACCACGGGTTCCCAGGATGGGGAAGGACAGGGGCTTGAGAGCAGGGCTAGGAGCCTGGGCGAGGGGAGCCTGGGCTGTTGCCTCCGCAGCCAGGCTCTGCTGGCCCACTCACCCTTCCCCGGCCTGGAAGCACCTTCTCCGTTTCACAGCTGGGAAACCCAAGTCCCAGGGAGAGTCAGGGTTGCTAGATCCTGCCTTTCTTGGACCCACTAACCCTCTCCTAATCTACTCTTTGTCCTCCAGAGGCCTACTTCATTCCTGTGTCCTGTTTCTTGACTTTCAATGTCTTTGACTGGCTGGGCCGGAGCCTCACAGCCATCACCATGTGGGTAAGTGAAGGAGGGTCACCAAGCCCCTGTGAGATGGGAGAGTCCAGACTGAGACACCCAGGGAGGGGACCAAGAAAGTATGGTGGAAAGCGGACCATGCTTTTTTTAAAAAACTGAGACATAATCTTTGTATAGTACGGTGTACAAGTTGTAGATGTACAGTTTAATGACTACACACACATAAACATACACACTCTCCTGGTGATCACCACCCAGGTCATGCTGCAGCACATGGCCAGAAGGTCTATCTACCATGGCCACTCCCGATCAGTACCCTACAAGGGTAACTAGGCTTGGAGGTTTCAATTCAGATCCTGAGGGCCTCCGAATGGAGCCCCGGGGCCTGGCCCAGCCTGACCGTGGCGTGGCCTGGTCCCCGCAGCCTGGGAAGGACAGCTACTGGCTCCCGAGCCTGGTGCTGGCCCGGCTGGCCTTTGTGCCCCTGCTGCTGCTGTGTAACGTCCAGCCCCGCCGCAACCTGCCTGTGATCTTTGAGCACGACGCCTGGTTCATCATCTTCATGGCTGCCTTCGCCTTCTCCAACGGCTACCTTGCCAGTCTCTGCATGTGCTTCGGGCCCAAGTGAGTGGGGAGTATGGTGGCCTCAGGCAGGGCCTAGTGCTCCAGCTGGGGACCCTCAGCAGAGGGAAAGTGGGAAGCGGGAGACTCCTGATCATGGAGCTCAGGGTTTCCAGGCTGAGAGAGGAGCCCACTGGCCCTCGGGGCCCAGGCAGTGGGAGGGGAGGAGGGGCTCCCAGGGAAAGGTAGAGACAGCCTCAGTACACACCCCCTCACCAAGACGGAGAGGAAGACAAGTGGGTGAGCAGAATGAGATGCTCTGGGTGGGGCAGGGGACTGGGGTCAGGGATGTCCGAAGGTCGGCTCGCCCTCCCTCCTTTAGGAAAGTGAAGCCGGCTGAGGCGGAGACAGCTGGAGCCATCATGGCCTTCTTTCTGTCTCTGGGCCTGGCCCTGGGGGCCGTCTTCTCCTTCCTGTTCCGGGCAATCGTGTGACCGCGGATGGACGGCAGGATGGCACCAGCTGCCTGCTCCTGCCTTCCCCTTTGGGGGTGGGCAGGGGTCCTCTGGAGGTTTTCCTGTCTAGCCATCTTCTGCTTGCTCATGGCCTGTGCTGGGCCCGGCATCCAGGCCCCGAGGAGAGAGCTCTGTGGATGAACATGGGGACACTGTGGGCTGGAGGGTCAGAGTCAAGGGAGGGGACACAGTCTCTGCTCACGCGGACCCCCCACTCTTGGCTCTGACCAATGCCTGCCCGGGCAGGGGTTCCTAGGCTCAGAGAGTTGTGTGTCTTGTCTGTCTGCCTGTACCAAGGGTGGCCGGGGGCCAGGACTGCTTGTTCTGAAGTCTGATCTGGGATTTCTGCAGTCCCCTTCTCCCCATGTGCCTCTTCCTCCCACCTCTCCATGTTCTACCCATCATGAACACTGTACATTTGCCATTATACTGCCTTTTTTTATACTCAAACCAGGGGCCTTCAAAGGCTGGTTAAATAAACTTTTTTTTTTTTCCTCCGTGGCTCCCTGTGTCCTCCAGCCATGGGTTCACACCCTGGAGAGGCTAGAGGGATGGCAGCCTGAGTCTGGGGGGATGAGCATGACCCAGATGGGCCTTGGCCAGCACTGGGCCTGGGTCCAAGGCATTAGGGATGGGGTGGGTCCTCTTTAGTCTCAGAGGCATTACAGTGCCTCCTGCTGGGGCCACAGAAGAGAGACAGGCCTGGATCCAGGACACCCAGACTGTTGGCTGAGATGGAGAATAGGCTATTTCCTTTTGCCATTTCATTCCTCCTTTTGGAGGCCTGGGGGTGGAGACAGTGCGCCATCTTTCTTTTGTTTTGAGTCGCCCCCTCCACTCTGTCCTCACCCCACAGCCTGGGGAGGGAGCTCTCTAAAAGCAGCCAGCTCCACCTCCCACCCCCACCCCACCAGCAGGAAGAGGCTGTAGCCGGAGGGTTCTGCCCTGCCTGGCACCAGGCCCTGACACTGAAGTCAAGGCAGACTTCTTGGCGAACAAGGGGCCTGTGTGTCCTCAATGAAGCTGGGCCCCTTTCTCCTCCCAGACTCTGGCCTAGAGAGGTGTGCAGTGGCTCAGGAACGTGAGAGGACTTGGTGGAGGGGCCCACACCACCGGAGTGCCCCTTCTCAGAAAGAGCTCTTCCTGACAGGAAGTGAAACCAGAGCTCTGGCCGCCGAGCTGACACTGACCACCCGCCCCCCACCACTGCTCCCCCGTGCCCATGGCACTTGCGTCAGGGCTTTATTTCTAACAGTTTAATTGAAGGCTTCAGGCTTAAAAATGTTGGCACATTTTTAAGGGTCTTTGATTAGCTCTGAAGTCCTAACAGGAGAGTTAAGTATTATCATATGGGGAACTGGAGTCCACAATATACCCCAGGGTACACGTCAAACCAGTACACATAATCTGAGGCTGATGGGAAATAAATTGTTCCTTTCATATCAGTTTCAAAAGCAAGGGGTGCCCTGAGTCTTCGCTCGTCCCTGCAGAGCCCTTTGGTCACAAGGCTGAGAGAAAACCGCACCCTTTCTCTGCTCCCTCTCGACAGACCCCTGGTACTCACACTGGACAGTCCTGCTGGGCTCCCTCCTCAGCACCACAGCCCTTCAGGGACCCTGTGCTTCTTCCCTGGGCCCCTTCCTGCCTCTTGCCTGGCCTTTCAGGACTCCAGCCAGGTCTACTGCAGCCCATCACACACGTGGCTGCAGCGTAATCTGAAAAGAACACTGAGTCACAGTCTGGTCTCTCCTGGAGCACGCCAGGCATTTCCTGATCCTCCACCACCAGCAGCCGCCACTTTGCACAGTTCCTTCCCCCTCTGTGCCTTTTGACACCGTGGCTTATGCTCTTATCTTACTCCAGCTACCAGTCATGCTTTTCAGGTTCAGGTTCACATCCTACGTTTTCCCTCTAAGCTCCCAGAGATACTCAGAAATGTTCACTTCCTTGCCCCTGCTTGTTCCCCCTCAGTCTTTGCAGGCCAGACTCCAGCTGTGTGGTAGGACTCAGTTCAACTCCAGCAGTGACTTGAAGGACAAACGTTTTAGATTACAGTCACATCTTTCTTCACTTTGAAGGAAAATTTTATTTATTTATCTGGCTGTGCTTGATCATGTGGGATCTATTTCCCTGACCAGGGATTGAACTCAGGCCCCCTGCATTGGGAATGTGGAGTCAGCCACTGGAAGTCCCCTGAGTGAAACTGATGTTTGAAGAAGATTACTAGAATATCTTTCCCAAAACTTTTTCTAATGCAATTATCAAAAAATGTGAATCTCACTCATTTTACTAAAGACCTCACTGTTCTCACCTGAGAGCAAGGTGGTTAGAAAGCTCTGGGGGCTAGAAAACAGCTCCTGCCGGCCCAACTGCAGTGGCGGTGTCTGACCACAAGAGGGCGCTCTGCAGGCAATGCTGCCTGCGAGAGGCAGGCCTCTGGGGCCTCACCTTTCCTCTCCGCACTTTGCTTCCTGTAAGGTGGCCAAAGGCTGGGCTTGTGCCGGTCATCTCCTTCTGTGTGACATTCTGCCCCAAGCAGTGGTCTGTGCAGAGGCTGCTGTACTCCCTGAGGTGGCCGCCACAGCCCCACAGAAACTTCCCTCTTGTTTAATCTTATTTGGTGAATTGTTGGGGCTTCAAATCTTTGAAAAGTTAAAAAGCCCCAGCAAAATTAGCCATCATCCTTAAAAACAGAAGTGAACCATCAGGTATAACTGATGGATTGGAATATACCTGTTTGTAGTCTTTGGAGTGAAGAGGGCAAGAGTAGGGTGAGGGGTAGTATGATGGAGGCAGGTGCTTGACAGGCAACCCCCCATTACTGGGAAATTTATTCTCAGGATGTAAAACTCTTGATAGTGAATCAAAATGGATGTGAGCAGAGAAGTGCAGAGTCACCTTAAAGAGACAGCCGGGTTCTGGCCGGCAGGCCCTGCCTGAAACCCAAGTCTCGACACACACGGGAAGAGTGACACCAGGCTTGCAGGGAGGCCCGTCTGGTTTCTGGGGCAAGCCGGTAGAGAGGGTGAAGGCGAGCAGAATCCACGTTTCCCCACAACCCACCAGGAGCCTGTGTCCCACCTGGGTTCCTCTCGCTCAACTCCATCTGAACCGGCTTCCTGCGTGGGTGCCCTCGGAAGAGTCTGCTCATCAGAGCCCCACAGCCTTGGCGGTCCGGGTGGTCCCTGCCAGTGAGCCCGCCGGCGTTCTGGCTCCAGACAGCAGGGCAAATGCTAAATGAGTCAGCAGAACCACACAAAAGCAGGGGCTTCTGCTCAGGACAGCTACCCCCTCCCTGGACCTTTGTACGGGTTGGGGACGTGGTTCAGATTCAGAGACGAGAACTCCATCTTGGGCCTGCCAAGTACTACCAGTCACCCATCCTCTGTGGCCCAGATTCTTGTTATTTAAACGGGGTGACGTGTACGAACTTGCTAAGGGAATTACGCGAGTCTGCGGGAGAGCCTGGGTGCGGGAGATGAGAGCACTAGAGACAGAGGTGCCAAGAGTCATTAGGACGACCTCTGCCTGGCGGGCTCCCTGCCCGCGTCTAAGCGACCCGCGCCTCATGCCACCACGCTGTTCGGGCACCTCCCCTGCATCTTCAGACCCGGAAAGCCTCGAGAACCAGACCTCATTTCCTTCCCCCCAGCCAAGTGCGAACGAGCACTCGAGTCCCTGCCTCGCGCGCAACCGCCGAGAACCGCCAGGGAGGGACGCGAACGAGGGCAGCCCGCGTCCTTCTCAGCCCCGCCCCGCGGCAGGGGCTGGGGGAGCGACGTCACCGTGCTGCGCGCGCCCCCTCGCGGGAGCGCGGCCTGCATCCGCGCAGCCCTTCTTCGCATCTGGCCCCTGCCAATTGTAGGGGGAGGCGGGGGCGGCAGACTTTACTACCCCTTAAGTCCAGGTGACCTTGAGCCAAGCGCTTTCCATCTCACAGTCGTTCATCTGTAAAGCAGGGGTAATAATATTTGCCTAGCCTACCTCTCCCGGTTGTGAAACTCCACGGAGTTAATGAATAACGCTCATCTGCGGCTGCTTTTACATATATTGACTCCTGTGAACGTCTAATAATCCTAAGGAGGGCTGACGATGGCCAATGCCTGTTTTCGTCCATAAAACCGAGGCTGGAAAGGTTAACGGATGGGAAAACATTTTGTAAACTTCAAAGCACCAGGTAAGTTTAAGTCTCTGTTTCTCTATCTCTGTGTCTGTCTCTCAGCCCTCATCACACACACACACACACACACACACACACACACACACACACACACACACGTTTTTAGGTAGTGAAAGGCGTGGGAAAAGGTCCAGAGCCCAGAGCCTCACGTGACGGGGTGGTACCATCACCTGCCTCCCTGCCTCCAGAACATTGCAAAGAGGCATCTTCTGACATCCCAGGGATTCTAAGCCTCCTAGGACCCCGAATTCCCATGGCATCCTTCCTGCGAGAAACCAGCAAGGTCCTTCCTGATGTGTAGCCTCAGCCCCTCCTGTTGGTGAGTTCCTCACCCCCTACCACGGCCCTGCCCGTCTCTTGCCTGGTGCAGGTGGGCCAGGCAAGCCTTGAGTCCTGTGAATGACCCAGAAATCCAGGCAGTTGAGACCTGCGCATTGAGTGGTGCCTTGTGCCTGGGGCAGGACAAGTGTCAGGCAGCACGGTTAAGCAGGTCAGGGTTGTTTGCGGTGTCACCTGCCCCCTGCACCTTTCCCTGACTGTAACCTGCTCTGAGCTGAGCCGGTTTGGGGTTATGTTTTCCCTTCTTAGTCAGAGCGGACCCAGAACACTGACCAATGCCCAGGACAAAAAGGGCTGCCTGGTGGGTGTAATGGCAGGAGGAGGACAGACACTCTGGGGCCGGGCTGACCACAGCGGGTAGGCAGGACTCAGCCACACCCCCCAGGCCACACATAACTATGCCTTTACAGAGTCCAGACATTGATATTGAATATTAAAGAGAAAGTTACCAAAGATGTGCCCTATTTACAATTCCTGAATGGCTTAGACCACAGTTTCTGGCTTATGCACCCCACTCTCCTGAGATATTTCAGTCTTGCTCCTGACTTCAGCCATCGCCTCCTGAACGTCTCTCTTTGATGCCCCACAACCCTGAAATAGACTTCTAGACTCCTCCAACCCAGAGTGGTTCTCCTCCCCTCAGCCCCCATTTCTTTTTCTTTTTAAAATTTATTTCAGTTGGAGGCTAATTACTTTACAATATTGTGGCGGTTTTTGCCATACATTCACATGGATCAGCCGTGGGTGTACATGTGTTCCCCATCCTGACTCTCCCTCCCATCTCCCTCCCCATCCCCATTTCTTTTTTTGACATTTTTTATTTTATGCATTTACTTAGCTGCACCAGGTCTTCACTGCAGCATGTGGGATTGTCTCGATGCAGCGAGCAGGATCTTTAGCTGCAGCGTGTAGGATCTTTCTAGTTGTGGCATGCAGGATCTAGTTCCCCAACTAGGGATAGAACCTGGGCCCTGCACTGGAATCACAAAGTGCCTCAGCCCCCACTTCTCTCACCCTATCTCAGAAAAGGCATGCACCCTGCCTCTGCCCCACCCCTGTGTGAGCTCCCCACCTTCAGCCTCTCCCTTCTCCAAGCTATGTCCCAAGGAGTCTCCAAGTGGGTGTTTTGTTTGTTTGGAACAACACAATTAACTGGCTTGATTTAGAAGGTTTAACGTATTTAGACTTATCCAACAGCTAGGTGATAGATACTTTTTCTTAAGCACGCGTGGAGGGTTTATTAATATTAACCACATCCTAGATTACAAAGGAAGTCTCAAATACAAAAGTTCAGCACCATACACACCATTGTATATTGTTGACATAAATGAAAAGATAATATAAAACTGACCATTTTAAGCACTTTTAAATGGGTCAACAAAGGTACCATAAGGGTAATCAAAATCCTTTAAACTGAGTTAAAAATACTATATATTGAAATTTGTGGGATATAGCTAAAATAGTACTTGAGAAGAAACTTATAGTCTTAAATCCTTCTGTCTGAAAAGGGGAAAGGCTGAAATTTAATATGCTAAGTATTGAAATTAAGAAAATAGAAAAAGAACAACAGACTCATCCCCCAGAAAATAGAAGTCATGAGAAAAAGTTTAGCAGGAATTTAAAAAATAAAAGAATAAAGTAAAAAAAATTAAAGAATTAAACAGAAAAATTATGTACATAAAATAGATAAGTCCCTGGTGAAACTATTACAAAAAACGAAAAGACACAAAAAACAATTGTAGGTGTGAAAAAGGAGACATACTTGAGACAGACAGATTTAAAAATTAGTCAAGGAAATAGAATGCCATAATCTTTAAAGCTTTAAAGAAACATCCAGAAAAATTATTAAATAAAATTCACTCAAGGAGTAAGTAGTAGAAAACTTGAATGCATTTATACCAAGAAAAAAAAAAGGAGTTTCTAATTAAAATGGTTTCTATAAAAAATTTTTAATCTTATTTATTATTTCTTTATTTGGCTGCACCAGGTCTTAGTTGCGGCACAGCACGTGGGGATCTAGTTCCCTGAACAGTGATCCAACCCAGGGCCTCCTTCATTGGGAGCATAGAGTCTCAGCCACTGGACCATCAGGGAAGCCCCTAAAATGTTTTCATATACAAAACAACAGAAACAGCAGGCAGTTTTATAGATGGGTTCTACAAAACTTAAAATAGATAATCTCAGTGTAACATTAGTAAGTCTATTAATGAATTTAAAATATCGATAAAGGAAATTTTAAAAACAATATTTTCAATAGATGCCAAAAAAAATCTGATACTTATTCAGTTTGAGATGTATCACAAGTTCTGACACAGGATACAGCATGCTTGGGGCTGGTGCATGGGGATGACCCAGAGAGATGTTATGGGGAGGGAGGTGGGAGGGGGGTTCATGTTTGGGAACGCATGTAAGAATTAAAGATTTTAAAATTTAAAAAATAAAAAACTAAAAACAAACAAACAAACAAAAAAAGATGTATCACAAGTGGGGAGCAGAGACAGTAAATATGCTCAATGATGAAGGATTCCTTTTCTGATCAGAAAGGAGACAGGGATGCCCAGGACCACTCTTTTCACACATCATTTTTCTGCAGGTCCTAGCCGGTGCAGAGTAACAAGAAATAAGACACACAAGGGTTAGAAAGGCAAAAACCAAAATATCATTGTTTTCAGATAATAGCTAGGGTTGTACTAGAAAACAACAAAATACTGACGGACAAATTAAGAAATTAGTAACATAGCTTACCAAGTTGTGGGATCGATACGCAACAATCGCTTTTCAGACTCTCCAGGAACGGGAAATGAACACAAATTTCCGTTTGCCACTGCATCAAAAAATAACATAATAATCTATTGAGCAAATGCTGTGCAAGATATATCCCAGCAGAACATGGAAACTGAGGCAAAGAGATGGAACATTGGTTGGCCCTGCAGACCTGCTCAACTGTCCCAACATATCTTAATGTCAGATCCATTCAGATTCAAGGAGGATGTCAGCTCAGGAATTCAGAGATGTAAACTTGGTGAAACCAGGAAGACCAAAACTGATAGAGCATGCCTGGCAGGCTCTGAACTTGGGGGGCTGCCTGTTCTGGGGGTTAAGGATCCAGAGCTATGTGCATGCTGAGTCGCTTCAGTCGTGTGTGACTCCGTGTGACCCTATGGACTGCAGCCTGCCAGGCTCCTCCATCCATGGGATTCTCCAGGCAAGAATACTGGAGTGGGTTGTCTGTGTCCTTCTCCAGGGGATCTTCCTGACCCAGGGATCAAACTCACCTCTATTACATCTCCGTCCTTATACAGTCTCTGATGTCCTCAGTTGTTTGATTCATCCATTCCCCTGTATCTAAACTCCCCTCAGTGGTCCCCTGACCCCCATGAACGACCATTTGCATTTCCTAACTAGAAGTCCCAGAATGAGCAGCAGCAGGAAGCCTCTACCCAGGCTGAATCTGTGTGCCCTGCAAGACCCTACTTTGCTTTAGCTAGATAGGGGGTCTGCAGCACTTTTCTGCAAAAGGTGAGAGGGTAAATATTTAGACTCTGCAAGCTATATGGTTTCCGTCTCAACTATCAGCTCTCTCATTGCAGTGTGAAACAAACAGAAGCCAACATGTAAACAGAGAAGTAAAGCTGTGTTTCAGTAAAACTTTATGGACACAAATTCAAATTTCATCTACTTTAAAAAATATTTATTTTACTTGGTTGCACCAGGTCTTAGGTGCAGTATGCGGGATCTTTTAGCTGTGGCATGTGAGATCTAGTTCCCTGACCATCAGTGGAACCCAGGCCCCCTGCTTTGGGAGTGCAGAGTCTCAGCCACTGGACCACCAAGAAAGTCCTCACATACTTTTCACATGCCAAAATACTATCTTTCCTTTGATTTTTTTCAACCATTAAACAACATAAAAACCATTCTTATTCACAGGCCATACAAAAGCAAGTGATAAGACCACTGGCTGAGGGCCACAGTTTGTCAGTCCTTGCTTCATCTGGTGGCCCTCCAGGCAGCAGAAGGTGAGGCTGGGTCTTTGAGGCCTGGTTGGAAATAAAGGGTATCTTGGGAACATCAAGGATTGCAAATGCTGCTGAGAACAGACTTCTGGGGATCCGGGGTGGGGATGGGGTCAAGTCATCTTTAACAGCTTTCAGTGGCTTCCCAGACCCTAAGTTAAGGTCAGAACTACTTAGCATGGCATTGTGACCCTATGTGACCAGACTCCTGCCTGCCAGGCCACTTTCAGTGACCCCTGCCTCCCTGGGCTTCCTTGGTGGCTCAGATGGTAAAACGTCTGCCTGCAATGCTGGAGACCGGGTTCGATCCCTGGGTTGGGAAGATTTCCTGGAAAAGGAAATGGCAACCCACTCCAGTATTCTTGCCTAGAAAATTCCATGGACGGAGGAGCCTGGTGGGCTACAGTCCATGAAGTAGCAAAGAGTGGGACACGACTGAGCGACTTCACTTTCTTTCACTTTTACTTTGCCTCCCTTGAGGGTTCCTGGTCCCTCTGTCAGGCCTGTGCCTTCCCCATGCTTTCCCTTTGCTGGGGGTAGACCTGTGCCGGCCACCTTCCCCAGGATGAGCTGGGAGGTTTCTCCCCTGTTTCTAGCTGCTCTGATTCACAACTGGTCTGCTGCAGCGCCCCCCAGTGGGCTGAGGGCTTCTTGTCTTGTTTCCACATCGCGTGGTAAGGCAAGGCTTACAAGTGGGGCTTAGTGAGTGTCGGTGAGCTGGAGAGGTCATCCTGGGAGGCTTCCAGAAGAGAAATCAGAATTTCTGCGCTGGTGTTGAGACTTGAGATTTTCCCATTAGGAACACCCTAAGGAATTTTTGGCCCCGACACTGGTCCACAGGAGTGATTCTTGTTCTGCTTCCTCCTTGAGTCTGGAAAGGGAAACAGCATCCGCACTACTGGACTTCTGCAGCAGGGGGCACGGGAGTTAGTGGAGCAAAGGCTCTGAGCTGACCCACCCAGGGGTACTCACTAAAGCCTTCCTCTCCCACTTTCTAGGTGTGCAGACTCACTCCCACACCTTCACAGGACTGTGAAATACTGTGAATGCTCTTGTGAACCAGGGAGCAGATGTTTAATTAACCCCTTCTGTGCATAGGAAGGGCAGGTGCACTGGTGGGGGTGATGCTCCTGGTTTGAGGTTTCCATCACGAACAGAGCAGCCGGGAGCCCCTCCTAGCAGCAGCGCCCACGCCCCTTCCCACACTCACTGACTTCTCCCAGCCACAGGCTTCTCCCAGACCATAATGAAGAGAAGTAGAAGCCCATGGAGAGATGAAATTGAGGTAATGGGGGCGGAGCTGTTGAGGTCTGGAGTGCGGGCCAAGGAGAAGGGAAGGAAGGGTCCTTTGTTCCCTGGAACTCAACACATGAACAAAGAAAATGTGAAAGGAGGAGACTGGGCACCGGGGCTGCTGAGGGAGGTCCGCGGGTGGGTGGTGGGGGAACCTCTCCCCAGGATGCCAGGGACCGACAAAGCAGGCCACGAAGGGAGTTGCTGGACATCCACAAGGTCACAGCGTAGGGAGGGGCCATTCTCTCCTGGAGGGTATCTGCGTTAAAGGAGGCTTCAGAAATAAGGCCTTGGAAAAGTAAGGCCAGCTCGCCAGCTGGAGAGCACGCAAACGTGGCAGAGACAGCAGAGAAGGGCGTCCCTCTGGCACTCCCTAGGCAGGCCCATGGCCTTGAGGCTCCTGGGCCACAGCCGAAGGGGAACGACTTGCTTCTGGCACCTGGAGCGGGCCACACTCTGACCAGCGTCCTCATGCTGCCTCCAAGAACTCCTGCCACCCTGCAGGAGTCCTGGGAGACCCGACTCTTCCCAGATCTAGGCAGCTGCAGGAGGAGGGAAGAGGGTGGGAAAAAAAAAGAAAAAGGAAGCCAGACTGAGAAACAACTCGATATTCAAGTCTCTGCGCTCCCTCACCTGTGGGCGGCTGGGGGTGGGGGGTGGGAGCGGTCAGTCGGGTAAGCGACCGCATCCCCAGTGTCTGCTCTCGGAAGGCGGCACCCTCAGAGCCGCCCCACCGGCCGGTGTGCTGTGTGATCGATGGGGGGAGAAGTGGGGTCATCCCCGCTCCACCCCACCCGGACGCAGTGCCCGGCTAGCTGGGTCTGGCGGGTAGGGTAATGGATCCCCTCTGCAGTTTCCTGGAGGAAATGTAATGAAGGTATAGCCTACTTGGACACCAGGATCCCAGCAGTGCGGTTGAGGGGCGGAGCCACCGCGGAGGCACAGCCCAGGCCGCAGAGGGCGGGGCGGGGCCTCAAGGGAAGGGGCGGGGCAGGGCCGCCCCAGCCGGTCTGGAAGCTGCTGGAAGTGTCGCAGCGCCGCCGCCCTGGATCCTTCCGCCGCGTGTGCAGACAAAGAGTCCCCTGGCCGGCTGGAGCCAGCGCCCGGCCCGCAGCCGGAGCCACGCCTCACGGCGAAACGCCGGCCCGCCGCGGGAGGGCCTGTATTCCAGGCATGCCCACAAAGTGGGACCTCTTTAATTCCGCAACGCCCGCGGAAAAGAACCCTTTCCCGTATCAGGCAATTAGAGTATGTGTAGGGCAGCTTCTAATGAGGAGGTCGAGCCTCGGAGCGTAGGGGGGAGTGGGTGACCCCTGTTTAGGCTTGGACCTTAGTCCCGAGGCTGGGACTGTCAGGAGTGGAGATGCCTGCCCTGCAGGTTTTCACAGAGGTCAGTGGGGAATCCTCGCTTCTAGTTCCACCGTTTATGTTATATGATTACTCCCAACATATGTTTCTGATGGTGTCCTGTTTTAGGAACGCGGAGACGGGGCTGTGAACAGGAGTAAATAAGTGTACTTGATCTCAAGGCCGGCGGCTCCCGCCTTTCAAGGTCCCCTCCCCTATTTTGGACCGTGACGTCAAGGTGGGCGGGCGGGCGGCGGCAGGTGCGCGGCAGACAGGCATCCTCCTTTAAGGCGGAGGGATCCGGGGGCGGGCAGCTGGGCGGTGCTTCGCCTTATATAAAGTGATTGGGGGCACACAGCCGTTCTCTCGAGTCACCCCCGCGCAGCCTTCTTGTGGCGAGTGAGCCCGAGGAAGCCATTGCCTGCTCGGTGTTCTCTAATACCTGTGATTGTTATCCTTGAAGGTAAGGCTCCGGTCTCATCTGGGCTTTTCAGGTTAGCTTGTTCTTTCGCGTAGCTTTCGGCCCACGCATCCTTTCCGAGACCTACATCTCGTGTTGGGACCGGTTCTGGCGTAACGCTCCCATTGCTTCTCTTGGGGGAGGGCTGGGAGCGAGCTTTTGAGTTTAGACTCTTATGTGATTGGCGGCGGGGCTGCTTTCCCGCAGCTATAAAGCGTTGTTTCGTGGGGCCGCAGAATGGGGCGGGGGGGTAGGCACTGCACGTGGTGGCCGCGCCGGCCCGGGACGCTGCCATGTTTGCCTCTCCACTTCCGGACGCGGCTACGGGGCGCCGGAGGGTCCCCGAGCCGGGCGGGTGGGCGCGCCCTCTGTGACTCAGCAAGGCTGGTCATGACCAGGTTTTGCCACTTGTTCTATCGGACGCAATTTTTTTAAAGTCCTTTCTTTCGGGGCTTTTCCGTGAGGCTCTGCGAAGAGCTCCGTTTTCGGTCGCCGGCGGCGTATGTCGTGCTTCCTCCATCCTTCCAGATCTTTCCTGCGTCTCGGTGGAGGAGGGGCTGGCGAGCGGAGGGGGCAGGCTTTGGGATTCGTGGGCACGTCCCTTCCCCCGCCCCTCTCCGAGAACTGAGATTGTTCTGGAAGCTTCTGGAGCCCGGCGCCCCGCCCTGGTGCCCGGATGTTGGGGCGAAGGGAGGCTGCGCGGTGGCGCCCCCTCCTCGCGTGGTCGACGCATGTCCAGCCGTGACGAGAGTCGGCCCCGCAGACTAAGGCCACCATCTTAGTGTTTGGTTTGGTCTTGAGCTTCAGTCACGTGTGCAGAGAGGTCACGATGGAGCCCTTTCTTTATCGGTTCTTTGTCTTGATAGCCCACCTGGATGGGCATTCCGCCAATCTCGAGTTAGCTGTCCCTACTTCGGGAGGCAGCAGTACCACATTATCTCCTTGGAGTTACCTAATGGGAGGACAGTTTTAAATGATTGCCCTTTAATGTGAAACTAGTTACTTTGAAGGTGGAACGATAGTAATTTGCGTATTTAAATATATGTGAATTTACCTCGCTTTCGAGATACCTGGGTTGGAGTGCCTAACTAGATTGTGCTGATCTATGATTCACTTAACAGGAGTTTGGGTTCACAATAACTTGCAAGAAACATTAGCGCAATTTGTTCAGTGTGTTAGGTGCGCCGCTCCCCCCGTTGTTTCTAAGGGTGCTGCCTGAAATTGATAGAGGGAAGGATTTTCCAGTCTTTGTACCCAGCTCAAAACAGTTTGAATAGAGTCTCCTTAAGTGTATTGTGGCTGAGGGTGAACTTGAGGAGTCTTAAATTCTTGCTTTTTATTTTAGATGCCTGAGGAAGTGCACCATGGAGAGGAGGAGGTGGAGACATTTGCCTTCCAGGCAGAAATTGCCCAACTCATGTCTCTTATTATCAACACCTTCTATTCCAACAAGGAAATTTTTCTTCGGGAGTTGATCAGTAATGCTTCTGATGTGAGTGCCCTGAATGTCTTCATTGACGTTGGTTTTTTGTTTCTCAAGTACTCCAAGAGAGGGAAAGTGGGGGTGGTTTGGCATTTTGTGGTGTTAACTGATAAAGGGGGGATATAAACTTAACTGCTGTTCCAAAAAGTATTGCCTTGCTCTCTGTGGATAGATGGGATACTGTAACCCACTGGATGTCGTTCTCAACCTACAAGCTAAAGGAGTAATCAGAATTAGCGTATTTGGGGAGTTTAAAAAACTTTTTGGGTGAGATGGGTTTTGAGGAAGCAGAATTGTAAAACTGCAATTTTGTACTTTCAGGCCTTGGACAAGATTCGCTATGAAAGCCTGACAGACCCTTCCAAATTGGACAGTGGTAAAGAGCTGAAAATTGACATCATCCCGAATCCCCAGGAGCGTACTCTGACTCTGGTAGACACGGGCATTGGCATGACCAAAGCTGATCTTGTAAATAATTTGGGAACCATTGCCAAGTCTGGCACTAAAGCATTTATGGAGGCTCTTCAGGTACGTGGTTGATTAGGCACACTCCATTTATATTATTGGTGTTTGCTTTGCCATTTCTTTGAAACTTGAGTTTGACTTTTAAACTTTTTGGCAGGCTGGTGCAGACATCTCCATGATTGGGCAGTTTGGTGTGGGCTTCTACTCTGCCTACCTAGTGGCAGAGAAAGTGGTGGTGATCACAAAGCATAATGATGATGAACAGTACGCTTGGGAGTCTTCTGCCGGGGGTTCCTTCACTGTCCGGGCTGACCATGGTAAGTTGGCTTTCCTGTTAAGGTGTCTGGATTAGCATTCTGGGGAAACACTAATGAAGATCTTGAGTATTGTGTGTGTAAAGCAGTTATAGTTCTGCGTTTGTTTATTTAGTTTCTTATATTCTGTTCTGATTAATTTTTTTCTAGGTGAGCCTATTGGCCGTGGTACCAAAGTGATTCTCCACCTGAAGGAAGACCAGACAGAATACTTGGAAGAGAGGCGGGTCAAAGAAGTGGTGAAGAAGCACTCTCAGTTCATAGGCTATCCCATCACACTTTATGTGAGTATGGACTGGTAACTCAAGTGCAGGTAACTGCTGCTTGAGAGAATTGCATGGACTTTGGGGGGGTTTTTTTGCTTTTTTGTACTCTGAAACTGTCATCTTTGATACTTCTAGCTGGAGAAAGAACGTGAGAAGGAAATCAGTGATGATGAGGCTGAAGAAGAGAAAGGTGAGAAAGAAGAGGAAGATAAAGATGATGAAGAGAAGCCTAAGATTGAAGATGTGGGCTCAGACGAGGAGGATGATAGTGGCAAGGATAAGAAAAAGAAGACAAAGAAGATAAAGGAGAAGTACATTGATCAGGAAGAACTGAACAAAACCAAGCCCATTTGGACCAGGAACCCTGATGACATCACCCAGGAGGAATATGGAGAGTTCTACAAGAGTCTTACCAATGACTGGGAAGATCACTTGGCAGTGAAGGTAAGAAGTCTTGCTTGTTGGCTCAGTAGGAGGAGCTGATATGGACAAATGGAACTTACCCAACTGGTTGGTAGCTGGGAACTGTGAATGCTATGAGTTGATTTGCTAATGGACCCTTCCAGGGTGGAGAAGTGACATCTTCCCCTGTGACCTGTCTCTGGTGGCTTTACCCACCTGGAGTCTTTGACCCAAAGATGATATAGTGCTTGCAGTTGGATTCATTTAGGGCATTAGGGCTTAAATTTTCTCTACAGGGAT
This sequence comes from Ovis canadensis, assembly GCF_042477335.2. Lineage (NCBI taxonomy): Eukaryota > Metazoa > Chordata > Mammalia > Artiodactyla > Bovidae > Ovis > Ovis canadensis. The sequence continues at coordinate 32,805,229 of NC_091264.1, forward strand.
AGGAAGCTTTGTTTCAAATAACTGGACATTTTGGTATTGGGACCAAAAGCCACTCTTGAGTACACAGTCAGCTTATCTTGGATTTCTTTCAGCACTTCTCTGTAGAAGGTCAGCTGGAATTCAGAGCACTGCTGTTCATCCCCCGTCGGGCTCCTTTTGACCTCTTCGAGAACAAAAAGAAAAAGAACAATATCAAACTGTATGTCCGCCGTGTGTTCATCATGGACAGCTGTGATGAGTTGATTCCGGAATATCTCAGTGAGTATCTTTTTGCCCTAATGTAGTTCGTTTCCGCGTTCTCGGGGGCTGGAGTCTTTATCTTAGATTAAGGATCCTCTGCAACCTAACAAGTGAAAGTTTGGTGAGAAAATCAGTCCTTCTGTTGAATCCAGATGACTTTATATACCTTTTATCTTTATCCCCGCCACTCCTGTATCTTTAAAACCCAGCTTCCATATTTTGATTTCAGACTTCATCCGTGGGGTGGTTGACTCTGAAGACCTTCCCCTGAACATCTCCCGAGAAATGCTCCAGCAGAGCAAAATCTTGAAGGTTATTCGTAAGAACATTGTTAAGAAGTGCCTTGAGCTCTTCTCTGAGCTAGCAGAAGACAAGGAGAACTATAAGAAATTCTATGAGGCATTCTCTAAAAACCTGAAGGTAAGCAGCAAGTACTTGCTTAATAATTAGAATGGATTTTTTTTCATTCACTGAGAGGATAAGTTATTTCCTAACAAAATGATTTTTTTCCCCTACCCATAAAGCTTGGAATCCATGAGGACTCCACTAACCGGCGACGCCTTTCTGAGCTGCTGCGCTATCACACGTCCCAGTCTGGAGATGAGATGACTTCTCTCTCAGAATATGTGTCTCGCATGAAGGAGACCCAGAAGTCCATCTATTACATCACTGGTACGTTGGAACCTAGGTCTGATAAAAGCCTTTTTTTAGAGGTGTGGGGCAGACACTCAAGGGTCCTGGGGAACTGGCAGGATGAGGCATTTTGGCCCTTGAGTCACACTGAGTAATCTACAGGTGAGAGCAAAGAGCAGGTTGCCAACTCTGCATTTGTGGAGCGCGTGCGGAAGCGGGGCTTTGAGGTGGTGTACATGACGGAGCCCATCGATGAGTACTGTGTACAGCAGCTCAAGGAGTTTGATGGGAAGAGTCTGGTCTCTGTGACCAAGGAAGGCCTGGAGCTGCCTGAGGATGAGGAGGAGAAGAAGAAGATGGAGGAGAGCAAGGCAAAGTTTGAGAACCTCTGCAAACTCATGAAGGAGATCTTGGATAAGAAGGTGGAGAAGGTAAGCCGTTGTGAAGCAAGGTATCTTGTTAGCGATGCCTTCAGAGTGGTTTCCTCCCATCTTTGGCTGCTACAGTTAGTGGTTTAGGCAGCTTAATTTGCTTAGTGCCACCCTACTTCTTGTTCTCTTAAGGTTGGTATTTCTATAGAACTTACCAAAGATGACACTTTTCCCCAAAGAGTAGAGATGAGCATCTTTGCCTTGAGGAGGTAATTCGATTCAGTACAATGAGCTTTTCTGCCTACCCTCAGGTGACGATCTCCAACAGGCTCGTGTCCTCACCCTGCTGCATTGTGACCAGCACCTACGGCTGGACCGCCAACATGGAGCGCATCATGAAAGCCCAGGCACTGCGGGACAACTCGACCATGGGCTACATGATGGCCAAAAAGCACCTGGAGATCAACCCTGACCACCCCATCGTGGAGACCCTGCGGCAGAAGGCAGAGGCGGACAAGAACGACAAGGCCGTCAAGGACCTGGTGGTGCTACTGTTCGAAACTGCACTGCTCTCCTCTGGCTTCTCGCTTGAGGATCCCCAGACCCACTCCAACCGTATCTACCGCATGATTAAGCTTGGCCTGGGTGAGTACCTTTGTCCTCTCAAGTAGCAAGGTGTGTCAGGCATTTTTGAAGGCTTTTGGGGGCCTATCTGATGTGGTTTCTTTCCTCTTAGGCATTGATGAAGATGAGGTGACGGCAGAGGAGCCCAGTGCTGCTGTTCCTGATGAGATTCCCCCCCTTGAGGGTGACGAGGACGCCTCTCGCATGGAAGAAGTAGATTAGGAGTTTATACCTGCAGACTGCTCCCTCTGTATAGCGTCCCCATGGCTCCTGCAGCAGCAGCCGCCCTTGTGGCCCTGGCCCATGTGGTTCCCTCTGCTGACGTCTAGTGGTTTTATTTCTGTCCTTCTAAGGCAGGATACATGGGCCTCACGCCCGATTCCTCTCCACGTTTGACATGGGGTTTGAATGTTGTGTGTTGTGTTTTGTTTATTTTGTTCTGAAATTAAAGTATTGAAAATAAAGAAGATGCAGGTTTTTTACACAGTTCTGCTCTCGTAGATTTAAGTATATACAGTGCTGCCTTTGGAGTTATCCTGTATGTATCCCTTTACAAATCTTAGCCTGCCATCATTCTGAGTAGATAACATGGTACATAAAGTGAAAGTCAGTTCAGCCATGTCTGCTCAGTTTTGTCTGAGTCTTAAGACACCTGTGGACTATAGAGTCCATGGAATTCTCAAGGCCAGAATATTGGAGTGGGTAGCCATCCCCTTCTCCAGGGATCTTCCCAACCCAACCCAGGTCTCCTGCATTGCATGCAGATTCTTTTTATCAGCTGAGCCACCAGGGAAGCCCAATTGTGATACATAGGAAGATATTAAAACCATCACGGGTAAATTTAGAAGCCATAGAAACAAAATGAGAGAGAGTCAAAGAGGGAGAAAATAATTGCACATGACGCAACAGACGTAAGCTGAATTTCCAAAATAGCTCGTTCAACTCAATCCAATCAAAAAACAGGCAAAGAACTAAATAGACATTTCTCTTAAAACATAGGTGGCCAGTAGATAAATGAAAAGATGTTCAAGATGCTAATTTGAGAAATGAAAAAATGACGTACTACCACACACGGGTCCAAATGGCCATCATTGTAAAGCTGCAGTACCATGCTGGAGAGGGTGCAGAGAAAAGGGAACGTTCCCATGCTGTGGGTGGGGCTGGAGTCTTGCTCCAAAGCTGGTGCAGCCACAGTAGAGAATGAGGTTCCTCAAAACTAAAAAAGGCAATCCCGCTCCTGGACATAACATCAGAGAAAACAAAACCTACACCCCTGTGTTCACAGCAGCACTACTGACAGTCGAGAGTGGACACGTGGTCACTGATAAGGAAGATGGACACATACACAGTGAAATGCTCAGCCATTAAAGAAGTGATGCTATTTGCAGCCACATGGATGCCACTGGAGGTTATACTAACAGGGAAGACATACCACTTGATAACCACCTATGTGGGATATCTGTGGAAAATATGAATCTGAATCAAATCATGGGACAACAGACTGGTGGTTGAGAGGGTGATGGAGTGGGGCATTAGGGTCAGCTGGCCCAAGTTTTCCTCTGTAGAAAAAAGCCCTACAGAGAACTATATTCAGTATCCCATTGTAAACCATAATGGAAAAAAATAACCGTAAAACAACTGCTGCTGCACAGCAGAAATTAACATTGTGAATTAGCTACAATTTCTCAAAAATAACACTGAAGGTAAGTGGTATTGTGATAAAAAACCCACCTGCCAATGTAGCAGATGGTAAGAAACGTGAATCCAATCCCTGGGTCGGGAAGATCCCCTGTAGAAGGGAATGGCCACCCACTCCAGTATTGCTGCTTGGAGAATTACATGGACAGAGGAACCTGGCAGGCTAACGGTCCATAGGGTCACAAAGAATTGAACACAACTGAAGCAACTTAGCACATAACACTTTCAGAATTCCCTTTCCTAAGCTTAGCATATACAGACGATTTTCCACTCAAAATTTGAGTTTACTATGGTAGAACAAAAGCATACATTGAGTACTTTTCGAGTTTTGACCTTTTCCTGGGCTGACAGTAGGAGGTACCTTCACTGGTGTTGCTGGGCACTGAGCTGCAGTTTCCAGTCAGCCACCAGGCCACAAACAAGGACCAAGAAATGGCACATGTTAGAAACCACTTTTTTTTTCCACTTTCAGTATTTAAACAAGTTAAACATTTGACACTTGTAAAACAAATTGTAGGCAGTTCTGAGCTAATGGAAGTTTTAGGTATCTGAAGTTGAATGTTTGTACTTAGTCAACCAGAACACAGGACCAAACCCACTGCAGCAATTTAATTTAATAAAATAAAATCATAAGAGCAAAAGTTGTATTTCCAAAGTACCAAAACCTGCAACTGGTTCATAGGGCAGAGCCTAGGGATCCAGGAGCAGGGGGGCTGGTGGTGCTGGGCAGGATTCCCAAGCCCTCGCCCAGCACAGCACCATCGTTCACTTTCTCTCCTGGGAAAGCAGCATCGGGAGCCTACAACACGTGTGCTTCTCTCACCAGAGTAAGAAATGCATGTCTCAGAGTCTGAAAGGGTAGTAGTCAAGGTAGGGGACAAGCACAGGTGAGGCACTAGCAGAGCCTCCAGGGCAAGACTTCGGAGAACCGGAGAAGCAGGGGCTTCGGAAGGCGCCCCCACCTTCTCAGTCCCCCACTGTTCTCTCCACCCTGGGGAGAATCCTGCCCACTGGAGGCTGGGTGACTTAAGGCAACGGGGAAGGCCGCCTCCTGGGCTCCCTGCCCCCTGCCGCAGCGCTGGTCAAGAAACCTGCATTTTGCCCTGGAGCCACCTGCCTCTGAGGAGTGACAGGAGAGAAACTGGTACAGCAAGCGGGTCCTAGTCATTCCTCGGGCCCTCAAACTTTCTGCACAGATGACTCGACTGGCACAGCCTTCTTTCCCCGCTGCTTTAGACGGCCCCGGGCGTAGACCCGGAGCAGGAGGGCAGCAAAGACCACAGCCACTCCCAGGCCCCCCACCACAGTGACAGTGTGGCCGTAGAGGAGGCAGGAAAGGAGGATGGCGAAGGCCTGGCGGAGGGTCATGATGATGGTGAAGATGGCAGCCCCAAACTGCCCGATGGTGTAGAAGATGAAGAGCTGGCCACACGCAGAGCAGATGGACAGCAGCAGGGTGTGTGCCGCAAACTCGCTGTGTCGCCCCATGAAGCGGATGCCCTCCAGGAGGGCCCCCTGCTCCAGCAGGGAGCCCACCGTGAAGAGGCAGGAGAAGAGGTTGACCCCAAACATCATCTGCACTGACGACATCTTATAGGCGAACAGGGCGTCCTGCCAGTTGGAGGTGAAGCTGTCGAAGGCAATGTAGCCTGCCAACAGGATGAGGCCTGAGAGCGTGGTGGCCGGGGAGCTGTGGGGCTCCGGTCCGCTGGACAGCAGGAACATGCTGACCCCGATGGAGATGAGGCCAGCTGTCAGATATTCCCAGTGCTCATAGCTGCGCCGAGACACCAATTTTCCCATCAGCATAACGGGGATGACCTTGGAGGCCTTGGCCAGCACCTGGGTGGGGAAGCTGACGAACTTGAGAGCTTCGTATTGGCACCAGCTGCTGAGCACATTCGACAGGCTGGCAAAGGAGTACCGGTACATGGGTGCCCCATGTCGGGGCTGCTTGCATAAGATGCAGTAGACGCCAGCCACCATCAGGGCCAGGATGCGGTTCATGAGCACCAGGAACTGAGAGTCCGAGAAGCGCTCGCCTGGCGATGTGGCTGTGGCCCCGTAGCTGCGGGTCATCACTCTTTCCTGCAGCACTCCCCACGTCAGATAAGACACCTTGATGCGGCAGGGCAGAGACAGGGGAGAAGATACGCAAAAGAAGGAAACAGCAGGCAGGCCCCAAAGCATCCTGACAACCTCCTCTCAGGATGATGTTGAAAATGATTAAGATGGACAGCATGACTCTCCATAGTAACTACAAGTTACTTGCCTCTTCTCTCCCCAACCTGGACTCACCTTGTCGAGAATCAAGTGTGTGTGAAACACAATGACTAATGCTTTAGGACTGACCAGACCCTGTTTGTCCCCACAGTAGCCTATGTCCAATTCTGGGGGTCGCAAAGAGTCGGATACGACTGAGCGACTGAACTGAACTGAGACTTCTTAACGAAGATTGGACACCCGTGAGTCCAACTTAGCATACAAGGTGGAAACAGAAGTGCCCACTCCAACATGCCGTGGGGTCAGCGTCCCTCTCACATGCAGTAGTGGGGGAAGGCTGAAAATTTTATCAGTCCATTTACGGTATATTTACAAGAGGAAGGGAGAAATCACGGAGGGTAGAGAGAGGAGGAAAGAAAAGACAGTGCTTCCTCCAACTACTCCTAAGATGATGGTATGCCTCTGGGAGAACACACAACACAGCCACCAGCAAACTGTTGGGACTGGTAGGGTGTGAGCGCTGGCTCCTCCGGGACCCTACCCAGGGAAAGCGGTAGAGCCCACCTACCTACCTGGAGCCCGGAGGCACAGAACAGCAGCTTCAGGGCCTGCCAAGTGGGACTGGTCTCTGCTGGCTCTGTCCGGGCAGCCAGCGGAACCTCATCCGGGGCCTTGGGCTCATTGCCAAACACACAAGTTTTCACCAGGGGGAAGCAGAGACCCCTACCTGGAGAAAGTTCACAAGCTGAAACCGAAGCTATTCCCTAGCACTTCACCTTCCCCGCTGCTGCCAGCCCGCCCTGACTCGCTTGCCAAAGCACATCCCCTTTGCACCGCCGGCCAACTCTCCTAATTTTTAATCTAGAGCAAGCACACTTCCCCCACCCTTTCCCCACACACCTGTTTCCAGGTAGTTCTTCCGCCTGAAGTACTGCACCAGCAGGTAGCCAGGCACCATAAAGCTTGCATAGCCAGCCGCATTCACCAAAAAGCGGAAGAACCAGAGCTGAGTCCAGGACTCCGGAGGGGCTTCGAGGTTCTTCTCCCCACCTGCCCCCAGGGAGGGGAGCGCAACCAGCACCACCACTGCCCACCACCTGCGGGTACCGCGGGCAGAAAGATCAGAGTACAGCTCCTCACCCTCTGGGCCCTCCAGAGGGGACGACACTGGAGAAGGGCCCGGAGCCTCCTCCCCGCCCCCCTCAGCTGCAGCCCAGCACGGACAAAGAGCCTCTCTCTCTCCTGGGGGCGGGGGCTGTGCGGGCCAGGCTGGGCTCCCTCCGTCCCCAAGAGCGGACCCGCCCCTCCGGCCACACAGGTTCCCTCTGTTCCCTCCAGCGCCCGTCGGCCGCTCCGGTTAGAGGCGCGGCGCCCCCCGACCCCGCCCTCGGGGCTCCCGAAGCTCCAGGTCCCTCTCGCGACTTCTCTCCCGACCCTCCTGGAGCCCCTGGCGAGCACAAGGCCACGGCGCGTCCCCACCCGCTCCGGCTCCGGGCGGCTCTAGGCCGGCCACCCGCCCGGGAGCCGGGACCCCGCCCGGCCCCCCGCGCGCTCGGAGGAGCGGCGGTCACGTGTCGCGGGGCTCGGTCACGTGGGCTCGCCGCTCCCCCCACCCCTTAGTCCCCACCTGGGGTCCATGGTCCTGGCTGCGTGGGGCGGAGGGGGGGCCGGGGACTGCGGGGCCCCGGGCCGCGCGCTCCCTCCGCTCCCACTGTGGCCTTCAGGAGCCTCCGGCCAGCGGAAGTGCAACGCTCTTCCCGCCTCTCTCCCGCGGCACCCCCTCCGCCCCCGGCCGTGACCACGCAGCGCCCCGGGCCGCCGCTGGGCCACAGCGCCCCCTCGCGGTCCGGCGGGAGACGCGGCTCGGCGCGCGGGAGCCCGCCTGCTGTGTCGCTGGGGAAGCGGGAGCTCCAGCCCGGTGCCGCCTCCGCTTCGTCATCGCCCGAAGCCCTGTCCACCGGTCTGGAGGTGGCGGTGACCACTGCCGTCCCAGGGACGCGGATATGGACGTTCTGGATTCCAAGTATATCCCCGTTATGTTACCGCTTTAACATCCCCCTTATGTTACCGCTTCCCCGTTTTCTGGCAGGAACATGTCTACTTGGTTCCGGGCTTGGGCTGGCAGTTCTGTCCCCCCTATCCCCATGACCTTTGAGGATGTGTATGACCTGTCCCCCGTGTACCTCGCCCACTCATCCGTTCCCTGCAGATTCCTACTGGCCTGCTCCTGGTTCTACTAATTCACCAAAAAACCTTTCCCCAGGGAAGCTCTCTCCTGTCCCCTCCTGAAGCTTCCCAGGTGGCTCAGTGGTAAAGAACCCACCTGCCAATGCAAGTGGAGACACAGGAGATGCAGGTTCGGTCCCTGGCTCAGGAAGATCCCCTGGAGGAGGAAATGACAACCCACTCCAGCATTCTTGCCTGGAGAATCCCATGGAAAGGAGCCTGGTGGACTACAGTACATGAGGTCGCAAAGAGTTGGACATGACTGAGCAACAGAGGGCGTGTCCCCTACCCAGGCCTCCCGGGACCATCAAGTATGGCCCTCCGCCCAGTCCATCGTTCTCCCTCCCACAAGCTTTTCTTCCCATTGCAACTTGCAATTACATATTTATTTAGATGTTTATGATTTTAATATGTCTCACTCACTAGACTATAATCTCTAAATGGTCAGAAACTGTACTGCTTTATTCCCCAAATTCTATCACAACACAGACCTGACCTAATAGATGCCACAAACATATGTGGAATGAGAGAAAAAAACATACAAAGCCACGCTCCCTTGTGTACTCTTCACAGGCTAGCCCTTCTCCCCAGGCTCTTCCAGGGCCGTGATGAGGCCTCCCACTTGTGTCTTCTCACTCCTCTTTCTCTTCCTCCATCCTCTGCATTTCCACAGAGAGGGCAAGAGTCTGGTCTGGACAGAGAGGCCTGAGGACGATCAGTCTCCCTACCCTCCCTGGCAAGGCCCTACACTGCTCAAGTACCAATTTCCTTCTCTCTGCCTTCACCACAAAGTCACAGGACAGGTCTGTCTAGAAATCCCTAGTGCACACAGGCACACACGCACGCATGCACACTCAGAACAACTGGGGGGTTAAAAGTCTACCGTTTTAGTGTCATGTTATTGAAACTTCCTCTTCCCCAGAAGTTTAGGGCCTTCTGTGTGAAGTCTTTAAGCAACAGTGTTTCAGAGTCCTCCTTGGCAGAGAGCTGGAACCCTTCCAGAGCCCTGCTCACTCACAGTTCAGTATCTCTCCTCATTTGGGAGAGTCCATGTTGTCTTAACTGGTTGGCAGCTTTAGGCTGACCCCATGTGGGAGAGATGAGAGTCCCATCATCTTCAACAGAGGCCAACAGGCTTCGCCCACACTGCCTGGGGCTTTGAGGAATCTTATATCCACTCCGAAGCTCTTCCTTCCAGACTGGCTCTCTTACTTGGGATGGTTCCTCTCAGCTCAGGACTGTGCTGGCCCCAGGCTCTGGCCTTAGCAGTTCCCAGGACACACGGCCTGGGCCCAGACTGCAGCAGCTGTGGCTCCAGCTTCCAGATGGGAAGAGGGGAAGTATCTGGGGTCCAAGAGCTTGTCCCGGCTTCAGTCAGCACACAGCAGTGGCTTCCCAGAGATCTTCAGGTCGTCGAAGGGCAACAGGGCAAAGGGCTGAGGAAAGGAATGGAGAGAAGCAAGATTAGGGCCCATGGACAGAGGTGGCAGTGGGGGAAGGGAGCTGAGAGACCCATTAGGCCCTTTCCTCCCCACCAAGCGATCCCTGAAAGAAATCAGGGAGCAAATCTTCCTACTAATCCCCAAAACAGTGGTTCCTCAGGGCAACTGGGTCCTGTTTTTGCTTTCGTTTTGGGAGTGGAGGGTGGGAAAGGGCACTCACAAAATATGTTGATTTTCTTTTTACATCATATATTTAAAAATGGGAAAGACTCTACAGAAAATCTAGGTTTCATCTCTCTTAAAAAAAAAAAATCCAAGATCTAGAAATACTGGGCCTGTCTTCCTCCTCTGCAAGAATCTGCTAAAGCTGAGTAGAGCGAGTGACCTTCAGACAAAAGACTATCTGGTTTCCGGCAGGCCCCAGCACCTGGCTGTCCATACCCAGCCCGCGTTAGCTGCATGGCTCCTGCAGGAGTCCCAGGTTCGGGCCCCGGATCCTTAGGACACAGGCTGAGAGAGTGGCAGAGTCGTGGATCACAACCCCAGGCTCCTAACTCCTTGGCCCCTTCAGCTGTGATAGCTCCTGTCTCCACTAGGGATGTGGGAGGCCCTGGACAGCAGAGCTGAGTGTCCGCCTCTTACATCCTCAGCCAGGTCCTGGGGAGTCTCATCCTCCACGTTTCGCAGCAGGGAGTCGGCACCTGCCTCGCACAGGGTGGACGAGATGCTGCTGAGGCCCCGGCCCGCAGCCAGGTGCAGAGGCGTGCATCCATTGAGCATGCGGGCATCCACCCGGGCCCCCGCCTGGAGGAGGAATTGCACCAGACCCCGCTCCTGGGTCTCCACAGCCAGGTGCAGCGCTGTCTTCCCACTCGTGCCCTCCTGGGGGGAAGAAAGATGTCAGCCAAGGCCCTCAGAGGAGGCATGCCTCTAAGAAGAGGGGCCCCATGCCTGGGCCCTGGGCCCGGCAGCTCTCTGATGGGCTACCTTACCTGCACATCAATGTCAGCTCCGTTCTGAAGCAGCAGTTCCATGAGTGGCCGGTTCCTCTGCAGGGTGGCGATGTGGAGACAGGCCAGACCTGAGATGGGGTGAGGATGAGGGTTGCATCTACCAGCTCGCTCTCCCTTTCTTCAGGGACCTCCCTTACCCCTCAGCCCCAAGGGACTCCCCCGCCCCATCCCTGCCTACTCAGTGCCCCTGATCACAAGACTGTTAAAACACAAACCCAAAAAACCCCTCAAAAGTCTGGGGGGAAAGGAACTCAAAGTTTCCACCTTTTCAGTCATGTTATTGAAACTTTCACGCTTCGGGAGTCAGGTTGCTGAGTGACACCCCCCCATACACCACGCTTCGGGAGTCAGGTTGCTGAGTGACACCCCCCCATACACACACCCTCCCCCACCACATGCTGCCTCCCCTGTCCGCACACACACACAGTCTTTTTGTAAAACTCTACCTGCCTTCAGGCCGCTTCTAAAAGTTACCTTCCTCAGAGCTCTAGGGATCCTCAGGCCCCCAGCCCTTGAATTAATGAATGAACGAATTAATTCATTAGTTCATTTTTAAACAGAGTGGTCAGGGAGACCCTCATGGAGCAGGGACGTTTGAGCAGAGACTTGAAAGAGATGAAGGATGTGAATTTGCATTGAGTTGTTTAAGAAGAGGGGCACCCAGGCCAGCAAGGAGCTAGCACAAAGACTACAAATCCCATCAAGCCCCACGCCCCCACTTCAGTCCCCTCACCTAGCTCTCCCATCCCCACAGCAGTGACTGCCTGTTAACCTGCCAGAGAACTCACTTCTTATGGCTATTGTTTGCCTCAGACATTATCTTGTTTTGGTCACAGATGCAAGTCTGGCTCCTACAATAATGTCTGGTACAGAGAAAGTTCTCAGTACATTTTTGATGAATGAATTAACGAGTTCATCTAATCTCTGCCGAACTGAATGTCTTTGTTCTTTTTTTTAATCATTTTATGTATTGATTTGTTTTTGGCTGTGCTGGGGTCTTCGCTGCACGGGCTTTTCTCCAGCTGCGGTGAACGGGGTCACTTTGCTAGTTACAGTGCTACGGCTCCTTATGGCGGTGGCTGCTCTTGCTGCGGAGCGCAGGCTCTAGGGCACACGGACTTCAGTAGTCGTGGCTCCCAGGCTCTAAAGCACAGTCTCAGCAGTTGTTGCGCTTGGGCTTAGTTGCTCCACGACATATGGGATCTTCCTGGATAAGGGATTGAACCCATGTCTCCTGCACTGGCAGGTGGATTCTTTACCACTGAGCCACTAGGGAAGCCCCCCAAACCGTACATCTTGAGGGCAAAGTTGAGCTCTCTGCTTAGCATATAATAGGTTCTCCATAAATTCTAACCAGAATCCATTCATTAATTCACTCCTTCATTCAACAAAGGTATTCTGAGTACCTATGTGCTTAGAACTGGAGATGCATCAATAGACAAGCTGTGGCCCTCCCTTCCCTGAGAGTGGGGTCCCTGTCTCCTATCCCCTCCTCCTCCCACGGGCCCTGCGGCCACCTGTACCTTGCCAGTTTTGCAGCTGGAGGTCCAAGGAGTGAGGTGTTCCTCTGCCCGGCTCTGGCTGCCCCTCGAGTAGGCAGCGGGCACAGGCCAGGTGTTGGCGCTGGCAGGCCACATGCAGGGCTGTGTCACCATGTCGGTCCTGCAGCACCCGGCTGGCCCCCTTCAGCACCAGGGCCCTCACTGCACCTGGCTGGTCCAGATGTACAGCCAGATGAAGTGCTGTCTGCAGGCACAGAGAGAGGGTCACAGGGTGGCTGCAACATGCTGCAACCTCTGGGAACCTGCTGGGGTGGGCACGGCAATTGCCAGCAGCATGGGAATTGTGGGCCCTGGTCTTCCTTCTGTTGTGCCCTATCAAACTCTTGGGGCCCCAATTCTGGAGGCAGGGTAAGGCAGGCGGCCCTCTGCTATTCTTAAGTCCCCTTAGTGCCGGCCCTGCCCCCCCACCCTGGAGAAAGGACAGAGCCGGGGCAGGGAGGGATAGGGTGTGATGGTGGGAGCAGAATCCAGCTTCTCATCCTCTGGGGAGCCCTGTTATCCTGGGTGAGGGGCTGAGGTCTCAGGGGGAGGCGACAGGGGCATCAAGCAGGCTCTGCTCGGCACACTCCTCCTTGAATGCTCCCTGCAGACATCATGTCCTGTACTAACACCTTCCCTGGCTGCTTCCCACAGACAGTGGTTCCCACAGCAGCTGGCATGTGTCTCTATCACGACTCTCGTCACCACGCTGTGCCATTAGGTGTTGACACGAGTCCTCCAGCCCTGGCTGGAGCACCTGGTGAGCAGAGTCTGATTCCTACTGTCTCTCTGTCCTCAGCTTCTTGCCCAGTGTCTGGTATATGGTTCCCTGAGGGAGCAGCCAAAGGATGCTGTCTGGTGGCTGGGGATGGCTGCTGGGGCAGACATAGGTATCTGGGCTCAGCCCATCATCTCCACCCACCTGGTAAAGGTTGTTCTGAATGTCCAAGACTTCCTGGGGCAGCAGAGCCAGGCAATACAGCAGCACGGCAGGGGCCTCGTGAATCACTGCCAGGTGGATCAGCCTGGGAGGCACAGGCAAGGTTTGGGGTCAGGGCTCAGGCCAGACAGAGTGGGCTGGGGTTCTGGGGTTAGAAGAACACATCAGTGTCTAAGTTGCCACCCAGAGGGTAGGTGCAGGAAGTGAGAGTTTGGGCCAGGAAGTGAGGGTTGCTGCGGGAAGCCAGGATCCTGAGGGTGGAAGCTCCAAGTTCCCATCTCTGGCCTTTGGGAGGGCCTTGGCTGAGTGAGAATGTGGGCAGGGTGCTGACGGGACAAGGTCCTTCCTGTCCACCCTGCCCACACCCCGCTCCCCTCTGGCCCCCTGGGGCCCCCACCAGGCAGCTGCAGCTCAAAGCCAAACTGAAAGCCGCTGGGGTAGCACAGAGGTGGTTTCCAGGGCTGGGCTCCCCACCTCTGCCCCCCTCATGGGGAGGGCAGAGAGGGCAGGGGTGGGGTCACCCTCTGTCCCCTCATGAACACCTCCCAAAAGAGAGGAGACAGAAGCTCTTGGAAAAGGAGCAAGGAGACAGGGCAGCGCTCTGTCCTGCTGCTCTCCACGGGACAGCCAGAGGCCATTCTGCAGGGCTGGGACGGAGCCTGAGCTGGGCCCCCGCTCCTGTGTGTGCCTCTGCGGGGAGGACTGTGCAGTGCAGAAAATGTGTGCCTGGGGTGGGGGATAAAGAGCCTTAACCTGGGGCGGACAGGAGGGGAAGTTCCAGCCCTGGGGTTTCCCCACGTCAGGTGGGGAAAATGAAAGCCAGAGCCAGAGGGTCTAGGCCGGGGCAGGCAGCTGCTGGGGCATTCGTCAGGGGGAAGCCTGGCTGAAAGGCCCGTCTGGGTTGGGGAGGGGGCTGCTTGGGGCAGGGGGGGCAGGCTTTGGTGGCTGGCGAGGCCCAGGAGAGAGTGACGGAGGGAGGGAGGGAGGAACCGCGCTGGAAATCCCCTCGGCCAGGGCCTGCTCTCTGGTCACATTCCTGCAGCCACCTCCCTCTCTCCCTCAGTCTCCCTCCTCCCACTTCCTCTTCCCATTTCCACATGTCCACAGCCCAGACACCTCCGGAGGGAAGAAAGCGCCCTCTCCTCTCAGGGAACCCTCTGGGGGGTCTTGACACCTCCCTCCCGCCCCCACCGGGTCTAGATTCCACACCTGTCTCTAACTAGAGGCGATTAAAGCTGGGGCTGAGAGGCTAAGCAAGGGGGGCAGGGCAGAAGCCTCCACTCCCTGGGTCAAAGGTCAACCACAGGTACTCTGCACAGGGCCTGCACAATCTTGGTTGTGGGCCTGAGGGCTGGTGATCTCTAGGCACAGAGGACAAAAAGGCCTAGGGTCACCCAGTGGGTCCAGAGTCTGTCTCTGTCAGAGGCCACCCAGGACCTTTGCATCTCCAAAAAAGCAGATCAAGACAGACAGCTCCTGCTTCCTCCTCCCCATTCATTCCAGCAGCCCAGATCCAGGACCCCAGCCCCCCTCCACTCTGTTTCCCATCCCCAAATCCCAGCCACCCCCTCTCTCATCCATCTTTTCTTCCTGAGGGGTGAATCCTCACCTGGCCAGCCCCTACCACACAACTGCCTCTCTGACCACCCCTCCCCCCGGCCCCGCCCCAGCCCAGTCTCCACCAAGCTCCACCTGGGCCTGGGGAGGAAGGATGAAGTGAAGGGGTCACATAGGACAGTGAGGGGGATTTGCAGGGCTCAGGAGGTGGAGAGTGTCGGTAAGGCTGACTCTAGCCCTCACTTCCCCTTTCTCAACAGAGGAGGAAGTTAGCTGGGGTAGCCAGCCGCCTATCTGTCTGCTGGGGCAAGAGTGCCCCAGCCTGGCTCACTGACTCCACAGGCCAGCCTCAGCCATGCACCCCTGGCAGCACCTCAGACCCCAGCTTCCTGGGCCCACCGGCAGCCTGTCACTGGCCCCTCTTGTTCTTTGAGACAGGGCATTCTGAGGTCAGAGGCCGGGAATCCCAGATATTAAGCAAACAAGGATGCTCTGTCCTCCAGCGAGAAAAACAAAACAAAACAAAACTGGGCTGGTCAGGGGAATTTTCTCTTCCCCAGGATGGGTTACTGGTAGATTTCCAAGATGCTAGCTGGGGTTCCAGGTGCTGGTGAGGGCCCTGCCAAAAGGTGGGGCAGACAGACGATGCCAGGTCCTCTGGACTGGGTCTGGATACAGCTCAAAAGTGGGTTGAGAGTTCAGTTTGAAAGAGAGAGTGGGGACCGCCCCTTCCAGAGCTGGTGCCTTTAGGGATCCCCACATAGGGAATGCCCGGCCTGTTACGGCTCTTGGAGAAGGCCCCGAGTTAGCATCGGGGCGGAGGAAGGGGTCCTCTCTTAGCCTAGCCCCCATACTCACGTGTCTCCGTCCTCGGAAATGTACGTGAGTGCTTCCAGCTGCTGAGGGCTCAGCGCCCCGGCGGCGCGGAGCGGGGAGTCTGGAACTGCGCCCTCGGTCCTGGGGTCCCCCGACAAGGACAGGGGCTCGGTGAGCGATGAGGAGCCGTAGGTGGAGTCAGCCCGCTCCCCGTCCGTGTCTTCCTTGTCCTCTGGCTCCTTGGCGGTTCCCGGAGGATGAGTCCAGGGCTGGGGGCCCCCGCCCTCTGAGGGCCCCGAGGCTGGGCGCGGGGTGGACTCGGGCAGGGAGCGCAGGGAGCGCAGAGACTCGATGCCCGAGTCATACTGGCTCTCATCGGTGTCGTCCTGCCCCTTCCGCGCCTCCGACATCCCCGCGGCGCCGGTCCGCCGGGCCCGGTCCCAGGAGGATCCGACTCCTCGCCGCCTTTCCGGGTTGCAGGTCCGCCTCACAGAGCGGGTGCTGGACCCGAAATGGCCTCCTTTCCGGGCTGCGGGTTGGGCTGAGCGGCTCGGCGAGAAGCGTGGACGAGGTTCCGAGCGCCGGCGGGGTCCGCGGCAGCCGCTACTCGGGGCAACTGGGCAGCACAGTCAGACGCGCTCGCTCGCCCCGCCCTCAGGCCCCGCCCCCGGCAGGCGCCGCGCTTCCGGACGGAGGCCCCGCCCTTCGGAATCCCCCTTACCCCGCCCTCTGCTTTGGCTCGGAGTCAGGGGTTCCCCGGTCCTGACTCACTCTTGCGTTAACTCACCCGTTCATTCATTCATCCAACCGTCCATTCATTCACTCTTTCCCCCCTCCCTTCATTCCATGTATGAATTCCCTGCATTCTTTCTTTCCTTCCTTCACTTCCTCTGTTTTCTTCATTCATTTTCCCATTCATTTATTCTTTCGTTTAAGAGGAATATATGTTAATCGTCTGCCCAAGCTGGGCGTCTTCTGGGGAGGGCACGTGGGAGGTGGGACGGGGAAGCGTTGCTACCTGTCCCCGGCCAACTACTCTCAATTTCTGTTGCTTTTCCCGGAGACAAAGGGGACACCCATGTCTTTAAAGGAGTTCTCCCTTTGGGTTCTGGAGACAGAGTCTCCTGTGTCAGGTTTTCAGATCACATAGAATTGGACATGAGGATGTGCTCTTCGCAAGTGGTTTTTCTGTTGAAAAGCCTGTGGTCTAAAAAAGCAGAGTGGTCATTCCTCACAGGGATAAAATACTGGTCTCAGACAGTAACAGCATCTGGTTGGGGAAGTGTAGTTCCTCATGGTGGGGACCAGGATGGGGAGGCCCCAGACATTCTGGGCAGCACTCTGCTGAGGTCCCCTTGGCAGCCTCAGCCCTAATACCAGCACATCTTTCCCCTTTCCCCATCCCTATTTTCCCTGGGCCTAGCCTCAGGAGGCTGTAGGCAAATCCCACCCACGTGGTGAGCCCCAAATCAGCTGCCCAAGATTTATCCCCTACCCCAAGTTCCAGAAATGCTCTTAGAAAAATCCCCCCCAAGAAAACATCTCCCTTTCCCAACTCTGGCTTTGAAGGAAGGAAGCTAGGGTGTGAACATGCAGCTACTAACCAGTTTCCCTCCCACCCTCCCCATGAAACCTCATTTTATTCATCCATTTGATAGACATGTAAGGAGCTTCTTCTATATGCTTGACATTGTTCTCTCTGTTGGAAGCAAAACGGAGGCTCACAGTAACAGTAATAACCAACAACTACCAGCCCCCCCCAAACAAACAAACATTGAAAAACTGTCCCATGGCCCCAGCCTTCAAAACCCCCTAGCAGTTACTACTCAGAGTGATTGCGCTAAGATAGGCGTGAGAACAGGACGCTGGAGGGGCACAACATGGGGCCAACTACCCAATGGGGTGAGCGGTAAAGGAGGTTCCATTTGAACTGGAAATGAGAAGGGAAGAGGGCTGGGAAGAAGTACCTAGTTTCTGGGAAGGGGGTGAGTGGAGGGAGAAAGGAGAGGGGAGGACAGTTGGGAGGAGGTGACCCACTGGTCTCCATCCCCCCCTGAAGGCTGGAGTGGGGAGGATATCTTGAGCATGAGAGGGTGAGGAGCCATGAGGGGAAAGCCCAAGGAAAATGAGGCATCTCCTTCCCTTGGGGTCATTGTGACTTAAGACATCCTCAACTTCCTCCCCCGACCTGTTCCTCTCCCAATCTCAAAGGCTGGAGCAAAAATACAGACCTTAACCACTTCAAAATAATCTCCATTTTAAAGCTGGGAAGCTGAGGCCCAGAAACGTGAGTTGACTTGCCCAAGGTCAAACAATCTGAAAGTGTAGAGCTGTGTTTTCCTGTTCCCGGTACAAAACTTTAAAAATGTTTTCAGTGAGGGACTTCCCTGGTAGTCCAAGGGTTAAGACTTTGAGCTGCCAGTTCAGGAGGCTCAAGTTCGATTCCTTGTCAAGGAACTAGATCCTGCATGCCACAATTAAGCCCCGGTGCAGGTGCAGCCAAATAAAAACAAACAAACAATGTTTTCAATGACTTTCTTTCCTTCATGAAGGTCTAAGAAGTTGGGGGCATCTGAGCCGTTTGCAAGAACACAAGAACTCAAGGGTGTGCAGTGAGCACCTGTGTTATACCCACAGCCTGATTTTAAGGAAAAACCTACCCCATTAACCTAGTCAGAAACCTACCCGTGTCTGGCTCTAAACCCTAACAGGTATGTGGCAGCCCCTTTTCTGGCCACATGAGGTCAGCATTGAGTCACTGACTGCTTCCAGCACCTAGTCTGCACTCCAATAGGAAGCCCTTCTCGGTACAATTTAGGAATGGGGACAAGGACCATGGCAGTGTCATCTGGAAAGATGACTTGGGGACTTTGACTCAAGTCACAGCATGATCCAGGTCCTGACTTCATTCCCTCAGTCCCACCCAGTCTTCTACAAGGTCCTCTTCTCTCTCTTGTTTTCTGGTTCCCTTTGTCACGCTCCCACTCCCCATCTCTGCCCACTCCAGCCAGACTCATCTTCAGGAAACAGGCCCAGTTGCCATGGTGACCAGCTGGTCAGCTGGCTCCTTCCACAGCCCCCTTTCTTCTCTGGGCTTCCAAGGATGGGTAATGCCTGTGTATGGAGAAAGAGGAGGTGGTCTTTTATCTCTTGAAAGCTCTGGGGTTGGCCAGAAGAAGTTGAGCTCTCTTCCAAAGCCCCCTGAAGTGGAGCCAGGAAGGCAGTGGGACTGGAGGACAGGAGGAAGATTAGAACAACTAAATGGGGAGTGTGAAGATCCTATCTGGGTTAGGAAAGGCCAGGATTAGGACCTCTGCTTTCTATCTGCAGTAAGTACTGAATTAGGTGAAATGAACTGAAACCAGAAGAGGAGTTAGAATTAACTGTGGGCAGGACTTCTCAAAAATTATGGGTAGGAGAGAGACGTTGGAATGAGCCAGCAAGTGAGATTCCTCCTCTGCCATGGGGATGAAGGAGAACCATGCCTTTTGGGACCATACTCTCCCTTGGTTTGGGCAGGGAGGATGGACTCACTGACCTGGGGAGGATCACACAGGCTGGGTAGTCCTGAAGTGACAGGCAGACTGAGAGTCCCCTTCACCTTCCCTGGAAAGAGAAGAGTAGCAACATGGAGACAGGACCAAGAGTAGGGGGGTGGGCGTGTGGGTGAAGGCAGAGGCTCTTCTGCCCCAGATGAGGGGCATGACTGTCAGCAGAGCAGTGGGCTTGTCCTCTATTCCCAAAGATCAGATATCCAGGTTTTGCCTCAAGCTGACCTCCGACCCCTGAAGATCCCCATGGACTTTTGAATGGGAAAGGTCTGGATTCTAGGACCATTCTGTGAGTACCAGCAGGTGACCTTGAGTAAGCCCCTCACCTCCTCTCTGCCTTGGTTCCTTGTGGGTAAATGGGGAAAGTCACTGTTTGTCAAAGACTAATGTAGCATATGACACACAACAGCCTTCCTTGGTGGCTGTGCACACACAGACGGATCAAGCATAGCCTTCATCTTACTCTTTCACAATGACAGGCTTCCATTTCCTTCTTCCCCGTTAGACTTTGTGCTCCTTGAAGATGGGAAATTGTATTTTGCCTTTCTATATGGGGCACAGTATGTTCTTAATACTTTTTTATTGAATGGATGCATTCAGAAATGAATGAATGGCAGCTTTCTTTCTGCCCCTAACTGGGATGGGAAAGACCACTGTGGGTGGATGACACGAAGGGACAGGTGACCTGCAGTCACTCAGCCTGGCCTGTGACCTATGACTTGGCCTCCTACACCCAAAGTCAGAGCTTTAGAGATTGCTCAGTCAACTTTCTCACTGCACAAATGGGGAAACTAAGGCTCAGAGAGGGGAAGGCATTTGCCCAAGGTCACACAGCTAATGACAGAGCCAGGATTAAGAATCTCTTCTCAGGTTTCCTAATCTCCAGTCTAGGGCAATGGACACACTTCATTGCTTCTCTGGGGCTTTTCTTCTAGGATAGAGAGCTAGTTCAGTGAAGGCTGTTTACAATATCTTCTTTTCTGCCCTCTGCTAGTCCTTCCTCACATCCAGCTCCGATCTGTTCCTTTTCAGCCTTTCCCAACCTTGTTCAGCTGGGTCTGGCCTCTGAAGTCTGGCTCCTGCCTTAACCCTTTACCATCCAACTGGGAATGAGGATCTTGCCTAGGGTTCCCAAACTCAATTTCTTCTCCCCACCCTCAGCCCTGGGAACTTGCGAGAACCAACGGTGGGGAGGGATGTTAGTTGGCCGCTGGCGCCCCCTCCGCGAATAGACCCAGAGGAGTTTGGGCTTAGTTTCTCCTCCTCGGAAGAAGGATGGCGGGGGTGCGGGTAGTGAGCGGGGCTGGGAGAGAGGAAGGGGTGCCGGGAGCCCCTGTTGCTTGTCCCCTTTGGGGTGGCTGTTAGATAGGCTTGGGGAAGGCGGAGTTTGGGGGGCCGGGGGCGGGGCTCCTGTGCTGGGAGGAAGAGGGGGGGCGCGCTGGCTCCAGCTCCGCTCAGACAAAAGGCGGCGGCGGGAGCGGGCGGGAGGCGGAGCGGCGCCGCGAGGGCTTCAAGGTGACACCCGCCCCCGGCCCCGGCCCCCCCAGCCCGGCCCCCCCAGCCCGCCTCCCCATCCCCATCCCCAAGCCCCTTACCCGTGGTGCCCTTTCCAGGCCCCCTCCCCCCGGCGGGGGGTGGGGAGCAGCGAGGGCCCCGCCCCCTCCGCCCCCCTCCCCAGGGCCGGCGCAGGATGCCCCCGGCCCCCGGCAGCCCCCCGGGAGGCCCTGAGCTCGACGCGCCCCCTCTACGCCATGTCCCCCCCTGGCTCGGCCGCGGGAGAGAGCGGCGGCGGCGGCGGCGGCGGCGGTGGCGGCCCCGGGGTCCCGGAGGAGCCCACGGCGGCGGCGACTACGGACGAGGGCCCCGCCCGAGAGGAGGTGAGAGCCGGTGGCGCCCCTTCCCCGGGCGCGGTCGTCCCTTCCCCGGGCGTGGCGCCCCTTCCCCCGCCGGTTCCGCCGCAGCGCGCCCGGCGCCCCGCACCCCGAGCCGGCCGCCGCAGCCGCAGTCCCGCGCCGCTGCCCCCGCCCGGCGGCCGGAGCTGTCCGCGGTGTCGGGGAAGGGGCCGCGCCGGGGGCGGGGCTCGGGGGTCCCGGGCAGGGGGAGGGGCCTAGGGGCGGAGCCTCGTGGACCCCGGGTGAGTGGGGGTGGGGACGGTAGCCGGGTTCCTATCTCGCGGAGGGAGATACTCTCTAGAAGGCCAGGAAGGGTGACTTGAAGGGGCTGCGGGAGGCAGGGGAGTACCTGCCAGGTCCACGGAGGAAACGGTGGTGTTACCTGAGCTGGGGTCCTAAGAAGGTCAAATGTGTGCAGGAGCCGGCCCCCCTGAGGTCACTGGGACTGTTTGTGTGGGGGATGTGCCTCTCTCATCCAAGGTCCGTGTAGCACCCCCTCCAGGGGACTCCCAGGAATCCTTCAAGGTGTTGGTACCAAGCATACCTACCCCTCGCTGGGGGCATACTAAACCTGGAGACAAAGCGATGAAGGAAAGTACCAGGGGCTCCCAATCTCCCATGCACGCTCGTGCACACGCTGCACACTGCACTAGGGCAGAAGCACACAGGCAGGACCTGCAGGGAGGGCCCCTTTCCCACACACCCTCACTGGGACAGGCACACACTCAAGTGGGCATGCAAAGGGGCACATATGTACTCCCCAAGGGTGAGGCTCCCACAAAGGCACATGCACCCTAATCTTGTCTGCATGTGCTGAGTACTATTTCCTAACCCAGCCGCCTATCTGTGCTTCCAGATCTTTCCTTGGATTTCACACCAGTCCAGGGCCCACTGCCTGTTATTGTGCCCTTCCTCTCTCTCTCTTCTCTCCCTTCCCCTGGGGAGCCTCCAGGTCCAGGCAGGGGAATGGAAAGAATAAGTCAGGATCTCAGCAGGAGGGTGTGTGGAGGGTTCCTAAAGCTAGACGGTGCGGGGAGCAGAGGGAAAGCCCAGGCCGCCACCAGACATCTGACTCAGTATACTTGTCCTTGAGTGGCTGTGGGTGCCAGCACCCAGAATGCAAAGAGAATGAGGCCCTGCTTTCAGGAGCACCCAGTCTAGTGGAGGAGCCAGACACATAAACAACTCACCGGGAGCACCGCAGGGCAGAACATGATTTAGTACTTTAACAAGCCTGGGTACTGAGAACTGTTTTCTCTTGACAAAGGGCTGGGACGCAAACATCTTCCTCCTTGCCTCCCACCCCCACCCCTGTCTCCCATCCCCTCTCCCCAGCCATATGCCTCTGCCCATCTGGATATTTCCTCCTGGACCACCTGCTGCTCAGGGACACAAACCCACTGTTTTCCATCTTAGAACAGGGGTAGGGTTAGGGAGACTTGCTAGGGACCTGGGGTCCAGAGGGTGGGGAAGGAGACAGCTCTTGGGGTTTTCCTGGGAGGTATGAGGGAGGTGGATGGGTCCGAGGAAGTGGCTCCTCCTAGGTTCTGGAAGAAGGGAGGGCCCCACCTGTGAAGTGGGAAGGGGATGTCAGTGGGCCCCTCCCTCCTTTCCTAGAATACCTGGAAGGGGTCCGGGCTGGGGACCTGCCTTCGCTGATGCCTGTCTGTCCTCCCTGTCTTCCCTACCCACACTTTCTCCTGTTTCACTGTCATCTTTTTATCTGTCTTTGGACTACTCCTCTGGGTGCCATCCTATCCATCTGTGTCTTCTTTGCTACCTGGGCCTTCTCCCTCCACCCCTGGCTTTGATCCCTTTGCCTCT
This sequence comes from Ovis canadensis, assembly GCF_042477335.2. Taxonomy (NCBI): domain Eukaryota; kingdom Metazoa; phylum Chordata; class Mammalia; order Artiodactyla; family Bovidae; genus Ovis; species Ovis canadensis. The sequence goes on from NC_091264.1 coordinate 32,827,820, forward strand.
TGGGGTATCTCTCTCTGCACTTCCCCAAACTGGCATTCCGTTCCTTTTTCCTGTCCTTATATCTCACTCTGGGTCACTTCTGTGTTTATCTCTGGTCCTGGCCTCCCATCTTGGTCTGACTCCTCTCCTCATCCCTGTCTGTCTCTGCCTGTCATCTCGGGTGCTGGCCTCTGGCCCTCCCTTCCCACATTCATCTCTGTACTGGGTCCTTGCCACTCTGTCTCACTCCCCAATCATCTCGGCCCTTTGCCTGCCCATCTGAGCAGCAGCGCCCCATCCAGCCCTCTTTCACCAAGTCCCTCTGCCGTGAGTCCCACTGGAAGTGCCTGCTGCTCTCGCTGCTCATGTACGGCTGCCTGGGGGCGGTGGCCTGGTGCCATGTCACCACGGTGACCCGCCTCACCTTCAGCAGCGCCTACCAGGGCAACAGCCTCATGTACCACGACAGCCCCTGCTCCAACGGCTATGTCTACATCCCCCTGGCCTTCCTGCTCATGCTGTATGCCGTCTACCTGGTGGAGTGCTGGCATTGCCAAGCCCGCCACGAGCTGCAGCACAGGGTGGACGTGAGCAGCGTGCGAGAGCGCGTGGGCCGCATGCAGCAGGCCACGCCCTGTATCTGGTGGAAGGCCATCAGCTACCACTACGTCCGCCGCACGCGCCAAGTCACCCGATATCGCAATGGAGACGCCTACACCACCACCCAGGTGAGGAGCTGAAGGGGAGCACAGGCTGGTCCAGATGGTGGCGGGGGCGGGAGGGATGTTGCTGGGACCCTGCCCGACTGTCCCCAGGCGGAGCACAGCCAGCCCTGAGCTTTTGTGGGCACCGCCACAGGAGAGCAGTAACCACCACCATAATAATAACAGCAAACACTAGCAGACAGGTTCCGCTCTAAGTACTTTACCAATATCAAAGTCAAACAGCTCGTATATGGTGGAGCTGGGATTCGAAGCCCGGCAGTCTTGACTCCAGGGTCTGTGTCTCTGGAGGTGATAAGATCCTAACCTGGCTCCAACCGGGAGCTAAGCCAGGACAGGCTGAGGGTTCGATCAGGCGCCGAGAGCCGCCATGGGGAGGACGAGGGTGAGCGGATTGAAGCGACCCCCGCCGCCTTCCCCGGCGCCGCAGGTCTACCATGAGCGCGTGAACACGCACGTGGCCGAGGCTGAGTTCGACTACGCGCGCTGTGGCGTCCGCGACGTGTCCAAGGCGCTGGTGGGGCTGGAGGGCGCGCCGGCCACACGGCTGCGCTTCACCAAGTGCTTCAGTTTCGCCAGCGTGGAGGCCGAGAACGCGTACCTGTGCCAGCGCGCGCGCTTCTTCGCCGAGAACGAGGGCCTGGACGACTACATGGAGGCGCGCGAGGGCATGCACCTCAAGAACGTGGATTTCCGCGAGTTCATGGTGGCCTTCCCCGACCCGGCCAGGCCGCCCTGGTACGCCTGCTCGTCCGCCTTCTGGGCCGCGGCGCTGCTCACGCTGTCGTGGCCGCTGCGCGTGCTGGCCGAGTACCGCACAGCCTACGCGCACTACCACGTAGAGAAGCTCTTTGGCCTAGAGGGCCCGGGCTCGGCAGGTGGCAGCGCTGGCGGCGGCCTCAGTCCCAGCGACGAGCTGCTGCCGCCGCTCACGCACCGCCTGCCGCGGGTCAACACGGTGGACAGCACGGAGCTCGAGTGGCACATCCGCTCCAACCAGCAGCTGGTGCCCAGCTACTCGGAGGCGGTGCTCATGGACCTGGCGGGGCTGGGCGCGCGATGCCCTGGGGGCGCAGCCGGGGGCTACGCGCCCACCTGCCGCTACGGCGGGGTGGGTGGACCGGGAGCGGCGGGCCTGGCCCCATACCGGCGCAGCTGCGAGCACTGCCAGCGCGCGGTGAGTAGCTCGTCCATCTTCTCGCGCAGCGCCCTGAGCATCTGCGCCAGCCCGCGGGCCGCCCCCGGGCCCGGAGGAGTCGGGGCGGGCTGCGGAGGCAGCCGCTTCTCTCTCGGCCGCCTCTACGGCTCCCGGCGCAGCTGCCTGTGGCGCAGCCGGAGCGGGAGCGTCAACGAGGCGAGCTGCCCTACCGAGCAGACGCGACTGTCCAGCCAGGCCAGCATGGGGGACGACGAGGAGGACGACGACGAGGAGGAGGCCGGGCCGCCGCCGCCCTACCACGACGCCCTCTACTTTCCCGTGCTCATTGTGCACCGTCAGGAGGGGTGTCTGGGCCACAGCCACCGGCCGCTGCACCGCCACGGCTCCTGCGTAGAGACCTCACTGTGACCCCGGGTCCCGAGACAGGCCCGACGGTCTCCTTCCCTGCTCCTTGCCGGACGGCGCGTCCTGCGGGTGCAGCAGGGGGAGTCGCGAATGTGGCCGAGGCCGTGCTGGGAACGGTGGGGGTGGGGAGGTGGGAGGCGAGGGGGCGTGGGCCAGACTCAGATGGGGCTATCCGACACCACCCCCTACCTTCCTGTACAAAAAGAGACAGCTGGGGGGAGGGGAGACAATCCCACCCCGGCAGAGCCGTCTCTTCCAGGCCTGCCCGCCCCTGAGTTCCTAGCGGGTCACCTCCCTTTCCGACACACACACTCGCACGTTGGAGATCCCCTGTCCCGCCTTTCAATGGATCCAATGACTGTTACGTGGTGACTGCGCCCTGGGACCCGTCTTGGGCTCCGTCTCCAGGGAGAGGCCCTCGCTGTGCAGCTGGGGAGGTTTGGAGGCCGGGGGGAAGGGCCGCCCGGCTTTCTTTCCTCGCTGCAACCTGATCCTGCCGGGGCCTCTCTCTACCAAGGGGGCAGTGGTTCGGAGAACAGCAGGGCTGGCTTCCAGCCAAGCTAATGAATTCAGTGGGTCTGAGGCCAGGCCCGGGTGTCAGCCGTGGTACTCCATCTCAAAGCCCTGGAGATGTTGCTCTCCTCTTCTTGGCCCTGGCCCTGACGAGATCCGAAGATCGGGGTTTCCTTTCCGCCACTCCCACCGCTGTTGTTTATCTCCTGGGGTCCCCAGGAGGTTGGGTCCTGGGGGTGCCGTACTCACCAGAGCTCTCCTTCCCCAGCCTGCTCCCTGGCTCTGAAGAGCTGTTGCCAGGGTGAGGAGGAAGGCAAACTGTGGAGGTCAGTGCACCTCAGTCGTTTAAACTTTAGCCTCCTTGCCTAGGTTCTGGGAGGGCACCTCCTTTGGGCGGCATTCCTTCAAGCTGACCAAGGCATACGACTCAGCGGGGAGACTAGGAGGCAGGCCTGGGTGACAACAGAGAACTCAGGAAGCAAGTGGGGGTCGAAGAGGAGAGGGTCACGAAAAGACCCTCAAAGGTGGGGGTGTCCGTGGGGGCCACCCCTTGGTTCCCCTGTGTTGGTGGGGAGGAGTGGATAGTGGTCGTCCGCCAGCTGAGCCTCTGAGGGGCTGAGGACCTTGTCTCGAGCCTAGCTGGAAGCTCCATTCCAGTGGCGGGGTCAGAGGCAGGAATTCTCTAAATCTTGCCCGATCCCTCTGTCCTCCCCTAGCCCGTGAGCTGAAGCCCTGCTGTGTGTCCCAGGGTCTTCAAAGGGGCATGCCATCACCACACCAGGGTGCTGGCCCCATGTGCTGTCCCCCATCACTCCTACCCTGATGTACTTCCGTGTGCATGTCTCTGTACAAAACCCCTGCCCGCCCAGCTCCCCTGGCTAACGTTTTCCCAGCTGACTTAGCCCCCAGGGAGTGAGCTCACATTTGCAGAGGGTAACCCTAGGCCTTGAGGCTCGCCCCTGATGCTTCTCACTTCATCTGAGCCATCAGAGCTGCTCTTCTCCCCTCCTCCTCCAGCCTGGCCAGGCCCGCACCGCCTGGGGTGTGGCCTCCACCTATGCAACATCTCCTCTGGCTCCCCTGCTCCCCTTCCCTGGGGAGTTGGGGGGAGGGCACAGATTGTGGGGACACCGTGGCCTGTGGCACATTGGGGTTGAGCTTAACTTTCAGGTGGAGATGGCTGAGTGGGAAGAGGAGGAGGCCGGAGAAGGGGAGGCTTGGGCAGGAGGGGACAGCTGCCCACTAGGTTTCCCTGGGCAGCAGTGCCCACCTAGCTGCCAGCACTGTGCTCTTCAGGGGCCTGGGGGTTGGAGCGCCCCTCTTTCCTTTGAATGGACGTCTGTGAGGTGCAGGTGGTGAGCTGTGGCCTTGGTACCCAGTTCTTGGCCAGCTGGCACCCAGATGTCACACCCTTGTCTGGGGCATCCTGGCCACCTCATGGCTCTGGGGAAGGGAAGAACTCAGCTCCCCGCCTCAGGCAGATGCCTGAGACAGAGCCTGAGCTGGGAGGAGGAGAGAGGGGAGGGGCTGTGATTATTTTTGCCTGTATTGACCATTTCTGCCTAGGTCTTCTCACACTGACAGCCTCACACCTCCCACATATGCACAGACTTAGAGAGAAACCAAGTCTTTGGTCTATTTTCTTGGTAGCTTTATTGATTGCCAGGGAAAACGAATACCAGAAAAATTAATCTCTAAAATTAAACTTTACACTGAATGTTCTTGTTTCTCTAATTAGAACCTCTGCTAGCAGCTGTGGCTATGTACACTCACACACTCACACACACCCTCACACCTATAAGTTTGCACTCCGGAACTGTCAGAGGGTGTCAGGCACAGACAGACTCGAAGTTGCCCAGACAGGCACACACGTGCGGTCACTCCCAAGCCCCCTTTGGTGCTCTGCTCCGTGCCTGCTTGTTGGAAGGAGTCCCTGGAAAGCGCTCCTAGGCTGTGATTGCAGCCTGTGACCCACCCTTTGGAAACGGGGCTGGGGGTTCAGTCTGCGGAGCATGGGCCCTGGGGCTTAGCCTGAATCCATCAGGAGATCCTCTCATGGCCTCATGGGGAGATGTGATTCCTGTGGGTGTGGCCCCAGGGCGGGTGGTCACAGAGTGATGGGGACTCATGGAGGGTGCCTGGAAAGCTTCATGTGTCCTGGGACAAGGGCTTGTGGGGTGGGCTGGGCCTGGCTGGGGAGAAGACAGGTCTCTGTCAACTGGGTGCATCACACTGTGGCCTTTCTGTCGTGGATTTCCAAGCGCAAAGATTGTATGAACCAAACTGGCGGGTAATAAAGCTGCGGATGACTCACTGACTTGCCTCCCAGGGTCACACCTCTCTCACCATCTCCCAGTTCTGTGAGCAGTTCTTTGGGGAGGCCGAAGGGTCTGAGCCCCTCCCGTCACCTCTGTTTCCTCCTTCTCAGGTTGGGGGTGGGGTGGACTAGGGGTGGCATGACCTGCAGAACTGGAAGACTTAAGCAGAGCCAAGTAAGAGGGAGGTGGCATCTGCAGAGGTGAGGGTGGAAGAGCCAGGCAGAGCTCTGCTGAAGCCTGGGGTAGAGGAGAGAGTGTGTGTTTGAAGGTCAAAAGGTCAAGAATCTGTTTGGTAGAGAGAACAATGGTGGGGAGGAGGGTGGTTGGGGAGATGGGCGGCTCCTGGGGGCTAGGCTGGGCCTGACAGTCTCGAAGGGTCGGCTTTCCATATTCTTGGAAGAAGTCAGTCATTTCAGTGAGTCCGTTCATATCCTCTCCCTAGGCACCAGGGGTAAGTCCCACTTCCCACCTCTATCCCAGGCTCCTTCCTCTCCTCATAGACCCCTGCAGAACCTCAATCGCTCACCCCAAGGATAGTCTTGTTCTCCCCTCCCCCTCCCTCGGGACCAGGGTGACCCTCAAGAGCAGGCATGGCAGGGGCATGAAATGAGGGTTGGGGCTGGGGCAGTGACCCAGGTCTGGCCACTGCCCCAGCCCTGTTCCCATCTTATCCCACAGGGTTCTCAGGGCCCTTGGCAGTGACTGGGGACATGAGGTGGCTGGGATTCAGGGCCCGCTGGCGGGCTGCTTCACGGTTGGCACAGAGGGCCTGGCCGATGAGGTACTCGCTCTCCTGGGCGATGTCTGACAGGCGCAAATCAAACTCCAGCAGGGTCTTGTTGTCTGACATGCCTTCCAGGAGCTGCTTCCCACCATCCTGGGTCAGGAATACAAGGGAAAGGGTCACTTTCCACCAAAACTCAGGACCACACAAACAGGGGCGGATGTGTGCACACGTACACATACTGATATACAGACGTGATGGGAACAACAACTTCACAACACAATTCCTACTTTGTGTAGCGTTTTCTATCCTGTTCCACCTTATTCTCTGAGAAAAATGGTGCTTGAGATTCACTGCATTGACTTTTCAAGCCCAGTGGTTTGAAAAACGTGGTGCTGTGCAGGGACAATGACTCCCTCTTCTGGTTCAGCCACGAGCACGTGAGACAAATCTGGCTTGTGAGATATAAGGAAGAAGTTTGGAGGGAGTGGCATCTGGGAAGCTTTTTCTCGCAAAAGGGAAGAAAAGAGAGGAGTGGTCTCCTTTCTTTCTGCCTCTGAGCATAGCCCTGTGGAAAGTACAGCTGCCATCTTGGGCCCATGAGAGTGGGCCCATGGCCGTGGGGCTGGGTAGCCAGAGCAGAAGTGGCTCAGAAGCACTGAGCCAAGAAACTCAGCAACCTCAGAACCCCCTTCTCCGGGGCTTCTGATCATGGGACACAGTGAACATTCCTCTTGTTTAAGCCATTTCCCATTTAAGCTTTCTGTTACTTGTAGCCAGGAGCACTCTCTCTGGAGTCAGTGTCTGTGAGCCAGACTGTCCTCTGGGGAGGCTTGGTAGAGGGTGCAGGGCTCTAACTGGAGTGCATAGAGGGCCCTCTTCTCTAGGTCTCATAGTTCCAGCCCCTTCTGGGTTAGGTAGCCCTCTTCCAGTTAGAAAATTTCCTGTTGGGAGGAAGAATGCTGGTGTTCTATGGTTGTGACCCAATAGTATGTTGCAAAGTCAATTCAATGGGTCACTGAAACATGAAAACATCAGCATATATCACAAGCAGTGCAAGTTAAATTTTAATTATGTCATATCGAAGTATGTGTTCACTAGGTGCTCATGCAAATTGCTTTTCTTACTCTGAGACTTGGTCAAGATTTGAAAGACACTGTCTGTTGGGAAGGACCCAGGCTTTCAACCTGACTGGATGCTCTTGGGCAACTCACTAACCTCTCTGAGACTATTTTCCGTCTATAAAGTGGGGGCTATTTTACTAGATAAGTTGAGGGCTAAAGAAAAACTAACAGATACTGGGTGCCTAGCATAGAATAGAATCCCGAGTAGTAGCAACAACGAGTAAATACTGAGGACCTAGCTAGTATCTGCAATGGTTAACTGCTTTATAGTTATAACTTGTTTAATCCTCCCATTAACAATACTTAGAGGTAGATGCTATTTCTATTCACATTTTACAGATGGGGAAATGGCGGTCCCAAAGGTTAAGTAACTGTAACCAAGTGCTAAATGGCAGAGCTGGGGTGAGAACTGGGTAAAGCCTGTGGTCCTAGCAATTTCCCGGTAAGTACCGTTGGCAGTCAGATTCCAAGCCCTCCGCCCAAAGCCCCAGGGCTTTCCCTTGGCGGTGAGTGCCCTAGAAGCCCTGGCTTACCAGCCCGATGTGGTTGCAGGACAGGTTGATGCTGGTGAGTGTGGTGTTGATGGTGAGCACTTGGGACAGGAGGGTCGCGGTGGGCTCAGACAGCTCGTTGCCCCCGAGGTGCAGTGTGGTGAGGCACTTGTTGGTATGCAGGGCGTGGGCGAGCGCCTGGCCGCCCTCATCCTCAATGCAGTTGAGGCGCAGGTTGAGGGAGATGAGGTTACTGTTGTGCCCCAGGGCGTGAGCCAGCGAATGGGCGCCGGGCGCACGCACCTGGTTGTTGGCGAGGTTGAGAATGCGCAGGCGGCTGTGGCTCAGCAGCTTGGCGGCGGCGCGGGCACCCCGGTCCCCGATGAGGTTGTGCGACAGGTCCAGCTCCTCCAGGGCCGGGTGGTCCAGGAGGCTGCGGATTAGGATGCGCGCCTTGTCATCGTCCACCTTGCTTCGGGTCAGCCTGAAGATCTGTGGGCAGCAGGAAGAATGTGCCTGCCTACATACCTCCCCCAGGTAGAGGAGGGAGCCCCAGGAATGCCCGAGGTTCTGCTCTTTCAAGAACCTGGCTAGGGGCAAGTCTTCCTGGCTGTTCGGTGGCTGGGGTTCCGAGCTCCCAGTGCAGGGGGCTCAGATTAGATCCCTGGTATGAGAGGTGGAACCCACATGCTGCAATAAAGATAGAAGATCCCGCATGCTGCAGCTGTGTGTGTGCTCAGTCCCTTCAGTCGTGGCCAACTCTTTGCGACCCTATGACTTGTACTCCACCGGGCTTCTCGGTCCGCGGGATTGTCCAGGCAAGAATACTGCAGTGGGTTGCCATGCCCTCCTCCAGGGTATTCTCCCGACCCAGGGATCGAACCCACATCCCGTGTGTCTCCTGCACTGCAGGATTCCTTACACCTTGAGTCATCAAGGAAGGCCATGCTGCATATAGGACCCACCCAAATAAATAAATAGTAAAAAGAGAGAGAGAAGAACTTGGCTGGGAAGGGGGAGAGAGGTGGAGCAGTAAGGGATAAAAGATCGACCACCTAGCTGGCTTTTGGGCAGGGCAGGTCTACCCAGTATGACAGTGGTGCAGAATTGGTGGCAACTGGTAGGGAAAAAACTACCCCTTATTGAGTAATGACTATGTGCTGGGCATGCTGCTACAACATTCCATAGCCATGATCTCTAACCCTTGGCATCCTAGTGAGATCGAACGAGTCCTCTGCATTTTACAGGAGAAAATGGAGGCTTTGAGTGGAAACCTCATTTGCCCAGAGTCACACGGTGATTAAGCCGTGGAGGCAGGTTTTGAGTCCAGGTCTGTTGGATGAGTCAGCCCTTCGCTGCACCCTCCTAGACTTTTGTGAGGTGATACCCCACTCTAGTTTTGATTTGCATTTCTCTAACAATTAGCTAAGTTGAGCATCTTTTCAAGTGCCTGTTGGCCATCTTTGGAGGAATGTGTCGGTCTTCTGGACATTTTTGGATTGGGTTGTTTTGTTGTTGTTATTGAGTTGTGTGAGCGGCTTGTATGTTATGGAAATTAAGCCCTTGTCTGTTGCATTGTTTGCAAATATGTTTCCCAGTCTGAAGGTTGTTTCTTTGTTTTATGGTTTCTTTTGCTGTGCAAAAGCGTATGCATTTGATTAGGATCCATTTGTTTTTGTTTTTATACATTGGTTTGAAACACAGGCAAGTTTCTTCTTAAGGAAACCCAAACCCCTCATCCATTACTGCTCTACCTTTCTCTCCTTTCACAGCCAAGTTCTTGAAAAAGCTGATTTGTCTCCTCACCTCTCACTCTTTCCACAAATGCCTCTGATCTGGACTCTGCTCCTGGCACTCCACTGACATAGCTTCCCCTCAGTGACCTCCAAGTTTGCTACATCTGGTCCTCAGCTCCATCCCACCTCACTGCTGCTCACCCCTCTTCTTGAAACGCCTCCCTCCCTGGACTCTATGATACAATGCCATGTCCTCCTTTTCCTCCTCCTCTGATTCTTGGCATGCTCTCCTTCTTCCAACCAGAATATTTGGGACATACTTAACCTAAAAAAAAAAAAATGTTGTGTATCTGAAATTCAGATTTAACTGGACATCCCGTATTTTTATTGGTAAATCTGGCAACCCTATTTGAGTTGCAATTTCGCATTTATATGATTGCTGATTAGTGCCTTTTATCCCCAACCAGACTGTCAGTTGGAGGGCACATATGGTCTAATTGTGCTCACTGTGGAATCTTCAGCACCTAGGACAGGGCCTGGGGTGCAGTTGAGTGTTGGATTAATAGCTGGTGAATGGGCCCGGCAGAACCTTGTGCCTTTCCGCATTCCCAGAACCCACCTTGGTCCAGGGTCACCAAGGACACTTGGTCAACGGGCGAGAAGGAAATAGGAGCAAGAAGGCGGTGATGGAGGAGGAGGGGAAGGGGAGAGGGACTCAGAGAGATGCTGAGAATGGGAGGTAGGGGGAGGCTGGGGTAGGTGGTACCTTGAGGGTGTGGCAGGCCTTGACGGTGGCTGCCAGGGAGTGGCAGTCGCGGTAAGTGAAGAGGAAGAGGTTCCACTCGAAGTTCATGCCACAGTCCTTCACACCGTATACCAGGTCCAGCTCCTCCAGATGGCTCAGGCCAGCCACCAGGTTGTCCAGTTGGTAGTGGTCCATGGCCGGTTCCTCCATCTCCCCTTCGCTGCCAGAATCGGATTGATCCCCGCTTCGGGGCGGGGCCGGGAGCTGCACGGGGGGAAGGAACTGATCCACCCGGAGGACGCGCACGTAGTTCCTGCAGAGCGGCAGCAGGTTGAGGATCACCGCAGGGTCAGTGGTGTTCGGGATGAAGTGTTTCAGCAGGTTCGCCAGGTGCAGCTCAAAGAACATGCGCTTCCAGCTGCCGCCGTGATTGTCCACATGGCACACGGGCCACCGCTGCATGCAGCAGCGGCGCCAGTAGCTCTCATCATCGATCAGGTTGGCGGTCACAGCCAGTGGCAGGTCAGGAGACAGGTGGTTCAGGACCTTCTTCTGATGCTCTGGGAGCAGCTGCTTCAGAATGGGGTTGTCTTTGGGAGCAAAAATAGGCAAATAGGAGGCACAGTGTTGGGGACACTGCACTGTGGTACCCTGGGCTCAGCCTGTCTGTCTAGGGGCACCCAGGAAAGGGGAAGACCCTCTTCTGCCTTCAGGGAGCCCTTCTGTGAGAAGAGATAGGCTTCATTCCCAGGGAGGCTCGATCTGAGAAGGGACACACCATCCCTGACTCTGGGGTGGTCCTGGTTGAAGGTGGACATCTTAGCATCTGGTCTCAGGGAGCTCTCTGTCTGAGACAGAATCCCAGGTCCAGCCCTCAGTTTTTCCTTAATCTAGCAGAGGAGGTAACTCCTGACTTCAGAGGCTCCCAATGTGATTTGATTCATTCATTAAAAAACAAAAACTTTTTTTTTTTATTGAGCACCTATTATGTATCACAGGCTTCCTAGTTGGTGCTAGTGATAAAGAACCTGCCTGGCAATGCAGGCAGTATAAAAGAGGCAGAGACGTGGGTTTGATTCCCGGGTCAGGAAGATTCCTTGGAGGAGGGCGTGGCAACCCACTCCAGCATTCTTGCCTGGAGAATCCCACAGACAGAGGAGCCTGGAGTGCTACAGTCCATAGGGTCACAAGGGGTCGGACACGACTGAAGTGACTGAGCATACACGTACACACTATGTACCACGTACTATCCTTGCATCCTGAGTGCTGAGGATACAAGCGTGAACTAAACAGAGGGAAGCGCTCTATCTTACTAGCGGAGGCAGACTGTGAACAAGTCAAATGAGTATATTGTAGGCCTGGTGGTGACAGGTGCCGTAGACAACATGATGGCCCTGTCCTTAGAGAGGCCCCTTCTGGTAGGAGAGGTTGGTGACTCATCTTTGAAAAGGATGAACATTAACAGAGAGTAAAGTACAGGACAAACCAAGGATCTATGCATGCCCATCGAAGACTGCAAGAGAGTGGAGGATGGTCAAACAGGGAGGGCTTTCTAGCAGAGGAGGTAGATGTGGTTTGGGCCAGGCTTTGCTGGACAGAGTGGGAAAAGTAAGGAGAGGGCCTAGATGTAGAGGTCACAGGGCAGGATGGGGGAGGTGTCTGGTGGGGCCTGGGAGTGGGGATAGCTGGAGAAACTGACTTGGCCTCAGGGTAGGCGGAAGGGAGGAGGTGAATGGGGATGAGGACATTTTCCTAAAGGAAATCAGACCTGAATATTCATTGGAAGGACTGATGCTGAAGCTGAAGCTCCAATACTTTGGCCACCTGATGCAAAGAGCTGACTCATTAGAAAAGACCCTGATTCTGGCAAAGATTGAAGGCAGGAGAAGGGGAGGACAGAGGGCGAGATGGTTGGACGGCATCACCAACTCGATGGACATGAGTTTGAGCAAGCTCTGGGAGACGGTGAAGGACACGGAAACCTGGTGTGCTGCAGTCCACGGGTTTGCAAAGATTTGGACATGACTGAGGGACTGAGCAAGACAAGAGGACATTGTAGGAGAGGGCAGGGGCTGCCCCCAGACCCGGCCCTGAGGCCTGGCCTCCAGGCAGTCCCTCCCACCCTGCCTCACTCCTGGCCTTCTCTCTCCCAAGCGAGGAGGGGACAGACTCACTCTGGAAGTTCTTGACAATGTGCTGAATGCAGAGCTCTGTGAGGAGGGGCACAATGGCCAGCGACCACTCAGCATCCTCAGCGATGATCCTGCGCATCCGCCGGACCACAGACCCAGAGCCTGGGCCCGTGGACTTGGCCAGGGGTGGGATAATCGGGGTAGGCTTTGAGGGCTGTGGGGCTGTGCTCGAGGTTTGGCCCACAGTGGAAGACCGGTCCTGGGTGGAGGTTGAGGACCGGCTGGGGATCGACGGTGACTCTATTGTCTGGGTCTCCTGCATGCTGGGGGCTGGCAACACAGGGACAGCTGGCCCCTTCTTGATGGCCTCGTGACAGGGAGCTTCTCAGACAGGCAGATCCTGGGCGCTGGCGGGAACCTGGAGAAAGAGGAGGAGGGAGAGTTGTTATTTTGGGAGGTTTCAGTGGGCATTTACCAACAGACATAGCACAGGGTGGTTCTGAAGGGGCAGTCTCTGGACTAGAGCAGGTCCAGGTGCAAACCCCACCAGCTGGGTGGCCTTGGGCTGGTTATTGAAGCTTTTTGAGTTTCAGATGCTTCCCCTGTGAAATGAGGATAGCAGTTACCAATAAGATGATTGGGAAGAGTGACTAAAATAATGCATCCAAAGAGGCATAGCTTTCTGCGACACACGAAGCTGTAGCAAGCAGCAGAACCACATTTCAGACAATAATAGCTACGCAGTAATTACAAGCAATTGCTGTATGCTGTCCCTTTTTTAGTTTTTTATGTATATCAGCTCATTTGATTCTCACAGAAGCCTTTTTGAGATAGGCGCTGATGGACTAATTTTTTTTCTGATGTGAAACTGAAGCTCAGAGAGGTTAACTGAGTTGCCTAAAGTTACACAGCTTATATATAACAAAGGTGGATTAAAACTCAGGCTATTGGGACTTCCTTGGTGGTCCCGTGGTTAAGAATCTGGCTGCCAATGCAAGGGATATGGGTTCTATCCTTGGTTGGGGAAGATCCCACATTCCACAGGGCAGCTAAGCCCGTGTGCCCACTTTCCACAGCTAGAGAAAGCCCCAAAGACCCCATACAGAAACAAAGACCCCATACAACCAAAAATTGGTACATAAATAACAACAACAACAACAACTGAGTCTATCAAGTTCAGCCAAAAGGCTGAAGTATGATAAACATTTAGTTCAAAACAGCTCCCTGCCACTAAGCATTTTACAGAAAAACAACTGCCTAACCAGGAGGAGAGGATGAAGAACAGTACTGGCCAATTGAAGTATAGAAATAGAAATAGAATGGCTGCCAAAATGCAAGCCACATAGGCTATTTAAAAATTTCTCCTATAGACACTAAAAAGGAAAGAGAAAACAAGTGAAATTAATTTTGTGTTTAACCCAGTATGTCCAAAATATTTAAACATGTACTCAATATAAAAATTATTACATATATAATTATTAGGTATATGTATTTAAACCTTCAAAATCTGATGGCTAATGACTACTGTTTTGGGCAGTGCAGGCCAGAAGGGAAGGCTAGGGAAATCAGGCCCATACCCTGCCCAGGGCATCAGCACCTTCTCCTCTTCTCTCAGTGGGCTTTAGCTTGCCGCTCCCTCAATCTCCCCATCCCAGTCTTCCTATTTCTCCCAGGCTCCGGGCATTCCAGACAGCAGCAGCGGGAAAGTGTGGGAGGCTACAAGGCAGCTAAATCTGGGGCTGAAGACAGAGGATATATCCGGGTGTGCCGTCACCCTGTTTGTCCATTCCTGCGCCCGTGCTGCAGTGTCCCCTCCCCAGGACCTCGGGAAGAATAGGGTCTGCTCAGCCCAGCACGGAGCTCCCCGACTCCAAGCACTGGGTAGTGGCTGGTGGGCAGGAAGGAACACTGTGAACCAGCAAAGGTGTCCTTGGCAGATGGAGGGGACCAGATGGTGCTCCCCAGTCCTCCAGGCATCTCAAGGAGGAAGAGCCTGGCTGTGTGAACGTGTGTGTGTGTGTGTGTGTGTGTGTGTGTGTGAGAGAGAGAGAGAGAGAGAGAGAGAGAGAGAGAGAGAGAGAGAGAGAAAGGCAGGAGGGGGCAGTGTAAGAAAGATATCTATGTATTTTGGTGACACACTTATGCAAATCAAATGCAAATTGACAAGCAGATTGGGTCCATGCATTGTGGGACAAGCAGCTGGCGCTTTTTGACTCATGGTCCCTCCGAGGGTGTGGCTGGGAGGGGATGCTGCTTGGAAGCCCCGGATGACTTTGCATTTCTGGCTCTGCCAGGCACTTGCTGTGTGACCTTGGCCAAGTTACTCGGTCTGAGTGCCAGTTTCCTTATCCATGAAAGGGCACAGTAATATCTTCCTCTGCAGGCTTTGCGGAGATTCCCCTGAGATAATACTTGAATCATATTCATAATATTTGACAAGAGTGGGACTTCCCTGGTGTTCCAGTGGTTAAGAATCTGCCTTGCAACGCAGAGGACATGGGTTCGATCCCTGGTCGGGGAACTAAGATCCCATGTGCTCTGGAGCAACTAAGCCTGTGAAACCACAAAAAAACAGAGTCTGTGTGCCGCAACGCAAGATCCTGCAGGAGGCAACGAAGGTACCGTGTTCTGAATAAATAAATAAACATTTTTAAAAGTATTTGGCAGGAGTACTGGAGTGGGTGTGTGGACGCAGGGCATTCTGAGGGACAGCGGTTTGGGCTGGGGAGGTAGAGCCTTAGAGACTTGCTTCTGAGTACTAACCTGAGATGGTGTCTTTGAGTGAGGTGCTTCCCTTCATCCAGGGGACACGTGAGGGCAAGGTGGTGGTGGTGTTCAGGTGTGGACAGGACGGGGTGGGGGTGGAGGGCTGGCAGTCTGGGCCAGACGAGGAGGGTAGGGACAACACACCAGCCCTGCTCCCGCCAGCTCCGCGTCTGGACGCCTGGGGCTCCCTCCACAGTTCTGGTCTAACACACTCTGGGATTCCCCTTAGTCCCAGATGCAACCCTGGACAGCCTTGGGGCCATGCCTGTGGGAGCAGAACCTAGCGTGGCTCTCCAGGCCTTTCTCACAGAACTGCCTGGCTTCACCATCCTGCTCAGTGGTCCCTTCTTCTTCCCGGGAAGCCCAACATGTGGCTTTTTGACGCATGGTCCCTCCGAGGGTGTGGCTGGGAGGGTACCTAGCAGGGTACTCCCTGGAACAGGGTCGCCCTGTTCTCACCGTCTAATGCCTCACTGTCTTAGGACCTGGCTCTGCAGGTCTGGTCCTAACTGCCTGGCCGCTGTTTGGAGCCCGCAGCCTTCTCTGGTAGGACGCTGCACGACCTGCCTGGGGCTTGGTCCAGGGCCCTGAGCCATCGCCTCAGAAGGAGGGGACAGGGTGGCCCTGCACGTGCTCCACGTGCTTGGCTGGTGTAAACAAGAGCCCCTACTGTCCCGCAACATTCACAGAGACCTCCATACCCCGAGGTCTGATGTCATTTTAAAGGCAAATGTTGATAATGGTAACCTCATAATAAGGTCAGATTGGTAGTTTTCACTTATCATGTCTTGATTTTTAAAAAAAACTCAACATCACAGAAATATTTTTGGCAAGCAAATTCTTACCAGACAGAGGATTCTTCTAAGAAGGCTTTTAGTTCCAATTTTTTTTTTATATATATACCTAAAAGAATCAATCAAATATAAAACGGAGTATGTTTCGAAGGATAATGAGCATGATGAACTCTTTTCCTGCCAGTTACTAATGTTACAAAGATGGCATCAAGTCACATGCCCAAACCTGTTCTCCTCAACCACTGCTGGGCTGCCGCTCTCTCAACTCTTCCCCCAGCCTCTCGGACATTCTCCAGAGGCTTCCAACACAGGCTCCTCTGACTCTGCCCACCCCTCAGGGTTGAGCCTTGCCTGCCCTGTTTCTCCTCTTGCTGGGCTGCAGCTCCCCCGTCCCCTCTGAGCTCGACTCATGGCCACTGGCCACCTCGAGGCGCCTGTAGACTCAGGCTGCCCCCCAAGAGCACTCAGTGCCTCCATCAAGGCTCTCCTCCTCCTGGCTGCTTGCCTTGGCCAGAGGCACCAGGAGCCACCCAGGTGTGTGAACCCGGAAGCTGGCGACTCAGCTTTCTCCTTCAGTACCCCCCCTACCTGGTCACTGCAGTTTCCCCTCAGTCCTGACTCCCTCCCCCGTGGTCCCTCCTCTCCCTTCCTGCTGTGGCCTCAGCTCAGGGCCTCATTGTCCATTGTCCTTGTAGCTGCAGCTGCCCTGCGCCTGGGTGTGTCATCCAGCACCCAGCCTTCTCACAGCTGTCCTGGCAGGCCTCTGGGTAAGCCCCTGGCTCCTCAACTCAGTGCAGAAGGCCCTCCATAGCTGGATGCTGTGTTTGAAATAAACCCCTCTCTGCATTGAATATGGCAGGCTAATCTGTGCCACCTAGCCTTTCCTCAAGCCACTCTTTTTGCCTGGAAGGCCTTTCCTGCAGTCTCTGCCTGGGGAAGCAGACCAGCGCTGGTGTCCTGAGCCTGAACTCAAGCACCGTTCCCCCCTGGAGCCTTCGGCTTTCCTTGTCTCCCCTTTTCGCTTTGTCAGATCCCTAGTACCTGTGTCGCTTCAGAGGACTAACAACCCTCTCCTCACACCCACACTGGACTGTGGGCTCCTCCAGGTGTGGGGACTATTTCTATTTTTTTTGGACTGCGCCGTGTGGCATGTGGGGTCTTAGTTCCCCAGGTAGGGATGGACCCCAGGCCCCCTGCGTTGGGAGCGTGGAGTCTTAGCCACTGGACCGCCAGGGAAGTTCTCTTTCTTACTAGTTTTTTTCTCTCTAATCCTTAACCTGGTGTCAGGTCTGCCAGGGAGACAGCTGGCCTTCTGGGCTGCCCCACCTCCCTCTGATCACAGATTCTGGCCAATAGGAGTGCCCTATATTGGTTCAGGGGTGCACCTGATATCAGCCAATCAGAGTCCTCCCTGGGATTTGTCCAAGTGGAGGTAGACAGAAGGACACATGTCCTTGAAGGATACAGATCCCCTGCTGCTGGAAGCTGTTTCCCGTCACAGGGAAAAGGCTGGTCTGCGGCAGCAGGAGGAAGTGCCGCCTGGCCGAGACCAGCAGAAGAGGGAGGGGGACAGAGGGCACCGGGCACCTCCTGTCCCCAGCCCTCATCGCTGAAGGCCCTCTGATCGCCTCCTTCAGTTCTGAGACTGACTTGATGGCCTTCTAGCAAGTCTCTCTTGCTGAAGCAAAAAATTGGGTTTCTGCCCCTTTGTGACCAAAAGGTCCGCACTATGTGGGTAAGCTTACTGTTTTGTGAATGAAATTATGGGAGCAACCCCAAATCCGTAGATTAACTAGTTCAACAGGATGGCCAGAAGCTGCCTGGCTGTTCCTAATGTCTACCTCTGGTGGCCTGTTCCTCTCCTGACCACCTGAGCCTCCAAACCCACCTCCCATCTCTTTGCTGACAGCGTCATCAACGTACAACGGCTCAGCACTTCAAAGTTACAAGCTTATGGGACTTTCCTGTTGAGCCAGTGGTTAGGAATGTGTCCTGCCATGCGGGGGACATGGGTTCGACCCCTGGTCAGGGGACTAGGATCCCACATGCTGTGGAGCAGCTAAGCCCATGAGCTGGATGCAGCCAGACAAATAAATATTAAAAAAAAAAAAAGTTACAAGCGCCTTTCAGAACGTTTCTCTTGTTAGAGTCTTATTCTACACTGGAGTCAGGGCGGGCTTCTCAACCCCATTTTATGGATGAAGAAGCTGAAGACCAGACCGGGAAATAACTGGCCCCTGGATATATAGGAGGGCTGGGGCCGGATCAGGAGCTTGGCTGCCCTAACCACAGTGCCCTGCTCTCCCAGCCACTTTTCCACCTTCCACTAGAAAAGAAAAAAGCCTGTTCTTGTTCCCAGGGAAGCAGGCATCCTGTCTTCACTGCAGAGAGGATGTGTCAGGGAGGGTGTCCCCAGGCTGGAAGAGCGACTAGGTCCGTGGCACCCCCACGATGGGAATTTCAGGCCCCTGACAAAAGACATGCCTGTTATAGTAAAATGCATTTCCGCCCTAACGAAACGAAATCTTAACAGTCCGTACATGTGTGTACACATCCCTATGTGAACCCTGCACTGCTATTTACTTATTTTGTGATTGCACAGCATGGCTTACGGGATCTTAGCTTCCTGACTGAGGGAACCAAGGGGCTGAAGCCAGCCCACAGCTGTGAAAGGGTTGAGTTCTAACCAGTGGACTGCCAGGGAATTCCCAAGTGAGTGCCTCCTGTGCCATCATCAGGTATGCCCCTCAAAGGGCACACCCTGCCCTCAGATGGGGCAAGTGGCGGCAACCAGTGACCCTTCATCTCCTGACACCGGTAGGTCATGGACCTATGGGGCCTCGCATGCTATGTCGCCAACATCAACCCAGCCACAACCCCTGAGGAAAGGTGACTCCTCCTCCCCCTCGCCCAGTCCCAGCTGTGTCCTCAGGACCAGCATCCAGGTCCTAAAATAACATTCAGTTCTTAACTCACAGGGTTAAGTGTTAGGGTCTGCTCTCTGCATGCTCAAACACAGGCAATAGAGAGGGATGAGATGTCCTAGTTTGGGCAGAGTTGTCCTCATTTTTGATGGTGGACAAGTGTTCTGTGAACCACCTCCTTGTCTATACATAGCTCTGAGTTATTGTATTCTAGGCCAAGTGGCTAAGTGGTAAAGAACCTACATGCCAATGGAGAAGACACAGGTTAGATCCCTGGGTCAGGAAGATCCCCTGGAGAAGGGCATGGCAACCCACTCCAGTATTCTTGCCTGGAGAATTCCAGGGACAGAGGAGCCTGGTGGTCTACAGTGCATGGGGTCGCAAGGAGCTGGACGTGACTGAGCATGCACACACGCAGCAGCAGGGCAGGCCCTCAGTAGTGTGTGCACAGGAGGAGGCGGCATAACAGCTAGCTCAGGATTCAGGAGTTACGCCGCCTGAGGTCCAATCTCCACTCTGTCCCCAGCATCTGGGAGAACCTGGCAAATCATGCAACCCCATTAAGCCTCCATCTCTTTATTGTAATATGGGATAGTAACTGGGGTTCCTACTTCATAAGATTATCCAGAGGATTAAAGGAGCTAATGTGTATGCATGCTTGCATGCTAAGTCGCTTCAGTCGTGCCTGACTCTTTGCAATCCCATGCACTGTAGCCTGCCAAGCTCTTCGGTCCTTGGAATTCTCCAGGCAAGAATACTGGAGTGGGTTGCCATTTCCTCTTCCAGGGATCTTCCCAACCCAAGGACTGAACCTGCATCTCTTGTGTCTTCTGCACTGGCTGCTGCTGCTGCTGCTAAATCACTTCAGTCGTGTCCGACTCTGTGCGACCCCAGAGATGGCAGCCCACCAGGCTCCCCCGTCCCTGGGATTCTCCAGGCAAGAACACTGGAGTGGGTTGCCATTTCCTCTTCCAGGGATCTTCCCAACCCAGGGACTGAACCTGCATCTCTTGTGTCTTCTGCGCTGGCAGTCAGGTTCTTTACCGTTCCTGCCACCTGGGAAGCCCTAAAGTGAAAGTGTCAGTCGCTCAGTCATGACTGATTCTTGGTGAGCCCATGGGTGATAGCTCACCAGGCTCCTCTGTCCATGGAATTCCCCTGGCAAGAATACTGGAGTGGGTTGCCATGCCCTTCTCCAGTGGATATTCCCGACCTAAGGACTGAGCCTATGTCTCCTGCATCTCCTGCATTGCAGGCAGCTTCTTTGCTGTCTGAGCCACCAGGAAACATGTGTGAGACATTCTGTATAGTGTTGGGCCCAGAGCCAACACTCAAGGTAAGTGTTAGATATCATGACAAAGATGTTAGATGCTGTACCTATATAAGCCTATGAAATCTTCAGACTTATTATTGACAAATATTGTTATTATGACACCATTATCCTCATTTCACAAACAGGAAAACAGAGGCTTAGAGAACTTAAGTAACTAGCTAAGCATCACATAGTAAATGGAGAAGCTGAGCTCTGAACCAATGTCTGTCCAAAGCTGTCCCTCACTTCCCTGCACAAAAGCAGAGACAAATCACGGGATGTTGGGATTGCTTCCTAAATTGCCCAGACTCGGTTGTCATAGCACTTTTCCAGTGGGCCTCACACTCTCTCCAGTCAGAGCCTGGGGTCACCCTCATTGGTGCTGACCTGAAAAGCCCAGGCTCCCTCACTCCCTGTCCCTTCCAGTCACAGGGCCCTTCTGCAGAACTGATGATCACTTCAGCTTTTGAGGCCCCACGAGGATCCAAGAGATACCGCAGAGCTGTGCTTTCCTGCCCCGTGGCCCACTTTGGGCCCTCCATGTTCCTTCCAGACCTAGGGTTCAGTGCTCGAGTCTCCCGCACCTTCCCTCCTCTCAGAAACGTCTCAGACCTCCTCCATCTTTCTCAAGTGCCTAGTTAAATCCAAACACTTTGGGCAGAGGCTCCACCTGCCTGCCTAAATGGGAAAGTTGAAGATGCTAGAGGAGGGGGATCCTCTCTCCTTTCTGCTCACCACACCCCTGGTCCTCACCTCTCTTTCTCTGAACTGAGAAGCAGAAGTGCCAGGCCTTCCTTAGGTTCTCTGAGGACCTCTGTGGCCTTGGACATCCCTTCTTGGGGGCTGGGCTTTGACGTCCCATATCCCCCAGCTTCTCTGGTGGTGCTTCCTGCTTTCTCAGTCAGCTGTTCCTCAGGGCCCTGGCTTTGGTCTACATTTCCCCAATCCCTATCTTGCCTACTGTGTCAGACTCCACCTCAGGCCAAGTCATTCCCATTTGGGAATTCAGAGTTTGCGGAATCACAAAAGAGGGGCAAAAAAGTTTCCCTGATAGAGTTCTGGCCTAGCACCCCTGGTCTTTTGCTGGTGAGACAGTCTGCACACTTATCACACCCCTGGGCCAGGCTTTCCTCCCAACTGCGCACTTAGGTCTGTGGTCTTAAAAAAGAACTCCACCCTCATCCCTACCTTTGATTCAGACACCCCACCAGGGAACCTCAGCTCCAAATGCTAGCAAGTCCCTCCCCCAACCCGCCTGGGGTGAAGGGGCCCTCCTTCTTGGTGACCAGGGATAACCAGCTTTGTCATGGGAGGGAGGGAGGTGTAGAAGTGTCTAGACCTGCGGGAAGGACTGCAGCCCCAGGAGCTGGGAATAGAGGTCTGTCTTTCCAGGAAGGCTGGGGCCCCGGAACTAGGGACTGCTCTCACTCATGACCGACTCTCATTCCACTTTCCCCTTCTCCATCTCGGGTGACCCTCCCCTGACTCGCAGAGCCAGTTTGCAGTGGCCGTAGGGAGGAAGGAGGCATGGTCAACTTCATATGGGGGTGGGGGCTTCCCATAGGTACAGGCCGGCCCTTCCTTCTCACGGGAGCCAAGGTCACCTGCAGACTTCGGCCAGGTGGGCTGACTCTGTGGGGTGCTCCCATGCCCTGTGGGGAGAGTGGGGGCAGAGAGCTCAGCCCGCTAGGGGAGACCGGGGCCGGGTGTTCTCTCTCCAGAGGTTACCTCACCGCTCCCGAGACCTGGCCTCTCACCTTCCCGCAGGTCCCCACGAACGCAGGTTGTTAGGGACGCCGTGCGTCGCTAGGGGGCGGGCCCTCAAGGGCGGGTGCGCATGCGTTCTCCCGCAAGCTGGTTGACTGCTATGCGCGGTGCGAAGGCAGGGCTGCCGGACTTCGATGGTTGTAGCCGCACGCCTTGGCCCAGGATCGATGCAAATACGTGTCCCCCTCTAAGGCACTATGTGGAGCCCAGAGCGGACAGTGAGAACTCTGGCATCCGGACATGCTTTGTGCGTCGTGTGGACATATTTAGGAGCAGTGGGTTTCTGCAGGGAAAGGCAGGGAGCTGCGGATGCGGCAGGGCTCCTGGACTACTACGGGGCTCTTCCTTCTCAGGCCTTTTGTATGGAAATGGAGGTGGGGATGACGAGTGGGAAGACGGTCCAGGAAAAGCACCAGTGGCCATTCCGTTCCGGAAGAGGACGATGGAAGGGCACGTGCAGTTCTTGGAACTCCCCTGAGGCCCTCAGCTGACCACTGGCTGCAGCATACCTTTGGAGCCACCCTCGGCCTTTCTCCAGGTTGTCAGCAAGGCTGAGTTGGCACCAGGCAGGAAGACCCCAGGCCTCCACAGCCCTAAGCCCCACACCAGGAATTACCAGCTTCTGTGAAATGACTAGCTTTCATAGAAAAGGAAATTGTCCTTCAAGAGGGGAAGAGCAACCAAGGGTGGTTGGTTCACTAGAAGCAGAACTTAAATTTCAGTTCTGATGATTACTAGCTGGGTTACCCTGGATAAGTTACCACCTTAGAAGCTCAGTTAACTCATCAACACCCCCCCCAACCCCCCCCCCCCCCCCCCCAGTATCCTCACTGTGGTGACTATATGTTAAGATCCAGGCTTTCAGTCAGTGTACTGAACAGTGGCCCCTGCCACAGTAGCTAAGATCCACAGTTGCGACCTCTCGGGACTGCAAGCAGCCAGAGGCCAGGGGCTCCAGGCCCCTTTCAAGCCCTCATCAGTGATTTACCAACTGCCTCAATTAGAATGAGCAATCACGCAAGAAATGCTGTCAGGAAGGCCTGCTCTGCTCTAAGATTTTGACTAAATGCCCCCAGAACTTCGCAGCCAGGGAGGCTCTGACTTGGGGATGGGTTCCCCGAGTTCCCCTTCCTTCATCCAGCAACAGAGATCTTCAAACAGAGGTGGAGCTCAGGTGTCTCGCTTGGTCCTGGGTGGATTCACTTTGGGAGGGAAAGACAACTGCCCTTCATTCCACACCTTCCTCCTGCTCTGAGCTGCCAATTTCAGCTTCAGCTCAGGTTTGGGGCAGATGCTTTGCAAGTTGTTTTAAAAGAGAAGGCTTGGGACTGCTCTGGTGGTACAGTGGGTGAGAATCCACCTGCCAATGTATGGATTGAATCCCTGGTTTGGGAAGGGTCTACACAACACAGAACTAAGCCCGTGTGCCACGAGTGAGCCCATGTGCTACAACAATGAAGCCCTTGTGCCCCAGAGCCCGTGGTCCACAAGAGAAGCCACCGCAATGAGAAGCCTGTGCACTGCAACAGAGAGCAGCCCCGACTCGCCCCAACTAGAAAGCCTGCAGGCAGCAATGGCAACCCAGCACAACCAACAATAAATGAAACTTTTTAAAAAATGTGTTTAAAAAAAGAGTAGGCTTGCTTTGGCTCTGTTCCCTTCTGACCCCAAGACCTGCACCTGCCCCTCAGGCCTCTGCACTGACTCTGCCCTCAGATGTCCATGGAGCTTACACCCTCCCAACCCCAGTCTGCTCTCTCCATAGACCTAATCCCCATCTGATCCCTTCTTCTTTCTCTTCATTGCTGTTTCCCCACGGGAAGAAAGCACCACAAGAGCAGGAAGTTCTGTTTGTTTCTTGCCATAGTCTCAGCAACTGATCAGTACCTGTTGGGTTGTTTGGCTCTGCTGGGTCTTCGTTGCAGCGTGCAGGTTCTTCAATTTATAGTGTGGCATGTGGGATCGTAGTTCCCTGATCAGGGATCAAACTCAAGCCCTTTGCATTGGGAGCTTGGAGTCTCAGCCCCATCAGGGAAGTCCCTGTTGGCTCATTTTATCACCAAATCATCGGAGCCTTCATTACAATGAGAAGCTATTAATGAAATAAGTGACACCACAGAGGGTCTGCCCAGCTCTCATGACTCTCCCAGGGCAGTTTTCAATCTTGGCTAGGGAGGCCTTCGTGGGTGCTCAGAACAGCTGGTACAGCGGGCTTGGCCAAGTGCTTGTGGTGGTGATGAGGGGAGTTCAGATCTGGATGCCAGGTGGCCTTTCAGTCCAGTGTGAAGGGTCAAATTGGGGATGGGGCACCCATGTCAGGTTGCTGAGATGGGAAAGGTTGCTTTTTTTTAGGTGAAAGAATGTTCTGGAGCTTCCTGTGTGTGTGTGCTAAGTTGCTTCAGTCATGTCTGGCTCTTTGCAACCCTATGGACCAGAGCCCGCCAGGCTCCTCTGCCCATGTGACTCTCCAGGCAAGAATACTGGAGTGGGGAGCCATTCCCTTCTCTAGAGGATCTTCCCGACCCAGGGATCAAACTTCGGTCTCTTACGTCTCCTGCGTTGGCAGGTGAGTTCTTTACCATCAGCCCTACCTGGGAAGCCCTCTGAAGCTTCCTATCTTGTGAAATACTTTTTAATGAACAATCGCAGCCAGAACAGCCATGTACGTCTTCACCTTCACCTTGCCGGGTCTATGTTCAGGCTCACTTCTGCCTTCCCCAGCCCCCACCTTCTCGTGTCTCTGCAGGTCCCAGCCCAGGGCACCCTCTTGGCTCAGCTGCTTGGCCTCCAGACTTGAGTCCTCTGCTGAGCCTCCGGGGAGGTTCTGCTGGCTCCTTCAGGGCTGCAGGCACTGCCCTGGCCGCAGTCTCTTCAGTGTGTGTGAGCGCCTGCGTGAGCCTGCTCAGAGTTGGTTGAGGGCATAGGCTCGGGCTGCGCTGAGGGCAGCTTCCAGGTCAGCAGTGCTTCCAGTGCCCTGGGCCACCACTCGAGAGCCCCAGGCTTTGCCCCCCATGTGGCTGCACACGGCCAGCGCCCAGGCCTCTGCTGTGAAGGCTGGCGTGGCACTCTGGGGACAGAAACAGAAGGGGCAGTGAGGCAGAGCAGCCCTCCCTGCCCCTCCCACTCAGTGAACCCTGGAGAGTGGAGTCACGGTGAGCAGAGCCCTCTTGCAAGCTGGCACATGGTGGGGGTGGGTAAGTGGGTGTGGAGACAGGAGACGGATGGGCTGGGAATGCATGTATAGAGGCTGATGAATGGCTGCTACCTATTTGCAAGAAATATGTAGCCTGGAGGGTGGGGTGGTGGGAATTGAGGGAATCCTTTGAGGGTAGGGTGGGAGGGCGTGGGTTAGGGACAAGGAGGTGGCCCTGTCCCCATCCTGGGGTATCCTCAGAGATCACCTCTACCCAGCAGTGGCTCTCTTGTGTGGGAGGAATAAAAGACAAGGGATCAGCAAGCTGGACTAGGAGATGAGTGGGGTGGGGGCTGCCCTCCCCGCACTCACCTGGGCCACCTGACAGGCACACAGCACCTGTCCCAGAGGCTGGGGGCTGAGGAGCAGCACGGATGTACTGGGCGCCTGCTTGCACAGCTGCCGGACCACCTTCACCAGCATCTGCATGGGGGAGGGCAAATGGCGGCCTCGCAGCTCCCAGCTTCCTCCCCGCTGGGACTTTCCCCTCTCCACACCCCGGGCCCACCCCACGCCCAACGCTTACAGAGAGGGACTCTGTGGAAACTGTGTCCACAATCAGGGGCCCCTCCGTGTGCCGCTGGAGCAGCTCCTGGGTTTTCTGTGCAGCCTAGGAGGCAGGAAGAACAGTGCAGGGGTCGGGCTGGGAAGCAATCAGCGCCCACTTCTGAACTGAGCCCCAGTCCAGAAATCCCCTCCCACGCCCTCCGTCCTCCAGCAAAGGTGCCAGGGGTTCTGCCGAGAATGGCCGCCTTGTTTTGGGTCCCCTCTGTGTCCTTCCTCTCCTCCCTCCCTCCTCCCTTTGGTTATAGCTCCAGGCCCCTATACACGGGCCGCTGAAGGTGAAGGGACTAAGCCTGCAGCACAGATGGGCGAGGGGGGCGGAGGGAGGAGGAGCCACAGCCAAGGAGCAATTAGGGCTGAATGGCGTAATCAAGTCAGCTTCCTGGAGGGAGAGTCTGAGCCAGGCTTGGGAGTTGGGGGAGAGACCCAATTTGGCAGAGAGAAGCGTGGGAATGACCTGGTGATGGCACCCAGGTGGCAGGAGAGGCAGCAGCTGCCACCCACCCCCACTCCCTGCCAGGCCTGGGGTGTCTCAGCGTGCGGGCTAGAGCATCTCTGATGCTCGCCAGGTACCTGCTATCTGCCCCGTGGGGTGCAGCCACACCCCCTCTCACCTGCCCCATTTCCAGTTTCCGGACGGCAGTGTTGGCACGCCGCTGCAGCGCCTTCAGTGCGGCCTGAAGCTCCCGCCGCTGCCACTGGGGCATCGTGGCGGTGTCCACGGCCTGTGGTCAGAAGCAGCATCTCACTCCCTGGCCTCACTGAGTCATGGTCCCTGAGGCAGGGACCAGCAGGGCCAGGGAAGAGGTCACACCCCCCCACATGCCCGCCTGCAGACAAACAACAAATATCTGGGCTGGGGATGCTTGGGGGAGACGGGCAGGGTCGGGGAGGGGAACAGGGCCAGGCGGAGGGGGCAGCTCCACGGGGAGGGGTGGCCCTCACGTCAGTGAGTCGCCCTATGTCCTTGGACAGCCGATGCGCCTCCGCCACATGCCGGCTGCCCTGACTCAGCCGAGCTGCGGCTGCTTCCACCTCCCGGGCCAGGCTCTGGCCCACCTCCCGGGCCTGTAGGGAGGGCACAGGGTGGTCAGGGCAGTGTGGCATACCTGCCCTCCCCAAGGCAGGGGTTCTTGACCTATTGCTGGGCAGGGACAAGTTAGAAACATTTAACAATCAAGACTCATCAAGGTATCGAATGATGACAACAGATGCTAGCTGCCAGCAGCCTGTATATGGCTTAGTGCACAGGTATGAATCCCGGTTCTGCTGCTGGGCATTCCCCAGCCCGAGAGCATCAGCTGGGTGCTCCCTGACCCATCCACACCCAGGGAAGCCTCCCGGCTCTGCTGGTGTGCTGACCTGCTGGGCCTGCTCCCCAGTGACTGCCAGCAGGCGGGTGATGCCCTTGACGAGCTGGAACTCTCCGATGATGACCAGGTCTCCTATAGCCCCTGTGCGAAGCAGGTGTCTGGGGGCAGAGGGAGGGAGGAGAAAGTCTGAGTGATGATGGGAGAGAGAAGAGCAGCTGGAGCTCCAAACCAGGGGCTGGTGGCTCCAGGGACGAGGGAAGGGAGGAGGTCCAGGGCCCCAGGCCGGGGTGGGCAGAGAGGAGTGACTCACGTCCCACAGCATAGCTCCACAGAGGTGTGCAGTGCGGCCCGGGAGGCGGGGTCCAGTGCATGGGCTACGGGCACACCCACGGATACCACCCGCACAGGGTCTGGGTAGACCTGATGGTGAGAGGCACAGGTCTGTTAACAGGCCTGTGAGTAGAGGGGGGGTGGTCACTCACACGATCTCCACCAATGGGGCTCCCCCAACTCACCTCATCCAGGGAGCGCAGCCCAGGGACGTGAGCAGTGCGTGCCAGGGCCACCTCCTCCATGTACACGGCCTCATCCCGCCCCACGGCCTTCTGCACAGTGACCTCCACTGCCCGGAGCTGCTCTGGGGTCAATGGGGCCTGGGGGGTTGTGGGGGAAATAGACCGACAGGCAGTCAGCCCTGTGCCTGGGAGCGATGCATGAAGAAGCAGTCAGTGTTCACTGAACTAGCCCCAAACTGGTACACAACAGTCAACAGTGCCTAGTACATAACACGTACTCAATACGTTTGTGGAGCTGACAGTTCTTTTCCTTAGAAAGCTACCCAGGAACTGGCCTATTGGAAACAGCAGGCCTTTCGCCAGACACTGAAAGTTGATAAAGAAGCAGAAGACAGAGGCTCTGTACTTCAGCTTACAACAGAGGGCAGCCAGGGGAAGAGAAATACAGCATGGTGGAGACGCAGGAGCAAGGAGGGAGTCACCGGGCAGAATGGGATTCAGTCAGTGTGCACTTCCTGCAGGATTTGACCCAGATGGACATGGGGACAGGATGACAGATAAGGAAGAGGGCAGCTCGGCTTCTGCAAGAGCAGCCTAGGCGACAGCAGGGACAAGGAAGCCGGGCAGCTGGAGGCCAAGAGAGGACTCCGGACACCGGCTCGCCTGACCCTCGTTGGCGCAGGAGCAGCCTGATGGCAAGGCCCTCTTACTGGTCAGACTCCCACACCACCAGACACTCTTCACACGTCGCCTCGTGTGAAGGCTGCCTCTCCGTGCCCAGCTCACCTGCGTGGCCACATCGAAGCGCAGCCGTTCAGGATTGAGGTGGGAACCTCGCTGCTCTGTGCCGGGGCCCAGGGCCTCCCGCAGTGCCCAGTTGAGCAGGTGGATGGCCGTGTGCTTCTCCATGCAGCTTAGACGCCAGGCCTGAAACGCTTCTGTCACCCAGGGCCCTGGGTGCGGGTGGGGTGGGGTGAGAGAAGGGGCTGCAGGACGCAGATGACAAACAGCGGGGGTGGGGTCCTCACCTCATCCACGTGCAGCTGCACCTGGTCCCCCACCCTGAGGCGCTCTGGGGCTGCCACCTCATGCAGGATGAAGCCTCCACAGACCTGGGCCCGGGCCACTGGGAAGAGCACGTCCTGGGGAAGGGCAGGGCCGAGGCACTGAGTGTCTGCCGCCTCTCCCTCCCCTGGCTCCTTCTGGCTCAGGAGAACTGGGGAAACTGTGTGTGTGTGTGTGTGTCTGTGTCTGTGTGTGTCTGTGGCAGGTTTTGGGTGGGGGTGGTGGTCGGCGGGGGCTCACCTGCTGGCCCACCAGCACCAGGTAGCCTCGGTCGGAAGCCTGGCCTCCCTGTTCAGCGTAGAAGTTGGTTTTGTCCAAGAGGAGGCCACAGTGCTGGCCATCCCCCACGGAGGCCACAGCTGTCCCATCTTCTGTATACAGCTGGAGCACCTGGGCCTCACAGGTGCTGAACTCTGCCAGGCCGAGACTGCTTATCAGTGCCAGGCAGGGGCTTGGGCCCGCGCCTCCCTTGAAGCCAGTCTGCAGGGGCAGGGGGGCACTTCCAGCCGGGACCCACAGCGACCCCTGGCGGCTCCCCCGGGGAAGGCACAGGCCTGGTGGCTGGTCTGTCCTCCCAATCGTGGTCAGGCAAGTCTGTGGCCACCCGCCTCAGCCCAGGCTCTCACCATAACCGCCGCCAGGTCGCAGGGAGTAGCTGTACTTGGGGCTGTCATCGGTTGGGGGCACCCCTCGGCGCTGCAGCTCCCCCAAGGCGTGGACGTTGAGTCGCAGTCCCTGCTCCTGAACCGGCTCGGCCTGCAGTGCCCGGTGCTGTGGGACAGGCATGTGTGCAGGAGGGGTTGTGTGGAGACCTGCCTCCGCCACACAGCTTGTGCACCCCGCACCCCCTCTGGAATAAGCCCTCGGGCTGGGCTGGCTGGTGAACCTTCCCTCATGCAGGGGTCTCAGGACCAGGAGCCACTGCGGCCCCCGATGGGCCCTCTGAGGACTCGCGCCAGCCTCTCCCCTTCTGCTCCTCTGTGTGCCCCACTGCACTGGCCTTCCTCTCTGCGGGCTGCGGGTGGGGGCTGAGCGAGGGGACAGACCCTACCTCAGTCTCCTGTTTCCCTCTTCCCACAAGATCCCAGGACTGGGGGAGGGGCTGTGACCCAACAGAACCGGTGGGGCGGCCCAGCCGGTACCTGGGCCTCCTCCTGGGCTAGCCGCTCCAGTCCAGCAGTGTCCAGCTGCACCCCCTTCTCCTCCAGCATCAGCTCCACCAGGTCCAGGGGAAGCCCCAGGTTCCCAGACAGTGACAAGGACCAGGCCACTTCAGCTTTGAGGGAGGAAGACGACGGTCATCAGGGCTGGTGAGGGAGGGAGTGGGGAGAAGTACGGGCCAGGGCTTTTCTGCCCACAGAAGCCACCAGATGCCAAGCACACGGGCCCTCTCCCCGCGCTGGGCAGGCCCCAGAAGAGGGTCACCTTTAGGCTCCAAAGCAAGAGCTGGGGGTAGCCCAGGGTCCTCCCTTGGCAAATGTCATTTCGGAGGAGGGCAGTGCATCCACGGCCTGCAGCCAGCCTTGGAAAGCAGAGACCAGAGGCGG
This sequence comes from Ovis canadensis, assembly GCF_042477335.2. Taxonomy (NCBI): domain Eukaryota; kingdom Metazoa; phylum Chordata; class Mammalia; order Artiodactyla; family Bovidae; genus Ovis; species Ovis canadensis. The sequence goes on from NC_091264.1 coordinate 32,857,628, forward strand.
GGCCAGCCTCGGCGTAGGGAAGTGAAGAGAAGCAGGGCGGTGGTGGAGAGGGCAGGTGAGAGAGATGTCGGGCCGGGGACATGAGGCCTGGGCTTGGCTCACCTAAGTGGGGCCCTCAAACGGCGGCCAGGCATCCTGCTCACCTGGGAATACATTAGAAGGCCCCAGGCGCTTCAGGGTCCTCTCGATGACCCGCCGACCACGCTGCAGGGAGGCCAGGAAGGCCGCCTCATCTTCCGACACCAGGCTGGCTATCTGAACAGGGGCAGGGCAGGGCTGGAGCTGGGCCTCCTGAGAGGAAGAGCCTCTCCCCACCACTCTCGTCAGCCCTTCCCTCTCCCACCTGAGTCCAGTACCTGGGCTGAGCTCCTCCGCAATTCCGGGTAAGCATCTCCCTGGGGACAGTGCAGAGGCCCGAGGCAGGGTCAGAGGCAACAGGGCCCACTCTGTACCTCCACCCTGGCCCTCTCTGGGGACACCTGCCTTCGGGGCTCAGAGAGGCTGATGGATGGTGGAAGGTCCAAATGGGTAATCAGCTTTTTTAGGGAGGGGTGGGTGTGATACAGGCAGAAGGGGATCCCGAGGTCAAAGGCTCAGCAGCCTAGGCAAGGAGGCTCCCTGCTTTCTGTAAGCCCGCTGAGAAGATGCTGGGTTAGACACTTAGGGTGGGGAACCAGGGTAGGGTCACCATTTGGGTTCAGTGACAGGCTCTCCGAGTCCCCTAGGAGGCCCAGGGAAGCGACGAAGCTCTGCCCTTACCAGTGTCTCCACCACTACAGGCACCAGGCTGCCCAGGAAGCCAGATGGTGCCTGCAACACCTCAGTAGAGAACCGCACAGCTCGACGGAGGATCCGACGAAGTACTAGCCTAGAAGGGGTCAGAGCCCAGATATGAGCCCCCAGAAGCCCTGGGTCAACAGGGAGGGGAGAAGGGAGGGCAAGACGCAGAGTGTATGCTCCCTTCCTCCTCCGCCTGCCATCTCAACCCCACTCACCTCTCCATCCCCTCCCTCCTCTCCCCTGCAGCCCGCAGCTACCCCTGCCGTTCACTGTAGCCCTTCTAGACTCACGGGGCGCCTGACATCCCAGGGGAGACGCCGTCAGCGATGCAGACACTGAGTGTGCGGATGTGATCAGCCACCACGCGATATGCTGTGTCTATGCGCCCCTCATCTGCTGTCCCAACGCGGCCCGAGTAAGGGGGTGCCCCACAACCCTGGAAGCAGGAGAAGAGACACAGCTGCTGGCCCTGCCATTCACATTAGTCAAGTCAAGAACCTGGGGGCCAGCCTTGACTTGGCTCTGCTCTCTGCATCTAATCCATCAGTAGAGGCTTTTGCATCTACTTTTCTCCACTTCCTCTGCTGCCAGCCTAAGCCACACCTTGTCTTATCTGAACTAGGGAACAGCCTCCCAATTTCTCAGCTTCTACTCCAGCTGTCCTCCAGCGCATCCTCCGCACAGCAACAGGAATGTCTTTTAAAAGTGACGATCAGGGACTTCCCTGGTCAATACAGGGGCCTGGGTTCGATCCCTGGTTGAGGAACTAAGATCCCACATGCCACACTAAGTACATGCACCGCAACTACTGAGCATAGAGTGAGAAGCAGTATCAGGCTGTAAACGAGAACTGGAGCCTCACATTCTCGGCTGCTCACTGTCCCCGCGGGCGGGAATACTCTTGAGTTCTTAACAAAGGGAGAAAGCAGTGGTGGTGAGCCCTGAGGACCGCAGGTCAGAGTGGCTTCTGGAAGGGAAGAGGCGGGTTTACCTGGTGTATGGCGTTGAGCAGCGGTGAAAAGAGGTCGGTGTCGTAGGTGGAGAGCCTGCCTTGCAGCACGGCCACCAGCCTTTCCAGGCCCATTCCCGTGTCCACGTGCCGCTGGGGCAGGGGCTGCAGGCTTCCATCTGCCTCTCTGGCCAGGTGTACGGGAAAGATGTGCAAGGTGAGGCGCCCCCCCAGGATTGCAGGCATGATGCTCAAGTGGCATAAAGGGATGAGGAGGGGATTCGGGGGGCTGACAGTGAGAGGAACCAGTGGGTAGTATCATCTCACCCCCCTCATCCCCCAAAGCGGACAATGACAGCCTTGGGTCCTCTCCTTTCTCATAAAGGGTGACTGGGCCGTCGCCTGGACCCAGACCTCCACTTTCTGGGACACAATTCTCTGCTTTACAAAGAGGCATGTCAAAGCTGGTAAAAAAGTCTTAAGAGATTATCAAATTCAACTCCATCTTATGATAAGAGAGCAGAGTCCAAAGACCCACAGTGTCTAGTTGCAATGTCATGGGCAAAGAAGAGGACTAAACTGGTTACCATCTGAAAAGAGTTTAGAAATGTGCCTGAAAGTGAAAGTGTTAGTCGCTCAGTCATGTCCGACTCTTTGTCACCCCATGGACTGTAGCTCACCAGGCTCCTCTGTCCATGGAATTCTTCAGGCAAGAATACTGGAGTGGGTAGCCATTCCCTTCTCCAGGAGATCTTCCTGACTCAGGGAATGAACCCAGGTCTCCTGCATTATGGGCAGATTCTTTACAATCTGAGCCACCAGGAAAGCCCCCAGGAATATGCCTGGCACATTGCAAATGCTGTTTAAGTATCTGTTTTCATAACAAATGGATCAAAGTCTCCTGACTGCCAACTTTTTCACTTTCAGTCAGGGATTTCCCTCCTCCTCTAGCAACCCATTACCTGTTGTGTTGCATGAAGACCAGATTCCAAAGCTCCACCAGCTGGGGGGCTCCAGCCCCACCAGCCAGGTCATAGTGTATCTCAGTGCAGGGCCCACAAGGCCCAGTATCCCCCATCTCCCAGAAGTTCTCCTCGGGCCCAAAGGAGAGCACGCGACTGGCAGGCACCCTGAGAAGAAAGCCAGATGGATAGTGGGAGACAAAGGCAGAAGCCGGGGACTCCCCCACACCACCCCCGCTATCTGCCAGGAGAGCCCTTCCATTAAGCTCAGCAGGAGGAGGAACATGGCTGACCCTACAGTGTCACAGGATACGCTAAGACTCTGAGGTCCAGTGTTGGTTATTTTCCAGTTTTCTTGTGCTCCAGGAGTGGGACATAAGTGGGGGTGGACTCACCCTAAGTTGAGCCAGACGTCCCTGCTCTCCAAGTCTGGGCCCAGCCCAGCCTTGGGGTCACCACCAAAGTAGGAGACCCAGAGCCTGTCCTCAGGGATCCCATAGACCTGAGTCAGCAGCTCCCAGGCCATGCTGCAAGCCTCCTCCTGCAGTGGAAATCCAGTGGGAAGAGGAAGACGGGTGAGAAGGCCCCACTGACGTGTCCATCAAGCCACAAGAGTTCCACCCTCAGCTTAAGACAAGACCATTTCCACTGCCCACCTGGTTTCCGGAACAAGCCATGACTCTGTCTGCTTCTGAGATTTTCCTGCATAGACAGTGTCCTTGCTTCTAAATCCCATTTTCTTTCAGGCACCACCTTCTCCATGAAATCCCCTACCCACCTCAGCCTGAGAGGACTTTTAACTCCTGCATTTGGACAATTTATTTACAATAATTATTATTCAGCCATTAGGCAGGGGGCATAGTCCTGGTCCTCAAGGAGTTTACAGCCCAACCAACGAAGCGAGACACATTTCTATTATATGCGTCCACTGAGTACTGTGTCTGGTATAAGGCCCTGCTTAAGCTGACTCTAACAGTAGAGACAGGATTAACCTTGACTCCTTTCTTGGCTGACCACTGATGCTTTCCTAGCTCCAGGGCTTCCTGGGGACTCACCTTAAAATATTCACCCCCAAAGGCCCAATTGCCCAGCATCTCAAAGAAAGTATGATGGGAAAGGTCTCGGCCCACATCCTCCAGGTCGCTGTGGCGTCCTCCAGCCCTCACACATTTCTGGCTGTTGGCTACCCGCCGGAAGCCTGCCATCTCACTTCGTGGATCCACAGTGCCCAGGAAGATTGGCTTGAACTAGAAACACAGGAAGGGGGAGAAAGACATCCTAATAGAAGGGAAACGTAGGGAGTGGGCATAGAAATGGTGATTCGGATTGAGGGCTGTCCATGGCCCCTGAGAGTACAGTGAAGTCTTGGCCCGGGGGTGAGGGGATGGGGCGCAACTTGGGAGCACCCATCTCTGGTGGTGTCTGAGCAGACAAATAAGTCATGAAAAGACTCTGCTAGTAAAATGAGAACGAATGTGTTGGTGGCTAGAAACAGGGCAAGTCTACAGAGGGTAACTGGTGCTCAAAGTCAAAAGCTCAGAGCACATAGGCTAGCACAGTAGCATGTACTCAACAAACATTTATTTTAATGAATGATATCTTTATTAAAAAAAAACTAATAAAGGAAGCCAGACTTCCCCCACCAGTCTGCCCCCATGGGACTCCACACTCGCCATTCCTGGAACTAAAACTCAACCTTAACTCAGAAGTTTCCGATCGAGTTCTCCCCAAGCCCTAATTTGCACCCCAAACTCTGCCCAATCACGCACAAGCTCTCTTTCCCTGAAAGGTAGGAGCTCCGCCCTTTGCGTCTCTTGCCCAATCCCGCAACGCCTTTCTCTAAGGAAAAAAACTGCAAACTCCGCCCAGACCTGCGTGGTTCAGCCTCTACCTGGTTCATGCCTGCATTGACGAAAAGCAAACTGGGGTCGCCGCGGGGCCTCACGGAAGCGGAGGGCACCAAGCGGTGGCCATGGCGGTCCCGAAAGAAGCTCAGGAAGGCGTCCCGCACGGCCGCGGCCTGGGTTGGAGGGGCCTCCGATGAGAGCGCCCGAAGGCCCCGCCATGAGGGCGACCTTCGAATGGCCCGCCGAAGTCGCCCAGCTGCGGCTGCCACCGACGCCGCCATCTTAACTGGGGGCAATACTTCACGAGGTCAAAGGGTATCGCAGGGATAGAAGTAACGAGAGGAGGCCCGGCGTTTCCTACAGCGACCCCTGGCGGCAGGAGGACTCAAGACCGCTTCTGGCTCACTGTAGAAGTGATTGGCAAGAAGGCGCCTACAGGAGTCCACCTAACTATTAACACAAGCGGCCTGGCGCATTCAGTTCAGTCGCTCAGTCGTGTCCGACTCTTTGCGACCCCATGAATTGCACCACGCCAGGCCCCCCTGTCCATCACCAACACAAACTCATGTCTGTCGAGTCGGTGATGCCATCCAGCCAGCTCATCCTCTGTCGTCCCCTTCTCCTCCTGCCCCCAATCCCTCCCAGCATCAGAGTCTTTTCCAATGAGTCAACTCTTTGCATCAGGTGGCCAAAGTATTGGAGTTTCAGCTTTAGCATCATTCCTTCCAAAGAACACCCAGGGCTGATCTCCTTTAGAATGGACTGGTTGGTCTCCTTGCAGTGCAAGGGACTCTCAAGAGTCTTCTCCAACACCACAGTTCAAAAGCATCAATTCTTCCGCGCTCAGCTTTCTTCACAGTCCAACTCTCACATCCATACACGACCACAGGAAAAACTAGCCTTGACTAGACGGACCTTTGTTGGCAAAGTAATGTCTCTGCTTTTGAATATACTATCTAGGTTGGTCATAACTTTCCTTCCAAAGAGTAAGCATCATGTAATTTCATGGCTGCAGTCACCATTTGCAGTGATTTTGGAGCCCCCCCCAAAATAAAGTCTGACACTGTTTCCACTGTTAACCCATCTATTTCCCATGAAGTGATGGGACCAGATGCCATGATCTTCGTTTTCTGAATGTTGAGCTTTAAGCCAACTTTTTCACTCTCCTCTTTCACTTTCATCAAGAGGCTCTTTAGTTCTTCTTCACTTTCTGCCATAAGGGTGGTGTCATCTGCATATCTGAGGTTATTGAGATTTCTCCTGGCAATCTGGATTCCAGCTTGTGTTTCTTCCAGTCCAGCGTTTCTCATGATGTACTCTGCATAGAAGTTAAATAAGCAGGGTGACAATATACAGCCTTGGCGTACTCCTTTTCCTATTTGGAACCAGTCTGTTGTTCCATGTCCAGTTCTAACTGTTGCTTCCTGACCTGCAAATAGGTTTCTCAAGAGGCAGGTCAGGTGGTCTGGTATTCCCATCTCTTGAAGAATCTTCCATAGTTTATTGTGATCCACACAGTTAAAGGCTTTGGCATAGTCAATAAAGCAGAAATAGATGTTTTTCTGGAACTCTCTTGCTTTTTCCATGATCCAGCGGATGTTGGCAATTTGATCTCTGGTTCCTCTGCCTTTTCTAAAACCAGCTTGTACATCTGGAAGTTCACGGTTCACGTATTGCTGAAGCCTGGCTTGGAGAATTTTGAGCATTGCTTTACTAGTGTGTGAGATGAGTGCAATTGTGTGGTAGTTTGAGCATTCTTTGGCATTGCCTTTCTTTGGGATTGGAATGAAAACTGACCTAGTAGGCCCTTAATTCTGGGATTCAACAAGTATTCATCGAGAGCCTGTTGTGTGCCAGGCATTTTTTAGGCGCTTAAGGTACATCAGTAATGAAACTGACAAAAATCCCTGCCCTCTGGGGACTTTCCTGGTGGTCCAGTGGTTAAGACTTTGTGCTTCCAATGTAGGGGGCTTGGGTTCTATCCCTGGTGAGAGAACTGAACTCCTACCTGCCATGCCCTGCAGCCAAGAAAAAAAAAATTTAAATAGTCCCTACCCTCTAGAAATCTGTATCAAGTAATTCTCATGTTCATTGATTTTGCAGGGTCACAAATGGCGTTGCAGTGGACGGGTGTGGATTCCGTGTGGTGTAGGCATGTGCGCGTTCAGTCCACTGGATTGTGTCCGAACCTTTGTTGCCTCATGCAGTGTAGCTGGTCACCCTCCTCTGTCCATAGAATGTTCCAGGCAGAATACTGGAGTGGGTTGCCATTTCCTCCTCCAGGGCATCTTCCTGACCCAGGGATCAACCCCCATCTCCTATGCCTCCTATATTGGCAAGTGGATTCTTTATCACTGAGCCACGTGGGAAGCCCTGATGCCTACCTGTGTGTATTTCCAGGCTGAGAGAAGAAGGCAGAGATGGCTAAGGGAGGTGAAAGCAACATTCATTCAATAGTCATTCAACAGATACTTGAAAGTGAAGTTGCTCAGTTGTGTCCGACTCTTCGCGACCCCATGGACTGTAGCCTACTGGGCTCCTCAGTCCATGGGATTTTTCCAGGAAAAAATACTGGAGTGGGTTGCCATTTCCTTCTCCAGGGGATCTTCCCAATCCAGGGATTGAACCCGGGTCTCCTGCATTGTAGGCAGACACTTTACCGTCTGAGCTACCAGGGAAGTCCTAAAAAATATTTGTTGATACCTAAATAGTATGTGTCAGGCACTGTCCTGGGAACTTCTCATTTTCCTTTGCCGTTGGCATTGGAAATGGCTATTTTGTTTTTAGGGGTTGAAGCAGAAGTTTAGTGGAGTCACAGAAGCCGAGCAGCAGCTGTTCCATTATTAATTGCTTAATAACATTTGGTCTTTTAATTTGCCTGGGGATTAGAGGGAATCCGGGTTGTCAGGGCAGGATGAAGCTGTTGGCTGATAGCTGCTGAGATTTCTCTTTTTCTCCGCCTCCCAGTGCCCTAGGCTTTTGTGTGTTTTTGCTTCAGGAAAAGAGAGATACCCTCTCCACTTCCCTTTCTGTCTTTCTCTCCATGGTAACAACTTGGACTATGAGGCCAACACGGGCACTTGTAGGTGGAGCGAGGGTCTTCACCAGGCTTCTCTTGATACCCTCTGCTCTTGGTTTGGGAAATTAACCAGGTCAAGAGGAGAATTTGCCTCAGTTAAAGACGAAGCAGCACTGAGGTTAATGTGATCATCTCCAAGGCTTCAGCTAACCAGTGGGTTCTTCTGGCCTCCATTCTTTGTGAGTTATGTTATTTAGGGACTTTGAAGAGAGTTAGCCTTGGGAAATGTGTGGTCTTTTTTTGGACTTGAGTTTCTGTAGTGACAGTGAGTTCTCAGCTTTGTATTTTGACGGAACCCAAGACATCTATCCTGTTTCTTCCCTTGCCCCCTGTCTCCTTGCCCACGCAGATGAAAGGTGTTGTTTTGAAAGTGTGTTTTGCCTATGTTGTTTTTCCACTGTTTTTGGAACAGGAACCTAAAGCCAGATGGGGATTTCTGTGAGATTCATGGTCTTGAGACAAACCTGTGAAATTCTTCCTCAAATTGAAATGGGAGTATTTTGCTAGAGAAATCTAGCTAGGGCTTCTCCTCAGGACTGACATCAACTTTTTTTTTTTTTCCCCTTCAGAAAGTCTGCTTTATAGTAGGAACTCCTTATTTTTAGACTATTGTGGATCTAGAGTGGAGCCACGGACTTTTTTTTTTTTTCCCAAATAGGTTTAATGAGATATAGTTCACATACCATACAATTCACCTACTTAAAGTGTACAATTCAAATAGCTTTTAGTACATTCACAGAGTTGTTAGCTGTTTATATTTTAGAATATCTAGATCATTTTCATCACTTCCGAAAGAAACCCCATACCTTTTACCTGTTAACCCCCAATTACCCCATCCCTCCCAGCCCTAGGCAATCACTAATTTCTTTCTGTCTCTAATGATTTGCCTATTCTGAACATTTCCTAGAAATTGAATCATACAAAATATATGGTCTTTGTGACTGACTTCTTTCACTTAGCATGTTTTCAAGGCTTATCCATGTTGTAGTATGTATCATGGATTTTATTTTGGGTTGTTTTCTGTTTGAAAAACAGTTTCCTCCCCATCTTGTTGTTTTGTCCTTGCCATTGAAAATGCCTTTTTTGAGTACCATATCCTCTGGTAAATCAGTCTCTTTTTAACGTTTCCCAGTCGAGCCACGTGGTTCTTGTAGGACTGGGCTGTGCTTACTCTGGTTTGCCACTGTCATCAGGTGAGGAGGTTAAATTTATGGTCTGCAGTTTCTCAGGATAGATGAATACAGGAGAGAAGGTGCCAGACTGGGAAGTTACTGGCCCGGGAACTTCTCTCAGGAGTTCTCATCCACTGCCTTAATACTCAGAGGAATTTCACTTCAGGTTTAGAATACAAACGATGTCTGTTTCCTGGGAGCTCTTTAGCTGGGTTTGGGTAAGGTCTTCCCTGGGGAAGGGATTGCCCTGTGTTGCTTTCTGACTGACCTCCGCAAGGCCAAGGGCGCCTATGTTTGAACCTTCTCTTTCCGCCTTATTCATGAGAAGCAATGCCCTTATTCTGGGAATGGAAACTGTCCTTCCCGATTTCCCCATTGACTCCGAGAGCAGGAACCTGAGGTCAGTGATGCATTCCATCCTCGACCGATGGTCAGAGGAGGCAGGAGGGGATTTTCACCCTTACTAAGCATAAGGAACTCGGCTCTGGGAACTTCCACTTGTAAATCGTAAAGGCTGTGTTTTAGTGTCTAGGTTAAAAGTTCAATTTATAAGAGGTGTTCCTATGTTGATTTTTTTTTTTTTTTATGGCTTTGCCTTATCTGGATTGTGAAAGCTACACTGTCAAATGTTAATATGCGTAGGGATCTCCTGGAATCTTGTTCAACCTGTAGACAATGATTAGGTAGGTCTACGATGACGCTGAAATTGTGTATTTCTGCAGCTTCCTAAGTAGTGCTGTTGCTACCCATGGTCTCCTGGACCACAGGTCGGGTAACAGGGGTGTGGAAGAGGACTCGTGGGAATAACAAGGACAAAGACTTGCTTGGGACTGGGCGTTCTGGGGATCTCCCCTTTCTTCCAAAGTGGGGTGTGTGAGGCTGGCAGCTCTGTGCGCGCATACATGCTCGCTCCCCGCTGCCCTCCGGGAGTCCTAGCGGGGATGAAGTTGTGTCTGCCTGTTGCTAGGAGACGCGGAGGCGGCGCGGACCAGAGGCTGCGGATCCCAGCGGCCACTCAGAGCTCTGGGGAGCTGGCTAGGGCTGGGGTCGCTGATGGCGGGGCTGGAAGGGTCGGAGATAAAATGTTCCGTGAGACAGTTTTTAAGCAGAGGAGCAACATCTAATTCACACTTAAAAAAAATTATCTGGATGTGTAGGGTCTTAGTTGGGGCACAAGGCATCTTCATTGAGTCATGTGGGAACTTCGTGGTTTCGCTCAGACTCTGGTTGTGGCTCGGCTGGCTTAGTTGCCCTGCAGCATGTGGTATCTTAGTTTCCGCACCAGGAATCGAACCTGGGTCCCCTCTGCTGCAAGGTGGACTCTCAACAACTGGACCAGCAGGGAAGTCTCTGGTTTACACTTTTGAAAGATCATTGTAATGGGAGAGAATGAACTGTGGGGGCAAGAGGGGAAGCAGGAATACCTGTTAGAACCTTGTTGTTCAGGAAAGAAGTGATGGACAGGAGCTCAGCAGTGGTTGGATTCAGGCTAAATGTGGAGATTTTACATATATATATGTATGTTGCTGTTTAGTCACTAAGTCACTGCCAGGCTCCTCCATCCATGAGATTTCCCAGGCAAGAATACTGGAGTGGGTTGCCATTTTCTTCTCCAGGGGATCTTCCCCATTGAGCCACCAGGGAAAGAAAAGACTAACTTCTAAGTTTCTGACCTGCCGCTAAGTAGCTAGTGTTGCCAATTCACTGACCTCCGAAAGCCTGAGGAAGAAGCAGGTCTGTGGAAGGGAAGTCAAGAGTTTGCTTTGGACATAATAAGTTTAAGTTTAGACATCCAAGTAGAGACGTCACTCAGTGGATATAAAAGTCAGAAGCGCAGAAGAAGATCAGGGCTGTGGCTATAGATTTGGGAGTCACTAGGAGAAGGAAATGGCAACCCACTCCAGTGTTCTTGTCTGGAGAATCCCAGGGATGGCGGAGCATGGTGGGCTGCCGTCTATGGGGTTGCACAGAGTTGGACACGACTGAATTGACTTAGCTAGTACACTGGTGCTCCTGGATAAGTGAAGATCACCTATTGGAAGCGCAGGATGGAAGAGAAGAGGGGAGAGTTATGTCCTAGCCTGGTATTCTGAGGTGCTGGAGGGAAACTTGAGAAAGTGATGAGAGTCAGGAGGAAAACTGGAAGAAGTGAGGTCATACCAAAGCCTGGAGAAGAGAAGATGATATTCCAGTAGGAGGGAGTGGCGGGTTGCATCAGGTGCTGCTGATGGCTGAGCAAGATGAGAGCAGGGACCTAATGAATGGATTGGGCAAAGTGGGAGAACTTTCAGTGGGATGGAGGGATGGAAAGGCCAATTGGAGTGAGTGAGAAGGGGAGATGAGAAGGCAGAGAAAGGAAATAGAGCCAACTTGGGAGTAAGTTTGCAGAAAAAGAGAAGCAGGAAAAAAAAGAGTCTGGAAGGGGCTATGGGCTCTAGGAAATGTATTTATTTTTAAGAACAGCAACATTGAGTCTTTGTATGCGCATGGGTGTGATCCAGTACAGAGAAGAAACTGACAAAGCAAGAGAATGAGAGCATTATTGTAGCAGCCACGTTTTTAAGCACTTGAGGGGATTGAAAAGTTCAGTGCAAAGTGTAGCCACAAGCAAGGACACTCCTTTCATTACAGTAAGAGGAGGAATGTGGATACAAATGCAGTAGGTCAGCGGATCTAGGGCTGGAAAATCTAGAGAGGACTCATCCTCACACGACTGTTTCCTCATCAGTATGCAGTGAGGTGAAGAGGTGAAATTGCCACCTGGAAAGAGAGAAGATTTACTAAGGAAGTGTGGTAGGATTAGATGGCAGTGTTGGCGGCTCATTTAAGATTTGAGGTCTGTGATTTAAACTGAGACTGATCAGCACAATGGGATTTTCTCCATCCATGCTTAGCTGCTCAGGTGCATGCACAGAGCATGTAGATTGCTGGGTGTAGTTAGGGCTGGGATTCTGCCATCTGAGTGTGATGGAGGGAGGGCGCTGGCATGAGTAAGGTCATTTGTAGGGAAATGGTTGAAATCCTGAAACTTGGGCTGTATTTGAGCTCTAACGGCAATCCGTCTAGGCTCTTATCTCATCTAATAGTCTTAGTTAGTCTCCTGTCTCAAATCTTAAAACACAAACCTTAAACAAAAACATGATGATGTATATATGTGGCCCCCCCACCCTCCCTCCTTTGGAAGCTCGATATTTTAAGGTGAAGAAAAGAGACAAGAGACCGTTAGCTAGCTGTTTTTCAGTCACTAAGTCATGTCCGACTCTTTGTGACCCCATGGTCTGCAACATGCCAGGCTCCTCTGTTCTCTGCTATTTCCTGGAGTTTGCTCAAATTCATATCCATTGAGTCGGTGTCTATAATATTTTAAAATCATGTTAGATAGCCACAATAGAAGCCAGAAGACAGTGGAAAGGCATTTTTAAAGTACTTAAAAAACAAAACACCTTGTCAACCCGGAATTCCATATCCAACCAGTAAAAACCTTTTTTCTTTTTTTGACGGAACAGTACTTCAAATAAATATCTTCTAAGGATAAAGACAAAAAGAGTGTGTGGGAATTCCCTGGTGGTCCAGTAGTTAGGACTTGACACTTTAACTGTCAGACTTGATCCCTGGTCAAACTGAGATCCCCAAAGCCATGTGGTTTGGCCAAAAATAATACATAAATAAATAACTTGGTGGTCCAGTGGTTAAGAATCTGCCTGCCAATGCAGGGGACATGGGTTGCATTCCTGGTCCGGGAATATCCCAACTACTGAAGCCCACACTCCCTCGAGCCCGTGCTGCACAACAAGAGATGCCACTGCAACGAGAGTAGCAGAGAGTAGCCCCCAATCGCTGCATCTAGAGAAAGCCTGTGCACGATAATGAGGAGCCAGTGCAGCCATAAATCAATAAACATCATAAAAATAAGTAAATATGAGTGGCCCACTGTGCCCAGATCATGCTAGCCCTCTTCACAGGTGATTAGTACACACACCAGAATGAGGAGACTTGAAAGTGCCAGATGGATCAGACACTCAGCCATTGCATCCTGTCTTCCAGGATCATGAGAAACAAATGTCTTTGAAGCATCTTTGATGAGCAGAAGAAGGTACCAAGGGGAGTGCGTGGCTGACATCACTGACTTAGGGTGGCAGATGCATGCCTGCAAATCCAACTGGAATGTTCACCTTGGCCAGACTTAGCATATACTCTCCCCTGGAAAGGGCTGAAGACACTCGCGTTCTTGGTCCTTGGTCTTCTCCTTTGCAGACCCCATGCTTCTAGACTCCATGCGTCTTCTGCTGACAAATCTTTTCTTCATATGACACAATGAATTAGGTTGCGACATCTTGAGTCAGTTTTCCCATGGCTGTTTTCCATGACTTCCTATTTTTTTAAAAAATTATGTATTTTTGGCTGTGCTGGGTTTTTGTTGCTGCACAGGCTTTTCTCCAGTTGCAGCGAGCAGGGGTTGCTCTCTAGTTTGGTGCTGAGGCTTCTCATTGAAGTGGCTTCTCTTGTTGCAGCGTGTCGGATCTAGGGCACATGGGGTTCAGTAGTTGTGGCTCCCAGGCCCTGGAGCACAGGCTCAGAAGTTGTGGCACAGGGGCTTAGCTGCTCTGCAGCATGTGGGATCTTCCCTGACCAGGGATCAAACCCGTGTCTCCTGCACTGGCAGACAGATTCTTCACCACTGAGCTACCAGGGAAGCCCTTCCGTGACTTCTTAGCCACACCTTTGCATGCCACCTGTAGCAAGAGTCAGAGGTACATAAAATGACCTGTGATTGGGGGATGCTAAGAAAGCAGAAAAGGTGATGATGGAGGTAAACAGCCAGTTAAGCACTCAGACTTTAATTCAGGCCCTTTTCAGGGTTTCTGGTCTCTGTGGGTCTGTTTGGGTTTTAATCCTGTGAGTTTTTCATGTCTCCCATTTACCCTTCCCAGCTGGACTTTGATAGCTCAGGGCATGGCATTTTTCTGTGCACCCTGTCCTACAGTGCATCCTTAAGCGGAAGCAGGACCTCTCATGTTGAGTCTTATGGGCTCTTCGCTCATCGTCTCAGCTGCCGCCCCTAGCAGAGCAGTCTTTACCTGATTGGCAGGTAGGAAAGAGCACAACATCACTATCTTGGCGTACTGAGGTATTGTAAGTGTCGAGACTCATGTCAAAACATTTCATGGTGAACAGAAACAGACTCACAGATACAGAGAACAGACTTGTGGTTGCAAAGAGGGAGCGGGTTAGGGGAGGGGTGGGTTGGGGAGGTTGGAATTGGCAGAGGCCAACTACTGTATAGAGAATGGATAAACTACATGGTCCTACTGTATAGCACAGGGAACTATATTCAGCATCCTGTGATAAACTGTCATGGAAAAGAATACGAAAAAGAATATATATACATACAACTGAATCACTTTGCTGTAGAGCAGGAATTAGCACAACATTGTATATCGATTTAACTATGCTTCAGTTAACAGTTGTATGGTTTATAATAAAAAAAAACTAAAGCAATTTGAATCTAGTTGATATGAATACTGAACTGTTGGGGTAAAGTGTTCTGATATCTGCAACTGACTGTGAAATGCATCAGAAATAGGATGAGGGAATTCCCTGGTGGTCCAGTGGTTAGGACTCCATGCTTTCACTGCTGAGGACATGGGTTCAATTGCTGGTCGGGGAAATAAGATCCAGTAAACTGTGAAGCCTGACAAAAAATAAAAAAAGAATAAATTTAAAGGCATTTATTTTAGACAGTGGGGAAAAGGACTCAAAAGTTGCAGGTCATGTGTAACAGAGCACCATCAATAAGATACTGATTTTTTTAAAAAGCAGTATTTGTTACAGGCTTCTCAGGTGATGGCTAGTGGTAAAGAATCTGCCTGCCAATGCAGGAGACATAGAGATGCAGGTTCGATCCCTGGGTTGAGAAGATCCCCTGGTGCAGGACACGACAACCTACTCCAGTATTCTTGCCTGGAGAATCCCATGGACGGAGGAGCCTGGCGGGCTGCAGTTCATGGGGTTGCAAAGAGTTGGACACAACTGAAGTGACTTAGCAGCAGAAGTATTTAATAACACATTTCTCTAATTTTAGAAGAAGAGCATGTATATCGCAAAGCCTCTGAAGATTAAGCAGTTTCATTTCAGCGTGGTTATGAATGATGGGGCAGTGTCATGGGCCCAAGATGCCTTGGTGCTCTGTGCAGAGGGAAGAGCAGGTAAGTCGTACAGGGAGCGCAGCAAGGAGCCCAGCCCTGTGGCTCGGCAGTGTGCCTGACTAGCCAACAGTGGTCACTGAGGGAAGTGTCTGGGCAGTTTTCCTAAGGGCTGCTCAATTAAGAATCCATTCTCAAGCCAGTCATCTGATGATGGGCACTTGGATTGCTTCCACGTCTTGGCTATTCTAAATATTGCTGCTATGAACATTGGGATGCATGTCTTTTTTTGAGTTAGAGTTTTGATCTTTTAGAAGATGTGGTACAGGGACTTCCCTGGTGGTCCAGCAGTTAAGATTCCTCGATCCTAATGCAGGGGACCTGGGTTCAATCCTTGGTCAAGGAACTAGATCCCACATGTTGCAACTAAGAGTTCTCAGGCTGCAACTAAAAAAATCGCACATGCTTCAAGGAAGATTGAAGACCCCATGTGACACAGCTAAGACCCAGCACAAACAAGTAAATAAATAAGATGTGGTATGTGTACATGAAGAAAAGTTATGACCAACCTAGACAGCATATTCAAAAGGAGAGACATTACTTTGCCGACTAAGGTCCGTCTAGTCAAGGCTATGTTTTTTCCAGTGGTCATGTATGGATGTGAGAGTTGGACTGTGAAGAAGGCTGAGCGCGGAAGAATTGATGCTTTTGAACTGTGGTGTTGGAGAAGACTCTTGAGAGTCCCTTGGGCTGCAAGGAGATCCAACCAGTCCATTCTGAAGGAGATCAGCCCTGGGATTTCCTTGGAAGGAATGATGCTAAAGCTGAAGCTCCAGTACTTTGGCCACCTCATGAGAAGAGCTGACTCACTGGAAAAGACTCTGATGCTGGGAGGGATTGGGGGCAAGAGGAGAAGGGGACGACAGAGGATGAGATGGCTGGATGGCATCACCAACTCGATGGACATGAGTCTGGGTGAACTCCGGGAGTTGGTGATGGACAGGGAGGCCTGGCGTGCTGCGATTCATGGGGTCGCAAAGAGCGACTGAGCGACTGAACTGAACTGAATGTGTATATGAAATATTATCCATACAAATAATGAAAAATTGCCATTTGCAGTAACATAGGTAGTCCTTGAGAATATTATACTTAGTGAAGTTAAGTCAGACAAAGAAGGACAAATAATATGTGCTATCACTTATGTGGAACTAAAATATAATACAAATTACTCTATGTACAAAACAGACACAGACTTACAGAGAAAGCAAACTTAAATAATTACCTTTATAGTTACCAAATGAGAAAGCGAGGGAGGGATTAATAGGAGTATGGGCTTAAAAAAGCTATTATACATAAAATAGACAAACAATAAGGATTTACTGTATAGCACGGGAACTGTATTCAATGTCTTATAATAACCTATAGTGGAAAATAATCTAAAAAATACATGTATAACTGAATCACTTTGCTGTACGCCTGAAACTAGCACAATATTGTAAATCAGCTGTACTTCAATTTTTTTAGAAAAAGAATCCATTCTCCCATCAGAGTTGACCAAGGCCAGGGGTTCGTGTGTAGTGTTTTTTCCTTCCTTGAGAGAACGTGGAATAAAGAAATTCTGTATGAAATGCTATGAGAAGATCTCCAAAATTGAAAAGAATAGTGTGAGGCTATGCTATTGCTGTGTACCACAGATGGGAAAGAAACACACATCTGTATTTGCTTGTAGTGCTCCGAAAGGGATACGAAAGGAAGAACAGCGGTTTTGTGGGAGCAGGTGAGGTGGGGCCCGTTTCAGTCATGGATACAGTGGGAAGGAGGCTTTCCTTGTCTTCTTTTAAAATTTATTTGTTTTTTCACTTTTGCATGTGCTGAGTCTTCATCTCTGCACTCAGCCTTTCTCTAGTTGCAACAAGCGGGGGCTACTCTCTAGTTGAGGTACAAAGGCTTCTCATTGCAGTGGATTCTCTTATTGAGGAGCATGGGCTCTAGAGTGTGGGCTTGGTAGTCGTGGTCCACAGGCTTAGTTGCCCCGTGACATGTGGAATCTTTTTGGACCAGGAATCGAACCCATGTCCCCTGCATTAGCAGGCAGATTCTTAACCGCTGGACAACCAGGAAAGCCCTTCTTTGTATACTTTTTCAAAGTTCTGGTTTTGCAAGCCATGTGTGGTTAGTTGCACAGTCGTGTCCGACTCTTTGCGACCCCATGGACTGCAGCCCGCCAGGCTCCTCTGTCCATGGGGATTCTCCAGACAAGAATACTGCAGTGGATTGCCATGCCGTCCTCCGGGGTATCTTCCCAACCTAGGGATTGAACCCGGGTCCCCCGCATTGCAGGCAGATTCCTTCCCCATCTGAGCCACCAGGGAAGCCCAAGAATACTGGAGTGGGTAGCCTATCCTGACCCAGGAATTGAACTGGGGTCTCCCACTTTGCAGGTGGATTCTTTACCAGCTGAGCTATCTTTTTATGGTGTTTGCAAGTGGTGTAAGTGCATTTCCTACTGAAAAATCAATAACTAAAATGCAAAATAAGAAGCTATAAGATAATATGAGACAATTCAGTCCAGTTCCTTGGACTGAATTTTGAACACATCAAAACAGGAAATTTTAAGGCGTTGACATTCCCTGATTAATCGGAATTTCAAAGACCAGCACTATGTTGTGAGAGTCGGGACTCTGTGTCTTAATAATACACATGTATCTTATCAGGCACATGACTGCCATCAAGGTGCTTTATTTCGATACTACTTTTACTTCTCTTTGCTTTTTTATTTTTATTTAAAATTTTAATTTTGGCTGCCAACTCACAGCTTGCAGGATCTCATTGCCCTGATCGGGGATTGAACCCTGGGCCACAGCAGTGAAAGCACTGAGTCCTACGCACTAGCCTGCCAGAAAACACCTCTGTTTGCTTTGTTTTGTGCTTTGTGTGTATTCTAAGGGCTTCCCAGGTGGCGGTAGTGGTAAAGAACCTGCCTGCCAGTGCAGGAGATGTAAGAGACACAGGTTCGATCCCTGGGTTGGGAAGATCCCCTGGGGGAGGGCATGGCAACCCACTACAGTATTCTTGCCTGGAGAATCCCATGGAGAGAGGAGCCTGGCAGGCTACAGTCCATGGGGTCTCAAAGAGTCAGACACAACTGAAGTGACTTAGCGTGCACAGACTCGTTCGACAGTTAAGTTTGTCATCTTCTCTTTCCCCTTTCACAAACGTATTTGGGTACATCCTACCTATATGTGGGATTTGGGGATGCAGAAGTATGTTGTCTTCAAGAACACATCCCAAAAGACTGGCATCCTGTAATGGCTGCGACCCCACTCACTCACCAGAGCGTCTCAGTGCCCTGTGGCTTCCTTGCTTCTTATCGTTCAGGCTTTTAGGGACAGAGTTGGTCACTCTGGCTTTGGTCTAGAGGCATATGATGAGAAGCCCTTTCTGCAATAAGTGTTTAATAAATTAGAACACAGGTTTCCATTATCCCTTCCCGAAATGGAGCCAGCCACTGTCTGTCTGTAAGGATGTCTGCAGAGTGAAAAAGTAAACACAGAATCAGGAATCTTATCGTTAATGCAATTTGCCTTTGCTCTCGGCTTCCTGTGCTCGTCTTTGAGACGCCATTAAAAATGCATGCAGGATGTGAGTGAGATAAAACATATCAAAATTCAAGCTGATTCCAGTTCACTGTGACACTCCATTTCTCTGGCCCTCTGGCTTCTAGCGGGCTTTAGCCCAGATCCTGAGGATGAGGGATGAGAGCCTCTGAGCAGTGAAAGGTACTGGCCTAAAGCTCATAAAGCTTAGTTCAAAGGAGAGTTGGGAATTCCCTGGTGGTTTGGGGATTCCCTGGTGGTCTAGTGGTTATTAGGACTTGATGCATTCACTTCAGGGGCCTGCAAGCCAAGCAGCATGACCAAAAAAGAAATAAAACAAAAGCAAAAACACCACCACCACCAACAAAGAAACCAAATGAGTGTCTTTGCCACTCGACCTGTGGAATCAATAACTTACTTCATATTAACAATGATAGCTGTCCCTTCTTGGGCATATGCTGTATACCAGGTAAGCTACTTTATGTGTAAAAACTTATTTAGTCCTCATAACAGCCCAATGAAGTAAGTTACTATTGTTTTCCCATTTTACAGATGAAAAAACTGAGAGAGGTTAAGTGACTTGCTTAAGATCACACACAGGGAATGGCAGATCAGTAATTTGAACCCACGCAACTGGGCTCCAAGGCCCATCTTATTAACCACGTCTGCTCACCTCCCATCTGATGTGTGTGTGTGTGTGTGTGTGTGTGTAGCACATATAATTCTAAACAGTTGCGGTGGTTGGTTTTCTAACTCTTGGCAGATCAAGAATTAGGGCCACCAGAAGCATGTGTATAACATCGGGAGACAGACTGGGGACCTAGTAGGGTCTGAGGAACCAGTCGCCTCCAGCAGTCTGATCTCCACTAACGAGTCTTTCTCGCACATTTCAGCTGTCCTTTCAGGAACCACAAAGCACAATAGAGGAGCATGATTCCATTTACCAAGACGGTTGTGGCAGACACCATCCCTAGCATTCAATTTCCCTTTCTCTTAGAAATGGAATCCCCAGGTTTTCGATGGACCACGCCACTGGGTCTCGTACTGCAAGGCTTGGCCATGTAGCCCTTGGACTAGGAGCAGAAGTGGGATGTACCAGATCAGCAAGCTCTGCCCTTTTGCTGCTCCTCCCATGGGCTGGGATACAGTCTCAGGGGACAGGGAATCACCCAGCGGTTACAGGAAAGGATGTAAAGAACTCGGGTCCCCGCCCCTGTGGAGCCACCAAGGGCATCCTGGAGGAATAAATAAAATACCAAAACAAAAATCTCTTAAATTTTGCTAAAATTTTGAATTTCAATTATAAATGAGAAGGCTTTGATTTATCCTGGATAAGTTAACACTGTCCTCTTTCAAATAATAGATAAATATGTTGAGTAGTAACTATTTGTCATGCTGTACTAAGTACCTGAATTTTGATCTAATCTCTCCCTAAAATAAAGGTATAACATTGCTTCCTGATGTTAATAGAGAGAGAATGAAATCCATAGCATAGCCTAGCAAGCGCCATGTCCTGAGCTCTGGACATGGGAGCTTGTCGCATGGGAGAGAAATCAGCTTTCTCGTTGAAGCTCTTAGTGCAGCAAACACGCAAGCTGATGAATACACCCAGGACATCAAGGAGAGGTTACATTATGTTTGCTGTATTTTGTTAGCAAGGCAAGGAAATATTCAGAGCATTTTAGAAATAATTCGATAACAAGTTTTGAGGCCTAATGGGAGCAACTTTAATTATTTGGAAACATCCCCAGAAATTTTCGAAATGCTGGCAGAAAAAAGAACACACTCCGCTTGGTTGATGTGATAAAGAGAGGATGTAAATTCAGTTCAGTTCCACAAATATTTATGGAAAAGCTACTTCATGCCAGGCAAGGCTGAGGGCGCCCTTGTCCTCAGGGAGCTGACACTTGGGCTTGGGGATCAGGGGCTCGGGAACAGGGACTGATGAGCAAGTGGATATAAAGTGATCAAGCTGATGGGCACACACCCTGCCCTGACTTGAGCATCAGGGAAGGCTCTTAGGAGGAGCAATCAGAAGGTTTGCTGGCTGCTGTTCCAGCTCTTGGCAGGGTTAAGTTTTCCTTAAAGAAACAAGTACTTGTGTCTTATGGAGGTTGGACCTGAAAAGCTTGTTCAGAAACTTGTCTGCCTTGAGAGATGTGAGCCAAGAAACTGACACCTTGAGTTTCCCCCTTTCATCTTTTCTTCTTGTTCCAAGCTCCTTGTATCTTCGGGAGAGACTCCAGATAACCTTGGGTGGGTCATGGTGCCCTCTTGGGATGTGGCTTAGAAAATACTCCCTAGAATATACTTTCCAGGAATCAGAGGGTTTCAGCTGAATGCCTTTTCTTTCATCTTTATTTTTTCAAATTTTATTTCTAAAAGAGCAAAGACATCCCTTTGCTGGCAAAGGTCCATAGAGTCAAAGCTGTGGTCTTTCCAGGAGACAAGTAGAGATGTGAGAGTTGGACCATAAAGAAGGCTGAGTGCTGAAAAAAATTGATGCTTTAGAACTGTGGTGCTGGAGAAGACTCTTGAGAATCCCTTGGACTGCAAGGAGATCAAACCAGTCAATCCTAAAGGAAACCAACCCTAAATATTCATTGGAAGAACTGATGCTATTGCTGAAGCTCCAATACTTTGGCCACCTGATGGAAACAGCCAACTCATTGGAAAAGACGCTAATGCTGGGAAAGATTGAAGGCAAAAGAGAAGAGGGTGGCAGAGGATGAGATGGTTGGAATGGCATCACCGATTCAATGGACATGAACTTGGGCAAACTCTGGGAGACAGTGAGGGACAGGGAGGCCTGATGTGCTGCATTCCATGGGATCGCAGAGTCAGAGATGACTTAGC
The DNA here is from genome assembly GCF_042477335.2 of Ovis canadensis. Lineage (NCBI taxonomy): Eukaryota > Metazoa > Chordata > Mammalia > Artiodactyla > Bovidae > Ovis > Ovis canadensis. The sequence goes on from NC_091264.1 coordinate 32,879,012, forward strand.
TACTGAACAGCAACGTCTGTTTATTTTTGGCTGTGCTGGGTCTTCATTGCTGCAAGGGCTTTTCTCTAGTTTCGGTGAATGGGGGCCACACTCGTGTTGCGATCCATGGGCTTCTTAATGCAATGGTCTCTCTTGTTGTAGAGCACGGGCTCTAATGCATGTGGGCTTTAGTAGTTGCAGCAGCTGGGCTCAGTAGTTGCAGCTCCCAGGCTCTAGGGCACAGGCTCAATAGTTGCAGCACCCAGACTTAGTCATTCTGCAGAACGTGGGATCTTCCCAGACCAGGGATCGAACCTGTGTCTCCTGCATTGGCAGGCAGATTTTTCACCACTGAGCCACCAGGGACGTCCTACTTTTTATTTTTTACTAAAAATTTTATATGGGAGTATAGTTGATTAATATCATTGTGTTACTTTCAGGCGTACAGGACAGTGATTCAGTTATACCTATACAAGTATCTGCTCTTTCTCAAATTCTTTTCTTTCATCTTTAAATAGTGGTAAAAGCAGAAGTAGCCAGGAGCCTGAGAAATTGAAACAGAGCCCACAGGGAGCAGGGTCAGCGCTCCCTCCCCCTGCCCCGCCCCGCCCCTCTCTTTCTCTCACTGTCTCTTCCTCGTCCTCAGTGACAGGCTGATGGATGATGGGCTAATTATCGAAGTCTGGCTGTCAGTTCTGTGGATGGTGATGTTACCCTTACCCTAGCAGGGGACTGTGAGGATGATAAATTGGAGGTATTAGATGGCACTTGGCAGACAGAGAGAGTCAGTAATTAAAGACTTTGGAGCAGGCTTGCAGAAATATTGATGCTTGACAGACAGTTGATGCTTTCTTTTCCCCAGAGAGTAGAACTCCGGGAAAGAGTCCAGATTATGGTAGTTGGGGTGACTAGTAGAACACAGAGGAGAAGCAAGGAAAGGTGAAGCAGGGAGGTCACGAGAACTCTTTCCCCGAATGGTGATTTGAGGCTGGCTTCCTTGGAGTCTCACTCCAAACATTTTCCTTACCTCTTCAGTCCCCAGAGTTAAGACCTGGCTTTAATTTTAGCTGATTTTAGTCAAAGCCAAAATCCAGCAGTTTATGCTTATAGAGTTAAAAACATTGCCCTTAATTTTGTTAAGGAAAATTGTTTTCTTTCACACATGTGCATACACATACATAGACATGTATAAACGTATATATACATATGTATACACACACACATATATATACATGTGCTGTACTATGCTTAGTCTCTCAGTCCTGTCTGACTCTTTGTGACCCCATGTACTATAGCCCACCAAGCTCCTCTGTTCATGGGATTCTCCAGGCAAGAATACTGAAGTGGGTTGCCATGCCCTCCTCCAGGGGATTTTCCGAACCCAGGGATTGAACCCAGGTCTCCCGCATTGCAGCCAGATTCTTTACTGTCTGAGCCACCAGGGAAGCCCAATATATATACATATCAGTATTTTATTTGATTTTTAACAAAGACTGATTGTATTTGTTTTTTATGCAAAACTTTGTGATCAGATAAAAAAAAAACACTAATTATGGAATAAATAGAATACCGAAACAAAAATTTCTTGAATTCTGCTAAAATTTTGAATTTCAATTATAAATGAGAAGGCTATGATTTATCCTGGATGAGTTAACAGTGTCCTCTTTCAAATAATACATAAATATGCTGAGTAGTAACTATTTGTCATGCTGTACTAAGTACCTGAATTTTAACCTAATCTCTCCCTAAATTAAAGGTATAAAATGCTTCCCGATGTTAACAGAGAATGAAATCCATAGCATAGCCTAGCAAGCACCGTGTCTTCTGCCTCTCCCTCCTTCATGCTCTGTTGTTTTACTTGATTTGATTGTCTTCGCAGCACTTCTTTTAAAAAAAAAAAAAAAACTTCTTATTTTGTATGGGGCGTCTCTGGTGGCTCAGGTGGTAAAAAATCTGCTTGCATTGGAGGAGACCCTAGTTTGATCCCTGGGACAGGAAGATCCCCTGGAGAAGGGAATGGCTACCCACTCAGTATTCTTGCCTGGAAAATACCATGGACAGAGGAGCCTGGTAGGCTGCACTCCATGGGGTCGCACAGACATGACTGAGAGACTAATAATACTATAGCCAGTTACCAATGTTGCGATGGTTTCAGGTGGACATCGAAGGGACTCAGCCCTACATATACATGGATCTGTTCTCCCCCGAATCACCCTCCCATCCAGGCTGCCACTGAGAAGAGTTCCCTGTGCTATACAGTAGGTCCTTGTTGGTTATCCGTTTTAAATATAGCAGCGCATACAGGCAACTGTAAGTTCACACAGCACTTATTTCTGTCTCTCATTTTTGTACTTATTTCTTTGTTGTTTAAAGAGGTCATTGAAGGGAATTCCTTTGCAGTCCAGTGGTTGGGAGTTGACACTTCCATTGCTGTGGCCTGGGTTCAGTTCCTGGTTGGGGAATCAAGATCCCACAAGCTGTGTAGTGCAGCCTTTGAAGATATAGACTCTAAACTGGTGGTTACCAGTAAGGAGGTAGAAGAGGGGCAATACAGGGGTGGGGAGTGGAAGGTACAAAGGGGTATAAGATAGGCTCAAGGATGCATTGTGCAACATGGAGAATATAGCCAGTATTTTGTAGTAACTGTAAGTTAACCTTTACAAATTGTGTCGACAATTAGAAAAAAAAATTTAAGTCATTGAAATACAACATAGGGATAGATAAGTCCACTTAAGTGAACTGCTAGGTAGATTTTTCTGGTGGTCACCGACTTTAAAAACATGTTTATTGTAAAATATACATAACATTTATTATTTTAGCCATTCTTAAGTGTAGTATATGATTCATTGGCATTAAGTTCAGTTACACTGTTGTGCAACCATCATCCCTGTCTGTCTCCAGAACTTTTCCATCATCCCAAACTGAAACTCTGTACCCATTAAAAAACAAAGCCCTGTCCCCGCCTCCAGCCCCTGGTGACCACCGTTCTTCCTTCTGTCTCTATAAACTTGGCCACTCCAGGGACCTCCTGTATGGCTGTGGACGTTCAATATGAAGTGGACTGGCTGTGGCCCCGAGACCAGACACCACGTGTCACCCATCCCTTTTTATTCCGTGTAAGTTTATTAATGTCCACCTGTGTGATGGCAGTCCCCAGCTAGCCATGGTGCCTTGAAGACTGTTCTCATGGATTTTTCTCTTATTTTCTGTCATCCTCATGAGAAACTGCTAGGCAACTAATGTCTCAGCATCAGACCACAACCTCCAGCGTGAGTAATAGAAGCTGCCAAGTTCACAGTTAACTTCCCGTGCCCGTCACAGTAATAAGTGGGTTCCTTCCCCTGAAGTGCATTCGGTTAAGTGCTCAGCGGTGGTGCAAACACCATCTTTTAGAATAAATCTAAGCCTTGTTTGAAGGATGCTGCTTCCAATCATGATGATTTCTGAACGTTTCTTCCTCTGCTCTGAAAGACTCTTCTGAATCTGAGGGCTTTGTATCCAAGAGTGTCTGTTTAAAATCAAAATGTGTTAAGTATGCAGTCCTGTCTCTTTCTGACCTGACCCCTTCCCTGAATCTGAATCCTGTCTAGATGAGGAAGGAACATCTGGAAGTCATCAAGGCCTGTTTCATCCAGGAGAAAGGCACATCTAATTTAGAATATTTCTGGAAAATGAAAAAGCAGAATAGGAATTTGAAAAGATTGGAGTGTGTTGGAAGGACATGTCCATGCCTTACTCTAAAGCATAAACATCACAAGGCTGTTTGGTGTGAAGGAGCAGGAAGTCCTGCAGCCAAGGCCTTACTCTTGCCAAAGCCCCACTTCATGAACCAGTGAGGAGTGCAGGCATCAGAAAAAATGGACTACAGTTTGTTATAGGAGCTGGAGATGACTGAAGAGGAAGATATTTTGTACGGTAACAAGGACAAATAGCCTCCTAACCCCATGGATGTTTTGGAGGAACGGCTGAGGATGCACATGAAACTCACTGGATGAAATGATTGTTCTCGGTTCATCAGGCCCTCCCTGTACTTGGATTATACATCCACACTGTACCACAGGACTGTCTATTGTCCCCCACTGGGTGTGGATGGAGTACACGTCCTCACTTTAGCGATTTTGAGTTTCCCCACATAATTTGCTTTGGCCAAGAGAATATGGGCGGAAGGGGCAGTGCGCTAGTTTATACCCCCCTCTCGTGCTTAGGCCATTTGATATGAGAAGAACATGTCTCGTGTGGACTTCCCTGTGGTCCAGTGGCCAGGACTCCAAGCTCCCAATGCAGGGGACCTGGGTTCAATCCCTAATCAGGGAACTAGATCCCACAAGCCACCACTAAGAGTTTGAGTGCTGCAGCTGAAGATTCTGCATGCCACAACGAAGATCTCGCACGCTGCAACCATGACCCAGTACAGCCAAATAAATAAATCAAAAATAAGTATGAAAAAAGAAGAACATTCCTTGGGGAGCTATGAGCCCCAGGAGAATGAGACAAAACCTGAGGAATGAAGCTGAATCTCACGGACACCCTGGAGCCAATCTGATCTGCAGCCTGAAGTATACTGATGTTAGCTTACCTCTAGACTCACGAGTGATAAGAATATATGCCTGTCGTAGGTCACTGAGTTTGGGGGAAGTTTGTTACAGAGCAGTACTGTGGCAATAGCTGACTCATACAAAGACCAAAATGTGGAAGCAGAGAGAAAAAGGGCAAGTGAAGTAGGTGGCTGACATATGAGTAAGGAAGGAAGTGGTGGTGGGGTCTGAGGAGAGAGCAGGTAGGGAAAGCCCTCTGAGGAGAAGAATGAGGTGGACAGGAAGTAAAGGCGCACTGCAGCTGCAGTTCCCTCAGGTGCTGGGATACAGGCAGTGCAATAGGAGTGCGTGCACGCACGTGTGACACACACACACACACACACACACACACCTTGCCTCTGATGAGCACTGCACCTTTTTGCTGTCTTTGTTCATTGTCGCCAATGTCTGAGAGGTTTCCAGGGAGTACAGGTTCGATTCCTAACCTGTCTAGACTTCCAGTTTTGGGCTCTACCTAGGCTTATGGTTACATTGTATCAATGGAGCAACAAAAGAATCTAAAAAATACCAACTAGTGAATTAACAAAAAAGAAGCAGACTGGCAGATAGAGACAACAAACTAGTGGTTACCAGTGGTGAGAGAGAGGGAGGTACAAACTGTTGGGTGTAAGATAAGCTACAAGGGTGTATTGTATACACGGTGGAGTATAGCCAGTATTAATGTAAGAACTCCAAATGGAGTGTAGCCTTTAAAAACTGTATAAAAAATGAAACCAACAACAAAAAAGAAGAATAAAAATATAAGGACAGAACTTTCCTGAGTACGTTTTTTTAAAAAAATTATTTATATATTTGGCTGTGACAAGTCCTAGTTGAGACACTCAGGATCTTCGATCTTCACTGTGGAATGATGTTTTAGTTTCGGCATACAAACTCTTAGCTGTGGCACGTGAAGTCTTTAGTTTTGATATGTGAGATCGTTTCCTGACCAGGGATCAAACCCCGCACCCCTTGCATTGGGAGCTCAGAGTCTTAGCCGCTGGAACACCAGGGAAGCTCTTCAACAACTTGCAAAAGTGAAACTCGCATCTACTCTTTTCTCTCTTCGCCATTCTCTAACAGAACAGGCCAGATGCTGTTCAGCTCCTCTTGCTTCAGATTTGAGTTGGCGCTTCATAGTTAGAGAAAGCAGTCACAGAAGGAAGTGCTCTTAACAAAAGTGCACACTTATTGGCTTCTTACCATGTGCAGGGTGTGCTAAGTGCTCTACACGTGTTTATTCATTAATCCTCTCAATCACCTTGTGAGAGCACACACCAAGAAGGCTCCTGGGGGCTTCCTGGTGGTCCCGTGGCTAAGACTTCACGATCCCAGTGTAGGGGACGTGGCTTCGATCCCAGGTCAGGGAACCAGATCCCACATACTGCAACAAAGATCCTAGATCCCACATGAGGCAACTAAGAACTGGAGCAGCCAAATAAATACATAAATACATTTTTTTAAAAAAGAAGGTTCACAGTAGTGAGGGCCCCAGCTCTGAATCTAGACAGACCCGGCTTAAACTCCAATTAGGAAATGGTACCCCACTCCAGTACTCTTGCCTGGAGAATCCCATGGAGGGAGGAGCCTGGTAGGCTACAGTCCATGGGGTTGCAAAGAGTCAGACACGACTGAGCGTCTTCACTTTCACTTTAGTGGGCTTCCCAGCTGGCGCTAGTGATAAGGAACCTGTCTGCCAATGTAGGAGACTTGAGACATGGATTCGATCCCTGGATCAGGAAGATCCCCTGGAGGAGGTCATGGCAACCCACGTTAATATTCTTGCCTGGAAAGTCCCATGGACAGAGGAGCCTGACAGGCCACAGTCCATAGGGTTGCAGAGTCTGACACAATTGCAGTGACTTAGCATGCGCACAGTGGGACTAGTATTTTACCCCCCTGAGTCTGTTTTTCATCATCTGTAAAATGGGGATAATTCTTACAGCACTTTGCCATTGTGAGCATTAAATGGGAAAATGACTGTAAAAAGATGGGCACATCATAGGTGCTCAGTTGGAGAAGGGACTGGGTTTTACTCACTTTCAAATCCCTGCCCCTAGCACAGTGCCTTGCACATGGGAGGTGCTTGGAAGGTATTTCCTGACCTGACCTGATGGGAAGTCCTTGAGGGTTTGGGAGCTGCTGGTGGTAGCAGGTTCTGAGGTACAAATGCTCCCTCCCAGCCACCTTTGCCAGGCCCCCTCTATCTACCACTGAAAGTTTTCAAAGACAACGGTGCATCAGTAATCCACCCCACACCCATTTCCCCAGCGCCCTTTTTGTAGGAGGCTCTGTGATGGTTTTTCATGTCCTGGTTTACACTGCCCTCTGGTGTGTGTTTATGGGACATGCATGTCAAGTGGTTTGTGGTGACTTTTTCCTATGGTCATATATGGATGTGAGAGTTGGACTGTGAAGAAGGCTGAGCACCAAAGAATTGATGCGTTTGAACTGTGGTGTTGAAGAAGACTCTTGAAGGTCCCTTGGACTGCAAGGAGATCCAACAAGTTCATTCTGAAGGAGATCAACTCTGGGATTTCTTTGGAAGGAACGATGCTAAAGCTGAAGCTCCAGTACTTTGGCCACCCGATGCAAAGAGTTGACTCATTGGAAAAGACTCTGATGCCGGGAGAGATTGGGGGCGGGAAGAGAAGGGGACGACCCAGGATGAGATGGCTGGATGGCATCACGGACTTGGTGGACGTGAGTCTGGGTGAACTCCGGGAGATGGTGATGGACAGGGAGGCCTGGCGTGCTGCGATTCATGGGGTCACAAAGAGTTGGACACAACTGAGCGACTGAACGAATGAACTGAACTTTCTTGACATTGGAGAAAAGAGGTTCCCATATATGCACTGTTTGCCATGCAGCTGAGGGGAGAGTTAATGTTTAAGGACCACCCCCCCCCCCGCCCCGATTTAGATGGAAACTCTTGAGGTTTACCAGACACAAGAAGCATTTTACCATGTCCCTGACTGCTTGACTATCACACAATGTCTTCCTTCTAGAGTCAGGCTTCTTCCCTGTGTTCTGCTAAAGGCCCCAGAGGAACAGGGGTAGAGTTTATTTGATTCCCTCTCTGCTGTCTGGCTTCCTGTAATTCCCTAGGCACCTAGTTCTTGGGCTGCCCAGGTGGCACTAGTGGTAAAGAACCCGCCTGCCAGTGCAGGAGATGTAAGAGATGAGGCTTCAAGCCTGGGTCAGAAGATGCCCTGGAAGAGGGCATGGCAACCCACTCCAGTATTCTTGCCTGGAAAATCCCATGGACAGAGGAGTTGCGGTGGGCCACAGTCCATAGGGTTGCAAAGAGTCAGACATGACTGAAGCGACTTAGCTTGCACCCACCTAGTTCTTATCATTGCCTCACTATTTGTTCTAAAGGGTCTGGATTCAGAGCAGGCCACGCAAAAACCAGAACTGGCCCTCCCTAACCAGTGTCTGCAACACCTGCCTGGTTTACCTCTTCCTACCAACTGCCTCGCTCTGCTGTCCCTTCTCAGAGCCGAGCCCCCAGTCAGTGACTGTAAAGTGAGGTTCCATGGGGCAGAGGGGCTGGTGGGACTAAGGTCTAGCTCACCTTCCTTCCACCTCGCCATGTAACCTCCCAGAAGCATTTGCCTTTTATGGTTAGGTCAGATCATGAAAATGTTGATATACAACAACTTATGACCCACAAAAACATTAATTAAAAAAAAACTTATTTAGGCACTAGACCCTATATGTGCTAGTGATGGCCCTGCGATCCCACTCATTTGGGACCTCTCCTCCCTCCCCCAGCTCATTCAGATCCAGCTCATGGCATGGCAGGATCCCAGACTGCAGAGCTGCAAGGAGGGCCCTACAGCCCTCGAGAAGGTTGATTTCAGGGCCCAAGATCGGCCCGCTTTCTGCATCAACCCTCTGTTTCAATGTGGATTCTGCGGTGACCTCTGGGCCAGGCTTGGTCTGGGGGGACGTAGCCAAGAGAGAGGATGCTGATGAGAGCCCCCAGATAAGCCCATTTTGCTGGATGGCCCTTGCCCTCTGGGCTATACACACAGACTTTTCTGGGAGCTTCAGGGGGCCTTGGGCTTCTTGATACACCGAGCGTCCAAACCCTCACCTCTACTGCTGAATCTTGGCAGCCAGGCAGCTTCTGGAGCTCTGCTGCCCCCCAAAACTCCTTAGGATGACTCCCAAGCCCTGCCAGACCTCAGCCCAGGGTGGGAGGCATCTAAAACTCGCCCAGGGATGAACGCAAAGTGGCCCAGGAGGCTTTAAAGCTGCAGAGAAAGGGAAGGTTTAGGAGTCGAGTACACAGGGCTCATCTAGGATGAGTTTTGGCTCTGCTGTCTGTCCTGATGTCTTGAAACTTGATGGTGCAGGTTAGAGACCTGGTCTCTTTCCAGAAGGATGGAAACAGAAGAGGGAGTAGCTCAGCTCGGGCCATTGAAATCCATAATCCACCCACCCATTTATTTGTTAAACTGATTATTGAGTGCCTGTATGTGCTAGGCACTGTGCTAAGTGCTTGGTGTATAGCAGTGAACAAAACACGAAAATCTCTGCCTTCCTGGCATCGCAGCATCTTAATGTTAGCTGGGCAACAATACTTTTAATTTTTTTTTCAAGGTTTCTAGAATGACCACTTTTTTCTTTTATAATCAGTAAAAATTTTAGTAAAATAAAAACAGTCTAATTTTTTTCCACTTCACCAAGGCAAAAATTGCATCAGAATTTGAACTGAGGGACATAAACCAGAGTCGGAGAGAAGGTTTGCCTGCAAGATTGATTAGTTGCTAATAAGAATTAAGTAAGATAATTGAAGTTGGTATGATGGACAGAGTGGTAGATTTGGAGTGAGAAAACTTGGAAATGAATCTCAGTTTTCTGGGTGACCTTGAGCAAGCCCTTGCTCAAACTCAGCTTTCTATTTTGAAAAATGCAGCTGGCTGCTTAAGGAAGATAACATCCACCAGGGCGCCTGGCCCAGAAAAGAGGCTCTGAAGTGTTAGGTGATCTTGTCCAATCAATGCCAGTTATAAGACCGCATCTGCAAGCTTTTTTGGAGGGCTCATCATTCACTGCCACCAGAGGCTACAGTCCTGATAATGAAAATTGCCCGGAGAAGAACCACAATTTTAAAAAAAGTATTTGTTTACTTGGCTGCACCGGGTTTTAGTTGCCTCTCACAGGATAGTTCCCTGATCAGGGATGGAACCCAGGCTCCCTGCATTGGGAGCGCGGGAGTGAGTCAGCCATTCGACCACCAGGGAAGTACCCACAGTTCTTAAAAAGAAAAAAAAAAATTCAGAAACACAAAGCCACTTTTCCATTGGTCCTTGCCCACCACGCCCCGCCAGGGCTAGGGACTCTGGTTTTGCTCCTTTAAAAGACTCCATCACGTGCCAGAGAGCCGGGGGAAGCCAAGAAGACCGAGAAGCACCGCCTGGCGGGAGGCGGCGGCGCGCGTTGCTGGGCTGGTGTCCTGGCAACCCCGGAACGCGCCTCCGCGGGTGAAGCAGGTGGCCGCGGCGTCCCTCTTGCCCTTGGCTCTCGGATCCTCGGCCTGCAGTTCTGCAGTTCGGCTGCCGGTTGGGGTTGGTGCGTTGATGTCGGCCGTATCATCCTTGGAGGCCTCGGAGGGTTAGAGCCAGGCCTCTTCTGGGGGAAGGGGTGGACCACCCAGCGGAGGAAGGGAAGGAGCATCTCGGTGGGCGGGCGAGGGCCCAGGGAGCTCGGCGGGCATCCGAACCTGGAAACGCCCGATCAGAGAAAGCGAGGGAAGCTTCGGTGGCCCCTGAAGTTTTGTTTCCTTTGATTGATGCTTTTTTTTTTTTTTAAACAAAGGTCTTTTCTTTGTCTCCGGCTCGCTTTTTAATATTTAAATCAACATCTGCACAGCTGAGTCCATGGACGCTGGAAGCTGTCCTCGGGGCTCTCGTCTCCGCCTCCTCTACAGCAGAGACCTGAATAAGGTTCAAGAGAAAGGAGACTCTGACATCACCACTGGAGAGAAGAGATACAGTTGAGTTTAAAAAATCAGGAGGGCTGACTGGGATTTGTTTGCCCCAGCCAAGTACACTGAGCCAGAAGGCATCTTTTGACGTTTAAAAGAAGGCTAGTTTGGGACCCTGTAATAGGGACTATTTGTATTGATACTGTCTGTATTAACCCAAGGTCTGCTAGGGCAGAGAGCAGCATCCAAGCAGGCGTTCTCATAAATAACCTCCCTGGATCTCCTAATATATCTCACGGAGAAGTATATTACAAAGAATGAAGGAGGACATAGGTTTGACCTGCCCAGTGCGTCAGTCAATAAATGATAAAGCTGGGATTTGACATGAGTCTTCCGGTCTCCAAACCCAGGCCCCCACTTCTTTTTTCTCTTTGCTCATATATCAGATTTGTGGCACTGTTCATTGGATGGGACAGCTCAGGTAGAAATTAGGAACACTTTGATGAAAGGTTTAGCTTAAACAGTGTATGGGAGCTCTGTGATTGATTTTTATGGCTGAAGAGAATGTTTAGGGGTATATTTGTCTTTAGAGAACAGTGCTTGTGGAGTAGAACAGCCAGAGTCTCTCAGAAAACCCCCAAGTGAGTACATGTAAGTGGGTAGCCTTCAAAAAGAGATTGTAGTACATTCCATCTCTGCCTGTTAGAGCTGGGTCTTTGGTCTTCTGTATTCCGGGTCTGTGATCTCTCCATTTACAAGTGCAGGGAGAGGGTGGCAGTATGATTTACTACCTGCCTACAACTGGGGCTCCCCTGGTGGCTTTGACAGTAAAGAATTTGCCCTCAATGACTGGGGTTCAATCCCTAGGTTGGGAAGATCTCCTGGAGAGGAGCATGACAACACACTCCAGTATTCTTGCCTGGAGAATCCCATGGACAGAGGAGCTTGGCATGCTACAATCCATGGGGTCGCAAAGAGTCGGACACCACTGAGTGACTCAGACTTTCACCTTTTCTTACAAGCAGGGGCCAGTGGAGCAATAGAAATTAGAGCCACTAATTGCCCAATGTGGCTAGTTCAGCAAGGAGAAAAAGGTTCTGGGATTCTAGCTTTAAGCTCCAGAATGTTACGCAGTTTTCAGATTGACCAGGCCTAAAGAAGGATGCTGCTATTTTAAGGGTGGGTAAAAGGGTTTCAGGTTTCTAGGTTAGGGCTCCTGGAAGAACAGTAGCCCCTGAGATTGCCACACCACATGGCTTCCTTTTCTGCTGGAGAGTGGTATCCACTCAGGAGACCACATCTGAGCTCAGCTTCACATGGAGTCCACAGGTTTCAGTAAGGAAAGGAGCATGGATCCATGAACCAGCATAGGCCAAGTGCACAACTCTGGATGTGTATGCATTTTTCCAGCAGAGAGAACCCAGGACTTTCTTTATTTCTTGGGGGGAGTCTGTGATTCAAAAAAGGGTTAAAAACCACTGTCCTAGATCTTTCATTTGTTTGTTGAGCAGATAAACAGGGACTGGAAACCAAGTGTTTGGTTAAAGAGTATCCACAAGAAGCTAACTTGGCTTGCTGTTATTTTCTCCCCGCCAGACAGTGCTATTGTGTAACTCAGCTGGGATGACAAGCGTGTGAAAGTGCCTTGGTTATGTAAGGTGTTATTCCTGCCTAACGGAAATGGAAATAATTATTGTGAATTTCACAGATGGTACCAAAGAAACAGACTTTCTTCTGAAACAGACTTTTTTCCCCCTCGATTCCTTTCTAGTCATCAGAACTTTCTCTTAGGTTGGACCATCTTTTTTTTTTTTTGTCTTGAAGTGTTTGACTTAGGATTTTCAAGTTCATGACTCACTGGGTATCTTTTGCATTTGGTAACAAGGAGCATGATAAATGGTGACCCTTTCAAGAAGAATGTTCCTTAACTTACCGTGTCTCGCCTCAGGCTACAGTGCTAGATAGAGAGGTGGGGCAGGCATTGTGAGCTGGGCACAACAGGTCACTGACTTGCTGAAAGTAACTTGATGTTACTCTACACAGCAGAGGCATCAATATCAGGATGGGAGGGTTCGGACTTGAGGGTTCGGTCTTGCATTTCCAGCGCTCTTCTCCCCCCTGGTGGCTTAGACGGTAAAGCGTCTGCCTGCAATCAGGGAGACCCGATTCCTGGGTCAGGAAGATCCCCTGGAGAAGGCAATGGCAATCCACTCCAGCACTCTTGCCTGGAAAATCCCATAGACGGAGGAGCCTGATAGGCTACAGTCCATGGGATCGCAAAGAGTCGGACATGACTGAGTGACTTCACTTCACTTCTCCCACCTGAGGAGATGGGGAGAGGCAGCCTGGGGTCAGGCTTAAGTGTCTCCAGATGATGTTTGAAGCTGAGTTTCTTCTAGGAATTTCCGGAAGTCAGCCAGGTTTGGAGAAAGTGCCAGTTGAGCAGGCAGACCCCTCTTCCAGCCCTTGCTGGTCCGTCTGCAGAGTCTGCTGTTAGGGCAGCTGCATGCCGCTTTCTAGAATGTTGCCATCACAAAACTTCTTAAGTAAACAGGGAAATAGGCTAAATTTGTAGATGTGATTTCACTGGCTCGCTGCTTAGGGTTGCATAATATATTTACATTTTACCTCTCAAAAAAAAAGAAACCCCAAAACTTGTGAGGGGGCCCCCTCTAATACCATCGTTAGCAAACAATCCTTGCTTTGGTGAATTCGCCAGTCCCCCTAGTGGCCGAATACAATATAGAATGTGAACTATTTAGAAAAGGCAGTCTCTGTTAAAACCTATGGGCAAGTATTCTCATAAGTAAATGCTATGATAAGTAACTCAGAACTGACAAGAGTCTCAACCCAGAAGACATCTCTGCTCTTAATCTTATTTTTTCCTTTACATATGTGGGTCCTTTCTTCATCTTTATATATACATTTCATACCTTTTTCGTATATTACTGAAAGTAGAACCTTGGAATGAAAGAGCAATTCTCATAAGTTTTGGAGGACATCAACGGCCAAATTACTCTTCAGTAAGATGGAAGTTTTTTCAGCAACAGTGTACAAGAATGTCATTCCTCCAAGCTGTGCCAGCCTTAGGTATTTGTAAACGGATAGAAATAATAATATCTTATTTTAAGTTCAGCTCTTTTACTAATATAAGGATGAATTTTTTTCCCCAAACATATATTGTCTATATATGCATGTTTAGTGAATTACCTAATTATGTCTTTTGCTCATTTTTTTTTTCCTTTGGGTATAAGATTTTCATCTTATAAATTTTTAAAAACTCATGTTTTGTCATGATTATTAGCTCTTTTTTTATCCTGTATGTTATGAATCTATTTATAGTTTGCTATGAAAGTTTCAAATGTGTATGTTTTCAAATCTACGAATCTTTTCTTTTGCTCGTATTTTATACCTTTCTTAGAAATAACTTCCCCACTCTAACATTATTTAAACATTTACTTGTTATTTTTTCAGATACATCTTTAAATTTTTGCATTCAAATTTGTAATTCATTTGAAATTTATTTGGGGATAAGGGAGGTTTAATTTTATTTTCATTCCAAATGGTTAATTAGCTGTTCCAGAAATTTTTTTTGAATGATCCATTCTTTCTTCACTGAGATAAAATGCCACTATTATCACAGAAAATTTTATTCTAGCTACATTTGCTGTTTTGTTCTGTTGATTTATCTGTCCGGATTTGTTTCAGTTCCATCATGATTATTGTAACATTAAATTACATTTTTTTTTTTTGGCTGCACTGTGTAGTATGTGGGGATCTTGGTTCCCCAGCCAAGGATCAAACCCATGCCCCTTGCAATGGAAGCTCAGAGTCTTAACTACTGGACTGCCAGGGAAGACTCTAAACTACATTTTAAGAGTTATACTCCATTGCTCTGTAACCTTGTACAAGTTATTTGATATTTCTGGTACTCAATTTCTTTATGGATAAGATTATTTCTGTTTTATTTGTAATTGTGGTTTCTTTTTCATTTCTTATACTGTTTACTTATATTAAAATTTTTTCTTGAACTTTAGCTACATTTTAAATTTTTTCCATGAACCGCTAATTCTGATAATCATCTTTATTTCATTCGTTTCTGCTTTTATTTTATGATTTCTTTCCTTATCATTTTGAGGCATTTGTCTTTTTCCCCTTGTATCTTGAATTGAAAGTTTAGGTCATTCGTTTTAGAATCTTTGTTTTCTGACACTATAGCCTGTCACTTGTAAGATGGACATTTTTCACAGTTTGTGTCTCTGAAGTTGGATGGGTCTTACCAGTGCCATGGGCCCAGTAGCCCCTGTGAAGTAGTTGATATAAACTTTGCTGGATGAGCACTGAATAATGCAGAGGTGTGTCTGTGGTTTGGAAGAAAATTCCAGAGGCACTTAAGAAATGCTCCATCACCCATATTCTTGTTGCATTGCGAAAAATTTTGGTGGAAAATATGGACATCAGGGATTGAGGTGAAAAGTGATTCAATAATCAGACTTTTGAATGTGCATAAGGTTTAAGAATGCCTTGTGCTCAGTCGCTCAGTCTTGTCCGACTCCTTTCCTCTGTCCGTGGATTTTTCCAGGTAAGGATATGGAGTGGGTTGCCACTTCCTACTCCAGGGGATCTTCCTGACCTAGGGATCAAACCCAAGTCTCTTGCATATCCTGCATTGACAGGCAATTCTTTACCACTAGCACCACCTGGAAAGCCCCACAAGTGCCTTTAGCCATTTAATTTTGCTTTTATTTTCCTTCTTTAAATATGCGCAGGATTAAAATCTATATCTAAGTAAGTCTAAAAGGATTCTTCAATAAATATAAAAGTCCAAAATGATAAAGCATGTGTCATAATTTAATTGGCAGCCTCTGTTCTTTGTGGTCCATAAAATAATAATGTTTTTACAACTGACGGTGTCTTACATTCAGTAAAATACAGTGTATGCATTTAAGGCTCTAGGTTCTAATTACTGCTTTAGTTGAATCCACAAGTTTTGATATATTGTATTTACGTCATTGATCATTAAGTACCTCATGAGTCACATTATGCTTTCTTCTATTATGTGAAATGTTTGGAGATGTGGTTTGAGTTTCCAAGCTTATAGATGTTTTTTGGCTGTCTTTTGCGTGTGGTCAGAGAGTGTGGTCTGTATTATGTTATTGATACCACACTTAGGCGCCATATCTGGGGCTGCTGGAGACCTGTGCTCTTTCTTCACAGCTCTGCCCTTCACTGGGTTCCACTCCATCCCAATTACTCACTCCTCAAGCAACCAGTTGGCCCTCGTGCATGGAGGGCTGCCCTAGGCTGCATGCCGTGCTGTGCTTAGTTGCTCACTCACGTCTGACTCTTTGCGACCCAGTGGACTGCAGCCCGCCAGGCTCCTCTGTTCGCTGGGATTCTCCAGGCAAGAATACTGGAATGGGCTGCCATGCCCTCCTCCAAGGCATGGCTCAGGGCCTTGTGCCAAACACAGCTCTTCCCACACTTGGCTGGCTCTGAGAATCACCCGAGGTGCTTCTTAAACATACAGACTTCTGGGTTGCCGCCTCGCCCCTGCCATAAGTTGGCTTGGAACCCTGGAATCTGCATGTTGAACAAGTGTCCCAAGGTGATTCTCATCACTGGACACATGTGGAGAATCAGGAAGAGGGGCAGGATAGAATGAGTGCATTGATGGACCTGGGCTTGAAGAGGAGGAATTTCACTGCCAAACATGAGCCTTAGAACTACTGAGGGAGTGAGGCTCCTTCAAAATGTGGATTCCCAGGCTTCACTGACCAAGATTCCAGTTTGATGGGTCTGTAATGAGATTTGGGAATCTGTATTTTTGAATTATTTCTAATTTTTTAATGTTTTATGTTGTTTTTTCTTCCACCACCCCCATTTAACTTTTTTAAAAAATTTTAAATTGGAGTGTAGTTGATGAACAATGTTGTATTAGTTTCAGATGTACAGCAAAGTGATTCAGTTGTACACAGACATGTATTTACTCTTTTTAAAATTCTTTTCCCATTTCGGTTATTACAGAGTATTGAGCAGAGTTCCCTGTACTTTACAGTAGGTCCTTGTTGGTTATCTGTTTTAGCACCCCCCTTTTCCCATTTATTCTGGTAAGCTGTATTTTTTTCTTTAAAAAAAACTTTAAATTTTATATTGCAGTATAGCCAATTAATAATGTGATAGTTCCAGGTGGACAGCAAAGGGACTCAGCCATGCAAATATATGTATCTATTCTAAACCCACCTCCCATCCCAGGCTGCCACATATCATTGAGCAGTGTTCCCTGTGCTATACAGTAGGTCCTTGTTGGTTATCCATTTTAAATATAGCAGTGTGTGCATCCCATACTCCCTAATGATCCCGTCCCCCATTTTGCCCCGCTGCTGCTGCTGCTGCGTCGCTTCAGTCGTGTCTGACTCTGCAAGACCTCATAGACAGCAGCCCACCAGGCTCCCCCGTTCCTGGGATTCTCCAGGCAGGAACACTGGAGTGGGTTGCCATTTCCTTCTCCAATGCATAAAAGTGAAAAGTGAAAGTGAAGTCGCTCAGTCATGTCCGACTCTTAGCGACCCCATGGACTGCAGCCTACCAGGCTCCTCCATCCATGGGATTTTCCAGCTAGCAACCATAAATTTGTTCTCTAAGTATGTAAGTCTGTTTCTGTTTTGTAAATAAGTTCATTTGTATCATTCTTTTTTTAGATTCCACATTTTTATAAGGGATGTCTGACTTCACTCATATGACAATCTCCAGGCCCATCCATGTTGCTGCAAATGATGTTATTTCATTTTTTCTAATGGCTTGAGTAATACTCCGTTGTATATATGTATCACATCTTTATCCTGGGAATCTGTATTTTTAACAGGCCTCTCAGGTAACGCTGATGCAATAGTTCTTATCCTGAGAAACCCCAGGATGAGGGTATTGTGAGAGGACAGATTTTATAGAATTTAAACTTTAAACTTTGTAGAGTCACAGGCAAAGTCCTCCTAAGAGTAAAGTGCTTGGTAATAGAGTTGGGTCTTGACAAGTGTGGGAAGGATATGATTCACTTGCTAGATGAATTTGAGAGGGAGTTGACAGGAAATGAATAAAACCTGGCTAAGGTAGTCCCACTGATGGATGGTGGGAATTTGCAGAGGTGCCCAGTAGATACCGCACACATGTGAATCATGAAATGGTAGGTGGAACAGCAGTCATTCTAAAAATGAACTCCAGCGTCAGAGAAGTCTGACTCTTATTTCGGAGAATTTTCTTATAGCTTTTTAAAAAAGAAATTATTTACCATCTGGGGAACAAGATCAAGTGGGAGGTAGTTTCATGAATGTAATCCAGTGGTGATATCTATGTGTTACAGGTACCAAGCGCAATGAGCTTGTGGAATCTAAGGGATGCTTTGCCAACGTAACATCACCTGGCAGAAGGGTCAGCTCCTCGTCTGCTGAAACAGGTCTATGTGTCAGTGGGCCTCTCAGCCCTGGCAGAGGCTTTGTGCACCTAGAGTAAGTAAGGGTCCAGGGAAGAGCCATAGACATTGGGGTCAATTCTAACCCGGGGACCAACAGTCTGACAGGGAGTGTGACATGTTTACAAGAGCATGGGTTCTGGAGCCAGACTGAATTCAGATCTCATTCTGTCACTTGGTATCTGTGTGAATTTGGGCAAATTACTTCACCTCCCTGGGCCTCAGCTTTCTTATCTGCAAAATGGGGAGAGGTGGTGGTAATACTTCAGGAGATTGTTGTGAGGATGAAATGCGGTAATTCATATAAAGTGATTAGAAGACTCCTTGGCATGAAACACAGGCTGTGCAAGGGCTCGCTATTATGAAGGTGAAATTAAACTATGTATTTTTGGGAGTGCAAATATACACACACAGGTGGCAAATCTTTTACAAAATATTTGTTTATGTCATTTTTGCTTTTGGCTGCATTGTGTCTTAGTTGTGGCACATGGATGTTCCTTGTGGCGTGTGCGCTTAGTTGCCCCAGGGCATGTGGGATCTTAGTTTCCTGACCAGGAATCAAACCTGTGTTCCCTGCATTGGAAGGCAGGTTCTTAATCCCTGGACCGCCAAGGAAGTCCTGGTGGTACACTCTTAAAGAACAGCAAAGAAATGGTTACCATAACAGTCAGAGTCAGGATTGTGGTTACCTCTCTGGGAAAGGGACACAGATGGTTTCCAGGGAGTGAGAGGAAAGGGCTGGCCGTGCATTATTTTTCTTGGATGTCGGCTTTAGAAGTATTTGTAAAACTGCACTGTTTTATATGCTTTGCTCTGTTTGATTTCTTATGATAAAAAGTCTTAAAAAGCTTTTTCCAACAGTTTCTGTTGTAATGAAAGTAATTTAGTGGTTTCCATGGTGGCTCAGTGGTGAAGAATCCTCCTATCAACACAAGGGACATGAGTTCAATCCCTGGTCCAGGAAGATCCTCCATACCAGGAGCGACTAAACCCTTACATTACAACTACCGAGTCCACGTGCTCTAGAGCCTGGGAACTGCAAGTACTGAGCCCTTAAGCCTGTGCTGTGCAACAAGAGAAGTCACCTCAATGAAGAAGCCACAGCTAGAGAAAAGGCTGTGTAGCAGTGAATACCCAGCACAGCCATAAATACATAATTAAATTAAAAAATAAAGTTATTTAAGTTCATTATAGGAATTTTGAAAATATAAAAAACAGTATAAAAAACAACCACCATGGTAATCTCATCTCTTAGAGAATTGGTGTTAATTTTTTTATATGCATGAAAGAAAAATCTATTTCTTATGCATGGAAATATGCAATTATTTTTCACAATTAAGATCATATTATACTACTTTTTTGCAAAACTTGCTTTTTCTAACTTTACCCACTCTTTCACAGTCACCTGTTTATCTGTCCGTGTCGTCTTCCCCTTGACCCTAAGCTCCTGAGAGGAGGGACTGTTTGGATCCCCAGTGTCTAGACCAATGCTGTCCACAAAATGTACTCAGATATGTGTTTGTTGAGTGAAAGTAGCTGGATAGTCCTCAAGTTCTTTTGGAACATTTCCTTTATCTTGGCAATGTTTTCTATGCAGTTAATTCAGCAAACACAAATATATAAAAGTATTTAGGGGAGACATATATCACCCAGTGTCAAAGTTATACATTTGGAACTAGGAGGGTGGACTCTGAGTTGTTGGCTTTTTTGCTTTATCTGCACACTATGGAAGTTCAAAGACATTAGTATGGGTATGTTTACTTAAAACTGAAGTTGGGCTATGCAAGACTGTGAGTTATGGACCCAGGGTTCTTTATGATTTTTAGGCATCATAGTCTAGAGTTAGCCTGCAGATCCAGCTCGGCCCCTCTCTAGGGTGTGGGTTGTTAGTTTCTTTGAGGGGTCATTTCCTTTGCAAATGGAAATGATTCTACTGGCCCCACCTATAATAACAGGATTTTTTGTTAGGAGCAAACAAAATGATCAACATGAAGTTGGTTTGAAATGATTCCAATATCAAGGTGGCATAATATTTTGAAAAAAGATCCTATGACTTGATAACAGATAACTCTACCTGAAAGTATTGTCCAAGGCCATCTATCAAATGCTAGGCCACTAAGACCAGAAGTGATGGCTTTTTCTGTTGATGCCCACAACAGCTCATTACAGGAATTTTTAACTGCCAGGAAGTTCTGTACTAAACATAGTGCTCTGTTATTATAGCCATTTCAGTCAAGTCTTATTTTTGATTATTTCTTTCTCTTTTCTTTACGCTGATTGATTTTTTATTTCCATTTAATGATTGTATTGGACATGCATTTTTTTGGTAGCAGTTTTAGCTGAAGCATAATTCGTATACCATGTAATTCAGTTTAATAATGCAACCATTATCACAATCAATTTTAGGACATTTTTATTGCCTCCTTAAAGAAACCTGTTGCCCTCATGTCCCTTATCCCTCCAGCCCTGGATAACCATTAATTTTATCTCTATGGATTTACCTGTTCTGGATATTTCATATAAATGGAATCACCAATATATGGTCTTTGGTGTCTGGCTTCTTTTATTCAGCCTAACGTTTAGGTGTATGCCAGGAGTGGAATTGCTGGGTTATATGATAATTCTATATTTAACTTTTGGACACCAAACTGCCTTTAGGCATGCATCTTTTGAATATATTTCAGTTCCCTCAAATTATGAATCAATAAATTATATGCTCATGGGCTTTTATTGAAGAGTAGTCCTAGTTTTCATATGTGAGGGCAATTCTAGTGTAAGAGATGTAAGATCAGGTTGTAACTTCCAATTTAAGCACATCAACATTTTCATTCTTCTGCTTCCTTTCCAGCCCTGCTGCGGAGTTGGATCTGAAATCCTCCTCCTCACATTCTGATCACTCCTCTGAAACTTCACTGCCTGGAGTCCAAGAGGATAAATATCCCCAGGAATTCAGCCTGCTCAAGCTGCAGACAAGTGAGTAGGTTATAGGTCCTCTCCATGTGCCTCCATGCCCAGGGTCTTTGCAGAAGGCTGCCATACTGTTGGGTGCCATTTGCTGAAGACCCACTAGGTGCCTGGCATTCAACATACTTCATCTCTAATTCTCACAGCTCTGTGGGGCAGCTACTGTTATATGTTTTGCAAAATTAAAATGCCTTATAAACATAAAA
Organism: Ovis canadensis; assembly: GCF_042477335.2. NCBI lineage: Eukaryota > Metazoa > Chordata > Mammalia > Artiodactyla > Bovidae > Ovis > Ovis canadensis. The sequence continues at coordinate 32,900,138 of NC_091264.1, forward strand.
GTACTATAATAAAATATTAAAATAATAAAGAAGCATGTAGAATATGAAAACCCCTTCCCCAATATTTTCCAATCATCCCCTTATTCTGCTCCATAGCTGTGAATTTGATATCTGTTCTTCGAGAATTTTGAAATGTAAATGTATATGTATTTGAAATGTATATGTATAAATATATATATATTTATGGATTGTAATATACCACCATATTTTCACTGATAGAAAACAGTACAAAATTATTTTCAAAGTATTGTTTTCACTCAAAGTACAAATAGATCATGGATTCTTTCTGTGTCAATACATATAGACCTATGTGGCTAATACAGACCTCCCCGTTTTACACAGAAGGAAACTGAGGCTGGAGAGATTCAGTCACCCACAGAAGCACACATAGTTAGGAAGTGAAGGGATGGGGTTAGAACTCAAACACGCCTTCCTGCATAGCCTCTGGTCCTTCACGGCCACCAAGGAGAAAAGAGTTTCTTAAGCAACCCTGGAGCTGTCAGATCTTTCACCGTTCAAAATCACTTGAGCAGTTTTATAGGAAAAGGGTCGGACAAAGAAACAGACTAAGGTCTCAGAGCAGCCCTTCTCCTCGGTCCTAATCACGCTGCATCTCTCTGTGTTTCTGTAGCCTGGCATGTGCCAGTGTTGGCTGCCAACACCATATGCCATCTGGTTAAGATGCCATGGGTGTTCCAGCCCTTCCCCTGACGGGCTTTCTATTCCTACACATTTATTAGAGTGAAGATTGGCTCCCAGATGCTTGTAAAACTGTCTCTGAGCTTCCTCACCCATACATCACTTCCAACCATAAAACTGGCCTTATTTTTGAAAGGGAGAGTAAAAAAGGAAAAAGAGAAGAACCCTCTTAGATAGCTTTCTTTCTACTTCCCTTCTTTTGTGCCTAGTCCCATAGCGGTTAACACTGCCCTTGATGTAGAATTACGGAACTACACGCATGGATACAGGTCGTATAGCCAGATAGTGCTGGGGGTGGGGGTGGGGCTTCACACCATTTTGTTATCCAGCTACACTGTGAGGCCGGAGCAGTGCTGATCGAAGCATTTCTGATGTCTTGCAGAAGATGGGCAGCGTCCTGAGTGGACATTTTATCCAAGGTTTAGCAGCAACATCCACACCTACCATGTTGGAAAGCAGTGTTTCTTTAACGGGGTCTTCCTCGGCAATAGGAGGTCTCTATCAGAGAGGATAGTGGACAAGAGCCTTGGGAGAAAGAAATGTGGTAACGTTTTCCTCCTGAATCTTCATTGTGCAATGCCCCAGAATACTCGTGAGTTGTCATTCCAGCGGCCTAGCCTTGTGTGGCTGGGGCAGACCTAGGGGGTCACTGTGTCATTCAGGTGCAGCCAGGAAAATAGGAAAGACAAGGGGATGGTTGGCAGGCTGCGCTTTTTGGCAAAGAACTCACACCATATGCTGATCCACATTTTTGTTTCTCTCTGAGTTTCATAAAATGCTAATGTGATATTTGAGTCATCAGATAAGTTCTCTCGGATACTTATTAATAGAAATCTCCATTGAAGTCCGAGGAAAATAATTCATGTTTCAATTAGATGCTGCTTGTCATACGCATTTAAATCGTACTTTTGATTCTTTACAAGGAAAACATCCTGTAACCCTTAGCTTCAGTGTGTGTTGTTGTTTTGTAGCTGATTTAAAGAAAGGTAGATGTGATGAAGTGTGTATATATATCTCCTCAGCTTGTGACTTGGTGAGTTCTCTGTTCCAACTTAGCCATCATAAGTTTATTGAAAGACCCTAAAGAGTTTCTGAATAGCAAGGGACCGTTTATGGCACACGCTTCTATAGAAATACCTGTATAGGAGTCAGCAAGTGCTTCAGGGAAGAGTAAGATTGCTGTAATAGGAATACAGGGCTTCCCTGGTAGCTCAGCTGGTAAAGAATCTGTGTGCAATACAGGAGACCCCAGTTCAATTCCTGGGAAGATCCACTGGAGAAGGGCTAGGCTACCCACTCCAGTATTCTTGGCCTTCCCTGGTGGCTCAGCTGGTAAAGAACCTGCCTGCAGTCTGGGAGACCTGGGTTTGATCCCTGGGTTGGGAAGAGCCCCTGGAGAAGGGAAAGGCTACCCACTCCAGTATACAAAGAGAAATAAATAGAAACTTCTAGTTTTATTTATTTATTTATTTATTTTTGAGTTTTAAAATAGACTTTTAAACTCACAGCAGAGACAAGTAGTTTTGAAAACCAAGGCTTTTCCTTGGGTAGTTGTTATTTAGTTGCTAAGTCATGTCAAACTCTTGTCCGACCCTATGGGCTGTAGCTCTCCAGGCTCCTCTGTTCATGGGATTTTTTAGGCACAAATACTGGAGTGGGTTGCCATTTCCTCCTCCAGGGGATCTTCCTGACCCAGAGATCGAACCCATGTCTCCTGCATTGACAGGTGGATTCTTTACCACTGAGCCACCAGGGCAGCCCTTGCATGGATAGAGAATACACCACAAGCCAGACTAGAGGAGGTGAGAAAGTAGTCATTGATACGGGGACTCTGAGGAGTCCTGTGTCCTACCCAACTCCTGAGATCAAAATCTAGTGGCTGAGGGGACATGAGTCTAGCTGGGGCTTCTGCCTCACAGGGTGGCTGGGGGAAGACCTTGAGCTTCCAGATGAAGTGGCATCTCACCTGACAGTGCACAGAGAGCGATGATAACTCTGGGCAATATTTGGGGAGAAAGCCTCCCGAGGGTCTCATCCACCCAGGAGATGTGGACGAATAGCAGTGTTTCTGTGCCTTGTAAAGACTGTGGAGCTTAGGACAGAGAGAAAGAGAGTGATAGCGAGCAAGCGAGCAAGCCAGGGGAGCTGGTTGTATGGCTGGAATGCTGACAGGTCACCATAGAGTATACTGTTGATCACCAAGCCGGGGGTCATATGGGAATAAATGTGTGTTTCACCTGATGCATGGCAGACAGGGATGGCTTCAGAGGATCAGACTGCTGCTGCTGCTGCTGCTGCTGCTGCTGCTGCGTCGCTTCAGTCGTGTCCAACTCTGTGCGACCCCATAGACGGCAGCCCACCAGGCTCCCCCGTCCCTGGGATTCTCCAGACAAGAACACTGGAGTGGGTTGCCATTTCCTTCTCCAATGCATGAAAGTGAAAAGTGAAAGTGAAGTTGCTCAGTCGTGTCCCATGGACTGCAGCCTACCAGGCTCCTCCGTCCATGGGATTTTCCAGGCAAGAGTACTGGAGTGGGGTGTCATTGCCTTCTCCGGAGAATCAGACTAGATGGCCCATTTTAGTAGACAACAGAAATAGATACCAGCTCTCAGAGAGCAGCAGGTACCCATGTGGTTTGTAGATGGTGACCCAGGACCCAAAGCCTTCTCATAGATCCTGATGTCATGTAAGCCTGCTGTGCACACTCTGACTTCTCACTCCTGAGAGGCAGCCCTAGGGAGGAGAGCCAAGTATTTATTTAATTGGTTTAAATCTGGAACAGCTGAGAAAAACCAAGAAGGGACTAAGTTTAGCTGTCTATTACTTAGGCATGCTTTTGGCTACAAGTAAGAGAAAAATCAAATTATCAGAGACTTAAATTGTAAGATATTTATTAGGTAATTAATAAATGTGAAGCTTCGGTATCTAGTGACCTATATGGTCTGGTTGCCCAGTGATCTCATCAAAGACACAGGCTCATTTTGGGTTTTTTGATGTGTTACCATTCTTCGTAATGTTGGATTTTTGTGTCTAGATGCTGGTCCCCTTATGGTTATAAGATAACTGTTGTAGTTCTAAGCATCATATTTGTATTCAAGACATAAAAAAGGAAAATCTCCTGTTGCCTTCTGCTTTTAGAAGGAAGGAAAGTTTTCCCATATGGTCCTTGGGAGACTTCCTTGTCTCACTGGCCAGAATGGGGACAACTTCAAGTATATATTAAAAGTAAATGAGGAGGACTTCCTTGGTGGCTTAGTGGTAAAGAATCCGCCTACTAATGCAGAAGACATGGATTCCATCCCTGGCCTGGGAAGATCCCACATGCTGTGGAGCAACTAAGCAACTAAGCCCGTGTGCCACAGCTGTTGAGCTGTAGAGCCCAGGAGCTGAAACAACAGAAGCCCAAGCACGACAACTAGAGAAAAGCCTGCGCAGCAACCAAGACCCAGCACAGCCAAAAAGCAAAGAAAACGAGGGAGTTTCCTCCTGTTCCCAAAGCGGGAGCCCGGGTTCAATCCCTGGTCAGGAAGCTAGATCACACATGCTGCAAAAACAAGTGAAGATTCCCAAGTGCCATGGCCAAGACCTGGCCCAGCCAAATAAATACAAAGATTAAAAAAAACTTAAAAAGAAAAATTTAAAAAGAGTCCTGTCTGTTGGGTGTGAGCAAAGAAGGAGGTTGTGTCCCCAGCTGCATGGCCCTGCTTCTAGTCCCGAGGCAGTCTTGCAGGCCAGGATTACTTTCTTGGGAGAGGCATCTGGCATTGGAGGTGCATGTTAAATGGCCATCCTGTGCCAGCCTGACTCCATGGGAACTCAAGTGGTTTGTTTCTTGTTCCTGGGGCATTGGAAGGGGCTGGGTCGGGTGTCAGAGCCTGGGCTGAATAAGCAGTGTTTACTCAGCATCAGTAGACTTTTTCCTGACTCCTCTTTACCATGAAGGCCACCTCCCACTGCTGCGCGGCCTCTTTCTTTTTTTCTTTTTTAATTAATTTATTTTTGGCTGTGCTGGGTCTTTATTGCTGCATGAGCTTATCCCTAGTTTCAGTGAGAAGGGGCTACTGTCTAGTTGCAGTGCACAGGCTTCTCATTCTGGTGGCTTCCCTTATGGAGTGTGGGCTCTAGGGCTTAAACAGTTGTAGTCCGTGGGCTCAGTAGTTGCAGCCCCCGGCTCTAGAGCACAGACTCAATAGTTGTGGCACACGGGCTTAGTTGCTCCACAGCATGTGGAATCTTCCTGGACCACAGATCGAACCCATGTCCCCGCATTGGTAGGCAGATTTTATCCACTGCGCCACCAGGGAAACCCCCTGTCCCAGTCTTAGAGACAGAAGGAGGAGCCAGGATCCTTATTAGCTGAGATCCAATCAGAGGGGCAGAGCCCCAATTCAAATGGCCTCTAATCCCTGAGGAATTCAGGGATTCAAAGTGCACTAATGCCTAGGAAAGAAAAGATTGAAGTCAGAGTTTATGCTCCTCATTGCAGATAACTTTTGATTCACCATTCATTTTAAACCAAACCATCCCATCCAAACCTAAGTTATTGCTCTTTCTCAGGGTAAAGTAATCATAACACGTTTAAAAAATATCTCAAACATAGGCTCACACTTGAAAAAAGTTTTTTAATTTGTTTCTTAAATTTATTTTTTACTTTTATTTCAAGCTCACACTTTTCATCTCCTCAAGGTGAAACAATCATAAACAGAACATTTAAGAAACCTATATGTACCTAATGATAAAACACTAAATTATCCTATTTCCACTGTCATGTCAATACTTAGAACAAATCTGGGGACCATCTTCAGCTCTTTTTATGATTTCATTTTTAAACACCATTCGCAGTTCTTGACCCCAGGAATGGCATCCCAAAGTTAACTCCAGGAGATAATCCATATATGTATCCAGAACAGAGTAAAGGCTTTCATAAAGCAGGATCAACTCTCCCGCCAGTGAATTTTTCATTGTAAGTATATGTTAATAGTAGCATTATTTAGTGAACTTTAAAGGAATCATATTTCTCTCTGTTACATATAAATTATATTTTTCAAGGGGCAAATCTCAACAGGACATGGTGAAGATTTCTAAAAAAGTCCACGTCTATTTCCTTAGTGTATGTATATTGCATGTGTGTAACTGAGATCATACACAGGATCTTGACTACAAAAAGGTGGTTGCTAATTTTGTTCCTATTATTACTACTACAAATATGAAGGCTTAAATTTTCATTCTGAATCACATTGTTGGTTAGGAGGGTTGACTTACACTCGAAACTAAGCATTGACGAGAAAGGGAGGGTCACTAAATCAAAAGAAAAATAGTTGGTGTGGTACATTAAAAATATTTTAGAAAATTAATCACTTTCCAAAGAAAGCAAAACTACTAATTTGAAAACATACATGCGCCCTAATGTTTATAACAGCATTATTTACAATAGCCAAGATATGGAAACAACCTCAGCAGATGAATAGATAAACAAGATGTGTGTGTGTATGTGTGTGTGTGTGTGTGTGTATATCTTAAATATATATATCGTATATCACTTATGTATCCACTTTAAACATATTGTAAATCAACTATATACCTCAATAAAAATTAATCATGTTTGTTTTAATGACGTTTACAAAAAGCGATAAAAAAAATACTAAGAACTATGGCCCTTAATGGTTTTGAAGCCCATACATGGCGATTAAAACAAGAAAATAAGACATTGTATTGAACACAATGAAGTATTGATATCTTTGCCATAGAAGCCATACCAATCTGATGGTTGTCTTTTCTGATTTTCAGAGTGCCTTATGAAAAGAAATTTGATACATTTATTCCACTTGAGCCTCTTCCACAAATCCCCAAGTGAGTTATCTCAACATATTTCATATTATCTTACCTTTATGAAACAATCAATTATTTCTTTTCTCCTATGGAGGAGCTCATAGACACCTGAGGCATAGGGACGTTTTGAATCCTGGCAGCTGGGTAAGGTGGTTTGCATGGAGGGTTTCTGGTTTCGAAGGTCAAGTGTCTATGGAGTCTAGCCGCAGGGCTGCTTACATCTTCAACAGATATGATTGACAGACCGCCAGATGCCACATGTTATTGTAGGCATGCACCATGAGGGGTTTTATGTGGAGAAACAGTCAGGGTCCTTGCTTTCCAAAACACAAGAGTTTGTTGGGAAAGAAAGACATATACTTAAATAAGTGCAGCCAGGGAGGATGGTTAGAGTTTGAAGAGGCAGAGAGTAAACTAGTATTTCTGTATTTTAGGAAAGTATCAGTCCTCTGATCTTTTATTTTCTTTTTAAAGAATATTCATTTTTATTTATTTGGCTGTGCTGAATCTTTTAATTACAGCATGCGGGATCTTTAGTTGCTACATGCTAACTCTTAGTTCCAGCTTGTGAAATCTAGTTCCCTGACCAGGGATTGAACCTGGGTGCCCCTGCATTGGGAATGTGAAGTCCCAGCTGCTGGACTACCAGGAAAGTTCTCATTCTTCTGATCTAATAGTTTAGCTCTGCTCCATTCTGAACCAAAATATTTTGATATGTAAGTTATCTTTATTTTTTTAAAAGAATTCTGTCATTCCCACTGATAGTTCCCTTTTGACTAAAGAATTCCTTAATAGGGAGATTTTCTAGATAGGGGAGCTTTTTGGCTTTTATTTTGTAATTCATTCTTACTTGTATTACCTTGTGATCAGAAAGTATTTTTATTATTTTTATTTTATGGAACTTATCAAAGTTTTCTTGTGAGCTAATATACATTCAGTTTTGGGACTCTTTCCATATGCATTTGAAAGCACATTCTAGGGACTTTCCTGGTGGTCCACTGGTTAAGAATCCACCTTGCAGTGTAGGAAATGTATGTTTGATGTCTGGTTGGGGAGCTAAGATCCCATGTAATGTGGAGCAGCTAAGCCCAAGAGCTGCAACTAAGACTCAATTCAGCCAAATATATATATAAGAAAGTGCATTCTATTTTATCAGGATGCATATTAGATACATGCCCAAAAGATTTATCTTATTGTTTGTTGTTTAGTCCCTATTTTTTCTCACCCAGTTTTGTCCACTTGACTGCTCATTTGGCCCACTTGTACTAAGAGTTGGTGTGTTAAAGTGTCCAAATATTAGTGTGTTTCTGTCTTTATTACTAGTAGCTTTTAGCGTTGCAAAAATATCTTTCTTTTTTCTCATTTAATGCATTTTGTCCTGTGTTACACCTAGCCAGATATTAAGATTACAACTCTTACTTTGTTTTGTTTGCATTTGACTAATATGCTTTTGCCCATGCTTAGACTTTCAAATTACTGTGTTTTACATCTTTCTCTCAGAAACAGAACTGGATTTTTCTCTGTGAGTCAATTTGAAAAGTAGTTTCTCTAAGAGGTGATTTAGGGTCACTTGCATTTATTGATTTGACAGATTTGATTTAAATTCTGTCAGAATAGTTTGTTACATGTGTTATGTATATTATATTTACCCTGAGTCTTTCACCATTTTATTTCAACAAAAGTTGAAAAATTATTTCTTTGGATGTTTAGGAATGCTGGTGTTTTTTATTCTATTGGTTCTTTATGCTGATATCTTCCTATATTGCTTTTTGCCCTTATTTTTTTAGCTGGGCTTCTACACAAGATGGATTTTTACACAAGATGTTATGAAAAACCTGAACAAACTTTTTGGCCAACCCAATATTATTGTGTTGTCAGCTTTAAATGATACCCCATCTATTCCTACACGTGGTAATCCTCTGTCTTCTTACAGGCACTTCCTTACCTTCAGTTTATCAGGGTATTTTCTCAATCATAATGCATTTCTCCCCCTAAATATGAAAATTCTAGTGGCCAAAAGATGAAAGTATTCTTCATCTTCCTGCTCTGACTCATCCCAGGAGCCAGACTTCCCAAGACCTCTTGGATCACACACAGCACAGCCCAACATATGCCCTTTCAAATCTCAACAGACCTGGGAGGATGCCAGGTGTCTGTATTAGCTGAGGTCCCAGCAGAAAGCAGAAGGCATACTTTGCTGGGATTCTGAAGACAGTTTAATGAAAGGACTGTTTACCAATGAGTGAGCAGGTTGAGGGAACTCACATGGGAGGGTGAAGCACCCAGGGACTCCCACCAGTGGGAAGCTCTTAATAATGTCTAGGTCTGAACAGCAGAAGAGCTCATGGTTCACAGGGCAGTGAGAGAATGGAGAAGGGCTGTTGTAAAGGAGCTGTGGCTGTGGAGAATACAGCCACTCCAGAACTGGGGTACCTCAGGAGACAGGGGGGAAGTCAAGGAGCTCAATAAGACACATCTCAGTCTCTGTCTTTGCACCTTCTGATCTCCTGTGGGTGCTTCCCACTAGCCAAGCCCAACTTAAAGGTGGGGGCAGGGAGGAGTCAAGGTGATGCAGGGTACAGGGCTCAGATTCCTGGGCAGAGAGGGACACAAAAGAGACATGGGTTTGGGGCAGGGACAATGACGACAACTAATATGATGGGTTTTTAAAAAATATTTATTTATTTGGCTGCATCGGGTCTTAGTTGTGGCATGCAAGATCTTTTATTGCGGAGCTCAAGCTTCTCTCTAGTTATGGCACGCGGCTTCCAGAGCATGCAGGCTCAGTAGTTGCGGCTCACTAGCTTAGTTGCAAGGCATATGGGATCTTAGTTCTCTGACCTGGATTAGCCCGCATCCCATGTATTGGAAGACAGATTCTTAACTGCTGGACCACCAGGGAAGTCCCAATACGGTGCTTTATGTCGACACCTGGTCTCCAGAATTGGAGGCCTTCTTACTTTTGGAGAATGGAGTACCTTGTCTCCTGAAGGTGTTTGCAAATTTTGCATCAGGCGGACTGAAATGGTGTTGTTCTCTTCCCACAGCTTGCCTTTCTGGGTGAAGGAAAAGGCCAACATGCTGAAGAGCGAGATAAGAGAAGTCGAAGAGCTTGACGATTGGCAGCCAGCAGTCTCCTTGCTACACAGTTTTCTACCTGCTGGTGGGTCCAAGGACTTTCAAAGAATAGCATAACAACTGGAGGCAAGCCCGGAAGAGCAGGCTTTTGAGAGGCTTCACAATGGAGAGGAGAGAGGCAGAGCCTCTCCCAGAGTGGATGGTATCCTTTGCCCCGAGGTGGCCCCTGGGCGGATGTCACGGCTGTGGGTCGCTGTCAAGTGTATGTTCGAGAACTGTTAGTCTTGTGATGGAGCACAGCCTTTAACTCTGTGCCTCTATCCACAGGTTCTTTGGACTTTCCAAGACAGTCCTGAACAGGTCCAGGAAGCAGGCCCTGACTGGCCCCTAGAGAGCCTTTTCCTGTTGAGTGCTCCTGTTAGTGCAACTGTTCTAAATCAGATGTTTGACTTGGACGCAAAATCACTGTGTTTTGCCTTTTTAAACGTTGTTATTATTTTTTGGCCATGCCATGCCATTCGTGGGATCTTAGTTCTTCGACCAAGGACTGAACTCCAGCCCTCAGCAGTGAAAGCTCAGAGTTCTAACCACTGCACCACCAGGAAATTCCCTTCACTTGTATTTTGAAAACTTTACTGATAGAAAAGTTTTCAGAATCGTGCAACAAACATCTACATATTCTTCACTTAGAATCTACAGTAGTTAAGGTTTGTCCAAAGGTATACACATTCTTTTTCTCATATTATTCCTATTGTTATTTTGCTCAGTTATCTGAGGGTGAGTAACAGGCGTCATAACTCTTTACTCCTACATACCTATTATACTTCAGTATGGTCAATGGTAATTGACTTCTTCATGCTTCTCCTAAGGTCGAGGGTAATCTGGTGGTTCACAAGAACCAGCTCACGGTGCAGGGGTGACGTCTGGGAGTAGCCTCCGAGTGCAGGGCACCCAAGTCCCGGGCCAAGCCCCTGAGAAGAGCAGGGCTGCCGCCTCCATGGAGTCTTTGGACTCATCCCTTCTCTCTCTGGTCCCCTGCCTTGGCCCCTCTCCCATCTTTTTGTCCTGGGACCTTTCTCCCCATCTGGGCCTGAAATGCACTAAAGGAACCCCCTGGCCCCGCATCCCTTGTAGTTAGAAGTTCAGATGCTGATTTAGTGCGTCTACTGGACAAGTTCGAGCGGACTCGAACTTGGGAAAGACTGGGAGCCCACTTGAGATGTCTCGTGTTCTCCCAACACCAGGGAATTCCACAGGGGTTATGGCCTGAGCCTCCCGGGGGGTGGGGTGGGGTGGCCACTACTGACTTGAGGCTCCCAAATCTGGACTTTGTAAGAAATCCATGACAACTAAACATTTTGTGGTGCACATGGAGAGACCCAGCCTCATATCAAATGAGAAGCCCCAAATCCCAATGGCTTGTTTCTGAAGAAATGTTTCTGAGTCCAGCAAATACAGAGAGGGTGTGGGGGCAGCTTCTAGTGGTGACGGTGTGAGCCTGGGTATGACCATCTGGCTAGAAATATGTTCTATTGGCTGAGCGGAGCGTGGGCCGGAGGAAAAAGCTAAGGTTCTCTTGGAAAGAGAGGACAGACGGAAGGCATGGGGCATAATTATGCTAAAAACCGCTTGCTGTCTATTTGAAATTCAAATTGAACTGGGAACTCTGTATTTTTATTTGCTCTATCTGGAAACAAAGAGCAGAGGTGGCACATAGGAGAGGAACTGGAGGGCTGCCTAGGAGATGAAAATGGCAAGACTCTGGGATGACTTGGATATGAGTGGGAGGAAAGTATGACGGAAGGGAAAGTGGCAACAGGTAGATGGTGGTGCTGTTGCCAGGGCAACATGTGGTGTTCTGACCATAGAGTGTCTTCACTCACCTAGAGAGAGATGTTCTCTTGACGGACATGGTCCCATGGATGCATTACTCGGTGAGCAGTGTGCAAATTAGATTTTAGCCTCTATTTGTCCCTTATGCAATGAACCACTAACACAACCATACATGCCAGCCCTGTGCTATCCCCTGAAATAAGGAATACTGGGAAAGTATAGGTTTTCTAGAGGGAGCTCAATTTTTTTTTGGCTCCACCATGCAGCTTGTGGGATCTCAGTTCCTGGATTGAACCCAGGCCCTCGGCAGTGAAAGCGCGGAGTCCTAACCACTGGACCACCAGGGCTTTCACAGGAGCTCAGTTTTTGGAAGTTGAATTTGAGAAACCTGTGACACGCTCAAGTGGAACTGTTCAGGATGTAATTGGGCATATGAGTTTGGGATCTGGTATATGAATGTGGAAAAAAAAAAGTCTCCTGTGAGAAAGGTAAATCTGAAGCCTATGCCTTGTGGATGCAGGGTTAGATGTAAATTATCTGATTGGAATATTGATCCCAAACTGGGAAATGAGCTCGAAAAGACTCTTGAACCTCTGGGGACTGAGAATGAGAGTATTCTCTTTGGGAATACTTCCGCACCCCAGGGCACCCCATAAATAACAATCATGAGTGTCTGAGAAAAAAATTACAAGCTACAACTGATACACCACAAGGGAGTATTGGTAGGTGAAACTCAAGCCAATTTAGATGATTAACCATGGTTAACATTATGGTATGGATTACTAGCATTTAGGGTGCATAGAATTCCATTTTGTAGTAAGTGGACACCCAGGGAGGAGCTTATAGGTGGCAATCTGGTAGATGGAGGGCAGGGCTGGAGGACCTGTCTTGAAATTATATTTGCAAAGCATCAGAGTATTTCTACTTAAATTCCATATCCTTATTTGGGGAGGTGATGAAGATGATGAGGATGGCTACCCCTAGCCTCTTGCCATGCCTTGGTGTTGTCACAGGCTTTTGACCCTAATTTTAGCCCTTTCTTGCACAGTTTCTTGATGGTAAAAAAAGGATATTAGAATTTTACTGGGACATACATGCATTCAAGGGTGTGCTGGGGAACTTTTAATAGGGCTTCACTGTCCTGGTGGGCAGGTTGTACAACACATGTCCCTAAGGGGGTGCAATTTGTGTCACAGACATGGGCGATCTAGTTTTCTTATAGTAAGTGTCCTGTTCTCCAAACATCAGTAGTTTTTTTTTTTTTCAGTAGTTTGTTGACAGTTTCCCACCAGGTGTCAATTAAAGTGTCTGCAGGAAGGGGCACCTTTTTCTAGTTGGTAAAAAGCTGACATAGAGGGTAAAGGTGGTCCTGAGTAGAAAGGAGAAGGCTCTTGGGATGTTAGATCTGAAACGGCTTTTGAGAGAGGATAGGTTCAACTCTGGATATGCTAGGAATCTGGCTTATAAATAACAGAAACCCAACTATAACTGGCTAAAGCCAAAAGGGTTAGGGTTAGGGTTAGAACTCAAGAATAGGGATGTACCGCGGACTAAGGAACAGGTTGCATCCAGGAACAGTGGCCCAGCCAAGACCGACCTCTGTCTTTCTAGACTCTCCTCTCTGCTTCTCTCAGTGCACCTGGGATCCACTTTCCCCCCTTCTCAGTCTACATTGTACAAAACATGGTGGCAGACAATTCCAGGGTGTCATGTTAGAGGTTCATCGGCCAGCAGCGACCTGGCTCTTTTAGGTTCCAGTGTCGAAATTCCTTGGGGAGGAGATTTAACTGGCTCAGCTTTGATCAAACCAATCGGCCAATGTGTCTGTGTGAGAGAGAGACAAACTGTAACCACTGCAACTGAGTGGATATTGGGGCTGGGGTGGGCAGGAAGTAATGGTCACGAATCCTACAGAAGAGCCCTGCAAACAGAGGTCCAGAGACAGAAAATGGTTTGTCACCAGTCACACAGCCAGCTGACAGCAGAGACAGGAGTGGACTGACATCTTACACCACAAACAGCAAAGTCTGTGTGTTCTTCATAATCTGACACTGTGTCCTCTTAACAAAGTAGTGATTTTATTAATACAATTTCCCATTTCACGGCAAAAAATATAAATATAATCAGAAAGTTCTATAGCTTTTTCAGAAGAGGCAAAGGGAAAAATGAAGAAATATAAAGAGAAACTCGTTAAATACTTATGGTGTATCCCAGTCCCCTGAATATTTTCGTCCCTTCCAGGACTAGCTCCAAAGAGATGTTTTTGAATGGAGAAGGAAACCAAGTGAGTTGGAATCCCAGTTTGGCAATCCCTATCTCAGTGGGTTTTTGGCCTCAACTAATTTGCCCTTCAGATTTATGAGGTATAAATTGTTAACTTCACTTTTCAAATCAGGATACTGAGATTCAGTATGATTATTACTCAAGCTGATGAGGGAGCCAAGATTTCAACCCCGATCAAGTTTGCTTAATACTAGCACCTATCAACAGTAGCTCTCTGCTATTAATATTAAGCCATGTAGACTGAAGTGCAATAAATGGAAAACTCTGACATGACTGTTTCTGGGACAATCTCTGATCACTTGAGCTTGCGCTTCTCGTTAGTAACAGTTGCCATTTTTGTGAGCACTTCTTAGGTATCAGATACTACGATGGATTTACGATGGATTTAACCCTTGTTAGTTGCTCAGTCCGGAGAAGGCAATGGTACCCCACTCCAGTACTCTTGCCTGGAAAATCCCATGGATGGAGGAGCCTGGTGGGCTGCAGTCCATGGGGTCGCTAAGAGTCGTACACGACTGAGCGACTTCATTTTCACTTTTCACCTTCATGCACTGGAGAAGGAAATGGCAACTCACTCCAGTATTCTTGCCTGGAGAATCCCAGTGACGGGGGAGCCTGGCGGGCTGCCGTCTATGGGGTCGCACAGAGTCGGACACGACTGAAGCGACTTAGCAGTAGCAGCAGCAATTGCTCAGTCGTCTGCCACTCTGAGACCCCATGGACTATACCCCGCCAGGCTCCTCTGTCTACGGAATTCTCCAGGCAAGAATACTGGAGTGGGTGGCCATTTCCTTCTCCAGAGGATCTTTTCCATTCAGAGATCGAAGCCGGGTTTCCCGAATTGCAGGCAGATTCTTTTACCACCTGAGCCTCCAGGGAAACCCCTATTCAATCCTTAGGACAACCCTATGAAGTTGGCACTATTATTGTCTCTATTTTGCAGGTTAGGAAATTTAGGCTTAAATAAGCTATTGCCTCTCCCTGAATATTTTTTGAATAAATTCTTGTTCGTTAAATGCTTAATAAAGTGCTAAGTTAATAAATTATCAACGCTATTTTTAGACCAGCCTAGGTTAAACCCTACAGGAGTGACGTTCCTATTCTTTGCCACAACGTGACGTCACGACCAATCCCAGGACTACATTCCCAGCCAAGAGCCTCCGCCGACATCTCGCGAAAGCCGCGGTTTCTTACAACCTATTTTGGGCATGCGCGCGGCTTCGAGTACCTTGGCTAGAGTGGTTTGATGATTTTCCGTCAGTCTCCCTAGAGTAGAGTTTTACCATCGAGGCACTTATTTCCTTCCAGTCACTCCAGTTCTCGCGAGACTTGCTACTCCTGCTCTTTCCCCACCCCGCCCCCGCGCTTGCGCAGAGCTCTTCAAAGCAGAAGGTCGCGCTTGGAGGAAGTGGCGGCTTTGGGTCCCGTGGCCGCCGCGCCGTTACTACTTCTCGGAAGCTCCGCTCGGCCGCTTGCCGAGACACCCCGCCGCCAAGATGCCTCGAATTATGATTAAGGGGGGCGTGTGGAGGAATACCGAGGTAAGTCCCCTTTTCCCGCCGTCTGCCCTCCGCCCCTCCGGCTGCGGGTGCGCACGCGCGCAGAGGTCCGGGAGGCGGAGAGGATGCTTTCGGGGTCTGCGTGGGGGGTGGTGCGGGGCCTTTACCCTGTGCCTGGACCTCAGTTATCTGAGCATCTCAAGGACAGGGACCGTGATTTAACCGCTTGATTACCTGCGGGGCACTCGTTAGGCCCTCAGTGAACATTTGTTGAGCTGACGCGTCCTCCGCCGTGGTGGAACTCACAGTAGGAGGGGGACACAGGACAATTGCGATAGTCGGTCTTCTAAGCCCCGCCCCCCGCACCCCACCGTTCCTCATCCCAGGCTCCGCGACTCTTTGCTGTTGAAAAATGAAGAGGTGCTGTGGCCACAACTTTGTTCTTTCCTTGAGTTCCTTGCTGAGGGGAAGCAGTTTGAGTGCCAGGTCCTAAGTACCCGGTTGTGTCCGCGTCCCCGCGGTCATGTTACCACGGCGTAACTTGTCCGCCCTCCCGTCACCCAAGGCCTGTCTCTTCCGCTTCATGTTGGGTAGAAGCCAGATAGGCCTACCATAGTCTCTTTGCTTCCAGAAATGTAGTGGATCGTGCCATTGGTGAACCAAAGAACAGTAGAAGAGTAAAATAGAAACAAGGTTTTAGTGCAGTTTCTGTTTATAGTGCCCTGAACTTGTCAGTTTCCCCAGAACACTCTGTCTTTTTACATCTTGCACCTTCTTGAAATATCCTCCTACTGCTTGGCATCTTTCTGACCTTCCTTCAAAAACAGTTCAGAAACTCTTCTGAAATTGGCCCAGAAGACCCATTTGCCTGGTCATCCGGTAAAAAGTAGTTGCACCTGCAATGGTCCCTGGACACCTCTTTCATCCATTTGTTATGGTTTGCTTTTTTTTTTTTTTTGCAAGCATCACATCCTGTTTGATGCTGGGATTATTAACCTCTCAGAGACTCAGGTTTCTAATGGGGATGATAATAATATACTTATCTCTCGGAATTAAATGAGTCACTGCATTTGGAATATTTAGAACAGAGTCTGGCACATAGTAATCTTTCAGAAAGTACTAGCTGCTGTTTCTTTTCCCCAGTAGACAGCACTGCAAGTGCGCAGGATCAGATCTTGCTATCTTTAGAACTCCGGACAGTGCCAAACAAAGTTTGCTTGGGAAATTTTGCTGAATGGATCTAGTAGGGTGTATAACTGTAGTATATACTTAGTTGAAGATGTGATTAAGTATAGCAGTACTGCAACAAAGTTACAAATTAAGTCAGTGAGAACCTTGCCTCTCAGCTTGCACAGAGGGGACCAGGCTGTTTCAGTTGGAGAAGAGATGACTTCTGAGGGAGAGACAGATGTACCAAATCAAGTAACAGCAGGATTCTGATGCTGTGGCCAAAGCCCTGCAGTCCTTGAGTCTCAGATGTTAGGGGTGTGGAGTGGCGAGGAGTGGCTAACATATGAGGCATATAGCTCAAGTTCATTGTGGGGAAAAAACCCTAAAAGTAAAATGCCCTGAGTGCATTCATCTATGGCTCTGATATCCCTGGTGTCTTTGGTTTACCCTGACAGGCTCCCTTGGGATTGGTGAATTCTTTATTGGAATGGGTGCCCTGGTGAAATAGTATCTAGAGACTGGGGGGAAATTAGAGGCAGAGTTGATTGGTGACTTAGGGGAGACGTACTCAATTCTTAGGTTAGACCTGAGATATGGATTCTTAGGTGAGAGTGGGGGCTGTGGGACTGGAGAGAAAATGCTGTTCATAAACTGGGAAGCCTCAATTGGAAATTGGATTCACTTGAGTCTTGACTTTTTGAGGGCTGGATGTGTCCTGTTTTATCTTGTTTTCTCAAGTATTGATATACAAGACCTGATACAAGGCTGGTGTTTGGGCAGTATTTTTTGTGAATCAGTAAATCAATGAGCCATAATCTTTTTAAGAGACTAACAACCACACATTGGAGAATTCTTTTTAAAATCTCTGTCAAGTGGGGTTTCTCACATTGGGCTGTACCCACTCAATTTTTGGATGGGATTGGGGGAGGGGTTGTGTGTAAGGGAGGGTAGGATATCCTTCTAAGGGAGTTCTTAATTTCTTTCATTTTGTTGATTCTGGGTTGCTGTTTTTTTTTAAATTTTTATTATTGTAATGAAGTTTTATACTTTTGTTTTAAATTTAGGATATACGTGCGTGTTTATATCTCTTTCTCCCTAGTACAACCCAGTTAGAGTTAATTTAAATCTTGTCTTTTCTCACTTGGAGTTTTGTGAATGAATACATTGTTTTTCCTTTGAAAAAATTTAGGATGAAATTCTGAAAGCAGCGGTGATGAAATATGGGAAAAACCAGTGGTCTAGGATTGCCTCACTGCTGCATAGAAAGTCAGCAAAGCAGTGCAAAGCCAGATGGTATGTATCAGCTAATGAGTGGAAAACACAAAATGACCTTCATTATGATGAGGAAAATGTCATTTCTTTGAACCTTACCAAAGAAAAGCAGGCACTGTGATGTAACAGAAAGTAGGGAGTGGGAGTTGGGAATTTCAGTGTGAGAATTAGCTGTCTTTTGCTTCGTAAGTGGTCTTAGGCAAGCCATTTTCTGTCCCCTCTCTCCTGCCATTGTTGTCTTCCAGTGGTATGACTCTTGGCCCTAACTCATGGAGATGTGAGGCTCAAATTAGTTAATGTTGTTTGAGAATGCTTTGTGAAGCATGAAATAGAACTAATTTTGGGTTCAGATGGACCCCAGCTTATAAAAGGATTATATTCCAAAAGTTTGTAAGTTTATTGTCTTAGAACTTACTTTCCCAAAGAAATAAACAAGACATGTTGGTTATTTTTCTAGGCTAGCTTTCAGTAGAGTTTCCTCATTAATGGTTGAAACATTACATATTTGGTTTCCCAGAATATAATATACCCCAACATTACATCTGTGGTTAAAGGGCAGTAGATACATTAAGTTCTTTACATGTGTTTTTGGCATGAGTGATCTGGCCCTAGCACTGACCCATGTGGTACTGGGATCATATTTTGGATTGTATAAGGTGACCTAATTTCCTGGGCACCTGCGTAGGGGAAAGGATCAGAACGTAGAGATTGGCCCACAATGAGGAAGATGGTCCTCAACCTGCGTAAGTGGTTCTGATTTCTGCTTCTCTTAAGTGGAGCTAAGCTCCTACCCCCATGTTTGGTAAGGCTTATATATTGTTTGTAGGCTTCTCCAGCTAAGTAGACTGGATGGAAAAGTTGGGTCAGGTGGGGCATTAGGAAAGACAGCTATGACAATAGCGGTTTTACTTAAACTCACCATACAAAAACATACAGTGTTGAAAAGTGTATAGTCAAATGCTTCAGAAATAAGCGAAGGTGTTATGGAGAAAATCAAAACGTGAGAAAGTACTATAAAAACTGGAAGCGCTATGAAAATATGAGGTAGTTTTATCTTATTTGCAAATAATTTCAATACCTCTAATAAAGTATAAGGTGAATGACAGCAGTTGATAGTTGAGAAGGAAGGCATATTGTCATGTTTCAGTCAGGTTACCTTTTTCAAGCATTACTAACCTTGCATAGTTAATTAATAGAATTAATAGTTAATATAGTAGAATTTAGTGAAATAGGGTATTTGGAATGGAATAAGTTTAACCAAATAGGGGATATTCTGTTGTAAAAAAGAATAGCTTTTGTGATTGAAGGATGAGAGTTAGCTTGCATTTTTCGAATGCTAGAAGTTAGTATGTCTAAAATGTAAATATTCATGCTGGATGACTGATTAAGGTATGAGATGATGTCTTTTAAATAGGTATGAGTGGCTGGATCCAAGCATTAAGAAAACAGAATGGTCCAGAGAAGAAGAGGAAAAACTCTTGCACTTGGCCAAGTTGATGCCAACTCAGTGGAGGACCATCGCTCCAATCATTGGCAGAACAGCTGCCCAGTGTTTGGAACACTATGAATTTCTTCTGTAAGTGAACCTCCAAAAATGGTACTAAAATGTGTGTACACCTTTTGAATGAGGCTGAATAAACTTTTAGCATTTTCCATCTTTAAACATTAATTGAAGATCTGAATAAAGCCAGAGGAGCTAAAGCTATTGGATAGTATATTCCAGATCTCATGTAGTTGATCAAGATTATGTCTCCAGTTATATACTTTTTAAAAGAATAATTTAAACATATTACACAAATCATACATGTTCATAGAAAATAGGGGAAAAAAATAAAAAAGCAAATAAAAATCACCCATAATTACACTGCTGAGAGTTAACAATTGGAACATGTTAGTTGTTCCACTAAAAGCTTTTCTGTGTAGCTCTGCTGCATTTGTGATTTAGGAAGCATCTTTGAAACAGCTAGTTCATGATGAATGGAACCACTGAAATTAGAAATTTAAAACCATCTCGTTTAGGTGAAGCAACAGTAAGAAATGCTTTATGTTGTTATCCCCGTCCATTGGGTTTTTGAAAGAAAGAGTGCTAGTACTAGGAAACCTGGTATTTCTAAGACTGAATGGTGTGGTGGTGTGATTAATTACTCTGGGTTCATTTCTAGGGATAAAGCTGCCCAGAGAGATAATGAAGAGGAAACAACAGATGATCCACGGAAGCTTAAGCCTGGAGAAATAGATCCAAACCCAGAAACAAAGCCAGCACGGCCTGATCCGATTGACATGGATGAGGGCAAGTGTACTTTTGTGAGGAATTTATTTCTTTGGTAACTATAGACTCCTCAGGCTTTCTTTTACCTTTGAGTTCTTTTCCAAACTTCTCCGACTTTTTAGAACTGAGGTTCTGTCTGCAGTTGTTACTCTCAGTCTCCTTCCAAATGCGTCCACCCTTCTGTTGTAGGGTAATTGTTCTTTTTGGATGCTGTCCCTTTATCTTTTAATGTGTCAGTTCACTTAGTTAAGCAGTGTGGTATTCCTGGACATTTCCTGGTGGCTAGAGGTAAGCTCTTTAGGACTTTGTTGTCATTCCTCTTCTGAGGGATGAGAAGTCTGGATTTGGGGATCCAGTGCTCCTATTAGCTACTTTTTTGACTTTGGACAAGTAGTTTGAGTTTTGTGAAAAGGCAGCACTGTAGTACCATGATGATGCCTTTTTGAGACATTGAATCAGGAATCAGAGGAACTAGACTTTAGCTTAGTGCCATATCTGCCAAGTATTAAGCTCTTTGACTTTGGGTGAGTCATATAATCTCTCTGAACTTTGGTTCTGTTTCCTGTCAGATGTAGAGTAATAGTGTCTATCTTACTTCCCAGGGTTGTTGTGAGCATTCAGTGAATATTTGTCGAGTTTTTAATTTAAAAACTTGAAGGTGGTGGTTCCCAGAGGCAGACTGGGGCTGGGCTGGCTGCATCACTGTCAGATGGTGAACATTAAAAAATACAGGTACCAGGGCCTCCCCAGGAGCTCTGACTCAGTAAACTGGGGAAGGGGAATGGAGGGTAGGGTAATCCTGGAATCTGAGATTTTCTTTTTTTTAAAGTTCCCTTGTGATTTCATTGGATACCCTTATATGGGAATTGCTCCAAGGTATCAGTAATGAACTCTATTCTACTCTGGAGAACTATGGAAAATGTACTGCAGAAGAGAAATAGTTCTGAGGGAGAAAAATCAAGGAAAAATGATAATGAAGATTATCAGTCCCCTTAAAATTAAATTACAGCTTTTATAATATTTCACAATTTGTGCTGTGCCAGATAGTTGATGATAATAAAGGACATGATAATTATAGCCATTGTTCAATGAATATTTGCTGGATGCTTTACCTATTCATTTTGGTTAGTTCTTCTCAACATCTCTGTGAAGTAGGAATTGTTATTCCCATTTTGTAAATGGTGAGATGTTGTTATCTCAGAGTCACATAACCAGTGAGTCATGGGCATGATTTTTAACTTAGATACCTCTGACTTCAAAACCCAAGCTGTTTCCTTTATGCTGCACCATTTAGTGATTATATTGACGGGTTTTCTCATCTAAGCACTAGGCTACATCTCTTACCTTGCTTCTGTTGGAGAAGAAGTTAATTTTCTCTTAATTTTTGCAGATGAATTGGAGATGCTTTCTGAAGCTAGAGCCCGCCTGGCTAATACTCAGGGAAAGAAAGCCAAGAGGAAAGCAAGAGAGAAACAGCTGGAAGAAGCAAGGTATGGCTGTTTCCATCCATAGTTGACCAGTTAGTCTGTGCATCCTTAGGTCCAGTAAGACTTCATCAACCCTGTTTGGTGAATGACAATTGGAGTTGTCTCATTCCAGTTTTGGTAATAGTGCTTAACTTCCTTATTACTTTGGAAGAGTCTTTTATATATATTTCTAACCGTTTCAGAGTAGTTATAGAAAAAATATACTTTAAAAAAATCAGTCCTTTTTAATTTTGACTGCTCAGGCCTTCGTTGCCGCGAGGGCTTTTCTCTAGTGGTGAGCGGGGGCCACTCCAGCTGCAGCGCACAGGCTTCTCACTGCAGTGGCTCCTCTTGTTGGGAGCACAGGCTCCAGGGCCTGTGGGCTTCGGTAGCTGTGCTCCCAGGCTCTAGAGCACAGGCTCAGTGCTTGTGGCGCATGGGCTTCCTTGCTCCGTGGCATGTGGGGTCCTGCCAGACCAGGGATCATACCTGTGTCTCCTGCATTGGCAGGCAGGTTCTTTACTACTGAGCCGCCAGGGAAGCCCCAAAATACATGTTTGAAAAAAATTTCGTAAGACGTTGCAGAAGTAATGCCGAGGTATAGACATACATGTAAGTCTTGCTGTGGTGTATTCTGTTAGCATAGGAGAGATTCATTTGTTGTAGCCATCTTAGTGTCAGATGGCGGGAGGTCACACTGGGCTCTGTGACTTTGGCATGACTGCCATTAGTTAACTCTCGTTGATTAGTGTTGGGAAGTGGGAAGCCCGTCTGAACATGGAGGGAGTAAATGAGCCTTGAACCACGTTTTAGGCTGTCATAGAAATTTTTATTTAAAAAATGAGTGAAATTAAATACTGCCCTCTGCTCAAGGTTTTCTCCACTTTCCTCTTCTTTTTGGTTAGATCCATTATTGACTTCATTCCTAATGGCCTAGAAGCCAAGATAAAGTGGGTAAAGGGAAAAACCTGAACTTTAAGAAAGCTTATTAAATTTTGGAATTCAGGCATTGAAGTAATCTCCCCAGCCTCCATAACTGCCGTTTTGGTCCTTAAGCTGGGAAGTATTTCCTGACCTGATGACTAGTATTGTACTGATGGTTTCCTCAGCAATGACAGTGAAGTATCAGGTCCTGGGATGAAGGATTCTTTCCTGCCAGAGGATGCTTTTTGGCATAGCTGACCAAGCACTAGCCCAGAGTAGTGATTTGTGATGGGAGGATGATTGGCCTGGGACAGTAAACAGAAACTAAGAGGAGGTGCTAAGTTTTCTGCCCATCTCAGTCACCTTTCTATTTTGCTTACATTTAGGGTTGAGTAATGTGAGTAAGGTTACAAAAAATTGATTTTCCGTTTTTGTCCATGGTGGTTTGGGAACTAAGTTTTTTGAGCCTTTTAACCTTGTGAGTTTGACCACCATGTGAGTTGGATCACCTTGTGAATTGTCCACTGGACAACCAGCAAAAGGCGCCCCCCACCCCCATCCACTCTCGTGACTGCTTGTTTACTTGTTAGTGACTAGCTGCTGCTGCTGCTAAGTCGCTTCAGTCGTGTTCAACTCTGTGTGACCCCATAGACGGCAGCCCACCAGGCTCTCCTGTCCCTGGGATTCTCCAGGCAAGAGTGCTGGAGTGGGTTGCCATTGCCTTCTTCAGTGCATGAAAGTGAAAAAAGAAAGTGAAGTCACCCAGTCGTGTCCGACTCCTAGTGACCCCATGGACCACAGCCTATCAGGCTTCTCCATCCATGGGATTTTCCAGGCAAGAGTTCTGGAGTGGGGTGCCGTTGCCTTCTCCGGTTAGTGACTAGCAGACAGGGTTATTGTAGGGAAGTCTGTTCTCCCCTTTCCTCCCCGAGAAATGTGAAGTCTTTGATAGTGTTCTTTGTGGGGGCAGTCTTGGGTGTGGCCATAGTTGCCTGGGGATGAGGCGATTTTGACCAGACTTGCTTTGACATAGTTTTCCCTGGGTGCACCCAGCTGTTAGACTCTATTGACTGCCAGCTTATTGCTGTATTGTTTCCAGCAATGTCTTGAGGCATAAGTTGCTCTACAGACTGATCCAAGTAAACTTTGGCTCCTTTGAAGGGATGGTTTCTGAGGTCAGTGTTTGATATTTGTTCTCATCCCAGGAAGGCTTCTCCCACTTTTCGAAAGGGACCGATTCTGGAAGACTGTAGAAGGCCTGCAGTTTAGCTCTATCTCCAAAGAATCTATCAGATATCAGTTGCCTTTTCATCACAACTTCTGCTTTTTTTGAGAGTGCCCTGAGGCCTGAGCCTCTGCATTTCCTGTTGCAAGTGAAAGCCAGTTTCTTTGGGGAGAGCTTGGAATTCTCTCTTCTGTCCCATAGGCTCTGATGTACTTGTTCCTGCATGACACTCCACTTTAGAAGCTGAGTGCTCAGTGTCAGGGGTGGGGTGGGCAGCCACCCCAGATCTCCGTGGCTTGCCTCCCTTGTCTTGGAACCCTCATGCCACAGGCCCAGGCAAGGACTCTTGGGGCTCCAGTATTCTCAGCAGCGCTGTGCCCAAGGTAGAGCCGCTGGGCAGAAGGAAGCCTTTCCTTCTCAATGACTGTGTCTGGACTTAGCCTCTGCAGTGGTTCCCTGGAGGCAGGGAACACTTAGTGATTGAACAACAACAATTTATTAGGTATGCAGAAATAGTACTTGATTTAATTTATGATTCTTTAATTTTTAAAGTACACTTTGTCATTTTCAGTTCAGTTCAGTCGCTCAGTCGTGTCTGACTCTTTGCGATCCCATGAACCACAGCACGGCAGGCCTCCCTGTCCATCACAGACCCCGAGAGTCCACCCAAACCCATGTCCATTGAGTTGGTGATGCCATCCAGCCATCTCATCCTCTGTTGTTCCCTTCTCCTCCTGCCCCCAATCTTTCCCAGCATCAGAGTCTTTTAAAATGAGTCAGCTCTTTGCCTCAGGTGGCCAAAGTATTGGAGTTTCAGCTTCAACATCAGTCCTTCTAATGAACACCCAGGACTGATCTCCTTTAGGATGGACTGGTTTGATCTCCTTGCAGTCCAAGAGACTCTCAAGAGTCTTCTCCAACACCACAGTTCAAAAGCATCAATTCCTTGGTGCTCAGCTTTCTTTATAGTCCAACTCTCACGTCCATACATGACCACTGGAAAAACCATAGCCTTGACTAGACAGAGCTTTGTCAGCAAAGTAATGTCTCTGCTTTTTAATATGCTGTCTAGGTTGGTCATAACTTTCCTTCCAAGGAGTAAGCGTCTTTTAATTTCATGGCTGCGATCATCATCTGCAGTGATTTTGGAGGCCAGAAAAATAAAGTCAGCCACTGTTTCCCCATCTATTTGCCATGAAGTGATGGGACCGGATGCCGTGATCTTCGTTTTCTAAATGTTGAGCTTTAAGCCAACTTTTTCACTCTCCTCTTTCACTTTCATCAAGAGGCTCTTTAGTTCTTCTTCACTTTCTGCCATAAGGGTGGTGTCATCTGTGTATCTGAGGTTATTGATATTTCTCCTGGCAATCTTGATTTCAGCTTGTGCTTCCTCCAGCCCAGCGTTTCTCATGATGTACTCTGCATAGAAGTTAAATAAGCAGGGTGACAATATACAGCCTTGATGTACTCCTTTTCCTGTTTGGAACCAGTCTGTTGTTCCATGTCCAGTTCTAACTGTTGCTTCCTGACCTGCATACAGGTTTCTCAAGAGGCAGGTCAGGTGGTCTGGTATTCCCATCTCTTTCAGAATTTTCCACAGTTTATTGTGATCCACACAGTCAGAGGCTTTGGCATAGTCAATAAAGCAGAAATAGATGTTCTTCTGGAACTCTTGCTATTTTGATGATCCAGTGGATGTTGGCAATTTGATCTCTGGTTCCTCTGCCTTTTCTAAAACCAGCTTGAGCATCTGGAAGTTCACGGTTCACGTATTGCTGAAGCCTGGCTTGGAGAATTCTGAGCATTGCTTTACTAGTGTGTGAGATGAGTGCAGTTGTGCGGTAGTTGGAGCATTTGTTATTTTAGCTGTTTGCATTTTTTCTGTAGTGAACTGTCTTTCCTTCTGCTTTTTTCCCTTGAGATGCATTAAAAAAAACTTGCCTGGATTCTTTATATCTAACCATTCCTAATACTAATTGCAATTTTTTTTATATTATTTACTTTTTGATACTGTTTTATGATTTAAAAAATGGTGCTACAGAGATATAAAATTTAAAATTGAAAGCTGTTGATTTTTTTTTTTTTTTTCCCATTTCATTGATATTAAGTGAGTATATTCCCATCCAGAGATTAGATACATATTTATTTGTAGTTCCTTCTGGTTTTTCTCTTTGCTCTAGTATATATGTGTACCTTTACATCAGAACTGGAGTTGATTTTGGTGCATGGTGTGAGGTGAGGATTTAAGTAAATATTTCTTTCCCAAATGACTGGACAGCTTTCTTAGCTCTGTTGGATGAGACATCCCTTCCCTGTGGTGTATGATTTTCAAGGTGATGTTTTGTTCTTTTGCTTCAGGCGTCTTGCTGCCCTCCAAAAGAGAAGAGAACTTCGAGCAGCCGGCATAGAAATTCAGAAGAAAAGAAAAAAGAAAAGAGGAGTTGATTATAATGCTGAAATTCCATTTGAAAAAAAGCCTGCTCTTGGTTTCTATGATACTTCTGAGGAAAACTACCAGACTCTTGATGCTGATTTCAGAAAGTTAAGACAGCAGGATCTTGATGGGGAGCTGAGATCGTAAGTTACCTTTCTGGATTTTTTTCTCCTTTCTGGTTTTATAAATGGAAAAATATAGTAGGAATTTTATGGACGGCCAGATATTATCCTTGTCAGAGCCAGATTTTTCTTAGTCAGCACAATGTGGCTTACATAATGCTTTTACTTATTTAATGGATTCACCTTTCTGAGAAAACCAGTGACCCTGGCTGTAATGTTTTTAGTACAGAATACTGTTTGCATTTCTTGAAATGTCAGCATTTGGCTGTTAGTGAATTTGGAAACAGGTTAGTTATTTCACTAATGGCCTGAAGGAATATGTCAGAAATCTGGTCTGCCTTTTTTTTTCCTTAGTGAAAATTTTATCTTGTTTTTCTTAAAATGAAATTAAAAGGAAGAAATGATGATTACCAGTTCATTCTTAAATCTTTTCATCTAATGAGGATCAGTGTGTATTTTTATCAGATGTCTTAGGATGCAAAGGATTTTGCTTATTTATAGGGATTTTTAGAGTTTCTTTAAATCTTATATCTGAATGTTGTGGAAAAAACCTTTTATGCTTATCAGAGATTTTTAGTTTTCCACTCCCCCAGTGGCCTTCTATATTTCTGTTGACATGAATTGTTAGTAAACAACAGATGTCAGCCAGTGTGGATCAGCATTTTCTTGAATGTACTCCATTGCATTTGTTTTTCAGATTAGACCCTTGTTTTAGGTAGCCTCTACAGATAAAAAGATTGAAGAAAAAAAAGTCATTTGGGTGGAGTAGACTAGATAGAGGAGAAGGGTGACATGCAGAGGGGAAGGAAGCATTCCTGGTCCTTTAGAAAATGACCTTGAGCCTGGCACTAGACCCTAACACCTCTCTGATGTCATTTGTGAGAACTTAACTGTCCTTTAAAAAAAAAATGATGTCAAACAATTGAAGATTAGTTTTAAAGGAAAATTTAAAACCAGTGTTTTAATTCTGTTCCCTTCGTTTGTTTCCCTTTTTGTATACTTTATCATTTTCCTAGTACAAACACATATTTTTGTATGAAGGTAGTCATGATATAGGAGTCATGATATAGGAGTAGTTTTATGGTTTTCATGTTATATGTAACATTTTGCTTATCATCGTAGTCTTTATAGTTACATAGTTTTACTATTTAGTACTTAAATTACTTAGTGTATCTTATTTTCTTAGTAATTCTATTGCTATTCTATATTCCTACTGAACATAGTAGTAAGTAATGTATAGGAATAGGAAACAGCTTACTGTATATAGTTTTGTCTTTTTATTAGTACTTTTCTTAAGAACGGATTATTTTGTTCAGAGTATATGACTATTTGTATGGCTTTTAACATTATTGCCTATGAGTAACTTTGAAAAATTTGTTCTCCACCTTGATCCATGACAGTGAAAAAGAAGGACGAGATAGAAAAAAAGACAAACAGCATTTGAAAAGGAAAAAAGAATCTGATTTACCATCAGCTATTCTTCAAACTAGTGGTGTTTCTGAATTTACTAAAAAGAGGAGCAAGCTAGTACTTCCTGCCCCTCAGGTAATCTGATGAAAGTAGTTTTTTCACTGTGTGAACTCACATGCATTTATACCTTTTTTCAGCAAATGTTTGCGGGTGTATGTGCCAGGTTTTCTTTTAGGTGCTTGGTACTCCTAAGAAATATTAGGCCTTGAACTTCTCATATGATGGTTTAGTAATTAATTGTCAGCTCTTAGCAATTTGTCAGTAGACTGGGGCTCCAGGCCTCATTTTTTTGTAGCTGGTAATGGTGGTATTTGGCCTTGTGGACTTCAGGTGACTGCCTTTTAGGGAATGTTTGGTTGTGTCATTCTTCTGTTTTTGAGACAGTAACTGTGAGAATCAATGTGGGAGTTGTGGAGAAGAAACAATTCATTCAGCTCATTGTAGGCTCTCTTCCTATGGCTGAATTGTGGTTGGTTAGAAACATGAGGATTTTGAATAAGCTTCTCTTGCATTTTGATGAGTACAGCTCTGTAGAATTGGACAGTTTAATGGAGCAGAGGGATGGATTTAGGAGGTTTGAACAGCTTCTTTAGCCAAATGAATGCCCTGGCTGCATTAATATAAAATTCGTGGGTATAAACATAAAATAGTTTTGTCAGATGCTATCATTTGTAGTGGTGATATTTCTTAAATTGGAATTTTGCCTGTAACCTTTTCTTTTTTTTCCAGTTCTTAGGACATTTGTTTTGGTAAAATTACAAAAATAACACCTTTTGATTTTCTTAGGGATTTTTGTGGCTCAATGGACTCTGTGATATTTTAATTCATTTTTAGTATGCGCCCCCCCCCAATTGATAAATGGTTTTGTACAAATAATTTATAATCTTGATTTATTAATATATTGTTTTGAGAGAATTTCAGTATGGAAATAGAAGAATACAGTTTGATATTGTATCATGTATGGAATTTCCCCCCTACTTTATATAGGAACACTTTAAAAAACTAGTAATATTATGGAAATTTTCAAACCCACAAAGTAAAGAGTATACAGTGAACCTCTGTGTACTCAGCAGTTCATCTTTCTAGAATATGGATGTTTTAAGCTGTGTTATTCTCTGGTTAAATATTGCTACTATGATAACTGTTATCTTCAGATTTCAGACGCAGAACTCCAAGAAGTTGTAAAAGTAGGCCAAGCAAGTGAAATTGCACGTCAGACTGCTGAGGAATCTGGCATAACAAACTCTGCTTCCAGTACTCTCTTGTCTGAGTACAATGTCACCAACAACAGCATTGCTCTGAGAACACCACGAACGCCAGCTTCCCAGGACAGAATTCTGCAGGTAGGCTGCCATATGGTAGAATGAGCCTTTCACTTTGCTTCCTGTCCTTAAAAGTAGTATAAAGGAGAAGACTAAATGGTTTGGTTTTGTGTCTCTTAGCATAAGCAGTTTGAAACAGTCCTGAATGCATAGCTGCTAGAGATTTCCATGGTAGGGAAGCTAAATCTTGTCAGTAAAGCACAGCATTTAAAAATTACACATTGCCTAGCAGTCCTGGAAAAAAAAATACGTGTGTAGTTAGTAATTTTATTAATTTGGCTGTGCTTGGGTCCTAGTTGCAGCCCACAGGAGCTTTCATTGCAGCACACCGATTCTCTAGTTGTGTCTCATGGGTTCTGCAGTTGGGGTGAGCGGGCTTGCTTGCTCTCTGGCACATGGGATCCTAGTTCCCCCAACCAGGGATTAAACCTGTGTACTCTGCATTGCAAGGTGGATTCTTACCCACTGTGCCGCCAGGAGAGTTCCCTGTATTCAGTAATTTTTTTTTTACAGTGATTTTCAAAACTTCCTTGTGATTCTGTACTTAGCATGGCATAGACGGCCTTCAGTGCTATTTCCCTCTCGCTCCTTAACATATAGGGTGTACAGCTCTGTGTGTTCCTAGGGTGTTACCATGCTAGGTAATAGACAGACCTAACTTTCACTTTTCACTTTCATGCATTGGAGAAGGAAATGGCAACCCGCTCCGGTGTTCTTGCCTGGAGAATCCTGGGGATGGGGGAGCCTGGTGGGCTGCCGTCTCTGGTGTCGCACAGAGTTGGACACGACTGCAGTGACTTAGCAGCAGCAACAGCAACAGAATACTATTGAATCTTTCAGCACTCCTTACATCTCAGTTTTCTAAGAGTCAAGTATAATCTTACGGTTTTGATTTAGGAGTCAAACAGTCCTATATAAGACTATGTAAAAAAAATAGTGCCCCTCATTGTCTGCTTTCTAGAGTTATCAGTGACAGCTCTTTGTTTTCACCACTGTAATGCTAAGACACTTGTTTCATGTTGGTTTTATTTTCAGTTTAAAGCATTTTTTTTCCACGTAGAAATCGAGCATTTGGCTCTCTCATACCCTCTGCCTCTACTGTGCATCCACTCTTTCCATTTTCCCATCTTCCATTGTAGTTAATCATAATTTTGGTTAGCTCTATATTTATGGTTTACCTTATGGCTATGTGGGGCTTCCCTGGTGGCTCATATGGTAAAGAATCTTCCTGCAATGCAGGAGACTCAGATTCCATACCTGGGCCAGGAAGATCCCCTGGAGGAGGGCATAACAACCCACTCCAGGATTTTTGCCTGGAGAATCCCATGGACAGAGAAGTCTGGCAGGCTACAGTCCATGGGGTTGCAGAGTCAGATATGACTGAGCAACTTTGACACTCACTTGTGACTATGTAAACTGCATTCACTGCTGACCTGGAAAGTACCTTATAATTATTCTACTGCATAGTATTTTGTTTTTCTTTGGATTAATACTTGTTTTACTTAGTTGCTAACATTTTTGATGACTTGGCACAAATTCATTTCTGGATCTGGACTTTATTAACTGTCAGTCTCCTGTAATCTGGTAAAATTTTAGGTATTCTTATCTTTTTCAGCGCTTGAAGTCTTTCCCAGAATTTCTGAATGTTCTAGCCTGGACTGATTGCTCCTTAGATCTTGTTTATGGCTCATTCTCTTGCTCCCCCTTCACTGTCACCCTGGAAAGTTTTCCCTTGGGTCTCCTCTTTCCTGGCTCCCATGTCTCTCGCTTTCTTGGTTGGCTCCCTTTTAGTGAGGCATATCTGTCGGTAGCTTTCTGAGGAAGGTTTCGTGGGAGATACAGTTTTTAAGTCTTGAATATCTGTAAATTACTGTTTTACTCTCTTAATTTGATTGATCGTACAACTGGGTATAGAATTCCAGATTCAAAGGATTTTTGTTCATAGCTTTGAAGTCAGTGTTCCAGGGTCTTCTGACTTGTGCTGTTAAGGTTAATAGGAAACCTGGTTTTTTCCTTCCTTTGGAAGCTTATATGACCTCTTTTTCACATGCATATTTCTTGATGTGGGTTTATTTTTAACCACTGTACTAGGTACTTGATGAGTCTTTTCATTCTGTAGACTCATGACCTTCAACTCTGGGAAGTTATTCTGAAAATTAGAAAAATTTC
The DNA here is from genome assembly GCF_042477335.2 of Ovis canadensis. Classification (NCBI taxonomy): domain Eukaryota; kingdom Metazoa; phylum Chordata; class Mammalia; order Artiodactyla; family Bovidae; genus Ovis; species Ovis canadensis. The sequence continues at coordinate 32,931,202 of NC_091264.1, forward strand.
CTCCCCTTCATTGCTTTATTTCACTATTCCTCTCTGATTTTCTGTCTTGACTTTCTTGATTCATTGCTAGGAGATTTTCTGAATTTTACTTTCATACAGTTTTTAAATTTCTACTGTCGTATTTTAAATTTCTGAACTCTCTCTTTTTTAATTAGACTTGTGTGCATGCTCAGTCTCTTCAGTTGTGTCTGACTCTTTGCAACCCCATGGACTGTAGCCCACCAGGCTCCTCTGTCCATGGAATTTACCAGGCAGGAGTACTGGAGTGGGTTGCCATTTCCTTCTCCAGGGAATCTTCTCAACCCAGGGATAGAACCCATGTGTCCTGCATTGCAGGCAGTTTCTCTACTGTCTGAGGCACCAAGGAAGCACGTGTGTGTGTGTGTGTGTGTATTTTTTTTTAAGATGCAATTGATCCTTTTATAACATACAGTTCAGTGGTTGGAGTGTCAAAGTTGGATTGTAAGAAGAGCATGTGAGATGAGAATTATGGTTGTGACTCTGTGGAAAATGTAGCTTGCCACAGACCCTGAAAAAATGTAGCTTGCCACAGACCCTGAATTGGGGATTAGGAGTTGTGGGTGCTGTGTTAGTAATGAGTGCAGGGTTATAGTAGGGGGACTGTAAAGAGAACATGTCAGTCCAACCTGAAGAGGTCAAGCAAGACTTCAGAAAGTAACCTGTCTTAAGTTTTCTAATGTAGTAGATAGACCAGTTGGTAATATTTTAACCTCACAATGGAAGAAACTGAGACTCAGAGAGTCTAATGAAAATTGGATAAAGCATTCATGATAAAGCCAGACTGGGTGTTCTAATGTTTAGCCCAAGCTCATGTTGGGAAAGTGGAATTCTTAGTTCTTCATGTAAAGAGGCTTGGCATGGGTGATAGGAGAAGTTCTTGGGTAATGGTAATTTCATACGTGAGGCCGCAATCACACATACATTTCTTGACATGTAAAACTATTCCAAAACTTCTGACATGTTAATGTCAGAAAGAATGGAAGCATTGAATTCCTCCATGGTTCAATATTCATTTTCTCTCGGTTTTCATTGAGAAAATATGTAAGAATTCTGCCTTCTTTTTGTGTAGTAGGACTATAAGAGAGGGGTTTGCTGTCCTGTCTAAATTGTTGAAACATGCTTGTTTACTGTCTTGTTAATCAGGAAGCCCAAAACCTCATGGCTCTGACCAACGTGGACACCCCATTAAAAGGTGGACTCAACACCCCTTTGCATGAGAGCGACTTCTCAGGTGTGACACCACAGCGGCAGGTTGTACAGACTCCAAACACAGTTCTTTCTACCCCATTCAGGTATTGTAAATAAACAACTAATTTTTGCTTTAGAAAAACCTGAATCCGAGGACTTGGACAATGTGTTTGCTTTAGAAATGTTCACGGAAAATGGAAATTAGTGTTTGACTTGCTTTTAGAGTTCCCCTCATTCATAGAAGCAAATAACATAGTATTTAGGAACTTGTCAAATACTACATGAACCCTCCTTCTTTTTTCAGAGTTTCTGGTGCTGTCAGCTTATTTGTGAATACTTTTAATCTGATTTAAGAAGTAGATCTATGCATTATTAATGATGATTCGGTGACTTTTATAAAAATTGTAATCCCTTTTATGCATGTATTACTGTTGCTTGTTCCCCAACATTTTATTATAAAACAATAACAATAAATGTATAACATTTAGAGAGGTTGAAAGAATGGTAAAACAAACATCCATATACTCACTACTTGATTCCATGGTTTATGTTTTATTGTGTTTGCTTTATCATGTATCCATCCAGCCATCAGCCTATGTTATATTTAAATACATTTCAAAGCAAGTTGCAAGGTATCAGTACATTTCACCCTAAACACTTCTTTGTCATATAAATCATTGACTAGAGTTCAGTATTTGTTTATACTTCTTTTTTTTTTTAACTTCTTTTGTTTTAAGCTACTGTTTTTAAAGAATTTTTAAGATACAAATATTATAGAAACAACTTGTATTAAAGTAGAATTTGAGCTTTTAAGGTTAGAAATAGTTGGGGTTTACTATTAACTTTGAAATTGGTCCTCTTACTGGTTAAGTATGTGGAACATTTCTGACTGTTAGAGGTGTGCGTGACAGCAGGGTCAAGAACTTTGGCAGCGAGAACCTTACGTGACGTAACCCTTGTGCACGGCTTGCGAGAGAGCCTAATCCCTCTTTCTCCCGTGTATGTCTTGTTTCTTAACTAGATTGTGAGCTCCTTGGGGGCAGGAATCACGTCTTATATGGTAGCACCTCACCTCACCTCTGGGAACAGCTCTCTGGCAGCATCACCTGTCTGGAACACAGCCAGGATTCAGGAAGTAATCAAAAAAACAAAAGTCTTTGAACATATAAAAAGAAAATTATTTATTTTTGGCTGCATTGGGTCTTCACTGATATACGAGGGCTTTCTCTAGTTGTAGCAATTGGGGCTACTCTCTAATTGTGGTGCACGGGCTTCTCACTGTGGTAGCTTCTCTTGTTGTGCACGGGCTCAGTGGCCCCAAGGCATGTGGGATTCTCCTGGACCGAGGATGGACCAGGGATCGCACCTGTGTCCCCTGCTTTGGCAAGCAGATTCTGAACCACTGGAATACCAGAGAAGTCCAAAGCTTTGGACATTTAAACTGTATGGTATGAAGTTTATGGCTTTTATTTCTGAGAGTTTCTTAGACCTAACTCAGAACAATTCATATTTAGATGTGATCCTAAAAGTCTGGTGTTTGGTTTCCAAACAAACTTGAGGTATGCATACCTGTGATGAGAATGTGATGGCCAACAGCTATAGGCAGGGAGGAAACAAATGATCAATTGAAGATACTGAACTCAATAAGAGTCGTTTAGGGTCTTAAGTGTGGTGGCCAACCTCCCTGACTACTGTGTGTTCTTGCCACCCTGATGTGTTAAGAAAAGGTTGAAAAATGTTTTATGGACCTAGTTAATAAGGTAAAAATATACTAGCTATCATGACTTTATTTGAAGTCATTAAAATAAATAACACTGTGTATTTAAGCTGAACCTTTATTTTAACCGAGAGGTCTAACTTAAAACTAGATAGGGAGACAGAATTTTAGGAATCTTTATTTCTTTTCTTGTAAAATAATTTATGTGAAAAATATTTGGAAGCACAATTCAAATAAAGTTGGCACTTTCATTAACTAGAATTTCTGTCTTTCTAGGACTCCTTCTCATGGATCTGAAGGGCTGACTCCCCGGAGTGGGACGACTCCGAAACCAGTTATTAATTCCACCCCGGGCAGAACTCCTCTTCGAGACAAGTTAAACATTAATCCTGAGGATGGAATGGCAGACTACAGTGATCCCTCTTATGTGAAGCAGATGGTATGTGTCAATTCTTTTAGTACTTTTTTAAAAAAGTTAAAATCTCAAGGGTACCAAAATAAAATTTTCCCCTTGTCAGTGCATATTTCATATGTCTTCAGATTCTGTACACCTGCAGACACTAGAAAAGGAACATGATGTGTAGGACTTGAGAAGGGAAACCTTTTGGTAGGCTAACTTTTTCTTATTCTTAATTTATTTTTCAGTATTGATTATGCTGATAGTAATTCTCCTTGTATCTTTTGTGACTTTTAATTTTTATTATTTACTAATTAATAGTTTAGCTTCTTGAATGGTACACTGGTTTTTTTTCTATTTTTGTAAAATAAGGTATGAATTTCAAATGCCTTATAAATTAGATTTTGAGCTTTGATTCCTGTTTGCCTCTGTACTTTTAGAAGGACAAAGTATCAGAGCCAAGTTAATTTGATGTTCATTGCGGACCTTAGTGAAGTTTTTCTCCTGTATGTTTTGCAAGATTATATAGAAAGCTAATTATAAAAGTTACAGTTTTATTTTTGATCATGTTATTGCTTTTATTACATTACTGTTAAGCCTTCTTATTTATGCCATGGAAGATCATTGTGAGAGTTTTAAAAATGAATTAAAAGACGCTTACTCCTTGGAAGGAAAGTTATGACCAGCCTAGATAGCATATTCAAAAGCAGAGACATTACTTTGCTGACTAAGGTCCGTCTAGTCAAGGCTATGGTTTTTCCAGTAGTCATGTATGGATGTGAGAGCTGGACTGTGAAGAAAGCTGAGCACCAAAGAATTGATGCTTTTGAACTGTGGTGTTGGAGAAGACTCTTGAGAGTCCCTTGGACTGCAAGGAGATCAACCAGTCCATTCGAAAGGAGATCAGTCCTGGGTATTCTTTGGACGGAATGATGCTAAAGCTGAAACTCCAGTACTTTGGCCACCTCATGTGAAGAGTTGACTCACTGGAAAAGACTCTGATGCTGGGAGGGATTGGGGGCAGGAGGTGAGAAGGGGATGACAGAGGATGAGATGGCTGGATGGCATCACCGACTCACTGGACGTGAGTTTGAGTGAACTCTGGGAGTTGGTGATGGACAGGGAAGCCTGGCGTGCTGCAATCCATGGGGGTCACAAAGAGTTAGACACGACTGAGCAACTAAACTGAATGGTGGTTTGCTTCTAGTTTACAAATTAATTCTAACTTCATGTATAGATTTGGTTAGTTGAGAATTTTTTTAAATGTCCAGATTGATACCATGTAATCCTGACTCTGAATGGCTACATAGGAATTAAACAAGTGAAGAATCTAATGTGTGTAAAAGCACAGATCTGGACACTTGATGGGATTGAAAGTTGAGTAAAGATGTCCCTTGTCTTAAAGAATAGTTTATACTCTGGAGAGATTGGCAGTACTAAACCAAATCCAAAAATAATTGTAATATAAGAACAAAATAAAGCCCTTTGAGTAAAACCAACATGTTTAGGGTGGCGGAAGAAAGAAAGAAATCACATTTGCTGGGTGGGTACTAGGAAAGCCTTCCTTGAAGGAGGTATGCTCAGAAGTAGGGTTGGGGGCTGTCCCACGTGGAGGTCACAACATGAGTAAGCATGGAGCATGTTCTGGACATAGCAGCTCACCTGGTCTTCCTGTCTTGCATATATGTGACGGACCAGTGGGGAATGAGACAGACAGGTGAGCAGAGGATGGACTGGGGAAGACTTTGGGTACTAGGCACTTTGAGGAAGTATGAGCTGTTTTCTTTGGCTTGCATATGACCTGTTTTGCATGAAAAAGAATCATACACATGAATTCAGCTGTCTTTTCAGATTAGGTTTTATTTCTCCAAGGACAAGTTTACTTTTGAACTTTTCTTTCATTTCCTATTAAATTTCAGAAATCCTTAAAAGGAAATCCTAAAGGACTTCTTATGTTTTTTGCCCTTCAGAGGTATAATTCTCAAACCTGCTATTAGACTATCCCAGAGTAAATTCATTGACCACAAATCTAAGTTTTTATGATTGGTCTTAATGTAGGGAAGAAGTAGAGATAGAAATTAAACAAAATTTTGTCTCAACCATTAAGTTAGGGATCATTTTTCTAGAATTTAGGCTAATTGTGTTTTAGAAACTCTTATTAAACAATATTAGTTGAGTATTTTAATGTGTATAAATTGAGAAAGACTAAATTTTTTCTACAGGAAAGAGAATCTCGTGAACACCTCCGTTTAGGATTGTTGGGTCTTCCTGCTCCTAAGAATGACTTTGAAATTGTTCTACCGGAAAATGCCGAGAAGGAACTGGAAGAGCGTGAAATAGATGATACTTACATTGAAGACGCTGCTGATGTGGATGCACGGAAGCAGGTGGGTGACGGCTGTTAACATGTCTCAAGATCTCTACTTAGTGTGTTTTTCAGTACTGAAAAAAATTGCACTAAAGGAAAGTACTTAGATCAGTCTTGATAGGTGTTCTTAAAATGTATAATCATATAGGTCGCAATTTAAATATCCTCTGTCAGATTTGTTCAGTTCAGTTCAGTCGCTCATTATGCTCCTTTAAAATATGTGTAAGTGGTCTTTTAGACATTGCTTTCATTCTTGCCAAGAAAAGATGTTATTGATCAGTCTTAAAACAAGTACATCTTATTGATTGATTTTGTTGGTTGATTGATTTGTTTCTTTGTCAGTGTAAACTAATGGGAAGTATCGGGTAACACAGGGAGCTCAACATGGTGCTCTGTGACAACCTAGAGGGGTGGGATGGGCAGGGGGTGGGGGGAGGTTCAAGAGGGAGGGAGCATATGTATATTTATGGCTGATTAGGTTAACTGTCCCAGGTCTTGTGTCTTGAAAGTGGTAAAACTTGAACTAAAACTGAGATCATGTGATCCAGTTCAGGACTTTCTGTTGCAGCCCATTTTGGGATATTTTTAGAAATCGAATCATTTCTAGGGATTGGAGTGATGGAAGGCACGCTTTAGAGAGAAAGCACGTGAATGTGCTTTTTGGTGGGGGATATATAATAATACTTTATGAATTTAGTTCTCTTCGCTATTTTGAGCTACATTTTTTCTAAAAAATGGTTTAAAGTCTTCTTGTGTTAACCCACGTTATTCATAATTTAAGAGTCATAAAACAGCACCCTTGCTGGCTGGCCTTTTAAATAAAAAATCAGTAGCTTCTTAGGTGGAAGGGAAAGGTTGTATTGCAGGAGGGATAATTGGAAGCATCCCCTCTAAGTTTAGGATTTGGTCTTTTAGACAAGAAAAGAATGATTATCTGATTAAGGGAGCCATGCAAGTCTGGAGAATGCTCCTAGTAGCTGTTGGAAGTTCTTAGTTTGTGTTGTAACATGAGAATGAATAGACTGGCTAATTTCAGTGGCGTTCTGTTGCCTTTCTACAAACTTACACAGATTACTACAGCTTTAGCTCTTGAACATACATGTTCTTATAGACGAAAGTGTTTTCACCTTTACTGAAATGTGTCAGATACTGTATAGCTGTAAAAATGGTTATAAAAATAATTTTCCTAGGCCATACGAGATGCAGAGCGTGTAAAGGAAATGAAACGAATGCACAAAGCTGTCCAGAAGGATCTGCCAAGACCATCAGAAGTAAGTATTAGAATTTCTGCCTGAGGAAGTTTTAAGTTTCTTTTTATGTGATTGATGTTTTTTATATTATTCATAAAGTCTATAAAACAACATTTCATCTACTTTTTGGAATATAGTAAAGCAGTTCCCAGATCCAATCTTTGAAATGCTTCACTGGTACAAATAAGAATTTTGAAAGAAGAAAGAAAATAATTTCTTTTGAAAACGTTAAACTACTTTAGGTATACCTCGGAGATGTTGCAGGTTGGTTCCAGGCCACTGCAGTGAAATGCACGTCACTCAGTGAAATGCACGTCACTCAGTGAAGCGCGAATTGTTCTGTTTGCTTGTGCATATAGAAGTTACGTTTATACTAAACTGTGCAGTAGTGGTATGTCTAAAAAAAAGTACATACCTTAATGTACTTAATGTACATACCTGATTAAAAGCTACTTTATAGCTAAAAAAGTGCTAGTTATCATCTAAGCTTCTGACCCTGAGTCATAATCTTTTTGCAGTAGTAGCATTAATGATCACAGCTCACCATAGCAGATAGAGTAGTAGTGAAAAAAATGTTTGAAATATTGCAAGAATTGCCAGTGTAACATAGACAAAATGAGCAAATGTTGTTGAAAAAAATGGTGCCAATAGATTTGCTCAATTCAGGGTTGCCATGAACCTTCAGTTTTTGGAAAAAAACAAAAAAACAAAAAACACCTTGTCTGCAAATTGCAGTTAAGTGAAGCACAGTAAAACAAGGTGTGCCTGTGTTTAATTCATTGCTAGAAGAAGTAGTAACATTAGTGTGTTGTAGTACTATGTTTAATAATTGTACTTGTTTTAAAATTTTAGGTAAATGAAACAATTCTAAGACCCTTAAATGTAGAACCACCTCTAACAGATTTACAGAAAAGTGAAGAACTGATCAAAAAGGAAATGATCACAATGCTTCATTATGACCTTCTACATCACCCTTATGAGCCATCTGGAAATAAAAAAGGAAAAACTGTAGGATTTGGTACCAATAATGCAGAGCACATTGCCTATCTGGAACATAACCCTTACGAAAAATTCTCCAAGGAAGAGCTGAAAAAGGTATCATTGAGTATTTTTGTCTCAAGATTTAAGTATTTGTTAGATACTGTGTATCATGGACAAACATGAACATGGTTTCCCATATGGATGTTCATAAACAACAGAAATATATGGTTAAGAGAGAAATTTTCATGTTAAATGTTGTGCATTCATCCTCCCCCCCCCTCTACAATGTTCAGTGATAGACCTTTATCAGATAGACACTGGCTTTGATGGCAGGGTTTTTGTCTCATGGGTGTGTGCCTCATTGATCTTGTTACAGTTGCCATTTTCTGGGTTTAATTCTGTTGTCTCTGAATAGGGTGGGGTTGCCTTTAGTACTTAAACCTCACTTACTTAGAATACTATGAAAAAACAAGAATGTATTAAAACATTTACAGATTAAACCTTTCATCTATTCACAGAAAGGAAATACCATTCCCCCTACCCTCGTGGATAAGGAAATAAATGTTTTCTCATATAATATAACATCTGTCCTACCTCTTCCTCCGTATGCATTTTATTCTTTCTGCTGTGACAGAGCAAACAGCTGTGATGGTGACTAGAAATCTGTACAGTGACACAGGAAAAGAGAGTTGGTGTCATGGCTGGAAGAGCAGTGGTCTTTTGCTGAAGTCTTCTTCCTTTAGTCTGTCATTCTGAGGGGCAGTGAAGTACCTGCCCATTAGAATGGGCTGACTTAGGAGGAAACCAGATTCTTCTGTCTCTTTTCTCTCTTGTGTTCACCTTCTCTCTTTCTTACTTTCCCTTTTTCATACTGTATAAGTGATACATGTTTATTATAGAATTTTTAGAAAAAAAGAGGAAGAAGGGTTTAGATTTCTGTTTCAGTTTGCTTCTGAGTAACTTTGAGTTGCTGTCTTCTAGTAAGTGCCATGGAAGCTACCCTCTGTTGAGAATTAGATAATGACCTCATTGCTGAACAGTTTCCTCTTGTTAGAGTGAAAATATGAAAAGATGGATTTGAGGAAATCAGTCTTCCTAAATTTATTGTGTATATGGAAACCTGAAACAAAGATCACATTGTTACTAATAGAAGTTCTATAAGGGACAGATTCTAATGCATGCTTTGAAAATAATAATTATAAGTAGTGCTTTAGAATTTTATATGAAACCATTACAAAGTAGTTCATCCTCCTGTATTTTATTACCTGTTTATAGTCCCTTGTGTTCTGAAAAATTTGAAGCAACTATTTACTTAGCAGATTCTTTAGGCACAGTTTCAGTGGAACTTAGCTACCCTTTCTCCTAATTATTATAAGAGTTAAATTTGTCAATTTTTACCATGTGCAGTTTCAGAGTGAAATACCATTTCACTGATAATAAAGTGCCCAGTTGTCATTAAGTGTGTTAAAATTGGTTTGTTTCCATTATTTCCCCTAAGAGGTATCATTTAAAAGGATCCATTCTTTATACTCTGCAGACATGATTCCCCCCTCTTTTTTTTTGTTTAAATTTTTTCATATGCTTGTTATTTATCTTGATTTTTCTTATGTTTTGGTCTGTGTTTATTTTCTGATGTTCCTGGAATGATTGAGAACTTTCTATAAAGTACAAAAAGTAATTGTTGGTTTTTCATGAGCCATGAAGCAAAGGGCTGGAAAGAGTTCGTGTGGTATGCTGATGGAGTCTGTGTGTCTGGTGCTGGGCTGGCTTTTTGTGTCTTGCTGTATCACTTAATCCTCATAACAAACATGTTAGGTATTATCTCCCCTCTCCAGATGAGAAACGGGCTCACAGAAGTTCAGCAAGTTCAGATAGCTATTTAAATGCTAAAGCTGTGATTGGACTCCACTTGTCCAATTCCATCCTCATTCTATCATCTTAAACTGTATCTTTTCTAGTGACCAGCAGCTGGTCTGTGATCTGTCATTATTTGATCTGTGCTTCCAGTCCTATTCTCTGGTAATGTCAGGGACATTCTTTCAGATGAAAAAAAAAGGCATGTGTCAAAAAAAAAAACAAACCCCGCCTAATTCGCCTTTACCGCACTGGGAAGTTGGAAGCGTTGGGGTTGGTGGTGAGTGGAAGGAGCATCCTCCATGCAGTGGTCCCGTTTGGTGTGGGTGTGAGCCTGTCTCTTCTGCTTCCTAGTGTTGTGTTTTTGAACAAATTGTTTAACCTCTCTGAGCCTTTGCTTTATGAACTGTATTGAGGTTAATGAACTTCATGAGCTTCATGAACTTTAGTGAGGTTACTGTTGACTGCTTTGTAAGAGTGGTATGCTGTTTGGAGATAAAACAGGTAAAACTTTTCAGTCCTGTTCCCGGCACCTGAGAAATGGGAGCTGCTGTTTTAATGAGTGAAGGCAAAGAATGTTTATATTATTGGGGGCAATACATGGATGCCTGACTCTTCAGATCAGTTTGCATTGATTTCTAGACTTCTTAATTTGTTTCACTTAGATATTTATAACCCCCTTCCAAAAAACAGTCAACCAAAGCTCATTGCTTTTGCTCAGGGAGGGAAAGGAGTCTTTTAAAACTTTCTATTGATGGCAGGTGTCTCTAGTACTCAAGCTTACTGAAATTATTATTGTGAACAGGCTCAGGATGTTCTGGTACAGGAGATGGAAGTGGTCAAACAAGGTATGAGCCATGGAGAACTCTCAAGTGAAGCTTATAACCAGGTGTGGGAAGAGTGCTACAGTCAAGTTTTGTATCTTCCTGGGCAGAGCCGCTACACCCGGGCCAACCTTGCTAGCAAAAAAGACAGAATTGAGTCGCTGGAAAAGAGGCTTGAGGTTGGTATCTTTTTAATATTTAACCTTAAATGTGTACTTTGATTGAAATGATGAATCAAACTCATATCTCTGATGAATGAAACTCATACAACTTGAGAAAAATAGATGGAATTGTTTTTGAATTTCTTGAGAAAAAACTGCACTGCACTGAAGTGTTTGATCTGCATTGGTTTTTCAGAATGGCTGGGCTTTGTGATAAAGAGAGCTCTAAGTTGACCACAGGTCAGTCAGAACCTTTTACATGTGGGAGCAAGGAGCCAAAAAGTGAATACTGGTCACTCAGACCAGTGTAGATGAGTGCTGAAATAGCAATTTTCTCTAAGGAGGGAGATCAGTGTACCAGGGAGCTTTCTTTCTGTAACCAAGAGGGCACACTTAAAAAACATAAGTACCTTTCTGCTCACTCTCTGATTCTTGTGAGTTTGTGACAGGGAGAGCGCTGAGCTGGATTACCTAGACAGTGGCTTCCATGATTTTTCACGTCTGTGAAAATGTTGAAAGGTACTCGATGGGAATTTCATAGCATGTGGTTTCTTAATATAGTCTGCATGTTTTGAATTCCAGAATCTGTGTAGGAATTTTGCCAGTGGTATGTAAATTGTGGTTCATGGGCTGCTAGGCTGCCTTGTGAATTCTTAATAGTGGTCTTCAGGGATGTTTCTGAGGCCAAGATATCTTGGGATGGGAAGTAGAAGGAGGTGCTTCAGGCAGTCACGTGCAGAAAGTGGCTTCAAGTTCCTCTTATGTGATTACCAATTTCTCTTTGCAGAAGGTAGATTTGAATATATTTTATTTAGGGTTAAAATAAAAAATAGTGAAGTCATTTGGAGTGGTTGGGGCTGTGTGAAGCTAGGGAAATGAGCTGGAAAAAGCAGTAAACCAGTTAATTTTTAATTTTACCTTTAAGGTCATATGTCTAGGCACCTAATGGTAATGCTTGTGAACTTCTTTTATCATTTGGTGGGAAATCAGAGTTTCTTCCTGAAGTGATTTTCATCTTGGGTGAAATTTTAACAGTCCGTTGCTACTGGTTACTCTAGCTGTGTTACTGACTTCCAGCAGGGTGTGCTGTTGCTCCGTGTTTTAATTCACAAAGTCAGGGAAAGTAAAAAGAACATCAGTGGTTAAATTTAAGTTATATTTTCTGTTGTGTAGGCTTTGTTTCTGATAAGTGGTAGTTAGCAGTGTAATTCTGTTCTAAGGTCAGCATCATAATTGATTGGAAAGCTATTTGGAAAGCTTCCTTGTAACCTTTATATATAAATGCTTAGGTCTCTCACTTGGTTTGAAAATCTCATTTGAGGTGGGCAAACTCTATTGCTCAAATGGTAAGGACATTTTGTGCTGTTTAAAATATAAAAAAAAGTTTTTCCCCCAAATCTCATTTACTTTGTTGAGGCACTAACTTTCATGACAGCAAATAAATGTGTCACAAAGTGAGTGGTGCCATAAAGTACAGTAATTTTTATTTCTATGTTGAATTGGTCTTGTGAGTTTTGAAGGGAAAAATACAGAGAGAACCACTGCTGTTCTTTTGGAGATTTATTTGGGTCGTTTATGAGCAACCATTAGAAACATGTGGTTCTCTTTGTTCAGTTCAGTACCAGGAACCGAAATCTTCCGTTGAACTATTTTTGCTGAAGGATTGGTGATTTTGGAAGAATATTCATAAAACAGTCTGAAGTAATTTTTCTTTTCTTGACTCCTGGATAACTTGCTTTAATGTTTACTCAGCTAGTTACTTTTAAAGAACACGTAATCAAATCCTTTAATTTAGTAAACTCTGCTTATTTCAAATGAAAGTTCATTAAGTCTTTAAAAAGAAGAAAAGAGACTCAAAAACACAAATAAACAAATCCCCCATTTTATTTGTATCCATCCCTAATTCAGAACTAGATTTGTCTTAGCTTATTTTAGTTTTTGAAGACACAGTTCTCCTGATTTGAAATACATAAATATTTTATTTCAATTGTGGTAATTCTTTCATCATTTTAGTTGATTGCTAAATTATAAACATTATTCAAAGTTTGTTGTGGGGAAGGAACTCTAGTTGTATTATATAAACTTAAGGCTGTGCTTAAATTATCCTTCCACTCTTCGGTTCAGGGAGATGTGCCTGGCTGTGCTGAGCACAGTACATGACTGCCAGTGGGCTTGAGTTCTGCTGCCATGAACTCTGGAACAGTGAATCTAAATTAGGACCCTCTCACTCCGTATCAAGCAAGATGAAATCCAGCTTTGTCATGCTTGGTGTCTCCTATATGGATTAAAAAAATATGCCCTGAGGTTTATATTGGAGCTAGTCTTCAAGCCATTACTCATGATTAGTATTTGAAACTTAGAACTTAAATTAAAATCCTTAAGATTCTCATTTAAAACTAGTTAGAACCATCTCAGATTTTATGTAGAATGTTTTGGCTGGTACAAGGAGTCCGTTAAATAAATAGAATCAGAAGATAGTCACAGGTCAGAAGCAAGTGGGAAAGACTAACCAAGTCCACATAGTTTATTCTGCTTAGGAGATAGAATTAATTTTGGAACTTTACCAGACATCTGTGTGTAAAATATGGCAGCACCTGCAAGCAGAAATGACAGCTAATATCAGAAAAGGAAAGTTATGAAAACACAGCATGGTAAGGCCATTTAAATATGGTGGCAAAAGGCCATGTTATTTGAATAGCTTCTGGGGCATTATAAGTGTATTCGGTAGGAGTAGCATGTTTGCTGTTCATGGGGATACTCCAGTTAAAAGAGAACTCTAATTTCTGTTCAGTGTCATGTTTCTATAAAACAGAGAAAGAAGGGTGGCCAGTGTAGAAGAATTTTCATCAAACGGTTGAAAGTAAAAGAACTTTAGGCCTTTATTTAATCACGCATTCCGTGTGTGTTACTGAGCATCTGCTGTGTGCCAGCCCCTGCTCTAGGCCCTGGGGATACAGCAGGGAACCAGGCGGATGAGCTTTCTGCTCCTCTAGACTTCATTTATCTGGAAAACACTTAACGTGGAGAACCTTATTTTCCGATGATGCCAGATAAATGAGTCATTACTGTATTTGGGAAGTGCAAATAGAATTTGAAGTGTTCTAATTTGTTTCCACTTTAAGTGGAAATAAGAAATCGTCTGAAGACGTAATTATTTTGAGTGAAATAATTTCCAGTAGGTGCAAAAGTGAAATGAGAAGTCTGAATTTAGGCCTGCCATTAAATTTAATAGTATTTGAAATTGTATCTAAACTGCTGTGTTGAGGAAGTTTGGCTGAAAAGTAGATTTTGTCATGTTAGCTGTAAAAATGGAAAGGCTTTCCTTAGAGGTGGAAACTAGGTCCAGAAGTTATACTTCTCCCTGTATTTTACTGGCACAGCCAATTTAGTCAAGAAATACTATGTGACATTGACTTCTTGGAAATAAAGTAACTTAAAGAACACAGATAAGACATTTAAAATCCGTCTCAGTGTGTTTGTAGAACTCGTTTGGGGACCCCTGACTTTCCCGGATGGTTGTATTTCAGCAAAATTAGCTGCACAATGGATCCTGTTTTCTCAGTGATCGTCATTTATTTTTACATAAGATAAAACTTCCCTTAGAACCTAGGGTAAGGATTAAGCTGGTGTGCAGTTGAGGGTGGAGGGATGGTATGTTGTTGTATCTCAGCAGGTTTACACTTAGGCTTTTGTGTGGTGGGAGCGGGTATGTGGGGTGGTGTGCGGTGACAGGCGAGAAGTCCTCAGTACTTGGAACAGTCTCAGTTCTCAAGTTCTCCTCTCTGCCATCAGCCTTAAAGGCATTAACAGATTTCTTGGTTGTTTCTAGCGGCAACCTGGAAGCTAGACCAGAGATCTCCTGTGATAACAACGGTGTTGCTTTCATTATTCCTCAGCATTGAGTTGAATTTGTTTCTTGTAGTTGTTGGGTTTCATTTCCTAACTTATGCAAATGTAAAATGCTCTTGGCATTACTTTATTGGTACTTTTCTGTTCTTGGAAGTGTGTTTAGTAAGGTTTTGCCTTATTGCTTTAGCTTGCTTTTTAGGGAGGCAGTCTGATGGTTGCTAACTGATAGATGCTGACTAATAATCACTTAATTGGACCTGGATCTCATCGATATTGAGATGGCTCACTGCTAAAACAATGCTAATGAGCAGTATAGAGATTAAAGGAGTATCACTCATGGGCTCTTGTTTGCAAACATTTCGATGGTTGAAATCACATCTTTACTACTATAGGATCATGTTGACTAGGAAGTGGAGCTGCCATTAACTTTATATTTATTTTAGGTATTCTGAAACCTGTTTTTCCAGTGGTATACGGTTATTATCTGGGTCCCCGAGCAAGAATTTCAGTGAGGGATGCTCTTAATGTTTCTGAACCTCACTGTAACAGACTTTAACTGAGGACAGCATTGGAGACCCAAGGATAATGTGTTTATTTTGGAATTACTTAAGCTTCGTAACCTTAACAAACTTAGTGAGTTTGAGAGTAACAATTACACTTTTATAAGTCCCATACAGCTCCCTTTTGTAATGACCCGAGGAAACACTTATGGTTCCACTGATTCATCTCCTGGGGACCATCAGTTTTCCATTGGTCTCTGGCCAGTCTTTTTTAGACAGTTTCTCTTCTATGCATTAAAAAAAAAACATTTGTAGGCGTCTTTTCTAAAAATAATACCAGTACTTTGTAGAAAATTTTAAATTAAAGAGAAAAGCCTACCATTCAAGTGTAATCACATTAAACATCTTGGGGTGTGTATATACAAGATTAAATATGATAGAAAAAGATTTAATATATGTACAGCCACACATATCAGTGTGTGGATAAAGGTCTTTAAAACTAAATTGGGATCACCATGTACTACTCCATTCATTTTCTAGTATAATGTTATAAGTACCATTCAAAAAAACAAAACCCTGATCACTTATACTCTTTTAAAGCCTGTGGCAAAAGATTAGCTTTGGTGAAATCTCTAATAATTCTAGTTATATTCTGCCCAGCTTCTCAAAAAGTTGTTAAAATAAACTTTTTTTCCCCATAAAATTTTTCTGAGAGATGTTTTTCCTATAGTTTTGTAGCTTGTTAAGAATAAAAGAACTCGGAATTAAAAAATATAAGCTGGGGAAATTGAAAGCTTTTCTCCAGTGTCAAATAAAATTTTTACAAGTAGCTATATACAGGTTAATGTCTAAATCGGGGAAGGAATGATGGGCAAGTTCATTAATTGGGATCTTGTTTATGTGTGTGTGGAATAATTTTTCAGGGAGCTGTCTGGTGGCGTGAAGCCATCTAGCGCCGCAGCTGGAATTTCTTCAGGCAGGTTTGCATTTCACGGACTGAGGCAGAGAGGACATCTGCTTGAGCTGCAGTGTACCCTAGTGTTGGGCTTTCAAGTAGACACAATGGCAGAACTTCATCTCTTGGTGACTGTGTAGCCTAGGGCAAGTTACTTAACCTCTCTGGGTCTCAGATGTTTCTTACTTGTAAAATTTGGGTGATAGTTTTTATATCATGGAAGTGAGAGCTTGAACTAATGTAAGATGAAATAAGATAGGGGGTGCCTTACAGTTGGTAAGTTTTAGTGGATAGGAATCCTCTCCCAGGTCTCTCAGGGTCGTATCACTCTTATGTAGTCGCTACCTTGTTTGGACTCTTCTGTGACCTCATGGACTGTAGTCTGCCAGGTTCCTCTGTCCATGGACTTCTCAGGCAGGAACACTGGAGTGGGTTGCCATTTCCTCCTCCAGGGGATCTTCCTGACGGATTGAACCCAGGTCTCCTGCATGGCAGGTGGATTCTTTACTGCTGAGCCACCAGGTAAAGTGGCTCATTATCACTCTTAGTGTTAGCTTAATTAGATTTGATGGTATAAGGTACCAAGAAATAACTTTACCTTAAGTAAGAGGGTGGCTGAGTTTTTGCTCTATAAATTTTGATGAATGTCTGAAATACGAGACATGGGTCAACTTTAGGAGAGAGATTTGAATAATACTCAAAGGCTCACATTTTGTTTCGTACAAATGAATTTTACATAATTGTGGATTTTAACGTTTCATTTGTATATTTTGGCATGTTGAGACAGTTGACATACTTCTATTTTAATGTTTCCATTATATTGATGTTTCATGGTTTGTGGTGTATAGTCTTAACAAAACAAAAGAGTTATCCTTTGGAGTAGACACTGAATTTGAAATTTAAAAAAACTTTTATTATGGGAATTTTTAAATATACCCTAAAGTTGACTGATGTAATGAGTCCTAGTGTGTTATCACCCAGCTGTGACAGCCATCAGCTCATAGCCACTCTTATTTCATATCATTTCCCCTTCCCCACTATTTGAAACAAGTTCCAGACATCATATCGTAAAACAGAATTATGATGCATGAAATTCGTCAGCTTGGTCCCCCTATACATTTATATGTAGATATATTTTCATTCATCTCTTCTTGAATTCAATTTTACACTTTTGTTTTGGATGTAGTCAGCTTTTATTATATCCAGTGTTGTCCTACTTTAAAATCCTAATAGTTATAGTGAACTTTATTTAAAATCAAAAGAAATTTTGTGCTGATACATATTTAAGCACAAACTTCCATTATAACCATATTTGGGAGGCTTGTCTGGTGACAAGTGAACAAAGTATTTAATCCTAATTCCGTTATTAAGTTTGTTAGTTGTTTTAAGAAGACTTTAAAGTATGTCTCTAAGTGCAGTTAAGGATTTGAAAAACATTTTTTGACAACTTTTGATAAATGAACTATAAATGCAGTGGTTTGAAATCAGTTTTTGGAAGAACTTTTGGTAAATCACCTGTAAGAAGTAGTATAAGCTCCCTAAACCAATACTTTTTTGTTGAAAATAAGTTGTCCTTCAGGGCAGTTGCTAGCGTTTAGTTGTATTTTTAAAAAGGGCTTAAAATATTAATCTAGTTAAGTCAGGGCCTGGTTCTTCTTGGTTCTGTCTATTTTTTAAAAAAGTTTTTATGCTCTGTTGGACTTTAATGTTGTTTCTGTGTATGCATGTGGGGTGAGGGAGCTGGGGCTGATGCAAGTTAGATGTGTTCCATGTATGCATGTATGGTTCAAGCTTGAGATTTACTGGCTAGAAAAAGGCCAGACTTCATAGGTTAGTTTTTTTCCCTCCTAAAATGTATTGAGCAGTCATAGGTCAAGCATTTTACCAACTATGTGGATATGGTCCTTTACATTTTAATGATCAGATGGCAGATGTAAGATAAGCTAGAATTGAATATTAAAAGCTATATTCCTTTCTTTATATTTAAGGTATATTTACATATACTTTATATGTTTCTTCTTTATATTTTTGTACTAACATAATAGTTATTGGGGGTTCTGTGGTGGCTCAGACAGTAAAGAATCAGCCTGCATTGCAGGAGACCCGGGTTCCATCTCTGGGTTGGGAAGATCCCTGGAGAAAGGAATGGCTACCTACTCCAGCATTTTTGCCTGGAGAATTCCATGGACAAAGGAGCCTGAAGGGTACAGTCCATAGGGCTGCAAACTGACGCGACTGACACTTTCATATAGTTAATTTACTTAATTTTTTTTTCTGTACTCTAATTTTTTGTAAAATTTATTTCCATATTTGCTTGAAATCTTAGCACAGTATTTGAGCCTGAAGATTTTAATAAAGCTTGAGCTAAATTAAATAAAATTGTTCATATTAAATGGAAGCTTTGCAGTTTTAAAATCTTTGGTGTTTGGGAATAATAAATGACTCAACTGTGTGAGGTGAAGTAATTCCCAGATATAAGTCATACTAAATGTGCCTTGATGACTAATTAAACACTTTCTGAGCCTAAGTGTTATGTTGTTACACCAAATTGGAAATTGAATTTCCATGGCGTGCAGTGTATAGCTAATTGAATTATCTTAGCCAATGAAAATGATAATTTGTGTGACTAATTTTTTAAAAAAGCACTGCATATATTAATTTGAAATTCTTTACTGTTAAGGTTTTTGGAATGTGTATTTGAATCCACATGTGACTAGAGTGTCTAATGTTGCTATTGTTGGAACACACTGAATTATAGTATCAGGAGCTTAATGCAACTAATTTACTGATTTAGTTCACTTATTATTGGAAATAAGGACATTTTGGTAGGCCTGGTTAAGAGAAAACAGCTGACACCTAGCTCTGGTAATGACAGTGGCTGAAACAGAATTCTCCATCCTGATTGCCTCCTGCAAACTAAGGGCTTTAAAAATGCAGTAGTCTGAGACCATGTAAATAAGAGTCTCTGCACGGATAGATTTTAAAAACTCTACAGTTAACTTCTTAAAGTTACAAACATATGTCACTCAGTCATATCCGACTCTTTGCAGTCACATGGATTATACAGTCCATGGAATTCTCCAGGCCTGAATACTGGAGTGGGTAGTCTTTCTCTTCTTCAGGGGATCTTCCTAACCCAGGGATCAAACCTAGGTCTCCTGCTTTGTAGGCAGATTTCTTCACCAGCTGAGCCACCCGTGAAGCCCAAGAATACTGGAGTGGGTAGCCTATCCCTTCCCCAGGGGATCTTCCCGGTCCAGGAATTGAACTGGGGTCTCCTGCATTGCCAGCAGATTCTTAACCAGCTGAGCTACCAGGGAAGCCCCTTTTAAGTTTAGCTGGGGTTGAAGAGCATTGGCTTAAAAAGATGTACTCCAGTACCTGTTACTTGGTGTGATGGTCCTAAAGAGGCAGACTGCTCATTTAAGAAATAGCTGTCTTTTCCTTGCTTTATTCCCAGGAAGAGATCTCTGTCATTTTTAAAATTAAAGTTGAAATTTAAAAGATTTTAAATTGTCATCCATAGTCCCTTGGTCCATTAGAGAGAAGAGCAAAATGGTTAACCTCTTAGTACCTATAATAATTATAATCAGAGCTAACATTTGTTGACTGCTTGCTTTGTGCCAGATATTACTGGGTGGCTAAGGGCTTTTCTGTACTTTATGTAGTAACTTTTAGTGATAACTGCCATTTTATTGATGGAGAAATGGAAATACAGAGGTTAAATAACCTACATCAACTCAAAACAGCTGAGTGACTCACTTCACTCCAAGGCACTACTGATTTGTTTGAGTATTTCCTGCCTCTTAGTAGATGTATCTTTGCTGTGGAACTCACTTTAATTTGTTATCTATTGGAGGAAAATGGCTCTTTTATAAAGGACATTATTTATTAATGGATTTAATCTTTAAGTGCATTGCAGAGGAATAAGAGCTTATTTTAACTTTTATAAAAATGTTGAATATAGGAGGCTTTAAATGAGCTTTATGTTAATTAAGTTTAGATCTATCTCATGTTCTTAAGGAACCCATACAACATGTCCCTTCCCTGCCACCCCCTCTGCCCTGGGCTTATTTGACTTTGGCTTCAATAAAGTAACCTGGAGATGGATAGGTATGAAGTATTACTTTTCCAGTAGAAGTATACTTTATATTTTGGGGAACATGGCATTTTTTGATATTCTTAAATATTCTTTTTTTTTTTTACTTCTTTTTTAAAAATTTCATTTATTTATTTATTTTTATTTTTACTTTATTTTACTTTACAATACTGTATTGGTTTTGCCATACTGTTCTTACATATTCTAAAAAAAAAAGAAAGCATTGAGATTGACATGTTTATTTTTATATCAGACATAATGCTTTGACGTGAGTGTTTAATGGAAAGCTGTATATTTGTTTTGGTGATTATATTGTTTCTAAATATTTAAGGAAACATCCTATGAACAGTTTTCTTATCAGTATTGTATATTTGACAACATTTTCCCATGGTACCATTTCTACTTATTTACCCCTCCTCCACCCTCACATTTAATATTTCAGAAAAAAATTGTCACTGTCTCCCTTGTTACAGGTACTCTCAATTATATTATTATGAATTACAGAGTATCATTTGGGTATATGTTATCCTGAAACTACTTAGCTTTGATTGCTTTTAGAAGTCACTTGATGGAATCAGTTTGGAGGGTGGTAGGAGAGGAAAGAAGTTGCAGGGAAAAACGGACACAAATTGACACAGATTTAATAATTATTCCTGAGACTTTGACCTCACAATTACAAGTGTTGTTTGTTGGAAACAAGTATTTGCAGATCATGGTGAAGTGGGATGTAGAATGTATACCCAGAGAAGGCGTTATACTGATGGAATTCTGCATCACAGCCTGCTGCCTCTCAACTTTTCCTTGTACCCTCTAAACTGAGGCTTTCTCTGTAGCAGCTCTAGAATTTTGTTGAAACCTTCTCCTAAGTGTCCCTCTCCAGTTCTTTTTGAATCTATACATTTAAAATTTTTTTCACCTAATTTTAGGATCATCTGAGAGGCAACCCACTTGTGCTCAGTGTACATATTTAATAGGAAAATTGTTATTTCTCTTAATTTTATGGAGTCTTTTTGCTCCTCAAAAGTTAAAAACATTTTTGTTGTTGTTGCCTAATGTGATATTCTCTCACATCTCTTGGTTTTATGCCAAGTTTACGATTATAACTTTATAAAAATAATCTAGTAATTTTGTACTTTTGAGGGGATTGTTTTGATCATAGCTGTGGTATATTAATTGAGTATTATTAAGTTATTTTAAATGTGCTTGATGTATAATATATAGAAGTGCATTTTTGAGATACGGATGGTGAAGATATATCGCTGCCAGCCCCCAAAACTGCCGGCCCCAGGATTAATGATAGCAGGAGTTATTTTTGGAGGTAGAAATTAGTTTTCCCCATACTGTGAAATTCAAGCCTGCTTTGAGTTTGGATCATGGGTGAAGTTATTATGAATAACTTATTTGGGACTAAACTGTAAAACTGTTCAAGTGTAAGAGAAACCCTTCTTAAGCCTAATTTTGTATTATGGTAGTTGAAGTATAAGAATAATGTACTCTTTTTTTTCCTTTTCCATTGTGGTTTATTACAGGATATTAAATATAGCTCCCTATGCTATAGAGTATGATCTTGTTATTTGTCCCTTCTATACATAATATTTTGTATCTGCTAACCCCAAACTCCCAGTCCATCCTTCTCCTACCCTCTCCCCCTTGGCAACCACAAGTCTGTTCTCTATGTCTGTGAGTCTGTTTCTGTTTCATAGGTAAGTTCATTTGTGTCATATTTTAGATTTCACATAAAAGTGGTATCATATGGTATCTGTCTTTATCCTTCAGACTTAACATTGCTTACTGTGATAATCACTAGGTCCATGCGTGTTGCTGCAGATGGCATTACTTCACTCTTTTTAGTGGCTGAGTGGTATTGGATCGTGTGTGTGTGTGTGTATATATATAGATACAGATATACGATATCTTCTTTATCTGTTGATGTGTCAGTGGACATTTAGGTTGCTCCCATGTCTTGGTTATTGTGAATTGTGCTGCTGTGAACGTAAGGGTGTGTGTAGCTTTTTGAGTTAGGATTTTGTCACAATGTATGCCCAGGAGTGGGTTTCTAGATCATATGGCGGCTCTGTTTTTAGTTTTTTGAAGAACCTTCATGCTGTTTTCCATAGTGCTGCATCAGTTTACATTCCCATGAACAGTGTAGGAGGAGGGTTCTCTTTCTCTGCACGCTCTTCAGCATGTTGTTCGTAGACATTTTAGTGATGGCCGTTTTGACCAGCTGGTACCTCATTGTAGGTTTGATTTGCATTTCTTTAATGATTAGTGATGATGAGTGTTTTTATGTGCCTCTTAGCCACCTGTAAGTCTGTTTTGGAGTCTATTTGGGTCTTCTGCTCATTTTTTAATTTTTAATTTTATTTTGCTATTAAGTTATGTGAGCTGCTTGCATATTTTGGAAATTAAGCCCTTGACAGTTACATCATTTGCAAATATTTTCTCCCAGTTCTTAGTTTGTCTTTTCATTTTGCTTATGGTTTCTTATGCTCTAAAGGCTTAAAAGTTTGATTTGGTCCCATTTGCTTATTTTTGCTTTTGTCTCTATTGCCTTGGGAGACTGACCTAAGAAAACATTGGTATGATTTATGTCAGAGAATGTTTTACCTGTGTTCTCTTCTAGGAGTTTTATGGTATCATGTCTTATCTTTAAGTCTTTTAAGCTATTTTGAGCTTATTTTTGTATAAGGCATGAGGGTGTTTTCTGACTTCACTCAGAAAACGTACTTATGGCTGACTTACTTGTGGCTGTCCAACTTTCCCAAGACCGCTTGCTAAAGCAACTGCCTTTGCCTTATTGCATATTCTTGCCAGCTTTGTCGACGATTAATTGTAGGCATATGGGTTTGTTTCTGGGCTCTCTGTTCTGTTTCATTGATCCATTTGTGTGTTTTTGTGCCAATACCAATGCTGTTTTGGTTATTGTAGCTTTCTAATATTGTCCGAAGTCTGAGAGGGTTATGCCTCCTGCTTTGTTCTTTATCCTCAGGATTGCTTTGGCATTCTGGGTCTGGCATATATGGTTCCATATAGATTTTATGATTCTTTGCTCTGTGAGCATGCTAAGTTGCTTCAGTCCTGTCTGACTCTTTGCAACTGTATGGACTGTAGCCCTCCAGGCTCCTGGGAAGGCCAGGTGGCTTTGCTCTGGTTGTGTGAAAAATGTCATAGATGATAAGATGGGGATTGCATCTGCTGTACTTATGCTTTGAGGCAGTAGGTGAGCAATTGTGCCTTTTTTGCCCTATTATTGAGAATGCTTTTCTCATGATGTGATTGATCTCTCCCTGGCCCCCAGATAAACAGGGGTCACATGACGACAGAAGCCAAGCGAGCCGCGAAGATGGAAAAGAAGATGAAAATCTTGCTTGGGGGTTACCAGTCTCGTGCGATGGGGCTCATGAAACAGCTGAATGACTTATGGGACCAGATTGAGCAGGCTTACTTGGAGTTACGCACTTTTGAAGAACTCAAGAAACATGAAGATTCTGCTATTCCCCGGAGGCTAGAGGTACCATTATTGCCTTGCAGCCCTGCTTAGAAAGAGAACTCTGAAGAATAGTTAGGGTTTCCCTCTTTTGCTTGCCTGTGCAGGCTGTTGTTTGCATTTGACATTGTCTGGCTTTTTTTCAATGAAAGCCTAAAATTTTTGACTTTCTTATCTAGAATGGCCTGTGTGTAGATGGATAGGCCAGGCCATTGTGGATACAGAGACTTTTCCTTTACTAATTTTTTGTTTTCCATGTAGATACACTGTGAAATAGAATACATAACCCTATGATTTCCCCCCCTGAAATTTAATTGCATCCCATTCATACAGCTCTCTGAGGTAATTAAACCGATGTCTTTTTGTTTTGTAATTTAGAAAGCTGAAAATATAATATAGCTAGTCATCCCAGAGCATCAAATTCCTTTGGCCAGATTTGGTTTAACTTTATTTGCCAAATGTGCGTGAAAAGTCCATGCCCAGATAAATGGCAGCCAGGGCTTATTTAAGTGCATGGTGGGTGTTCATAGGACAGTGATGGCTTATTTATTTGAGATAGCAGAGATTTTACAAATGCTGGTACATGTATGACCAAATCAAAGAGTGGCCACAGCACCGGTCTTATAGCAAAAGTAGTTGCTATTTTTATTTCTCTTAGGGGAATACTTAACTCTTGAGAGTGTTGACCTAACTCAGCTG
Organism: Ovis canadensis; assembly: GCF_042477335.2. Lineage (NCBI taxonomy): Eukaryota > Metazoa > Chordata > Mammalia > Artiodactyla > Bovidae > Ovis > Ovis canadensis. The sequence goes on from NC_091264.1 coordinate 32,955,555, forward strand.
TTTGTAAGATTCTAAAGTACCATAAGATATTTTTAATTTTTAGTGTGCTTACCTGTGAAATAATTAATGTTTTTATTTCTTCAAGTGTCTAAAAGAAGATGTTCAGCGACAGCAGGAAAGAGAAAAGGAACTTCAGCATAGATATGCTGATTTGCTGTTGGAGAAAGAGACTTTAAAGGCCAAATTCTGAAGCATATTCTCTCACAAGCTGAATTAATTGCTGGTGTTCAGACCCTGGAAGGCTGAAACTGCTGTTTATCTTCATTGACAAATTTGCCCACCATCTGTGGTTTTTCGATTATTTTCAATGATACCAGTCTTACGCATTTATGTATAAAGACTTTAACTCCACAGGACATTTTAGGGTTTAAATTATTAAGACGATCATTCTTTTAGCAGTGTCTTATTTGCAGATTTTTTTAGTTTTGGCCTTTAATTTTAAAAGCCTGATTTTAAAGTGCTGCCTGTGAGTAAACTCTTGAATAAAAACAAAATATAAAAAATTGAGAATGTAGCCTTTTGTTTGAAATAGATATTTAGAGTGCCCACAAACCAGCAGATACATACTGTGTGTCATAATTAATGAGTAACTTTCGGATAATAAAAATGGCAATCCAGTATCTTAATTTAAATCCTTAAGAGGCAATCCTTTTGTGGCTTTGTTAGTTTTTACCATTTTTGCATCGGATGATCATTTCTCTATACACTGACAAGAAAGGTTAACTTTTTAATACCTCAGTTTTGTTTTTTTTTCCCCCAGTATAACTATCGGCAGGTCTCTTCTCTGCCCAGCTACTTACACAGATAGGACTAGATTAGGACTCAAAAGATTTAATTTTTCTTGACTTGTTATTGTCTTATAAATAGTTTTTTGACAAAGGCATTTTAAAGATTAATTCCAACCATGCTGTCAAATTTTATTAAAGCTCAGTGTTTAACAAGTTAATCACACAAGTGTAGAATTTGGGGAGTGTGTAGAGATAGAAAGATCTAACTATAATAATTCATATGAAATCATTATTTGGCTACAAGTTCAAAATAAGCCAGTGATATCTTGGACTCACCAAAAAAGTTTGCTTAATCTTAGACTGCTAGGGATTAAAGGGAGCAGATGAAGGATTCATTCATGTATTCATTCATTCATCAGATGTTGTTAGCTGTCTAGCCAGTGTCAGTCCTGGAGACACAACAGCGACTAAAATAGACAGCCTTCGGGTTTTGTGGAGTTTATAGTCTATTGAGAATGACTGACAGTGAAAATTCAGGGAAGAAGAATGACTTCGTACACACCAGGACTTATTTAAGTTTTAGAGATGACATGTTATTAAGACAAAGTTCTTGCTCTCACAGAGGTGATGTTAATGGCAATAAGTACCAAACGGGCAAGTATCAAATCATGAACTTTAGATTCAATGGCGAGAGTTAAAATAGGGTGACGGGACATAGTGACTGAGTGGCTACTCTAGGAAGATCAAATTAGCTGTATTTGGCATCTTAAAAGGAGCCATCTTTGTGAGGTTCCAGGGAAGAGCAATACCAGCAGAGTGAAGCACCAGCACAAAGCGCCTTTGGTGTATTTGAGGAGCAGAAAGAAGACAGTGTGACTTGAGTGTTAACAATGGCATTTGTATGGGATACCTGGCTGGATAGGGCCACTCAGGAGGCAGTGGTAAGGAACTTGGATCTTACTCTGTGATGAGAAGCTAGGAGAAGATTCTATACAAAGGAATGACACAATCAGATTTATTCTGTGGATATACGGTATGTCTCACCAGGCTGGAGGTAAGGAAGCTGGTTAAATATAGGAGCCTGGTGCAGTAATCCAGGGACTCAAACGAGGGTGGAGCCAGTCCTGATGGAGATAGGTTGGAAGAATCTGAGCAGTAGTGATTCTGTAGTCTTTATAAATATATTTGTATTTTCCTCATATCTAGTCACTTTTTTGACTTTTTTAGTCACCTCATATTCTAGTACTTTTTTTAGTAACTGCACATTTTTTTTTAGGAAATATTTTGACATCCTCTATGGATAATGATAATGTTTTTTCTAATAGTTCTAATTTTTATTGCATGTTTTGGTGGCTGAAATTTTCAATAATCATGATGATGATGGTGGTAGACATTCTTATTATATTTCTGGTTTTAATAGGTATGTCCATGGTATTTTACCTTTAGGTTGGCTGTTTTGAGTCAGATATTATTTTCTTTAGAAAGGAAATATCCTCTTTTTAGATTTTAAAGAATTAGAAATAGCTCTGAAATTTTGTCAAATACACATTTTGGGTATCTCTCAAAATGATCATACAGTTTAGTTTTTTTTTTTCTATTTGATTTGTTGATGATGCTTTGATAGATTTTCTAACCATCTTTGAACTCCTGAAATTAGTGAAGTAAAGATTTTTTTTTTTAAAGATTAGTTTACTTATGTGAGCTTGAGTTACGTGGTTTAAAAATAACTGATCAAATAATATTAATAGTTACTTTGTTCTCAAAATTTGAAGTAATGCACATACTTGTACCCTAAAAAATGACCAAGAATTGCATCATTTCGAAGCCGGCAGTTCAGCTCTGTCAGCTGCTCGTGGCTTTGGCCCTTAGCAGTGCAGCTTTAGCTGCTCATCGTAAGCAGACGTGCCGTGGTCTTTGTCAGTGTCCCGTAATGCCTGGGATTCTTTACCAGCACCCTCTGGGGGCCGTGTTGGGTGGCTGTTTAACATGCACTTCTATTGTATTCTCTTAAACATGCGATCATTCGGTGGTGGTGGTAAAACTAGTGATCAAAAGCATGTTCACGTTTCAGTAACTTTGGGACAGAAATTAAAGTGATGAAGACCCAAAAGATACCACCCCTATGAGTGAGAGCCCTCTTTGAAATATCAGAAATAATGGTGAGATAAGAAAAAGCAGTCTCAAAGAAAAAAAAGTACACTACAGTGATTGTAGACTTACACTCTCTGATCATGCATCCTCTATCTTTACATTAGTTTCCCTGGGAAGACTAGTTTTGAAATATGGGATGTCCTTCAGAATCCATTTCTTCTAAAATGTGGACTGCCCTATTACTACTATAGAATTTGATTGGCTAATTTTTATTTAGGAAAATTGCCTTTTTACATGAGAGTTTGGGCTTTTGGGCTAGTGTCTAGGTTTTGAGTTAGGCATTTTGCTAGCTCTATAAAGTGAATAGGATACCTGTATATATTTTACTGTATGTTAAGCCATTACATTATAGCATGAGAGTGATTTGTTTCATGAAAAATTGAAGGACTGTGCTTATAAAACTTTTGAGTTCAGACTTTTTTTAGGAAATAAATTCTTGATAACTCCAGTTTCTTTTGTGGCTATTAGTATGTTTTTAAATTAAAAAAAATTTTTGTTTTAAAATGTATTTCTTTTGCATTTATTAATCTACTAAATTTAAGTATTTTATACTTTCCCAGAAAACTTTTTATTTTGTTGAAATTTAACACATTCAATACTTTTAATAGAGAATAAAAAAGTCTCTTCTATTAAACTTGATACTTGTAAGAAATCTATCTTTTCTTAGTTCTACCATTTTCTTTTCCTTGATTAGACTTTCTAAAGGTGTCTCTTTTCTCTTAAAAAAGAAAACTGGATTTGTTTATCAATTATGACTTTGTTTTAAAATGTGTTACTTTCTCATTTTGTGTTTATTATTTCCTTTGTTTGCTCTAGATTTTTTTTCCCTGTAGCTTTTTAAGTCTGGTACTCTTTTGTTTATATACAGTTGAATATGTTCAAGGCTTTTCCTTACCTCCAACTTCAAGTATGTTCACATCCCAGCTATAATAACATGTCTTGTTTTCTAAGTAGTTTATCTTTGTGTTTTGGTTTAATAGCTAAGAATATTTTAAAATTTCTGTGTGATTTGCCTTTAAAAAAAAAAATTTTTTTTGCTACTTGTAGAATATTTACCTTGACAGTAAATATGGCTTATTTGGTTTCTTTTTTAAAGAATTTGTTGAGGTTTGGGGGCCTAGCATTTTTGAAGAGTGTTCTGTGGGTGTCTTGAATGAAAGTTTATTCAATTTGTGTGTGACAGAGGTGAATGTGTATCTGTTCAACTACTTTAATCCAATTTTCATTTTCTTATTTTTTTAATAAACCACCATAGAATAATAATATTGTCTTAGAGTCTCCTATTATAGTTATTTCTCTGTTCCATCTTGTCTAGCTTTTGCTTTGTGTATTTTGATACTGTTACTTAGTATATAAATACCTGTGTCTGTTAGGTACAATTTATAAGGAAGACTTACTAATGTTATTCTTTGTGTCCTGCTTAAGCTTTTTGCCTCAAGTTTTACTTTCTTTGATATTAGAATATTTGTTCTCTGTTTCTATTTGCTTGATAAACCTCTTATATTTAGCTTGCATATAATTTCTAGTTGTGTCTTAAACAACGTGTCTTACTGGATTTTATATTTGAACTCATTTGGAGAGTCTCTGCATTTTAATAGGGAATCTAATCCATTTGCCTTTATGTTAATTACTGACTTTGGTGTTCTGTGATCCTATTTTGTGCTTTCTCACTGATTCCTTTAATTTCCTAAATGAACTGTAATTTCCTGGTTTTAATTTTCTTAGCAATTTAAAAAATATATATCCTCAAAAAGAAAAAAGAGAAAAAGAATTTACGTCCTCTTGTAAATTTTACCGATGAATGTGTTATCATTTAAGGTGCAGGATCATTCAGAAGAAGGAAATACCAGTAATTTGAACTGGGAACATTCAATATGAAGAATTACTAACTACAGGTGGCTCAGTGGTGAAGAATCCACTTGCCAATGCAGGAGACATGGGTTCAATCCCTGGGTCGAGAAGATCCCTTGGAGGAGGAAATGGCTGTCCACTTCAGTAATTTTGCCTAGAATGTCCCATGGATGGAGAAACCCAGCAGGCTCCAGTCCAAGGGGTTGCAAAGAGTTGACACGACTGAACACAGTCTGCAGCACAGCCCCACTAAGAGGGGCTGATATCTCTAAAGAATACCTGAATAGCAGATGTAGGGAGCAGCCACTACTTGTAGACTGAGAGAGCCCCTGAGGAAGGAACAAACTTTTGAAAGAGCCCTTTCCCGCCTCCCCCAAAGCTGAGATTCATATCTCATTGAAGACAGTGTGGTGTGGCTCACTGGGTGGAGAAATTTGCTTGAAGTTGCCACAGTTTAAAATGGCAGGCAGGGTGTTGGGGAAACTTGGTAGGAAGTCACTTGCTGGGATGCCTGTGATGATTGGAGGGAGGCCGCCTCGAGTGGCTGGCTGAATTCTGGAGAGTGTGTGCCACTGGCCAAGAAGCCTCCTGCTGGCAAGAAAGCCACATGCTGACAATGATGTGTGAGGAACAAGGAGGAAAAGCAGCAGAACCGGGGTGAAGCCACTTGCACTTAGAGCTCCCGCCAGTGCCTTCTGCTGACAGTGCTAATGTGTCACCGCTGAAGGAGGAATGTTTATAGGCCACAACTTGGTATCACACACAGTGCAAAAGCGTGGATTTGGAGCTGGCTCAATAGCCCATTGTTTTCCAGGCTTTTCTACTCAAGCCTGTATTTATCTTAGCAGCCGAGTAAAGAGTGAAGCTGTTGTCTGAACCACTTTTAATTCCATTAACAACACCTTTATATCTCTGGGGAATCTCCAGTGTATGTGTACTATTTCACTAGTCAGAGCTATTTTATTTCATCTTGTCCCTGATAGGTAATCTTTAGACTTGAATCCAAGATTTTCATCTCTGTCTGGCCCCTTGCGTTTAGGGCATTTGTTCAAAGTGTTACCTTGAGTCCTTCTTCCTTCTTCACTTCTGCATTCTTTTTTGTCCTCTCTACTCCTCATTTGCAAACCTAGACAGCCTATTAAAAAGCAGAGACATTACTTTGCCAACAAAGGTTCATCTAGTCAAAGCTATGGTTTTTCGCATAGTCATATATAGATGTGAGAGTTGGACCATAAAGCTGAGTGCTGAAGAATTGATGCTTTTTAACTGTGGTTTTGGAGAAGACTTGAGAGTCCAAGGAGATCAAATCAGTCAGTCCTAAAGGAAATCAGTCCTGAAAATTCATTACAAGGACTGATGCTGAAGCTGAAGCTCCAGTACTTTGGCCACCTGATGTGAAGAACTGACTCGTTGATAAAGACCTTGATCCTGGGAAGGATTGAAGGCAGGAGGAGAAAGGGACAACAGAGGATGAGATGGTTGGATGGCATCACTGACTCGATGGACGTGAGTTTGAACTCCGGGAGTTGGTGATGGACAGGGAGGCCTGGCGTGCTGCAGTCCGTGGGGTCACAAAGAATTGGACATGACTGAACTGAACTCTACATTTGCACCCGGAAATGAAGCCAAGAGAGGAGTTCAGACAATATCCTTAAAGTTTTTGGTTTTATCAGTAATAGATGCATATGTTTAGAATATCATATTCTGGAATGGTGGATTATTTTTTATATTTTTGAATTGTTTTACTCTCCACATAAAAATGTAGCAGCCCCAAGCCTCTGAAAAACACTTTCAAAATGACTAGATGACAAGCTATCCCAATGGACTCCAGAATATGAGTGGGTGGAGATAAACCACCAGGAGGCAAATGACATGTTTGCTTTTGTGTCTGTGCAGGGAAAATAAAAGGGAGGCAGTGGGGCATCTGACAGACCTAAGAACAGGAGAACCCCAGAGTAGCCAACAGGTATTCAAGGAATGAGTGGTGGATCGATCTGAGATTGACGGCTGAAATTGGGAAGTGTTTTGCCCACTCTGGGGTAGTGGGTGAGTGAGAGAGTAAAAGTTTAAAGACAAATTGGCAACCTCAATGATTGATGTGTTAATATTTTTTAAGATAGGCCTAAATGCCAAAGAATTGATGCTTTTGAACTGTGCTGTTGGAGAAGACTCTTGAGAGTCCCTTGTACTGCAAGGAGATCCAGCCAGTCCATCCTAAAGGAGATCAGTCCTGAGTGTTCATTGGAAGGGCTGATGCTAAAACTGAAACTCCAATACACCTCATGCGAAGAGTTGACTCATTGGAAAAGACCCTGATGCTGGGACGGATTGAGGGCAGGAGGAGAAGGGGATGACAGAGGATGAGATGGCTGGATGGCATCACTGACTCGATGGACTAGAGTCTGAGTGAACTCCAGGAGTTGATGATGGACAGGGAGGCCTGGCATGCTGTGATTCATGGGGTTGCAAAGAGTCAGACACAACTGAGCGACTGAACTGAACTGAAATGTTTCAAAAGTCTGTTTCAAGGCAAGATTTTTTTCCTTTGGGTATGGAGGAGTAGGGGAGGAGTACAATAACTTATTATGGGGCTTCCCAGGTGGTGCTAGGGGTAAAGAACCCGCCTGCCAATCCAGGAAAGACATAAGAGATTTCAAGCCCTGGGTTGGGAAGATCCTCTGGAGGAGGGCATGGCAATCCACTCAGGTATTCTTGCCTGGAGAATGCCATGGACAGTAACTTATTGTACATGGGTATTAAAATTACCAGCCTTGGGTCTTCCCTGGTGGTCCAGTGGTTAAGACTTGCCCTTCCAGTGTAGAGGGTACAGGTTTGATCCCTGGTCGGGGAGCTAAGATTCTACATGCTTGATGGCCAAAAAACCAAAACATAAAACAGAAACAATACTGTAACAAATTTCCTGAAGACTTTAAAAATGGTCCACATTAAACAAAATCTTTAAAAAATTATAATACCAGCTCTAATATATTTGTTAACCTACCCTGTAGAGTTGTGCTGTCTAGCATGGTAGCCACTAGCCAAATGTGACCGTTGAGCATTTGAGATGTGCCTGGTTTAAATCGAGCTGTGCTCTAAGTAACTTACTGGATTTTAGTATGGAAAAAATATGAACTATCTCAACTTTTAAATATTGCTTACATGTTGAAATGAGAATATTTTTGATAGAGTGGGTTAAATAAAACGTTATTAGAATTGAGTCCACCTGTTTTTACTTTTTAAAATGTGGCTAGTAGAAAATTTAAAATTACATGTGTGGCTTGCATTATATTTCTGCTGCTAAGCACTGTTCTAATTCTTTTGTTATTGATTTATAATTTAATTCCATTGTGGTTTGAGAACATACTCTGAATGATTTCAATCCTTTTAGATTTATTAAAGCTTGTTTTATAGCCCACCACATGGTCTGGGTGAATGTTCCCTGTTCACTTGAAAATAATGTGTATTCTGCAGGCTGTAATGTTCTATAAATGCCATTTAGGTCACATTCATCGGTGGAGCTCAAGTTTCCTAAATCCTTAATTGGTTTTTTCTCTCCACTTCTTCTATAAGTTGCTGAGAGAGATATATTAAAATCGCCAACTATAATTGTGGGCTTGCATATATGCCTCCTTTTAGTTGCATTCGCTTGCTTTTTTCTGCATTCACATTTAGGATTATTATGTCTCGCTGAATTGTCTCTTGAATTGTCATTGTGAAATGTCCTTTACATGGGGCAACGTTGTCCTGGAGCCTGTTTTGTCTGATGCTGTGTCATCGTGTGTCTTTCCTGTCTTTTTGCCTTTAGCCTCTCTATCCTTACAGTTAGGGCAGTTTCCGTCGTGTTGGTTGTGGCCGGCATGTCTCTCAGACATCTTGGTACTCCACAGGTCACTGAGGTTCTTAAAAACTTACTTCTTTTCTTCTCTGTTCTTCCTCTTGTTTAAATCCTATTGCTGTTTTTCAGGTTCACTGATCTTTTTCCTGCATTATCTACTTTTTTTTCTTTATTAATATTCCTTTCCAGTTAATTTTCATTTCAGATATTTCATTTGTCTTTAGTGGTTTCATTTTGTTCTTTTTTATGTCCTTTCTCTCACAGTATTTGTATTTTCCTTTATATTCTTTAGCATAAAGAGCATGTTTATAATAGCTTTTAGTTTAAAATTTTTTAATATGTATGATTCTCACTGAAGTATAGTTGATTTACTATGTTAGTTTCAGCTGTACAACATAGAGAGTCAGTGTTTTTGTAGCTTATACTCCACTGAAAATTTATAATAGCTTTTTTTGTGTGTTGGGAGATGCATCATTAATTTATTACTTTTTATTGAAGGATAATTGATCTACAATGTTGTGTTAATTTTTGCTATACAGCAAAGTGACTCGGTTATACATTCTTTTTTATATTCCTTTCCATTATGGTTTATCTCAGGACACTGAATATAGTTTCCTGCTCTATACACTAGGACCTTGTCCATCCATTCTGTATGTAATTATTTACTATAAATAGCTTTCAGAATGTCCTTATCTGCTAATTCCATCATTTGTCATTTCTGGGTCAACTTCTACTCAATGATTTTTCTCTTAGAAGGTCATTTTTCCAGTTCTTTGTAGGGCTAGTACCTACAAAGGATGGCATACATTTTGAATGTTATATTGTTGGCTTTTGCTTGCTTTATTTTAGCCTTTATTCTAGCAGATAGTTAATTTACTTTCAGATCAGTTTAATCCTTTGAGGCTTGTTTTTAAAGCAGACTATGGCCCATACCTGTTTTTGTAAATAAAATTTTATTGGAACACATGAATCTACCTTTTGAAAATTATGTATATTTATTTATTTATTTTGGCTGTGCTGGGTCTTTGTTGCTACGTCCGGGCTTTCTCTAGTTGCGGCAAGTCGGGCTACGCTAGTTGTGGTGCCTTGGCTTCTCGTTGTGGCGGCTTCTCTTGCCGCAGAGCATGATCTGTAGGACATATCGGCTCAGCTGTGGTGCACAAGTTTAGTTGCCCCACAGCGTGTGAAATCTTCCTGAACCAGGGGTCAAACCCATGTGCCCTGCATTGGCAGGAGGTGAATCTACCTTTTTGATTCATGAATAATTCTAGAGGTTCTTTCTATATCTTGGGAGTATATCTTGTACTGATACCCTTTGAAATCAAGTTCATGGAAAAGCAGTTGTCATCCTTTTCTACCAGATATCACTTGATGTTCCGTCTCTGCCCAACCCCGCTTCCCCGAAAATGTTTGGTTGAATGTACTCGAAGATTGTCGTGCAGTAATGAAGTGGTTAAAAAGCAGAAGCTGGACCAGATTTTAAAAGCCATGCATGTGGCTTGCCTCTAGGAGGTGTGTGATGGATTATTGGAAGACTAAACATATAATTTAAATCTTTACTCATGCCCCCAGGAGAAGGGCATGGCAACCCACTTCAGTATTCTTGCCTGGAGAATTCCATGGACAGAGGAGCCTGACAGGCTACAGTCTATGGGGTCACAAAGAGTCAGACATGACTGAGTGACTAACAAACATATAATTTACTCTCTGCTTCCAGAGTAGCCACTGCAGAGAAACTTAATATTTGACTGAGAGTAGAACTGTTCAGAATATGTGGGTGTGGACTTTCCCAGTGTTCCAGTGGTTGGGAGTCTGCCTGCCAATGCAGGGGACATAGGTTCAGTCTCTGGTCCAGGAAGATCCCACATGCCATGGAGCAGCTAAGCCTCCATGTCCTGTAGCCCGCGCTCCACAACAAGACAGGCCACTGCAACGAGAAGCCCGTGCTCAATGAAGAGGAGCCCCTGCTGTCTGTAACTAGAGAAGTCCGTGCACAGCCATGGAGACCCGGCACAGCGAAAACTGAACAAGTGCATTTAAAAACCTGAAAACAAAAAAATGTGGGTGATGGTTATTCAATTAGCCCAAAAGAGAACTTCAAACAAAAGTGGTCAGGCTTGCCAACTGTAGTTCTGTGATTAAGACTTTTTACCTGAGGAAGGAGAGGTGAAGAAAACCTGTCCAGGTGTAGGACTTGCTTGCTTGAGAAATCTGGACTAGAAGTTGTTAACCTCTGTAGAGGTGTCCAGTATCTGCCCCCAAAGTTCAGAATCGATTGATAAGATTGTGGGGGAGGAGAGTGGCAGCCATGTTTAATTCGGCTTTGGTCTGGCAGGAGTGAGCTGTTTCTCTGCTTGGAGGGTTAGGCAGAACCTACATGGATGAACTTCCTTTGATGGCGCTTTGGAGAATTGAGCTTGGAGGGAAGATGGGGACCTTAGCAGTGATGAGCCTGCAGATACAAACAGGCAGTAAACTAGAGGGCTTTGGGGGCATTTAACGTGGCAGAAGCCATCATTTTCAGAAGAGGGTGGGATGGAACTAGAGAATGAGTCTAGGGGAACCATGACTTATTAGACTCTTGTGTAGACTTATTTTCCTAGTCACCTGTTTGGTTTTATTTTCCGCTATTGCCTTGATGGTTAATCAAGTATTGGGTTGACCAAAAGATTCATTCATTTTTTTGCCATAATATCTTATGGAAAAACCCAAAAGAACTTTTGGGTCAACCCAATATTTTGGTCTTGCCTTTAATAGGAATCAGTCCTGAAGTGACATGCGGTTATGGTTGGTTAAGGAAGTGGTGGCATACCTCTTCCAAATTCCAACTGACTCTGTCAGGGCCCATGGAGTGTGGTCTGAAATTTGAGCTGGTTGGCTCAGCATGCCAGGGCCCAAATGCCATCTAGTGGTTAAATGGAGGAGTTGCTTTTAACGGCTGCTGCTGCTGCTAAGTCGCTTCAGTCGTGTCCGATTCTGTGCGACCCCATAGACGGCAGCCCACCAGGCTCCGCCGTCCCTGGGATTCTCCAGGCAAGGACACTGGAGTGGGTTGCCATTTCCTTCTCCAATGCATGAAAATGAAAATGAAAGTGAAGTCATTGAGTCATGTCCAAAACTCAGGGACCATCAAATCTGAGAAACAGAACATGTTCATTCCCAGATGTCATCATGATTTTCAAGCACACTTGCTTCTTTGAGAATCCTTGCTTTGAACTAGCCTGTATGTGCTCTGTCCCATCCGACTCTTTGTGACCCTATGGACCATGGCTAGTCAGGCTCCTTTGTCAATGGGATTCTCCAGGCAAAAATACTGGAGTGGGTTGCCATGCCCTCCTTCAGGGGATCTTCAGGACCCAGGGATTGAACCTATGTCTTCTGCACTGCTGAACTTGGAACTAGATGGATTCCAAAATAATATTAGGTCCAAACATTCCTACTGGGACTTCCTAGTAACTCAGTGGTAAAGGATTCACCTTCAATACAGAAGACACAGGAGACGTGGGTTTGATCCCTGGGTGGGGAAGATCCCCTGGAGAAGAAAATGGCAACCCACTCCAGTATTCTTGCCTGGAGAATCCCACGGACAAGGGAACCTGGTGGGCTACAATCCATGGGGGTCCCAAAAGAGTAGGACAAGACTTAGTGACTAAACAACAATATCCCTAGCAGATAATGAGGAAATGATAGCAACAGTTTTGCTTAATGACACACAGCAAGCAGGTAGAGAAAAAAACCTAAACAAAACCAGTGCTCTTTGAGAAATAGGTTCATCCACCCTGAGACTGAAATCTCCCTCAATAGACTGAGCTACTGTAGGAAGCTCCCTGAGCATGGATGAGGAAGTGAAGATTGACGACTCTAACTACCTGTGACGTGGCTGACTGTGGAACAGTTTCATAAACATCAGGATATGTGTGAGGCCTTTCCCCAAGTATTTGCCTAAGAAGTCACGCCCCTTTTCCAACAATGCTGCCACTGCTTTAAAAAAGTTCTTTGGAACTGCTTATTGGGATTGTTTTGAAACCTCCATTGGTGCTTGGGAAAGACTGACTTGGAGACAGTTCATGTAATGGGGCTGGAAAGGACAGACGCAAAGGCAGAAAGATTGATGAGAAGATATTGTTTGCAGGAGTCCAAGAACAGGTGACGAGGTATGAGCTGTAGGCACAGAAGAGAGTGGATCCAAGAGGCTTTGAGAAGTCAGAACTGAAAAGTGTAATGCTTGGATAGGGAGGCGAAAAATGGTGGTGGGCCAGTTGTCTCTGAGAGGGACAAGTTGTCTCTGATGACATGGTGAATGAATTTTCTCCAATTTTTGAAGAAAAGATGAAAGGGTTGCTTCTGGTGGAGACGTCAAGCGGGCATTGGGTCTGGAGGTTAAGAAGGAGATTGTTATTGGAGACCGATCGTTACTTATTCATGGAACAAACATCATAAAATACATGTAGTAATAGCTGGCGGTTAGCACCTGTCGTGCTGTGGACAGTGCTGAACCCCTCTGTGTGCTAACTTATCCTCACAAAACTGCAAAGTGTGTGTGTTCTCATTACCTGCACTTTGTAGATGGAGATAAATGGTTTGAAAGGGCAGATTGTACCAATCTTCATCCCTAGTTAAGTCTGAATTAAGTGAACGATAGTAGGGAGCAAGAAGAAATAAATGAAAACATCAATGTTATTATCGATGAAACCAGAATGCAATATGGAGATTTGTGCTGACCCTCAGGCCTCAGAGCAGCATCCCTCGTGGGCTGGTCTGAATTTGTGGAGCAGTCGCATTCTCCCAGACTGCTGCCTCCCACTGTTCTCCCAGGGCTCTGGTCCTAATATGTTTGGTCCTCTATGATGGCTTCTGACAACTTTGAAAAGGTCTTTTGATCTCTGGTTGCTGAAGGTGAGTTTACAAAGCAGGATTGAATTCCTTGGAGACAGGCTCCAAGCTGATCATTTCAAGAGAAACAAGCCCTTGGCAGGCAGGAGTGGGCTGGGAGTCAGGGTTCTGGCGGCCAACTGCCAGATGTTCGGAGTGGACCTCAGGAGCTTTGAGGCTTAGAGGCTCACTGCAAAGTGTGATCTCTGCACCCGCATCTGCAGTACCACCGGCACCCCTCCCCCTGCTGCTAAGTGTGAACCTGCATTTTAACAGGACTCCCCTGTGGTGGCCTGCGTGCATATTAAAGTTTGGGAAGCGCTGCTGGAACCGTACCCAGGGGCTGCCTTATACATGAAGGAGAAGCTTGTTTTTCTCCTGGTTGCCCCCTGGTCTCGGGAAACGTTGATTAATATTCTCCTCCCTGCAGAGGCCTTCCTGCTCTAAAGGCTGCCAACCAGGCTTTCCTTCGATCACTCATTATATCAACAATTTGTCCGTTATTTGGGAGCCGGGGAAAAAAAAAACCTTCTCAAAACATGCCCTGAAGCTCATGGGGCATATGTGATAACTTACTTAAACCAACCTGATACTTATTTCATTTCCCTGCATCGTCCACTCCAAAGAGTTTTTTTAAAAGTAATTTCTGAAACCTTTGGATAGGCCATTTGTTTCGTTCTAAGGCTTTCTCCCCAGAGAGATCTGTGATTATAACTGGAGTGAGAGAACTCTGTTATTAGAAATAATATTTGGTCCTGGAAGCCCCTAGAGGACTTGGGTGGAAGGGGGAATGGTAGCAAGGGCAGAGGGAGTTAGGGGTGAGGATGGGGAGAACAGGGCTCTTGCTGTATCCTTAGTTCCCAAGTTGGTACTTTGAGAAAGAGGTGGACAAATCCAAGGAAGAATGAAGGTTCAGAACTGTGCGGGCTCTCCTAGAACCGTGCTGTCTGACATGGACACTCGCTACATACAGCAGTTGAAACAAACATTTTGATCAAATTTACATAAATCTAAGCGAAATTATGAGAATTTACATTCACTTACCCTAGCTACATTTCAGGTGTTCAATAGCTACATTTCCACCATCAGGAGAGTTCTGTTGTGCCGTGCTATACTTGAAAATCATGTGGAGTTGAAAGGCATGTCAGCTGCTAAGATGTAGTAATTTATTTTTAATTCACAACTGAACTGCACAGGAAGGGGCCTGAGGGTATGCTTGGTTTTCCCTAAGCCTAGGTGGTTATACCTTTTGACTCTGTGATGCTTTAAAAGATAGAAAGTAAAGCAAGGGTTGGACTTCCCTAGTGGTCCAGTGGTTAAGACTCTGGACAAGTGCAGGGAGTGTGGGTTCGATCCCTGATCAGGGAACTAAAATGCCACATGTTGTGCAGTGCAGCCAAAAAAAAAAAAAAAAAGGCAAAAAAGAAAGTGAACAAAGATATCTGTGCCCATTTCCTCTTGAAGTGGCAAGAAGCTGTGGGCCATTTACTGAGTCTGGAGCCAGAAGACCCAGTATCGCTGTCTGCTCTGCGTCACACTGGACGGGTGCTAACACCAGTGGTCTCTTTATGCAAGGATGGTGTCTGTCTCTGACTGGCAGTGTGCGCGTGTGTTGGAAAGGGCGACAGTGCAATTCTGAATTGCATATGGGACGTAGAAGACGGAACGCTTCATGACTGCTCATTTAGTTAAAGCAGCAACAAAATTAAACAGCAATGTCAACAGCAAAAAATACACTCATCTCCCTGCACTGCCCCTAATGTGTGTATTTATTCCCTTTAGAAGAGGACTCAGGGGTGAACATGGCATCAGTGAGCCTTTTTAGTGGTATCAAAATATGATGCCATAGAAGTTTAGTATTGCTAAACTTAAAAGTATTGCTTTTTAACAGGTCTGAAATAAACCCTGATGCCGGCTGTTTTGCATAACAACACCTTAGTTTGGCAATTCAGCAAAATGATATTTTAAGACACAATGGTATTTGCATTCTTGTATAGCTCAACATTTAATGTAAGGGTTTGCACATATAAAATGTGTCTGATTTCCTGCCTAAAATTCAAAGCACCTTGTCTTGTGGTTTTTCTCTGTCACTAAGGGGAAGTTTTTTTTCTTGTAACTTGTTAGTCAGCACTGTTGATTGGTTCTCCTTGTGAATAAGTAAAACAGTGTCTAAGAAATAATCCTATGTCTGTGGGCTGGTCTTTTTAATATACATAACAAAATTTATCATTTCAACCCTTTTCAGGTGTACAGTTCAGTAGTGTCTGCTGTGTATTCATGTTGCGCAATATGCAAGATGAACTTTTGGAAAAAATCCTCACTTTACATTTTTTTTTAAAGTATGTATTTTTGTCTGTTCTCGTCTTTGTTGCTGCACGTGGGCTTTCCCTAGTTGTGGCGAGCAGGGCCATTCGCTAGTTGCAGCACGCGTGCTTCCCATTGTGGTGGCTTCTCCTACTGTGGAGCACAGGCTTTAGGGTGCCCGGGCTTCAGCAGCTGTAGTGCTTGGGTTCAATTGCTCTGCATGTGGAATCTTTCTGGACCAGGGATCAAACCTGTGTCCCCTGCATTGGCAGGCAAATTCTTATCCACTGTACCATCAGGGAAGTTCGATGAGCTTCTTCATTTTGCAAAACTGTAGCTCTAAACCCAGTAAACAACTCCTCCCTAATCCCCACTCCTCCCAGCCCCTGGAAACAATGATTCCTTGATTAATCTGGCTACTTTGATGCCTGGGTAAGTGGAATCATATGGTATTTGCCTTTTGGTGACTGGCATATTTCACTTTACAAAATGTCTTCAAGGTTCATACAATAGCATGTGTCAGAATTTTCTTCCTTTTTCAAGGCTGAGTAATATTCCACCAGGAGTTGTTTTTGTCTAGTTTTGAACTTTGTATTGCTTTTCAGTCTCTGTTTATGCTGTTAATTTCTAGTTTCAATGCATTGTGATTAGAGAGTTATCTGTACTCATTCTGCTGTTTGAAATGTATTGAGTTTTGTTTGTTTTTGTGACCTTACATCTGGTCATTTAAAAAATTAATGTACATTGGCTTTTAATAGCGTATCTCAGTGTACTTCAAACTCAGCTGAGCTCACATTTTGTAGATGCTGTGAACACAGGTACACACTTCTGAGTGACACTGAAGTAGATGAGAAAAGGGATGTGCAAGTCAGTGAAAGGTTAGGATTGCAACACGTCTAAGAGGCAGTCACGACCCAGCTCCTGTCTGTGCCTGCTCAGTTCCCAGTCTGACATCTGCTTCACCCCCTTAGGCCTGGGGAGGTGGAGGTCACTTCCAGAGGACAGTGTCTTCCCATACCCTTCTAAGTAAGCCCTGCAAATACCGATCCATCTGAAAACCTGGATGTTTTCCTGAAGCACATAAAGGAGAGTGATTGTTCACTATAGTTGAGTCAGTGTGGAATTTACAGCTCTGGTACACTTTGAAAGGTTAGAATATGCTTATAAACCTTCATTTCCCTACATTTCCTCAAATGTGCGATCAGGGTACAAATGACCTTGTCCCTGAGCTGGGGAGAAGCAGAAGACCAGCTCTGAAGCTGCCTTCCTACAGGGAAACTCCTGTCTTCCTAGGAGATTTATATGACAACGCAAGGGAAATCCACTATGTATTGCTTAAGTCAAAGACCGGGAACAACCTAGACGTCCATCCAGGGATTCGATCTATCCTCGCAACACCTACACCTGGGGGTACGGTGCTGCCCCGCACCCAGCGTGGAGAGCCCTCCCCTGCACACCCTGCTGCAGGCTGGTCTTCCCTCCATCTTCCTACCAGGCTCCGTCCAAACCCAGCCAGGCCGGCTCCAGCCCACCCTTCCCACTCAGGCCTCCTCCGTCACCCGCGGTGCCCATGTGTGCTTGGTCTCATGTATTTTCCACCTCCTTCCCGATCTCTTCCTGTGTCTTGTTTTTGCTCCTTAGCCAGAATCTAGACTTCTTGAACCATGTCTTCTGCCCAGAATGAAGACTGCTTCCTCAATCTGTCTCTCTCTGTGTTTCTCTCTTCTCCTCTCATCTCTGGATGCCTATGGACCACAAACCCCAGCTCCTCACGCCTGGCACCCACACTGGCAGGATGAGCCTTCACTCTGAAAATGACCGCCTGACAGCCGGGTATGGGAAAGCGGAGGCATTGGGGAGGACCTTCCAGGGAACAGGATCACACCCTGTTCTCAGAATCAGAAGTTCTGGGTTTAAGTCTTGCCTCTGTTGTATTTAGGCTGTGTGACTTAGGGCAAATTACTTGATATCTCTGAGCTTAACTTCTGTTGTTGAAAGGCAGCTGTGCCTGCTCTCCTGAAGGACCACATCGAGAGTCAGGTTGGTGTGGTTGGTGAGCTGCCCAGCGCCCACACCTGCAAAGCTTTCCTGCTCCCTGGGCTCTTCATGACCTCCTGACTGGAGCTTATGGAGAAGGAACCTAGAGAGAGCCTCACACCAGATTCGGAGCTGCAGCGAGGTCTGTGGAGGGGGAGGCGCTGGCTGGGAAGGCCCAGAGCGCCTGTGGACCCACCATCCCCAGTGACTTGACCCACGTGTCCTTGGCATCGGCTTCTATCTGAGTCAGTGGATGTGCTGATTAGTTGTACTTGGTGAGCCAGAGGCGCAACCAAAATATGTTGCACTGTGGGATTTAAACAAATTAACAGAGCACTGTGGTGATGAGTGTGGAAACACATTTCAGTTTGGGTTTTCAACCATTAACACATATGTTCTGAAAGCCAGTCTGGGAAAATGCGCTTCTGTCGATGGCATGGAAGCTAGGTGCCGTCCCTCCTCCTTAGTGCTGATGAGGGAGACAGGAGGGTGGCGCCTGTCGTCCCCTGGGGGGCAGGCAGTGGGGTGGAAAGAGCTCTGGATTCCTGAAGGCTTGACCTCAAAGGAGCTGTGTGACCTTGGGCAAGTTACTTACCTTCTCTGAGCTTCAGTCTCTCACCTGCAAAGTGGAGGAGCTCCTTTACAGGGTCTTGTGAAGTTTAAATCAAAATATCTGGGACCTCACCCGGTACACAGTGGGCCTCCAGTCAGTGGGAGGTTTTACTGTCATTTCATACAGTCGGGAATGGGATACAAAACAAAATCACTGTTAACTCTGGGGTTTTCTGTTACAGCTGAACTTAATCCTGGCTAATGCACTTGTCTTACAAATGAATTCCCCACATTGCTTAGAAAAGGAATCCAAAGTTACAAACCCCTAACTTCCTACACATGGCCTAGCCTCTAAGCCTGTTTTGCATTTTTCCAAAATAACTACCACTCTCTCAGTGAACATTCTCGGCGCTCTTTAACAGTCAGTTTTCAAAGCTCTTATAAAAAAAGCTATGTCTCTCAGTTTTGGCCAGAGGGGCAGAAGCAGAAATGTCAGAGACATGTTCTTAAAATGAGAGGGGGTGTCCATCACTCTTTCTGCACTGTTTATACTTACATTTATGGCGCCAAATGTGTAGTTTTCTCCCTGCCAAGCCAGCCAGTTCTCTAATTCTCCAGACACCCACTGGGTGTCCTACAGTTTAGCTCAGTTCTGACACTGTGACTATTTGGAGTTGTTATTTGTATTCAAAAATACAGGACCTCCCTGGTGGTCCAGTGGTTAAGACTCTGCACTTCCAGTGTGAGAGGCATGGGTTTGATCCCTGGTTGGGTAACTAAGAGCCCACATGCTGTGCAGAATGGGCAAGAAAATACTAAAAAATTAAACAGTGTATCAGTGCGGATGGTGAGTTGTAATATTTATGTTTGACATATGCAAATATTAGATCAATCAATGTTTAATATGTAAAAAGTTTTTGTTAAGTCACTGCAGTTGTGTCCAACTCTTTGCGGCCCTACGGACTGTAGCTTGCCAGGCTCCTCTGTCCAAAGGATTCTTCAGGCAAGAATACTGGAGTGGGTTATCATTTCCTCTTCCAGGGGATCTTCCTGACCCAGGGATCAAACCCCTGTCTCTTATGTCTCCTGCATTGGCAGGGGCCTCTTTACCACTAGTGCCCCCTGGGAAGCCTGTGATTCACTATGGGTATCAAATATGCCGAGTGAGGAGAGGTGCTCGAAATAATTGAGAAATCAGGGGAAACTGGGCTGTCACAGGACAACTGGCCATCTCATTAATGAGCAAAGGTCAAAGGATGAATCTTAGGGAGCAGTTCTTCTTTTCCCAGAGGCTAGAAAAGACCAATCTTGGGATAGGGTGGAGGTGAAAGGAAACACTGGTGGGAGATAAGGACCACCAGAGGAGCCTAAGGATGACCTGATACATTCTTCAAAAATGTGCATATCACGTAGTAAAAGTGCAATACTAATGTATGTGCAATTTGTCATTGGCTTTAAAAATGTATAATACGGTAAGTCTTTTCATGCCGTTACTTTTTCCTGTACTGTTATTTTTTTAATATTTTTAATATTTTTTTAATATTTTTAATATTCATTTATTTATTTGGCTGCATAGGGTCTTAGCTGTGGCACCTGGGCTTTTCTAGGTGCAGCATGAGGCTTCTCTCTAGTTGTGGCACATCGGTTTTAGGGCACAAGCTGAGTAGTTGTGGTTCGTGGGCTTCGTTGCTCTGTGACATGTGGGATCTTAGTTCCCTGACCAGGGATCGAACCCGCGTCCCCTGCCTTGGAAGGTGGAGTCTTACTTACTGGACCTCCAGGGAAACCCCTGTGCTGTTATTTTTGGTGGCTGCGATCCTGTCTCCTAGAGGCCCTTCTGTGTGTCTCCTTGCCTTGTGTCCCTCCCCAACACCATTCACAAAAATAAATTCCAGATGCCACAAGAAGTTAACCTGAAAAATAAGTCCTGAAACTATTAGAAAAAAATAGGAAATTATCTTCAAGAACTTAGGTACGGAAGCTGCTTTTAGTTACTGCCCCACTGTCCAACCATGAAGAAAAAGAACAATTTGATGTCATTTTCAGGGTGGCCAGAGATGACACATAAAGCTGAAAAGACTAGGAAGAAATTTGTAAGCTACATATAAAGCAAAGGAGGGTAACCAGACTTCATAAAGAACTCCTCCAATTAAAGTAAAGAATAAGACAAATGACTTAATAGAAAAAAGATATGAAGTGGTTACAGAGGAACCCCTCTCACTGGCTAATACACAGGAAAGATGCCTAACCACACCAGTGATTAGCGAAATTAAAACAACACTGGGATACCACTTTCACTCGTTAGACTGAAAAGATTACTCTAATCATATCAAGTATTGAGGATACAATGAAAAATAATAATCTCAGACAGTGATGGAGGGAGAGACTCAACAGAACCTGGTAAAATAGAAAATGTGTGTATCTTGCTGCTCAAGAATTCTATGTCTACATTTATACCCAGGGGAAACTCTTCAGCTTGTGTACAGGGGAGCAACCTGAACGTCTATGAGTAGGGAAAATGCATGGGATGTGGGAAGGTCTCAAGAGGAATTGCTGTGCAACAACTGAAAGAAGTTACTGAGAAAAATGGGATGCAGAGTCATTTAGCAAGACAGCATTTGTGAAAATCTAACCCACTTGTTTGGAGAGGGCTATGGCTCAGAGGTTAAAGTGTCTGCCTGGAATGCAGGAGACCCGGGTTCGATCCCTGGGTTGGGAAGATCCCCTGGAGAAGGAAATGGCAACCCACTCCAGTACTCTTGCCTGGAGAATCCCATGGAGGGAGGAGCCTGGTAGGCTACTAGTCCATGGGGTTGCAAAGAGTCAGACATGACTGGACGACTTCACTTCACTCATGGCACCCCACTCCAGTACTCCTGCCTGGAAAATCCCATGGACGGAGGAGCCTGGTAGGCTGCAATCTATGGGGTCACGAAGAGTCGGACACGACTGAGCGACTTCACTTTTGCTTTTCACTTTCATGCATTGGAGAAGGAAATGGCAACCCACTCCAGTGTTCTTGCCTGGAGAATCCCAGGGACTGGGGAGCCTGGTGGGCTGCCGTCTATGGGGTCGCACAGAGTCAGACACGACTGAAGTGACTTAGCAGCAGCAACCCACTTGTTTATTGGGTAGGACTAGGAGTTGTTACGCACAGACACACACATACACATGGTAGAAAAAAATGCAATTCAGTTAGTAAATTTGTTATCTTCTGACCAAATTATACTTTAAAAAACAGAGTCATGGATACAGAAAACAAATTAGTGGTTGACAGAGGGGAGAGGGGTAGGGAGTAGGGTGAAATAAATGAAGGGGATTCAAAGATACAGATTTTCCATTATAAAATAAACACATTGGGCGTCTCTGATGGTTCATTTGTAAAGAGTCTGCCTGCGATGCAGGAGATGCAGTTTTCATCCCTGATCTGGGAGGATCCTGCATGGCTTGGAGCAACTAAGCCTGTGCGCCACAACTATTGAGCCTGTGTGTTAGAGCCGGGGAGCCACAACTACTAAAGCCCGCTCGCCCTGGAGCCTGCGCTCCCCAACAAGAGAAGCCACCGCAGTGAGATGCCTGAGCACCGCACCTAGAGAATAGCCTCCACTTGCTGCAACTAGAGAAAGCCCACACAGCAAAGACCCAGCACAGCCAAAAATAAATAGATTAATAGATTTAAAAAATTAATACTAAAAAATAAGTTGCTGACATGTAATGTGCAACATAGGGAATATAGTCAATATAGTCTATTATAATAACATGGTGACAGATGGTAACTAGACTTCTCATGTGGATCATTTTGTAATGTCTCAAATCACAATGATGTGTGCGTGAAACAGATGCATGGAAAAAGACGATGTGGTATATATATACAATGGAATATTACTCACTCATAAAAAGAACAAAATTCTGCCAGTTGCAGCAACGCTGATGAACCTAGAGAATATTGTGCTTAGGGAAGTAAGTCAGAGAAAGACAAATACTGTACGATATCACTTATATGCGGAATCTAAAGAGTCATACAAACAAACGTATACAGCAGAACAGAAACACACTCAGATACAGAAAACAAACTCGTGGTCTCCAATGGGGAAGGGGAAGTGGAGAGGGGCAAAATAGGGGTAGGGTATTAAGAGGTACCAACTACTATGGATAAAATAAAAAAGCAACAAGGACCTATTATATAGTACAGAGAATTATAGTCATTATCTTACAATAACTTTGAACAGAGAATAATCTATAAAAATATGGAATGACTGCTGTACACTTGAAACTAATGTTGTAGATCAACTAGCCTTCAAAAAAAACTGTATCTCCTGCTTGAGGAAATGAACAGCTAGGGCCATCATTTCAGGTGCAGACACTGCAGTTGGACAGAGCACTTGGGCAG
Source organism: Ovis canadensis (assembly GCF_042477335.2). Lineage (NCBI taxonomy): Eukaryota > Metazoa > Chordata > Mammalia > Artiodactyla > Bovidae > Ovis > Ovis canadensis. Next base: position 32,978,275 of record NC_091264.1, read on the forward strand.
GGCTCCTCCCGGGATGGGTCAGACTGCATTGGGTGGACAAGGGCCCGGAGCCCATAGCCCAGCATCAGGGCTGCAGCAGACCAATAGAGGGGACCGTCTGGGAGAGGGGCAGTGGGCAGGTGCTGGGGTCCTCGAGGGAAGCGCAGGGCAGGCATGAAGTTGGAGGGGCATGACCTTCACGTCAGCTCCCCTTCTGGACTTTGTTAGTGGTGGAACTCCTGGGTAGACACCCAGGCCGGGGAACAGGAGGCTCCTGCAGTCCTTGCACCAGAGGGGGCATTTTCTAGGTGTCTGCGGGGCTCAGGTGCGCCAAAACTTGCCTGGGGGAAACCTCGCTGCCACTGGCCCTGATAAGGGAGATGAGCTGCTTTGCAGCTTGGTTTTCTGACACGTCGCCTTTGGCTCCCTCTGACTGGCATCACTACCTCCTTTCTTCTTCCTGACAGTCTCCCGGAGACCCTCCAAGGTCATCCTTTCCTGGAGCATTTCTATTTCCAAAGGAGACAGTGGGGCAGCAGGAGAGGGCAGTACTTTAACCCAGAGAATGCAATAAAAACCAGGCTGTCAGGAACTTGCAGACCGTCTCTTCATTTCAGCTCTGCAACAACCCTGGAAGGTTCCCGCCCCCTTCCGCCCCTTCCGCCCCGCCCGCTGTCCCGCCCCTCGCCGAACTAACAGATGGGGAAGTGGAGGTTTGGGGGCTTAGAAGGTGCAGTCATTGGGTCAAGGGCACAGAACTCGCGCCTCTAAGTGGGGCTGCCCTTGAAAGCACTCTGGGTAGAGCCTCAACCCCCCACCTTTCCTCAAGACGGCATCCCTTCGTCTCCCTGCCCTGCGCCTCCCTCAGGCCCCTGGCCTCCAGAGCCCACCCGGGAGCCAGGCCCCTTGCCCCTTGCCCAGGCGCCTGGGCTGCGGTGGGTGGCGGAGGAAGGGCTTTCTGGTCCCGGCTGCCCTTCTGTGGCTTGAACAGGAAAGAGACAAAGGTCCCATTTTCGGGCCGCTGTCTGTTTCCATGTCTCTAGTTGCTCAACCACCAGGAGGAAAAGCATTTGAGGTATTTCCATGGGAAATGGTAGCCAACAAAAGCGCCGTTGGGTGGTATTCTAGTTAATTGCAGGAAGGCGGGCAGCCCTCCAGGATATTACCTTTCTTGGGCTGGAAAGTGTTTCTTTGAAAAACGTTTTGGTTCAGCCGAGGCCTCCTAAGTTTTCTCAGATTTGCTTGTTCATAACTACGAAGTCACCAAGTCGGTCCTTGGCGGGGGCTGGGAGGGGGTGAGTCGGGAGGGAACCATTCCGATGACAACTCTTTGCTAAATGATGGCTGGAAAACACTGGATTCTATTTCCCAGCCGGTATAAATTCCTAACGGGGGCCATTCCCCCGAGGCCTGCCTCCCCCAGACGGAAACAGAATCTGCAACCCTGAATGAAACATCTCTGCCCCTTCGAAGGGGAGAGGGCAGGAAATGAGGAGAGGTGATCACTCTTCTTAAACACACTTAAAAAAAAATAATGAAAAGAAAAGCATTTGCAAAGGTGCATGAAGCCAAGCGTGTTACTCCTGACACGTTGGGTTTACATGTGCTTTTGCTGTTTCAGAATGTTTCCAATTCACCGCAGCCCCAGGAGGTGAGCAAGGCCTCCATCAATCCTTGCACCTGAGAGAAGAGGGCTCTGCAGTTAATGACACACAGCCCAGGTCAGCCTGCTGGTGACAGAGAGCTGGCATGTTCCATCTGTCATGATTGCGTATTTGCCAGCCAACACCCTTATGCCCAGCGCTGGGCTGTTGGCAAGGACTTTGAGGTGGCCACTGTCTGGCCAAGGGTAAACACATGCCTGGTTGAAGTGGAACCATCCAGAACAGTCCAACCTGAGCTCCATTCCTCGCCCCTGGAGCTCTGAGCAGGGAAGGCTGGGGGAGGTGGGAATGCAGGCAGACCTCTTGAGGGAGGTGACCCTCCTTCTCCTACATCTCTTCCATCAAGCTCACTGAATTTTTTGTTTGTTTTTTTGTATATTTCAGCTATAAACTAAAGTGACTATAAAACAACCATTTCCCAACCAGGGATAGAATCTGTGCCCCCTGCAGTGGAAGCACAAAGTCTTAACTACCGGACCACCAGGGAAGTCTCAAGCTCACTGAATTCTATAAGCAGTTCCCCAAATGCAACACTACTTATTGTTGGCGATTATCCGTTTTATCTTTGGCTGCTGCTGTTGCTGTTTAGTAGCTAAGTTGTGTCTGACTCTTTTGAAACTCCATGGACTGTAGCTCCTCTAGGCTCTTCTGTCCATGGGATTTCCCAGGCAAGAATATTGGAGCAGGTTGCCAGTTCCTTTCCAGAGGATCTTCCCAACCCAGGGATTGAACTTGCATCTCCTGCTTGGCAGGCAGATTCTTTACCACTGAGCCACCTGGGAAGCCCTTTATATATGGCAGTTGTTATATCCAGATACAGCAACATAGGAAGTAAAAGGTCAAAATGTCATTTCCCCTACTTCCTGGAATTCCAGCTCCCTCCCCCTGTAATGAACACTCTTAACACTTTATCATGTTGCTGGGTATTCTTTTGGACATTTTCACATATTTTCAACCTGTGTGAGTCTCTTCCTGGGTGCTCCCCCAGACCCGCTCCCCCCTGCCCTGATGGATGCTCTGCCTCTGCAGGGCATGGGTATGGCCACTGGGATGTTTATCCCCTGGCTGGCTGTCTCTCTCTGGCAGGTCAAACACTGGCTGCAGCCCTCGGCTGGCTGCACTGTGGGGCAGAACTCCCACCAGGAGCGTTTCCCCTCGGATTCCCATACCTGCCTCCTCCCTCACCCTTCATCCCTGGAAATGGCTACTGGCTCCTGTATGCTTCATCATCCTTTACACCCCATCAGTTCAATTCAGTTCAGTTCAGTAGCTCAGTTGTGTCCGACTCTTTGTGACCCCATGGACTGCAGTATGCCAGGCCTTCCTGTCCATCACCAACTCCTGGAGTTAACCCAAACTCATGTTATACCCCATAAAGAAGCTCTCTTATTATTATTATTTTTAAGACTCTTTGAGACCCTATGGACTGTAGCCCGCCAGGCTCCTCTGTCCATGGAATTCTCTAGGCAAGAATACCGGAGTGGGTTGCCATTTCCTTCTCCATGGGATCTTCCCAACCCAGGGATCCAACCTGGGTCTCCTGGGTCTTGAACATTGCAGGCAGACTCTTTACTGTCTGAACCACCAGCGAAGCTGGGAATAAGTATCCCATCGGCCATGACCCATCAGTTCAGCTCAATTCAGTCGCTTAGTTGTGTCCGACTCCTTGCAGCACACCAGGCCTCCCTGTCCATCACCAACTCCTGGAGTTCACTCAAACTGACGTCCATGGAGTCAGTGATGCCATCCAGCCATCTCATCCTCTGTTGTTCCCTTCTCCTCCTGCCCCCAATCTTTCCCAGCATCAGAGTCTTTTCCAATGAGTCAACTCTTTGCATCAGATGGCCAAAGTACTGGAGTTTCAGCTTTAGCATCATTCCTTCCAAAGAATACCCAGGGCTGATCTCCTTTAGAATGGACTAGTTGGATCTCCTTGCGGTCCAAGGGACTCTCAAGAGTCTTCTCCAACACCACAGTTCAAAAGCATCAATTCTTCGGCTCTCAGCTTTCTTCACAGTCCAACTCTCACATCCATACATGACTACTGGAAAAACCATAGCCTTGACTAGACGGACCTTTGTTGGCAAAGTAATGTCTCTGCTTTTCAATATGGTATCTCGGTTGGTCATAACTTTCCTTCCAAGGAGTAAGCATCTTTTAATTTCATGGCTTCAATCACCATCTGCAGTGATTTTGGAGCCCGAAAAAACAAAGTCTGACACTGTTTCCACCGTTTCCCCATCTATTTGCCATGAAGTGATGGGACCAGATGCCATGATCTTCGTTTTCTGAATGTTGAGCTTTAAGCCAACCTTTTCACTCTCCCGTTTCACTTTCATCAAGAGGCTTTTTAGTTCCTCTTCACTTTCTAAAGAAACTCTTTTATTAAACACCCCCCTCTGGTTTTGCAGGACTTTGACTGATAATAATATATTGTTTTGTGATCTGCATATATGTGTGTATGTGTGTGTGCGTAAAAAGTAGTAGCGTAAATTTATGTAAATCTACTTGTGGAATCTCAGTTCCTTGACCAGGGACTGAACCCAAGCCATGGCAGTGAAGTGTTGGGTCCTAACCACTGGACCACCAGGAAATTCTCTAAGTCTGCTTTTGAAGATGAGCGTAGTATTCTATAGTATCCCATCATGGGATATGGATGTGCATTATTTATGTAGCTAGCCCCTCTACTGATGAATATTTAAAGCTGTGCTCAGCTTTTCTTTCTGATGTCTTGGCATTCCGAGTCGTATCTATGACTTCTTCCAGGAGCCTGAAGCATAGCATTGAACAGTGGAAATGAGCTGTGAGGTCCTGGGCTAGGCGAGTCACTGTCCTAAGCCTCAGTTTCCCCATCTGTCCAATGGGAATAGCATTCTCTATTGATCATTCACCTCAGAGGCACAGGATGGCCTGTGATATTGCTGAGGCTTCACCTTTTAAAAAATGTTTATTTATTTTTGGCCGTGCTAGGTCTTTGTTGCTGCGTGTGGGCTTTCTCTAGTTGTAGAGAGTGGGGGCTACTCTTCGTCATGGTGCATGGGCTTCTTATTGCGGTGGCTTCCCGTTGCGGAGCACAGCGGGCTTCAGTGGTTGCAGCTTGCGGGCTCAGCAGTTGCGGCTGGCAGGCTCCAGAGCACTGGCTCAGTAGTTGTGGCGCACAGGCTTAGTTGCCCCACAGCATGTGGAATCTTCCCAGCCCAGGGACTGAGCCTGTGTCTCCCACACTGGCAGGCAGATTCCTGTCCACTGTACCACCAGCGAAGCCCAAGGCCTCATCTTTGAACAGCTGATGTTGGGAGGCTGGAGTGCGGGCAGTGGCTAGCTAGCCACCTGGGGAGGCAGTGGATGGCCAGTGTCCCCACCTCAACACGGCCTAGTGATTGCACACTGGGAGGCCCCCTCCTGGCCACTCATGAACAGCCAAAATGATAATTTCTGGAGGAAGCCCTGAGAAGAAAACCAGCTATGAGGGCTAGAACTGAGACACAGAGAAAATGAAGATTCAGGGACAGTGCAGGTTCTTTGTCACAGGAAGTGTCCTGGGAGAAATGACAGGGTCTAGGGTCACTGGGAGAGCTTTGAAGAGGAAATGGGTGAATAGAGGGGAGGGTGTTTGTGGTTGCGAGGCTGTGGGAGACCCAGCCCACTAGAGCTGGATTCCCCAGACCCCTGGTCCTTCCCTCCCCCAAGGCTGCAAGGCCGGGGTTCTGTAAGCATCTGCAGCCCAGTTGCCTGGCCGGGGCGCCCTTACCCCAGGGGCTGCGGGCCCTGACATTGTCTCAGGGCCGGGACTCAGGTGAGCTCGGCCTCCCCTCTGCGGCCAGCGAGGGTCCAAGGGAGGCTCACTGGGGCAACAAACAGTGGCCCTCAGAAAATTCCGAGAGGGCTCCATCAGGCTGACCTAGCCGGCAGCCACTGCGGCCCCGGCCAGTAGGTGTCACTGCTGCCCCAGCGGAGGGCTGGGTGCGCAGGCTCTAGCCTTCTGTGCCCGCCTCACAGGGTTTGCTTCTAAAAGGACCGGGTTAGAAACCTGTGCCCCACTGCTTTCATTCCCAGTCCCACCCCCACAGTTTCTGCCTAAGCAAAGGAGGGAAACGCCCTCTCCTCTTTCCCTTGAAAGGCTGGGAAGGTGCAGGTAGAGGAGGGGTTCATGCAGACTGGTCAGCGCGTGCGGCATCACTCCAGGGCCGGTCCCCAGGGTGCCTCTGCCTGCTCTGTCCTGGGAGCCACTGGGGTGGGTGCCCAGAAGAAGGGGCATGGGGCACCACTCTTCTGGACTTGATAATCCAGCAGGCAGATGGATAAGGAAGGGGAGTTAGCAAGTGTAACAAAGAAAGGGCCCAGCCAAGGTCTGGTGGGTAGAGTCCATCTCCTTCACAGTCTCCCGAGGTGGTTCCCAGGGTCTTGCTCAGGTTTTCAGTCATTCCTCTGAATATTAGGAGAAAAGGAAGCGGCTCACCTGAATGGGGTTATAGGGTGACCACCTGTCCCATTTGCCCAGTACGGGAGGGGTTCCTAGGATGCAAGACTTTGGTGCTAAAACCCGGAAACCCCAGGGCAGCAGGAACAACTCCATCATCCTAACTGGGTACCAGCTACTTTTCAGGCATTGTCTCTTTTACTCTGCATCAGTGGTCGTATTATCATCCCCACCATACAGAAGAAGATACTGAGGGTCAGAGAGGCCAAACAAGCTGCCCCAAGCCTCAGATGGGAAGGGAGCAACTGGTGTTTGAAGGCGGGTCCACTTGATGGGCGTGTTTCTCTGCACCCCCTGCTTCCTGATGCCTCTGAGGTGGGTAGCTGAGCAGCGGCTTTCACTGGCCAGTCTGTGAGGCCCAGACGGTAGGCAGCTGTGTGTCGTGGGCACAGATAATTACACCGTGTGCTACGGTGATTGCCTGAGCCGGGGCGGCAGCCCAGGAGCTCCTCAAGGGCCTGGAGTTCTGGGGAGGCAGCCTGTTTGGAACCTGGCTGGAGACGGGACTTGGGTGGTTCTAGAAGGCAGGGCACAGGCAGCAGAAAAGCGTACGTGGAGCCAGGCTGAGGAAGCACGTTTGGGCTGACAAGGCTTGATACCACCAGATGGAGAGAGGCCAGGCCACACCGCTGAGAAGGCCCTGGTGACTTCCTCTACCCTCCCTGGAGCCCAGACATTTATCTAGAATATCTTTTAGTACAAGAATAAAAGCCCCAAGCCCGGTGAGCTCAGGCCCCAGGCAGGGGAACCCAGGGGCTCCGGCTCCCCCTGTCCAGCTGTGCTGGGCAAGGGCTGAGTGGGCAGGAAGGAGCAGACCTGATGGAAGCTCACTGTGGTCTCCTTTTCCGGGCAGACTGGGGCGGCCTCGGCCACCTTCACAGCTCATCTTGAAATGTCATCAGATTCTGACAGAGAAGCTGCAGAAACACTCAATCTGAGCATGAAAACCCAAATGAAGTGATTTACACAGTTCTAGATTCATTTGGTAGAACTGACTCTTGTGAGCCAGGCTGGATGCAGGGTTCAGGACAGTGTTACACAGATACGACCTAGCTCTCTCGTCCTCTCGCAAATCACTGCACCCAGGATGAGTGACAAGCTTATCAAGCCAGTTGCTCAAGGTGTCAACTCTCCACTCCTGGGATCTGCACGTGTCTGCTGAGCAGAGCTGCTGCTGCTTTTTCAGACAAGAGTTAGAGAAAAGTGTCCCCTCTGGGTTGGCACAGCTCTCAGCAGCACAGTTTGCAAGCGGAGTTAAGTCCCCACTAGCTCCTGCCACTGAATCCCTTTGTGCAGTGCACAAACTGCGCAACTGTACATGGCAGTCTTGCCAACAGAAGCCTGTTTGTGTCAGGGATGGAGAAGCCCTTTGGGAGAGAATTCATCAGAAAGGAAGAGAGTGCCGGGCATGAGTGGGCCTAGGAGTGAAGCTGGAAGTATCAGAGACCTGGTGATGCTCTCTGCATCTGGCTCCCCTCTGTGTACAGAGTGGATCAGCTTTGCCTGGGAAGCACCCAGGAGAAGTTAATTACTCAGGAAGATAAAGAGGAGGAAGGGCCTACTGGACAAAGGAATAGCAAATGCACAGAGGCATGAAAGCCCCGGGCTGCCTGGGGAGTAGTGAGCAAGGTGCAGACAGTGGGGGATGAGGTGAGCAGGGGCTAGAAGGTAGAAGGTAGGGGCCTGGGCTTCTGGGCTTTGTTCTGTGGTTGGAGCCTGGATGGGATGAGCCAGGTTGGAGAAAAGAGGGCAGGTGGAGAGATGGCCCTTGTCTTTGCAGGTTCCCCTGATGTTTACTCCTGTAGCACTGACAAGCATCCCTGGAGACCTCCACCAGTGTTGTGAGCTCTGTCTTCTGCTTATTGTGTTTGTTCCTGCTGAGCACCTTGGAAATAGAAGCTGGGAGCCTTCCTCTCAAGCAAAAAATGCTGTCTGGAGAAGCAAGCCCTGACCCCACGTGTGCGTCTGTTGGGACTTACGAAATTCAGAGGGTGCGGTGGGGGTTTTGGAAGGAGCCAGTCCCCGTGGTTGGGGTGATCTGGCAGGCTTCTCCTACCTGTTTGCTGTGTGTGTGGACCTGGGGGAGCCACACACCCTGCCCTGGGTTCTGCCACCTGCAAGAAGGCACAACAGCTCCTACCCAGCCAGAGGACATAAACTGCTCAGCTTCTTCCGGCTGGGTGGCAGCATCTCAGGGGCCAGCTCCCACCTCTTGCCCATGTTTGCATGTGTGCCAGAGTGTGGACCAAGGTTGATTTTACAGAGCCAACAAATTTTGCTATTTTCTTTTTCTCTTCAGTTCTAGTTTCACTTTTTTGGAAGGCTCAGCAAGGAGGCTGGAAAGGACTTCTTTGACCGATGCTGATCTGGAAAGGCTGAAGTTGTGTGGACAATGGCTAGTGGGCCAGGCTGGCCATGTCCCAGGGGCTGAGCCCCACGCTGGGCTGTTCCAACAAGAACTTCAACTGAACCGAACCATGACCCCGAATTGGAAAAACACTGCCTTGATTCACCGAACCCAAATTCGAATCCAAATATTATTATTTTTTGACTGAACTCTGAATTGAACTAATGTTTCTTTTTTTCTTAAATACCGACCAAGCCAGTTGGAACTAGACACAAACATATGTGTTTTCTGAAACTATTGAACCTGAACTTCAAAATAAGCTATCCGAGGGCGAAGTGAGACCTTATTTGCTTGAGATTGTCCTGTTCACAGCGGGCTAGTAGTGTTCCCTGGATGGTAGCTTTCATTTGTCCAGTTTTGCTTCTCATCTTGAAAAATTGGGGTATAATTTACATGTAGCGGGACGCACAGATCTTCAATGTACATTTTGATCAATTTTGACAAATGCATGTACTCAGGGAGCTCCCCTGATCCATCAAAATACAGGGCATTTGTCCCACAGACTTCCCTCTGTTCCTTCCCAACCCATCCCCATCCTCCTCCCCCACAACCACTGTTCTTATATCTGTTCCCCTTTGCTTCTTGCTTGAGGTTTCTAAACAACCCTCCTCCCCGACTCTGGAAAGAAGAAGGACAAATATGATAATACCCATTCTGTGGATGAGAGAACTGAGGATCAGAGAAATGCACATACTTTCTTGAACTCATAGAGCCAAGCAGTCACCGGGTTAGAACAACCCAGCTTTCTCGTCTCCCGGCCAGGTGCTCAACAATAGATTTAACGCCTCCATAGGCTTCCTTAGGGAATGTACCCACCTATGGCTTCCAGGGCCCAGTGGGATTTGCTCACCCCACAAGCACGGCGGTTGCACCTATGTTTAAAGACTTGGCAAAGAGGGTGTGTCTGGGTCCCAGGCCCCTGCAAGGGGGACCCTCTCTTGGGGCCTCTGTGCACTCCATGGTGGCAGCCTGCACCCGGGCGCCTGTCCCCTGTCTCCGGCCCGCCTTGTGTGTGGCTGTCTGTTGGTGTCTCTGGCTGCCTGTGTGTAGACAAACTACGTCTGACCCCCGTGGAGCAGTGTCTGTCTCCCTGAGCAGCCCAGCTAGAGAACATTGACCAGGTTCCCAAGCTGGTTCTCCTGGGGAAACATTTTCCAGGGCCTACAACAATGTTGCATTTGATTTGATTTCTTTCCCCCCTTTGCAGGCGATTGTGTGGTTTGGGGTGTTTTGCTCCTAGTTATAATCCAATAAAGGCCAGCTGCTGAGATTTTTCCAAGAGTGCCGCTTTCAACCGCCCTCGTTGAAAACGCTCTAATTTATTTCAGTCGCTTGTGGGAAAACCAGCCTCAGCTCAAAACAAAGGCGTCCTGTGCTGATGTAATTGCCCCCTGAGTCGCTCCTCAGGGCTCCGGGTCTGCTGGTGTTCGCAGAGGCGGGCCCTCGAAGCAGCATCCTTTCTTAAAGGCGGAAGTCATTCTGAAGGACTTCACTGTCTTCCCAACCTCTCGGGGGGACACGGGCGTCTCGACTCCCAGCGAGGCTACAGGGGTCATCTAACCACGTTCTGTCCGTTTAGTAGGTAGTTGAGTCCTTCCCATTGAGGGGCTAGAAGTTTGGGTGACAAGACTGATTTAGCAAGAGGGAATTTTGGACTTGCCTGGTGGTCCAGTGGTTAAGAATCTGCCTGCCAGCGCAGGGGATGTTTGTTGGATCCCTGGTCCAGAAAGATCCCACATGTTGAGGAGCAACGAAACCCTGGAGCTGCAGCTACTGAGCCTGTGCTCTCGAGTCCGTGGTCCACAACAAGAGCAGCGAATGCAACGAGAAGTCTGAGCACCCCAACTAGAGAAGGCCCGCGTGGAGCAACGAAGACCCGGCACAGCCCAAAGCAAGTGCACACATAAAATTAAAAAAAAAAGAGAGAGAGGGCATTTGACTAAAACAGATCTTCAATGGGGCCCAGATGTGGTGGAACCTTCAGGAGGAGGTTCTGGGCACTTTGGGGAAGGGGAAGAGGGAGAGAGAGAGAGAGAGAGGTAGGGAAGAGACACCAAGGTGGGAGGAGACCTACCGGGTGAAACCTGCTTTCAGCCATCCAAGCTGGTCTCTTCCGCCTCCCGTTCAGTCTGTGTGCCACTAGACCCCTGGCTAACGTGATTCCTGACCTAATCATCGACTTGGTATCATGGTGTCCAAGCGGCTTTCCTCTTCTGAAGCACAAGGACTTCCTGGACTGACGTCCAAAATCCAAAATGGTGGCCCTATGGCCCAGCGACGTGTGAATTGTAGAGAAGATTCTGATTGAGTTACAAGACGGGTGGTGCCACCTGTTTGGCTATAATTGTGTTTCCAAATGAGGGGCTCCAGGGAAGTGCTGTGGGGCTGGCTGCCTCCAAGGCCTTGTTTTTCATTTCATTTGCAAAGTGATTTCCATAGGGCCACAGAGCTCTGTTTTCTTGCAAGTCAGAGGAAGTCACATGCTGGTGAGCATTTGCCTGAGGTGCACTTCCTCGCCCTCGGGCTCTCCTCTCTGCCCAGCCATTCCTTCCTTAGAACCACCTGGAGGTGGCTGGAGTCAGGTGGCTGGAGTCTTGCACAGGTAGGAGCGGGACCTTGTCTGGCCTGGGTTGTTCAGTTGAGTTCATTGCTCAGTCATGTCCAGCTCTTTGTGACCCCATGGACTACAGCTTGCCAGGCTTTCCTGTCCATCACCAACTCCTGGAGCTTGCTCAGACTCATGTCCATCGAGTAGATAATGCCATCAACCGTCTCATCCTCTGCTGTCCCCTTCTCCTCCTGCCTTCAATCTTTCCCAGAATCAGGGTCTTTTCCAGTGAGTCAGTTCTTCACATTAGGTGGACAAAGTACTGAAGCTTGAGCTTCAGCATCAGTCCTTCCAATGAATATTCAGGACTGATTTCCTTTAGGATTGACTGGTTGATCTCCTTACTGTCTGTTAGTGAAGATTTAAAGCACTGGTGCGGTGTAGGCACGGAGGACACCCAAACGCTTTAGAAGTCTGGATTTCTGGGATTCACTGCCTTCAGAGATTCTGGTTCAGTCTGAGGTGGGATTCAAGTATCTGTTTTTCTTCTTGGCCTCACCACGAGGCATATGGGGTCTTCGTTCCCTGACCAGGGATTGAACCTATGCCCCCTGCATTGGAAGCTGTGAATCTTATACCTCTGGATCGCTAGGGAAGTCCCAACAAGCATATTTATTTTTATTTCAAAAAATCTTGAAGGCTGCGTGTTCATTGAGAACATTTACAGAATTAAGAAAGTATCAACCGTAATGGTTTCTTTCTCCCCAAATCACATGGAACATTTCTGCACAACTCTAATCTTTAGTATTATACATACATTCCTTTCTGGAACAGTAACAGTAACACACACTCACTTTGGTGTCCTTTTCCTTTTGAGCATCATGAGCATTTTCTCGTGACATTCAATATTTTTTGAAAGCATGGTTTGTACCGGCTGTACATAAAGGAATCTTTGTCTGCATGTCTGATTGCTTCCTTGAGCTGGGTTCCCGGGTGTGTGAAAAAGCTCCAGAGGAGACTTTGAAATAGTTCATTCCCTCGTGCTGGGTTCCACTCCCCCAAACCCACCCACCTCCTGCCCCTGACTAGGTGGAGAGCATTTGCTCATTTATTTCCTTTGTTTTATTTATTTTTTAATATAAATTTATTTATTTTCATTGGAGGTTAATTAAAACCACAAAAGTGGGACTTCCCTGGCCATCCAGTGATTGAGACTCTGCACTGCCAATGCAGGGGTAAGGGTTGATCCCTGGTCGGGGAACTAAGGTTCCCATGTGCCCCACGGCACAGACAAAAAGCAGAAAAATAAAAGAAAATCACAGAAGCAGGGCATTCCCAAGGAGAAGCAGTCAGACAATTTGAAGGTGTATGAGACAAAAACACAGCCTTCCTGTTTCCCTTTAAGGCCCCACCATTGGTTTGGGTGCATCCCTGTCTCATCTCATTCTTATTTTTAGTAAGTTCTGTGCTGGGGCAGATGAGGAGCTGTTGGTGTAGGGAAAGAACAGGCTGGAATCTGAAACCCAGGTCCTGTCCCAACTCCGTCACTCACCGGCTCTGGGAGTGTGGGCGCAGTGGAAAGTCCCAGACTTCTCTTTCCTCTCGGCAGAGTAGGGATAATGACATATTCACTGCTTGCTCATCCAAATGCTGTTCTGGGTTTAGATTAGCCAGATTTAGCAAGCAAACAAACAAAACGACATAAAACCAAACAGGATGCCTGGTTACATTTGTATTTCAAATGAACATCTTCATGGCAGCCTCCTCCTGGGATCACAGTGCCCAAGACCCCACTTCTTTGTGTGTGCACGTGCCGTGGGGATTGTGTTAAAATGGGGGTGTCCTATCTAGTCGGTCTGGGATGGGTACCTGAGATTCTGCATTTCTAACGAGCTCTCAGGTGGTGCCCATGCTATGGTTTGGACTACGCCGGAGCAGCAAGATTTCCTTAGTTAGCATCGTGAGTGTCCGGAGGCTTTTTAAGGGGAATGGGAGGAGTCAAGGGGTCACAGTTGCAGTGTGTCCATCACTGACCTCCAGTCTGGTGGGCACTTTGACCATAATCACTGTAAGCATCAGACATGCCCACAGCACACCCAATGTCAGAGCTAGGAGGGCTCCCAGAGGCCAGCTGGTTCAGGACACTGAGGCTCAGAGTGGGAACCAGGGTGAGCCAGATGCCACGACACTGCAGCCCACTCAGGCCTTTCCACGTGGGTGGGTCCAGGGAAACTGGGGCCTGGCTGTCCCAGGAGGCCAGTGGCTGCTGAACCCCCATCCCCACCCCTGTCTGAGTTCCTTCTTCCTATGTCTTCCTGTGTCTCACCATTGTGACTGCAGAGCTTGATTTGAAGAGCTGACTGGAAAAGATGACTGAGGCCTCGGACAGCAAAGGTGCCCCATACTGTGCAAAGAGGCCTTGGGAAATTGATATGGATGTAATGGCAAATATTCATATTGGTTTCCAAACAGATTGCTGATCAAAGATTTTATCTGGGTTCAACTGCCAGGCCTTGTCTGATGTGGGCCTGACTAGTCATTGGCTTTGGCAGTCAATGCTTCTTTGTCTTCTGCCTGGCAGCATGCCTGGTGCAGTCTCCCAGCCGAGGGGCCACTGACTCACTCCCTCATCCATCCATCCATCCACCCACCCGTTCATCCACCCACCCGTCCATCTATCCATCCATCCAGCAAATAGCTTTTGGAATGGCCCTAGAAGCTGTAGGGGGATGCAAGGATGAAGGAATAAGGAGGGTCCTTACCCTGAAGAGGAAGAGCTAGCTCAAGATGCCAGGCATGTTCACATCTTCCATTTCATCTGGTCTTCAAAGTCAGAGACTGGACTCTTGGGAGAGATGGTGGTTGAGCTGAGCGACCTGCATCCAGGTGACCACTTTGCTCTCCTCCATCATTTCCTGGGAGTGGTCTGTGAGGGGAGATGTTAAAGGCATTGAGTGGATGGGTACCTGGGAGGCCCTGGAAGCCACGTCAGAGCTCCCATGGGGAGCTCACATAGTGGGAGGCTCAGAGCCTAGGTGATTCAGGATCTGAGATGTGTGGGGCTGGTGGGGGAACAGCCGCTCAGCAACCTGCTAGTCCCTCCCGGGCAAGGACAGGAGCCTGGGGCTCACACTGGGGAGATATTTGCCCAAAGTCCTGCTGCCACTGAGGGCAAGGCTGGGGCTGGGGCCTGCTTTTCCTTGAAGGCCGCTTCCCTGCCCCGTTCAGAGCCTGAGTACTGACCTCCAGCTGTGGGTTGCTGTCCCTGCTGGATCCTGCCTGCTCCACCTGCCTCTCCTGCTGGCCTCCCACTGTCCAGCTCTCCATCTAGAGCTGAAATGCTTTTTTAAAGTTGTGACTTTGGGGTAATAACCTTGAATGAGGCAGGTAAAAGGTCATTCCCTTACTAAGCTGGAGCTTACTCTAGCCACTGATGGATTGTGAGGGCTGCTGAGTGCCCCATGAAGTGCAGGTGGGTGTCCAGGCAGCTGGGGGGTCTGGAGGTTCTGGACGGGTGTGTTGAGGGGAAGGGCAGCTGTTTAAATGGAGTGTGAGGTGTCATGGGCGTGAAGGGAGTGAGGGCCAACCTCACTCACCTCACGGGTGCCCCCCACGACCTTTTCATCTGAGCTTGATTGGGCTCTTCCAGTGGCTTCGGTGGGAGCCGGTGGTGGGGAGTGGTTTCGTTGGCATCAATGCCTCACCTCCCACTCCAACCTGCGGGAGCTGGGGTGGCTGTGAGGGTTATGGCTGTGCTCCTGTGCCTCTGATTCTTGGAAGTAAGGCTTCCTGGAAAAACTTTGAGGCCTAGAGCACTATTTAATAAAAATCAACACTCAGCAGACCCCAGCCTTGAGTTGCAGAGGAGTCTGAAATATTTCTGCTTTGCCAACAGCCCCTTGGGAGCATCTCCTGGGTCCATACACACACACACATGTGCTGAGGCCTTCACTTTACCTACCCTCTGATGCTCCTATTTCACAAATGAGGCAGGTGAGGCCAGGGGAGGCCAAGGAATGCATGTGCTTCCACAACCAGAAGAGGCTGACAGGGACCCAGCAGATCTGCTGACCCCAGAATTCAGCTTCCTCCACTTTGAATTTGCAGGATTTAGGTTAGATGTGAATTTGAGCAAGCTCCGGGAGATAGTGAAGGACAGGGAAGCCTGGTGTGCTGCAGTCCATGGGGTCGCAAAGAGTTGGACACGACTGAGTGACTGAACAATAGCAATAAGACTAGTCATTGGAAGAATATTTTCCTGCACTGATGGGTCTGATTCTGTGCTGGCCTTGGCAGCTGTTGTTTGGTGTAGACTGAGATTCTATCACTTGTCAATCACTTGGGTCAAGGAGGAAAGTGGGAGATGCAAAGTTGGGGGTCTCTGGGCTCTGCCTCTGCTTCTGTCTCAGTATCTCTTGTTTTACTGAACCAGCAATCCCCAACCTTTTTGGCACCAGGGACCAATTTCAGGGAAGACAATTTTGCCATGGACTGGGGGTGGGAAAGATGGCTTTGGAATGATTCAAGTGCGTCACATTTATTGTGTATTTTATTTCTAATCTAATGCCATCACTGATCTGACAGGAGGTAGCAGTCGAGGCCTGGAGTTTGGGGACCCCTGCACTAAACCTCAGATTCCTGGGAGGGAGGAAAGAGGAAGCCACCTTGAATCACTTCCTCCTGCTGCCTTTTTACACTGGGAAAACTGGGGCGTGGAAGGGGGCATTGGCCCCCAGGCAACTTCCAGGACGGGGTTCCCTGGTGGCTTAGCGGTAAAGAATCTGCCTGCAATGCAGGAGACTTGGGTTCGATACTTGGGTTGCAATGATCCCCTGAAGAAGGAAATGGCAAGCCTTTGTAAATGGGAATAATTATACACACGTGTCTATGGCACCTGGGGCCTCCGCCATCCTGACTTGAGGCATGCGTATCTTTTGAGGGCAGGTGATAGGCCTTGGGAATGAACAGTTCTTGGGGACAAGAACCAAGCTCCGAAGTTTTTCAGTCTCTGTCACGGTCTGAAAACAGGAGCATGTGCTGTACTCCATAGGGGCATCAGAGCATGTGTGCGATATTAGGTTTTCCAAATGCCCATAACTTAGTGCACTTGGAGAACAGGGATGTGAGACTTTTCAACTCCAGACCTCCAGGTGCCCCTGCAAAGTGAATGTTTTAGGGGAAGAAGAAGGTGAAAGTGTTAGGTGCTTAGTTATGTCCGACTCTTTGCAACCCAGCCAGGGTCGCAAAGCCTGCCAGGTTCCACAGGCCATGGGATTATCCCAGCAAGAATACTGGAGTGGGTAGCCATTCCCTTTTCCAGGGGATCTTCCCCACCCAGGGATCAAACCTGCATCTTTTGCATTGCAGGCAGATTCTTTACTGTCTGATCCACCAGGGAAGCCCATGTTTTAGGGGACAGACCTCTAAAGTGACCTCTGAAGGAGACATCTGAAAACTGCTTATCTTAAAATGAGAGGCACCTCGACCACAATAGAGCTTCTCATTACTGGGGGAGGCGTGGACTGCAGTGAATCAGGGGTCCTGGGTCTAGGGCTGTGACAGTCTTTAACTTGGATGAGCCATGTCACTCTGGGCCTCAGGCACCTCCTCTGACATGAGGAGTGAGGCTACTGCATCTCAGATTTTGCTGTGCATACGAATCCCTTCGGTGTCTTGACGAAGTGCTGGTTCTGATTCAGTAGGTTCGAGGAGATGCTTCAGAGTCTGTGTTTCTGACCAGCAACAGGTGATGCCAATGCTGGTCCACGGACCACACCTGGAGGAGCAAAGTTCTAGGAATTACCGAGAGCCCTTTTAATAAGAACGTCATGGGCTGCAGTTTTCCTAAAAAACATTTATTTGTCTGTGCCAGCTCTTAGCTGTGGCACACTTGAGATGTTTGTTGCAGCATGCGGGGCTTTTAGTTGCAGCTCGTGAATGCCTAGTTGCGGCTTGTGAACGCCTAGTTTCGGCATGTGGGATCTAGTTCCCCAACCAGGGTTCAAACCCGGGCCCCCTGCGTTGGGAGCGCAGAGTCTTAGCCATTAGACTGCCAGGGATGTCCCCGGGCTGCAGTTTTGAAAGGAGAACATAGAAACTGGGCTTCCTCAAACTAACAGCCCTGGGCCCAGAGTTCACATACATATCCCACCAGGGTAGGCAGAGAAAGCAGAGAGTGGGTACCATTCAGCCAGGAACAGACACAGTGAGGGATGCTGTGAATGGGGGAAAAGACAGGAGGAGAGGCCTGGGGAAAGAGGGAGGCAGGGAGACAGCTGAGGAGGGGGGGAGGAATAATGGAGGCAAAGGGAAAAAGGGGGGTCCCAACCCTGCCTCCATCGGGATGGAGTGTGCAGAGGGTAGCCCTGCCTTCTTGGCATCTTGGTCTCCCCAGGAGGGGGCGGTGACTCTGCCTCCAGCTTTAATCAGGTCTGCTTCAAGCCCTGAGGGGTCCCATTATTTTATTTCTCATGTTTATATTCGAAAAAAAAAAGAATCTCCCCTTCCCTCCCTCTCCCCTTCGCGCCCTTTCCCCTCCCCATCACTGGACTCTCACCAGCATCCCTGCCCCGACAGGAAGGACAGACTCCCCGCCCCCGTTAATCAGAGCCAGCGAGTGATGGCAGTGAGTGAGGGGCGGGAAGCTACTGTCTGATTGAACATTAGTCATGCTGCACGCTATAGTCTCTAATGAGAAAATTACTCCAAATTGCCCCAAGGGATGGTTGTGATTAAACTATTTGCCTTAACTTCCTTTGCTAAATTGAACGTGTGTGTGTGTGCATGGACACACACACACACACTCACAGTCATCCCCACCTAAGCCGCTCACCCAAAGCCTTGGAACATAACTCTCCGTTCCAAGGTTTGGTTCAGCCTCAGAATTCCAGACGGTTTATTCCCAACCTGTTCACAGCTTGCCTTTCCCTGCTTCATTTTGAAGTCATCCAGGCCCTGAGGAAGGAGGGGGAGGCTGTCAGCAGAGCCATAGGAAGCCCTGTCAAGCTACCCACCCACCTTCCCAAGACTTTAATTCTATATTCCCAAGGGGGCTCAGCTTCTATGGATGAATGTCTCCTGGGTGTCAGATGTCTGTCTTTTAAAAGGAGAATTGTTTTGCAGGCAACAATCTGGAACTCTTTTCAGATCCCTCTGTTTTCTCGGCTCTGAAACTCCACTTTTATTTGGACCTTCTTGCCTTGCCTGGGTTGGACCAAGCCATTCATACGCTGCCCCTGTTTGTGGTTACAGGTTTTTGAAGTGTATTTCAAGAGAGAACCAGAGCATACTATAAAACAAGGATTTGTAGGAACTGAAAAGCTTTTCTGCACAAGTTATAACATAAAAAAAGAACCCAGGTATCCGTGGTCTTGATTACTAGGACATTTTTGCCCCACATCCCCCCATGCCTCTTCCTTCATTATTTATTAAAATTATTAAAAATTATTTATTTATTTGGTGAGTTGGGTCTTAGTTTCAGCACACGGGGTCTTTCATTGCAGCATATGGGTGCACAGGCTTAGTTGCCCCAAGGCATGTGGAATCTTAGTTCCCCTGCCAGGGACTGAACTCATGTTCCCTGCATTACAAGTCAGATTCTTAACCACTGGTCCACCAGGGAAGTCCTGCTGCTTCTTTAAATTCTGGCCAGACTTCAAGGTTTAGAACAAATGTTTCCTTCTCAGGGGCTCCTTTCTGACCATCACCTCAAACATACTTGGAAAAAAAAGTGAAAGTGTTAGTCGTTCATTCGTGTCCCACTCTTTGCTACCCCATTGACTGCAGCTCACCAGGCTCCTCTGTTCATGGAATTCTCCAGGCAAGCGTACTGGAGTGGTTAGCCATTTTCTTCTCCAGGGGATCTTCCCCACCCAGGGATCAAAAGCAGTGTCCTGTTTTGGGAGGCAGATTGTTTACCATCTGAGCCACCAATTGAATCCTATCAACTTGAGAGAAATTGATGAGAGCCCAGGATTTGGGGTGCTTACGTATGATTACACCTCCAATTGATGAGAGCCCAGATTTGGGGGTGTAATTGTACTTAAGCACTCCCAGTTCTGGGCTCTCATCAATTTGTCTCAAGTTGGTAGGATTCAGTGACCATTCATTCAGTCTCCTCTCAGTCAGCTTTTGCCACGTTATGCTACGTTAACAAACACCCACCATCCCAGTGGCTTACAGTAATAGCCTCCATGTCTGCTGCAGGTTGGCTCTGACACTGTCTATTCCTCTGGGATCCAGGCTGAAGGAGCAGCTTCTGTGTGAGACCTGCTCTTCTCACTGTGTGGGGGGTGGCAAGAGGGCACAGGGGACCCCCTTGTGGCTCTCACACTTTTGCTCAGATGTGGCACACACGACTCTCTCTACATCCTATTGGCCAAAGCCGGTCAGGAGCCTGATGGTCAGTGGAGTGGGGAAGAGCAATCCTATTGCCAGAAGGTTCGGTCTCAGCATCTCCACTCACGCGTGTGACATGTCCCGGGTGTGTATACAAACTGCCTTCAGGCTCACCAGCCAGAGCCGTTGGGTGTCTTTTCTTCTCACTCTGCCTTAAGGCTCTCAACATGTTCACTGGGGTCTTGGCAGTCACCACGTCTAATAATTCTTTTTTTTTTTTTTAAGGCATACTGCATGCAGCTTAATATCCTGGCAGCATAAGATTCTGTCAACAACTCTCTCCTCTTGGCTTCTAGAACAGAGATTTCCTATGGTGCTTTCTACTCAAGTCACCTTATTTCATGTCTTTGGGTCCATCTTTACTTTTTTTTTTAAGAAAACATAGTTCATTTAAAAATATTTATTCATTTTGTTTTTGGCTGCACTGGATCTTCATTGCTGTGTGTGGGTCTTCTCTAGCTGTGGCTAGCAGGGGCTGCTCTCCAGCCATGGTAGGCAGGCTTCCGGTTGCAGTGGTCGTGGGCCGTGGTATGCGGACTGCACAGTTGCAGCTCGCCAGCTCTAGAGCACAGCCTCAGTAGCAGTGGCGCATGGGCTTAGCTGCTCTTCACCAGGGATCGAACTGGTGTCCCCTGAATTGCAAGGAGGATTCTCAACCCCTGGACCACCAGAGAGGCCCTTCTATCTATCTTTTCAATTCCTTTAAGTGTTGTGGTTCCCTTTGGGTTGGGAGTTCTCTTCCTCTGAGTTAATTTTAATTTCTCTTCTATTCTCTATGACCACAAACTTGTTTTCTCTGCTAAACTTGCCCCCCACCCCCACCCCTTTTCACAGCAGATTCCGTATGGCCACTCCTCCTTTGTAGCTTCTATCCAGGGTGGAATCTAGCTCCCCTTCCCCGAATCTGGGCTGCCCTTGGGGCTTGCTTTGATGGATAGAATGTGACAGAGTTGACTGTGAGAGTTCTGGAGCCTAGGCTTTAAGAAAAGCCAGCTGCCACAAGAGGAAGCCAGTCCAGCCTGTTGGAGGATGAGAGGGGCTGAGAAGTGAGGTGCCCTGACTGAAAGCCAGTGCCCATTGCCAGGCTTACAAGTGAGGCCAGCTTGAATGTGCCAGCCCAACTGACCCTCCAGCTGAAGGCAGCCCAGCCAGTGAGCCCAGATCCAGGCAGCAAAGGAAGCATCCAGCTAACCCTCCAAATCCTGAGCAATAATGAATCTGTGCTGTTTTAAGTCACTAAGTTTTGGGATGGTTTATGAGCGATAGATAACTGAAGTATCCTATGTATCTGGAAGTGGTTAATGGCACCACCATCTCACCAGTCTGCTGCTGCTACTGCTGCTAAGTCGCTTCAGTCGTGTCCGACTCTGTGCGACCCCATAGACGGCAGCTGGGAGTCACCCCTTGCTCCTCCCTCCTCCTTAGCCCCACAGTCTGGTAAATCAACAAGTCTTAGCAAAGTGATCTGAGGGAGGAATGGGGAGTTGTCATTCAATTGGGTATTTGTTGATCAGTCACTAAGTTTGTGTCCAGCTCTTTGTGAACTCATGGACCGAAGCACTCCAGGCTTCCCTGTTCTTCATTGTCTCCCAGAGTTTGCTCAAACTCATGTCCATTGAATCAGTGATGCCATCTAACTATCTCATCGTTTGTCTCCCCCCTTTTCTCCTGCCTTCAATCTTTCCCAGCATCAGGGTCTTTTCCAATAGGTTGGCTCTTCACGTCAGGTGGCCAAAAGTATTGGAATTTCAGCATTAGTCCTTCCAATGAATATTCAGGGTTGATTTCCTTTAGGATTGACTGGTTGATCAATGGGTATAGAGCTTTAGTTTTTCAAGAAGAAAAAGTTCTGGAGATGTGTTGTACAATAATGTACACTGCACCAGTACTGAACTGCACACGAAAAATACCTAAGACAGCAAATTTTATACGCCTATGTTACCACATAAAAAAAGTGACTTAAGCGCCTCCTGATCCTGCCCCCTGCTCAGTCTTCACCCACCACCCTGTTTTCTTTCTGAGATGCAGCTCTGGTCCTCACACTTGTTTGAAAACCCAGAATCTCTCCCACTGCCTTCAGGGGAAAATCCAAACTCTGTACCAGGAAATCAACCCTGAATATTCGTTGGAAGGACTGCTGCTGAAGTGGAAGTGAAAGTCAAGTCACTCAGTCGTGTCCGACTCTTTGTGACGCTGTGGACTGTAGCCCACCAGGCTCCTCCGTCCATGGGATTCTCCAGGCAAGAATACTGGAGTGGGGTGCTATTTCCTTCTCCAAGGCTCCAATACTTTGGCCACCTGGTTCGAAGAACCAACTCATTGGAAAAGACCCTGATGCTGGGAGAGATTGAAGGCAAAAGGAGGAGCGGGTGGCAGAAGATGAGATAGTTAAATAGTATCACTGACTCAATGGACATGATTTTGAGCAAACTCTGGGAGACAGTGAAAGACAGAGGAGTCTGGCATGCTGCAGCCCATGGGGTTGCAGGGAGTTGGACATGACTTAGCAGCTGAACAACACCACCTATCCACCCTTGTGTCCATCAGCTTCTGCTCTGACTAATGTTCTTCCTCTGTCTCTGTGTGTTTCAGCCCCTTTCTTGCCTCCATGTCTCCAAGCCCTTGCAAAAGAAATTCTTTTTTTTTTTTGGCCATGCCTTGAGGCATGTGAGATCTTAGTTCCTCTGACTGAGGATGGAACTCATACCTCCAGTGGTGGAAGTATGGAATCTTAACCACTGGACTTGTAGGGAAGTTCCTACATAAGAAATTCTTTCTACTGGAATATCCCCACTGCTTCCTTTGTTTTCTTTGCATTAAAATTATTGGAGTATGGTTGATTTAGTTGATATAATGTTGTGTTAGTTCCTGCTACACAGCAAAGTGAATCAGTTATATCTATATCCACCCTTTCTCACTGTTTTTTATTCAACATTGGCAACATCCACTGGGTTTTCAAAGGTTCCTATTTTTTAATACAATTTAACCAATATTTTCAAACCCTTATTTTTTTCCTTCATTCCTAATAATTGGCCTACTGATTTTAATTCTGAAAATCTAACCCCAATAATAATCGTTAGTGTTCACTTGCTTAGTCATGTCCCACTCCTTGCAACCCCAGGAACTGTAGCATGCCAGGCTTCCCAGTCCTTCACTATCTCCCGGAGTTTGCTCAAATTCAAGTCCATTGAGTCAGTGATACTAGCTAACCATCTCATCCTCTGCCTCCCCCTTCTCCTTTTGCCAAAAATAACACCAGTGCCAAACGATCAACATACGCTTTGGGGATAATGGTTGGGAGTGGATGAGAGGGCAGGGCAGTGGACACCAAGGTTTATTGTGACAAGCCTTTCCTATCACAGGAGACCAACCCCTGAGCACATTTTGTCATCTGCAGTATCTACTAAGTGATGGTATAGTGCTGGACACTTTCTGTCAATATCTCTAATCCTTGCCACTCTTCCATAAAGCAAGAGGTGTTTATTTCTATCCCTAGATGAGGAAATTGAGGAGCAGGTAGAAAAGGTATTTGAAAAAATTGACTTTTAATAGAAGTATAACATACATATAGAGAACACATTCTATGGAGAGAGTTCTGCCTCCAAAACTGGGAGATGAGATCAGTTGACACTCATGTGCTTCCAGATATCAAGTAGCATGCTGCTGCTGCTGCTGCTGCTAAGTCACTTCAATCATGTCCGACTCTGTGTGACCCCATAGACAGCAGCCCACCAGGCTCCCCCGTCCCTGGGATTCTCCAGGCAAGAACACTGAAGGTTGCCATTTCCTTCTCCAATGCATGAAAGTGAAAAGTCAAAGTGAAGTCGCTCAGTAGTGTCCGACTCTTAGCGACCCCATGGACTGCAGCCTACCAGGCTCCTCTGTCCATGGGATTTTCCAGGCAAGAGGACTGGAGTGAGGTGCCATTGCCTTCTCCGAAGTAGCATGCTACTTGTCTAAAAATAACTGAGTCACTAGACTTGATTGAAAATCTTGATAGATTAGCACAAAGTGAACACCTCTGATGACCACCACCCAGAAGATGTGGAACATCACCAGTGCCCCAGGAATGCCCCCTCATGCCCCTTCTGGACACTGCCCCACCCTCCTTCCCCAAGCTAATCATCATCCTGGCTTCTAACAAACAGGTGAGGCAGTTTGCCTGAAGTTACATCTTGGGTGGGCTTTCCTGGTGGCTCAGTGATAAAGAATCTGCCTGCCAAAGCAGGAGACAAGGGTCGGATCCCTGAGTAAGGAAGATGCCTTGGAGAAGGAAATGCCAACCCACTCCAATTCTTGCCTGGGAAATCCCATGGACAAAGGAGCCTGGTGGACTACAGTCCATGGGGTCGCAAAGGAGTTGGACACAACTTAGCGACTTAACAGCAACAATAACACATTCTGGGTAAAGGGACTGATGCTTTCTCTACCACTGGAATATGAGCCCCTAGAAAGGGTAGTGTTTCTCTGAAGGCAGTGACAGGAGAGCTGGGGCTGACTTCATAATTTGCCTCTGTCCTGGCCCTGACTTCACTAAGGGTAGGCTGGACATCTGTGTGTCTGGGGCTATGCATTCTCAGTAAATGGAGAAAAGGCCTTTAAAGGAACCAATTCTCTTTGTATCTATCTCAGCCAGGCCTTAAGGCATGTGGATGCATTCATACACACACACACACCCCCTTCTCCCCATGATCCATCTACCATTTAAAGTCTGGTTATAACTGCAAGCTTCCTAATAAATCTCCCATCTCTCCCAGAAAGCTGTTGTGAATTCGGTGGAAGGAAAGCTTTTAAAGTGACCCTCCATTTAAGCCTGGTGTCAAAGCCTTGTGTGTTTTCCTTCCTTTTCTTAACTGGAAGGTTATGTGTTTCTTAGCTACTGGTCAGACTGGATGAGACTGCCAAAAAGCTTTCAGGGAATTTCCTCACCATGTAACAAATTTATGAGTCATATGAGAAACTGGGAAATGCTTCAACCAGCTGCCTCTCATTGACTCTGAGCCTCCTTTTTTTTTTTACAACACCTTGGTGCTGGGGCCTTGGATGGAGCCAGCAGAAAGGTTTATTATAACTGCGAAGGGCCTGACATTGCCTGGGAAGAAGCTGTCTTGGTCTCTCTTTTCCTCTCCATCTCTTCTCCTCCCCAGCAGAAAGTTCTGTGAAATTGCTCAAGCACTGAAAGGTCAAAAATTGTTCTCCAAAGGACTGGCAGATGGATGGGCGGCTGGCTGGGTGGGCAAAAGCAGGTTTGGGGCTTTAGCTTCCATCTCTGCCTAGCTAACCAACGGGAACCTCAAACTCAATGTGTCTGAAGCTGAGCTGTTGTGTCCTCATCTGTATGGGCTTCCCTGGTGGATCAGTGGGTGAAGAATCTGCCTGCTAATGCAGGAGGTGAGGGTTCTATCCTTGGGTTGGGAAGATCCCCTGGAGAAGGAAATTGCAACCCACTCCAGTATTCTTTCCTGGGGAATCCCATAGACAGCAGAGTCTGGTGAGCTACGGTCCATGGAGTCGCGAAAGAGTTGGACATGACTTAGCGACTAAATGACAACAACTCCTCACCTGTACTTCCCTCCTTGTCTTAGAGAATGCGAATGTCATCTGTGCCAGACTATATTTTCCAAAGATGATTGCAGTGATATCACATTCCATGTGTTCATCTGCAGTGTGATCTTCATTAAGAAGTAGAGTTAGAGACTTCCCTAATGGTCCAGAGATTAAGACTCTGTGCTGCCAATGCAGGAAGGGCGGGTTTGATCCCTGGCTGGGAGTCACACATGCTGCCTGCCTCCCAAGAAACTACAGTTAATTTTTCACCTGCTTGAAATGGACCAGGCCCTGTGACCCCTTTGAGTAATAGAATAGGGTGGGAGGGACAGTGTGCCAGTTTGGGATAGAGCCGTTAATTAGCCCACAACCAATGGAAGGGAGCTGCCATGTAAGAAGTGTGACTCCCCAGGGTCTACCATGCTCTGTGTGTGTGTGTGTGTGTATGTGTGTGTGTGTGTGTGTGTATGTGTGAGAGAGAAATAGACAGACAGACAGACAGCCCAAGAAGAGGTCAGCATGAGTGAAGCAGCCATCTGAGATGTGGTGCCATTTCCCAGCCTCCCAGCTGGACTGCATGGAGCAGAGACAAACCACCCAACCAGCTTTTTCCTAATTCCTGACTCACAAACCCACAAGCAACACAAGTGGTTGTTTCATGCCACTGAGATTTGGGGTTGTTTGTCTCATAGCAGTGGGTAGCTGAGACACCCTCTTCCCAATTGCCAGACCTAAGGCTCCTCACTCGTTCTTGACTTTGCTCTTTCTCTCACGATCACATCCAGTCTGTATGCATGTCCTGCTGCATCTGTCTTTAGACTGCATCCAGCATCCGACCATTTTGCATTGCTTCCCCCGCTGTCACTCAGCCCTGTCAGCACCTTCATTTCTCTCCCGGGTTACTGCAGCAGCCTCCTAGGTGCTCCCTTCCATCCACTCTCTGCAGAGCCACCCAGGGATCCTGAAAAGGCCAAGCTGGATCTTGTTAGACCCGGTGGCTCCTCAGCTCCGGGACCCTCCAAGGGCGCCACCCTGCTCTGGCCCCTGTACCTCTGACCTCATTTCCTAGTTCCCTCCTTTGCTCTCTCTGGCCCGGACACACTGACTTCCCTGTGGCTCCTCCGCCGGCTTCAGGCCCTGCATTTCTGGCTCCTGTTTGCTGGGATGCTCTTTCTCAGAGGGCTACATGGCTTGCACGCTCACCTCCGCACAATCTGGATTCAGTTGGCACCACTGAAGCCCTTCTCTTGCTGCACCCACCCCACTCCGGGCACATCCAGTCCATGCCCCTTGCTTGCTGCTCCGGATGCCTTTCCATAACAGGCACCAGCCAAGGGGGCCACACTGTCCAGCTGTTTAGTCCTTGCCCCTCATTCACTGCAGTGTGGATTCCATGGGGGCGGGGCTTGGTCAGCTTTGCCCACAGACATAAAGAACCACGCTGGCCACACCGGAGGAGCTCAACAACCTCTTGCAACCTCCCCTCTCTCTGAGCCTCAGACTCTGGACTCCAAAATGAGGGAGATTATTGTCACTTTCAGGGGGTTGTGAAGACTAAATAATAACACTTACAACATGTGGCATCGAACCTGGAGCAGAGCAGTGCTTGGTAAACCTGAGGGTCTTTCCCGTACACCCACTCACTTCTAGCAACTGGCTACTTGGAGAATCTATTCTGGAAAGTCTGGGGACAAATTATATAGATTGTATATATCAGTTATATACATAAATAGAATTATATAATGCAGAAAATATTAACATATTAAAATATAATGTATTTTAAAATTATATATGTATTTTATTCTTTATAAAAGGACATGGGTAAAATCCCACCTATTTCTAGTAAATGATCCTGGCTCTATCTAACATTTTGTCTTGCATTGTAGTTTTTGTCTTTTTTTGGAGTTATTTATTTAAAATTTCATTTATTTTTACATTTTTAAAGAAATTGCAGTATAGTGGATTACACTGTCATGTTAATTTCTGCTGTGCAGCAAAGTGATTCATTTATACATATATATGCATTCTTTTTCATATTTTTTCCATTATAGTTTATCCTAGGATATTGAATATAGTTTCCTATGCTACATAGTAGGACCTTGTTGTCTATCCATTCTTTATGTAACAGTTTGCATCTGCTAATCCCTAACTCCCAACACATCCCTCCTCCTGTGTTTTTGGTCTTTATCCCCTTCCAGAGTGATCGTTTTAATAAGTTTACAACTGAGGTGATAGAGTGCATCCTATCAGATCTGTCGGTTACTGCCTGTCTCATCAGCTGGGTCTCCAGTTCCTAGTTGGAGATGGAGTAAATACGACTGGCCCCCTTGGGTCAGTTGTCCATGCCTGGTCCGGGGTGGCGGTGGTGGTGGGAGGGCAGGGTCGCACAGCCAGACGTGCCCCCTCAGGCCATCTGCAGCTGATGTCACGGGGAGGGGCAGCTCCGAGGGCAGGGGCCTGTCTGCATGACCTTTCCTCACACTGGTCACAGACCCGTGTTCTGCTGATGGAAACTTTCCCCTTGATCTCATGGTTCAGGGTCTAGGGAGCAGGTCTGACCCCCAGGATCAGCTCTTTCTAGCTCAGCAGCCCCTCACGATGTCTCCCACCTGCCTCTCCAACCCCTTCGCCCCCGGCCGGGAGGCCCTCCTCTTCAGTCCCTCTGCATCATCGGTGGCCTTCCCCCACACTCCCACAGGAAACCGGTGGAACATTAAGAATAGGACAGGAGAGGAGGGTTTCTGTGCGGAGGTGTGGGTGTAGGGGATTGTGTTAGGACAGCCCAGCTGTTGCCACTGGGGGGCCCCAAGCCTCGCTCTCTCCTGTGCTCTGAGCGCCCGCCCGGGGCCTCTCATGGCTGGACCCAACCAGAGGCCAGAGGGCACGTGGGCATGGAGGTAGCCCAGGGGTGGTTCCCTGGGTCCTGGGGCAGGGGGAGGGGGCAGAGTGCATGGGATGCAGTAAAGGAAGGCCCGGGGCCCTCCTCTGCTTGCTCTCCAGCTCCCTCCAAGCACATCCCCGCCAGGCGCTTGGGCCAGGAGAGCTTAAATTTCCAGTATCCCTTCAAATGAAGTCTGCCTTTTGGGGCAAAGAACATATTGACCACTATTGTTGGGAATTCTTGAGTCATAACTGACGGTTAATATAGAATCTGCAAGACACAGAGTTTGGTCATTTTCCCCAAATACAGATCCTTATACTTGCTCCTGTGAAAACCCAACTGTGTAGTCATCTGGTGGCTTCTTCCTGATTGTGGATGGTTGCGGATTGACATTAGCGTTAGGACTTGTTTCCTAAAGACGTTTTTTTTTTTCAGCTGTACCATGTGGCATGTGGGATCTTAATTCCCTGACCAGGGATTGGGCCTCTGCCCCCTGCATTGGAAGTGTGGAGTCTTAACCACTGGACCACCAGGCTTTTTTCTGATAGTCCGGCTCTATCAGTCTACTGTTAAGAAAGCAGAAGCCTGGGGAAGGGAAGCCATTTATTTTAAGGAGAAAGGCGTCTTCCTTTACTCTCTGCTACTACTGTACTGACGCTGTGCTCAGTTGCTAAGTCGTGTCCAACTCTCTGTGACCCCATGGACTATAGCCTGACAGGCTCGTCTGTGATGGGATTCTCCAGGCAAGAACACTGGAGTGGGTGGCCATTTCTCCCTCCAGGGGATCCTCCCGACCCAGGGATTGAACCCACATCTCCTGCATTGGCAGGCAGATTTTTTACCGCTGAGCCAGCAGGGAAGTACTGGCACTTCTGCTCACCAAATGTGTGGATGTTTCCTTCCCCAGTCTCTAAACCTCTGACTCCAGCCGAGTGCCCCACCTTTCTGTTCAGGGCTAACATATTCTCCCTGGAGTTAGCATCCAAAGCCACAAGCAAGGGCTCAGTCCCACAGCCCTGGCCTCACTTTAGACTCCAGTCGAGGTCCAGGTTGTCACCTGTTCTTCTGACCAATTGATTATAAATCAGGGTTCCCACGGCCCCTTCCTTGGGTTCAATCATTTGCTAGAACAGCTCACTGAATTTAGGGAAACACTTATGTTTATCAGTTTATTGTATAATAGAGGATATGATAAAGGCTCTCAAGCATGAGATACACGGGGTGGTGGGGGGGAGTATGGGAGGGGCTTGGAGCCCCACCTGCACCTTCATGGGTTCAGCAACCTGGAAGCTCTCTAAACTCTGTACTTCTGGGACTTTAATGGAAGTTTCACCACACTGACTATTAATTAAATTTCCAGCCCCCTCCCCAGTCCAGAAGATGAGAAGTGGACCTGTAAGTTCCAACCGTCAAATGAGTTGGTCTTCCTGGGTTCAGCCCCCATCCAGGAGACTGCTAACAGTCACCTCATTAGAACAAAAGATGCTCCTATGGCTCAGAAAACTACAAGGGTTTTAGGAGCTCTGTTCCAGGAGCCAGGGGCAGAGACCAATATATTTATTTTTATTACTTCATGCCTGTCCAGAGCCACACAGCCCAGCTGACAGCAGAGCTGGGACACCACCGCAGCCGTGCTAACCCTGTGCCTAGTGGGCTCTCCACTCCTTTTTTGTTTCGTTTCTACTTTTTGGCCTCCCTGAGCATCATGTGGAATCTTAGTTCCCTGTTCAGGGATAGAACCTGTGCTCCCAGCAGTGGAAGGGCGGAGTCTGAAATGCTGAATCGCCAGGGAAGTCCCATCTCTCTACTCCTTGCTGCCGAGGGACTAAATGACACCAGAGAGGCAGAGGGGAGCCAGGCCCATCCTTCCCACGTGCCCTGAGTCCCTTTCTTATTTTGTCTCATTTGTTCACTCCTTCACGTGTTCCAGCAGTGAGTGAGTGATTTCTGCCTCCGTTATTAGGACTCCATTGTGTCTTCCCTCCTTCTAGACTCCTTCTCTCCTTCTCCTTCTGTGTCCCGCTGAGGAAGGATCGAGGAGGGAGGGACAAGCTTGTAGGTGTTCATGGCCCTGAGATTTTGGTACCACAAAGTAAGCCTATGCTGACTAACACACAGCTCCAAATTGCCAGTTTGAGCCCTGGAGTCAGTGATGCAGGAGGCCTGGGGTGAGACCTGAGACTTTGCCTGTCTAGCTGCTGGTCTGGGGACCACATTTTGAGAATCATGACCCGGGAGAGCTTTGAATGGCCCCAGATCCTCTAGAGGGAGGCTGGGGAGATTCAGGGGTGGCCGGACTGGCGCTGCTTGTCTTCCTCCTGTTCCCTGTGCTGGCTGCTCCGGCTGCTGCCGAGTCTCCCTCGGTGGCTTCTGAGCCCGGAGACCTTTGTCTGCTTTATGGGACTTGGCGGAGCCTCAGAGGCTGGAGGGTGGATGGAAAACTCCTAACATAGAGCACATCTGACTCTCGTGTTGGGGCGTTTTTTATTACTCATGGGGGAGAGAGCTCCACGTGGAAGGCCTACTCCCTGGCCTGCCGTAAAACTCGGTAATGAAGTGCAATGGTGTGGTTATGATTTCTCTGGGAGCTGCGCCCGTGCCCACCCTGGAGCCTGCTGGGGGTCTTTCTGAAAAGTGCTGGAGCTGGTGCTCGATGGCCCTGGTGGGGATCTTTATGCCCTGGGGCTCCCCATCCTGTGGGCCATTAGGGCTGGCCCCTGCCGGAAATGCCCTTTGAAGCTGTATCTGGTCAGGCTGACTCCTGTCCCCATGGACTAAGTGACCAGGATGCCCACCTCAGAAGAAAACGTGTCCAGGTACAGCTCCCCGTGTCTGAGTAAGGCGACATCACCTTTCTGGGTGCTGAATGTGGAAACAGCTTCCATTCCCTGGTTGCCTGCCAGCTGCATCATCCCATTCTGTCTCCGCCATGACCCCAGGGGACCCTAAAGCACAGCATGTGCTCACTGCCTGCTCTCAGTCAACATTTGTTCATTAGGAAGGTGGGAGTCAAACCCCGGCTCTTTCCTGTGCTAAGAAGCAGGGAGTGCCCTGCCCTCTGTCACATCTGCCTCATGGCGGCAGGCTTGTTTCTCTCAGTGCAAAGGTACCAAGAGCCAGGGCTTCAGCCTTTCAGGTTTGGTTGAGTGTGAGCCGGAAACCTAGCATTCGAGTGAAGGAGACACTGCTGTGTGTCCCGGTGGAGTCTTCCTTGTGGTGTGCACATAGCAACAGAACCTTCCAGAATTCCTCTTGCTGGGTGTTGGGGCCGCACTCTATCAGGGATGATATTAATATTCTTTCTTTCATAAAACTGGCACAACCAGCTTGAGGTGGTGAGGAAACCAGCCTCCAAATAGTCACCCTGCTCTCTGAGGACCAAGGAGGAGACTGTCCCTGTCCCTTCCTTTTGGGTTTCTCCAGATCTCTGCACCCTGAATCACACTGCAGACCACCCTCTTTTATCCTCTGGACATAATGCAGAAAGAGTCCTTTTTCTGTTTTCTTCCCATTTTAGCTGAGAGTGTCGAGACTCACCTATAGGAATTTACCAAGAAACTGAGGGTGGGGTCTTCCCTGGTGGTTCATTGGCTAAGACTCCATGCTCCCAATGCAGCGGGCCCAGGTTTGACCCCTGCTCAGGGAACTAGATCTCACATGCCACAGCTAAAAGATCCTGCGTGCCACAACGAAGACCTGGCACAGCCAAATATATAAATATTTAAAAAACCCAGTGATCTGTTTTGAGACATAACCCATTCAATGAGCTCCAGAAGGGCCACATTTGGAATCAGTACCTAAAAATGAATAAACAGATTTCTAACTACTGGTTTAATAGAATTGGGGGATTTTGTAGTTACGAGGGAACTTAGAAGTCATTTATCTCTACACTCCCATTTTACAGAGGAGGAAATTGTTTCCAGAGAGACAGAATGGCTTATTTTTGGCTAGAGGGCAAGCTTGTGATGGAATAAAGATCAAAGAGCCAGTCTCCTACCTCGTGGGTCTGCAGTGCTTGGGACAGGGATAGAACCCCGGATTTGGAGTCCAGACATTTGGCCTGAGGTCTCTGAATGAATGACCCATTCCCCAGAGTCTGCCTTCTGAGCTTAATCATTGTCTAGACAAAAATATCATCCATTTGGGACACTGTTTATGTACAGTGTTAAATATTCTCAATAAAACTCAACGCTATTCCTTAAAACCTTGAGTTGGTGATGCTTTATAGCCTTATTCATTTAATTAATTTTGCCCCAGTAAACAGCTCTGGGGGCTTTAAAGCCATGTGACTCTGTTTAATTCAGCTCCATGGAACTCTCAGACGCTCTGTCCATGGAACAACAAACTGGGGCACCCATGGAGCACTAAGCTTGTCATTCTGTTAGTTAAGCTTTTTTGATGTTTTGGTTGCATGGTGCAGAAACTCCCTTTGACTAGCTTAAGCAAAGAAGAATGATAATTGAGTAGAAGGGACTATGGGGTACCTCACAAGTCAAGGGAAGACTTGAACAGTTAAGATCTGGAATGAAACTGGGCTGCCCTCAATGGCTCAGCAGCTGGAGTTCCTGGCTCTTCTCTTCGGTAGGCTCCCATTAAGACCACCCAGCCTCAAAGATTTCTGGCCAGTGTATGCTGATACAGGCTCAAATTTTGGGGAAGCAGATTGTCTCTGACCCACTTTGGGTCATGCATCCTTCCATGGCTGTGACCAGCAGGCAGATCATGTAACGGAGCCATGACCTTTGGGGTTCGCTTTGAAATGTCTAGCCGTGCCCACATCTGAAGGGGCTTTCCAGGGAGTCACCCAAAAGGTGTCTATGGTGCTCTGTGAAATTCCGCCACATCAGCCAGGCTTGACCTTGGATAATGTACAAAGTCATTCCTACCACTTTACTACACAGGAAACCAGCATCCTTAACACTACTATTAACTCACTTGTTTTTACTTATTTTAAGCATGGAGCTTTGGGATGCTGGCCAAGACCTTTGCCTTCTTGGGATTTAGCTTCTCATCTGTCTAGTGAGGGATCATCCCTTTAAATTGTAATTTAACTTGTTGGCAGCTCAACAACCCCCTTTCTCCTGCCTGGCTTCGAAGATCCCATGCTGTGCATGTGAATACACACAAATATATGTGTGTGAATATGGTCTCTAGGAAGACATCATCAACGCCTTCTAAATTGCCAGAGTGTATATTCTTTTAATGTGAATGAACTAGCTCTAGGCTGAGCTGGTCATGTGATGGGGGTGGGGGTCATATGGATGGATTGTTAAAATTTCCAGGCAGGAAATTCAAAGGCTGGTGAATCTCTCTTCATGATGTATAATTGTTGGTGTAATTTAGGCTCAGACTGGAATTAAGGGTTCTTCCAGGGTACAAACTGTAGCAGTAAATAGGGGATGAAGAGGGGTAGATGGGTTTCAGATAGAGAAGGCGGGATGAATGAGAGTGAGACTTCAGTTAATCTCAGAGGCTCCTTAAGCGTCAATAGATATTGATACATGGGCTTAGATGAACAAAATATTTTCGAGGCTTGGAGGAACCCTCTAAACATCAACGGTTGTTTGGTTGCTAAGATGTGTCTAATTCTTTTGCGACCCTACGGACTGTGTAGCCTGCCAGGCTTCTCTGTCCAGAGGAATTCCCAGGCAAAAATACTGGAGTGGGTTGACATTTCCTTCTCCAGGGGATCTTCCCAACCAGGGATCGAAACCAGGTTTCTTGCTTAGTGGGCAGATTCTTTACCACTGAGCCAACTGGGAAATCCCATCAACAATTGGGAAAATGAAAATCTACCATACTTTATGTTACATCTAGGGTTGTGGGGGAGGTGATGGAAATGGAGGTGAGGAATGTGTCAGTGGAAAGGACCCATCTCAAGCTGGGAAACACCTATCACTAGACTCTCAAACATGACTTTGTTTCCCACCTACGAGGTATAGTCCAACTCAAAGCTGAGTTTTGAACCATTCTAACCTGACTTGGGATCCCAAGTCAAAATCATGTAGTCAGACAATGATAACCAGACAGGTCCACAGAGACAGCACAACTTATTCCCAACACTTTCTCCCCAGGTTCTCCAAACTCCCAAAGTCATGTCTTTGGTAGTTCCACACAAGTAGGAAAGTTTTCTCTCTATGGTCACTAGTTTTTCACTATACTGGCTGCTGCAGAGACAAGCATCTCACCCTCATACACCCAACTACATTTAGGGTTCATAATTTTTTTTATCATGGAAGAGAATCTTTCCCAGAAACTTCCACAGACCTCTCCTTTTGTCTAATTGGCCAGAAGACGTGGGTTAAATGTCACCTGAAAGCCAATCAGTATCAAAGGGCCCTGGATTGCCATTCCCGGTTCAGACTAATCCTACTTCATCTTCTGGAGCTGGGGGCAGTTAGCCCTCTCCTGAGCCCAAGGCTGCCCACTAGGTGTGTACACAGCAATATTGTGATCCATGTGTGCAAGATGAGGACATGAATGAGGAGGGCCAGTAGCTGACACAACTATTATGGCATGCAGTTTAGCTATCTCATTCATCCCTGGGCTCTAGAGTGGCCTGCCTGTGATTGCAAATAAACAGTCCATACTGCTGCTGCTGCTGCTAAATTGCTTCAGTCATGTCCGACTCTGTGCAACCCCATAGATGGCAGTCCACCAGGCTCCCCCGTCCCTGGGATTCTCAAAGCAAACAGTCCATAAAAGGTTCTTAAAAACATTTGTGTATGTATGTGTGTGTGTGTGCATGTGTGTGTGTGTGTAGCAGATGTGCACATATGACAGAAAGAGACTTATGACCCAAGGCCTTATAATGTTCCTTCCTTAATTAGACATGCGGAAATGCACCGTTTTTGCTTTAAAAGAAGTGTAATGAAGATGGATTATAGTTCAGGGTCTGATTGGAAAGAGCCAGGAACTAAGATTAATTAGCAGCAGCATGTGGTTTATTTTCAAGGTCGTTTTTACTTGGCTTCAGAAATCCTGGCGTAATATGGTCAAACTCTCACTGAACTTCTCATGCGTCACAGGGTGGAGGACTCCATATTCTTGGTTGTTGGGGAGCAGCATTAGCATTAGCCCTCCTGCATGACTGTCTGGGCCACCCAGTCCCTATCGTTTGCCTTGTCCGGTGTCTGTGGATGGCTATCCAAGCTCAGCTGACCCTCCCATTCTTACTCAGGTATGGCTTCAATAAGAATTGTTTTCCAGCAGACATTTATCAGGAAGTGTGTGGGTGTTGGGTTTGAGGGTGGATTTTAACTGTGCAAGCTGTTTCAAGTCTCCTAAAATTCCGCAGTATCTTTTCTTTTTATTAGTGCTTAAAATTTCCAAGGATTTTCTGGAACATACACTGCTGCTGCTGCTGCTAAGTCGCTTCAGTCATGTCTGACTCTGTGACCCAATAGACGGCAACCCACCAGGCTCCCCCAACCCTGGGATTCTCCAGGCAGGAACACTGGAGTGGGTTGCCATTTCCTTCTCCAATGCATGAAAGTGAAAAGTGAAAGTGAAGTCGCTCAGTCATGTCTGACTCTTAGCGACCCCATGGACTGCAGCCTACCAGGCTCCTCCATCCATGGGATTTTCCAGGCAAGAGTACCGGAGTGGGTTGCCATTGCAACCACTCTCCGGAACATACATACACATACACAAAGACACAGACACAGACATACACGGCTTTAAAATAGCCCAGTCATTATAGTTCCTGTGTCCTTTGGAAGATTTAAACACTTTATGAATAACTCCTTGGTTAACACTCATGAGACAATCCCGTATAGTCTTTTAGCTTTTATTTTCTCTCTTGACAGCTTTACCTTTTCCTGAAAGACCATCTCTTCTCCTTTCTACCCAAAGGCTGGCTGTCAGCAGCCTGGTAAGCCCACTGGTAGATTCTTGCTGCTCTTGGGAGAAAAGCTGACCTCCTCACCATGGCCCACAGGGCTCTGCCTGCTCTGGCCCTCAGCTTTCTCCTTTCCTTCCCATGCTTCAGGCACACTGGCTTTCTCTGGATTCCTTAAATAAACGAAGGGCTTCTCTTGTGGCTCAGCTGGTAAAGAATCTGCCTGCAATGTGGGAGATCTGGGTTTGATCCCTGGGTTGGGAAGATCCCCTGGAGAAGGGAAAAGCTACCTACTCCAGTATTCTGGCCTGGAGAATTCCATGGACTATATAGTCCCTGGGGTCACAAAGAGTTGGACATGACTGAGCAACTTTCACTTCACTAAAAAATGAATCTTTTTCCCACTTCAGAACCTGTTACACAAATGGTTCCTTGTGCTTACAACATTCTCCCCATTTGGTCATTGGCTAATTCCTTCTCACCTTCCAGGTCTCAGTTTAAATGTGACCTCATGGCGGTCTTCCTTGACTCTTCCAAGTGAGATCCCTTCTTTAAATATCTACCACACCATCCTGCATGGGTCCTCCATAGCACTCAATGCAATTTGCTATTATTTTGCCATTTTCCCCATGCTGCACCATTCTTGGGGGGATCTACCCACCATCCATCCCCGTTTCCTCCAGATGATGAGCCCAGTTTTATTCAGGCGACAGCATGTTAAGTTCTGAGAGACAAAACCTGTTTTAACTGAAACCAGCTCTTCACGGCCACCCCACTTCCATTTGTGGGGTTGGTGTGGGAACACTGTGAGACCCTGTTCCGGTCAGTGAGATGTAAGAGGAACTCTCTAGGTGCTTCAGGAAGAGGTTTTCCTTCCTGGCAAAAGTGAAGTAGCATGAGGAAAAGTCTTGTGTCCTCCACCCACAGCTGCTCTGGGAGCTGTTGGGCAGTGGAGAGAGGCATGGAACCATGGTAGCCTTGAGGGGAAGGCTAAGGGAATCGCAGAGACACTGACTCAGCACCCTGATGTTCCTGAGCTCCTGTCTAACCCAGAACCCAGACCTCAACCTCTACCAGCAGGAAAGAGTAGAGCCTGTGACCACACCACCTTGGAACAAGTCGAGTCCTGGCTCTATCACTCCCTCGAACTTGGGCAAAGTGCTTAACTTTTCTGAAGCTCAGTTTCCTCATCTGGAATTTGGGGACCATACAGCACTTCCCTTGTAGGAAGGATGTTAGGACTAAACTTCTGAAGAAAACATAGAACAAATGCTGGTAGGCAGTAAGGATTGCATAATGGTTTGCTATTATGATGTGAGATCATTAAAATTGTATTATTTAAATCTCCAAGTGGGACTTCTATTACTTGCAGCCAAATGTATCCTAATTGATACACATGGCTAACAGCTATTAATTTTAAAAATATAATTTTATTTATTTATTTCTGGCTACGCTGGGTCTTCATTGCTCTGCACGGGCCCTGTCCAGCTGCGGTGAGTGGGAGGCACTCTTTGCTGCGGTGCGAGAGCTTCTCACTGTGGTGGCTTCTCTTGTTGCAGAGCACAAGCTCTAGAGCAGAGTCTCAGCAGTTGCGGCACACGGACTTAGTTGCCCTGAAGCATGCGGGATCTTCCTCGACCAGGGATCGAACCCATGTCCCCTGCACTGGCAGGTGGATTCTTAATCACTGGACCACCAGGGAAGTCCCCCAGCTATTACTTTTTAGGTCATGTCATAGTGGTCTTGTCTTTATCATCAGTATAGCATCAATGTCGCCATCTTTGTCATCACCAACGTCATTATCCATCTCATCATAATCACTGACACCAGCTTCTTCATCTCCTTCTCCTCCTTTTCTTCCTTTCCCTTCGCCTCCTTCTTCATTGTCATCATCATCATCTCAGGTGATTTTGAAAACCACAGTCCAGATGATCACTAAGGTTTACCCACCACTGAGGTTTTAGGTGTCTCTGATCATTCTCTTTTCTTCCTACTGAGGAGTCTGCAGGGAAGGTTGGCAGAACACCTCAGCAGGAAGTGAGGGGAACTGAAAAGGTTCAATGCAAGCCAGCCCTAGGGCAAATCAGGCTGTGACCCAGGAAGGCTGCAGCCAGAAATCCTACTGGGAACATAGGACTTGGGTCTTGAGGACCATCATCATGTCTCTCAACATTATGGCCATCTCTGCTGACTGTGGGGCATTTTACAGAGAAAAATGATTTTCCTCATTGTCTCTCCCTTGAAAGCAAAGGCAATTGTTGTCTTAGGGGTGAATTTAGAAAGAACAGTTCATTCCATTCTGAAACACACACAACCTTAAAGCTCGTTTTATCCAAGACTCTTATTTTATAGTGAGGAAACTGAGACCCAGAGGAGGATAGTGTTGTGGTCAACTTACTCACCATCCATGGGAAGGTCCTACTTGCTGTCCTGGAGAATAAACTCCATCAGGCTTCTTGCTATGAGGACTTTATAAAAAGCCAGTTCAATATGCTTACTATCATTTTTGTTCATCTTTTTGAAAGATGCAATGTGCCAGCAAAGTCCACTGTCAATATTTTTATGAACTCTGTGGAAAATATGATGTTAAAGGCTTTTGGTAACCACTTCATTAAGCTTGGCTTTTTCTAGGCCACCACAAAAGGTAAATAAACCCTAATGAGTAATATGCCCAGACTGAGATCCTGTAAATTATACAAAGAGTCAGTGCCTCAAAACATACTTATCCCCCGCCACCCCATGCCCCAGGGGAGTCTGAGAAAGGTGATCCTAGTCCTGCATTGTACACCAAGACCTTCAGACAAAGACTATTAACCCGCAAATTAGATACTAACTAAATGAAGACAGAGTTTCCATAGACTGAAAAGAACTACATAGCATCAGTAATGCTATAAAGTTAGCACTCGGCCAGTTGGCCTCCTATCAAAGCAGAATTCCCTGGTAACCAGTACACAGTGATTAGTGTGGGCTGCTGGGCCTAACACTGACACCCGCTTACTCTTTTTGCTCCTCCCACAAATTCTATGCTAGATGTTGGGGATATAGCAGTAATTAAGACAAAGTCCCAGCCCTCCAGTAAAGTGAAAGTTGCTCAGTTGTGTCCAACTTTTTGCAACCCCATGGACTGTAGCCAACCAGGCTCCTCTGTCCATGGAATTCTCCAGGCAAGAATACTGGAGTGGGTAGCCGTTCCCTCCTCCAGGGAAACTTCCCAACCTAGGGACTGAACCCAGATTCTTTACCACCTGAGCCACCAGCCCTCCAGGAACTCGTCTTTTGGGGAGAAATTGCAATATAAGTGAATGGACTATAATCCTGGGGTGCAGTGGGGATTGGTAGGAGAACAAACTAGTCCATATTGGAGAAGCAGAGCCAAGAATACATCCTCGAAAGGACTGTAGAGTTGAAAGAAAGAGCTCCTTTTAAAACAGGAAGAATTTGAGAGATACAAGATAATGGGAAGGAGCCACTGGAAAAGAGAAAGGATTAAGGGCAGTTATTGGTCTGAGGTTCCTTAGAAAGGGGAGGGGAGGGAAGGTGGAGCCAGGTGGAAGGAAGTGCCTTAGGAGGAAGGAGACTCTTGCCTGTGACACAGATAAGGAGACAAGGGTGGACTTGGATGCAGAGGAGCTACAAGACAGGGAACCAGAGGTGGAGAAATGGGAAGATGTGACTGCCTTGGGTGAACCAGGAGGTGTGAGCATCTTTGAGGAGGGGGGCTGGTGAGAAAGTGAAGGGCTTTCTGTGAGGGGAAAGTTTAACAAAGCTGTTGGGAAAAATGGTTATGGTAGCCGATTGTGTCACAGAGGATATCTACTGGATGGTGATGGGGGCGCTGCTGTTGTTATGGACCAGAGGGAAGAGTGGCACCAAAGTGAGTGGTTTGGTGGGTTTCACTGTATTCAGCAGTGTGAGTATAGAAGCAAAGAAACCTGGCCCTTCGCTGGTGGTAGAGTGGCTAAGACTTCATGCCCCCAATGCAAGGGGGCCCAGGTTCAATCCCTGGTCAGGGAACTAGATACCATATCACAACTAAAAGTTGTCATGCTGCAACTAAAGATCCTGTGGGCTGCAACCAAGATGCAGCACAGCCAAAAACATAAATATATAAGTAAAAATAAATATTAGAAAAAGATAAAAGCGGGGCAGCTTGCCTCAACCTAGGATTAGCTTTTTCCAGGTGGATCTAAGGGAAGGAAAAAGTGGGGCAAAGGGATTAAGAGTTTTTGTAAGACAGAGGCTGGTGATGAATCATGATATAAAGAAGGGAACAGAAACAGAGGGTCTGATGTATTAGAAGAAATGAAGGAGCTAGAGATCCAGGGGTCTCAATACAGTTAAAAACATATGCTGTGAGATTAGTGGAGGAGAATAGGTGTTTTCCTCCTAGAAGAAATAGGTCTTTGTGGACAGAGAATGGGCTATTAAGAACTTAGGTTCCAGGTAATGGTGAGTTAGGTTTTTTGGGACTCTTGCCTGCTGAAAACAACCACGAATGCTGGATAAAATATAAAGTCATCTTCTTAAAAGCTAGAAGATCAGGATCAGTAAAAAGTACAAGATAGTAAGGAATTACCAGGTCAACATTTAAGGAAAGAAAGAAGCCAGAGAGGTAAGGGAGCAAAGAATCTGCTTTTGCCCTGAGGGAATTTGACATTTTAGCAAATCCGAACCTCTGTTTTATCTGATAAAGTTAAGTCAAAGGCCAGTAAAAAAGTATAGAGTCTAACAGAAAGCTCTCCCCATTATGACTGGGCCTCCTAAGAAGCTTTAAAGCAAGTGAACTGAATTAAACCATCTCTTACACAGTCTTGCAGCTCAGATTTGTACTACATGAGTAGTCCAGGGAAATTCAAACCTTGACCTTGGGTTAAATCTCAGTTCTAAACTAAGTTTACCAGATATATATCCTCCACAAATAATTTTTCAAGTATTATATAAGGACTAGCACACAGTCAAAGATAGCTAAATAACATAAAAATATATACCGGGAGCAACCCACAGATGTAACAGATTTCAGATATTATTATCAGACACAGATTTTGAAAAAACTCTGCTCATTTTGTTTAAAGAAGTAGAAAACTAGCTGAAAAGTATCTATGGGGAATGGTAAACCATTAATTAAAAAGGACACACATTTGAAAATCAAATAGAATTCTTAGCATTAAAAAATACAATAACCAAATTACAGCATGATCTCTTTGATCAGAATAGAGTAATCAAAATACAGAATGATCCACCTTCTGAGCAGAGTGGTTACTAGTGTTGACATTGTTCAAAATGTGGCCAGTGAGAGCTTGTGGCTAAGAGGGAATGGAGAAGTCATTCAGAGGAGCTGAGGTGATAAAGGAACTGAGAGGTGAGGAGGGTGGGTGGATTGTTCATGTGACCTGTGAACTCATCCAGAATCAATGGCAAGACTTGGGGTGAGGAGACAGGTGCTGCTGGATGAGAGAATAGTTATTAGATGACAGTGAAGAGAGCTAGAGTGGCCTTGCCAAGTGAGATGAAAACCCATCAAGGAATTCAAACAGGAGTGGAGAGGGAGTGATCAGGAAGTGGTGTTGCTGAGTGAGGAGATAGATCTCATTTCTGTGTCAGGAACTATGTCTGCTAAGTCGCTTCAGTCGTGTCCGACTCTCTGTGACCCCATAGACGGCAGCCCACCAGGCTCCCCCATCCCTGGGATTCTCCAGGCAAGAACACTGGAGTGGGTTGCCATTTCCTTCTCCAATGCATGAAAGTGAAAAGTGAAAGTGAAGTCGCTCAGTAGTGCCCGACTCTTAGCGACCCCATGGACTGCAGCCTACCAGGCTCCTCTGTCCATGGGATTTTCCAGGCAAGAGTACTGGAGTGGGGTGCCATTGCCTTCTCCCAGGAACTATGTAGGGTCTGCAATTTCACCTACTCATAAACTGTTAAGACTGACACAGCTTCATGGATGCTGGCAGAACATTTGAAATTCCTGGGTCAGAGACAGAGGAGAATTTATTACTCACAGCAATATCAGTAACCAGAGGATTATCACTTGCATTGATTCTTTGAGCCCCAGTTCCTACAGGGTGATGCAAAGACCGTCAAGTGATACATACATGTGAGGTAAGTTATGTTTCAGGAGAGGAATGTTGAGTTCAAAGGTCAAATCTTTTATAATAAGCCATAGCTTGGCCTTACTTCTTCTTTGGAGGCAGACACAGTCTCTATTGTCAGTTCTGGTCACCACACAAACATCTTGAAAAGAAAGTCCAGAAGGAAGGGAGTCAGTGACACTGCTGGAAAGATGTCCTGTAAGATGAAAGATCCGTGGAGGACTATCACACATACAAGCCTCTGGTCCACCAGGTATGAGGAAGACTGGCTTTTACTCAACAAGACTCAAAGGAAGTGATGTTCTCAGAGGCCAGCAGGATTTTAGGCCAGGAGAGGAAGGATATTATGAACGTCCATGGGAAAATAAAGAATTTATGGAATGTGTTCTACCTATAAAATAAATCCTTAAAAGCAGAATTAAATAAAATCTTAAAAACAGAGGTGCTTATTGGATCATTAAAAATAAAATTTTGCACCAGAACTGTGTTTGGTATAACATAACACAATACATCATTGTGTTGCAGTGTGTTCCAGAAAAGACAGAGTGAGAGAGGGGCTGGCCACTGGACCAGAAACAAGGCAACCTGGACAGTGGCCCAGCTCTCCACCAACTGGCTGTGGGAAATCGCTTTCCCTCCCTGGTCATCATTTGTTCATATAAAATGAGAAGGAAGGAGATATTCAATACTTTTGAGATCTATCCCCCCG
The DNA here is from genome assembly GCF_042477335.2 of Ovis canadensis. NCBI lineage: Eukaryota > Metazoa > Chordata > Mammalia > Artiodactyla > Bovidae > Ovis > Ovis canadensis. Next base: position 33,020,816 of record NC_091264.1, read on the forward strand.
CCTTTTTTGAAATCTCTCTTTTTTTTTTTTTTTTCAACACTAACAATCTATGTTGTAGCAACCGACTGAAGTATTTTTGCTTGGAGAATCCCATGGACAGTGGAGCCTGGCAGGCTAAAGTCTATGGGGTCGCAAGAGTTGGATATGACTGAATGACTAAGCACGTGTGTGAGCACACACACACACACACACGTCTATGTTGTCCATACTCAGAAAATCAGGACTCTAAACACAATACCTAGAGAAATTCTCTATTTACCAGAAAACCTCACTTTTCATCCAGGCTGAGGAAGAGTTTAGTAAAATTTAAAAAGATGGTTTAAATAAAGTAATCACAGAGGTAGTGATAACCATGACTATGAAACAGAAGTTGGACAATATGGCTCCCAGTCTGGTGCTGCCCTTCATTTGGCTTGGGATGCCAAAAGTATCCATGGCTATTATTGCCTAGACAGTACATTTATTTTAACTTTCTGGAGAGTCAGACTGACCAACTCTGATTTCCTAATATAGGAGTGCACATTTAGCGCCTCAGAGAGGCAGCATGCGTCAGAGAATGAATGTGGGCTTTGGAACCCAACAAACCTGGGCGTAAATCCAGACTCTTCCACTTACTGGCGAGGTAACTACAGTCCGCTACTACTTTGTGGTGTGCTCCACACCCCTCTCCTTTGGGAGCCGTTCTGGAGGCTGCTCCCGTGGCTCAGTGGGAAGCTGCATATCTCATATGGTCATGCCTTTCTGGTCACAGCTGATCGGTTAAGGGACAGGTATCCGGCCCAAGCTGAGCCAATCAGAGTCTTTCCCTGGGATTTCTGAAACTGAAACTGAGTAATAGAGTCAGTCCTCTGCTAACCAATGCTGTGGATGACGGCCAGGAGGGAATGTAGGCAGATGCTAACTGCCACGTGCATTGGAGCAAAGACGGGAGGTGGAGAGAGAGGCCCAGGGTATCTGAAGCCCTGCTTCTGGTCACTCTCAGGCTGCCACCCCTTGCATGGTTTGCTTCTTAAACACGTGATTGTACAGGCATCCCTTGCTTTTTGAAAGTTCACTTTACAGTACTTTGATTTCATGAAAGCACAGCGTTAGCACTTGTTATTGCTAACCTAGAGAAATCTGAAGAGGATATTCACTATTATGAAAAAGGGGGAAAGCGAAAATAGCGTTCAGTGCTTGTTTTGCAGAGGCGAATTGTAGAGGCAGCGCGTGCCGGTGAGAGTGGCTCCACCAAGCTCCTTCCCTGGGAACTACGCTCAGCTTCTCAGCAGCATATCGCCATAGCTTTGAACTGTGTCTGTGAGCGTTTGTGCTTTATATCGATTTATTCTGTGCATCCCTAAAGAAGATGAGCCCCAAGGTAATTGCCTCTTTGCTTTAGCACTAATTTTGGACAGTGAGGGGAACTTGTGTCTTTGGAAACATTGAGTCCCTTTGGTGTAAAGTTGGCTGAGCTGGCTTTAATCATTTGCATTTCAAAGAAGACTGACTTGTTTAGAAATCCTGAGCAAGGAACTTCATTCACAGTTCTTCAGTTTTCTGATTTATAAAATGGTAAAATTGGGATAAAAATGTATAGTAGGGGTAGACAAGCTGATGAACTGACATAGCTTATGAGAACACTTGGCACGATGTCTTGCCAGTAGGTAAGCTCAAGAAATATTAATATTCTTTCCTTTCTGGCCTTTCAGGCATCTGGGGTGCTGTTTCTTTCTTCTTTTTAAAATAGTTTAGTAAGCAGAAGATTTACCTATTTTTTTGACTGTACGACTTGCGGGGACTTAGTTCCCTGACTAGGATCAAACCCGGGCTCCCTGCAGTAGAAGCATGGAGTCCTAACCGCTGGACTGCCAGGGAGTTCCCTGTTTCTTTAAGTTAACATTTATTGAGCACTGATTCCAAGCCAGGCATTATGCTTGGTGCTTAGAATGCCTACTCTCAGTTAGCCCCGCAATCATCCTAAGATGTAGCTACTATTAATATTTAGCTCCCCACCCCACCTGTCTTGTGCCCAAGATTGGTGGCTGTCCCTTGAGGCATCCAGCAGTGTCTCAGCACCAATAAGAATGCATACCTCCTGCCCTCCTTGCACTCTGGGACAAGGCCGTGCACATCTCCATCTTACAGATGTGGAAGTGATCATGAAGGGAATGGATAGGGGGCTATGAACTTGTTCACTGGAGTTAAGGACCTTCAACTCCACCCAGTCCTACACTGCCTAAATTTCACAGGAGGTGGGTTTGGACAGTTTTAACACAGATGTGAGAGTAAATGTTCAGAACTTACTACCTTGACAAGACCTTTAGGCTGGAAACAGGAGACAGTTCTAAGAAGGCTTTGTTGAGATAACACAAGCGTACTATAAGGGGTGCTATGGGGAGGGAGGTGCCTACACCTCTTGAATTTAGCATCCAGGAGGAGACCCTCCTTCACCTGGTAGAATCCCCTGCTCCCCCTACAGAGCACAGCCTTGTCCCAGAGTGTGAGGAGGGCAGGAGGTATACGTTCTTACTGGTGGTTAGACACTGCTGGTGGAGAAGGCAATGGCACCCGACTCCAGTACTCTTGCCTGGCAAATCCATGGACAGAGGAGCCTGGTGGGCTGCAGTCCATGGGTTTGCTGAGTCAGATGTGACTGAACGACTTCACTTTCACTTTTTACTTTCATGCATTGGAGAAGTTAATGGTAACCCACTCCAGTGTTCTTGCCTGGAGAATCCCAGGGATGGGGAAGCCTGGTGGGCTGCTGTCTATGGGGTTGCACAGAGTCGGACACAACTGAAGCGACTTAGCAGCAGCAGCAGCAGCAGCAGACACTGCTGGATGCTTCAAGGGACAGTCACCAATCTTGGGCACAGGATAGGCAGGGTGGGGAGCCGTGGAAGACACTGGAGTGAGTTCCTAGGGAACATGAGGAATCGAACTGGGGCAGCTACCAGGATGTGGTGAGGGATGGGGGAAAGCTATTTTTTAAGATTTCCTTGAATTTGGTGATCAGCTGGACACAGGAAGTAAAAGAAAGTGAGGATCACAAAGTTATCAGTTTTTAGATAGGTGGTTTCTTGGAAAGACAGAGAAAAATTCCTGAATTTTACTACTGTTAAAAGTAATAATAATAAAGAAATCAAGAAAAAGCAAACCGTCAAACCACAGCGATCAATCAGTGGTGTGTGGCTAAGAACCGATTGTCATGGGACTTCCCTGGTGGTCCTGCGGTTAAGACTTTGTCTTCCAGTGCAGGGGGTTCAAGCCCTGCTCTGGGAGCTAAGAAAAAAATCAAAACATATTGTAACAAATTCAATAATGACTTTAAAAATGGTCCACATCCAAAAAAAAAAAGCTTTTTTAAAAAAGAGAAATGATTGTCATTTCTGGGTTTGGAGGCACAGTGTACCATACACTTCTCTACTCACCATTTTCCACCTCCTTTCTGTTTACAGCTGGTCCTCTCTGGATGCTCCATGGTTCTTCAGACCCCAAGGAACAAAGCAGCATGACATGACTTTTCAGCGGCCTGGTTTGGAGCTTGGGTGGTAGAAACAACAGAGTTTGAGGGTCCTGTGTCTGTGTTCTTGGGTTGCTATGAGCCGGCTGTGGGATCACAGCCAATTCAGTCTTCTCTTTGAACCGCACAGAAAAGTGTCACCCAGACTCCTTAGTGGCTGCCTCTGGGCCTGCTGAGTGGGAGTGGAACCTACCTTCCCCCCCCCCCCCCCCCCGGAAGAGGGGCTTCACTTCTGTCTTTAAAAAAAAATTATTTATTTATTATTTTTGGCCATGCTGGGTCTTTGTTGCTGCACGCAGGCTTTCTCTAGTCGTGGTAAGTGGGGGTTACTCTGCATTGCAGTGAGTGGACTTATTGTTGTGGCTTCTCTTATTGCGGAGCACGGGCTCTGGGTACACAGGCTCTGTGGGCTTCGGTAGTTGTGGCACGTGGCCCTAGTTGCCCCACTTACAGCATGTGAACTCTTCCCAGACCGGGGATCAAATCAGTGTCCCCTGCATTGGCAGGTGGATTCTTATTGACTGTACTGCTAGGGAAGTCCCTCCCTTTCTGTCTTATACCCTGCAGACTGTAAATAACATTAATTTTTTTAAAAAAACAAATCTCTTTTAACCCATGGATGAGACTGTATACTTAGAGTAGTGTCTTGCAGAGCTCACATTCATGGGTCCTCTGGCCTTGAAGGATTGTAGCAGCAGTTAAGCATGACTTCACCATGTGCGCAACCGGAGGCTCCTTAGGCCCCAACTCTCCTCGTGTGAATTAAGCGCCCTTAGGTACATGCAGGTGGACGTCAGTGCAGATGGGGCGCGGGGGGTGCTGACCTGGCCAGGCGGGCGGTTTGTACCTGCATCTGGTAACCATTTCCTGTGCACTCCCTGGGAAGCATCTGCTTGCTGCTGGAAAGGACTGGATTTCGCTTTCAGCATAAAAAGACAGACATCATAAGGTGTAGGGTTACCTGCAGGCGTAAATGCGGAGGCATGGCATGTGAAATACAGATTCTAATCATCTTCAGTGGGTTTTTGATGTGCTGGTTGGAGCCTGGCTGTGGGCCCAGCCAGAGTCCCTGGGGCCACCCCTGCCCAGAGGTGTATGAAGGGGAGAGCTGGAAGGAGCTGGTATTGGGGCTCATGGCTGGATTGGGAGAAACAGTCCCTTCCAGAGAGCAGGAGGGGTCCCTCACACATCTCTCATGGCTGGTTCAGGCTGTCCTTCCTGCCCGGTCTGATGTCCCTGCTCCCGAAACACTTTGCTGAGTCTTGGTTGGCTTCCTTACTCAATGGGTGTGATGAGTGCTCCCTGGAGGCCGCTCCTCCCTGCCCCACCCCCATTCTCGGCCACTCAGTCCGCTCCCATCGGGACTGTCTAGGATATCCGGGGCTGGGGTGGGGAAGGACCTTCCCCTGTAGGTCAACCTTCCCCAGCACGTGACCCCAGAGTGCTGCCATCTCCACCTCTGCTCGTGCCCTCCTCCCTGCCCTGGCCTGGCTTCCACTGGAGATAAATCTCTCCTTACCCACACTGACCAGTTGAGGAGGAAGCCATTCAAGGTCTAGAGCGCCCTAAGCAATACCCCATGTCTCTAACTGAGTCTGTTTTGTCTCTGTTTTAACAACCCTCCCCAGACAAGCCCCTCAACTTCTCCCAGTTTTCTAATGAATTACACGCATGCTGCTTCATCTGGAGTTCCAGACTCTTTGCAAGCTGGACCTATCCACTCTGCCAGCCTCCCTTCCATGTTGCCGCTGCTCCCACCGCTGCTTCAAGGCCTCTTGCTGATTCCTGAAGGTGCCCCAACCCTGCTTCTACCACCATGCCCACTGGTCCTGTGTCTGAGCTGCAAGTGCTGGGAATAGACCATCCTCCCAGTTCATCTCTGGGGCCGAACTCTGGGAAGCTTCACAATCCCTCACACGCATCCTCTCCACTTTTGTGGCAGCTCATCATCTCCAGCTTCCTGCTCTGCATCCTGGGGCTGCATCCCTGTATTCCTAATGGTGCCTGGTACATAGAAGGGGGAACCTGAGTTTATCCACTGAGTAGAAATGGGAGGGGTGAACCGTGGTTCTGTGAATGGAGCATGAATTGTCTTTCCTATGGCAGTCGTACACATTCCACCATTGGTCCAGGCCTTTTAAAAAATGATGGTCACTCTTCTTTAGGAATTTCTTCTCCCACATCTCTGGCATCTGCATGTCTTCTGTCAGCTCAGATTCCTCTGCAGCATCCCCTGACCCCTGACCCTCTCATGGGTGGTAATGAGAGCTGAATTTCTCTTTGCTTGCCTCTGTAGGGGACACAATCTGTGCCCTGTCCCCCACCCCCGCCACTCACCATTCCCATGCACTGGTGGCCGGCTGCAGCATCTATCCACGACTTGCTGCCTGAGGGTTGGGCTGGAGATGCTGGGGCATCTGTACTCCAAGGAGCAGTCTGGAGTGTGCAGCCATTCCCTCCTCCAGGACATCTTCCTGACCCAGGGATTGAACCCAGGTCTCCCAATCGCAGGCAGATTCTTTACCATCTGAGCCACCAGAGAAGCCCTGTTGATGCCAGTGGTGTATAAGTACCCCAGCTCCCTTGCCCCTCAGTGGGACAATTCTGAGACCTGTCCTACTCAGGGTCTTTGAGGTCCCAGTGGCATCAAGCCCCAGATGCCTCCAGAAGCCACCTCTCATTGCTATACCCCTTCCTTTCCCTGCCTCACTTCCCTACTCCCTGACTCCCGCTTCCTGGGATCACTTCCCAAGTAAACCACTTGCACCCAAATCCTCATCTCAAGCTTCACTTCCAGGAGAACTCAGCCCAAGGCAGTGTCTTATTCTCATTGCCAGTAAGACGGAGACCCAAATCTTTTGCCTGGCACAACTCCATTTCCAGACTGGTGGTTTGGCTCCTTTTGCAAGGGTGAACTGGCTAAAGATCTCTTTGCTCTGGCCTGCTCTCTGACCACCAGCCTGTAATTAGCGCTGGCTCCACCATCCCCATCAACATGCAATCTAGTTCCCTGGCCTCTTTACGAGAGTTGCTCAGGCTTCCCAGAACAATGTGACCACCCACCCCCACCCCCGGCCTCTCCTCCTCTGGCCAGAACATCCCACAGCACCCAGCATGACCAGCAGCTCTTCCAGGATGGTGCTCATGGCTGCAGTCATAGTTGGAGATGCCCTTTTGCCCCTCACAATGCACTGAGGTCTCACCACCCCAGTGGTTATGGACACGTAGTCACCGTCTGAACCTGGCTTGTGTGCATAAGAGACTACCCATCTCACCTGGACACCAGCTATGGAGAGACAGGGCCCAGATCCCTAATTCTCTGTGTTCCCTAGAGGCACCTGCTCAATCTGAACAGATTGGGGTCCAGAAAATGCCCATTGATGACTCAGCACCCCCTTAACCAACCAGAGCTATTGGGTCAGCTAAAAAGACCATTTGAGTTTTTCTGTAAGATGTTATGGTTTCCCAGGAAAGTGGATTCCAGAGAAGGAAGACCAGAATAGAGCAGGAAGGTGGAGGTTGGAGGAGGGAAGAAACAGAAAAAATGTGTGAGTCATAAAGTAGCAGGGAGCTCTGCAAACCATTAGGTAATTAACCAAAGTGAAATATCAGAGCGCCCAGCTTTGGCTGCTCTTACAGGGTTGCAGCTGCTTTCAGAGTTTGATTGAATAAAGTATTTTTATTAACTTCACATTTTGCTTCTAATTTTTCCCCTTGTTCTTTCTCATTGTGGGACCCTCCTGTTCCTTGGCTCCTCGACTTGGTGATAGGCAGTGGCAGGGGCCGCCCTCCCCCACCTTCCCCACCCTCCTCCCCGGCCCTGCCCTGGTTCTGCTTTCTCTGTGTTCCGAATACCTGTGCCCAAAAACTTTCCCATCAATGCACACTTTGGGGCTACAGATCAGGCTAGAAGACAACTCCTGGGGTGTGATTGAACTGACTGTATTCTGGAGCCCACTGGACCCTGACCTCTGGCTGTGAGGCAGACATTCACGGAGGAGGGAAAAAATGTAGAATCAAAGAGGTCATAAGATGTCCAAGTTCACAGAACAATTAAAAAGGGGCAGGGCTCCTACTCAGGCTTCCAATTTCTAAAACCTACCAACCAGCAGTCACTGTAGACCCCAAACCCTCCCCCACTGCTGAGTTCCGCTGCTTTGGTTCTCTCTCAGGTCCTCAGACGATGGGGTCCTCACCTTCCAGGTATCTCTGCCACCTTATTTTCCCTGGAAACAAACCTGATGTTCATGTTCTGTTGCTTGAAACTCCTCAACGCCTCCCTAGTGTCCAGAAACTCAAGTCCAGATAAGATCCTGGTGGTCTTAGGTGCTTCTGGAAACATCTTGATCATCTCACGGTTTCCTGAACAAGCCTCCTTTCTTCATGCATCTGTGATGATGCAGACATGCGGGGTAGGAGACCCCACCCTCGCCTCCCTCTCTGATCTGCCTGTGGACTCTTCCTCCTTCTTCAAGGCCGAGTTCAACATCAGCTCCGTGGAAGCTCCCCCTCACCCCTTTGGACAAACACATCCCTCTGTGCTCCCAAGAGCATGTATGTTGTTGCCCTTTAAACCCTGGCCACTCACGAGACACTGCTCTGAGAAAGCAGGGACCACTTCTCATTCAGCCCAGGGCTGCCAGCTGCTCACAGGAACAGCCAACATACCAGACACAAAATGCTGCCACCTCTTTGGGGAAAGTTGCTGTAGGCTGTGCTCCCGGGGAAGCAGATTCTGAAAAGATGTTTGAGCGCAGGATGTAGAGTGAGGAGGGCCCTGGGTGCCTGGGATGGGAGAAGAAGAGGGAAGCAGGCATGGGCAGGAGGAGAAGGTAAGTGGCCCCATGGCGGGCTCTGCAGCAGCATGGCCCGGGTTGGTGTAGACTTGCTTTTGGCTGAAGTTGTCTCACTTCCCAGGACTTCAGATGGGTCACTCATGGATGTAGGCTGCGTGGAAGGAGGCTCAACTTCTGGGAGAAAGCTTCCAGTAACTGAGGGCTGCCTACTGTCCTCACCCCCAGTAGCTGAGGATGTAAGTCTGTGGACAGAGGTGCCTTTTTCTGGGGGAATCAGATATGAAGCAAAGGGTCCTTTTGTAGCGATCCCATGGATGCTTCTCAGAACACTGTTTTCAAAAGCATAAGATAAAATAGTAAAGGATTACCAAAAAAGCCAATTGTACTGAAATAGTTATACGCATGGTGCTGAAGCTGTTTGTGTCATTACAGACACATGAAGTGGCAAACACACCCGTTCCTGCCTTTATGGTTTCATCTGAGTATTTTATGCCCCCTGCTTTCTCTCTTTCCCAGGTCCGCCTAAAGCCCGTCCTTCAAGGTCACACTCAAATGCCACCTCCTGCATGAAGTCCACTTAGACTGCTCCAGTGTGGCCTATACTAGTTTTGGCAGAGCACAATGTTTGCTCATGTTTCAAGACATGTTCATCTTTTGCCCAGAGACTATAATTCTTGATGTAAGAATAGCATGATAATAAAGGCAGTAATCGCTAGCTGAGGTCAGAGGTTAAGTAACTTGCTTAAGGTTACATAGTGACAAAGTGGCAGAGCTGAGCTGGACTGGAGCTGCCTGGCTCTGAGCACTGTGCTCAGATCGGCTGTGTCTTCTCCTTGGGTGTCTTGCACTCCTTTGAGTCTTCCATTAGGAACTACCCCACTAGTCCTTCAGGTTGGAGAGTGGATGCGAGGGCAGATGAAGGGGTGTCTTTAAAGAGGGGCAGAGGGGGCTTGGTACCAGTCAGATCTCAGCTTCTCATGCCAAGGAGACTTGGGTGCCAGGCACCTGAGGTCAGATCCACATCCACCTCCACCCTCACCAACCCCCGCTCTTCTCTTTAGTTCTGCAGCCCCAAGAACTTGCTTCGTATCTTGTTCTCAGCTCAGACATTCGTCCAACTGTTTCTAACGGCTTGCTGCTTCACATGAAACCCCATCCAGGTAATTTTCCATTTCACACTGCAAAGAATAATAGCCCGGGGGCTCTTTTTATAGGAAAAACTCCTCCAAGTAGAGCAAGCCTCCACTCCCAGGCAGACAGCAGAAGTCTGCTGGGCAGCGGTATCTGCAGGAGCTGGAAAACATTAACTCCGCGTATAGATTTCCACTCCTCCCTGGCTACTCCTCGCGGTGATGAGTTTTGATATTTCCTGGCCATCTGAATCCACTTCTGTCTCTTTAATCACAGGGCCCTGCGTCTCTTTGGGCCCTGCCTGCCTGGCCTCCCCGGGAACTTGGCATGTGCTGTTGCTGAGGCTCTCCTATCCTGCTGGAGAGATTCAACTCAAACTGCCTCCAGAAAGCCTTCTGTTTCTTTCTTACAGTGCAGCGGGGGGCGAGGGGGTGGGGTTGGAGGGGTGGGTGGGCAGGGGGGCGAGGGTAAGGAGGAGAGTGATGTTTCTGAGCATTTACTATGTGTTAGATGACAGTGATGGTTGTTTTGGGGTCATAAATTATAATTCACATACTCTGTAACAGGTTGGTTTCTCAGAAGTGGATGTGGAGTTGGGGTTTGGGGAACAAGATGTTTAGGAGGGATTAGGATTAATGGGTAGGGAAGCAGAATGTGCAGAGGAAGTAGGTGAACTGTGACCCAGGTCTGGTGGAAGCACAGAGCAATATTGCCCCCCTAGGAGTGTCCACGGAGAAGGCAATGGCTCCCCACTCCAGTACTCTTGCTTGGAAAATCCCACGGATGGAGGAGCCTGGTGGGCTACATGGGGTCGCTAAGAGTCGGAGACGACTGAGCGACTTCACTTCACTTTTCACTTTCACGCATTGGAGAAAGAAATGGCAACCCACTCCAGTGTTCTTCCCTGGAGAATCCCAGGGACAGGGGAGCCTGGTGGGCTGCCATCTATGGGGTCGCACAGAGTCAGACACGACTGAAGTGACTTAGTAGTAGCAGTAGTAGTAGGAGTGTCCAGTGTGGGACCAAAGTAGGCCAGTACTGTGTGGGCCCATAGCCCCCACATCTGCTTCATAATTGGATGCAGGCTGTCCTGGGAGGGGTGCGACTTTGGGGAAGGGGGACAGCTCTCTGTAGGGAGCCAGATCCTGAGGAACTGACAACTGGGGGTTATCTGCTGACTGCCCCCAGAATCAAGGGCAGTATGTGTTCTTGAAGGGGGAGCTGGGAGTTGTATCTTTGTGTCTGCAGTTTACAAATGTAATCTTCATATCCTGATTTTACAGATGAGGCTCGTAGATGGCACGACAATCACCAAGCTCACGCAGCTAGCAAGGAGCAGAACTCAAGGCTGTTTGAAGCTACACCTCATGCCTTTCCCATGATATTGTGCCCCAGGGGCCTGGGGGAGGAAAAAGGAGAATAGTGTGAAGATGTTTAACGTTTGTTTCCTTTAAAAAAAATTTTTTTTTAAAATTGAAGTATAGTTGACTTACAATGTTGTATTAATTTCTGCTCTACAGCAGAGTGACTCAGTTATACACATATATATTAATACATTCTTCTATCTATTCTTTCCCATTATGGTTTATTCTAGGATATTGAATATATTTTGTCGGCCAGAAATTTTGTTCGGGTTTTTCTGTAAATGAAATCCAGCTTCTGTAATTACAGAGAAACTCAAACTTTTTGGCCAACCCCATAGTTCCCTGTGCTATGCAGCACCTTGTTGCTTATCCATTCTATGGATCTACTAACTCCAAACTCCCAGCTCATGGCTCCCATAGCCCCCGCCTTGGCAGCCACAAGCCTGTTCTCTGTGTCTGTGAGTCGCTTCTGTTTTGCAGATAAGTTCATCTGCGTCATATTTTAGATTCCACGTATAAGTGATATCACATGGATTTGTCCTTCTCTTTCAGACTTACTTCACTTAGCATGGTCGTCTCTAGTTGCATTCCTGTTGCTGCTAACAAATGTTTCTAGAGTTGTCCATCAGCATTGTTCCTATGCAGAGGGGGCAGAAAATCTGTTTGGATAAGCAGATAGCAACCCGTACAAGCCCATGACTGGGATGGAGCTTCACGACTCCAGAGGCTGGCACAGTTGTGGAGGTGGTAGGCATTACACTGATCTTCCAAATGTGTCTGGAATTTGCCTACACGGAGGAAGGGGAAAAGTTCTAGGTAGCAGGTACAATGAGCAAAGTGATGGGAGTTAGAACTGAGAAAGTCTCACAGGGAAACTGGGCAGCATAGCTTCATTTGAGTGGAGCAGTAGGATCCCTCAAATACATGAAAGGCAAGTGGGGAAAATGAAATTCAGCTTCCTTCTATTGAATTCCACAGGCTTTTCTTGAGTATCTACTAAATGCTAGGCAGCTCTCAACTCAGCGAGCCCCAGTGGACTGGAGGGCCCTCTTCCCCACTTGGTTGATGAGGCCTCAGGCATCAACCTACTGTCTGTGCTTTGGAGCTGGGAGGCCCACGACCCCTGTGGGATGTGGTCCTGCCTGCAAGGAGTCACTGCAGGAAGGCTGATGAGGTCAGCTGCTTGAGTCCCCGAAGAGCCTCTTCCTTCAGGGAGGGGACCTTGGAACGGATGCTGAGAGCAGCCATTCCATCCTCAGCACCAACTGTCTGAACCTGTCAGAGGAGGGTGAGGGGCTGCTTTTGCCTTGGGGCTCCCGGGAGAATGCAGTGAGGCAGAAACCAGCCCTCACTCCTGTGAGGAGCCCTCAGGGAGAGGCCTGGGTGGGGGCCCAGCCAAGGTCGGGTGGGGAGGTGGGAGAGTGGATACCAAGGAACATGTCCCCTCCTAAAGCTTCCAGGCAGTGAGATGTCACTCACCTGTAAAACAACAAGAAAAATGAACAGAAAGCACAATTTAGCTTGAGGACTTCCAACTTTTTCTTTTTCCCAGTAAGAACATGGGGAAAAAACCCCCACTGTAATGGATTGAATTGTCACTCCGCCTCCCACTTCCTCCTGCCCCCAATATATTGATATCTTAGCTCTTGGTACCTGTGAATATGACCTTTTTTTGAAATAGGGTCATTGCAGATGTAAGTAGTTAAGATAAGGTCGTGCTGGGATAGAACGGGCCTCTAATCCAATATGACTGATGTGTTTATAAAAAGGGGAAACTTGCACTCAGGAAAGGGAAACGATGTGGAGACCCAGGGCAGAAGGACATGCGAGGACAGAGCAGAGATTGGACTGATGCAGCTGCAAGTCAGGAACGCCAAGGATCGCTGGTCAGCAGCAGCAACTGGAAAGAGGCAAGCAAGAATTCTACCCAGAGCCTCAGTGGAAGCCTGGCCTCGCTGGCACCTTGATTTTAGACTCCTGGCCTCCACAACTGTGAGACAATAAATTTGTGTAGTTTAAGCCAGCAAGTTTGTGGTATTTTGTTATGGCTGCTGCTGCTGCTAAGTTGCTTCAGTCGTGTCCGACTCTGTGTGACCCCATAGACGGCAGCCCACCAGGCTCCCCCATCCCTGGGAGTCTCCAGGCAAGAACACTGGAGTGGGTTGCCATTTCTTTCTCCAATGCATGAAAGTGAAAAGTGAAGTGAAGTCGCTCAGTCGTGTCCGACTCTTTGCGACCCCATGGACTGCAGCCTAGCAGGCTCCTCCGTCCATGGGATTTTCCAAGCAAGAGTACTGGAGTGGGGTGCCATCGCCTTCAGCCCTAGGAAATTAACATGTGTGCGTGGGTGCTCAGTTGCTAAATTGTGTCTGATTTTTTGCTACTCCATGGACTGCAACCCGCCAGGCTCCTCTGTCTATGGAGTTTTCCAGGCAAGAATACTGGAGTGGATTGCCATTTCCTTCTCTAGGGGATCTTCCCCACCCAGGGATTGAACCCATGTCTCCTGCATTGGCAGGCGGGTTCTTTACCACTGAGTCCCCAGGGAATCCCTAGGAACCCAATACCTCCAGAGGAGGATTCACACTGGTGTCCCTTAAATGCCTCTTGCACCATTTAAAGCTTTTAAAGCTGCACTTCTCAAAGTGTGTTCGGTGGAGCGAGAGTTCCTTGTGATGTTAATGGACGTTAGGTGGAAACATGACTTTGTGGTAAAATATACTTGAGAAATACTGGGTCAAACAGTCTTACACAGAGTCCTCCTCTGCAGGACTTTTCAGAAGCTTTAATATGCAAAAGTGCATTGTCAATACGGTAGCACTTCCCGAATTCAGTTGGTAGTGGAATTTGTTTTTTCCCTCTAAAATATGCTCAGTCTCCTGGGATTATTTTCTGAAGAATACTCTTTGGGGACCACTCTTCTAGAAACCAGGATTCTCAAATTTTCCATGAAGTACCTAGCAGAGTATCGTGTGTAACTTCATAATTAACCGTCCTGCTGAGGCTGATGGTCCAGGTGCTGTGGGTATCGATGGTGCTGGTGCTGATCATGAGGATCCAGGTCGTGGTTATGATGGGGACACTGGTGAGAAGGACATCGGTAATGAGGGTGGGTGGTAAGGCATACCTCGAGTAAATCCCTAGGGAGAAAGGGCTTCCAGCTCAGAGAGGTCTTCTGTATGTGAATGACACCACTAGGCTTTGCAGAGTTAAAGACCTGGGCTTAGTGGGAGATGGTCCTGGAAAAGCAACGGTGCAACCCAGGGAGGTTGATGGGCCTGGAGCCAATAGAAGATCTTAGCAACATGGGAGACCCACTGAAGGTGTACAGCCTTGATTCCTGGAGCCTCTCTCAACATGAATAAAAATAAAAAGAATATCTTTTCCATGACTGGAAAATTCCTGCTATGGTGAATTGTAACGTAGTAGGGGATGCTGTCAAGGCTTGTGTATCTGTTAAGAAATGAAGTGGAAACACGTGTGTTTGCCTCTTTGGGGCTGTGTTGTTTGAAATGGCCCGTTCTTAGCTCAGTCACGCTGGAGAAGGTCAGATGAGTTACAGCCCTCCAGAGGGACCGAGGGAATTGTGAAGGCAGCAATGGAGGTGGAGGTTTTTTCTTCCTTTTTTAAAAAATTCATTAATTAATTAGGCTGCTCCGGGTCTTAGTTGTAGCATATGAATTCTTAGTCGTGGCATGTGGAATCTAGTTCCCTGACCAGGGATTGAACCTGGTCCACTGTGTTGGAAGTGTGGAATCTTAGCCATAGACCTCCAGGGAAGTCCCATGTGATGGAGATTTTGAAAAGACAACAGTATTGCCCGTGTTCATGGAGGGTGGATGTAAAGGATGCTGGTGGTGACAGGGTCACAGTGAAGGTGAGGACAATGTTCCTGGTGACCAGAGTGCTGATGGGAGTGACAGAGGCAACGGTGGAGGTGGGTGATGGGGACAGTGATAGGGACATCCCCAGTGTGATGTTGGCAACAGTTTGTGAGGAATCATGGCGTGCACCGTGCACCGACCAGAGTCTAAAGTGACTCTGTGGTCACCTGCTTCCTTCCTTTACAGGTAGGACAGGACCCAGGAGATGCAAGCTGGCCTGATAAGCGCAAGACTTTGCCTTGGAGGTACTGAGTTATCTTCTGTGTAGAAAGCTGGCCCTTCACTTTCTCCATAAATTAACTCCATAAACTTTCTGCTTTGCCAATTGTAGGTCGTCAGCCCCACAAGCCATTCCCGCCTGGAATATGGAACTTGAACAAATAAATCACTCTTATTATTCACGTCGGCAGCAATGTCATCATTGCACGGGAGTCCAGACCTGGGCTGACCTACCCAGGGGACGCGGGCGGCCCCCCTCTATATTGTTCAAAGCCCAGCACACCATGATTCAATAGTGAACTTTTAGACAGAGGCCCCTATATCAAAGTGACATAATTTAATAGCACTCTCCTCTCTCATCAGAATGGGGCTTCTCCAGGGGTGGTAGACATACGGCTTCCTGGGGAGGGGGGATGACTCTCAGAGGCAGGTTCATGCCCTTCCCCTACGAGAAGAAGGCTGTCAGGTCCCCAGCCTGTAAATTCACCAGGCCAGCTACTGACAGCTCTGCTCCCCTCCTCTTGTACATGTCAGCTCTGCCTGATTTTAAGGAGGAAATAGAAGCTCAATCTGGATCTGTGTCTGCTGGCAAGATGGCTGCCTCTAGGCAGATTTTTAGCATCTTGAGTAATGCATTCTGGCAAGGGCTGCCCATTTATTGCACTGGCCAAAAAAGTCGTTCGGATTTTAAACATCTGATGGAAAACCCGAACAAATTTTTTGGTCAACCAGTACTTATCACAGGCTTGTGATTTGTGGGTCCTTGTTCTTCCTTGAGGGACACAAATGCTTGGCCAAGGCCTCACTGACCATTTATGGACATTCACCATAAGTCCGCAGCTTCCTCGGCACAAATCTGAAATCAGGGCATGTAATTAAAGCCATTGCCCTGCGTTTCTTCATGTTTTTATGCAGGGGATGCAAAGTGATAGTGGGGTTGCCCTTTTTGATCTTTTCTGGAAGGAATTATTCATTTCATTTTTTGTGTGTTTTTCCCCCCCTCTGGGAATGAAATAACAATTCCAGCAACTTCTGGAAAACATCTGAGCTAGTTAGTAGAATGTTAAAGCAGGCTGAACATCTCATTCATAGATGTATCAGGTATTTTCCTATGACCTTAAGTGGTTGCGGAGGTCCTTTTGGAATTCTAGTTAGCTGAGGGATAGGGGTCTATGGAAGGCTTCTGTTTCAATGTTCTAGGAATGAAAGTCTTGGGGGGAAGTTGCTGTGGCTTAGTAAGTTAAAGGGACTTTCCAGGTGGCGCTAGGGGGTAAGGAAACTGCCTGCCAATGCAGAAGACAGGGTGGCATGCTGTACTAAGTACTTCGGATTTCCCTGGTGGCTCAGATGGTAAAGAATCCGCCTGCAGTGTGGGAGACCTGGGTTCAATCCCTGCTTTGGGAAGATCCCCTGGAGGAGAGCATGGCAGCCTACTCCAGTATTCCTGCCTGGAGAATCCCACGGTCAGAGGAGCCTGGTGGGCTATGGTCTATAGGGTCGCAGAGGCAAACATAACTGAAGCGACTTAGCATGAGTGTAATATGTTAAAAGTTCTAGAATACATTGGAATTAGGCATTTTGGGTTTGGAATGTAAATGTGTAATATAAGAAGAATGTATGTTTTGGGGTCATTTTAGGTGTAACGCTGGAAGTCAGAGCCCGCATATTTTGGGGAATCAAGGGACTAAATGAATGTGTACAACGGTTTCAATAACACCGGGTAACACACAAAATACACCGCCATCCTTACAGTAATTAAACTCCAATCTTGCCTTGTTTCTAAAATATCTCAAAACATAGTATACTGGGACATGAAGGGGTGCCAAGACGATTTTTGCAGTTTCAGTTGTAGGAACCCTGTGGTTGATTCCACATCTATTCACCCAGACAATTAGGCAGTCTCAGTGGGTCATGCTAATTCCATTCCACTTCCTGGGGATTGGCTCAGGGCAGGTGTGAGCCATTTTGGGTCAATGAGACAACGGGGGAGAAGCTCGGGTCTTCTGGAAAAGAGCAGTCGGTCACACCGCCCCTCTCCTTTCACCTTGCTGGCTGTGAACAAGGGTGCATTTTGTGCCGGGTGCTGCTGGCAGCCATTTTGAGACCATGAGGGGAAATAGTATTGGGATGCAGCCGGCTCTACTGCCGAGAGAGCAGAGAAAGGAAAAGAGCTTGGGTTGAGGGGCTGAATCTGTCTCCACTGACCTCTTCCCTACCTCTGGACTTCCTTCTGTGAAACATAATGCCGCGATTATGTAAGTGAGTCTGAGAAAGTGTTTCTGTTACCTGAGAGGAAAGCGTTCTGACCCACCTATTTAATGATTGTGTGCTTATCATTAACGTCAGTAAGCTAAGCTCTGAGGAGAGAGAAACAATGGAGTCCATGTGTTGTCCCTGATCTTCAGAGCTCTCAAGTGCTTATTGGAGAGGTGATATAACTTCACAGAAAGCCACAATGTATTAAGTGTTGAATTGCGACAGAAGATACTCCCAAGGCAGGGCTTGGACAACTCTTCCCATAAAGGGTCAGATAGAAAATATTTTTATTTTTGTGGGCTGTATGGGCTCTGCTGTGACTGCTCAGCTCTGCCATTGTAGCACAAAAGCAGCCAGAAACAATGGCTACAGATGAGTGTAAGTGTGTTACAATAAAACTTTATTTAAAAGAGTAGGTGGTGGGCCAGGTTTTGCCTACACCTGCTCTAAGGGAGTTCATAATCAGCAGGGGATTGGGGTCATGGGATGATTCCTGGAGGATGTGGGTACTGGGCAGACAGAGTGGACATGTACAGCAGTCTATCTAGTGCTGGACAGACAGCAGTAGACCACGCCATTCTACAGTCTACAGATGGAATTCAGAAAGGAAAGAGCCAGCGTGTATATCATAACCACACCTGACTGTCTCCCTGGTGATCAAGCCAATTCTGCAGTCCTTCTTCCTCCACTTAGCAATGATCAGGCAAGAAAAGAGGAAATACCCAGGGGCCACACACAGGAAGAGTCCCTCCCAGATCTGTCTCCTGCCCAGAGGACCAAAGGTGAGTCTAGGCACGCAGAAGCACAGAGCAGGCAGCCCCAGCGGGACAGACATGAGACTCTTCAATTCAGAAAGTTGAATTGTCTTGGGGGGACAGGGCTGGTTCAGAGAGCTACCTCCTCAGGGTGACCTTGAGGATGGCTGGGCTTTGAATAAGAGGCAGGTAACATGGGCAGGTGGGAATAATGCTGAGCAGAGACGTGGAAGGGACCCCTCTGTGGTGTGAATACACCTCTATAGGGTGACACCCCATAGGATACTCTGGATGACACCCTCTTAGGCTACACTGGGAAGTTGTTCCCCTGATCCCTTGAGACAAGAGCCTAAAGTTTCCTTTGAGGAAGTATCTAGACAATGACACCCATCAATACTGACCGACAGGTAGAGTTGTCATTATTTAGTTGCTAAGTTGTGTCTGACTCTTTTGCAACCCCATGGCCTGTAGCTTGCCAGGCTTCTCTGTCCATGAGATATCCTAGGCAAGAATACTGGAGAGGGTTGCCATTTCCCTCTCCCAGGCATCTTCCCAACCCAGGAATTGAACCTACATCTCCTTCTTTGGGAGGCGGATACTTTATCACCGAGCTACCATGGAAGCCCTATAGGCAGAGACTGGGAGCTATTAAATCTGAAGAACATCAGTGGGGTTTACGGGTCCTGCGGATGAGTTGGTAGGGGCAAAAACCTACCTTGTCTAAGTGTGGACCAAGAAGGGTGATGAGAACATCACAGGAGGAGGATGGGGAGGAATGGGAGGGGAGAGAAAGGCTTAGCATGAGAAGGAAGGTGGCTCGTTCTTTAGGACTGAGTGCAAGTCCATCCAGAGAGCCCAGGGTCACACTTTGAGGAGTCGGGGAGGGTGTGCATTCCTGCTGCTGGGAAGGGGCTCTGTGAGGAGGCTGGAGTTTGCTGGGGGGGAAGGATAGCCTTATCTGAGATGGACAGCATCTTTCCGAATGGTGAGACCCAGCATGCTCCCCACCCTCAAAGGCTACAACTTAGGGATGTAAAAATATTCCACCCCTGTTTTCCTACTTTGATGTGTAAACATGGGGCAATCAAGTTGGAGAGAGGAGAAAGAGAAACCACACTGTGGAGTAATATCCTTTTGCAAAGAAATACATATTTTGGAAAAGGGCTGAAACTTGTGGAAGCTTTAGAAGGGTGTTTTCTTTTCTTATTTTTAAGAACTCAAGGGTTTTGGTGAAATCAGTGTTGTTTTCTCAGGCGCCCAAATGAATGAACATAGGCACAGCTTCAGAGAGACAAAGGAAACCATAAAAATAGCTTTCTAATTATTGTCTCCTGTCCCCAAACACGGCTGTCGAGGGCTGGGTGATGCCAGCTCCCTTTCCCTAACTGGGGTCCTCTCTGCCTGTCCCCAGCTGTCGTTCCCTGGCTCTGCCACTGCTGCTCTGGTTTCGTGGTGCCCTTTGCTTCTCTCTCTTTTTGTCTTTGTTGACTTTCACGAGGAGGTGGTTGTTTCTCCTAACCCTCCTCTGCTTTCTTTAGGTTTTGCATGGTTTTCATCTCCTGTTCAGCTGTCTCCATCGGTTCCCTTACTTTCATTCTGCGGGGCTGTCGGTGACCTGGTTCCAATGAGGCAGTTGGGTTTTGTCCAGCTCCTACTTCAAGCAGGCCCTCAGACTTATGTGGCTGCCATCTCTCCCTGTGAAGGTTTTTAGATTTGTTTTGTTCTTCGTCTCTTCTATATGTGTTTCTCCAGGCAGGAATATTGGCTGTTTATAAATTTTCAGGAGTGCTTTTCCTTTTAAGATGAGAGACAGGCTTCTGAACTTCTTGGGCTGAGACCCATTATCTGTGAAATTCTTGCTTTGATGACTGGCAGATTTCTGAGCCATAGGGCTGGATTTCCAAACCTGGCTGGCCCCTCAAGCTGTGGTATCGCCCTCTGCTTGTGGCTCTTTCGAGACCAGAACCTTCACAAAGCAACCACTTCGTTTGTGCAATACTTTCCCTCGTTATGCCTGCATCTTTAAAACTGATCAAGAAATAACACAACCTGGATCACAACCTGGAAGAAATGAAATTCTCCATTATAACACAAACAGTTCTTCATTGAGTTATTAAAATATAGCAGCTGTGTGACACAGATGGAAAACACGTACTGCACGTCATCCTTATTATTTCATACTAACCCCTTCAATCTTCACTATTCAAAACAGGATCCCTTGGTGGGGGGTCTTCCCTGGTGGTCCAGTGGTTAAGACTCGGTACTTCCACTGCCGGGTGTATGGGCTCCGACCCCTGGTCGGGGAACTAAGATCCTGTGTTACATGGTGTACTGCAAACAAACAAACAAGAAAAATGCAAGTATGAAATATACACCTGGATTTGAGAGACTTGGCATCCCCCCCAAGAAAGGTTAAATATGCAGAAATGCATATTTCTATCTTTAGAAGTCAACTTTGGCAGATGGAGATCCATGACACCTTCCAGAAAATCCAGTTGTGGCTCCTGAGAGTTGAGAACATTTTTGACTTCTCCCAGACCCATTCTGAGCTTCCCAGATGGTGTTAATAGTGAAGAATCTGCTGGCCAATGGAGGAGACGCAAAAGAGATGTGGACTCGATCCCAGGGTCGGGAAGCTCCCCTGGAGCAGGACATGGCAACCCACCCCAGTATTCTTGCCTGGAGATTCCCCTGGACAGAGGAGCCTGGCGGGCTACAGTCCATGGGGTCACAAAGAGTTAGACACGACTGAGGTGACTTAGCAGCAGCAGCATTTTAACCTGGCTCTCGCCATCTTCAGCTTCCTCATGGTTTCAGTAAAGATAAAAAAGCATTTACTCCGTTGTGTTACAAAGATTTCTTTGAGACTCGCTGTCAAAGTTGATGAGGAGGAGTTAATTCCATGACGAGGGGACTTCATAAAGCACTATGGCTCTGGCTATTCCCTGAGTGAGCCTCTGAGGGTGGAGCTGGCTATTTTGGACATGCTGCATTGGGATCTCTCTATTGGGACACTGCTGGACTTCTCGGCCGTATTCCACTCCCTGGTGGTCCTGGGCTGGCCCCGTGTACAGGGGTCACCGTAGAGGCATTCTTCTCTCCAGGCCGCCTCCCTGACCAGGCAGCTGAAGCCCCGAGTCCCTGGCCATCAGCTGTTAAAGTTCAAGGGCTCTACACTGACCTCGGTCATCATCACTTTAGAATTGGACAGGCTCACGCCTGATGCTATGCTCCTGCATCTGGTCTGCTAAAGAAGGCGCTTTAGGCATCAAGCATTAGGCAGTTGAACCACTACAAGGAACTGGTAAAACAGCAGCTGACAAGTGTTCAGTTCTCCTGCACAGACAACTTTCCGCTTCCCCTGCAAGCCTTGGTGCCCTTTAGAGCATAACGGCAGTCCCCCTTGCCAAGCCTTCTCTGTCCTCTGTGCTTTCTGGCTCCCACAGCAAGAAAGAAAAAAGGCACTGAAAGAACAGCTGAGAACACGCCTTAGGTCTTATTGTCATATTGCCTCGAGACCTACCGAATTAGAATCTGCATTCTGCTTGAGAGAATAGCACTGAAACACATACATTACCAAACGTAAAACAGGTGACCAGTGTGAGTGTGATGTGCGATGCAGGGCACCAAAAGCTCGTGCTCTCTGACAGCCTGGAGGGATGGGGTAGGGAGGGAGGTGGGGCGGGGGAATCAGGATGGAGGGGAGACACGTATACCTATGGCCGGTTCGTGTTGATGTATGGCAAAAACCATCATAATATTATAAAGTAATTATCCTCCAATTAAAATAAATAAATAAAATTAAAAGGAAAAGAGAAAAGATCCCTAGGTGATTCCTATGTAAGTTTGAGATGTCCTGCTTTTGTAACCATTAAAAACTTTAAATGGAGCAAGATACCAAACAAAAATGAGTGAGGAAACAGAGTATGGTGGATGGCACTTAGAAATGCCCCATTAGTGGCAGCAACAATGAACAATGTGTCTATTTTTGTTTCAGCTTGATGGAGCCCCATACCACAATCATTGAATGACAAGATAGGGCTCCTACTAATTCCTGGGCAGCTGGTCATCTTTCCTTCTCCATGGAAAGGTCTCTGGAGGCTCTTCTCTGCCCTTGGTCAGAGGCCAACTCTGTGTCCTGGTCTTCTAAACTCTATGCTAAGATTCAGCTTATCTTCTTTCTTGTCAGCAAAACCTAGGGTGACAGATTCCCAGACTTCTTCCAACCTTCATCCAGTTTGCCCATCGGCCATCTACTCCAGGGGCTTCCCAGGTGGCGTAGGGTTGTAAAGAATCTGCCTGCCCATGCTTGGGGCTGGTGCATGGGGATGACCCAGAGGGATGTTGCGGGGAGGGAGGTGGGAGGGGGGTTCATGTTTGAGAATGCATGTAAGAATTAGAGATTTTAAAATTTAAAAAAAAAAAAAAAAAAAAAAGAATCTGCCTGCCAATGCAGGAGACACAGGAGATGTGGGTTCAATCCCTGGGTTGGGAAGATGCCCTGGAGGAAGAAATGGCAACCCATTCCAGTATTCTTGCCTGGAGAATCCCGCGGACAGAGGAACCTGGAGGCCTACAGTCCATGAGGTCACAAAGAGTCGGACACCACTGAGGGACTAAGCACACAGCATGCAGCCTTCTACGCCAGAGGTGTTTAGGATGACTCTCAACTTCTTTGCTGACTTGTTGAGGTGGGTCACCAGGTTCCCCCTGCTACCCACCTCCCTGAAACAGGACATAAAACAGATTTCATCAAGACCATTGTTTTTTGCTTATGGTCAATGCCAACCTGAGGGATCCTACTAGGAACCTGGTAGGAAAATCTCTGTGATTAACGTTCTTCCTTAGTTAGCCATGTCAAAATCTGTCACTGATAGCCTTATTTCCCCTGCCTCATTTATTTCCTTCCAGGGCCATATGGTGGTGATTATCAGTCTTTGGGGAGTTGAAATACCTTGTCATTATTTCTTTGATTCCAAGATGTGCCTCCCTCCAGCAAAAAGAAAAAAAAAAAAAAGATCACAGTATGGCATTTATTTTCAAAATGGAAGCAAATGAAAATTAATTTCACATTGAAATCAAGAATTCAGGTTGTCTCTTGAAACGGTGACATCCTGACACTGAGAAACGTGCCATAAAAACTCCAAACTGTGCGAAAGGAAACTGCTGGGGTTCATCATTTATTTCTTCCTTGTAAATTGCAGTTTTATGCTGATAAATTTATTTACTTACTCATTATATATATTATATTATATATTATATATATATATATATATATATATATATATATATATATAGCTGTGTCAGGTCTTAGCTGCAGCATGCAGGATCTTTTTTACATAATGTGGGGGGTTTTTTCGTTGTGGCACACGGGCTTAGTTTCTCCCTGGGTTGTGGGATTTTAGTTCCCCGACCAGGGATTGAAGCCAAGTCCCCTGCATTGCAAGGTGGATTCTTAACCACTGGACCACCAGGGAAGTCCCAGGTATTTAGTCAACCTCTGACTTACCGCTCTTCCTCAGCCCAACCTGTGTCTTGTTCAAGAGGCGCATTAAAAACTGTGATCCTTCTGTGCCCTTGCGTTTGCCTGTCTTCATCTGCCTTTCCTGTAAGTAATCCTATGTCACATCCTCCCTTTGCAAAATGGAAAGATACCAGTGCAACATGTCTCACCTTTCCCCTCATGTCAAAATGTTTAGCTGTAAAAAACCTAGACAACCTGTGCCCCAGGGAAACTCCTGAGCATGATGAGCACCAGAAACCTCCTTCGTGGCAGTACTGCTGTCATAGCAGAAGCCTGGAAACTCCAGTATTCCTATAAGAGGATGCACAAAACATCAAGATCTGTTATTTGCACCATGGCATATTAGACACCAGTGAAAATGAAAGACAATACAGCTACCTGCAATAACATGGAGAAATCATAGAGATGTATGTGTTGCTAAATGGTTGTGTTGCTAAGTGCTAAATTAGCATGTGTCGCTAAATTGCTTCAGTTGTGTCTGACTCTTTGTGACCCTATGTGTAATGTGACATTACACATAGGGTCACCCTGTCACCCTGTCACCTGCCAGGCTCCTCTGTCCATGGGATTCTCCAGGCAAGAAGCTGGAGTAGGTCACCATGCCCTCCTCCAGGGGATCTTCCCCACCCAGGGATTGAAGCCGCATCTCCTATGTCTCCTGCATTGGTAGGCAGGTTCTTTACTGCTAGTGCAACCTGGGAACCCTAGAGACATGATAATGAATGAGAAAAGCAGATTGCAGAGTACTGTATATCATATGTAAAAATACATATACTTTATAATTATATATATATTTCTTTTTTATACAGCAACTCAAAGACTAAGAGAACCCCAAGTATAAGGTAAACCATATGTTGCTTGGGGGTAATATGGACATCTCTAGAGCTGACCCCTGTCCTGTTATCCTCTCCTGCTGGGCACATGGGAGCATCCCCTTGCAGTGGAATTAGCCCATGTGACTAGTTCTGTCAATGGGCCATGAGTCACAGAGGCTTTACTTGCAGCTGAAGTAATCCTGCGGGAGCCTCCTGTTTTGATGGAGTCCTGCAGAATAAGGCATCCTGGACTGTGGAGGACATGTGACACTTGTTCTGGAAAGCCAGCTGCATCTGCAGTGGATTTTGCTTGACCCAGAGACAAACCGTGGCTGACGTGTCACATAGCTGAAGTGTTAGGCTGCTTCATGACTGCAGTGGGATGTGGCCGGTCCTGGCTGGTCCAGATGCACACAAGAGCTGTGAGAAAGGTGAGGATGATGATCAGCCCACAGTGGAGGATGTGGCTGGCTCCTGGGGGAAGGCAAAGGGATGGGGGCCAGGGAAAAACACACAGGGATAACAGAGGGAAGGCGACGTTTGGTTCTTAAGCCGGGTGATGGGGTTTTAGGTGTTCATTTTATTAATTCAAAAAATTTTTAAAAGAGAATGGACTTGTAGACATAGTAGGGGAAGGAGGAGGGGATGAATTGGGAGAGTAGGCATTGAAACACATACGCTATCATGTGTAAAATAGCTAGTTACTGGGAAGTTGCTGTATAACAAAAGGAGCGCAGCCTGGTGCTGTGTGACAACCTAGAGAAGTGGGAGAGGTGGTGGGAGGGAGAGAAGTTCAAGAGAGAAGGGACATATGTATTCAGTTCAGTTCAGTTCAGTAGCTCAATTGTGTCCGCCTCTTTGTGACCCCATGAATTGCAGCACGCCAGGCCTCCCTGTCCATCACCAACTCCCAGAGTTCACCCAAACTCATGTCCATCAAGTCGGTGATGCCATCCAGCCATCTTATCCAGTCATCCCCTTCTCCTGCCCCCAGTCCCTCCCAGCATCAGAGTCTTTTCCAATGAGTCAACTCTTTGCATCAGGTGGCCAAAGTATTGGAGTTTCAGCTTTAGCATCAGTCCTTCCAAAGAACACCCAGCCAGGACTGATCTCCTTCAGAATGGACTGGTTGGATCTCCTTGCAGTCCAAGGGATTCTCAAGAGTCTTCTCCAACACCACATTTCAAAAGCATCAATTCTTCGGCTCTCAGCTTTCTTCACAGCCCAACTATCACATCCATACATGACCACTGGAATGACCATAGCCTTGACTAGATGGACCTTTGTTGGCAAAGTAATATCTCTGCTTTTGAATATGCTATCTAGGTTGGTCATAACTTTCCTTCCAAGGAGTAAGCATCTTGTAATTTCATGGCTGCAATCACCATCTGCAGTCAGTTTGGAGCCCCCCCCAAATAAAGTCTGTCACTGTTTCCACTGTTTCCCCATCTATTTGTCATGAAGTGATGGGACCAGATGCCATGATCTTCGTTTTCTGAATGTTGAGCTTTAAGCCCACTTTTTTACTCTCCTCTTTCACTTTCATCAAGAGGCTTTTTAGTTCCTCTTCACTTTCTGCCATAAGGGTGGTGTCATCTGCATATCTGAGGTTATTGATATTTCTCCCAGCAATCTTGATTCCAGCTTGTGCTTCCTCCAGTCCAGCATTTCTCATGATGTACTCTACATAGAAGTTAAATAAGCAGGGTGACAATATACAGCCTTGACGTACTCCTTTTCCTATTTGGAACCAGTTTGTTGTTCCATGCCCAGTTCTAACTGTTGCTTCCTGACCTGCATACAGGTTTCTCAAGAGGCAGGTCAGGTGGTCTGGTATTCCCATCTCTTTCAGAATTTTCCACAGTTTATTGTGATCCACACAGTCAAAAGCTTTGGCATAGTTGATAAAGCAGAAATAGATGTTTTTCTGGAACTCTCTTGCTTTTTCAATGATCCAGCAGATGTTGGCAATTTGATCTCTGGTTCCTCTGCCTTTTCTAAAACCAGCTTGAACATCTGGAAGTTCATGGTTCATGTATTGCCAAAGCCTGGCATGGAGAATTTTGAGCATTACTTTACTAGCATGTGAGATGAGTGCAATTGTGCAGTAGTTTGAGCATTCTTTGGCATTGCCTTTCTTTGGAATTGGAATGAAAACTGACGTTTTCCAGTCCTGTGGCCACTGCTGAGTTTTCCAAATTTGTTGGCATATTGAGTGCAGCATATTCACAGCATCATCTTTCAGGATTTGAAATGGCTCAACTGGAATTCCATCACCTCCACTAGGTTTCATTGTAATGATGCTTTCTAAAGCCCACTTGACTTCACATTCCAGGATGTCTGGCTCTAGGTGAGACATATGTATACTTATGGCTAACTCACACTGTTGTATGGCAGAAACCAATATAACACTGTAAAACAATTATCTTCCAATTAAAAAAACATTTTTTAAATTTAAAAATATTAAAATTAATTTTTACTGGAGCATAGTTGTTTTACAATGTTACATTAGTTTCTACTGTACAGCAAAGTGAATCAGCTAACGTATACATATGTCCCCTCTTTTTTGGATTTCCTTCCCATTTGGGTCTCCACAGTTCCCTGAGCTATACAGTAGGTTCTCACAAGTTATCTGTTTTATACATAGCATCGATGGTGTATATATGTCAATCACAATCTCCAAATTCATCCTCCCCCTTCCCCACTTGGCGTCCATACATTTGTTCTTTATGTCTGTGTCTCTATTTGTTTTGCAAATAAGATCATCTATACTGTAGGTGTTCATTTTATAATTAGGCTTTATAACTGATATATGTTAATATAAGCGTCAAATATTACACAATAGAAAACAATTTAAATAGTTTAAAAATTGAGCAGCATGAAAGCCAAAATCTCTGTGGCAGGTAAATGGGGATTCACTGTAAAATTCTCTCCACTTTGCTGTAAACTTGAATATTGTCATAATAAAGTGTTGGCTGAAATCCCTAAATGGCTAACAGTTACATTAAGAACTTACAAAAAATCTTACCTATAATTCAACTACCCCAACACAGCAACTATTTTGACTTTTTTTAAAGCCCTTATCTCTGTGAATACAATGTTATCATAGTTGTGGTCACTATGTATTCATAGTATTTTACGGCTTGCTTTCTTCATTTAGTATTTTATTATTGGCATTTCTCTAGCACTCAAGCTGTTTCGGTGAGTGCATTCCTGCATGTGGAATTCCTTCCGTTCCATGCAAATGTGGGTCCCATAAACCTCAGTTCCACTCCAGAAGCCAGACACTTTTAAACTTGATGATAAGAGTCGTCAGAATCTCTAACGTACTCTGCTCCTTCTGAAGTTTCCTCTCTGCTCCTTCTGAAGTTTCCTCGGAAGATGTTGTGTCTGTCTGCCACTATTGTTCTCTTCAGATAAAGGGAAGCTCTCGTGTTTAAGAGGTACAAGTTAATTATTTACAAAACAGATACAGACTCACAGACTTAGAGAAGGAACATATGGTTGTCAGCGGGGCAGGGTTGGGGGGCGCGGTACAGGGGGGTGCGGGGATGAAGAAAAGGGATAGTTAGAGAGTTTGGAATGAACATGTACACACTGTTATATTTAAAGTGGATAACCAACAAGGACCTACTGTATAACACAGGGAACTCTACTCAATGTTATGTGGCAGTCTGGATGGGAAGGGAGTTTGGGGGAGAATTGGTATATGTATATGTATGGCTGAGTCCCTTTGCTGTCGACCTGAAAACTTACAACATTGTTAATCGCCTATACTCCAGTATAAAATAAAAAGTTAAACAAAACAAACAAACAAAAAGACATACCAGGCAAGTAATAAGTTAATCACTCAGTCATGTCCAACTCCTTGTGATCCTATGGACTGTAGCCTGCTGGGCTCCTCTGTTCATGGAATTCTCCAGGCAAGCATACTGGAGTGGGTTGCCATTTCCTTCTCCAGGGTATCTTCCCTACCCAGGGACTGAACCCAGGTCTCCTGCATTGCAGGCAGATTCTTTACCAACTGAGCCACTGGGGAAGCCCCAGGCAAGTAATGGCCTTCCTTCAAATCATTGTTGCATGCCCACTATGTGTTTGCCTGAAGAATTTGCTACCTTTCCTTCTAGACTTATCTCCTTTAATTTCTCTGCTAGTTCTATCTCATCACCATCTCAAAAACAGCCCTGAATTAAAATCTCCACAGGTATAAGCTAACAGCCTGCTCAAAAAATTCATGCGTGTTTGGGAGCATACATTGTTTCTCTTTTCCAGGTTGTAAAAATTATTCATACTCTTGGTAGGTGTTTCAGGAAATGAAATGAAATCCACCTATCTTTCTACCACCTCAAGTTAGACTGCTGCTAATATTTTAGTCTTTTCAAGAAATGTACTTTTTTTTTTTCTTTTAAACAGCGTCTCTGCCTGAAGACAAAGTGTTAAAAACCAAACCATTCCCCTTGTTTGGTCTCTGCCCTGTGCCCACATGTCCACAGCCATGATGAAATTAACACCAGTGCCATATGGACCATCACTTTTTATCCACGTGGTAGCTGTAACAAGAAGTCTTCCCAGTCATCATTAAGATATGATTTAATATGTCGTCAAGCATATAAAAGTCTCCTCCACTCAGAATAGCAAACAGCTGTTCACCATCTCCAGTGAGCCTGGAGCCAGAGGAGGGAGACTGAGCGATTGGCTTTCTGGGCAACTTCTGGGCTTCTGGCCCTTCACCGGGAGGGCAGACGGTTCCTGGAGGGTCCTGGCTGAAACCACGAGCTGTGCATTTACCTGAGGCTTGGGCATTTTGGCTTGGAACTAGAGAGCAGTTGCTTCTCTCTCTCTCTCTGCCTGACTTTTCATGACAGCGTGGCTGGTAATTTACAATGGAAGGGTCAGGGATTGTCTAGTTCTTTGTAGGTTTTTAAAAGTAGCCTGTGTTCTCCTCTGAAGGGCATAATGCAATTAAAAAAAAAATATATATATATATATATATCTCGGAGAAGGCAATGGCAATCCACTCAAGTACTCTTGCCTGGAAAATCCCATGGGTGGAGGAGTCTGGTAGGCTGCAGTCTATGGGGTCTTGGAGAGTGGGGCACGACTAAGTGACTTCACTTTCACTTTTCACTTTCATGCGTTGGAGAAGGAAATGGCAACCCACTCCAGTGTTCTTGCCTGGAGAATCCCAGGGATGGGGGAACCTGGTGGGCTGCCATCCATGGGGTCGCACAGAGTTGGACACGACTGAAGCGACTCAGTCAAATATATATTTGACTGCGCCAGGTCTTAGTTATGGTATGCATGCTCTTTAGTTGAGGGATTCATGCTCCTAGTTGCAGCATGTGGGATCTAGTTCCCCGACCAGGGATTGAACCTGCATCCCCTGCACTGGAAGGTGGATTCTTAACCACCTGACCACCAGGAAAGACCCCATAATGCAGTCTTAAGTGGGGTGGATTTTGTGACTCTGGGGGTTTCATCCACAAAGATCTGGCTTTGCCTTTTCTGCCCCGGCTTCATTCCCCCAAGTTCAGTTCTCTGCCATTCCACTCCTACTGGCTGTCATCTTGCCCTCTAATCCTCGGCTGCCCTCTGGGAGGCCAGCTGGGTCTCTTGATCTACCAGTCGGAGGACTGGATAGAGCCTCTGGCTTGGAGCAGTGCATGTCGTTTCATCCACCAACCTTTGGGAACGCCTGCAGGGGCTTTGGATGGTAGCAGAGAGCATACAAATCATGGAGCAGGGGACTGAAGCTGTCATAGCAACCCTTGACATGATAGTTGAAGAAACCCAAAGCTGCCCCTGTCGAGGGCAAGAGTGGGTGGGTAGGGAGCATTTACCGAGCACCTTCTCTATGAAAGGCTGAGTGCGGCAGCCGCCTGCATCAGCCCTGTGAGGCTGGTACTCACTGTTAACCCCATTTTACAGCTGGGAAAAGTGAGACTAAGTGACTTGCTGGACACTGCCAGCAATTGTTAGCCCTGGCATCTGAATCTAGTGCTGTCTGACTCTAAACCTGGTGTTCTCTATGCTCTCATACCACAGCCCAGAGCTCATACATATTCTCCCTGGACCTGGGGTGTCCTGCTGTGGCCGTGGCATTCTTAACCATGTAATTCACCCAGAAATACAGCTCCCCTCCCGCTTCCAAAACACAATACCCCTTGACCATGACCCTGTTCTTCCTGTTTCACACACGTGTGCCTTTTTGTGGCTCATTTTCCTCTGTTTCACTTCAACCTCATGGATCTCTGTGCAAATATTCTAGAGTGGGAAGTGATGCTGGCGTGGTGGTGGTGGTAGCGGAGGCGAAGGGTCCCAAGCTTTCCTTGGGGAGGGGGGACCCTGGTCAGCCTTTGGTTGCCTCCATACATGCCTGTGGTGTGACTGTGGGTGTGTGATGGGTTGTGTCAGCCCTGCTGGTCAGGGAGTGGGTCTGTGGCTGTACCCTGGCTGACCTGGCTTTCCACGCATTTTCCCTGCAGTCACATCTGTCTCTCGCTGTGGCAAAGTGGCCTGAGTCTCATTTCCTTTCAGATTCCTGAGGGCAGTGTCCGAGTCTACTTCACTTGGGTGCCACCAGTGAATCAGGAACATTCATCCCATTAGCAACAGTAGACATTTACAAAATGTATTTAAAATTTATTTTTTAATTGGAGGATAATTGCTTCACAGTGTTCTGTCAGTTTCTGCTGTACACGAAGTGCATCAGCTATGAGTATACACACATCGCCTCCCCCTGGAGCCTCCCTCCCACCGCATCCCACCCCTCTGGGTCATCACAGAGCGCTGAGCTGACCCCTGTGCTGTGCGGCAGCTCCCCACTAGCTGTCTATTTCACACATGGTAGTGTGTGTATGTCAGTGCTGGTCTCAGTTTGTCTCCCCATTTCCTTCCCCTGCTGTGTAAGTTTGTTCTCAACCTCTGCATCTCTATTCCTGCCCTGCAGATACGTTCATCAGTACCATTTTTTTTTCTAGATTGCAGGCAGATTCTTTACTGCCTGAACCACCAGGGAAGTCTATATATATGCATTAATGTATATTTGTTTTCTCTTTCTGACTTACTTCACTCTGTATAACAGGCTCTAGGTTCCTCTACCTTACTACAACTGACTCAAATTTGTTCCTTTTCATGGCTGAGTAATATTCCATTGTATATGTATACCACAACTTTTTTATCCACTCATCAGCCGATGGACATCTAGGTTGCTTCCATGTCCTGGCTATTGTGAATAGTGCTTCTATGAACATTGCAGTACATGTGTCTTTAACAATAGACATTTAGTGAATGAATGAGGTGGCTGTTTTCTACAACCAAGCTTCATGGGTGTATACTTTTTTTAGGGATAAACTATAGGTTCTTATTAACTTTTTGGACTATATTTTAGGAAAAAGTTCAAGCTAGCAGAAGAATAAAATGAATCATTTTGACTATAACGAAGAGTGAAATGAATGCTCTTGTACTCATCGCCTAGATTTAACAAATATTAATAGCATTTGCTCTAGTTGGTGTAGCTCCCAGAACCCAGGTTTCTTATCTGTCCAATGGCAACAATGATACCATCTTGTCCAGGGACATCTCATCCAGAACTTCAGAGAGATTGTGTCCACATACAAGCTGAGCCTCAGCACCTTTATAGTTGACTCTTCACCCAATCCTGTGAGACCTACAGAGGGACCCCTGTGTGCCAGGCCACATGGAGGGCACCCATCCTGTTCAGGTGAGGAAGTCTTGGTCTCCCTCCTGGAGGCATTCACCCCCAGCCTAGAGAGGGAAGAGACATGTAAGGAGATAATTGCATTGTGATGTGTTAAATCTAACACTCCATTTAATTGATGGACAAAGTGAGAAACTTTGGGGCTTCCCTGGGGGCCCAGTGCCTGAGACTCTGCACTCCCAATGCAGGGGGCCCGGGTTTGATCCCTGGTCCATGAACTAGATCCCGCAGGCCGCAGTTAAGAGTCTGCATGCCATAACTACAAGATGTGCTGCAAAGAAGAGTGAAGATACCATGTGCTTCAACTAAGACCTGGGGAAGTCAAGTAAATTTTTGTATAAAAGGGAGGTGGACCTTGGAAACCTACAGTCTCATCTCTAGGGAACTTGACCAGCTCAAACCTGGGAAACTATGGCCAGAGGGGGCCCCGAATTCCAGCTTTATCATTACTTAGCTGTGTGATCCTTAGCAAGTCCTTGCCCAGTTCTGGACAGTTTTCCCTTCAGTAGATCAAGGGGTCAGGCTGGAATATTTCAAAGGCCCCTCCAGTTCCAAGTTTTTAGAACTTTTCACCATAAAGTATTTAACCAGCTTCCTTTCTGCTCTCTTATTTGCCTGTAACTTCCTCTCCAAGCCCAGGACCTGGAGGAATTTCCAGCCCTGTCCCATGCCAGGGACAATTCCCCCCCAGTCAGGAATCCCTCTGGTGGAGCAAACCCATGTCCCCACGGCAGCCGTTTCCATTAATTTCCTTTGACCTGTCCTTGGGGGAAGCTCATGATGACTGGTAATTCTAGCTAATCCTTTAACTAGAAAAAGGAAACTAACCATCTAATAGGCAGAATGAGAGAACGACTTGGCACACTGTCTGCAAAATGTAAACCGAAAATCTTCCAGAATGTTCTCTGGGAGGCCGCAGCCATTAATGCCCAGGAGCTGGCTACTGCAAAGCCTGTCTCCTAGTGGTGGGCACACTTGAGCGGAGCCAGGGGTGGGCACTGGCGGCGGCAGCCCCCGCTGAATTTCCCTCTCTGCATGTTTCTGGCAGAATTGTTTTACTTGGTGAGGCTGAACAGCTCCAGGCCCGTAAAGGGCTTTCTGACATTTCTGTGAGCAGCTGGCCTCCCCCGTGTTTCAGGAGATGTCATGGTTTATTAATTCCTTGCAGAAGCAATAAGAACTGGGTATTGGCTTAATTTGGGGCCAATTTACTGTTATGGTAGAAAAATTGGCTCTGTCTCCTTTTATTCAACATGGGCCCTATAGTTTCTCCCTTTACGCCTCCTGTGCAGGGCTCTCCCCTCCACCCCCTTCGAAGTGTGTGACCTCGGGCTGTGAGTTAATCTTTCTGTGCCTCTGTATCCTCAATATAAAACCTGGATAGTCACAGCATATATTTCATTGTTTTGAGTGAACTATTAAGTTTCCGAGTTATTTTAGGATATCTCTCTACCAGAGGCTTTAAGAGTCAACTATATACATATATTTTTTTAAATCTGGAAGTTTCACACCAAAATGCAGATTTTCAGTTTCTCGTAAAAAAGAGGAAACCATGACAACCTCAGTTGATGATCCCATGTAGATCGACTATCAGGAGCTGTTTAGAGATGGTTCCCCTTAGAAGCGGTGCCCGGTGCCTGACCAGGCACCTTCCTTCACGTCCTGTCTGGCCCCCAGGCCTTGAGTCTACAGTCTGGGGTTCCTCTGTTCTCTCAGGCTGGTCTGGGCATGCGTGCTAAGTCCCTTCAGTTATGTCCTACTCTCTGCAACCCCATGGACTGTAGCCCACTGGGATTCTCTGTCCATGGGATTCTCCAGGCAAGAATACTGGAAGGGGCTGCCATGCCCTCCTCCAGGGGATCTTCCCAACCCAGGGATCGAACTGTACCTTTTATGTCTCCTCCATCAGCAGGCAGGTTCTTTACCACTAGCTCCACCTGAGAAGCCCAGGCCAGGCATAGTTCCACATAAATAAACTCTCTTTAACCCCTAAAGTGGCCCAGAAATGTCCTTCCAGCTTTACCTGTCAATGATGGCAGGCAGTTATGATCGCTGAAGAGGAAAATCCAAGCCAAAAAGAATATCTCCTGGGGCAAATCTACTTTTTTGGATTGAAGATGAAGTTGTAATTTGGAGGCAGAAAATAAGAACAGAATAACACTTAATCGTATCAGGTCTCCCCTTTTCTCATCTATTACACCATTGTTGAGTCCAAGCAGAAGATGCTTTATGGGCATCCCATTTAATCTATTATCATCCTGCCAACTAGGCAGGAAGGATTGTTCCTATTTTGTAGATGAGAAATGTGAGACTCTAAGAGCTTGGGGAACTGGTACAGGGTTGCATAATCAGGAAGTGGTGATGGCACAATGACGTGGCCCTCAACTGTGAACTGGACTGGACAAACATTCTTACCTGGGTGGGGCTGGGATGGAGGCAGGACGGTAAGGTTCCCAAGGCATTTAGCATCCCTGCCGACACTGTGCAGGTGAGGTTGGGGGAGATTTGGGAGAAGGGTGGGAGTACTCAAGGCTCAGAGCGCCTATGGGCAGTGGTTCTCATCCAAGAGTGACTGTGCACCCCCAACCCCGGGCACACGCGGCAATGCCTGGAGACATCTTCAGTTGTCACAACCTGGGGGTGCTACCAGCACCTGGTGGGTGGAGGCCAGGGATGCTAGGAATCATCCTAGTCTGCCCTTGATCCTCTTTCACATCTACCAGTCTGATTCTAAGATGAATTGGAGGGTCATTAGAAGACCGTCTGCCTTGAAACATGGTCTATAATCATCTCATCACAGCCTGAAGCCCAGAGGCTCCTGTGAAGGGTACACTGCCTGGAGGAGGATTTATGGAACAAAGAAAGAATGTCACACTGGAAGGGACCTTAAAGAGCGTCTAAGTGAATCAAAAAATGCTTGCTCCTTGGAAGAAAAGCTATGACAAATCTAGACGGCATATTAAAAAGCAGAGACATCACAGCTAACAAAGGTCTGTTTAGTCAAAGCTATGATTTTTCCAGTAGTCCTGTATGGATGTGAGAGTTGGACCACAAAGAAGGCTGAGCACCGAAGAACTGATGCTTTCAAATTGAGGTGCTGGAGAAGACTCTTGAGAGTCTTTGGTAAGCAAGGAGATCAAACTGGTCAATCCTAAAGGAAATCAACTCTCAACATTCATTGGAAGGACTGATGGTGAAGCTCCAATATTTGGTTACCTGATGCGAAGAGTCAGCTCTTTGGAAAAGATCCTAATGCTGGGAAAGATTGAGGGCAGGAGAAGAGGGCGACAGAGGTTGAGATGGCTGGATGGACGTGAGTTTGAGTAAACTCCGGGAGATGGTGAAAGACAGGGAGGCCTGGCATGCCGCAGTCCATGGAGCTGCAAAGAGTCAGACACGACTGAGTGACTGAACAACGGCAAGCAAATACTTCCGTTGTTTTGATGAGGAATCTGAGGCCCAAAGGAGAAAGTGTCTTTCTAGGGTGACAGTCAGCTCAGCTGACCAGGGGGACACCTAATGTCCGAGGGACTGAAATGCAGGTGGTCAGATGCTATTCAGGAGAGGTGCAGGCAGCGCTGTGTGGGCATTCAGGCAGCAGCATCGCTTCCACCGCCCGCAGCGTCTCCATCTGTAACGGAAGTGGAGGAGACACAGGCCTGAGGAATTTCCAGGTCAGTTCTCACCTTGCCTAGGGCAGCAGTCCTCATTCTTCTTTCAGTGCCTGCATCTTCTGGAGGGTCTGTTAAAACCCACATTGCTGGGCCCCACCCTGAACCCCTCATCTAATAGACCTGGGGACCCTGAATTTCTAGCAAGTTCCCAGAGGATGCTGATGCTGGTCTGGGGACCACACGTTGAGAACTCTGTTCCAGGAGACTGTGTAAATTTGAGATACTGATTCCTGGGAAGGGTATGAAACACTGCCTTGGACTGGGCTGCTGCAAATTAGGTGGGGGATCCCAGAAGACCCTAACCCCTACAGAGGTCCTCACATTTTGATCAAGAGTGGGCCTGTGTGCCCACACTTGGTGTAGTAAGTTCTGAACTCAAGTCTGGGAAGGCCACTCTACCTCAGGGGCAGCGTCACCGGATATTTATCTTCGGAAGCGGGTCACACTTGAGTGTGGAGTGAGGCAGTGCTAATAACTAGGTGGAAACAGAAGGCTTACCTGGGGCCCGTCAATGCAAATCAAGCCGTGGGAGGTCAGGTGGGCAGCTGGACCTCTGGGGTGATGGTGGGGCCCAGGTGTGTGTGTGTGTGTTAGCCACGCAGTCATGTCCCGCTCTTTGTGACCTCATGGACTATAGCCTGCCAGGCTCCTCTGTCCATGGGATTTCCCAGGCAAGAACAGTGAAGTGGGTTGCCATTTCCTCCTCCAGGGGATCTTCCCAACCCAGGGACTGAACCCACATCTTCACATTGGCAGGTGGATTCTTTACCACTGAGCCACCTGGGAAGCCCAGCCAGGCCCACCTGAAGCCTTAAATCTCCCCCAAAAGCCTTTCAAAGGACTTCTCTGGTGGTCGAGTGGTTAAGACTTCACCTTCCAATGCAGGGAATGTGGGCTGGATCCCTAATTGGAGACTCAAGATGCCACAAGGCTTGCATTCAAAAAACCAAAACAGAAAAACAGAAGCAACATTGTAACAAATTCAATAAAGACTTAAAAAATGGTCCACATCAAAAAAAAGAAAATCTTAAAAAAAAGCTTTTTGATGTGGCTAAGTCATTTCCATGGGGATCAGAGGAAGGGTTGGGGCGATGCTGGCTATCCCAAAGATTTCCAGGGAGGCCTCAAAATATGCAGAAGAGAAGCCAGCCGGGCCCTGAGCCTTGTCACCATGCCATCCAGCAGTGACTGGTCAGCACCTTGGAGGCCGGCGGGGCCACTGCTCCATGTCACCAGAGCCAGCCTCACCTGCAGTCCTGGACATCCCAGGAGTCAGGGCTAGAAGGGCCTTGGAGATCCACGCAGGGAGGATGTTGGAGGTGGGCTCTCCCAGCGTGTAAAGGAGACTCTGAGGCCCTGAGGGGTTGGGATGAGCTCAAAGCCACCAGTTGGTCAGGAGAGGGAACTGAAGCAGGTTTTCCAGGTCAGAGATCTTTCTATTGACTTTTATATATAGATATCTTGAACTTGGGCAGGTACATGCATTCAAAGGGACACACTGCTAAATGTTCGGTGCTGTTGCTTAATCGCTCAGTCATGTTCGATGCTTTGCGACCCCATGAACTGTAGCCCGCCAGGCTCCTCTGTCCATGGGGATTCTCCAGGCAAGAATACTAGAGCGGGTTGCTGTGCCCTCTTCCAGGGGATCTTCCCGACTCAGGGATTGAACCCAGGTCTCCCGCATTGCAGGTGGATTCTTTACCATCTGAGCCACCAGGGAAGCCCAAGAATACTGGAGTGGTTAGTCTATCCCTTCTCTAGAGGAACTTCCTGACCCAGGAATCAAACCGAGGTCTCCTGCGTTGTAGGTAGATTCTTTACCAGCTGAGCTACAAGGGAAGCCCAGACTGCTAAATATTAGGGGGGCAAATATCAGCTCAGAGCAGGCGACCCTTCTATCTAATGCAAATATGGAAAATGGGCTGATGTCAAGCTGAAAATCTGGCATGTAGTTCAGTGAAGATCTGTGTTGTGGTTGGATACCCGTCTACCTCTACCTTTGACACATACTTCCTTCAGATGTGAGTGTTTTGGATCTTCTTTGTACTGCTTTTCACCTCTGTCGTTTTGTGTGAGGTGATGGCAACAGCAAGGAGGCTAGGGAGGAGGACAGGCCACATCCCTCACCTTCTGGAAAGGCCATGTGCTCTAGACCCAGGCCAGCAGGAAAGCCAGCCCTGCCACCAGGGTCCCCAGCCGGGACAAGTGTGTGGGGGTGGGAGGTGTCATGGGGGCGAACCCTAGGCCCAGGCAGCACATGGCAGGGCATGGGGGATAGACCTGGGCTAGAAGGGGGTCGGCTCACGGGACCAAGCTGGGGGGAAGCGTGGGAGTCCTACAGATCAACTTGTGTGATGCAGATGGAAAAGCTGAAGCCCAGAGAGGGGAAGGGATTTGCTCAAAGTCACCCAGAGAGTTATGAGCCTGGACTGTAGTCCTCTTCCCTGACGTCTGAAAGAAAAAAAGAAAGTGAAAGTGAAGTCTCTCAGTCATGCCCAACTCTTTGCCACCCCATGGACTGTAGCCTGCCAGGTTCCTCCGTCCATGGGACTTTCCAGGCAAGAATACTGGAGTGGGTTGCCATTTCCCTCTCCATTCCTGACTTCTGGTCCAGGCTTATTTCCAGCGCATCTCACTAGCCAGGCAGGAGTCTGGGGTGGGTCTGTAGGTCTCCGAAACATTCAGAAAGTAGAAGGTGTAAGGAACATACGGGGCTTTGTTTCAAGCTGTGTCAGGAGGGTGAGTCACCACCTCCATGCCACCACAAGATGGCGCCTTGCCCACCACAGGCAAGGTGGTCAGTATATGGTTGTCAGTTAAACTGTGTAATAGCGCTATTTCCAAAAGGTTTGTCTAAATGGAATTGTTGTAACTTTAACCTGCCTTATAAGGCATCTGAGTGCAAAGAAAGGAAAGGAACTAGGGGGTCTTATGTGCTCTATACGTGAGTTTTCTTTTCTTTTTTAATTTAATTTAATTTTTGGGTTGAGCTGGGTCTTTGTTGCTGTACTCGGGCTTTCTCTCGTTGTGGTGAGCAGGGGCTACTCATTGCGGTGGCTTCTCTTGTTGGGTTCTAGCCCCAGAGCTTCAGTAGTTTGGTTACATGGGCTTAGTTGCCCCAAGGCATGTGGGATCTTCCCGGACCAGGGACTGAACCAGAGTCCCCTGCACTGCAAGGCGGATTCTTAACCACTGTACCACCAGGGAAGCCCAAGAGTTTTCTTTTAAAAACATTTTATTGTTTTGTACTTTATCCATATTTGTATGTTTATAAATATAGTGCACATTTACTGCAGAAAAAACAAGTCAGCAAAAAAAAATTTTTTTTTTAAAACAATAACATGATGGGACTGTGAGGCTGCTTTTTGAGTTGGAATATTCTTGAAACCTTAACTCTCTTCCTGTGGCAGCCGACCTCATTTTGGTGTTCCCATCCCCATTCTCTGTCTCCTTGGCATTTTCTTTGAAGAAAGGAGCCCATGAAGAGAACAAGTGCCAGCATCTTATCTTGTTTCCGATACGAGTCCAACTTAGGGTAGGGCTGCAGCGTGCCCGTTGTTGGGCTCAGATGTGTGTTCCCATCTTCTAGAGAGTGAAACCAGGGTGTCCCAGGAGACCAGCCCTGAGCCTGACCTGCTCACAGATGTGCCTAGTTTGATCCTTGCCAGCGCTCCCCACTACGTGGCATCTAGGGCTTACAGGAGGGCTTCCCTGGTGGCTCAGATGGTAAAGAATCTGCACAAAGCGGGAGACCCAGGTTCGACTCCTGGGTCAGGAAGGTCCCCTGGAGGAGGGCATGGCAACCCGCTCCAGTACTCTTGCCTGGAGAATCCCATGGACAGAGGAGCCTGGCGGGCGACAGTCCATGGAGTCGTGTAGTCAGTCACGACCCAGAAACTAACACAACAATAGGGCTTAGAGGAAGGAAGCAGGTTTTCTGAGGGTCTGGGGGGCACCCAAACCATCCCAGACACTGGGACTCACTCCTGTGGATCCACCCTACGTCATAAGCCACGAAAGTGAGAGCATTCTCCACGCACTGGTCACATCCTTTCTTGCAGTGCTATTAAGGAGAGGTCCCAAAACAGAGCACACACCAGCCCTTGCAAGCTGTAACTCTATGATCTGTGCTGACATGGCTGACCCAGAGAGTGATAAGGCTCTGGCAGAGGTGGGTTGGAGGACTGGATTTACCAGCCTTTCAGCATGACCTACAACAGGCCACAGCTTTACTTTTCGTG
This sequence comes from Ovis canadensis, assembly GCF_042477335.2. Classification (NCBI taxonomy): domain Eukaryota; kingdom Metazoa; phylum Chordata; class Mammalia; order Artiodactyla; family Bovidae; genus Ovis; species Ovis canadensis. The sequence continues at coordinate 33,060,700 of NC_091264.1, forward strand.
GGCCACACTGTCCCTCTGCAATGCGGGACAATACCCTGGCCTTCCACGATCCATTCTCTGGGACACTGTAATGAGAGTTGAAGGTTGCAATGGAGGGGACATGCCACACAAGAAGATTTCCTTTCCATAAGCTTGAATTAGCATGAGTTGTTCTAGGATAGATGGTTTTTCTTCCCTTCCTTAGCCTCCTGTATCTTGCTGGCATTTCCCCCCACCCCCAGTTAGGGGCAGCATCACTGGCTCCTCAGGACCCCCACCCCCCGCTGCAGCTCCCCAACTGTCAGCATTCACTTCTGCAGAAAACATAGGTGACAAGCTGCTCACGGAGAGTCCCACCATCAGATAAGTCAATGTGGGAAAGTAAGTTCTTCTGGAAGAGAAACAGATTGTACTTGGGAAATTAAATATTCCTTAGAGGAGAACAGGAAACTTAAAATTCCAGCCACGGATTTCCGAGGAAGGCTCACCGGAGAGGTGACATACATCCCCTCTTTTTTTGGATTTCCTTCCCATTTAGGTCACCGTGGCTTCCCCGGTAGCTCAAACGGTAAAGAATCTGCCTGCAAAGCAGGAGACCTGGGTTTGATCCCTGGGTCGGGAAGATCCCCTGGAGGAGGGAATGGTTACCCATTCCAGCATCCTTGCTGGAGAATTCCATGGACAGAGGAGCCTGGGGAGCTACCTACAGTCCATGGGGTGACAAATAGTTGGACATGACTGAGCAACTAACACTTCACTTAGACCACCGCAGAGCATTGAGCTATACAGTAGGTTCTCATCAGTTACGTTTCATGCATAGTATCAATAGTGTATATGTGTCAACCCCAGTCTCCCAATTCATCCCACTCCCTTTCCCTCCAGCCAAGTTAGTATCTGCATGCCCCCCATGTGGGGGAAACTGAGGCACCACAGGGTGAGCAGTTGTGAGCCTGACATTCTGAATAGGGCTCCAAATGTGCTCTTCTTTGCCTGCCTTGCAGGCACATGCTCGTGCGCATGCGCGTACACACAGACACACACACACACACACACACACACACACACACACTCTGAGTTTTACAGCTCTCTAAAATTTATGAGGAAGTCGAGTACCCGGAGATCTCTTAATTAAGCGGCCTTCCCCTAGGAGAAAGGAAATGGGCTTCCATATTCTCAGCTCCGACATCAGATCGCATGATTTACTACCCAAGGCCTGCGTTTCTCCCCAAATCAGCTCCTCTATAGCATAAACATCTATCACTTTGAAGGCGGTTCAAACACCACTTTCCCCTTCTCCTCCCTCTTTCGCAGTGCCCTCTGGGCCTTAGCACTTCCTCTGATCTGCCCCCTTGCCCCAGAGGTTCAGGATCAGGCTGGAGTGCTGAACAGACACCCTACTGTAGCCGCCCAGGAGAGAGGGGAAGCCCGAGCCCAGGGCTGGCACCGAGGGTCTGCCCTCATTCATGGAGGAATGGGTGTGTGTGTGTGGGGGGGGTGGGCTGGTGCCCAGTCCTTCCTCACAGCCCCTCGATGGCTGCCGATGGCTGCCATGAAGATATATGGGTTTAATCAGGCCCCTGACAGGTAAAGACCTTAACAACCAGGACAGTTTGTTCTCCCAAACTTTGAGTATCTAAGCCCAATGTTTACTTTGGAATTGAATGAATAACATTGTTCTGGGAAAGGAAATTAAAAAAAGCAGGCTTGTAATTTACAGTAGAGAAGAGAGAGACCTGGAGGTCTTGTCACCCCCCTTCCCCGCCCCCCAGACCTAGACCCCACCTCCCGCAAACCGGCGCTCTGTGTTTTTTGCTGTTTTAAACTTCTAAACACACCACAACCAACGAGCTCATCTTCTCAGCGCTGCCAGGAAAGGTCTCAACATTGCCAGGCTCCCTAGAGCTGCCAAGAGAACGCATTGCTTCAAGGCAAAGTTTTTTTTTCCCCCTCCTGTTAAAAATCAAAACCAAATGCCACTGCAATTCCAGATTCTGTGAGATCCATTCAAAATGCAGAGAGAAGGGGGATGACCAGGGTGGACCAGAGGTTCACCTGCCCCCTGCACCCTGGTCAGGAGAGAGTGACTGCCGATAAAGAAAGAAGATGGGGAAGGCGACCAGAAAGCCAACCCTAGCAAAGGGCACCCCTCTCCTGGGGTCGAGGAATCTCTTCACTGGGGAAAGTCGATTTATTTTGAAATTCTTGGTGTGAGAGTAAGGCAGATCTCCTTGGTATCTAGCGTCTAGAAAACTCCCAGGGCCTTTCTTTGAAGAGAGACGGCGCGAGCACCTCTTTCCGGTGCTAAGACTCGGAATAGTGGTTAGCCGCAGTGGACATCAACAGCAGCTAGGGGGCGCTCGAGACCAGCCTGTTTCCTTCAAACAGCCGGTTCATTTCCAAGTGAAGCCCTTCTCTGATAGAGACCAGCTCAAAGCCCTGAGATTTTCCCCCTCTCTGTGGAGTTGCCCCCGAAAGTAGACAGGAGGAAGGGGTCTGGGCACACAGGCTGCTGATCTGGGGAAGGGGGGCCCTCCAGCTCCTGGCCTGGCCTCCGACAGGGCCATCTCCCTCTCCTGTCCGTCTCCAGACACCAGGGCCTCGCTGGGCTGCCCGCCTGCCCTGCCCACCTCGGATGCCTAGGCTTAGCTAATTGATGGGGGGAGACCACTTTGAACATTTCAAGGCCTGGTCAGGGGCCAAGTCTCATTACTTAGCTTCAAAGTCAGAAACTCCATAAAAAGTTCATTGGTGGGGCTGACTGTCCAACATTGTCCCAACGGAACGGAACCCACCACGGCACCCTGGGCCTCCTGTTTTAATGTGGGGTGAGAACACGTGTGTGGTACTGGGGTGGGGGGTCTGGGGGGGAGCAGGGACCCCAAACTGAACTACATTTTCTTTTCTCTTTTCAAACACCAATTACGAAAGAAGTACAACCACATTACACAAAATTTGGAAAACAGAAAAGAGAAAAAGAAAATATTTCAGAAGCCCACACCTTAATACAACAATAATATTTCTCTCTGGGCATTTTTCTTATGTACAATTTTATATACTACCCATTAGCACATGCGTACAAAAATGGCCTGTTTTTGCCTTTTTTTCTTTCCTCTAAGCATTAAATCTTAAGCATTTCCTCACTTCTTGAAAACCAGTATTTTAAGTGGCTGTGTGATGTTCTGTTCTGGTAATGTGGAATAATGGTTACATATTTAGGTTGTTTATAGTTTTACTTTTTAAAAAATAAATGACACGAACATATTTATATTTCTCCATGATTTGTTCTTGAGTTTACTTGTTTAAAAAGTAACATTTTTCTGATTAGGAAAGTTGCAGAAATTAATATTTTTTTAAATGTGGAAAGCCTGGGAAAGTATAATGAAGTTAATAAAAATTCCCTGTAATTGTTCTGCCCAGAGAGCATCCCTGTTAACCTTTGGGTGTATTTCCTTCATATAGGTATATATGAGAAACAGGGTCATGCTGTACAGAAGTTTCGTAGGTCCCTAGGGCCGGGAAAATAAAATTGGCAGAGGAAATATTATTTCCAGGAGAGATTCAACGTGTGATATGTGCGAATTTGAAACTGGACGATGTTTTCATTCAGAACACTCAAGCTGGGACAGACCTGTGTACCGTGAGGCCGAGAGGACGCCCTCGAGGGAGGGCGGCCCGTGGTGGGGCTGTGTCCAGCCCCGGGGGGCCTTGCCAGGGGCTGGGGTCGACGGCAAGGCCAAGGCAGGCGTGAGCAAACGCACTTTCCTCGTTTCTTTTGACAAGCGCCGCTGAGCCCCTGATTTATGGGCACACTTCACGGGACACTAGTAAACGTCCCATAGTATATTTTGTAAGAGTAATGAAGTCTCAGTAACCCCAGCCCTCCCCGCAGCCTCGGCTCATAAATTTCGTCCTGCGAGAGGGCTGAGCCTGCCGGGTGCTGGGCGAGGGAGTGGTCGGCGGTGGGTCAGCAGAGGGGGCCCCAGGTCTGCTGCCCCCTCGCCCTCAACTTTGTCAGGAGGAGGTGGAGGGTCTTGCTGGGCCCCCACCCCAGCCCCCGCTAGGCTGCAGGCGGGTCTAGCTCAACTCTGAGCTCTCCAAAGGCCGGAGAAAGATGAAAAGTTGAGTCAGGGAGCTGGAAAAGGAGGGGGAGAAATCCCAAACCATAATTGTGCCTTTCCTTCTGCAGCTCAGATTGCTGGCCGGGGGGCTGAGGGGCGGAGGGCTGGTTCTTTTTTGACTACTGTTTCCCTTGAGTCTGAAGATGAACCGTGCATGAGATGAAAGGAGATGGAGGGGCCAGGGAGGTGGGCTGAGTTGGGGGAGTGGGGTTGTATGGGGACCACCACCACAGACAGGGAGTCAGAAGCCAGGCTTTCCCTGGGCTCCAGAAGTGCAATGGGGGTGGGGAGGGGCTGGGGTCCTTACATTCTACCCCCAACCGTGAGGACACGGACAGTTCAAAGGGCCAGGGCCAGGGAATCTGTTTGTTGCTCCACTGAACAGCGCCCCGCACTGAGCCCACCTCTCGTGTGTTTGGTTTAGAGCTCTGAGTTGTCTCTTGCATTTGTTTAGCTCCTTTCCCCAGGTATTGCGGGCACAGAGATGAGTGAGATGCAACCCTTGTCAAAGTCACCGAAGTACAAGCTAATCCTTTGCGCCTGTCGTGTGCCAAGCACAGGGATTGATTCATTGACTCCTTGCAATGCCCAAAGAAGTAGGCATTTTATTACCATCCTTTCAGTGTTACCCAGACCCTGAGAGGTTAAGCGGTCCACCCAAGACGTCCTGAGCCAATGCTCTCCGGGATCCTGGAGTCTTATGAACCCGGACTAGGCAGGCCCCTCAGACTTGACCACCAAAAGGCAGGTTAAGCTATAAACTAGGAAACTGAAGCTCAGAAAGGAGAAGTAACTTGCCCAAGGCCACATGGTGAGGTAGCAAGGTTGAGCATTAGAGCCCAGTGGCCAGACCCCAAGGCTCTACTGCCCAGCTGCCTGTAAGCCCATCTGGATACCCCTCACCCATAGTCCAAGAAGACAGTAAAGTAAGAACAAATTTTTGACGTCTGGGAACTTCTTGTTTGTGATGAACTGCACTAGGTTCCCACCCTGAAGACCTAGAAGAAAGCGTAAAGAGGGTGGTTTAAGGAAAGGATAGGAACTCCCAACCAGCAAGCTGGGAAATATTCTTGAAACAGCAGGGTGGGGAATGAGTTTTGCAAGGGAAACAGTCAGATTTTAGTAACTGGAAATTTCCCACATCTATCATAGGGAGTTTACCAGTTTGCTCACCCAGACTCACAGCCCTGGCATAACTACCTGGAACAGCACGCCCTGTGTGACCCTCTGGGGCCAGCAGGCACTCTGGTGCACAAGTGACCAATGACCTGAGAGCTGGTGTCAGAGCCTGAACTGCTTTGCCTGCAGGACACTTGCTTTTAGGATTATTCTGGGGCCCCAGTAGAATTCTCAACCCTAAAAGCTATTGCAAGAGCCTGAGACAGACCTCGATGACTCAGAAATGAACTCACAAATAAAATCTGATTTTGAAAAGAAAATGCCTGGCCTGAACCGACAGTGGTTGCTTTCCAAGTTGGCGAGTGTTGGGGTGCTGGGGCTCTGTTTCCTATTAGGATCGTCCTGTGCTTTCACACTGGAGAAGGGCATGGCAACCCACTCCAGGATTCTTGCCTGGAGATTCCTCTGGACAGAGGAGCCTGGTGGGCTACAGTCCATAGGATCGCAGAGTTGGATGTGACTGAAGCGACTTAGCAGCATGCTCGTGCTCTCACAGAGGGAAAACCTGGCTCATTGCGGGCTGGTCCCCCAGCAGCACCAGACGAGGGCCCTCTGTTGGGAGTCGAGGACCTCTGTATCACCACCAGCGATGGCATGCCCCAGCTCTGCGATTCAGATGCAAGATAAGGGTGAGGAGACATCTTGCAGCCCACGAGTGGAGGGTGGGTATTTAAGACCTGAGGCCACCTATCCTCACTGCAACCTTGGACAAGCACACGGGGTTATGGCCGTTTAAAGGTGAAGAGCCCAGGCAGGGCTTCTGAGACTCGCAGTGCTTGGAAGCTGGGATGAACGACTCGCCGACAGGAATTGCTGAGTCAGTACAGTAAGTCCCCTCAGATGAGTGAGTTCTGTTCCGAGAGCGGGTTTGCAGGTCCAATTTCTTTGTAAGTCCAACAAAGTTAGCCTGGGTACCCAACGAACACAATTGGCTGTATGGTACTGTACTGTAACAGGTTTATAATACTCTTCACACAGATAATACATAACGCACATGAAAAATAAAGAAAACATTTTTAATCTTACGGTACGGGACCTTGATAAGTACAGTAATACAGCACAGCAGCTGGCACACAGGGGCTGGCATCGAGCGAACAGGCAAGAAGAGTTACTGACTGGAGGAGGGAGGCGCTGGAGCTGAAGGATCGTCAGCAATAGGAGACGGAGGGCAAGCTGCCGTCTCACCTACATCTGACTTTGATGGCACAGGTTCTGGCTCCTTGTTGGAACCAGACGCAAGTGCCCCTCTTTGAAAGTTCTCATCTTGAAGGCTTGTATGTAGGGGGCTTACTGTGCAGAAATGCAAAGACCAGGGTGAGAAGCTGTCTCCAGGGGATCCGTGTTGGTTTCCTCCTTTGTTCCTCCCCCCGCCTCCCCTCTAGCGTGGGGGGCCTGTGGAGGGGCCATGAGATGTGGTGACGGAACCTGGATGGTGAAGGTTTGGGGGCCCTGGGTTCTGGTCTCAGCTTCAGCATTAACTGGGTGACAGAGAACAGCCTGCTTCTCGCTCTGGGCCTCATTTCTTCATCTGGAAAGGGAGAGGCCCCAAGAACACCTTTGAGACTCGCAGTTAGAAACTCCGGATCTCTTAGGGCCCAGTGTCCTCGTCTGCTGAGCGCCATGCCTCTTAGGTTCGCCTTCAGTGAATATTTGTAGAATTCAGTGGTGCTCCCACCCATCTTGCAGAGATCTCACAAGGATCACACAAAATGAGGAAGATGAAAGTGATTTTCTCACGCAGCTGGAGGGCTATTTGTTACCCTCGCAAGGAGAACGGCGAGGAAAGGAAACCCCAGCTCACCCCTTCTGCATTCTTTTTGGGGACACAAGGGAGTGGGGAGCGTGCCCTCGGCAGAAGCAGACACATTTGTGGGATGTCTCAGTCTTTCAAACTTGCACCCCCTCCTGACGCCCAATCTTGTGCCCCCTCTTGATGTTTTTTGAAATTTCAGAATAAATGACATAGGGACTTAAAAAAAAAAAACACCCAAAAAACCAACGGTAATTTTAGATCATGCTTTTTTCCAGGCTTCTCATGACCCCTTGGGGAGTCTGATGAACACGAAGCAGGCCCTGAAAAATGCTATTTTTCATTCAAGGCAGGTGTGGAAATTGAGTTTTTCGGGCATTGCCAGTGATTCTCCCTGGCCAGCTGTCCTTGGTCATAATAGAGAGGGTCTGAGACAAAGCTGTGTGCCATTCCACATACATTTCTTGATATTAATAATGAATGTGACTATCATTCTTTATGATTCTGTGCTTTTCCACTAGACCATACTGCTTTTTTTTTTAAAAAAAAAACAACCTTGTTTTATTTTATTGAAGCATAGTTGAGGTACAATATCACGTGAGGTACAATATCATGTAAGTTACAGGTGTATAACATAGAGATTCACAATTTTTAAAGGTTATATTCCATTTATAGTTATTGTAAAATATTGGCTATAGTCCCTGTGTTGTACAAAATGTTCTTGTAGTGCATTCTATACCTAACAGTTTGTACTGTTTAATCCTCTACCCCTGTATGGCCCCTCCTCGCTTCTTTCTCCCCACCTCCCTCTCCCCAGTGTTTGTTTTCAGTTGCCCCTCATAGCAGGTGGGATCTTAGTTCCCTGACCAAGGACCAAACCTGTGCCCCCTGCAGTGGAAGCCCAGAGTCCTCGCAACACCTGGGTCATCAGGGAAGTCCCATTCTCTCCCCACTAGGTAACCACTGGTTTGTTCTATCTGTAGACCGCGCTGCTTTTTTTTTTTTTAATTAATTAATTTATTTTAGTTGGAGGCTAATTACTTTACCGTATTGTAGTGGGTTTTGCCATACATTGACATGAATCAGCCATGGGTGTACATGTGTTCCTAATTTTGCTTTGACGTCTCAGCAAGAGTGAGTTGCAGGCGCCTTAGGAGGTGTCTCTTCTCATCATTTATTCCATTCGTTGCCTGGGATTCATTTGCTCTTCTTTTCCCCTCTGTTCACCTATGTGAGCCAGCGCTTCCTGGGTGTCTGTGACGTAAGAGCATCTCAGAAACGGCCCGCCCTTCAGGCACTTAGACTTGTTTAGAGGAAACCAGATGGAGACCGATCATAGGTAAGTGATTAGGTGTCATTATATGGTTGAGTGCCTTAAAACACAGGCTCTCTGTCCAAGGTAACTATTTTTTCAACTTTCTCTTCCATTTTCTAAGGCCAGAACAAATCTGGTTTAATTACCAACATGGGCAATTTGTCTAACCTCTTTGAACATCAGTTGATTTGAAACCAAGGTTGGGTGAGATGGTGTTTGAAGCCTCTTCCGGGTCTGGTCTGGGGGTTCTGGGGGGTTCCTGTCTGCACCAGTGGGGCTGAAGTCCTTTGTCTCTGAAGCCTGCTGCTCCCAGCCTGTCTGGTTCCTTCTGATGGCGCCTCCCTGCTTACTACCTGACCCTTTGCTTTTCCAACTTCTTGTCGCTTTTTTTCTTCTGTCTTTAGGGAAAAAGTGAAAATAGAAGAGCTGACATTTGGAGGACACTGTGGGTGGCCTGTAAGGGGGATGATGAGGTGGAGGACTCCGGGGGGAGGGGCACACCAGTGACTCACGGGTCGCCCGGTGGAGCCATGTTACATCACCATGGCCCTGCCCACGGCCAAGAGAACTTCGCCATACCTGCCGTGGCCTTGCTGCCAGCTGGCTGGATCCAGTCACTTGCAGAAGGCCTCCCGAGAGCTCAGGGCGATGTTGGCTGTGAGCAGACGGGGACGGGCTGTAGAGACCCTTCATTGGCAGATGATGAAGAACTCCTCAGGGGCTGTGGTTCTCACCACCCTCAGGCAACCAGCCCAGAAAACCCTCCTTTCTCCAGGTCCCCTCCTCCTGGCCCTGCAGATTGAGAACCTTCCGACCCTGAGCCTCACAGGGCACGCCCAGGCACACCCTCGGCAGACAGAGTGAGTGGCTGCTGCCTAGCACGGCGCCTGACCACACGATTGGTAAGTGGCCAGCAAAGGTCCACTTAATGAATGACTGCTTCAAACCCACACATAATAAGCTAAGATGGTTATAAATGAATAGCAATCGACAAAGCACTTTTTACATGTCATTTCTTATTAAGATATCTTTACTTCTTTCTGTCCAGGGCTCAGTGTTTGAAGACCCAAGGATGAGGAGTGCTCTTGCCCTGGGGACAGGAGAGCCTGGAAGTCACGTCACCTCCCTGCGCCTCTGTCACCTCACTGCCCAGGCTGCGGAGGAAACCCCTGCAACCTGGCTTCTGTTTCAAGCCCATTGGCCGAGGGGAAGCGTCTGGGGTGGTCAGCGCGGAGGGCCTCCTGCTGAGATGTCCCACACAACCAGCGACATCCCATTCTCTCTGGGATTCAGGCCCCCCAGCCCCACGGTCCTGGGATCATCCAGGAAAGCTTTTGTTTGCTCTACTACTACTAATCCTGCCAAGGGGCGACCTGAAACAATGAGGCCAATCTCCCAAATTCCTCCGAGCCGGCAAATTTCATGGTTTTTCTTTAGGATCTCAGCTTAAATGCCTTTTCATCAGGAAGCCTTTTTAAAAAAACAAAACAAAACAGTAAGTTAATTTGGCTGTATAGGGCCTTGGCTGCAACACGCAGAATCTGTTGCAGCGCTTGGACTCTCCATTTGTGGCCCGTGGGCTTGTTTCATGGAATCTTACTTCCCTGACTAGGGATCAAACCCGTGTCCCCTGTATTGTGGGTTCTTAACCACTGAACCCCCGGGGAAGTCCCCAGGAAGCCTTTTCTGAAGACACTGAAAGAGAGAGCGGAACAGACCATTGGCAGGAAGAGAAATCCAGACAGCGAGGCTAACAAGGGACTGTCTGGCCGGGGCTGAGTGAGCCAGGAGAATGAAGAGCTTAGTGAGCAGCCACAGACTGGGCCACACTGGGCCGCTGGACCATGGGAGGACATCGGGGTTTATCCTCAGTGCTGTTAGGATTCGTTGGTGGCTTTTGAGTGAGAGTGATATGATTTGGCTGCCATGTGGAGAGAGGTGCCCCTGTGGCACACCTCCCTCACTCCTCAGAGCTGTTTTCTCCGAATCCTATTTCACTGTCTTTGTCTAGCCACTATACGTTTTCTGCCTTGGACCCTGGGAGATTTCTTCTGCTCGTTACTTCCTGCCTAGAAGCAAAGCTTTTGGACAGAATCCTCCCTCCCACTTGCTTAGATCAGCATCATTTGTCCATGTGCTTGTTCCTCGCAGTTCAAATTTGTACTCTGCAGCGGTCAGACTATGTCTTACTCCTTTGTGATGCATATACAAATACAGTGTGTGACCCATAGTTGATTCCTATTTAGCTCACTGTTCAGTATGAACAAGTGAGTTTTAGGTAAAGCAAAAGAAAAGTTCAAGAAGGTCATCCTACTCGCAGGATGGATTCCAAGGTCTAACAATCCTTTAAGGTGATCTAGTTTGGGTCATCTGTGCCTAGCTTCCCCTCCACTGGGAAACTGTTCAGCTGTTCTTGCAAGAGTATCTGTTGCCTCTAAGAAATCCCACGAGAGAGGAAGGGCATAACTGTACCTACTTTGTAGATGCAGACGGAGACCCAGGGAGGTTAAGTGTCAGGGCCACAGCCAGATGGCTAGAGGAGCTGGGCTTAGCTCCGTCCAGCCCAGTTCAGATTTACTGATGCCTCTCATGGTTCAGGGCCTGAGTCTTCACGTAGAGAAGGAGTCCTTGTCCTCAGGCGCTCACAGTCTTACAGCGGAGACTGATACTTGAACAGAGCATTTGCTCTCAGTGGGGAAATCCCTGACACACTTTTCTGATCCCATGAGCTGCCTCTGACCTGATTCAAGCAGTAAAAACAGTGTCAGGCCAGAGCAGTGGACCCCAAACCTGATGGATCTTTGGAACCATCTGGACAGCTTTTAAAAACACAGATTCTAATTTATGGGTCTAAAATGGAGCCCAGGAAACTGTGCTATTGAAAACCAGATAATAGGGGACTTCCCTGGTGGTCCAGTGGCTAAGACTCTGTGTTCCCAAAGCAGGGACCCCAGGTTTCCATCCCTGGTCAGGGAACTAGACCCTGCATGCTGCAACTAAAGATCCTGCGTGGCCCAGTGAAGACCCGGCACAGCCAAATAAATAAACGTTAGTGCCGTTCAGTTGCTTGGTTGTGTCAGACTCTTTGGGACCCCACGAACTGCAGCATGCCAGGCTTCCCTGCCCTTCACTGTTTTGGGGAGTTTGCTCAAACCCATGTCCATTGAGTCAGTGGAAAAAAGAGAAAACAGGTCCTACTGATGGGCAGGCAGGTTTGAGGCCCCGTGGTGCAGTGGATTTGGTTTCAGGACAACAATCATCAGATCTGCAGGTGTTCCGAGGGGGAAGAAGGCACATCTCCCACGGCCTCCGCTTGCTAAACCTCCCCGGGGACTTATCTTCCCCGGACTGCCCCAGCCTTGGGATAGGCCCGCCGGCTCTCTCGGATGTCCCCTCCTCTGCTCTCTTGGCCCCACTTACATGCTTTCCTCATATTACTGGTCACACCCACTAGTCTTAGGCTCCTTTCCCAGGTTGCAAGCAATGAAGTGCTTTTGGGGAGCCGTTCCAAGGGTAGAGTCACGCCCCTTCTTGGGTGACAGCAGGTTCTAATCATTTCCTCCTCTGAATGTCCACCACCCCTCTGTCTGGGGTTTCAAGAGTCTTCCGCTCTTAGGATGTTTGTGAACAAGTCTGCTCTCCTGTGGAGCCAGTAAACACCTCGAAGGCACATCAGTTGAGGGTTTAGGTTTGGACCCTTTACCTCCTTCAAGTCTTGGTTCCAGTGTTACCTTCCCAGCGAGGCTTTCCCTGACCACCTGTTTAAACCTCATCCCTGCCTCCTACATGCTCCATCCCCCTGACTCTGCCCAAATCCCCCCATAGCACCTACCACCTTCTATGTCACTACATCACTTGTTTATTCTGGTCCTCCTCTCTTTCCTGACAATCGGGTATAAGCTCCCAGGAGGCTTCCTAGTGCTTCTGTCTGTGGATGTAAACATAGCAAGGTACCTCACACTAAGTAGGTGCTGTAGGAAGACGTGTGGGATGAATGGATCCTGAGTAGGCCCTCGCATGCAGTGGTGCTCTCTAAATGCTGTGTGGTCGGTTGGTTGGCTGATAAAGCCAGCCAAGTTAATAGAACAAATCCATCTCCTCTTCTGGAAGAGGCCCTGGACAGACAGCGGAGGCTGGCAGACACTCATTTCTCAAGGCTGATAGAGGGAGCCTTGTTGAGATTGTCACAGCCTTCCCAACTGGACTGAAAAATGCCTTTGGAATCAGATGCTGGGGAGCAAGACTCCAGCTCCAAGACTTCCCAAGGAGCTGGAGTCAGGGCTGGCTCCCCAGCCCGTTCATCAGCCTCGGCGCACAGAGGAGAGGCCTTCGGCTGCCAAAGACTTTGTTTTATTGTCACTGCAGTTGGCTCCTGTCTGCGTGGGAGCTGCCAGGGCAGCAGCCATCAAGCCCAGGACGCTGGGCTGGGGTAATAATAGCAATTCCATAATTCTCGCTCGCTCCGCAGCTGAAAGGAGGGATGGCTGGAAGTGGCTGGGAAAACAGGAGCCCGGCGGCGGCAGCAGGAAGGGGAGCTGGTACAGGCTGTTCCCTCTCCCTTGCAGACCTGGCCTTGGGACGTGGCTCACGGGCCTGCTTCCAGCTCACTCTCAGTTCAGTTTTTCCAAAGCTTGTCACAGAAAGAGGGCTGGGATGTTATTCTTAAGTCTTGGGGACAGTGGTGGGCTCTCAGGTAGGAAATTCTGATATCATCTTGCAGACCCCGCCACAGACAGCCAGCATCCCAGGCAAGAGGATTTGCTGCTGAGGATGCATCTGAAACCCTGCTTCTCTTATATGTCCCTTTTGGCCATTGCGCTGAGAAATTCCCCCAGAACATTTCTTGCCACCCCTGGGCTCCGAAGCTCCCACATGTGTCTGAGATACCCCTGGGGAGTAGCTTTGGAGTTGGCAGACCTATTATACCGCCTGGCTCTCTGGGAGTTGCTGAGCTGTTACTCTAGCTCCTGGTTTAGGAAGAGGAAGTAACTAATGTCCTAAAACCTGTCTTGTCAAAAAGCCTCCCTGCGGCACCTGGGGGTAAAGCCAGACTTGAGAGCCTAGAAGATTTTCCAGCTAAAGTGTCTGTCCCAGGTGCTGGACAGGAAGGCAAAGACGAGTGAAAACAGGTCTGCAGAGAACGAGGCAGGTGGCTCGAGTGAATGTCAGTCGTGCCACTGTAGCCCTGCAAGCCCGCATCTGAGGTGGTATAACATTCCAGGTCACTTCCTCAGCGGCGATGGGACATAGAGACTGTCCTCCTATGTGAAGGGGGCAGCTTTTCGTGACAAACGTGTTTTTAATAGTTTATCACACAAGTATGCACCCCTCACACTGTAGCTTAATTTTTCCTATGTCTTTGATATATCTTTTAGCTTCTTTTTTAATTTAAGCATTCCTCCCTGTTGCCCCCTTTTTGCTTGTCATGTATTTGTTGAAGAACCAGGGTCATTTGGCCTGTAGGGCTTCCCACAGCCTGGATCTTTTTTTTTTTTAGTATTAACTTTTATTAGAATATAGTTGATTTATAATGTTGTGTTAGTTTCTGCTGTATAGCAAAGTGAACCAGTTATATATATATAACACACACACACACATATATATATGTGTATATATATATATACACACACACACACATATATATACACACACACACACACACACATATATCCACTCTTTTTACAAGTCTTTTCCCATATAGATCATTACAGACTATTGAGTAGTATTTTCTGTGCTATGCAGTAGATTCTTATTAGTTACCTATTTTATATATGGTAGTGTGTATCTGCTAATCCTAGTCACCCAATTTATCCCTCCCCTTCTCCCTTTGGCACCATGAATTTATTGTCTACATGCATGACTCTATTTCTGTTTTGTAAATTAGCTCATTTGTACGATTCTTTAGATGCCACATATAACTGATACCGTATCGTATTTGTCTTTCTCTGTCTGACTTCACTCAGTATGACAATCTCTAGGTCCACCTGCTGCTGCTGCTGCTGCTAAGTTGCTCCAGTCATGTCTGACTCTGTGCGATCCCATAGCCGGCAGCCCACCAGGCTTCCCCATCCCTGGGATTCTCCAGGCAAGAACAGTGGAGTGGGTTGCCAATTCACCTATGTTGCTGCAAATGGCGCTATTGTATTCTTTTCTATCCCTGACTCTTCTTGATTGCATCCTCATGGTGTCATTTAGCCTGTCCCTCCCCCCTGTCTATTTCTGCCAAATTAGTGATTGGACCTAGAGGTTTGATCATATTCAGTTTTGATTCTTCTCCCTAGAGGAGAGGTGGTTGTGTGCTCTTTCATCAGAAGGCTCACAATATCTGGTTGTCTCTTTTGTGATGTTAGTAGCTGTGGAGCCTCAATGCCTAGACTGATTTATCCATTCATGCTTTGTTCTGATGTCTCCAGGTTCTGCTCCATGGCCTTGCATCTGGCTCTGTCTCTGTGCTCAGCCCTCTGGAGTGACATGACTTTTCCTGATCTCCCTAGGCAACACCTTCTCAGCCTACATGTCCAGGAGACCGAGTTCAGGTCAGCAAAAGTTTGAGAAGTAAAACTTCCCTAAGAGGGAAGGAAGGAAGGCAACTCTACGAGGAGAAGATGCTGCTTAGACTAGCAGACATCCTCTCATCACCACTTAGATGGAATCTGAGGTCAGGCTCTTAGAATCTTTTCTTGATTTTTGACCATGTTTGGGTATTTGCAGAATTCTTGCCTGAAAGACTTGAACTCTTATGGAAAGGAAGGCTCTTGTCCAAACTTATCTCACTAGCTTGCAGATTTGCCTACAAGCCTCCTCTACATGGATCTGGTCACACCTAATTAAGGCAGATGGCCAGGGAGACCATCCTGAGCTCAGAGGAAGGAACACTCTAGGACAGCTGGGATGCTGCATAAGGATGTTGTTATTGTGGCAGCTAAATACCGCATCTTCATAGTTGCTAACAGAGACTACCATGTGTTCACCAAAACGTTTCCTTTGTCTCCCGGCCACAGGAGGCCTTGTTCTTCCAGCCTCTTTTGAGTTAAGCGTGTCCCTGTGACTGAGTTCTGGCCAATATGGCCAAATTGTACCGCTCAGGTCTGGCCCATAAATGTCACTGTGAGTCCATAACCTCTCTTTCTTATCTGCTTGCTGGCTGGAAAGGGCCCAGCAGAGGACTTAGAGTCCTAAGCGTATGGCAGAGACACAAGGTGGAAGGACCCTGGGGGACTGCATGGCTGCGTAGAAGGCTGCCCACTGGCTAGGAACGTTTGCACTGGACTTTGTGGGAGAGAGAAATGACCTTTTATCTACTTATATTTATTTATTTGCTGCATCAGGCCTTAGTTCTAGCACGTGGAATTGTCGTTGCAGCACGCGGGATCTTTTTTATAGTTGCAGCGTGTGGGATCTAGTTCTTCAACCAGGGATCGAACCTGTGCTTCCTGCATTGGGAGTGCAGAGTCTTAGCCATTGTACCACCAGGGAAGTTTCTGAAATGACCTTTTACTGAGTTAAGCAGTTTCAATTTCAGGGATCGTTTGTTACAGCAACTAGTGTTATTTCCCCTGACTTATACAAACCCTTCAGGGAGTGAGGAACTGGCTCATGATGAAAGCGGAAGAAAGGAAAGAAAACCCTACAGAAGTTCTTCAAGGCAGAATGATCGGAGCTTGACCGCTTCTAAGTGAGTCCTGTGTAATATGAAGTCTTCCTCATATGGTACTACCCCTGCCCCAAAGGAATCACTTCTGAAAGCCATGGCTCTCTGAGTTATCTGAGCACCCCCCTGTGCGGTGCTCTTTTGAGAGAAGAGGTAATGAATCACTAACTGGATAATGTCAGGGCTTCTTCTGAGGCTGAAGAGATGTTTGTAAAGAGGTCAGAGTAATAGAATCACAGCTTCTCTATCCTGGGAGTGGCTAGGAAATGGGGACCCTAAGTTACTGATGGGACAGAATTTGGCACAGATAATGGGCAGGAAGTTATTACATTAAGAACTGTGACAAAGATGGAAATAATGCTAAGATTTGAGAAGGACCTGATAGAATGTATCACAGGGTGTTCTCTGATGGTCCAGTGGTTGAGACTCCATGCTTCCAACGCAGGGGACCTGGGTTTGAGCCCTAGTCAGAGAACTAGGGAGAAGGCAATGGTACCCCGCTCCAGCACTCTTGCCTGGAAAATCCCATGGATGGAGGAGCCTGGTAGGCTGCAGTCCATGGTGTCGCTAAGAGTCGGATACGACTGAGCGACTTCACTTTCACTTTTCACTTTCATGCATTGGAGAAAGAAATGGCAACCCACTCCAGTGTTCTTGCCTGGAGAATCCCAGGGACGGGGGAGCCTGGTGGGCTGCCATCTATGGGGTCGCACAGAGTTGGACACGACTGAAGTGACTCAGCAGCAGCAGAGAACTAGATCTCACATGCTGCAACCAAAAAGATCCCACACGCTGCACCCCAGAACCTGGTGTGATCAAATAAATTTTATTTTATTTTTTTTTATTTTTATTTTTTTTTTGATAATCAACTCCCAGATTTTATGCTGATTTTTTCTATTTCCATCAATTTTCTGACATAGTTAACATAAGCAGGAAAATCTTTTGTAGTAAATTGACCAACTGAAGACTCGAGTGAAGCCTCAAAGGTCTTGAAGAACTCTGGCAAGTCACATATATCCCATGTTGCTTTTGGTTTCCCACCTCTTCTTTGCTTCAAATCCCCAGGCAAGTTTCTTCTTTTTTCGTGCAACCTGTGAATTTTCAGCCTCCTTTTTGGCTTTCACAAAGTTGTGGCAGGCAATAGCTTTGGCAATTTTTACACCAAGCTCTCGAGTGGCTAGCTGGTTGCTGAGTTCCTCGGCCTTCTCAATGTTCCACTCTTCCACAGCTTGGTCTATCCTCTTTTCAAGTCC
Source organism: Ovis canadensis (assembly GCF_042477335.2). NCBI lineage: Eukaryota > Metazoa > Chordata > Mammalia > Artiodactyla > Bovidae > Ovis > Ovis canadensis. Next base: position 33,077,945 of record NC_091264.1, read on the forward strand.
CGACTTTTCAACTTTTTTCCTTTTAACAGGGGGGTCAAATCTCTCATTGACTCCAAAATACTGGGTAAGCTCCTTCCACTGGGTTTCACTTGAAGACTGTTCACTATGAGATTCTTCTTCATTCTTCAATTTACCTTTTCTGGAGCGTTTTCTTTTTTTCTTTTCGGATCTAGAAGCTGAAGTTTTCTGTTCAGAATGCTTTTTATGCAATTCTTGAAATTTATTCCACATATTTAAGGGGATTCCAGAGGGACACTCTTCATATGCATTTATATTTGCTTCTGCTTCAGTGTTTGGTCCATCTGTAGGAATATCTATGATCTCTGTCTTTTTAAAGGTCCCATCTTCTTCACCCTCTTGTAAGTTAAGTTCAGAGCTCTCTAATGTGGTATCATCGTCAGAATTCAATTCAACATCACTTTCATTTAGGCCAGGAGGTAGCAGCCCACTCCGCATCTTTTCAGTCCGGACGGAGCCGCCCGGCAGCCATCTTAAGACCGATCAAATAAATTTTAAAAAGAGAGACATCATTACAGATCTGAAATCCCAGTCTCGTTATCTGACTTTATATGTTCATTCATCTGTGCCTTGGGCTGAGAACACTCGATTCCACACAAGAGGTGCCCAGAGGATGTCTGCCCCTCTGGGTACCATCTTCTCATGGAGTTGTCTTTCTTCCTCCTTCCTTGGGACAGCTTCATTTCTCAGACTCTTATTACTAAGACCCTCTCACCTTTCCAGTGATATTTCAGCCTTTGGAGGACAGATGGATACTCTGGTCTTGGCCTTATTTAATCATCTTTACCCTTCAGACTTTCAACCATTTGTTGATTTACGTTCAGGAGAGACCAGTATTTTAGGTTACTGCTTTGGATAGTTCCTGCTGCTTTTTTGTTATACACACACACACACACACACACACATACACACACACAGGTGTTCATCCTCTAAAATATTTCAATATAGTAGTTAAGAGAGAGTCCTCTGGGATGTAGTAACCATTCAATGAAAGAAGAAATAGTGTTTTCAACAAATGATGCTGGGACAACTGGATACTTACATGCAAAAGAATAAATCTGGACCTCTAGCTCATACCATATCAAGACCTAAATACATACAAAACCTAAAACTTTTAAACTCTTTGAACAAAACCAAAAGGCAAATCTTTATGTGGTTGGGTTGGGCAAAGCCTTCTTAGATACTATATCAAATGCACAAGCAACAAAATAATAGATAAATTGGACTTTCTGAAATCTAAAACTTTTGTGCTTCAAAGCACAGCATCAAGAAAGTAAAGAGAAAACCTACAGAAGAGAAAATATTTTCAAGTGATTTATCTGATAAGGGACTTGTATCCACAGAATGTATAAAGAACTCTTACAATTCAACCCATTTTTTAAATGAGCAAAGCATTTGAATAGGCATTTCTCCAAGGAAGCAAATATATATATAATCAATAAGCACATGAAAAGATGCTCAACATCATTAATCTTTAGGGAAATGCAAACCCAAACCACAGTAAGATTTCACATCTACTATGTTGGCTATAATCAAAACAGTGGAAAATAATAAGTGTTCATGAGGATATGCAGAAATTGTAACCATACATAGCTAGCACAAATTTTAAATGGTTAAAAACTTAAAACTGGTACTGATACTTTGGAATTTGCAGTTCCTCAAAAAACAAACAAACAAACAAAAACAAACCACCAGCACATAGCCAACACATGACTCTATGATTCCATTCCTAGTTATACCCAAGAGAAAAGAAAACATACCTCCACACAAAAACCTGTACACAAATGTCGGTAGCAATATTATCTGTATCAGCCTCCAAATGGAAACCTAAAGTCCATCAACTGGTGAATGGATAAACAAAAGTGGTATATCTATACAATGGAACATTACTTGGTCATGAAAAAGGAATGGGGGTACTGATACATGCTAAAACATGGATGAATTCTGAAAACATGCTAAGAGAAAAAAGCCAGTCATAAAAGGTCATATTTCATGATTTCATTTATATAAAATGTACAGAACAGATAAATCCATTGAGACATAGTATAGATTAATAGCGCCTGAGGGGCTGGGAGATGGAAGAAATTAGGAACCACCTGGTAATGAATACAGGGTTTCTTTGGGGGTGACGAAAATGTTCTGGGATTAGATAGTGATGATATTATGCACTATAAGAGGGTTAATTGTATGGCATATGAATTGCATTTCTTTAGATCACTGCAGATGGTGACTGCAGCCATGAAATTAAAAGATGCTTACTCCTTGGAAGAAAAGTTATGACCTACCTAGATAGTGCTGACTAAGGTCCATCTAGTCAAGGCTATGGTTTTTCCTGTGGTCATGTATGGATGTGAGAGTTGGACTGTGAGGAAGGCTGAGTGCTGAAGAATTGATGCTTTTGAACTGTGGTGTTGGAGAAGACTCTTGAGAGTCCCTTGGACTGCAAGGAGATCCAACCAGTCCATTCTGAAGGAGATCAGCCCTGGGTGTTCTTTGGAGGGAATGATGCTGAAGCTGAAACTCCAGGACTTTGGCCACCTCATGCGAAGAGTTGACTCATTGGTAAAAGCTCTGATATTGGGAGGGATTGGGGGCAGGAGGAGAAGGGGACGACAGAGGAGGAGATGGCTGGATGGCATCACAGACTCGATGGTCGTGAGTCTGAGTGAACTCCGGGAGATGGTGATGGACAGGGAGGCCTGGTGTGCTGTGATTTATGGGGTCGCAAAGAGTCGGACATGACTGAGTGACTGAACTGAACTGAAAGCTATTTGGAAAAGAGAGAGGGGAGAAGTCTTTGGAGCCATACTACTTGAGTTCAGACCCTCGTTCCTCTGATTACTCCCTGGTGAATGATCATTTATCCCCGCTGTGCTTCACTTTCTTCCTGTGTAAAATGAAAATAATAGCAATACCAGCCTCATAGCATTGTGAGGGTTACATGAATTAATGGAACAACTCCTGGCCCAGAGCAAGCACTCCATAAAGTGTAAACTGCTATTATTATTATGGCTATTTTATTATTATTATTTTTGGGCCACCACGCAGCATCTGGGATCTTAGTTCCTTGACCAGGGATTGAATCTGTGCCTCCTGCCATGGAAGTGCAGAGTCTTAAACACAGGGCAGACAAGGAAGTCAATGTTGTTTTTAGTATTAAGGACCTATGCCCTTATGTATAATGATGCTGGTCATCTGTGCATAAATCGAGAGCCAAAGAAGACTTGTGAGCAGGGAAGGCTTGGTTCAGAGAGATGTCCACAGGCAGAACCAAGGCTTGGAGATTTGAGTAGCTCCCATATTGAAAGAACGACTCATGGACTCGTAGAGCACTTAGTACATCCAAATACACATAAATACAGAGTCTGGCTCCAGATTTTTGGCTGGAGTCCATCGAGAGTTATGAATCCCTCTTTGAACAATGGCAGCTATTATTAAAATCTAGAGGCTTTGAATTGGATGCTTTCTCCAGCCCAGACACTGATTCAGAGCTGCAACACTCTAAATGGCGAGGCTAGAAATTGATGCTGCTTTTGAGCTGATTTATGGAGAGGTTTCTTGATCTGGGTCAAGTTCCTGCAACATTTGGAAAGTGACGACTATAGTATCATTATTTCCCCCAAATGACCAAAATTATAGCCGGTAACTTGAGGCCAGTAAATTTCCCTGCAGCAGATGTTAAACTCTTTTAAAAAGATGATTAACAATGGGAGACTTGGGCTGTATGGCAGAGCAACCAATAGGGTGGTGTGGCTGAAGTCAACGTGTGAGGTAAGAGGCACATCCAGACCCCCACGGCGTGGTGGGGAGCCCAGGCTGAGACTGTGAGAGCCCACAGGTTGTGATGTCAATCAAGCCTGTGGTCCTGGGTGGCTGGACATGTGGTGCTGTGACCAGAGGCCCAGACTGGGTGTTGGGAGACCCCGGGCTCGAGGCTTCCTTCTGCCAGCAGTGTGACTCAGGGCTAACTATTTCCCTTCTCTGGGATAGAGTTTCCCCTTGCTTTAAAATGAGAAGGGACCACATTCAGTGATCTCTAAGGTATTTCGTGAGTTTTAGACGGATTTGTTTGATTACTTAAGAAGAAAGCAAATAAATCATTTGTTAGCTGCCTAAGAATCTGTGCTTTTTTAAGATGAAGTGACGGCAAAAGAACCAAATGTGTTAGTTGTACAATTATGATGATGCTTGTTTCACATCACCACTGCCAGAAAGTATGGGAGTGAAAATATGAGTGTACTCATATGTATTCTCAGGAAGTATGAGTATACTCACCCATGCCACTGGTGAGTATGCCAGAAAGCATAGGGACGGGTTTCCCTGGTGGTCCCATAGTTAAGAATCTGCCTGCCAATGCGGGGGACATGGATTCGATCCCTGGTCTGGGAAGATCCACATAATACGGAGCAACTAGGTCCATGTACCACAACTACCGAAGTCCCCGCACGTAGAGCTCCGCAACAAGAGGCGCCCACTCACTGCAACCAGAGAAAGCCCCTGCTCACTGCAGCAAGAGAAAGCCTGTGTGCAGCAGCGAAGACCCAGCACAGCCCCCAGACAAACACATTTTTTAAAAAGGCATAAGGATGGATCCAAAAAGATCACCCTGGGATACCCAAACCAGGTTTCTGGGTTCAGACACAAATGTTTGCTGGTTGAAGACAAGGCTCCATCCAAGTTTCCTTGAGAAATGTTATGTAGCTTTTACTCATTTTTCCAGTAGATAAGTTCTCTACCTGTCATCTCTCCTCCCCTTACCTGAAGGTTTGTCATCTACCCAGGAGATTTGTGGACCAACTACTTGATATGTATACCCATCCATATACACATTTGTCGGTGAGAATTGAGTGGTCTTCTAATGAAATTCTCCAATGAGGGCATCTTGAGACCCCCTTCTTCAGCATTCCAAGCTCTCTAACCATGCTCCCAGCTTGAGTCCACCAGGGAATGAAAAGGAATTAACCCAATGGATAGGATCATTGAGACCCTTTAGAAAAGTTTCAGAGGGTCTTTTCTTTTTTATCCCTTGTCTCTTCCCCCAGCACTAAGGGGGAAATGGCCCAGATCCTATATCTCATAGCATTTCAGACACAGGGCTCTGGGGAGTAGACTTGAGTTGGTCCAAACTCCTTCTACTTAAGCATTAAGGAAAGGGCTTTGTTTGACTGAAGCTTCTGAATAGCAAAAACACTTTTTTTTTTCAATCTTAGGACCGAAAATCCCAACAGAATTTATCAGCCCTGTGCCTGTCTCGTAAGAGGGCTTCTATAGAGAGGCAGCTTCGGAAGCAGCAAGGTCTTAGGCAGAAATCAGGTAGAAAGCCACTGTCTCTTTCTGAAATTCATCTCTTGTCTATTTTTCATATAACCTAGTCCAACAATGTCTGCTTTGTCATCATCAACTCCTTCTTGACATTTTCGTAAACGGCGAAACTTTATGATAATCGTTAGTCACTAGACACAAGGAGTTCACTTTTTCTGTGGATCCTTGCTGCTTCCAAGGGGCTACATCTCCAGTTGCTTTAGCTTTGCCCTGGGTTTGCTTTCGCGGCTGACTAATGAGTGACTCTGGGGGTGTGAAGTAGAGAGAGAGAGGGCGGAGCTCTACTGAATCTTGATTGGCTGAAACCTGGTTGCGCTCTGACGGGCAAATGTCCATCAGCCTCACACATTCAAGGCAGCTCATTGCGGGGTGACAGCTCCAGAAGGGAAATAAAGCTGTGCTTAATTTATCTTTTACATAGCATAAAGAAGCTCTTAAAACTGTTCTAAGCACAGAGCCAAAAATGTCTGGTTCAATAGATTCTGCACTTGTTCATTCCGCAAAACACAATGTCTCTCCTTAAAAGAAGACAAAAATATAAAGGATACCTAGATCGTGTGGTCCGTGCAAACTGCCCTTTGTGGGTGCTGTGGAGGACGATGCCCGCGAAGGGTGGACACTCCCCATCCCTATGCTGGCAGAGCTGGGACCCGGTTTACCGAGGCCTGAGGTCTGCAGTCGCCTTGCACACCTTACAAAGGGTATAGCCTCTGATCGTGAATACAGCTGAGTCTTCATTGACTGACTAAGTTACTCAGAGATAGAATTGTGAACATAAATAATCACTTAAAGGAGTTATTGAATTTGGGCTGAAGGTGCACTGACCCCAGGGTTTATTCTGGACGCAGAGCTTTTAAAGGAAATGCAGACCATTTCTCTCGAGAGTGGAGATGTCTATCATCTTGATTTCTAGCTACCTGAGGGTTTTATTACATTGAAGACTTGGAATGGGTGGGAGTGGGTGGTTGTAGAGCTAGAAACACAGGCAAAAGTCAGGTGTAGACATAACTAAGTGTAGCCTTGAAGATGTATGGTAGGGAATTTCTCTTGTGGTCCAGTGGTTAAGACTTTGCTTCCGAATGCAGGGAACTAAGATCTTACATGCCCTGTGGCCAAAAAACCAAAACATAAAGCAGAAACAATATTGTAATAAATTCAATAAAGACTTGAAAATAAATGAGAAGAGTGTTAGAATTATAGATCAATTTGCAGGGTAGGCTTACCATAATAACATAAACAATAAAACAAACAAAAAAAGATGTATGATAAACTCAGCCTCCTCTGGCATGGCCCTCTCCCTGTCACCCCATCCTTGGTTGCACTGGGGGGATGTAACATTCAGAAGAATTTACCAGCTGAATGTACCACAGTGCCTACCTGCACCCCAAATACAGAGAAGAACTTCCTTCAGAGAAACTAAATAGGAAAGGGCCCTCCTATTCCATTAAGGTCCTATATCTCTTAGACAGTTTCTGCATCTTGTTTTTTCTTTCCTTCTAGAACTCTGATTAGAAATGTTAGTCCTCTTTATTCTTTTGTTGTTGTTGCACTGTGAGGCATGTGGGATCCTAGTTCCCTGAAGAGGGATGGAACCACGTCCCCGTGTATTAGAAGCATGGAGTCTTCCAATACAGGGACCGCTAGGAAAGTCCCAGCCCTCTTCATTCTATCCTCCATGTCTCTTAATGGTCTCTGGTCCCCAGAGGTGTTCCTTTGCTCTAGACTCCTATGCAACTTCTACTTTATGCTATGAAGTGGAATACAGACATCATTTCTTCTGCCATTGCACGTTTTAGTTTTGACTCCCTAACTTGACTGCAAGTCCCTTGAGCAAGTCCCGTGAGGACAGAAAACCCGTCTTATGTGCCATTTGTATTCCCATGGCACTTGGGTCAGTGCTTGATACAGTAAGTGCTCAATAAATGCCTTGTTGATACAGGCCCATTTGTTCATGCTCCCCAATTGTCCCTAGCCTGAACTTACACATGTGACCTCATGGGATCCAGATGGGACCACTGGACCAGGGCACACCCATCCTTTCTCCATCAGCCCCTGGAGGGTACAGTACTCTGCTCCACTGGCCTCAACTGACTTCTTTTTTCTTTAAATATTTATCTGGCTGTGTTGGGTCTTAGTAGTGGCACACGGGATATTCGATCTTTGTTGCAGCACATGGGGTGTTTGGTTGTGGCATGTGAACTCCTAGCTGCAGCGTGAGAGTTTCAGTGTTCCTGACCAGGAATTGAACCTGGGTCCCCTGCACTGGGAGCGTGGAGTCAACCACTGGACCACCGGGGAAGTCCCAGCTGACTTCCTTTGCCTTGCACCTTTACCTTCACAATCTTTCCAGCCCTGGGAACTTACCTCTGTCATGGGAACTCAGCCTCTTGTCTCCTCAAGCCAGCTCTGTTTGGCTGCCGCCCAGTCTTAGAAATACGATCCCCAGGGCACACCTTAGAACGGTGAACAGCTGAGAACTACTTCTGAACATCAAGTTAGAGTTTGACATGTGACTCTACTGGCTGTGAGACCCTGGGCTCAGAGCCTTAGTTTCCTTATCTGTAAAACGGGAAGGATGCGGTGAAAAATAATAGAGGTAATGAAGGTGAAAGTCCATGTCAAATGTTGGGTACAATTATTGTCTGCAAAGCAACGTTAAATGATGGCTGCAACCATTAGACACAGGAAACAGAAACTAGTTTGTACCTCAGCTTTGGAAAAATTAAGTTAAACTGTATTTTCAGTCTGTCTTTTAAAAGATTACTTTAAGAAAACTCTATCAGTCTGACTTTGATCAAAAAGTGCTGAAAGGAGAAAAACCAGATTTTTCTTCTGAGCTGCAAAATAAAAATTTTTTAAAAGAGAATTGAGTGATCTATTTAAAACTGAGCACCTTGAACCTATTTGAACCCCCATGTTCCCTTTAAATCACATTGCTCCCAAGTTAATAGGTAAGATTACAGTCAGGAAGAATAGAGTAACAGGAAATAAGGGAGAGGATTTAAAACATAAAAAGTGTCAGGCTTCAGAACTTCAAGAATGCTGAATTCCATCTCAGGTCCCAGCATCCTGCCCCCTAAGCCTTTGGTGAGGCCACTGCCTTTGCGAGGATCATCTTCTCTCACATGCTTGAAATCAAAGCCACATGCAGACCTTGCTGCTCCACCTCGTGCCCTCCTCCAGCTCTGCAAGCCAGTTCCCACTCTCCTTGGGGGCGGGGACACCCGAATCTCAAAGCTTTTGCAAGAAACAAGTTCATCCTTGGACACTTAGAAACTCTTATGGGAGCAGAGATAGAAAAAGTGATGTCATTACAATGGATGCCCTTTGCCTTTTTAAAAAATGAGTCTTTGCTTCAGATTCAGGCTCATTTCTTCCTAACCACCTAGTGCTCTGGGAGGTGAATAGAAGAGATTAAATTCCCATTTTACAGATGAGGAAACAGAGACTGAGTCCCAGTGCTGGTAAGTACCTGATGTGGAATGATGGCTCAGGTTTCCGTCTCTTATTCTCCTGGGATTACTCGGAGTGCAGTCACAGCACCACCACTCATGAAAAAATGATCCTAAGAGCATTAAAAATGCCTGTAAGAGAAACAGCTGCAAATCCCATTTTGTTGATAGGAACACTGAGGCCCAGAACTTGCTTGGTGGTCCAGTGGTTAAGACTCTGCTCTTCCAAAGCAGGGGGCCTGGGTTCGATCCCTGGGCAGGGGACTAGAATCCCCATGCTGCAACTAAGAGTTCGCAGGCCACAACTAAGACCTGGTGCAGCAAAATAGATAAACAAATAAATATTTTTAAAAATGTCTGTAAGAGAACCACATGTATATTCCATTTCACTAATAGGAACTGAGGCCTAAGCACTTACTCATGGACCCACCCCACAGAGCATCATTTTCAAATCTGGATTTCATGACTTTTTTTCCCACCCTCGAAATGGATTTAATGTTATGGATACCAATTCTTCTAAAAAGTAGAAACCCAGGCTTGATATTTCTGTTAACTAGAAGAGTTAATTAGCAATTGAAATTGTAGCTTTCAGTCACCGAGTTCTCCCCATTCTACAAAGCCCTTTCGAATCTTTTGTCTTATTTGGTCCAGACACCCCAGTGCCGGTGACGTCAACTAACCGGGATGTCACCTATCTTCATGGAAACTGGTGATCTATGGTGTTTTCTACAAATGCTCACATTTCACAGACTGAGTGGCTGGAAATAACAGAAATTTATTCTCTCACAGTTCTGGATACAGGAAGTCAGAACTCGTGTTGGTTGGGCATTCTCCTCCCCCCCGAAAGCTCTAATGGGAGAGTCCTTCCTGGCTTCCTCCAGCTTCTGGCAGCTCCAGGCACTCTTTGCCTCACGGCTGTATCACTCCAGCCTCTGTCTCTGTCTTCCCATGGCCCCTCCTCTGTACGTCTCTTAAGGATGCTTGTCATTGGCTTCAGAGTCCACTCTGATAATGCAGGATGGTCTCGAGATCCTTAACTTAATTTCATCTGCAAAGGCCCACTTTCTATACAAATCCACGTTCACAGATTCTGCGGATTAGCACGTAGGCACATCTTTCAAACCCTTGCAGAGGTTTATGTGTGTTACACCATCCAATCCTCAAAGGGTGGTCACCCTGTGGGATAAGTAATAGCAGTGTCCTGGTTTTACAGACGAGGAAGCGGGCTGAGAAAGGTCTGTAAGTGTCAGAGTCCTATGGCCGGTCAGAGGCAGCGCTGGCACATGAAACCCAGCAGGTGACCCAGGCTCTGCCTGCTACTCAGTACCACGCAATTCTTTTTTTAAAAATTATTTTCAATTGGAGGATAATTGCTTTTCAATATTGTGTTGGTTTCTGCCATACAACAACATGAATCAGCCATGGGTACACGTATGTCCCCTCCCTCGTGAACCTCCCTTCCACCTCCCATCCCATTCCACCCCCTCTAGGTTGTTATGGAGCACTGACCGCCACGCGATTCTGCCTGTTTGTGATGCCTGCCAGAAAGTCACTTCTGATAAAGAAACCAGGAATTTGGAAACTGTCCTTGGCCGGTGGTGGTGGTGGGGGGTGTCCTAGAAAGGAGAGACGATTTGGCCACGGAGGCAGGGCTCTGACAAAAGGGAGGACCAGGCCTTGGGGGATGATGCTCGTTCTGACTGTGTGAGTGTGAGTGTGTGTGTGTGTGTGTGTGTGTGTGTGTGGGTGACTGGCTGGGCACACACTGCCCTCTAGAGCAGCGAGGTCTCACCCTGGCTTGTGTGGGTTTCTGGCTTGATCTCCTCCCTGCCATCTGCCACAAGAGCAGGTGTGGATCTGTGGTGCCCTGGGGAAGGGAGGGTGAGCCACGGGGGTCCCATGAGGGCAAAGCCACCCTTCCACGCTCACGTGGGATGAGACTGGAGCCCTCCATGAGGCCTTTAGGGGAAGGCCCGGTGGTTCAGGCCTCAGGAGGTTGGAGAAGGTCACCTGGGATGTGGAGGGGCCCCTCTCCTGCGCGGCTGACTGAGGGGACCGCCCTCCTGGGAGTGTGGGGAGGACGTGCCCACAGGAGAGGAAGCAGCCCTCACAGCTGGTCATCCTGGGGCCGCCGGCAGCTGCAGGGGGTCCGGGAGGATGCCTTTCTCTGCCCTTCCCTTTCCTCCTCCCCTGGGCTCTTCTGGGAAGGAGAGGGTGTGAGGGCTGGAGCTGGGCGGCGAGAGCTGGCTTTGGTTTTCTTGGCTTCGTCCCCCTGATGCGCTGATCTCCTGTTTTCACCCTTACTGCCACGTTGGCCTCTAAATGGGAACGTGACCTTCCCAGAGAAAGGCGAGGACACCCCAAAGAAAGCCTCCCAGGCCCCTAAACCTCTCCTGGCTCCTCTGGCTGGGTTCTCACTAAAGGCTGCAGGAGGTCACCTACAACGGGAGTTTTGTGGAAAAGAGTAAGTTTTGTGCCAGCCCCTTGTAGACCCCACGGTCCTACGTACACACCAAGTGTTGCTGATAAGTCACTTCAGTCGTGTTCGACTCTGTGGGACCCCATAGACAGCAGCCCACCAGGCTCCCCCGTCCCTGGGATTCTCCAGGCAAGAACACTGGAGTGGGTTGCCATTTCCTTCTCCAATGCATGAAAGTGAAAAGTGAAGTGAAGTCGCTCAGTCATATCCGACTCCCAGAGACCCTATGGACTGCAGCCTACTCCTCCATCCATGGGATTTTCCAGGCAAGAGTACTGGAGTGGGGTGCCATTGCCTTCTCCAACACACCAAGTGTTGAGGTGTCTCTAATAGCTGGGCACCTGGTGCAGTTACCCTGGGAGCTGGGCTCAGTGGTAGCGGGGGAAGTCAGGGCCAAAGGTCAAAGAGACCCAGTGGCTCCATCTCACTCTGGTCTCCATGACGTTGTCCCTGCGGACCTGGATCCTGGTGCCACTTGTCTGGCCATGCGGCTTTCCTCTCTGGTGATGCCTTTTCCCAGATGGAACAAGCTAAGGGGCTCACCTGGCCCCATGCTAAGCTGGGAATTTTGACTGCTGCCCGCTCCCTGCTCGCCCTAGCAAGGCTGCCTGGCTCCTGTGTGGGAGGTGGATGGAGGAAAAGCAGCTGATGAGTTGACATCCTGAGAGTTGGCAAATAGGGCAGAGATGAGATGGTTTTTCCAAAGGCTATCGCAATTCTGGAGAGCACATAGCCCAGGTGGGCTAACTGTGAGATGGACAAAGGCTGGCTAACTGGACTGAAATGTTCCTGAGGGAGAAATAAGCCTTTTTTTGTGCTAAGTCATTGAGACTTGGAGGTTTACTGTGTGGCTGCTAGCATTTATTGCCTTGATGAATATAATCATTTACATCAAAATAGTCCTTTCAGTTACATAGTATCACTTGCTTTTCAGAAAAACCCTAGGAAGTTTAGTTTCCATTCTTCTCATTTTACAGATAAGCAAACTGTAACAGAGACTTGCCCAAGGTAATAGAAAATAAGCAGACGGGACTGTTGAAAGTTAAGGGAGCATGTGCAGGGGGTGATAAGACTGATATGAAGAAGTTACCCACTTCTCAGAGATCTAGGTAGGGGGCCAGGTTGATGGTGAGGTAGAAGAAAGGAAAGAAGGGGAGTTTCAAGAAGAATTTCGGCTTCTTCTTCCATAGCTTTAGCCTCATGGCCAACTTGGGACCCTTGGAAGGCAAGGGTGAGCCTTGGGAAAGACCCCCCAGTACCAGGGAGGTAGGACCATAGAAGTGAGTCTCTGGGGACTCATATGCCTGGTTCTCCGAATAGGAAGATGAGTGGCAACAAAACCACTGAGACTTTGCACAAAACAAAACGTGGTGGAACGCAGTGTGCAAGGAATGCACTGCCCTGATGGTGCTCCCCGTTCTAACCAGGCTGTCATTGCTCACCCTGCTTTGGGCCCTCTTTGGGGTGTGCCTGTTTGCAGCCACATCCTTACGTGGGAAGCCACGTAAGTGCCGGTTCTGTTTTTCTCTTTCTGTACTGTTTTAAATTTATTGTTAAAATAGATTACATATATAAGGTTCAAACTGATGGCTCATGGTAAAGAATCTGCCTGTGCAATGCAGGAGATATGGGAAGACGCTGGCTCAACCCCTGGGTGGGGAAGATCCCCTGGAGAAGGAAATGGCAACCCACTCCAGGATTCTTGCCTGGGGAATCCCATGGACAGAGAAGCCTGCTGGGCTCCAGTCCATGGGGTCACAAAGAGCTGCACGTGACTGAGTGATAAAACGACAGAATAGGGTCCAAACATTAAGAAAGATTTAAAGGTAGAGAATAAGAAGACATCTTCCGCCCATGACCCCACCCTTCGATCTGACAGGTCACCACTGCGGCTAGTTCATTATTCCCACTTAGATTTTACTTTGGAAACTTGTGGGATAATTGAAATCCATATTATTTTTATCCTTGCTCTTCTTGTGAATACTGTGACACTACGCCACATCTTGCTTTTTTTCACTTCTTACATCTTGGAAGTATTTCCCATTCAATAACAAAGAGCATAAAGAGCGCTGCCTCTCTTTTCGACAGATGTATATGTTGTAAGAGGGCCACAGTTTGTTTAACTTGTTCCCTACTGACTCACGTTTAGTTTGTTTCAATCTTTTGCTATTACAAACCTTCAGGCAGTGAGCATCTTCCACATATGTCATCTTGCAGGTATTCAAGTACACTTGGAGGGTAAGTCCCTAAAAGTGGAATTGCCGCGTCAAAGGATATATGCATTTTGTATTTTGACAGATACTAAATTGCCTTCTCTAGGGGTTTATTGTGACAATTTTTATTCCCATCAGCTGTATGTGAGAGGGCCATTTCCTGCACAATTCTACCAACAGAACAGGTGTTCAAACTTTCAGACTTTGGTCATTCTGATAGGACAAAAGTGAAATGGTGTTGATTATAATACATTTCTTTTATTATGAGTGAGGTTTTAATGTATTTTCAAATGCTTAAGAGAGATTCGTAGTTCTCTAAAGAAATTTTTTCCTGTTTCTATCCTTTACTTATTTTTATACTATGTTATTTGTCTTTTTCTTAATAATTTGAAGGAGCTCTTTACTTATTAGAGATTAGCTCTTTGTCAATACTACCCAGGGATCGAACCCACATCTTCTGCGTTGGCAGGAGGATTCTTTACCACTGAGCCACCACAGAAGTTCAGTTTCATCCTAGTTTGACTTAAAAATATTCTTCTTGCTTAGAATCTGTTTTTGTCTTTTTGCCACACAGAAGCTTTGATTTTTATATAATCAAATCACACTTTCTTTTTATAATATGGATATTCTAATAAAGTTAGAAAGGCCTTCTCTAACTCCCAGGTTTTTAAAGAATTCTCCCACGTCTTTTCCTCACAGTTTTATAGATTTATTATCTTTTAAGTTTTGGATCAATTTTGAAATTTTCTAATTGAGGGAGTCCAAGTTTACTTTTATCCAACTTACTAGCAAAATATTCCAATGCCATTTATTGAATAATCTAGCTTCTTCACCAATGATTTGAAATACCACCTTTATCATAACAAATTCTATGTTATTTGGACCCATTTGTGACCTTTCTATTCTGTTCTATTGGTTTATCTATTTATGTGCCAGTACCTCAGTCATTTGAAACACTGAATATGTTTTAACATCTGGTAGAGTATAACCTTCTCGTTTCTCTTCTTTTCAGCTATGTTGATGTTATTCCTACTTGTTTGTTTCTTCACATGAAATTTAGAATCATATAATTGATTCAAACTGTCAGCATTTTTTGGGGGAATGCATTAAATTAAAACAGTAATTGAGAGATTGACATTGCATTTTGATACTGAGTCTTCCTCTCCAAGACTGTGCTGTGAGTTCCCTTTGTCTGAGTCATCCTTTTGCCTCTCTCAGTTCTAGTCCTATTTACAGAGGGAAGGCCTTTAGGAGAGGAAAACATTTTTCAAATCCACAAGTAGGTCTGATCGGTTCATCATGACAGCAATGGCTAAGGGCCTGGCTAGATCTCTGTTCATCTCTCTCTGGGCCAAAGCTCACTGGCTTCTCCCTCATGTGGTGTTGGGTTGGGGTTTTGTGGGGAGAGAGGAGGGTCTGTCAGCAACAGATAGAAAAAAATGCAAGAGAGAGGGTGATGGAAGTGGGGAGACACCATCTGGGTACCCAGAACTGAAAGTCAGCAATGTCGGACAAAGATAGAAAGAAAGGGCAGGCATGGGGGTTGCGGGTTACCGGTGATATCTGCAGGAAGGTGGGGAGGAAGAGAAACTGGAAGGGCGGCAACAGCAGAGGATGGGTGAGGAGGGGGAAGAGGAGAGGGAGGAGGGGGCAGGAGAGGGGATGGAGGTGGGGGAAAGAGGAAAGGACATCTGGTCAGGAGCACATGCCTGTGAGGCCCTAAGTTCACCACAGCCCTTCCAGGACTGGGGTGGGGTCTTCATGTCAACATCTTTTCTTATATGCAGTAATTAACGTACATATAGAAAAATGCATTGGACTTCCCTGGTGGTCCAGCAGTTACGATTTCACCTAGCAATGCGTGAGGTGCAGGTTCAATCCCTGGTCCAGGAAGATCCTACATGCAGCAGGGCAGGTAAGCCTATGAGCTTCAGCTACTGAAGCACAAGCCTAGAGCCTGTGTTTTGCAACAAGGGAAGCCACTGCAACGAGAAGCCTGTGCACCGCAATGAAGAGCAGCCCCCATCACCACAACTAGAGAAAGCCCGTGTGCAGCAGCAAAGACCCAGCGCAGTCAGAAATAAATACGTAAATAAAATTTAAAAATTAACCTTTATTAAAAAGGTTTAAAATGTAAATACACTGTTTACTGAGTGAATATGAAGTCAGCTTCCTTTCAGCTACCACCAGGTCAAGAAATGGAACATTTACCAGCATCCCAGAACCTCCCTTTATATGTGATCACTGTCCTGAATTTTTATGATCAGCAGACAACTGCTGTTATAATGAGGAAAAAAAATGATGAAAAATTCAAGACCAGGATTGAAATGCGCTAGAGAGGGGACTGGAACCCAGGCTATGAAGGGACGCTGTTTCCAGGACTTTTTCCAGCTCCGGATCCCTCATGTGCTCCAAGCCTTGTCTCCCTTCCCCAGAGAGAAATATCTGAGAGCTCTCCCTTTGTGGGTTCCATTCCAGGCCATTGAGCAGTGCCCCTGGGCCCAGACAGCCCACCTGATCCCCGGAGGAAGGGACCTCGAGTAGAGCTTTTGGCAAATTATCCAACACAAAGGGCACAAGGCAAGGCCCCTGGTGTTTGTGGGCAGAGCATTGGTGTGTGTGTGTGTGTGTGTGTGTGTGTGTGTGTGTGTGTGTGTTAGCCATACAGTTGCGTCCGACTCTTTGCTACCCCATGGACTAGAGCCCACCAGGCTCCTCCATCCATAGACTTCTCCGGGCAAGAATACTGGAGTGGATTGCCATTTCCTTCTCCAAGAGCATTGGTAGTTCTGAAGTTTGACTGGTCCAGGGAAGTAACTGGAAAATCGCTGAGGCTCAGTTTGAGTCACTTCTGCCATGGGGAGCATGTGGGAGGGGGGGTCACATGAGCAGCCAGCATCCCTGTTCTCCTTTCAAGGATCTATCTTTCGACTTTGTTTCTTGTTGAAAGAAAACCTTCCAAAGAGAAAGCGTGGCTTGTAATCTACAAGGTGGTGACCTGGGAGTGGGAAATAGGTGCAGAAAACTCCTGGTTCACAAAGCCTGGGGCCTGTAAAGACACTTAGGCTTTTTGGAGTTGGAGCATTTGCATCTGTGCTTGACCAGTCAGGAAGAAAAAAGGATGTGGCCCCGCTGTTGGAGTCGTAGGAACCTAGAGAGAGGTGCCAGGCTGGGTGAGGTCAAGGCAACAGGGACAGACTGAGGATGCTGAGAGTGCAGCCGGGGCAGGGAGGTGGCTCTGGAACAAGAGTGTGTCCGGGGCCAGCCTGCCTGGGTGTAGCTGCCCTCATGGTGAAGCGGCTGGCCTCTTGGCCTAAAGATACCACCAGGGACAAGGTTGAGGCCCATACTCTCCCCCATGAGGACATTTAGGAAGGAACCCTCATTTCTTTTTAGGTAACGAAAGGACCAAAGTCATTCAGTTCCTTCACGTTTCCATGCTGACCTGAACTGAGGACAGTCTGTGCCTATGCAGTGGTCTGTGAAGAATCTTTGTGGGGTTCTAAAAAGCGCCCCCTCCCAGGCTCCTTAACGTCTCCTCATCACCCTTTCAAAATCTGAAAATGCCCACCCAAAGTGAAATCTTTGGCTTGGCAATGTTTCTGGAAAGCCCGTAATCAATCAATCCCGTGCTCAAAGCCACATCACAATGAGGTCCACCTGACCACCGTGTTCAAAGCTGAGTCCAGTCGCTGGAAACTTCCAATTCCCCTTATCCTGCCCTATTATTATTTTTATGCACTTAACATATAATACGGGAGAAGGCAATGGCACCCCACTCCAGTACTCTTGCCTGGAAAATCCCATGGATGGAGGAGCCTGGTAGGCTGCAGTCCATGGGGTCACGAAGAGTTGGACACGACTGAGCGACTTCACTTTCACTTTTCACTTTCATGCATTGGAGAAGGAAATGGCAACCCACTCCAGTGTTCTTGCTTGGAGAATCCCAGGGACAGGGGAGCCTGATGGGCTGCTGTCTATGGGGTTGCATAGAGTTGAACACGACAGAAGCAACTTAGCAGCAGCAGCATATAATACCCTTTGCCTGTTTATTATTTTTTCTCTCCTCCTACCAGAATATATGCTCCAGGAAGGCAGAGGTTTTTGTCTACCATATTCATGGATACCGCTGCAGCACCTAGTAAAGAATCTGGCATGTGGTAGGCATCCAGCAAACCTCTGTTGAATGAGCTGAAGATCTAGAAACTGAGGATGCTGAGGTTGGGATGGAGCTTTTGTAGTATTATAATCCACAAAACCTAAACTTTTTTTTTTAATAGGTTTCTCTGGTGGCTCAAATGGTAAAGAATCTGCCTGCAATGCAGGAGATGTGGGTTCAATCCCTGGGTTGGGAATATCTCCTGGAGAAGGGAATGGCAACTCACTCCAGTTTCTTGCCTGGAAAATTTCATGGACAGAGGAGCCTGGTGGGCTATAGCCCGTGGGGTTGCAAAGAGTCAGATACGACTGAGCGATTAACACGCACACATAACCTTTTTTAATTAGGAAGGCTTCTTTTAAGCTCAAAACATTTCATAGATACCTATATGACAGTAGCTATGCTTGAAAAGTACAAAGTACTTTTAAATGAATTTCTCCCTTATTAATCTATAGACATTTGAGAAATTGTATGTTATATTCTCTATTTATGTCCATTTATGTGACATACCAACATTACCTGACACGTGGATTCACAAACTGTTTGCAACAACTCTGAGGGCACAAAGGGCATGTAAACCAGAGATAAGACACATGTTTACAGAGGGAAGGCCTTTGGGAGATGGAAACATCTCCAAATCCATGGTAGGTTTGATCTGTTCAACATGACAGCAAGGGCTAAGGGCCAGGCTTGGTCTCCATGCGTCTCCCTCTGGACCAGAGCTCACGGACTTCTCCCTCATATGATGCTGGGCTGGGATTTGTGGGGAGAGGGGAGGGTCTGGCAGCAACAGATAAAGAGACCAGGGATGGGGTGGAGGTGGGGAGAGAGACACCATCTGGATATCCAGAACCGAAAGTCAGCTGTCTCGGACTAAGCTAGGAAGAAAGCGGCAGGCATTGAAACTGTCAGAAACTGTGAACAATTGAGCACTTTCTGGCTCTTAAGCTATCAGAGAGCTAGACACCAAAGGTTTAGAAAGGCTGACAATTATGTTTTGAGTGGAGGGATGAGCCTGGGCTTTGGAGCTGTCAAGAGTGGTTCAGATTTTCACTCTGACAAGGACATTTACGTGATCAGGGAGATCCTTCTGTCTTTGCGTTTGGATCAGAGAGAGGAAATGTGATGGTGGGGTCAGGTGCCGAGCAGAATACCTGGGATGTCCAGATACTCAGCAAGTATTCCTTCTCCCTAAATGGTCTGAGGGAGGAGCAGTGTCCAGGGAGGCCCCTGCTGAAGCAGGGATGAGGAGGTGCTGAACGATGGGCTGAGGGTGTCTTTTCCTGGGCAGATGCGGTGAGTTTCAGTGGCTCAGGGGATTGGGGCTCTCGGGGTGGGGGGTGCAGGAGAGAGTTTTTGCCTGGTTCTGGAAGTATCAACTTTGGGCGGAGAAGCCGAGTCCCTGGATGCATTTGCAGTGGGTGAGGGACGCAGCAGTCCCCACAAGTGGGAACCATGTGTGCCATGCTGAGTAGCTGATGAGACTCAGTCCCCTAATTAGAGAGAGAGAGTCCTGTTTGAAGCCTCAAACTGAGACTCTAATTCTAATCAGTATTTTAATTCCAGTACATTTGGCAAAATAAAAACAGCTGTGAAGAGAGCCAGGGAAAAAAGACAAGCGAGCTCTCTTCCTTGCCTTTCAACCCTCCAGCTTTCAGAGTCGTTCGGGCATTTGGGCTGCTTGCTTCTCCCCCCTTCTCTTCTAGACTTGCCAGGGAACATGATACCTGCCCACAGGCCTGTGCTCCCATCCCTTGACCTCCAAGAAACCCTCCGGATTCCCGACTGGGGCCGGTCCTCTTACGTTGCTCTGTACGAGTGTCTGTCATTTCAGATGGGCTCTGTGTCAGGTCCAGTCACACAGGCGTGAGCCACAGGGATGGCAGCAGGTCTGTTTTCAAGAGCTTGGGCTGTGAGTGAGTCACAAACAAAACCAGAGAACACGGCCCATCGCCTCAGAGCACCACTTTCCAGCTACTGATGGGTTTGGCCTTGGTCCTCTCTGTTTTTGTGGGTCAGGCGAGAAGTGTCCACTTACATAGGATGTGATTTTAAAGAGCTCAGAGATGTTCAGTTATGCCTTGGCCTGAAGTAGAAATTCTCCTCCTAGGAGACATGCCTTCAGGTCAAGAAGGCTCTTGTCAATTAGGGAACGAACTTATGGTTACGGGGGTGAGGGATGAAGGGGGAAACTGGGGGAAGTGATAGGGAGTTGGGGATGGACATGTACACACTGCTATAGAAAAATAAAAATGTGAAGAACAACAACCGAAAAAAGAAAAAAGAAGACTCCGGTTGAAAAGGAATAGCTGTTTTATCATGAGGAGGAAGCAACCTCTGAGCAGGCTTTTATATTTTTGGAGGGGGAGGGTCCATGGTAAAGGGCAGATAACACAGGACAGGAGCCTTTTGATATGCAGGTGAGCAGAGGAAAATCCCTGCCAGTGGAGGAAGTTCCTACTGAGAGGAGCAGCTTGGGGACCTGGTAACTAGCAAAAGTGTGTTGAGAATTAATTACAATACACTTTTGGAGGAGGAGGGGATTGACAGAGGATGAGATGGTTGGATGGCATCACTGACTCAATGGACATGGGTTTGGGTGGACTCCGGGAGTTGGTGATGGACAGGGAGACCTGGCGTGCTGCAGTTCATGGGGTCGCTAAGAGTCAGACACGACTGAGCGACTGAACTGATACTGATTGAGAATTACAGAGAAGCAGTAAGTCCCGATTTCACCAGCTTCACTGTGTTGGTCGGCTGATTGGATTCAGGGCCATGCACTGGTCCAAAAGTTCATGGAGCCGAACCTTGATGACTCTGCCAAAGCTCTCCTATTGTTCTACTGTGTTCTATCAGGGAAGTGGAAATCCCCTTTCTGTCTCCCCCAAATTCAACCTAAACATCAGTACTTAATCCTTCCTCAAGGCTCCATGTTAGAGGGAGGGGTGATGATTTTTCCCCTTGACCATCCCTGCAGGGTAGGGGCAAAAGTGGTATGCATGCCACTTGGGTGTGTTCTCAAGTGGGCGAAACCTGGTGGTCTACAGTCTATGGGGTAGCAAAAAGTCAAACACGACTGAACGACTAACATTTCCACTTTTTCAAGTCAGTGAATCTGCAATCTGGTTTTGCTCTACCAGGGAAATGGGGCTTTCCTGGTTGCTCAGGTGGTAAAGAATCTGCTTGCAGTGCAGGAGACCTGGGTTCAGTCCTTGGGTCGGGAAGATCCCCTGGAGAAGGGAATGGCAATCCACTCCAATATTCATACCTGGAGAATTCCATGGACAGAGGAGCTTGGAGGACTACAGTCCATGGGGTTGCAAAGAGTCGGACAAGACTGAACGACTAACACACACCAGGGAAATTAATTCAACACAGAAAGCTTGAGCTGGCTCCTGCTTCTTGATGATATAAAGTAGGACCCTCTCAAAATGAGGGCTTCTGTGATGGCTCAGCTGGTAAAGAATCTGCGTGCAATGCGGGAGACCTGGGTTCAGTTCCTGGGTTGGGAAGATCCCTTGGAGAAGGGAACAGCTACCCATTCCAGCATTCTGGCCTGGAGAATTCCGTGGACTGTATAGTCCATGGGGCTGCAAAGAGTTGGACACAACTGAGAGACTTTCACTTCTCAAAACGAAGTGTGTACTTTTTCAGCTGCTAAGAGGGAAGTAAATCCATCAAGGAAAGACTATTTAAATATTCTCAGCATTTCTCCTGTGCAAAGTTCTGTGCCAGCCCTGAGGGGGATATAGGAGGAATAGTAGTTGTGGGTGGGTGGAGCAGGGGGGCACACTTCCTATTGCTTGCAGTGGTCCTGGCTTCTACCAGTAGTTGTGATGTAATTTTATTTTTTTTTCCTTTGGTTTTAAGTTTCTGTGTTTTGGGATAACTGGTCACATAGCAGTAGATAACTAATATAGGAAGTGAATGGTAAAAGGAGAAAAACATGTAACAGAATCTGATGTAATTATTTTTTTTAAAAAACCCGATTGATTAATTTCTTTGGCTGTGCAGGGTCTTCCTTGCTGCACACGGGCTTTCTCTAGTTGCAGTGAGCGGGGGCTACTCTTGGGAGGTGAATTTTTAACACTGGACCACCGGGGGAGTCTTGATGTCATTCTTATTAGCTCCTTGTTTTAACCTCAGGGGCTCCCTGGCTTGGACCATACATTGTATGTTCATCTCTAGGGTGAACATGCTGCTGGGAGCTCACAATCTAGTGAGCTCGTGTTCCTGGAATGAGTAAAGTGAGATAAAGCTGGACTGTGGGTGGGGAGTGGCTTATTGGGAATCCATGTGTGTCCAAAGAGGGCACCAGCATTCTGCCTCCATTAGCTACTCAGATTCCCGCAGGACCTCCAGGTGGCATGGCTGCAGGGCTTCCTAAGCATCTATTCCATGTTGGTAGCACCCTCTGGAGACATCTCTAGCATCTGTGGTGTGAAGGGCGCCCCCTACAGTTGTGTGTCGCGGTGCCCTGGGTCTTGGGTTTGGGAGATGCTGAGAGGTCATCGTCTTGTTCCAGGTGTTCACTCTCAGCCGGGAGCCTGCCCTGTGCATCTTCACATATCATGACACAAGGTCATGCAACAGAGCAGTTTTCCATTAAAGGTAGATTGAATAGAGCCATATTTAACCCCTAATATGAGCCCTTGAAAGACCTTCGTGGTCTGACCCAGTGGTTCTCAACCATGGCTGCTGCTGCTGCTGCTAAGTCGCTTCAGTCGTGTCTGACTCTCTGTGACCCCATAGACGGCAGCCCACCAGGCTCCCCCATCCCTGGGATTCTCCAGGCAAGAACACTGGAGTGGGTTGCCATTTCCTTCTCCAGTGCATGGAAGTGAAAAGTGAGAGTGAAGTCGCTCAGTCGTGTCCAACTCTTAGCGACCACATGGACAGCAGCCCACCAGGCTCCTCCATCCATGGGATTTTCCAGGCAAGAGTACTGGAGTGGGGTGCCATTGCCTTCTCTGCAACCATGGCTGGGGAGACATTAAGGTGATTCCTGTTCCTTTAAAACTTATATTGAGTTATATTAGCTGTTATATATTATGAATATTAACACACTATTGGTCATATCTTTGGCTGATATGATTTCTGTCTCTATCTATCTGTCTATATGTCTATTCATCTATCATCTATCTATCTATTGGTCTATCTACAATGGAATACTTCGTGCTCAGATGCTCAGTCGTGTCTGACTCTTAGCAATCCCAGGGACTGTAGCCTGCCAGGATCCCCTGTCCATGGAACTTTCCAGACAAGAGTACTGGAGTAAGTTGCCATTTCCTACTCCAGGCGAGCCTCTTGACTGGGATTGAACCCACGTCTCCTTCATCTCCTGCACTGGCAGGTGACTTCTTTACCACTACACCACCTGGGAAGCCTGACAATGGAATACTAGTCAGCCATAAAACAGGAAGGAAATCCTGCCATGTGAACTCAAGCAGGCAGGCTCCAGAACCCATGCTTCGCTTCTGTCCAAAGGCAGAGTTTCTATCAAGGCTAGAAAAGAGCTGTACACCTTGGGACATGGCCGCGGTTTGCCGTGGAGCCCGTCTTCTCCCCCACGGCTGTCCCTCCCCTTTGTGATGGTCCAGAGACCCAGAACTCTTCAACTTCTCCATGTCCCCAGCCCTCGGCTCTGCCGTGGCTGCTGTGGTTATAGGCACTCTCAATACATCCTCTCATCAAATCCTCCTGGTGATTCGTGAAGGTGACCATCCTCTCTCTCAATTGACAGATGAAAAACAGCCCTTTTTGCGTCACGCAGTATGGCTTTCTTTTCTTCAATGGTCATGTTTTCTGGTGGGGGATGGTGGCAAATGATGTCCTATGTCAGAGAGCAGTGTGACCAGAAACTCAGAGGCATCACCGCCCTTTGGGGAATCTGCAAGTGTTACAAGGCTGGCGTGTGGTCAGAGGAGACCTTGGGGAGAGACATGGCCCAGCCTGTCCTCTCTTTGCTCATTTCAAGCCCGGAAGGCTGTGGTGACCCTGCGGGTCCTGTACCAGCTTCCCTGCTTCTGCAGTCTTCCCGTTTACCTCTGGGTCTGCATTCAGAGTGGGTTAGGGAGACTAGTGGGCCCGAGAGTGGCGATGGGGGTTTTCTAGGCCTGAATTTCCAGCCGCTTCTCTGGGCTACAGTGAGATGTCACCCAGTCTCTAGTGACGTTGTGTCACTAGAGGTCAGGGTGTGAAGGTACCTCTGTTTGGTGAAGAAGCAGCTCTTGGGAGGGTTTGTTAGATCCAGGTACCTTCTAGGAGGGGGCTGGGCTACCTGGGGGCAGGATGGAGGTGCTTAGAGACACATGGAGGCAGAAGATGGAGTAGTAGGTTGTCTCTAAAGGGGAGGAGGTTGGAGGAAAATGCAAGTGGTCATGGCTCCCTCTTCATTCCTAATCTAAAGGTTCTTAAGTTGAGTGAGGCCTAACCAGCCAGGGCATCCTTGCTAGCTCCCGTGTTCTCTCTCTCTCTCTTTTTTTTTAGTGTATTTTTATTTATTTATTTGGCTGTGCCAGGTCTTAGATGTAGCACATGGGATTTTCGATCTTTGCTGCATCACGCAGAATCTTTAGTTGCAGCATGTGGGATCTAGTTCTCTGATCAGGGATCGAACCCAGGCCCCCTGCATTGGGAGCACAGAGTCTTAGCCACTCGACCACCAGGGAAGTCCCCCTAGCTTCTCTTTGAACTCACTTCTGTGGTTTCCTTCCTGGCTCTCTAGGGAGAATCCACATGATCATTATGAGGCTTTTGCCTTCTGATTCTCTGAGAGTCTTTGCCTCAGTGAAGCAGAATCTCATAACCCAAAGACCGAAAATTTCCAGCCGATTTCTGATCGCCTGATCTCTGCTCTGAGGTGGAAAACCTATGGGTTTCATTATTTCCAAAATGTCCACGTTCTTCCTCCCTCTTTCCTAAAGAACACGAGAGTCACAGGTGGTGGCTCTGGTCCTTGCATCTTGGCTAGGCAAAGCCTTCATCTTCAATTCAGAGGGACCCTGGGGTAGCCAGTCCTCATCCCAGAATTTCCAAGAAGTCTCGATTTCAAACAGTCTGCTCTGTTGGGAGGCCACATGTCAGGCCAGGGCCAGATGAATGTGTCCTGATTTTTGTGTCAGAAAATATGCTCAGGGTAACTGGGGAGAGAGAAATTGGAAAGGACAGTAGTTGGAGCCCGGTCCTGGGCATGAGGTGGAAACCACGGAGAGGCTCCATTTCAGTTTGCTTAAGCAACGGTAGCTATCACAGCCTATCAGGGTGGAGGGGCTGTCAACGTCAAGGTCGTCTGGTTCAGCCTCGGTCTTTCCATAAACACGTCCTGGTGGCTTTAAGCATGGCTGAAAGTCAGGCAGAGGCAAAGTTACACGCTGGCTGTGCCATCTCCTAACTCTGACCTTGGACAGGACACTTAGCTTCCAGGTCCACAATGTGTAAACCTGGAAGGATAATGAAACCTATGCTGCAGGGTTGGTTTGAGGGCTAAACAAACAAAGGAATGGAAATGGGTTAGCCCAGCACCATCTTCCTCCTCCTCTTCCTCGCTGTGTGCCCAGCACTGTGGAGTGAACAGGATGTGCGGTAAACACTGCTCATTGCCTGCTCTTTATCCATGCTTTCTCCCATTTCCCCTTCTCTGCTTCCTCTCTTTCTTCCATAATGGACCCTGGTTTATTCAGGGTGGCAAAGTATTCCTCCAAAGACCACTATGTCTCAATTTTTTAATTGACGCTTTGGGGTGGTCACGTGACATGTAGGTGGAAGTCAGTGGGTGGGATCTAGCAAGATTCTTTAAAAGGCGATGATGGAGTAGCCACAGGTGGAGTAGCCGCCTGTGCCAATGATGTGGCAAGCACGATGACAAAAGCCACATGCTAAAGCAGAGCAGGAGGAGGGAGAAAGATCTGGGCCCTTAACAGCAGAGTTGGACAAGTAGGAACCATACTTCAAACTTGGCCTGCTGCCTGTTTTTGTCAATAAAGCTTTATTAAAACACAGCCATGCCCATTCCTTTATGTATTATCTGTGGCTGTTTCCACATTACAATGCAGGATGGAGCAATGGTGCCAGAGTCTGTGTGACTGGCAAAGCCTAAGCTATTTATGGCCTAATTTTTTTCAGAAAAAGTTCTTTTTAATGGCACTAACGCATCTTGAACCAATTCTGGATTGCTTATCTCCTAGTGTCTTAGTGGTGGCAATATAAATCCTTGCATAAATCATTTAATTTAGTGGGTATTTTGCTTTCTGACTCTGAGATGAAATAGGAAAAAGTGTACCACCCACAGGATTGCTTTCAGTTCTGCCAAGATGTTGCAAACTTCTGCTAGAAGATTCAGAATAAGTGTATCTGTGAGGTTACAAGTAACAGAAAGGTGGCAAGTAACAGAAACCCCCTCTAACTGATGAAAGTGGAAAAGATATTTTTAGACAGACTAGTAAAGGTTTGAGAACTGGTGTGAAAGAGGGCAGGTACTAGGCAGTTCAGGGCGGGGGTACCAGGAATCACTCTCTCCCTGAGGCTGGAGGTAGAGCGATGGAGCTCTTGGCTATGGTAGGGAAGCACCTCTGTTAATGGTCCCTTTGCATAGTTCCATGGGAGAAAAGCTCATTTCCCAAAAAGGAATTAGGATGCTACTGGAATGCCAAACCAGTGAGGGGCCAGCACAGGGAGGATAATCTCTGCCTCCAAAATCACCCTGTCATCCTTATGCAGAGCCAGTTGGTTCCCTCTTCTCTCCTCTCCCATGATCACAAAATTTCCAATTCCTCAGCAGGTTGCATGGCCACCCAGAATAAGGATGAATTTCCCAGTTTCTTTTGTAGCCAGAAGAGGGCATAAAACTATGTTGCCCAGTAAAAACATAGTATAGTGTTAGTTTTCTATGGATGCTGTAACAAATTACTAGAAAATGTGACAACACAAATTTATGCTTCTACAGGTCTGGAGGTTTGAAGTATGACATAGATCTTACTGGGCGAAGAAGGTGACAGACAGAAAGACTGCATCCTGGGGGCTCCAGAGGGAAAATCTACTCCTTGCCCCTTCCAGTTTTGGCCACATATCTCACCTGCATTCCTTGGCTTGTGACCCTCTTCTTCCATCTTTAAAGCCAGCGACATTGGGCCAGTTCTTTTCATGCTGCCATTTCTCTGGTTCTGACTCTTTTGCCTCTCTCTTCCACCTTGAAGGATCCTTATGACCACATAAGGAGCTAATCCAGGAAAATCTTCCCATTTTAAGGTCAGCTGATTAGCGACCCTGATTCTGTCTGCAACCTTTACGTCTTTCTACCATGTAGCATAACATGTTCACAGGTCCCAAGGATGTCTTTGGGGGCGGGGAGGTCATTATTTTGCCTACTGTTCATATTGATGGTGGTGACTATGGCAACCACTTGTAGAAGCTTTCTGCATGCCAGGTGCAGAGATAAACACTTGACATGAAGTGTCTTATTTAATCTCACACCACTTTGGTAGGTAGACTTCTAAGATGGCCCCAGAGATCAGCCTCCTTGTGCACACATCCTACATCCCTCTTCTTTTATTTATTTGGCTGTGCTGGGTCTTAGCTGCTGCACGAGGGATCTTCACTATTGAATGTAGAATCTTGCTCCCTGGTCAGGGATCGAACCCAGGCCCCCAGGACTGGGGGTGCAGAGTCTTAGCCACTGGCCCACCAGGGAAGTCCCTCCCTCTTAACTGTGGGCAGAACTGTGAACACGACAGAATGTTAGTCCTGTGATTAGGTTACATAATAAGGCAGAAGGGATGGGCTTGCTGATCCCATGACCAGGTTTTATAAGACTTTGACAGGGAGAGAGTCTCTCTTGCTGGCCTTGAAGCAGTGAGCTGTCATGTTGAGAAGGGTCAGTGGGGGACGCAACATTGGCAAGAAGCTGATGGCAACTTTCAGGAGCCAAGAGCAGTCAGGCCCGAGAGCCAGCAAGAATACAGGGACCTCAGCACATAGCCGCTGGGTGCTGGGTCTGCCAACACCTGAATGAACTTGGAAGAACATTCTTCCTCAGAACCTCCAGAGGAGAACTCAGACTGGCCAACACCTTGATTTCAGTCTTGAGACTCCCTGAGCAGAGGACCCTGCCTGGATCCTGATCTACAGAGACTGTGAGATAAGGAATATCTGTTCGAGGCCACTGTGTGTGGCCATTCCTTATGCCCTGATATAGAATGAATACATCTCAGTTGGAGAGAACCAAAGCTCAGAGAGAGCTGGATGCCTCATTGACTCAATGGACATGAGTCTGAGCAAACTCCAGGAGATAGTGAAAGACAGGGAAGCCTGGTGTGCTGCAGTCCATGGAGTCGCAAAGAGGAAGACACAACTGAGTGACTGAACAATAACAACAAAGCTCAGAGAATTTAAGGAACTTGTCAAGGTCAGAGTGCTAATAAGATGCAGAGCTGGTATTCAAACTAAGGTCTGTCCCCAAATCTGAATGTTTAACTTCTGCTGCTTCCCAACTGACAAACATGAGTAATAGTTTTGGTGGTATTTTTTGTTTGTTTGTTTGTTTGTTCAGCTCTGTATGGCATGTGGGATCTTAGTTCCGTGACCAAGGGATAGAACCTGTACCTCCTACAATGGAACCACTGGACCACCAGGGAAGTCCCAAGCGGTTAAAAAAAATAAAATTTTTTAAAAATTCTACAATTTAATTGTTAAGCTCTTCACTTGTGCCTGATAGAAACAATTTCTTTTCTGGCTTTTGGAAATGAAATAATGACTTTTTAAAAATTTCTGTAATGAGATAGTTCACCCATTGTGTACCACTTGAGCATTTCTGAGCTTCTGCTGGGCTTCCCATTGTAAAGTGATGCTCTTGCTTTGAACACCGTGGCACCAACATTTAAATCCTGAAACAAGCTGGATGTGTGGCCAGATTTAGGGTAGAAACTTTCATTCTTTCAACCAAACTTCACATTGACAAAAGCTACAAAGCCGTGCCAGTGAGTTCACTCAGTAAGTCCATACAGTAGGCAAGCCAATGTCTTGATCTAGACTTAGAGAAATATTGACATTGCACAGAGTACATGACAGATGTGGGTCCTTTGGAAGGAGCCAGACACAAATCAGTTGAAAAATGTTACTGAATTTTCAGTAATTTTTCATTGGGAGGAATTTTCTCTACCACAGATGGGAAAAACATGACCACTATCAACAACTTCTATGTTAAAAAGAGGCCCTCCTGTTGGAAAGTTGGGACTCCTGCTCCTCGCGGGTGGGGGTCGTGGAAGCCCACTTCTGCCCCCACAGCCAACAGCTGATCAGAAAAGTACAGGTGTTCTTTGTCCTGGATTCTTTGCTCTGTGGCCTATGTCTTTCCTCTTTGCAAGATGTGCCCATCAGCCCTTCTGATATCAATACCACCTCACAGTTTTCTGAAGGGAGGTTTGAAGGAAGTCATTGGGTCCTCCTGAGTGATTTGTGGCTTATCTGTTGGGGTGATTGGGAAGCTTGTGAGAGAGCAAAGCTTCTCAGTTGATGGCTGTTAAGCCCTGTTAGGCCCATAGTAAGTGCTTGGTAACCCCCAACCTGGCTTCCCGAGTGGCTCAGAGGTAAAGAATCTGCCTGCAATGCAAGAGATGCAGGTTCGATCTCTGGGTCAGGAAGATCCCCGGGAGGAGGGAATGGTAACCCACTGCAGTGTTCTTGGGATTACTCCTGGGAAATCTCATGGACAGAGGAGCCTGGCAGATACAGTCCACAGGGTCGGAAAGAGTTGGACTTGACTGACACGACTGAGCATGTAGGCAGGCACGCACAACCCCCGATCCAGGGGAGTGACTTTAAGATGGCTAACCCATCTGAAGCACAATAGGCCTGGTCTTTCCCCCTACAATGGCTTGTTCCTTTAGGGCTTGGAGACACTAATGATAATTAGGGGACCCACCCCAGCTGACTCTCTTTAAGTTCCTCTGTTTAGAAATACCACATTTGTGGCTTCAAATATATCAAGAGAACCTGAAAAATAGGCAATTTGGCCAGATTTCAAACCCACTTAGAACTCTGGCTGTAAATTTAGCTGTGATCTGGAAACTTGAGTTTCAAGTTCCCCTTGTGTTGGGCAAGGGTTGAAGTTCAAGCTATTGAACATTTTATCTGTCCTCATCTTTCTGACCTGCCTAAACTCGCTCCCTTTTCCCAGCTGGTCCCCTGGCGGTTGCGTCTTTCATTTGGCCACTGCTGTGACTTCTCTAGAATTCTTGCCTGTTTTTCCTGACTCAGACCTTGCAGTGTGTGTCACACACAGCCACCCTTGTAGTGTGTATCACTGAGTGTGTCACTCAGGCTTACCTCCTTGGCTAGGCGGCAGACCCCTGGGGGCGGGAGCTGTCCTCAGGCCGCCTTCTTTTCCCTCAGTGGAGCTTGCCCAGGGTCCAGCCCATCGGGGTCCCGGTTAAGGCTGGAGGGTTGTCCTGTTGTAAAACTAGGCACTTGGAGAAGGTGTGTTTCAATCAGATTTCCAGAACCTTGGTTTTCTGATTTGGTTAGTTAAATCATCAAAAGTAAACAAGTACGCAAGCAATGCCAAGCTCTGGAGAACAGTGGTTTGAATGAAGAAGAAGTTTACACAATCTAATACAAGTTTGATGAAAACCAAGCCAAAATGCAATCCATTCAAAAAAGCCTTCCCTCAGTCCTGCCATGCCAGTACTGACTGACCTGTTTGTCTCCATTCTGTGGGAGGTAAGGGACCTATATGTTAGAATTTGGTGCATGGGCAGGTCTAGGCTTCAGTTCCCATGTACTTTTCACCCCTTGAATCAGCTTTTTCTTTATTTATTTGGCTGCCCTTGGAGAAGGTGATGGCACCCCACTCCAGTACTCTTGCCTGGAAAATCCCATGGACGGGGGAGCCTGGTGGGCTGCAGTCCATGGGGTCAGTAAGAGTCGGACACGACTGAGTGACTTCCCTTTCACTTTTCACTTTTATGCATTGGAGAAGGAAATGGCAATCCACTCCAGTGTTCTTGCCTGGAGAATCCCAGGGATGGGGGAGCCTGGTGGGCTGCCGTCTATGGGGTCACACAGAGTCGGACACGACTGAAGTGACTTAGCAGTAGCAGCAGCAGCCCCACGCCTTAGTTGCAGCACATGTGTATTCTCTGGTCTTTGTTGCAGCGGGATATGTAGTTGTGGCGTGTGAACTCTTAGTTGAGTTGCAGCATGTGGGATCTAGTTCCCTGACCAGGGACTGAACCTGGGCCCCCTGCATTCGGAGCATGGAGTCTTAGCCTCTGGACCCCCAGGGTAGACTTCTTCACTCTGCTTTTGAAGACAGAGAGGGTATGCGTTTCCTACGGTTGCCATCACAAAGCGCCACAAAGTGGGTGGTGGGGGGTGCTTTAACAACAGAAATGCATCGTCTCCCAGTCCTAAGGCTGGACTGGATCAAGATGTCTGCAAGGTGGGCTACTTCTGAGGGCTGGGCGGAACCATCTGTCCCCGGCCTCTCCCTTTGCTGCTGATGGTTTCCTGGCGATCACTGGTGTTTCTCGGCTTGCAGAGTGCTGCCTTCATCTTCACATGGTGTCCTCCGTGTCTGCGTCCACATTTCCCCCTTTTCATAAAGATGCTAGTCATATTCGATCAGAGGTTCATCTTAGCCTAGTATAAGCCCATCTTAACTGATCCTGCGCATGGCAAGCCTGCTTCCAAATAAGGCCACACTCTCAGGTATGCTTGCCATCACAGGAGCACTACTTGGGGTCCTATTTGCGTGCGTCCTCTGACCCACCTCAGAGGAGTCAGGTCTGGGTTCAGAATGCAGCCTTGCCATTACCAGCCCGAGGCCCCAGTGACTGCCTCCTTTTTGAGCTTTGGTTTCTTCGTTTGCAGTGGAGCAAACACTAGAGCAGAGCCTGGCACCCAAAAGACCCTTGAAAAATGGTGACAGTTATTAATATTGTTACTTGTGAGTGAGGTGTGGAGAGAGGGAGAAGCTGTGGAGCTATGACCTCTCTGCTGACTTCCAGGAGCTCAACACAAGACACTCCCCAGGTGGGATTCCAGACTGTCTAATAAACACCGTGTCTTTTGGTCTGTCCTCATGGCACCTGTGGTGCTAGTGAAGACTCTGGAGAGTCCCTTGAGCAGCAAGGAGACCAAACTAGTCAATCTTAAAGGAAATCAACTCTGAGTATTCATTGAAAGGACTGATGCTGAAGCTGAAGCTCCAATACTTGGGCCACCTGATGTGAAGACTCACTGCAAAGACCCTGATGCTGGGAGACTGAGGGCAGAAGAAAGGGGTGATAGAGGATCAGATGATTGGATAGCAACATCAACTCAGTGGATGTGAGTTTGAGCAGACCCCAGGAGATAATGAGAGACAGCAAAGGCTGGCATGCTGCAGTCCATGGTGTTGCAAAGAACTGGATACAACTGAGCAACTGAACAATAGCACAGCAACCTTGGAGCTATGATTCTTGGAAACTGGATCCCTCTGAGAAGCTAACTGAAGCTGTGGACTCTCTTCCCCAAACAGCATACTTTCATGGACTGCATAAAGTTAAAGATGATTTCAAAAGGTTTATGGTTCCTCTTCAGCTCATCCATGGAGGATAAAACCCCTCACTGGAGAGGCCTTAGAAATACCTT
Organism: Ovis canadensis; assembly: GCF_042477335.2. Lineage (NCBI taxonomy): Eukaryota > Metazoa > Chordata > Mammalia > Artiodactyla > Bovidae > Ovis > Ovis canadensis. Next base: position 33,110,216 of record NC_091264.1, read on the forward strand.
TGTTCATTTAGTAAACATTTGCTGTGTGGTTGTCACACACTGGGTGCTGTGGGAGGGGAGTCAGGGAAAGGGCAGGCAGGAGACGTTTCCCCAAGTTGCTCACGGGCATCTAGAACCATAATAAGGAGTAGAAACGACTCACCCTTTGGGGAGAAGTGTAGCTATACTTATGTGAGAGTTCAGAGCACAGAAATCGTTTCCAGCGTGGGGGCGTGTGAAATAAACAAGTGTGTTCAGTGATGGGAAGGACATTGTATTGGAAAGTGAAAGAAGAATAAGAGGTTGACCTCAAATGATATGTTGGCTTTCCCAAGGTACACGCTCTGACAGTTCACACAAGGGCACATGTGTTGTTTGCTTTCACCTCGGTGTAACAAGTTGGCAGATTCTCTCTGATGGGAAGCCAGATACAATTCATGGTGGCTTCTTCGCATATAGTCTTCTAACTCAATATCACCTCCATTACTGAAAGCACAGGTCATCTTCTTGCACAAAACACACAGGACATTGAATTTCCTTCTGTCTTCAGGCTTCACCTCTGTTAGGAGGGAGTGTCTCACCAGCTCCTCCTCTCCCCAGGGTCAATGTCATGGAGGAGCAGAGAGCTCAGCTTTCTGTCCCCATCGCAATCAAAGGTCTCAGATGCCCTTAGATGGCTTGGACCTGGGAAGGGCACTAACCCCAGTAGCTGAGAATCACCTTCCATTTCTCTCTACCGGGAGAAGAGTTTTCTTCCTACCCTGACCTCCTCTCTTCTTTATCCACAAACCACGAGTGGCCCAGAGCTGGAACTTCTTGGGGTCAGAGATCATTCTGACATGCTGGGTTTTTGGAGGCCCATTCTGGTCTGGGCTTTATAGGGTGGTCGTTGGCAAGATCTTTATCTCAAGTCATCCCAGAGTGAAAGGGCAGGAGGATGTGGTCGGGGAACCCACTTCACAGAGAATTTGGAGACGAACACAGCAGCAGCAAGCTGGCTTTAAATAGAAACTACAGTGTTAGGTTCCCACTGTCAAAATGAGTTTGGGGCAGCAAGAAGTTAGGACAATGATTTCTGCTTTGGGCTTGGCCGCAGATTTACAATGTGATCCTGGGTAGGTCAATTCCCTCTCTGGGACTCAATGTCCTTGTGTGTAAAAGAAACCAGATGAAGGTACCTTTCAGAGCTAAAACATTACGATGGTATGAAAAGGACTTTATTTTAAATTAACTACGAATCTAAGGAAAAGACTCAAAACCTCCCTTCCCCAGGCACACTCAGTTCTTCCTTCACTGAAGTTGATCTCTTCCGTGTCCCACTCCCGAACACGACGCTCATTAGAAAGCTGACTTAGTGGCTCAAGCAGCCCTCCTGGATCCCATCTCTGTTTTAGTGGAGGCCTTGGATATCATTACCCGAGGTCCCTTCAGTAACCGGGGTTGTGTAACTGAGTTGCAGGCAGGCTCCTGGGTCACAGAACGGTCCTCCCTTCTCCTTCCTTTTTTGGCCCTTCTTTCCTTTCAGCAGATCTCGCATTGAAAGCTTCCTTTGCAGGAAGCCCTGTGTTATGCCTGGGCTTCCCAGGTGGCTCTAGTGGTAAAGAACCTGCCTACCAATGCAGGCGATGACATAAGAGGGGTGGGTTAGATCCCTGGGTTGGGAAGGTCCCTGGAGGAAGGCATGGCAACCCACTCCAGTATTCTTGCCTGCAGAATCCCATGGACAGAGGAGCCTGGAGGGCCACAGTCCATGGCGTCACAGAGTCAGACACGACTCAAGCGACTTAGCACAAGCAGAAGGGAAGATACCCCTCCAAGTTACTAGAAGGCAGGACCCCTTTCCAGCAGGAAAGAGTGGAGCCCTCTGAGTCCTGGTGTGGTCCTGCTGGGTGTGGGGGCCGGAGGAGTTCTAGGGAACTTCACCTGGAGTCCCCGGGTATTCCCTACCTAGCCACAAGGTAAGCTAGGCAAGTGTTTCTCACACTTGAAACTCCCCCTTGAACGAATAAAAGGCTCTCATTCAATTTCGATATTTTAAATGAGAATCTATCTACTTTTGGTTTCTTACTTCTAGACCTTCTTGCTGGATACTGTGAACAGAATCAAACCTTCACCCTAATGCATAGTAACTGCACGCCTCAGGTTTTCAAGCGTAAACTGAGGAAAGGCAGAGCTCCCTCTCATGGCGCACTTGAGGCCCAGTGATTTTTTTTTTTTAATGGCTTGCCTGGAAAGAGCTTAGTTAATAACTGTTATTATTCTATAAATCACCAGTTGATTATATCATTGATATTTTCAAGGCGATTGCTTTATGGAGAGCAATTGCCCTTCCAGGAAGTGGTGCCTAGACTGTCAGGCATCCTAATTTCCTGGATGTGAATTAAATAATTTCTCTTCCTCTGGTTTGTCACTGGTGGCAGGGCTTGTACCTGATTGGGGTGGTCTTCGCCCCATCCTCCTACCCCCAACCTCCCTTGACTTTCTTCCTTCCTCTTTCCCTATTTCTCTTTTTTGAAGTTTGTTGGGAGTTATTTCAGTATTAAAAGACTACACACACATTACAGATAACTTGAAAGAACAAAAAAAAGGTTTTAAAAAGTAGAAATTAAAAAAAACCAAACACCCATGGCATCCAAAGAAAAATGCATTTTGGTATACTCCCGCTTTCTATTTTTTCATTGTTTTGAGTTTTGCCATTTCCTTCTCCAGGGAATATCATCTATATTGGCTATAAAGATAGCCAGTTGGAGGAGGGCATGGCAACCCACTCCAGTATTCTTGTCTGGAGAAACCCCATGGACAGAGGAGGCTGGTGAGCTACAGTCCATGGGGTTGCAGAGAGTCGGACATGCCTGAGCGCCTAAGCACATAGCCAGTTGATGGGGCACAATGCTGTGGTTCAACATGCCTCCCTTTAAGGCTGATTTTACCTTCTTTCTAATTTGTTGTTTCTAGTAGGTGGTGGCTTGGCAACCAGCCCTGTTAGAATTGCATGTAAAGTAAGAATTAATCGGACTTGCTATCTTTTGGGAAGGCCTGAGGGGCTTTCCTCAGAAACTTTGGGTTTGACTTCTGTGACATTCTTCAGCCTCTCAGAGGTCCCCTTTACTTTTACGTTTTCAGTTCTTGATTGAGATCTGTATGGTTGAGATGATCAAATAATTGACCGATGGAATATTACTGTACTAGTGAAAATGCTAAAATCTGCCTTTCTCCCTTTAGAGAAATTGTTTCCGTAGAGAGATGGAAGAATGCATTAATAGGATCTGCCTGTGTCCAAAGCCCAGCCCGTCTGCATCCTGGCCAGGTAACCTCAAGGACCGAAAGCAAGCTTCAGCCTCTTTGTGCCTTGGCCCCCCTAACATGAGATGGCAGTAGCATCTATCTCACAGGTTCTGGGTGGTGAATGAATTAATCCGGTAAAGCACTTAGGAGAATGCCCAGAGCTCAGTAAACTCCAGTAAGTGTTTGCTATTATTTTGTCTTTATCTGCAGACAGCATTTTAAAGTTTCTTATTAACATCTCTGATCTTACATTTAGGTCTTTAATCCCAGTGTTCACTGCAGCATTATTTACAACAGCCAAGACATGGAGGCAACCTCAACGTCCACCGATGGATGAACAGATAAAGAAGATGTGGTACGTCTATACAATGGACTGTTACTCAGCCATGAGAAAGAATGAGATAATGCCACTTGCAGTAACATGGATGGATCTGGAGATTATCATACTAAGTAAGATTATCATACTGAAGTAAGTCAGACAGAGAAAGACAAAAATCACATGATATCGCTTATGCGGGAAATAGAAAAGAAAAAACTAATACAAAGGAACTTGTTTACAACACAGAAACAGATTCACAGACTTAGAGAATTAATTTATGCTTACTGGGGGGAGAAGTGGTGGGGAGGCACAGATTGGGAGTTCATGACTGACATTTATACACTGCTAGATTTGAAAAAGATAACCAACAAGGCTTTTTCAAAAACCCAAAGTCAGAATATGAGTCATTTCTTCATATCATATTGTGACTTACTATGCTTATATACTATGCTAAGTATTTTCTATACACCAAAATTGAAAGAGACTAGTTTACAGAAAAGATACTTTTGAAGGTAGTTGTTCTTTCCCTTATTGTTTATATTCACATATTAAAAGAATACGTATTTTCAAAAACATTTTTCCATTGTCTGTATAGGCTTTTTCTTTTTTTTTTCATATTTTTAAAAGTGGGGTATAATTGCTTTACAATGTTGTGTTCGTTTCTGCTGTACCTCAGAGTGACCCAGCTATATGTATACACATATCCTCTCTGAGCCTCCCTCCCACCCTCCCATCCCACCCCCTAGGTCATCACAGAGCACAGAGCTGAACCCCCTGTGTGATACAGTAGCTTCCTACTAGCTATCTACTTTACATATGGTAATGTATAATATCAATGCTAATCTCCCAACACATCCCACCCTCCCCTTCCCCCTCATGCGTCCGCATGTCCTTCTCTGTGTCTGTGACTCTATTCTTGTGGGTTTTTAAAAGAGTCTCAGGAGCAGAAGGAAGAGGCAGATTCAAGAGCAAGGCCTACAAAGAGAAGGAGCAAGGTGGGGAGAGCAGGGCAGTGGGCCCAAGGTTGACATGGGGGCACCTCTGCCCCCGAGGCTGGGGAATGGGTGGTGCTCTCAGGGCTCCCTAGATGCCACCCAAATTGGGCCAGAAAGTGAGAGTCAAGGCCCAACCAGGGATAGGGGACGAGATCTGAAAGTCAGAACCTGAAGGAGGAAGGGGCTGGGGTCTGCCCTCCCCCTACAGGGTCACCGCCTAGGAGGTCGGGCAGTGCAGCATCTCAGGGGGGTGGGTGGGGGAAGTCTAACTATAGAATTTGCAGCTTTCCTTACAAGAGATCCAGCACAGTTGCACTCTGGTAATGGAAGCAAAATTTAAAATATGAGCAGGAAATAAAATTAATTTTAAAATATCTGAAAACATGTATTTTGTGACTCCGTCCAACTGGCCGAGCTCAGCTGGCTTGTTTCTTCCCCAGACCGACTGATTAATAGGACAGAAATGAGGAGGTGCGAATTTATTTTGGACCTGGGTGGAGAGCCAGGGGGGCGCTGGCGTCAGCCCACTCAGGCTAAATCTGCATTTTCAAGTCCAGGAGGGGTGCCCTGCCCACCTACTGGATATCCTGGGGAGGAGGGGGGTGGGGGAGTTGGAAGGGCAGTGTGTCGGACTGAGCTCCTTCTCAGCAAGCTTCTAGAAGCAGTCTGTCCTCCCCCTCTCTTCTGAAAGTAGAGTCGTGCAGGCCCAGAGGCAGCCGGGAGACCCGTGTACCCTGGGGGCCTTTCCCTGGCCAGGCCATGGACATGGAGCTGCCTCAGGAAGGGAGGTGCAGACTGTCGAGCCTAAAATGCTCCCTGGGATGAGGTGGGAGGACAGGCAGGCACTCAGGGAAATAAAATAAAACCCCTCTGGGCTGTTTTCTTCACTGAGCATGGAGAATCATTTAGCAGCATGAAAGGTGGTTGGGAAAAAGTAAATAACCTTCCAATGGGGAAAGGCCGCTGTCTGCGAGGTGGAGAGTCAGGCTGCAGCACACAGCATTTGATCTGAGTCGAAACTCTGAGGAGAGGTTGATTGCGCCGACATGCATAATTAAAAACAAAGACATCTTTAAGACAGATCTAAGTCGGCCTCCCTGTCCCTCTCCTTCACCCTGGAAGTCCCCATGTCCACCACCCTCCCCCACCCCCCCACCCCCCCACTGTCTCCTTTTCCTGGAAAAGGCCGGGAAAACACCTTCCAAAGTAAAATCATTCTAATGAGAGAAGACCTGTTCTTCAAGAAGCCTTGGCTTAGAGTTCACAGCTCCATAAGACATCCCACACTTGGGCACCAAGTCGAGGGCACAGAGTTGCACTGCGAGCTTGGTCATCTGTGTGATTAGTTTTACAACATCCTCAACGAAAGGCAGATTTTCTGCAGCCTGATTCTGAATGGACGCGGGGCTCTAGTGCTTCTGGATCTTTCGGCACACACACCCGGGTGCAGAGAGGGATCATGATTGAGCCGGACACACGCCACCTGCAGAACGTGCCGGAGTGACCGCTGCACAGGGCACATGTGTGCCCCCAGGAGAGCTGCCTTCACCAGAAACTTCTTTGTGAGAGACAGATGTGCTCTGCTTCTCTGTTACTTCATTTTTAATATTACTTATTTATTTGGCTGCTTCGGCCTTAGCTGCAGTATGCAGGTGCTTTTTCATCGCGGCACTTGACCTCTCTAGTTGCAGGGCACAGCCTCAGCAGTTGCACAGTGTGGGGTTAGTTGCCCGAGGACATGTGGGATCTTAGTTCTCTGACCAGGAATCGAACCCACACCCCCTGTTGCAAGGTGGATTCTTAACCACTCGACCACCAGGGAAGTCCTTATTAACTTCATTTGGATGATTGAAATTTTCCTCAACCCAAAGGGTAGGACACTGGTCTTTTTTTGGATATCCCAGAAATCTGGAGGAAAATACGATGGTATAAGTTCATTTACTTCGGGCTCCAGAGAAACTGATTGTGGTGCATGTATGTCTCTGTGTGTGAATATCTGTGTGTGTCTGCATGTGCAGGCATGTGTATGTGAGTATGCATGTACGCTGGGAGGGTGGGGAATGCTGAGAACTTCCAGAAGCTCCATTGCCCTTTGCCCCAGAATGGCCAGGGCTGCCCAGCATTGACTGGGAGCCATTCGCAGGAGAAAAGGGCTGGTTGTCTGGTCTGTAATGACCAGCCCCTGCCCCATCCAGCATACGGTGGGCTCCAATTAGGGGAGCTGTTATTTGCTTCCCCAGGTTAGTTTAAGAGGCAGTAAGGAAAGGCAGAGCTCACCTCACCTAAGAGGCAAGCAGGGTAGGTAGCACAACAATCCAGGCCTCAAGGGGTGTAAACCCAGACTTGAATGCCACCGGCCGCTTTTCTGGCAGTGAAATCCTGGGAAAGTTCCCTGGCCTCTCAGCCTCAGTGTTCTCATCTGTAAATTGGGCCAATGACTTCCATGCTATGAATTCGTGTAAGTGCAGAGTAGGAGAGAGCATGCTGCTCAAGGGAGGAGAGGCACCACATTTTCCTCTTCCACCAAGTCCTCCAGGCTGCTGCTGCTAGGAATGGATTTGGCAGAAGGAAGACTTAATTCCCTTTAGGAAGCCTCTCTCCTAGACCCTGGCTGCCTCCCTGGCCTTCCACCCAGCACTGGGAGCTGGTGGAGTCTGTCACTCAGGTCCAGGAAGGATCCGGAGTAGGTGTCCAGTAGGACAAGAGGCGTGTGAAAGCTCCACCTGGCGGGGCACCTGGTGGGGCATCACTTTGTAGCCTGAGGGGGTGGGCTGCCCCAGAGACAGACTCCCACCCACGTCTCAGCACTGCTTAGAGCCAGCCCTGGGTCAGTGGAGTTCGCCCACCTCCAACACAGATGTTCTCAGCCCTCCACACCCCCACGCGGACTCCCTCATCCTCTGGAGAACTTCCTTTGCTCCAATCTGATGCTGTGACTGCCCTGAGCAGCCCCCACGGGGACAGTTCTGACCCTGTCCCTTAGCGGCTGGCATTTTTAGATGCCAGCACTGTTTGTTCTTGGAACTGCCCTTTTGCATTTTGTCTGATTTCCCCTGGAGCCCCTGGGACCTTGGCACCCAGGTAAGGCTGTGCCACCCTGGAAGAAGGAAGCCAAAAACAGGAGTCCCTAAACTCCAGTACTTTGGCCACCTCATGAGAAGAGTTGACTCATTGGAAAAGACTCTGATGCTGGGAGGGATTGGGGGCAGGAGGAGAAGGGGATGACAGAGGATGAGATGGCTAGATGGCATCACCGACTCGATGGACGTGAGTCTGAGTGAACTCCGGGAGTTGGTGATGACAGGGAGGCCTGGTGTGCTGCGATTCATGGGGTTGCAAAGAGTCGGACATGACTGAGCAACTGAACTGAACTGAACTGACCCAGAAATGGTGGAAAGTCACACACAGTTGCTCAGGTGAGGTCTGCAGGGTTAACGTCGGTGGTTTGAAGTCCAAACCTGGACCTTCAGATATTGAAACTTAGTCCATTGTCAAGTACTTTCAACCTGTATTTCTTCACAGAAAATGAATTGGATATAAAACTTCCCTCCCACCCCTCACCCAAACTTCTCTGAAGTTGGGCATTTGACATTGATTTCCCCAGCTCAGTATCAACTATGGCATCGCTGAAGAGCACCAAACTGCTATTTAGACATTTTAAAGATGCAATTTGAGTTCCAGGCAGGGGAAAGGGGTGGATAAAAAGAGATTATATGATAATGATATGGCGGTGGAAGCCTGTCAAATAAAGTGCATTTTCTCTGGTGGGCAGGCTATTTCTGGAGCCGGGCATGGGTCGCTCTGCTGAAGGATGTGTTTATCCTAATGGGAAGCAGGGCTGAGCTAGGCCGCAGCTCCCTGCACAGTTCTTAAAGTCTTAGGATACCGCAAAGACATCTGTGGTATCCAGAAGACGCATTTAGTCTGCCCTGGCCCTTTCAATGTGTGCTGACTTGGCTCTGACAGGAGCCAGAGGAAGGCAGGGGGACGTCTGACAGCAGAAGGGGGAGAATGTGGGTCCGTTCAGACCTGCCGATTAAGGTGCTTTTGGATTCAAGGAACAATGCAGTTTCCTATAGGATCTAACAGGTAGCCCAGAGCCAGGGCTCCAGGCAGGGCTTTGTCAGGGCACTGACTCCTGTAATGCTGCCTGCTCTGCCCTCTTGTGATTCTTTTCTTTAGGCTGACTCACCCCATGGCTGCAAGGTGGCTGCCGGCAGCAGCTCTGGCACTTGCTTCGTTGGTCACATCTAGAGGAAAAAGACAGGAAACCTTTTTCCTTCAGTTTGTGGTCAATTTAAGCCACACCCTGAACTTATAGCAGCTAGTAGGCTGACATCTTGAGTTAATTGGCCCCGGGGTTCTGAACCCCATACTTACAAAGAGACTTAAGTCTTTGTTAACCCTGACTGCTGGGATCAGATTCCCCTGAGGCTCAGGCACTACATGAGGGTGGGGTAGGGATGGGGGAGGCTTAACTAGACTCTGTAAGGAAGGCGGGGGAAATGGCGAGTTGATAATGAAAGCAGTTAAGCAATGGACAGTATTCCCAAGCAGAGAGGCAGAAGACTTGTTCTAACAGAGACCTGGTCTGGTCTGGCCTTCTGTCTCACAGAGCTGTCAGAATCAAGAAGATGATGGTGGGACTTCTCTGGCAGTCCAGTGGTTAAGACTCCATGCTTCCACTGCAGAGGTCTTGAGTTTGCTCCTTGGTCGGAAAACTAAGATCCCACATACGGCACAAAGCAGCCTAAAGAAAAAAATTCCAAATAGACTCTTTTCAAATTCTGTTAAAAAAAGAAAGAAGACAGAAAATAAAAATGTGAAATAGATGTAAATAATGTGTGTTATATAGATAAGGTACACTAAAGTATAAAATATATGTATATGAACTTCATGGATCAATCACCTCATACCTCAGTTTTCTGTTCTGTAAAATGGACACAGTAATACTGACTTATCATCCTTTGCAAAGGGTACAAAATTTCATGGATTAATTCCAGCCTTTCTAGGGACCTGTGAGACGACTCTGACCGAGGCTTGTTTTCCCCCACAGTGGGATGGTGATCACTCCAATCCCGTGGTACCATCTCCCCATCCCACCCCAACCCAGCTGGTCTCAGCAACACTCCCTTCGAAACATATGAAAATCTGACTTCTCAGAGTTGTCAATCACTGTCCCAACTACCACACTGGGAGCTTGGCCTCGTGGATCTAAAACATGGAGGCCTTAGACTCACAGGGAGGACCTGCCTCTTCCCAAGAGTTCCAGGTGGGCACTGCTCAGGACCAGTCACAGTGATGAAGCTTGGCTGTGAGCCCGAGATGCTATGGATGGGACGGGCTGGAGCCTGCTGGCTGAGTCCCAGGACAGAGCAGCACAGGTGTCAGACAGAGGGATGGAGGAGGGGTGTTTTAGAGTGTGAGGCCCAGTGTTGGCTGGGGGGGGGCCTGGGAAGGCACAGGTGGGTATTCCCACCCTGCAGCAGGACACTCTGCTACTGTTGTCAAGGCAAGGCTCACCCCAAGCTGAAGTAATGGCCACAAAGCTGCAGACTTCCTGTCCCGAGGGCCACCCCTGGAAGTGGAACTGGTTGCTCTGCAAGGCACAGCCTCCGTTCTCATGGGAGAAAGCCAGCGTTTTTGTTTCCCCAGAGGCCCGCAGGCCAGCTCCTCTGCTCCTTTCCACTTCCTCCAGGTCCGGTTCTTCTCATAAGGGAGTAGGCACTATAACATGCACACGCGCGTGTGTGCACACACACACACCCTCTCCCAGGTCTTACCTGCCCTGCCCCCCTGGCCCCCGCACATGGAGAGATTGCACGCCACTGTGGACGTGGAGGGGCAGACCCAAAGGACACGTGTTCCCCTTCTCTACCTACGAAGAGACACTGACCGTGGGAATTCTCAAAAGGAACAGCAGTAAGGCTCTTCTGCCTCAGGCCCATTCAGGGTATAGTCTCTTGGCAGCTCCAGCCGGGGGCTGAGAGCTTTTGGGGGAGCTCTTAGAGCTTCTGGGCCCCCGTGGTGTCTGGTACAAAACAGTGACTGTAGAAACTGGAAGGAACCGGGGGAGGCTGTGAAGCCAGGACAACCGGCGGCTCGGCAGAGAGGGACGGGGCCCACAGAGGAGTCTCCTCCGCCACGCGGCCTGTCCCCTGGAGCCTGCTCCAGCGCACACTCTGGGGGTGGGGTAGGGTCGCTGAAGCCCCAGGGAAAGAGACAGTACCTGAGAGGAGCCTGGAGAAGCCGGAGGGCTCCGAGCCCCACCTCTGCTCCCCACAAGGTGGCAACAGCGCTTTGTAGGAGCCCCGGCTTGGGGTGGGGGTGATGTCCAAGCACACTCTGAGGACCAGATCTCACGTCCTGTGCCCTGATGGTCTGAGGAGTCCTTCGAGGTCTTCAGGTCATTTCACCTGGGCCTGGGTGCGCCTCTCCTTCCTGAGTTAGTGCCTTAACTCCATCGGACTGGGCCCTGCCGATGGGTTCTGACCTCTCCACTCCCCTTCAGCTCTTCCATAACCTCAGTGGGAGTGGGGGCAACACCAGGACACAGGTCTACTCTCTGAAAGGGCCAGTGGGAAGACGAGCCAGAGATCAGCTCCCACTGTGTGTGTGTGTGTGTGTATATATACATATATACATATCTGATTTTATTTATTCACCAATTCCGTTATGTGAATTTGCCTACTCATTAAAATTTATTTGTAACCCACAAGTTAATAGACGTAGTACTTTTGTAGCCATTTGAGGACATGGGCAGAGGGGCAAAAAGATCTGAGTCACCCACAGGCACGTCCCCAGCTGAGGTCAAATTAGGTGACGTTGTTTCATACTGTTAACAAGGATCCTCGTCCATTTAACATTTTTGTGTTCTTTTTTTTTTTTGGTTGGTGATTTTGTTGTTTAAAATGGCTCCCAAATGTAGTGCTGAAAAATCTGCCTAGTGTTCCTAAGTCAAAGAGGGCTGTGATGTGCCTTTCTGAGAAAAGAAAAAAAAACCTTTGTTAGGTGAGTTTCATTCAGGTCTGAGTTACAGAGCTGTTGGCTGTGAGTTCAGTGTTAATGAATCAACAAAATATGTGAAGTAAGGTGTCTTTATACAGAAACACACATAAAACAAGGTTATGGATTGACTGGTTGATGAAAATATTGTGACGAGAAACCTGACCCCACATTTCCCCTCGAAGCAATGCTCACTGTTCTGTATTCCAGTGCTTGCCTTTTGTAGAACATAACTACTGCAAAAAATAAGAATTAATAAGAATTACCTGGAGATAAGTTTGTTCATACATATATTCAGCGTAAAGATGCAAATAATATAAATACATGTATAAATATAAAGTAATAAAATACATAATCTCCCTTTATCCACTTTTCTTCTCTAATCCTGTTCCTGTCTCATAGGAAACCATTATTAACCATTTGGGATATACCCTTCCATACCTTTCTCTATTAAATTACATGCTGAAATATATATATTATGTATAAATTTATAAGTCTATTTTACGAAAGGAATTATGCATGGATACATGACCCGCCTTTTATCAACTAGGTGATGGTCAGCAAACTTTTTTCTGTAAAAGGCCAGATAGTAAATACCTTCTGCTTTGTGAACCAGATGGTCTCCGACACCTGAACTCAACTTGGCCACTGCATTTCAAGAAGTCAGCTGTAGACAGTATGAAAGTGAACAGGGGTGACCGTGTTCCCATAAACCTTTATTTATGGACACTGAAGTTTGAATTTCATATAATTTTCATGTATCACAAAATATTGCTCTTCTTTTGATTGTATTTCAACCATTTAAAAATGTAAAAACCATTCTTAGTTTGCGGGCAGTACAGTCACAGACAGGGGCTGGATTTGGTTTATGGGACTCACTTTACTGACCCCTGATATAGATTATATGTTGAAGATCTCTTCCTGTCAATACATGGCAATATACCTCATTGTTTTAATGGCTGCCTTGTATTTCCATTCCATGAATTTATTTCGATTTATGTAGCTATTTTCCTTATTGATGAGCATGCAGATTATCCCCAATATTTTGCTATAACAGAATATCCTTGTGCATACATCTTGAGGCATATGTGAGTGTTTCTACGCAGTAGAATTCTAGGATTGGAGCTCCCAGTCCATCCCTCTCCATTCTACCTCCCCCTTGGCAACGGCCCATCTGTGCTCTTTGTCTGTGAATCTGTTTCTGTTTCATAGATAAGTCCATTGGCTACCCTAGCTTTAAGTAGGAGAGCGATATGGTTGAATTTGCTTCATTTTGGCATAATTTTTTGTTACAAGAATAATTTTAGATTCAGAGAAAAGTTGCAAAGATAGTGCAGAGGTTTCAGTTTACCCAGTTCCCCCTATTATTAAGGGCTTACATGGGTTTGTCAACACTATGAGAGTCACATAGATATATTATTATTAATTATGCTTCAGACTCTATTCAGACTTTCCCAGTTTCTCTACTGATGTTCATCTTAAAAAGAAAAACGTGTTCATTTTTGGTTGTGCTGGGTCTTCATTGCTGCATGAACTTCTTCTGGTTGCAGCAAGCGAAAGCTACTCTTCCTTGTGACACGTGGGTTTCTCAGTGCAGTGGCCTCTCTTGTTGCAGAGCACACGCTCTAGGCACACAGGCTTCGGTAGTTGCAGTTTGCAGGCTCTAGAGCTCAGGCTCAGCAGTGGTACTCTGAGCTAGTTGCTCCGCGGCATGTGGGATCTTTCCAGACCTGGGATCGAACTCGTGTCCCCTGAGTTGGCAGGCAGATTTGCACCCACTGCACCAGCAGGGACGTCTCCAATGCTCTTTCTCTGTTCCAGGGTCCCATCCAGGATCCCACATTTAGTAGGTCTGTTTTTAGGAAGATAAGCAATAGTTGTGGTCTGCAGAGTGGACTGGAGAGGCCCAGGTCTGGAGGCCAGGGGACCTGGGAGGAAGGTGGGCAAGAGCCTGGTGTGGGGGGGAGGAGGTTGAGGCCAGGCTTTCCAGTTGTTGCAGAAGGGAGCCGGGAGGGGAGATACAGACCTGAAAGGTTAGTGATTAGGTTACGAGGTTGACCCAGTGGGACAATCGATGTAATAAAGTGAAGTTGAAGTATCACCATGTGTGGCTTCCTGCTAAATCTCATCCGGCAGACGATCATTGAGCCCCTATTAGGTGGCGGGCCCTGATGTTCTCCAGACACGGGGCTCTGGGTTCCACCTGCCACCCTCATACATCTCCATCTTTAGCCTGGTTTTCCCATTTCACTGCCTGGGAGTACACTAAAACCAAACTCTACTCCTTAAAAGAAGTCCAGCTCTACAAGAATTTTCACAGCCTGTTCTTGCTGCTGCCAAGAATATATATTACCAATTTCCAGTGGAAGCTCAAATGTCCCTTTGCAATAACCTGGCCTCCAGGTTCAAGGGGTCACTACAAGTTGGGACTATGCCTGGGGGACTGATGGCCACGGTGCCTGGTGAGAGCTGTGGAGGGGAGATGGGTACCAGGCAGGGATGGACCCTGAGACCCAGGGAGTCCTGGATGCTCACTGCCTTGGGTTGCAGCCTGGGGTTAAGGAAAAAAATCCAGAGAAATCCTGGTTGGCATGTTTCTAGCCCAGATGGAAGAGAAATAGGACAAACTGCTAAAAAGGTTCCAAAACCAACACATGAGAAGTGCCTGCTGCCAGCAAATTCGAGGTATGTTGGCACACACAGCAGAAGAGAAATGTATTCACCCTGTTGGAAAGGGGAAGACAGAAGACGGAGGGCTGTTGAGAGAAGGCGGGTGCTCCTTGCCAACCACCAAACGCCAGCTCTGGGAAAAAGCTGCTGCTTCCAAATGATCGAGCAGGACTGGGGCGAGCCAGAAGGAAGGGGCGCAGACAGCCAGGCGACAGGCATCTCGCGAAGTGGGGCTCGTGGCTTGTCAGCCCCACTCCCCTCGGCGGTGCCCTCAGCCACTCAGTCCGTCTCTCCCCCACAGTTCAGGAGGCTTCCTCTTCCCATTTTCTTCCTGGCCTGGCCCTACCCTCTCAGGGGCGCTAATGGTAAAGAACCTGCCTGCCAATGCAGGAGACGCTGGAAACTCGGGTTTGATCCCTGAGTTGGGAAGATCTCTGGGAAGAGGAAATGGCATCCCGCTCCAGTGTTCTTGCCTGGAAAATTCCATGGACAGAGGAGCCTGGCAGGCTACAGTCCATGGGATTGTACAGAGCTGGACAAGACTGAGCGGCTGAGAATGCATGCCCTTCCTCAAAAGGGCTACCTCTCTTCCATCTTCTCCTGATTCACACTCTGCCCATCTTTGAGGGCACATCTCTATAAACTATCCATACATGTAGGATATCTCCAGCATTACAAATCTCATGTTATCAAGGGGACTTCCCTTGTGGCTGAGATGGTAAAAGCGTCTGCCTACAATTCGGGAGACCTGGGTTCAATCCCTGGGTCGGGAAGATCCCCTGGAAAAGGAAATGGCAACCCACTCCAGTATTCTTGCCTGGAAAATCCCATGGATGGAGGAGCCTGGTAGGCTACAGTCCGTGGGGCTACAAAGAGTCGGACACGACTGAGAGACTTCACTTCTCTTTACATCAAGGGAGAAGCTAGAAAAACATCTCTAGATGCCAGTCGCTTGTGTTGTGCTTGACGGGTCCACGTGCACACCAGTCCTAACCCTGGAGTCACCCAGTGTCGCTTCCACCGCACACTGCAGAGCTGGCTGGATTCAAAGGGAGGGGAATGAGGCGTCATCTCTTAATAGGAAGAGAGTAAAGAATGTGAGGATATGTTTTAGAATCACCGCAGACTCCAAATTCCAGAGAGTGAAGTGATCTCCCCAATTTACATGGCTAATGGGTCAATGAGCAGGACCAGGATTAGAGCAGGGCAGCCAGTGGCTCACTGCCTTCCTAATGCCCAGCGTTAAAATATTGAGAGAGGGACCTCTCTGGTAGTCCAGTGGTTAAGACTCCGTGCTTCCTAGGTAGGGGACAGGAAGTTAGTTTCCTTCAGGTCAGGGAGCTGAGATCCCACATGCCCCATGGTGTGGCTGAAAAAAAAAAAAAAAAGCTATGTTAAAAAATATTGAGGGAGAGCCAGATAAGGGGGTCTGATTTGGAGGGTTTTCTTTAGAGGGTTAGCTCGTTTTTAATCTACCATAGATCCTTTGGACAGGAAGATACCCAAGGATAGCTAAACAAACAAGCAAACAAGTGAACAAATCAGTAGACAAACATACACTTAATGAATCATTGCTAGTGATAATGCCTTTTTACATTTGCATAACACATGGTCTAGGCCCACATTGAACGGCTTGTCCACGATCCTAAAGCAAGTCAGTTCAAAAACAGAATTAGAGCCAGAACTAGGGGTCCAAATTCTTTTTTACATTTTATTTTTGATTTATCTTTGCTCTGCTGTGTTGGCAACACCCCTTGGGTAGCCCACTTACTGCTTTATGAAGATATTCTTATAAATATTTTGTCTTTTCTTGAAATAGCAGCAGAGGTACCCATCACTGACTCCTGGGCAACTGCAAACAGGATAAGCGCTGGGTAGCGTGGCTCTGGCTGTTACCAGGCAGAGGAAGGGTTGGCAAGGTTAGGGGAACGGCAAGTAGTGCTGGAGCTATTAATAGCTCCCCAGTCTCATAGACTCAGAAACTAAGGCTGGGTGCGCTGATGGGCTATGGCTAAAGTCCTTTGATGATTTAGAGAAGGCTAGCATTCAAATTCAGGTTTCTTAATGTAGAATCTGGATTCTACCCCATCCCCTCTGCTCATATCTTGGATTCCTGTGTGTTTCTGAAGTGAAAAGCAAACTGGTTTTGAGAAAGCTAATCATCATTCCTCCTTGCAGAGACCCTGGAGGAGGTATTACTTTGGATAACTTACCAAATCAATCAGTCAATATGTAATTGTTGACCACTGTCTTTGTTGTGTTGATGCTGTGTACAAAACAGATACCTGGAGGAGGGCATGGCAACCCACTCCAGTATTCGTGCCTGTAGAATTCCATGGACAGAGGAGCCTGACAGGCTGTGGTCCACACGGTCACAAAGAGTTGAACACAACTGAAGCAGCTTAGCACTCATGCACACACATAAAATAGGTAACTAATGAGAACCTACTGTATAGCACAGGGCACTCTACCTAATGCTCTGTGGCGACCTGCATGGTAAGAAAACGCAAACAAGAGGGGATGTATGTGTGTGTGCAGCCGATTCACTCTGCTGTACAGGAGAGACTAACACAGAGATATAAAGCAACTGCACTCCAATAGAAATTTTTAAAAATAAACACTATTTTATTCTTTATTTAATTTATTTAAAAACATTTTTTGGCCTTTCTGCATGGCATGTGTGATCTTAGTTCCCTGACCAGGGATCAAACCTGTACCCTTTGCAATGAAAGTATTGGACCACCAGGGAAGTCCCTGACCATTGTCTGTTGACCCAGTTTGTGCTAGGTATGGGTGATCCTGCATATAAGATCTTGGTTTTTACCACTTTTATAGTGATGCTTCCTGGCGTCAAAGCACTTTATGAATCCAACCTCACAGAACATGCCATTCTGTATTGATCACGCGGATGACCCAAAATAGCCCAATTTCGCAGAAATCACACCTCCACCAGTACTTTCTAGGAAAAATAAATAATTAATAGCGGCTTACTTTTCTAAAACACACACATACATATGACGGCAGTGAACTGAAGCACTATTGGAAAATCCGAAATGTGTGGAGGCTTTCTAATTAACAAGATTATTTCCTGCAAACTCAGATGGAATATCCTTTCCCCTGCTTCTTTTTTTTTCTTTCCTGTAAAATAAACTCTCTGCAAGAAATGTGAAATTTATTATGAGAGGGAACGTGCTAACTATCCAAACATCCTAGTCAGTCTGAGGAAACGAGGCCATGATGACTTGGAAAACATGTCCCTTTACACACACACAGCCATTCACACGTGGCCAGGCTCAACCCATCACCCTGGCCAGAGTCAGCCCCTCAGCAGACTCAGTCAGCAGGGGGCATGTCTGCTGAATCAGAGCAATGCCGAGGCAAATCACCTCCTGGATCTCTTGCTCCCACCACCAGACTAATCCAAACTGCAGCTCTGTCTATAGTACATCCTCCATGACTTTTCCCAGCCAAGGTTTCAGTGACTCAAGTTCCACCATGTTCCCTGGAGGGGTTACGCTGCAGCCAAATAGAACGAACTCACCATTTGGAATTTTTTTCCCTTTGATTGAATCTAATTTTTCCTTTCCTTCTTTTCCTACTGTCCTGTTCTTGCTGGATCCCTTTGGACCACCCACTGTGCCTGCGCTTTAAATGTGTAGACTGGAATTTCCCAAAGTTAGTTGGTCTCCGACACACTTTTTGAATTGTCAGCAGTTTATGGCTGTGGCACTGGCGTCCCCTCCCTCAGATTCAGACAGGTTCCAGGCTCAGCCCTCTGTCTGCCCACACTGTTGACCCTCTAATATGTACACATGCAAACATTACCTCTTTGTGCCATCAGCTCTCCTCTCAATCCTTGAGCCAAATTTAGTGTGGCGGAGTTAAAAAAAAAAAGTGCAGAATGTGGCAAAACAGGAAGAATGTCTTTTGAAATCCAGAAATGGTTAGGCTGTCCCAGGTGAGAATCACTGTCAAATATGAACCTAAAGAAAGCTAAACTCTAATTTACCTAATTTTTTCCCCTTAGGCATTTTTTATTCTTTCTTTAGACATCCTGCTTAGCACATTTTGAAATTGAATGACAAGTTTCTAAGTCTTCCTTCCAAACTTGAACCCAAAATAAACTCTGTCTGGGCTCAGATAGTAAAGAATCTGCCTGCAAGGCAGAAGACCCAGGTTCTACCCCTGGGTTGGGAAGATCCTTTGGAGAAGGGAATGGCAATCCACTCCAGTATTCTTGCCTGGAGAATTCCATGGACAGAGGAGCCTGGCAAGTTATAGTCCATAGGGTTACAGAGTCAGGCATGACTGAGCGACTAACACACACTATAATCATAGGAGAATAGAATCTTTGGCTGCTTAACTTAATCATAATATGGGAAATAAGCCCGATAAATGACCAAAATACAATGGTGGTGGTTGTTGTTTAATCACTCAGTTGTGTCCAACTCTTTGTGACTCCACGGACTGTAGCCCACAAGGCTCCTCTGTCCATGGGATTTCCCATGCAACAAGCATACTGGAGTGGGTTGCTATTTCCTCCTCCAAAACATATGTAGTCTGGTTTAATTCCAAGACATAATACAAAGCCCCTTATACAGTTGAGAAAACTGATGCTTAAAGATGTTAAGTAACTTGTGACAGTCATAGACTTGGAATTAGAGTTCAGATAACTGGAAAGAAACAAAACCATCTTGGAATGGAGAAGGTAAAGATGGAGGTCGGGGAGGAACCAGGCACACCCTCTCAGTTCAGCATGTCTGCATTTCTGTCTGCTGTTCCCCCACGCTACACACAGAACTGTGTGTGTCAGACACATTTTCAGGTCCCAGGGGCAGCTGTTGGGTCCAGATGTACTCATCTGCACGTCACTCACATAGATGTCAACACTGCCTCACAATTGGCTGGTCCAAGTCATCAGGTGTAGGTGGTCATGGGTAATTAGGACTTTGTCTACAGGGAAGGCATCCAGACCCGGGCCCCAGAGTGGTTTCGACTTTGCTTTTAATTTTGAAAGTCTCATCAGGGCTGGAAAGGACGCCAGTGGCTCCATCCATCACTGCACTTGATATACCAAACACATAGTGAGCATGAATGACTGGAGGTGCCTGCCTTGAGATAGACAGAAAGAGCTCCAATTCTGGGGCTGCCACTTAACTTTGGTAAAACTCTGTTTTCAGAATCTGTTCTCTGTGCTTCATTCCCCCAATCTATACAATGGATCAGGATCAAAACTATCTCTTCTCTTCCTTTCTCAAGAGTATATTGCCCCCAAAGAACAAAATGGAGCTGTCCTGCTGTTTTTGCTACGTCATCTGGGAGCAGGCATGTTTCCCATTGATTCTCCAGTGGAGGAATGAAGAGGTTTTGGGCTTCAAAGCCTCCCTGAGGCTCCGAACCTCCTTTCAGTCCCAGGAGACTAGTGCTCAGGGTGCCTGCCCCATCAGCACACCCTGAGGTCCTGCTGCTTGTGACATGCCTCATCTTTGAGCATCCAAATTCCTCACTTTTTGTCTTTGCAGCTCAGCTCACATTCTGAATCTGTGGCTTGGTGTCAGTCCTAAGTTGTGGCGCATTCTCAGCTATTACGCCCCTGCCCCGTTTCCTCTTTCCCTACATTTTGAGACTCTGATTAGACACATCTGGGTCCTTTTCACTCTATCTTCTGTGGCTTTTAATTTCTTTTACACTTTCCACCTCTTTATCTCCTAAGGTTGCCTTCTGGATAATTTCTCCAGTTCACGTGGCCTTCCAGATCTCGAAGTCTCTCTTTGTGTGCTGGTCTGCTGTTTCATTGTCTCCACTGAGTTTTTGGTTTCTATTTTATTTCATTTCTCGACTTTTATTTTCTAGAAGTTCTCTCTTATTCTTTTACAAATCTAAGGACCCTGAACTTATATTTTAAAGGTTCTCTGCCATTTATTGAAAATCAGTTCTATTTCGTTTGATAATTCTCAAACCAGAAGGGTTTGCAGCCTGATTCCACTGTCTGTCGCTGCTGACTCTCCATCTTGGTACCTTGTTTCCTCATACTGGGGCTGAATTTTAGTTGCAAGCTTCTTATCTTCTGTAGAAACTGCTGGAAATACTTGGCAGCCTTGGGAAAAGGTGAACACCTTCAGAAAGGATTTCTGTTTGCTTCCTCTTTAGTCGTCTAGTCTGGGATCCCCTGGAAAAGAAAATGACAATTCACTCCAGTATTCTTCTTGCCTGGAGAATCCCATGAACAGAGGAGCCTGGTGGGTCACAAAGAGTTGGACACGGCTTAACGATTAAACAACAACAGCAATGTAGAATGAATTCAGGCTACACAAGATGTTTGGCTTGTAGTTCTCAGGAGAGGTATTTCCTCCTTTGCTCCAATACCAAACTTCAAGATAAGCAATTTTCCTTGCAGGTATTTCCTGCTCCCCAAATCTGGGGAGGAGGTTGGATTTTTTCCCAGTTCTTCTTGACACTAAATGTATGGCCCTTGGCTGTTCTAATTCTATGAGATGTCTCCTACTAGACTGTCTACCTTGGACAGACCTAGGTTTGGTCTCCTACCCACCAAACCTCATAAGGCTCCAAACATCAACTTTCAAGTTCACTAGGTCCAGAAAATTCCTTCAAGGCAAATGCTGGCTTCAGTCCTCATCTCACCTTCTGAGTTTCGCTTTCATTTATTTACTTTTATAAGCCAGAGTATTCCATACTTTCTTGCTAACTCATGGAAAATTTGAAAATAGTAAAAAGGAAAAAATAAAAAAAAAATTTCCCCTGCCTGTGTTTTGAGCAGGAGGGCTAGCCTGAACACCTGATCTACCTTATTGCTAGAAGCAGCAGTCTCAGTTTAAATCCTACCTTTTCTAGGAAGCATTCCACAACCCAGGATTTATCTCAAGGATTCAAGGATGATTCAGTATCTGCAAATCAATTAATATGGGTAGCATATTTAGATACTGACATGATAAGAATTGTGGTCAGAGTGGAGGCTTCTGTGTTTAAGTACAAACCAATGCCAAATTCTAAATGTAAAGAAAGAAAAGTGAATTGAATGAATCTTAGCTCTCTATGACATGGATTACTGTGCTCTGTAAAAAGCTGCCATTCGATTAGACACATGAAAGAGCTTTGTCGGAAGTCTTTCCAGGATCTTCAACATTTATTCATTTTAAAAAATCCATTGTGCACCCTCTACATGCCAGGCGTTGTGCTAGTCAGGGGGTCCAGTGGTGAACAAAACAGACGTGATCTTTGCTCTTGTACGGCATGCAGTGTGTGTGCATGTGTATTCATGATGGGGACTGGGACCCGAGACTGGGCAAGGGCGGGGGATGGCCAGGGAGTGGGTATGGGGTGTGTGGCTGAGTCATCAGCAAGAATAGCAGGAAGCCAGTGCCTTCTCAAAAATACCTAAGCCAAGCCCCACTCCCGGAGAGTATGGGTGGCCTAGGCACAGGCATTTTTTAAAACTCCCCAGATGATTCTAGTGACTAGCCAAATTCAGGAACTGCTGATGAATTGGTAATTCAGGGCAGAATTTCCAACAAGGGGTCCTGGGAATGGGTCACAGGGTACAGGTTCTTGGTCCTCTCAACCTCACTGCTGAGCCCGGTGTGGGATTGCCAGAGCCCCCAGAGCCCACCTCAACAAGCAGCCTCATCTATTTGCCTCCCTGCACCATGCCAATGCGGCACTTCCTATGTGTGCCATCATGTGAGAAAGGGTCTGAGCTGGAATGTCTGTACGGTAGGATTCGGCTGAGATTGGCAGAATGATCTAGTGAAAAAAAATTAAGAATTCTCGGTCAACCACCCAAGAACTGTGTGAGCTTGAACAAGTTATTTAGCTTCTCTTGGCCTCAATTTCCACATCTGTAAAATGTGTCTGACACCTACTTTGCATACTTCTTATAAGGATTAGAAATAATACCTGCAAAGCGCTTAGCCTGGGAGTTGGTTCATACAGGCCTGTGTTTAATGTGGTAGCCATAGTCACTGATATGGTTACTATGGTTGGAGAGTTCTATGCAAACTTCCACCAAGGCCAGAGGCAAAAAAATAAGACTGAAAGAGGAAAAGATGGAGCTGGGCAGGCATATGGGAAATGGGTTCCTTGGATCTCACAGTTACAGGCTATCCCAGGTGTGTCTCTCTAGGGTCTTTGTGGGGTCCAAGATGAATGCAACAACAGGAGTATTTGTGGGACATTTCTGCCCAAGCCTGCCACCCCTCTGGGGTTTCTAGCATGTTCTTATTTCAAAGTCACTGGAGGAAACCTGAGGGTCATTCTTTTCTCTGGGATGAGTCTGCGGGCTGTGGAAGTCACCTAGGGTCTTCTGAGCCAGGCTTCCTAGCATCAGGAGAAGTTGGATGAGAATCTGGGCAGAAGCTGCAGGTCCGGAACAGGATCTGGTTCTCCTCTCTGGGATGGGAGAGAAGGAAGGAGACTTGGGCCTGGGGCTGAAGCTATGGGCTCCATGGCAGATCCAGCCTTGGGGCAATTTCTGGAGGAATGGCCGCAGTGAGACTGCAGGCTTCCCAGGTAATCAAGTCTCCCACCCAGACACTGACTGCAGTGTCTTAGGGCAATGACGGCCTGAGAAGCAGAGGTGATCGGGAATGCCAGGACACCTGCCCCGATCCTGAAGGACTGCCGGGGGTGTTCCCAAGGGGATGATGGCTGCTTGCTTTGCAGAAGGAACTGGTCACATCACAACCAGATTCGTGTCCATGGCAAGTTGGGCCTCTGCGGTTCATCTAGAGAATTATTCATGGGTTGTCTTTGTCTTTCCATCCCTGATGAACCACCCATCTCCATGGCCTCCATTTCTTCTCTTGACACGTCCTTTGCATCTTTCTTGGTCTCTTTTTTTTTAAGATTTTGTTTTTTGATGTGGACCATTTTTCAAATCTTTATTGAATTTGTCACAATATTGCTTCCGTTTTCCTTTTTGGTTTTTTGGCGATCAAGCATGTGGAATCTTAGCTCCCCGACCAGGGATTGAACCTGTAGCCCCTACATTGGAAGGCGAAATCTTAACCACTGGACCACCAGAAAAGTCTCTTGGTCTGTTTCTCCATCTGTTATATGAGGGAGATAATCATGACACGGTCTGTGTAGGTGCTCACCCCATACAGGGTCCTGCTGAGGCTCCAGTCTTCACTTGACTCCCAAGCTGTGCTCCTTCCTAGACCAGACTTGTCTCTTCAGGAAGACCGTGAGCTTCTCGAGGGCAGAGGCTGCATCTCCCATGTCCTGGGCAGCCCCAGCACCGTCTCCTGTTGGAAACAGAATCAGCCACGAGTGTTTCCTGTGCTCCTGCCAGAGACGACAGCCAGCGACCTCCCCGCCTTCACAGAAACCTGCTCTTTCTGGAAATAAGTCTGCTGGACAGCAGGAATCTCGCCAGCTAGGGGTGGCCAGGCTGGGGTCCCTTCTGGAGACACTGGTCAGGAGAGGGGACCACCATACTTGGCCGAGATGAGCTAAGCCCCCTCCCATGCTTGGGGGCGTCTTCCCTTTTCCATGGCACTTCCTTGGTGGGGTTTCTGGAAGCCCTCCGGTGGACAGTGTAATCACATCCCAGCCTCGTCAAGGGCTTTCTCATCCCTTCTCCTCTTGCTCTTTGATAGTTCTGGGACCCATGTATGGTTTTTTTTTAATTAAAAAAAAAAATTTCCTGGCCAGAGCTTTCTGTCTTCCAGGAAGGCTCTCCCATGGTGCGTGGGAGTGGGAAGCTGCCCGGGGGGCCTGCCTGTGGTCAGTCTGCTCTCTCTCCTCCTGGAAGCCATCCTCTTTGACTCACCTCTCCCTCCAGGGTGACTTATACTTGCCTTGACCAGCCAGACCCCATGGGAAGAAGTCTTTAAGAAGCCCATGGCTTCCAGTAAGCTAAAAAGATACCTCAAGAGGGCCTTGGCCAAGACTCCCTCCATCCCTGGCCTGGCCCCTCACCTGCTCAGACCTGGGAGTGGGACCAGGCTGGAACCTCCACGCTCCACCTGGAACCCATTTCTCCTTCTGATTAATATTAAAATCTCAGGGCTTCTCCCCATAGCCCGAAAGGGTTTGCTGAACGGCTCTTGTTGAGAATGGGGATTTTTGTACATGGGTGGCTTCCTCTGGCCCAGCAGACGGGCCCCCTCTAGTCCAGGCCCATCAGCCAAGAAGATGCTGTAGAGCTGCTCTTTCTGTGTCTGCGTTTGTGAAAACCATAGTTTCTTACTCTTCCTATAGGATGCCTAACAAGAATTTGGGAGAGGATAGTTGACCCTCTCTCCCTCCTGGAGAAATGCATGGAGGAGGCTGGGGCAGGGGCCTGGGAGATGGGGCTCTAGGCAGGGAGGAGTCCCAGAACCTGAGGTCCCCCAGGGCTGCACTGGGAGAGGCCAGATTGACTCGGGAAGGCTGAGCTCCACTGGGGGGTCAGCTCACAGGATCCAAGTTCCGCCCCCCTCCTTGCCCTGTCCTTGGACCAGTGGGGCCGGAATGACCAGAGAGGGTTTGAGACCCCACATGGGAGGCCAGGAAAAGGAAGAGATGGGACCCTGAGGGAGAGACAGCAAAAGGCCCAGGCACAGAGAGGCCGCAAAGGGAAGACAGAGGGCCTCCCACAGCCTTGTGGACTCTTGATGCGACTGGAGCTGGAACTCAGCCTTGGAGTCAAGATGATGAGGCCCAATGGGGCTTCCAGTTCAAGCTTGACTAATGGCAGCAAGGTCGCTACACTCCCTCGAACGTCGGAGCCTGTGATTCCATGTCTGTACTCCACGTTGTATACCCCACTCCCGCCCTGGGGAGTCCAGCAGGCCTGCGTCCCCTTCCCCCAGAGAACACACAGCCTACAGCTGACAGACTTTGTTCTTTGATCCCTGAGAAAGTCTCAGGTTTCCACAGTGTCTTTCTCAACCTCACCGTGGCCTTGGTTTCCTGGGATTTTGTAGATGGGACGTGCCCTGACATCACACAGTTGGGACCCTTGTCTACGTCCCTCACCCTTGGAGCTCTCCCCCTCCCCAGTCACACTGGCAGCGGCTTTGCCACCAGCCACACAGCCTCTGTTCTTTCTGCTTTCCCACCGACCATGGCCTTCACGGAGGCCAATCCAAACCAGAGACCCTGCTCTGCGTCTGTAACTCGTGATCCATCTCCCTGTTGGCACCCCTTGATCTACAAATCAGCACCCCCACCCCCACCCCCAACCCAATTTAGGGCTTCTCCACTGTTGAAAATGAAGTGGGTATTTGAACAAAAAAATAAATATCTCTGTATTAGATTACAAACCGAAGTCTAAAATAGATCTCCATGAGTCCATACTTGTGTAAATAAATGACTGAGTGAGTAAATAGATGGGGCAAAGAGACAAATCTTCCTACAGAAAAACTCCAAATACAACCTAGACTTTCCCTCCTCCTGGAGGAGGAGCTTAATCTGTCCCCTCTTGGAATGTGGGTGGCTCAGAGCGTCAGCGAGGAGCGGGAGGGGGCCGCTTTCTGGTGGAAGAATGTAGCAGACACCACGGTGGTCGAGGTGAGGTCAGCCTCGCCAGTGGCGGTCATGGTGGCAGCATGTGGGCCTGGGGTGATGGCTCGAGGAGGCCACCTTACCTCTGTGGTTTTCTCCCACACCCAGAGCCCCCGTCTAGTCATGAGAAAACATCAGACAGACCCAAATTAGGGGGCCTGCTATAAAAGGCCTCCCACCGCTCTTCAGAAGTGTGAAGGTCACGAAACACAAAGTCAAGACAGAGCAACCAGCCCGGCCCGGAGGAGTCGAAGGAGACAGGATGACTAAATGCACTGTGCTGTCTTGGATGGGATCCTGGAACAGAAAAAGGGCATTTGTGAAATATCTGGTGAAATCCAAGTGGAGTCTGGAGTTTGGTTAATAGGGATGCACCAGTGTTTCTCAGTTTTGACAATTGCACCATGGAAATGTAAGATGATAACCCAACACCCAGTGAGAAGCACGAGGGAACACTCTGTGCTATTTTGCAACCTTTTTTTTTTTTTTCCCCAGCAAGTCTAAAATAATTCCAAAATAAAAAGTTTATTTAAAAAGACGGGGTGGACTAAACAAGAGCATATCTTTCTTTTGTGTGTGTGTTTGCTTTCTTACACAATTATAGAAACACAATCTCATTAGACAGGATTCAAACAGGCAGCAGTTTACAAAACAGGACCTGAAGGTCTCCCTCTTCATTATCCAGCCTTCCGTTTACATCCTCAGAGCTGATGCGGTCAGCCATGGCTCAAACCCGGGAACTGACTACACGTAGTCTTTACAACAACCCTTTGAGGTAGGCACTGCAAGTCCCATTTTTAAAGATGGAGAAGCTGTCCTGGAGATTAAGGACCTTGGTCAGGGTAGGTAGTAGGTGATAGAACAGGGATTGGAGCCCAGGTAATCGAGCACCAGCACCCATGCTTTAAGCACTTAGAGAGGAGACACCACTTCCACTGTCTGCACCCAACCCTTGGACACACACACACACACACGCACACACACACACACACACACCCCTTGTTATTGGGACTAACATCCATGTTGTTGACCACTTCCCTTTTAGAAGGCGTAACTTTACTTCCGTTGCTGTGCACCTTCTGAGTACGTGTCCACGCCTACCACCATCTTCCCTAACTGCTCTATGCTAATGGTTTTCAGCCAGGGGCAATTGTGCCCCCAGGGCTCACCTGTCAAAGTCTGGAGACATTTTGGGTGCGGATGCTACTGGCACACAGAGGGATGCTGATGAACATCCTGTAATGCACAGGACCGTTTCCACGTTGTTATTTTGGTCCCGGATTATCTGGCCCCAAATGTCGATGTTGCTGAGGCTGAAAAACCCTGCTCTGTGGCATTCTGTGGAAAAATCAGACAATTCCTAAGGTTCCTCCCAGCTCTAACATACCATGTGAATGCATATCCTCTCATATGCACTCCCTCTCTGCTTCCATCATTTTCTGCAGTGGACTCACCCGCTCAACATTCCTCACAGAACCAGGGCACTTCTCAAAACCACGCACCTCTTGCTATGCATCTCACTTTATCCTCAACTGAACCGCAAGCTCTTGAACAGCACTCGTTGTATCCCTTCCTGGACCCATTCTTGGGGTCCAGCACGCTATGCATGGTGGGAGAATCAGGAACTTACATCACTCTGCTTCCGGAAGAAATCTCACTATTCAAGGCGATATTTTACCACAGGACCTCCCAGTCCTGGCTCCAAGTTAAAGTAACTGGAACTCGAAGTAAATAACAAAGATCCAAGCCCCTTCCCAGCCATCAGTAGAATTATCATCTCTTGGGTTGGGTCTGCACTTCCTCATTTTCAAAAAGTTCCCTCGGTGATTCCAAGGCACAGGCATGGAAGAGAACCAGTGGGCTGGTGAGTTCCCATTGCAGTTATCACAAACATCTGACCTGGATTCTTGTGGTGCTTAAGATAATGCCTGGTGATAAATTCGTGTCAAGGAAGGGGTCATGCCCAGTGTCTTTTCTCTAATCCAGGGCTTCTCACTCTGTAATGTGCCCATGAATCACTTGGCATCATGTTAAAATGCAGACTTAGACTTCAAAGGTCTGGGGTGGGGCCCGAGACCCTGCATTTCTAACAAGTTCCCAGGGGAGGCTGATGCTGCTGGTCCAGGGACCACACTTTAAATAGCAAGACTTTACTTGTAGTGTCAGTGGCTAGGAGGCCTTCAGGCTGCTTCCCAAACTTAGGCTATGAAATGTTTGCTCGTTCCTTGGCCAAGCACCCGGCCACCCTCTTGGAAAACTCCACTCAAGCACAGCTGAACTGGAGCAAGACTGAGGAGGAATGGCAAATGTTTACCGAGAGTTAGAAAATAAAACCGAGGAATAAGGCAGGAATGTGACAACTCCTAAAGCTTTAAAAACAAACAAAAAAACCCTGAGCAACCCAACCAGAAACTTCAGGGGCCCTTCCAGTTGTAACAGCCTCGCCTCCATGTCCATTAGAATGTCAGCTAAGATCCATCAAGAGCGCAATTTCCTCTCGCAGACCCGGGACCTCGTCTCTGCTGCCCCAGCCACACTCTGTTCTCCATCAGTGGGATTTACGCATATGGAACCAAGTGTGGAATTGGGCCCATTACATTTCACTTCCTACATCTGACATATTTAATACCTACTTTTCAAATAAATGAAATCCCTGTTTAGCGCTCGCCTGGAAAGGTGCAACCGGTTAACGGGGTTTTCATGGGCAGTTCTGGCCATACATGGTGGTTCTGGCCATATGAGGTGGTTCTGCCAGACCCACTGGTCTCTTGAAGAGTGTGCAGTAACAGCCTTCTGGAATTCGAGGGATAAGGTTATAGTGGAACAACTTTTATGGGCCAAGGACTTCCCTGGTGGTGCAGTGGTAAAGAATCTGCCTGTCAATGAAGGAAACGCAGGAGAAGTGGATTCTGTCCCTGGATCAGGAAGATCCCTGGAGGAGGGCATGGCAACCTACTCCAGAATTCTTGCCTGGAGAATCCCCTGGACAGAGGAGCCTGGCGAGCTACAGTCCATGGGGTCATAAAGAGTCGGACACGACTGAACATGCACACCAATGCCGCATTTTTAAAAATTATTTACTTATTTCATTTCTGGCTATGCTGGGTCTTTGTTTGCAGTGAGCGGGCAATACTCTCTAGTCGTGGTGCACAGGCTTCTCACTGAGGTGGTTTCTCTTGTTGTGGGGCAAGGGCTTTAGAGCACCTGGGCTCCAGTAGTTGCAGCTCACAGCCTTAGTTGCTCTGAGGCATGTGGTTTCTTCCTGGAACAGATATTGAACCTGTGTCTCCTGCATTGAAAGACAGATTCTTAACCATTGGACCACCAGGGAAGTTCCACAAATGCATTATTTTAATAAAGTTTCACTATAAAAAGAGCTGCTCTGTGTCAGAAATACCATCGCTTATGCTGAGACATGTATGTGTTTGGAAACTGCTCTGAGAGAAGTTGCTAGAAGACACTGGGTGTACACACCTACTTTCATGATCACTTGCCTTCCAGACCCAGAAAGACTCCAGGATCTTGAGCTTGCAGAACGTAACAGTGATGGCTTCCCCGGTGGCTCAGAGGTTAAAGCTTGCCTGGAATGAGGGAGACCTGGATTCGATCCCTGGGTCGGGAAGATACCCTGGAGAAGGAAATGGCCCATTCCAGTACTCTTGCCTGGAGAATCCCATGGAGGGAGGAGCCTGGGCTACAGTCAGTCCATGGGGTCGCAAAGAGTGGGACACAACTGAGCAACTTCACTTTCACTTTCACTTTCACTTTCACTTTCATAGTTGGCTTAGCCTGAGTTGATCCTTCAGGTCTTCACAGCTGTTCTGAACGGATCATCAGTGAGTGACTTAGCTCAGGGGACTGGGGCTTGGACGCAGGTGGCCAAGGGTAGAGTTCATCACCCTCACTCATTCCACCCTTGCTGATAGGCTACTGCACCATCAGGGGCTGAGGTAGATGTTCCACAGGGTGTTTGGGCTGGGCCAGCCTGGCACTGCAGAAACTGGAGCTTTTGGGAAGAACAGTGAGGCAACCCGACTCCCTGTCCTCCACCCCAAGGACCTGTGGGCAAGAGCTTATTTGTGTAGAGTCTCAGTTTGGGGCTGATAAGGAAGTGACATGTGGTCAAGTCAAGGAGGAGAGAAAAGTAAACAGTGGAGGGGATACTGTGCGTTTCCCACTCTTGATTTCCTAGAGAAATCAAGGTTTCCTAGAGAAGCCGAGAAGCTCTTTTCAAGACATGCTCTGTGAGCTCCCAGGACTCAAGACCTGCTGCTTTTTAGCCAGGAGATAGGACAGGAGAAGGCAGCGTTCACCATACCTCCCTTTTATTTCTAATTCCAGAAATTTCTAGCCAGAGCCTCTCCTGCAGTGGCAGAGGCTATGTCCTGGCCAAGCCTGTCTTTAAACCCAGTGTCTGGGCTTTGGGTCCTGGAATGGGCCAAGTGAAGGTGAGGTGGTGGTGGGGTGTCCCATGGGTGGGCAGGGGGAACTCTGTGAAAAACCTGGTTCTCTGCTTTGGAATATTTCCTTTTGGCTGTGCATATAGGCTAAGGACACACCAGAGTTTCTAAGAACAGCTGTAAAAGTCCTCGAAACCTCATTTCAAGTTCAGGGCTCCCCTCACCCACCTGCAAGCTTCCCATCACCTGGCCTCACTGGTCCGGTTCCTATTCCTTCTGCAGCTGGAGGTGCTGGAACCATCTGAGCGGCTCCCGACTAGAAGACAGATGGATGGACTGCCCCGCCCCATCCCAGCCCCGACACAATAACAAACAGCCCTGTAAAAAGCACTTACATTTATGAACTGTTTATAAATTTACCGACATTGATTTATGACCCTTGGCTGGACCTGACATTAGACTCTTTAGGGGTATTTCTTTCTTTCTGCCTTTCTCTTTAGGATTTTTTTTTTAAGTGTTAATGTTACAGTTCACATTCTTAATATAGCCGCACGCCTGGAACTAGGAGGAAGACAGCTGGGAGCCCAACCAATGAGCCATGGGCAGGAACCGAGATGTGATTTATGCCCAGGGCTGGGGCTGGGGCAGAAAGCCGCTGCTGGTTGGTTCAGAGACCAGCCGCTGCTCCAGGAGAAGATCCCTGGGTTCAAGGGATATTGGGAGAAGCAG
The DNA here is from genome assembly GCF_042477335.2 of Ovis canadensis. Lineage (NCBI taxonomy): Eukaryota > Metazoa > Chordata > Mammalia > Artiodactyla > Bovidae > Ovis > Ovis canadensis. The sequence continues at coordinate 33,141,106 of NC_091264.1, forward strand.
GAAAGTGACACGCTGGATCTAGAGCTGTGTGGACCTCATCGCTTCCTAGATATGTGACCTTAGGCAAGTGACCTGACCACCCTGAGCCCCAGTTTCCTCATCTGTGTAGTGGGGGCAGTAATTCTGACCTGGCATGGTTGTTACAAGGGTACAGGAGGTGATGCCACTCAAATTCCTGGCTATGCCTCCCCTATTAAGGGGCTCAGTAAATGGGGATGAGCATGATGGAGCAAAACTCATTTGAGCTGGGCACACTGGCCTCTGGAAAACTCTTCAAACAAGGCTTAGTCCACAATGACTTACCTTATTATTTATTAGCCAGTTGGTGTAAAGTTGGGAGTGAAGCATGCCTTTAATCTTTGCAATGGAGATGTGATCAGAGTCACTACTCACAGTTTGGATTCCTCTTCCCAGACCTGCAAAGGCTGAGAAGCTTGGAGGAAAGTGAGAATGAAGACTTCCCTCCACCCCCATCCCCACTATAGCTCTGCCCATCACCCCACACACACTAAGAAAAAAGCAAATATTACTTTCATTGTGTCCTAAACTTTATTACTTATGTAATCATCTCTATCTCCCTATATCTGCTGAGGAAGGGAGGAAATGACATTTGTTGAGCATCCTCAGTGATCCAGAACCTGGCAGGACTTTTGATTTATCTCATGGACCCTCTTAAGTGGGTATGCTGCTGCTGCTGCTGAGTCGCTTCAGTCGTGTCCAACTCTGTGCAACTCCATAGACGGCAGCCCACCAGACTCCCCCGTCCCTGAGATTCTCCAGGCAAGAACACTGGAGTGGGTTGCCATTTCCTTCTGCAATGCATGAAAGTGAAAAGTGAAAGTGAAGTCGCTCAGTCGTGTCCGACTCTTCACGACCCCATGGACTACAGCCTACCAGGCTCCTCTGCCCATGGAATTCTCTAGGCAAGGGTACCGGAGTGGGGTGCCATTGCCTTCTCCGCTTAAGTGGGTATAGTTCTCCCTTTTTTTCTGAGAAAGAAACTGAGGTTCGGAGAGGTGAGAATAACTTATTCATGATCACACTGCTAGTAAGTGGCTGAGACGAGAGAGAAACCCAGTCTGGCTCCTGTTAATCCTTTAGCCCCAGATTTCCTTTCTCTCTCTCTCCACATATATATATATATATTTCTTTAAAACAAAAGAAGCACTGACTAGGGGGGTGCTTGGCTTCCCGGGTGCCACTAATTGTAAAGAACCCACCTGCCAATGCAGGAGACGTAGAAGACTCGGGTTTGATCCCTGGGTCGGGAAGATCCCCTGGAGGAGGACATGGTAATCCACTCCAGTATTCTTGTCTGGAGAACCCCATGGACAGAGGAGCCTGGTGGGCTACAGTCCATGGGGTCACAAAGAGCTGGACATGACTGAAGTGACTTAGTACACACAGGGGGACTCTGAAAGTTCCCTCTGCCCTGTGAGAAGCAGCCCAGGGCACAGAGTGTCCGCTGGGGCAGGAATGTCCTGTGAACAGGCTGTGCCTGTTCCCCTGCTGCAATCCAGGCCGACTCCACCTCTCACCACAGAACCTAAAAGAAGAGCAGGAAAAACAGACAAAAACAAAAAGCAAAAACCTCCTGTTCTTTCCACTCGGCCAGAACCCACCGGCAGTGAGGCTCTTGGACACCAGGTGGCGCCCAAGTAAGGCCGAACGAGGAGCTTCAGGACAGGCTGAAAGAAACAGGGGAAACAGCGACCGCAAACTCAGATGGAGAGGATTAAGGTGACCGACGGCCAGAGATGTGTCCTGGCTCTGGTAGGGTGACCCTCTGGTGAGGGACTACGTGAGAGAGCGCTGTCTTAGCATCAAGCCCCCGAGGCCACTCTCCTGCTGTCCCAGGCAGAGTGACCCGGCAGGAGAGGTGGCCACAGGGCCCTCTGAGGAGGTGAGGTGGACGGGACACTGAAGGTGTGTGGTGCGAAGCGGTCCTGTGGTTTACCTAAGACATCTCATTCCCGGTCCTTTCTGCTCTGGGTGACCCTCCATGGTGCCCTGGGTAGACACCAGCAGATAGATGCATGTGCTTACATCCGAGAGGTCCTCCTTAGACCACAAGCCTCTCATTGCAGTCTAGGGAGGTCAGGAGAGGGGGCTGCCCCTCTGGAGCAAGGCTTTTCTATCCACCTGCCCCTCCCCTCTCCCACTGTCCACGGAGCCTTGATTTCTTGACTTCCGTGTGGTACCATGTTTGGGTGCAAACATGGACATCTTGGGTCCAAGGGACATAACAGCCCCCCAAACATAGCAATGTAGCTCAAGTGGAGAAAGGACAACTTGGTGTGTCCATATTCCTCCCTCTTTTCCCCATCACCCCATTACTGGCACTACTTCAGCCCTTCCAAGAGATGTTAATTTATCACTGAAAATAGTCTAGAAAACGTGGCAGTCAAGACAATGTTTCCCAAACAACTTCTCCTGGCCAGAAATGGGACAGAACTCCTCTGTCAGCCTACGTGTTCTAGGGTTTGGTTTAGATGATAAGATCGCCCCAGGTGCATCTTAACTTCCTAGGGGTTGGGGGCGGGAGTGGTGGCTCTCTTCCACCCATGGCATGCCCAAAAGGACAGGCCCCTGCCACCTAAGTGTCCCCATTCCTCTCCATCTTCACGCTGTGGCTTCTAGAACCAGAGTCTTCTAGTCTCAAAGAGAGACTGAGTTTGTTTAGAGACTTGTTAATTACACAGCCAAGAGAAGGAAGGGGAAGGAGAAAAACTCATGAAAATGTTCATTTAAAGGTAATTGCTGCCCATACTCTTACTAATTGAAGTCACTCCACCGGTTTTCACTTATGTACCTGTGTGTATTTAAGATGGGATACTGCGCAGTATGAACTGAGCCACATCACAACCTAACAATCTGGAAAATCTCGGTTTAATAAACAAAGCTGGCTTTGAGTTACTCAGGAGAAACACCCATGTGTGCACACACACACACACTCATGCACACACACACACTCACACTCCCAAAGCACCAGGATCTCAAACCTTCTGTACATGTCTTTCCCTCCCTCATTCAAATTACACACAGTCTCCGTCCCTTGCTCTCTCTCTTCCACTCTCTTTTTCTTATTAAATTTATTTTTAACAGTACCTTAAAAAAATAAACACACCCCTCTGTGCCACTCCTATGCCAGGTGCAGCCAGGGGCAAATTTTTACAGCTGAATTACATGACCTGAAATACGGAGCACATAATGAGGACATTGAGAGACATCCATCCATAGCGCGGGGCCAACGGCTGGTGTATTAACATTCCTGGATGGAGCAGTAGCCGGGGCAGCAGCGGAGTCAGGCCTGGAGCCCTTACTCAGCATGAGGAATTATATATATCTTGGAACTCTTTCCTGAACCTAAACATTATTGCTGAGAACGGGATAACAGTGTGAGCGGCCACTGCTTTCCAGCCAGGGCTCGCTTACTGCCGCAGATGTGAATTTGCACGTGAAGCTGAAGGGAAGCCACCAGACCCAGCTCTGGTCAGGACAGGGGCAAGGATGCAGCAGAAGTCCTTGGGAAGTCCTTGGCTCTGGAGTGGGGTTGACATGGCAGTGGATGAAGCTTGGCCCCCTGCAAGCCCAGGCTCCGTTACCCAAGACCCCTTGAAAGTGTGATGGGCCTCTGGCATCTTGTGAGCCTGCTCACTGTAGTGACCAGGCATTGCCCTGGAACCTCTCTTTATTTGGAGTTCGGATCAGAGACCCCTTGAACTCAGCCATCTGTGACCACCGCAAGAGCTGGGAGAGACAGGGAAACCATCAAGCTACAGGAATTACAGAAATAACAAAGATGGCTTTTAGTGTGTGGCCCTTCCTAGACAGACATTATTTATTCGACCTAAAATTTACAGGTGTGTGTGTCAGTCACTCAGTCATGTCCGACTCTTTGTGACCCCATCTCTGTCCATGGAGTTTTCCAGGAAAGAATACTTGACTGAATTGCCCTTTCTTACTCTGGGGGATCTTGCCAACCCAGGGATCAAACCCACGTCTTTTGTGTCTCCTGCACTGGCAGGCTGACTCATTACCACTATATCATCATAGCATAAAATTCATCACTAACCACTTTAAAATGAACAATTCAGTAGCATTTAGTGCATTCAAAAGATTGTACAACCATCGCTTCTGTCTAGTTCCGAGGCATTTTGATTTCCCCCAAAGGAAGCCTCTTACCCATTGAATAGTCACTCCCCACCCTCTGCCCCAGTCCCTGACAGCTTCTGTTCTATTTTCTGTCTCCAGACTTACCTGTGCCATATGTTTCCAACGTATGGAATCGTACACTGTGCAACTTCTTAGGTAACATACAGATTTTCAAAACCTTCTCTGGATGTATAACATGCATACAGCCATGGATTCTAACTGTACAACTTGGCAAATTTTCATAAACAGCACACCTAAGCAACCACCACCCAAATCAAGAAACAGAATGTTATCAGCCCCCAGGAGCCCTCCATTCTACCCGCCAGCCCTAACTCCTCAGGGAGAACCATCCTCTTGACTTCTGTGTCCTGGATTACTCCTGCCAGTTTTTGTGCTGATGTGTGTGGGGTGGAAGATTTCCCATCTTCATAGCTGTGTAGTATTTCACCATGTGGCTACATCAAGATTTATAGATCTGTTCAACTGCTGATGAACATTTGGGTACTTTGAGCTTCCAAGCTATTTTTTTTTCCCTTGGCTGCAGTGCACAGCATGTGGGAATCTTAGTTCCTGGATCAGGGATCAAACCCGTGCCCCCTGCAGCGGAAGCATGGAGTCCTAACCACAGGACCACCAGGGAATTCTCCCAAGCTGCATATTTTTAATTGACATTCAAGTCCAAAAGCATGTTGAGTGGATTTCTCAGACAGTGGCAGTTGAAATGCATCAAATCAGAGGAGGTGGGGATGTGTTGGTAGAGGGGGATGGACTAACTGGTCCCTGAGGTTTCCGTGGCTTGGACACAGTATGGTCTGAGGTACAGTGAGAGAATGCAGAGTAGAAGCAAAGCACCTCTGAGCATCCTCTCTCTCAGTAAACTGGGGACCTTTATGGGGAAAGGGTGGTGGAGCTAGAAAAGCCCAGACCAGTTTCCCGGCTCCAGTCACCGTCCTCCCAGCCCTTCTGGACCCCGGATAGACACTGCGTCCTCTGTCCGCAAGGGCAGATCTCCAGCCCGCCTGCCCGTCCTGTCCTCTGTAATCTATGTCGTGCTAAGGGACAGAGAGCTGGGCGCACAGTGGGAAGGAGCTCTGACTGATTGGATAAATAGCAGTCTGGGGGCTGCTAGAGGCAGTGTGCTGTGAATCTGGGTCTGCCCCAGGCTCACAGTCCTTGGAGAGAAGACATGCTGTGAGTCTGCTGTCCATTTGGCCTTGGCCAGACCCAGGGAGACACAGAAGGTGACCTCCAACACATCCTCTTACAGTGTGGCTAAGACACATTCTCAAATTACCCCACTTTAGAAATCAATAGCACACCAATATACATATATTTATATATACATGTATATACACTATACACATATATGGCATTGAATTGTGCCTTTTCCTGTTACGTAGTCTGTTCCGTTAGCTACACAGCTAAGGCAGGCTTTGCATTTGTAGGTTCTGCCTGGTCCAACTCTATTTCTGGAATGAAGGTTTGGGGCAGCCACTTTGAAAACAAACAAAAGATTCAGGTGAAAGAATCCTAGCCTGCAGGCATTCAGACCCCTCACCTCCCGTGTCTACGCAGTTGGGATCAGGGACCCCTGGCTCTTTCACGTCCATCCTCGGTACTAAGCACAGTATGTATGGGGAAGTGGATTAAATGCCCCTTGACCCGAAAATTTCTTCCAGGTATTATTCCCTTTGTGGGGAGGGAAGATGACTTTGGGTGTAGATTTCCCAAGACTAATTTCCTTTCCCATTATGGATGCTGTAGGATGACCTCACTGCCTACCATCCCTGCGGACGTTACATCTTATCTCTCTAGGGAGCACAGAGAGAGCCCAGAGCAGGGGCCTGGTTTCTGGGTGACCTTGGCTCTTCTCACTGTTTTGTCTACTCTGCTCACCCTTCAAGGTACAACTTGTCTCCGTTTCCTGGGAAACCTGTTCCGTTCCACCTCCTGCAGCCTGGCTATCCCCGGTCACTCCCTGGCCCTTGGAGTTGCACTATGGTTTGTCTTCCCTCTGTATTTCCTTTCTCCCTCCCCAAACCATAAGCCCCTTAAGTTGTAGGAGGAGGGGTGAGTGGGCCACATCTTCTGCTGGTAACTCAGCTCCCATCTCAACCCTCAGCAAGCCACAGGGCCTCAGTTAACCTTTCTTAAAAAAATAATTTTTTAATTTGGCTATACTGGGTCTCGGTTGCAACACTTGGGATCTTTAGATGCAGCATGCAAACTCTTATTTGTGGCATGTGGGATCTAGTTCCCTGAGCAGGGATTGAACCTGGGCCCTCTGCATTGGGAGCGTGGAATCTTAGCCACGGGACCACCAGGGAAGTCCCTCAGTAGACTTTTTGGTTGTTCATAACAACGGCACAAAGTAATGGTGTGCTTGGGGTTTTCTATGGTGATACGTTTTTTAAATTTATTTATTTTTAATTGAAGGATAATTATTTTACAATATTGTGTTGGTTTCTGCCATACATCAACATGAATCAGCCATAGGTATACATATTGCTGATCGAGGCTTTTAAATTCAGCATTCCGGGAAACTGAAGGCCAGAGATGGTAAGGAGTTTTGAGGCCAGTATCATTTCCTCTGATGGTTTATGCGGGCCTGGGACCCTCTGTTGAGTACCCCTGGTGTGGCTGTGTCCCAGTGGGGAAGGATGCTTGGATCAATTAGCAATGTCTGCTGTGGGCAGAGCGGTAGGGAGTAGAAAGTATGCCACAAATTTGCCATGCTTGATCTCATCCAACTGCTTCATCTTACAGTGGAAGAGACGGAGGTGCAGAGAGGGGAAGTGACTTTATCCAAGGAAAATCAATTTCCTAAAAGGACTTTGCGCTCTGGGCAATGAGCTAACACGTTGGCACCGTTCACATGCGGCTGTCTTGAGCGCGGTCTCCCTAAGACCGTCTTCCGCTTCCCTTTGAGGTGGTGGATTTTGACACGGGAAGACATATTAGGAAAAGGCATGACTCAGATCTTCTGAAGCCGCTAAAGAGCATATTAAGCCATCGACAGCTTTTTCTGATTTTCGGTTTTCTTGCAGTAGTCGAACTGAATTTTTTTTTTCTTTTTAATGTAAACAGATTTTCCCCTCTGCAGCCAGCCAAGCACCCCCCAGTGAATCTGTTGGAGTATGGCGGCTTTTATGACTTCAAAACCCAAAGACTTGAAAAAGGCAGCTAGATGTCATAAGAATTTGTGCTGCTTCTGCTGAGATCAGTCCCTAAGGTATCAGCTTGGATTTTGCTCCCTTCGTTCCTCGAAATTGGCCATGCCCTGTCACCTTGCCTTGAGTCTACTTAGCCTTGACTTTATTCTGAATTATTTTCACAACGATTATCGGAACATCTCCTGCCCCAGTGGACAGTGAACTTCTCAAGAGCGTAGATCGTGATCTATTTATTTCCATGTTTTCCCCACAGCCCAGCAGACTGCCTTGAACTCTGCCCGTTCATGAATTTATTCCTTCATGGATGCCCACATGCAGAAACCATTTGTGGAGCGCCTACCTTGCACTGATTAGATTTTCTATGGAAAGAACTGCTGGGATGAGATGGGCCATGCAGACACCATTGACTGTTAAAATTCGCATGGAGCAAGGGCTCAGCTGAATGTGATGTCTCTTCACATAACTTGATGCCTTTTACGGGGGTGAGCTCATGAACACAGGGTCACAGAGGGATCTGATTCAAGGGCAGATTTGGAAAAGCTGGGGAGAAAGTGACAATAGTTCTTTGAGGCAAATAATAATAATAATAGTAATCCCAGCTACTATTTGCCTTCTTTTTCTGCTTTTGTTCTTTTACCTATTTTTATGGGAAAACTTTCAAACACACGCAGAGTGGAGAGAAGAGTGTAATGAACTCTGTGGCTCTATCAGACGTCAGTGGGCTTTGGCTTCCCTGGTGGTCCATGGGTTAAGACTCTGTGCTCCCACTGCAGGGGAGGTGGGTTCAGTCCCTGCCCAGGGAGGTTCTGCATGTGCTCAGTCACTCAGTCGTGTCTCACTCTTTGCAACCCCATGAACTATAGCCTGCCAGGCTCCTTTGTCCATGGGATTTTGCTGGCAAGAGTAATTTCCTTCTCCAGGGGATCTTCCTGATCTAGGGATTGAATCAGGGTCTTCTGCATTGGCAGGCAGAGTCTTTCCCAGTGAACTACCAGGGAAGCCCCTGTATGCTGTGAGGCGAGGCCCACCCCCCCCCCAAAAAAAATTACTTAATTAAAAAAAAAAAGAGATCAGTGATCTTTAGCTCATGACCAATCCTATTTCATCTTTGTCTTACTCTCTATCCCCTGCTCTGGATTATTTTGAAGCAAGGCCTGGACACCCTAGCATTTGATTAGTATGTTTCAATAAACATCGATAAAAGAAAAGGGATATTAAAGATACTTGTAATGCTGTTACATGGAAAACTTAGCAATGATTCCTTAATAACCTCAAATATATAGTTCTGTACTGTCTCATGAATGTTTCCTTTTTATTTTTAAACAGTTGAATTTTTACTTGCTTGACTCGGTATCCAAATAAGGTCCATATATTGTGACTGGTCCATATGTTTTTCAAGCCTCTTTTACTTCATAGCAATAGTTCTTAGCTAAGGGAAACTTCCACAACAAACTGTGGAAAATTCTTAAAGAGATGGGAATACCAGACCACCTGACCTGCCTCCTAAGAAATCTGTATGCAGGTCAAGAAGCAACAGTTGGAACTGGACATGGAAAAAGAGACTGGTTCCAAATCAGGAAAGGAGTACGTCAAGGCTGTATATTGTCACCCTGCTTATTTAACTTATATGCAGAGTACATCATGAGAAATGCTGGACTGGATGAAGCACAAGCTGGAATCAAGATTGCCGGGAAAAATATCAATAACCTCAGATATGCAGATGATATCACGTTTATGGCAGAAAGCAAAGAAGAACTAAAGAACCTCTTGATGAAAGTGAAAGAGGAGAGTGGAAAAGTTGGCTTAAAACTCAGGAAACTAAGTTCATGGCATCTGGTCCCATCACTCCATGGCAAATAGATGGAGAAACAGTGGAAACAGTAACAGACTTTATTTTGGGGGGCTCCAAAATCACTGCAGATGATGACTGCAGCCATGAAATTAAAAGATGCTTGTTCCTCGGGAGAAAAGTTATGACCAACCTAGACAGCATGTTAAAAAGCAGAGACATTACTTTGCCAACAAAGGTCCATCTAGTGAAAGCTTTTGTTTTTCCTGTAGTCATGTATGGATGTGAGAGTTGGACTATTAAGAAAGCTAAGCACTGAAGAATTGATGCTTTTGAACTGTGGTGTTGGAGAAGACTCTTGAGAGTCCCTTGGACTGCAAGGAGATCCAGCTATTCAATCCCAAAGGAAATCAGACCTGAATATTCATTGGAAGGACTGATGCTGAAGCTGAAACTCCAATACTTTGGCTACCTGATATGAAGAACTGATTCATTTGAAAAGACCCTGATGCTGGGAAAAAGTGAAGGCGGGAGGAGAAGGGGATGGACGACAGAGGATGAGATGGTTGGATGGCATCACTGACTCAATGGACATGAGTTTGAGTAAACTCCGGGAGTTGGTGATGGACAGCGAGGCCTGGCGTACTGCAGTCCATGGGGTCACAAAGAGTCAGACACGACTGAGTGACTGAGTGGAACTGAAGGGAAACTTTGCATCCAAGGGGTACTTGGCCATGTCTGGAGGCATTGTTGGTTGTTGTCACTGGTTGGGGTTAGGGGGACGCTACTGCCCTCTAGTGGATGGAGGCCAGGGATGCCGCTCACATCCTGCAATGCTCAGGATGGCTCCCGCGGCAAAGAATTATACCGACGCAATGTCGAGAGCATTGACATTGAGAAACTCTGACCTGAGGGTTCTACCTCTCTCTCTTTTTTCTTGTGATTTCTTGGTTGAGGAAACCAGTCTGTGGAGGCCTTGCAGAGACCCTTGCTCTGTATCTGCTTGATGTAGTTCAATATATCCTTCTGAACTCTGAATGTCCTACAACTTGATTCAGTCTCCCCACATCTTCTCAGGGTGGATTCTGTGCCCTGGCCCCTCCCACTCAGAGACATGGTCCCCAGTGGTACCTCGGTGGTAGAACCCTTTGCCCACATTCTGCTGGGTCTTTGTGCTGTTGGCTGTCCTGCCCCGCACACGGGGTCTGCCTGTGGACACCACTGCAGGAAACCTCTGGTCACAGGAGATGCACTGACGGTGGGCTCGGGCTCTCCGCGTGGCCCCATTTGACTTCCCCGTGCATCCTTCTCCCAAGAGGCCAAGTCATCCTCCAGCTTAAGCAAAACATCTGTCCTTTTGTGGTTTTGAATTTGACACTAAGAAACTTGACATTTCAAAGCAGGTTCCAGGAATTTAAGTTATTCTTCATCAAATTAGCCCTTAAAACAACCTGGAAGGTCTGGTTTCTGCAGTGGGCACTCTGTTCGTCAGTCCCCAGATCTAAACCAGGCATTTCGCATACACCTCACCCTGCATCCCTCACCACTTGTCCAAAAGCTAGCTTCCAGCCACACCAACACTTGAGGACAAAGCCACGGAGACAAAAGGGGAGAACAAGACTCCTGCATTGTGAGCAAACTAGCTCAGGGCTCTACAATTTAGTTTTTAAGATGGGAGAGGCCCTCGCCCAATAATTGGACATGAAGTAAGACAGTCAACAACAGTGAGAGGTGAGAATTAACAGCAGAAGAACAAACAGGACTATTTTAAAACCCCAATGGTCTGAGCCTATTGAGGGTGGAGATAAGTAGCCTTACTCATGTAGCCCCAGGGTTGTAATTACTACCGCCCATCATCAGAACTGAGGGCGCTTTTTCAGGTGAAAGAGTAAGAAAGGAAGGGAGATGGAGCTTACAGGATGGAGGGCTGACTGGTCTTCACTGCTCTGGGTGCTGAGGAGCAGAGAGAAAGGATAGCCTTGGCCCTTAAAAGGTTCCACTGGGCACACAGGCAGAATTCTAGTAGATCGCGATGAATTTCTTTAATGAGGAAGCCCCCAAGCAGGTGAACTGAATGTAATCTCAGAAAGCTTCCTAGAGGAGGTTGAAGAGGAGCAGCCAATACTTTGGCCACCGGATGTGAAGAGTCGACTCGTTGGAAAAGACCCTGATGCCAGGAAAGACTGAAGGCAGGAGGAGAAGGGACTACAGAGGATGAGATGGGTGGATGGCACCACCGACTCAGTGGACATGAGTTTGAGCAGGCTCCAGGAGATGGTGAAGGACAGGGAAGCCTGGCGTGCTGCAGTCCATGGGGTCACACAGAGTCAGACACAACTGAGCAACTGAGCAACAACAAGCCAAGTAAAAGAGAGATGAAAGGACCCAGTCACTCTGACCTGCTGGGAGTGTGGCCTGGAGGGAAGGGTCAGGGGGAGGGGAGCTGAGCTAGGATGCTCTTTGCAGCTCATTAAGCACCCCAAACTGGTCCTCGAAGAGAGAGGGAACTGTGAAGACTTGAAGCAGGGGAGAGACGGAGGGTGATTTACATTTTGGAAAAGTTATTTTGGCGGAAAGCATCAGGGAGAGAAGAGGAACAAAACAGAGGTTTACTTAGCGGTTGGCGGTGACCCACGCCAGCAAGGGAGAGCATGCTCGCAGCGGGTGGAGACCCAGTGGAGGGAGAGGGGATGACAGGATTATCTCATTTCATCTTCCCCACACCCCCGGAGGTCAGAACCTTCCCTCTGTGAGGAGGCAGACTCCTGGAACTGTCAAGGTCGGAGATAGTAAAGGACACAGTCTGGATCTGAACCCAGCTCTGACTCCCAGCCCTAAGTCTGTCCCAGGCCACCAGGGCCATACTTCATTTTATGTCTTTGAGTTAAATTGTGCTCAACACAATCAGTATGCAGGAAATAAGGCAGAAACACAGTCAGTCTGTTTTAGAAAGATTTCCATAAAGCAAAATTTCTAAGGGCATTGTGAGAGGACTCAGGAAGCTGGTGTTTCCAGGCTCAGTGGGGAGGGTAGAAGCTAGATTCCAGCCACTGGGAGCACGGGTGACAGAGGAATGACAAAGCCTGTCATTCCTGGGGCAGGACCAGGTGGGGGGGGGGGCGCGGGGAGTAGAGGGGGGGCGTCAGTGAGCAGTGAGCTGATCCCCACCCCCACTAGAAGGCTTGTCCCTGACCTAGAGACTCATGGAAAGCCGAAAATCCTTTGGGAGAGAAGGCTGGTGTGGGTGGCCTTCATGGAAAGCACAGACTTGGGTCCTGCTGTCCCAGAAGTGGTTTCCCTGGCAAAATCTGCCTCCATCAAACCCACCACCCAAGGGGCTCTTATTGGACAGCATGGCAGTGCTGTGGGCAGAGAAGAATGGTATGTTTCTGCCTCTCTCTCTCTCTCTGTCTCTCTCTCTCTCTCTCTCACACACACACACACACACACACACACACACAATCTTTGAAAATGTAAAAAGCAAAGGAAAATGTCTCTTTGCACCATCTGGCTTGTTCTTTAAATAGCTCATTCCAAGAAAGAACTCTGCTCTCCTTGCCTTAATTTATGTTTCTACCTTTCCCTTCCAATAGGCCTGCAGAAGGGAAGGGGGAGGAGGGGGCAGGTCTGATGCCGTGCGAGGATTCGGCAATGGCTTTGGTATGCTGCTGCCTACACAGCAGTATTTAACCCAATTACAGGATAATAAGGGCTCAGACAAATTATCTGCAAATAGATATGTCTATATGTAAACCCTCACATTTGGAACATGCGTCTGGGGCCAAAGAAAAGTTAAGCGCTTAGCCAGAGAGGGACTAAGCTGAGCTCACAGCTTTTTTTTCCTCCCCTTCCAAGCCCTGTATATGGAGATATTTGAGTTAGATAAATAAGAAATCCCAGGTACAGACTAGACGGTCCAGCCTTGACACTGTCCAGATGAACAGTTTGGCTCTGTTTGGCTCTGAGACTGTTGGTATGGCGGGTGGAGGGGGGTTGTCAGTGCCTGCCCAGTGACCCAGGGGACGGAGGGGCTCTGCCGCTTGGCCCAGTGTGGCTCTCACATGGACTGGAAGCCCTCTCCCCACCAAGGCTGCCCGCCCCCTCCCAGAGCCACTAGATGGGCCTCCCCAAAGAAATGCTCACGAGCTGTCCCCAGTGGACTGGCTTCAAGCCTCGTAAGCAACGGCAGTGGGCTGGACTGGGAGGGCATGGGGGCAAAAGTGGAAAGTGCAAAGCAGCTGAAGTTTGCATTTTATGGTTTTAAACAATCAACCAATGTTGCAAGAGCTTTAGAATTTCACTTTACAGAAGAGCAGGAAACTGAGGTCCAGAGAGAACTGACTCACTCAGGCCACCCAGCTGGCGAGTGGGGAAGCTGAGACAGAACCCAGGCTCCTGGGCCCCAGTGCCAGGCCCTCTGCAGGACCCATGCTGCCCTTGAAACATGGTTGGGATGGTTGAAAATGGTTCCGGGCAACATGACTCTCTTCTGAGAACACAATTTAAATGAGAAACTGAAATACACTTTCTTTTATTTTTTCCTAATCATTTACACCTAGAGGAAAAAGATTTTAAATATGAGGTATATGATGTGTGGGCTTCCCTGGGGCTCAGTAGTAATGAATCTGACTGCCAGTGCAGGAGATGTGGGTTCAATCCCTGGGATGGGAAGATCCCCTGGAGAAGGAAATGGCAACCCATTCCAGTATTCTTGCCTGAGAAATCCCAAAGACAGTGGAGCCCGGTGGGCTATAGTCCATGGGGTCGCAAAAAGAGTTGGACACGACTTAGCAACTAAACAACATATGTACAATAAAAGTGGAGATTGCATGAGGCAAAATTCCTTTGTTACCATGTCAGGGGCATGTTTGCATATGTGTGTGTGTGTGTGTGTGATTGCATGTGTGTGTGGTTGCATATGTGTGTGTGTGTGATTGCATATGTGTGTGGTTGCATATGTGTGTGTATGTGTGTGTGTGTGTAGGTCTGTGTGTGTGTGTATGAATGGGTGTTCCCCTTCCACCCAGCGCTGTGATGTGTGAACCATCCTGTGGGTGTAACAGTTCACACTTCCAGCACGTGTCTCCATCTGCCCCACTGCGGCTTGCCTGCCCAGAGTTCTCTCCATTATGATATATTCTGCTGCACCTTAAAAACTGTTTTCTTTAGACGGGCTGTTTGCTGTTTTATGTGGGGCAATTGACACCAGCCCACATCTAGGCCTCGGAAAATAGTTTTGGTTCCCAGAGAGAGGGAGGCAGGGCAGCTTTAACAGTCCTCCCAGCAGTCGGGCTTCTCCTGCTAAAGACACCTTGACAGTTTCCCCTGTCATTTCCAGGAATGTCTTAGATCAGTTTGAACATCTGTCAGGCTTTGAGGATGGTCGTGGCAGGGTCTGGGGGTAGGCTGGCGGAGGTGGGGGATGGCGGTGGAGAGGAGGAGAGGAGGGAACAAATCCAGAGGCCCAGGCTCAAAAGTCCCCCAACCTGAACTCTTGCAAGATGACCCCCCTCCCCCCACCAAATCTGCCCAGGCCTCCTCTTGCTGGCTTCTACCACCTGCTTTTAGTCCCAGAGTTTTCAGCGCATTTCAGTTTCCAGAGAGCAGGCCCTCAGCTGAGCATGGAGCAGGCCGGAATGGTAGAAAGACCGGGGTGCTGTGTTTGTAGACAGGAGGCCTGGTTTTTGTCGGGCCTGAGGAGGTGCCCAGGTGTTTTCATGTAGCCCCCAGTGCAGGCCTGGCTGGCTGGAGTGGATTTCAATTCTCCTTTGCCAAACTACACTTCTGAGAGGTGTCAGATATCCAAAACCTCTCCCCCAAGCCAAAGCAAGCATTTGGGGGAGGAGAGACCCAGGACGGGGGCTAGGGACGGTAAGAGAAGATGCCGGTTTAAAAAAATAAAAAGGAAAAAGCAAAAGCAGAAAGAAAAGTCTCTTCACATAGTGTTCCAAGTTGGCTGTTTCTTTTTAAAATAATTGGTTAAGCCGTGCATAAAGCCAGGTAAGTCTGCTCTGCATTGCAAAGGAGCCTGGGCAGACCGTTCTTCCTGGCATGGCTGGGGTTTGGGGAACCAGAGCTCTGCAGGACAAGGGAAGGGGCTGTGTCTGGTGACCCAAGGTGACCCGTCCCTTAAGGGACAACTAAGGGGAGAGAAGTGGCAAGAGAGGGTGTAAGGAGAGGGAGGGAGGGAAGGATGCAGAGGGGAGGAAAGGAAGGGGAGAGAGAGATAAAGGAAGAGGGGGTAAAGGCGAGGGTGGGGACAGGTCTCAGGCCCCTGCCTGCAGGGACCCCAGCTAGATCTCATGCGTGCAAGCCTCCTCCAAGCCTCAGTCCTTAAAAATCACTAACTGTTGACTGCTGCCCTTTCCATAGGGTTCAGAATTCTTCCCTCTAATGACTCATGAAAGCATAAAATTAAGACATTCTGGGAAGCCAAAGGAATCTGGTTCAAAATGTGTGTTTGGGGAATGGAAGGCATTAAAAGAATGCTCGTGTCTGGACCATTCTGTTGTTTTCTTCTCTTGTTTTCTCTTCAAATTAATGAATGAGTCACGGTCGTCTTTAGGCCCGTAAAATGCTGCAGAAGGGAGCGTCGGGGAGCGCTGGGGAGCCGACCGTCTCATTTTCTCTGGCTTTTCCGACTCTTCAGACCCGCTGCTGTTTCCCTTTTCCTCTTTCTCTGTCTCCTGAGAAAGTCTCCTTCCCATTAATAAGCAACACTACTCAAGCCCCCTTCTCCTCCCTCCTCCCGGCCCCAGGACCAGACCGCCCACCTTGAATAAAATCCAGCCAAGTTACGGGGATGTGCAGCCGGGTTCTCCCAGGCCAAACCCAGGCCTCACCAGGGAGGGTCTCGCTGGAGCCCAGATTCTCACAACCGGCTCTGCTTCCTCCCCTGGGTTCTGCCTTCCAGCAGCTCCCCAAACCAAGAGCATACCTTGGAGGGGGGAGGAGCAGGACTGGCCCTACTCCATCAGGGGGTTAAAGAACAATCCCTTAGCTTCCAGAAAGTGCAGAAAATGTCTCTCTCCTGTATCTTAAAGAACTTCCATCCAAGCCCACTCTCTGGACCTCTTCTCCCAGCTACCAAGACTGCCCCCTGCCCCAGGCATCACTCAGCCACTGGGCAGTTTAGAAATAGTCCCCATGGACTGTAGCTCGCCAGGCTCCTCTGTCCATGGGATTTTCCAGGCAAGAATACTGGAGTGGGTTGTCATTTCCTTCTCCAGGGGATCTTCCCAGCCCAGGGATCGAACTGACATCATTGCATCTCTTGCATTACACAGATTCTTTACCACTGAGCCACCAGGGAAGCCCCAGAAATACTCCACATTCCATAATTATTTCTCGAGGGAGCCTCTTCTTTCCTCTGCCTCCACAAAAACACCTCTTCCCTTATGGCTGGCATCAAGAATGACTCTGATAACCTGAGGGGAAGAGGCAGGTCTCATACCTAAACAGCCCCATAGAGGACTCCTCAGCAGAGCTTCCCTAAAGCCCTGTGTCGTTACTGCTGATGACATCCTGGGCCTGCCTCTTGCTTGGGTTTCTGCAGCCTCTTAGCTTCTCTGGGGATAGGAGGGTGAGGGGACCACAGACTTATTTTATGGAACACCCACCATGCGCCCAGATTTACATCTTTTTTTTTTTTAACATTAATACAATTTGGTAATGAGTTTGAGGTCCTTTTAATTTAATTTTTTGGTCACACCCTGTGGCATGTGGGATCTTAGTTCCCTGACCAGGGATTGAACCCATGCCCCCTGCCTCGGAAGCTCAGAGTTTTAACCATCAGGAAAGTCCCCAGATTTTACGCCCCCACAGACCCTGAAATTGCATCACGGAGGCCTGTGAGCCGTGTGGAGGTTGATGGGGAGCCCAAGCAAGGTCACCTGCCTGGTTCACACCTGGCCTCATCAGCCTGCAGGGCAGAGCCGCCTGCCCCCTGGGAGCTCAGAAGCATCTTCCCAAGCTCTGACTCATTGTTCTTGTTCAGAAGACAGAACTGGTAGCATCCAGAGCCCACTGTCCTCAGGGACCCGACCCACAAACTTGGCCCAAGGAGAGCATCTTGGAGCTGAAATTGGGCCTCTGTACACTGGTACCAAACTGAATCTTGGAGACAGTCTTGGGTGAAGTGGAAGAGACCCCCATGGAAACCTGCTCAGTTTCAATCTTAGCTCAAGGCTAGGCAGCCTCTTTTGCTAAGATCAGACCTTCTGGGGAGGAATGTTGGGGGAGAGGACGTGGGGGGGCCAAAACCCTCCCCCTTCTCTCTCCCACTCTCCCTATTCCAGCAGATCTCCGAAACCCTTTGTGTTGGTGTGCCCAACATTTACAAAGAACATTTATGCCTTGTTACCAAGTTGCCCTGCAACAACTATGTAATGATTAAATATGTATCAGATTCCCCGCGCTGTAAGTTTGATCTAATTACAACACTGCAATTCTACATACATCTATTCTGTTTTTGTAGATTCTTGCCTGTTGAGTATAGTCATTTGCTCAAAATAAATTGAGGGAACACTGTTTACATATGCCAGTTGCAGAGCCAGGAGAGAAAAGCTGATGTTTATGCAAGTTGTGATTATAAAATAATGACTGTGTTTTTTCAGCAAACAGACTAGGACTCTAAAGACATTCCACTGGAAAGCTCCCTCCTGTTCCAGGGAGGCTGCCATTGCTCAAGTACCGGTGGCATCACTTTTGGAATGGCCTTCAGAGTCCATTTGTGTGGGCCACGTGGAAAAAAAATAAACCACTCTGCCCTACCTCGTTATTGACCGAAAAATTCTATTAGCCTGTTTGATTACTCACCTAATTCCCCGGGATGGGCCTCAAATGGCTTTCAATTGCTTCTAAATATCAGATCAAGCCTCAAATAATGAGAACTAGCAATCTTTGGAGGACATTTCCAAGAATGCTGAGCAGGCTCCGGGAGCCATTCCAAAGAACTGCAATCCCAGCAGCGGGGTTGGAGGGTGAGGCCAGTGCTGAGCTGAGTCCTGAAGGGCAGGGAAGCTTTGAGTGACGATGCAAGCCCTCAGCAATTTACCAAGTGCTTTCCCCCCCCATTCTTTCTTTGCAGTCTCACAATCAGGGCAAGTGTTATGATGATCACTCTGTGACAGATGAGGACTTTAAAGCCCAGAGGAAATCATATGTCTTAGTTACAAAACTTGCAAATAAATAATAGAATCAGGACTTGAAATCAAGGCTTTATGTGCCTGCATGCACAGCACCCACCGTCCTCCTATGCCCCACAGCATCTCAGGAAGCAGAAGCTAGTCAGCTGGGCCACTTGGAGGAGAGGGTTCCTACAGGAGGAGAGCTAAAAGGCAGGCTGAGACAGCAGGCTGAGCTGGCTTCTGGGAGGTCTTCAGGACAGAACAACAAGCATGGCAGACACTCTAGCTACTGGCTAGAGACCAGTGCTGAGGACCACACAGGTCCTGCAGCCTGACATGTTTTCTCCAGACTCGGATGCCAACCCTGCAGGCTGGCTCACTAAACATCTGCTCCCCAGCCTTCCTGAATCCTAGGATCTGACCTGTTATAGCCAGGGTTTCTGATGATGGCTGAGGTATGCCAAGTGGTGGTTCATATATAAGGCATGGAAGATGGCCGTGAACAAGGTGAGGTTGCTGCTGGATGTGGGGACATCAGATTCCCTGGAGGAGGCATTTGTTGTTTTTTTTTTTTTTTTCTGCAACCATTTTGAGTAGTCCCTAACATCACAGGTGTGGAGTTTCCACAGAAATTGTCCTGTGGCGTGGGTGAGTGTTGCCTCAGTCTGCATTGTTCCCAGCTTGGTTCCCTGGCCTTCCAACACATTTTATAAACTCTCCAATATTCTCTAATACATCCTTTTTCTTGAAAGTTTTTTTAATTAAAAAATTTCTTATTGGAGTATTGGGAGGCTTTATTGGAGTATAGTTGATTTACAATGTTGTGTTAGCTTCAGATGCAATGCAAAGTAAGTCAGTTATACATATTCACGTGCTGTGCGTGCTCAATCACTCAGTTGTGTCTAAATCTTTGTGGCTCTATGGACTGTAGCCCACCAGGCTCCTCTGTCCATGGGATTCTCCAGGCAAGAATACTGGAGTGGGTTGCCATGCTCTCCTCCAGGGAATCTTCCCGACCCAGGGATTGAACCTGTGTCTCCTGAATCTCTTGCATTGCAGGCAGATTCTTTATGCACTGAGCCACCTGAGAGGCCTATACATATTCACATATTCACTCTAATAAATCCTTTTTCATGTGAATCAGCTAAAGTGGACTCTGTTGTTTGCAACCAAAACCAACTAAGCCCTCAGATCAATCCATCCTCCTGTTCATGGCACAGATTTTTCTTCAAACGATTTATTCAGCAATTACTGCATTGGCAGGTGGAGTCTTTACCACTGGCACCACGTGGGAAGCTTGCGCTTTGCTGTACATGTTTATTTGATATGACAATTGCCTTGTGATATAATTACTCCCACTTAGAGAAGAACAAACTAAAGCTCAGAGAGGGTAAGAAACAGAGCTCAGGCCACACAGTCAGATGTGGATAAGATTTTTGATTTGTCTATCATGCCATGACCTAGAACCTGCAGGGTAGCTTTGAAGGACTGGTGGGTTGGTGATGGAATGAAGGCATGTGTATCTTTTAGAGAGAAGAGGTCCAGTATGCCAGTCTGGGAGCATTTAAGGGGTCCTGGCTGCACAGCTTTTAGAGGCCAAGGAGGTTAGAGGCCAAGGAACTGAGGGAGGGACTGGAGAAGAGGCTAACTGAGGCCACTCTCCTGGGGAAGTCTTTCGATATGTGCTGTCTTTGGGTATGTCTTGTTTTCTAATCAGTGATCAATTTTGTAAAAAGGGGACCAGATTCCTGCGAATTGAGACCTATTTATTTTTTGATGATGCTGAGTGGCATGTAGGATCTTAATTCCCCAACCAGGGATCAAACCTGTGCCCCCTGCAGTGGAAACAAGGAGTCCTAACCACTGGACCACCAGGGACGTCCTGAGACCTATTTTAAAGACCCTGGGAGGGCTCATTATTCCCAGGACAGTTATATAACTCTTCTCTCTGTTACAGAGAGTCTTCTGTAATCATGCTGGCCCCTGAGTTCTCCTTTGCATTGATAATTCCAGATTTTCACAACCAGCGACCACATGGGGCCCCTTTCCTCCTCTGGAGTCTTGCCCAAGCCCTTTCCTTTGCTCTCTGGAAAAAAGACTGAGGCTAGAGGTGCGTTAGCATTTTCATTCCAAAACTTGCCTTCTCCTTGAAGCGGGTGAATTCTCATGTTTCTGGAACAAGGATCTTGAAAACTCAGGGCTTGCTTCTTCTGATTAAGTGACGAGGAACTGAAAATATGGAAAGCAAAGATTTACATCAACAGGCTGTGTGTTCTCACTCCTGGTTTCTTCCCCGAGAGCCCCTGCCCAGCAGGTGTGGGGCTGGCCCACAGTCAGAGGGGCACTTCCGGCAGCCCCTCTGCCGGAGTAGCCGTTGGGAGGGCACTTCCCCGCTTCCTCACCTTCTTGGTTCCTCACCCTCTTCACTCCCTTGCCCCCTCACCTCTTTCGTGGGCTTTCCTTCCCTCATTCCCTTAGTCTCTCACCCCTCACTTTCTGAGTCTCTTTAGCTCTGCTCTCTTGTTCCTCCCTCGCAAAATTTCATCCCCATCTCATCCCTTGCTCTTCTAATGACTCCGTTCCTCCTTGGGCCCTCCGCCCCCTCAGCCTCCATATCCTTCACCTCCCTCGCTCATCCTGCACTGCTCACACCAGCTCCCTTGGCCTCCCTACACCTTGGGCCCTCCCCTGGGCTACTTCTCCCCTTCACCTGTAATTTTCTGCTAGAAACAATAGACTAAAGCCAACTTCTTGAAGATTTTGGCTATGATCGTTTCTACAGCAATTTTTAGAAAACCCAGCTAAAAAAAAACGACCTGTGAAAGTCGCTCAGTCAGGTCTGACTCTTTGCGACCCCATAGACTGTAGCCCGCCAGGCTCCTCTGTCCAGGCAAGAGCACTGGAGTGGGTTGCCATTCCCTTCTCCAGGGAATCTTCCCAACCCAGGGATCAAACCCAGGTTTCCTGCATTGCAGGCAGACTCTACCATCTGAGCCAGCAAGGAAGTCCAAAAAATGACCTGAAGAGTAAGGAAATAGTACATTAAGGAGTGTAAGGTCTGACTTGGTCAGCCTTCAGGAGTGGTTTGATCAGGGTTGTTTCCATTTCCCTGTGATCCTCTTGGCTTAGCCCTTTTGGACGGCTTGGCTTCACTGAAGCATGATTTTCCAGATGCTGGCCAAACAGTTGCAACAGTTCCAGGCTTCACATCCACATACCACACCATGGAGAGCAATAGATAGAGCTCTCCTGCCCCACCTCACCCCTAGATATTCAACATGAGTCCTGTACTTCACTCTAATTGGGCCAACCTGAGCCAGTCACTGTGGCCAGGAGGAGAAGGTTGCACTCTCATTGGCTTAGGCCTAGGTTCCTTCCCACCCCTGAACAAATCACTGTGGTGAGGAGGATGAGACTGTGGTGCTTGGTTTGTGGATGTGGGAGATGGAATACTTCCCCAAACAGGGTTTCCCCGTGTAGGAGAAGGCTGGAAGACCATCACATTGTCCACCTCCCCAGGGAGCTGATCTTAGATATAATCTGATCCAGAGAACATGGGTTTTAGGTCCTGACAGACCTGATTTGAAGTTCAAATCACTGAAGCTTGAAACATTTGGTCAATTACTCTCAGGTTAAGGGAGGTTTAATAAGTCACTTAACCACAATGAGCCTTAGTTTTTTCAGCTGTAAAATGGGCATAATTCTACCTACTTTCCAGAGAAGCAATATATGCAGATCTGTATGATGTCTGGATACCACAGGCATCTGTATGTGGTAGTAATAACACAGATGTTTTAAGCTCCTGAGCTCAGGCGCAGTCTCTGTCCCCTGCCCACCCCGCTATTGCCCCTGCTGGAAGGAAGAAGCCCTTTGAGTTGCACTTGAGCCAGTGAAAGTGAAAGTCACTCAGTTCTGTCTGACTCTTTGCGACCCCATGGACTGTAGTGAGCCAGGCTCCTCTGTCTATGGGGATTCTCCAGGCAATAATACTGGAGAGGGTTGCCATGCCCTCCACCAGGGGATCTTCCCAACCCAGAGATCGAACCCAGGTCTCCTGCATTGCAGGTGGATTCTTTACCAGCTGAACCAACAGGGAAGCCCAAGAATACTGGAGTGAGTGCCCTATCCCTTCTCCAGCGGATCTTCCCGACTTGGGAATTGAATCGGAGTCTCCGGCATTGCAGGCGAATTCTTTACCAACTGGGCTACCATGGAAGCCAGAGGCCAATACAAAAAGCCTCAGGGAACCCCCTGAACCTTCCCAGTCCTTCTGGCATCCGGTGAGGCAGGGACCATGGAGACAGAGCTGATCGCCTCATCTGCTACCTCAGGGCATCAGAGAGAGGTGATTCCATGGGACACAGCCACAAGACTGGCAGCCAAGAGACTTTGAAAACCATGCTTGCTTCCAAAGTACTAAGGAGGTTCTGGGAAGAAATAAAGGAGCAGTCTTGAGCCTGGACATGGATGTCATGCTTCAGTAATGAGATGGGCGTTGGGCTTGGACAACCCTGGTTCCAGTTCCTACATGGGTTTGTTGTGAAGACTGAGTACAGTAAAGCATGAAATTAACCTATGACTATGTCAAGGAATAAAAGATTACAGATACATGTTATTGTAAATTATGAACAAATGCAAACAAACTATTTGTATTTGAAGGGTCTCTCTTCATTACATCTCTAATATTCTAGGATCTTTTTTTTTATTATTAAATCTGGAGTTCACTGAGATTTATAAAATGCTCATACTATCTTTTCAGTTCATTGAGGTTCCATCAAGATGTATTCATTCAACCAATATTTACTGAGCACTTACCAGTGACAGGTGCTCTGCCAGGAGCCGGAAATACCATGAGCTGCCATGTATGGTTGTGTGCGTTGTGCCCTGTACCATTTAAAGTGTCCAGTCACACCCTAATGTTTGTAAGTGAGCCCCCACTCCAGGAATTGTGCTGTGCATAACCTGTACAGCTGCACAAGTTCCTGCAGCAATGAAAAAGTAAGGATTACGATGAGATTTTTTTATCAAAGGAGGGCTTGGAGTAAGGACCACACCAAGCAGAACCTTATTGATTGGGTTAAAAAAGCTGGGTTAAAAACTCAAAGCCTGAGTTTTTATTCCTAAAGCAATGAGAAACCACTGGAGGATTTTTTAAAGGGGAGCAACACGATCAGATTTGCATTAAAAAAAAACAAACCCCACTGATTGCCATGGAGAGAATGCATTATCAAAAGTGCAGAAACAGAATCGTGAGGCTTTTATTGGGGAGACATGGTCATGGCTTAGATTAGGATGGCAGGAAAAACAGAAAGAAGGCATACATTCAAAAGTTGATAAGTGCTAGGTTGGGAGGGGACAGGGAGGACTCAGTGAAGAATGGTGAGGAGTTTTTCTGAGAGGAGAAACCTGGGAGGAAGCTCATGTTTGCCAGACTTCCTAATAAGATCTGTGAAGGTCTTTACACCCATCCTTGCATTCCCATGCAGCTGAAGGTTGTTGTTCAGTCACTCAGTCGTGTCCAGGTCTTTGCAGCCCATGGACTGCAGCACATCAGGGATCCCCATCCTTCACCATCTCCTGGAGCTTGCTCAAACTCACGTCCATTGAGTCAGTGATGCCATCCAAGTATCCTATCCTCTGTCGTCCCCTGCCTTCAGTCTTTCCCAGCATCAGGGTCTTTTCTAATGAGTTGGCTGTTCACATCAGGTGCCAAAGTATTGCACCTTTAGCTTTAGCATCAGTCCTTCCAATGAATATTCAGGACTGATTTCCTTTAGGATTGACTGGTTTGATCTCCTTGCAGTCCAAGGGACTCTCAAGAGTCTTCTCCAACACCATAGTTCAAAAGCATCAATTCTTAGGCGTTCAACCTTCTTTATGGTCCAACTCTGACCTCCATACATGACTACTGGAAAAACCGTAGCTTTGACTATATGGACCTTTGTCGGCAACATAATTTCTCTGCTTTTTGATACACAGCTGAGAGACCTGAGGTCTAATGGGCGAGCAGACTGAGAGGAGTATGGAAGGATGCTTGGGGACAGAACCCCAACCCAACAGCCCTGCTCAGAAGGACACTGTGATCTCAGTGAGGTCAAGATCATGCCGCTGTCATGATGCTGAGAGCCTCAAACTGGGCAGCAATCCTCACCCACAGGTGACAGCAAAGCCAGCATCTGAATCCCCCAAAGTGCCTTAATGGAATCCTGCCCAGGGTGATGGAAAGATGAGTCAACCCCAGGCACCAGAAGTCTGGGAGGATTGAACCAGCCTCAGGAGTTTACCTGTTGGAAAGCCTGTTATTAGACTCCTAAAGGGCCTTAATCCAGCTCGCAGAGGCGCACCCTACCTGTATGCAAATCTCCTTTCCACCCTTTTCTGTGGGGCCATTAGTCACTCATGTCTCCTGGCTTCCAAATGTAGTTCTGCTCTGCAGAAATGACCTGCGGTGGAGCTGGCACCTCCGAGGACAAAGGTCACATACAGATCAACTGCTCTGCTTCTCTACCCATGAGATTTGACAGAGGACCGCTGCTTAGGACCCTGCAGACAGGCCACCTTCTCCTGGACAAAGGCTGGACCTCTGAGCACCTCTCTTTCTAAAGCTCGGCTGTGGAGATGCAGACTTAAGCTTAAGAGCTGGGCTGGGTAGAGGGGGCCTGCTGGATGCTAGATAACCCAATGGATATTTCCAAAATGGCCTGCACTCTGGCACCTCCGGGGGGAAAAAAACTCCAACTCTCAGAGCCATGCTTCACCAACAAGTTCAGTCTCTAGAAAAGAATGACAGCAGGATGTAGGCTTTCAATGAAAGAGTCCAAAGCGCTTGCCTTTTATTGTGTATTATTTCTCAGTTCGTTTGCTCATTCACTTCCTCGATCATTCAGAAAACATGATGGAGCACCAAGCGTGTGCTGTGCAGCGTGCTGGAGAGAATGGGTGAGTGGAGGCAGCAGGGTTTGTATCCCAGCACACTGAAAGCAAACAGCGTCTCTGCCCAAGGTCTGTAAATTTCCACCTGCTGGCCAGATGTGTCCCTGTTCCCAGCCTTGAGGAAAGGTGCCTTTTGATGTTTTAAATGAGCAGTACAATCCTTACTATAATAAATAGCCACCCGGCAGGAATAAGGGATGCTTTTGGAATATGTAGCCAAAGAAAATATCAACGACGAACTCGAGCCCCTGCAGCTAGGGACTTCCCTGGTGGACAAGGGCTTAAGAATCCGCCTTCCAATGCCAGGGACATAGGTTCGATCCCTCATCAGGAAACCAAGATCCCATATGCTGGAGGACAACCAAGCTGGTGCGTCACAACTACTGAAGCCGATACACCACAGCTAGAGAGTCCCTGTGCCAAAACAAAGGATCCTGCACTATGCAACGAACACCCTGCATGCTGCAACTGACACCCAACACAGTGAAAGAAATACACATATCTTTTAAAGAGACCCTGTGACCAGGTTTCTAGAATGGGTTATTAAGGGAGGGCTTTGCCTACACCTAGAGAAAGTGAAATAAAAGTGAAAGGGTTAGTCACTCAGTTGTGTCAGACTTTTTGTCACCCCCATGGGCTGTAGCCTGCCAGGCTCCTCTGTCCATGGGATTCTTCAGGCAAGAATGCTGAAGTGGATAGCCATGCCCTCCTCCAGGATCTTCCCAACCCAGGGAATGAACCCGTACGACCCATATTGCAGGCAGGCTCTTTACCATTTGAGTCCCCAGGAAAGTCCCATGCCTAGAGAAGCAAGTAGTAAAAAGAATAGTTCATACTTGGGCTTTCCGTGCTCCGTCAAGCCTCATAACCACCCTATGAAATGGGCACCATGGTTACTTCAACTCTGCAAGGTTGAGGTTCAGTGGGGCAAAGACAGGTTAAATAGCTTGCCCAGCGAGTGATTAAAACATACAGCCCAACTCACCCTGAGGGGGCCCAGCAGCAGGGCCTGGGCCTTAACCACTGTACCATACTCTCTCCCCGCAAGTGCTTCCTGGAAGGAGCCTGACCCTCTAGAAGCAAGTATGTCAGTCCATTCACATTGTCTTCCTTGGCTGAGTT
Source organism: Ovis canadensis (assembly GCF_042477335.2). Taxonomy (NCBI): domain Eukaryota; kingdom Metazoa; phylum Chordata; class Mammalia; order Artiodactyla; family Bovidae; genus Ovis; species Ovis canadensis. The sequence goes on from NC_091264.1 coordinate 33,167,406, forward strand.
CCAAAATGAGCACATCAGTAGGAGAAGAGACTGTTTCAGGATGAGACTGAGAACTCTATCCATGTGCTGGTACAGTTGGGTGGGAGGGTGACTGTTTGAACCACTGTCTTCATGGGGATGCAGTGACTAGATGCGTGTCAACCCAGAGGGCACTTTCTGGAGGAGAGCCACACTCTAGAACGTTGGGACCAAGCATTCTGGCAAAGGTGCCCCCAGCTCCGTCCTGCTGAGCGTTTCTGTTGGTGGCTTGGATGACAAGTGGAGTGGCTGTCCCTATGAGCCAGCAGAGGTCAGATGGAGAGCCAGGGGGCCGCGGAGATCTCTGGTCTTTCAACTTGGTGGTCTCCCTGAAGGAGGAGGAAGAGAGGAGCTGATTAGAAGCTTTGATGAGACAACTTTCGGAAACAAAGGCAGTCACCACTTAGCATAAGGGGGCATTTACTGGAAGGTTGACCCTGGCTGGATCCAGTGAGGATGCTGGATTTGCGGTCTTCTGTCCAAGTCCTAGACACTCTGGAGCCTGGGTTCAAATCCCATAAGACCTGACTGAGTCAGCAGAAAAGGTGTCTCACTCAGCCTGCAGGCGATTTCCTGTGACTGGATCTCTCAGCAGTGATGCAGACGTGAGATCTGTAAGCAGAGGCGAGGTTGGGGCAGGGGGTCAGCCCGGATGGCTTGCTTGCACCACCACCCTTACTGCTGAGAACGCCTGCCAGCCTCCTGCTCAATCCGCTCCAAAGCCTTGGCCCAAAGACAACTGGGTCACTGCCATTTGCAGATTAGCAGGAATTAGTTTACGGTTCCCAGGCTATAGAAGTGTAGAATGGAGAGCAGGTGGTGTATTTTTTTCTATAAGGTTAAAGAACTAACCAGGGCGTTGGCTGCCATCAGGGTCGTGCAAGCCAGCTGGGAGGATGTATCAGTTCCCGGTGCTGCTGTGACCAAACACCATCAACCCTGTGGCTCAAAGCAACACCAGTGATCACCTCCAGTTCCCTAGGTCAGAGGTCCAACACGACATGGCTCATCTGAGAGCCTCAAGGCCAAAGTCAAGGTGTCTGTTGATCTAGGCTCTATGTGGACCTTGGGGGAGGTTCACTTCCAGGATCATTTAGGTTGTTGGCAGAATCCATTTCCTTGCTGGATGCCAGCTGGGAAACTTTCTCAGCTTCTGAAAGCCACACTTTCCCCGTCATCATGTCCTCTCCACCTACAAGTGACAACAGTGGGCCAAGTTCTTTTCATGCTTCGAATCTTTGCCTTTTTCTGCCACATGTCTTTGACTCCAGTCAGAGCAAGTTCTCTGCTTTTGAGAACTTGTGACTAGAATGGGTCACTCTGATAATCCAGACTCATTTCTCTGTTTTAAGGTCCCTGACCTTAACTACATCTGCAAAATTCCTTTTGCTATGTAACAAAGAACATTCACACGTGTAACATTAAGAGTGAAGGTCATAGGGGCCAAAGTCCTGCTCCCCTGCTCTCCAAATTCTTACTTCTTTTGTGACCAGTTCATGGTTCAAGCCTCTCAGAACGTAGGCTTCTTGCTTATTTAACAGTTGGGTATACTGTATCTGTCAAAATGCCCTTTAAAAATCCACCTTCTCCAGGAAGCCTTCCCCGATTGCTCCAGCTCTACCTTGTTGCCCTATTATTTGGTGTCCTTTAGCAGAGAGGCTTTCACTTTCTACCTGTGGGGTTGGTTGCTCTGTAAGCAGCCTCAGGTTAACTCACAGACGTGCAATCAGACTTGCCAAAATAAGCTTCTCAAGGTCAGAGAGTACATCTCAATATAACTATTATTATTATCATTATGATTTGTAGCTCTTTAAAAAGGATAAAATGAAGTTGGGCACTTGGTGACAAGACCTAAATGCTTAGTCAATTACTGTAAAGATGTGACAGTGAATTCTAAAAAGGAGGCAGAAGAGGGGTGGTGTGAACCTGGTTATTTTTATCTCCCTATCCAAAGTGAGGGCTTCCCTGGTGGCTCAGATGGTGAAGAATCTGCTTGCAATACGGGAGACCTGGGTTCGGTCCCCGGGTTGGGAAGATCCCCTGGAGGAGGGCATGGCAACTCCCTCCAGTATTCTCGCCTGGAGAATTCCCATGGACAGAGGTGCCTCGCGGGCTACAGTCCATGGGGTTGCAAAGAGCCAGACACGACTGAGTGACCAAGCACAGCACATCCAAAGTGGGGATGCTGGGGATAGAGTTGTTAAACTCAGGTCCAGCCTTGGCTTCCCAGATCTTTCAATGACCTGCTGTGTGGCCTTGAGCATTTTATCCTAATCTCTCTCTTTCTCTGAGCTTCATCTTTCTCTTCCCTGAATGAGGACACCAAACCCACCTCAATGAAATGAGAGCCCCCAGGGGTGGCGCCCAGCAAGCACAAGGCTGTTCTGAGGCTCTGCCTGTGGCCCTGTCTTCTCGTCCCCATATGAAGCCACATTGTTCTTGGACTTTGTTTTGCTCGTGGTTGCTTCCCCAACATCGAGACCAGGCTCTGCACACAGTAGGTGCTTAATTTTTGCCGAATGGAGAGACCTGTGGTGCATCCAGCTGTCAGAAAGTGATTGTTTCCTTTCACAAAAGCGGTGAGTTTGCCAGGGGCCTGTCCCACCCCTTCCCTGCGCCTGCAGCCCCACATCCAGCCGCGGCCCCTCATTCATTCCCCAGCGTGGGCTCTTCCCCACATGACCCAGGAGCTGCTGGCATCCCCGGCCAGGATTTACGCCCCACCGCCTGTCCCCCCGCCGGGCAGGCTGCTCTTTCAAGTCCATGCACATTCTCTGATCCAACTTGTCCCTGTGCTCTGCTCCCAGCGCTGCGGTCGCTGGGTCATCCTGTGGTTTGCTGAAGGTCAAGCCTGGAGCAGTCTACATTTTCTTAAGCAGAATCCAAGTGCTACCAGCTGAGAGGCCTCCTGGAGGGCACTGGCAGTGAGTCCTTCCTACAGCTGGGGCCCACCCCTACCCCACCCACATACCCGCAGACACCCAGTGTGGAAGGGCCCCTCTCCTTTTATTTCTTACGCTGCAACTCACTTGCGTGTCAGCTGCTCTCCTGACTCTGGAGAGGCAGGCTGGGCCAGCAGACCTGGATTCACTGGGGGTCCTACATCTTTCCGGAAAGAGTCAGGCGGGGCACCTTCTAGGTCCCCAGGAGGAGAAGGGGAGCCCTCAGCTGAGGTCGGCCCTTTCCTCACAGGCTCGATGGCAGCATCCTTGGTGGCTACCGCCAGCTCTGTCCATCCTGGGGAGATGACTGGGAGAGCTCCTCGGCCGGAAGTCAGCGACGCCCCCCCCCCCACCCCGCCCACAGCCTTCAGATCCACTGCGCCTCTGGGCTTGCCTCTCCAGCAGACAGCTGTCACCCTTTGAAGGCCATCAACAGCGGCTCCGGGAATGGGAGCCAAGAGGCCAGGCCCAAGCTCTATCCAGGTTCCTGTGTGTCAGTTCCTGCCCCTCCGCCTTCTCGTCTCTCCCTCCCGCCCTCTGGCTTGCAGAGCCAAGGCTGGACTCCAGCCACGACAGACTTGTGACCGGAGGGCCAAGCAGCTGAGGTGAACTCCAGTCAGTTGTGACATCACCCTTGTTCTAAAAACCTCCGCTTTGGCTCCTCTGACGAGTTCACATCCACTTTAGGGTTTGGCTCCAGAGCCACTGGTCTTACTTACTCCATATTACCTAAAAAGAGCTACTTAAGTTCTGCAAACCTCCCCAGCCGCTGAGGTCAACTGCAGCTCGTGTAACGACCATTCCAGCATTCTGGGGGAAAGGACAGGGCCCGTGATGCTTTTGGCTCCTTGGAGCCCTTCTGCGGAAATCCCTGCAACCACCAACCAAGTATGTCTCAAATCTTCTTTAAATATGTTCGTATTTTCAAAACATAGAAAGCAAGAGCGGAGCTTGGCTGCTCGCAGGCCGCACCGGGAGGAGAGAGGCAGAACTCACCCCTTGCCACTTGCATCCCTCCTGTCCACAGGATCTCGTTTTCTGCCTGGAGCCACTTATTGCTGTGCGTGTAATGAGCTTCATATGATCAGGTACTTGGCTGGTGAAGGTTTGATTCTTATCTTTGGGGAGGGGCCAGTAAGGATACAGTAATGGTAATAAAGCAATATTTCTGTAGCTCAGAACTGTGACAACCCAGTCCCAGGTCTCTCCCCCAGCTCCTCTATTGCAATTATCCTGGCCATTCCGTGACATCTTTTTTCTTTTTTTTAATTTACTTATTTGGCTGTGCTGGGTCTTAGTTGCAGCATGCGGAATCTTTGATCTTCATTGCACCATGCGGGATCTTTAGTAGCAGGGTTCAGACTCTTAGTTGCAGCCTGTGGGATCTAGATCTGTGATCAGGGATTGAACCCTGACCCCCTGCATCGGGATCGCGGTATCTCAGCCCCTAGACCACCAGGGAAGTCCCTCAGTGACATCTTGTGTCTTGGCCATGTGGGTCTCTGGCTCCACGGCTGCTGCTTCAGATGGAGACTGAGGTAACTCAATGTCTTTTTCACGCACGGCTCTTCTCGTGACATCAGCCAGGAGCTCCCAGATTGCTACTCTCTGTCCCAGCCCTGTCTCTGTCCTGAGTGCTGATGGACTAAAGTGAGCAAGCATCCTTTCACCCCTTGACAGCCCCAAGGTGACCAGTCTTGACCCAGTGACACCATCCTTTTTCTCTCCCAACCTCCTTTCTGTGGAACTCTGGTCTGGGGTGCAGGTAACTTGTGTAACAGGGCTGTGTTGGAAGGCTTTGGGTAAAGGAGCATGAAAGGAGAGGATGATCTGAGTTACACACATTCTAATTGTTTTAAGAATTTCCCTGCTCCTCTGGACATAACCCATTGTCTTTGCACCAAGCACATACATTTGTATCTCACTTCCCTTGCAGAAATGAAGTGAAGTGAAAGTTGCTCAGTTGTGTCTGACTCGTTGGGACCCCCATGGACTATACAGTCCATGGAATTCTCCAGGCCAGAATACTGGAGTGAGTAGCCGTTCCCTTCTCCAGGGGATCTCTCCAACCCAGGAATCCAACCCAGATCTCTCACATTGCAGGCAGATTCTTTACCAGCTGAGCCATCAGGGAACTTGTAGAAGTGACACTCAAAAGTGACCCAGTAGTAAGAGCACCTGGGGGGATTTTCAGCTCTTCCACGCTCACATGGAGTCTGACACTTGCACTCTGGATGAGTGTGAGAAACAGTTCTGTTGCCTACAGTGCTAAATGAACTCTTGGTATTCAGCACCGCTCAGGCCCACATCTCCTCTGGAAGGCAGGGCTGTGAACTACATTTGCCAGAATCCACTGTCAGCAGGCATCCCATTTATATTCTGCAATGACACACTCCTCTGAGAACTGGAAGAGAGAGGGGAGACACTGACCACATGCTTCCTCCAGCCGTGGTGGGCAGTCACATTGGTTTGGGCAGATGTGGGGTTTTGCAGCCCCCTCTGGTTTTTCCCCTGTGATTCACCTGCCTGCCTGCTATGGGTAGTCCTAGTAGCCAGAGCTCTAGAATCAGTAGTGGTTTCCTATGGTAGTAAATTCCTGATGTCCTAAAAGCTGGCAGTGCATGTAGAGCCAGTGCCAGCCTTCCCGTCCCTGCTCGTCTTTTCAACTGTCTTATGCACACTCAGCTCCCTGTATCCCCGTATCAAATCCCTGTTTCCGCTTGAACTACATAAATTGGATTCTGGTTTTCTGACAGATACGCATATTCTATATCCTTCACACCTTCTCTGTGAACAGAGTCCCGATTTTATAAAATGATTTTAGCAGGGCAGACATGTCCAAATGTTATTCTGACCAATTGTTGTTGTTTAGTTGCTAAGTCATGTCTAACTCTTTTGCGACCCCATGGACTGCAGCCAGGCTCATCTGTCAATGGGATTTCCCAGATAAGCATACTGAATTGGATAGCCATTCCCTTCCCCAGGGGATCTTCCCAACCATGGGATCGGACCCACATCTCCTGCACTGAGAATTCTTTCCCAACTGAGCTACCTAGGAAGCCCATTTGGACTGATAAACCACAGCAAAAGTCAATTGGAGATATGGAGGAAACATTTTGCTTTTCTGATAGCAGTATTGCCTCTTTTTATTTGATCTTTATTCCTATTTTCTACTTTCTGGTTATAATTTGAACTTCGTGGCTGTCGGTTCAGTAGCAATGTTGTGATCAGCAGGGAAAGGCCAAGGAAATTGCTGAGCCCTCGGCCTTGGAATCCTTAACCCCTGAACTAATACTAGGAAATTTTTTTTTTTCTGGACTTCTTGTTTTGAGAGGGAAAAAAAATTCTCTTTAGTTTATGTTAGTCACCGTTGACTCATGATTTCTGTTACTTTTAGCTAAGCTCAGTCCTCGCTAACACTGTAAGAGGTGCCCAGCTACTTCATCTCTTCGGGAATCACTGTCAGACTGGGCCTTGTTACTTCAGGCGTGTTGTGATAGAACTTTACAGAAAATTCCTTCCAGAGGCTTCTTGGCTTCTCATCTGAATAAGCCCTCTCAAGCTGCTTCAACCCAGGCATGTCCAGGCAGGTTTGCACCCACAGGATGTGGGCTTCCTAGACAAACTTTCCAGCATTACAGCATGTATGGGACTTATCTAGAATCTCTTAATCAAACAAACTGAACTCTAAAATAGAACTTGTCTTACTTTCATCGCTCCAAGGCCAAGGTCTACCTAACAATCAGAATAATCTGTTATATAAAACCAGGGGCAGAAATCTACACAAATAAACAAAACAACAACAACAAACCAAATCCCCCCACCCCGCCCCCAAAAGCCACTCTTTCAGGTCTTATCATAAAAAAGAGCCGCCCTACTTTGGAAAAAGTTCTAATTTATGTGGGTGATTAATGTAGGAGTAATAATGACAGAGAAGTATGTATGCTTTTGCAAGTTGATGATTCTGCTTATTAAGGGAAAAAAGTAATTTTGTCCTAAAATGCAGAGTTTGATGGTTCCAGACACAAAAGAAGATGGTGAAAGGAGAAGACCTCTATGAATGGAGGAACTGGTAGAACTTTTGTGAAAAGAGAATTTTATTTGCCTTGAATTATAATACCTACAAATACTGAGTATCAAAATAGGCAATGAAAAGTAAAATGTAGAATTTTGCCAATACTGGCTAAGTTTTATGAGCTTATTCATAAGATGTTTTTAAGATACAGAAACCTGTTATGCATTTACTGCAAATATAATATTAATGCAAAAGTCAAAATTTTGTTTTCTTTCAGCCGTGGTGACAAATTGGTCTTGGAGTACCCAGTCTGCTTTTAACATGTGGTATAAAAATTTTTTTCTTTACCTAGAGAGCAAAGATTTCATATTTTAGAATGACTTTGTGTGCTTAGTGCTTCCCCGATCCCCCAAGCTTTTGATTGTTTTTAAACAGAGTAAACTACAAGACTGTCTTATTTTTCGACAGAGCTAAGTTCTCAAGACTATCTTCAAGTTTGCTGGTTTGTTAGAGCTCACAAAACTAAGAGCAGGTTATAATCACAGCTAAGGTTTCTTACTGAAAAAGGAAATAGAGGGTTTCCCTGGTGGTTCAGTGGTTGAGAGTCTGCCTGCCAATGCAGGGGACACAGGTTTGATCCCTGGTCCTGGAAGATTTCACATGCCAAGGGGCAGCTTAGTCTGTGCAGCACAGCTATTGAGCCCACACACCCTACAGCCCATGCTCCACAACAAGAGAAGCCAGCACCCAGCAACCAGGGCCCAGCACAGCCAAAAATAAATAACAAACAAATACATAATTTTAAAAAAGGAAATAGAGCAAGACAATAGGAAAAAGACTACTTACTGCTTACTGTTGACGTAGAATATTTTATAGACCCAGAAAGACAAGTGTTAACCTGTATAAAATTTAGATTTGACACAAATGATTTTTGTCCAATAGCAGTGTAAATGAATTTGGTCCAGAGGAGATATAACTGTTTCTGTCTTGTAGAAAAGAAAACTCCAAAGGTTACAATGTTTTTCTGCTCTGTGGGTTATTAAGCAGTTATGTTTCTAAATTAGTCAGTATAAATAGCTTGCTCACTCCAGTTTTCTTTGAATCAGTCTTACTGTCTTACTGGTTCTGCTGATATGTGCTCACTTGAAAGCAAACAAAACCCTGAAGACTCAGAATGAAAACACATCAAAGCTGAGATAAGTTTTTTAATGCTCCTTTGAAAAATATCATACATGTGAATCTTCTGACTCTGCAGGAAAACAAAGAAGATAGGATATTAATCATCAGCTGTAACCTGGAACATCTCCCAACCCCATGCAACAAATCCAAACAGAATGTCTTATGAATATTCTTGAAATATTAATACAAAATCAACCAGATAATTTATATTGCTAGGGTGGGAAACAATTTACAATTTATTTCAACAAAAATGTGACTAGCTTTTTTAGCTAGTATTGGAAATGGGGGATGTAAAGAGTGCTCAGAAATTGCACCATTAAAAACTGAAAGTGCTAAACACTTAACCATATAATCAGAATGGCAATTCTCTTCCGTTCAAGTTCAAGATCCCAATAAAGAAAATTTGAGATCATCAGGGAGGAAGAAAGTAAGAGATTACCAGGGGTCAATTTTATATAAAAAAAGGATTTGAAATCATCAAAATTTGTGGAAAAAAGTTTATCAATGATTGTCAATAAAGAAGTAAAAAATTAGTAATGACTATTAATTAGAGTTGGTAGCAATATCAAGTGGTTATTTAAAATATACCCAGAATTTTCAGATGTAAAATATCTAATAGACTTCAGAAACAGTATTTTCAATAAGGTCATATTATTATAGTCTAGTTTATGGTCATGCTTGTTATAAAACATTTGCCTACTAAAATACATAACTGCTTTTTGGAAAACTTACGCATCAGAGCAATAAAGTGTCAATCATGGTTGACAAAGCTTTAGCTCTTTCACACTGAAGTATTGTTAAAAATTTACTTAAATATGTGAAATTTAGGACTTTGAAATTGGTTTAATAGATTTTGTCTATCTTATGGAACTTAAAATAGTGATGTTTGAAGTAATATATCTAACTTTATCATCAGTGTTTGAGAAGAATAATTTTTCACTGAACAATAGTTATATGAAAATCTCATTGGATTTCGTACAGAGTACCAGTATAATGCTATGGAAAGTTTGTGATATTTCAACCAAGATTTTAGGAGAATTTCCAGTCTGATTTAAGTTGGTAAGTCACTGTGTTCAATTATCTTTGAAAGATGCAATGAAAGATGTAAGTGGGATAAATCACTTTAAATCTTTCTACCATAAACTTTTATTTTCAAAAAGAAAAATACGGTTAGGGATTGAATAATACATTCAAAGAGCTTAAAACTTAGAAAGTAAAAACTGGAGGAAAACTCGAGGGGCCTTCTACAGTTTAAGAGCTACAAAAGCAGATTGAAAATTGTGTCCAGATTTGGATTTTTTTAAACAGAAATTATGGAGAGCAATAGTGGAACATTTTGAAAATAATTTTTTAGAGATTCAGATTTAATAAGTGATATCCTAACAGAAAAGCCAACATTTGGCCTCTCTACACAGCTTGCAGGATCTTATTTCACTAGCCAGGGACTGAACTCCTGCCCCCTATTGTGGAAGCCCAGAGTCCTAACCACTGGGCTGTGAGGGAATTCCCATACCAATTCTTTTTTGAGCTTTATAAGAAAAAAAAAAGTTTCTGTGATGGTTAATTTGGGGATAGTATATTCAGGTAAATACGAGAAACTAGGGGAGAAAAGCTGAAGCTGTCACGAAGTGGGTGATCCTCTGGTTTGTCCCCAGAGACCCTCCTTCCTTCTCTGCTCTGCTCTCTGTTTTGGCAAAGCTGACCCTATGGGCTCGTCCTGCTTCTGGGTACTCAGCCTGCCTCTGGGGTTTGGCAAGTTTGGAGAATCAGTAAGAGATCTGAGAAAGGGAGGGTCTGAGTCCAGGTGATCGTAGCGGGTTCCCTCCCGGCCTGGGGGGCGGCAGGGGTTGGTGGTGGAGGGGAGAGTCTTACCAAGGACAGCAGCTGCTCCTCCTGCCCAGTTCTCTCCTGAGATGCTGGCGTCTGCTCACGCCTCCTCTGGCCTGGGCTGGGTATCTCCCCACTGTGACCACCTCTTGGGTGCTGCACTCTTTCTTCCTGGCCACACTTCTAAGAGTCACTTCATTAAACTCTCCCCCAATCACCCAGTTTGCATGTGCCATCTGTTTCCTGCAGAGACCCTAACTGATTTGTATCCATCTGAAGCAACAAGAAAAGAGAGTATCTATTCCAAGGGAGAATGAAAAACTATTAGATTTTTAAAAACTATTTATTTTTTCTTTGGAAGGACTGATGCTGGAGCTCCAATATTTTGGCCACCTGGTATGAAGAGCTGTCTCTTTGGAAAAGACCCTGATGCTGGGAAAGATAGAAGGCAGGAGGAGAAGGGGGTGACAGAGGATGAGATGGTTGGATGGCATCACTGACTCAATGGACATGAGTTTGAGCAAGCTCCAGGAGTTGGTGATGGGCAAGGAAGCCTGGCATGCTGCAGTCCACGGGGTTGCAGAGTCGGAAATGACTGAGCAACTGAACAACAATTAAAATTTTTACTTTTTATACCACTTGAAATGTTACTTTCCCTTTACAGTTATTACAGATTTTGGCTATATTCCCCATGTTACACATTACATTCTTGAGCCTGTCTTACACCCCATAGTTTGTACCTCCCACTCTTCCACCTCTTTATCTCCCCCACGACGGTGATCACTGGGTTGCTCTCTGTGAGTCTGCTGCTTTTCATTTATCTTCACTAGTTGGCTCTATTATTTAGATTCCACAAATAAGTAATATCATAGTGTGTTTGTCATCGTCTGACTTATTTCACTTAGCATAATGCCCTCAGAATCCATCCATGTTGCTTCAAATGGCAAAGTTTTCTTTTTTTATGTCTGAGTGGTGTTCCATTGTATATGTATACCGCATCTTCTTTGTTTATCTGTTTATGGACCCTTAGGTTGTTTACCTATCTTGGCAATTGTAAATATTACTGCTATGAATGTCGGGGTGCAGGTATCTTTCTGAATTAGTGTTTTTGTTCTTCTCAGATATATACCCAAAAGTGGAATTGCTGGGTCATATGGTAGTTTTGATTTTAACTTTTTGAGAAGCCTCCATACTGTTTCCCAAATGGCTGCACCAATGTACATCCTCATCAACAGTGTGCAAGGGTTCCCTTTTCTCCACACTCTCACCAACATTTGTTACTTGTGTTAGATTTTTTTAAAAGTAAAACTGTTAGACTGTTTTTAAAAGGAAGAAAAATATCTATTGTTAGACAACAAAAAGTGAAAAATATAATGAGTGTTTATGTTCTTTCAATTGATCGAATCCTGAAGTATGATCAAAAAATATTTGGGTTGATGATGAGCAAAACTAAAAAGATGAAGCCAATTAATTAAATATGACATTCCAATGAATGATTTCATATGATTCTTTCAATAATAGAGATGTAAAATGCATAACAGTCAGCACTACAGTTATAATATATAATGACTGGTTGTATATTTTTAATAGTGTCCAGGCATCTACCATAACCATCCCATCCCATATTAGAGGGTGTTCCTAATATAATAATAAATGATAGATAGCAGAAGCCAAGTTAAATAGGGGAGTACATGTGCTTAGTCCCTCAGTCATGTCTGACTCTTTGTGACCCCATGGACTGTAGCCCACCAGGCTCGTCTAGTATCCATGGGGATTCTCCGGACAAGAATGCTGGAGCGGGTTTCTATGTCTTCCTTCAGGGGAATCTTCCCAACCCAGGGGTTGAATGCAGTCTCCCACACTGCAGATGGATTCGTTACCATCTGAGCCACCAGGGAAGCTTAAATTAAATAATACAATCCATATTTTTTTTTTTTTACAAAGCAATATTCCAGTTTCTTTTAGTCATTGTCCAGTGTTGACACATAACCACAGCTTTTCATAAAACGTAGGAAACAGTCAAGGGAACAGGATCCATGTTTTCTTCCAGGCATAGGTCGCCAGGGGTAGAAATGGACTCTCCATCTTCGCTGGAAATGGAGACCCTGGACTTCAAGCCCAGGGTACTGTACACGGCTGTAGGGGCAGCAGGCCTCCTGGGATGGCAGAGAGTGGACCCGGAGAGAATCTGCTCCCTAGGTCTCTAGGAATGGGCTTCCCTGGTGGCTCAGTTGGTAAAGAATCCGCCTGCAATGCAGGAGACCCCAGTTTGATTCCTGGGTCGGGAAGATCCGTTGGAGAACGGATAGGCTACCCACGTTAGTATACTTGGGCTTCCCTAGTGGCTCAGCTGGCAAAGAATCTGCCTGCAATGTGGGAGACCTGGGAAGATCCCCTGGAGAAGGGAACGGCTACCCACTCCAGATTCTGGCCTGGAGAATTCCATGGACTGTATCGTCCATAAGGTCGCCAAGAGTGGGACACAGAGTGTGTCTTGAGAGTGTGCGTGGCTGTAGGGGCAGCAGGCGTCCTGGGATGGCAGAGAGAGGGCCCCTACGAGAATCTGCTCCTTAGGTCTCTAGGAATGAAAACACCTCGAAATCGGTGATACCCTGCCTCACCACCTTGCTCCTCCCGGGAGACCCACGTTCCAAGTCTGGGAGAGCTGTCACGGGCCATGGGGATGCCGCCTGCTCTGTCAGACGGGAACCTCACTCAAACTTCTTGGTGGGTTGACTCCGAGCCCCACCAGCTCATGGGGAACACCGCACAATCCTGGAGTGTGACCTGGAGGGACATGGCCCGCCCTGGCCTCCCCGGGGGCAGCGCACACCGGATGCTTGCCTGTAGCGTAGGCTCCACCAGACCTGCTGAGTCTGATGAAGTGTCTGAGTAACGGGGCCTCCCGACACATGGGAGCTTCTGATGCACACACAGTGCAGGGGGCGTGGCAGAGCAGGGGGCACGAGGGCGGGGAGGGGGTGTGCCCGGGGGTGCAGGCATGCTGGCTGTGTTGTGCCTGCGAGGCTGGTCTCCAGCTATTCCTTTCCTGATGGCCACTCCTGGACCCCATAGGGATTCCTTTCATGCTGGAGTGTCAGAAATGGGATCTCGAGAAATGAAAAGCTCATCACAGCCAGGACCAAGAGGAGGACAGGACCCTAAGGAGAGTTCGCACATTGCTTCAACTCTGTCTCCTACCCTGGGAGGCTGGAGGGATGTATTCCGTGTATTTATGACTTAGAGTCTCCCTCCTCCCTGCTCCCCCACCCCACACACACATCAGTCACGCTCCCGTTTTGAGAATGTTGCTTACAAGTTGTTTTAATGTTGCTGTGATGATGACATCCTCGCACACTGGGAGGGGATTCTCTGGGGGGCCCAGGCAGCTGGAATGGGTAATAGGAGGGGGCCGACAGTCGTAATCCTCCTGTGACTCCTGAGCACGAAGAAGCTATCAGCTCTTCAGGAACCGCGGTGATAGACAGCGGCCACCCCATGAGGAGGCTTGGAGACAGTTCAGGCAGGGTGGCCCAGGCCCGTGGTTTGGAGATGCGTCTTGGCCTAGCCTGCTGTCGGCGCCCATCAAACCCCCTCGGAGGTGGGCCAGGGCTCCTCTCCTCAGGTTGCTAATTCTTACATCACCTCTGGGAAGAAAGGCAGACCTGGGCAGTGGGGCAGTGAGCTCCCCAGGGTGACTCTGCTGGGCATGCATGACTCCTTTCCCAGGGGAGGGAAGTGGTCGGAGGGACAAGGCATCACCTCCACTCTCGGGTGACAATCACACACACGGACATGACTGCCTGGCTTGGTGGGCATGGAGGAAGGGAGTAGAGGAAAACAGCCGCCTTCTCCAACCGTGTCCCCTGTTCCAGAAACCTGTCCCCTGTCTGTGGCGGCAGCTTGGCTGTCTCACCCTCCCCCACCTTCCCCAGGACCACAGTACCCTTTTCCTCATAATAAGGACCACATTCTCCACCCTGCACCAGGAACCACCAGGAACCACCGATTCCCATCTCCCCCCTCAGCCTTGTCTGCTCTCACTCCACCCACTCATTTACTCAGCATACTCTTTGAGCACCTACTGTGTACCAGACTCAGCACACTTATTGAGTACCTACTGCATACTAGACCCAGGAGGACTAAACCTTGAAAACTCATGAATTCCGACTGATCTAGGTCCAGATTCCAGCTTGGCTGCTTACAAGTGGTATGACTCTCAGCACTGCTTAACTTCCCTGAGCCTCAGATTTCATAAAAGGGGGACCATCACACATGCCTTAGGATGCAGTTGAGAGAATCAAGAGAGATGATACTTGTGGGGTTCTTAGCACAGCCAGCAGCTACTCTTTCTTCCTCAGTTCTCTTTTTCTTCCTCGAAAGAAGATGAGGTGAGACCCCAGATGCTGCCTGGTGATGAGCTGGGATAAAGGAACCTATGTGCCTCGTGCAGGAGGATCTCGCTGCACCTTGATTGTGACCCTTAGGGTTGGAGATGTCTTTAGACACTGTCACTGTTTTTCTTTTTTTTCTTTTTCTTCTCTCTATTATTTGCAAATAAGCCAAATCAGGACCCAGGGAGGTGGCAGCTTGCCAAGCAGTAGAGCAGGGAGCCTGCTGAACGGGGCCAGACAATCTGGTTCGAATCACAGATAGTGCATGGGTTGCAAGGGTGCTGGTGCTCAGGGTCTTAACCCCTCAATGTTCACCCAGCTCTTCTGAAGCCTGGTGCTCATCCCTGTGCTGTCTGAGCGGTAAGATTGTCGGCAGGGGACAGGGCACCAAAGGCACAGGACTGAAATGCCATGGAGTTTGGCAGTGGGGTCTGTCACTGTGATTCCTCCTTGTTAAACCATGGGCACCTTTGTGTTGGCCGAGACAACTGTCACATTGGAGAGAACAGGAAAGAGGATGTTGACAAAACTAGTGACTCACCAAGTGGCCCAGGGAACCTCCTCTCCTGCTCTTGGAGCCCAGAAGCTGTGCCTGGCAGTCATCACGTTGCTCCGGGATTTGAAGGGGATAATATTGAAACCAGGCAAACCCACTTCAATTCTAGACCATCTGTTGGCATTGCGCTTCTTGGTTGCTTTAGGTTAGACTCTCTCGGTGGTTACCCTGGGGGTGCCTGGCAGGTGAGGGGTGGCTCAGGCCCTTGCTACAGCCCACATGCAAGGCAGCTGTGGGGGTTGAAAGCACATTTTTGAAAGGAAAATCATTTTCCTTCGACACAGTCTGGCAGCTGGAGGAGATGGAGGTCTCTGACCCAGGGGTTTTCCAAGCCGGGTCAGACTTCTGACTCCTACGCAGTGCATTTCTGCACCCAAAAGGCAGTGAGGGAAACCTAATTCACCCACTCACTGTTCTCAGTTGGGGCTATTGACAAACCACCAAGTTACCCATCTTTCCAACCTCTCCCTGGTGTTTTATGCTGTTTTGCCTGTCAGTGGTCCCACATCACATCCCAACCCTATAAGTCATCACAGAAAATCAGGGGGCTAGCGAGCCTCTGCACTGGAAGAATCAAGAAGCTTGATTCCACTGGTCTTTAGCTTTTTTCAGTAGTTTTGTCAAAAGAAAACGAAATAACCAGAAACAGTACTTTTAAAGTTCAATTTTATACCATTGGTGTATTATACAGCCCATAAATGAGCATAGGGGTTCCATTTTGATGGACTTGAGAATTGAAAATTCAGGATTACAGCTGACGGTTATAATCACATTGACATCAGCATTCAATTTCATTCCCAACTGTTGTTGTTGTAGGCGATTAAGAAGATAAGTAGTTGCAAATAGTAATTGTTTTTAATTAGCTTCAATCTTAGGGTACCCTTCAATTAAACAGAGATGGCTAAGAAGCATCATTTGAGGTCTGTTTAAAAACAAGTTCACCTGTCTCTCTGAGAGTTTGGGTGAATTGGCAAGTTTAGAAACCACAGACAAGTTTACTCAGAGTCATAAACATGCTTTTCATGTCTGTATATCTCAGTGCCCAGCACAGCACCTGGCTTGTAGTAGGAGCTCGATAAATGTTTGTTGAATGAATAAACAAATGGTCAGTTTGTTTGATGTTTTAATCCCTAGTCTGTCTTCCTACCAAGCTTTCCACTATGTCCTCAGTGAAGATGATGATATTGATAGATAGATAAAAGGCAGATAGATAATTGATTGATAGACAAAATAGAGGATAGATGGATTGATCGATGATAGGTAGATAGTGTTTGATTGATAGGTGGTAGGTAGATGATTGATAGATAAATAGGTGAGTGATGATTGACTGATGATACATAGGTAGACAGATGACTGGTTGATGATGGACAGATAGATAGATAGGGATGGCAGGTGGTACTAGTGATAAAGAAACTGCCTGTCAATGCAGTTAGATGCCAGAGACAAGGGTTCAGAAAGATCCCCTGGAGGAGGGCATAGCAACCCACTGCAGTATTTTTCCCTGGAGAATCCAATGGGCAGAGAAGCCTGACTGGCGGGCTATGGTCCATAGGGTCACAAAGAGTCAGATGCAACAAAAGTGACTTCGCATGCACACACGCTAGTAGTGTCTCAGAGTCATCCTTGGAAGAATGAACTCTCACCATCTAGCGCTGTCAATGAAGAGCCCATATGTACATGTTCATACAAAACCTTGACCTCTGCAGTTGACCTTCATCTTATTAGAAACCACATTGCCCAGCCTCCCTTGCAGCTACATGTGGCCACGTAACTAAGTTCTTTGGTAGAATATGAGCAGAACTGAGGTGTGTAACTTCTGCATCACTTGCTTACATGAAAACAAATTGTCCCCCCACTTCTACTATGACAATAA
The DNA here is from genome assembly GCF_042477335.2 of Ovis canadensis. Taxonomy (NCBI): domain Eukaryota; kingdom Metazoa; phylum Chordata; class Mammalia; order Artiodactyla; family Bovidae; genus Ovis; species Ovis canadensis. The sequence goes on from NC_091264.1 coordinate 33,184,210, forward strand.
GTTGCCTTGTTCCCTGTGAGTAAGAGCTCTAACCACCTGAATGAAGACAACTCTCCAGAGGATGGCAGAGCAAAGCAACAAGACACGGAACCTGGGAGCCAAGTGACTGTGTGGAGCAGAGCTTCCCTGCTGGCCTGGACCCTTCACCTCCAGGCTGTCAGGAGACAAATAGCCTTCAGTCCAATTAGGCTCCTGGTTCCAGCAGTTTACATGGCCTCCATCCTATCTACTACCCCAGTCCAGGATATACTCCTTAATTACAATTACTTTTTGCAGAGGGTATATTTTGCTAAAACTATGAAAGGCAAAGTCGGGATATTGTATGTGGCACCTAAGAGGAAAGGGCTTCCCTCCTAGCTCAGTCAGTGAAGAATCTGCCTGCAATGCAGGAGACATGGGTTTGATTACTGGATTGGGAAGATCCCCTGGAGAAGAAAATGGCAACCCACTCCAGTATTCTTGCCTGGGAAATCCCATGGACAGAGGAATCTGGCGGGCTACAGTCCATGGGGTTGCAAGAGCTGGACACGATGAGTGACTTTCACTGCTACTACTACTACCCAACCAGTCCATCCTAAAGGAGATCAGCCCTGGGATTTCTTTAGAAGGACTGATGCTGAAGCTGAAACTCCAATACTTTGGCCACCTCATGTGAAGAGTTGACTTATTGGAAAAGACCCTGATGCTGGCAAGGTTTGGGGGCAGGAGGAGAAGGGGATGACAGAGGATGAGATGGCTGGATGGCATCACCGACTCGATGGACATGAGTTTGAGTGAACTCCAGGAGTTGGTGATGGACAGGGAGGCCTGGCGTGCTGTGATTCATGGGGTCGCAAAGAGTTGAACATGACTGAGCGACTGAACTGAACTGAACTGAACTACTACCCAAGAGGAAAAATTAGACCCCTCTCTCCCAGGATTCAATCTTTCCAGAGATGTGTAGAAAGGACCAAGGTGGTGAAATGCCAGCAGAAGAGCAGGTGGTCTTCAGGGATAAGGAAGAAAAACACCCTGGCAGTGGGCGTGGGGGGCAATCCTCATGGGTCTTCCATAACCCATAGCTCTGACTACTCCCCTCAGTCCCAACCAAGTTGTAACCTCAAACAGGACAGGACAGCCTTTCAAAGAAGCAGTATCTTTAAGTCCTTGTCATCCCAGAACTCCCCTCTGAAAGAATTTCCAAGCATTCTCTCTTTATGCAGAGACAGAGTGTGGGGGCCGTGTATGTGTGTGTGTTTGTGTGTGTGCGCATGTGAATTGGTACATGTGTGTTTGTGCATGTGTGGTGCCGTAAGCGCTAGCTAGAGAGGACTGAGGTAGAGGTTCTAAGAGGCCGCCCTATGGAAGCTGTGTTCTAACCTCCGTGCTCTAAGTGTGCCAGTGGCCCAGCTATTCTGAATGGTGACTCTCACACCAGACTTGGCTTTTCCCCAGACCTCAGCAGACAGCACCAGTGGGTAATGCCCCCAGGGTGCCCAGCAGGCAGCCCCTTCTTGGCCTCAATGTTCTATCTCCAACATAAAAGACCGTGGAGCTGGTAGCGCAGTTCCCTCGCAGGTCCTCATGATTGTCCCCTTCCAAGGGCCTAAGCTTTCCCCTTTGATCTTTCGGAAGCTGACACAAAACCCTGGGACTTCCACCCAAGTAATAGAATCAGGCGGAAGGAGACAGTACCAGAACATGCTGACAAGCCTTTTCGGCTGGCTTTGGGGTTGGATGTTCAATGAAAGCAAATGCTGGAAAAGCTGGGAAATAAAAACGGAAAGATGCAAATAGGCAGAGATTATCACTGAATTCTTGTAATTGCCTTACAAGTGCCTCTGGAGGGGCAGACAGTGACTAAGGAGGGACCCTGCCATGGGATGACGATTAAGCCTTGGCAGGCAGAGGTGCGGTTTAGAGTTGGTCCTGAACGAATAAATGTTCCAATCCATTTTTTTTTTTTCTATCGCTGGTTTTGTCAGTTTTCCTTCTCCAGCCCCCACCCCACAAGCTTGTCAGGTGTGAGTCAGAAAGAGGGTGCTGTGGATCTGGGGAAGCGGGCTGGGTCCCTCTCGCTTGGCTGATCCCCAGGTGGAAGTGCTGGGTTGGTCCCAGATCTGCCCTAACCAGTCACAGGAAGGGACAAAGCTTTCCTCCCACCTCTGTAGGCCTCTGTCCTCGTGGGAAGGGTGATTCCAGTCACCTCTCACCATCCCTGTTTGCTTGTTTTTCCTTTTACATGAGTGCCTGCTCCAAGGTTGACCCCAGCTATGGAGGTCGCACAAAGGGTCATCTCAAGGGTCCTGCTGAGGCTATGAGACCTCCTGCAACCCAGGGAGCAGTGTCCGCCTCTTATCTGGGGTTGACCTGACTTGTCTGTCTGGGTGAGCTTGGACATGTTACTGAGCTTTAGTGTTTTAATCTGTAAAATGGGAGTTGTGAGTACTAACATTTACAGCAATGTGGATGGACCTTGAGGGCATCATGCTAAATGGAATGTCAGACAGAGGAGGACAAATACTGCAAGGGATCACTTACATGTGGAATTTTTTATTTTATTTTTTGGTGTGGACCATATTTAAAGTCTTTATTGAATTTATTACTATATCGCTTCTGTTTTATGTTTTGGTTTTTTGGCTGAGAGGCCTGTGGGATCTTTGCTCCCTGACCAGGGATGGAACCCATGCCCCCTGCATTGGATGGTCAAGTCTTAACCACTGGGCCACCAGGGAAGTTCCTGGAATTTTTATTTTTAAGTCAAATTCACAGAAACAGAGAGTAGAAGTGATCGCCAGGGAATGAGGGTGAAGGAAATAGGGAGAGGTTGATAAAAGGGTACACATTTTCAGCTGTATGATGAATAATGTATAACATGGTGGCTGTAGTTGATAACACTGATTATATAACTGAAATTTGCTTAGAGAGTAGAACTTAAATGTTCTCAACCCCTAAATTAAAAAAAAGAAAAAACAGTGATGATGTGTTAATTAACTAGATGGGAGGAATGTGTATATATATATATATATATATATATATAAAATCATCTCAATGTACACTTTAAATATCTCACAATTTTATTATATCTCAATAAAGCTGAAAAAAGGGGGTTGGAAAATTAAATAGAATGTTCCACATAAAATGCGTAGCATAGTGCTTGGTTCAGAGTGAGTGCTCAATTAACACTTGATGCTGCAGCTGTTTTTTCCTGACTTCTTCCCTCTTGACAGCCAGATACGGCCTCTGGCTTCTTTAGCATCCCCTTGGCCTCTGACTCTGAAACATAGAGTTGATTTTGGTAAAGATGGCGTGTCACATCTCTGAAAGATTTCCCTCCCATGTGTAGCTGCCGAGCATTGCAGTAGCCACTCTGCACCCTTATTTGCAACTATTTCAGCATTCTTATAGGCAAGGCATTCAGTTCAGTTCAGTTCAGTGGCTCAGTCGTGTCCGACTCTTTGTGACCCCATGGACTGCAGCATGCCAGGCCTCCCTGTCCATCCCCAACTCCCGGAGTTTACTCAAACTCATGTCCATTGAGTCGGTGATGCCATCCAGCCATCTCATCCTCTGTCATCCCCTTCTCCTCCTGCCCCCAATCTTTCCCAGCATCAGGGTCTTTTCAAATGAGTCCATTCTTCACAACAGGTGGCCAAAGTATTGGAGTTTCAGCTTCAACATCAGTCCTTTCAATGTACACTCAGGACTAATCTCCTTTAGGATGGACTGGTTGGATCTCGTTGTAGTCCAAGGGACTCTCAAAAGTCTTCTCCAACACCACAGCTCAAAAGCATCAATTCTTCGGTGCTCAGTAAGGCATTCTTTTTTTTCACTTTACAGAAAAGGAGACTGAGTCTCAATGAGAATAACTGAGCTGACCAAGGCCACATACTTAGAACGTGCTGGAGCCAGGATTTGTACCAGTTGGGTCTGGTGCCAAAGCACACAGAACACCATTCTCCTCCATGGGTACCAGGTGGGCCCTTCCAACTTCACTATGCCCTCTGAGACCAAGTGTGCAATGGCCGACTTGGGTCAAGTGCACAGGACAGGGCTTATGAGTTTGAGGGGACCCAGCAGGCCAAATGCCTGACTCAGGGCCTATGGACCTCACGCTCCAGGCAATGGAGCCAGCCTGCAGGCTGGAGTCCTCCCAGGAACACTTGGAGAAGAAATAAAGACATGATTGGTGACATCAAGCCACAGACTCACAGAAAGATGATGGAGCTTCATTAAGGTGGAATTTTTAATTTGGACAGACACTGCCAAGGAACTGTATCTTATTGCTGTCTAGAAACTTGCCAAGCAAATTAATAATGTAAACAGGATTTCCCCAAAGAACCTTTAATCCATGTAATCCTTTCCAATTCAATAAACATTTCATAAGTGTGTTGGAGATACAAAACCGAATGAATCTTTCCCTTTCAAAAGGAGCTCACAGCCTAGCCCAGACACAAGCATCTAAGTGTTCATACACAGACACACACAAACACTTGCTCTCTCTCTCTCTCACACACACACACACAAACACTACATTAAAAAAAATTTTTAATGAAAAAAATCAAGCTGTACATGAGCACAGTGATGAGAGGGATGAACTGGGTTTGGCAAGGTCGGAAAAAACTTAAGCATCAGTCAACTATTTTAGAACACACTCCCTTAAAAAAAAATCCCTTTAATTTGAAAGATTAACTTAGCAATTAGAATTATTCTCATCAAGTTGGATATCAAAGCAGGAGATCAAAGGGCTGATACCACCTCAACTTTAGTAAGCTTAGTAGAAATTATTCCATGAGTTTCAAATAATATGACTTCCCTCTCCTAGGGTTATTCTAGAATGTAGATCCCTATTTAGTTCAAACACATGGTCCCCTCAGTCCAAGTTAGTCCAGCTTTTCTGTGGGCCATGAGTAAAAAAGCTTCTGTTTTCCATTTCTCAGGGGGTCCCAGAGAACTCTTTTGCAATGAACATTTCCCAGGAAAATGTGGAGAATACGGTACAGAGGGTTTCAGGGTTAAGATCAATTGGAGGGACTTCCTTGAGGTCCAGTGACTGAGACTCTGTGTTCCCAAAGCAAGGGGGCTGAGTTCAATCCCTGGTCAGGGAACTAGATTTCACATGCTGCAACTAAAGGTCCTGTGTGTTGCAGCGAAGATAGGGGATCCTGCATGCCACAACTAAGACCTGGTGCAGTCAAATAAATAAATATTTTTTTAAAACAAGGATCAAATGGAGAGCATATTGGATTGTACCGAAAGGATGGGAACTGAACCACAAACTTGGCATTTAACCAGATTTCCTGGAGGACAGAAGGGGAAGAAGCTGGGTGAGGATGTTAGTCAACAGTTGTCCATGTCTGGAGGCAGAGTTGGCAAGAGGCAAGACCAACAGAGCAGGAAGAGGCTTTGGGTCTGAGGGATCTACTTTGGAAGGTTGTTGGGTGGCCATGAATCCTCCATGACAGGATATTGGAGCCGCTGGAGGTCAACGCAACCAGTGGGCTCCCTTAGTGGTTACCACCCTCCCACCCTCCACTCCCCCCGCTCAGCCCCACATGGCTGCTCCACACACCCCCTCTCTCAAAACCCAACATCCCTCCTTGAAAGTTCACCCGAACCCTACTCCACTGACTCAGCAGGCTGCAAAGCACGGAGAAACCCTTTGGGGGAAATCCAAGGGCCAAAGCTTCTTATTCTGAGAACCTCCCACCACCGGACGGAAGCAGAGATCATGACACTCAGCACTTTTCAGCCACCATTCCTCTCTCCCAGGGTGGCACCCGTGGGGGTTGGCGACTCTGCAGCTATTTTTACCCTCAGATTTCCGGAATTGCCGACTAATCTTGGTTACAGGACACCACAGTCAACGCCACTCCATCCACAGCAATCACAAGAAACCTCAGGCACAATGTGCAGCTGTGCACGGCCACACTCATCCTTCCTCCGGACGTCCGACCCCGGCTATGGAGCCAAGTGCCAAGGCCTCTGCTGGATGGAGAGTGGGAGTGGAGGGGGTGGGCAGCTCCCTCGGGGCAATCTAGCGTCAGACGTGATATGACACACGTCGTAGCCAACAACCCCTGTCAGTCGGAGGAGGACCCCAGAGTCCAGGATTGATGTTTTCAGCTTTCAAAGGACCTCTAGGTCGAGTGTTCCCATGGTCTGCGGTGGAGCCAGTTCAGTAGCCACAAAGAGTCACTTTCTTGCTCTAATCCTGTGTTAGTAATCACCAAGTGGACAAAGGTTCCTTGCCCCCCTTGACCTCTCACTTGTGAACCTCCAAGCATATTACCTTTTGTTTTCCATCTTTGTGTCTTTCAGTCTACAGACCCTCTCAGAGGTTCCAGAGGCTGGTGTATTTTAAGAAAGAACTACTTTCTCGGTGTAGATGGAAAAATAATGTTAAAGCTGGAGAAAAGTTTGAAACCAAGATAGGATTTTCCTTCTGCCTGTGAAAGAATCCTATAAGTTATAAATTCCCACTCAAAGTACTTTGGGGCTGGCAGTGAGGAGGTGTTGAAGGATAATGAGAATCAACATTGAAATCTCTTCTCCAACGGCAGCTGAGTGCTAATGGCTAGAAAACAGGCGAAGAATAATTTCCTATAATTGTTAATAATGGCAATTATTATTGTAATAAGGATAATCCTGTCTGAGGCCAAAAGCTGGCCCTGCTGTGTTCTCAGCCTTCTCCTGGGAGGAGGGCCTCATACAGAAAATTTCTCTAACTCTTCATGATCAAAATATTGTCAACCAAAAGCCACTGAATACCCAAACCACCATCTTCTCCTTCTGCTATTGACCAGTGTTGTTTGTTTAAGTCTCAAAACACCCCTAAATTACACGGCCTTTCCCCATCGGATTTCCCACAGAAAATTAACTTGGATCAAGAAGGATTCGGAGTGGGTCGGACTCGAAACCCGCCTGGCTCAGGGAGCTCAGATGTTGGCCCATGGCCCCACTTTCGCAGGTCCACTTCCGGTGACCATTCGTTGCGGGATTTGCCGGGCAGACGTTCGTCATTGCAGTTACTGAGCTGGGACACACTGGCTACAGAGATATACCAACCCACCCAGCAAGGGCATAGCAGGGCTGGGAAGGCCTGGCCAAGGTGAGGAGAGAGTTGGAAGGAAGAGAGAAAAGAAAGTTACCAAAAAAAAAAAACAAAACCAGACTTGATATACCCACTATTTCATCATGCAATATTCAAATATTAGAACCTTGGCCCAAAATAGCTGCTCACTTACTGCCTTTTCCCTTTGCCTTGGCTCCAAGAAACACGAAACGAGAGGTAGCTGAACAAAATGCCTCATTCATGAGAGTCTGGCGGATGCAAGCGAGTTCATGACTTGATAATCCCCGACAGCCCTCATTAAATCAGGGAGCCGCAGGTGTGAAGGCCACTGGGGGCGGGAGCTGGAATCAGGGCCAGAGCCCCGGGACGCTGTCAGTTGAGGGACCTTGTCAGGCTGGGGCAGCTTTCCAAGTTGATAAGGGAACAGTGCCAATTCAGAATGAATGCTTAAGGCAGAAGTCTCTTTCCACGGCAAGAAGTCAGAGGCTGTTCTCTTAATCTGATGTGTGTGCATAAAGGCTGGGTTTCTTCAGCGAAACTGAACTCCAGACACCCTAAAACTGGTGAAAAGGGGGAAAAAAAATCTCCTGGTGGGCAGGGGTTCATACCTCTTCCAGGCTTTACCCTCATCATTCAGAACTTACCTTCCTCTTAGGGATCAATGTCAACTGCTGCTTTCTGCACACCCGCTTCAGGGGACAGCCTTCTGCTGTGGCCAGCGAGAGAACACCTCCACCCGGGGCGGAGGGCCTCCCCCAGGGACCCTCCCTCCTCATCCATCTCAGACAGAGTTTTATTAGGGAAGGGAGTGCACTTCAGGGCATGTTTGTCTGACAAAGGAACAGGTTTATGGGGTGAGTTGGGTGGACAGGATTAACTGCCACCATTGTAGTGTGATTTTAGGAATGCCTTTAGGAAAATTTGAGGTCAAAACCATTTCTCCCACACTGCCTTTTTGTCACAGATCCCTAAAACCCCTCAGCTGAGGATTTTGGTAAATTACAAGTACTAGTGAGAATTGAAACGCCCAAGGCTATTTCTAATATTACAAGGTACCAAGAGGGAACATCAAGGAGTGAAAGAAACCAGGTCCCCCACTGCAAGCTTTGATTGACAAGGCACAATCACAAAAGAGAACTGACATCTAAGACAGCTTTTGACAACCTCTTTGAGCCTTAGTTTCTTTATCTGTAGAATGGAGATGATGACAACAAAAATAGGACCTAGCTCCAGAGGACTGTCAAGAAAATGTAATGATGTCCAGAAATCTGCATGACTGTTTCAACATTATACTAGTCAAGTGGAAACTTCCTATGACACCATTTTCCAGGGCAGTACAACCTTCCAAGTGGTTTTGGTTATTGACCTATATCGACCCAGCAGAGGATGGGCCCCAAAGATTTGACTTTTGGGAGGTCTCAGAGTCAGTTGCTCCAGAGAGGAAATCCTGGCCTCTGGGTCTCTTGGTACACAAATTGTCTTGTATCTACGGGAACATCAGATTTGCAACTTCAAAATATACTTTTATACCTACACTTAGTGAAAATGCCTATTACTAATTAACTCATTCACTTGGTTACCTAAGATAGCAACCAGTATTTGAGGAACTGGGAACAAAAACACAGGAGTCATTCAAAACAATCCAAACCATTGAAATTCAACCACCATGGCAACACACTTTGCAAGCAGACAAGAAAAACGTAAAACTGAAGCTCTTTCTAATGGCTTTAGCTAAACAAAATAAACCTAGAGGGGAAAATAAGATGATTTCTCCCAACTAGAGTTTTTACAAGGGGAGAAAAATCAAATGCTTTCCTAAAACTCTACAAAGCAAACACAACCCTTCAAGAGTCCATGAGAAATGGCAGGTATTTCAGTGATTAAGTTTGAGTGGACAAGCAAGAAATGTTTCTGGAAAACTGTGGGGCAACAGGCATGGACAGCCCTCGTCAGAATCATCAGGGTTTGACAGTATTAGAAATGCAAGCCTGGAGCTACAAACTTGAAACCCAGGACTTGAAAACGGAATCCATTCTTGCCCCTACTCTCACCTCCCAACAGAATAAAACCCTAATGTCCTCAGAAAGCTATAATGTTGAGAAATAACAGGTAAAATATTGGAAATCATTAACATTTACTGGGCTTTCCCTCTCTGTTTTTCTAATTGGCCTTTGTGTCATTTGCTAGGGCTGCCATAACAAAATACCACAGACTGGGTGGCTTAAGCAACAAGAATTTATTTATTTTTCTCACAATTCTGGAGGGCGGAAGTCCAAGATCAAGGTGTTGGCAGGTCTGGTTTCTCCTGAGGCCTCTCTCCTTGGCTTGCAGACAGTTGCCTTCTTCCTGTGTCTGCTGCTGCGGCTAAGTCGCTTCAGTTGTGTCCAACTCTGTGCGACCCCATAGACGGCAGCCCACCAGGCTCCCCTGTCCCTGGGATTCTCCAGGCAAGAACACTGCTGTGGGTTGCCATTTCCTTCTCCAATGCATGAAAGTGAAAAGTGAAAGGGAAGTCGCTCAGTCATGTCCGACTCTTTGGAACCCCATGGACTGCAGCCCACCAGGCTCCTCCGTCCTGGGATTCTCCAGGCAAGAGTACTGGAGTGGGGTGCCATCGCCTTCTCCCTTCCTGTGTTTGCACATGGTCATCTTTCTGTGGATGCTCATCCTTGGAGTTTCTTTGTGTGTCCAAACTTCCTCTTCTTACATTGACACCAGTTAGATTGGACTAGGGCCAACCCCGACAGCCTCATTTGAACTTAATTACTTCTTTAAAGGCCCCGTCTTCAAATACAGTCACATTCTGAGGCACTGGGGGTTAAGACTTTAACACATGAACTCGGAGGGACACAATTCAGCCCCAAATACCCTGTTCTTAATCTCTCTACACCTTTGCACTGGGAAGGTTCTGCTGGGGGCTCTCTTGCCTATTCTCAAATATCTAATAAGTAACTTCTATGCGCCTGTTTTAAGCGATGGCAACAGAAGAATACTATTCTTGCCCTGAAGGGATTTTTATTCTAGAAGTTGGAAGGATATGTGACCTCAAATGCACATAATTTAAAGGCAACCTGTGATAAACACCATAAAAGACTAGGGCAGAGATTGACAAACTTCAGCCTGAAGTCCAAATCTGGCCTGCCACCCATTTTTATAAGTTTCTACTGAAACACAGCCATGCCCATTTATGCTTACGTTCTTTTTGCAAAGTTATGTAGAGGGTGTGATAACCCACTCAAATATTCTTGTCTGGAGAATCCCATGGACAGAGAAGCCTGGCAGCTACAGTCCTTAGGATCTCACAGAGTCGGACACAACTGAAGTGACTTCACATGCATGCATGTAGTTGTGACACAAAGATATTTATTATCTGGCCCTTAACAGAAGCAGTTTGCTGAGCCCTGGACTAGCGTAAAATTTGATCTGAGATGAGAGACAGAAGGAAGCCCATCTGACTGTTGTCCCCAGAATGTGTCCCCAAGCTGAGCTTGGAGGGATGAATAAGTTCAAGCAGTTGAGGTGGGAAGGGAGTTTCAAGCAATGCGAAGAGCATGAGCGAATGGTGAGGGGGGTGGGAATTCAAGGCACAGTTGATGTCTGAGGGTCAGACATCAAGATAGGAGCCTGGTCCCCTCTCAGACGGCTCTGGAGCACCTTGGAGGGTTTTGGCTAAGGTGCTGACATGCAGCTAACACACCATGTGAGAGGCCTGGTGTGAAATGCACAAATGAATTAGACCCAGTTCCTGCAATAAAGTTATGACTCTAATAAAGGGAATAAGGCAAGTACTGGAACAATGACAGGACTGGGCAGAATACTGCCTCCATGCTGCTGCTGCTGCTGCTGCTAAGTCGCTTCAGTCCGACTCTGTGCGACCCCATAGACGGCAGCCCACCGGGCTCCACCATCCCTGGGATTCTCCAGGCAAGAACACTGGAGTGGGTTGACATTTCCTTCTCCAATGCATGAAAGAGAAAAGTGAAAGTGAGGTTGCTCAGTCGCCTCCATGGGATGAGCTTAAATTCAGAAAGTGAGGATCAAGCAAAGTCAAAGTTGATGATCATGTTGAGGAAGGATTATTGATGATAGTAATGATAGTTCAGGGACGTCCCTGGCTGTCCAGTGGCTAAGACTCTGTGCTTCCAATGCAGGGAGCTTGGGTTCGATCCCTGGTCAGGGAACTAGATTCCACATGTGGCAGCTTTAAAGAAAAAATCCCGCATGTCAAAACAAAGACCTGGTGCAGCCAAATAAATTAATTAAAAAATAAATATTAAAAAAATAACGATAGTTCAGGTTCATTCAGCCTGTCGGGTAAGTCAGGTCCTCTGTCGCCTGGTCTGCACTCACTGCAAGGAGCTCCTCATATTATTCCAATTAAGTGATGAGGAAACAGAGGCTCAACTGAGAAGGATTCACACCCAAGGTAGCTGTTGCTGCTGCTAAGTCGCTTCAGTTGTGTCCAACTCTGTGTGACCCCATAGACGGCAGCCCACCAGGCTTCCCCATCCCTGGGATTCTCCAGGAGAGAACACTGGAGTGGGTTGCCATTTCCTTCTCCAATGCATGAAAGTAAAAAGCGAAAGTGAAGTCGCTCAGTCGTGTCCAACTCTTTGTGACCCCACAGACTGCAGCCTACCAGGCTCCTCTGCCCATGGGATTTTCCAGGCAAGAGTACTGGAGTAGGGTGCCATTGCCTTCTCCACCCAAGGTAGAGAGAGAGCCAAATCACTGTAGTAAGAGGGGAGGAAGGGAGGCCCTGATAAAAGACTTTTACAAAAGTCCATGTTTGGAGGGCTTCCCTGGTGGTTCACTGGTTTGGAATCCACTTGCCAAAGCAAGGGACATGGGTTCGATCCCTGGTCCAGGAGGATATACCACATGCCGCAGAGCAACTATGCCCAAGTGCTGCAGCTCCTGAAGCCCATGCTCTAGAGACTGCAAGCCACAACAAATGGAGCTCCTGTGTCCTAGAGCCTGTCCTGCGCCACAGCTGAAGCCACAGTAGTGAGAAGCCTGAGCCCCACAGACAGAGTAGCCCCCGCTCACTGTGACTAGAGAAAGCCTTTGAGAAGCAACAATGACCCCGCACGGCCAAAAATAAAACGACCCCGCACAGCCAAAAATAAATATAAAAAATTTTAAAAAGTCTATGGTTTGCAGAGAATCAAACAGAAAGATTTAGGATTCATGGTTTATAGTTAGTATCTGAGTAGTCTCCAGTTCTTGAAAAAATATTTCAAAGTGTAGAAGAATGATCGATATGACTCAGTGTGTGTCCTTGGCTCCGACATGTGGTTTGTGAAGAATGGATTCCCTGCTGTTCCTGTGGGTGTGACATGTGCCTCCACTTTACACAGGGCCACAGTGCTTCCGGGAGAGATGGGCAGAAGGAAAAGCTAGTCCTTCCAGGGAGAGTTCAAAAGAGATGCAGTCCTCAATTCCAGGCCAGTAGTGTGTGCTCAGGCCAAAATACCTTCTGCTTATGTTTAAATGGAAAAGTCCCTCTGACCCCTCCCATCATCACTGGGGCTACCCTGGAGGCTGCCATGGCTCCTAGAGATGCTTCCAGAAGCTTGTGCTGGGGTCCAGCGCATCAGGGAGGAGGTCCCCCTCTGGGCAGTGACTCCAGTTGGCATTAGAATAGATGCCGCACAGTCCAGATAAGAGGAGGAAGACAGCAGGGCCACTTGGCTCCACCAGGGTCCTGATCGGACGGTCGGGAGCTCCCCCCATGGCCCGAAGGGACACAGAGAGAGGACCAAATGCGGGAACTGAGTAGCTCTTGGCTTCCCGCCACCTCCTGGGTTCCTCACATACCACCAGGTCCTAAATGACAAGCTACAATTACAGGAAAGCGCTAAAGTTACAAGTTGTTCTAAACACTCTTCAACAAAGAATATTCAGTGAAAAGGAACCCCAGGCAGTTATAAACCTTTTTAGCTGTGTTGAAACCATAAGGTTTGCATCCAAGAATGTGTTGTCTGTTTGAGGCCAGCCTTTATTCTTTCCGTCGGGTGCCAGTGGCATGCATTTCAAATGAGCGGTTGTCTGTGGCCCCAGAGTCTGTGGCCGAGGCATATCTAATCGGGTTGAGCAGCCGTTCATCCCAGCTGTCAGCTCGCTGGAAATCAGAACACTATCTGCAACCGCACACAACTCGAGGAGAAGGTTGGAGCTCGGAGCCCCGAGCCTCCAACGCCCCCCTGGCCCGACTGGGGCGGCCCCTGGTTTTTCCTTTTCTTACGTGACTATGTACAACAGTAGCAAAGCTATTTTAGGGATTAAAACAGCTAATTGCAGATTTCCATCAGGGCCAGCCGCTCAGAACCCAGGTTTGGAGAGCACGTTGGTGGTCTTTGCCTGTGGGATGGTTTTTTCGGTTTGTTTGCTCGAGAGGTCGTTGGTCCACACCCCAGACCCACAAAGCTGTTAATTGGAGGCTCTTCCATGTGAGCTGCTTGGTTCTGAAGTGAGGAATTTGCTGGAATTTAGTGTGAAATAGCGTGTGATGTTTTTTTGGCCCTAAAAGCATGGTTGGAAGGGCCTTTAAAAGTCATCTACTCAGCCTGCGTATTGGATAGATGAAGAAACAGCGGTTCAAGGAGGCCCACAGCCAGTCAGGGGGCAGAAGTGGGAGGAGGCTTCAGCTTGGAGAACTTCCTTTCTGGTGCCCTCTCTTCTGAGTTGTCTGCACAATTCTTACAGGTCACTTAAAAGCTTCAGAAAGGTAGTGAAACAGGCTGGTTTACATCCAGGCCTTTCCATGTACAGCAAACAGCACGACCTGGGGTGAGTTATTTAACCTTGCAGAGCTGTGCTTGGACCATTTATAAAAAGGGCATCATAGGTTTGCCTATCAGGTTGGTCAGGTACTTACATGAGATCCTGATACTTAGTGGTCCTTTGACAGTGCTCAGTAGCCCTATTACAAGTGTCGCTCTGTGTGGCTGCTTTTGCTGAGACTGACTGCAGATTCTTCTCCTGGAGAGGACGCACTGGGAGTTGGTTTTCCTGCTGTGACCCCCTCCAGCTTCCAAAGCTCTTCCTGTCTTTTCTGAGAGGTGATCTCCTCAGGGTCAAGGAACCCAGTCCTGGGAAAGCTGGGGCGCCTGGGGGTATCAGAGAAATTCAGGAGAAAAATATATTATTTTCCACCAAGAGATGATGAAGGTCTCATTTATTTTTTATTTTTTAAAGTAATTAACTGGAATTTAGAAAGATGGTAATGATGACCCTGTATGCGAGACAGCAAAAGAGACACAGAGGGTAGAGCGGACTTTTGGACTCTGAGGGAGAGGGAGAGGGTGGGATGATTTGGGAGAATGGCATTGAAATATGTATATTATCATGTAAGAAACGAATTGCCAGTCTATGTTTGATGCAGGATACAGGATGCTTGGAGCTGGTGCATGGGGATGATCCAGAGAGATGATATGGAGTGGGAGGGGGGAGGGGGGTTCATGTTTGGGAACTCATGTACAATCATGGTGGATTCATGTCAATGTATGGCAACACCAATACAGTATTGTAAAGTAAAATAAAGTAAAAATAAAAATTAAAAAAAACTTCTAAAATTAATTATTATTATTATTTTTTGGCCGTGCCATGTGGCTTACAGGATCTTAGTTCCCTAACCAGGGATTGAACTCAGGCCCAAGGGAATGAAAGCACGGAGTCCTAACCTTTCAACTGCCAGGGAATTCGCTGAACTGAAGGTCTCATATATATTCCAATGAAAGTTAGGCCTGTGGCTTCCGGGCCTGTCTTTTCTGTAGAGCAGCGTAGATGTGCAGGATAACGTGCTTACCTCCTGTTTAAAGTCCACTGCCTCTCAGAGGAAGCAGTTTCCATCTCTCCCTTATCAGCCTGGGGATATACTTCAGAGTGCAGCAGGCAGTGGCCTGGGAGGGCTTCCCTCCTCCAGAAAAAAGCATTGCTTTCTCAGGAGAGGTAAGAACAGCTTCCTGCTTTGCTCTCTCCATCCTCCCCCACTGTCTGGGGACCCAGGAGGACTCAGCAGATCCGAGGAGCCTGGAAAACCAGGGCAAGTACAGGACACGGTGGAGACCACTTGCCCCTTCCACTGCTTGAGGACAAGGTGAGAAGTCAGCTACCTGCAATCCGGAAGAAGGTCTTAACCAGAACCCGGTCGCACTGGCACCCTATTGTTGAATTTCCAGCCTTCAGAACTGTGAGAAATATACTTCTGTTTTTCATAAGCCACCTAGTCTATGCTCTTCCGTTACAGTAGCCTGAAAAAAAATGACGATAACCTCTTATAAACTAGAAAGAGATGAGTACTCCCTCAACCTGATAAACGTCACATACATCAAATAGCTATAGTAAACATCACATTTAATGAAGAAACTTTAGCGATCCCCTTTAATACTGGAACAAAACAGGGATCCCACTATTGGTGCTATGACTTAGCAAAGTATGGAAAAAAACTGCAAGTACCCCCACCCACCCAAAAAATATGCACAGTGGAACAAGTCAATGGTAAGAAAAGGCATAAAGATTAGCAGTGAAGAAATAGCTATCCTTACATGAGAAAAAATAAAAATCAGCACACAAAACTGATAAGGATGGTTCGCAAAGTTGCTAGATTAAAAGTTTAACTTACAAAAAAACATCAGCTAAATAGCATTTTATGCTAATAGACAACTAAAATATAAGAGAAGATTAAACATGATTGTTACTAACAGAAAAATTGAAGTATCCAGGACTTAATTTAAAAAATATGACATGGAAGAAAGTTAAAGTTCTTTTAAGAGATACCAAAGAAAATCTAAATAACTGGGAACATTACTCCATATGCTTGGTTGGGATGGCATAATATTATAAGGTTGAAATATCTCTTCCAAATGATCTATAAATGAAATATGATCATAATATATAAAAATCTGTTGTATTTTTAAAAAACTCAATATATGTATTCCAAAATTTTCTTGGAGACAGAGACATCCACAGATAATTATGTCAACAGAAGATGAACGAAATAGAGAGACTTGCCTGACCCAGCATCAATATGTATTACAAAGGAAACCCAAATAGAAAAAAAAAAATAGACAAAAGACGTGAATGAGCAATTTACAGAAAAGGGACACCCAGATGACTAAAGAAACATGGTGGTAGGGAATGCTCAAACATCAGAAATGAGAGAAATTCAAACTGAATCAATAATAGTGTATCACTTTACACACCCTGGGATGTCAAAACTGAAGAGCTAGTTGATGCCCAAGTTGCATGGATCTGGGGAAACAGGAAGTTTGTGGACTCCTGGTGGAAGTGTGGATAGGTATACTCATGCTGGAAAACAACCAGCAACACTTAGCCCGTGAAGTGTGTTCATGTCCCATGTCTCAGTGGTCCCACTCCTGCATGCGTCCCCAGGGAACTCATCCTCCAAGTCCATAAGGGAATATGTACGAGAATGTTCACCTCAGATTGTCGTGGAAGCGGGAGGTGGAGGTAACCTTGGTGCAGACGAGCAAAGCGGGTGGACACATGCTCTGAAGTACTGCGTAGCAGGCAAGCATAGTCTGGTGCGGCCATGTCTTAACAGCATGGTGTTTAATGGGGGCAACTGCTGGGAAACAGAATGAGGTTCTCAGACCACATTATTTATATAAAAAAATATTGGCATGCTTAAATGCAGGACTGTGGGTTTAGAAGTGTGCATACAAGTGCATGGATGCACATGACACACGTTCGAGAGTTGCCTCTGGAAGAATGAGCTGGGGGCAGGCAATGGACCAAGGGCTAGACCTCGCATATGTGCCAATGACAAGTGCTGTGAACTGGGTGGGATGCTCTGCACTGGAAGTCTCTAACAAATTCTAAAATGATTTCTGTCCTTAGATCTTTGAGTGAGGGTCTCTGAGTTATAAAATTCTCCTATTCTCTGGATTATTGGAAAAAATCTCTATTTTCCCTCTTTGAATGCCAGTTTTTCTGCACATAGAATTTTAGGTGGAATTATTTCCCATCAACAGGTTTAGGTGGTGCATGCTTTCTAGCCTTTATTGTTGCTTAAGGAAGTCTACCATCAGTCTGTTATTTCTGTAAAGGTATTTCCTTTCTAGTTGCTTTTGTTATACTTCCATTGTCTTTGGTGTTCTGCATGGTGATTTATTTTTATCTAGCTTGCTTGGAACTCTGGTCCATTTCAGGGACATAATGCAGACACCCTGGTAAAACCTGGGACCTGAAACAAGATCCCCCTCCTTGACCCGGGCTGGGCCAATGCTGGATGGTGGGGGTCATGGTTCGCACTGTATGCATGCACCACGGTGTAGGTGTGGTGTGGGTACCGAGGAAGGAGCTTCCATGCGAGAGCTGAGAACCGGGGTCATGTGAGTGCCTGGACTAAACTGTCCTCTGCAGGAAAGCCTGTGACAGGGCTCCTTGGTGCCTGCAGAAATGGACTCCTGGCTGCTGCTCAGGCTTGACCATCCTTGTTTTCTTAATTGACAATCCGAGTGGCAAATTGTCCATCCATGACTGTTAGAGCTGTGGTGGGTGTGTGTGCACTCTGGCCTCGCTGCCCACATTCAGGTCCTGGTCCCACCCCCTCCTGGTGGGCTGTCTCAAAAGGCTTAGTGAGGGCTAATGGACTTAAGCCACAGAAGACATGTAGAACGGGGTCACGCCCAAGAGCTATTTGCGCTTATTATCGGGCAGAAGAAAACAGTGGTGGTCATGAGCCTTTGCTTTAGAATCAGGCCATCTAAGTTTGAGTCTCAAATTTTAATGCTCAAAAAGGAATCTAACCTCCTAGACCCTCAGTTTTTACGTCTGTAAAATGGAGATTAAAAACACCTATGCTTAGGGTTGTTACAGGAAGAAGGAAGGTGAAGTGAGCAAAGAGCTTAATGCTGAGTTGGCACAGGACGACATCCACACACAGAAGGTATAGTAATGACAAAGATGGTGATGACCATCCTTAAGGAAACTGAAGCTTTGAGAGGTAAAGTGACCTGTCCAAGGTCACTCAGTCAGGAAATGACAGAACTAGGTCTGGAACCAGGCTCTTCTGAACTTCCCTCAGGAACTTCTGCTCCAGAGGCCACTGCAGCCTTTGATGTCTGACGTCCAGGAGATTTGTCTTTGTGATGGAGTAAGGGGCAGACCTGTTTTGAATCCTGAAGACCTTTCACTTTGGGCCCATAGAAGCCATCCCATTTCAGGAAGCAGCATCTTGAGCTAAATTTAGAAGAGTGAATTTCCAGTTTGGGGACACCTTGTAGGAGAAGTGGATCTTTAAGAGGGGAAACTCTTTTGGAAAGACAATTTAACTAGAAAGAGAAAGGAGGGAGCTGGGAGAGCAGGAGAAACACAGCAGAGCCTCTGGGCAACGGACTGAACCAGGAGGACCTTAGGGCTGAGCTGGGGCAAAGATCTCAGGGAGACCATCTCCCTGCCCAGGGAAGCCAGCCGAAAGTTCCACCTGGTTTATGCTACTCGGACTTTTTCCAATTGCCATGTGGAACTGCCAACATTTTCCACATTAAGAACAAATCAAAAGAGATTTTTCACTAAGCGTGAGTTAGGGGGAGGGAACGAGAACAAATCAAATTCATGCAAAAATAGAGGAAATTAATTTTTAAAAACTCCAACCAAACACCCTGTAATTTTTAGTGATTTCCTTTCAGGGAAACTGACCACTGTCACTATAAACAAAACAGAGAATAAATAAATAGAAAGGGAAAGAAGGTTGTGTTTTTTTTTTTTTTTTTTTCCTCCTGGCCTCCCTGATGGATGGTTTATAGAGGCCTCAGGATAAAAGTCAGCCTTTAATTGTTCCCAGATGGTGCCTGCTTTTGCCTGCTTTGGTGTTTCCCCGAGTCTCAGCCCCAGCCTGGCAGACACGCTGGTGGTGACGGCTGCTGGACCCTCGTCCCTTGGCGGTGACTGCAGCCAGAGGCAGAGGGGCAGCAGAAGGTCGGGGCCCTTGGTGGGAGGGGCAGGTGGCCACAGAAACCCCGTTAACATCATGGAAACGACAAGCCACGAGCCAGTGCCCTTCAGAGTGGCTGGGCTCCTGCCTCTGTCCCTCCGAGGGGCAGTGTGCCTCCTTCCTCATGGGGTCGCCTTTCTTACTTGCTCTTCACCATGCTCTGGGGGCCCACGAGGTATGGCCACTGAGGAGGGGCATGGCCAGGCAGAAATCCTCTCCTGACTTGGGAGAATTTTGCCTTCTTTTTTAATGCTCAAAAAGCAATCTAACCTCCTAGACCCTCAGTTTTCATGTCTGTAAAATGGGGATTAAAAACATCTACCCTTAGTGTTCCAAGGAAAAAGGAAGATGAAGTGAGTAAACAGTGGTGGCCTCTATGGTGGCCTCTGGACCGGTTATTATGAGCAGCCTCCAACCCTTTCTGAAATAAGGCAAGGTATTTGTCATAATTCGAGGAACCATCCCGTATCATCTTTGGTCCTGTGGCATCGGGGCTGGAGGTCTCCATGAATCACCCTCAGCTGGTACCATCCCACCTTCTAGGAGCCTCTCATCCCCGGCTGCACCCCCTGTATCTCTGCTGCCTTTAGCACATAACTCCTGGGTGGTCACTTGGGATGTGTCTGCTGTCTCCCTCTGCACTCCTGACCCTGCCTCCCAGGAATGCAGCCCGGAACCCCGCATGAGCCGGTCCCCTCCTGATTCCTCGATGACTGGGACTTAGTAAGAATGGGGGGTTAGGCACACAGTCAGGGTCTGAACCTCTATTCTCACCATCTCGGCTCCTCTCCTGACTCTGTTTTAGGGATTCGGGTGTTTTGACAAGATCAGATGCTCTTCTTTGCCTAGGAAGAATTTGAAAATAACTTCTTAGTTGTTGAATATCTCTTGCAAAACAAATAGCATGATGAGTTGGGGTAAATGAATCAGAAACAGATGGATAACATTTATCTGAAATACACAGAATTTCAACCGAGAGGGAAGGGGTGAGGAGGGGTAGCGTTTGGGGTTTCCATGAGCCCAGATACAAGGAAAGGGGTTCGAGCCACACGAGGGATCCAACCGGCTCATCCAGGAGCCTCCAACCCAGGGCCTACAGAGGCTGTGCATGCAGACCTCCGAGGAACGTGGTTATCAAGGACCAGAGCTGCTATCAAGTTTCTAAGACATGGCTTCTGAAAATAAGCTGTTCTAATTTACAGTATACCTTCTCCTAACAACGCCCCCGAAGCACATGGCCCCGTGGGAGATGGAAATCATTTTGGAGATAGCCAGTTGCTGAGTTTGGCATCTGATCTGCAGCGTTACATGTGTGGAAAGAGACCGTGATTGGTGGGATTGGGAGTGCTGGGGGGCAGGGGCGGGGGCGGACACATCAGTGGTTTCAGCAAGAATGCGAAAATACTATATTTTGTGACAAAGTTGCTCCAGGGCAGGCAGATTGCTCACAAATCGGTTACAGATTTCCCTGAAATATGTATGGACTTCCATGCAGAAGGAAGGGAGTTTGGGGCCCAAATGCATTTGGGGTTTTGTTGGGCTCAAAACTGGGAGTGGAGTTGGAGACAATGACTCGGCCCAGCAGTGGTCCCTGGGCCAGCCCTCACCCTTCCTGCAAGCGGGGCCGTGCTAGTCCCATATCCTCAAGAGAAGCTATTGCCCTCTTGGGTCTCCATTCCTCCAGGGTGTTGTTTAGTCACTCAGTCGTATCCAACTCTGTGCCCCCATGGACTGCAGCATGCCAGGCTTCCCTGTCCTTCACCATCTCCCGGAGTTTGCTCAATCTCATGTTCATTGAGTCAGTGATGCCATCCACCCATCTCATCCTGTCATCCCTTTCTCCTGCCCTCAATCTTTCCCAGCATCAGGGTCTTTCCATGAGTCAGCTCTTTGCATCACGTGGCCAAAGTATTGGTGCTTCAGCTTCAGCATCAGTCCTTTCAGTGAATATTCGGGGTGAATTTCTCCCAAATCCACCCGAGTCTGTGACTACTGCCACCATGCCACCTTCATCAGAGGAGAAGCCTGCTTTCCAGTTTGGGATGTGATGTTTTGGAAAGGATGGCAGAATGGAAAGTGCCTGGAGGATCACTCAGAATCTGTCCTGAAGTTAACGTTCTACTGAAAATTTTAGACACTCCTTCATAGGCCCAACTGTGGTCCTTCCTAGAATGTCAGAAGTATTCATCAATTGATTAGTTCACACTGAACACATCTAAACTGGGGCTCTACTTTCTGCTACTGTCTTACCTTTTTATCTAAGAGTTTTCTTTTTTTGTCATAACCTATGCACATTCTCTCATATACTTTATTTTGTTTCATTTTTTTTGGCTGCACTAGGCCTTTGTTTCAGTGCTTGGGCTCAGTAGTTGCAGTCCAAGAGCTTAGTTGCCTCTTTCCATGTGAGATCTCAGTTCCCCAACCAGGGATTGAACCTACCTCTCCTGCATTGGAAGGTGGATTCTTAACCACTGAACTTCCAAGGAAGTCCTTCAGATTCCTCCTTGATTGTTCCCTCTTGCTCATTCCTCAGATCCAGTCTATCAAGGAAGCCCCAGAAGTGTAACTCCCAGACCTCCAGGGTTCTTGAATCCTCCAGGTCACCAGCATCTTCTGCCTGGGCAACCTCGATCCCCTCCAAGATGGCCTCCACCATCTCCACCCGCTGTTTTGCCTGCCTTTCTGCCAATCCACCCTCCACACAGCTGCCCCAGGGGCTGCTTCTCTTCTCAAAACACAATTCAGATCATGATGCATTTTATGCATTTCTCTGCACAAAATTGCTTAATGGCTTCCCGTTGTAGTTAGAATTAAATCCAAACTTCTCACTGTGATGGTTAAACCTCGTATGACCCAGCTTCTGCTGGGAAGAGTTCCCCTCTGTGCTTCACCCTGGCTTCCCTGGGACCCAGCTACACCCCTCTCCTTCCATCCGAAGCCCTCTCGGACACACATCACTGGTTCTTCCCACTTCCTTTGAGTCTCAGCTTAAAGGATTTCTCCTATTTGTTCATAGCAAATAATAATGATCCAAAGTCCCAAGACCTTGATGGAAGTCAGCCACTAATTAGAGTAGAAAATAGGAAAGTTTTCTGGCTGCTGATCTTACTTTCTGTTTAGTTTTTGATACTTCTTAGCACAAGGATGTGTTTGTATGCACACCCATCTGCATGGACACACAACATCAACTCATGACACATACATTAACTGCTGTCCCCGGTGAGGACTGCACTGCTGAAGAGGGGCTGGTGAGAGCAGGGCTGGGGCTGGTGAACAAGTACTCACAACAGAAGCAACTGTAACCCCGGACCCTCCTAGTCCAGGAACCCCTGCCATGGTGGTCTTGTGAGTGAGGGCTTCTCTGCTCTTCCCGATAGTGGATGATCAGGTCCTGGGACCCTGGCTGGTCACTGGTAAGTGAATTGGGAAGCATGTACACTCCGCTGCACCCGGGGGAACAGGACCATGTTGTCCAATCTGGATCAACCCTCTGGAGCATGAAGGGGAGAAAGGACGGGAGGAAGGCTGACCTAGGACAGAGGAGGAGCAGGGAGCCAACAGGGCATTTGACTCTTTCCTCTATGACCGCTCCCCATTATAAAACAATACACACTCCCTTGGACACTTTTAAACACTACAGAAAACTAACATCTTTGGGGAACAAATCTCCTAGAGCCCTTATCCAGACTTGTGGGACTTCCCTCGTGGTTCAGGGGCTAAGAGACCACACTCTGAATGCAGAGGGCCTGGGTTCAGTCCCTGGTTGGGGAATTAGATTCTATATGCTGAAATTGAAGATCCTGCATGCTGCAAATAAATAAATACACAAAAACTAAAGAAAACCATTTTGTCTTTCATTTTGATGCATTTATTCTCACCTTTTCTCTGTGCAGCATTTTTTTTTCCATAGTATTACACAGCAGCCATTACACTGCGTATAAAACTTTCTGTCCTATTTTTTTTTCATTTACCCTAAAAAATGTTACTGTTACCAAGAATATCATGATTAAAGGGGTAGATTCAGTTTATTTTTCCCCTATGATTGTGAATTTATCTCTCATAGTCAATTATCACACACCATTACACAGTGATTAACAAATTTTGCATGAAAGATTTAGGACTACTTTCTCAGGATAGATTAGATGGATTCTTTAGATTAAGCTAGTTATTTTAACCTGTAATTTCACATTTGTTTAATTCATTGTGGTCAGTAATGATTTTTAAGCCTCTTTTTCTTTTGATCTCCTTTTGTTTTCCCTTGATTCTTTATAAAGCAACTTCCAAATGGTTGCAGGAGGTCTCAGCAAGATGTAGCTGCTCAGCAAAGTCTTTCTCTCCTTCTTCCGGGACACAACTAGGCCCATTTCCCGGCTTGCCTCACAGGGAAGGTGTGTCACTTGGCTGAGTTTTAGCCCATGCAGTTCAGAGGAAGTGAGGCCTCACGCTTCGAGGCCTGATCGTAAAGTCTCCTATGTATGATTCACCATAGTTTTCTCCTTCTATGAGACAGAAGGACCCTGGGCCCCTGAAGGACATGGAAGAGAATCACACTGCCTTTCTGAACAGTTGTATTTATGTGATCAAGAAATCAGCGTGGAGACTTGCCTGGTGGTACAGCAGTTAAGACTTCGAGCTTCCATTGCAGAGGGTATGGTTCAATCTAGGCAAGATCCCACATGCCAAGTGGCCAATAAATAAATAAATAAAGCAATGATGAGTCAAATTTAAGGAGAAAGAATTTTCATTTAAAAAAAGAAATAAGCTTGTATTTTGTTGAGACAGTATGTGTGAAGGAAGTGTTAGCCACTCAGTCATGTCTGACTCTTTGCAATCCCATGGACTATAGCCCACCAGGCTCCTCTGTCCATGACGTTCTCCAGGCAATACTAGAGTGGGTTGCCATTTCTTTCTCCAGGGGACTTTCCTGACCCAGGGATAGAACTCAGGCCTTCCACATTGCAGGCAGATTCTTTACCTTCTTAGCCCCTGGGGAAGCCCTGAGACAGTGTGTGTTAGTCACTTAGTCATGTCTGACTCTTTGTGACCCTATGGACTGTGGCCTGCCAGGCTGCTCTGTCCATAGAATTCTCTAGGCAAGAATACTGGAGTGGGTAGACATTCCCTTCTCCAAGGATTGAACCTGGTCTCCTGCACTGCAGGAAGATCCTTTGCCACCTGAGCCACCAGTGAAGCACTGTTTGGGTCTAATCGTCACAATTTAGCCCAAACTCACCAATATATATCTGCCAACATTAATGTCCAATGTTCGATGGTTCCAAGCCCCTATTTATGTGAGTGGAGGACCTTACCCTCCTCACTCAGGTGTTTCTGGAGGTCTGATCTCATGCACAGGAATGATTCTGCTCACCCTTAACCACCTACCTCTCCAAGGAATCCTCTCTCCTTCTTTAAGGTTAATAAAGCATACTTGTTATCAACCACCCAGGGGTGTGTGTGACCTTGGAGGTGAGAGAGTCTGGCACATGCTTTGATTTCCTCAGGGATGGGTATTATTGGAGGCTCTACCTGGCCAAAGGTTTAGGCACCTCTCCTGAACTGCCCCCTGGGAGGGGCTCCAAGGGCCCAGAATGGACCCAGAGACTGCTGGACAGAGCCACGCAGTTCTCAAGAGCATTGCCCAAAGCAAACACTAGGCCGCCTTGGGCTTTCCTGATGGCTCAGCAGTAAAGAAACCACCTGCAATGCAAGAGACAAGGTTTGATCCCTGGGTTGGGAAGATCCCCTGGAAGAAGAAACAGCAACCTACTCATATTCTTGCCTAAAAAATCCCATGGACAGAGAAGCCTGGTGGGCTATAGTCCACGGGGTCTCAAAGAACTAGACGCTACTGAGCAGGAGCCCTAAATAAAACCAAGCCTCCTTAAGCCTCCTTACAGAGAAGCAGGTGCAGGGAGGCAATGAGAGCCAGAGATGCAGCAGGGGAGGGCGATGAGCAGAGGAAGGCAGCACCCTCGAAGTTTCCAGGAGCTCCGGAGTGGGGCCTGGGGCCTTGCTCACGGGAGCTGAGGGGTCTTCCAAGGTGCCAAATCTGTTTAAACATGTGCTACAAAATTATAAGCTGCTATTTCCTGAGCTGCCTCATTTAAAAGCCCACATCAATGAGTGGGTAATAAAAATATCATTTCATATTCCACATATGATGAAAGCGTCCTCAGTGCCAATGTTTCCACTGAGAAGCCTCTTGCCCTGTCCGACTTATGCAGCTTCCCAGTCCGCCCCTGTCACGGAGGGAGGCACGCTGAGCTGTCAGATCCAGCTCCGGCGGCTCAACAAGTCACGGGCGAATTTATCTGTCACCTCCCCGCATCCCAGTTTCCTCTTCCATAAGATGGGGACAAAAGTGGAACCTATCTCATAGACATTAGGAGGGCTGAATGAATAAAATCATCCTAACCCCCTGAAAGACAGCTCCTATTCTAAGAAATAGGCTTTCTCTGGCTGAATTCTCCAGTTTAACACAGACTCTGACCTTATACTTACCAGATACCTGAACCAAGCAAAATAACCGTCCGATTTGGAGAGCACTTTTAGGCTTTGTTTTTGTTCCAGTTCAGGGTTTTTATT
Source organism: Ovis canadensis (assembly GCF_042477335.2). Lineage (NCBI taxonomy): Eukaryota > Metazoa > Chordata > Mammalia > Artiodactyla > Bovidae > Ovis > Ovis canadensis. The sequence goes on from NC_091264.1 coordinate 33,209,811, forward strand.
TTCATTAAAAAAAATTTAGACAGGTCCAATTATTTTCTTTTTTTCAGAGTAGGTTCGCTGGGCTGCTGGAAAATCTTTGGTTTGGTTAGCGGGCAAACTCTGCAAACTAGCTTTCGGGTTTGGTTTGGCTTTCAGCTGAAGGGAGCAGCTTGGGTGGGTTTGGGGGCCCACAGTTTGGTTCAGCTTAAAGCCCGAACATAGGATTTTTGACCCTCTTTCTCTGCTGCTCACCGGAGTGCGCCCAAGAAGAAGGCAAAGCAATGCTCTAGAGAGAGAGGTCGGCGTGTCTGCAGAGCCTGCTGGCTTTGCATCAGAAAGTTCCTTGAAAATCATGGCTCCTTGGCATCTTGAAACACGGCAGCCTTAGAGGCGTCAGAATATCGTGTCCGTGGCTATGGAAGGACCATGGCAGAGGCAGTTTCGGTTTTGCCTTTTATATATATCTGCAGCATAAAAGCTTTACTCCCAAACCCACAGGCATCTGGAAGGACCTGCAGCAGAACCAGGTCCTAACCTGAAAGTTCAGCAGATGTTTGCTCTACATTCATGTCCATAGATGTAATTGAACTTCCAACCTCACACTATGTGAAAACTGCTGAATTGATAGGAAATGTTGGCATCATCCACTAAAAAAAAATTGCTTCTAGACATATTTTCCCAACTACTTTGAACCAGAGAGGTTAAGTGAGTTTCTAAGTCATCATGCAGCGCGTGAAGGCAGGAGGCATACCTGCGGAATTCCTCTGGTCTGCTCTGACCTCCGCCGTTTCCTTGTCTTCAGGAGGGTGGATGCTGGTCTTCCTAGGATCCCTTAGTTCCTTGGTAAGTCCATGACGATTGATCACTCAAGAGAGAGTTTTCAAACTTTCTTTTTGGGTTATCTCAAAAACTGAACAGAGATTTAGGTCCCCAGCAGAACAGCAATTAGTAAATGAATGTGCTGTGGTTTTATTTATATCACGTTCCCGGGGCTAATTCTTCTCCCCAGGGATTCCTGTGTCCCTCAGGCTATAAGTACAGAGGGAGGAAGGCCAATGAAAGGTAAGAACCCAGTCCTACTGGCTCTCACCTGTTTGTCAGGAAGGACCCCCTCCTAAGTGTTTCTGGGAGTCGTCCCCACAGACACAGCCCATGCCCTGCAGGGCAGCGGTTCCCTCTCCTGTGAGACCATCGAAGGCTCCCCCTCGCTGTGCTGCCTCCAGGTTTTGTTGGTGATACATCTTCTGTTTGCCTTTAGCCTTCTATCTTCTCAGGTCCCAGAAGTGAGTCAGTGTGTATTTCACTGGTGACAAACCAGAGTCACAGATTTCAAGCTCATGCTCATTCAGAACCATGGCTTCCCTCTGACTCCGGCGGGTGTTTTGTTAACTGGGTCACATTGGTCCCCAGGAGCTGCCTTGTCTCTTGGGCTGTGTTCCTTCAGGTGTTCCCTGTGGTCACAACATCCAAAAGATTCCCAATTGCTCCTGAGGCCACCTCTGTGTGTCCTGATAAACAGCAGAGTGGAATGTTAGTCGCTCAGTCATGTCCGACTCTTTGCGAACCCACGGACTGTAGCCTGCCAGGCTCCTCTGTCCACGGGATTCTCCAGGCAAGGATACTGGAGTGGGTTGCCATTATGGTTGTGGGTAAATAAAAACACCATGCACTTACAGCCTGAGCTATCAGCTTATGAGGTGGATTTCTATCTACCGTATGAAATAAGTGATGACAGAACACACTGTAAACTGGCCATGCTCTGCCAATCACAGACCGACTGGCCAGAAATCCATCTGCCACATACTCTCCTGGCCCGCATTTCCCACCTTGCTGTGGTCCTTATTTGGAAGGTGTTGGAGGGTCTCTGGCCTCTCCTGCCTTTGATCAGCCTGAATTATCTACTGACAAAAATCAGGTTTCTTTTAACTACTTATACATACATACATACATATGTTGCTCAGTCATGTCTGGCTCTTTGCAACCCCATGGGTTCCAGCCTTTCCCTTCAGGGTCTCTCCTGCCCCACAGCTGCTCCCGTGTCCCACCCTCACCCACACCCGGGAGCAGCCCTCAGATCCTCCTCTCATGCTATCATGGATCCTGCCAGTTTGGGGTGTAATTGTCATTTCTAGAATGCTGTCCAGGGGTGAGACTTATTCTTTGTTAAAAAACTGTTAAATTGTATAAGAAAACACTAATACCAGTATTTTTAATATGTAGTTGTTTTACAAGAGCTTTGAAATTTTCAGTTGAAAAATGACTACGAAGTATGGCTATGTGTCTGTCTGAGTTATGAACGAATCTGGTCCTGGGGTGCACGTGGAGTCTTATAAGATTATAATCATCAGAAGTGGTCCTGAAGCGCATTAGTTCGAGGATATTAAAGCCCAAACATGCAAATATTTGGATATTAGATTTCTTTCCTCTCTGTATTTCTTTTTAAAAAGAGATTTATTCTGATTGGGGTAGATTGTCTACAAATACAATCAATAACGACTCTTTCCACACGGATGGGCAGTGAACACACGTGCTCAGGCTCTTCAGTCATGTCTGACTCTTTGCAACCCCATGGACTGTAGCCCACTGGGCTCCTCTATCCATGGGATTCTCCAGGCAAGAATACTGGAATGGGTTGCCATGCCCTCCTCCAAGGGATCTTCCCGACTCAGGGATTGAACCCACATCTCCTGAATCTCTTGCACTGCAGGAGGATTCTTTACTGCTGAGCCACCAGGGAAGCCTGTGAGTGGTAAGAGGGAGGGTCTATTCTTTCTCTCTTGAATCTGGGCTGACCTTGTGGAAGTGACATTCCGGGACTTCTGAGCTGAGGCTTCAAGCAGCCTGACAGCGTCTGCTGTCCTGAAACTCTGGACCACTCATGTAAACTGCCCTCCAGAGAGAAAGGTTCCTTCAGCCCCGGGGCTTTTCCAGCTACAGTGCCTGAAGGGTCCGGCACGTGAATGAAACTTTCATGATTTATTCAGCTTCAGCACAGCTTCTGAACTGTAGAGTCATAAGCAAATCAGTGCTTCTTGTTTTAAGCCACTAAAACATGGGGTAGCTTGTTATGTAGTCAAAGATATGGACATACCATCTGTAGCAGGCTGATTGCCCTGGCAGCTTGCCTATGACTTAAAATTTACCAGGATTATGTGAGAAAATTTGCATAAGGAATTCAGGGGCTTGCTGGGAGAAACCAGAAGGAAACCTCAGTCCCTCTATGCAGAGATGTCAAGTTGTGGACATTAGTCAGGATGGACTTAAACCCCAGGCTATAATCCAGGGACACGGGAGTGTGTAGCCTCCAGAATTAAAACCAGTGGAGAGGCTGTGAACAGGGCTCAGGACCCTCATTAACAGCCACAGTGCTTCCTGCACGAAGGCAGTGGCCACATCACAGGGAGTCTCTCAATCCCTGCATAGCTAGGATGTGGCTATGGGAGCAGCCAGACTGACATACTGGAGTTTCCTTGGCATACAGGGGAGGGAGGTGAGAGAGGGAGGGGCTTGAGAGGCAGACTTAACATGCTTCAGTCTCAAGCACTGCCTTGGAGACACTCTTGGAGGGGTGGTTGTATTTTGACTCCCAAACTGTGAAGTCAACTATTCCAGGTGTATTCCTATGACAATTTTCAGGTTAATATTTCATCTTGAGATACTTCATCGTGAGGAGGAAAAATATATTGGGAAAAAAAAAAAAAACAGAACAGTAGCAAGTTGTAAAGGAATATCCTCCTGTTCACAAACAATGTCACTCTTTCTTCCCAAATACAGAGTGTGTGGAACGGAACACAAAGAAATAATTTTTACTATATGAGGAAAATTGTTTATATTGTCCCACAGCCTAGTGTTTGAAAATTGCCCTCACTGAATACGTGAATGGTTAAATTATTAATTTTTTTCTAAAAAACAAAGACTCCAAAAGTGATTTAGGCTTTTCCTCTTCTTTACTTTCTCCCCACCTCCCCACCCCCAACCCAAATCAGCAAATCAGAACACACCTCCACCTGGCTAAACTTGAACTCCAACGTGCTTAAGAGAGACAGGGCTGACAGCCCAGGGACTTGAGGGTCCCATTAGCAGTCATCCACACCCATTACCCTGTCTCTCTGGATTTCCTTTCATGCCACAGTTCCAACACTCCTTGCAAAGGCAGGATCTGAAATTTGCATGCAGATCCTTCTTGATAGTAAAAATGCTTCAAGATGTGGTTGGGAGGACTGAGTGGTTGACTTTTGAAGCTTTGAAAGGCCCTTCCTGGTCTTGGCTTCATTTCCCACAGTGGAGAGGTTTCCATGGTCTGTCCTTCAGAAGAGCAACCCTTCACCTCCTCTACAGTGAGGGATTCCCGGAAATGACTATGTGACCCGGAAGGTGATGTTCTCCGGAGCACTTGGAGGTCAAAACTCACAGAAGGGGGTGGGGAACAAGGGACAGCAGAGCGCGGAGTGTGTGAACCCTATAAATTCTTGTCCATGTCTTTCATCCTGGCTTGAGTTTATCCAATGACCAAAGATGGACTCAGGGTAATGGGGAGGACATTTACCTGCCACACCATCAGCGTGACTGGAAGGTGGGCTCACATATGTTAGATCTTTTCCTTTAGCCTCAACCGGGCAAGCTTCTAGGATTCTCTCCAAGAGGGATGCTTCTCCAGCACAGGTCTTCTTAACCTGCAGTTAAGATTTCAAGGGGCCCCCAGTTTGGATAAGAAGAAAAAAACATTTTTTCATTTTCTCACCTCAAATGGAAGTTTAGCATTCTTTTTCTTTTTTTAATTGAGATATAATTGACACAGTATATTAGTTTCAGGTGCATAATATGATAATTTCATATTTGTATGGATCATTTGAAATGATTGCCACAGTAAGTCTAGTCAACATCCATCAAACACATGTTAATACATGCAAAACTGTTTTCCTTGTGAGTAAGAAATTTTAAGATCTGATCTCTTAGCAACTTTCAAATACACAATATAGTATTATTAACTATAATCACTATGCTGTCTATTACACCTCCAAGGACTGTCTAATCCAAAAAGAGGGTGTCCAATTTCTTCTGAAGGCATCCCATACAAGAGAAGGTCACTCCTGCAGCCAGCCTGGTTTATAAATTGGTCTACAGCTACAGGAGACATGAGATGTTGGGGTGTTGGGGCTGGGGCAGAGGTGGAGGACCACCTGAGAGACAAAGGTGGGGGCAGGGACACGATCAGGTACCACTATGTCTGTTTCAGAAAATCATAATGATGTCCTGGCAAGTCCCATGGGTCCTTAACCTTGTGATGCCCAGTGTCCCTACCTCCTTGCCTCCCAAAGTCAAGGACAAAGAAGAGACTTCAGCTATTCTTTTTTTTTTTTTTTAACACAGAGACTACAGGTTAGTGCAGCCAACCTCAAAGGCTCATTGCTTTTTTAAAAAGAAATTATTTTTAAATTGATTTTTGGCTTCATTGCTATGCGTGGGCTTTCTCGAGTTGTGGCGACTGGGGCCACTCTCTAGTTGTGGTGCTCAGGCTGCTCATTGTAGAGGCCTCTCTCACTTCGGAGCACGGGCTCTAGGGAGTGTAAGCTTCCGCACTTGCAGCGCTGGTGCACAGGTTTAGTTGCTCCATGGCACGTGGGATCTTCCTGGACCAGGGGTCGAACCTGGGATCGAACCTGTGTCCTCTGCGATGGGAGGTGGATTCTTTACCGTTAGATCACCAGGGTTGTCTTACTTTGGCCATTCTGAACAGGGTGGTTCTGCCAGCCAGGGGTTCATGACTGGCTCTTAGCAGGTGGTGGCCACAGAATGACTGGCGCCTGCCATTCCTGAGACTGCCCCATAGAATGAATTGGTCCTTGGCCTGCACGACTGTCAAGCATCCAGCTTGGACAGTGATTCCTGGAAGTGAAAGCCCTGCTTTTCTCATCTTACTCCAGAACCCAAGAAATTATTTTTGCATGGCTTCAGAGCACATTAAATGTTTTTCAGGAATGTGACCAGTACCTAAGATTATATTTCAACAATGTTTAGGATTAATTAAAAATTTTCCCTGATAGAAATGCAGCTGGGAGGTTTTGAACCCCAGGACAACCCACTTGCATACCCGTGCACCAGTAGTGTACCTGGCTCAGTGTGGTGGGGGTTTGAGGGACCAGGCACAAGTGCCGCCGTGTTCCATCTGGGCTTCCAGGATAGTCTCGCCTGGGCATTCGCATGTGGCAACCCACATTGATTTGTCATAAATTGCTTTCTTTCTTTCTTTCTTTCACAGTAGAGATGTTGACCTTTTGCAATTTTGTGTGTAGATTCAACTACCTTTTCCCTCCCTTTTGGGGCAGTAAAGGAACATTATGAAATGTTCGTAATAGGGAAGAAGCATTGCATCTGAGAAGGTTGAGAAGCCCTACTCTGAGAAAATGGCAGTTTCCTTCTTTTCCTAAGAATTGCTGGATTGCAGGGTTAGAAGAGAACTTGGTCACCTGTCCTGCCGCTGCCTCCATCAAGTGCTCAAATCTGGGTGGCTGGAGTGAGGAGTGGGAGCCTTCCCATCACCTCTGCTTCCTTCCTCCTCTGATGCAGCCAGGATAAAGCAGATCCCGAGATGCCCCAGAAGGACCAAGGACCCAAGCTCCAAAAGTCTTACAGTGTCTCAGCAGGAGGTGTTACGGCTACTTGGGTCCAAGAGCCACTTCAGATGTCCACTGGAATCTCCAGGCACCAGTGGGAGAACCCAAGCCTGCTTGCCAAGTGGAAATACTCAATTCTCCAAGGCTCAGTTCTTATCAAGGATCCCAGAAATCCAAGCTGTGGACAAAAACCCCATGGCTCAGCATGGCTCCTGGTAACCAAGTCTGATTCTCAAGAAGCACTGGGCTGGGTGGAGCTGAATGGACAGATGGGCTGAGGTCAGTGCCAGCTAGAGAGCAACTAAGCAAAGGTGTCAACTCTTGGTAGTTTAATCTAGAGTCAAGCAACTCCAACTTCATATTCTAGGATAAAGGGACTGTGTCAGAAGGGGGCCTTCTGCCAAGGCTTAGCCCCATGTTCTGCTGACACAGTGACCCCAAAGCTGCCTGGACAGAAGGAAGACACTGGGAGAAAACACACCTTCTGCAGTCTGACTGTGTCAGCTTGCTGCACGCTGGTCCACACTCCATCCTCCCCCATCCTTTCTCCCCCTGCCCCCTCCACCCCACGAGTTTGCAACTCCCTCGTCCTGCCCCACTCCCTGTGTGCTTTCCACGGAGGCTGGACAGCCTTCTTCCACCCCTTCCCGTCGCCCCCAGGCTGACACAGAGCCCTCTGTCTTCCTGTGGAATGCAGTAGCGATTCTGAGCCTGGTGTCGAACAAGGAGTCCAGCTCCCGCTATAAACTTTTTATAGCTTAGGAAAATAAACATGTGGTTTAAGGTCTTTGCATAGGCAGTGCTCGCCGAGTTTGAGCTTGCTTTACAGAACTACGAAAGAAAATATTGGTAGAGCTAATAAATTTCCGAGCCAGCCAAGGGACAGTAGTCCAGAAATCTCGGGGAAGGTTGATGGTTTAAAAGATAAAAGGAGGAATTATCTCTGCAGCTGTTCATCTCGTCCACTCCTGCTCAGAATCTGCCTGCCTGAGTGATGGGACCAGGTTCCCGTGTTCCCTGGGGCTGGGAGCCAGTGAAGGGATGGGGAGTCACAGCATTTCCCGGCTGCTGCCAGAGCCCCGGGAGATAACTTTACAAATGGGGAAGGAGGCTCCAGAGAGAGGAAGCGGAGGAAGTGATCTGCGAGTCACACAGCTTATTAGAGCCGGGACCGGCCTACTTCTCCCTCAAGCAGCTTTCCAGGCATCTGGTGTGTGTGTGTGTGTGTGTGTGTGTGTGTGTGTGTGAGCAGGTAGCACTCTGAATGCACATGCACGGAGCTGGGCAGCAGGGCTCTTTCTGAGGTTTACTTCCCAGGTGTGTGGAGGATCAGAGGCCCTAGGAAGAGGATGAGTGACCAGGAGGTTTCCAATTCCAGCCTTGGGTAGTAAGGACAAAAATAATAATAAACCTTGCTCCCATTGCCATGTATTAAGCATTGACTCTGTGTCAGGATCCGAAGTCACTTCCTTGAATCCTCACAGCCCTGAGAGGCCAGGATGACCACCCCTATTCAGCAGCTGAGCAACCCTGGAAGTCACTTTCCCACCATCGTCTGGCTGGAAAATGGCAGAGCCAGGGGTCAAATCCAGGCTACCAGACTCCAATGTCTGGGCCTCAGTTTACACAGCCAGTAGGAGCAGCCCGAGGGGAAGACAAGGAGGTCAGGTTATCAGGTTAGACCCAAGACAAGGCACCCTTCTCTGGGACGGCCAGGCAGAGGTAAAGGTCCAGGTGGGAGATGGGCATCAAAGCTGGGCAAGTGGATTTGGGGTTACCTGTTACAGAGTGGGAACGCCTGGTGTGTAGGCTGCTGGAGGGTCAGGTGGAAACCTGGGCACATCAGCAGTCACAGGCAGGCGGAAGGCTCCTGGGGCTTTGGAGGGGACTTGGCTTTTGCTTACTTCCTGGGGGAGATGGGGGAGGCCACACCCAGAGGATACATGCGGAGGGTATCCAGGCTCTCAAGGCCAACACCATTGCTCTCCAGGAAGGATTCTAGGCCATCCCTGCGGCCCATGAAGACATGGGAGGGCATATATTTGTCCCTCTGCTCCTGTGCCTTCTAGGGACACTCGTTCTATCCAGATCGGTCCAGGAACATCCGAACCTCTGCGTGTGTGTGCGCTTAGTTGCTTAGTCATCTTCTACTTTTTGCGGCCCCATGGACTGTAGCCCGCCAGGTTCCTCTGTCCATAGAATTTTCCAGGTAAGAATACTGGGAGTGCGTTGCCATTCCCTTCTCCATGGGATCGTCCCAACTCAGGGATTGAACCTGTGTTTCTTGCACTGGCAGGAGGATTCTTTACCACTGAGCCAACTGGGAAGCAATATCTGAACAAACAACCCTAACACTGGGCCTGCCCTCTGCACCTGGCATGTCCACTTCTAAGAGTTTGTTCAGAGGACATAATCAGGGACAGGGAGGATAGTCATCACAGGAGAATAGATGCATGAAAAATTCCAAATCCTATAAATGTTTCATGATAAGGGATCCTTCAAAGAATGAAACATATGTAGCCTCTAAGATAAATGATAGAATGCATATGACCAAAATTTTTGTCACAGTGTTAAGTTTTATTGGACAGACTGTGAACAGTATGAATAGCTTGAGACAATTTTTTGGGCAGAGGAGAATGGACATGTGTGGAATTTCAGTGTCCTCGCCAGGCAGTTAATAGACTTCTCTTTGGATGTTGGGACTGTAGAGAGTGAGGTTTCTCTTTTTCTCTTTCTCAGATTTTGCAAGGTTCATTTGTTTCTTTTTTATATCTAGTAGATTTTATTTTTTGTAGCTTCCCAGGTGGCTCAGTTGTAAAGCAGGAGACATAGGTTTGATCCCTGGGTGGGGAAGATCCCCTGGAGGAGGAAATGGCAACCCACTCCAGGATTTGTGCCTGGGAAATCCCATGGACAGAGGAGCCTGGTGGGTTACAGTACACTGGGTTGCAAAGAGTTGGATACAGTTGAGCAACTGAGCACTCACAACACATATATTATTTTTGTAAGTTGGAAAAAGTTCTTTCTGTGAGGACTCATCATAAATAATATTAGCACATGCTTGCCTGATGCTTATTTCTGACCAGTGCTATTTTGAGTGCTGTGCAGAGATTCAACCCTCAAGACAATTCAGATGGTGGACTTGGGGCTCAGGAAGCCCGGGCAGGTGCCTGGGCAAGTTCACAGAGCTGGTGCACGGCAGAGCTGGAGACTGAAGCCAAGCCATTGGTCAGCTAGGTGCAGGCTCTTGACCTTGGCACGATCCTCCAGCTTCCTAAGGACCACAGAGTGTGGGAGGACCTGCACAGGCTGCCAATGGTAGTGCTCCTGAACGCTCAGCCTCTGTACACCGGTGCCAAATCAAGTCCTGGAGACAGAGTTTTGGGTGAAGTAGAAAAGATAGCTTTATTGCTTTGCCAAGCAAAGGGAGACACACCAGGCTTCTGCCCCCCAAAACAGTGTGTCTCATCCCCAGAGAACTTGATGAGGGTTTTTATAACATGGGTCGAAGGTGGGGTCTCTGACAAGATTAGGGTGTGAGCAGGGTTTGCACTCCCTTTGTCGCATCTCAGGTGATTGGTCTCTTAGTCTTGCTGAGCTTCTCTTCGTTCCTTTCAGAGGTAAAGAATCTGCCTGCAATGCAGGAGACCTGGGTTCAATCCCTGAGCGACTCAGAGATCACAAAGGCTTGTGTCACTGTAGAGAGGACGGAATTGAGGCCCAGAGCTGACAGGGCTTGTTGGAGGGCACATGGGTTTTGGAATGCCTCATTACTGGGGCCAAGAAGCCCCAGTTCCCACCTCAGTCTCTTCCTGACCCCCAGTGGGGCACTCCAGTTCAGAGCTGCTTTGGTGGCCAAGCCAAGCTGGGTGGAAGGGGACAGCTCCTAGCAGGACTAAGAAAGTGCACATAGCTGAAGCAATGCTATTCACATTAATCTCTGCCTCAGAGGACACACAGGCTGCTGCGTGAGTGTGGACATCAATCCCACTTGAAGCAAACCATGTAAAGCCATCCTAGGCTGGGTAGAGGGGGAGGGGAGTTCTTTCTGAAAGTAGTCAGCCCATCATTTCCTCTCCTTCTTGGTTGATTTTTTAAAAATTTATTTATTTTCGGCTGTGCTGGATCTTCATTCCTGCACCCCAGTTTCCTCTAGTTGTGAACAATGGGGGCTACTCTCTAGCCGCGGTGCACAGGCTTCTCACTGTGGTGGCTTCTCTTGTTGTGGAGCACGGGCTCTAGGGAGCCTGGGCTTCAGTAGTTGTGGCTCACGGGCTCAGCGGCTGAGGCTCCTGGGCACTCGAGTTGCCGTTGCAGTTCAAGTTGCACTTGAACAGCAGCTGAGTTGCTCCAGGGCATGTGGGATCTTTCTGGACCAGAGATCAAAACCCGTGTCTCCTGCATTGGCAGGCAAACACCAGGGAAGTCCTCCTAGGAGATTTTTAATCCGAGTATGTCTTCCAGGGAGCCTTCCCTTCAGCACACATTTGAGGAAATGTGTGTTGTGCACAGACTTACGCATTTACAGGTGGCCTTTTCCCCATCTGGCTCAGCCAAATCTGGAGGGGGTAGAGGGACCCCCTGGCCTGGGACCTCATTACAGACACTGGGCCCACATGTCCTCCCTGAACCCATCAGTCACTTCTCTCCATTTTCCAATTTCCTTCCTGGGACCAAGCGAGGAGAGCCAAGACTGTGGGAAATCCTGTGAATCCAAGACACATCTGGAACAGGCTGGGGGGCCTGGGAGGCCATGGAGCCCAGCGTCATCACGTCACACGTGCAGGAGTGGAAGGGCAGGGTTTTCTCAAGGCCTGGAGCTGGCGGGCTCCCTGCCAGGAGATGCTACTGGCAGGTGGGTGGGATGAGTTGCGCCCCGAGGTATTTTCCTCACGCAAGGTTTCAGTTCTCAGGTCGGGAGCTTGGCTCCCGAAGGGAAAGTCTGGTCCAGGCTGCTAGAAAACCCTCAGCGGCTGCAGCCTCACCCTCGGATCGGGCGTGGCTGGTAGGAAAGCAGGCTGCCAATAAGTGATTTACAGCCTGTTCCCTCATGTTTTACAGTTTCATCATTTTGTGTCGCAGCCCAGTCTCCAGTAATGGGATCTGCAGAGGCATCCGGCTCCCCAGACTGCTGCCCCAGGGAGAAGCCTGGGGGGATGTTCACTGTGGCCCTGTCATGTCTCAAAACTGTGTCCCAGAACTCCTATCATGACTGCCTTCCTATACCACCCTCCCACCTAGAGGGGGTAGAGGGAACCCCTGGCCTCTGGGCCCTCACTGCAGACACTGGGCCCACATATCCTCCCTGAACCCATCAGTCAGGGAGGCTTCCTTCTCACCTTGGACTCTGGGGGCCCTCTGAGCTCACACTGTTCTGGGCACTGAAGGCAAGGAACTTGGGAGTCCTGGGAACATCGCGCAGGAGCCCCGTCTCAGTCTTTCGCATATCATGCAAAACCCCCAGAGGAGTCCTCCTCTACCGTCCGCCTGAGGATTCTCAGAACCTTTCCATGGTGGGCACATAAATGACGCAGACCCTGTGGAAAACATCTCAGGACTCCTTCAGAAAGTTAGACACAGTGATCCCCTGGTGGCCCCGTGGTTAGGATGCTGCACTTTCAAAGCAAGGGGCACAGGTCCAATCCCTGGAGAGTGAACTAAGAGTTTACATGCTGCATGGCACAGCCAAAAAAAAAAAAAAAGAGTTAAATATAGAATTATTGTTGGACTGCCCTGGTGGTACGGTGGATAAGAATCTGCCTGCCAATGCAGGGGACGTGGGTTCTATCCCTGGTCTGAGAAGATTCCATACGCCGTGGGCAGCAAAAGCCCATGAGCTGCAATGACTGAAGCCCGTGTGCCTACAGCCTGTGCTCCACAACAAGAGAAGCCACCGCAATGAGAAGCCTGTGCACCACATCAAAGGGGGGCCCCCGAGCACCCCAACTACAGAAAACCCGTGCAGCAGCAAAGACCCAGCACAAACAAACAAACAAACAAAAAAGAAGTGACTTTTTTCATTAAAAAAAAGAATGACTATGTGACCCAACAATTCCACTCCCAGGTATTTAAGAATTGAAAGCAGAGACTCAAACAAATACTTGTACAGGCATGCAGCATAACTCACAGCAGCCAAAGGCTGGGGGAAAATGTTCAATAGACAATGGATAGACAAAATCTGGTATCTACATACAACGAGATATGAATCAGCCTTAAGAAGGGATGAAGTACCGGCATGTGCTGCCGCATGGATGAACCTCAAAAACATTACGCTCCGTGAAAGAAGCCAGACACTAAAGCCCACGTATTGCAGGACTACCTTTATATGAAACGTCCAGAATACGTAAGTCCACAGAGACAGAAAGCAGACCAGTGACTGCTGGGGGGTGGGGGGCGAGGGGCAGGGGGTGACTGCTTAAAGGCTGCAGGGTTTCCTTTCGGGGTGATGGAAATGTTGTTCTGGAACAACAGATAGAAGTAATGGACGCAGGATAGTGTGAATCCAGTAAATGTCACTGGACTGCACCCTTTAAAACGGTTCATTTTATGTTATGTGAATTTCACTGTAAGAAATTTTTAATCAGAAAACTTCTCCCACTGCCTCCAAACCTCACTGCACCCTGGCGTGTACGTATGCCGTCGTTCGTACCTCCAGTTGCTCACCCAGAACTCCAGATTCATGACAGGAGGTGGCTGCGGAGGCTGTCAGGGAAGGAGTTCGGACATGGGCCCATAATGGGGCCCGGGAAGGGGGCACAGCGCTGTTCTTAGGCAGTGAGGGCAGCCCCCGCCCCACCGTCTTCTCTCTCCCCGTCCCCGGGCCCACTGTCACCTGGCTGTTTTGGGTTTGCGGTTGTTGGTTCTTGCTGTGCCGGTGGTCGGCATGTGGGACTTTAGTTCCTTGACCGGGGATGGAACCCACACCTCTGGCCTTGGGAGTGCAGAGTCTTAACCGCTGGACCCCAGGGAAGTCCATCACTGTGTTTTGAGGGATAGTTAGCACATGTAATGCTGGTGGCTGAGAACTAGCGGAACAGAGAAGGCCTCAGGCACATTCTCTGTGGCTCACAGCAGGAGTATTTGAGGCTAGACATTCGGCTTGGGCTTCCAAGCTCAACGGCTGGGTCCCCTAACTCCCTAATATCACCCACCTCTTTCAGGAGGACACACTGCTCCTCCCCTTGTCACTCCCCTGAACTTCTCAGGGTTGTTACTACGCCCCTGGTGGCACCTCCTCCTCCCTGACAGGCCCTTTCCTCATTTTACAGAGAACCACTTCCTCTGGGAAGACCCCCTTCCAGCCTGGGCCTCCTTCTTGGTATTTACTCTACCCAGATGGGAATGGAGGTTGGTCATCTGATTTGAAAACTCCAGGATCAGACATGCTTTGCATTTGCTCCTTGAGAACGTCAACTTCATCTTTTTCATTTATTATATCTTTTGCGCTTGGTTGGTATTCAATAAATAATAGTTGGTATTTAAATGCAGACCTTCATGTCAATGTATGGCAAAAACCACTACAATATTGTAATTATCCTCCAAGTAAAATAAATAAATTTTTTAGAAATGATAAAAATAGATAAATACAGACCTGCAGTTTGTAGCTCACTCATCTAACAGGGTTTCACGTTGAGCTTGTCAAATGGGTGATATGACCTGGGCCTGTCCCTGGACTGGTGAATACCACTTATTTAGGAGGAAAGCATCTCCCTGCAGGGCCATGATGGCAAGAAAGATGGAGCAGGGAGGCTCCATGGGGCAGGGGATGTGCCAGGGACACCCCTATCCAATCTCAGGGTGAGCCATTCTTGGCAGGGCTCTCAGCCTCCCCAGAAGAAACCCCCAAAGAAAAGTACTGCTTTAGGGACTTCCCTGGTGGTCCAGTGGTGAAGAATCCACCTTGCAGTGTGGGGAACTCAGATTCAATCCCTGATCAGGGAACTAAGATCCCACGTGCCAACGAGCAACTAGGCCCACACGGCACAGCTAGAAGGTCTATATGCTGCAGCGAAAGATTCCAAATGCTGCAACCAAGACCCAATGCCCAGTGCAGCCAAATAAATAAATAGAAAGTACTGTTTCCCAGGAGGGCTGAGAGCAGAGGGCTGAGCTGCGGTGGAAGGTTCACATATTTCCCTCTTTAGATTCTTAGTTATGCTTCCTATGACATCAGACTTTGGATTTGGAAAAAGATGGCCTCCACGTGAAGATGAACAAGGAGGCAGGTGGGCCCTGGCAGAAGGTGGCACACCAGAGCACTAGCGACAGCCAGACTCTGGGATATCCTCTCTCATGCAGTGGTTTTGAAACTGGTTTTCCACTTAGGAGGAAAAAGTCCTTTGGCTGCACTTGAAACTAATGCAGAAGATTCATTTTGTGGGGGGAAAGGTTAAGACATGCAGCTCTGTCTCTCTTCAGCTTCGCGTGTTGGGGGAAGGAGTTTGGACTCGGGGTGGGGGGTTGGGGAGAGCAGGCAGGCGGTGGGGACAGAGGAGGTTGGCCCAGGCTTAAGGCTGCTGCTGAAACAGGGGTTACTGCCTGGGGGAGAAACACAGAGATGCAGGGCACGAGGTGGGAGGGGAGGAGAGAAAAAGGAAGAGGATGTGGGCGGGGTGAGAACCAGGAGGCCTAGCCCCTCTCCCCCCACGCTGCCCTCCAGACACTAACTCTTGGGCTTCCCCCTCACATATGGGCCTAATCCAGGTAGAGTGAAACCTTGCATTGCTCTGGTTAAAAATTATTGCTTCGGATAATGAAATCTTCGTCATTGGAAACTCCAAAAGAAAAAAAATTAAAAAGGCCTTTGGAGCTGTGACTTATGGGCAGCGTGGTGATGGCAATGCATTCATCATCCCATTTTCCCGCATCTGACCTGGAGGACAAGCTTGATTCATACCCGGGCGGTGTGTGTGGGTCCCCAGGGGCAGGGTGGCGGCAGGGTTGGCAGGGAGCCGGCGTGGAGGAGCTCCCGGGGCCACGTTGGGGGCTGGAGAGCCAGCGATAAGCATCACCTTGGCATGCTCAGGCCCCAGGTTTCCCTGAGGATTTGCCCAAGCTGTCAAAACATTTCAGGGAGGTGCAGAGGTTGTCTGCTCCTACGGAGAAAATCCCATAATAGCTCCATGAAACGGCTGTTTTCCCTTTAAACCGTCAACCTCACACCCACATAGAAATCTCCCAGACAAAGCAATGGTGACCTGTAGGGGCGAACAGTCTGGCTGGGACTGGTCCTCTGACTGTGGTGCTTTTCATCTGAGATACACAGTGCTTACAATTTCTTTTTATTTTCATTGATCCCCGCCTCCCTGCAGGCAGATGAAGGATCCCTGAGATAAGAAGCTTGTGGAGAGTTAAGGTTTCCCTGACAACCCTCCCAGGCCTGCTTGCTTTCCTTCCTCCTGATTCCTCCACCCTGAATCCTGTTGCTTGAGGGCCATGCCTGGCCTTCTGTGCCAGCCCCTCACCCCAGGACTGGGCCGGGTGGCCTTGGCCTAGACACCCACCGTCAGCTCTCTAGATCTCAGGATTGCCTGTTCCCTCCCAGGTTCCCTGGGTCATGCAGACTGCTTCCAGGATCCACCTATTCCTCCTGCTGCCCTTTATTCCTCCAGAGTAAAGCCTCAGCCAGGTGTCAGCCCAGGAGGAAACGTAACTTTGTGTGAAGACAGATCCCCATGGGATCCCAGCTCTGTTTCTTGTCTGCTGTGTGACCTTAACTAAGTTGCTTAGCTTGTCTTAGCCAGCCGAAATGTCCTCATCTCTAAACAATGGTATTTTCAGGGACTTCCCTAGTGGTCGAGTGGCTCCATGCTCCCAATGCAGGGGGACTGGGTTCAATCCCTGGATCCCACATGCTGCAACTAAGACTTGGTGCAGCTAAATAAATAAATAAATATTTTGAAAATTAGTTAAAAAAAAAAAAAAAGAATGGTACTTTAGAGGAAGAAAAGAGCCATTTCACCACAACTGTCTTCATTTTCACTTAGGAAAGGAACAATCTTAGTTTGGGAAGATGCAAAGATGGGACATTAAGGGTGGGGGCTCCCCAGGGGAGGCTGAAGGAAGAGGAAGACTAGAGAACATCTATATAACAAAGGACCAGGAGGTGGTGATGGGCATAGGTGAGAGAGGGCTGCAGCCATGAGGACCTGAAGCTGAAGGGGAGGACAGATTTCAGGGACTTCTTAAGCACTTTAAATTCCACTATTTATTTTCTCTGCAGTTTGGAGTGAGATACATGCTTCTTTCCATTGCCCCTGAGTCTTCAGAAAAATCTTTACACCCAATTTCCATGCCTGGTTGTATGCAGAGACTTGGGGTTCAGGGGAAAGGGTCTTTCCACTTCTGGGTCAGTACAGGGGAGACATCCTGGGAAGAGCAACAAAATGCAGAGAGGAGGACATTGCAGCCGAAGCTCAGAATCAGAATCAGAGGAGGCAGAATAAACATGAATCTCCAAGAACTCCCAAAGGCTTGGGATGGAGGGGGTGGTGGGCTGGCACGGGACAAGCCTAACAGGTCTGCATCATAAGGGGCCAGTGGCCCCAGGGGACATATGCCACCTTGCAAATCTTGGCGGGGATTCATGGGTAACCAGTCAGTCCTAAAGGAAATCAACCCTGAATATTCACTGGAAGGATTGATGCTCAAGCTGAAGCTCCAATACTTTGGCCATCTGATGCAAAAAGCTGACTCATTGGAAAAGACCCTGATGTTGGGAAAGATTGAAGGCAGGAGGAGAAGGAGACGACAGAGGATGAGATAGTTGGATGGCATCACCAACTCAATGAACATGAGTTTGAGTAAGCTCCAGGAGTTGGTGATGGATAGGGAAGCCTGGCATGCTGAAGTCCATGGGGTCGCAAAGAGTCGGACATGACTGAGCGACTGAACTGAATAGAGGATGAGATGGTTGGATGACATCATTGACACAATGGACATGAGTTTGAGCAAACTCTGGGAAATAGTGAAGGATAGGGAAGCCTGGTGTGCTGCAGTCCATAGGGTCACAAAGAGTCGACTCAACTTAGCGACTGAACAACAACATGGGAATTTGTATTTAACTGCACAGCCATTGTCCCAGATGGGACTCTGGCGGTCGAGTCCTTTCATTGTCTCCCCTGCCTGGCCTTGGCTGGACAGTGGGGGTTCTGGCAATTTCTATGAGGGACAGACAACTGTGTGGGCAGCTTCCCCAGAGCTAGGGATTCTGGCTGGTGCATTAATGCCTCCTGACAGTGCAGTCCCCCCACTGCAGCTGGTGAGTGTCAGGCCAAGTCTCAGAAAACAAATGGAAGTGATTTCTGCTTATTCCTGCTGAGGGCTGGCACTTCAGGACCTGCCGGTTATCTGAGCAAGAGAGAACTGCCAAGGAATTCCCTCCTATCCAAGTGTTTGTCAGGCAAGGCCCCTAGGAGGGGCTGAGCAGCCAGCTCCTGAGAGGGAGCTGAATCCCCCACTCCAGCTGCTAGGGGGGCAGGGGGCTTCCCCTTGCCCTGGAGGATGGGGTAGAAAGGGTGGCCCCTCTTGGACACAAATATCCCGGGTCCAGATTCGGGGCTAAGAGGGAAGCCGGGTGTTCAGGCCCTCCCCTCCCCCATGGCCCTGAGCCTCTAGGAGGTCTCATTTGGTCTAATGTGCAGATAGGACAGAGGCGAGGAAGGCTTGACACAGAGACAGAAAGAGACAGCAGACAGCTCTTGGCATAGAAGGACCATCAAACCCCATTTAATCTGCTGTAAATCAAACTGAGTCTGACCCCTAGTCCCCACTGTGACTTGGATAGGGGGGTGAGTTTCTATTGAGCTGACACAGGGATCAGAGAGTTTATAGAGCAGAAAGTGGGGCAGGGTCCTCTGTAGCTCCTTCATTGTGGCTCAGAATAGGAGGCGCTCACATCAGGGTCAGCTGGGATGTCTGCTCCACCCAGGGTGACTAACTTGTCCTGGTTTACCCAAGAATTTCCCAGTTTAAGCTGTGAAAGCCCTTTGTCCAGGGAATCCCTTCAGTTCTGGGCAAACCGGGATGGTGGGTCACCCTCTGTCCATCTCCGTCTCCTAGATGCTCTGGGTGACTGTCTCTTTGGGAGGTCCTGTCACCTCTGTGGGGTGGGGGTGGCAGGCTGCAGGTCCTCCTGCCTAGATGAAATCCACAGGCTCCCTGTATGGGCCCCCCTCCCACTGCCTGATCCCCTTAAGTTTCTCCAGCTTCTAGAAGGCAAAGGCCCAGAAGATGGGTTGCTCCCAAACAACCTACACCCCCAGCCTGCATGGTCACCCTCTCCAGAGGGGCAGGAACAGAGAGGCTGCCTACCTGCCACCAAGAGGAATAAGCAAAACATATGTGAATGTCCCAGCAGCTTCCCCTTGCATACACCGCTTCAAATGGCTCAGACCAGATTGTTCAGTTCAGTTCAGTTCAGTCGCTGAGTCATGTCTGACTCTTTGCACCCCATGGACTGCAGCATGCCAGGCCTCCCTGTCCATCACCAACTCCTGGAGTTTACTCAAACTCATGTCCATTGAGTTGGTGATGCCATCCAACCATCTCATCCTCTGTCATCCCCTTCTCCTCCTGTCTTCTATCTTTCCCAGTATCAGGGTCTTTTCCAATGAGTCACTTCTTTGCAACAGATGGCCAAAGTACTGGAGTTTCAGCTTTAGCACCAGTCCCTCCAATGAATATTTAAGACTGATTTCCTTTAGGATGGACTGGTTGGATCTCCTTGCAGTTCAAGGGACTCTCAAGAGTCTTCTCCAACATCATAGTTCAAAAGCATCAATTCTTTGGCGCTCAGCTTTCTTTATAGTCCAACTCTCACAATCATACGTGACTACTGGAAAAACCATAGCTTTGACTAGACAGACCTTTATTGGCAAAGTAATGTCTCTGCTTTTTAATATGCTGTCTATGTTGGTCGTAACTTTTCTTCCAAGGAGCAAGCATCTTTTAATTTCATGGCTGCAGTCACCATCTGCAGCGACTTTGGAGCCCCCCAAAATAAATTCTCTCTCACTGTTTCTCCATTTATTTGCCATGAAGTGATTGGACCAGATGCCATGATCTTAGTTTTCTGAATATTGAGTTTTAAGCCAACTTTTTCACTCTCCTCTTTCACTTTCATTAAGAGGCTCTTTAGTTCCTCTTCACTTTCTGCCATAAGGGTGGTGTCATCTGCATATCTGAGGTTGTTGATATTTCTCCCGGCAATCTTAATTCCAGCTTGTGTTTCTTCCAGCCCAGCGTTTCTCATGATGTACTCTGCATAGAAGTTAAATAAACAGGGTGACAATATACAGCCTTGACATGCTCCTTTTCCTATTTGGAACCAGTCTGTTGTTCCATGTCCAGTTCTAACTGTTGCTTCCTGACCTGCATACCGATTTCTCAAGAGGCAGTTCAGGTGGTCTGGTATTCCCATCTCTTTCAGAATTTTCCACAGTTTGTTGTGGTCTACACAGTCAAAGGCTTTGGCATAGACAATAAAGCAGAAGTAGATGTTTTTCTGGAACTCTCTTGCTTTTTTGATGATCCAAAGGATGTCAGCAATTTGATCTCTGGTTCCTCTGCCTTTCCTAAATCCAGCTTGAACATCTGAAAGTTCTTGGTTCACGTACTATTGAAGCCTGGTTTGGAGAATTTTGAGCATTACTTTACTAGTGTGTGAGATGAGTGCAGTTGTGCAGTAGTTTGAGCATTCTTTGGCATTGCCTTTCTTTGGGATTGGAGTGAAAACTGACCTTTTCCAGCCCTGTGGCCACTGCTGAGTTTTCCAAATTTGCTGGCATATTGAGTGCAGCACTTTCACAGCAACATCTTTTAGGTTTTGAAATAGCTCAGCTGAAATGCCATCACCTCCACTAGCTTTTTTCATAGCGATGCTTCCTAAGGCCCACTTGACTTCACATTCTATGATGTCTGGCTCTAGGTGAGTGATCACACCATCGTGATTATCTGGGTGGTGAAGATCTTTTTTGTATAGTTCTTCTGTGTATTCTTGCCACCTCTTCTTAATATCTTCTGCTTCTGTTAGGTCCATACTATTTCTGTCCTTTATTGAGCCCATCTTTGTATGAAATGTTCCCTTGGTATCTTTTTCTTGAAGAGATCTCCAGTCTTTCCCATTCTATTGTTTTCCTCTATTTCTTTGCACTGATCACTGAGGAAGGCTTTCTTATCTCTCCTTGCTATTCTTTGGACCTCTGCATCCAAATGGGTATATCTTTCCTTTTCTCCTTTGCCTTTAGCTTCTCTTCTATTCACAGCTATTCGTAAGGACTCCTCAGACAACCATTTTGCCTTTTTGCATTTTTTTTCCTTGGGGATGGTCTTGATCCCTGCCTCCTGTACAATGTCAGGAACCTCCATCCATAGTTCTTCAGGCACTCTGTCTATTAGATCTAATCCCTTGAATTTATTTCTCCCTTCCACTGTATAATCATAAAGGATTTGATTTAGGTCATACCTGAATGGTCTAGTGGTTTTCCCTACTTTCTTCAATTTGTCTGAATTTGGCAATAAGGAGTTGATGGTCTGTGCCATAGTCAGCTCCCGGTCTTGTTTTTGCTGACTCTATAGAACTTCTCTATCTTTGGCTGCAAAGAATATAATCAATCTGATTTCGGTATTGACCGTCTGGTGATGTCCATCTGCAGAGACTTCTCTCGAGTTATTGGAAGAGGGTGTTTGCAATGACCAGTGAGCTCTCTTGGCAAAACTCTATTAGTCTCTGCCCTGCTTCATTTAGTACTCCAAGGCCAAATTTGCCTGTTATTCCAGGTATTTCTTGACTTCCTGCTTTTGCATTCCAGTCCCCTAGAAAGAAAAGGACATCTTTTTTGTGTGTTAGTTCTAGAAGGTCTTGTAGATCTTCCTAGAATCATTCAACTTCAGCTTCTTCAGCATTACTGGTCGGGACATAGACTTGGATTACTGTCTATAGACCAGATGGAGTGTGCGCTAAATCACTTCAGTCATGTCTGACTCTTTGCAACTCCAAGGACTGGGGCCTGCCAGGCTCCTCTGTCCACGGGATTCTCTAGGCAAGAACACTAGAGTGGGTTGCCATTTCCTCCTCCAAGGGCTCTTCCCTACCCAGGGATTGAATCTGCGTCTCTTAGGTCTCCTGCATTGGCAAGGGGGTTCTTTACCACCAGTGCTACCTGGGGTGGCTGCAATTTAGTGTTGTCACAAAAAGGGTTTCTTGGGATCTGTGGGGGCATGGCTATTTGAACCCAGAGCTTAGAGAAGGCTCTTAAGCTGCAAAAATGTCACCTCAGGGGATTCCAGCCTTCTCCCTCAACACTCCACCTGTGAGTGGTGTTTCTCACTCTCTGCCTCTCCCCTGATCGCATGGACACAGTGCTTTAAAGCTGTCAGAATCGAGACCAGGAACCTGTCACGTGTGTTTTATTACTGATTAGAGGAATAATCCACGATATAAGACAGTTCTGGACAAGGTGCGGAAGCCAGCCAGAGAGAATGATGCTTGTTAGCAGAGTAACATCATGGCTAGTGAGAGCCCACAGGCAGCGGGGAAGGGGCAAGAGTGGGCCAAGGGGCCAGGCCGGGCCTTGCCTGTCCACTGACAGCAGACAGATGTAAGGGGGGAAAAGCTGGAGGGGAGCTGTTTAACGCACTTAAGAGAACAGATAGCTTTTAAGCTCTTTAGACACGTTGTTGCCGTGTGATCAATGGATGTGTTCATTCCACCTCGGTCTTTACTGTTGCACCAAAGGCAGCACTAGGCTGTCCTCTGGCCGAAAGCCTGTGTCAGGCTCCTTTCTGTCCTCAGAGCCAACAAGCTGTGTCTCTTTAGACAGTGTGTGATTGCTTTAAGAACAGTCTGTAATTGAGCGTCTTTACACATTCATTTCCAGTAGTTCACAGGCAGTAGGCCCATCACCATGGCCACCCAGGAGCCCCCAGGGCCCCTCTGGTTTCCAGCACCATGGAAGGGTGAGGGGGACATGCTGGAAGATGTGGTGACATCACCCTCAAGGGGTGAGGGACGTTTCTGCGCACCTATAGCTTCCTGACCGTCGGGCTTACAGGCATCACCTAAGAGGTGACGGGATCCTCTATGAGTCCCCAGCTGGGAGAATCTGGTCCCCCTCCTCTGTGGAGGAGATGTCCTTCCTTTTACTTTCTGAACTTAACTTCGCAGTCCCCACTGCAGAATTTTTCATACTAGACTCTTGGGGGTGCTGAGGGGTATAATGCAGGTGCCGGTCTGCCCTCCCTAGTCCTCACCCCACTCAGCGTCATGTCTGGAGGGACTGGGCCCCAGGCTTCCTGTCCTCTCCTCCCACTCTTCTTGCTTAGAGCTGCCCTCCTCTAAATGAACCACAGGCCAGTTCTCTGGAACCCGATAAAAATCACTCATCACACTGGCTGGGATTCTCAATTCTCCTTCCAGGTGCCTGGGAGGGTTGCATGTCCCGGCCCCGCAGAGCCAGACTTGGGAGGTGATGCTGAGTGAACTCAAGAGGAACCTGTCACTTGGGGCAGAAGCATTGACGGCCAAGCGGTGCGATTCCCATGCCCGAGTGTCCCCTCTGCTGTGGTGGCCACCACGATGAGAGCAGGAGCTGGGGAAAGCCACTCAGCCCCCCAGGGCACAGGGTCTCTGAAGCTCACTCATGACCCGGATGAAGAAAACAATGAGAGACAAAGAGTCTCCCAGAGAGCCGATCCAGAGCTCTCAGAGAGCAAGGCGAGCTTCTCCAGAGAGTGAACTTGGGACCTAAAGGGGACATGACCCGTCAGAGGGACGGTGCCCTCAGGCTGGGGCCCCGGCTTCTGCAGGGTTGCAGCGCCATTGTGCCCCAGGCCCGCGGGTACCTTGGGGATGTGGGGCAGACAACTCATCAGGTTATCAGGAAAAGCCACACAGAGCCCTGGCCAGGAGCGCCCATGCATCACCCAGAGCCATGGGCCTCCACCAGACGCCTGTAGGGGACCTTCCGTCTGTCTCCCCAGGGAGGAGGGGACTTGATTTCTCACGCGATGAGGAGGGTGGGTCAAACATGCTGTGAGCAGAAATCAGACTATCCATGACGAGTGTTTCCCCACCTCCTTCTGAACACCTCAGGGTTGTTCTCTCCTGGCAGCACAGTCTCATGGCTTGCTCCGGTCAACAATGCGTGAACGGAGGTGAGGAGGGACCCTTCTGGGCAGCACATGCTCACCGTTCTCCAGCTGTTCCTGTGTGGTGATGGCAGGCGCTGGTCCAGATGATGGCTGCTCCATCAGCCCGAGTCCAGTGTGGTGACAGTTTAGAGCTTCTGGCCCATTGTTTTATGAGCAAGAAATAGTTGTGTAGTACAGCTTGTGGGATTTTAGTGCCCTGACCAGGAATCTAAACCAGGGCCCTTAGCAGTGAAGGCAGAGAGTCCTAACCACTGGACCACCAGGGAATTTCCTGGGTTTGTTCTAAGCCACTGAGATTTTGGTTTTATTGGTTACTATGGCATGATCTATTCCATTTTGACTAATACTAACACGTACATGTCGGAGAAGGCAATGGCAACCCACTCCAGTACTCACTGGAAAATCCCAAGGACAGAGGAGCCTGGTAGGCTGTAGTCCACGGGGTCGTGAAGAGTTGGACATGACTGAGCGACTTCACTTTCACTTTTCACTTTCATGCATTGCAGAAGGAAATGGCAGCCCACTCCAGTGTTCTTGCCTGCAGAATCCCAGGGACGGGGGAGCCTGGTGGGCTGTCCGTCTATGGGGTTGCACAGAGTTGGACACGACTGAAGTGACTTAGCAGCAGCAGCAGCAGCAGCAACATGTACCTGTATTGCTTTATTGAACAAGTGCTGATTTACTATGTGCCATCCTGAGTCCAGAGGACATGGAGATTAATAAAACACAGTCCACTGCCTTTCAGTTGTGCAGTACACACACTTTCAGGGGCTCACCATTGGGTAAAGGAAACAGGGCAGAAGACAAACATTTTCTGTTATCCTTCCACCTGAGACATAGCTGCAGTAGACATATCTGCAGTAGGCACTTTTCTGACTATATTCTGGTGATCTCTGCACATCACCCTTCCATCCAGACTCAAAGATCCTGGAGGATGGGGAGAGGTTAGAGGATGCATAGATGGATGGATGGAACCAGAAGGAGCTGGTCTGATTGAAGAGGCATCTTCTAAGGGCCCATTCTGTATCCTTTTTCCACCCTCTATCAAACTCTACAGCAATAGGGACAGTGGTGTGGTCTTTCTCAGGCATTAGCAAGCCTGATGTTATTGAGGAAATGTGTGTTGTGCGTGGCCTCATACATTCACAGGCAACCTGTTTCCCTCCCAGCCCAGACAACACGGAGGGGGTGGTGGGACACCCGGCCTCTGGGACCTCACTGCAGACACTGGCCCCACACGTCCTCCCTGGGGCAGTTCCAGGAAGCCTTGAATCGCTCTTCTCTCCACAGTTGCTTCTGACAGGATGGGAAAGTCTTTTAGGTTGGACAAGCATATCAGCATGCAATTTTTAAATGTTTTGTTTGCCTCTGAACACAGTTCAAAGCCATTCACTATAACAGTATGTTCTGTGGTAGATGTTACAGTAAGAACAAAATGTTGAGGGATTTTTGAGAGGCTGGTAGGATAATTTCAGGTGAGACTGAAAGAAAGTGAAAGTGTTACTCATTTCAATTATGTCCGACTCTTTGTGATCCCATGGACGGTATAGCCTGCCAGGTTCCTCTGTCCGTGGAATCCTCCAGGTAAGATCCCTTCTCCAGAGGATCTTCCAGACCCAGAGATCAAACTCTGGTCTCCCTCATTGCAGACAGATTCTTTACACCGTCTGAGCCACCAGGGAAGACTTGGGTGGGACTGGATCTCAGATAAATTGTGAAGTCTAAACCATGGCCTGCACTTTTTCTAATGGTTTCCCCGATCCATGCTGGGTGCTGGAAATGATACTGGGTGGGAGATCAGGAAGTCTGGATTCTTTTATCTAATGGTCTTTTTCACTTTTATCTAATGGTCTTCCCAGTCCATGCTGGGTGCCGAAAATGATACTGGGTGGGAGATCAGGAAGTCTGGATTCTTTCAGGATCCACTAGGAATTAGCTGGGTGTCACCATGTGACCCTTGACCTTGATCTCCTCCTCTGTGGGAGTCCAGGGTCATAAATGATGCCCTCTCATGGACAGGCTCAGAAGTCTAAAGTTTTATGATTCATACAAGAGTAATATTTTAAATTTAAAATTGAATGTTACTTAAAGATTAAGCAGATAACACAGTCATGTGGTTCAAAACAGAATAATATTGGACTTGCTTGGTGGTCCAGTGGTTAAGAATCTGCCCGGCAATGCAGATGACATGGGTTCAATTCCTGGTCCAGGAAGATTCCATATGCCATAAGGCAACTAAGCCTGAGAGCCACAATTACTGAGCTTGTGCGCCCTAGAGCCCATGCTCCGCAACAAGAGAAGCTACCATGAATGAGAAGCCTGTGGACCGCAATGAAGACCAGCACAGCTACACGTAAACAAAGTAAATAAAATTCATCTATTAAAAAAAACAGAGTAATATGAAAAGATATGCCATAAGAAGCCTCATCCTATTCCATCCTCATATATCACATTCCCTTCTTCCCCATCAAGAACTGTAGAGGGTCTTATATTTTACTCTACTTGTGAGCTAATAAGTAACTCTGCCACTTTTTTTTTTTTAACACAAACCAAATTTATTTATTTATTCATTTATTTACTTGGCCACCTGGCACCCACATGGGATCCTAGTTCTCTGACCAGGGATCAAACCTGCGCCCCCTGCCTTGGAAGCAAGGAGTCTCAACCACTGGGTTGCCAGGGAAGTCTCACCTCTGCCACTTTTCAATAGCAGGAGACCTGTGACAACTGGGGTGAAGGAGGCAGCGAGCCTGCTGCTCCCACTGGTCCTCCACAGCCCCAGGTGGGTGCTGCACATGCAGTGGGCTTGCCTCACAGTTGAGGAACCCCAATCTCTGATTCTGGGCTGAGAATAACACACCTGCCCAATCTTTGCCCTGCTGGGAGACTTTATCTTAATATTATTAATATCAGATAGCAAACGAACTGCTCTGGAGAGGGACACCACCTCTATCTTCTGAGGCTATTTCTACACAAACATCTTTGAAAAAATAATTCATGGCGAAACTGTGTCCAACCTCTGGTCAGAAGATATGCAGAAATTTGTCTTTCAACACCTTCACTCCAACCATCTGGGTAACGTCTCTTCCTAGTTTCTCTTTTTTAAAGATATTTTTGATGTGGGCCATTTAAAAAGTTTATTGAATTGGTTACACTATTGTTCCCGTTTTATGTTTTGTGGTTTTTTTTGGCCCTGAGGCATGTGGGATCTTAGCAACTCGACCAGGGATTGAACCTGAACCCTCAGCACTGGAAGGAGAAGTCTTAATCAAGGGACCACCAGGGAAGTCCCTCTTGCTAGTTTCTTTTGTTTCTTCTCAGGGTGTCTATAGGCAACTGTAAGCAAATATGTATGTTTTTGAATCTTAACCTGTTTGCTGCATAAAAGCAGATCACTGTACCCATCATTATGCACTTTGCTTTTTTAAATTTACCAATCCGAGTTTTTCCTCATTCTTTTTCACTTTTGTAGAGTAGCCATTGTATGCATATTACTTAGCCAGTCCTCTATAAATGGACATTTTTTGCTGTTTCAAAAGAGGCTAGAAAAGGTGATCCTGAACACATGCCGTTTAGAATTAAAGAAGGGTTGACTAGTAGGCCAAACGGTCACTGTATTGCAGTTTAGTTAGGTATTTTTAAATTGCTCTACATAGGCGTTGTACCTTCTTGTGCTTTCACCAGCTTGGTCAGTCAACAGCCAGGGCAGTCCTCTCAAGAACAATAAACAAGCAGGAAGCAATGAGGGGCAGAAGGAGAAGGGGACCACAGAGGATGAGATGGTTGGATGGCATCATTGACTCAATGGACATGAGTCTGAGTAAACTGTGGGTCTTAGTGAAGGACAGGGAAGCCTGGCGTGCTGCAGTCCATGGGGTTGCAAAGAGTTGGCTGCTACTGAACAACAACAACACAGTTTCTCCTCCCTCTTCCAATCTTGCAGGCTTCTTCTAGTGCCCCTAATGGCAGAGGCGGAGAGGGAGCGGCTGGCAAAGCCCAGTGTCAACAAAGTGGAAGAGAGAAGGGGTGTTTGGAGCTGAATAACTTAATAACTGGCTGACCTCGAGGCGTGTTGTCAAACATTTGCCTCTTTGCCAACTTGATAGGTGAGAAATGGTATCTCAATGGACATTTCTCTTACAATGAGTGAGACTGACCACTTCCTTATATATGTTGTAGTTACTGTTTCAGTCGCTCAGTCCTGTCCAACTCTACAACCCCATGAATTGCATGGGGTTGTAGGACAGGCTTAAAGGACAGGCTTCCTTGTCCTTCACCATCTCCCAAAGTTTGCTCAAATTCATGTCCATTGAGTCAATGATGCCATCCAACCATCTCATCCTCTGTCATCGCCTTCTCCTTCTGTCCTCAATCTTTCCCAGCATCAGGGACTTTTCCAATAAATTGGCTCTTTGCATCAGGAAGCCAAAGTATTGGAGCTTCAGCTTCAGCATCAGTATTCCAATGAATATTCAAGGTTGATCCTTTAGGACTGACTGGTTGGACATCCTTGCTGTCCAAGGGACTCTCAAGAGTCTTGTCCAGCAACACAGTTCAAAAGAATCAATTCTTCGGCACTCAGCCTTCTTTATATCCATAGCGACTCTTTATATTCTCTTTCTGTGAATTTGCTGTTCATACTCTTTGGCCACGTTTCAGTTGGTAACCTCTTAGTTCAGGTATGCATGGGTGGCTGAGCAATTCCCCACCTAGAGTGTGTTCATGTCAAAGAGGGAGAGGGCGACTTCTGTTGGTGCAGTGGTTAAGACTTCACCTTCCAACATAGGGGGTGCAGGTTTGATTCCTGACCGGGGAGCTAGAATCCCCAAAGCCAAAACCTAAAACAGAAGCAATATTATGACAAATTCAATAAAGACTTTTAAAAATGTTACACATCAAAAAACAACAACAACAACAACAACAACAGGGACAGGAACCCAGGGGAATGAAACACTTCTGGGGGAATTTTGGACATGGTGAAACCCAGCCTGGGAAACCATAAAGGCCTCCAAGGGGTCCCCACTGTTCACTCTCTTAGTTCAAGACTTTGTTCCTTGTGTCAACAGGCCCTGACCTGGAAACTGCCTGTGACTGCCCCCTTCCCCCACTGGAGTGGTCCCCTACCACCTTGGTCTGTGGCTTGCACGGTGGTTTGTACGCCTGTGGTCTCCTAGGTGAGCCCTTCCAAGACACAGGCCAGCCCCCTTTTTGGATGTGAAGTACAGGTGGTCTTGGCCAATGCTGCTTCCTCAACTGACTCACCAGGGTGGGAAATTCTTTCACAAAGCAGGTGTTTTTTTTTTTTTAACCTGGAAAGTCCTGGAGAGTTTTACTCAAATTCAGGGCTTGTGGGCTTGGAGGTGAAACACACTTTCCCAAGGGGAACAGAAACCTGCACAAAATAGTTAAGTCACGCAACAAGCTGGGAAGCCCCGGGACTACTCACAGCTGGGAACCAGGGTGGGGGCAGAGAGCCCGCGAGCCTCTGAGAGCCCATGCGTGCCCCCTCACACAGGGAACCGCAGGCCTCCAGTCACAGCCTGCTCACTCTCTGGTAGAAGAGCTGCCCCTCACTGAGCGACCGCAGTGAGTGCTGTGCATTGCAGGTTCTGTTTCTCACACCTGATGCCCCTGTGAGGTGGTGTGCTTATCCCCATTTTACAGATGAGAAATGGAGGCAGGCCCCGTGGAATCAGGTGACCCATGCAGGAAGCCTGCATCCAGGTCCATTGCTTGGGATGAAGGCTGAGGGGTAGATGAGCGTGCTGAGGTAGGAGTGGGGTGGTAGGAAGAGACTAGGGCCTCACTCAGGCAACCCCAGGGGACTTCCCGAAGGCAGTAAGGCTTAAGCGTGGCCTGCATCAGGGAACGGGGGAGAATATGGACAGGTGAGCCCTTGGGGTGAAGGTGAGAAACTTCCAGATGAGGAGGTCACGTACCATCTGTGTGGGGACAGGCCTGGTGCTGCCCATGGGGTCTCCACCATGGCCGGAATTAGCACTGCATGGAGGGGCTCAGCACCACGCAGTCAGAACAGGAACTGAGGGGACCTGACCTCCCGACCCAGAGCTGGCCAGAGCTTCAGCAGGGATGGGTGGCC
Source organism: Ovis canadensis (assembly GCF_042477335.2). Classification (NCBI taxonomy): domain Eukaryota; kingdom Metazoa; phylum Chordata; class Mammalia; order Artiodactyla; family Bovidae; genus Ovis; species Ovis canadensis. Next base: position 33,239,655 of record NC_091264.1, read on the forward strand.
TGAAGCCCTCTGACCTCAGGTGTGAGGAAGGGCCTTTTATCCCCATTTCATTGGTGGGGAAACTGAGGCTTTGGGAGAATAAGTTAGGCTGCCCGGGTGATGTGAATGTGGACCTTGAGCCCTTAGTCATTCTGATAGGCTGTTTTTGGTCAGACATAGATACAGCTCTGTGATCCATATACGGTCCTTATCTGATGTGTCTCCCTTTATCACATCTTGCTTTCTCATTTGACAATACAAGATGCCTATTTTCCTGTATTAGTAAGTTTTAACGTTAGCATTTGGATGTGTGATTTACTAACCAGTTTCCTGTCATTGTTTCCAACTGTCTTCTCATATAAATGAAGCTGCTGGAAACACAAAAAGCCCTGTGCACATCCAGAACAATTGCTTTACAGCAGCCCTGTTCAAAGGCTTTTGATATAAACTGCCAAACTGCTGGGGTTCCCTGGTAGCTCAGCTGGTAAAGAATCCACCTGCAATGCAGGAGACCCTGGTTCGATGCCTGGGTCGGGAAGATCCCCTGGAGAAGGGACAGGCTGCCCACTCCAGTATTCTTGGGCTTCCCTGGTGGCTTAGCTGGTAAAGAATCCGCCTACAATGCAGGAGACCCTGGTTCGATGCCTGGGTCGGGAAGATCCCCTGGAGAAGGGACAGGCTGCCAACTCCAGTATTCTTGGGCTTCCCTAGTGGCTCAGCTGGTACAGAATCCCCTGCAATTCACGAGACCTGGGTGTGAGCCCTGGGTTGGAAGATCCCCTGGAGGAGGGACAGGCTGCCCACCCCAGTATTCTTGGGCTTCCCTGGCGGCTCCTACTAGGGCTGTAAGAGTTTATGTTCCTGCTCCCACAGGAACAGCTATTTTACAACACCCTCGCCCATAATGGATTTGTATTTCAAAATAAGCCAAGTGATTTGCTGGGTGAAAATCGGTGACTTGTTTTAACTGGGTGTATTCCACTCCCAGCGAGGCAGGACATGGTCCTATAGATCTGTGATCTCCACTTGGGTGGGGGTGGGGTTCTCTCTGAGTCCCTGTGTTTCCTACTTGAAATGATAAAGTGGTGACACCAGATACATTCCCAGGTCAACAGAAGACTCCAAGGTCCCCACGCTCTAAATGCCCCAAGAAAACTCTCCTAATTAGGCCCCAGGTGGAACCACTGAAATGTTCTTTGCTTGGCCCCTCTGAATTTTTTTTTCTTTAACACAGGATGAAGAAAATTCACTGTTTCTCTTGGGGCTTATCCACAAACTGTCACCAGGTACATTAAGCATCCATTGCATACTCTCCTGTAGGAAAGAAGGAAAAGAAAAAGAAAATGGAAAACATGTTTTGCTCTCAAAACTGTAAGAGATTCTTGAGCAAGGACAAAGTGAATAGGGAACGTTTGGAAATCAGGTCCTTTCCTCCCTAGGGAGGGCACTCGGAATTTTCCTCCTCCTCCTCAGGAACTGGATTGTGGCCTAGGAGGTGAGGATGGAAACTGAGTTAAGAGTAGAAAATGCTGGGCTCCGCCTCCTCTGGCAGGCCCACTGTGGGCAGCTGCAGAAATTACTGTCCCAGGGCCCCCGCCGAATGATCCAGGCTCTGTGCTCAGGGTCTCCTAGGGCAGAGCTGGCCCTGGCAGCAGATTCCTAAAGTGGTGCTAACATCCTCCGGCTGGAAAGGACGCAGTCTGGTGGCACAAGGGGGACAGGTCTCCCTTGACCTTCTCTCTGTGGTGTTGTGTGCCTCTCTGGAAGCTTCCACATCCGTCTGGCTCACATTCATCACCATGCCCTGGATGGGTCCCAGGATAGCAGGGACACAGGCAGCGAGTTAATGGAGGGGGGACTCTCCTGCTCTGCCCCTGCCCCACAGCTGAGCCAGCTACCCAGAAGCAATGTGGGCATCTGCCAGCTGCTCTTAGTGAAGGATGTTGACAACCGACTCCATCTAGCAATATTCCTGGCTCAGCAGACAATAGTGTACAGTAGTTGAGAACGAGCTACATCACTTACTACCTGGGAGCTTTTCAGCAAGCGACTTAAACTCTCAAAATCTCACTTTGCTCACTTGTAAAAGTGTGGATAGTGAAGATTCTCACATTCTATGCAGGCTGGCCATCTTGGTCAGTGGTAACTTCATTCCTCCAGTTTGCCTGGATCAAAACCTTATTGATCCGGACTTCCCTGGTGGTCCAGTGGTTAACAATTCACCTTGCGATGCTAGGGACTCAGGTTTTATCCCTAGACAGGGAACTCAGATCCCAGGGGCTGTGGAGCAGCTAAGCCCGCTTGCCACAACTAGAGAGCCCGAGTGACGCAGCTCCTGAGCTCATGCGCTACGACAAATGAGCATACAAGATGCAACCAAGATCCTGCCTGCTGCCACTGAGAGCTGACACAGCCAAATAGATACATAGATAATTTTTAAAACAGCTTAGAAACTTTATATACATCTTCTAGACCCTTCTCTAGGATTCCTTATCCAATATGTCTTCTCATCAATCCTCTTATCAAATGTAGCCAGGATCTGCCGGCTTCCTTTCTGGTCCAAGCCAACATCATCTCTCGCTCACATCACTTTATTAGCTTCCTAATAAGGCCCCTATTTCTGCCCTTGGCTCCCCACCCAACAACCAGAATGATCCCTGTTAAAGGGTAAAGTTAGCCTCTCTCTTGTATCACTTGCTCTGGGGGAAGCCAGCTGCCATGTTAAGATGACACTTAAGCAGGCTGAGGTGAGGGCCAAGAGGTGAGGAAGGCAGACTGCCTGCCAACACCCACGTGGGTGAGTCATCTTGGAAACAAGTCCTGCCATCCCAGGCACTCCTTCTAATGACTTCGACTTCTGCTAATATCCTGACCAAAACTACATGTGAGGTACTGAGCCAGAACCTCTCAGCTAAGCTCCTCCTGAATTCCTGAACCCCAGAAACTGTGTGATAATAAATGTTGGACTCATGGAAATCAGTAACTAATACTGATTTGGGGTACCTGGAAGAGGGGGTGGCTGCTATAACAAATACATACAAATCTGGGCATGGCTTTGGAACCAGGAAGTGAGGAGAAGCTAGGAGGACATTGATGAGAGTGTAAACAAAAGCCTGAAGTGCTTGGAATAGTCTGGATGTTGAGGAGGCTACTGGTGAGAGCTTAACAGGAAACGAGAAGCATGTTATTAGAAACTGGATAAAGGAGGATCCCTGATATATAGAGGCAGAAAGTTTAGCAACAGTGTCACCTGTAGTTATTTGGTAATAGAGGATGCACCTGATGAGCTGGCTGAGCTAACCATTTCCAGCTGAAGTGATAAAGTTTCCCTGATTCTTCCTGTTTGTACTAATATACACAAGGAAGCCGATGCACCAGAGGAAAGATTAACTAAACCACAAGGAACTAAGATTTGATGATTTAGAAGTTTTCAAGAAACTCGAGCAGGGAATTCCTGCTGTTAGGACCTGTGGTTAGGACCCGGCACTTTCATTGCTGAGGGTCCGGGTGCAATCTCTGGTCTGGAAGCTGAGATCCCACAGACTGCGTGGTGTGGCCAAAACAACAACAAAAACTTCAGCATCCAAATGATTATAAAGTTAAGAAATATCTTTCAACTAAGGAGCAAATTGGACTTCCCTGGTGGCTCAGACGGTAAAGAATCTTCCTGCAGTGCGGGAGACCTGGGTTCGATCTCTAGGTCGGGAAGATCCCATGGAGAAGGGAATGGCAACCTGCTCCAGTATTCTCGCCTGGAGAATTTCATGGATGGAGGAACCTGTGGGTACAGTCCTCTGAGTCTCAAAGAGCCGGACAAGACTGAGCGACTAACAAAGAGCAAAGTATGCCAGAAAAGCATGGTCAAAAAACAAAGCCGTGAATGTGGCTGTAAAGTCCTCTGGGAAAATGTCAGAAAAATCGACGAGAGTGCCTTAGAGTACCATTCAGCTAGACCAAAGGTGTTCTAAAGTGTTTAAGGATCTGTCTCACAGATCCTCTCCATCAAACAATGGGGGTTCTAAGAAGCTTACATGCAAACTTAGTTATTGCAATAGAAGAAGCTAGAGAAGAGCTTATCTCAAAGGGATTTTTGTATTTGGCTTTTGTCTATGGAGAAAAATCTCAAGATCATTCATAGGAAAGCCACAAATTTTAAAGGATAATTACATTCACAAAAGTATCTTCAGGTTGGACTGAAATGGACAGAGACGGTACAAAATAAATAGAGGTTTGGACCACTAAAGTTCTACTGGCAAGAAAGAAATAAGATAAAGGATGACTCAGAAGACAAAGCCGAGAGCTCCAGAGAGTAGAATTGAGAGCCTAGACGGTAAGAACTGAGGAGAATCATTTCCTGGCAGAACTTGGACTGAATTCTTATCAGGAAAATTTCTTTATTCATTTTTTTTTTTCTTTCTGGCCATGCTGTGCACGACCAGGAATAGAACCATCATCATCTGTGTTAGAAACTCAGGGTCTCAACCACTGGAAGGCCCTCAGGAAATTTTCAAAAATTTCTCCACTGGATTTCAGAATTGCTATGGGCCAGTGACTCCTTGGTACCTCCCATGTCCCTCCTTTTGAACAGGAATGCCTGTAGTTATTCCTACCATGTTCCAACATTGTACGTTGTGGGGAATAACTCGACTATCCTGTTTGGAGATCTTAAAATAGAAAGGTATTGTGTTCAAGGAGCTTACCTAAGGAATTACATTCAGGAGTCTCATTTGTACTTAGCCCTCATTTAGATGATGAGATTCTAGACTTTAACCTGATGCTTTCTCGGGCATGAGATGTGTAGGAATCTTGGGAGGGAATGTGGATTTGCGGGGAGGGCAAACGGAAGATTGTAGTCACCAGTTTCAAAGATGCCCGCCCTGTTAGGAGGCACATTGCCTGAAAATGCCTGGAATGTTTGTTACACCTGCCCCTAGTGGGACTCATAGTACCCCTGACTGATACTGTGATACAGAAAGATCATTTCTTTGCCTCTAAGAGGCATAAATAACCTTTCTGTGTCACTCATACTCCAGAGCTCTTCATGGGATCAGAGTGAGGCTGGACTTCAGCTGAACCCATCTTTTTGCTGAGCTTCTTCCCCTGTCCTAGCCTGCATTATTCATTCCCTCAAGAAAACACATCTGCATAGACTCCTTGTCTCATGTTTTGCTTTGATGAAATCCAATTTACAATACCTAATAATTATAAAATGGGGCTGATCAAGATATACTCAATCTGTGATGGAATTTTGGGACATTTTGTGAAATCATCATGGATACTAAGAAGAAGAATGAAACAGCCTTGAATGTCAAGTTCAGGGAATTCTCATTGAGGTAACATTGGCAGTCTTTGTTGGTTTTGTTTTTCTTGTTAGACTTCAGGAGTGGGACAGAGGTAATCATGAGCTCTAGTTCACGGTGCACCATCTTCACCAACCTGAGCAAGGCCCTTCTCATTGTATTTCATTCCGTGTCCACCTTCTCTCTGACTCACATTTTCATTCATTTCCAATAGGTACTCACTCCAATGTGTTGGATCAGTTCAGTTCAGTCGCTCAGTCGTGCCTGACTCTTTGCAATCCCATGGATTGCAGCGTGCCAGGCTTCCCAGTCCATCACCAACTCCCAGAGCTTGCTCAAACTCATGTCCATTGAGTTGGTGATGCCATCCAGCCATCTCATTCTCTGTCATCCCCTTCTCCTCTTGCGTTCAATATCTTTCCCAGCATCAGGGTCTTTTCCAATGAGCAGTTCTTCGCATCAGGTGGCCAAAGTATTGGAGTTGCAGCTTCAGCATCAGTCCTTCCAATGAATATTCAGGACTGATTTCTTGGATATCCTTAAATGTGCTTGTTTTTCTGATCTGAATGGGAGGGCTTCTGGGATTTAAAAAAAAAAAAACAAAAAACAACAAACCTCCCTGCTGAGGGACTTCTGCAGCTTCTTTGTAGATGTTCTTTGTCAGACTTAAGAGTTCTATTCCTAGTTTGCAAAGAGCTGTTGCCTTGTCATTATGAATTTTTGAATTTTCCCTAATGCTTCATAAAGAGTTCATCTTCCTAGCCTCCTCAAAAAATTGGAGCAGAAGGAATAAATTTCTCTTACTCTATTCCTTGGTTTATACTAGAGAGGACTGATTCTTTAAATGACTTACTGAACTCACCATAAAGCCTTTTGGACTGACGTTTCTTTTTGAAAATTAAACTAGTGATTCAATTTCTTAACTAGTTAGAGGTTTACCCAGATTCTTAATCTCTAAGTCACTTTTATCTATTTCATCTGAATTTTAAAATTTGGACATAAAATGCTTCCTGATATACTCCTATCTGTTTAATCTCCACACTATCTGCAGGTGTCTTGTTTTTCCCTCCCAAATAAGACTAGTGAGCTTTCAGATAGCAACAGAATGCCTCCACACTCTTTCCACTACACGATAATGGCATCTTCGTGGAGACAGGCTGATCCTGGGACCTGCCTCACAGCTGACTGCTGGCCTGGGTGCAAGGCTGGGATGGAGCAAGGATACAGCAGCTTGAGCAGAGTCAGCTTCAAAATTGTTAATCCAAGCATGAGGCCACACAGTATCTGTGGACAGCCTGCAGCCTTGGTTTGGGGGTGGGGAGGGCTTGTCTGGGGCGGAGAGGAAGCTCAAGTCCCAGGCACAGGCCTCCATCCTCTTGTTTGGTGCCACCTAATATTCTGTGCAGGGCCTCATCTTCCCCTCTCATAGTCCCCCTTTTGCATCACTGACCCTCAACTGGCCCATCTCATTCCCACCCCCGCCCTGCTCAGGCCCCTTCCAATTTCCCAACATCACTGATGACTCAGCTCATGCCCAGATGCCCACTGTAGGGCCACCAGGGGTCCAGCATGAGCAGAGGGACGGGCCGGATGACAGGGCGGCCCCAGGGGCAGCTTCCTGGAAGATGTTTGAAAGACAGAGCCCGACTCCCAAGCCGGGTCTCCTGTGATCTTAATTTGTGGCTTTGTCTGATGGGATTCGCTTCCCTCTGCATCTTCGTCTGGTTTTTTATTTGGGTAAAGGATATTCTCCGCCCTTTCATGTCTGAGTGGTTTCCTCCTGCATATGTGTTCACTGTGGGGTCTTCTGCACGCCTGGCCCTGGCAGGGAGGGGTTGGGTTGGGTGCTTCTTCCGAGAAGGGAGACCTCGAGGGGCGGAGAGGTCGGACAGACCGTCCCTGGGGCTGCCTCCTGGGGGGCCGCCCCTGCCCTGTGGACCAGCCCCACACATGAGTGAAACTCTCGCAGATTTCCTTGGACTTGGGCTAATAAGATTTTTCCTTTGAAAGGAACTTTCCATTGTTTGTTTTAAAAGTGAAATGAGCATTTTTTCCAACCACAGAGGCGATGCTGAAGGAGCCTGTAATTTCTAGGATCCAAGACTGGAACTTAAAAACAAGAAGAAGAAGAAAGGGAAAATTAAGAGAGTTTTCCAATTAAAATGGGTCTCTCCCTTCCCCGCCTCAGGCGCTCCCTGGTCTTCCGGCTCTTTCAGGACATCAGCAGGGCTGGTGCTTCGCTCCTTCTGCCCCAAACTCGAATGAGCTCCGTCTTCCATTCTCTTTGCACTGCCACGCCCTTCTCCAGGGGATCGTCTCAACCCAGGGATTGAACCCGGGGCTCCCTCATTGCAGGCAGATTCTTTACCACCTGGGCCACCGGGGAAGCTCAATAAAGAGGCACCTGTGACTAACTAGACATAGGGAATGGAGTTGAGTCTGAAACTGACATATCAATGCCACCCAGTTCAATGCACACCAACTAAGTGCCGTTCAGTTCCCACTGGACACTTGTCCACCACAGGGCCCCTGCTCTCCGGCAATGCACAGCCCAGTAGGGTAACTCGATTCTCTTTTTTTATTTGCTATAAACACTGTAGCAGATACTCACCACATGGAGCAACTCGAGCGACAGCACAGAATGGGACTAAATGGAGGAGCAGGAAGAGAGCCTGGTAACAGTTGTTTGGTGTTTTTGTCTATTTCTTTCTTCCTCCCAGAGCAAGCCAGTGGGTGCTCACTGGGCAGCGTACCAGGGTGAGGAAGATGCAATCCCTGCCTTCGGGGGATGACAGGCTTTGGGGACGACAGATCCACCCACAAGTTTGGGTCACGGCAGGCAACGAAGCTCTAAGCACTGTGACAGAGATGAACACGGAGGCCGAGCAGAGGGGGGCTGAGCAGGATTCGGAGGAGCCCAGGGGTCTCCTTTGTGGGCAGAGGGGCAGAGGACACAGAGTTGGTATCGGGAAGGCTGGCAGGACATCAGGGTGGCTCGGTTGGGGAGAGAAGTGAGGACCCTCCCCAGAGCTGAGGGCGCTGCCAGTCACTGTTCAAAAGAGCCCCAAGCCTCCCTGAGCTGAGTGCTCAAGTTCATTACCAGGCTCGGTTCTACCTTCCAGAGTCTGCCGTTTGGCTGGAAAGTTTATGAGAACTGGCTTATTCTCTGGTGTCTTGGCACTTTCCCTTCATGTCCTGATTGGAACCAGGGAGGCTGTAAGTGCAAACGTTTTTGTACCGTAGAGTAAATTCTATCTGTGTTCCTGGAGGAGGCCGCGGTGAAAGTGTCTCTTGTTTCCAGTGGCCTGGCTCTCCCCCCCTCAGGAGACCTGAATTCCAGGCCGGCGCTACTATAAAGTTGATGAATGCGTGCCAGGCCCTCATCCAACCAGCAGCTCCCCATCTCTCCTCCTCTCCTTTCTTCAGGGAAAGGAAGCTGGATTTTTTTTAATAAGGTAATAGCACCTCTTTTATATTTTCCTTTCATAAATTAGAAAGAATTGAAAGCAGAATAAGGCAGCAGCTTGGCATAATGGAAAAATTACTGAGCAGGGTGGGAGTGTAAATTGGTACAACCACTTCTGGAGAGTGAATTGGCAAAAGCTAGCAGAGTTGAAGCCATGCCTATCCCAGAGCCCAGCGATTCCTCCCAGGAGAAGTCCTGGGAGAAACTCTGGGCCACGTGTCCAGGAGATATTATAGCACTGGTGGGAATAGCAAGGCATTGGGAAAAAAGCATGGATGGGGGATGGAAAAATTGTGTCCCCCGAATGCTTACTGCAACATTATTTATAACAGTAAAAAAAAAAAAAGAGCTTAAATGTCCATCAACAAAGAGATAAATAAATCATGTGTCTGAGTAGTTACAGTGTTTGAACCAGCCCGGCATTTATCATCATGGTTCAATCTCAAGCCCATAACAGCAAGATGCAGGATGTGTGCAGTGTTATGCTGTTTATATCAAGTTTAAAAACATACAGCATGAATCTATGTACTGTTTATAGACCTATATGTGGGTTGCAAAAGTATAAAAACCTGTGGGAATGAGAAACATAAAATTCATGCCACGTGGCTCCAGCCCTCCAACCACAGGAGTAGGTAGGCTTTTGACCAAAGCTGAGCCAGTTGGACTGTCCACCCCGAGCCTGAGGACTCAATGCAGTGACTCAAGCTGATGGATCCGTCCACGCCTTTGGGTCCGGAGTGGCTGCTTTTGTCTAAGTGTAAGAGGGGTGTGTTTCATCATTGTCTTCACTTAGAGAAAGCTCCTGGACCGTTCAGTCCCGTGTAAAGGGAGGTACCGGGGGCCTTCAGTCCAACACTACCTTCGGTGTGTCACTTCTGTTTGGGGAACTCCGGCATGTCTGGCACCATTAGATCCACGTAGGATGGGGCTGAGCAGTGACTTGGAGCTGGAAAGCTGCTACCCATGGAGATACTTGACTTGAATGAGACTCCCCACTGGGCTTCCGGGCAGGCGATGGGGACCCAGGCGTCTTGGGAGCTAGTTTGGCTGACCCTAGGTAATGGGCTTGCCTCCATCTTCTCACTCTGGACCCTGCCAACTTCCCCTTATTTGTCCCATCCATTTCCCAGCCTGTGGATCAGCTGATCTCTGGGATCTGGTGGTCTCTCCCTCTCCTAATCATCTAGGCCATCCATCTAGGCTTATAGGATTAAGAGCTCTTCAGGATTTTGCCCTTTGTGTTTCCAAAATCTGGTTTTTGGAGCCCAGTGGACTCTTTTGCCCCCACAAGATCTTGACTCTCACCAATCAAAAACCCCGCCTTTCAGCACCAATGTTTTTGTTGTTAATGTCAGAAACCTCTTTTCCCTCTTTTCCCTCTTTTACTTTTCCCCCTCACCTAAGGTGGTGTGAAGGGTCCAGGTGGCTCAGTTGACTGGAATGGGTGCCAGCCAGGCTGGTGACCACACAAATACTTTTCTTGGGGTGAGGTGCGGCCACTGCTGGATGGATACAAATTGTTCTCCCTCTCAGAGACAAGTCAGACCTCACAGTGACCTCCACCACCAAAGGCATGTGCGATGTCAAAGAGCAGGGCTTGAATTCCGCCATCTTTCTGCTATTGTTTCTGTTTCTTTAGCCAAGAAGACAAGGCCTGGGGCTTCCCTGTTGCTTCAGTGGCAAAGACTCCGCACTCCTAACACAGGCGGTCCAGGTTTGATCCCTGGTCAGGGAACTAGACCCCACAGGCCACGGCTAAGAGCCCACATGCTGCAAATAAAGGCATCAGCTCCTGAGTGCCGCCACTAAGAAACAGCACAGCCAAGTAAATACAGATTAATATTAAAAAGAAGAACACAAGAGCTGCATCTAGGGCTCAGTACCACAGCAGAGGCTCAAGAAACGTTCTGTCAATGAGTGATTTACTTACTTTTTCTAGAGAGAGCCCTTTACTTCTGGTTTGGTCCATACAGAGTGTATTCAGTACCACCCTGGTGGCTGGGAGCACTTCTCCAGTCCACGTAACGTGTCACTCTTGGTGGTCTTCGGTGAGAGACCTCCGATCTCATGCTGTACCAGTAGACCACCCTGTCCTTGGAGCTCTTCCTCCTCTCCCCCACTCCCCACCCTTCAGTCATTTTTAAGAATCCTTTTATTGTGGAAATCTTCAAATGTAGAAATAAAATAGTATGATGAATCTCAAAGTATCTGTCAACTTCAACAGTTATTATTATTTTTCTAACCTTTCATCTATTCTTCACCACCATTTTTGTCCCCCTAAAACATTTTAAAACAGACCTTATACACATTTGTTTTCATTTACTGTTGCAACAAATGACCAAAACCTTAGGGCTTAAGACAAATTAATTAATTGATTATTTTATAGATGTTGGCAGGGCTGAGTTTCTTTCTGGAGGCTTTCAGGGAAGATCTGTTTCCCCGCCTTTTCCGGCTTCTAGAAGCTGTGCACATTCTCCAGTTCTGGCCTTCTTCCTCCATTACTTATGTGATTAGACTGGACCCACTCAGCCTATTCTTCTATCTAAAGATTCTTCACTTAGTCATCCCTGCAAAATCCCCTTTGCCATGTAAATGGATTAGAATCTGAACATTTTGGGGGACTATTATTCTCCCTGTCAAATAGGGACATCATCTAATTTCATCCTAAATAATTCAATGTCCATCTCTAACTCTTAAAGTATATCTCTGTGACATCATCACATTTTAATAGTTTTAAATTAATTCTTTAATATCGCTAACAGCCAGCCCATATTCAAAGTTCCCTGATTTGTTACAGCTGATTTGTTCAAAATCAACCAAGAGCTACACATTGCCCTTGGTTTTCGTATCTCCCAATTTTTTTATTCCCTCATTCTTTAAAACCTCCACTGTCTATCACCACCCCACCTTTTAATTTTTATAATTACTGGTGGGACTCCACCCATAATCATGTGAGCCAATTCTCATAGCATTATAAATCTCCTCTTATATATCTACACGTATATCCTATTAATTTTGTTTCTGTGGACAATCTTGACTCATAATACACATATAACATACCTAGGTGTAGAATTTTTTATATTTACCTTGAATTGGATTCTCTGAGCTTCTGGATCTGGATCTGGATCTGTGGTTTTGTGTTGTCATTGATTTTTCAAAAATTTTGGCCATTGTTACTTCAAAAATATTTCTCTTCTGTTCTTGCTTTGTTCTCCTTCTTATATTCCAATCACACATATGCTATACCTCTTGAAGTTTCCCTCCAGTCCACAGATATTTTATTCACCTCTTCATTTTCTTTTTTTCCATTCAATTTAAAAAACCAAAAGTATAAACAAAAACAGTTCACCTCTTTCTCCCAGCCCCACTCCTACCTCTGGCAACCACAGATTTGTACCTTTGATGTCTACAAGTGTTTTTCATTTTGGCCACACTGCATGGCATGTGGGAACTTAGTTCTTCAACCAGGGATTGAACTTGTACCCCTGCAATGAAAGCTCAGAGTCTTAACAACTGGACCACAAGGGAAATCCCTCTATAAGCTTATTTTTAAGTATTTCATACAGATATGAGAGATCATATAGTATTTTTCTTACTAATCTTGTCTTCTCTGATTTATTATTATGCTTATTCCACTTAATGCCTTTGAGGTCCATCCATAATGTTGCAAATGGCAAGATTTTGTTTTTTGAATAGTATTTCTTTCTCTCTCCATATCGCAGTTTCTTTATTCATTCATTCACCGAAGGCCACTTAGGTTGTCTCCCTCCCTGCCTTCTTAATGCCATCTGTTTGGTGGAGAAACCAGGTTGTTTGACCTGAAGCCCACATTTTCGATGTGGCTGATTACTCTAATTTTCCCCTCTGTCTCCTGAGTTTCCTGTACACTGGTAATTAGAGCTACAGACTCAGATTCTAACTTGTCTAGTGACACTTCACAGGGGCACATCGCATTGGGAAACCCACCATGTGCAGCTGCTCCACCTGTAGGGATGCAAGGATTGACTAGGGTGCCAGCCTGACTCTTCCATCATAAAGTTCCCCATCAACCTTTATATTTGATGTATTTGATCTTTTTGATGTTCATATTATCCTTAGGCCAACAGACACCCTTTCAAGCAGACTCTCTTATGTTCTGTATTCTACTGAATAGACACATTAAAATTAGTCTTTGGTGGTTTCCTTGCTTTCTCATGCAAGATATCCAACGCTCATCTTGTATATTTCTTGCCTGAGACCTGGAATTAACCATTTTGTCATGAATTTTTGGCTCCCTTATTGTGCGTCTCTAAATCAGATACAGAGACCACAAAAGTAGGAACGTATTGCTACTGGGTTATCAGCCTCTAAGCCTTTTCACTGGTTGTGGTTAGTTGCTCAGTTGTGTCCAAGTCTTTGTGACCCCATGGACTGTGACCCACCAGGCTCCTCTGTCCATGGTATTCACTAGGCAAGAATACTGGAGTGGGTTGCCATGTCCTCCTCCAGGGGATCTTCCCAACCCAGGGATCAAACCCAGGTCTCCTGCACTGCAGATGGATTCTCTACCATCTGAGCCACCAGGGAAACTCTTTCAATGGTTAGAGCTAGGAAATACATTATTTCTTGAGAGAAAAAAAGAATTAAGGACTCATTAATTTTCCAATGTAACTTTCAAATTATAAGAAGCCTACTAAATAAACATTAAGATTTCTTTACAGTTCTTATTGTCCTGTGCATATATCTTACAAGGGATGTATAATCAGAATACTAGATTTAAAAAATGACCTGAAGCAATTCTTTTTTCTGCATGACTGTTTCACCATACAACATACAATTAAGTTTATTTGTTTCAGTTTGATTAAAGTTTTCATTTATATGTTCAATCACGTATCTCCACAGTAGCTATTACTCTTGGGGACTTATCTACTTCATTGTTAGTTTAATTATCATTGATACTCCCCCTTTAGCAGGTAAGCTCCACAAGAGGAAGGTCTCCTGTCTGTTCACTGCTTATATCCAGTACCTAGAATAATTCCTGGCACATAACGCACTGTCATAAGATGCGTGAGTGTAGTAATTGTTCACATATGAGAGTACATCATCCCAACAATGAGAAGTAGGTACTTTTCTATTTTTAAATTCTTCTGGCCATGTGCCAAATGTGATCTTAGTTCCCTAATCAGAGATTGAACTCTTGCAGCGGAAGCTCGGGGACTTAACCACTGGACTGCCAGGGAAGTCTCACAGAAGTAGGTATTCATATCCCCAGTTCATTAAAAGATGAGGAAACTAAGGCTCAAACAGGGTAATCACTCATTCAAGCCTTCTCATGAAGTAACAAGTGGAGACCTTAGTGGGGCTGGGCTGGTGGATGAGATCTTGGACTTGCAGTGATTCCAGATGGGGATGAATTCCACTACTGAATATAGAAACAGAGGCCCTAACTCTTTGTGTTTCTGGAAAAGGAAGCAGTTGCAAAAGCCTTGCAAATGATTATAGGAGGCAAGGCAGGCTTGCTGCCCCACTCCCATATCCTGGGCCAAAGTCAGAAAGCTTCCCTCTTGGATTTGCAACCAGAAAGAGGAATTCTCCCAGAAGTTCCTTGCGAAAGAAGAAGCAATGATGTGGAGTTGGAGACCTGCTTTAGAGATCTGGCTTCATGGATTGGCTGTGCACCCTGGGTGAGCCATGCAATCTCTGTGCACCTTGGCTTCCTCATTTGTAAGATGGGCTGAGGGGTTTCAGCTCTGAGCACCTCCCAGGGCTGCTGGGGGCTGAGCTGAGGCTGCAGGTGAGGAAGCACTGCATCTGGGAAAAGGGAAAGGCTCTCTAGGTAGAAGGAGTGTATTGTCCCTCCCTCCCTTCTCTTTCCTGCCAGCATTTAGTAGAGGTATGCTCCCCTCTGCCAAAGGTTTTCAAAGAAGTTAGTGAGGGATACACTCACCCAGGAGAAGAAATCATCAAACAAAAAAACAAATAAGAAACAGGGAGTGGAACAGAACATTTGGTTTTTGGTGATGACTGACTGAAGTGGGAAGAAAAGAATCTTCAGAATAAACCAGAGAGTTAGAGACGCTGCTGAAGGCTGGAGGTGGGGTCACAGTGGCACCACCTCAAATCCTGCGAGGTAGGAATTAGCACCTCCACTTGACAGGTGAGGAAACTGAAGCTCCAGGAGGTAATGAGATGTGCCCAAGTGCGGAGAGTTGACCAGGACCAGAGCCAGAAATGTAAAGCCTGGAGGGAGGCTCTCACTACTTCACCTTGCTTCCATGTCCAGGGGCATTCCGCCGACTCCGTTAGGCTGTAGGGCTGAGAGAGTCACAGAGTAGTCAGTCTACGTCGAGGTCAGCTTCACTTTACTTGACTGAGCAAACACTGCAGAAACTGCATCCCTTCCTGTGCTGTGTGCCATGGTACTTGGTGCATCGAGGGCTCGAGGAATAGAAGAGAAAAGGTTTCAGAGGGCTTTGGATGATCTGCAGGAAGATGGAGTGATGGCCACGCTTGCAGATACTGGTAACAGCCGCAGGAGCTTGTCTGGGGCCAGTGCTTATATTCGGCTTCATGGCCTGAAGGCCAGAGAGGATTCACAGTTTCAGAAGAAAGAGGAGAAGCCTAGAGAGAGTCCATGAAAGGCTACACGGATACACTCTGGGAGGTGTGGTAACAAAGGCTGCTATTTTACTTCCCCATCCTTGGACCAGGTGAAAGACTGACGCTCCTCCTCCTGGTTCCGTCACATCCAATTTCATGAGAGCTGGACCAGCTTGACAGGGGAGACTTGCTACAGGTTCAGCTTCAGCACAAATTTATGATAGTGCCCCCAGGCAAACCCACAACCCAGTGCAACTACAGCCAGATGCAAGATCACGGCTGAGCGCTTTCTAAGCTCCCTTGGAGAAGGTTGAGCGCTGTGGCCAGGTTCTATTATTTATTTGCTTTTTGGCCATCTGACAGTAGAAGGATTTGCGCTGTTATTGTTTTTAACCTCTAGCTTTGCCTACATGATTCCTTGGAGTCCCTTTTCTGTCCGAATCCCATGTGGATCTCCAACTATTTCATGGTTCAATCTGTGTGGTCTAAAACCTCCCCCGACCACTGCACCCCAGACTTTCATCTGTAAAGTAACTATCAATCTCAGAGGCTTGTTGTAAAGATCAAGATACAAATACATATATTTGTGTGGGTTGATATTTTAGGGAACATTATGTACAATAGATGAGTTCTTGTAGACAGCCTTCTCTCTTCACTGGAGAGAATTCTGTCCCATTTTGATTCCCTTTTTCCCACTGTCATCAGAACACAAGATGACGAGAGTCAGGTGGTACCTGGAACTTCTACATCAAAAATCTGAACCTGCAACCACAATAAGGAGAAATGTTTTCCTCTGGTTTGAGAGAAAAAGAACGATGAGTGCAAATGACTGGGGTTTAATCATTATGTTTAATTATCTATTTGTTACATACAAATACTTGCATAACTTCAGTTTTGCCCTTGTTATTGTTCAGTCACTCAGATGTGTCCGACTCTTTATAACCCCACAGACTGCAGCAGGTCAGGCTTCCCTCTGGTTTGAGCAACCATCTCCTGGAGCTTGCTCAAACTCAAGGCCATTGAGTCGGTGATGGCATCCAACCATCTCATCCTCTGTCATCCCCTTCTCCTCCTGCCCTCAGTCTTTCCCAGCATCAGGGTCTTTCCAGTGAGTTGGCTCTTCACATCAGGTGGCCAAAGTTTTGGAGCTTCCGCTTCAGTCCTGCCAATGAATATTCAGGGCTGATTTCCTTTAGGATGGACTGGTTGGATCTCCTTGCAGTCCAAGGGACTCTTGAGGGTCTTCTCCAACACCACAGTTCAAAAGCATCAATTCTTCATTGCCCAGCCTTCTTTATGGTCCAACTCTCACATCCATACATGACTACTGGAAAAACCATAGCTTTGACTCAACAGACCTTTGTCGGCAAAGTAATGTCTCTGCTTTTTAATATGCTGTCTGTGTTTGTCATAGCTTTTCTTCCAAGGAGCAAGAGAGGGCAACGAAGTTTTGTCTTAGAGGAGAATAAGTGACTTGCGTCTCTTTCCATCTTTTTCCTGATTGAGAGTTTAGCTCAGTTGACCTCCCTGCATATTTCTCTCTTACATATCTCAGGTGATGAAACCTGGGGGCGGAGTGAACAGCTTGGGGAAGTTTGGGGCTTCTGCGGAGAGCAGCAAGCTGTTGCTAGGGAGGCTGGAGGGAGTGTATTTGTTTAACATCCTTCCTCCTGCCTTGTCGAGTCCAGTGGCATGTTATTTCCACTGGGTGGGAGCCAATGCCGAGTCCCTCCCTGTTGTGTCCAGCCTTGAACACTGCTCTGTGATTATGTTTCATCCAGGGATTAGCAAAACGCAGAGGGGAAAAAACCTGAGAAGGTGTTTGGCACAGGGCTCCGTGCTGTGTTAGCACAATCCTCGGGCATCCTCGGCTAATTGCAGAATGGCAACAAGCAGACGGGCTCAGACGCTTGCAGGAGCGCTTCGTCTTGGATTACCATCAATGGTTTATTTATCGAGTGTCAGGCTTTTGTGTGTGTGTTTTTGTTGTTTGTTTTTTATAGCCCCCTGAGGAAATGCCAAATAAACAAGCAGTTTGCACCGCCTCACCCTGTCCACACCATTTTTGAGCGATCAGAAAATCTGGGAGCAGGGAGCAGGCTGCTAAGGATTCTTCCTTTGTGACTTGCCAAGGGTCATTATTCAGTCTTGAGCAAATCTGGAAGCAGTATTTTCTTCTTTTTAAGGGGATACTGCTTTGCTTAGCTGGTAAAAGCAGAAGACACAACAATTCGTACAGACTCCTGAAAGATCAAGTTCTGCTACCGAAGACTTGCTATTTTTCTGGCGAAAGAAGTGCAAAGGGAACATTGCTTCTTCTTATTATTACTTATACATATTTTTGTCTTTATTGAACTTGTTACAATACTGCTCCTGTCTCATGTTTTGGTCCTCTGGCCAGGAGGCATGTGGGATCTTAGTCCCCCGATCAGGGATTGAACCCTGTCTCATGTTTTGGTCCTCTGGCCAGGAGGCACGTGGGATCTTAGCTCCCCGATCAGGGATTGAACCCATACCTCCTGCACTGGAAGGCGAAATCTTAACTACAGGACTGCCAAGGAAGTCCTAAAAGGGACATTTCTGAATCAGCCTTGGTCTGCCCGAGGCCACCTCTTCACAGCTTCAGATGGTTGGGCTGAGGGCAGTGGATGATGTATGAGAGGATGGCCAGCGTGCAGGGCAACTGAAGATGCTTCAGATTATTAGCAGAGGAAAGTCTGCAGACCCCTCCTCCTGTGGGCCTTGATTCATGGTAGGGATACAAAGTAAGGCCTTACCCATTGTAAGAAAGTTTATTAATGATTAGGGAAGAAAGAAGAGAGAGATCACCTCAAGAGAGAGGTGGGCCACATCAAGGGAGGCAATGGCCCTGGAGGGCTGCTGTACAGTTTTTAAGGCAAGGTCATTTGCATAATCCATAACTGTTGACTGACAATCTAGATTCACAGCTGCAGGTTATGTAACAAGATGCTCTACTGTGCATGTCTTTCCCATAATTCAGTCTATCATAATTAGATACAGGTATTCATGGAATCTTTATGTGCAGTTAATGAGTCTAATTAAGAAGAGGTGACAAGAATACACAGAAGAACTATACAAAAAAGATCTTCATGACCCAGATAACCACAATGGTATGATCACTCACCTAGAGCCAGAGAGTGCAAAAGTCAAGTGGGCCTTAGGAAGCATCATTACGATAAAAGCTAGTGGAGGGGATGGAATTCCAGCTGAGCTATTTCAAATCCTGAAAGATGATGCTATGAATGTGCTGCACTCAATATGCCAGCAAATCTGGATAACTCAGCAGTGGCCACAGGACTGGAAAAGGTCAGTTTTCACTCCAATCCCAAAGAAAGGCAATGCCGAAGAATGTTGAAACTACTGCACAATTGCACTCATCTTACATGCTAGCAAAGTAACGCTGAAAATTCTCCAAGCAAGGCTTCAGCTGTATGTGAACCAAGAACTTTCAGAAGTTCAAGCTGGATTTAGAGAAGGCAGAGGAACCAGAGATCAAACTGCCAACATCCATTGGATCACAGAAAAAGCAAGAGAGTTCCAGAAAAACATCTGCTTCTGCTTCACTGACTACACTAAGGCCATTGACTGTATGGATCACAACAAACTTTGGGAAATTCTTAAAGAGAT
This sequence comes from Ovis canadensis, assembly GCF_042477335.2. NCBI lineage: Eukaryota > Metazoa > Chordata > Mammalia > Artiodactyla > Bovidae > Ovis > Ovis canadensis. The sequence goes on from NC_091264.1 coordinate 33,258,627, forward strand.
GGGAATACCAGACCACCTTACCTGCCTCCTGAGAAATCTGTATGCAGGTCAAGAAGCAACAATTAGAACTGGACATGGAACAACAGACTGGTTCCAAATTGGGAAAGGAGTACATCAAGGCTGTATATTGTCACCCTGCTTATTTAACTTTTATGCAGAGTTTATTGAAATGCCAGGCTGGATGAAGCACAAGCTGGAATCATGGTTGCTGGGAGAAACATCAATAACCTCAGACATGCAGATGACACCACCCTTATGGCAGAAAGCGAAGAACTAAAGAACCTCTTGATGAAAGTAAAAGAGGAGAATAAAAAAGCTGGCTTAAAACTCAATATTCAAAAAACCTAAGATCATGGCATCTGGTCCCATCACCTCATGGCAAATAGATGGAGAAACAAAGGAAACAGTGAGAGACTTTATTTTCTTGGACTCCAAAATCACTGCAGATGGTGACTGCCACCATGAGATTAAAAGACGCTTGCTCCTTGGAAGAAAAGTTATGACCAACTTAGACAGCATATTAAAAAGCAGAGACATTACTTTGCCAACAAAGGTCCATCTAGTCAAAGCTATAGTTTTTCCAGTAGTCATGTATGGATGTGAGAGTTGGACTATCAAGAAAGCTGAGCGCCAAAGAATTGATGATTTGAACTGTGGTGTTGGAAAAGACTCTGGAGAGTCCCTTGGACTGCAAGGAGATCCAACCAGTCCATCCTAAAGGAAATCAGTCCTGAATATTCATTGGAGGGACTGATGCTGAAGCTGAAGTCCCAATACTTCGGCCACCGGATGAAAAGAACTGATTCATTTGAAAAGACCCTGATGCTAGGAAGGATAGAAGGCAGGAGAACGGGACGACAGAAGATGAGATGGTTGGATGGCATCACCGACTCAATGGACATGAGTTTGAGTAAACTCTGGGAGTTGGTGATGGACAGGTAGGCCTGGCATGCAGCAGTCCATGGGGTTGCAAAGAGTCTGACATGACTGAGCGACTGAACTGAACTGAATGAGTCCAATGGCCATCAAAAGTTACTTTAGCACACGATGGCAGATGTGCATGTGCTAGAATAGGGCAAGTCCAACAGTCAGTGGTGGGAATTTTTTCCCACTCCCTGACTAGTTTGGAGTACTGATGGGGAGGGGTGTTACCGGTGGGGCTGGTAAATTGCTTGTTGGGATTAGGCAGCCTTGGGACCTTTAGCTGAAGGGGTTGCCTCTCATTGCTCTCGGCTAACCTCATGACTAATAAGACTCTTACTTCACCCCAGACCTGGCCCTGCTTGCTGCGTGGCTGCTGGTCTTACATACACATTCACACACGGTACTTAGGGAAGGAGGTTTCAGAACAAACACATGGCAGGGAGGAGGAGGGAGGGGGCCATCCTTTGTGGGCCCAGGAACCTGTGTGCAACAGCCTCTGCTCACCTCTCAGAACTCTAACCTTTTACAGCCCTTCTGAGGGGCATGGGTGGGGTGGGGAAGCAACACTTTAGCAGGTACTCAGCTGCCCCCAAGCTGTTCCAGACCCAGGAGCTCCAGGGAAAATTCTCATTAAAACTCCGAGGCTGGTGGTTGTATTGAAATGGTTTGCAGCACAGCTGAGGGGTGTGTGAGGTCACCAGCTGGTCCCGTAAACACTGGATGGGGGTCACAGGCCTGAGAAAACACACTGACAACCCTGAGATGCCGAGACGATGTGAGGAAAAGTGGGGAAGCCTTCGAGGCGCCCGGGACAGGTCTGGGATTGGAACGTGTAGCCAGAGGTGGGAAATGTGACTGTGGAAGGCTTTTGTTGTTTGTCTTTGCAAGAAGGATGTGAGTTTGGCAGGTTAATTTGGTAAATCTATAAATCAAGAATGGGATTTTGACTTGTAACCATTCTATTTACTGCATGTTAGTTTAACAGATTTCACAGAAAGAATTCACCTGTTTTTATAAATGTCAGAGAAACGTCGGCTTTCCTTTCAGAGGGCACCTCTCATGCACTAATATTTTATTATTCTTGTAATATTACAAACTCACTGAAGACTGGACCAGTGCACCATCTGATGCGACATGGTGTCCTCTGCCCCAGAGTGTGGCCCAGGATTCAAACTGGGTGACAAGGAGGTCTGATCACTCTCTCTTGTCCTGATAAGACTTCTCTGAACTTCTTGTCACTTGCTAAGTAAGTGACTGAGGGGATGCAAGTGAACCCCCCTGTCTTTTGCCAACAGCTGAACAAGGTGGTTATTTCCTAAGACAAATGTGGGTAATGAACAGAGGAAAGGCCAGTGGGCCAATCAAGTTCTATAAGAACCGCATGCCAAGAGCATACCTTTCCATGACACATGCTCACAGGGATGACAAATTGAGTGTGTGAGATGTGTCCTTGGAGCAGCGGCGGGAGGCGCAGTTCGGCACAAGCTGCATCTCAGACGAGTTTCATTCCCCTCCGGTGCATCTCCAGAGTGTGCTGGTGAACTAGCCCGTCTACTTGTTTCTGGCTTCTCAGCACCAGTGACATCACCACTTAGTAAGTTAGGGAATCACAGCCACATTTCCAAGAATCATTCAGTTTTCTCATGAAGATTCTACAGGATTCCCATCCCCTCCGGCCCCCTGCTCCGCAGCAACAGCCTTGCCATAACAACGTTAAAAATAGACCTGGTAATACTTTTCACATTTGTAGGCAGTCAGGGCTGGATGGCATCACCAACTCGATGGACATGAGCTTGAGTGAACTCTGGGAGTTGGTGATGGACAGGTAGGCCTGGCATGCTGTGATTCATGGGGTTGCAAAGAGTCGGACACAACTGAGCGACTGAATTGAACTGATGAATGTTTAACAGTGTATATGTCCAGCAGATGTACATAACTTTAGAATTAGGCACTGAATTTTACAGAGTAATACCGAGGACATATACTTGTGAAAAGGATTTTTCAGAAAATGAAGCAAAAGACAAACCTTAGGTTTGGTTTACCTATGGGAAGCGAAACTTGTTAGCCGCTTGATTTTCTTGTAGGAAAGTGTTTGTTCAATGCATAGACCATTTAGGGGTAAATATATATGTAAAATGGAGAAGGGCATGGCAACTCACTCTAGTATTCTTGCCTGGAGAGTCCCATGGACAGAGGGGCCTGGTGGGCTAGAGTCCATAGGGTTGCAAAGAGTCAGACATGACTGAAGTGGCTTAGCATGCATGCATGGAAGCACTATGGTAATTTTCTGACCAGCCTTGGCTAGAACTTTTTGATCTCTAGGAGTCCATCTACCAGTGAAAGTTTTCTTGCTTTGGGGGTAACCATAGAGATGGAGATTAACCCTCTTCATCCCCCAGGCTCTAAAAATTATTTTGACCAAAAAGTTCAAGTCAGGGGTTTCGTGTAGCTTAAATGAGTCATTCAGAATTTTATTGGTTAAAGTAGGCATATTTTTTCCTAGTAGACACAATGACATAACAGTAATAAAAATGTAATATTCAAGTAATTGCTGTAATGTAATTATAGTTTGGGTTATAAAGTAAGATTAGAGGTCTGGGATGGCTATTTTGTGGGTGTGTGTTTTAATGTCTGAATGTTGTCTTCGAGGGGCCTGTCCTGTCTCCTGGAATGCTGGTGCAGTCCATCACAGAACCAGGTGGCCAGGAGCCCGGCTGAGCCAGCAACATCTAGGGGTTCTGCTCACCCCGCCTGCCCTCTCTGGACATCGGCCTCCTGCCTGTTGCAAACACCTAACCATCATAGTAACGGAAAGCAGTGTTTCTGATCTTACGTAGACAGTAAAAGGCCAAGTAAAGAAGGGCAGAATCCTCACTAGGGGGACGAGATGCAGTTCAGGGGCCAACCTGGAACAGCCACCACTTTGCCCACCCAGTGCTGTAGCTCTCGGGTTCCCTCTCTTATTCAAGAGTTTGGTGGGGGTGGTTCTGCTTCTCTATGTCTCTGCTGTGCTGCAGGGTTAGCCTGATATGGCTGTTGGAGGGGAGAACAATTTCATTAGGTCTCAACAAAAAGAGCTTGATTAGGTGTTTACCCAAAGTATATCTTACCAAAGGATTTGTCATCATTGGAGGCAGTCTTTGAATGGTTATAAGTGAATTTCTGTCTGCATTTCTTATTTAATGGCATGACCTTGAGAAAAATAAAACTCCAGACAAAGAAGTGCTTAACTATTTGTGAATCAAAACAATGAAAAATTTAATTAACAATATTTACAATGAACCATTGAAAGAACATCAGATTTTCTTGTTGTTATTAGTTTTCCTTTGCAACTAATAAGGAATTTGTGGGAAAATAACCTGAGACATTACTTTGCTGACAAAGGTCCATATAGTCAAAGCTATGATTTTTCCAGTAGTCATGTAAAAAGAGTTGGACCATAAAGAAAGCTGAGTGCCGAAGAATTGATGCTTTCAAACTGTGGTGTTGGAGAAGACTCTTTTGAGTCCCTTGGACTGCAAGGACATCAAATCAGTCAATCGTAAAGGAAATCAACTCTGAATATTCACTGGAAGAACTGATGCTGAAGCTAAAGCTCCAATACTTTGGCCACCTGATGTGAAGAGCTGACCCACTGGAAAAGACCCTAATGCTGGGAAAGATCGAAGGCAGGAGGAGAAGGGGACGACAGAGGATGAGATGGTTGGTTGAATGGCATCACCAACTCAATGGACGTGAGTGACTGAACAACAACTTGAGACTATGTAAATTTCTACTCCTTATCAGTCTTTCTCCCCCAGTGACAATCTTTTAATATCATGATTCCACCCATACTTACTAGTTGGTGATTGATGGCAAAAAAGAGCTTTCACTTTCTCCTCTAATTATTTATGTTGTATGGACTCAAAACTATTTCTTTTATTCTATAGGGGATAACCCATTATTATAGTCAGATTTTCCCAGATTCAGCCAGTGGTAGTCTCTTGAAGTTCCCATTTTTGACATGTCCCTCTGGTTCTTTGAGCAATTCTTTGTTTTCTGGTGAGTTAAGATGTTTCAGGCTAATTTTTCAGGGCATCTTTCCCTGCCTCACTCCTGGAATCAGCTACTTCTCCAAAAAGCCTGAATATCAATGGGGAATGCTTAGAAACTAAGATCTGGGTACTAGACATGAAAGAACATCACTTGTGAAATGTGTAAAATTTACTCTTCAGTCTCAAAGAATTTAGGGTGCCTATAAAAAAACAAGTATCCAGAGGTAAAGGCTACCTTAGGATCTTGAAAGTTGGAATTCTAAAAGGAAATTAGCCTCTCATCTCCATATTACAGACCTGTCACCCGGGATGCCAATTACAGTCTCAGCAAACTGATAACATCTTTAGGCTTTTCTCCCTCTGAGCAAATACTGTTCTGTTGGGACTTCCTAGGTGGTGCCAGTGGAAAAGAATCCCCCTACAAATGCAGGAGACATGAGAGACTGCGGGTTTGATCCCTGGGCCAGGAAGATCTCCTGGAGAAGGGCATGGCAACCCACTCCAATATTCTTGCCTGGAGAATCGCGTGGACAGGAGTCTGGCACGTTAGTTCATGGGGTCGCAAAGAGTCAGACACAACTGAAGCGAACGAAGCAAGCTTCTAATAGCTCTGCTGCTGCTGCTAAGCCGCTTCAGTCGTGTCCGACTCTGTGTGACCCCAGAGGCAGCAGCTCTAGACATCTGTTAACTCACGGTTGAATCACGAATCAACTATGTAGACTATTTCACAAATTTAACATCTTGTTAATATCTGTGACTTTAAATACCCGTGGTCTCTAAATGTTCTCTTTTTTAGACATAAATCTCACGCTGACAAAGGCTGACTGTGAACACAGGCAGCTACCTGCGCATGCTTGTGCCTCTCAGCAGTGCGTGGAGTCCTCTCAGTAAACAGTGCGGAGAGTCCTGTTCTGCACCCTGAGTCTGTGGTCCTGTTTTCTGCAGTGGTGACCCCTGAGCCAGGGCCTCGGGGAAAGTGGAGGGCCAGAGAGTTGGGCGTACAGTATTTCCTCTCTAACTCCTTTGAGGGAAGTTGAGGGCGGGCAAAGCGTGGGATCTGACTGATCCAGGAGAGTTGCTGGCTTTTACTTGGCATCTACACCCTTAGTGCTTGAAAAATGTTATTTTTTCCCTAAACTTCTATCTCATTAATCTTGCCTTAGGAGTGATCTAACCCTGTTCGTTGGGTATGCTGCTTCTATTCCAATTAGCATATATTTCCATAAGTGTTGAGAGGAGAAGGGGATGGAAGAGGCAGAATTTCTAAACTATTGACCTTGGAAGGACTTGTATGAAGGTGTGTCTGACATGAGTGTAATACAACTGAAAAGTGTAATACAACTGAAAACGCTCTCGTAAATGGTAAGTTATGGTTGGCTCTGATGATTTATGCTAAGCAGAATAAACTATGATGGAAACATAAAATATTTCTAAGCTTATACTTTAGTCACTCAATACACATAACACTCAATTTTCCTCTTTAAAAAATAGATATTTAGAGCAGCGAGAATCTCCAGAGGAAACAGGGTTATTTACTATCTTTGTGTTTGCCATGTCACACATTCCAAGTTGAAGAGCTGGAAATACTTTCATATTCTCAAATGAAAGGGCCTGTGTGATGCCCCCATTTAAATATAAATCCTACTATTATTAATATATGATCCCTACCATTACATTAAGTGACTTTCCACTGACAATTTGAAGGGGGAATGTCAGAACAGGGTTTCAGCAGCCAAATTGTTCCATTGTTTAAGTATTGACAGGCCAGTTGCCTAACCAGAAAATGCAGAATTAAACCAAGGAAGCTTATTTTGAGAGCAGGTCTGTCGCCATCTACAATATGTAGGACCAGGAGGTAAACAGGAAGTACTGAGCTGTCTTGGTTTACTTCTACAGGCACAGAGTGAAATAAAATCAGTGTTTACCCAATGGGAAAGCACAAAGCTGGTACAGAGAGAAATGCTATTTTCATGCTTCTAAAAAGGTATTACAAATAACACAAAGTTTCAAACCTATAATTAAAAACTTATTTTTAAAAAGCTTTGATTAGGCTCCTTTCAAAAACAGAATTCTAGGTGGAAATAAATTTCTTAAAGGTTGACTTCCATGCTAGTTTCCCTTAATTCATTCTAATGCCCTCTTTAAACGACAGACTTCAACAGTAAAAAGTATGTCTCAGAATCACTGAGTAGAAGTTCAGTGCTCCCACTTAATAGATGGGGAATCCAAGGCCCCAAAGTTAAAGTAATTTATAAAATGTCAAACAGCCAAGTAGGGGTAAGGGGGAATTTAGGATCTGAGTTACTCATGAGAAAAATTAAGGACAGACTTAATTGCTTAGTGTCAGACACAAGGACACAATCCTGTGGTAAAGGGGCTAAATGTATTGTTGGTGTCCTTTTGGCCAGAAGACAAAAGAGTGGTCCTGTGGATTCAAACTGAGTAGGCACTCCCACCCACCTTCAGAAAGGAGAAGACCCCTTCTTCTTTTGGTGTCAAAAGCCTCAACTGAAAAATGAGGTGATTCTGCAGTTCTAATATTGTGAAGCTGAGAAAACAAAGAACTGGAAAAGGTGATAGGACTCAGGGAAACACAGAATAAAGGAATGGAAATTCAGATAGATTATTTTGGGTGAGAGTAATTCATAACATTTAAAAGTCTAGTAGGGTTGTTTGAGGTCAACTAAACTTTTACTAACCCAGTTTTCGGACAAACATCAACATGCAAACCAGGAATAGCCTACGAGAAAAATGGGTAAAGTACAAGGTCAGGCAATTCATAAACAACATGGATGCATGGCCAATCAGCTCAGTTCAGTCGCTCAATCGTGTCTGATTCTTTGTGACCCCATGAACAGCAGCACACCAAGCTTCCCTGTCTATCACCAACTCCCGGAGCTTGCCATCCAACCATCTCATCTTCTGTCGTCCCCTTCTCCTTCTGCCTTCAATCTTTCCCAGCATCAGGGTCTTTTCCAAAGAGTCAATTCTTTGCATCAGGTGGCCAAAGTATCGGGACTTCAGCTTCAGCATCAGTCCTTCCAATGAAAATTTAGGACTGATTTCCTTTAGGATGGACTGGTTGGATCTCTTGCAGTCCAAGGGATTCTCAAGAGTCTTCTCCAACACCACAGTTCAAAAGCATCAATTCTTTGGCACTCAGCTTTCTTGATAGTCCAACTCTCACATCCATACATGACTACTGGAAAAACCATAGCTTTGACTAGATGGACCTTTGTTGGCAAAGTAATGTCTCTGCTTTTTAATATGCTGTCTAGGTTGGTCATTGCTTTTCTTCCAAAGAGCAAGTTTCCTGGCTGCAGTCACCATCCACAGTGATTATGGAGCCGAAGAAAATGAAGTCTTGTCACTGTTTCCATTGTTTCCTCATCATTTGCCATAAAGTGATGTGACCGGATGCCATGATCTTAGTTTTTTGAATGTTGAATTTTAAGTCAACTTTTTCACTCTCCTCTTTCACTTTCTTGAACAGTATGAAAAGGCATGGCCAATAAACACATTCAAAATGTTCAACTTCAGTGGTATTAAAAATACAAATAAATGCAGTGGTCAGACTTCCCCTTCTTCAAATTAGAAAAGATTATAAAGGGTAATGATATCTAGTGTTGATGCAGGCACAAAGAAACTGACTTTCAAACATTGTTAATGAGAATATAAACTGGGAAAACCTGACTGGAAGACCATTTGGCAAGCCACAAAGTCAAGAAGTTCTACAAACTGCAAGAAAGGTAAATTGAGAAAACAAAAACACTAATTCAAAAAAATACATATACCCTAGTGATAATTTTGCAATGTAAATAAACATCAAATCACTATGTTATACACTTGAAACTAATATAATGTTGTATGTCAATTATAGTAAATAAAAAAAATCAATGCAATGTATCACCCCCTCAACCCTGTATTATCTTTAAGTATGCAGAAAGTCCAGTTGATAAAATTTAACATCCATTCATTATAAAAACACTCAGGAAACTAAGAACAGAAAGGAACTTCACTCAGTATGATAAAGAGCAAAGAAAATCTTAAGAGCTAATTTAATGGTTAAAGACTGAAGGTTTTTCCCATAAGGAAAAAGGTAAGGATGTCTGTTCTCAACATGCCTATTCAACAGTATACTGAAGATCCTGCTGCTGCTAAGTCACTCCAGTCATGTCCGACTCTGTGCGACCCCACAGACGGCAGCCCACCAGGCTCCCCTGCCCCTGGGATTCTCCAGGCAAGAACACTGGAGTGCGTTGCCATTTCCTTCTCCAATGCAGGAAAGTGAAAAGTGAAAGTGAAGTCGCTCAGTCGTGTCCGACTCCTAGCGACCCCATGGACCGCAGCCTACCAGATCGTAGTCACTGCAATAAGGCAAGAGGAAAAAACAAAAAGGGTACTGATTAGAGGGCTTCCCAGGTGGCGCTAATGGTAAAGAACCCGCCTATCAATGTAGGAGACATAAGAGACAAAAATTCAATCCCTGGGTCGGGAAGATCCCCTGGAGGAGAGCATGGCAACTCACTCCAGTATTCTTGCCTAGAGAATTCCATGGACAGAGGAGCCTGGCAGGCTACAGTCCATGGGGTCAAAGAGTTGGGCACAACTGAAGTGATTTAGCATGCACACACACACATACAGATTAGGAAGAAATAAAGCTGTCTTTATCTGCAAATAACATAATCATCTATGTAGAAAATTCCAAATAATATACAAACAGAAACCAAAACAACTCCCCTCCCCTAACTATTATAGTTAATAAGTGAGATCAATAAGGTTATAGGAGAAAAGGTTCACATAAAAAATTGATTTTATTTCTATATATTAGTAATGAACCAGAAACTAAGAAAATTTAATCTTTCTTATAGCATCATATATGAAATATCTATGGATAAATCTAATAAAGTATGTACTGGATTTACATTCTGAAAAACTATAAAACATTGATGAGAGAAATTAGAAAAGACCTAAGTAAATGAAAAGTTATTCCATATTCATTGATTAAAAGACCTAGGATTAGAAAGCTGAAGGATTCATAAGACCTGATTACATGACTTAGTAATCAAGACAGTGAGGTACTGTTTAAGGATAAGCATATAGATTAAAGGAACAAAACAGAATTCAAATGGACCCACACATATATGGACAACTGGTTTCAGATAAAGGTGTCAAGATAATTCAGTGAAGAAAGAATAGTCTTCAAACAAATGGTGTTGGAAAAATCAGATATCCATGTGCAGGGAGAAAGAAAAAAATCTTAAACCTTACTTTGTACCATATACAAAAATAAACTCAAAATGAACCAGATACCTAAAAGTAAAAGCTGAAATTTAAAATATCAAGAAGAAAACATCAGAGAAAACCTTTGTGAGCTTGGGTTAGATCAAGATTTCTTAGATAAGACACAAAAAAGTATGATCCATAAAAGGATAGAAACTGATAAATCAAACTTCTTCAAAATTAAAAACTTCAAATCTTCCAAAGACACTTTAAAGAAAAGTCAAGACCCAGAGAAAACATGTGAAAACCACATTTCTATATCTAGACTATAAGAAGAACTCTAATGCTGTAATAAGGAAACAAGCAATTTTTTTAAAAAAATGGACAAAATGTTTGCACAAATACTTCAACAAGGAAAAGAAAAAGATGATAAGTGAATACATGCAAATGCTTAGTTATTATTAGTCATCAGAGAAAAGCAAAGTAAAACCTCAATGGGTTAACACTCTTTGCTTATTAGGATGGCTAAAATTGAAACAAAAGAACAGAATAGATCACACCAAATGCCGGCAAAGATAGGGAGCAACTAACAACGCCAAGGGAAGGCAAACGGTTGAGGCATGGAGTCAGACAACAAGCCAGGACAGAAGTGAGACGAACCAGAGGACAATGACATGGGCATATTGTTGCAAGAATCTGCAGAATTAAGGGCTGATCAATCATTCATGCGGGTTGGAAAATACTGATGGGACGTGTATTAATGTCAGGCCCCTGCTCTAAGCACTGAGGACACAACAGTGGGAAACACCGACCATAATCCTAAATCTTGGACAGTTTACACTCTAGAGGGAGAAGATAATAAGCAAAACAATAAGTCTGTCAAACGGTATGGAAGTATTAGTGAAAAAAGAAAGCAAGGAAGCAGATAGGGTGTGTAAGGCAGAGGCTGGGGCTTCAGTATTTAAAAGCGGTGGGGGTTAGAAAAGGCCTTACTGAGAAATCGGTGCTTGATGCAGGGAGGGAGCCAAGAGGAGGGCTTTTACAGGCGAGTGCTATTAACACTGAGTTCTCACAGGGTACTCAGCTAACACCCATCCACTTTGTTGAGACCCATTTAGTTTCCACAATAATGACATAAAAAGATACCATTTAATGTGATAACTGGTTATGACAGTTTATAAAAATGATTTATGGGGTAAATATAATCTTCATTTCAACTGAACAAGAAACATTAGAAATTGAACTGAAAGAAAACCACACACTTCAATTTACTCTGAACTCTTACTTACCCTTCCTGTCTCAAACCTGCCCCTCTTTCAATTTTCATTATATGTGACTCTAAGAAAGCTGAGTGGCACAGTTTAATATTAATAAATTTTGGAGTATTAGCTGGGAAAGTGGGTTAGAAAAAAACAGGAGGAAATAGCCTATTCATATGAAAATAATAATCACATAGTATTTATTGTCTGGGATTGAAATGTTTCAAATATGCAAAGCAATAAAATGTCAGGAAAAGCAAAACTTCCTAATGTTAAAAAGATCATAAATTTTCCCCAAAATAAGACATGTGAAAAAAGTTCAGGTGATACTTTATGTCAAAAGAGAGAGAGAAAAAAAAAAAACAACCCTCAAATCCAAGCTAAACAAGTTTAAAACCTTCAGAAGCACAACTTACCACTGAAGGGCTATGGAGACAATGGCAGTTACTGTAAAAGCACAGAAAGCAGCAGTTATCTTTTTTTTTTTTTGAGCTTGAGAATCACTTTTTAACAGGAACAAAGTCCCTGACCTAGGCATTCTGTAACATGTACTTCTGCTACATCTTGAGTGAAAAAAAGATATGTAATGTCAAAGAGCTACCAGGATTTCAGTGTCACTTACAAAGAAAAAATTTTTAAACGTTTATTTACTTGTCTACACTGGGTCTTTGTTGCAGCACTCGGGAATGTGATCTATGTTTCCGCAGTGGCAGCCCGTGGGGTCTAATTCCCTGACCAGGGATTGAACCCAGGCCCCAGCATTAAGGGTATGGCATCTTAGCTACTGGACCAGCAGGGAAGTCCTAGTGTCAATTTTAAATGAATTTGTATTTTATAGATCACAGTGGCATGTATGCAAATGTCTAAAGTAGAGTGATCCCTATGTTGGCAAAACATGTAACATATTTAGTCTATAGATAATTTAATCCAAGTGTCTCTTGCTCCTTTAAATCAAATCCCTTTTGTAATTCCTTGGTTTCCCCCAGATCCTTGTCTCACTCTTTGGGAACTGTCAATCCATGCTGGTTGCTTTGGATTTCATAGGTGCTAAAATTTGTTTTTGAATCAATGAATGAATGAATAGAGATCAAGAAAGCAGACATTCTAACTGCCAGCTCCTTTTGGGTGAAAAACTGTTGCTTCCAGTTCACAAAATCTCATTATTTCCAATCTAAATAGATCTTCATATTTACTTTAAATTCAGTGGACATGTTACCTTAGGGAAACCTCATCCTAAAACGGCTCACTGTCCTTGCAGTAAACCAGTGGGAGGCCCAGCAGGCTTTTAAGGATAGTGCTACAAACAAAAATGGCAAGTGAGCCTGTAAGTCTAGATTCAAGCAGGCACGAAGGTTCTGAGGTCTTTAGTAGTATACAAGTGTGACTGAGGTTCCCTTCCTGTCTGAGGTCATTAACCCCTTCAGATCAAACTGTAGTCTGAGTGTGTGTTCAGTTGATCAGTTGTGTGCAACTCTTTGCAACCTCATAGACCATACATAGCCCGCCAGGATTTTTCCAGGCAAGAATACTGGAGTGGGTTGCTCTTTCCTTCTCCAGGAGATCTTTTTGACTCAGGGATTGAACCCACATATCTTCCATGTTCTGCGTTGGCAGGCAGATTCTTTACCACTGAGCCACTTGGGAAGCCTGTAGTCAGATCCTAAAAGCCACAAGAAACCTGACTCATGGCCTGCTTTGAAGTGATTTCTCTTGAGATACTGTGTTACTGTCATTATGAAAAAGGCTGGGATCATCTATAGTTCTTGAGATTTGAAGCCAAAGGCAAACAAGTATCTATAGAACATTAAACATAGACTTAACCAAAAAAAGAAAAAAATGATGTTTAAATGCCTATTTTCTTTTCTGTCAACCAACCAATAGATGTTTACCTAATATGTGCATGTGGTGATTACAAAGAGGTGTAGATTTAAGACTTGCGCTCAAGAAATTCTTAATCTGGGGCAGGCTACAAAATACATGGAGAGATTAGGGACAGAAAACAGAAAGTATAGAGACCAATAGGAGCATAAAAAGCTCAGAAGACGCAGAAGGCACCGTGCCCTAAGGCAGGCAGGAAGTTTTATGGGAAGGAGTTGGGGAAGGAGGCCATCTTGCAAATCCAGGAAGAGGCAGACGGATTTTCCACACGGTTCACAGACACGTGACTGCATATTTCAGCGGAAGGCACCCTAAGACCTTTCATGTTTCCACATGGGCCATGTGGCAAGGTTCTACCTCACTCGGCAATTGTCCCAGGGACATGACAAGATAGCCAGTCTAGGGAGGGGCTGCCACAAGGAATCATCTGCCTCCCTGGTTCTGGAGACACATGAGATTTTCCACCTTGACCTCGTTTTGGGTATGGATAAAAGCTGGAAAACTGCCTGGTGGTTTAATTAGAGTTGGCATTCCATGACTCGGTGACCCACCACTCTTATTTTCTGTCATCTGGCCCCTAGATCTGGTATCTTCCTGTGGGATTAGGACCATGGAAAGTCTTGTTTGGTTTTTTCACTGTGCCAGGTCTTAGCTGTGGCACATGGGATCCAGTTCCCTGACCAGGGATTGTACCTGAGCCCCCTGCATTGGGAGCACGGAGTCCTAACCACTGGACCGCCAGGAAAGTCCCAGGACAGTGGAAAGCTGACACCATGCTGATCTTGCTGAGGCTGCCACATAAGTCCCAACTTCCAGCACCATCTGGGCTCACTGTCTCTTTCCAGGCCAAACTTATGGAAGTGTGGCCAGCCAACCTGCAGGAGTCACTGCTGCTTAAGCACTGCTCAACGGATTGGCACATACAGTCTGGAAGGAGTGATGGGAAGAGGCCAATGTACTGGCAGGTGAACTAACTTCTCCCAAGTAAAGTGGTTGGCAGAAGTAAATCAAGGCGTTTGCAAAAGAAGCCTGCAGGCACCTAGTACCACAGGCTGCTGCACTGCTAGAGGACAGCTTAACAAATAGAAATTTGAAAGTGACTTGTTCTGAGGCAAAACAGACCTAGGGCTGAATTAAAGAAGCTGCTAATGAGAGAGGAAAACCATCATTTCTAATACAAATTGTGTTCAGCAACTTTTTTTCCACTTCCTTCCTTATCTCTGTCCACCACTATCCCACGCACAAAATTACACATCCTGGGCTGGGAGAAACAAGACTGTATCACAATTAACAGGCAAATACCTAAAAGGGGCATTTGTATAAAGTTACAAGGGGTTGCTGCATGTACTTCTGGATCGGCCACTGCAAACACATGTAAACATGATGGGGATTGTTTTATAACATGAAATAGCTTGTATGAAAGCATAAAATAGTAGTCTGTGTAATGAGAGTCTTCTAGAGAAATCTGGTTCCACAAAGGAGAGGCTTTGTATACATGGATCTTTGGGAAGTTTTCCTCATAATTTGTACAGGGATTCTTAGTATGTGTATTGATCCTATGTATTTATCTTAAGGTTCAAGACATCACAGAGGACTTGGCATCATTCTATATAATTATAGTCTGTTATACATTATATGATATTCTATTATATACATAATACTTGGCCTCAGGGAAGGAATGTTAAGTTAAAATAGAATTTTCTTGTAATCAAGTTTTTTGGTATTGAAAATACTTCTAAGTTCAGGGCAATTCTGTTATCAGAAATCTTTAGTATAATACATGTGGTATAACACTAGTTTAGGCCATGAGCTTTGGGGTCAGAGTGTTGGGTACTAAAGCTAGCTCCATCCTGGGCACTTCTGCATAAGGCACTGAACCATCCTTTTTTAAAAATTATTTACTTTTGGTGGCACTGGGTCTTTGTTGCTATGCGTGGGCCTTCTCTAGTGGTGCGTGTGGGCTTCTCATGTTGCAGAGCATGGGCTCAGTCGTTGTGACACATGGGTTTAGCACGTGGAATCTCCCCGGACCAGGGTTCAAATCTGGGACTCCTGCACTGGCAGGCAGGCTCTTAACCACGGGACCACCAGGCAAGTTCAAACCTTCAGTTCTTAAATTTGCTTTCTACGGGCAACACAGAGAATGACAATGCATCTCTCATAGTGGGGTTGTGAGGATTTAATCAGATAATCACATAAAGTGCTTAGGATACAGGGTGGCACATGGTGTCCTACGATTATTATGTGAAACGATGATTATTATGTGAAACACTATTAAAATGCTGATACAATAAATTATTTTTGATAGCAAGTTAACTGTTAAACAGTTATATAAGTAAACATCTTGCTTCTTGATTTTTCCTGTATCTTTTTCTAGTTTTATACTCTTTGGGAAAAAAAAAAAAAAGGAACAGTGAAGATTGGGTGGTGATGAGCAGAAAAGAGAACATGAATATAATACCCTATACAGAGTTACAGTGGTTTCCAACAATGAAATATTGTATCTGGGTTTCTCATGACTTTGCAGGAATTGATTGTTTTAAAATATGCTTCAATTGCCAAAACTCTCATGACTTACGACAGCCTGAATATTTGATATTTTCTTCCAGAAAAAAAATGTAAGTCTCTTTCTTTTTTTTTTCTTAAGTGCTATGGTATCACTATCCTAGTCCTGACACTAGAAACTTACTTTAAGAGATATGACTTTTTAATATTTGAGCTTTTAAAACCATCTGGCCCTTATTTAACCATCACATTTACATCCAATTCCTGCAGGCAGAGATTTGTTGTTTAAGCTTGGCTTGACGCCCTCTGCAGAAAGCCTTTCCTTTAATGAACACGACTCCACTGAAACTGCTAGAGTCCCCTGTCTGCCCTTGTTCCCCATCCCCCACCAACTATACAATAAGAGCACAGAGTTTCATCTTGTCTTTCAAACAAGAAGATAAAAATAAGAAAATAAATTGATGAAGAATCAGCTTAATGTGGCCGCCACTGCTATGACATATTCAACTTGATGCCCTTATATTATTTGCAGAAGTGTTTATGTACTATGAAATGTTCAGCCAGAGCATACAGGAAACTGTAAAATATTTTATAAGATGTATACATGGTTGATGGTAGAATTTTAAATGCAACTTGGGAAGGGTCTATCTAAATTCCAGGAGGGCAGATGAGGGACTGTTTTCTCTGTAGTGACTCAGTTTTACATAAGGGGTTATATGAACTGGAAAGAAATGCCTGATTTGGGAACTATATAAATTTTTTTTCATAAAATTAAATTTTATTATTTTTAGACAAGTAAACTTGTTTACTCTCAGACCAAGAATTACCAGTGATGTTTATCTGTCTTCTACATGGTAAAAGCATTAAAAGTAGATTGTTTATTATTTTATAGGAACAAAGAACATAGAGTAAGAAATAAGGAATTCATCCCAAATACAGAAATTATATACACCATTAAAAATAGTTATGCTTCTGATGGTTTTTAAATAACAACTCTTGCCTCTAAAACTGGAACATTATTTTTGAATCTCAACTATTGCAATATGTGCAGACAGAAGGTTAATGACATATCCTCAAAATGGCATGTTTAGAAAGTTGCATTTCCAAATTCAGGTGAAGGGAGAAATGTTTTTTTTTTAATTTATTTTTAATTGTGGGATAACTGCTTTACAATACTGTGTTGGTTTCTGCCATACATCAACATGAATCAGCCATAGGTACACATGCATCTCCTCCCTCTTGAACTTCCCTTCCGCCTGCCACCCAATCCCACTCTTCTAGGTTGTTAAGAGTTCTGGTTTGAGTCCCCTGAATTATACAGCAAATTCACATTGGCTGTCTATGTTGCACAGTAGTGTATATGTTTCCACGTTACTCTCTCCATTTGTCCCACCCTCTCCTTCCTCCCTGTACCCTCCCCCAGGTCCGTAAGTCTGTTTTCTATGTTTACATTCCATTGAAGTGGTCGCTCAGTTGTGTCCGACTTTTTGTGACCTCACGGACTATATAGTCTGCCAGGCTCCTCCGTCTATGGATTTTCCAGGCAAGAATACTGGAGTGGGTTGCCATTTCCTTCTCCAGGGGATCTTCCCAACCAGGGATGAAACCCGGGTCTCCAGCTTTGCAGGCAGACGCTTTACCCTCTGAGCCATCAGGGAAGCCCCTAATTGCTGCCCTGCATATAGGTTCATCAGTAGGTCTTTCTAGAGTCCATATATATGTGTTACTATACAATGTGTTTTTCTCTTTCTGACTAACTTCACTTTGTATAACAGGCTCTAAGTTCATCCACCTCATTAGACCTGACTCAAATATGTTTCCTTTCATGGCTGAGCAATATTCCATTGTGTATATGTACCACAGCTTTCTTATCCATTCATCTGTTGATGGACATCTAGGTTGCTTCCATATCCTGGCTATTGTAAATAGTGCTACAGAGAACACTGGGGTACATATGCCTGTTTCAATTTTGGTTTCCTTGGGGTATATGCCTAGTAATAAGATTGCTGGGTTATATGGTAGTTTTATTCCTAGTTTTCTAAGGGATCCGAGGGAGAAATACTTCTATTTCTTTTATCCTCATGTCTGTAAGGCAGCATCAATTTCTCATAAGAGAAGTTATTTACTTACCTGATTTATTTCTTTTCAAATTTCATCTCCTAAGCACAGAGCTACAAAAATAGAAACTATTTTGTATATTCCCATTTGATTTAGAATTGAGCCTTTTTATTTTGTTTAGCTTTAACTTTTCATTTTATGTTGTAGCATAATTTACAATATTGTATTAATTTCAGGTATATAGCAAAGTTAATTAGTTATACATATACATATATCTATTCTTTTTCAGATTCTTTTCCCACATAGGTCATTAGAGAGAGCTGAGTTTCCTGTGCTATACAGTAGGTTCTTGCTGATTATATTTATTTTGTATACTGGAGTGTGTATATGTTAATCCCAACCTCTTAATTTATCCACTGCCCTCCATCTTTCCCTTTTGGTAACCATAAGTTTGTTTTTCTGAGAGTCCGTTTTGCAAACACATTCATTTGTATGATTTTTTAAATTCCACATATAAATGATACCATATGATATTTGTCTACTAAGTGACTTATTTCACTTAGTATCCTCCTGCACTGCACGAGTCCTGGGTTTGATCCCTGGGTTGGGAAGATCCCCTGGAGGAGGACATGGCAGCCGACCTCAGTATTCCTTCCTGGAGAATCCCCACGGACAGAGGAGCCTGGCAGGACACAACTGAGCAACTAAGCGCAGCACACAGGATAATCCCTGGGTCCATCCAATGTTGCTGCAAATGGCATCATTTTGTTCTTTTTTATGGCTGAGTAATACTCCATTGTATATACACACCACATCTTCTTCATCCATTCATCTGTTGATGGACATTTAGATTGCTTCCATGTCCTGGTTATTGCAAACAGTGCTGCAATGAACACTAGGGTGCAGGACCTTTTTGAAGCATGGTTTTCTTCAGATACAGGCCCCAGAGTTGGATTGATGGCTCATAGGGTAGCTCTATTTTTAGTTTTTTAAGGAACCTCCAGAGTGTTCTCCCTAGTGGCTGTACTAATTTACATTCCCACCAACAGTGTATGAAGGTTCTCTTTGCTCCACATCCTCTCCAGCATTTATTGTTTGTAGACATTTTGATGACGGCCATTCTGACCAGTGTGAGGCGATACCTCACTGAAGTTCTGATTTGTATTTCTCCAATAATTAGTGATGCTGAACATCCTTTCATGTGCCCGACTTCTTTTTAAAAACTGATGTACAACTGACATATAACACATTAGTTAATTAATATCACAGCCCATCTGAAGATTTTAATCTAACGCTTGTGCTTTAGAATATGTCCATAATCAGAATCATTTAAAAAATAAGAGTTTCGGGGCTTCCCTGATGACTCAGAATCTGCCTGAGATGCAAGACAGATCACAGATTTAATCCCTGAGTTAGGAAGATTCCCCCGAGATGGAAATGGCAATGCACTCCAGTATTCTTCCCTGGGAAATTCCATGGACAGAGGAGCCTGGTGGGCTACAGTTTATGGGGTTGCAGAGTCAGACACGGCTGAGTGACTAACACTTTCACTTTCACAAAATAAGTTTAGGCTATTGTCTAAGATGAACATGCCATAAAACCCTGACATGTGTTGGTGACATCTAAGGCAGATCCAGAATGGGAGGGTGTAAGACTAAACTGAGAATAAGGGACAATGAGTCTGGCCTCTGGTCTGTCACAGCCGCTGTTGAGTGACCTTGGGAAAGTCAGTTTCCCTCTCCAAGCCATCATTTTCCATCTGTAAAATGAGTGGATGTAGTCAATGGTCTTTAAGACCATCTTCTACTGTGACATTTTATGATTCCACATAATATTTTAATCTTGAAAGAACAATTTATTTAAGTCACGATTTCTGAAACTTTCCTTTTATAAATCTTTTTTCCCCCTATACTCACTGCTTAAGGAAATTTTATTTCACTTCAAATTTAGCGTTGTGGAAAGAGTCAGAAAAAGAACCTAAGTGTAGACAAGAAAAAAAAGAATTACAAATATTAATATTGAGCAATTACGGGGACATCTAGGCTGGTTCAGGACAGACATAAATGACCTTGTTTTATTCTAAATTCAGCTCATTGGCTTATGATGAAAAGTGAAAGGCTATTATATGGACTTACTGGGCAAAACCAGATTTTATAAATAATTACCTGTCAGACTGTTCAAGATAGACAAACATACGCCAGACCAACAAAAACATAGACCTGTCATATTTCTGAGAGAAATGTACGTTGAGTCTTCCTTCTCTGGGACTATAAGGAGATCAGGTAGAATAAAATGAAGGGGAAAAAACCTAAACCTTATATTTTCTGCCTTGTGCATACTTTAAAATGTATAATGTGGGAGAGGAGGAATTTTGATGTGAAAAATCAGCTCCTGAAGATTTTATACATCTATGAGCCTGGCACAGAAACCAAATACAATAAATGCTGTCATTGAAAAAAGTTAGGATGTTTACTGCAAGCTTATAATTTTCTGTGATTAGGGATGCCAAGAAAAATAAGAATGATGATAAAAAGAAAAGTTTAATCATTCATTTCACCAATCACAGATGGAACATCAAAACCCTTTGGCAATTTTTTGATATTATATATCTGTGTTTTGTTGTTGTTGTTCTTGACATGAAGATTTTTTCCAGAAGGACTAACACAGAACAGGTAAATGATAGTTCACAAATGTGAATGAAAAAGTGAAAGTGAAGTCGCTCAGTCGTGTCCGATTCTTTGCGAACTTACGGACTGTAGCCTATCAGGCTCCTCCATCCACGGGATTTTCCAGGCAAGAGTGCTGCAGTGGATTGCCATTTCCTTCTCCGGGGGATCTTCCCGACCCAGGAATTGAACCCGGCTCTCCTACATTGCAGGCAGACGCTTTACCGTCTGAGCCACCAGGGAAGCTATTGTGGCACAATCCCATTAGCTGGGTCTCACTGTGATCTGGTCATAGCAGGAAAATCCTTCATGCTTCTCATTTCTATTTTTATTAATTCTTGACAAAGGTTGTCTCAGTGCGTGTAGAAACTACAATAAAAGTAAAATTACGCAAAACTCATCAAGTATGAAAGAGATAACTTCTTTTGCAATTCAAGTTGAATCAAGATCTGTATATTACTTCTATATTCGAGTTTGTTTCCAAGAGTGACAGTTCCTCATTTGTTGGAGAGAGTATAGATGTCAGAAGGATGACTCAGCTGCTAGAGCAGGGAAGTGCCCAGCTCACACTCAGTCTAGGAAGAATAAGAGAGTGAGAAAACCGATCACTCAGCTGCCCTTCCACTGATTCTAACTGCTTGGCTTCTCAACGGGTATGGTGTGTGTGAGGGGTGGGCCTGGGGATCCAAGGGACAGGGAAAGGAGAGAAATGAAGATGGGAAGAGTTCTATGAGGGAAAAAACACACCACAGGCAGATACTTGGAAAGCTGGGCAGACGCCGTAAGAAGGACAGATGTACAATACGTGGGGTGAAGGGAAGAAAAGACAGGAACAGACAGTTCATCGGGCCTATTGGGTCTTTGATTAGTCTGAGTTCACAAGGTGGACAAGTATCTGTAAAATACATGAAGATCTAGTCACCAAATGTCAGAAAGTAGAGTTGGTGGGACAGTGCAAAGGGAAATGTGACTGTCCTTTTAATTGTGTTTCCTTTGTCCCAAACCTGGATTACAAAATGCATCAAATAAAACACAGACTAAACACTGAGAAAAAAAAAAAAAAGACCCTGCTTTTAAGTTATGTGAGCTGAGAGCAGCTCTATTCCAAATTCAAATTGAAAAATAGCATTCTTGTCCACCTACACACCACCCTGAACATCCTGCCATTAATTGGCTAAATGGCCCATCCAGTAAACAAGACTAAGCGTTGAGGGGGTTGGAGAAGGGCTGGAGTCAGTCAGTTGATAGTCACAACAAACCAACCCACTCCCAAGGCTGTGGAGAGGGTAAACTTGTATTTTATTTTGCCCAAGGAGGGGAACAGAAATCACCTTAATATAACATTGCCTTTCCTGTTGCCGCAGTCGCAGTCACATCAGCAGGCCAGAAAAGCCATCCCATTCCTGCGGTAGGCACTCTGTCAAAGAAGAAGAAATCTGCAGTGAATTATCACATCAAGTCAAACCAGGAAAGGGGGCAAAAGAGCAGGCAGCACTTTCTTCCTGTTTTGGGGCTTGGCTGGCTACAATCTAGTAGGGTGCTTCATCTGAACACTGCTGGTGGCCAAGCATTAGCAACTGCTCTGTTAAAAAGTCAGTGTGGTTAACAAGTGGTTAGTGATTCTATTTCGGGGGAGTGGGAGAAATGTAAAATAAGACATCCCATTTTGTTAATTGATTGGGCTTGGTTAGGCCAAAGACATGTTGTGTTGAATCTGTTTGTCCTTTAGAAACATGTGTTCTCTATTGGACATGCCCAAGAATCACTTCTAACTAAGTATCTTAATAGTCTATAAATTACTGACTCATTATATCCTTCCCAGGCCTAATTTATAGTCTCAGTAAAAAGCTATGGAAACAGATAGTAATAGAGGAACCCCTTACCCAATATGGTGCTAAGGAGTTCTGTACATTATAGGCATTATAGAAAATTTGAATCTTACATAATTTTATTATGCATATATATATATAGATAGATACTCATGATGGGATAAAAATATACCCATAAAAGAAAAATGTAATAATTTTTGTAATTGTAATAATGCAATATATTCCAGTAAAGAAAGTAACACAGCATAATAATATAATATACTCCATAAAGAAAGCAACATTTCACCTCAAGAGATATATTTTGTATTTCAGAACTGGAAGAATCGGGCCATACAGGGCCTTTCACAATGAGACATACAGTGAAGCAGAACTGAAATCCAGGATTTAGGAATAAAATTCCTCTCTTCACCACCATAGTTTTCATTAGTTAAACTTGGACCAGCCACCTTCAGAGAATTTGTAACCTTCAATTAGATGAAAATTTTCTATAATTTATTTTCAGAAAAATGGAAAAAAGACAAATCCTCATAACATCATGAATTTTTTGTTCTTTTAAGCTAATAATTCTGGGGTTATTCTGGAGTATATAAACTTTCAGTCCAATAAATTTACCTTCAGCAGCCATCTTACAGGAAATACAGAATAAGCTTTTATGATTAAGATAATGTTAGGAATGTGCAGAAGAGTTTAATTCTAAAAAATGATTATTTTTAATTATACAGAAAAAAAAAGAAAGGTAAAACCCAAGTTTTTGACAAAGACTTCTACCAACATGAGGTGAAACAAAAACGGTTTTCTGAATAACTTTCTCTTAATCATAAAATTCAATTAGCTTCAAAACCTTCCCTCCAAATCTCCTGCTTATATAGGATTTACTATGGTTGTCAGGCTTGGAAGCCCTGGTTGAAATTTCATTAGTGGGCTGTTACACAGTTCACTCTGGATCAGCGTATCAAGGATGAGAAAACAGATCCCATAGAATCCTTCTTTGGGGCTCGCTCTGTGAGCTCCATCTTACCACCGGGCTCTCTGCGTCATAGGGCGCTTTGGGACTGAAGCACACGTGCAAACAAAGGCTAGGAAATTCTAACTCGAGCTCCTAAGACCATGCACGGGAGAACAGTGGAAAATGAGCTCCTTGGAGAGCCACAAATAACTTGCAGGAACGGATAGGGTGTCTTCCCACAACCACAGGCAGGGGAGCCTCAGGCCCTGAAATAGCCCCTTCCACCACGGCCGCCTTTGAGAGGCTCACACCAAAGTAATACTTTCTGCTTCTTACCCTTGATATTTCACGTTTTACAACCACTGTGACAACCTTCAACATAACATAATATTTAAAGCCCAGGGATGGTTTACATGGAGATAAACAGACCTGGGAGTAAAGCTGGATTCCTCGTCAACATAAATGGTTGAGGTGAGCCTTGCTTGAAAAAGTAATCTTGGCTCAGGAGAAGACCAAGTTTTGGCTGAGCCCACCTGAGAAATTACCAAGTTTAATCTTTCCAGGGTGGGTGATATGAAATGGTTTACTCCAGTGTTGAAAAGTTCTCTTTTCACCTTCATAGGTGAGTTGATTAATGCTGTTTGCAAACAACTAAAAGATGACAGGCTTACTGAATAACAGAGGCCCTCAAGTTTAATAAGAAAACCAAAGTTTAGAGCTGACCTGGATTTCTGGAATAAGTTCTTCCTATTCTAATTCTAAAATAAAGAAGGAACAAACAAGCATGTGTAATTAGTGAAGAGCAATTTCAGCAAACCAATCCCCTAGGGTCCTCCACCCTGAGTCACTGCTTTTTCCTTTTGATGTATAAAGGATGTATGTTGTCTGTCTGTGTAGGGCAATTATGGGAATGTCCCAAATTTGGCATCCCTTCCAGAGTAAGCAACTTGAAAGGAAGATGGATGGAGACAACTCATCTTTGTGTCAACTGTGAATTTCTCTCTATTTGTGCTGCGAACGCTGAAACTAAATTTAAACATTGCTTGGTGTGAGGGCCTTCCAGAGGCCGCATTCTCATGAAACACTCTGCGTCCCACTCACTCTCTATTGTTAGATATTGTGAACAATTCACAGACACTCTTCGTAAAACCCAGACCTTGAGCAGAAAAAGCCAGGACCTCCCCAACTACTGAAAAGTATAAATTAATTAATAGCACAGACTCCCTCTCCTCAAACCAGCTCTGACTTGCTATATACCACTTAAGCTTCATTTCTGATTTTAGAGTTCTGTTCTCAACTATTATTTACTTCCATGTAAATGTATTGAAAAGTTCAGGTATTTTAGTATCTCTCAAAGTACCAGCAAAGAATATATGTATACATATATGTGTGTGTGTGTATGTATGTGGCCTCCTTGGTGGCTCAGATGGGGTCTGCTGGCAATGCAGGAGACCCCGGGTTCAATCCAGGAAGACCCCCTGCAGAAGGGAATAGCAACCCCCTCCAGTATCTTGCCTGGAGAATTCCATGGACAGGAGCCTGGCAGGCTACAGTCCATGGGGACACAAAGAGCTGGACACGATGGAGCGGTTTAACACTTTCACACATATATATATATATATTTTATGTATTTTAATTTTTTTAAGGACCAATTGTAGTTCTTAAGTCTTTTTTCCTAAAATTGGGTATCACGTTAGTCCCCCATTTTTGACACTCTTTTTTATTGATTCAGCTCCAAATTATGACCTGTTACTGGAAGCTCAATCTACCTGGATAAGCAGACACAGATTCTACCTGCTGCACTGGACACTGGTGGGGTATTAACTCATAAGTGTGTACCTTTAATATAGGAATTTAAAAAGTCTGTGTGCGCAGGGGCAATGAACAAACTAGGGAAAGCATTTAAATCCCAAACTGGTTTACTTTTGCTTATATGGTTCATCATAATTGCACATTTTAAGGAATACAAATTAACATTAAAAAGGAAAAGGTTAATAAATATCTTAAACAAAAAGAAGATAAATATGCTACAAAGCATACCCTGCAGTTCCAAGTTGAATATGAGTGTATCTGTGTTGTTTGTGCCAGTAGTCTGATTAGTAAGACTTTAATTACAGATAAAACTATCCCCTTCAGTTCAGACCTACACTTTATTCTCACTACTACACTTCCTGATTTATTCTGCTTTTTAAAGTAAAATAAAACAAGAATTTCATTGTAGGGACAAGCATCAGCAAGACGGCAAACTAGGAGGTCCCAAAGCTTGTCTCCCCAACAAAACAATAAACAACTACAAACAGTCAAAAAATAGCTCTGAATTACAACAAAAAAAGTATGACTATACAGAAAAGTGTAGGAAGCATTTTATTTGCATTATTCACCCATCCCAGTCCAGAGGAGCTCAGTACAAAGAGTGACCCACCTTGGAGGGATATCATCCCAGAGGACAAGGAAAGCAGGAGATTC
Source organism: Ovis canadensis (assembly GCF_042477335.2). Classification (NCBI taxonomy): domain Eukaryota; kingdom Metazoa; phylum Chordata; class Mammalia; order Artiodactyla; family Bovidae; genus Ovis; species Ovis canadensis. Next base: position 33,284,415 of record NC_091264.1, read on the forward strand.
CCTGCAAACTTCCCTTCCCCAATGCTGTGGATGTTTGCAGTGTTTGCTACCAAGCACCCCCACAGTCTTTACCAACAAAGAACCCAGTCATTGAGCTGCATGGAGTCCCCACTGCTGTGTTTCCTTATTGGGGCTGGAGCTGTCTCTGCGGTGAGACTTGCTCCCCTGTGCCTCACTCTCTGGGACCATGATGCCATAGCATCTCACCGTTGATGGGAGTGAAGCTACTGCTGCTCTCTGTACCCTGCCTCCAGGGTTCTGCAGCTACTATCAGCGGGGCCCAGATGCTGCTTTCTGTTCCGCTCCTGGGTCCTAAGTCATGGCATTGCTTGCCATCACTGGGCTACACTGATACAGCTCTGCGTTCTACCCTTTGGGTCCTGAGTCATGGCTTTGACCTGGCATTGCTGAGGCTAAGCTGCGGCTGCTCCATACCCTGTGCCCTGGAGCCAGAGGCAGGACTGGGACCCACCATCCCCAGGGTGTGCCATTGCTGCCACCCCACAGTTTGTGCCACTACTGTATCTCCCCATCCTGGGGCCACAAATCGCTGTGGTGAGTCCCAAGGACTCAGACCCTGGCTCCGCGGAAGATGTGCACATGCCTACCCTCAGGCACTGGTACTAGCATCACTGCAACGGCACTGGGGCACCAGGACCAAGGAACTGCCCCGTGCGCCTGATGCCAAAACCCCGGCTCCACTGCCACCGAGTGCCAGTGTGCTAAATCTGGTGCCAAGAAGGATCCCTTTGGCTAGAAATTCCTCCCACAGGCAAAAAAAGAAGACCCCCAGCAGCCTCTGTCACTGAGGACCCCAACAGCTGTAGATTCCACTGCCACTGGCAGGACCTCTGTGGTCTGGGCCACTGAAGAGCCCTGCAGTCTTTGCCAAAGTTGACCTCAGCTGCTGATGGAGCTGCCTGGAGACTGTGCCACTGTGCTTTCCCCAGCATCAGAGCTGCTGAATTCCATCCAGCCAGAGATCTCACAGACACTTTCAGGTGAAAATCCTTCTCTTCCAGAGTCAGTCTGAAAAGGCAGAAAGAGATGACTGCCCCCTCAAATGCGCAAACATCAATGCAAAGCTACTAGAAACTGGAAAAAGCAAGGAACTGTATCACCACCAAAGGAGCTCAGTACTTTTCCTGTGAGTAAGACCAAAGAAACAGGCATCTGTGAGTTACTTGGAAAAGAACTCAAAATGATTATCTTAAGAAAGCACAGTAAGATTTGTCTGTCAGAAAGCTGACAGACTGACTTGTCTGAGTTAGTGAACTCAAGAAAACAATGCATGAGCAAAATGAGAAGTTCAGTAATGAGACAGAAATCATAAAGAGTGAAACGAAAATTCTGGAGCTGAAGGGTGAAAAATGCAAGAGAGAGCTTCAAAAACAGACTCAATCAAACAGAAGAAAGAATGTGCCAACTTGAAGAGACATTTTTTGATATCCATTAAGAGGAGAAAAGAAATAAGAATGAAAAAAGGGTGATAAAAGTCTATGTAAATTAGTGGATATCATTTAAGTGAAACAATATAGTCAGCTCTCATATGTTAGTCACAAAACAAGGTTTAACAAACTTAAGAACACTGAAATCCTATCAAGCATATTTCCCAAACACAATGAAACTAGAAATCAATGATAGGAGGAAAGCTCGAAAATTCACAAATATGTAGAAATTAAAAAAACCCACCTGCATGGATAAACAATGGGTCAACAAAAAAGTCAAAAGGGAAATATAAAAATTTCAAGAGAAACAACAACAAAAAAACCCCTACAACATACCAAAACTTGTGGGCTGCAGCAGAAGAACTTCTAAGAGGCGAGTTTATAGTGATAAATGCCTACATTAAGACAACAGGAAGATTTTAAATAAACCTAGCCTGATATGTTATATAACCTTATATGTTTCAATTACCCCTCAATAAAGCTGGAAAAAAATGGGGAAGAAATCTCATTATAGCAGGCCTCAAATTCACTTTTAAATACTTCATTTCTCAAAGGTCTAAGACAGAAGATTTTTGTTCTATTATCTGAATTCTTATAAATTTGCAGAATCTGATTTCAGCAACTCTTTATTGAGTTCCAACTCTGTGTAAGCCACTATGTGGTACAGAGGACTCGAAGATGAGTGACACAGTCCTGCAGCCACTAGAGCTTCCAGCTGAATGTTAACGGTTTAACCACCACAAGTAAAATGCATTGAGGGGTCATTCTCAAGAGTGGGGAAAATAAATAAGGCAGGCTTTGTGCTTGCTCGTCTACTTTTAATCACAATATTTAATTTCAGATACAAGGCATGAGATTTGTATATTTCTTAAAGTGGGGGTGGGCAAATATTAAAAAAATACTGTACTTTTAAAAATTGGCTTATGAAGTATTCAATAATTTCATGTCCATGTCTAATTTAGCATTACCACAACTATTAAAAAGAAAGGTCTTATTATTCTCCTTTTTAAAGTGATATGACTAGGATTCAAAATCCAAGACCTGTATTCTTTTCATTATACCATTATCTTATACTAAACAAAAGAAAACAACTCCTCCCCTCCAAATCTAGCTTAATTTATTCCATCTAGATTACTGTAGACATATCTATTCTTCTAGTCCTAACAAACTCAAGTCTTGCTAAAGGTCACTTAAATTAAAACTGTACTTCAAAGATTTAAACTAGATTAGCTTGGCACAATCCTTGGAGTGCAGAGATGGGACCTGAATCTAAATCGTCTTCAGTTTGGAGGCACTCTCAACTAGTGCTTATTTTCCAGACTAATTTAAAGGTTAGTATATAATAATAATAATAATAAAAATAAAACACTGTACATCCAAATAACTTGGGGGAGCTTTACAAAAATAACAGATACTCTGGCTTCACTTCTTTAAAGTCTATTGGTCTGAGTGGAGTTAGGGTTTGGAATGTTTTAAAAGCAATCCAGGGACTTTCCTGGTGGTCCAGTGGTTAAGAATCCACCTAGCGATGCAGGGGACGTGGGTTCAATCCCTGGTGGAGGAACAAAGATCCCACACGCCCTGGTGCAACCAAGGCCACAGGCAGCTACGGAGCCTATATACCACAACAAAAGATCCCACATGCCGCAACTAAGACCTGAGGCAACCAAGTAGATAAATACATTTTGAAAAAAATTCTTCACTTTGACCTGGATGCACAATGAGGGCTGAGAACGACAGTGGAGTAGGTGAGCGCGCCATGAACAGGACTCCAAAATGCTTTTGTCAACAAATACAGAACTCTTTCAGTCTGTCACGATTACACATTAGACAGTATTTCATAATGGGAATCCTAATCTTAGCATTTAATATAGAAGAAATAGAAACTAAGGTTTTCAACTGCTACATTTAAAACGGATAACCAACACGGACCTACTGTATAGCACAGGGAACTCTGGACGGGAGGGGAGTTTGGAGGAGAATGGATCAAATATACATGTGGCTGAGTCCCTTCACTGTTCACCTGAAACTATCACAACCTTGTTTGTTAATCAATTATACCGCAATACAAAATAAAATGTTTTTAAAATTCCGGTTTTCAGACGTGCCTTTTATGAAGATAGCAGACAGACTACCTGCGGCCCTCTCACTTCTGACTGTGGGCCACGTGCAGACCAGTCATTGTTCTCCCTCCCAGGAGCCGGGATGCTGCTGTGAGGGAGCGCAGCCCTGCAGCCCGCCACACCACGTTTAATTCCATAATGGCAGAGGGATTTGGAAACTAAGCCTACTAAACCACGTTGAACAAATCTTTTGCTTACATCTAAAATCAAGGAACAATAAAACTTTGGAATTGCAAAGTGTCTTTGAGAACTCCTCTAGTCCAGTTCCTAATCTAACTAAAAAACTACTGCCCAGAGAGAGACACACAGATCTGTGGTCACGGGGCAGACAACCTAGGATGGTTCTCATTCTGCCCAAAGCTGTATGTTCAGCTTTTCTGACCTTAATGGGGAAAACAGATGTCAGGGGAAAAATTGTTTTTCCAGATAAAGAATCCTTGGGAGCAGAACAAAAGTGAAGGGGCTGGAGGGAGGGAAGGACTTCATTGTCCAAAACAGGACAGCTGAGTAGTTAGAACAATACACGCCATGATGAGCTTTTAGTTCTATGCCTGCCTCTTCGGCTATCTGATTAGCTCTCCCTTGGAAAATCACTTAATATCCCCGAGTGCCCCAGTACTAGTTTTGAAAAAGAGACTAACTCTCAAAGTAATTAAGATCAACCTGGCTGAAAAGTTCTGTGGCAAAAGCACACACCTTTAGAAGCTTCACGGGAATGACGCACCATTTATTTGCGCTCAAGTCTTTCTAATAAGTCTGTGCTCAGTGTCTGATTTAGGGTCAAGCATACAATGTGGCCTGCCTGGGTCGGTTTGGAGTTGGCCAATTTGGGCTAAATCCAGGAGAGAAAGGACAATAAAAAGATTTGGAGCCTACATTCACCCTTTCCCAAACTACTGTTAACTCCCAATTAACTAAATGTAGGGTAGACTCTGCATTTTGGATGATTTGCGGGCCACAGGAGCCACCCTGGTTACTGAGGGCCTGGTGGTTTCTTAAGAGCTCTCTTCTGCTCCATGGGGATGCAGAGGGTACCGAGGGCAGAGGTTCTATGACTACTGGCTTGGCTTTGCTGGAGGATGTGGTGGGGGAGGCAGTGGGGTGAACTGAAAGCAACAGGCTTTCCCCGCATGCCTGCTAAGTTGTTTCAGTAGTGTCTGACTCTCTATGATTGGGCTCCTCTGTCCATGGGATTCTCCAGGCAAGGATACTGGAGTGGGTTGCCATTTCCTCCTCCAGGGGATCTTCCCCACCCAGGGATCGAACCTGTGTCTCCTGAGGCTCCTGCATTACAGGTGGATTCTTTATTACTCAACCACCAGGGAAGCCCACAGGCTTTCCCTAGTCTTTTACTAATGAAGTTAACCTAAGTGTTCCATTTATTGGACTATTCAGTTGAGTGGGGGATGAGGGTATGTATGTCTCTGAATTTCATGTATAAAAATGTTAATTTCATGTCTAAAAATGCTGTTTCACAAGACAGCTACATTAATTAGCCCACCTCACTCCCAAGTTACTGTCAAGACCAACTGTGTTTTTATCTCCCTTTTTCTATCTCTTCTGGCAGCAACATCGGAGTCTACATCAGTTTGTTTCAAATTCCACGGCCCCCATCAGCCCCAATTCAGCCCTGCCCTCTGTGGGGTCACTGGATTCAGAGTCCAAGCCCCCTCCCAGCTCCTCCATTTGCTGAAGGAGGTGACCGTGCCCTGAGAGGCATCTTGTTTCGCTTTAATACTATAAATCTTTGAACCCCTGGAGCTTCATATCAAAGCTATGTAATAGCTCTTTAAAAGATAAAATATGCCCCCTTTGCTTGCTACCCTTGTGTCTGCGTGTGGGCAAGAGATTTAATTATAATGAATAAAACTGAATGGTGGTCTGAGACTCTTAAAATCAAAGTGGGGCTCATGGCTGAATTTCATTAGCAAACATAAATACAAATAGGCACATCTTGTTTGTACCAATGCCATGTGACTTTCCCCCTTTTGATAATTTCATTCTAACTCTGATAAATTTCAGAGAATCTAAATTGAACCATATGATGTACAGCACTGTAATATGCAAAGCTCTTCATTAAACATGTTCCTTTTTGGAGTACTTCCCCATGTTATAAATATCCTGTAAAAATCATGGAGGGCAGTTTGTCAGACAGCAGAGCCTTGATTTAAGACAGTGGAGGGAGCCCTGCCCTCTAAATAAGAGGTCTTCTCTGGCTGGCAGAATGGGAAAAAGACATAGCATTAACTCCCATTCTATTCCAAGTAACTGTGAGCCTATAAATCTTATGGAACGTGTCATTTTATGCATGTTTTTCTCTAAGTCTGTATCATATTCTTCTTAAAAGTTATTCCAGCATTCTGGATATAAACATCTCTCAATTAAAATTAATTATTAAAAATTACCATTTCTAATTGCCCAAGTCATCTCAATCAAATTATATGAGATGTGTTAATTTCTTTGCTGTCACTGAGCAAAGTAATTACATGGTTGATGCAAACAGCACTGTATTTTAGAGATAAGTTTTTTGTGAATGTTATTTTTAGCAATTTTATGAGTCTAAATAAAAGTGTACCATTTCTATGCTTAAACTAGTCTTTCCATGATATTGTATGCACTTAAATACATTTATGGTAGTAATAATTTAATCGCAATAATATTAAGTTTTTTTTTTCCTTCCACCTAAATTATAAACAATTAAAACACAAATTTCCAAACTATTCCAAGCTGCAGACACATGTTATGTATAAACAGTACCAAATTGGCAGAAGTTAGTCATCAAAATCCCCACGGCAGGCAGCGTGGGCAGGCAGGGTGGGGGAGAGAGGTGCTCAGTATAACAACAGTTAATTCTTGTTTTTCTTGTTTGATTCAAAGCTCTCCAGGAGGCAGGAAGTTGCTATTTTATTTGTCTCTGTATGTCCAGGGTACAATCCAATGTACAACGTATAAGTAGGTGCTCAATAGATAATCATCTAATGCATTTGATCTGCAAATAGCTTAGTTTCCTCTGGACAATGAGAAATGCTAACACGTATTCACCATGACAGCAGGGGCTGAGATATTGTCAGCTCCAAAAAATTCAGGCTTAGACTAAATGCTTATCATTTCACCAGATAATCGTCAGCAGCAATTAGTAGGAAAAATAAATCAGTGACCTTGATAATTCAGTCATAAGCAATGCTGCAGAGAGTTACTCTGATGTTAGTTCTCAGTTCCCACTGGGAGCATTTCTGGGCTTCTCATTACTGTTATCTGCCAGGAGTAAAAACTTTTGCAGCAATGGAGCCAACTGCCTTGTGTGCCAGAAAGAATCCAAGTCATCTAAAACAACACTATTGAATTGTTTTGTTGCATCTAAACATTTTAAGTTCCAACATTCTGTTACTGAAAAGCTTACAGTAGTATAAAATAATGTTTTAACAGTCTTGGTTAGGTGGCAATGTTACTCAATTGTATTTTCCATTTTCAAAGTTGTCAACAACGACATAATAAAAATTAAAAGAACACTGCCTCAGTGGCCTTTGCTATGTCAAAACATACAACATGAGGAATAAGTACATGAATAGCAACAGCTGTTTACCAATGGTCAAGGCACCAATTTAGAACAGTAAATAAATTATAATTAAAGTTCTCAAGAATTTTTAGAAGAAAATGAATAATAAAATTACAACATAGAACTATCAGGACACAGTCACTAATAATGAAAATCACTGTGGTAGCCACCTGAGAAGGTATATTTTTGTATGAACCTGTTGTCATTCATTCATTTAATAACATAGGTTGCAAGATGCAGTGGATACAGCAGTGATCTTAGAAGCGGTTCCTGCCCTTCAATGGTGAACAGTCTAATGGGGGAGACATAGTGAATGAAAAATGACAAAGGTAATGGGAATCACAAAATCAGAGTAGAGTATGATGTGACCATATAAGAGGACAGTAGAGGTGGGTGGTGATCAACCAAGCTTCTTGAAGGAAAAGACATTCAGCTGAGGCCAAGCTGGGGATGGGGATGAGTGGTGAAAGGGCTGGACAGAAAAATGTTCTAGGTTAAGACCCAGAGGAGAGAGAGTCTGACTTATTTTCAAATGCCAGTCTATAGGCTATGCTTGTCACAATAAATATTAAGCCTAAGACACTAACCCACACCACCTGCCACTGAAGGGTTTATCAAAATTCAGGTAAGAAACGCTCATGTTATATAAACATTCAACTGATTCTTTTGAATCACCACTTTAGAGCCTGATATAATCTCTTTAACTGGAAGAATTGGAGGACTTCTGGTCTCTGATCTGGCATAGAAGTCTGGAAGTTGCCCTCTGTCCTTGTTTACTCAAGTGAAAGTTGAACAAAGTGAAAAATCAAGAACTCTTAGATCCAAAGGACAAGTGAAGTCACAGGGCAAACCACTGCCCTTAAAACAGAGAGAAAGACAAAGAGTCACAACTTAATGGAACAGAGATCTATAAGCAAAAACCTCTGTGGGAACCAGTGCTGGGGTAGGGGAAACTGAACTGTAACCGACAAACTGCTAAAGCTCAGTGTGGACAAACCTGGGCGCTAAAACTCCACGGGGACTCAGACACGGGTGGGGTGGGGCATGGGGAAGGGAACCACACTTTTGTGAGTTTTAGCTCCTGGAGGTCAACTAGGTTCTCACAGTGACTATCACAGAAAAACCTCTTCATGCTTCCAGCGGGGGGAGGGTTAAAAACATTTTGAAATACACCAAAGCATTACCTTCTTCTTAATAAGGTCTAAGCACAAGAGAAAGAATTTAATCAGAGCTTAACCTGCCTAAGTTTATAAGAGCGTAACTGACCTGGGCAAAGGCAAATACCAACTCTGCACCGTGGTCATTCCAATAGTCTGGTGGGTGGGTGGGGCACTAAAAAGCAGCCGTGAAGCTCACAGTTCAGAGGCACAGGCTCTGTAAGACTAAGACCTACTCACAGCTGCACCGCATGTCTCCCCTCCATCCACACTTTACCATCACAATAATAAAGGCCTATTTTTCCAGCAGTTCCTTTAACCCAGTACATCATGTCTGTCTACTAAGACAAAATTACAAGGTATAATAAAAGGTAAAGAAACAGTTTGAAGAACACAGCAAGCATCAGAACCAGACCCATTTATGACTGGCATGTTGGAATTAACAGACTGGGAACTTACAACAACTATGATTGAGACGGTTGGATGGCATCACTGATTCAGTGGGCATAAATCTGAGCAAACTTCAGGAGACAGCAAAGGACAGGGAAGCCTAGTGTGCTACAGTCCATGGGGTTGCAAAGAGTTGGACATGACTCTTAGCAACTGAACAACAACAGCAACAATGATTAGGATGCTAAAGGCTCTAATGGATAAGGTAGACACCATGTAAGAACAGAGGAGCAATGCAAGCAAAGCGATGGAAATTTTAAGAAAAAGTAAAAAAGAAATGCTAGATATAAAAACTCCATTGTAACGGAAATGATGAATGCCTCTGATGGGTTTATTAGTAGACTGAATAAGACTGAGGAAATAAGCTCTGAATTTGAGGATACTGTACGAGAAACCTCCAAAACTGAAAAAGCAAAGAGTGAAAAAACCCAGAAAACACAGAATAAAATATCTAAAAACTATAAGACAGCTACAAATGGTATAACATATGCATAGCAGGAATATTAGAAGAAGAAGAAAAAAAGAAAAGAACAGAAGAAATATTTTTTAAAATGATGACCTAGGATTTTCCCAAATTAATGTTGACATCAGACCATAGACCCAGGGAGCTTAGGGAACACCAAGAAGTATAAATAAAGATAAATAAAGGAGAAATAAAGATCTTCTCATACACACAAAAACTGAGGGGATTATTTTCTAGTAGTTCCATGCTTATAGGAAAATGTTATGAGGAAGTTTCCAGATACAGTTCAGAAACTTGGGTATAAAGAAAGAACAGTGGAGAAGGAGCAAGTAGATCGGTGCAGTCACTGTGGAGAACAGCGTGGAGGTTCCTTAAAAACAGAGTTACCATGTGATCTAGCAATCCTACTCCAGGCATACATCCGGAAAAGATAAAAACTAACTGGAAAAGATCCATGCACCCCAGTGTTCACAGCAGCACTGTTCACAGCAAACAAGACAGGGAAGCAAGCTGAACGTCCAGCAACAGATGAACAGATAAAAGAGACGTGTGTGTGTGTGTGTGTGTGTGTGTGTGTATACATACACACAATAGAATACTACTGGGTCATAAAAAGAATGAAATGATGCCATTTGTAGCAATATGGATGAATCTAGAGATTATCATACTCTGTGAAATAAGCCAAAGACAAATATCACGTATCACCTATACGTAGAATCTAAAGAAATGATACAGATGAACTTATTTACAAAGCAGAAGTGGACTCACAGGCATAGGAAACACACTTAGGGTTACTAAAGGAGAAAGTGGGGAGGGTTCCACTAGGAATTTGAGAGTAATGGACATAGCACTATATATAAGATAAACATAAGGATTTACTGTACAGCACAGGGAAATACATTCAAATATCTTAACCTATAGTGGAAAAGAATCTGAAAAAGAATATAACTGAATCACTTTGTTGTACACTTGAAAACACTGTAAATCAACTATACATCAAAAAATATAAAAAAACTTTAACTGCTGGGTACTGACTTCTCAGTGACAGGCATGCCTTCTCCATGCCTTTCTAGTGTGGAAGGCACTATGAACATACTTTTGTCATATTAATTGCCATATTTCTATAATGGAGTTGTGTTAATGGAATTTGCCACAGACATTTACAATCTACCTCAGCCATCAAAAAAAAAAAATCACCTTCAAGTATCATAAATAACCAAAGTGTGTTCTCTAGTGTGAAAGATTAATTTGAAGAGAGCTAGCATATTAAATGATTAAATCCCTGAGGATGGAATCATTCCAAATCAGATACATAATCTCTATAGCAGCGACAGTGCTCGTGTTATTAGGCATTATTCTAATAAACCATAAAAGGTAAGCTTTTTGGGGATTCCCAGGGGGCACCAGTGGTAAAGGACCTGCCTGCCAATGCAGGAGGCATAAGAGATTCAGGTTCGATTCCTGGCTCAGGAAGATCCCCTGGAGGAGGAAATGGCAACCCACCCCCGTGTTCCTGCCTGGAAAATTCGAAGGACAGGGTAGCCTGGCAGGCTATAATCCATAGAGCCACAGAGAGTCAAACAAAACTGAGTGCCATAAAGGGCAGGCTTTTTGGGTCATAGTAACTAGAATACTGTGCTGGCCCAGACCAGTCCTATTCCACCACTGTTCGACTCTGCTGTTTACTGGTCATATTGTTAAAAATACTGAGAAGGTGTAGGTTTAGCACATTAAAAAAATGTTCTTAATCTCACTTTAAACAGTTATTACCATAAAAAATAGTTTATCATAGAACATTTTGTTTTATTAATCACCAGATAAATTAAAAAACAGGACTTCAGAAGGCTTATGAAAAATTCAGCACCAATCCTGGACCAGGGAATGAAGACAGAGATTCTTGTTGGCGAAAGTTGAGATCAGAGACATCCTTCCAAAAGACTGTGGCTGTCATTATTTCAAGAACTCTTAACCATGATTTCTTTAGGAAAGGCTGAATGAATTCTACCTTTATGTATTCTATTCGTCGAGCACTCCAATGGAATGCAAGCAGGCATTCTATAAAGTAGAGCCTTGGGATATATACATTGAAATTAATTCCATGAATCATTTCAACCAGGATTTAGGAGAAGGAAGGGAAGGCTCTTTTGCACATGAGTTTCTGTCTGTCCGTCTAGTCCATGTGGTGGTATCAACGACCGAATGGGCAGGTCCCACCACTCCCAGGGTCCACTGGCCTCCAGTGTGTGCGGCTGGCCTCTTCTCGTTCCCCATAGCCGTGGGAGGTGAGGGGAGGTAAGCTAATGCATGAATAGCTGCCAGGAGAAAAGATGGGAGGGAAAAAAAGCTAAAGAAATATAGTATTTCAATCAAAGTCTGAAATTTGTAGAAGTGGTTTTGGTCTCCATATAGTAAAAATATTTATCCAAGAAACTCCTACTCGGGTGTGAACATCCTACTTCTAGCGGGATTTTGCTTGGCAAAGGGCTGTGAAAGAGTGGAAGCTAATACAGAACATGTCTATAAACAAATTTATTTAGTTAGTACAGACTGACACATTCGCTAGAGGATTTCAGCAATTACATGTGTAAAACTATTTCCTACAGTGGTTTCCTTTTGTGATTTTGCTAATTTATTCAATCTAGGCCATTTTCACGCACTGACTGTTATAAGCCATTTAGCCACACAGGCCGAAATGAACATATGGAGACTATGCCTTCTTTCCAATTCTTCATGTAAACATAATTACATGGTGATATTAAAGAGTCAAACTTATAATGAAAAAAGAGTCAAGCAAGGTTGTAATACCTTAAAACATAACGTTGTGATCTAACTTTGGAGAAGAGAGACTTGGAAATTTTGGCTATGGTAATATATATCAAAGTGTTCAGTAAAATGTGAAGCCTTATGTAAGGGTAAGGGTGTTTACATTTATGTTCAACATGTATTATTATTCCAGTTATAGCTATCAGTTCAGTTCATTTCAGTCTCTCAATCGTGTCCGACTCTTTGTGACCCCATGAACTACAGCACACCAGGCCTCCCTGTCCATCACCAACTCCCAGAGTTTACTCAAACTCAATGGCAACCCACTCCAGTATTCTTGCCTAGAGAATCCTGTGGACAGTGGAGCCTGGTGGGGTGCTGTCCATGGGGTCACACAGAGTTGGACACAACTGAAACGACTTATCATGCATGCATGCATTGGAGAAGCAAATGGCAACCCACTCCAGTATTCTTGCCTGGAGAATTCCAGGGACAGAGGAGCCTGATGGGCTGCCGTCTATGGGGTTGCACAGAGTTGGACATGACTGAAGCGACTTAGCAGGGGCAGCAGCAGCAGCAGCAGCAGCATGTCCATTGAGTCAGTGATGCCATCCAACCATCTCATCCCCTGTCATACCCTTCTCTTCCCACCTTCAATCTTTCCCAGCATTAGGGTCTTTTCAAATGATTCAGTTCTTTGTACCAGGTGGCCAAAGTATTAGAGTTTCAGCTTCAGCATCAGTCCCTCCAATGAATATTCAGGACTGATTTCCTTTAGGATGGACTGGTTGGATTTCCTTGCAGTGCAAGGGACTCTCAAGTCTTCTCCATCACCACAGTTCAAAAGCATCAATTCTTTGGCACTCAGCTTTCTTTATAGTCCAACTCTCACATCCATACATGACTACTGAAAAAACCATAGCTTTGATTAGATGGACCTAACTGTCGGCAAAGTAAAAAGGCAAAAAAATAGGACACTGAAAGATGAACTCCCCAGGTCAGTAGTGCCCAACATGCTACTGGAGATCAGTGGAGAAATAATTCTAGGAAGAATGAAGAGACGAAGCCAAAGCAAAAACAACACCCAGTTGTGGATGTGACTGGTGATAAATGCAAAGTCTGATGCTATAAAGAGCAATACTGCATAGGAACCTGGAATGTTAGATCCATGAATCAAGGCAAACTGGAAGTGGTCAAACAGGAGATGGCAAGAGTGAATTCTAGGAATTCTAGGAATCAGCGAACTAAAATGGACTGGAATGGGTGAATTTAACTCAGATGACCATTGTATCTACTACTGTGGGCAAGAATCCCTTAGAAGATATGGGAGTAGCCATGATGGTCAACAAAAGAGTCCAAACTGCAGTACCTGGATACAATCTCAAAAATGACAGAATGATCTCTGTTCATTTCCAAGGCAAACCACTCAATATCACAGTAATCCAAGTCTATGCCCTGACCAGTAATGCTGAAGAAGCTGAATTTCAATGGTTCTGTGAAGACCTACAAGGCCTTCTAGAACTAACACCCCCAAAAGATGTCCTTTTCAATATAGGGGACTGGAATGCAAAAGTAGAAAGTCAAGAAACACCTGGAGTAAGAGGCAAATTTGGCCTTGGAGTACAGAATGAATCAGGGCAAAGGCTAACAGAATTTTGCCAAGAGAATGCACTGGTCATAGCAAACACCCTCTTCCAACAACACAAGAGAAGACTCTACACATGGACATCACCAGATGGTCAGTACCGAAATTAGATTATAAGATGGAGAAGCTCTATACAGTCAGCAAAACAAGGGCAGAAGCTGACTATGGCTCAGATCATGAACTCCTTATTGTCAAAGTCAGACTAAAATTGAACAAAGTAGGGAAAACCAGTAGACCATTCAGGTATGACCTAAATCAAATCCCTTACGATTATATAGTGGAAGTGAGAAACAGATTTAGATCTGATAGACAGAGTGCCTGAAGAACTATGGACAGAGGTTTGTGACATTATACAGGAGACCATCCCCAAGAAAAAGTTATAGCTAAAACAACATGAAATCATATGCTTGGAGAATTTTAATTTTTAACAAATGTATGTTCATTGAAATGCATATTCTCAACTCTAGAAGCACTTGGATTAGAATTCTCTAATTATACATATTTCTATTTGAGAATGTTAATTTAATTCATTATATTAATTAATAACTCCTACCTTTCAAACTGTGTTTTGGTCATTATTATTGTAGATCCCATAATGTCTTACATTTAGAAGCTCAATAAATATTTGGTAAATAAGTAAACCCCATGTAAACTTGGGTAGTCCTCATGTAAAGAAAACCAATACAGATGGACACTTATGAATTAATTTCACACTAATTATTTTACAGATTGAGAATTATTTCTCATATATATATGATAATATATTTGTGATTAATTTTAAAAAAGGCAGATTAAATTTTCTTAAATAAAGGAAGGGTACCATGTGAAGGCAGAAGTGGAGACTGGTGACCTCTATAAACCAAGCATCAAGGATTACTGGTCATCACACAAAGCTGGGGGACGCCGGGAACAGACTCGCCCCTCTGAAGGAGCCTGCCCTGCTGACTCCTAGATTCCAGACTTCTAGCCTGGAGAACTGGGAGATGACACACGGCTGTTGTTTCAAGCTGCCTAGTTTGTGGTACTTTGTCAACAGCAGTCTTAAAAAACAAAGGCAACTCTCTTACATTAACTATGTTACTTTTATTGATCTGTATGGTTTTAACCAAATGGCCTGGAAACTAAGGTCATTGCTGAAATCTTTGAAAACCTGTCAGTCTAATTAGTAGGAACAGCTGCGTTTGTGGGGAAAAACCCACTACTTTTCTGGCCTGAGAGCATCAAATGAGATGAGCTCTGCTTCTACTTGGACAGAACTTTTCCCTTCTGGTTTTCACAGCAGGTATGGAGTGGGAGTGCTGTAGTCACCTGAAACAAAGTATACGCTTAAGCAAGGCTTTCCTAAATGATAGATCTAGGGCAGAAAGATCTTAAAGTGGGATTTTTCAAGACAGTGGCATTTTTACCTCAAACACTGCATAAAAGTATAAGACGAGAGAATATTAAGGTACTGGCCCTCAAAGGAAAAAGTTGAGATATTTTTAAAGTGAAGTTCCTGATAATGGCCATCCATCACACCACAGTCCTTTGCTTCAAGGCTAACCTAATAACTGAGATCAAGTTACTTTATTTTTGGCCTACTGAAGCCTAGGATCAGTAATTCTCATCTTTATAATGTGTAAGGGAATACTAAAAACATATATTATGGTGAAAAAATTTGTGTATGGGGAGATATTTGACAAAATTTAAAACACATATGGAAATTATACTTCTGGTAGCCACTGATTGAGAAAATAGGTTCTGATCAAAATCCTGCAATGATGGGTTTAGATGAATGTTATTTACCACAACAGTACCTACAACAGTTGAAAACACATTAAGACGTATCAGTTATCCTTTCTATAGACAGTGCTTATGTGTCTTTGGGTCTGGGGATGTGCCATTCTAACTATAAGGCTCTTGGGGAATGCAGATTCACAGGTTTGAAAATGCCTCCCCCAACCCCCTCCCACAAAGAGGGGAGGATGAACTGAGAGAGTAGCGCTGCCATATATATACATATATACATGTCGACATATATATACATACACTACCGCATGTAAAACAGACGGCTAGTGGGAAGCTGCTGCATAGCACAGGGGGCTCAGCTCTCAGTGCTCTGTGACCACCAAGAGGGGTCGGAGGGAGGCTCAAGACGGATGGGCTATATGTATACTTATATACATATAGGGGATATATGAATACTTATGGATCACAATAAACTGTGGAAAATTCTGAAAGAGATGGGAATACCAGACCACCTGACCTGCCTCTTGAGAAATCTGTATGCAGGTCAGGAAGCAACAGTTAGAACTGGACATGGACCAAGAGACTGGTTCCAAACAGGAAAAGGAGTACGTCAAGGCTGTATATTGTCACCCTGCTTATTTAACTTCTATGCAGAGTACATCATGAGAAATGCTGGACTGGAAGAAACACAAGCTGGAATCAAGATTGCTGGGATAAATATCAATCACCTCAGATATGCAGATGACACCACCCTTATGGCAGAAAGTGAAGAGGAACTAAAAAGCCTCTTGATGAAAGTAAAAGAGGAGAGTGAAAAAGTTGGCTTAAAGCTCAACATTCAGAAAATGAAGATCATGGCATCTGGTCCCATCACTTCATGGGAAATAGATGGGGAAACAGTGGAAACAGTGTCAGACTTTATTTTTTGGGCTCCAAAATCACTGAAGATGGTGATTGCAGCCATGAAATTAAAAGACACTTACTCCGTGGAAGAAAAGTTATGACCAATCTAGATAGCATATTAAAAAGCAGAGACATTACTTTGCCGACTGAGGTCTGTCTAGTCAAGGCTATGGTTTTTCCAGTAGTCATATATGGCTGTGAGAGTTGGACTGTGAAGAAGGCTGAGCGCCAAAGAACTGACGCGTTTGAACTGTGGTGTTGGAGAAGACTCTGGAGAGTCCCTTGAACTGCAAGAAGATCCAACCAGTCCATTCTTAAGGAGATCAGCCCTGGGATTTCTTTGGAAGGAATGATGCTGAAGCTGAAACTCCAGGACTTTGGCCACCTCATGTGAAGAGTTGACTCACTGGAAAAGACTCTGATGCTGGGAGGGATTGGGGGCAGGAGGAGAAGGGGACAACAGAGGATGAGATGGCTGGATGGCATCACTGACTCGATGGACGTGAGTCTGAGTGAACTCCGGGAGATGGTGACGGACAGGGAGGCCTGGTGTGCTGCGATTCATGGGGTTGCAAAGAGTCAGACGTGACTGAGTGACTGAACTGAACTGAACTGATGATAAACATTGTTGTATAGCAGAAACCAATGTACACTTAGAGCAATATCGTCCAATTAAAAACAAATTTAAAAAAAAAAGAAAGAAAATGCCCCGCAGCTTACATCTGTTTATTCATTAGCTCACAAGTATTTACTTAGTGCCTATGATGGCTCAAGTAGTTACTGTTCTATGTGCTGGGGGCTCATCATGAAGATATTAAATCTGACTTTCTTGTGGGTAAGACAGTCAATAAGTAAATACATAAACATAATGACAGTTGTGTTAAGTACTATGAGAACAAACAAGGCAGGGTGGGGGGCCAGACAGCAATGGGATGGGAGCAATGTCACCGTATCTTTGATCTGGTGACATTCAGAAGCCTGAATGAAGTAGAGGAGGGAAGCCACGCAGATACCAAAGTTGGACAGCTTATGGATTGCAGCAGCAGTGAGGGGTCGGGCAGAACTGAAATTGTATTTGGAAGGGAAAGCCCTGTAAGACAGTGGCAACACTGAGAATATCTTATCCTCTTTCCTGCATTTTCTGTGCATGTGCTGAATGAAAGGTACCCAGCAGGCTCTGAGGACCTGGAGCAGTGATCCAGTCACAGTTCTAGTCACCAGGATCTTGCTTTGGGTCAGGGGGAGGGAGCGGGGAGGAGTCACTTAAGACGGATCCATGTATGCCTGTATACGAATGCGCATACACGTACACATAAACTATCCAACGTGACCTTTTCTAGAAGAATGGTCACAGTCCAGCTTAGTCCCAGGTGAGTGACAGATCCATAGTTTACAAAAAAAAAAAAGAGCTGTTTTCTGGAGTCTGTCCTAATGCTCATGCAAGGGCTGACTGTGAGCTCTCTATTAACACATTTGCAAATAAAAAAGACACTATCTCCCAATGAATTTCCAATTTAAAAAAAAGTCCCTCAATACAATTCAATCCGTTAACATATCTTTCTTCAGAGAAGGTCAGATTTTGGTGATGCATTTTCCTCACAAAGTCCCTTAAACCAACCAGTGCCACGTGGCGTGGGAAAACGTGCACTGATCTTATCTCCATGGTGAAGTCATCCAGGAGGAAGAGATGCTGTATATCTGGGGCACTTCTTTGAAACTCTGACTTAGAGCAGCATACAAAACTCACTTTTATGAGGAACTCAAACCTGCCACTTTAACTGAGGTCTCAGAGCACTCACTGATCCATAGCAACTAATACAAACTCAACAAGAGGCACTGGGGGCTTCAGCAACTGTTGAGTATGCTAAAGCATCTAAGTTAGAAAGTCCTATCTAAAGTAGCTTGGGTTAAGTAATAAATGTGGAAGTTCTGCTTCCTCTAGGAAAATGGGTAACTGGTATCAGTTTAATAAGAAACCTGTGAGGACATGAGATCATGAGGCTGCTCAGTGCTCCCCAACTGAAACTATTTCAGTATAAGGAAATGACTGGAAAGAGAGTGAGACAGAGATCACCAGCCATAAATCAATCAAAGGCTTCTCATGCCTTCATATACCTATTTAAAAATTATATATATGCGTATGTAAAGATTAGAAAAAATTTTAAATGTGAAAAATGCTAGCCATATAAGAGCAGTTTGATGGTCAAGGAGATTTGATTACTGTGTGGTGACAGACAGGCTTGCTTATCCAGTTTCTTGTAAGATACAAGGGGCCCATGTATCACATTACCACACAGCAACAAGAAAGGTTATTATGGTAGTGACTATGAATAAATGCTCATATCAGAATGAATCATATTAAATGTACAATGATGTCACTTGCTTTTGGTGTGATCAGAGAGACAAAGCTCAATGAAAAAGACCCAAGTTCACTGACTTTTGAAAAGAAACATGCTTGTGGAAGAATACTGTTACCTGGGCACATTGTGGCCACTGAGATGACAAGATGAATTAGGTAAGAAAGTACCCAATATTGCTAGAAACTTTAGAAATATTAACAAATAAAAGTCTGGTTTCAGGACAGTTATACTTTGGCATGCTAACAAAATACTTCTTGGTGGCAGAAACTATTTTAAGTTAGCATCCTAATGATACACATAGAAAGCCTTAGAAATTCCAAGAAGGCATATACACATAAACAGAAATAGAATGAAAACAATAGTGTTTCCTAATCTGATAAAGAACATCTTACAGCTAACATCACAGAAAAATCCACAGCTAACATAAATTTTAATTGTGCAAATTAGAACACATTTCTCATAAGATCAGAAACAAAGCATGATATCTACTCTCAACATTCCTCTTCACAATCAATACCAGTGAAATAAGAGGCATACAAACTGGAAATGCTTCAATACAGCTGCCTCTATTTACAGACAGTACAGCTGTCTACGCAGAGAACAGCAAAGAACCTAAACAAAACAAAACAAAACAAAACATAGATACTAGAACTACTGATTTTAGCAGGATTTCAGAATATAAAGTCAATATAAAAATGAATTTTATTTATGTATTTTAGCTATAAACAAGTAGAAATTGAAATCAAAAACAGTGAAAAAACATGAAATACACAGGGAAAATTTTAATAAAATACATGCAAGACCTGTACAATGAAAATTACCAAATACTGACAAGAAAAATAAAAAAAAACAACAACACTACATAAATGAAGAGATATACATGTTCATGGATCACAAGGCAAGGCAATATTGTTAAGATACTCTCCACAAAGGTATCTACAGATTCAGTATAATTTGCTTCTGAACTCTACCAGGCTTTTCTGTAGAAAGTGACAAGCTGATTCTAAATGAAAAAGCAAAGAAACTATTAACTTTTAATAACTTTTTAGTTAACTATTAACTATTAACTTTAAACAGCCAAAAAATCTTGAAAAAGAATGAAATTGGAAGACATGTACCACCTGATCTCAAAACAAGTAGAAAGCTAAATTAGTTAAGTCAGGGTGGCAATAGCACACATACAAAGATGTAGCAGAACAGATGCAAGAGTGTCAGAGTCACATGTATGCGGTGCATTTATTTTCATCAAAGATAACTCAGTGAAGGAAAGGATAATCTTTTCAAAGCTCAAACAACTGAACATTCATATGCAACACCCCCAACCCCAAACCCTTAACCCTACCTTATACCAAATACAAACAGTCATCCCTTGATATAAGTGGGAGATTTACCAGGAACCCCTAAGTATGCCCAAATTCGACCATGCTCAAGTCCTGTAGTTGAACCTCAGTATCCATCGGCAGAGTCAACCAACCTCAGATGGAAATTTAGATCTTTGGTATGCTGACTCCTCAGATATGAAAAATACACAAGGCCAGCTGTATACTATTGAAAAAAACTGCATATAAATGGACCCACACAGTTCAAAATCCTATTATTCAAGGGTCAAGTGTATTAACCAGGAATGAATCACAGACCTAAGCATTAGAAACTATAAAACTTCCAGAAGAACAAAGGAAAAAATCTCTATGACCTTATGATAAGCCAAGATTTCTTAGCTAACACACTCATACACAAAGACAAAAACTGACAACTTGAACTTACGGACAAGTTTTGAACTTCAAAGCTTATAGACACAAGAGAAATGAGAACACGCCCACATAAAGACTTATAGTGTATGCTTATATATTTTAATGTAAACTTTATTTATAATTGCCCCAAATTGGAATTATCCAAAATATCTATTAACATAGATAAAGAATGATTATGGTTCACAAACAACACGGATGGGTTTCAAATGCATTGTGATAAATGAAAGAAGTCAGACTCAAACTGGTACAAATGTAGGATTCCATATTTATATGACATTCTAAAGGCAAAACTATAGGGTCCGGAAACACACCAGTAGTTGACAGGGTTGGGGATGGGAGGGGAAAAGACTAAGACTTTTTTCCTGCAGCAATGGAAATTCTCTATATCTTAATTATGATGGTTATATGACTATATATATAGTTGTCAAAACACATCAAACTATATATACTTTTAAACAATGTATTTTATTGTATGTAAATTATACTTCAGTAAAATAAACCAAAAAAACCCACCCCAAATAAATATGCTTTTCTGGGGATGGTCAGGATTTCTACATCACAGGCAGGAAGAATATTTGAACCTGAACAGTGTCAGGAAATGAAAGATGACACTTAGTAAGTTTCCAAGTTTTTGACATGGCAGCATTCTATGTTTTCATTAGAAGGGTGTAGTTGAACAGAAAAAAATACGTGGCTACAATTACTAAAACCAAAGTTAAATGTGTACATATTTATAAAGTCGACTCAATTTGGCAAAAATTAACTGAATGCCTACTATGTATCAGGTACTGGCCGAGGCACCACCTGGGAGGAAAACAGATGTCCAGGGACACAAATGTTGTCGATTGAAGCCATCCACTCACATTCTATCACTGGAAACTATTAACAGCCAGTAAAAAGCCCTGAAACTGCATCGCTTTGTGGAATGCCTGAAATCTAATTCTGGATAACTGTCCTTTGATACAAAGTACATGAAACACCAGGTTTTGAAAAATTGTTCTGGACCATCTCTGACTCTTGCTGCTTTTCACCAATCTGCTCTCCAACTTTGCTCCTTTCTGCACGATAATTTTTGACATGACAATCATGAACCTTGCCTCAACTTAATGCAAAAAGCTAGTTATTAATAAAAATACAGCAGCTGGGTTCACTGATCTCTTCAAAAGGCAGACTTAAATATTCCAAGTGAACCACAGATGACAGTGACAAGATGCTCAATAGTATAGACACTGGTGAGGAACTTTACAGATCAACAATAAACCATGTGGAGCAGACAGCAAAAGAGACAGAGAGCTTTTAGAATCCAAGAAAACTGGGGAAAGGAGGTAGGAAGATGGAGAGAAGCATATATATACTGCTGGGAAACGAGAAAGGTCTTTGCAAAGAACATGGGAAGCCTGGCTTTTCTGAATATTTTGTCTTTCCCCAATCGAGAATATTTTTTAAAGAGTAAAGAAGAATAACTTTACATACCAGGAATGGAGTTTTTAGCATTACAGTTTCTTTGACTCTCTTGGCTTTTTCTGTGTTTAAAAACAGAACTTTAAAACACATAAATGTGACTTTTTCCTGGTAACTGATGTTAAGGATCAGACTGAACCTCTGGGCATAAATCAGGACAATGCTCTGGGAACTGGACCCGGAACACAATGAAAGGCAAATACTTTGTTTCTTGTATTTTATTTTGGGACTGTGCTAACTACTATATACTTTTCCAAATGCTGATACAGTTATTTTGCTAAGCATAAAATGCCACTGTCTTTCTTGTGGAAAGATTTTTTTTTGGCATTTCTGTAAATGACCTGAGACTACAAGTCTGGTCACAATCATAGTGTCTGCACATTAAAGGGAAACTGGCCATGATTAGTTATAACAACTCAGATTAGCCGTTAGATAAATATTTACTAGAGGGAACAAGAATTGTGAAAATAACACTTAATGCTCATGTTTATGTATACCTATTGCCACTTGACTCACTCGACAGCTATCATATTACTGGCTGAAAACTCACTTTTCAAGTGGAAACTTAATCTGAGAAGAGTTTTGTCACTCCCCTCTGCTTTTTCTTCTCCTGCTCCGATTTTCCACCTGGTGAGATGTCAGCTAAGCTCCTATAAGATGATGCTTGGAGGCCTGTCGGTCCCACCCATCTTCATTAGACCCATAGACACTTCTACTGTTGATAGTTATCTCTTTGGGTCCATAAATTTCACCATTGTACCTAGACTTTTGGAGATCTTCTTTTTTAATCTCTCTAGCACACTGATTTTTCTCACTAGCAGCTTATGGTGCCTTAGAACCACCTGGGAATCTTATAAAATCCTATGGCCCAGATGGCACCCCTAGATAACAGATCTCTGGAAGTGAGGCTGAGGCATCAATTCCAACATTGAATCCGAATGGAGAACCACTGATACGGGAGGGGAAAAAAAAAAATCAAACCCTCTTATGTCTTTCAGGATCATTCTGAGTTTTAATTCCCTGCCGTCTGCATCCCTTCTGATTCAACAAAAATATTATAACATTACAGTTATATTCTGTGTACACGGGGGCTTCAGTTGGTAAAGAATCTGCCTGCAATGCAGGAGACCTGGGTTCGATCCCTGGGTTGGGAAGATCCTCTGGAGAAGGGACTGGCAACCCACTCCACTACTCTTGCCTTGAGAATTCCATGGACACAAGGACCTGGTGGGCTACAATCCACGGGCTCACAATGAGTCAGACGCGACTGTGTGACTAACTTCCCTTTCCTTTCCTTCTGTGTACACTGTTGTGTGAATATCTGCAACTGGCTTTTTCTCACCAGGGTTTTTCTGTCAGTTAGCTTAGAACCTTTTCCATTATGTATTAAAGCAGCCCAAACTGCTTGCTCTAGAGACATTTTCCTTGATCGGCGCTCATCATTTAGTTTGGACTGGCACCAGTGGATTTTACGTGCATCTTTGCACATCTTTGGTCTATGATTGACAAGGTCTTCCTAGTAGCATTCCCTCACCACAATTCTGGATAGCGGGTGGGATTATTACGCCCATTTTAGATGAAATAACTGGTGGAGGGAGGTTAAATGACTTGTCTAAGCCTCAGAGTTCAGGAAGGACTGGGATGCAGACACAGGCAGGACTGGCAGCCAGCACATTTAACTCCCCGCCCGGTACAACTTCTGCTTTCACTCCACTCGGCCTTCCTCTGAAGAAGAACAGAGGTGAGTCAGAGACAGCTTTCTTGTTATCCTCTGACTCATTTCAATTCAAATGTGACATCAGGAGCTAAGTTACAGCTGAAGCACTGGGTGCCATATATGGAATCAGTCTAATGTAATTTAATGAGGTGCCCGGAATATAGTATGTGGTCAACAAATACCTGTTGAGTGAATAAATACACAAAATCCTACTTACTTGTGGCAAGGTATATCACCTTTCTATAGAGAACAGCTCTGGAGATAAGCACTCCAAATGAATCCCGGTTTTCATCTTGGTTTGATCTGCCTATAACCCTAAAGATATGGAGACAGGGTCAGAAAAAGGAATTCAGCATTCAGGCTGAAGTAGTCTTGGAGGAAGACAGAGGCAGACTAATGGACAATAAGACACACAGACACGGTTCTCTATTCTTCCTATCTGGAAGAAGAATCTCAGGAAGTAACTAACTATATGCAGGAGAAAATATTAACTAACAACAGCTTATAAAAAGCTACATATTAAATGAAACTCACAGTGCAGGAAGAGTCAGGGAGAGCTATTACGGCAGGTCAACCAGATACACGATGTGAAGCACAACTGCAGAGGCTGCATGCTCATATATTTATGAAAGCTACTTCATAGTGTTGGTGATGTATTTAACTGGGAAAAAGATAGTATGTATTTGTGATAATGCCCCCAACACACCTGGCCAGAGGACCACCACTGACTGACATTTAGAGGCATGCCCAAATGCCACTTCCTCTTCAGACATTTCCATTGAGAAGTTGCAAAGTGGATATGAGGCTAAGAACTGGCCAGAGATGATGTGAGCATCAAAATGCTAGTAATGATGGGGCAACTTCTAAGAAACTGAGTCAACAATTTTGAAAAACTATTAAAGTAAGATGTATGAGCTTCCCAGGCCAGGTGGCGCTAATGTTAAAGGACACACCTGCCAATGCAGGAGTCTTAAGAGACTCGGGTTTGATCCCTGGGTCGGGAAGATCCCCTGGAGGTGGGCATGGAAACGCACTTCAGTATTCTTGCCTGGAGAATCCCACAGACAGAGGAGCCTGACGGTACAGTCCATGGGGTTGCAAAACGACCATGGCCACAACTAAAGTGACTTAGCTTGCAAGATGCATGAATGTTCAAATTGGATAGTAACAAAGCAAAAAGTGATTTAAAGGGGCCTAAGGGTTGATCTCATTACTGAAAAAATAAAACAAACTAAACAGAAAATTGTTTGACTCATAGTCTCCCCACTTCTCCTTGTTCATTTTTCTTGCTTTTCAGTTTTGTTTTTTTTTAAAGTCTTTCAGAGTTCCTGGTGGGGCTTTGGAGACACACACACTTCTTGAAATATATTAGGCAGGTCCAATCCAGATGTATGTTTTTTGAATTAAGACAGCTTATTTAAAGCAATAAGAAGCTGCCACAGAGTAGCCAAAATTATAGATATTAGGGATGGAAAGGACCTATTAGATCATCACATCTGTCTCCAAGGGCCAGCGCCGGAGAAGCAATCGAAAGAAAATGACCCAGTTGCTCCAACTGCTCTCTGTGGTTAGCAAGACAAAAAAACATTTTCAAATAGAAACAAGTCTTGGAAATTTATGACTGAAATGCTGAATGCTCTTTCTTTTTAAAAAAATTATCTTGTCAATCAAAGTCTGGAGAAGCTGGGCTTTTTTGTTATTGGTTTTATATACTATCCATCCACTTACCTAAATGCATCTGTATTTGTGTGTATACAGAACACATACAGGCACTGCGGAGTCACCACTTACAGCTTTCAGTCACCTTTTGCGTAGTCATAGATATATTCCTAATCAGCTACTGACTCATCTAGAAGTACAGATTCAGATTATGTTCTAGATTTGCTAGTGCAGGAATCACTCCCGTAGACTAAGTCTTCTCTTTTCTCGGAACTCAAGATTTAAGGAGGGGTCTGACCATTGGCAGATGATGCACACCAGCCCTGAACACGGATCCTGGGATAGGATTCTAATAGATACCAACGTCAAGGTCATGAGGACTTCTCCATGGGCAGAGAGACCGGAGCAAGGAAGAGCTGTTAGCTTTCCTTGCTGGAACACTTCCAATCATTTTGAATGACACCTTTCCACGGGACTTTTCAGATATAATATTTTTGAAGAATTTGCATAAAAAATTTATATAAATACAAGAGTAGGATAAAGCAACGTAATTATATAAGGATTAAAGAGAGTCTCCCACACTGGCTGGGATGAGTAGAATGTGGGGACACATGAGATCCTTTTTCACTGGGAAACAGGAAGTCTTGAAAGGACACAGATGTGACTCAGGGCAGTGAGTAGGCCTGTGTTAGTATCTACCCCAGTATGGCTGGCAGCACAGAAAGACAAAAGGCAATTATGGGGAAATGAATCCAACCTCAAACTGTTCTACCAAAACACTCATTCTCTAAAACCTGTGCTGGCTATAATTGAATTATCAGTGAGAAAAGTGTGATTTCTTTATTAAGGAACCATTGCTGAGTGGCTCAACATCTCATTGAGGAAACTTGTCAAAATATTCTCTAAAGAGTCTTTTAAATTTCCATCCTAAGGCAGACATATTGTCGCCTTCTAGGTCCTTAAAATAAAAATGTGACAGAAATAATTTTTTAAAAAGATTCCATATGGTTTACTATGCCCTTGTAGTAAAAATACATAAAAGTCTTAAATTATGAAACACTACAGCCCCTTCTCTAATTAATTTAGTTGATGAAATCTTGGTGTCTGGAGTTATTTCTATAAAAAGCTGGGCATCAAGCCCTTGGTCAAGAATATAAACTCCTACTGAACACTGTCTATGGGAAA
Source organism: Ovis canadensis (assembly GCF_042477335.2). Classification (NCBI taxonomy): domain Eukaryota; kingdom Metazoa; phylum Chordata; class Mammalia; order Artiodactyla; family Bovidae; genus Ovis; species Ovis canadensis. Next base: position 33,310,784 of record NC_091264.1, read on the forward strand.
GTTTAATACTGACTCACATCATTTTGACTTGTCAGGTCTTTTCCAGGAACTTAACCTGCCAAAGGGATGCAGACTGACTTCTTGTTTAAAGAAGAGGGGCGCACAGGCCTCTCCTACGAATCTGGATGCCAAAGGAAGTGGAAAACCCATCGTCATCGGACATTTGAAGACCAATCCACGGTAATGATACCACATCTCCTATTTTCCAGCCTTGGGAAACTCGGAAGACCTTTGCTTCTAGTTTTTATTGTATTCAAGTGAGGAAGGAAGAGGCTCAGAATCAACTACTTAGAAGCAGCTAAGCCAGAAGAGGAAATGGGCACCTGAGGAAAAGCAGTTATTCGTGACACCAGACAAACTCCCCACTGCAGTCACTCTTTCCATTCTGATTTCTTTTACCTGTCGACTAGTTCCACTCTTCTGTTTTTCCCCTAATTATGCACGAGGCATGGCTGCGACATGCTCAGACTCTGGTCAGCTTCATTAACCTTCCTGAAAGCTACACTGTGGAGCTGTGAGTCTATACATGGCAGCCATCTTAAAATGGCTTTAGAGGTCGAGTTTTAGCAAGGCTTTAATTCTGCATTTTTAACTTAACTTTTGATTGTAAGGCTATTAAAGGACTGAATCCTTTGAAAAAAACTGAATGGAGAAGGAACCCTCTCGTCTCCCATGCCTCGGTTCCTCTCTCTACACTCCCTTTCCACAAGAAACAGTATTTATTAACATCAGAAGAGAATAAAGACATTTAAAAAGTGATGCTATGTTTACCCATTCTTCTAGTTTGGAGAACAGATTATTTTCACAGAAGAACAGCTATGATAAATTCTCTATTTTTTTTTTAACCTTTTAGTGTTTTATTAAACAAAAGGATGATTAGCACACAAATAGTCTTGTTCACCCACAAAACTCACAATTAATTTGCATAAAGTAAATGCTGCCTCCTAGAATTTTCCTTGGTGAGCTGACATTCAAGGAGGCAGAGGGAATGGATGCTGGAGCATTACTGCTCTGCCCGACAATGTGATTTCACCCTTTATCTTTGGGAGGTTCCCTTCCACTAACTGGTTCAAAATTATCCTGAACAGAAAGCTTTAAGTTGATATCCTAAACATTTCTAAATAATGTCCCAGTGGCTGTAGAAAGTATTTTACCCAGTGGTTGCCTTGCTCTTCTGGAGACGAGAGAAATCCGCTTTGTTTCTTTAGATAATTATAAAGGCTAGCATACTGCATTTCCTCTGTGCCAGGCACTGCTCTGAGCACCTTACTCATATGAACACACTTGATTCTGACAATAATCCTATGTGCTGGGTGCTACCAGTAAGGCTATATAAGGTGCCCAAGGTCACTTATCCACTAAGCAGGGGAGCCCCAAGTAGGGGAATAAAAATGAATGCAGAGATGGCAATAACAGGCCAAAAAAGAACTGGCTGAAATCAACTTTCCCAAAGCAAAATACACTGTGCAACAACTCTCTGCAGACTCTCAGAGTAGCCTTTGAACTTGTCTCCCTTGTGCGCTTGCTTCTGGCCTAAGGGACACTCTCTTCACAGCAGATGATCCTTTATCATCTACCTGGAGGTGAGAGTCAGTGAGTGACTGTCACTACTGACCTGATTCCAGTCCTAAGTCAGGAAAAGCTAACACCAAAGAGTAGATACCATGAGTCATTCAGTTTCTCGGATGAACCTGGTTACTACGTGGTGGGACTGTGCAGGGGGGCTGACATCACTGAACAGCTTCCTCTGCGGAGGGTCTTCCCCCATCCCCATCTGCTACCTCCCCTGGCCAGGGTGCTCCTTTCTTCTCTTTCTACCTCTGTAGATCTGGCTCCAACTGCCAGCCTCTCTTTGCACCTTGTCCCTACCCCTGTACAGGACCAAAAACTACAAGTGTAGGCATTTAAAATATACCTTAAGAGTGATTTAGAAAAATATTATTTATAGAAAAGATAAAAAGAAACATTAACCATTTAGATAATTCTTTTATCTCAGAGATTTTTCTAACAGAATCTGGGAACAGGATCAGTTCAATTCAGTTCAGTCACTCAGGATAGCTCTCTTTAAATACCTGAAGGTCTAGCTTATGAAACAGGATTAGCTATCTCCCTGAAGTTCCAAGAACCACCCCCCACCCCCGAGATAAAAACAGTATTTCCTTATCTGAAAGATAAAAAATGAACAAGAGGAAGCACAAAATGTGTTCTTGATGGGGAACGTGTTAGAATGAAAACCACCACGGAGTGCATTCTCTTCCATTCAGCTCCACAACCCGCAGTTCTTGGGTTATCAAAGCACACTCAGGCCTGAAGGAGAAACTCAGGCTTTGTGATTTCAACACTGAAGCTCCTTCCATCACGCGGAATTGCACATAAACATGCTGCACTTTCTCGAGAGGGTCAGAGGACACTGCATGCTGAACCCTGCCCGCTTTTGCCTGGATCGCTCTGCCGTGGAGGAGGGAGCTGGGTGGTCTGCAGCCCCATCTCTGGGGCTGGCCAGTTCTGATTGGCAGATGCTTCTTTCTATCGAGATGGTCAGTTTTCATCTCTTAGGCTTGATGGCACACACTGTAACAGATAAGGGGCAGCAGACATCCTGTCTCTGGGGCACTCAGAAATGAATGCAAACTAATGCAAAACAGAATCAGAAGGCTTTTTTCCCCCCTTATTTTGCTCTCCTAATGAAACTGTCACTTGTAGTCATAGAATGGTTTCTTCGTATCTTTCCACTACTCCTACTGTGCAGCCAGAGGTACTGACTTGAAATGTGTTGTATTTGACTCTTTGTCAGTTCCAGTTTCTCAACTATTGCATGGAATAAAAAATTAATAGACAGCAAAGGCCGCTATGACAAGAGATGGTGTACGGTTTTGTCAGCATATGTACATAAGGCAGATAGATGTCAAATATTTTCATACATCATATACACCCCTTATAGAAGTGTTCACGTTTCCCCCCATTTTGGTTTAAGGACCGCCTTTAGGTCCCTACCCACTGTGCTTCCTCTGATCGGGGACATTCATGATTGTCTAAAAGGCAGCCATTTATATGGCCACCTCACTTAATAAAGACTGAAGAGCATCTACTGTCTCTCACCTGGCCTACTCAAGCTGACTGGCTTTTTAATAACGTCAGTGAAAGTTGTGTGAGGAAATAATATCCTACAGTTCGTGGGTCCCTGGGGAGGAATATGGTCACTCCCAGAAGAGATTCAGACTTTGCTGAATCTGCTACTTTAAGAGTAAAACAGGAAGTTCAGTCCTCTTTTATTGTACCTTTTTCGGTTTTGAAAAGCTGCCCAAATAGTTCCAAGTCGACTTGAAGCAAAGTTATTCATGTCAAGAAGCCAAGATCTTTCTCCATGGTTTGCTGAATGAGGAAGGAAGAAAATGGTTTGCACTCAGCTGTCCTTGGCTTCTTCAGCTTGGGTCAAAGCACCAGGAAGGAGAAGGAATGAATAAGTGAAAGAGCTGGTGTTTATCTTTTAACAAAATCATGATGTTCTGTGCTCAGCTCCGGCAGTCAGATGTGGCCGTTGCATCTTTAAGACAGGGAGTCTCTCCTCACAGAGACGACACCCTAATTATAGTGCTGCTGCCGGAGGGAGCTCACACATGCAAACCATTATGTAAAATATAATTTCTTTTTCTTTAGGAACACTCAAGATCATTAGACATGGTTTCTTCAATGCTAGAAAATCAGGCCAAAAATGAAAACAAACAGTTTCAAGTATTCGCAACATAATTCCCGCATGCATTTATGGAAATAGAGTAAAAGTGCCCTAAAATGTGGTTTGACATTTCATGCTGCCCTGGTATTTCTATTTTGCCAATTCCCTAACATGTGTTCTCTTATCCTATATCACTTTAGTTTCACTGTATTTCAAATATTCATTGAGCAACAGCCACAGTTATTACCAAATAGCTGTGCTTGGAGGGAGCTAGTGAACAACAGGAAGCAGCCCAGAAGCTTGTTGTAAATTAAACAAACTCCTTGTAAATTAAACACAGTAACATATGAACACAAATGCAGGGCATGACAACATGACATAACTTTTAAAAACAGCAATTAAATGCATAGCACTGCTTTCCCTAATGATGTGCTATGCTAATTCAAGGCTAAGGTGATGATTCTGTTGATTTAACAGTTTAACATGGAACTCATAAATGAGAATAAAATCTGTAATAAAGAAATCTTGGAGACTATAGCATTTATGAGTATAGAATTAGGTATGTTATTATATAGGAGAAAGATATACATTTCAATTCAATCCATTTTCTATATCATAAACTAACCCGAAACATTTCAATTTTCTATATCATAAACTATCCCAAAACATTTAGGCTGAACAGTAAGCAGTCTTTTCAGGCTGAAACAAATATATCCCTTTCTTAAATATTCAGGTTCTCAATGGGATATTGATTGGCAAATGATCTTTTTCATTTTTCTTGTCTGTTTTGCTTCTTTCACACTATTTACCTTTTTAATCTTTTAAAAATAGATATTCTGAAAATACAATAGAAAAGACATCACTTATAATATCAGTATCAAACATAAAGTACCTTAGGCACATGCAAGTTTGAGCTGAGTAAGAGGACACAAGCAGGAAGAAAAACATATTCTCTGAACACAGATGGGTTTGCTGAAGGAAAGGAAGGTTCCGTTTGGGGGAACAGCCTTGCTGGAAGGGAAGGGATTGCCTAATAAGCAATCTTTTGCATTTACTGGTTTACTCTGTCCTAGATGAAAAAAATATCCAGGTCAGTTGGGTTGATGTCCATGTTTTTAAAGTCCATGTTCAGTTCAATGTTAACTGCCTTTTTTTTTTTTTAATGTGCCTGTTGATTTATTCAGATAAATAGGTCATCCAGTTTCTACCATCACAATGCTATAGCTATTATTACGTGGCATTCTGAACAGATTTTGTTTCCAAGTTTTTTACTGTATTCCACAGGTCAGTTTTCTTTAGTTCATTTTTCCTACCTAGGACCTTTGATGTATAAAAACACCTTTACGCATGAAACCACTTCTGTACAGGACAAAAAGCATTATAGTTAGAATTCCTTGATAGTTCAGTTCAGTTCAGTTCAGTCACTTAGTCACGTCCAACTCTTTGCGACCCCATGAATCGCAGCACGCCAGGCCTCCCTGTCCATCACCAACTCCTGGAGTTCACTCGGACTCACGTCCATCGAATCAGTGATGCCATCCAGCCATCTCATCCTCAGTCTTCCCCTTCTGCTCCTGCCTCCAATCCCTCCCAGCATCAAAGTCTTTTCCAGTGAGTCAGCTCTTCGCATGAGGTGGCCAAAGTGCTGGAGTTTCAGCTTTAGCATCATTTCTTCCAAAGAAATCCCAGGGCTGATCTCCTTCAGAATGGACTGGTTGGATCTCCTTGCAGTCCAAGGGACTCTCAAGAATCTTCTCCAACATCACAGTTCAAACACATCAGTTCTTCAGCGCTCAGCTTTCTTCACAGTCCAACTCTCACATCCATACATGACCACTGGAAAAACCATAGCCTTGACTAGACGGACCTTAGTCGGCAAAGTAATGTCTCTGCTTTTGAATATACTATCTAGGTTGGTCATAACTTTTCTTCCAAGGAGTAAGCGTCTTTTGATTTCATGGCTGCAATCACCATCTGCAGTGATTCTGGAGCCCCCCAAATGAAGTCTGACACTGTTTCCACTGTTTCCCCATCTATTTCCCATGGAGTGATGGGACCGGATACCATGATCTTCGTTTTCTGAATGTTGAGCTTTAAGCCAACTTTTTCACTCTCCTCTTTCACTTTCATCAAGAGGCTTTTTAGTTCCTCTTCACTTTCTGCCATAAGGGTGGTGTCATCTGCATATCTGAGATGATTGATATTTCTCCCGGCAATCTTGATTCCAGCTTCTGTTTCTTCCAGTCCAGCATTTCTCATGATGTACTCTGCATAGAAGTTAAATAAGCAGGGTGACAATATACAGCCTTGACGTACTCCTTTTCCTATCTGGAACTAGTCTGTTGTTCCATGTCCAGTTCTAACTGTTGCTTCCTGGCCTGCATACAGATTTCTCAAGAGGCAGGTTAGGTGGTCTGGTATTCCCATCTCTTCGACCCGGATAATCACGATGGTGTGATCATTCATCTAGAACCAGACATCTTGGAATGTGAAGTCAAGTGGGCCTTAGAAAGCATCACTACAAAAAAAGCTAGTGGAGGTGATGGAATTCCAGTGGAGCTATTTCAAATCCTGAAAGATGATGCTGTGAAAGTGCTGCACTCAATATGCCAGCAAATCTGGAAAACTCAGCAGTGGCCACAGGACTGGAAAAGGTCAGTTTTCATTCCAATCCCAAAGAGAGGCAATGCCAAAAAATGCTCAAACTACCACACAATTGCACTCATCTCACATGCTAGTAAAGTAATGCTCAAAATTCTCCAAGCCAGGCTTCAGCAATATGTGAACCGTGAACTCCCTGATGTTCAAGCTGGTTTTAGAAAAGGCAGAGAAACCAGAGATCAAATTGCCAACATCCGCTGGATCATAGAAAAAGCAAGAGAATTCCAGAAAAACATCTATTTCTGCTTTATTGACTATGCCAAAGCCTTTGACTGTGTGGATCACAATAAACTGTGGAAAATTCTAAAAGAGATGGGAATACCAGACCACCTAACCTGCCTCTTGAGAAATCTGTATGCAGGCCAGGAAGCAACAGTTAGAATTAGACATGGAACAACAGACTGGTTCCAAATAGGAAAAGGAGTACGTCAAGGCTGTATATTGTCACCCTGCTTATTTAACTTCTATGCAGAGTACATCATGAGAAACGCTGGACTGGAAGAAACAGAAGCTGGAATCAAGATTGCCGGGAGAAATCTCAATAACCTCAGATATGCAGATGACACCACCTTTATGGCAGAAGTGAAGAGGAGCTAAAAAGCCTCTTGATGAAAGTGAAAGAGAGCGAAAAAGTTGGCTTAAAGCTCAACATTCAGAAAACGAAGATCATGGCATCTGGTCCCATCACTTCATGGGAAATAGATGGGGAAACAGTAGAAACAGTGTCAGACTTTATTTTTTTGGGCTCCAAAATCACTGCAGATGGGGACTGCAGCCATGAAATTAAAAGACGCTTACTCCTTGGAAGAAAAGTTATGACCAACCTAGATAGTATATTCAAAAGCAGAGACATTACTTTGCCGACTAAGGTCCGTCTAGTCAAGGCTATGGTTTTTCCTGTGGTCATGTATGGATGTGAGAGTTGGACTATGAAGAAAGCTGAGCACCGAAGAATTGACGCATTTAAACTGTGGTGTTGGAGAAGACTCTTGAGAGTCCCTTGGACTGCAAGGAGATCCAACCAGTCCATTCTGAAGGAGATCAGCCCTGGGATTTCTTTGGAAGGAATGATGCTAAAGCTGAAGCTCCAGTACTTTGGCCACCTCATGCGAAGAGTTGACTCATTGGAAAAGACCCTGATGCTGGGAGGGATTGGGGGCAGGAGCAGAAGGGGAAGACTGAGGATGAGATGGCTGGATGGCATCATGGACTCGATGGACATGAGTCTGAGTGAACTCCGGGAGTTGGTGATGGACAGGGAGGCCTGGCGTGCTGCGATTCATGGGGTCGCAAATAGTCGGACACGACTGAGCGACTGAACTGAACTGAACTCAACAGTGACATTGGTTGTAACATATTCTGCCTATGTAGACAAAGTCAAGGGCCCCAAAAGAGGTAAAATCAGTAACATGTTTTCCCCTAGTTTTAGGTCATATATGATGACATAAAGCCAAAGGTAAAAGAAGAAAAAATAGAATCTGCAGTTGAAAATGATTTAAATTTGCTAGTTTCCAGCACTTTTGGAATATAGCCAGGGTTAATTTGGATTAGGCCTGCATTGCTCTAACCTGAAGTGGCCTAAAAAAAATAGACTTGATAGAACGAGGTTAAAAAAAAATTAGAAAAAAGTCCACCTTTTTTTGAGTTGTGTGTAACTCAACACAACTGACAGTCTGTTCTCCAGTGGCCTAGCCCTGAATCAGAATGTTTTATTTGTGTCACTCTAGAAAAGCGTGATACTGTGTCTCAGTGAAAGGTATTTGTGATGAAAATAACTTATAGGCTAATCCCAGACTCCGTAAGGCAAATGCTCACAGGAGGGAATAGACCTGTTTTCAGGGAGAAACATTTTTAGAGTTTGCTGGAGATTTTTATTTCAAAATCTCCAAATTCAACAATTCTTCAGCCTCTGTAAACTTTCAGATGGAAAGCTCCAATATTTAGAGTAAATAATGTCTAAGCTTCCCCTTCATAGCAAGTTTTCTTTTTCTCCCCTGTCATAAGAGTGTTATATCCTGGCAACTGAAATACAGAACCCCTTTGTAGTAAAGCTATCACACTATACCACTCAGAATGTGTTGCTAATGAGGTTATTGCTTAATAGAACCATAGAAGGACATTGAAAAAAATACCCTGACAAATGTGTTGACCAAAGGATGCCAACAACTCTCCCAGGGTTCTGTCCGAAATTCAGGGATTTTTTTTTTTTTTAAGTAAAAATGAACTTTAGTGTATGTGAAAAATCATAACATTGAAACATAAGTCCATTTATCTTTTAACTATTTTTCTAGTTCTCTTCCAAAATTTTACTGGTTATTAAAACACTGCTGTGTAAATAAAAATGTTCTGCTTTATAACTCACCCCCTATTTCTTGTCCTTACAATATAATAATGTCATTGTTTGTTATATCACACTTTTCCTTAAAGTAGTAAGGCTTGATGTGAAGGGCTTTAAATAGCAAGCTGAGGAAGGGCTTATGTAGGAAAATGAGACTGGGGGATCAGATACAGAAGGGGAGTTCAGAGAAGGACTCTGAAAGACTTCTACAATTCTTAGCCTGGAAAGAGTTTCTATATCATGATTTTCACAGAGATAAGCAGAGCTCTTCATAAACATCCTCCTATCTGCTAGGTGGGCTGTCCAAGGCTGAGCTGTCCATTAATAAGGTCATGGGGAATATATTACCAGAATATCAGTGAAGCCATTCCAATTCCCAAATTGGGAATATAGCTGCAAATAATTTAACCCATTTCATTAGCATATATCCTTTGCCTAGATGAGTAAATATGCCCACTTCTCTTTCGAGAGATTCACAAGCAGTTTCTTCCTGTACCCAACTATTTTGAGTCTTTAGGACCACCAAAAATGAGAGCTCATGGCAGTCTATAAAATGTCAACACTCTCAAAGATAAAACACATGCATTGTAATTAGAATCACAGACTGTAGGAGCTGGAATGGGCCTTTGAGGTAATTTAGTTCAATCTTCTCATTGTACAGTTGAGCTTGAGTGACTTATCCAAATGTTATCCAGCCAGCTAATGGCTGGACTGGGAGTAGAACCAGGTCTCCTGACTCCTACTCCACTGCTTTTGCCATTAGGACAGGCTTCAGCCATGATATACTATTTAGACAAGGTCAGTAAACCCAGGCACTATCAAGACTTAATGGGAAGGGATTCTAGTAACAAGGGCCCTTAACAGAAAACTCCCTGTATCTAATTCCTACATGTTCAAGTTGAGGGGTAACTTGGTACTCTTTCAGCATGAAAAGGCAAAGGTAACTGTATAAACTGGATCTGAAATGTAAAAAAGAATCTGAAATGTTTAAAAAAAAAACTTGCATAAAAATTAATTTAGCATGTGGTAAATGCAGAAAATGGACTCTGCCTTGGACATTTTCTTTGTCTCATATATTGCCCCTGTGTTAACAGGAGTGAGGAATTTCTGTTGCATGAGGTAGTCTTTCTCCAATGAATGTATGTTATAAACCAAACTCTTTCCACTGATGGCTAACTTGGGAATCAACAGACTTGGTTCTGTTCTGGGCTTTTCTAAGAATTAGTTTAGATACTCTTACTTCCTGAGTCCCAGTTTTCCAGTCCATAGGCTGAAAAGGTTGTTTTTTTATTTAAGTGTGAGGTTCTATGACAGTCTCTCAGGAGTTGACAAAGAAGCCAGGGGAAGAGTGCAGGGGAGGCCAAACAAGGAAGTTCTGAGTTTTCTACCCCAACCTCAACTGGGCAGTTCTGCTTTGATCTGCTCTTAATATTAAGTTAATATGGAAGATTTTGTTTGAAGAACAAGTTAAGTGGTAAAGTTTCAAAACTACCCAAAAGTTGAGTACAATATTCCTTCTAACTCTGTTGGTCACTCTCCAGTTTAAAAGTCCTCCAACTGCACCCCATCAAAGATTAAGTCTAAGTTCCCAAAGAGCATTTCTCCCTGCCTCAGTCCCTACCTCCCCTCTTCTCCTCATCTCCAGTCATTCCCACCACATGCTTCATGTGTTAATGTTTCCAAGTTGCTGGTCATTTTCTGACCATGCAGCGCTGTTTCACGTCTCCTTGGATCTCTGTTTTTGCTCCTGTTCATCCTGCATCTCTTCCCTCTGCTTGACTAAACTCCTCTTACCCTTCAAATCTCAGCTCAGGAAATCTTCCTTTGTGAAGGCTTCTCTGAAATGGGACCAAACTTGCTTCTTAAATGGGACCAAAGTTGCTCCCATTTGGTCTTATGAAAGATTATCAGAGCAATTAAACATTATAATGAAATTATATAATTCTACCCTGTCTCTTTCAACTGGGTTGTAAACACCTCATGAGCAAGGTCTTTTTCTTGTACATTTGTTAAAATTGGAAGAAGAAATAAAATAACTTGATCAAAAATTTTACTTTCAAAAATTCTGCAAAAGGCCTTGATGATGCACAGCTTATTCTCTTGTTAAAAAACCTATCCAAGCTAATGAAGAACTGAGTCTCCAAAAGGATATGACTGTTGATAAGAAGCAGTAGGAAGGTTCAGCCAGAGATAACAGCACTCTATTTAGTAATAAAAAGTGTTTCAAAAACTTTCCTCAAAAAAAAAAAACACTGGAAAAAATCATTAATTAAAAACAAAACTTACTTGGTTAGAAAGCCTACTTGGTCTTAGATCTCTTTCTTTTTTCCTTTTAAAGCAAAACAGAACACCCACCTGAGAGTCCTGAGGGCAAACCTGGGGGCTTGGGAAGAGTTGTCAGTTTGGTATAGTTCCCACTGAGGATGCTGCTGCTGCTGCTGCTGCTAGGTCACTTCAGTTGTGTCCGACTCTGTGCGACCCCATAGACGGCAGCCCACCAGGCTCCCCCGTCCCTGGGATTCTCCAGGCAGGAGTACTGGAGTGGGTTGCCATTTCCTTCTCCAAAGCATGAAAGTGAAAAGTGAAAGTGAAGTCGCTCAGTCATGTCCGACCCTCAGCGACCCCATGGACTGCAGCCTACCAGGCTCCTACGTCCATGGGATTTTCCAGGCAGGAGTACTGGAGTGGGGTGCCATTGTCTTCTCCAACTGAGGATGCTAATGACACATAAACCTTTCATATGTCCTCACTTCCTCACCCTTGATTTAAGGGGTGCTGTGGTGTGCTTAGCTGCTCAGTTATATCTGACTCTTTGCTACCCCATGGACTGTAGCCCACCAGGCTCCTCCGTCCATGGGGATTCTTCAGGCAAGAAAACTGGAGTGGGTTGCCATGCCCTCCTCAAGGGGATCTTCCCAACTCAGGGATCAAACCCAGGTCTCCCACATTGCAAGGGGATTCTTTACCATCTGAGCCACGAGGGAAGCCCAAGAATACTGGAGTGGGTAGCCTATCCCTTCTCCAGGGGACTTCCCGACCCAGGAATCGAGCCAGGGTCTCCTGCATTGTAGGTGGATTCTTTACCAGCTGAGCTACCAGGGAAGCCCGATTTAAGGGGAGTTGGCACAAAAAGTCTGCATGAATCATGTTTTATTGTTGAACTGGGCAGTTAGAAAGAAAGAAAAGATTAACAATGACGAAAGCAGAAGGTTTCAGTGTGAATCACAGGAAGTTCAGTCTTTTTCTGCACCAGCTGAGGTGACAACTCCATTTATGGTCCAGAGGAAGCACGAGAAGACTTGAAACCATTTGTTCGACTCATGTCCTAAACAGTGCTCTGGCCTCACGTACTTATTATTCCCCGCAGCCTTCAGGGGTTGCTTGAGTGGAAGTTCTAAATTATTCCTCAGTTGGTAAAACATTAGCTCCCAGTCAGGCAAGTAGGAATGAGTGATTAAAATCAGTATAGACACAAATCATTACCTGGGGCTGCTCTTGAATCAGAGGAATAACATGTTTAGTCAAGAGAAATTCCTCAGTTACAAAGAATATCCAAACACCTAGGTATTCTTAGATATTATGGAGAGGACAGTCAAAGGAAGCATTATTGCGGTCCTTTAACCACAGTTATTAAATAGTAGCAACTTGAAGATTCTATTTCTCAAGTAAAATGAATTAAAAGTCACTATAATTACTGAAATTCAGGCCACAGATGATTAATCTTCAAAGAACCTTTTAGCTTGTTTCTTATAAAGGAAGATGCAACTTTTATTTTCAGTAAAATACACAAGATAAGTATCTACTAAATGGCCCATCTTCAGTTCAGAAAAAATTAAACCTCTTCCACTACAAGAAGATTCAGCTAGTCTGAATTCTAACTTCCCTTGCTATCTCTTCTCACAAGTACTTTTTATTCCTTAAGAGGTAACAAGCAATCCCACCCCAATGCTGATCTATAGTCTCAGCTTGCCTGTGCAAGCCTGTATCACACACATGTGTGACACATGGTGGAATCTCATCGGCTCACAGTCCTGCAAAAACCACAACCCCTCAACTTTCAAGAAAGCAAAGGCCTCTTAACCTAAGTGCACATTAGCTGCTGGCTCGGGCAGGCTGGATGATATGGAGGCCTCCGCAGTGGGCAGGCGCACCATGGCCAGGCCCTCATTAAGCTATTGAATTTCATTCCAGTAACTGTTCAAGTACATTCTTCATTGTACCAGAAAGTGTGTTTGTTTGATTCTGGTACTTTGATGTTCCCCCATCTACTCTTCCTCCATACTCCCTCATCCCTGCACCCCTGTTCTGGTACTTGTTCCTATGCTAACACACAAAATATCAGTAATTCTCAATGGGTCTCCTGGTCATTAGTGCAAATTAGTGAGGTTTTACTGAATATGGTCAGGTTTGATTTGCCAAGTTCTTTTCCCGTTAAGGTTTTAAACCCATGTGTATTTCAAGGGAAATCTAATTTGTAGGTTTCGGATTCATTTACACTCAACTCACAAACGTGGTTCTGTGAGTGCCTCCATAGCCAGTGGACAAGAAGCCACAGGAGCTGGTTTCCCTTCCTTTTAACAAGTTCTTGTTAGAATGTTTGCTTTGAAGTAAGTATTTGGATCATGCTGGAAGCAAATAGAACTAAACCCCAAGAAAATGTAGAGTAAAATTTAAAAACCAAGTTCAAAATGGGTGTCTCTTGCCCCCAATAATTACACGTTTTAAAGACAAAATTCTTAAGCATGGAACCATCCATTTCAGCCTTTTAAGGATGATGTCACCACCTGCCTGCCCAGAGGAGGCCGCACTTCATGATGCTTCCGTCTTGCAGGATGACAAGGGAATCGTCTATGAGTAGGTGACTTTCTCTGCTCAGTCTCTGCCCCATGAACTCTGGGCAGCCCCTGGGCAGCTGCTGGGCCACCCGCTCTGCTCCACCATCCCACTGGGACTTCACTGGTGGCATCTTCTCAGCTGCCATTTCTGCCCATGGGCATTCCCACACCTACTGACTCCTGCCTGTCTCCCCTTCTTAGCTAGCTCCTTAGTTCTTTCTTAGCTCCTTAGTTCTTGCACTTCACCCCAGCCACAGCTTCCTGCGCCCCACCTCCCAAGAGGACAGAGTCCTTGCCATCCGGTCATAGATCCCTAATCTGCTTTTTGTCTGAGGTCCTCAACTGCGGACCAATCGCTGCAATCCTGGACCCTTGTTCTTTGGCTTCCCGGCTGGGCTTCTGTGACGATGGCTTCCTTTCTATCTATCTATATCACCCCACGGTAGACCCACTGCTGATTTGGGTTCCTGTGTGTCACTCTGATTTGCTCTGAATAAAAGGGCCAAATCTCACCGATGTTTCTACTACCCATATCCATCGGCAGTAGGATGGGAGTCTTTAGGAGACTTCTTATCGTTGCAGATGGCAACAACAGTGCTTAAAAAGGCAGACCCTCTCTAGCTGTGTCAGCTCTTGTCCAAACATCAAAAGTAAACAATTCTCCACACTGAGAATATGTTGGTTTGCCTCCCCCAACCCCCCACTCCAAGAGTATCTGCCTGGAATGGCATATCACACCCCAAGAAGTGCAGCAATTCCAAAAAAGTCCTCTACCAGCTGTCTCCTGTACAAACAATTCCTTCCAGGCCTTGGGAGTTCACTTCAAGTGACTTTGGAGAAAAATTGCCCTGGATGCTGCTAAATACTGGGATGACTCATTAAGACAGTGGTGAGCTCTGAGTGGTGAACAAAGAGCTGAGATATGAACCACTAACAGCAACTAAGACTCCAGCAGATTCAGACAGACTTTAAATTGCAACTGCTCTGAGAAATCTACAAGTAATTCAGGGACTAGAAAATGAGGCCCGTGGATATATAACTACAAATATATATATAAAACATATAGCTGTATTATATAGTTGTTATATTATTGCTATAAATAAAAGCAAAAAAAAAAAACCAAAAACTAAGCCAATTATGGATGCCTATGAATGAGCAGGGCTTCTTCAGGTGTCTCAGTGGGTAAAGAATCTGCTTGCAATGCAGGAGCCACAGGAGATGCAGGTTTGATCCCTGGGTTGGGAAGATCCCTGGAGGAGGGCATGGCAACCCACTCCAGTATTCTTGCCTGAACAATCTGATTCACAGAGGAACCTGGTGGGCTATAGTCCAACCAGGGCTGCAAAGAGTCAGACATCACTGAAACTATTGAGCACAGGCACATATGAATGAACAAGCCCTTTACAAACCTGCCTGGAACCCTTTACTCCCACACTTTAGAGAAGGCAGTGCATGATCCATCAGAAGATAATCATTATCTCACAGCCACCAGTCAGAGTCTCTAGAAAGGACTTTCGGATGCTAATGCTAGTCATTCATTCATCTTCACTCATTCACTTCCTCATTTATCCATCTTTACAAGGTGACAACCACATGTTAGGAGACACTTAATATTCTCTCTTTTGGTTGAGAAAGAATTTCTAGGGATAAGAGTAGAGAAGAGAAGCATCTTTTTCCATTTCCCAACCCTCAAGCAAAAGTAGAAAGCAAATTATTTTGAAGTCCATATATGTATATGCTGCTGCTGCTGCTAAGTCGCTTCAGTCGTGTCCGACTCGGTGCGATCCCACAGACGGCAGCCCACCAGGCTCCCCCGTCCCTGGGATTCTCCAGACAAGAACACTGGAGTGGGGTGCCATTGCCTTCTCCCATATATGTATATAAAAGTACTCAAATGCCTATAACCTGTTTTTTTCTAATCTTCTGCCAAATTTGCTTTTTAAAAAAGAATTGTGACATTTTTCATTCTCTTATTTCTCAACTCTTTTTATTGATTTAAATAATGATGCTTTCACAAAGTATATGTTATAACTAGCTTCTACTAATGGAGCAATGCCCCCTTTCTCACAACATAACTCTTTCAATTTAACATATACAGAACATAGCATGATTTAAAATGATGATCTAAAAGAAAAAATCATTAAACATTAGTAAATAAGATGAATGCTTAGGTACTGGTGTTTGGAACTTAGTTTGAAAAGCTTCAAACAAAAAAGAGGTGGTTGATGAATAGAGAGTGGACAGATCTGTAAGAAAATAAGAAGAGTAAAAATATTAATTGTGGATATAGGTGGTGGGTATATGGGTGCTCACCATAAAATCCTATCAACTTGTCTATATGCCTGTGTGTTTTATGCTACAGTTTCCATAATAAAATACTGGGGGAATGGTTCATCAAGAAGTCATTTCCACTTCTATTTCTTTTACACATTTGTTGAGGGTACATTTATTATTTCTCTAATTTTGGAAGCTTGTGAAATTTAACATTGTTTTCTTTATAACCTAAAAAGGAGGATAGTGAGTTCAGACCACTTGAAATGAAGAGAGGTTCTAGAGTGAAATATCCAGAGGAACTGCTATGGATTAAATTGTGTTTCCCTCTCAGAAATCCTATGTTGAAGCCCTATTGCCCAATGTGACTGGTTTTGGAGGCAGAACTTTTAGGAAGTAATTAAGGTTAAATGAGGTCATAAGGGTGGGGTCCTAACCCCTAGGATGTGTGGTTTTATAAGAGGAGGGGAGTGGGAAAGACCATGTGAGGTTATACCCACCGAGTAGCTACATGCAAGCCAGACAGAGAGCTCTCACCAGGGGCCAAGCTGGCCAGCACTTGGATCTTGGACTCCAGAACTGTCAGAAAAGAGACATCTGTTATTTAAGCCACTCCGTCTATGGTATTCTGTAACGGCAGTCTGAGCTGACTAATACAGAGCCTGGAAGTTAAACATCTGTGGATGTTTAAGAAGTCTGCATGCAGTTAACACAGAGGGAGAAGAAGATCTGAATCAGTTCATTCAGAACTAGAATGATGGAATGTTAGAGCTGGAGGAGGTTTTAGCAACTATGTCATCAAAATGCTCATACAGATGAGGGAACAGAAGCTCACAGAGGTCAAGTGATTTGTCTGAGATCCTTCAGGGAGATTAGTGGCACAGCCAAAGAGTTTAAGCCCAAGCCTCTTGACTCCTGCTCTTTTCACCACATGACACAGCTTCAGTAAATCAACAACCCTTGAGCCAACTGTTAGCAGCCAAAAATCTAATTTCTTTTCTCCTACTGAAATCTACTTCAAGAATTTAGCCCCATTTTTTTTTGGACTTTGTACTTTTCTCTCTCCTCTTACATTACAAATTCCCTGGTGGCTCAGATGGTAATGAATCTGCCTGCAGTGAAGTAGACCTGGGTTTGATCCTGGGGTTGGGAAGATACCCTGAGAAGGGAATGGCAACCTACTTCAGCATTCTTGCTTGGATAATTCCATGGACTGAGGAGCCTGGTGGCCTACAGTCCATGGCGTTGCAAAGGGTCAGACACAACTGAGCAGCTAACTCAATATACCCTACAGTAGTCCATATCAATTTACTCATACAGACTTCTACAGAGAAGTCTTCTGAACAAACACAAAATATGTATGGTTTTCCAGTAGTCACATACAGATATGAGAGTTGGACCATAAGGAAGGCTAAGCACCAAAGAACTGATGCTTTCAAATTGTGGTGCTGGAGAAGACTCTTGAGAGTCTCTTGGACAGCAAGGAGATCAAACCAGTCAATCCTAAAGGAAATCAACCCTGAATATTCATTGAAGGATTGATGCTGAAGCTCTAACACTTTGGCCATCTGATGCAAAGAGCCACTTCACCAGAAAAGACTCTGATGCTGGGAAAGATTGAGGGCAGGAGGAGAAGGGGGTGACAGAGGATGAGATGGTTAGACAGCATCACCGAATCAATGGACATGAATTTGAGCAAACTCTGGGAGATACTGAAGGACAGGGGAGCGGGGCATGCTACAGTCCATAGGGTACAGCAAATAGTTAGACACAACTTAGCGAAACAACAACAAATACAAAAGTATACACACAAAAACCAACATTTAAATTGAGACAAATGGTGACTCAATTATTCATCTGCAGGAGAGGCCTGTGTGCCCAAAGATAGCATAGGTGTACATTGGAAGGAATCTTACTTCCTAATAGTCGCCTATTATAACACATAAAGACATTCTAGAAAAATAATAAAAAGTATTTGTTTTCCAAATTAATCATTTATAGTCTAATTTAGCATAGTATTATATCTTTATAACATTTAAAATATCCATTTTGATAAAACATTCTCATAAACAGGCCAAGAAAACCAGGTTAATAAGCCTGTGTGTTTTATAGGGCAATAAAATAATACATTTTTATAACATTTAAAAATAATATAAAATATAAAATTGAACAATATAATAAGTGAGCATTATTTTGTTAAAAAAGTTATTATAGAACATTTTATTTAACTTTCCACTAGGTAAACGAGAGTATGTGAAGATAAATACTCTTAATGATGTGGATACAATGGAAATATGGCAATGACGTCCAGAAATGACGTCCTATTAGTACCAGTTGATATTTAAAAATTTTTAACAAGTTTTTAATTTTCTGCATCAACTTAGATTCAGCTACTGAACTGGGCCACAAAACAATCCATTCCATACTTTTTCTTTTTATATTTATGTCTACAACTGTATGGTGTATTTGTGAAGTAACTTGATTCATCACCACTGAGTCTTTTCAAAAGAATGTGTTGCAAGCTCTGAAGATAATTACCAGAGAGTAATTTCAAAAATATTTTGAGTAAAGACAGCATTGTTTAAAATTGGAGAGCTACTCAAGGACATTTTGTTTTCAAAGACACAGCCTTTGAGAAATAACGCCTTGGTTATATTTGAAAACAAAACAGGAAGAATAATAAAACTAGTCAAATCGCTTCTAGTTTCCCCTGTCTTTTTAACATGGCTAAGATCACGCTGGGGCTTCCCTGGTGGCTCAGAGGTTAAAGCGTCTGCCTGCAATGCGGGAGACGTGGGTTCGATTCCTGGGTTGGGAAGATCCCCTGGAGAAGGAAAAGGCAACCCACTCCAGTATTCTTGCCTGGAGAACCCCATGGACGGAGGAGCCTGGTGGGCTACAGTCTAAGGGGTCGCAAAGAGTTGGACACGACTGAGCGACTTCACTTCACTTCACTTCAAGATGATGCTGGCATTGGCTGGGAGTGTGGTGTATTCCTAACGCATTAACTGCATAGAAGACAATGAGATCTTGCTTTTCGAGCGTTCACCCAAAGCAGAACAACACTTAGTGGAAAAGACTAGAGAACAAAGACTCTACTGTAATCTTTGCACTGTGCGGCATGTGGAATCTTAGTTCCCTGACCAGGGATCGAACCTGTGGCCCCTGCATTGGAAGCACTGAGTCTTAACCACTGGACCACCAGGGAAGTCCCCAAAGAATCTATTTTAAAACCAAACCATTACTTTCTGCTTTAACAGCCTATACAATAAACAATGGAATTCATGCCTCTTATCCAAATAAGTGAGAAATGAGAAGATGTAACTGAGGTAGGGTAAAGTGAGTGATTATCTCACAGGCAGTGTCAGCACAAGTGAGGCAGCTCAAAGAGTTCCTGGGAATTAAGTAGGATTCTCTTCCACCCTCCTAGGTGGTGACGCCCTGGTGGGACCTAGGTTTGAAGGAGGTGTTGCCATATGTCCCACAGACTCAAAATCCTAGGGGCAAATACCACCCCATCTTTCCCATTCCTCACTTTTTTCTGTAAGACAGTCTTGGCAGCACTGTTTAGATGCTGTGAGAATCAACTCTACATTTAAAAAATAGACAATGTTTGAAAGATATACGCACAAACAATGCGGTTTAGTAGAAGACCTGAATTCAAGCTTCAGCTCTCCTACTGTGTGATCTCAGAAAAAAAAATGATGACCTTTGATGAATCACAGCTTCCTCATCGGCAAAATCATCATCATCATAATCATTGTCATCACCATTGCTAAGACTTATGGAGTTCTGACTGCATTCCAGGCAATGCTGTAAGGGCTTTCACATATTTTAACTCACTTAATCCCTAACAAGTCCATGAGAAGGTACTATTACTAGTCACATTTTCTACATGAGGAAGCTGAGTCATGGAAGTAAACTGCCCAAAGAGAGCTCTTATTCCATAGAGTGGCTCTGAGATCAAATACAAAATTACTAAGATGATGGATGAAAGGGATCTTTAAGATCATCTAGCCTTAGAAAGGAAAAGGGGGCGACAGAGGATGAGATGGTAGCATGGCATCACTGACTCAATGGACAGGAGTCTGAGCAAACTCCAGGAGATAGTGAAGGACAGGGGAGCCTGGCATGCTGCAATCCATGGGGTCACAAAGAGTTAGACATGACTGAGCGACTAGACAACAACAAAAAGCCTTAAACTCTAACTAAATATGAGGCCTCTGAGGTTCACAAAAGAGCTTGTTAACTGAAGCCATCAAGCCTCTTCTAGATTTTATTCTAATGGCCTTTTAAAAGTACTTCTCTCCTTTTCTCTAAGTAATTTTCATGCATTCTTTCACTTACATGTATAACATTTCTCTAGGGTAGAAAAGTCAGAACGAGTTGTCTTCTGCTTTTTAAAAAACAGGTTAGAAGACTCAGCATACCTCAAAGTCAGCATGGAGTACAGCTGGACAGGTCAAGGTCAGATGTATGACAGTGGAAACGACAGCACGATTAGGATGACTCTGATTACCACCTCATTAATTGCACCCTGATTCTCGTTAGGTCACTGTGCCAAAGCCTCTTATGCACATTCTCTCATTTACTGCTAAACGTGCCTTTGAAAGTAGAACTTGACATGTTACTAGTTTTAAAATCAGAGAATGGCTGAGCCTGAGGTTGAAAAAGCACAGACTTTCTGGAGTCAAGATTCCAAATCCCAGTTGTGTTGACTCAACCCAAGGTCCTACTACAGAGGAGAAACTGAAGGCTAGGCCGATGACGTGGTTTGGGGTTTGGGCTGGACGTGGAGAACAGAAACCTCCTCTCTGTGGAGGAGACACACACAGGTCCTAACTCTTTCAGCAGCATATCAGCTTTATTTGTCAAAACAGATTTTTAAAAACAATGGCTGGATTACCCTACAGTTCATTAGTCATCATACAGAAATCCACTGTGATGAAAATGTTCACTTAAGATTTAGTGGAGGGGAAACGGAACTTGTTCAGCAATTCTTGGCTATAGAAATGCCCTCCTTTAATATCACCAGCTATTGGAAGCAACGTGCCCTAATCTTCAGTGTTGATACTTTTGGAGATGAGATGAAGTTTCTGACTTGGTGTCGTGTGTTTGTTGTTGTTTGTTTTTTAACTGAGTCCAAATTGCTCTTTTCCCAAAGACTGTATCCTGCATAGGTTGCTGTGCAGCCAGCTTCCAAGACAGTCCCTGGTAATTCTTGCCCCTTGGTATTCCTGCCCTTGCATGGCTCCTCCCACACTGAGTCAGGATTGGTAAAGCTATCAGCATGACCCTTAGGTAGGGTGCAGAAGGCCCTTGTGATTTTCTCCATGCTCTCTTGGGTTTCCAGCTCTGGAATAAGCCAGTTGCCATGCAATGAGGACACGTAATCTCACAGAGAAC
This sequence comes from Ovis canadensis, assembly GCF_042477335.2. Classification (NCBI taxonomy): domain Eukaryota; kingdom Metazoa; phylum Chordata; class Mammalia; order Artiodactyla; family Bovidae; genus Ovis; species Ovis canadensis. The sequence continues at coordinate 33,331,968 of NC_091264.1, forward strand.
TGAGATCTCCAGGCAATGGCCAGCACTAACCGTGACAGCCATATAATAAGTGAGCCACCTTAGAAGGAACCATCTGACTTCAGTCAGCACCCGGCTGACAGCTGACTATAATCTCATGGGAAATCACAAAAGCCAGGCTCAACCCTACTGCTCCCAAATTCCGGGCCCATAGTAATTATGTGACATCAAATGATAACTGTTGTTTTAAGACACTGAGTTCTGGGATTGTTACAGACATCACAGATATGACACAGTAGATAATGAGTACCTTGAGAGCAGGCAATGGCTTACTGTGATTCTCTTATCATCCATAAACCACTATCATTCCATCAGTTATTACAGACCCAACTACTATGAACAATCACAGCTGGTAAAGGTCAGCAGTTACATCATTACATTCTGATTTATATTTGGTTGTAACAGGCATTATTTTTGGGGGAGGTGGTATTTTTCAAGGTGATCATATACAAGATATGGCTGTCTCCATTTTCTGAGATGCTGACTTCATCAGCAAAATCCCCAATTTGATACAATTACTGGTAATATATGTTTACTGTGCTTTCTCCAATGTTAAGTTTTTAAAAAAGAGAAAAATTGCTTAGTTTCTAACTTTTTTGAAGATAAACTCTGACATAGTGGCTCTGACTGTGGGCAGTGAGGAAGGACCAAAAAGAAGAGACTTGGAAAGAGCAGCAAGAAACAAAACTTTGCCATAATGCGTTCAGCAGTGACTTCCCAAAGCAAGACATTTAAACAACTCCCCATGTGTTCAAAGGGCTTCATTTCAACCAGTGCAGAAATGTAGCAAGAATTTCAGAAAGATAATTTAAAACTAAGCACGGGGCAGTGGATCTCAATTCTAGACGGTAAAGAAATGGCACACATGAATTCATGGAACTCACTTGGCTGCCAAAAGTTTGATATTTCACCTTGGTACTATGGGGAAAGTATTTAAGAGGACTGCCAACTCGGCCATCCTGCTTCTTAAATTAGACCCTGAGTTCTGGGATAGTCAAGGAAAGCTACCTTCACACTCCAGAAACTCTTCACTACAAGTCAGTTCTGTGCCTGGGACTGGGCAAAGAATTGCATTGCAAAAAGGTAGGTTTATACAACTCCTGATACATTAGATAGCAGTGCATTAAAATACCTGAGTAAAACCTTAAAAAATCATCAAGATACTTTATTTGTAAAAGTTCCCACTGGCCCGGCTTTTACTCTGAGCTTCTATTTTCTTTAACATATTTTAAATAGGTAATACTTGCAATTGGTTTAAAACTTCAAACTATGGCAAACGTTGACATTAACTAGTATGCCTCCCTCTCATCACTGAACTCGTCAACAACTACAGTCACCTTCCAGATGATTCTCTCCATATAGAAGCATCCAGTCCAGTCCAGTGTTAGTTGCTCACTTGTGTCTGCCTCTTTCCGACCTCATGGACTGTGTAGCCTGTCAGGCTCCTCTGACCATGGAATTCTCCAGACAAGAATACTGGAGGGGGTTGCCACTTCATTCTCCAGGGGATCTTTCTGACCCAAGGATCAAACCCAGGTCTCTGGCACTGCAGGCAGATTTCTTTACCAGCTGAGCCACCAGGGAAGCCTATTATATACAAGCATCAGTTCAGTTCAGTTCAGTTCAGTCGCTCAGTCGTGTCCGACTCTTTGCGAGCCCATGAATCGCAGCACGCCAGGCCTCCCTGTCCATCACCAACTCCCGGAGTTCACTCAGACTCACGTCCATCGAGTCAGTGATGCCATCCAGCCATCTCATCCTCTGTCGTCCCCTTCTCCTCCTGACCCCAGTCCCTCCCAGCATCAGAGTCTTTTCCAATGAGTCAACTCTTGGCATGAGTTGGCCAAAGTACTGGAGTTTCAGCTTCAACATCATTCCTGCCAAAGAAATCCCAGGGCTGATCTCCTTCAGAATGGACTGGTTGGATCTTGCAGTCCAAGGGACTCTCAAGAATCTTCTCCAACACCACAGTTCAAAAGCATCAATTCTTCAGCGCTCAGCTTTCTTCACAGTCCAACTCTCATATCCATACATGACCACTGGAAAAACCATAGCCTTGACTAGATGGACCTTAGTCGGCAAAGTAATGTCTCTGCTTTTGAATATACCATCTAGGTTGGTCATAACTTTTCTTCCAAGGAGTAAGCGTCTTTTGATTTCATGGCTCAATCATCATCTGCAGTGATTTTGGAGCCCCCTCAAATGAAGTCTGACACTGTTTCCACTGTTTCGCCATCTATTTCCCATGGAGTGATGGGACCAGATGCCATGATCTTCATTTTCTGAATGTTGAGCTTTAAGCCAACTTTTTCACTCTCCTCTTTTACTTTCATCAAGAGGTTTTTTAGTTCCTCTTCACTTTCTGCCATAAGGGTGGTGTCATCTGCATATCTGAGGTGATTGATATTTCTCCCAGCAATCTTGATTCCAGCTTCTGTTTCTTCCAGTCCAGCGTTTCTCATGATGTACTCTGCATAGAAGTTAAATAAGCAGGGTGACAATATACAGCCTTGACGTACTCCTTTTCCTATTTGGAACCAGTCTGTTGTTCCATGTTCAGTTCTAACTGTTGCTTCCTGACCTGCATACAGATTTCTCAAGAGGCAGGTCAGGTGGTTTGGTATTCCCATCTCTTTCAGAATTTTCCACAGTTTATTGTGATCCACACAGTCAAAGGCTTTGGCATAGTCAATAAAGCAGAAGTAGATGTTTTTCTGGAACTTTCTTGCTTTTTCCATGATCCAGTGGATGTTGACAATTTGATCTCTGGTTCCTCTGCCTTTTCTAAAACCAGCTTGAACATCAGGAAGTTCACGGTTCACGTATTGCTGGAGCCTGGCTTGGAGAATGTTGAGCATTACTTTACTAGCATGTGAGATGAGTACAATTGTGTGGTAGTTTGAGCATTCTTTGGCATTGCCTTTCTTTGGGACTGGAATGAAAACTGACCTTTTCCAGTCCTGTGGCCACTGCTGAGTTTTCCAAATTTGCTGGCATACTGAGTGCAGCACTTTCACAGCATCATCTTTCAGGATTTGAAATAGCTCTACAAGCATATGCATACCTAAACACATATAGATAGAGACAGATACTGTGGAAAATATATCTTCTTGTTGCTTTATATATTAGGTGTTTTTGGTGGTTGTTTTCATTTGGTTACAAACATAATTTTGGAGATTATTTTTCTATTTTTATCGTATGTTAAATTCACCATCCATTATTTGGGTATATTTTTGTTAATTTGAGGATTCTCAACCTATTTATATACCAACATTGAACTGTGAGTTACTAAAGCTTTGTGCTATGAAGTAATATTTGGCCTACCTAATTAATACTCCTTCTCCCAATTATAAGGGGTTTCTCTGGTGGTTTAAAGGTAAAAGAATCCAACTGCAACACAGGAGATGGAGGTTTGGGTCAATAAGATCCCTGGAGAAGGAAACGGCAACCCACTCTGGTATTCTTGCATGGGAAATGCCATAGACAGAGGAGCCTGGCAGGGCTCTAGTCCATGGGCATGGGGTCGCAAAGAGTTGGTCATGACTGAGGGACACAACAACAGCAACCCCAATTTTTTTTTTTTGAGAATTTTCCTGGCTATTCTTAGATATTTCACTTCTAACCCCAGTTATATCACTTCTATACATATACCCCAGATATATCACCTCTAACCCCAGTTTTTAAAATCAAAATTTGAAGTAGGATTGGTTATTCAGTCCATCCTCTACTTCAAATTTTGATTTTAAAAACTGGGGTTAGAAGTGATATAGCTTAATTTAAGTCTCACACAATCTTATGAGGTAGGTACTCAAGGTTATGTCTTACCATGTGAGTTAACATATAGACCAACTATCTTGAGTTTACATTTATCTAGCTTACAATTACAAATGTTCAGTTTTATCATCTCCTTTATTCTTCTTAACTGTTCTGGGACTCAGAAAGTCCTGTTATGACTCACATTATGGATGGAGAGAGGCTCATGGACTTGTCATGGCTGGGGGCAAGGGTTCTTCCCACTATACCAAAGGCAGACAGCACTGGGATTCTCCAAGGAATATTTTACAAACAGGGATGGTTTTCGTTTTAGTGCCATGCCACATTTTAGAAATGTTGGCAGACCATCAAATTATTAAACTTTTAATGACGTTTAAAACTTAATAATACTGGCATGAACACAGCAAAACCTGAACTCTCATGAACTGCCGGTGGTAGAGTAACCTGGCACAGCCCTTTTAGAGTGCACCTGGGCGACACATACTAGAGGTCTTAAAAGTGTTACAGAGGAAGAAGACTGCTGTTGCAATTCTGGGCCAAAGCCTACACCTCCCTCCACTGTGAACGCGGATCCTTTGTGCAGCCGGGCCTACACCCCCACTGGCTTCTGAGTGCCTGTGGCCACGGCTCATCTCTCCCCTGTCTGCTGAACCTCTCTTCCTCTCCTCCCTCCTGGCTCTTTTCTCCTAGACCCTGACCTCAATGAAGTCTCACTTCTCCTCTTTCCCAGCCTTTCACATTAGTTTCTAATTTTTATGTGCTTCTCTCCCTGCTTCCCAATCTGACAGCTTCTTCCAAAGTTTCTCCACTACATGTCCTGCTGGACACAACTGCTTACCCTATGTAGTTTATATGTCAAATGAATAAACACTGTTCCCCAAGTTAAAATTAAGTGAGAAGCTTTTTCAGACAATGCTTATCCCCTTCCTCACCCCAGAGAATTTACATAACTTTTCTAGAAATAACAACAAAACAAATAAGAGATTCATTGAAATGATTTTCTTGTAATAATAACCCTGATCTATAATAAACAGAAAATATTTTCTACAGAAATCAGTTTTAAGATGATTTGTGAAAATTCTCCTTCATAATTAGGTGAGTATTTTTATTCCTTTGTTCAAATCTGCTTTTGATTTAGAAAACAATTTTCTCTTAAAAAAATAACTTTTTAAAATAAGTGAATCAGCCAAATTTAGATATAACTTTTGCATAAGCTTTGGCTAGCATTATTCATAGTAGTCAACAGTTCATACCGAGTAACTTGTGGACAGTGCAATTTAAAATTGATTTTATTTTCCTCCAAAGACCTTGGTTTATTCTTGATCTGAGAAACTTGTGTTGGTCTCTTTATGGTTCATCTTATACCTTCTCAAAATTAAGTCAAATCACTTCACCTGTTCTTAGTCAGCATTCCCACCATATGTTTGACAGTGATTACAAGGTCAAATTTGATATCCATTTCATCAAGATGTTCTTTCTTTGGGTACATCCAGAAAAAATCATAAGTAACCTTCAAATTGTTCCAAAGAATGTCACTGTTTTTGACAGAGTTGTGACCACAACTTATAGTAACAAATTCGAAAAACTTTGCATTGTACAAAGCATAAAAAAAACACCACTGGCATTTTCTCCGAATTCTAGCCTGTATATCTTTTCCTTTACCAGTTGTGTGAATACCATTATGATGGATATGTTTTCAAAGTATTTAAATAAAATTAAAATTTCTATTTTAGTTTTTTTGAAAATTTAATGGAATCATATTATATATTTTATTAAAATAAATATTTGCAATTTGAATATTTAATGCCCATCTAATTAGTTGCTAATATACAGAAAAAACTAATATGTTTCATGCATTTATTATCTGGATCTATAAGACATATACACCAGCAAATTTAAGAGTAATATGAGTCATCCTGTTTCTAAGTTTATTTGTACAGGCTCTAGGGCACTAGGCTTCGTAGCTGCAGCTTCCAGGCTCTAGAGCAGAGGCCCGACAGCTGTGGTGCAAGGGCTTAGCTGTGCCATGGCGTGTGGGTCTTCCCAGACCAGGGATCAAACCCATGCCTCCTGTGTTGGCAGGTGAACTCTTCACCGCGAGCTGCCCGGGAAGCCCGAGTCATACTCTTTTTCAGCCAGCACAGGCAACCACTGTGGACACTGTGTCAGTTTATGAGCATATACTGAATCTTGAATTAGAACATGAAGAGAAGAAGGATTTGCTGAGCGGATCTGCCTTTTCCCTTACTTAAAAACATATGCAGCTCAAATCCTCCTCCAACTCAGACTTACATAACACCCACCTAAGACTGGCCACAGCACAATCCATAGACCTTCATGTCATTTGGCAGCAGCTGCTTTTTTGGGGGGTGAGGACAGTGAAAAAGAAATATATATATATATGTAACAAAACATTCGCCACTGTAATCATTTTAAATGCATAATTCAGTGGCATTATGTTTACAAACTAAACAACTATCACCACTGTTTCCCCAAAGTTTTCATCACTCCGAACAAAAGGTCTGTACCCATTAAACAATAATTCTCCTTCTCCTCCACCCCGGGAAACTTCAAATCCACTTTCTGTCTCTGTGAATTTGTCTTTTTGAGCTATTTCACAAAAGTGAAGCCATGTAATATCTGTCCTTTCGTGTCTGGTTTATTTCACTTAGCATGTTTCCAAGGTTCGCCCATGTGGTAGCAAGAATCAGCACTTCATTCCTTCATGGGCTGAACAACAGGCCATTGTCTGCATAGACCACATCTGCTTACTCATCCGTTAGTGCCTGCCTTTTGGCTCAGGGCGTGGCGGTGAAGGGGGCCTGAGCAGTGTTTGTGATAGGAGGTTCTGCACACAACGTGGGGTCGAGGGCAGGAGGCCTTCCCACCAGGCCTAGGAGAGCACTAAGACGCACAAGAATCACTGAGGGAGACTCTTGATGAATCCAGCCATACAGTTCCCTCTGAATTCCAAAAGCACTTGCAATCAATGAGGTAAAGTTACCATTTATCTAAAGAGGGAGTTACTGCTGCCCTCCCTACAACTGAACTTCAAGCTCTCTTTCTAGTCTCAGGCATTGGTGCTGGTAGTTGGCAGAGGTGCAAATAAAGACTGGCTCTCAGTGTGCCCATTCCTGTGAGAGGTGCCGGCACTCAGCAGGTGTTCATTTTTTTCCTTCCTCTCTTCTCCTGTGTCTAACATGGCACTAACCACATACCAGGAATTCAAAACTATAGCTGCTTAATTAATTAACTGGAAAATGGTTTCTTCTGAATAAAATATGAGAATTACTCATGAACTTGATTCTTCCTTGTTCATCAGGGGAATTGATTTCCCTGCCCAGTGAGAAGAGGCAGACCAAACACAGCCCTCAGGAAAAAGATGGAGGCTGCGGAGAAGTGGGTTTCCTAATTACACATGGGAGGGTGATTTCTTCTGTCTTCCTTCCCGATCTTATCTCCGTCTGCCTCTGGAGAGGAACCACCATCCTTTTAGCTGGCAGCAGGATGTCAGGACATACTCATTTGTGCTATTCTTCCTTTGTTACTATCCTTTAGTTGTTTACTTTCTAAGTCGTATCTGATTCTTTGCAACCCCATGATCTGTAGCCAGCCAGGCCCCTCGATCCATGGGATCTCCCAGGCAAGAATACTTCAGGGGGTTGCCATTTCTTCCTCCAGGGGATCTTCTCAACCCACGGATCAAACCTGTTGATTGGCTCGACTGGCAGGCAGATTCTTTACCACTGAGCCACCAAGTTAGTCCAATCCTGAGAATTCTTTTATTTCTCTCAAAGCAGAATTGCAGCATCCCTGTGGATGTCTGCTTTTCTTTGGCATAGAAAGAAAGACGACTTCTCCTTCAGTGAGGTAATATGAAGCTGCATCTTTATACCGCAGGTGACCAGTGATTTTATTTAGCCTTATAGCACAAAATACTATCTGCTGGGAATGAATTTCTTAACGGGGCAAGAGAAAGGTTCCCCACTAAGAATAAAGACAACTACAGTCTGTGTGGGAACCTGACATATTTCATGACAGCATGTGAAGCTGTTATCCAATGAGAAAACAGTTCTTCCAAATTTGAAAACAAGATGTCTAGACTCTTTTCCTAATTGATGGCCATGCATAAAAATGTATCATAAAAATGTGTCTGAAACTGTACAGCAGCATACCACTAACAAAGGCACTTTTATCAGAAAAGTTAGGCTGTGTCTCTGGGAATTCATAATCATCTCAGTAATAGCCGTGTCTTAATCTCCAAATAATTCGGCTATTTTGGGTTCTTCAAATCTTGTTTTCTAAGTGGTTATTTCTGGTGCCTATAATTTTTCAGTCAAAAGCTTCCTGAATGGATAGTGATAATTCAGTGCCACCTCTATCAGGGGATAGTTTCATATTTATAATTCCTGTCATTAAAAAACCTATCTATTGACTATCAACTGTAGCCTACCTTAAATGTTCAGTTTAATTGCTCATAAAATAGCCATACCAGTAAAATCTGACTTCACCCATGAAGAAGGATTTTCTCTAACAAGGCCAACTCCAAAGCCCAAGAATTAGACAATGCTTTCTTGGATTTAAACAAAACAAAACAAAAATACCCCCAAAGCAAGAAACTTGTCAGGACTTCCCTGGTGGTCCAGTGGTTAAAAATCTGCTTTTCAACGCAGGGGATGAGGGTTTGATCCCTGGTTGGGGAACTAAGATCCCACATGCCACTGAGCAGCTAAGACCATATGCTGCAACTGCTGAACTCACACACCACGAGTACAAAGTCTGTGCGCTACAGCCAAAGATTCAGAGTCGGCTCCCATGATGGCTCCAGCATGATGCGAGGAGCTAAGCTTCATACTCTCTCAGCGCCCAAGGATTCTTCAAAATATCTGGTATATAATTACCCGCTGAAAATATTCATTTTTAAAATAGATACTGCTCATGAGGTGACCTGGGCATGATTTTGCCTGAGATTCCAGGGGAATCAATGATTAATGCTGGATACTAATAATGAAGCAACCATATCATTTTTATGGCTCTGCAGTGATCTATATACTGTTTAATATCCATGTTTTTCTAGTGGTCATGTATGGACATGAGAGTTGGACTATAAAGAAAGCTGAGTGCCAAAGAACTGATGCTTTTGAACTGCGGTGTTGGAGAAGACTCTTGAGAGTCCCTTGGACTGCAAGGAGATCCAACCAGTCCATCCTAAAGGAGATCAGTCCTGGGCGTTCATCAGAAAGACTGATGTTGAAACTGAAACCCCAATACTTTGGCCACCTGATGCGAAGAGCTGACTCATTTGAAAAGACCCTGATGCTGGGAAAGATTGAGGGCAGGAGGAGAAGGGGACGACAGAGGATGAGACAGTTGGATGGCATCACCGACTCGATGGACGTGGGTTTGGTTGGACTCCAGGAGTTGGTGATGGACAGGGAGGCCTGGTATGCTGCGATTCATGGGGTCGCAAAGAGTTGGACACGACTGAGTGACTGAACTGAACTGATTCAGTTCAGGATATACCAAGTTCAGGGGCCTAAACCTGACCAGGGAGATTAAGATTGGACTTTGTCCATTGGAAGGCTGTTCTCTCTTCAGACCATCATTTCGCTCATCTGTCCATTCACTCATCCATCTTTTATGATGAGCTCCAAATAAGCAAAGGCCATTGTAATTCACTAAGGGAGATACAAAATTATTAAAACACAGTCCCTTGGTCTATCTGGGGGTAGGTAGACCAGGAAATACAAAATATCTTGGGTTCAAAATTTGTCTCTGAAGGAGAAAACAGTTCAGAGAGAGTCAAAGAAATAAGGAAGAGGAGGGATTTGACACTTCCTACCATACCCTGAATCACCAGGAGCTCCCTGGGCCTAGATCTATCCAAGTGTGAAAAGGTTTCCTTCTCTAGATCTTGACCCCTAAAAGAAGTATGGGCGTACACAGAAGCTGTCTCAAGATTAAAGTGGAGACAGTGACAAAATTCTTCCAAGCAATTGTGAGAAACACTGCTACCAAAATTAGAAAGGGCCTCAGAGAGTTTGTTCATATAATATTATAGTATTTTTCTTTCCACAAAGGAGAAATAGAGAAAAATTCTCAGTTTAGGTTGGAAGAAAAGAGTGTAAGGGTTGGATGCTGAAATAACCTGGGAACAGTGATTTCACAGTTAAATTCTTAGAAGGTTGTAGAAAAACAGTATAAATTCTCATTTATCTTGAAAAACTAAAGGAGGCAGGTCCTACTAAGATGGACTGAGAGAACGGACCAGGACTACAACTTAAGTATCATCACCAAATGATTTTGTTGAATTATGAATCCTTTCACCCAGATACTTGAAATTAAATTTTCACATGGGTACAAGACATATTTTAAGAGAGGTCAGTGACTGCTATCTGAAGTTTAGGATTTAGAAATCAGTGAAAGCAGGAATAGGAACCTTTCTAGGTAAAGGTCCTTTCTTGATCCTCAAGCTGGAAACGTGCAATTAAAGCCAGTTTGCGATGTACTATATCTTGCATTCTTTCAATCTAGAGCTTCCAACTTCTCTAAGCTCTCATTCCTGGAAAAGCTTTTGGCAGTCACTTTTTGCAACCCACAATTTCTGTAGCGTTTCATCTTTTTACCATACCCGTTTTGCTTCTAAGCCTCACTTCCCATATGTGGTCAGTAATGCCACCACCACCGGAAGTAAAATGGTCCTCAACATGGGCCTGTTTGCCCACACAGGGGCAGAAATGTGGGGCAGGAAAGGAGTCCAGCGGTCACGGAGCTCAAGATACTCTGAAACTATAAAGAGCACAGTATTACCCACTTTGTACACGTGAATATAGACATGAAAACAGCAGGGAATTCTCTGAAGGCTACAAAGAAAGACAATCAGTGGGTCTGGGTCTCTGCCTCATAGTCCCATGTCAGACTGGATCTCCTCTGCACCTTTCAGAAGGGCACACTAGCCGTGCCATTTCTACTTCTGTGTTCTACGAGGATGACAATGATTTAAACAAAAAAACCCGTGTTTGCTTTGGGGAGCATGTTCTCTGTTTTAGGCATAGTGCTAGGAACTTTCAAGTGTTACTACTAAGTATTTGCTAAAAAACCAGTCATTTTCATAACTGATTAAACGGGGGTTCAGGCCAGTCATCTGACTCCAACTATTAAAGACAGTAGAGTGTCAACTGGTGACTTAACATGAAATGGTGTCAGTGAAATTTGGTTCACTTAAGATATTCTTTTAATGTTTATTTATTTAGGATAGTCCTAATTCTACTATCTTTTAGGCTGTTGGAATGATGAAATGGTATTATACATTGAAAACCCTTAGAAGACAATGTTTTAAAATGAGGCTACTTACGTGTATACATGCACATACACATAAATTCTACCTGTCAAAAAGACTACATAAACACACATATACATTTTGAATAGAAGTGACAGTTTAATGCAAATACTGGGCTCACATACCTGGCGCTGATTTCCCATGCAGTCCCCCACATCTCTGAAAAGCACACCAGGAGAAGGACTGACTAGGCTGTGCCAGCGTGACTGACTGGTGAGCTCCTGAGATGTCTTTCGCCTCGGCAGGACACAGGGAGTGCCACATAAACTCTCAGGGGGACAAATGAAGCCTCTTGAGTGTTTCAGAATAAACACCTCCAGGCTTGCTGGGACCACAAGTAAAGGTACCTAGAAGCTCGATCTTTTGCTTCCAACAGTTTGTGAGCTATGACACTGAGATCTGTGTAATCCAAGCATTTGAAATGCTTCCATGCCATTTCAAGTATAATCGTGAAATTTAAAAATACTCCCCTATCACCATATAGAACAGAAAAAAGTCATTCTTTGCAAAGCTTTTTTAAGTTAGATATTTGCATATCTGGAGATCAACCCTGGGATTTCTTTGGAGGGAATGATGCTAAAGCTGAAGCTCCAGTACTTTGGCCACCTCGTGCGAAGAGTTGACTCATTGGAAAAGACTCTGATGCTGGGAAGGATTAGGGGCAGGAGGAGAAGGGGACGACAGAGGATGAGATGGCTGGATATCATCACTGACTCGATGGACGTGAGTCTGAATGAACTCCAGGAGATGGTGATGGACAGGGAGGCCTGGCATGCTGCGATTCATGGGGTCGCAAAGAGTCGGACACAACTGAGCGACTGAACTGAACTGAAAAGCTATTTTTAAATTCTATCAGTATTGCTTTACTCTGTCAACATACTAACCTTCCCAGTTATTAAATATTAAGTGATTAAGATTACCCTCTAAAGTATTAAGATTACCCCCATGGAGAGAGCTGGTAACCTGCAAGATCAAGTTAAATGGCATATTCAGTGACCAGTGAACTCCAAGAAAATTAGTTTAAAATGATGCATCACTTTGTCAAACTCTCTTAGGAACTAGCTTTTTAGGATCTCTCTTTAGAAATATGAAACCCCTCAAAACCATTACCACAAATAGCCAATATCCAAAATAACTGCCAAGCCACCTGCTTTTCTCCAGGAAACACCATAAAACTCACAAGTTAGTAAAGCTTTGTAGAGCCTACAAAGTCTCGATCTTTCTGATGAAGTTTACTTATTGTTTGAGAGACTTTATTTCCCCTTTTCTGAGCCATGAAAAGTCCCCACATCAGGTTCAGTTCAAGATACAGGCTTACGTGTACAAGAAGGTCTCTGGGCAGAAGGGGATGCTGAAGAACACCTCTTTGTCACTTTGGTCTTGGCACAGTGTTTCAGATGGTATTCATCTGGAATAAAGAGATCGATGACATAACACGTCCAACCCTCCTAAGTGGCTGGCTTTACTAGAAGTGGGTAAGGGCAAAAAGATATAAATTCATCTGTCTGTATGCAACCCAAAACATATCAGCTCGTCTTGGAGTAATTTAACCAATAAGATGATTTAGAGGACAGTTCAGTGGCACCATTTTTGGAAAGTAAAAGCTTAGCAGAAGGAACGTAAATCAAAGGTGACTGGCAGGTAAAGGATATATGCAGCAATCAGCCAAACCATGTGCATACTGGCACCAATTCAATAAGATCATTTATAAAAATTTTAAGGCAGGAGTATACAAAAGGGGGTCTGGTGCTAACTAAATCCACAGATAGCTTACATGCCACTGAAATAAACACTTCCAGATGCGGGTGTACAAAAACCTTTCACAGAAAGAAATGTTTTCTTTCATAAAGCTGAAGGAGGGACTCGTAGCGGGGAAGGGCAGAGAAGTCTGAGACTGAGCTTCTTACAGATGGTTGTGTCGGTGAGCAGGGAGTGTAGGGTGAGGATGAACTGAGCATGGCACGTCTCCACTTAGAAGCATCGCCATCATTGCTAACACTGGATTTAGGTAAAGGTAAAAAGGCTAACAGTACCTTATTCCATCATCCTCCAAAATCTGCTGTCTGAGTCAGCGCTGCTCCCATTACTTCCCTGAGACTTTATTTTGGGGGAGGTGATGGAGACAACAGGTTCACACAGAGATGGAAGCCACTAACCAACATTTAGAAAAAAGATGCTCTGGTTATTTGTACCAGCACAAAGCTATTGGGGGCATGGCTTTAATGATGAAAACATCTCCAAAATCTGGCCAGATTATAGTCATCTTTCAGGAATGCATGACCAAATTCATTAATGGCTTAGAAAGTCAATTTGTCCACCCAAACAGCATAATAATACATGGGACTTTCTGGTTATATATCTAAACACTCCCAGAAGTTCAAACAAAGTTATAGTGCCTGTGTATTTTTATTTTTTAAAGGTTCAGGTGAGCCATGCATTGAGCTCTCCCTCCTTCCCCTAAGGAAAACCCCTTGAAATTAGTTTTCTTGTTGAATCTTTACGCTAATGCAAATTTTCTGTAAGCTTCTGGGTATAGAGTTTATTCTTGAGACTATTTCTAATTATCTGCTTTATGCACTGACCTAAATCACAAACTTGTCATCTGTTATTCTTCTTTCATTCCATCATTCTACTTTTGCTTTATGGCAAAAATCTCTTGAATAGAACCCCGTCTTCTCTGCTCTCAGTGTCACTGTCTCGACAGAGGCTGTTCTGTCTTCTGGCCTGTAATACTGTGGTGGCCATCTGATCAGTCTCTTTGCCAATTACATCTCCTAACTCCAATCCCTCCTCCATCCCATAACTGGGTTACTTTCTTTTTTTTCACCCAGAATTCAGGTTTGTTCATATGAATACCTTGCTCAAAAACTCTAAAATCGCTCTCTGCTGACCATACCTGTTGTTTACAAACAAATTTTTCCAATAAAATCTTCCCGAAAACTCAATGCATATGACAGATAAAAGCTGATCTGTACTATTTAGGGAAAACGCTTTATTATTCTGCAGAAGACCTGTAAACTAATCTGGGGTTTCTATAGAGCATGATTAGATAACCACTGGCCTGAGTGATGAAGTCCATATAAACTGGCCTGGGATTCAAAATCCCCCTCAAACTGTCGTCAGCCCACCTTCAGCGCTTCACCTGCTCTCAGTGCGCTCCAGACTCAGATCCTTGCCCTGGTCCAAACAGCCATTCTGTCTTCCTACATTGTATTTTCCCTCATTTTATTCCTGCTGTTCTTTCTGCCTGAGCTGTCTTTTCACAGTTCTCACTCATTTCCTTCACCTCCGTCTCATAAACTCAGTTCAAATGTTAGTGGCTCAATGAAGCTTCCCTGACTTCCTCAGGCAGACAGTGGCCTCTTCAGTGTGTTCCTCCCCCCAACCCTACCCCCACAACACCAACCACAGGGCATGGCTTACATGCGCAGCTGAGCATCTCCTTCACTACATGGAACATCCAGCTACTCATCTCCATACAGTATAGCCCCCTTTCAACAGATTTTTAATACACGTTTAGCAACTTTTACTGAACTATTAAATGGAGATCCCAGAGCTATAAGGATCTCAGGCCATGTGGGGATGTTAACCAGCAGCACTTCCACTTCTAAATCATGGTTCAATCGTACCAATAAGGATTCTATCAGATGAACGGTTACTATCTAAACCAAACCAAGAAAGCAAGTGCTATCCTTTGCATGTGAAGGGTAGCTCATGCTATCAGGAAGGCATATACTTCGAGCTGCCTTTCCAGCGCTGGCGGATGACAGACTGACTTGTAGCAGTGCAGTCTTGCCTCCGTATTCATTCTGCCTTTATCCACTTGCAAACCGGTTGTGTGGGTGCAAGATGCTGCTGTCCCCAAAACCGGAAGTGAGGTTCATTCACTCACATGAGGATCAATTCCTAATACCATCTTTAGACAGTGGCTTCAGAGAAAAGCACAGTGTGGAGCTCGGGCCTGCTTCTTCCTCCTCTCCTCTCTCTTCTTTTCTCTCCTCTTCTCCACACCCCGTCTTTTCGTTAAACACCAAAAGCTTGCTTCAAGGAGGAATGCTTGTCAACTACAACTTATTTACTTATTACGCTCTTAACCTAATTAGTCCAGCATATGAGAATGGGTGTTTCAGGTTAGATCAGGAATGCAGAATTAAATCAGGGCCAGAAAAATAGTCCTTAACTTCTCTCCTGGAAACTATAAAATCTGCATGAGTGTTTGAATTGGAATTGACAGAACAGGCAGGTCGGGCTGTGAACTTCTGAAGCCAGAGAGGCAACTCAGATACTCCTTCCCTGGTCTTTTCAGCAGGGGCACAGTTGCCCGACTGTCACCTTGAATGCACCTGGGCAAATTCAGAACCTGACCTTGGGCTCTGCCCTCGTGACCTCTGCCAACTCATCAGCCAAAATACTTCCAGATCTGGAGAGCCTACTCCATATCTTGGGTATACGCCCAGAACTGCAAACGCACTCCAGTCAGGTGGGAGAGCCTCTCCAGGTGCCATGGCAAGAATTAACATCTGACTGACATATGGGCTATGAATTTTCTCTTCTCACAGCTTGGGGTCATGCAGAGGCGGTGTGTGGGAGTGGAATATTTGATCTGTGCATACACAGCCTGGGGGATTTGGTTTAAATCAAATCATAATTAAAACACGTCAGGAAAACAAGGCATAATTATTTTTTTCCTGCATTTTTTTCCTACCTTGCATACAGCCTTAAATATATGTTGGGCACAATAAGACCCAGGTATCAGTTTCATTTTTGGAAGGTGTAAATTTTCCACTAAAAACAATCCACTTATTATGTTGTAGGAATTAACTCTGCAACGACATCAGTAAATTAAGTGACAGTTCAATGATTGTATTTGGGTGACTAAAGTATGTAACCCTATTTAAGAAATCATCAAAAAGTAAATCATCTCCACTTCAACAGGCTCTCATCATGGTTGTCTGGAGGGAATTTTTGTCACACTATCAATAAAACAGTACACGAATGTTTTACTTAAACCAAACACGCTATGACTGTTAGATGTTTCTGGCAATGGTTAATAAAGAATCTACCCCAATAAAACTAATGTGTTCTTCTCTAATATTCATCTACTTTAGATATAAAATATTAACTGAAAAATTTAAATGATATTTTTGCTAGGTGAACCTTGGCAATTTAATATATTGAGTTTATGTCTAACTCAATGTTTACAATCTTATTTATAGACTTAAAAGGAAAATTTCTTGCCATTTTTAGGCCATACTTTTTAAGCTCAGAAATATCTCAGCTTAGTTTAGTTCCTCCCAACTAATATTTTTGCTGCTTTCATGAATTTATGAGTTGAAAGAATCCCGTGAATTTTTAAAAGAAAAAAATAATTTCCTGCCAGGAGTCACTCAAAATATTGTTCTATTCTCTCTCCACTCTCAGAAGATTGCAAAAACCTAGGAACTACAATAACACATTCAAATATCAAGATGTGGTCCTTTTAGAATATTCTGCTCAAAAAGCTTCTTAGTTGTCAATTACTGCTTCTTCCTTGCACTCATTTCAAATTCTTCCTCTAGTCTCCACCATACAGCCTGCCTTTTACAATGAATAGAGATAAGTTAACTTCTTAAACTACTTCAAATCCATGACCCCCACTAGAGAACTCTGATTGTCTCCTTTTCAAATTATTTTCCTGAAAATTCTAGGATTCTCTGTAGGATTTCTAGGGGCCTCTTAGATGTTTGATGTGAATGCCCATTTATAATTTTTTGTGCTACTCAAAATAAAGGTTCTGTCATCTTGTGTTTTATATTTGAACTTCTTGTAAATGTTTTGTTGTTTAGGAAGCTATGTCTTGGAATTCTGGCCTTTCAGGTTTTTGTTTAATATTCAAAGCAGTCCAAGTAAATAAGGAAAACTGCGCAAGTCAGTATGCCACCTTTGGCATACAGTGTATACAGCCCATGCTGAATAAGTGTGAGGTTCTTACTGCTGATATTAAGGCAGATAAAAAGCAAAATGTCCCTGTTTACTGAAGAGACAAACCAGCTGTTAATAACACCAGAATTTTTCAAAATGGAACTGGGTAACTCTTTGTAGACAAATTCATGGGCTGTCCCAATGTTAAGTTATTACTGCAGAATGTTCAGATGACATAAGACCTCTCGTCCCTTCTCCCTGAATGCTGTCTGATGACTAAGAAACATTAAGTAAACATATAACATGATTATGCCAACTCTACTTAGCAATATAGAATAAGACATTGTGACAACAGCAGAAAAAGTATTGGTAATGAATTCACCAAATCTGGCTTCAAGGGACAAAGCCAAACAAATCCGACCCTGAAACTTTGAACCCCTGGAGAAGAAAAAGGTGACCCACTCCAGTATTCTGGCCTAGAGAATTCCATGGATTGTATAGCCTATGGGGTTGCAAAGAGTCAGACACAACTGAGTGAGTTGCACTTTCACTTTAAATAGCTTATACATAAGTTTTAAGACACCTTAAAAATATTTCTAGAAAACCATGAAGAGTTATGCTTGAATAAGAAATCCATATATTGATTCCCTTTAAATAGAATCAGTTTAAAAATGTCACCACTTATTAGATATTGTTAGTGAAACAATTTTTGAGCCAAAAATTTCTTAGTATTTCTCTTTTGAGGCAAGACGATTACAGGTTTGTGTTGATCATTATTAAAAACTGTTATATTTGTGAAATTTCTTAACGCTTAATGTAAATAAAATAAAATGTGGAAATAAAGTAGATACTGTGATGAATATAATGTTACAACATAACTTTGATTTTGAAACATCTCTATTCCTATTGAATGAGATTTTCAGAGTGGATCTTCTACGTATAACAATCAGATTTCTGGAATATTTGATAAAGAAACCCTTCTCTTATGGAGCATCTTTTAATTCCTCTTGGAACACTTGTCTTCTATGCAATGTAGTTGAGGAAATGCTATTTCACATTTTCACAATAAGACCACTTAAATAGTTAAGAATAGAGGCCAATATGCAAAAAGAGAGTTAATGAGGAAGATTAGTGAGGATTCATTGAAGCCTGTGATCCCTGTGAGCCACAGAGTATTTCTATTTAGCTCTTGTCATGATGTAATCTTAAGCTGGTTACCTGATTTTTCTCTAAATATCAATTTTCTTTCCTATAAAGTGGGGAAAACAACACTCATCTTGCTGTGTTGTAAGAATAACACAAAGTAAATGAAAAGTTCCTAACAAATATTGTATGTTATTAATCAACTAATACTTTTCTGATTCTAATGACTACCTCTCAAGAAGTTTTCTAGTATTCTCATTACTCCATTTCAAACGTTCTCTCCCTAAGTAACCCTCAAGTGAATACTGTGTTAGTTGAATCATTAGATTTCTAATATTCAACTGCTTATGACCTAAAGAAACCATTATTTCACATAATTTGACATAATAAATTTTGTAATTAACATTTCTGCCCCACTTTATTTTAAAATTAAAAACTAAATTTAAAAATTTACCCCTTTTCTAAACAATGCTCAATTTTAGGTTATTCTTATATGATAAATATGTGTGTGTGTGCGCTCAGATGCTCAGTCATGTCAACTCTTTGCGACCCCATGGACTGTAGCCCACCAGGCTCCTCTGTCCATGGAATTTTCCAGGCAAGAAGGCTGGAGTGGGTTGCCATTTCCTCCTCCAGGGGATCTTTCCAACCCAGGGATCGAACCTGCGTCTCCTGCACTGGCAGGCAGATTCTCATTTACCACTAGTGCCACCTGGGAAGCCCCAGATGATGATAAATATGCCACACATCAAATTTTCTGAGAACCAGTGGCCCATACCTATGAAAACGTACTTGGCTCCAACCTAGTGACAGATTTAGTACTTACACAAAATATACTGAGAAATTTTTACTTCCAGTTAAAAAATATTCTTAAAAAATATTTATGAATTCATCCCCAATTTCTACTTGGTATTTACATTTAAAAATTAATATTTTATAACATTTTATTTTCCAGGTTGAACACATAAGATGCAGACAAATTTTATGTGCTCAAGACATAAGAATTATTCACGAATGTGAAATTCCAGATCAAAATAGTCAAAGCAATCTGCTATGCCACTTCTGTTTTTAAAAGTTTAACATGAGGAATTCTTAAAGGAAATTTCTTGTTTTTGACTCTTATTTGTCTATTGTGAATACTTCTGAAGAACCAATGATATGAGAGCATCTCCAGCATCCCTAATAGACATAACACATCAAAGTAAATGGCCACAAGGGAAGAGTAGTCAGCTTAGAGTCGAGAGGCTGGATGCCAGAGCCAGCCGGGTCATTCACTTACAAGGTGCCACTGGGTACAAGGCAAAGCTTCTCTGAGACTGAATTAAATGATTTTCTCAAGTCTTTGTTGCTGTTTAGTCACTAAGTCGTCTCTGACTCTTGTGACTCCGTGGACTATAGCCCGCCAAGCTCCTCTGTCCATGGGATTTCTCAGGCAAGAACACTGGAGTGGGTTTGCCAATTACTTCTCCAGAGCATCTTCCCAATCCAGGGATTGAACCCTCATCTCCTGCATTGGGTGGCAGGTTCTTTATCACTGAGCCACCTGGGGAGCCCTTTTCTTAGCCAGTTTTAAAATGCTCAGCCAAATGTCTCACAATTTAAGACAGCCGAGTGGGTTTTGAAGCCGCTCACTTCTAGGGACACACTTAGGTACCATTCATATAGATGACCATGCTTAAATGAGAAATTTTAGTTTTACTATTTTGCTTCAGTGGAGAGCCACCCGGTGATGTGTAAGTTCAGGAGGGTGAGGGGTGAGAGAGTTTTCCACTGTGAATACCATTCAGGAGAAGCTAACATATATAGGCATTACACACGGGATTAGGTCATCCCCTTGGTGCACGTACTTCGCTTTCTCTGGCTTTCAGAATTGCAGACCCGGCTTTCTGTCAGCCATTCCCAGCACTTCTCACTGAGCACTGGGACTGTGCTTCAGAGGCGGCGACCAAGGGCACCGCCCACTGCTTGTACACAGCCAGGATCTAGAGAAAACACACGTCTGACCATCTTTTTAGTGGCAGATAACACAGTCCACTGAGTTATTCTTTGCAGGTATTTTCTTCAAGAGAAAAAACCAAAATGCTCTAATTGTAAAATCTACTTCATTCACAAAATTTTAAAATGCTTTCTTGTCCTTTGACCTGAAAAAGAATATTCTAAGATAAAAAAAAACAAAAAACAAAAACCATTACCAAAAGCATTTGAATCTTTAGGCTGCAAGACTCTTCTGTTACACACTTAAATTCAATGAAAACAATTAAGTACCAATTAACTGTCTGATAGAAAAACTCCTTTAAAGCTTTTGCTATACTGTTTTTTTTAAGGCCCTAAAAGTTTCTTAATATAAGTTTTATTTTATCCTTTACGTTTTTATATTTTAATTTTCTAACATACTAGCATTATTTGCATAATTGGTAAACTGAGGAAATTTTAAAAAGTGAGAAAAATGAGACTAGTAATAATTTATGCTTAAAAATTATACCAACTGTGATATATACAACAGCCTCTGAAAACCTTTTTACAATAATTTACACAAATATATAAATTCATATAAACTGAATTTGATGAAGCTTTATAAATCTGAGGCTGTGCCATTTGTTCCATAGATTTCTATTTCACAGGAGCTAGGAAGCAAAACCTAACTTGTAAGCAAAAATCAAGTGGAAACTATGGACACTCAGTTGCTGAGACCTTGTCTTTCAAATTGCAGGCTCTGAAGTGATTTTCAGAATCATTTAGGAAAAATCAATAATTTAAAAAAGGTAAACTAGTCCTTTTAAATATGGCTGAGTCCCTATGAAGTCCACCTGAAACTATCACAACATTGTTAATCAGCTATATTCCAACACAAAATAAAAAGCTTAAAAAAAATAATCATAATATTTACATGTTGAAGTTTAAAAAAAAAAAAATGTTCTTTAGTATTTCAGATAGATACAGAAGCTAAGTCACCACCAGAGAAGATCAGGCATACAGCTATGGGAAAAGTTGCAAAAAAAAAAAAAAAAAAAACCTAACTTAAATTAACCTCAACTTAATCTCAGTTAATCTTTTAGCTTCTAGGTACGATACTCTCTTCTGATCTTCTGCAAAGGATTGAGAATAAATGAAAACACTGAAAAGAAGTCACCGAGGAAAACCAACATGCCAAAGGCAATATAGCTGTAATTGGCTGCGTGGGGACTGGAGGTTTAGAAGTGTCTCCACAGCCCTCGTATGAATGGCAGGAAACTGCTGTTTCGGTCACACTGTCCCCTCCCTCTCCAACCCAGCGGCTCCTCAGTGCAAAGCACTGCTGTACTCCTTTCTCCCCTCCACCTTACACGGCTTTAATCACTCCTTTCTTCTACCATTTCAGCCAACTATTCCCAAGGGGAAGAATTCACTTTCAATTCTTCGTATAATGAACTGTATTCCTGAAATCTGTAATGGTGTACATTTGTACAATCATTTCACAAGTCACACAGTAGAGGACAGAATGATGCCACATCAAAAGCAGAATGCTTTTGGCTTTACTGGTTGACGCTGGAATTCAGTTTCCAAGTAACCCACTGGCTGTCATTTTAATTCTCCAAATTAGTCTCATAGTTTTAGGAATTAGCTATACATCAGTCAAGCTATGGGTAGTCTAAATGAGGTATCTCATTTATATACATCATTAGACAAGCATTTTATGTGCAGAATGACATGCTGCAAAGACAGAATCTCTATGTTTCATAAATATAAACTAGCTGTTAATGCGATTTTAGTTTACAAAGGAAATTTCATACTGGAGGTAAGTTAGCTCAGCCTTTCTGCATAATTTAGGTCCAGTCTAAGCTTGCTAAAGACGCAGCCCACATGCCTCCTCTCCTTTTAGGAGCCACAGCCCAAAGCCCAGGAAGCAAAGTGTCCCTAAAGCAGCATCATATATCATCTCAGGGAGTGGACATCAGGGAACTCAGCATCAGCATCCTCCAGCATCAGGAGCGTCTCCTCTTAGCAGGTGAAAGTATGAGGGAACCAGGACTGGTGTTCACACTGTTAGCATATGTAGTCTGCAAATCTATTCTACTTTAAAGAGAATTTTTAACTTTAAAAGGCAGACTTATGTACTGTAATACATAATACTGCCTAGTCCTACTATTCATGATAGACAATGGAGTGGATATATTGCCCTGTGGGCTGGGCAGATCCTTACAGTCCCCGTAATAGAGTAGACCATTCAAGGCCTGAGGCGTGAAGAAGACTCAGTGTCTGCCTGTGCTGCCTTCTTTCCCATCTCTGTTGACTCTGTTCATCTGCTCTGGCAGTGGTTAAGCGGGCCTTCAAGATCATGGCTTATTCGTTCTATTTTCCAGATCTATTTACACTAAGCACTTTTACATTGAATTATTAGTTTAAAAAACCATATTGATTATATGTTTATTAGACAAAAATCAGCTTAAACTATATCTGAATATATATATATATTCTGAATATTTCAAGTATATTTCCTGCCATATACTACAATCTTGGATTATAAAAGCAACAATACATGATCATCAGGTTGAGATACAGAGGAATGAATATATATTTATACACAGACACACAGTGTCATCAGCCAAGATGGTTCTCAAGTGATCTGACCAGTGTTTTTAAAAACAAAAAAAACCTGAAGAATTAAGGAGCTTACCACCATCACCACTTTCGTTTGAAGAAACATCACAGACCTTATGATTAGGAGATTTCCCCTTATAGTAGATACATTTTCCTTTATGTAATTTTACCCATTACTTTTAGAAACCATTTTAGGTTATTTCTCAAAATCCCTGTAGCTCTTTGCTACCCTTTAATTAGTTCTAGATTATTATCAACTCTGCCTTTTTCTTCTCTCTCTATTCCATTGCCTCAGACTATTAGTCATTATTTGGCTCTTATCTATGCATCTGAAAATTTTAATCCTTTGTTATAAATTGGTTCTTTCAATTTCAGTTGGTTTTTAAATTCTTCCAATCAACTCATATTTCTCTAAATCTCATCTTCCTTTTGGCTAATCACTTAAAATAGTCTCACTTGTCACGTAGGAAAAAAATAAAACAAGAGATACAGACTTCATTCTTTCAATTGTAAATAACCTAGAAACACTCATGCAAAAGGATACACTGCTTTTTATATTAATATAAATATGAATCACATATATGACATATTTAATACATTAACCAGAAGTGGAAATA
Organism: Ovis canadensis; assembly: GCF_042477335.2. Lineage (NCBI taxonomy): Eukaryota > Metazoa > Chordata > Mammalia > Artiodactyla > Bovidae > Ovis > Ovis canadensis. The sequence continues at coordinate 33,355,338 of NC_091264.1, forward strand.
ACTGTCACCATTATAGAAAGCTTCTAGACAAAGAAGCTCTGATACATTCTTGCAGCCATATTGATAATGCATATGATTAACAATAATCAATGAAAACAAAGAATGCTAAGAAAGCATTCTCTTTAACTGAAACACAAGAAAAAAGATGATGAGATAATTTAGAAGAAATTATGACTTCTATCAACAAATAATAGCAAAATCCACTCAGGAAAAAACATATGCTATGTACGTATGTATGTGTAATGTTACACATACGTATTCTGCTTTAGTATGTTAAAGCAGATGTGAATACAAAAAAGTGAAATAAATGGTGAATTCTACTGTGCTTTAGTCATAAACCAAACCTAGCTTTCTGAAAATCAAACCAATGCCTTATAAACAGAGAAGGACTTGGAGAAAGTTATATTAACATGAATAAAGATTTTTCTTAAAAGAGCCATAAGATGAGCATTTAATTAACACACATACACACACTCTTTCTTTAGGCTGTTGAAATATAAAGTCTTTAATTCTCCATTAAAAAAAAAAACAAACCTTGATTATAAGCTTTAAAACCATTTGAAGATGTGGAAGACTGTCTGCCTTTCAGCCTACTTCAAAGCCAGTAGCGAAATCATTTCTTCTTCTTCCAACTCAAAGTATGTTTAGGAGCAGAACATCTGATAGAAGTGGTATTGCCAATCTAACCAATTTTAAAATATAAAGTGCTTCTAGCAATATTTGGATACATATAATTTGACAAAAAAAGTTTTATAAACCTAAGCTTTGAAAAATAGAAAATATAAGCCCCAAGGAAAAAAAAAAGCATAATTTGTAATTGAAAGAAAATAATATTTTGTAGAGAAAAAAACTGTTCTTCCAAAAAGAGACAAAAATGACTAACTCTTATTTCCCAAGAGAATTATGCCACTTTTATACAACAAAATTACAGCTACCACAAATTGCTTTCAACAATTCCACTGCTGCTTCATTTGACCACTTGAAAATCAAAATTCTTTCAGATTATAAATATAACTTTTTATAACTCTGTTATTACGTACTGTGAATGGGGAAAGGGGGCCAATCTTGTGGCCATAGCGTCGGATGGCCTCTCTGATGTGGCTGGGCTGGATGGCATCGCTGTGAGCCTCAACACCACAGGCCGCAGTGCTCTGCGACAGAAAAACACATAAATTGTTACTAAATCAAAAACACACAACACAACTACAGTGTATAAAATATGAAAATAAACTTTTATAAAATGGACGGTTTTTCCCCTTAGGATGCACATCAGTGCTGCCATATACTACATCTAACAAAAAAAAATTCCATTAGCAAATCAAAGATGACTTTTACATGACCCCTTCCAAGCAGACCAACCAAATGCAATTTTTATGCCCCCAATATTTCACCTAGGCCTGCATGTCAAGGTACAGGAGAATAGAGCCAGTTGTGAGCGGTTGAAAAGTGTCATGTGAGCTTGCTGAAAGAACTACAGGAAGCTATTTTTTTAAACAAACATTTATTACTATAAATGTTTCTTGGGAGCTTGTTGGATATATTTCTGAAATAACCTGAAAGTCATCAATTTTAAAATAAAAAATGTAAAATTGCTATATATTTATTTATAATACAGGGGATGGTCATAGAAAATCATTTCAACTTGGCTCCTAGTTTTCTAAGTGTCCTCTGTGCAAAAACAAAATAAAACAGAAACTATTACTTTAATCTGCCTCATCTGTAAAAGATAGGTTTGAAAGTACACAAAGACACAAGAATGAAAAAGATTATTTGCAATAAGAGTATGGATCTCAACTCAAGAAATGGATGTAACATGATTTTAAACAAATGAAACAGAGGTATTATATGTTTGTGATTTAGTTGTAGGTTCTGGCTTCTCAAATACCTTGGTCTAGATCCCAGCCATCTCAGTTACCAGTTCTGTTAAGTCATGTACGATACTTGTATTTTAGTTTCCTTATCTATAAACAGGATAATAATTTTAACTGTTCTATAGGGTTGCTGTGAAAATTAAATGAGTTGATATGTTTAAACTCTTAGAACAATGCCTGACATATGTTAGCTATCAACAGCAGTAGGTTATTATTTAAATTAAAAACAGCACATCCGTGTTCTTGAAATGATAAGCTAATTTACTTAAAAGTGCAGTAGGTACCAGATGCCAAGTCATCAACATTAAAGAATCAAGGGAAAGAAATAGTAGCCCATGTATTACTTATCATTCTCATTGCAGAAGTACCATTCTCAGAATTCCTTATAGAGGTATATTCAGCATGACCTCTGTTGAGAGTGAAATGGCAAATCTCATCAAAATGAAAAAATACAACCATGTTTGATCCAACAATTTCATGATTTCTAAGGATTTATCCTGCAGATATATACTATACAGGCAAAAAATAATATAGATAGCTAGATAGATAGTCACTGCTGTACTATCTGAATTAATGAAGCAAATGTTCATCAAGGAGAGAACCATAAAATCAATTATGATACATTCATTCAATGCAACAGAAACCACAGCAACCACCATAATGAAGGAGGCAGCTCCATATAGATTCCTATGGAGCTATCTATAAGACACACTGTTCGAGAAAATGCCAGGTGTACAACTGGATAACCATTTATCAGCTTTTTTTTTTTAAAGGCTGAACAGTATATGCTCATTTAAGCATAGGTTATTTCTGCAAAGACACCCTGAAAATTAGTAACAGTGCAGAATTTCTTTCTCTTGGAGTACAGATGGGTATCTGGAGCATACGGGTTAGAAGAAACATTTTTCACTGTATATCCTTCTGTGCCCTTTAAATATATTTTTTGTGCCCTTTGCGTGTTTTATTATTATTATTATTATGAACTAGTAATTAAAACATTCCTACAAAGAGCATCTGCTAATTATTAAGCTGAACCTGAAATAAGACTAAAATATAAAACGAGAGCTTGATTATTTTTAATTATTTTTAACAAGATTTGAAATAAGCCAAATAGGAATATACTCTAGAGTATCTTTCTCAATTTCATTCCAACAATACCCTAAATAACATAACTGCTGTGCCCACAATAACAAGGATTAAATTATCTTAACCCCTCACTTTGGCACTCATATAAAAGTGCACACACAGTTTTTCTTTAAAAAGAAAAAATGCTTTCTTGATTCTATACCAAGTACTTTGTTCCAACTGGAGTATATTAGAATAAATGCAATTACCAAGTACCTGGTGAGGCTAAAGACTCTTCTGTGAGTTGGGCTGGCCAAAAAGTTTGATCAGGATCTTATAGACAAGCCAGAACGGACATTTTGGCCAACCCCATACAACACGGGGACATTAAGAGGGCAATATCCTGCAGACTAAGGGGGTAAGGGGTTCTTCCAGCGCTCTTCTCTGTGAAAGCTCCTTTCTCCCTGAAAAGTGGATTTATTTCTTTGCTACATGGCCATTGAAGAGGGACTCTTCCTTTATTTTCCCAAGTAAGTTTGATTTTGGTATAGAATATGTTGGTCAAAATCTCCCAGAACTTCTGGCATGGAGATCCAATCGACTTCAGAACACTGAAGAAGGAAGTGTAAATTAGAAACCACTTGTGGCCACTATTTGTAAGATGGCAGCAAGTAAGCCATCCTGTTTGAATCATGTTATCATTGCTAAAAAGAAGAAGTTACCTTATATAAAGGACTTCCCTGGTGGCTCAGACAGTAAAGTGTCTGTCTACAATGAGGGAGACCCGGGTTCGATCCCTGGGTTGGGAAGATCCCCTAGAGAAGGAAATGGCAATCCACCCCAGGACTATTGCCTGGAAAATCCCATGGACAGAGGAGCCTGGTAGGCTACAGTCCACGGGGTCGCAAAGAGTTGGACAAGACTGAGCGACTTCACTTCACTTCACTTCACCTTATATAAAAATAAGAATATTCAATTTTGTGAAAAATGTCATTAAAATTTCTATTTTGCCAGTTTCTGGTTTATCTGCTACAATTAAGCCACTGCAAACACCAGCATAAGTTACCACATGCACTTCTGCACCCTCCTGATTTGCCCATCGAGTTCTTTGCAAGGAAATCTTTAAATCTCAAATGTTGTGTCTACAGTATTGCTTTCACCTCAAAAAATACCTTCTCATTTCTGTAAACATCCCTTCCCTCACCAAAGTACTAGTAATCTAAGTTCAAAATTCATATCAAGTTTAGAATTTTTACTTCAGCAGTGACTTCATAAATTTTCTAACAGTCTTCAAAACTGTTACAGAAGGATTAGCATTAAATTTATGTATTTGCTACACTAATAAAAATATTATGTTATAAATACATATGAAGACTGTTAGATTTATATACCAATTTAGCTTTCTCATTCTGCTTGAGCCCACATCTTGGAATATTCTTTAAATTTTCAAAAATGAAACCCACATGTTGGACAAAATACTGAATCTTGTTGTCTATAGTGTATTTGTCAGAATTTCTGTGGGGACTAAACTAATTTCCTAAAGTCAAGAACGAGGTGCTTGGTAAAGTTCTTCTTCATACGTCAGGTGCCCCTCCCCTGGCTGTATTCATATTCCATTCTTGGAGTCTTCCATTTCGTTGTCAGTTATGTCTTTTTATTCAGAAGCTGCTGCTCAACGCTGGAAGATGAAGTATCGCATGGAGTTTTCCAAACTTCCTGTATCTGAGCATTGTCCCTCTTCCGTCCTTGCTGGCTTGAACTGAATAAAATTCTTCAACAGTTTCAACTCTCAACTGCCCTACAAGAAGTTACACTGAAACTTCGGTTGCCCCAGGATCTCTTATCTGACTCTTTTCTTCCCAACATAAAACCTGTTGGGAAGAAACAACTTAAAAAAAAAATCCTTTCTCAGCTTTCCCCTTGCCAGGTAATGTAATATTTAAGAAGGACCTGGGATCTCAGATAACTCTCTTACTCTTTTCACCACTACATCTTCTGTTAAACTTGATACATTAGATTCTACAGAGGTGTAACAGAGGAGTAATATGTATCTCCGATCAGAGCAAGTGAAAGGTTCAGTTCAGTTCAGTCACTCAATTGTGTCCAACTCTTCGCGACCCCATGAATCGCAGCACGCCAGGCCTCCCTGTCCATCACAATCTCCTGGAGTTCACTCAAACTCATGTCCATCGAGTCAGTGATGCCATCCAGCCATCTCATCCTCTGTCGTCCCCTTCTCCTCCTGCCTCCAATTCCTCCCAGCATCAGAGTCTTTTCCAATGAGGCAACTCTTCGCATGAGGTGGCCAAAGTACTGGAGTTTCAGCTTTAGCATCATTCCTTCCAAAGAAATCCCAGGGCTGATCTCCTTCAGAATGGACTGGTTGGATCTCCTTGCAGTTCAAGGGACTCTCAAGAGTTCTCTCCAACACCACAGTTCAAAAGCATCAATTTTTCAGTGCTCAGCTTCCTTCATAGTCCAACTCTCACATCCATACATGACCACTGGAAAAATCATAGCATTGACTAGACGGACCTTTGTTGGCAAAGTAATGTCTCTACTTTTCAACATGCTATCTAGGTTGGTCATAGCTTTCCTTCCAAGCAGTAAGCGTCTTTTGATTTCATGGCTGCAATCACCATCTGCAGTGATTTTGGAGCCCCCCAAAATAAAGTCTGACACTGTTTCCCCATCTATTTCCCATGAAGTGAGGGGACCAGATACCATGATCTTCATTTTCTGAATGTTGAGCTTTAAGCCAATTTTTTCACTCTCCTCTTTCACTTTCATCAACAGGCTATTTAGTTCCTCTTCACTTTCTGCCATAAGGGTGGTGTCATCTGCATATCTGAGGTGATTGCTATTTCTCCCGGCAATCTTGATTTCAGCTTGTGCTTCTTCCAGTCCAGCATTTCTCATGATGTACTCTGCATAGAAGTTAAATAAGCAGGGTGACAATATACAGCCTTGACATACTCCTTTTCCTGTTTGGAACCAGTCTGTTGTTCCATGTCCAGTTCTAACTGTTGCTTACTGACCTGCATACAGGTTTCTCAAGAGGCAGGTCAGGAGGTCTGGTATTCCCATCTCTTTCAGAATTTTCCACAGTTTATTGTGATCCACACAGTCAAAGGCTTTGGCATAGTCAATAAAGCAGAAATAGATGTTTTTCTGGAACTCTCTTGCTTTTTCTATGATCCAGTGGATGTTGACAATTTGATCTCTGGTTCCTCTGCCTTTTCTAGCCTTAATACCGACTTCTGTCCCTCACTGATCACATGGATTGATGTATGATCAGAGTGGGCAGGCAAGTGTCTTTTTTCCCCTCACTCTCGTACACAGAGCTCTCTTAGTTCTTCGAGTTTATAGAGGATTTCCTTTCATATGAAGCTGGGCCACTCCTTGGCCAAAGGCTATAGTATAATACAGTTAAATACAGTTAATTTTCTCATTCCAAAATTTAACTGAGATGTTGCATAATCTGTCATTCTATGTAAGTAGGAAGTGATTTTTTTTAAAACTAAAGAAATTAACTAGAAAAGGTATTTGAAAAGAAAACAATAAAGAATCACCAAATTTAAAGATTCATATATTATAAAATTTGGAAAAAACATAAGATATTATCTATTCTAAACTTTCCCAACTCCCCACATTATAGGTGATACAGTGAAGATAAGGGACACTCCCAAGATTAAAATGACAGTATTAAGATATGATTATACATCAAGTCCCTTGGCTTTTAGTACCATCACAGCTGAGGTTTCCAGTGAGCAAAAAATCAAAATATAGCAAGAGCTTGAATACGGAGTAGGAAATGGTAACCCACTCCAGTATTCTTGCCTGGAGAATTCCATGGACAGAGAAGCCTGGTGGGCTACAGTCCATGGGGTCGCAAAGAGTTGGATACAACCGAGCAACTAACACTTTCACTTTCTTGAATGTAGATGTGGATAAGTAAATTAAAAAAATAAATGATTTTATATATGCATAATTACCAGGTTAATTATAAATTTCTACATAGTTTGTAAAGCAAATCCACTGAAGATGTCCTTAAGTAATATTTTATACTCTAGTTTTAGTTACTGAATGAGTTGGAGAGTGCTATAGCCGAAATTCTTTAGAACTACTTTACAATACAGAAGTTCCTTATTGTTTGGAGTTTCCCTTAATAAATAAGCACTGAGATCTGTCACTTTGAAAATAAAAGGGGGAATGCAGATATGAGGATGAAATTTAAATCTGCTTTCCATCAATTCTAAGATTATATCTTGGCACAGTTCCATTAGTAGTAGTGGCAAACAGTTTCTATTGTGCCAACCAACTTGTAGAGAAAAGTATAAATTTTGGACAAATTATAAAAAACAAGTACCTGAAAGCAACAGAGTGATCTAACCAGGACAAAACCTGAAAGGGCGCACACTATATATAGGAGAAGGGAATAGCTAGGGGTTGGTTTTCTGTTTTTCTGTTTTAGCCTAAGGGTAGGCCCTAGTCAGTACAGGGTCATGGGACCTTAGAGGCATGAAGAACTATAGCTCAGAGTTCAGGGCAACCACAGTAGGTGTAAAGAGAAAAAGAAAATCCCAAAAAAGGTCAGAATCAAAGAAAGGAAGACAAATATGCAGTGTATAAATTTTACCTAAATCTTTGATTAACTTCTAAGCTATTCCTTTGTGGGACTGAATCCAAGAAACCAAGGTAAAACTAAATAAAGGAAGAGAGGGTCTAGCTGCTGAAGAGGCATTTGAGTTTGGAGTTTATAGAGTTCCATCTAGAAGAGTAAACAGTCTGCTTAACATACATATGAACACACCACCACCAACTCTTCTCATAGGAATACTACAGAACCTGAAATCTCTACAATATACTACTCACAATGTCCAGCATATAATTTAAAATTACTAGATATGCAACAACTCAAGAAAGTGTGACTTATACTCAATGGAGATCAAAACAATCCAGATATTCATCATATGAGAATTTTAAAACAGCTATTATGAAATAAAGGAAGTTAAAATAAAAAATAACAATAAACTATAAAAAGAAATCGGAAGGAAATTATAAAACTCTAAACAAAATATCAGAAACAAGACATTAATGGATGAGTGTTAAGACTGAACTGACAGTAGATAGAGTTTGGAAGGGAAGATCAACAGAAGTTATTCAACCTGAAGAACAGAGAGAAAAGACTGAAAAGGAAATTAAACAGAGCTTCAGGCACACGTTGAACAATATCAAAGTAACTAACAAAAATATACCTGGAATCTCAGAAGGGGAGAAGAGAGAACATGAGGCAGGCAAGATACTTTAAGAAATAATAGCTGATAATTCCCCCCTCAATTTAAAAGTATTCAATTTTCAAGAGGCCCAGAGGATTCTAAACAGAAAAAAAACAAAAGAAAACCATGTCTATGGATATCATGGTCAAACCGCTGAAAATAAAAAATAAAGATATTATTTGGAAAACATCCAGAGAAAAATAGAACATTACAAATACCAAAAAAAGCTATAAAATCTTCTGACATGTGATTAAAAGCAGTGGCTGCAAATATTTTCTCCCATTCTGTGGGCTGTCTTTTCATTTTGTTCATGGTTTCCTTCGCTGTGCAAAAGCTTTTATGTTTAAGTGGGTCCCATTTGTTTATTTTCATTACCCTATGAGGTAGGTCAAAATAGATCTTGTTTATATCAGACAGTGTTCTACCTAGTGTTTCCCCTAAGAATTTTATATATCTGGTCTTACATTTAGTTCTTTAATCCATTTTGAGTTTTTGTGTATAGTGTTAGACAGTGTTCTAATTTCATGCTTTTACACAGTTATCCAGTTTTCCCAACATCACTTACTGAAGAGACTGTCTTTTCTCCATTGTATTATATATTTTTGCCTCCTCTGTCAGAGATTAGTTAAGCATAGGCATAGTTAAGCATAAGCGGGTTTATCTCTGGGCTTTCTATCTTGTTCTATTGATCTATATTTCTGTTTTGGGGCCAGTACTATACTGTTGTGATTACTGTAGCTTTGGATAAAATGATATGATCATTTGGGAAAAAGTTCTTGTAGTTTCTTTAAAAACTGAACACACAGCTACTCTATGATCCAATAATTTCATTTCTAGCTAGTAATTTCATTTCACTTACCTATGAAAAATGAAAGCATTTGTCCATAAAGATTTGAAAAATAATGCTCGTAACAGGTTTATTCATAATACCCCCCAAAACTGGAAATAGCCTAACCACCAAAATGAGAATGAGTAAACTGATACAAAGCAACTTACTCATCAATAAGGAAGAATGAATTACACTTGTACTTAAAAACACAAACTTTAAAAACACCCTGAGTGAAGGAGATTTCACACAAAAGAGTATACACATTATATTCTCTTTGTATGAGGCTCCAGAAGAGAGAAAACTAAAAAGTCGGAACAGTGTTTGCTTTTCTGGGGATGGTGATGAGATTGCCTGGAAGAGGTGTGAAAGAATTTTCTGAACTGATTGTAATGTTATTTTTTTATCTTGAGAGGGTATATAAACAATGAATTTATATATCTGTCAAAATTCAGCAAATGGTATACTTAAGAATTGAGTGGTACACTGTATATAAACTTTACCTTTAAAAAAATGTATAATGTATACATTATAAATTTCTTTATAAAGAATTATAATTTCTTTATAAATTTCTTTATAATGTATACATTACACAAAATTATGTGTTTTGGCATGAATTATACTGATGCCTGCAGCTTACCTTTTAATGTATTAAAAAAAAGAACTGGTGGATGGATAAAAGAATAATCAGATGTACACATAAAGTAAATGTAAATATAGTAAATATATTAAGTACAGTAAAATTTTAATTACAGAATCAGATGATAGATATATGGTATTCACTCTACATTCTTTTAACTTTTTTGTATGTTTGAAAATTTTTTAAATAAAATATTAGAAAATAACATCTTGCTGTAAACTGGCTGTCTCTAAAATCTGATTAGTGAGAAACAGAACACATTTCCCGTACCTGTGAGCTCAGTTAAGATTTCCCCGTGCTGTGCTGTCCCTGGTCACTCAGTCACGTCTGCCTCTTGGTGACCCCATGGACCATACCCTGCCAAGCTCCTCTGTCCATGGGGATTCTCCAGGCAAGAAGAATGGAGTGGATTGCCATGCCCTCCTCCAGGGATTTCCTGACGCAGGGATCAAACTCAAGTCACCCAGATGGCGGGTGGATTCTTTACCATCTGAGCCATCAGGGAAGCTCCAGAATTCTGGAGTGGGTAGTCTATCCCTACTCTAGGTGATCTTCTTAATCTAGGAATTGAACTAGGATGTCCTACATTGCAGGCTGATTCTCTACCAGCTGAGCTATCAGGGAAGCCCCAAGATCTCTCTTTGCACCAAAAAGAAAAAAGAAAGGAAAGAAATAGAAAAATATCATTAACCTTTTTTCTTTTCCTTTGTTTGGTCTTAGCTGAGTCTTGTCCAGCACTCCCATTCCCTAGGGATCCTGATGTGGTCTTCCCCAAGTGCTGTGAGCCCACGGATGGAGCCGTTGGTGTAGGAGGTGGTGTGTTCTCAGGAGAGTCTGGATAGGGCTTCATGCAAGACCCCTGTTCAAAAACATGTGGCTCTGAAATCAGGCAACCAGAACTTCTACTAACATTTAATTTAGATAGCTCATTAATTCAACAATATTTAAAAGTTACAAATACAAAAACCCAATTTATTATTATCCAGTCCACAGAAATGATGCCATCATCTTACCCCTAAGGGTCTAAATATATTAATTTCTAATCTGTCTGATCATTCAGATAAAAAATAAGATTCCTCGGATACAGCTTCCAAAATTTCTGCTGATTCAGTCAGATACAGATATTTTTACTGAGAAGTTTTGTCAGTATTCCAAAAGTACTCAAAAGGAAGTTCTAAACTGTCCCCCCAAACAGGATGTCTTTCAGACATTCTCTGCATCATGGTGACCAGCCTTCACTTCAAGACAAAATAACTCAAATTCCGTGCTTTAGGGTCACTGTAGATTCATCTCTAGCTCCTCCAACACCTTCTTCCTTCAGAATATCCCTCATACCTACCTGCTTTCTTTGACTATGCCTGCAAGTCTGCTCCCTCTCCCTTGTGGAGGTCCTTCAAATATTTGAAAACTTTCTATCTCACAGTCTCTTCCCTTCTACAGGTCAAACACCTCAAGTTCCTTCTACCAGTTATGAGACATGCTTTCAGGGTCCTCTTCCCACCCCTATTGCTCTCCTTTAGATAGCCTCCACTTTGTCAATGTCCATCCTCTAGGACGGTGCCTAGACACTGAAACAAAACAAAAGATATTGTGATGTTTCCTTTTCAGTACCATCACAATATTTATCATTATAAGAAACTTTTAGGCAAATAAGTCTTTTTCATATATGGTATTATACATATATATTTTCCCAATCCTATCAAGTGTAATAACCATGCTATCTACTGACCTATAGTTCTTTATAATGTATTTTAAAAATTATGCTAAACTTTGTAAAACATTTTGCTGAAATTCAGATACTGTTTTCAAGAGTATTTCTTTGATCTGCTTGCCTAGAAACATCAAACAAGAAGGAATAAACCTAATGTGGCATGAGTTGCTCTTAGGAAAAACAAGGTAATTCCTAGAGATCATTCCTTCCAGAATATAAACCATATGTTTGAAAAAAAACTCTGAAAAATTAACTCAAATTAATATTAACCTTGATAATCTGAGAAACCTAAGCTTAACTAGCTCAGTTCTTTATATGGTTAGTGTTCAAGAATGACAATTATTAAAATAGAATGCATGTGATTAATTCCATGCCTTGTGTTTCCAATCCAATTGACTGTACACAGCACCTCCATTTGGATCTTCTTAAAATACCCTTTTGAACTCATCACTCCTTAGCCAAGAAACTTTGAATTCTTCCTTCCCTAAGTGTCTAAGGCCTTTATTTTCTAACTTCCTACTTCCCTTCTCAATGACTCCTTGGCTTGAATATTTTAATCAGGTTTTTTCCTCCCTGTGCACTTATGCTGCCTCCAAAGCCTACAGCATCTTCCCCACTTTTACCATCTCATCAAATTTTTATCTTTTCTTCAACACTTAACTTCTTTGCTGAAGTCTTCTTTCATTATAATTAGGGAGCTGCTTTTATCTTTGAACTTTCTATGACACTCATTTAGAAATCAGTACATAAAATCTTGAATTGTCTGTTTGTTCATTTATTGCTTTGCTTGTTCTGCAGAATGTTTTATCTCCCTGAATACAGATCATATTAGTCTCCAGAGCCCCCATGGGTTCCTAACCTGGTAAAGTCCCTAAACCAGCCCCTTAATTGTGCTTGCTGACCTGCAATGCTGATGAATAGGAATTCCTGGCCTAGAGTGGTCATTTCTGTGTGTTGAATCAGGTAATAAAGGGCAGAAAGACTTCCAGTCCCTCCAAATGTTCATTTTGACCACTAGTCACATTGGAGGAGGAGTGTCTGACAGGCCAGGGAAATGCTGGAGGCTTGTATCGACATATTTAGCCAGGATGCTTTCTGACACGCCTGCTCCCACCTCCCAGAGAGCCCAGGAAGTTCAACATATACAAGCCATCTCTCTTAACTGCTGGGTAGCTGGGAGCAGCAGCTGTGGTTGCTGAGCATTGCCCAGGGCAGCTTGGCCACCCTGGAGAATCAAGAAAGTCGGCGGGGTGGGGGTGGGGGTGGGGGGCGGGAAATACAGTTTTCCTAGCCACGTAAGCAATCCCTGAACTAGGCTTGTTACGTTCACTGTAAATTTCTTTAATTAGAAATGTTACAACAAATTTGTCTGATGTTAATGAAAAGCATACTTTATACACATATTCATAAAGTGAACACGTACCAAAGACAGTTTAAAGGGTGTTCTTTGACATCATAATTTGGGTTTGTAACAAAACATAAAGAAAACAAGTACTGTTTAATCAACTGAGTGTTCTTTAGGGACTTTTAAATCATGTTCACTGATAATGATGTATAACCTTTTTCAAGAAAAAAAATGGATTTTTAATGGGCATAAACATTTTGATTCCTACTTTAGTTTTAAGCCAATCTGGTTCCACAAGGGGCATAAAAAGATGTCATACTTTTGGCTTGTAATAAGATACAGGCATATATCTTTATATATCTCATAAGTATTTCAGAGCAGAGACACTTAAACATGGAGTCCAGTGGGTTGACAGATCCTTTATATTCATGGAATGGTTTCAGAGAGTCTCTGAATGCCCTGAAGTTGTATACAAAATGTGCAAATGTATTTACAGAGAAAGGATTTACAGTTTTCTTCGGATTCTCAAAGGGGCTTAGTAGCCATTTTCAGGTTATAGGTTTCACCTAACTCGATCTGAGGCTCACTTCATATTATACATGTGAATGTTAACCAAATCTCCTTGCTGCCCTCTTTATGGTCATTAGGTTGAATTATATGAGACTAATGTTTATGTTAGTGTAAAAAAAAAAAAGATTATTTGCAAATTCATTAACTAGATGTTATATTTCTGGTTTTTAGGCACATGCTGTTTATAGCAATTATTTTTTATGCCAAAAATGATACATACTTATTATACAAAGCCTTAAAAGTTGGAAAGAAAACTTCACAGCCCCCACAGGTGGGGATCCCAGCAACAGTAACTGAATATAGAAAGGATGTGATTTTTTACATGATTGGATCAATCACACCACAAAGGATACATGGAGCCATATTTCTTTAAATCATGTTTAGAGATGGATCCATAACTGGAAAGTCCAACTATCAATAATGCTAGGAATTATCATTACATGAATAAAATAATCCTTTCATCTTTGAAGCAAAAATTAAATACATAACTTTTCTCCATGTTATTCAGTTAACTAAAGCAAGTGTTCATCTCCCATGGAAATGAGAGATACTCTTTCACTGAAGGGTCAGGAATGCTAAATAAGGCTAAGAGAAGGTGATAAGATCACTGCATTAAGTGGACTGTTAGGGCCTGAAACATAGTAGGTATTTGTTTGAACGCTGAATGTATTAAGATTCTGTGACTGAAGGCTATATATTCCTACATAATCTTTTTCTTACAACTACTAACGTAAATATCAGACATGAGGAAAAAAAAATCCACAGACCTGTCAAAGCCAGATTTTTTAATACTCACCTCCGCAGAGTTGTGGTACTGAATGAAGGTGGCGGAAATGGCATGGCTGAAGGGGTCTCCTGCCTTGGTTACCATGTCCTGCCTCACAAGAAGGGCCAGATCCACTAACTAGAAGATCAGAATAAGAAAGTCACAGAGCTGGAAATAATCACCAAGGAGACTGAAACGGTAAAACTACATACAAGCAACTATATCCCAATATTAGTCAGATGGTCTGCCTAAAAAATCTGTATTGTGGACATAAATGTATGCTTTCATGGCTGGTAAGCGGACGTACTCATGAACATAAAGGATACAGTCTAACCTCCTAGTGGAGTGGTTCTCAAAGCTTATAATCTCCAGCGAAACATTTTAAAATACAGATTTCTGGCTTCCATGCTCTGAAAGTCAATAATAATTCGGTATGGCTGCTCTAGGATGTAGCTTAGAAATTTACATTTTAGACAAGAACCAAGGGGAAGCTGATGCTTGCAGTCTGAGAACCAGGCTCTGAGAAACTACTAGAGGACAGTGATTCCAGACTCAGGTTTTGGTAAGCACTCAGTGGATGGTACATTTCTAGAGAGGTATTTTTCAAAGTCCAAAAGTAATCTCTAAGCAAGAGAGATGTATACTTGGAATTCAATGTTGACGAAAACAAGTTGCAAGAAACAGCAGTCACTTTTGCCTAACACCCACTGGAGCTGAGGATGCAGAGAAATGTAACTGGCCTAAATTTCAGCAAATAGTGAGATTATCATAGAAGAGAACTCATGGCTGTTTTCAGTCCTGGTAGAGCAGCAGGCGGAAGAGGAATTGATCAGGGACAGGAATAAGGGGAAAGCAGCTACATATAGCTTCATACGACAGATTCAAGTTCTTACCTGTGCCACAGTTTCATAGGCTAAATATGCTAAAATTTCCATAGCAATAACATTGGGCTTTATCTCCATACTACCGCAGTCCAACCAGTCTCGAAATTTGGACCCTTTTTTGGCTAGTCATTAAAAAAAAAGTAGAGAATACTTAGTTTTTGAAGTGTTTTAGTACTGCATATTACTATCACAGAATGAAAAATATATCTTTTGAAAACAATGTGTATAAAATGCAATTTAAAAAAATCTTATTAGTGTTTAGATATATTCTAGTCCCAAGAATGCCTTTACACACTTGCGTCTTTCATATCTCTGCCGCCTAAAAGTATGCTAAACCACTGAATGCTTAGCACTTCTTACAGTGTGTTAGAATAGGTTATCACTGACCATAGTTTCTGTTCAAACAATAGTCAGAAGAATCACTTGCTTGATGTAACTTTATTCTTATGGAAAGAAAATCCTGCAAGAAAGAACCTGTGATGAAAAAAGGAACACACGGAAATGTATTTTTACTACCTTTCAAATTAGGTCTATTTCTTGAGTAGGCTCGAAGTTGTGAATTTAGAATTAAGTGGAACAAACTGATATCTGGCCTAAGTCTGTGCTTACATTTTTTTGATGAAAAACGTGTCCAAATCCTTGAGGGTGATTCTCAAAACCACCCAGGATGATTCCAACCTGCCTTTATATTATTCCCTAATTAAAATGTCACCTAGGCTTGAGTTAATCTTCGTGTTGACCCTTGCACAGGATACTCTCCTGTCACTTGGCTTCATTCATATGAATCCTGCCCAGGGCCACAGACACACGATCCCCATTCCAATCATTTACTGAACTCTTATCAGAGATCCTTCTGTGTCTGCTTGTGATTTCACAAGCCACATTACAAGTTTTGTGGGTCAATACCATGCATCTCGTCTCTCTGCATACCTAACAGTACTGAAAACACAAGGAATCTCCTGTTAGGTATCTCGAAACCGCCACAACACTAAGCAGTCTAATGTGACATAGGGCCTTCATTAGATAATACTAACTTAACTAGTAATCTAGAGGAAAAGATTGATAGTGAAGATTTTATCACATCTATAACGTAATCATCTTAAAAAAATCCACTGATTATTCTTTTGATTAATCTGGTCCCACAAGTCTGTGAAACACTTAATGGTAACTCCAAGCATGATGTTTTGATCCTGATAGATACAGTTCTCTTGGAATCCACATACAGAGAGTTTTCTGTGAAATAAATCACAGGAGACATTAAGTCCTGCTATTGAAGCACGTATCCAAAGCTGTCAGCTGTGGCCGAGTTACAGTGATCCCCACCAAAGCTATCTCCCTAAAGGAACCAATCTTCCCAGTGCTCTCTGACATGTAACATTCCATCTAACTAGGAAGCTGCAATAGCTCACAAACACTTGGTTCACATCTGTGGAATACTTCTGAAGTTAACAGGCAGCAATTTGGCAAGATCAATAAAATGTACCTTATTCATTTCTCTCTTTGACAGACAGTAACAGGGAAACTGGTTGGGGCATAGACTTGGATTACCATGATACTAAATGGTTTGCCTTAGAAAGGAACAGAGATCATTCTTTCATTTTTGAGATTGCATCCAAGTACTGCATTTCAGACTCTTGTTGACTATGATGGCTACTCCATTTCTTCTAAGGGGTTCTTGCCCACAGTAGTAGATATAATGATCATCTGAGTTAAATTCTGGTCCATTTTAGTTCGCTGATTCCTAGAATGTCGATGTTCACTCTTGCCATCTCCTGTTTGACCACTTCCAATCTGCCTTGACTCATGGACCTAACATTCTAGGTTTCTATGCAGTATTGCTCTTTACAGCATCAGACCTTGCTTCCATCACCAGTCACATCCACAACTGGGTGTTGTTTTGCTTTGGCTCTGTCTCTTCATTCTTTCAGGAATTATTTCTCCACTGATCTCCAGTAGCATACTGGGCACCTACTGACTTGGGGAGTTTATCTTTTGGTGTCCTATCTTTTTGCCTTTTCATACTGTTCATAGCATTCTCAAGGCAAGAATACTGAAGTGGCTTGCCATTCCTTCTCCAGTGGACCACATTTTGTCAGAACTCTCCACCATGACCTGTCTGTCTTGGGTAGCCCTACACAGCAGGTCTCAAAGTTTCACTGAGTCAGACAAGGCTGTGGTCCATGCGATTAGATTGGTTAGTTTTCTGTGATTCTGGTTTTCAGTCTGTCTGCCCTCTGATGGATGATGGTGAAGGAAAAGACCCTGATGCTGGCAAAGATTGAAGGCGGGAGAAGGGGACGACAGAAGATGAGATGGTTGGATGGCATCACTGACTCAATGGGCATGAGTTTGAGTAAACTTCGGGAGTTGGTGATGGACAGGGAGGCTTGGTGTGCTGCAGTTCATGGGGTTGCAAAGAGTCAGATATGACTGAGTGACCGAACTGAACTGAACGGGGAGACAGGTATTTTGTGTCTTTGCTCCAAACACTCGATTTTAAAAGTGAGGGAAAGGAGAGCTCTTGGTCAGATCTGTCCATCTACGCAACAGAATGGGCAGCTCCCTTGTTAGCTCTTCCGCACTGAGGAGGCAGAGGTGAGGACCCTGGGTGTGTCGTGGTACCCTAGCACCCAGAAGAGTGCCTGGCATTTGTGTACTCACCATAAATATTTCTAGAAGAGATGAGTGAGTGAATGAGTGAAAGAATAAACAGATGATAGCTAGTTCTTTAATAAAAGGACAGGATCCAAACTTCTCCATACATCAAAAAAAGATGCACAGAGGTCCCATAAGACTACTTGGTGTCACTAATTTGCATCTGACTCTTGCGACCCCATGAACTGTATAGCACACCAGGCTCCTCTGTCCATGGGATTTTCCAGGCAAGAATACTGGAATGGGATGCCATTTCCTTCTCCAAAACCGCTTGGGTTACTCCTATTCCTCCAACAGGTAAAGATTCTTAGGTAATTCTGACCCTGATACATGGGAAGGACTGTTTCAGAGATGGATCCTTCCAGGGTAAAAGTGGGTCCAACACAAGAGGCATAGATACCTCCAGTCATGATGGTTTGTTTTTACCAGATCTGAGGGGGCTTCAGACTCAATGAGTTCCTTTTCCTTCATCCCTCTTCTCACTGTATCAGGATTAAGGGTAATCCTAGAAATTTATCAACTTATTCAGATAAGTTGATATCAACTTATTCAGAATAATAATGATCAATAATAATAATAATGATCAATAAATTTATCAATTTATTCAGAACCTTGACCAAAGGTCAAAAGTTCCTAGGATCATCCTCTTTCTGATACTCCCTGGTTTTTAGCCTGTGTTGGAAATAAACTTTACATAATAATTTCATCTGGAAATGTAAGGTTAGTTAATTCTCATATACTTTGTCTTTCTCGTCAGTAATCGGGGCAAAATTCATTCCATTCTCACCTCTCACCCCTCCATGTTATTTCATTATTTCTGCCATATCCCTTTTCACCAGCCTTTAAGTCCTGACCCTTCCCTCAGGGCTCTCTGTGATGCTCACTGTACTCCAAAGAAAGCCGTCTGCAACTTCTCTCTCTGCAAAATCACTGTTATTTGGGTGAATCAAAAATAGCCTTCCTAAGAGGGCATGGTTTTCTCTGGAATTTTTTCCTTCCCTAAGATTTTTTTTTTTTTTTTGATGTGGACCATTTTTAAACTCTTTAGTGAATCTGTTACAATACTGCTTTTGTTTTATGCTTTGTTTTTTTGGCTATGAGGCATGTGGGATCTCAGCTCCCTGACCAGGGATCAAACCCACACCCTCTGTGTTGGAAGGTGAAGTCTTAACCACTGGACTGCCAGGGAAGTTCCTTCCCTGGAAACTTCTAGAGTAGGGGTTCCTTCTTTCTTTCCTTTTATACCTATTTATTGATCAGCTATAAATAGGGATGGTGTCATAGCTCAGTTGGTAAAGAATCTGCCTGCAATGCAGGAGACCTGGGTTCGGTTCCTGGGTCAGGAAGATCCCCTGGAGAAGGAAATGGCAACCCACTCCAGTATTCTTGCTTGGAGAATCCCATGGAGAGAGGAGCCTGGCAGACTACAGTCTATGAGGTCACAAGAGTTGGACACGACTTAGTGACTAAAGAGAGAGAGAGATTCATCAGCTGCTGCTTGCCAGCCTGTTAATTTCCCCATATATTGTGCCATAAAACAAGTAGACATCAGATTTCTAACCAACAACAGAGGCAAAAAGACAATGGAATCATGTTTTAACCAATAACTATTAGTCTACAATTTCCTACTTAACTAAACTATCAGTTAAACATGAGGACAAAATAAAGTCATTTTTTTAGACAAAAAGGAGGGCTTTAAAGTACTTTCAGAGGCCTGGGAAAAACAAAATTAGGCTGAGATGAAAAGTTCAGATACAAGTATACCTTGGAGATACTGTGGATTTGATTCCAGACCACCACAATAAATCATATATTGCAACAAGGCACATTACATGAAATTTTTGGTTTTCCAGTACATATAAAAAGCTATGTTTAAACTATACTGCAGTCTATTAAGTGTAAAATAACATTATATCTAAAAAAATGTACATAGCTTAATTAAAAATAATCTTGTTTGAAAAATGGCACCAATAAGACTTGCTTGACACAGGGCAGGGCTGCCACAAACATTCAACTTGTCAAAAGAAACACTATCAATGAAGCACACTAAAGCAAAGATTGATAAAACAAGGTATGCCTGTACTTACCAACTTAGAGACATTTTAGGCCAGGAATGTGCTTTAGAAAAATTAAGGATTGCAACTAACAGCAATAGAATAAGTAATATACAAAATAGTTTGTGAAGAATGGAATCAAGAAAAGCCCATCAATCCGAATAAAAGGAGGAAAACCAAATAAAAAAGCACAGTAAATTCAAAACACAAAATAAGATAGCATATATAAGCCCCAATGTATCAGTAATTGAATATGTAAATTAAACTCATCAATTACAATACAAAGAGACTCTCAGATTGATTAAAAAGAAAATTTAGGTATCTGTTTACAAAAACCACACATGAAACAATGGGGTTGAAAGGACTGGAAATAGGTTTATCAAATTGTAACTGAATTAGAGCTTTGTGAATTAATATCAGATTTTAAAAGACTTTTAAAGGGAAATGATGATCTGACTTTTATAAATATAAAAACAAAACACTGGTGAATGGGATCAGGGTCCTAATGGTAAAGCTCACCCTCAGCCTTTATAAGTTACAGACAGGTCATTTTTAAATGCACCAGTAGCCTCAGCTAGCGAGTA
The DNA here is from genome assembly GCF_042477335.2 of Ovis canadensis. Taxonomy (NCBI): domain Eukaryota; kingdom Metazoa; phylum Chordata; class Mammalia; order Artiodactyla; family Bovidae; genus Ovis; species Ovis canadensis. Next base: position 33,375,588 of record NC_091264.1, read on the forward strand.
CTACGATTAAATATTTAAAAAGACACAAATGGCTGGATCACAATTCCTGAACCTTGGTCATGTATCAGCAAAGGCATGAAGAGTCTAGTTCTGGAACTGCTGACCCCCTAGGACTGAGCATTCTCAAAGACAGTACCGTGGCACAGAAAACAGATTCTCCCACTAAGGCTTCATGATGAAGTACTGTGGGCACTATATGAAGAAATATTTTTCAATGCCCAAATCCCTCTTCTTTAAAGAATAAAAAATTGAGCATAAGATACTCCTTATAATTATTTTATACAGAAATGGAAAATATTAATTTTTAATCTACTGCAGTTTATTATTGTTATGAAGCAAAAAACTCAAGTTATGAAAAATCAGATTTTTAAACAAAAGAGGTATTAGGACACTACATGTTTTAGTGTGAAATAGCACTTGTTTCTTTAAGTAAATTAAGAATGATTCAAAAAAAATAGTTCAATAGCACTGAATGTTACTTTATAGAATGGAGATTTATACTTATAAAAGACTTGAATGCCATTTTTAAACCTAAAATTTACAATACAAAAACCTCTCATTTGCTGAAATTGCCATGATCTGAAGTGTCATTTACTTAATGCTTCACAGATGTATGATGCCAAATTGTTAGTCAGACTGCAAAGTATATTTAGTCAGGAGAAAAAAAAAAACCCTTCCCAAACATGTTTTCCTATATTTTCCTGACATTTACATGGGGTGCTATTTGAAATGTGTCATTTATTTGCACTTTATGATCTATAAATGAAGCTCTCATTTTCTTTTTCCAAATTGAATATGCTGTTATTGTGACCACATAATAGCTTGTCGTTTAAAGACACCATTGTGTCTATGATTTCTCAGACAAGGGTCATGCGCTACTTTGTCATATTTTTAACTGGACTTTTCATCACACTTACTCTTTGACCTTTACCCTCAAAGTCTTAGTCATCACTGAACTGTTGCTGTAAGGATGTTTTTCCTACACAATCTAGCCCACTATTTATCACAAGCCTTTGTGTCCTCTTAATAAGCTGTGTGCGGGGGTGGGACGGCATTAATTTTACCATCGGTACAAGGTGTGGACTAATGAACTTGGCTAACAGGGAACACACACTACGGCAGGAGGTTATAGGTGAAGACAGAAGAGGCTGTTGACGTATCCTATTGTGGTAACAGGAGTATGCACGCGTGAAAGGGAAGCTGCGCATTTATTAACATTAAGGGCTTTTAAATGTCGTGAGTGTACCACCAGAGCCCACCATGGGTCAAGCACAATCAGCCAATACCAGTGCAAACATGACTAAGAAACCGAAAAAGAAATTTAAACGGGAATATTAAGGAAAATGGAATTTTTCTGACTAAAAGTAACGTGAATAATTAACATGGGTCTTTGTGTATTACCAGCACTCTTTAAAACCTCTTAATACTTAGAACTGCAAAACAGCAGAGTGGGTTAAAACCTTTTATGGGTTCCCCTACAATGCAGAAGCTGTTTCCATAACAGTTATAACTTTGCATGTATGTATTAAATTCACCAATTTCTAAGGAACAGAGATTGTGTTGTACTTTCGTGTATCTGTAACACATAATCTCTTAAACATATAATGAAGCCAAGTTAAATGCTTACTTACAGAAACTTAAGTGTCGACTTTCACAGAATTCTGCATATTGAGCTGAATCCATAACTCGAGTTTGTCTTTCTGCTCTCTGATAGATGAAAATAAAAAGACACACACCCAAATTTAAATCAAGCAGACTATTATATGTTTTCACAGCTAAAACTCAAGAGCATAAATTTCATTTCCTTTCCTTACTTTAGGTGATTATTTTAGTACCACCTTAAACACCACGATACACAAAATTTTGATAAGTAACAGTAGTTTTGAAGCTTGCTTGTTTTTTAAGTAAAGTTTAAAAAACCATTTTCCAGTCCTCTGTTACTTTTACTATATTGGAAGAAAAAAATACTAAAGGACCTGACTTAGACTGTGCACTTCTGAATTTTCTTTAACTGTACCAGTAACACCCTCTTAAAGAAAAAGAAAACTGTGAGGTGATAACAAATTAAACAGAAAATTTGTTATTAACTTTTACTGCCCATCTGCCTTAAAGCTGGGTTTTTCAACATTAACATAGGAGTCAGCAAATGGAACCCATATAGTTCCCCATAGAACATGGAGCCAGAGCTAAAAAATCCATATTTTAAATTGCAAAGAAAATCAAGAAAAAGGTAAACACAACACAGATCCTTTAATCTGCGTCCAGGTATGATTCACAGTTTGATGTAGTTTCATTCGTGGGTTTTTGGATTCAGTATAGCAGATGTTTGCTGCTTCACTGTCCCACCAGAGGTAGGATAATTATAATTCATCCACAGTTTGGTGGGAAAGAATATGACCGCTTCCGCTTCCTTGGCAAAGGAAGCATTTTGAAATGAGACAGGCTGGTACTTCTTGGAATGAGTTTCTGGCCAGTAAAGGAAAAAAAATTCCCTGAGATTTAAGAAAAAATTTTTTTCTGCACTGGAAGGACTTTTAGCAAGTTTTCTTTATCACAGTTGGTAGACTACATTAAGTACCACTTCTGATGTCTGTGGATATTTTTAAGGAACTGAAATTATTCTTTTTTGCATTTTGTTAGATTTGGGTGGTTGGACAACTTAATTCCAACAATCCATCAGTTAATGGAATGAATAATGGTGCGATAGCTGCAGTGCCATACAGAAAAGATTGTGTCTGTGTGTGTGTGTGGGGGGGGGGGGTGTTAAGGCAAAATCTACTGATTACTGTGGTTCCTTCTAAGACTATCAATTATTGTTTCCCTTCCTTCTCTTCCTCTTCTCCCTCCTTCTCGTCTTTCCTTCCTAATCTCCTTGATACATACTCACAAACATATATATGTGCTGACACAAACCCAGGCTTCTCTATTTATCCTCGTGGTTCAAGTATTCTTTTCGGACACTTGCAAGTAAATATTACAGCCACACCCGTGCATGTATGTGTACATGTACCCTGGTGTGCATGTATCTGAAACACCATGTTTCCGGAAGGGTATATTACTGAATTTTTATGCACTCAGAAGTATTTTTTTGATATGATTTAGTTTTGTCCTTTTTAATGTATCTGATACATGACTCAATAAACATTTACTAATGGAAAATGGGAAGCAAGGAAAGGATAATTTATGTGCTTTGAACAGTTCAAATTAGTTACTAATGTGTTTATTACAAAAAACCCTCCCTCTGAGACTGATATCTTTAATTTATGTATATATTATGTATGCAAGTCGGTATACGCATCTGACTGTTTGTCTGTGTCTGACTATAGCAGGAACCTCTCAGGTTTGAATTTACAGCTCCTAGAAAATATCTGCAGAGAAGGCCCTGGCACCCCACACCAGTACTCTTGCCTGGAAAATCCCATGGATGGAGGAGCCTGGTGGGCTGCAGTCCATGGGGTCTCGAAGAGTCGGACACGACTGAGCGACTTCACTTTCACTTTTCAGTTTCATGCATTGGAGAAGGAAATGGCACCCCACTCCAGTGTTCTTGCCTGGAGAATCCCAGGGACGGGGGAGCCTGGTGGGCTGCTTTCTATGGGGTCGCACAGAGTTGGACATGACTGAAGCGACTTAGCAGCAGCAGCAGCAGCAGAAAATATCTGACACGTGGTAAATGAGAATAAAACACTTGTGGAATAAACAAATGCTACCATAATTGGTCTACCTTGTGGGCAAATTACCATAATGCCGCCAGTCCTTGATTATCCAGGTGTTCTCCAGGTCTCCTCTGCTACCCACCAGCTAGACAGCCTCACCCACCAAACACACACTAGACAGAAAGGACTCAGACAACTACATAAAAAGCTCCTGACGAGACTTTTAATATTAACTTTTCTGGTGGCTCAGAGGTTAAAGCGTCTGCCTGCAATGCGGGAGACCTGGGATCGATCCCTGGGTTGGGAAGATCCGCTAGAGACGGAAATGGCAGGAGAATCCCATGGACGAAGGAGCCTGGTGGGCTATACAGTCCACAGGGTCGCAAAGAGTCGGACACGACTGAGTGACTTCACTTTCCCTTTTCTTTCTTTCTTCCAGAAGTTGAATATTTAAGACCTGTCACCTACATACAGGCAGGCCTAGAGAGTGACAGTTGATGTATGTTATTAACAATTCCTTTAGCATCAATGCAGAAACTTTCGATTGGGAGCCCACGAAGCTACTAGATCATGTACAGAAATTGCTTACCGAGTGCCTAGCATACAGCAAACACTCAACGTGAAGCAGCTGACTCAACAGTGAAGATTTATAGGCAGTACGAAATCCTGGCACGTTAGAACTAGAGAGCAGCTTGAAACTCATCTTGTTCAGTCTCCCTCGTCTTACACTTGATCTTAGCCAAAAAGGCAACAAAGCTCTCTCATTTCAAAGGTAAAGAAGCTGAGGTTCAGACAGCAATGATTTGCCAAAGGTGATCAAGTGAGAATTGAAGTCCAGGACTCTCAATTCCTTGAAGAAGCCTTTTTTTTTTTTTTTTTTAATTATAAAGAGTTGCCTCAAACCTACATTAGTTTTTAATCCAATATTTTTCTTTGGGATCATCCTCTATACATTATCTTACTAAAATGTATCACAGAGTCACTGTCACTAACATGCCCAAATTGTTCTTAAGAAAATGAAATTATGAGGCCCTGAGCGGCTAAACCACCACCACCACAGTCGCTCAGTCATGTCCAACTCTTTGTGACCCCGTGGACTGTAGCCCGCCAGGCTCCACTGTCCATGGGATTCTGCAGGCAAAACTCCTGGAGTGAGTGGCTGCTTCCTTCTCCAAGGGATCTTTCCAACCCAGAGATGGAACCCACGTCTCCTGCATTACAGGCAGCTTCTTTACCGCTGAGCCACCAAGGAAATCTGTACTTACCTTGGTTGGCATATCTCTTTAAAATGCTACCACTTTGTACGTGCCTCACAACATGAAAGGGGCTGGGAAGCCCTCCTGCTAACATCCTCAGAATACACGTGATGGGACACTGGCACTCATGCTTTTTACAGCATGGTCCAGTGTGATCAACAGGAAATTAGAGATGTTTACTGGGAGCTGAGGATGAAGAAGATGATTCAGATTCGCCCCTCATGCTAATTTTTCTTTACTTGTCTCTCTTCCCAAGGAATTGTTTCAAATAACCAAAAAAGGGGGACAAATCTGACCTCATGAAAGCATCCAAATGATTTAGCGTCTGATTATACTATCTCCTAATCTGACACTATCACCTTAAACACTGAGAAAGTCAGAAGGTATCTAACCTTCACGGACTACATATTCTTTGCTTCCTTAATCTCAGTGTTGGCCACTGCTTAGCTTGGACTCACCTGGGCCTCAGTAAACATTTGCTGGCTGGCTGAACAACTGGGCAGATGGACGGGTGAACTGAGGCAAAAGAAATGCATATAAATCCTTGCTGGCTGATCTACAAACGGGAACTGTAATATTTGTGATCCAACTGTACAAATTTCAGAAAGAGTAGGCAACTTTTTTGAAGCCAAAGACCCATAAAAAACAAGATGTTGGCCAACAATGAACTAAGGCTGGCTCTTGTTTTCTGTGTTATCTTAATTCCACTTTCCCTTCTGCTTCTCTTCAGAGCACTCTCTGTAATCCACACGAAAGTGCACATTGGCAGTCCCTTTTCTATTCCTGGAACTTTAAGAAATCTCTGGAAAAAGATGCGAGGGGGGAAAAATCATAAGCCTAATAAATAACATGACCAAACAAAAAAAACAATGCCTGCTCTTTAGACAGAGCAGCACAATAACCTTTAGGATAAACAGTTTTCATAGCTCCATTTTACAAGCTGAGCACACTGAGATGTAGACAAATTAAAAAAATTAAAGCATAATGTTAATGAACAGGCAACGCTGCTGCTGCTAAGTCACTTCAGTCGTGTCCGACTCTGTGCGACCCCATAGATGGCAGCCCACCAGGCTCCCCCGTCCCTGGGATTCTCCAGGCAAGAACACTGGAGTGGGTTGCCATTTCCTTCTCCAATGCATGAAACTGAAAAGTGAAAGTGAAGTCGCTCAGTTGTGTCCGACTCTTCGAGACCCCACAGACTGCAGCCTACCAGGCTCCTCCGTCCATGGGATTTTCCAGGCAAGAGTAGTGGAGTGGGGTGCCATCGCCTTGGTAAATCTTGGGTGGGTCCTGAATGACCTACTGCGGGGTAGTATCACTAAATAATCATAGCAGACTAATCACAGCTTTTTTTCATCCTGCTGCTAAGTCACTTCAGTCATGTCTGACTCTGTGCGACCACAAAGACAGCAGCCCATCAAGCTCCCCTGTCCCTGGGATTCTCCAGGCAAGAACTGAACATCCTCAAATGACACACGTTCTCCTATCTCAAGACTCTCATATGAATGTCAGGTCAAGTCTGCATTACTCATGCTTTTGTATCTACAAGTCCAGTTCGTCTTCCGCTTAATCTGGCTCTTCTACCCAATCCCCCCTTTCTCTAGGAATCAGCAGTGCTCCGAACATTCATAACAATATGCTTCATACTCAGAGGCTTTTCTGCAATTGAACCTTACTAGTACTACAACATAGCAAAGCACTACCAGGTAGGGGCATACATTTGAAAGAATTATTACCTTGAAAGAATTACTTCTAAAATCTTCAAATGCCCAACAATGTTTTAAAATCTACATGAAATCACTTTTTAAAAAGGTAAAAGAGAAGAGTAATGCTAACAATCATTCACCTCATTATCAAGCTTGTTGGTCTTTCTGGTTATTGTACAACAAAAGGCAGAATTGCAAGGCAGGTAAATTTACTTTCTGGGTCCTACTTGAATGAAAACAGGGGAGCAAATATCCCTACAAATGTGTATGTAGTATAATTTGTTCAATACCTGAACGAAACAGACTCTCGGTATATATTTGTTAATGCAAAGTTTCAGTGAAAAGTTTTTACTTCAGTTGATGTGAAATTGCTTGCATCTTTGAAAAACACTTTCAGTGACAGCAACGACAATCACCATTTGCCCTGCGTGTTTCAGTTTGAGGTATGAGGCTGGATTCTTTCTGTAGCATGCAGTTTCATTTAAATTCTCTCATGCTTTCACTGAAGCATATGTAAATGTTACAGAAGCTGCGCACTGGCGTATCTCTCGGCGGCTTCTCAAGACACATGACTTTCTTCAGCAACACAGAATCACAGAACATAACATTTAAACCAAGACGAAAGCTTATCTGCTTTCACTTCTACCTTGAATTTAAAAAAAAAATCTTATTTTGATGACACTTAGAAGTCTTACAAGTGAATTGCAAAGTCCTTTCTGGATGGAAAACGCTAAGTGCCAATGGTAACCTATCAAATACCTTATGTTAGACAGGAATAGGTTGCTGAATTTGAAAGCTACATTCAGAGCAACTGCAGCAGCATCCAGCAACATGACAACACATGAACTGTGGAATGCTGATGGTGTGCATGTTTGCTGTGGTCCACAGCAGGATACTCAAAGATCAGTAAACACCACGGCATCCTGAAGAATCTCAGAAACCACATACATTCCCAACTCACTGTAAAGAAGAAAGCTGAGGTCCAGAAAGGTTATGGGGCTTTATCTGGATTACTGCAGAGGCAACCTGGTGCCCAGGTGAGTGCTGGCTCTGCTTGCTGGGTCAGTTTGTAATTTACTGGATTCCCCTCCCAAGAGTTGAGCATGTTTCCTGCAAAACATCTTGTAGATTCCCCTGCTTTTAATTGCCCACTGCAATGCTCATCAGTTTGGGCCTGGAGGACCACAACAGGGTTCTGCTGGTGCCTTCCAAATATTTTAACTCTCCCAACCCATCTGGGCACAATCACTTTAAACAAAAACAAGGAGAAAAGACCTAGGCACAGAGGTCACCCTTTGTCACATCTGCCATGTTCAGCTATCCCCTGCCCTCCCTCATGACTGTGCTGGACATCCCCTCTCCCATCCCCACGGCAACTTAGCTCCTTTTCTTTCAGCAGAATCCTCTACCAAGTTTGCCAACAAGATCTATCACCTCTTTTAACAAGTTTTCCCTCAAGATCCCAGGCCACACTGCTTCCTCTCTTCTAAACCATACACGCTCTTCTGGCTAGCATCATACCCCATGCACTTCTCTGTGTGTGCTGCTTCTGTCTCCCCTCAGGGATTATAGCTGCAAGAATGTATCATTAACTGAAAAAATCAAGCTGAGAATTAGAATGCTGTGTGTCTTGATCCCGTTTATGTTGAAACACAAAAGTGTCTGCACACAACATACATACATGTTTGCAAACATCTGGAAGTATACCCATTATGCTTTTAATAGTATTCATCTCTGGGAGCAACATTAGAGGGAACTTTTACTTTTTCAGATACACATTTCAGTAATTAAAAATTTTTTTCTTAACTGAATTACAATTAGGAAAAAAAAAAGATTTGGAAAGTAGTGAAATCTTGAGTTACAGAAGGTCATTAAATAAAGGTCCATGTGCTAAACCATTATCAAAGCGATGACTCAAGAGGCAGAAAGTCACAGAGAGACAGCATTAGTTGGGATATATGTTCTCAGAGAAAGTAAAGGAGGGTGAAAAAGGAGAATGTCACTGTGATGTTAAGGGAGCCAGTTCAGAATTCTGGTTGGTGTAACCTTGAAATCAAAAGTTCATTTAAGCCTGACCCAGAACTTTCTCTGAATTATATAACTAGTAAAGTGAAAGTGAAAGTCACTCAGTCATGTCCGGCTCTTTGTGACCCCATGGACTGTACAGTCCATGGAATTCTCCAGGCCAGAATACTGGAGTGGGTAGTCCTTCCCTTCTCCAGGTGATCTTCCCAACCCATGGATCAAACCCAGGTCTCCCACACTGCAGGCAGATTCTTTGCCAGCTGAGCCACAACGGAAGCCCAAGAATAACTGAGTAAAGATACAATATATTTCCTAGCCTAAAAATAAAGGTTTCCATTGGTATTGATTTCTTCCCCCAAAGTGATTTTTATAATCCACCAATTTTATATGCCCAAGGTATTAAAAATGTATTATACTAGTCAAATGAAGTTTCCTGAAGAAACAGCTATAGATTCTAGGAGAACATTCAAGGAATTTGAAAAGAATTTTTGTGCTAAAAATAAGTTAGTAATTCTCAGTAAATATAAAGCATCAGTGATTGAGAAATACTCAGAAGGATATTTGTGATATTAGTTCATAATAGAGTTGTTTCAAAATATTGGATTTTTTGGTCTGTACTCTGGGTCTAAATATATTACTGTTAATATAGGATTTTTTTCTTTTTTCTATATTTTAAACTACAAAGAATGAGCATGAATGATTATATAAGGAAAATATAGTTGTTATCAAAATCAAAATACTACATTTTAAATTGGGGTAATGCCTGCTTCACATTTTAAAATCTGAATTTATTAGCTAGTAGTGGAGAAAATTATTCTCAATAAAACATTTCCTGTCTTGGGATAAAATGCGAGCTAGGAAAAGTATCACTTTTTTTTTAAAAAAAAAAAAGGAATATAATTGCTTTACAATGTTGTGTTAGTTTCTGCTGTGCAAACAACTCTATCATTTTTTCCTATTAACTTAGTACCAAACAACCTAATCCCATATTTAGTTGCAGACTCTCATGTAGTATTAGTACTAATGTTCACTGATGTTTTCCTGAAATTGTAAACAGGCTTTGTAATAACTAAGCTGGCAAATAATATAAAAAGCAATGTGAATTTCTGTTCAAACTAGCTCTTTAAAGTGACAGAAGATGGACCTCTTTTTTATTTTCCTGATTGAGAGTTCTATAACCTTTTTTGTGGTTTCTATTTGGCTGTATACCCAAAAGTTTTGAGCATATTAGATTAATATATGTAAGCTCTTTAGGTATTCTGAATAATTCTTCTAAAAATTCTCATAGGTTTATGCAATATCCAGATGAGTCGACATGACTTTTTAGAGTCTAGCAAATACACGAGGACATAGTCAAATATGTTGGTTGTTTAGGGCAAAAATTCACAACTGGAAAATATGTATGTTTGTTCCAACGATTGCACAAAATTTACTTCATGCTTTCTCTTTCACCCTGAGTTAGATCAAATTCTTGAGCAGTCCAACATATGTACTGAACTCAGGCCAGCTTCACTTACATATTTTTAAAAATAAAATCCTGCGAAGCAGGGAGACTGTCATTGCAGCATAGGCCTCACATCCTTGTCAAGGATATAGGGAACTCTATAAGAGCAAGAGAGCCTTCCTTGAATTTCCCTGTTGTTACTATGTGATACATCTGAGTATTTTCAATGAAGATTTTTTTAACATGTGAAAAAATTCTTTTAGCTTACTTAATTCCTTCTAAGCAAGTTCCAGGAGTTTTGCCTTTAACATCTACCTGGAATGACTTTTCATCACCTTCCACTTTCACTCCTACTTCTCTGGTCCCAGCCATCGTCCTCACCTCTCCCTTGGACTACTGCAATAATCTCCTTGTGGGTCTTCCTGCTTCCACTCTGCCTCTGCTCCTATCCCCAACCCTGAGTCTTGACTGTGCACTAGCTAGAGTGAGCGAGTTTTCAGTTTCAGAGCTTCAGAGTTTTCAGTTTTCAAAAATTGAAAATCAGATCATGCACTTCCATGCAGCTATTCTTCCCAATATAAACTAAAATTTAAAACAAAAAACAGCTTCTTATCACATACAAAATAAAAACCAAAATCCTCAGAATGGCCCATAAAGCCCCTACACAATCTGGTTCCCTATTACTCTCCGACCTCACCTCCTACCACTGTCCTCACTCCAGTTACTTTGGCCTATCCTGAACTTTCTTGAAAATGTCAAATAACATTTCCATACCAGGGTCTTTGCACCTACTACACTCTGTCCAGAACGTTTTAACCCCATATCATTGTCCGGCTTGCTCCCTCAATTCCTTCGGTCTCTGTTCCAAAGTCACTTTATACAAACTGTCTATGGCCACTTAATACAAAATAGCAGCTCCCTCAGGTCACTCTCTGTCCATTACTATGCTTCATGTTTCTTCCTAGCTCTTACTACCATCTGCCACAGTAATACTACTCTCTTATTTTCTTGTCTATTTCTTTCCAACTAGAATGTGAGGTACCTGATGGCAGAGATGATGTCTACTTAACTCAGTACTAAGTTCCCAGTTTCTACAGAGCTTAACATACGGTAGTGTTTCATAAATATTGGTGGAACAAACCCATATATACTTTTTTTCTATATTCTTTTATAATTATTAAAAAAAAATTTGGCTGTGCCATGAAGCATGTGGGATCTTAGTTCCCCAAACCAGGAATGGAACCTGAGCCCCTTGCAGTGAAGATGTGGAGTCTTAACCACTGGACTGCCAGGGAAGTTCCTTTCTACAGTCTTTATAGAGAAAAGTTAATACTAAGGCAAGGGTTCTCAGTCTTGGTAGTACTGACATTTTGAGCTGAGTAATTCTTTGTTGTGAGTCTTTTCTGTGCCCTGAAGGATGTTTAGCAGCATCCTTGACCTCTACCCACTAGATGCTGATACCATCTGCCCACCACTTTGTGGGCTGTGAAAACGAAAACCCAAACATTGCCAAGCGTCCCGCTGGGAGCAAAATCACACCAGCTGAGGACCACTAGTCTAAGGGGAAGGGGACTAACACTGGTTGACTCACTACTATGTGTGTGTGGGTGTCACCCTTGGTCTTTTCATTATCTCTTTTAATTTTTCCAATAATCTCAATGGGCAGATACGATTCCTGTTTTTAAAATGAAGCATCTATGATCAGATACATTAGGTAACCTCATCTAAGTTTGCTAAGCAGGTAAGAGGCGTGTACATTCTGAAGCCAGGTGTGTCTTATCCCAAAGTCTATGCTGATTTTTTTCCTACCTTAAAAGAATTTTTTAATTGGAGTATGGCTGCATTACAAAGTTGTATTATGTCTGCTGTGCAGCAAAGTGCATCAGTTATACTAATGCACGAATTCCCTCATTTTGGGATTTCGTTCTGATTTAGGTTACCACAGAGCTCCGAGTAGAGTTTCCTGAGCTATATGGTAGGTTCTCATTAGTTGTCTCTTTTATATATACCAATAATTGGATTATAGGCTTTTAGTATTTGCTCTGTTCCGTAAATTTGGTCCTCCTCTTTGGGGGGTTTCAGTATATAGCTGCAGGAATTTCTCTGACTGACTTCTATGCTTGTCACTTTCTCTTAAATCCTTTTCACCTCTTTCTTCATTTCTTTTAGAATTCTGACATTTCCACCTTTTAATATTCTATTCCTGTCAGGATAGTATTTTTACTCTGAAGCCTCAGTAATGAAACTGCTAAAGCAGAGGTGACAGAGGGGAGGGAAGGAGTCTGAAGAGTCAAGTTGCTTTCTCCTCTACAAGGTATGTTTCAATCAAACACCAGAACCGCAGGGCAGAACTTGGAAAGCATGGGGCTCTCCCATGCTGCCTGCCCTTCAAGGGACAAGCACTGTGCCTCCACCCTATGGTTTCAAAACAGGGGCCACACCATGCCTGGGACTCACAGGATGACCACGATACTAAAGGAACAACTCACCCCACACATCAGTCAGTGACCTTTTAAAAATGTAATCATGTTGTCGTTTCTATCTAACTCCTCTTTAGTTCTGACATCAATGTGAGGTACTGCATGCTAAGACACTTCATTCATGTCTGACTCTTTGTGACCCTGTGGACAGCAGCCCATTAGGCTCCTCTGTTCATGGGATTCCCCAGGCAAAAATACTGGAGTGGATTACCATGCCCTCCTCCAGGGGATCTTCCTGACCCAGAAACCAAACCCGAGTCTCCTGTGTCTCCTGGATTAGCAGGTGGGTCCTTTACCACTAGCGCTCTGTTGGAAAAACAGCAGGCTTACTTGTGAGGATAGACAACATAGAGCTCCTAAAGCAAGGACCAGGATAAATGCTGCTCCTTTCAATCCTTCTGAACAAACACACCAGGACCTACCCTTGCCCCTCATCACTTCTCCCTACTGCAAAGCTACACTATTGCTGCCAGAAACAGCAGAGATAACTGGCTCAGTGGTGGATCAGAATAACCAGTTCACAGTCTCTGCTTCCTACAATTTATGCTGATGCTTTCAATCTCTTAGTTTATAAAATAATTTAAAATTTGGCATTTCATATAGTAAATCTTAAGTACTCTAGCTAAGAAGGTATTCTAATAAAATGGTTAAAATTTTCATTTAGTAATTTTCATCTGAAGGAAAACAGTGCTGTACGAAACTGATAAATAGGGGTGTAAAAAAACAGGTATAACAATAAATTTGAATCACACATGCTTTAAAAAAATTCAAAAGAAGAAACTATGAAAAGAGGAATAATGAAGTCTATTAGGCACCAGTGAAGAAACGAAGTCATCAGCCTAGGAAAAATTCTCAAGGGACTATGTGACAGAAGGAAAAACAGGCTTTTACAACTGGACGCCATCTGAGTTAAGATTAGCAACAAGACAAACCAAATTAAGTTGTTTATTTCCCTAAAGAGAATGCTCTTAACCATTTTCAAGCTGACGTTTCTTTTCTCATAATTGGCTGAGCTGTTTTCATGAGTCAGAAATGAGCAAGTTCATCAACAGAAATCTGCCACAAAGACTGATGTAGCTGCAAGCATGAGTTAACCCCAAACAAAAAGAAGAAAAGGATTTCCTGACGATGCCAAGGTTTAATCACTGAAAAAACCCAGAAACAGACTTGACCAAATATGACTCTGATGAGAATTCAAGGGCATTTTGGCTATCCCAACTGCTTTGGTTTCAAACATAATAAAAGAAAAATTCTTAAATTATTAACAGGAAAAAGCAGAAATATCTACACATTCAAAAAATTGTCTATTTTTACTTCTACCTTAAAAACACTTACCTAATTAAAAACAATTAAACAAAAACAGAAATAACTTTAAATAACTTTAAAATAATTGCAGGTTCAAAATCTTGGAAAGATAGAGTCCCGTAGGGCCTTATCTTCTGAAGAAGCCTTGGATGTACTTAAATTAGTATTTTAAGCAGCCTGAAAACTATGATAGCCTCTTGGGCTTCAAAGAATGCAGAACAGCAAAATCCCCTAGAATCATAAATGTAAAACCTGTAATTATGGTTATTTAACAAAATGGTTTCTATTAAGATATTTGATGATGAAATTCCCATCCTCAGATGTTGGTGCCCAAATTTTAATCAGCCTTTACTCATGAGTAAATGTATCGTAACTGTTATTTGATTAAATGTCAGTGGCCATTAGGCTGGGTTTTTCAGAAAGAAGGCTTAACGAAGGCATGCCACAGAGGGTGTGGAACGGATTACAAAGGAAGGAAGAAAGGAGAATTGTTTTGGTAACTGGTGATGTTTAGTAGTGCTTTACCTTACGTGAAGTAACCACAAAGACTTTAAGAAGTAAAGATAACCTTGGCAGCAAGAAGAACGGGAAGACCAGAGGTGGTAAAACGGTGATGTCAAGTAAGGGAGACTCAGCCCAGAAGAGCACCAGTTTTGAGTTTTATGTGTATTGCTTTACTTGTTGATTCTCCTGACAACCGTCCGGGGTCAGAAGGTCAGCTATTATTACCATCTCCATTTGACCCATGAAGACACTGATGTCACTGAACCTCTGTGGCTTCGAAAAAAAAAAAAAACAAACCCAACTAACTTCATATTTTGAAATTATTTTAATTTACAGAAAACTTACAAAAACAGGACAGAAAGTTCCTGTGTACTTTTCCCCCAGCCTCACCAGCCCAAAGACTCCTTGTCCCTTCTGATCTCAGAAGCCAAGTGGGGTTAGGGTGCGTTCACTACTTGGATGACAGTGTTGTGGCTTTTCCTTAAGGTAAAGGCATACTGCTAGGGAGTTAAGACTCTTTCTTCAAAACCAGGACTTTTTCCACTATGATACTGATTGCTAGAACAAAACTTGTCCCTCAAACATTTTCTGTCCAAATATGGATAGAATTCTCCAAGTAAATTTTACCCAAGTAACATTACCCAAAGAATGCAACTGGACATTAGTGCCGCTCCAACTTGAGCTCTGTGTAGCTTTGAGAAGACTTAGAAAAAAAGCCTTCTAATGCGAGCAAGACATTTAACAAGATACAAGGGGACAAATGTTATGGAACTGTCTCGTATAGTCCCTTCTGAAGATACATGCTACATTTCTAGAGTCATTCTACTGGGTGAGAGCAGGCACTGTCAGAAAATAGCCCAATAATTTGATCTTTCATATGTGTTGCAAACTCTTTGACTGGCTCTGTCTCCGGTCACTGTGAAAGGAAGACTGTACCTAAACTATATTCCATTTGTATGCATGTGCACAGGAACTTAGCCTTATTGCACATTTTTATAAAGATTTTGTCAAAGACAGATACTGTTTTTTAGACACACATGTGCTGGGCACTGAACTAGGTACGTTACATGTGTTTTCACAAATCCTCCTCAACAGTTCTAAGATGTGGCTTCAGTTAAGGAATCTGAGAGTCAGAAACATTAAGCAACTCGCCTAGGATACTAACAAAGATACCTAGGACAAGAGAAGGCATGGAACCGTGACTTGAGTACCAAGGTCTGTCTGACCTCAAAGCTGCTGCTCTGGTCGTAATACCATGCAGTATGAAGAGAATCTCAGAAGAAAGACAGGTGCACTGCAAACAGCTCGGTGAAAGATTTTTTAAAACACTGTCATTCTGTGATAAAGGCTTTTTACTCGTTGGTGATGACTGACATCACTGACTCAGAAAATGATGTCAAGGAAACAAACACATTGATAAGCACTTTGAGAATAAATTGTGTGTGTGTGTGTGTGTGTGTGTGTGTGTGTGTTTAGTTTGTAGATTTTAAGTGGGAAACATACTACAGTGACCTAAGCATGTTCTCATCTGTCTTGGAAGGTCAACCCTTTTCCAAAGAGTAAGAAGCAACAAGAAAGCTCAGGGTGAAGGTGAGGTCGGGAGAGCAGAATTTAATTAGCTGGTCAGAGAAGTCCAATAACCCTGATGGTTAGGGGGCAACAAGTTTCATAACCAGGTTGCCCAAATGTTAGAGGTGAATTAAAAACACAACCAACAACACATAGACAATGTTGAAATGAAAGATGACAATCCACACAATGAAAATATGACCTTAACAAAACAATATATTAAGGTTCTTCATAGGACAAAAGTAATCCTCTAGAGTTGTTTATATGGTTGCTTTCTTGGTACATTTACAATATGATGAAATAAACAGTCTGATTTGTATATAATTTTTTTTAACTTTATTGAAGTATATGGCCAATTTACAATGTTGATTTCTTCTGTACAGCAAAGTGACACAGTTTAAAAACATGTATATACACATACACATTCTTTTCCAGTATACTGTGTCACAGGATATTGAATACAGTTCCCTATGCTGTATGGTTGGACCTTGTTGTTCATAAATTTTTTATGGGGGGGTTCCCTGGTGACTCAGTGGTAAAAAATCTGCCTGCCAATGCAGGAGATGTGGGTTTGATCCCTGGGTCGGGAAGATACTCTGGAGAAGGATAAGACAACCCTCTCCAGGTTTCTTGCCTGGGAAATCCCATGGACAGAGAAGCCTGGCAGGCTACAGTGAGGCTGCAAAACAGTCAGACACGACTGAGTGACTAAAGAACAACAATACCAATTTCTAAGTAGTACTCCTATCGTACCACCTCAGGTATCCTGTGAGTATAGCTAAATGAAGCGTGCCTTTGCATAACCTCTTTTGCATAATGTTCTTTAGAGGACGTAGAAAAACACACAGCCCAGATGGTACTTATTTTCTATAGCACAGTATTTTAATTTCTTAAGTAGCAGGATGGATATTTTGATTAACAAACAAAAAATATAAAATCAAATCCTTTCCCATATTTTCCTCTGGAATTTAAGCAGCAGGAAACATAGTACTAAATGTTGAATGACCTCTTCGACCTTCTGATGTTGGTAAGTTTTGATAAACAAAACTGTAATTAACATAAGACTTATGCCGAAACACTTTTGTCATGGTGTTAAAGTATTAACACTCATCGCATGGCTATGGCAATTCTTCGAAAATCACCGGCCACATGACAGAATATTCCTTCAATATGAAAAACAGATTTAATCACTTTCTAGAAGTATATTCTCAATTTTATCAAAGTCTCATTCACAGGTACTACTAGCTAAGTGTTTTTGGCTGAATATAATACAATTACAAATTATAGATGTTTAAACAAGACAGAAATTTATTTTTCCTCACATAAGTGAATTCTAGAGACAAGTAATTCAGGCTTAACATAACGGCTTGCTGATGCTGTGAGAGCCCCAGTTACTTCCAACATTGGCTCTGACATTTTCAAGCTGTAGCTTTTTATTTTTTTCCATGCTTTAAAAGTTATTTATTTACATATTTATGCATTCAGTCATTCGTACATTCATTTCCCACTACCTCATCCCTGCTTCACTGAGATATAATTGATGTATAAAATTGTGCAGGCTTTAGCTTTATCTTCATGATATAGAATAACCCCCGAAACTCCAGATAATCACATCTGGATCAAGTAATCAAACATAGGAAGATAAGAAAAGAGGTATACCTCTCTGCCCCTTCTATTTAAGAAAACCAAGAGAAGTCCAAATAGAAATTTATGCTTACATTTCACTGGCCACAGCCCAACGGTATGACCCAACCTAGCTGCAAAGTAAGAAGAGGGGTGTGGTACTCTGGATGCCAACAGCTACAAACCAGGTCCATAAAGGAGGATGGATACAGCACGGTGAGCAGCTGTATATACTACCGTGCTGGTGTATATAGTTATTACACATTTATGTGATCTATTATATTGATTTCTAGACCTGATTTTTAGCAGTCATAGTGGCCATGAATGAGCTTAAGAGTCAGTATTCTCTCTCATCACAATACTCACCAACATTTTTTTTAATGCAATTTATATATTTTTCTAACTTCAGGGAATGCTTTTGAGGACAACATGGAGTCAAACAAATAACTAATAATATTATCTTAACTCCAAAAAGACTGAGATACTCCATTTTAAAAAGAAATAGATTTACTTGCATTTATCTATTTGCACATGACAGATAGCATAAAACAAGTCAAATGCAGGTGAATGACTTAACAAGGGGCTTGACGAATGATTCACTACAATGGATGCTTCTTCAATACCTACCATTTTTAATCTATACATTCTACATAAATGTTGACTGGCAGGATAAGGACATTGCTTTTTTACCTGTCCTGTCCTAACAATTTACTAGAATCTTAGCTACAGCCAATGAAAAGCCATCCATCTCAAACTTCATCAATGAGAGAAAAGACAACTGAAGCAGACTTGGGGGTGGGATGATGGCTGAAGTGACCTTGAGAACAATGAAACTTGAAAGTAATAAAGACTATCTTGAGAGACGGATATAAGCAAATGTAGGATGGATTTTAATGAAGACACTTCGCATCTTAATGAAAAACTTAAAATTGAAAAAAAAATAGTGCATACTTCTTAGAAGTTCTCCATTTATGCAGTTTTATTTTGATGATAAAGATATAAACAGAAAGCAAATAAGACAACATTCGAGGAGGTGTATTTGAAAAGGAATGGATAGGGTATATTATAGGGTTAATACAATTCCAATCCAATCTCTATATCCGCTAAATCAGTAATTTTGAGTGGTAACAGCTTTTAATCATAATCTAAAGCTCTGATATATCTTCTTATATGACCCTGAGATACATTCTATTCCATCAGAAAAATTCTAGAGTGGCCAGAGAAGAGAATGCTGACCCATGAATCAGAAGACTTGTATTCCAGGTCTTGTTTTGTCTCGAACACAACATGGAAATCTCCAGGTTAAGCTGCTTCATCTCACTGTGACTGAGTTCTGTCTCCTCTGTATTGTGCTGATGTTCTGTAATTCCATGTGTATCCTGTACCTTAGTGAAGTCCTGAAATCTTTAGAAATACTTCAGAGCTATAGATTCTAAGATTTAAGAGATCAGACAACCTGTGCAACTCCATACTAGAAAATAGCCTCAGTGTATTTGCAGTGATTCTAATATAGAAGAAACATCACTGGAAGAAACCAAGAGGTTCCTAACTCCTGGGAGATAGCCAGGCATTTCAAAACGGAAAACGTGTGTGAAGTCACTTCTCCTGCAGCACTGATATAGCTATTTATGGCATCAACTTTTGTTATGCCTCCCTTGACTCAAACAGAAGGGCAATGGACTTAGGAAACCAGCAGGTCTTGTGATATGGATAGTTGAAGAGAGACTGTGACATTCATAATGATCTGTACTTTCATTATAGATGGAGACAAGAAAAGAATTCAAGGTACATCTTTTCAGGGAAGTTAAAGGTTAGGAAGATCACTACCACTATGGCTTCAAATACCTCCCCCTCAAGATGCTCCTTACTGTAGTGAATTAGGTCTAATACAAGAAACCTAAGGTGTACTCATGAAATTTGCAAAAAGTACAAACCACTATGCAAGTCACGTGGAATTCATATGCCTAGTAAATTAAAGAAAAAAATAAGTACACAGTGAAAGCTATTAGTTCTTTTAAGAAAAGTATGTATAAAAGACTATAATATTCAAAAATATACACATGTTCCAGCTGGTTTTAGAAAAGGCAGAGGAACCAGAGATCAAATTGCCAACATCCACTGGATCATGGAAAAAGCAAGAGAGTTCCAGAAAAACATCTATTTCTGCTTTATTGACTATGCCAAAGCCTTTGACTGTGTGGATCACAACAAACTGTGGAAAATTCTGAAAGAGATGGGCATACCAGACCATCTGACCTGCCTCTTGAGAAACCTGTATGCAGGTCAGGAAGCAACAGTCAGAACTGGACATGGAACAACAGACTGGTTCCAAATAGGAAAAGGAGTACGTCAAGGCTGTATACTGTCACCCTGCTTATTTAACTTCTATGCAGAGTACATCATGAGAAACATTGGGCTGGAAGAAGCACAAACTGGAATCAAGATTGCCAGGAGAAATATCAATCACCTCAGATATGCAGATAACACCACCCTTATGGCAGAAAGTGAAGAGGAACTAAAATGCCTCTTGATGAAAGTGAAAGTGGAGAGTGAGAAAGTCGGTTTAAAGCTCAACATTCAGAAAACAAAGATCATGGCATCTGGTCCCATCACTTCATGGGAAATAGATGGGGAAACAGTGGAAACAGTGTCAGACTTTATTTTGGGGGGCTCCAAAATCACTGCAGATGGTGACTGCAGGCATGGAATTAAAAGACACTTACTCCTTGGAAGAAAAGTTATGACCAATCTAGATAGCATATTCAAAAGCAGAGACATTACTTTGCCGACTAAGGTCCGTCTAGTCAAGGCTATGGTTTTTCCTGTGGTCATGTATGGATGTGAGAGTTGGACTGTGAAGAAAGCTAAGCGCCGAAGAATTGATGCTTTTGAACTGTGGTGTTGGAGAAGACTCTTGAGAGTCCCTCCCTTGGACTGCAAGGAGGTCCAACCAGTCCATTCTGAAGGAGATCAGCCCTGGGATTTCTTTGGAAGGACTGATGCTAAAGCTGAAACTCCAGTACTTTGGCCACCTCATGTGAAGAGTTGACTCACTGGAAAAGACTCTGATGCTGGGAGGGATTAGGGGCAGGAGGAGAAGGGGACGACAGAGGATAAGATGGCTGGATATCATCATTGACTCGATGGACGTGAGTCTGAGTGAACTTCGGGAGTTGGTGATGGACAGGGAGGCCTGGCGTGCTGCGATTCATGGGGTCGCAAAGAGTCGGACACGACTGAGCGACTGAACTGAACTGATACACGTGTTCTTTGAAAATAAGAACAACATTTTCAAATGGGTATCTGATCACATAAACAGATGAGCATAAAGGGAAACCCCGTGATCAAATAAATTAGTGTAGTGTGACACTTTTTCCTTGTACTAGTCTATACAGCGTCGCTTGTTATATTAAACTGGACACTCTATGAGAAAGGTCATTGATAATTTGATTATAAGGAAATAAAAGTGAGGCTTCAAAAATGTAGGCAAATACAATGGACATGTTTTAAACTTCCTTTAAGAAAGTTAATGTTTCCTTCCCAACACTAACAAAGGCAGTAGATGCTTTCTGTAGACAGGGAATGTGAATATGCCTTTGCATATTCCTTAAGAGAAGCATATCCTTTACCATTAACTGAAGAAAGAATAAAATCCCTACCAAGTCCTTATTAAAAAGAAGTCAGAGTTGGTATGTCTGTGACAGTTTAAAGAGCATATTATGTGGGAAAACAAAATAAACATTTAACCTGGCCAATGAAAATGGTTTTGGAGTTTCAACATTTGGCAGACAGGTGGAATTAAATTCAAGTCAAGTATTCAGAGAAACTAATATAGTATTTAAATATTTGCTTAAGTAATATAGTATTTAAAATAACATATTTGAAGAAATGTTTTTGTTGAAATGTTTTACAGTTTTAAGTGAGGATATTTTTAAGAGAAAAGGCTTGACTAAAGAATATTTTACTTTCTTTGTCATTCTGGGAACTTTAGTGGGATTTTTATATTTACTCTTTTATTAGCCATGTTCTTTTAAGTCCAAGATAACTGGAGAGTATTCCTTGTAGCTTTTAAAAGGAAATTAGATTTAGGTTAAAATTATACAATCATTTTTGAAGGAAGACACTGAGAGTCTCAAAGTTGGATCTAGCGGATGTGTGTGCAGGCTAGAAATGATGAGTGGACGAGTGGAGGGCTGCCTGGAGGTAGTGAGCGTCCACGGCACTGGCTGCCTCCATTGCTGCAAGGTTGCCCTACAGGCCTCCACAGCTGAGTGGCTACTGTGCGGCCCTGCATTCCAGCCATGTGGCCAGCTACCCGCCTGGTCACCCAAAACAAACCAGGTCAATCAGAGGCCATGTACTGAGATTTGAGATTCCTATACCAGAGGGTTGGGTCTGCCTCTCTCCAGGTGAAAAAGCTAACTTGGGAGCACATGCTCACAGAGCGTTACCCAGGCGGTAAAAAATGTCAATCAACTTGAAAAGAAAAATGAAGCCTGTGCAGAGAGAGAAGCAGGAGATCAGAAGGTGTGAAAAGAACGCTGATTTCGTTGGTACCTGCTTCGCAGTTCCTGAGGCCCAGCTATATTTCCTTTGTTGGGTTGCTTAGAAGATACAGATACTCTCACGACAAAATTTGTCTGTATGCAGAGCTCAACATTTTTCTAAACAACATATCATATGGGTTATAAGTGAATTTATAAATTTAGCTTGTCATTGCTTGCCTCTGAATGAATCCATGGTGTCTATACACTCTGTACACCAATTACAGAAAGAAGAGTGGCAACTCTTATTGACATGTAACTCCCAGAATAACTTTGTACTGTCATCTTGAAAAAAAAAAAAGGATCTCTTTGCTGTGCGTAACCAACACTTCTTTTATTTAATAGCACAGTAAATTAATATACATCTTTAATTTACCACCAGAACATTGCCAGCAGCTTGGACATAAATTATGTAAAGTCTTGAATGGAATCATTAAGTCCTTTACTCAGTAGGGAGTATGATCATCCTAAATAACCTTATAAAAACAACTTAGGTGGAGGTGCCAAAATTTTTTACTGGCCTCTGATACTAGTAGTTTTGTTACCAGAGAAAACAAGCTGGATAAAACAGTTTCTAGAGATGCGAAGCAGTTCTATTGTACTGAAAATTTGTGAATACGTAAAACTTAACTTTTAAAACTAAAATACAAAATCCTCCAACTTAAATCCTAAAAGTGTGTTCTGAATTCAGGCTGCACCTTCTCATAGAAATATTGTTTTAAATGGTGCATAGGTTCTGAAGTAATCTTATAAAAACCTCTTTAACCCATATGTATCTGGACTGTATCCAGTTTATGGAAGGATCAGAAGAGGCATAATTAATTAAGAGAATTTGGTCCTTGTCCAGAATTATGCAAAATTATAAAAACACAAAGCTGACATCTTATTTTATTTCTGAAACATCAACCTCCTAGAATATCTCTCTTGAATCTTCTCTTTCCCAAAGAAATAGAACATAGCATATCACGTAATGTTCTCTACCCTTAAATTTCTCTAAAATTCAAGGGGTAAATACCTTTACCCCTCGCTGACCAACAGTCTTTAAAGAAATCCCTTTTCAGCAGATGATTAAGAGGTAAGCAATGTAATTCACATCAATATGTAAATAACCAAGTGTCCTTGGCCCTGCAAGTATTTTTAAACATTTTGAAAGAAGAAACAGTGCTCTCTCATATCAACCATGGTTTTGAAAATCATGGATTTAAGATAATAAAGGTTCACATTTGTAAAACAAATATGATAAATCTCTTATCTTTTAAAATATGTGATTTTTTTCGGCCATTACCTGAAATAGCCAAAGAAAAGCAAAAGTAAAGCAAATAAGCTTCTTTGCCTTGAAGCTCGGGAGGCTAGTAACCATATACAACTCAAGGAACTGCTTCCAGACCAATTTTTCCAAGGTGGAAGAAATAGGACACTTTTCTATTTTCCTTTTCCAGAATAGTGCTTGCACCCATGAGTTTTCCTTCCTAGCATTTTTACCTTTTAACTGTGATCTTCAGCAAGTGCTTTAGGGTCGTCATTTGCAAACAGAGGATAATAACAGAACTGATCCCAAGGGCAGACATGAGCTGATGTCTGTGTCAAGGTTTAGAACACTGTGTGGTGTGTACTAAGTCTACACAGGATTCTGTAGTTATCACTACTATATCTGTTTCTCTGGTATATTACATGTTTTGTCAAGGAAACAACTGTATTGGGAATACCATGTCCCCACGATCTAGTACAGGGGCTGGCACACACACGAAATAAAAAAATGCTACTTCATTTTTAAGGGCCATAAACTGAGATGTACAGATTTATGCTTCCTCAGAATTTAAAAATAACCACTGAAAGAATTACGTACAGGTTAACTCTGAAATTACAAATAAAAAAGAATTAATGAGAACAGGTGAGGAAGCAAAAAACTGAGGAGGAATAAAAAAAGATACAAATGCATGTGCTATGTAAATAAGGGTAATATCATCAATTGAAAGAAATTAAGGGGAAAAATATTAATATACTGTTAAAGACAACTATACCAAACTAACTGGTTCAGAAAGACTAACATTAAAGACAGGCAAAGTTGTAACAAACTTAGGTGTTCACTGGAACAAGAGACCCAGACCTGGACATGCTGAAGGATCTATCAACAAGATGTGATAGAGCAAATGTGGAGAGGCAAGATTTCCATGCCACAAGAAATTAAACAGTAACTTAAAAGGCATCTTCAAATTCAAACTATTTTCTAAGTAGAAATCAGCCAATAACTAACAGAACTGTCCAGAGAAGTTATTTAATGGATCAGAGAAGTGAACAAGTATATGTTATTATTTGAAGATGCTAAATTGTAAAATCTTATAATAGCAAATACACAAGAAGTGCATAGCATTTATTGCCAAATGTTCTGAACTGACAACTAGAGGGAATGAACCAGTGGTCACAGATGGTATTGGTTCATCTGAAAAAAAAAATCTGTTCATTAAAATTAAAACTGATGCTCAGGATCAGCCTGTAGACATATCTGAACACTGCAGGTAAATATTGAAGCAGTGTGGTTAGGAGAACTTCTACAGCTAGAGCTGTGGAAAAGCCACTACTCTAAATTAAACAGGAAATTATTCAAACAATGAAAACTATTTGCAACTGGAAGGCACCTTAAAAGGTGTGTTGAAGAATTCCTGGTACAAAACCTTCATAAAGGTATACAGCTTTTTTTGTAATCCTATGTAAATGAGAAGAAAAGACTAATTTTATATACCTGGAAACTGCATTCTTTAAGCAGAAGAGAAAAAATTCAGGTTGTCCAAAGGATAGACTAATAATATTTGCATATATCACCTATTAATTCCCCTTATTTGGACAAATAGTTAATGAAAGTTTATAATGTTCAAGCCACTGTGCTGGGTACAGACGATATGAAAGTACAGTATGCCCATGCTCTCAAGGGCCTTACTTAGTAAGTCAAACTAAGCAAAAAACAACTAGTTATAATCTTTCACATACTAAAATATCAGAACTCAGATGCGGCCAGATGGAGAAAGATTAACGGAAGGCAAGAAAAGATGAATGCCTATTTAGGGAACTGCAAGTTCAAGGGGCTCCTTAAATAGTGTGGGGTGGTGATGGCGGTGTGTGTGTTTTTGTGTGTGTGTATACGTGTGTGTTTCGGGAAGTAATATGGGCAAAGAGGAGGAGCAGGAATGGTGGGAGATGAACATGAAAAAGTTTGTTGGGGCCATATTATAAAAGATGCATGAATAATGTGCTAGGGAGTTAAGACTCTTCTACAGAAAACGGAGTCAGGAAGAGCAGAAGCCTGGCAGGATCTGATCTGCCCTTTGAACCAATCCTTAATAAACAGGAGAATTCCCAACAGCCATCCACATGCACCAGATTGCATTGATCACTAAATATTTATAGCTTACTCCAAAATTCTTATTTCTAAATGAGGAATACAATGATCTAAGGGTAAGTCTAATTGCTAATGCAGCTTGATTTGCATGATTTACCATAAGGTGGTGGCAACAATAAGAACTGATCTTAAGGCAGCTCCTTAGCAAGGATGCAAATAAAGGAACAGAAGGAAATTACCTAACCACACAATCAATGATAGTCTAATTCCACTCAATAAATGATGGCACTGAAAAGACAAAACTCTTTCCACAAATACATTTATTTTCATATTTAGAAGGACTGACTTGTTGAGATTAAACCAGTAAAGATAAATAAAAGCCAGGCTACGTAACAAAAATCTGCCCACCTACTGTGGGGAATTCGGGTGAAGGAGAAAGAATAGGGAAACATAATCTACAAAATATTCAGGACAAAAATATTTTGGTTATTACAACAGCCACAATTTGAGAACTATAAACATTAAATGTAAATTAGTGGTAAGTCCTGTGGTGTTCTTAAACTCGATGATATTTTAAAACTCTTCTCTGCCAAGGTGTTTTATAAACAAGCTAGCAGACTGATCTCTAAGGAAACCCTTGAAATGTATCTTTTAAAAGTAAAGGATTTCATTTTCAAAAGGGTAAGGCGAAATTATTTGAGAAAGAAAATATTGATTGATTCTATTAAAAACTTAATTGGACAGTGTCATCAGAGGTGTTAGGAGGAAAATCAAGACTGAACAGTGCAGCCTACAAAGTGCACTTAACAAGACTCAAAGTGTGGTGCAGCAAAGCCGGGGAGATACGGATGGTCGGTTTGCATCACTGCTGTGCATCTTTCCCCCCGGCAAATGATGCTCTGCTTTACTGAAGCTGAAACTTCTGGTGAGGAAGGCGGAAGTGGATGGCCATCACTGTTTCTGTATTTTACTACCAAGGCCAGATTTAAAATACATAACGCTGTCTCCGAAACAAAAGATACCAAAGGACGTCAGATTGCAAGTCCTGATTTGGGTTAAGGGAAATATGACTACTATGAATACTGCTTCAATGCTGTCACTGTGTATTTTGCTCCTTAATAGACTAGGCAGGGAAGATAATTTTTTTTTTTCAATTTCACCCAGACATTAAATAGTAAAAAATCCTCAACGACTCTGAAGGTGGAAGATGATACTTGGAATGTGATACTGAATTTTTTTTATCATCGAGACGGTAGTTGTTTATTTGACTGATTTTGCTCTAAAATTTTTCTACAGTTAAGCTTAATCCAAGAGATTAAGCATCTTAAATGTGAGAGAATGATCAAAACACTGCTACCATCACCCAGCCACTTCTGGTTTCACAGCTGGTACGTGGGGCACTCTGAGCAAAACAGAAGTCTGACTTTACCCTAGTTCACAGCTCATAGTTCACATGGATAAGAAAAGCCTGAATGAATTCTTTGAGGAACATCTGTCAAATCTGATGTATTGACCTACAGGATGATAAGGACGTGGGTAATAGAGTTAGGGAATATTCTATTGTTGTAAGATTTGTAACTTACTCTTCGTGTCATTGATTGAAATATGTCTTCTCCAGATGTTTTACTGCAATGAATATACAGGTCTCTACCATTCCATAGTCAGTGTTAGTCCCTCAGCTGTGTCCAACTCTTTGTGATCCCGTGGACTATAGCCACCAGGCTCCTCTGTCCCTAGGATTCTCCAGGGAAGAATGTTGGAGTGGGTTGCTGTTTCCTTCTCCAGGGGATCTTCCTGACCCAGAGATCAAGCCCAGGTCCTGCACTGCAGGAATATTCTTTACTATCTGAGCCACGAGGGAAGCCCAATAATCAGAAGGTGGGGATAAAAAGTAGTTTGACAGAGCTGGAAATTAGTTTCAGAGTTATATATCATACCAACCTTTGGGTTCTCCTAAAGTCATGTAACGCTCCCTGGTCTGCACTTTCTAGGCCAGAAAAATATACACTAAGTTACATTAATTCTGCTCTGTGCTAGCTAGAATTACCAAAGATTTTGGGGGTATTTCTATTAGTATTCCCCAAAGAACAATTTCACAGAGTATTTTTAGATTATCTGAACAAAAGTTACCTTGACATGAATAAAAAAGACACAGTGATGTGTTCTTTTGATGAATCTCTTTCAGAAACGGATCCTGACTATCACACTATTTTATGTTTCAAAATGGACCCTAGTACTATTATTCTGTTTTGTGTCCTCTTCAACAAACCACACTGAAGCTAGTTGTATAAACTACTCTGAAGTTAATCACAAAATATTTCTTGAAGAAGACATGTGCTTTACTTCAGAGTAAACAAAATTTCAAATAAAACAGCAAGTGAAACAGAATATACATGTCTTCATCACACAACCAATAATCTACTAAGAAGGTTCAAAATTCAAGACCAAATACAGAAATAGCCATAAAAATGCCAATCATTTATTGAGCCTGTATTCCCCTTACCAGTGTACTCAGCTAGCTTTTGATTTGCCAGTTATTACTAAAGGCCTGTGAAGGCAGAAACCATATTTTGTCTTTTTTATAGTTGTAACTTCAGGACCTAGTACAGTGACTGATTTACAAAAGAAGCTCAGACAAATGCTGAATGAATTAAAGAGTGGAAGGACGGATGGATGGATGGTTTGCCTAAATCCAAAGAAAATGATTTCCACTCATTCTAACATGCTATCTCTAAGGGAAAAAATCCCAGAGATTTGAGCAGAGAGTCAAGATTATGACGTACCTCCTCTGCCAATTCTTACACATAATGAGAGGTCCTTTATCCTTAAGGACCTTTGTGTCTGCCTTTTCAGCACCTATTCCTTCTTCTTAAAGCTGCAGGGACTCATGCTTTTACAGAGGTTAACTGCCCCCTCTTTGGAGATGGAGCATATGACTTAGGCTAAGCCAATCAGAGCATGGTCATCCTATCAGTACAATTCAGATGGCACATGAGGTCTTATTCAACTTTCAGTCAGTTTTAAACAATCTTTAAGCTGCCTCAAATTTTATGTATTCCATTCTACTTTCTTTCTAGATTCCAGGATTAGGCCTCTGAGTTAAAAACAAACAATAAACAGTCACTGGGGATTTTCAGCACCCTAAGCTGTTTAAAGGCTGCCCTTTGGTGAGCTCTGAACTTTGGTCCCCTGTTTATTTTACCTTTTTGAGGATTAGTCAGAAAGTAGAGAATTCACTCAATTTTCTTTTTAGTGTTCCTTATTTACACCTCCTTCACAAACCCTAGCAGCTCATTAGACAGGATATTTTACTTGGTTAATGAGTAGGAGCAGCAGGGTCTTAGCTGAGGCTCATATGTGAGGCTCTTATGTGAGTCACCACAGGTCCTTTGTTAAGAAAATACAAAGCTACCTGCAGGCTTTAGTGATCCTTTCTTGGCCTTGGTTGATAGTCACATTTAGTTGATTAGATCTCAGAAGATTGGGATGCAAGAAATAGGATCAACAGTCAAGCGCACCTGGGTCTTTCTGGCGGTGGGTAGAGGGGGTCTGAAAGGTGCTTGGAGGGGAGTTGTATTTATATAACTTGGAGGGGAGTTGTATTTATTATTTCCCTGCTTCTCTTTCCTAGTCTCTCAAATATACTAAAGCAATTCTGAACATTGTTTAATCTACACGATAATTTAAGAGGGATCTTCAGAGGTCATGGGTCATAGATCTCTACTATTCATTCACCAAAGTGTTGGTGATGGGGAAAGATAAATGGAGTATGAGTTAGTTAACTTAATATGATGATGGACTAGCAAGCAGATATAAAAAATGGACATAAAAATTTAGACTTTTAAAAATTTCAAATATATAATACTTAACGAAGCAAATGATGAGTAAAACACAAAGCCAAGCACACACACAAATCAGCTGAAAAGAACAGGAAAGAACTCAGTTTTTCATACGCTTCCTCAATGTTTTGAGAAAAAGCTAGGGTCCCAAGAGAGTTTTTATGTCTATATATTTCTTTTTCTCTTCTCAATTACAGTTAAATGAAACAAAAAAGAAAAAAAACAATAATAAGCTTTGTTGGTAGGTCTATACCATTTTCATACATTCTAGGGGAGAAGGTAGTAAACAAAGTTTCTACAACTGTAAGTGATGCTTAGAGGAAAATTGAATCACTGAGTGATGCCAGGACTGATTACTCTACTGCACTTTAAAAGCCAGGGATTGCAGTCTGTGAGTCCAAAGTGGTTTCATATGGACTGCCACAGTTGTGGTTTACGCTTGAAACTATAACCTGTCAAATTAGAAGCAGGCAAGGACTATGCTCTTAACGGTTCCACTTTCTACTGTCTACAGTTTTGTCTACAAGTTCAGCATTTTTTATCCAGTTTAAGTTCTGTTATTTGGATGAATAGAATCTCAAAACTACTCTTTGTTATTTTGGTTAGAGATTTTAGTTATGATTCAAGGCTTGGAGAAGCTGGCAATCTTAACTTTTCTTGTATAGATGAAGCTGACTTTGACTGCAATTGTTTCTATCAACTATTGATATTTTATTATCCTGGTCACCACTATGCAATATATATTATAACTATAGGGAAGAGAAATTTAAACCGTATGCGCTCCTAAGCTTTTTCTGCCCTACATTTCCAAATATTTGATTCATCTGAACTTGTACCTTACTGACTCATCAGTTTTCCAGGCCTACAGTAGCCTGCTATTATGAGCTTACTGTTACAACATGCTCCATTTCTCTTCTTCTCCTTGATTGTGGAATGCCCTTCTGGGCAATAGACTTGGTTGACAGAGATTTTCCTGTCAAAATTGAAAGAGCTACTTGTTCAATTTCACTAATGTTTTCTGTATAGTCCTTTCTTAATAAATTTTTCTTAATGCCCATTTGTATAATGTAAAAATGTTTAAAAAATAAAGCATAAACAATATTTGCTCTCTGTGTAATACATCATAAGTAAAACCATGCCACTAAACAATCATATCCTGTTTAGGCCATAATGACATCAGAAATATATGTTTATCATCTGCTTTGGACAACTGAGCATGTTTTTTGCCCAAGGCAAAGCTGAACTAAAATCATTTGCAGTTGCCTCAAACCAAGATAACCACACATTTCTAAGGTAATTGATACCTAAGAAGAACACTGCCTTTAGATCACAGCTCATGATCTAAGCATACTAATTCTTGAAAGAAGGCTGTTAAATTTTATAAAGCATGGATGTCTACTGGACTTCCTCCAAAATTTAACATGAAATAATTATATTTTTAGCATGCATAGAGACTATGATAAAGTCAGCACTTAGCACAATCTTTCAGAACTCTGGAATTACCTCTCTTGCCCAATTTAAAGAGAAGGGGAAAAATGGAGGTTTTTTTTTTTGGTTTTTTTTTTTTTTAAAAGCATGTAAAAGCATTATAAGAATGATAAGAATAATGCCTTATATATTGAAAGGCACTCAAATGAAATCAGTCACTACTTTTGTTTTTCCAAAGTATAATATTTAAGGAAACAATTTTATGAATAAATAGCTAGGGTACATAGAAGGCATACAATTTTTCTTATCCATTGTTAAAACATGCCCAGGGAATCCAAGCACTTGTCACTGACATTGCTTTACAGCAATATAAAGCATGTAATTGCCCTGGATACTACCTTAGCCGGTGAGGCCAACCATAGCCTGCAACTACATGCTGGAAAATATAGCTCTTCATACTATATGTCAACACAAAAGAGTAAGAATTAGTTTTGCCCACAAAGATAACTGGACGGTTTGGTACAAAAACTAAGTAAATTATTTAATTATAAACTAGCTTTTATGGAAGAAAATAATATCAGTAAAAGTAAAATCCAGAAGGAAGCTTAGGGAAATCTACTCATATTCAAAGGTGGAAACAAAGAAACAGGGGACTGAAGCAGTTTCCTAAAGTCAGCTATGAAGGCAGAGTTTGACATCCTTCCCAGGACTACTTCACTGCACAATGCTGCTTCAGACATGAAACCACTGATTTGGACAATTCAGACAAACATTTAAAGGACATAAGAATAGAATAATCCAATATTCTACACATTGCAATGGTTCTTCTATTACTCTAACAAGGGAAGCATGTACTATACCTCCATTCTTTCTTGTTTAACTTCATCAATTTCATCATCTTCAAACATTGCCAAGAGTTCTCCTGTTTGGTCAATAGAGTTGAGAAAGTCTTGAGCGATTTTTTGTCTTTTGTTTACATTATTGCTGCCACTCAATTTGTCTTCATGAAGATAAAGGAAGGAAAAACAAAATATTCTTAAATAGGTTTACATCAGTCCTAACCATTGTTAAGTATGGAATACTGCATATAAAATTCAAAATTGGAATTCTCTCAAAATAATCTTCCAAAGGAGAACCCTTATATCCAAAAAAAAGCATAATGTCTTACAGAATTGAATCACCTACTTATGTCATGAATAAGATTGAGAGAATAATACCAAATAATCAATTGCTATAGTATTTATAGATTGATTAAAATTTCTTACCAAAAAAAAAAAAAAAGCCTATCAGATTTGGAAAAAGAATCCTGCTATGGCAAGCCCAATTGAGAAAATAAAAACAAAGACATAAATAAAAGGCATTAGGATTGCAACTTGAAATTAAAAGAAGAAAACACTAGGTACATTACTATGACAATCTATGTAAAATCTATGGGATGAGATTTTACTCTTTTTCTCATAAGAGATAAAACTATCATACTTAAAAGCAAAACAAAACTCTAAGAAGGTTACTGCAAAAAGTCAGGAAGGAATGTAACATACAATACGTAATTAGTACAGTTTAATACACAAAGGTTATCAGTGTGACTTAGTAAGAACTGGATTATTTTTTAATGTGACAAATTATATACTCATATACCAAATAAAGACAACCCTAACATTTTAGAGTGAGAATAAAAACTGTCATTCCCTGCTCCAATACAACTTCGTTATCACCCACCTATGTTGCTACTGTCAAATATACTACATATCTGTATGCTACAGACTCGACAGTACAGTTATATATATTAATACAATTGCTAACACAGTCCTATTTCTATTTACCTACATAATTACATCTATAGATACCCTCTGGGATGTGTGTGTGTATGCATGTGGATTTAATTTCTACTTGTTTCTAGTAATATAATTTCTATTTCTCAATTGGTATTCTCTATTTTGTGAGACACTGTAACCATGCCTTTCTTTCGTTATATTTACAAATGGTTTCCTTAAGTCTTTTGAACGTATTTATCAGTTCAGTTCAGTCACTCAGTCATGTCTGACTCTTTGCAATCCCATGGACTGCAGCATGCCAGACTTCCCTGTCCATCACCAACTCCCGGGGCTTACTCAAACTCATGTCCATCGAGTTGCTGATGCCATCCAACTATCTCATCCTTTGATGTCCCCTTCTCCTCCTGCCTTCAATCTTTCCCAGCATCAGGGTCTTTTCCAATACATCAGTTCCTTGCATCAGGTGGCCAAAGTATTGGAGTTTTTATACTCCAAAAAATTGAATGTATTTATAATAGCTATTTAAAGTTTTCATCTGTGAAGCCCAACATCTGGACCTCCTCAAAGGTACTTTGTCTTATCTGCTTTTTCTTGTCCTTTTTATGGATCATATATATCTGTTTTTTTTGCATGTCTAGTATTTTGTTGTTGTTGCTGTTGATGAAAATGGATATTTTAGGAAATATACTAGAGCAACTCTAGATAATAATTCCCTTTCCATCCTGGGGCTTGTTGTCATCATTTGCTTGTTGTTTTTTGTTTGTTTGTTTGTTTGTTTAGTGACTTGGCTGGACTAGTTCAAATAAGTCTCTTTTTTAGCCTTCAGTGTTGCTCTTCAGATAGCACAGCCTTGAGCATGTGAAGAGCTTACTCCACCACCAGGAATGATTGCGGTTTTTAAGTCAGGTTCTCTTTTGCTGTCACTTTTCTCTCCATTAAGTTTCTGGCTGGTCTGACTCTATTTGTATCATACACAGCTGTTAGCTTCCACTAACTGCTGGCTGAGAGTTCTGCTGTTTCAATAATACTATTGAGCACAAATTGCTCCACAGACTGATCTAAATAATTTGGGTCACTCTGCACAGTCAAGGCTGACCAGCCTGTAAGTTTTGCTCTGACCCCAGGAGAGGGTCTTCTTAGCTACTGCTCTTCTTAGCTACTGCTTTCTTTTGTCAAAACTTTAAGCTGGTGCACTGTTTTCTGTGTTGTTATTAGTATCAGAGTGACCAGCTTCCTCTTATTGGTTCACCACCAGGATCTCCATTGTTTTAAAACACTCTTAGTCAAGACCTTCCAAATGCTCTTTTCCAAAGAGTCAGTCCCTGCAGGAAGAGCTGTAGAGCTCTCTGCTATTAAGGCTCTCTCTTACTGGCTTAATCTCTGCACTTCTGTACTAGAGCTGGAGTTGGGAAGAGCAGTCAGTACTCCAAGAAAGCCTGTCCTGGATCTAAGAGGGGGGACCTCGTTAGAGATTCAGACTCCTGTCTTCAAGGCTTGTCTCTTCTGGTGTGAAGTTTACTCCCTGTGAGCAAGTCAAGATGTGAAGAAAGCAATGGCAACCCACTCCAGTACACTTGCCTGGAAAATCCCATGGACAGAGAAGCCTAATAGGCTGCAGGCCCTGAGGTCACTGAGAGTTGGGCACGACTGAGCGACTTCGCTTTCACTTTTCACTTTCATGCATTAGAGAAGGAAATGGCAACCCACTCCAGTGTTCTTGCCTGGAGAATCCCAGGGACGGGGGAGCCTGGTGGGCTGCCGTCTATGGGTTGCACAGAGTTGGACACGACTGAAGGTGAACTCCGGGAGTTGGTGATGGACAGGGAGGCCTGGCGTGCTGTGACTCATGGGGTCGCAAAGAGTTGGACACGACTGAGCAACTAAACTGAACTGAACTGAAGAGACTTACCAACAGCAGCAGCAAGTCAAGATGGGGCAACCTGAGAGCTTCCCTATTACTAGAGGATGAGTGACAGTCACAGTCCTTGTAGCTGTGCTTGCCTAGCAGTGAAGTTCTGCAACACAGAGCTGAAGAAGACAAGAGAGGCTGACCTCCTGCCCTTCCTGGGGTGAAACTGTCACCCTAGATTAGGGGCTAGAGAAGCAGGGGCCCAGTGTTCTTGGACGCATGTACCCAGAGTAAAGCTTGTATCACTTTGAGCTGGGGCACCAGGGTAGGAAGGGAGGAGAGAGGTGATGAGAGCAGACTGTGGCTCAAAGGCAACAGATTCTCACTGTTCTTAATGAGATTTAGTAGACTGTTTCTGAATATGTTTCTCCATTTGCTGTCTGCCCTTAAGAACAGTTACTAGAGATTTTATTTTTTATTTTATTTATTTATTTTTTTAACTATTATTTTTCTTCATTCTCATGAGTTAA
Source organism: Ovis canadensis (assembly GCF_042477335.2). Taxonomy (NCBI): domain Eukaryota; kingdom Metazoa; phylum Chordata; class Mammalia; order Artiodactyla; family Bovidae; genus Ovis; species Ovis canadensis. The sequence goes on from NC_091264.1 coordinate 33,410,455, forward strand.
ATGTGTTTCTTTGGGCAAAGAGTCTACCACAGTCCTCACTTGGCCATTCCAGAAGACCCACTTCAGTATTAAATGTATTTTACCCGAGTATTTTATTTTATAAATTGTATCAACTACAGTGTACCCTTGAAGAACACAAGTTTGAAACACGTGTATCCACTTAAACCTGGATTTTTTTTTTTCACTAAATGCATACTACATGACTCTAAGTGGTTGGAGAGTATGGGGACACAGAACAGTGTATATGAGGGCCAATTGTAAAGTTTTTGGCAAATTTAACTGTAGAGACAGCTGGCACCCCTAACCTCCATGTTGCTCAAGGGTCAACTGTATTTTAGAAGTTTATATAAGGCACACGAAATTACAAAATTTAAATGATAAAGTGGAGAGGTTTGAAATAAATTGAGGAGGAGAGGGCATCAAACTGACATATGACAGTGTGAGTAAAACTGAATACTAGTCTGAGCTTCTTGGTGTTCAAAGCATCATATTAACAGCCATCATTGATTCAGTGGCAGGAGTGTATCAGGTGCTTCTCATATATCATATTGAACTATAATGGCCAGTAATATAATTTCTGACTTTCAAATGAGAAAAGTGACCCTCAATGATGCTTCTAGAAAGAAAGCAGAGAACCGGGATTAACAGGAATTTAGGTCTGTTTGCTCCAAGTCTGTGTTTTTCATGCTCATCATAAATGAAAGCATTTAAATTCATTTGGAGAACTATTTTGCAGGAGTAAAATTGTATGAGAACTGTAGGAATATGAAATAGACAATACTGATTAAATATCTGATCAGTTTTTTTTTTTTTTTTGACACAGCTATTACTCTTGCGGATCTGTTGAGGATTAATGAAAGTAACTGGTCCTCTTTCAAAGTCAGTTAACTCTTTAGTTGGTTCTGAGCAATTTTCTGGAATTGTCCTTAATACAGTAGAGTTTGTTTAGCTACTTTATCACTAGCAAAGGATACCACTATACAGTGACCATATTCAATACAAAGTAGATGTGTTATTTCTAAAAACACAAACATTTATTTTGATTAGTATTATTTAGTAATTATCTGTTTTCAGCTTATCAGTATTTGATTTTTGCAACATAAATATTTTTTCTAAATATCCTAAAACAGGGAATTAAGTTGGAAAGTCAGCTAAGGAAAAATTCCCACTTTGTGTCAGATTTCTGGTTAGATTTCAAACAGCCCGAAAATAATAACATTAAAATGATGTGACTTTACAGTATAAAATATATCAGATACTTTCTATAATAAATTAACAAAAAACCATATGTGTCAATTTCAAAGATATATTATAATAGTTCAGGCTCCCTACATTCACAACAGAAAAATTATATTTGCTAAAATCAATTATGTTTTAAATTGGCACAATTTTCTCAGTTTCATGATATTTTGAAGTAAAGCAGGTTATTTTATTAAAAGAAGAATTAAAATAACAGATTACTCTGAAGTCACACAATTGGAAAAATCACAAGATTTAAGTACTGACTATATAAATACTTGGACAGTTACTAAACTACATATTTAACAGAAGGACATACATTGAACTCTGATGGGAGTTATCTAAGCTGACTCTGTATAAATGTGTCATCGGCATACAGCTGTCACATAAGTTTTAGTTTAGTGCTTTAAGTTACCTTCCAGAAGATCATCCTCGTCAATGCCTTTGACAATCTTCGATTTGTAGTCTCGGAAAAACATGTATTTTAGCAGTCTTCTAAGTTTTTTCTATTAAAAATATGAAATAAGTAAAGAAGAGACTTAACACCTATATTCATTTTAACGATTAAAAACTACTATGATAACTAAATCCCCTTCATGGATCACAGCCTTGTCGTGGTGAAAGGGCTTGTGTAACTCAATGAAGCCATGCCTTGTAGGGCCATACAAGATGTAGAGGTCACAGTGGAGAGTTCTGACAAAACGTGGTCCACTGGAGGAGGGAATAGCAACCCATTCCAGTATTCTTGCCAAGAGAACCCCATGAACAGTATGAAAAGGCAAAAAGATACGACACCGGGAGATGAGCCTCCCAGGTCGGAAGGTATCCACTATGCTACTGGGGAAGAATGAAGGGCAATTACTAATAGTTCCAGAAAGAATGAAGCAGCTGGGTCAAAGTGGAAATGATGTTCAGTTGTGGATGTGTCTGGGGGTGAAAGTAAAATCTGATGCTATAAAGAAAAGGTCAGGGGAGCATGGTGTGCTGCAGACGATGGGGTTGCAAAGAGTCAGACACAACTTAGTGAATCAACAACAGCAACAAGAACACTGATAACTAAATAGAATAAACTTGTACCCCAGGACCACTGGAAAAATACAGCAATTCTCAGCATAGTACTATGAATATAAAGTTTAGTCATCAAATTCAACATAAAAGCTACAACACAAGCATTTTTAAAAGCACATTTGATTTGAAGGTATTCAGATACTCCAGAATCACAATTAATTTTATTTTATTTTTTGTTGTTGTTGTTAAATTCCTTCTGAAGATTGCGATATCACATTCTCCACAGTAAGCTGACAATACTGTCTTTGTGGAATTTTGTACACCGTCAAGACCAAATTTCATTTTTTAAAATGATTTATAAACACTATACAAAAGTTTGCAACAACTGTTTGAAGAAGTCAAGCACTTTCCTTTTTTATTTATTTTTTTTAATTCCCTGAGAATCTTTTATTTAGAAGAGTTGGCTTATGTTTTATATTTCTGGAAAACATCCTGTAATCTGAGAAACGTATTTTTTATGAAACTCAAAGCTGATGAATGATAGTTGAGGCTTTTTTAGGTTTATTAGAAGACTACAATACCGCTTAACTTTAAAAGTAACTGATGTGTGTGCTCAGTCGCGTCTGACTATTTGCGGCCCCATGGACTGTAGTCTACCAGGCTCCTCTATCCATGAGATTTTCCAGGCAAGAACACAGAACTGGTTGCCAGTTGTATCCTTACACTTAGAGTAGATGATTACTGGGTTCTGGTCTTCAGGTTTAAGATTCCTAATGGCAGCTGAAACATATTTTACAAAGCTCTTTTACATGCATTTTATTTGATATTTTTGATAGCCCTGAGATACAAACATTATCATCTTTTTTTATATATAGGGAAACTGAGGTTCAGGATAGTCTCACAATTAGAACCAAGCAGGGCCAGAAGGAACACATAACCTTTGAACCTCAATCTCCTTATTTACAAGGTAAGTAAAGTACTTACCTGAGAGGAATATTGTGAGAAATAAATCAGAAAATGAGCGAAGCTGTCTAGTGCAGTATGTAAACTACAGTGGGTAGTCAACAACTTCTACTTGAATATAAACTGGAATTATTAAGAGAAAAAACATATACCTGGATCCAGGTCTTTGCTATCCCTCCTTTCTCTTTGCTCTGATTCCATTCAGTACTTTAGATCTGATTCTGTCTTATATTACAGTTGTGTAAACTACTTTAAATTCTGTTTGGAACATGTCAGCATATAAAGAAAATTATTATTTGGAGGAGAAAGATGAGAACACTGGCAACTATCATATTACAGCTATGTTCCTGGTTGCTTAAAAGATTCTGATTAAGAGTCCTTCTGGCCAGTAGAAGGGCTTTGACAATTGGTATATGTCCCTGAAGGGTCCATAGGATTTAAAACGTTGACTCCTCCAAGAGGTAGGAAAAAGTGTTGACGTGGACTACTTTTTGTGCTGGCCTGATTACCTCTGTTGATGAAAAAGAAAAACCTACGGGAGGTATTCTGCAAAGGACTGATGCTAACTCCACTGTTACCCAGCTGTCTTCATAAAGAACTTGGCTCACAGTCCCTGCTTCTCCAAGGGCACATTCAGGCTCCATCCTCTCAGCACCACTTGCTGTATGGTGCCTACTTCTCCTATGTCTTCCTAGTGAAGTTACTAGCTCCTGAATAGCCTTGCTCTTCACTATCTCGCTAAAACCTTCCTTCCTATTCACTTCCAGAGCCATCATACTAATCATGGTTTGCCTTGATTACTGAGCCTGCATCCTAGTTAGTTCCATTCTAATATAATTGCATGAGTTTCAACCTAGGCAGAAAACCTCCATTCCACCATATTTTACAGACTCTCCATCTAATCGCACAACCTTAAAATACTGTCTCAAAATGCTTCTTCAACTCAATGATACAGATTTCTTAAACCAGATTATAGCTTCTTGATAGTAAAGACATTTCTTTCCTCTTTGTAGTCCTCATACCACATAAGAGTCAATGAACTAAAAATTCATAAAATTTCATGGTAGACTGGTGGAGGTGCAGTTTGTATATCCCACTGCATAAAGAAGAGAAAATCCTTCATCCAAGTTTAGTCAATCTTCAATCAATTAGAAGGAAAGGTTTTTATGAATATTAAGTAATGGGTATCAGAAAGACAGGATATCCTGAAGGTCAGATGGGATGCCTTCTGATAAAAATCTGAGCCACAAACATACAAAAATGGTGAAAGAAAAATCAGTAAGTGTAATTAAAAGACCAGGGGAAAACAATGGAGAAATGAAAGATGGAGCATTAGGAACTAAGCCCTGGGTGCTCATCTGGGTTAGCAGCTACTATAACATGCTGTGGTTACTCAGCTCGTTTCTCCACATGTAAGGACCTTCTAGATGAAAACTGTACTAAAAACATGCAGAAAGTCAAAATGTTTTCAACTAGCTACTCATGGAAGACAGTTATGACAAAATTATATGCTTAAATAGTTTAATATCAGAGTTCAAAGACAGATCTCTAGCAAATAAAAAAACCTAAGTAATAAGAGTATATATTTTATGCTATTGCAATTCATCTTGATTGATTTGCCTTTTTCTATTAACCAGTGTCACAGAAAAAACTTTGTATTTCAAGTGAAAAACTACTCTATGAACATCTACAATCCTGTATAAAATTAGAAAAATAAATATGCCATTTAGTTATATCCCAGTTACCAGAACAAAGTACCCAGTGGAGATCTAGTGAATTTTATGTAGCAATGAAAATGTCTAAATAGATATGTTAAGGATAAGTGAGAATTAGTTGTCAGCAGTTTTATATTAAGTGCCCTTGTCTATGTAAAAAAAAAAAAATCAATTCTGTTGTAGTAAACCATTTTGTTGTTGTGCAAACTATGATTTCCAAACATGAGTTCAACACTTATGATTCCAATATGAAAGCCATATAACAAGGGTAGCTTCCTTACATAAGTGTAATTAAACACAAAGTATGGCATTTCAATACAGTGAAATTCTTTTACATTACCTTATCCTTGCGCATCAGAAACAGAAGATCTTCGGCAGAGATTACTCTTGCTCCCCGAAGCTGAGAAACTTCAGCAGCTTGCTGTAACTAACAACAAAGGAAATTTTTCTTAATAATCTAAATTAAATATACTACAGTCATGATGTCTCAAGAGAGATAAATACACTAAGAGTTAAAAATCTTTGGGGATCACTCAGCAATCACATTACTGCTTTAAAAAGCAAAATGTCTTATGTTTAAAGGTATAAAAAAATGCAATTAACTTATATGCCCACCTGTAACTGATACAATAAACAGAAATCCTTGATTTCTTTCATGCAAAAGAAAAATCAAGTGCAGCTTCCAGAAATGCATTAATGCACCTGAAAATAATTTTATGAAATTTTATCCTCATATCCATGTGAGCAATGGTTTTGCTCAGTATCACTAGTTGAATAACTATATTATTAATCTGAGCGCCCATGCTGGTATGATTTGAAATAGGCCCATTCAGAACTTTAAAAGATCAACAAAAACAGTAGCTGTTTCTAATATCCAAAGGAAAAAAAAAATAGTTTTAGTTTTGGCAAGTCTTCAGTGGGCAAAGGATTCAGTCCATAAATCATAATACTGGACTGCATTAATTTCTTTCCACACTAATCACATACACACAAAAAGTTAACTGTATCTGGAATGCACAACACAAAACATACTGCATGAAAAGTTAGATTCCCCCTGAAATGTTCATTTGGGCTGTTCTATCTACAAAGTTGAGAGTTTTCTGGAATTCAGAAGTCCCAGAAACACAATCTTACTTGAAAATGACCTGGAAAATAAAAGAATGTGAAAAATGATAGTTCTATTTTTTTGGCACAGGCAAAACCAGTTTCTTATTTTGATTAGTTAGGAGGAATATAAAATACATCCAGCTGAAAAAAATAAAGATGCTGGAGAAAACAGTACAAAAATGTGCCTGTAACTTCTTCCAAATTTGATCAATGGTGATTGCAGCAAACCAACTACCCAATATTATAAAAATATTTACATATAAAAGCTGTTCCTGAATGCATCTTTCTTTGAAAGGAATAAATCTAACACATATTCCTAAGAACTAATCTTTAAAAAGTGACACACTGTTATCTTAACAATTACAAAGAAATCAAATAGTGCATTTGTACTAAAGAAATTCTGGATGTTCAAGCAATTTTGCTAAGTAAGCTTCCAACCTCGTCTAAATACACAGACTATGAAACAGACTATAAACTCCCTATGTGTCAGCCTTACCGCTGAATTTCCTGGATACTGGTGGTTGGTATATAAACATAATTCTACCTAAATATAGAAATTTAAATTTAACTGTGAACCATTTAAAAAGAAATCTTGGGGGAAAGGTTTTTAAAAAGATGATATATCTGCCCAGAAAGAAACTAAGTTTTCAGTAGGAAAAATGTGAACATATTTTTCTAAAAATTGGAAGAATGTCAGGGAAATACGTGTGCATGTGTTTTTTTCAAACAAAAACATTTCTGTCACAGCATAAAACACACACAATCAATGTGGAGCAGAATATGGACTCAGCATCCATTTGTCTGGACACATACAGAGAACTGGAAGGCCACACTATCAGGTAACATTTTTATTTTCTCAGACGAAGGATGGTATTGATTTGAAAACTTGAAAATACTACACAGATATAAGCAATTTTTTCTCATGTTAAGGAAAGCTCAGGATAAGTATACATCCCTAAGTAGTCTTCCCAATAAATCAACTGTTTATCTACTCTACATATAAATAATTTGTATTTATAACACTCTCCAAAATGTTAGTTTAAAAACACACTCAACTAGGGAAAATAAAAAGAAAATGGAAAATAAAGACTTAGAAGAGTCAGCCATTTTAAACATCCTTTCAAAACCAGTACACAACTATCATGGGATCTGGAATTTATGTCTCGGTTATGTTGTCATAATTAGCAGGAAAACTTTATCTTTAGGTGTTGTCTACATTATTTACTTATTTCCCTCATCTAACCTGTATCGTCACTAGCACTGGGTCTGCTGGTCACCTAACCTGTATCCTCATTAGCACTGGCTCTGCTGGTCACCTAAACTAGTATCCTCACAAGCACTGGCTCTGTTGGTCACCTAAACTAGTATCTTCACTAGCACTGCCTCTGCTGGTCACCTAACCTAGTATCTTCACTAGCACTGGCTCTGCTGGTCACCTAACTGCTGGGAGCCAGCGTGAGGAATCCCGCCGGTGGCAAAGGTCATGAGGAAGGAAGCCCGACAAAATGCAAAGGCGTGATCTGGCTTCAGGGGTTCCTCCTGGGTTTTCCTGAACATCTACCCCCCAAAACCAGAGTCTGCCTGCTTTATTGTACTATGCTTTCTACTCTTCTGACATTCTCTGGAAAAAGTTAACTCAGGGCTTCAGTTAACAGTCTCCTGCATATGAAAAGAATGTTTCAGCTCAAACCCCTTTGATGGCTCTCTAACTTGCCTAACAGTTGGGGACTTCTACAACTTGTGGATTGTTTACAGCCCCCAACCATGAGAGGCACAAAGCTTAAAACATCTTAAAGATATAGAGCCTTTTGGAGCTAAGAATTAGTTTGGTGAAGAGTTTGTTGAGTTAATGTTTGCCGCCAGGCCTCCATATCCTTTATCTTTTAGGCACCTGGGAGGATATTAATCAACATAAACGGGATGCAGAAATAGGAATATAGTAGTTTTTGATGTTAGCAATAGTAGACTTGTGAGTTAATTAACTTTCTCTTTGTTATAAATCACTGTACTTCTTTCACTGTTATAAATTGCTGTATCCTTGCTATGTAAGCATGTAACTTTATTTAGTGCTTTCTGAGAGTGGCACCAGACTTTGGGAAGAACACCACAAATAAGTCTTCTGGTTGACAAACCCTTATCAGAAAAGGGCTGTAAAATGTTAATTGGCCTTCTGGCCAGAAGATGATGTAAATCACCTAAGACTTGTGTATACAACTAGGTATGCAGAGAGAAAGCCTGGACTCAATAAGAGTCAGGGCTGCTGACGATGCATAATTTTATATTATCCATTGATCTTGATGTACAAAAAAAGGTATAAAAAGACTTTACAACAATAGAGGAAGGGCCAGTCACTGGAAAGACTGGTTTCCCCCGTGTCTTCTTTACTCTATTTTCAGGCTGAATTCCCATCTGGAGCGGGGAGGCTCACCACGTCTACTTACTTGCCCTGGCTTCTAAGATCCGTGAGAGAGGGAGCCTAAGGTGGGGCACCCTCCGCTATACAAACGGGCACTGGTGGCCCAACGTAGATGGTACAAATCTCTTGTCCTGAGGTTTTATTAGCTTTCCCTGTAAACCAAGTTATTCAGCCTCGTTTCTCCACTGAATTTTCCTACGATACTATTTCTTCCAAATCTCTTTTATATTTCTAAATAAATAAGTTTTCCTCACCTATGCGATCCCTGCTTCAAATTACCCTGGATCCACCGGGGCAGGACCCTGGCACCTAAACTAGTATCCTCACTAGCACTGGCTCTGCTGGTCACCTAAACTAGTATCCTCACAAGCATTGGCTCTGCTGATCGCCTAACCTAGTATCTTCACTAGCACTGGCAATGCTGGGCACCTAACCTGCTACCCTCACTAGCACTGACAATGCTGGTCACCTAACCTAGTACCTTCGCTAGCATAGGCACTGCTGGTCACCTAACCTAGTTCCCTCACTAGCACTTGCCCTACTGGTGCTCTACAAGAAGCCTTGAACCTCATGAAGTGAGTCCTCCAGCTGAAAGTTATCACAGTGTCACTGCAACAAGCCCATCTGACCCTGACATGTCCCATGCTCCAAAACAACCTCGGCCACAGTTTCACCTCCTTTTCTCTGCTGACGAAGGAGAGCAAGCTTGTTAACTAATGACAGTGTTCACGCTCAAGTATGCACTGCCCATTGGCTAACTTCAAGACATTTTATGAGAGAGTAAAGCTCCTCTTCAACAACACAAGCTTAAAAAGCAAGTCAGCAGGAGGCTGGTTCAGTTCCACTGGACACTAAGCTCAGGATCAAGTGCATTTAGTGTGAAAACAATACTAGAAACAGAAAACCAAATCACAAAATATTTCTAATACCTTCAGTGTCAAAAAAGAAAGAAAAAGCTGATTCTATATGGTAAGAATTCCTTAATTTTTTCCTTGAAGATAAATGGAAGTTGTACTTCATCATTCACTGTGGCAAGACAAATATTTCTGGCAGTACTGAAAATGACATGATAGTCCATTTTATGATTTTTTTATTACAACGAAAGTGGCATACATTTAATTGTATTATAAAATATATAAGAACTGACAGGACAGAGGAATATTTTAAGACCAGTAACTAGTTGAAAGAGTATACAGAATAAACTTTATACAGATAAAGGGATGGTGACAGGAACCTTATAAAGATTTATTTGTAACTCAGCAAAATATTTTGCTAAAAGATATTATTCTGCAATAGCAACTCATTTAAAGCACTGATTTTTTTCTTGATAAATATTATTTCCATTCTTTAGTGTAAACTAAAAATAATACTATACTTAACGGTTTAAAAGAAAAATATTTTCCCTGGCATATTAACACTTATCATGTTTGCATTTTAAATATTTTGCAATGGTTTATTTACAGGCTGTGCATAAAGTTTAAACTTTACATGACATCTTAAATGCCTCATCTTTGATCCCACAAATAAATCTCTTCTCAATTTCACACTGCCATCAATGATGCTAACATTGGAAAATTCTTTCTCACTCTATTTTATTTTCACTAATTTCCGTTGATTTTATTGTTTTAATTGGCTAGGGGTCTTGAATTTGCTGTCTGCTTCCACAGTATTCATCTGAACCTAGGCCTCTGGGTTTTTGCTTTGTTGTTATCAAGTCACGTTCAACTCTTTGCGACCCCACGGAATGTAGCCTTACAGGGTCCTTTGTCCATAGATTTCCCAAGCAAGAAGACTGGAGTGCATTGCCATTTCCTTCTCCAAGGGATCTTCCTGACCCATGTCTCCTGCGTTGCAGGCAAATTCTTTACCATTGAGCCACCAGGAAAACCCTGGAGCTTTTGCTTACTGCTTTCTAAACTTCAATGTCTCCAAATGGTGATGTATCTTACTTAGACTAAGTGTTGATCTTCCTCAAATATAATATCCATAACTCTTGTTCTAGGATCTGTGATAATCCACTGTTACCTGACTTTAGTGTGGTTTATAAAGATCAACTCATAGATATTCCCTATACTTCATTCTTATTATTTTGTTTTTCTGTCATATTTTTCTACATTTATTCTCCCCTAAGTTCCATTCTGTCTTTATGTCTTTGTACACTTGTGCCAGTTCATTTTATGTGTCAACCTAACTGGGCTACCGTGTGTCCAGACATCTGGGCAAACATTCTGAGTGTGACTGCGAGGGTATTTCTGAATGAGATTAATATTTGAATTCCAGGCTGAGGAAAGCAGATTGCCACTCCTCTCCACCAGCCCCTGCTAATGTTCAGTTCAGTTCAGTTCAGTTGCTCGGTTGTGTCCGACTCTGTGCGAACCCATGAATCGCACATCTCATCCTCATCCATCCAGCCATCTCATCCTCGGTCGTCCCCTTCTCCTCCTGCCCCCAATCCCTCACAGCATCAGAGTCTTTTCCAATGAGTTAACTCTTTGCATGAGGTGGCCAAAGTACTGGAGTTTCAGCTTTAGCATCATTCCTTCCAAAGAAATCCCAGGGTTGATCTCCTTCAGATTGGACTGGTTGGATCTCCCCGCAGTCCAAGGGACTCTCAAGACTCTTCTCCAACACCATAGTTAAAAAGCATCAATTCTTTGGCGCTCAGCCTTCTTCACAGTCCAACTCTCACATCCATACATGACCACAGGAAAAACCATAGCCTTGACTAGACGGACTTTAGTCGGCAAAGTAATGTCTCTGCTTTTGAATATACTATCTAGGTTGGTCATAACTTTTCTTCCAAGGAGTAAGCGACTTCTAATTTCATGGCTGCAGTCACCATCTGCAGTGATGTTGGAGCCCAAAAAAGTAAAGTCTGACACTGTTTCTACTCTTTCCCCATCTATTTCCCATGAAGTGATGGGACCAGATGCCATCATCTAGTTTTCTGAATGTTGAGCTTTAAGCCAACTTTTTCACTCTCCTCTTTCACTTTCATCAAGAGGCTTTTTAGCTCCTCTTCACTTTCTGCCTTAAGGGTGGTGTCATCTGCATATCTGAGGTGATTGATATTTCTCCCAGCAATCTTGATTCCAGCTTGTGTTTCTTCTAGCCCAGCGTTTCTCATGATGTACTCTGTATATAGGTTAAATAAGTAGGGTGACAATATACAGCCTTGACATACTCCTTTTCCTATTTGGAACCAGTCTGTTCCATGTCCAGTTCTAACTGTTGCTTCCTGACCTGCATACAGCTTTCTCAAGAGGCAGGTCAGGTGGTCTGGTATTCCCATCTCTCTCAGAATTTTCCAGTTTATTGTGATCCGCACAGTCAAAGGCTTTGGCATAGTCAATAAAGCAGAAATAGATGTTCTTCTGGAACTCTCTTGCTTTTTCCATGATCCAGCGGATGTTGCCAATTTGATCTCTGGTTCCTCTGCCTCTTTGAAACCCAGCTTGAACATCAGGAAGTTCATGGTTCATGTATTGCTGAAGCCTGGCTTGGAGAATTTTGAGCATTACTTTACTAGTGTGTGAGATGAGTGCAATTGTGTGGTAGTTCCGGCATTCTTTGGCATTGCCTTTCTTTGGAATTGGAATGAAAACTGACCTTTTCCAGTCCTGTGGCCACTGCTGAGTTTTCCAAATTTGCTGGCATACTGAGTGCAGCACTTTCACAGCATCATCTTTCAGGAGTTGAAACAGCTCAACTGGAATTCCATCACCTCCACTAGCTTTGTTCGTAGTGATGCTTTCTAAGGCCCACTTGACTTCACATTCCAAGATGTCTGGCTCTAGATTAGTGATCACATCATCATGATTATCTGGGTTGTGAAGATCATTTTTGTACAGTTCTTCCATGTATTCTTGCCCCCTCTTCTTAATATCTTCTGCTTCTGTTAGGTCCAGACCATTTCTGTCCTTTATCAAGCCCATCTTTGCATGAAATGTTCCCTTGGTATCTCTAATTTTCTGAAGAGATCTCTAATCTTTCCCATTCTGTTCTTTTCCTGTATTTCTTTGCATTGATCGCTGAAGAAGGCGTTCTTATCTCTTCTTGCTATTCTCTGGAACTCTGCATTCAGATGCTTATATCTTTCCTTTTCTGCTTTGCTTTTTGCCTCTCTTCTTTTCACAGCTATTTGTAAGGCCTCCCCAGACAGCCATTTTGCTGTTTTGTATTTCTTTTCCATGGGGATGGCCTTGATCCCTGTCTCCTGGACAATGTCACGAACCTCATTCCATAGTTCATTGGGCACTCTATCTATCAGATCTAGGCCCTTAAATCTATTTCTCACTTCCACTGGATAATCATAAGGGATCTGATTTAGGTCACACCTGAATGGTCTAGCGGTTTTCCCTATTTTCTTCAATTTGAGTCTGAATTTGAGAATAAGGAGTCCATGATCTGAGCCACAGTCAGCTCCTGGTCTTGTTTTTGTTGACTGTATAGAGCTTCTCCATCTTTGGCTGCAAAGAATATAATCAATCTGATTTCGGTGTTGACCATCTGGTGATGTCCCTGTGTAGACGCTTCTCTTGTGTTGTTGGAAGAGGGTGTTTGCTATGACCAGTGCATTTTCTTGGCAAAACTCTATTAGTCTTTGCCCTGCTTCATTCCGCTTTCCAAGGCCAAATTTGCCTGTTACTCCAGGTGTTTCCTGACTTCCTACTTTTGCATTCCAGTCCCCTAGAATGAAAAGGACATCTTTTTGGGGTGTTAGTTCTAAAAGGTCTTGTAGGTCTTCATGAAACCGTTCAACTTCAGCTTCTTCAGCATTACTGGCTGGGGCACAGACTTGGATAACTGTGATACTGAATGGTTTGCCTTGGAGACAAACAGAGATCATTCTGTCGTTTTTGAGATTGCATCCAAGCACTGCATTTTGGACTGTTTTGTTGACCATGATGGCTACTCCATTTCTTCTGAGGGATTCCTGCCCACAGCAGTAGATATAATGGTCATCTGAGTTAAATTCACCCATTCCAGTCCATTTTAGTTTGCTGATTCCTAGAATGTCGATGTTCACCCTTGCCATCTCTTGTTTGACCACTTCCAATTTGCCTTGATTCATGGACCTGACATTCCAGGTTCCTATGCGATATTGCTCTTTACAGCATCAGATCTTGCTTCTATCACCAGTCACATCCACAGCTGGGAACTGTTTTTGCTTTGGCTCCATCTCTTCATTCTTTCTGGAGTTATTTCTCCACTGATCCCCAGTAGTATATTGGGCACCTAATGACCTGGGGAGTTCCTCTTTTGGTATCCTATCATTTTGCCTTTTCATACTGTTCATGGGGTTCTCAAGGCAAGAATACTGAAGTGGCTTGCCATTCCCTTCTCCAGTGGACCACATTCTGTCAGACCTCTCCACCATGACCCGCCTGTCTTGGGTTGCCCCATGGGCATGGCTTAGTTTCATTGAGTTATAGGGCCGGCGGCAGGGAGGAGCAACCTGAGGAGTGGTGGCTGCGCAGGCACAGGAGGGCCTAGAGGAGCTATCCCACATTGAAGGTCAGGAACGGCGGCGGTAATGAGATACCCCTCATCCAAGGTAAGGAGCAGCGAAGCTGCGCTTTGCTGGAGCGGCCGTGAAGAGATACCTCATGCTCAAGGTAAGAGAAACCTGAGGAAGATGGTAGGTGTTGCAAGAGGGCATCAGAGGGCAGACACACTGAAACCATACTCAAAGAAAACTAGTCAATCTAATCACACTAGGACCACAGCCTCCTCTAAACGCTAATGTTAGTGAGCCTCAACCAATCAGTTGAAGAGGGATCTCTTTCTGCTTAACTGCCTTAAACTGGGACTTAGATCTTTTCCAGCCTTTTGACTTGGACTAAAATATCTCCTGTCTCTCAGGCTTTTGGACTTGATCTACAACCTGCTTCCCCTGGGTCTCTGGCTTGCCAACAATGGAACTTGGGATTCTTAGCCTCCACAGTCATGTGAGCCAATTCCTTATAATAAATCTATGTACACATACACACACACACATATATATATACATGTAACCTATTAGACTATGGTTTTTCCTGTGGTCATGTATGGATATGAGAGTTGGACTGTGAAGAAGGCTGAGCGCTGAAGAATTGATGCTTTCGAACTGTGGTGTTGGAGAAGACTCTTGAGAGTCCCTTGGACTGCAAGGAGATCCAACCAGTCCATCCTAAAGGAAATCAGCCCTGAGTGTTCTTTGGAAGGACTGATGCTGAAGCTGAAACTCCAGTACTTTGGCCACCTCATGCCAAGAGCTGACTCATTGGAAAAGACTCTGATGCTGGGAGGGATCAGTCTTGGGGGCAGGGAGGAAAAGGGAACAACAGAGGATGCGATGGCTGGCTGGCATCACCAACTCAATGGACGTGAGTCTGAGTGAACTCCGGGAGTTGGTGATGGACAGGGAGGCCTGGTGTGCTGTGATTCATGGGGTCACAAAGAGTCGGACACGACTGAGCGACTGAAATGAACTGAACTGAAAGAAGACTGGTAACATTTTTAAACAGGCAGCTAACTGAAATGAATTCAATTTGTAGTATTTATAGTCTTCCTCCAGTGGTGGGATACAGCTGAAAAATACCTCTTATAGCTTCCTAAGAAAAGATGTGTGGAAAACAAAAGTTTTAAAGATTCTATATGTCCAAAAATAATTTATGCTACCCTGATATTCAATTTATAATCTACCCAGGTGTAGGATTTGAGATTTAAAATAATTTTTCCTCAGAAATTTAAAAACACTGTTCCATCATCTTCAAACTTAAAATGTTACTGCTGAGAAATTCAGTTTGTTTGTTTGATTCTGAAACTCTTCTGTGATTCCCCCTTCCTGAGAAACTTTTGCTATTTTCCTCTTTGTACCAAAATTTAAAATTTCATGCTGTTATGCCTTGATGAGGCTCTTTCTTCACATATTCTCCTGGACACAGGGGTATTTTAACTCATATATTCTTGTCCTCCAAGTCTGGGAAATTTTCTTAGATTACTGTGAAAATTTCCTTTGTTTTCTGGATTCTTTCCAGAATATCTATTAATTGCATGCTGGTGGTCTTTGTGTGGGGGGTCTCTGAGTTCCTTCTATTCAGTCTCTCTGGAGGTGAACCTACACTGTTTTGTCCGAATGGCAACGGGGCAGTTGACTGCCTGTATGGTTGTGACCAGGCATGGAAATAAAACTGCTCCATGACTTTCTACCAATGATGCTCTCGTGTTTCCAGAGGGATCCTGAGTCCTGATTTGTCCCCCCACGTTCCAAGCTTTCATCTTCTTCAAATGTTAAACACTCAGCATTTCTATCCACTTTTAACAGTCCATAATTACTTGACATATCTCATTTGCTATTTAATATCCCATTTTCTTGATCTTGATAGATTTATACTTTCAAAAATTATTTTGCTGGCATTCAGTTGGGTTTTTGAGAAGGTTTGGAGACAAGCAATGTCTCACCCATGTTTAAATGGAAGCTGATGTTCTCTTTATATGCTGACATTTACTAATTGTACTATGCCATGCTTCCTGCCTTCTATGTATCATCTCATTTAACCCTCATAACAAACCTAAGAGAGATGTCCAGGTACATAAAACTGGGACTAAATAATAAATGGTCAACATTAAGCCATTCATCTTTCTCTCCAAGATTAATTTCTTATTCAGAACACAGGAAGGTATGATCACTAAATAGTCTTACATTGCATAGAAAATCTACCCACAAAAACATTTATTTGCCTTTGAAAACATTTTCACTGCTGGCAAATAAATGGTTGCCAGAAAGAGGTTTGGATCAAAACATTCAAGTGAGTTGCTTCATGGAGACACAGCTTAAGGACTGAGAACTCAGCAAGTGTTAGAAAGGAAATGGATTTGTAACTAAATGCAGTCAACATTCAGACTATTATAAATGTAAGAGATTTGGCTTAATCCATTCCTATCATATGATCTCCTTGTTATATTTTGGTGACTAGTCTTCCACTGCCTTAGACATTTGAAACACAAACAAGTACATAAACTGGTTAAAAGATGTGCCAAATGTTTTAGAATTTCATTTTAACTCTTCTTTTTAGAAGATAAGTCAAACACAGTCAAGTGTTTAAAAAATATGAACAGGCTATAATTATCGGTATCTCATGATTCAAATAATTCATTTTTATTTATATATGCATTTCAAAGAATGACCAATGACAATCAATATAAGCTTGGAAAGCTTAAAAAAGTGTCCAATAAGAACAGCAATTCTGACAAGAAAGTAATTCTTTGGTTATTCTTATTTAAATGTGAAAGTGGTAGAAAAACAACCATTTGAAAGTTTTCTTTTAAACTATTTTGCATGTAAGTTATTTGTAAGTAAATTTCAAGTTTAAACAAATCAAGTTTTGAGGGCAAAAAAGATATTTTGAAAAATTTTTAAGTTGAAGTTAAACTATTAAAATAGACTATACTTTAAATATATGATGAAAAATTATACCATACTATACTTTAAATATGGAACAACAGACTGGTTTCAAATAGGAAAAAGAGTATGTCAAGGCTGTATATTGTCACCCAGCTTATTTAAGTTCTATGCAGAGTACATTATGAGAAATGCTGGGCTGGAAGAAGCACAAGCTGGAATCAAGATTGCCCAGAGAAACAGCAATCACCTCAGATATGCAGATGACACCACCCTTATGGCAGAAAGTGAAGAGGAACTAAAAAGCCTCTTGATGAAAGTGAAAGAGGAGAGTGAAAAAGTTGGCTTAAAGCTCAACATTCAGAAAACGAAGATCATGGCATCCAGTCCCACCACTTTATGGGAAATAGATGGGAAACAGTGGAAACAGTGTCAGACTTTATTTTGGGGGGCTCCAAAATCATTACAGATGGTGACTGCAGCCATGAAATTAAAAGACGCTTACCCCTTGGAAGCAAAGTTATGACCAACCTAGACGGCATATTGAAAAGCAGAGACGTTACTTTGCCAACAAAGGTCCGTCTAGTCAAGGCTATGGTTTTTCCAGTGGTCAAGTATGGATGGATGTGAGAGTTGGACTGTGAAGAAAGCTGAGCGCCGAAGAATTGATGCTTTTGAACTGTGGTGTTGGAGAAGACTCTTGAGAGTCTCCTGGACTGCAAGGAGATCCAACCAGTCCATTCTAAAGGAGATCAGCCCTGGGATTTCTTTGGCAGGAATGATGCTGAAGCTGAAACTTCAGTACTTTGGCTACCTCATGTGAAGAGTTGACTCACTGGAAAGACTCTGATGCTGGGAAACTTTGGGGGCAGGAGGAGAAGGGGATGACTGAGGATGAGATGGCTGGATGGCATCACGGACTCGATGGACGTGAGTCTGAGTGAACTCCGGGAGTTGGTGATGGACAGGGAGGCCTGGCATGCTGCGATTCACGGGGTCACAAAGAGTCGGACACGACTGAGCGACTGAACTGAACTGACACTTTAAATACCGTACTATACTAGATTATAGTTAAATACTACATTATTAACTAACTATAGTAATGTTATTTAAAATTTAACTATTCACTATTTAACTATTAAAACTGAAATACTCTCTACTTAAACTAAAATATCATTAGAATTGTACAAATATGGCAGCAGATCTTGAGCTTGTTCAGTATTTATACAACTATCTTTTGGTTAGTTGATAACTAAAAAATAGTACTGGTACAAATATGTTTCATTTGCATTTCTTAAAATTCTAGAAGCATAAAACTTTTGGTAGCCTATAAAATGTATACTTTCCTGGTCTACATTTCATAATGTGTCGTTTTTTCCCCTCTGCTTATTTCCTGCCATCTTAGTGCCTCCTTCTGTTCACACTTCTGAAAAAGGCATCTACCAAAAGAACTATAGTCATTACTTATTTCTCCAAAGGACAGAATAATAACAGATATAAGACTCAGTTAATTACTTTTCTGCAGAACACTACCTAATTTTTCACATGATAACTTGGTTTCATTTTACCCTAGAATGTTTAGGAATAAACATAGGTCTTGTCCTAAATCTTCATGTTTAGGTCAGGGTATTAAAAGCACTGAATTACACCAGACCACACACAGACCAACGTAATGACCGTAAAAACTACCAAATGGAAAGAATAATGCTACAGAATAATCATGAGGAATGAGAAAAACTGATTTCTAATTTTATCTCTATTGCTATCAGCATTGTTTTCACAAAAGCAATTTTACCATTTTGTCTCTGTTGAGAAAATATATGGACAAAGTGCCAACTTTAGAATTTCAGAACTGCAGCTTTTCACACTGGGTCCAGAACTTAAGCAATGAACAAGGAGGGCAAGGGTGTGCTATGAAATTCAGTTAAAGTTTGGTTTTCTCTGTCAGTACAGTGTATCTTGAAGAGAGTTCCAGAGAATTCAGACTACTGCCTCCATTTTAAATCTCACTAACTCAGTAGATTGTCTCCACACACGGCACTATACACACTGACTCCACAAGTAGTTTAATTAAGAAGCTTTAGAAAATCATTACTTCAAAGAAGTTTCCAAAGCCTCCTTAAGTTTTTTCCTGTCATAAGAAATTTTAAAATGCTTACGGTTTGATGTTTAAGGGAGGTAATAACGTGCAGTATATAGTAAGCCCTTAGTAATGGCTATCTCCACTTATTTAGAAAGAAGAAATTAAATTTCGGTGTTATCGTTAAGAAAATTTGTAACTTTCAGGCTACCACTGGACCATAACTTGGCACTTATGACTTATTTTACCATAAACAAATTTAGGATGTAAATATTTATGCGGATAAATTATATGTATATTACTTATATACATATAATTTAATATATACACAGGCATATACACATATTTATATTTTTATGTATTTATACTCTCATATATATGTGTGTGTATATCATTAGAACCACTTCTTTACAAGTTTTAAGAAAGTAATTCTACCTAGAGTTCAAGTGGAAAACTAGATGGACTTCTTTTGATAGGTAACTAGTAGTTTCTCTAATAAATTCTCTTGAATCAACTCACCATGAAATACACTGCATGGGTCAGTGTGCATACGTTCTGAAGCTATAGTTTTGAATGGAATAGCTGATCATTCTAATTCTCAAGTTCTTCAAGTGGGAACTGAACAGATGTGAACAACAAATGAGCTCCAAAGAGCCTCTGGCTTTTCCTTCCTCATTTTAGTATTTAACACTAGGTATACTGTACTTTTGGCTCCATGATTAAGCACTTGCATCAATGCGAGAAGAAACAAAAAAGAAGAATCACAAGGAGAAATAGTACAACTTCGTGAGAGGTACATGGGAGTCGGTTTTCAAAAAAAAAATCCTCTTAGTCATACCAGTGGAAAGGACAACCCATCCAATTAACTGAGTGTGGCAGGAAGCAGGAGGCTGGACTATTATTTAGCATTAATGACCTATTTTACCAGAATGTTTGCCATAGTACACAAATAAGCAGGTGATATAATTATTCCAGCATCCTACGCAATAGTCCCAGATACATTTGAAAGCCAAAGCCAGTTGCAAAATGGGATTAAAGCAATGCAATTACTAATGTGTAGAAGAGACTCCTCTCTATCCATTTCCAGTGTGCGCTATGCCTTTATCATGTGGTCAGCAGAGGTAATTTGTATACGCTTCCCCCTTGGTCTCTAAGAGAAAGTAGCTCTTATTCAAATTTTGTATTCGAACACTGCTTGCATAGGAAAACCCATCAAAGTTGTATATAGTATTTATCAAATTAGCTGTAGGAGATGCAAACTAAATGAAAAGTCAAGTTTCCTAGGCTCAGCTGTCAGTCCTGTGTTCCACTCAAGAATTTTAAAAGTTACTAAAAAGGGCTCAAGAAGGTGATACACTACGGATCTTGTTACACTCCCAGACCACTGTGAAGATTAGATGAAAAGATGTGGAGTACATGCTTAGAGAGGGCTTCCCAGGTGGTGACTTGGGAAGATCCCCTGGAGGAGGGCATGGCAGCCCACTCCAGTATTCTGCGATGGAGAGTCCCATAGACAGAGAAGCCTGGTGCTCCATGGCCAGTCCATAGGGTCACAAAGAGTCAGACACAACTGAAGCAACTCAGCACACATGCACATTCTTAGAGACCAATTAAGCACTCTACGAGCATAAGATACGGCGTGGGGGTGAATAATGTGGAACAGCAGTCTATACAAGAAAAGAAAAAATTTCACTGTTAATTCAGCAGGCACAGAAAATGTTTGAGATTTGCGGCAAAAACCCAAACCAAGATATTCTCAAAGGACTCATTCATATCAGACATAAAATGGTACAAACTTCAACAATACTCACACCATCACATCCTGAGAAAGCAGATAGCATAGAGAAGACAGAACCCTCGTCCTTCAGAAATGCAAGGTAGGTGCCCCACCTCGAAGGTCTCCTCTAACTCAAGCAAAGACCTAACCACTCCCTTCCCACTGTGCTTCCTGGGGACCTTGTAGGACTTCAGCTGGCTTACTCCTTATCATCCTACTTGGTAAAGATCTCTTCACAAGAAAAAGGCTTTCCTTCCAGAAGTGGAAGGAAAGGTTCCATTAAAAGGTAAGCTTTTCATTAAAATGTATTAGAAACAAGTGAAAGAACAGTGAAGCAATTTGGCAAAAGTCACGTGAAAGGAAAAGGTGCATGACGGGCGCGTGGAAACTGGCACAGGGACTAGAAGGCTGAAGGCCGCTGACCCTAAGGTGAGCTCTCAGTGAATGTGGCCGGCAACCAAGCATCACAGAGACCCCGCTAACCAAAACACACACGCCTAGGAATGATAACCGTTCTCTTGTAGGGATGTTAAAAGGAACCAGTAAGGAAGACAAAGTAAACGCAGAAAAGATAATGCCTAAAACAATTATCAGGCCCCCAAATACTAGTCTTTTATCTCCTTCTGTGGATTCACAAGGCAGTGATATTACTAAAAGAGAAGTCATGGAAGGGTAACCCTTCAAACTGTAGTCACACAGATGAGGTTAAAATGAAGTAAGCATGGAGGTTAAAACCCTATGAGTTAATCAAATACTAGGCCCTGGTTTGTTCAAGATGTATTTATTGAGCACCTGAAAGTGAAAGTCATTCAGTTGTGTCTGACTCTTTGAGACCCCATGGACTATCAGTCCATGGAATTCTCCAGGCCAGAATACTGGAGTGGGTAGCCTTTCCCTCCTCCAAGGGATCTTCCCAACCAAGGGATTGAACCCAGGTCTCCTGCATTGCAGGCAAATTCTTTACCACTTGAGCCACAAGGGAAGCCCAAGAATACTGGAGTGGGTAGCCTAGCCCTTTCTCCAGTGTACTTGACCCAGGAATTGAATTGAGGTCTCCTGCATTGCAGGGGGATTCTTTACCAACTGAACTATCAGAGAAGCCATTAAGCACCTAGTATATACCAACCACTGGGCTTGGAAGTGTATATTATGCTAATTAGAAGTAAAGCAAGCAAGCAAACAAGAAAAAAAAATGGTTCCTAAACTCATGGATTTACAGATCATGCTTATTTTTTTTTAGTAAAGATGCATAATAAATAACAGCAGATGTTACAAAATTTTGATTTAAAATAATTTAAACAAGTTAATGCTGAAAATCACAGCTGAGTGATAGGTACCATAACTCATACCCTGTGTTGAAAAGCACGTCCAGCTAACACCTTGGCAAAGGCTACACAAGGAAGCCACACACTACACTGAGGTTACTCATTGGGAAAGAGTCCCAAGACATTGCTACGGATTATGTAAAATATAAGAAAGAAATCTAAAGAAAATATCCCAACTAGTTCTGTCAGATATTAGCCATGATTAATTTCCAGCCTAAAGGCAAATCAAATTGCCTCCTAGTCTCTAAATCAGGACTTGGAGAAAAGCTCACGTTTCAGAACTTACCTGGCAGAGTCTCAGCTAACATGTGTGTGCTTGCAGCATCTCTGGGGATGACCCATATGGGATCATTGATATTTACTTGAATATGCGTTTATCAGTCAGGGGGTTGGAATGAAAAAGACTGGCAAGTTAAACTGGGTAACTGGAGAAGAGAGGAACTGCTATGAAGTAATTTTTAGCAAGAGAAACAAGATGCAGCAATGTATAATATAGACTCATTTTTTGTTTTAAAAAAAGCAACAATAGGGACAAACCTTGTATATGTTAAAGTTTCTATATATTTATACATACATAACCTAAGTATATATAAGTATATAAGTTATAATGTACATATATAACTTAAATAAGTGTAGCATCTAAGATAAAAATATAATTTGAAGAAGCATGATTTTTAAAAGTTTTAAATATCTATTTCTCTTGTTATAAAAGCTGAAACTTACTTGATAAGGATTAAGTTGGCAACTAAATTACACCTCACTGTAATTTTTTCAATGTTATTTTTAACATTTTTAAATGTTATTAAAAATTGTAGCATTATTTTCAGTGTAGCATTTAACTTAGATTTAACCACTGGATATTTCCAGAAAAAAATTATGTTTCTGTTCTTTAAAGTGTATTTTAATTAACATTCATTTTCCAAGAACACTGATTTGAAAGGGCTATTTCACTTCCCTCTAGTGCAGAGAAAGGATCCCATTTAAACTTTTGAAGGGCACAGAAAAAAATAAACAAGTCTGCTGAACATAATTTCCTTTTTATTCCTTCTGAAAAGTTATGAAATAAAATCTATTATTTAATTACACTGGATCAAGAAACAGGAAGAAAAAGATGCATTTAAGTCACAATACTCCTAAAAGAATAAATTACTATACTTCCTCTGGGAAGAAAAGTGTTTTAATATATGGATAGGCATTGCCTAAATATTTCAAATCTACTTTCCTAAGGTGTGAAAGGCTTTCAACAAAAATCAACAATAAAACAGCCATGTAAAAATTGAAGGAAGAAATTTTTAAAAACCTGCTTGCTAGGATTGATTTATAAGTGTCCTGTAGTATTAAAGAATTTAGGTTTTGCTCTGAAATGTTTCTATCAGTTTACTTAAAAAAAAAACACTCTGATATGCACAGGTAGAAAAAATTTTATTAGACAAGTAGGATTAATCTTTGCTGTGCTTGAGTAAAATTTACAAGAGGTCCCAAATTTACTACAACGGCTATAGAAATAAGAATAAAGGCGTTCAGTTTTTTTTAACATGCAGCAGGATTTTGGAGTTGGTCAGACTCTAGCAGGGCACCAGGCATACGAGCAGAGATGCACAGATCAGACAGGATCACTGCCTTCATATGATCTGCAGCAGAGATCAACAAGCTCTTTGTGTAAAGCGTCAAATAGTAAATATTTTCAGCTTTGAAGGCCACTCTGTTGCATCTACCCAACTTTGCCCAACTTAGCACACAGCTAGCTACATGTTCTATGAATGAGCATGGCTGTGTTCCATGGAAATACCATTTACAAAAACAGGCAAAGGGCCAATTTCATCCATGTGTCTTGGTTTGCTGGCCCCCAGTCTAAAGCATTATGGAGAAAATATAAAAATGATACTGTGTTACAAAAACAACGCTATTCTATAAAGTAAAACAAAATAAAAGTAGCACTCAAAACCCAACAAAAACTTGAGTTTAAACATATGCTTCATATATGGAAATGCAGATACAGAATAGTTGGGAAAACACATGATTAGTTATATTAGCTATTCACAAGTTTCGATGTGATCTTATAAACTATTTTATTAAAAAAGCTTTTAGAGCTTTTGATCTTTACTTGCAAAGTGTATACCTGTAAAATCCTATCTTTTTTACACAGACTATAAGCACCTAAAACAAAAACCTTTTTCAAATAGATATTTGTATTCTTGAGCAACACACTAAATGCTGTATTTCTACTATATTCTCCTGATATGATCAATAATTCTGCCGAATTATGGAGAATCACAACTAAGATGCATAATTAATTAAATATATTGACAGTGAGAAGGAATCCAGAATACAAATCCACAAAGAACCAACAGCTTTAGATTTGTTACATTGATATTAATTAGCCCTCCTCCCTTGAGAGATTTTCCCTTCCTTTGTATGTGTGGTCAAAAAGTTGGATGTCAATCTCTTGATGTGTTATTTATTTCTTCCATTCCAAAAGTGAGTTAATTTTAGCCAAGTCAATTTTAGCCAAGAAATCTCAACAGAGAACAGGTAGTGATTTCGTGTCACGTCTTACAGAAGCAAGACTAAAGCAAGCTCTGGCCTTCAATTTGTCTTCACTCATTCATTCTCTCAACAAATATTCATCGAGTGCCTCCTAGACATTGTACTCTGTGCTAGGAACTGGGTTGCCATATTGAAAAAATAGTCATGGTCTCTGTCTTCAAGGGACTTCCATTATGACCAGGAATGAAGAAATCTATACGTTAAAGATTTATAAGTCATAATGATATAAGGGGAAATTGGATTGTTGACACGGGAGACACCTATATTACACAGAGGTGTCAAGGAATGCCTCTCAAACATTTTAGACATTCAAGCTGTGAACTGAGACCCAAGGATGACAGGAATCTAGTCATTCACAGAGCACTCACTGGTGAGAGAGTGGTGAAGAGCAGCATGCAGGCAGGGGAAAACATGCTGGAAGACCCTTCGACAGCAAAGAACTTGGCTTGAATGAGAAACTGAGACATGACGACAGTGAGTTAAAGAAGAATAAAAATGAACAAATGAGGACATGGAAGGGCAGCAGTCAACTCATGCTGGCCATTATAAGACGTCTGAATTTATTCTAAGTGTAATGGACACCACTCAAGAACTTTATGCTGGTTGACCACATTAATTTATCCTAATTGGGACCTTTTGTTACCATGAGGGCATTATGAATAATTGCACCTGGATAACTGACTCAAATGAGAATGTCCTAAACAGAACAGCTACCAGGTCTGCCTGCATCTGAAGAACTCTTGCTGCTGTGAGGAGAAGGGATGGCAGGGGGGCAGAGGTGAAACCAGGAGGCCCTGGCTCCAGCCAGTCCTCTAAGGGAGGGTGGGGCATGACGTCGGCACCGGGAATGGAAGCAGCAGATGGGTATTTTGGAGGAAGTCTCAACAGAACTTCTTGATGTTTCATCAGTAAGTTTATTCAAGGCTAAAACTGGCAAAATGTGAAGTACTGCTGATAGGGATGAAGTATACCAATGACTAAACAATACTTTAGAACTTTTAAAGATACAATGAGTCTACCACATAATATAAAACATTATAAAACTATAATCCAATATGTGCATACTATCTTCAGTAATTTTCCTTTTAACTATCCCCTTGTATACCCAAAGTAAACATTTATGCAAAGTACTAGCAAATGTTGATATTAAAAACAATTTTAAGAAAAAGTGATATCCTTATGTAAAGCTAAACTCAGGTTTCCGGATATCTGCTTCCTTAATCTACAAAGATAAATGTGCTCAAAAACAGATAGGTTTTCTTAGATTTGGAATACTTCATTAATTTACAAGTCTGTAAGCTCAAAGTTTAACTCAGATACATTTCTTTATAAAACTTAAAAAATAATAAATTAAAAATGACAAACTTTCCAAAACAGAAAGATGCTTATGAAATGGAAATTTCAGAGAACACAAAATGCAAAGAGAAAACACTGTCCTTTCACTATTAAAAGACTTTTAAAAAGTCAAACTTACTTCAAAATTCATTTAGTCTAAGTCACCCTTATGGTGGTAACACAGGTAGAATGCCTAGGACATGGTTACTGCTTCCTATCTGCCGAGAATAGGGAAGGCACTCTATGTAAGGTATTATTAGGGAAAACTTGCCTTTAGTGCTTAAGAAACTACTAGGACTAAGTTATATACATGTAACTATTTTTATTAAAGAATTATCCCATAGTCAACATTTTGTGCTAAAAAGGACTTTACGAAACGGCATCATTCACCTTATCCTCTTACGTATCTCTACCATTTAATATTAGAATATACCTTCAAAATATTTTTGCTGAATGAATGAATGAATGTGTACAGCATTATTCTAGAATTATTTCAACATGGTATAATAAATACGTCAACATTTTACAAGTAATTTCAGAGTTGGAAAATAACTTGGTTAAAGTCTCACAGTTACTAGGTGATGGCATCAGTGATAAATCCAGGCCTGCTGCTGGGTTGTAGGCCAGATTATCCTACACTGTCAACTGAAAGTATTAGCTTAGGTTCTCAGATGTGATTTCTCCAGTATGAAAACAGAGGCACCACCCTCTAACCAGATGAAGAGTTCTTATAAAGCATGCAAATTGGCATTTCACTTAAAAAAATTATTTTAGTGTTTCAAATGGCTAGTGAAGGATTTCTCAAAGGATTTCTTGCTATTTCTAAGGTAGCCATTCTCAGTTTCACTCGGTGGATTATTTCATGAGAGGAAAAAAAGAATGCATGGGCCACCAACCCTACCTATACTCACTTGCCACTGAAAAAAAACCTCATCATTACTCATGGGAAGAATGGCATCTGAGAAAATACTTTAGAAATGTCATTAAGTAAATTATTAATCCAGGCCATAAAACAGACTAGAGACACTGTCATATTACAAGCCTTAGAAGAAACCAGCTGGCAGACCACCCAGAGACTCCGAGGAGCCCATCAGCGGTCTGTGGGGACCACACTTTGAGAACCAGTGTTATAAGAAATGAAACTGCTTCCTCTTCAGTAATTCAGGAACTCAATTCCCCCCCTCCCCTTAGGGGAACACACTGTCCTTGTACGCCAAAAACATCAAAGTATTAAAGACCTCTAAATTCTTTTAAAATACTGTCATAACCCCAAACTACCTTGTTTATGGGATGTAGTTATACAGTTTTAATTAATAAGGCAGTGAACTTCTGTGTGAACATGTGTATCTGTATAGAATACACACACATAAATGCAGTTCTTACTTAGCTTTTTAGATTTCTGCTCTAACAGTGGAACCATCATCATTCTGAAAAAACAGAACTTACTATATAATACATGAATTTTATTAGATATACCTAACAGAGTCATTTTCAGGATATACTGCTAAATATTAAAAAACAACAACAAAAAGGGGCCAAAAGTATATAAGAATACTACCTTTGTGGAGATAGCTGTATTATTTATATAATATACATACATAGGTATGTGTGTGTATATACACACATATATATCCGTCTATGAATATGTGCATATGCACGTGTTATATACAGGCTTCTCAGGAGGCTCAGTGGTAAAGAATCTGCCTGCCAATGCAGGAGACACAGGTTCCATCTCTGGGTTGGAAAGATCCCCTGGAGGACAAAATCGCAACTTACTTCAGTATTCTTGCCTGGAAAATCCCACAGACAGAGGCGCCTGGCAGGCTACAGTCCATGGGGGTCACAAAGAGTTACCACCGAGTGATTAAGGACACACATACAGTAGAGATGTATCAGTATCACATTATATTTTTAATTTGCATTTCCCTAATGACTAATGATGTTGAGTATCTTTGCATGTGCTTACTGGTCCTTCACAAATACAAGCGTTCTTTCGTGAAGTGTCTTCATGAGTTTTCTGGTCCATTTTTCACTGGATTGTCTGAATTTGTTTGAAGAAAACAAAAATGTCTTAGGTAGAACACAGAGGGGAATTAACACACATGCAAGGAAGTGATTACCATGAAATCTAAAAACAGGTCAGGGATAAAGGCAGGTGTTTACTGGAGAGCGGAAGAATTTAAAGTGAAATCGTAGAGGGGGTTCAGTTATTGTTGACAAGGTCCCAGGTACAACTATGGGAATTCTGGCTGAAGCAGGCTGGAGGACAGTATCATCAGAGGAGAGGAAATGAAAGTGAAAGACAGGGTATTGCAGGGATCATGTATATAACTACTGAAACGACCAAGAATTAAAAGAGGAGTATGATGGACAGAAGGAAAATGAACCAGATCTTTTAATATATCAGAGGGAAGAACCTAGGTACTTTTTATGGAATAATATTTTAGTCATAATAAGGAGGTGAAAAAGGTTTTTTGAGGTGAGTCAGTGAGAGAAGATTTGAAACACATTTTCTGAAATGGGATAATTAATAGGGTGGGAGAATTATGTCACTGTGGAATTCTGAGTTTAAAAAAGTGTACTTAAAATAAGGTTGTTATGTTTTGCTTTGTCATATTTGATTCAATCAGAAATTTAAATTAATATTTTCAAAGATTTGGTTTCTCAGAGGTGTTAAGAGCTAAGAAAGATTGTTAAACAGATAGATGTTCATACCAAGTTTCCCTGAAAGGTTGTCTAGAAACGTGCTGAATCTAATTCCCAAATTATGGCATGAATATACTTCAGTGGCTTTGCAAAAATTCAGTCATCCAAATGGCAGAATTCTGTACAGACTGCATTTCTCAGGAGATGATGACCGTCAATATAATTAAACACCGTTGACGCAGACACTCTTATTTAACCAAGTTTAAAGCAATAGCAAAACAAAAACCTCTACATAAATACAGCTCTTAGAAAATGCCCCATTATTACTAACAGACATTACCTTAGTCCTGCTGTCAGGAGAAACAGACCCATAGACTGGCTGTACTTACCTCACGCTCCTAAGGAGATCTCCAGTGCACTGGACACTACACCAGAGGCTGGGAATGCAGAGGCGATTAAAATGTGGTCCTCATCCTTCGGGAGGTCATGTTCTGATGTGCAAGACAGACCAGAAAGGAGGGGTGGGAGAAGAGTACGAAGCAGGAGAAGAATGCTCTAGGCAGAAGAAAGTATAAGCAAGGCACAAGACCTAAGTGTGTGTGGGTGAGCGAGTGAGTGAGTGAGTGAGGTGCAGGCAGAGAAAGTTGGGAGTAGGAGGGAGGGGAACGGGGAGAGAGCGGCAGAGAAAATAAGTCAAGGATGACTTTATGGTTTGCAGTTTTATTGACTTGCTAAGAGGCAGTATCCTCACATGAGAAATTAAACATCTATAGGCAAAGAAGAATTCGAAGGAGAAGCTAAGGAATCTGGTTTCAGATGCATATGTGAAGTGCTCATAAGTGTCTAAGACTAGAGAGCGGACCCAGACACATAACATAGATGGTAATAAGAGCAGCGCCTGACATCAAGCATTTAGGGCCTATACAGTGCTCGACCTTAGGGAGCAAATATATCTGAAAGGCCATGTTAGAAGCACCTGCAGAGATCTTTGAAACCTCACACATACATATACATTTCTTTTATTTAACCCTAAGGTCCAAACCCTTCAGACTAAAAGAAGGGCCTAACTGTCATTGAGAAGCATGGAGAAGCGTAGAGCACGACTCCAGCTGCTCTCCAGTTTCTTCACCCTTTTCCCCCTCATTGTTCTTAGCTCCAGCCAAACTCATTATTCACTGCTTACTAATTTGTAAAGTTGTTCAAATGCACATATTCACACCTATCTATTTCTCTTGGCCTTGAATGTTTGCCCTCTTCACTTATCCACCTTTTCGCTTGAAATCTTATTCAAAACTCACCCCTGATTTCCTACCCGTTATAAAGATGTTTTTGATCTTGTAAGAACATCTGCTCTCTCCCTCCGCTGAGTATCTAGCTACCTTGAATTCTTCTCTTGTACTTCATTTACTGCTATGTTTCACAGAAACGAGATGAGAAGCATCAGGCAGGCAGGGTCTGTGTTGTGCTCATCTGTGCTTTGTTTTCCTTCAACATTTAGCACAAGTTTTAGAAGACTGAACTGGAACACATTCTATTCAGAAATTAGAAATTAGTGATACTTTTAAAACTAGCATTTATTACAATGTAGATCCATAATTTTTATTATTTTAAGTTTTTGCAATGTCATATGTGTAGAACAGTTAAAAAAATCCAATATATATGAGTATACAAATCTATATTAGATCAGTATTTTAAATAATATCCACATCTAAAAAAATTCTAGCCATGCTATTATTCACTATTCTGAGTTGCTAAATTCTGAGTTACATTTCAACAGTATAACATTCTAAGCAGGGGGAGAGGGTGGGTGGGCTGACATGTTAAAGGCTGTGTTTATATATTAACAGCATGCATTAGAAGGGGAGCTAGAATTGAAATCCAGGTATCACCACATGGACTAATTTTACAGTTGCAGGAAGGGACTGAGAAAAAAGGATGGATCTGTGGTCCTAATACTACTTAGATTTATAGACCCTTGTAAATTGGCACAGCATATTTGGCTTGGTTTAGGAAGCTTGGGAGGCAGAAAATGTAAGTATGATTCATATAAGTATATGTAAACTGTTGGAAGGAAACAGTATACTCGAAGTTGCCTCTGTATTTCCTAGAAAGTTCCTGTTAATTTTTTTTTAAAGAGTAACTGTTTCAGCATTATACCAAAAGAATCTGAGATATATGAGTAGAGTGGGAGGAAACCACAAAAAAATCCACAGTTTAACAAAATTATATTTTGTAGAGAACCCTTTAAAAAAGCCACCGAATTGGTTTTATTTTTTGAATAATATCTGAACGGTAATATTGAGCCACCTTCTCCTCTGAAGGTTTTAGGTAACTTTGTTTTTGTTGTTTAGTCGCTCAGTCCTGTCCGACTCTTCGTGACCCCATGGACTGTAGCCTGCCAGGCTCCGCTGTCCATGGGATTTCCCAGGCAAGAATACTGGAGTGGGCTGCCATTCCCTTCTCCAGGGGATCTTCTTGACCCAGGGACAGAACCTGGCTCTTCGGCATTGGCAGGCTGATTCTTTACCACTGAGCCACCAGGGAAGCTCTACTCCAACACAAAGGGACAACACAGTGACTCCATTTCTCCTGCTTAATCATGCCGAGAGAGGAGACTACCAGTAGCTACTGGCAGCAGTATTTGTTAACTGCTGGGAGAGGGAACTTGTTCAGTTTCCTTCAGCAAAGTCATTCAACAAAGTAGTCACTTGTTAAAGAGCCATCAGATTAATGCCATGTACCAATACACCATGTTCTGCTGGTACTAACAGTTTCCAAAAAGGACTTCTAACAGGTTTTTAGGTTACTGATTGCATAGAAGAAAAAATCTGCTCATTTTCCTTGGCTATTAATCTACTAGCATATCATTATTTATTTCATATAATCTGGAAATTTAAGAGGAAAAAGATCACTGCTTATCCAACAAACCCATTTTATCCAAGGAACAGTCATTATCCAGATAGGAGTTAAAACATGTTGAAATTTATGAGAATTTATAGAGCTTCCAGATCAAAAAGTAGATTTCTCATCTTTTCAGACCACCCCAAAGCCAGTCTGTAAACTACAGGATCAATCTATTCTAATTCAGTGTTCAGAGACATAAGTTTCTGCTGAAGGGGTTGCATGCATGGACAACAGCTGGGAAAACGAAATCCTTTCATCTCAAAATGGAAGCAATTTCTTTTTACAAACTGGAGTGATGACATGGAAGAACTGTCACAACCAGTGTACAGCAGGACGCCCGTAAGTTCAAAACCACCAATGAAATCACAGGAAATGAAGCAGATGTATAAACAGCAAACATCTGAGCCACACAACAAATTTCCTATTCCTATGTCTTCTCTTGCCATTTATTCTTAACATAATTAGTATGTTCACTATACTTAAACATGATAAAGAGTAGTAAACTCATGATTGAAAAAGAAGTTCTCAGTATTTTATTTCTGCTACTCTTCTAGAAAATGAAATGAAGAAACGTGGATAAAGTAATAGAAAGATATGTATCTTTATTTCAGGCAGGTTCTTATTTGGCAAGAGTTTCAAGTTTTATTGAATGACAGGAATAACAAAGCCCTGGTTAGAAGACATATGGGAAATCCACATTTTTCTTTATTTTGTAGGACAGTGAACTGAGGATTCTGGAGGTCAACATCAGGAAGCTCTAATCTACATTTTTAAATTGTTGTTCAGAAACATTTAGAAATAGCTACAAATGTCACAAGTGAGGAAACTACCTAACTAAATAACTTATTATTTGCCTGTTTTTGCTTTGCCCAATGGTATCCATTAAAGACTGTTAACCTGCAAACTCAGTCCTTCCTAGGCATGGAGCCAATGCTATCTTCTTAGGCATCAGCCAGAAAGGGTAAAAGAGAGGTAAAAGAGATTACCTCTCTTTTTCAAGCACCAATAAATTCAGGTTTAATTCAGGGAATACCAACAGCCTCTGAATTTCTTCTGTAGGTCTAGGCATCAGGCATCTTTGTCCGATTAAGCAATATATACTAAATATTAAGCAATATATACCATATTAAGCAATATATGCCAAACATCTAACACTGCAAGTAAGATCACCATTATTTGGGCACTAAGAAAAAATATATACTGCCAGTTAAACTGATACAATGCTTTCGTATTGGTGCTACTCAAAATTCGGGCCCTGATCAGCATCAGACCACAAACTGCTGTCAGTATTCAGCAAAATAAGAGAAAATGAGTGTTTAGAAACTTTTATAATATTGTGACATCACTATGACTTTTTTAGTATATTTTATAAATGTGGGAAAG
Organism: Ovis canadensis; assembly: GCF_042477335.2. Lineage (NCBI taxonomy): Eukaryota > Metazoa > Chordata > Mammalia > Artiodactyla > Bovidae > Ovis > Ovis canadensis. The sequence goes on from NC_091264.1 coordinate 33,443,286, forward strand.
GTAAAAAATACCAACAATAAAAATAAAAACCAGACTTTTACTCCAAATAGTTTAAGAAGCACGGACTTAGAACTTTGACTCTTCTGAATCTATTTTTGATGCCGAGTCATCTGGACTCATGTTCCTCTGTTATCAAGGCTGCTCCACAATCAGCTCCTGGGTTTTAATCTCAGACAGGAAAAAGCACTCTTCAAACTTGGATCCCCTCTCCATCTTACCCGAAGGATTCAGACAATGACAGCTGTGTCACTATACATCACTAACCATTCAAACATCAGAAAGCTCAAGGTTCAAGAAAATAATCGCAGAGTTCAGAAAACAATGGTATCATTTATTACTCTGTCATCTTTAAAATTTCTTGATGCTCTCAACTCTTCATTTTTCCCAACACAAGTTTGAAAAAAATTACTTTCCCCCATGTCTGTTTTGTCCCTTGTAAACAACATTCTGGCTGACACCTCAGCAGACACTCTTCATTATCTGCATAGAAGATGTGTGGGGAGTCCACAAGCAGCGTTATTTAAACATACAGATCTTTGGAGCCCAAACAATGTAATTAATCACACGAACTCAACGTACTCTAGAAGCTCAATTTTCTCCATCTTCTATTTATACTGATTTGAAAAATTCATTAACCAAATTATCCTAATATCTAAATATGTTCTATTCATTAATTAGGCATTGCCAAAAGTTTAGAGGACATAGTCTACTCTTGGACGTTATTAATGGCTACTTTTTGTTTCCAAGTTATATAAAAAAGCCATACACGTTTATCATGGAACGTTTGGAAACTATAGAGAAGAACAATAAGGATAAAAATCACCCTTAATCTGAAGATAAAATTAATTATAATTAGTTTATAAATTGGGTAAGTCTATGGTGAAAATAGACTACTCAATAAAACAATTATTTATTTGAAAAACTAGAAATCAATGTTTTCCTAACTTTACTTATGAGAGTCATTAAAATGTTTCTAAAATGAACACAGAATTCTAAGAAATCTTAGAAAAGCAACTGGGCTTCAATCATCACATTGTACTCCCACACCTAAGATACATCAGGGCATCATGTTATAACAACTCAGCTAAATAATTTTAGAAAATACCTAAGATCTTATAGCTTGTGGGGTTTGTGTCTTTACACTTAATTTTGAGAAGAGCAGGAAAAACAGATTAACTGAGATTCGGAGGAGAACTTTAAGACAGCAGCTAGATACAAATTCACCAAAAGTCACTCCATATTGACAAACAGAAGTAACTGGTCTTAAGAGTACACAGATGGAAGAGAACAGAAAAGTAGGATGCACGATGGCACCAGCTTGCTGAAACGTTACGGGCAGGTACAGTTTAATGAACTCACTAGTGGACAGGGTGCAATCAAACTCAAAGGAGCTAATAGAAATGGCATATTGATGACTTACACGAAATAATTTAAAAATCATATGGTCTTTTACCCGGTACCCAAAATGTTGCTGAAATATGGGTAACAAATGTGGATGAGAAAAGCAAGCTCCAGTATTTACCTTATTCCACAAATAAAAATCAATTCAATGTACATCACAGATTTAAGCATAAAGTCAATAACCATAAAAATATCAGAAGAAAAACCTAAGAGAGAATTTTTATGACCGTGGGATACACAAAGTTCATCGGACAAAGAGTGAGAAGTACAAATAATCCAATAAAAACAGGCAGAAAACTGAAAAGATATGTCACAAAGTGACACATGAATGGCCAACAAACATGTTAAAAGATGCTGAATATCATTCATCATTAAGGAATTAGAAATAAAAATCATAGTGAGATAACATTACATATCCACTAGAACATATAAAATAAAAGGACTAACAAACCCCAAAAAAGTTAGATGCAAGAGTACATTCTGTATAATTCCATTTATATGAAATTTAAGAAAACACAAGTTAATCTATGGTGACAGACTGCCTGGGGGCAGCAGGCAGGTTGTGACTGGAAATGGGAATTTCCTTCAGTTCAGTTCAGTTCAGTTCAGTCGCTCAGTCGTGTCCAACTCTTTCTGACCCCATGAATCGCAGCACGCCAGGCCTCCCTGTCCATCACCAACTCCCGGAGTTCACTCAGACTCACGTCCATGGAGTCAGTGATACCATCCAGCCATCTCATCCTCTGTCATCCTCTTCTCCTCCTGCCCCCAATCCCTCACAGCATCAACGTCTTTTCCAATGAGTCAACTCTTCACATGAGGTGGCCAAAGTACTGGAGTTTCAGCTCTGGCATCAGTTCTTCCAAAGAAATCCCAGGGCTGATCGCCTTCAGAATGGACTGGTTGGATCTCCTTGCAGTCCAAGGGACTCTCAAGAGTTCTCTCCAACACCACAGTTCAAAAGCATCAATTCTTCGGCACTCAGCCTTTTTCACAGTCCAATACTCACATCCATACATGACCACAGGAAAAACCATAGCCTTGACGAGATGGACCTTTGTTAGTAAAGTAATGTCTCTGCTTTTGAATATACTATCTAGATTGGTCATAAGTTTTCTTCCAAGGAGAAAGCATCTTTTAATTTCATGGCTGCAATCACCATCTGCAGAGATTTTTGAGCCCCCTAAAATAAAGTCTGACACTGTTTCCACTGTTTCCCCATCTATTTCCCATGAAGTGATGGGACCAGATGCCATGATCCCCGTTTTCTGAATGTTGACCTTTAGGCCAACTTTTTCACTCTCCACTTTCACTTTCATCAAGAGGCTTTTTAGCTCCTCTTCACTCTCTGCCATAAGGGTGGTGTCATCTGCATATCTGAGGTGATTGATATTTCTCCCGGCAATCTTGATTCCAGCTTGTGCTTCTTCCAGTCCAGCGTTTCTCATGATGTACTCTGATTAGAAGTTAAATAAGCAGGGTGACAATATACAGCCCTGACGTCCTCCTTTTCCTATTTGGAACCACTCTGTTGCTCCATGTCCGGTTCTAAGTGCTGCTCCTGACCTGCATACAGATTTCTCAAGAGGCAGGTCAGGTGGTCTGGTATTCCCATCTCTCTCAGAATTTTCCACAGTTTGTTGTGATCCACACAGTCAAAGGCTTTGGCATAGTCAATAAAGCAGAAATAGATGTTCTGGAACTCTCTTGCTTTTTCCATGATCCAGCGGATGTTGCCAATATGATCTTTGGTTCCTCTGCCTTTTTGAAAACCAACTTGAACATCAGGAAGTTCACGGTTCACGTATTGCTGAAGTCTGGCTTGGAGAATGTTGAGCATTACTTTACTAGCATGTGAGATGAGTGCAATTGTGAGGTAGTTTTAGCATTCTTTGGCATTGCCTTTGTTTGGAATTGGAATGAAAGCTGACCTCTTCCAGTCCTGTGGCCACTGCTGAGTTTCCCAAATTTGCTGGCATACTGAGTGCAGCACTTTCACAGCATCATCTTTCAGGATTTGAAACAGCTCAACTGGAATTCCATCACCTCCACTAGGTTTGTTCATAGCGATGCTTTCCAAGGCCCACTTGACTTCACATTCCAGGATGTCTGGCTCTAGATTAGTGATCACACCATCGTGATTATCTGGTTCGTGAAGATCTTTTTTGTACAGTTCTGTGTATTCTTGCCACCTCTTCTTAATATCTTCTGCTTCTGTTAGGTCCATGCCATTTCTGTCCTTTATTGAGCCCATCTTTGCATGAAATGTTCTCTTGGTATCTCTAATTTTCTTGAAGAGATCTCTAGTCTTTCCCATTCTGTTCTTTTCCTCTATTTCTTTGCATTGATCGCTGAAGAAGGCGTTCTTATCTCTTCTTGCTATTCTCTGGAACTCTGCATTCAGATGCTTATATCTTTCCTTTTCTCCTTTGTTTTTTGCCTCTCTTCTTTTCACAGCTATTTGTAAGGCCTCCCCAGACAGCCATTTTGCTGTTTTGCATTTCTTTTCCATGGGGATGGTCTTGATCCCTGTCTCCTGGACAATGTCACGAACCTCATTCCATAGTTCATCGGGCACTCTATCTATCAGATCTAGGCCCTTAAATCTATTTCTCACTTCCACTGGATAATCATAAGGGATTTGATTTAGATCATACCTGAATGGTCTAGCGGTTTTCCCTACTTTCTTCAATTTGAGTCTGAATTTGAGAATAAGGAGTCCATGATCTGAGCCACAGTCAGCTCCTGGTCTTGTTTTTGTTGACTGTATAGAGCTTCTCCATCTTTGGCTGCAAAGAATATAATCAATCTGATTTCGGTGTTGACCATCTGGTGATGTCCCTGTGTAGACGCTTCTCTTGTGTTGTTGGAAGAGGGTGTTTGTTATGACCAGTGCATTTTCTTGGCAAAACTCTTTATTAGTCTTTGCCCTGCTTCATTCCGCATTCCAAGGCCAAATTTGCCTGTTACTCCAGGTGTTTCTTGACTTCCTACTTTTGCATTCCAGTCCCCTAGAATGAAAAGGACATCTTTTTGGGGTGTTAGTTCTAAAAGGTCTCATAGGTCTTCATAAAACCGTTCAACTTCAGCTTCTTCAGCATTACTGGTTGGGGCATAGACTTGGATACGTGTGATATTGAATGGTTTGCCTTGGAGACAAACAGAGATCATTCTGTCGTTTTTGAGATTGCATCCAAGTACTGCATTTTGGACTGTTTTGTTGACCATGATGGCTACTCCATTTCTTCTGAGGGATTCCTGCCCACAGTAGTAGATATAATGGTCATCTGAGTTAAATTCACCCATTCCAGTCCATTTTAGTTCACTGATTCCTAGAATGTCGACGTTCACTCTTGCCATCTCTTGTTTGACCACTTCCAATTTGCCTTGATTCATGGACCTGACATTCCAGGTTCCTATGCAATACTGCTCTTTATGGCATTGGACCTTGCTTCTATCACGAGTCACATCCACAGCTGGGTACTGTTTTTGCTTTGGCTCCATCCCTTCATTCTTTCTGGAGTTATTTCTCCACTGATCCCCAGTAGTATATTGGGCACCTACTGACCTGGGGAGTTCCTCTTTCAGTATCCTATCATTTTGCCTTTTCATACTGCTCATGGGGTTTTCAAGGCAAGAATACTGAAGTGGGTTGCCATTCCCTTCTCCAGTGGACCACATTCTGTCAGACCTCTCCACCATGACTCGCCTGTCTTGTATTGCCCTGCGGGCATGGCTTGGTTTCATTGAGTTAGACAAGGCTGTGGTCCTAGTGTGATTAGATTGACTAGATTTCTGTGAGTATGGTTTCAGTGTGTCTGCCCTCTGATGCCGTCTTGCAACACCATCTTACTTGGGTTTCTCTTACCTTGGGCGTGGGGTATCTCTTCACGGCTGACTCAGCAAAGCATAGCCGCTGCAACTTACCTTGGACGAGGGGTATCTCCTTACCGCCGCCCTTCCTGACCTTCAACATGGGATAGCTCCTCTAGGCCCTTCTGCACCCGTGCAGCCACCACTCCTCAGCTGCGCGGGCACAGGAGGGCCTAGAGGAGCTATCCCACGTTGAAGGTGGGAATTTCCTTAAGGAATGTAAATGTCAGTCCGAGTTTGGGGTGACAGTTACATGGTAATTTGCCTAAGGTCCCTGAACTGAGGAACTAAAATGTACATTGCCTTGTGCCTATTTTATATTCACAAATATGTATATTAACATATCACATACATATATGCATTTATATACACTCTCTCTCTACATATAACATATATATAGTCTAAGAGAAAGACTGAATTTAACTAAGTCTTCTTTGCACAAAGAGTAATTCAGTCAACATACACTGAGTTCCTAGCAGATGCGACGTTACTTGTTTTTGTGTTAAACATGAACATATCTTAACCTGACTTAAATGTTCCAATACAAATACTATGTTTAAAGTAAAACACTCTGTAAATCTCCCTCCTAAGGAATGGTAACGTGTCAGTTCTCTGATGACAACATTGTTCAGTGCTCTTTCTGCATCCAAGATATCCCATATCTTTTAAAAACAGAATAAACTCCTATCTGCAAAAATGAAAACTACAAGTATAATACTTTAATAATTATTAATGTTTGCTGTCAATATTACTCTCTATTTATGTGCTTATATATTTTCAAATACTTTTCTAAAGCTAGATAGTTAATCAAGGTCTGAGAAAACAATTTGTACAACAGATTGTCGAATCTTGGTCACAACTGAAATGGTGGTATACTTGGATAGTTAGAAGTGGCCTTGGCTTCTCTGCCTAAATGATGTTTGTGAGCAATACTTAGGTTTCTACAGACTAGAACATTTTCAACAAAACAGTGCTAATCACTTGCAAAAGAACCACTGAATTTCAAAATTTTTCTTTGGTAGAGAAATGCTTACTGTCTCCCACCTAGACTGTTATGCTTGAGTCATTTCATTATCTGCTGCATTTTCTTGATAGGAAATTCCATTTCATGATAGCAAAAATCCTCAATGCTGTTGTTAAAGACATTTCAAAATTATGTGCTATGACAAACTCCTGTGCTTCTTTGTCATTTCGAAATATCTATGCATAAAACAACTGCAAGTTCCAGGCAGAAGAAAATATTACTAAACATACACGACATACCAAAAGTAGGCAAAATATGGTCCAGAATGTTCTGATTTTTCTAAATTTCTTAGTTCTTCAGAATTTAATTAAAGGAAAAAGTCATCTTGATTTAAAGTTCTCTGAATCATTTCTTATCATAAATAATAACGATCTAAAGTTACTGTGCTCGCATGTACCTAGAATTATAATAAATGCCATGTGTCAAAGAGGGTATTACTAGAGTAATTTTCATTATCTATAGAATTAGTTCCCACAATACATTTCATGGCCTGTTATATGTTTAGCTGGCTAGTATCTACATCTACTAACCCATAATTTTATATTAGAAAATTATAGATCAACCTACTGTTTTTATTTTGACTACATCCAAAATATATTAATTGTGGCACATACAGTCAATAAATGAACCATTATTTCTCCAAGGTGTATAAAATACATACATAATGATGCCAACTGCATTAAATTTCCCTGCCAAACAGGAAAACAATTAAAGTTGTGTTAACTATAAAATCAGGATTACATTTATTTTAATAAAAGCAAAAGATTTACCTTATTATTTTTTTTCAACTTCAGATATGCAGTTATGTGAATGGTAACCTAATGCTGACTGTATAAAATATGAACTACACAGAGGTTTTACAGCTGGTTTTGATCAGCTTCCTTTGTTTAACATTAAAAGTTAACTTCCAGAAGATACATACAAGCTACAGGTAATGGTTACCAGATGGAGATGTTCTTCCTGTTACTGTGTCTGATATCATAAAGAATACGCCATAAGAAGGGGAAAAAAAAAACAACGTGGGCAGAGATTCTGATGTTTTCTGTGATAAAAATAGGCTCTTCCCAACTAACGCTGGCCAGCAAAGTCAAAAGACTCTTTACCGTCAGAATGCTGCTGTACTTTTATAAGAGTACAATAAGGTTATATTCAGCATATGTGGCAAAACTTTTACGAAATTTACATAAACACTGTTAATTACTAGCTCTTCTTTCCTGTCAAAATACTTAAGTTGCAGCCTATTGAGTAACATTAATGTTTTATTACTCACGATCAGTTCTGAACAAAAGGTTTGCTCCCCACTGCATATGTCAGGCACCCACGACATGTCCTGCAACCAGCTAACTTACCGTCAAGCCCTGGGAGTCTAAACGCCCTGTTTCCTGCCAGGGGCCCCAGGCAAGAGTCTCTCGGCCCCAAGCTATTGCATGTACTGATATTAGGCTATTATCTGAAAACAGAATGAAAAATAAGGTCAAAACTTGAAGAGACTCTCAATTTCTTTTAAATGTGATCTCATAGTTTAGGTTTTTAAATTTCATTTCCTTTCGCTTCAAGGATGCTTATTTTCCTCAAAATGAAATACTCATTTTTCTCGAACTATTCTCCTATCTATAACTTCCACTATCTAACTCCAAAATTATTTCCAGTCTCTATGAGATCAGATATCACTAATTCCTAAGCCAGCACAAAAATTATTTCCTTTTAAGGCTTTTCCTGATTCTTAGAGGAAAAACTAATTTTTCCCTCATTGAACAACTATAACATCTCATATATTACATCTTCATTAGTAGTATACTCATTCCATAATGTATCATATCCCCTGCTGGACTATATATAACCTCTCTAGTAAGGCAGAAGGCATCCTATATGGTACTTTTCGAAGGTTTTAGCCCTCACTATACCCCTAAAGCTCAATATAAGACATTCTGATGAACTCAATACAGTTGAGCAAAGGAAAGACTTAAAATAAGGTATTACTTTGCTTTTTGAGACTGTCTAAATTATAAAATGAAATAAACACTAAATCATTTTGTAGTATACTAACATGTTGAGTATCAGAAAAGTAAATCATACTATATTAAAATTCTTATCCTAAGTATATCCAACAAAAATATGCTCATCAAAACACCTGTACAAAAGTCATATTAATAATAGCTCTAACTGGATTCACCCAAATATTTACTAAAATTAAAACTGGTAAGTTAATTGTGCTGAATTTGTACAATGGATGCGAAACTATTTTACAATAGCCAGGACATGGAAGCAAGCAACCTAGATATTCATCAACAGGTGAATGGATAAAGAAGTTGTGGTACATAATACACAATGGGATATTACTCAGCTACAAAAAGGAGTGCATTTGAGTCGGTTCTAATGAGGTGGATGAACCTAGAGCCTATTATACAAAGTGAAGTAAGTCAGAGAAAAACAAATACTGTATATTAACCCATACATATGGAATCTAGAAAGATGGTACTGATGAACCTATCTGCAGGGCAGCAGTGGAGATGCAGACAGAGAATGGACTCGTGGACAAACAGGAGGGTGGGATGAACGGAAAGAGTAGAATGGAAACATATGCATTCAGTTCAGTTCAGTCACTCAGTCATGTCCAACTCTTTGCAATCCCATGGACTGCAGCACGCCAGGCTTCCCTGTCCACCACCAACTCCTGGAGCTTGCTCACACTCATGTCCATTGAGTCGGTGATATCATCCATTATGATATGCAAAATAGATAGCCGATGGGAATTTGCTGTATGACTCAAAGCTCAAACCAGTGCTCTGTGACAGCCTAGAAGAGTGGGATAGGGGTGGGTTGGAGGGAGGTTCAAGAGGGAAGGGACATATGTACACCTATGGCTGATTCATACTGATGTATGGCAGAAACCAACACAGGATTGTAAAGCAATTATCCTACCATTAAAATAAATTTAAAAAATTATACAATGGAATGCCACTGAGCACAAGAATAAATAACAATTGATCACAACTATTGTGATGAATCTCACATGATGAGTAAAAGCAGCTAGATTCAGAAGAATACACTGTAAGCTTTCATTTATATTATTAGATCCATTAGAATAATACTTATCAGGTTCAATAAACTCCTCCCTTGATACCAAACCCTCTCTCAGTCTTTGACAGTAAAGAGAATGCTGATAACAGTTATGCTGGGATGATGGGCACCAACTAGGACTTCCTGAGCAAGCCAGGACGTGTTCACATTTTACAGCAAAAATCCTCTCTAGCTTAAGTATCACATCTGCCTTCACTTTCTCATCTCCAATTCTCTGGGTAATTATTTTGAAAAAGACTTTTTTCCTCCCACCATTGAATTGGACCTATTCTTGTCACATCTTATCAAATGCAATAATCAAGTTTCCAGTTGGCTCAAGGAGTAAAGAATCAGCCTGCAATGCAGGGGAAACAAGACACTTGGGTTCAATCCCTAAGTCAGGTACATTTCCAGGAGAAGGAGATGGCAACCCAATCCAGTTATTCCTGCTGGGAAAATCCCATGAACAGAGAAGGCTTGAGGGCTACAGTCCACTGGGTCGCAAAGCGTCGGACAGACACATGACTAAGCAGACGCGTGCACTTATGATTTAGACTTAAGTCTTCATTTTAGTCAACTTCTCAGCAGGATCTGAAACGTCTTCTCCTTTGGCTACTAGGATGCCATACAGCTCGGGCGTGTGGGCCACCTGGCTCTGTCTTTATGGCTTTAACCTGTGAATGTTGGGATACCTCCCGCGGCCACTCTCCAGTCATCTCTCTTTTTTCTCTTCTCTTCCTAAGTGATCTCATCTATCTTATGACTTTAAATATCATTTATATGCCAATGACTCCAAAATTTTTATCTTTAGTGCCAATCTCTCTCATGAATTCAAGTCCTCTATTAAACTGCCTACTGGAGTCCTTCACTTAACTGTCAACGACACTACTATACAAAGGTTCATATAGTCAAACCTATGTTTTTTCCAGTAGTCATGTACGGATGTGAGAGTAGGATCATAAAGAAGGCTGAGCACTGAGAATTGATGCTTTTGAACTGCGGTGTTGGAGAAGACTCTTGAGAGTCCCTTGGGTGGCAAGGAGATCAAATTAGTCAATCCCTAAAGGGACTCAACCCTGAATATTCACTGGAAGGACTGAAGCTGAAATTCCAATACTCTGGCCACCAGATGTGAAGAGCCAATTCATTAGAAGACTCTGATGCTGGAAAAGACTGAAGGCAGGAGGAGAAGGGAACAACAGAGGATGAGATGGTTGGATGGCATCACAGACTCAATAGACATGAGTTTGAACAAGCTCTGGGAGAAGGTGAAGGAAAGGGAAGTGACTGCGTGCTGCAGTCACAAAGAGGTGGACACGACTAAGCGACTGAAGAACAGCTACTTAACTTTAACACAATCAGTGAATTTAACATATAAATGCTAAATTTTGGCCCCAAACAACTAATCATCCAGCTGCTCAGACAAACATTCTAGACATCACTTTGATTTCTTCCTTATCTTCACATCTAATAATCCTGTCTGTGAGCAAGTCCTGCTCATGACCATACCTTCAAAATAAAGCCAGACTGGATCACTTTTCACCACCAGTGTGAGCTACCACAAACCACATGAGAAGCTTCTTAACTAGTTGGTCTCCCTGCTTCCACTCCTACAGCCAGCTACAGTGATCTTCTAAAAACCTTAAATCGTCAAGAAGGTTCTGGGGATTCATTGTACAACAATGTACATGTGGTTGAAAATACTGTACTTCAAATTCAGAAATTGTTGGAATGATGAAGTGAAAGAATTAGTGAATTTACTTCCCGGGACAAAAATACTTATGAAACCCATGTGCTTAGTTTTAAAGTCAAACTCTAGAAGATCAATAAAATACCTGTACCTGGGAGCACAAATCCATTCCCTATTTATAAACTTCAGTAGTTTCCCATTAGACTCTGAACAAAATGCAACTCCTTAGCAAGATTTATCAAAGTAATTCAAACCTTTTAAAAGCTTCTGTCCTATACAAAGTTGAAAAGTGAAAGTGACACAGAGAAACACAATGCCTACATAATCATGACCCCGCCTACATTTTACACCTCCTCTTCTAGCATTTGACCCCACTTCCTCCACTCCAAACACCCTGAGATTTCTGTTTCTGAAACACATTTCAGTCTTAGGAACTCTATACCTCCTGTTCACTCTGTCTGGAATGATCTTCTCCTAAACTGCTGTATGGTACTGTATTTAACGTTATTTACTTTTTTGCTCAAATTTCACCTCCCTCAAAGTAATCTAACTTTCCCTTTCCCTTGTCTTATCCTTCATGATTTTCTTTATAGCAGTTAACACTATCTATTCATTTACTGACATTATTTATTCATTTAGTATCTTTCTTGAGCACCAAAGAAATTATCTTATTTATTTATTTATTATTTTATATTATTTATTCATGTATTATCTTTCTTGAACACCAAAATACAAGCTCTATGAGGGCAGAGGCTTTGTGTGCCATTATATCCCCAGTGCCTGAAACAGTGCTTTCGCAAGTTTCATCAGTAAACCTTTGATGAATCACTGAATGATGGAACCCCTGTGAAGCCAACAATTCCATCCAGTCTAACTCTACCTTGTTATACACAGCATAATTGAGGAGACCGGATTTTACTTATATCAGAATCCACATAATTATACACTATTTTTAACAGAGTTCTACCTTAGGAGTAGCAATATAAAATTGCAGTAGTTGTAGAATATTTTACTCTTGGGCCTGATAAAACATTAAACCAGAAACTATTCTAACATAACTGCCTGTCCCAGCCGTTTCAGCCAATTTTTGCACCTGGAACAGAAAGGGAAAAAAGCCAGGTGAACTTTCACTCTGTTACATGTAAGTGTGATGCCTTTCTTTTAATTTTATTTGGGCTTCTGAATGAAGCAAGTGATTTGAATAAAAGTGGTGCCAACGAGCTTACACAGTAGAAAAGCACAACATGCACTGTCTTTAAGCTTCTGGAAAAAAGTGTAATTTGAAACTTTACTGTCCTGATTTAAAAGAGAAAAACTGAAATATTTTATTAACCATTCTGAAATATCTCTACACAGAGAATCACTATATTTATGGACATAATTTACTACTGCTCCAGTTTTCATTCAACTTAATGTATGCTAATATTCTGAATTAAAATTTTCATGCCATTTAAATCAAAGGAAAACTATGTGCTCCACAACGGTTACCGACTTCATCACTCATTTTTGCTTTATCTGACAAGGTCCTTTCATGTCACATGTGTTAGAGTACAATTAAAGGGACTGGGCACCACTTTTCTAAGAACCTGGTTGACCTGGAGCTGAACTTGATAACCCTGAAAACACAACTTGAGAAATGTACTGTATATCTTTAGTCTTTTCATTTCTGTTAACCAAAACATTACGAAGACCTCATTAAACACCTTTTTTCTGCATCAAAAATAGTGTCTATCAAATAGCAGATGATAAATAAATTTAAGTTATGAATATTAATTATATAAAGATGTGTTGTGCTATGTATAAAAAATAGCTTATGAGACAGAGTTCCCCTTTCAAAGTTCTTCAGTTCAGTTCAGTTGCTCAGTCATGTCCGACTCTTTGCAACCCCATGAACCCCAGCACGCCAGACCTCCCTGTCCATCACCAACTCCCGGAGCAAAGTTCTTAGATTACCTAAAAACATAATTATTATTAACAATAAATCTAATTCAATTATGATTACCTATGTTTAAAATGTTTGATTTTTACTTATGAGAAAAATCACAGTTCACTGAAAGATACATTTGTGTTACTCAAACACTCTGAAACCTGTAGCAAATTAGGAATGACTTGAAATTTACTCTTTGTTACTGACTTTGTAGATACTTAAGCAAATTAAACGTTCAAACTTATTTAAAATTTTCAACTTAACCAATAATATCATTCCCTACATTCATGAAATATATAAAAAACAAAATGAATAAATTTCACTATTTGCACTGACCACCTGGATTTCTGGTTTAACAATTGCTTACTACATAAATAAATTTTCCCCAACTTATATACATGTTTACTTAACTGCAGATAATTTGATACTAATCTTCTAGATCTTTAAACTTTATTACCACAAAGACTGGAGTACTTAAATCATCCTTAGGACTTCACAGGAAATAGTAAACATATAATATCACAAGGTCACTCAGCATGGTAACTATAGTTAATAATACTGTATTGCAAGCTTGAAAGTTGCTAATAGAGTAGATCTGAAAAGTTCTCATCACGAGAAATAGAAAAAAAAATTTTAACTATGTATGGTGACAAATGTTAACTGGACTTAACTGTAGTGATCATTTTGCTATTATTATGTTGCACATGTGAAACTAATATAATGTATGCCAAATAAACCTCAATAAGAAAATCGGAAACAACTCAATCTTGCTTCATTCCTGTCCAACGAATAATATCAAATCTTCAATACTTACCTAATTAAATGTGATTTGTTACCTCTATTGCCTAGGAGCCAAACTCACATAAACAAAATCATCCCCTTGGACTTGAAGGAACTGTGTACATAACAAAGCACTGGGGTCTTAAGAATTTTGGTTTTAAAATCCACCTAAGTTCCTCTCACCTCTAAAACTCTATCCTTCACTGAGTTTTGCTGTGGTCAAAACGGCCTCAGCAATTGAGTCATGTATATAACTAAGAAAAACTATCTCACTGGTGTTGAAAATAGGAGTTATTGATTTGTGAACAGGTGCACTGCTTAAAAACATGTTTTTTTATAATTCTAATTCCAGAGCTATTAATAATTAAATAGTTCCAGAGCTATTAATAACTACATTTTGATATTTAAGATATCAGGAAGAGTGAACACTAGGTGTCAGTGTAAGAAATGGAAAAATATTTTTAAAAACTTGTTTCCAATCAGGTGTATAACAAAGAAATCAAAAACAGCTGTAACCACATTTACTTATAATTGCATAATTCATTTAACAAGCCAATCTTTCTTTCAAACAAAAATTCTTGTTCCAAAACTATCAAGAGTTTAATATCAGATTAAGCTGATTATTAGAAGTTACAAGTCTTTTTGTAACTTCAGTTACATAAAGCACAGCAAGTAATTTTACTTTTATGGATACATATTTTGAAAAATGGTGTTAAATACAGGTATAAGCCTAGAAGCATTATGTTGCACGATTTCAGTTGGTGAAAAAACTATTTTAAAAAATAATAAAGCTGGATGATTAATTTTAAAATATTGAATTTTAACTTTTTCTCTGAAATCTCCTATATAAATGCCAAGGTGTTAGAAGGTAAAACGCATAAGGGTTGATTCACAGAAAATAGAACACGGGAAGGATGTCTGACTCTCCCCTAATCTTGGCACCGAGAGGTTATAACTTAACTCTGAAGGCGAATTTGTCGCTACTGTTTAGTCGCACAGTCGTGCCCTCCTCTTTTGAGACCCCACGGACTGTAGCCTGTCAGGCTCCTCCGAGCGTGGGTTTTTCCCGGCAAGAATACTGGAGAGGGTTGCCATTTCCTTCTCCAGAGGATCTTCCCCACCCAGAGACTGAACCCACATCTCCTGCATTAGCAGGTAGGTAGACTCTTTACCACTGTGTTACCCAGGAAGCCCATGAATGCTAATACTGATAATAAAAATTGCATCTATTAACTCTAACAATATTTCAGATAAAAAGCTTTATATTTGGTAAAAAGCTTACTCTTCAGAGTAAAGACTTTCAAAACAGGTTTTGAAAGATCATTATTAGCAATAAAAATAATAAATATAGTGCCTCATATTTTAAAAGGTATATTCATATTAAATAACTGACTCTGGCTCAATAATAATTATATAATAAATTAGCACAGTGCTCATTTTGGGGGCTTGGACTTTCGTTTCTGTCCTCTGAACCCTCTCTCACTGACCCTTTATGCATTTCTCTGTACTATCTCTCCAACTCCATGTTGCTACCTACTTCGTAAATCTTTCCATGTGTTTTTCAGGCACGTTGGGTAACTTTTTCATACAGTATTCTGCAAGTTATTCACTTGTGGGAAAGGGAAAAAACTAAACATAGTAGTCATGATAAAATACAAAATGCTGGGACTTGAAAAATCATTTAGGAGAGCATTCACGGATTTGATGGAGAAAAATGCATGCTTTCAGTCAACACTGTGCTCCTGTTTTCGCTTTCACTTCTAGTTAAGTCACGATTTCGAACTGCAGTCATAAGATGAGAAAGCATGAAGTTTATGGAAGTCTTTTATGCTCCAGGATTCAAACAAAGGCAATTTAGACCACTCTGTATCTAACAATTTCTTCTCAGGGATATAATGTTAGATGGGAATAGACAAGGAAGGAACAGGGAAACCCACATATAACAAATTATCAAAACTGATACCTAAGAGTTTTAAGATATTTAAGTATACCAGAAGAGAGAGGTAGGAGAAATCAGGACAGAACTGTATGTAGCAAGACATACAAAGTCAGGAAAGTGGCCCCAGAAATACACCCAAGCTCTCTTTGGCTCTTTAGTGTCTCTGCCTTCAACACTGTGTTATTCCCATTGTATAGATTTATGATTAAATTTATGGCTGGCATTAATGAAATCATGTTTTCATCAGCAGTTGAAATCATTTATATAAATCATTTTATATAACGCCTATCAAGTAGGTACATTCCTACAGATGAGTAAACCAAGTTTCAGAAAGACTAATGCTCAAGGTTGCACAACTAGCAAGTTAGGAAGCCAAAATTCAAACCCAGGGATATGTCTCCAAAAGCTTTCCACTCTACCAGCATTTCCCAACTGACGGTTCAAAAACTCTTGTGGGTTTTGCGAACGTAACCAGGAGAGTCACACTTAGAACAGTGATTAGTAAGAGAATATGTCAAATTGGTACATCTGAATGTACTAAGAACTCATACTTCTATTAATTTTTTATTCAGATAAACACTGATATCTGTCATAACAGATTTGATCGATATTTTGTGTTGAATTTGTTTATTCTTACAGATATGGGATTTAATTTAAAGACAAAATAGATTACTGTTTACAGATAGCAAATATAGTACAGAAACCTGTCACCATCCAACTCAGAGGTGGTAACATTCCTGCCTAAATATTAATATTTCAACATTCTTCTCCAAACAAACCTTTCTGGAGGTGTCATCTTGAGTCCTTCACTGTCCTATATAAAACAGCCTGGTTATTCTATCCACTTTCCTGACTATGCTGCTTTCTGAAATTTGCAGTGCCCCAGCAACCAAGAGAATTACATTAAAATTTCTCAGTTTGAAATTTAATTACCTTGAATATCTTAGTCCCAACCTTTTCATTCCTTTCACCAGTACACATTTAAGAAACATTTATATTCCAACTAGAAATCCATATAGCTTGATCAAGGAGATTTCATATAAACCAATGGCTAAACTTGAGTTCTGGGCAATTTATCTGACATTTAAAAATTGGAATCCTACTCCTGAAGACATCAAGAACTTAATTTCTTAAAGCCAATGATCAACAAGCAGCAAATGGTAAATTCCCAGAAAAGTTCACATTTTAAATATCTTTTTTGAGTATGTTTTAATTTCCTTTTTCTTAACATTTAATTACCTTTGTCCAGAGATCTATCAAATGATGCCACTTTAATGTTATAAAATTATTCATCGTGCTGAGAATTTTTTACTGGTTTTAATGACCATTTCTCATGTTAAAGAATGTTACTTTTTCTCTTTACAGATTTAAAATATGGGATATATTTAACGGAGCCTTGATACTGAAGTTTTATTTTCCACAAGAAAAGAAGACTCTGCTTTCTTATCTTGGGGCTCCTCTCTGCTAACCATTTCTTTTTGTTCACTATTCTCCACAAACCTTCTACAGAATATGAATCTATTCTGGAAACAATACTCTTCACTTCAGAGAATCACAGAATACTGAAAATTAGAAGGAACCTTAGAGATACACAGCAAATTCAACCACTAAGTATCCATAAAAGAATCAGAATTTTTCATCCTCCCCAAACTCTCTGAAGAAGAAAGCATTTGAATTTCACATCTCCTACTTTATAACCTATGTGACTTCTGTCAAGTTACTTAATCTTTCTGTTCTTCCGTTTCCATGCCTACAAAATGAAGATATTTTTTAACTCCCCAGGTTTATTGTAAATATTAAGTAAAATGTTGATTTTAAGAGATGTCATTTTGTCAATGTGTGCACAGATTGAAACTTTAAAAAGAAAATATATTTTTAAAATTTCATTAAGGAATTGCTAAATCAAGGAATTCATATACAAAGTTTTGGGGGAAATGTTTTTTGATCTTTTAAGAAATATATGCTATATTATATATAACTAAATTTCCAGATTAAAAAAATAAACTTTTATTATTGAGAGACATCTTTCTAAGTGTATCACATGCTATCTTTACTTTCTAAAGAGTATTCTGAATGTACCAAATTTTTCTACTTGTTTCAAGCCTTAATTTTGAGTATTAATCATCACGCTTGCTATATGTAAGAGTGGTTGTCTCTGCAATCAGTGAACTTTATTAGCGGACGTTAGGTATTTCAATACATACTTTCTGGAACATAATTTATAAACTGTATTCTTATACCAAATAGATTCCTATAATTTTGTTTTTAAAGCAATCATTTTCTTAGCTCCGATACTTTCACAACCTCTTGCTGCTGCTTATCGGCACCTGTCTTAGTAACTAACTGCCTTGATCCTCACCATTTCTGCTGCATCTACTCTACTGGAAAAAAGAAAAATCTATAAACTTCTAAATTAAAACCACTAAAGAATGAGCATGATTTTAGTGAAGTCTACTGCCCTTCTGTTCTCCACTGTTAGATTTTTAGCTGGATTAGAAGTGCAAAGTAGTGAGAGTGGGCACCCTTGTCTTGTTCCTGACTTTAGGGGAAATGCTTTCAATTTTTCACCATTGAGGATAATGTTGGCTGTGGATTTGTCATATATAGCTTTTACTATGTTGAGGAATGTTCCATCTATTTCTGCTCTCTGGAGAGTTTTTATCATAAATGGATGTTGAATTTTGTCAGAGCAGAAAAAGAAATAAAAGGAATCCAAATTGGAAAAGAAGTAGTAAAACTCACTGTTTGCAGATGACATGATCCTCTACATAGAAAACCCTAAAGACTCCACCAGAAAATTTCTAGAACTAATCAATGAATATAGTAAAGTTGCAGGATATAAAATCAACACACAGAAATCCCTTGCATTCCCATACACTAATAATGAGAAAATAGAAAGTGAAATTCAGGAAACAATTCCATTCACCATTGCAACAAAAAGAATAAAATACTTAGTAATATATCTACTTAAAGAAACTAAAGACCTATATGTAGAAAACTATAAAACACTGGTGAAAGAAATCAAAGAGATAGATAGAGAAATATACCAGGTTCATGGATCAGAAGAATCAATATAGTGAAAATGAGTATACTACCCAAAGCAATCTATAGATTCAATGCAATCCCTATCAAGCTACCAGTGGTATTTTTTCACAAACCTAGAACAAATAATTTCACAATTTGTATGGAAATACAAAAAACCTTGAGTAGCCAAAGCAATCTTGAGAAAGAAGATTTGAACTGGAGGAATCAACCTGCCTGACTTCAGGCTCTACTACAAAGCCACAGTCATCAAGACAGTATGGTACTGACACAAAACACAGAAATATAGATAAATGGAACAAAATAGAAAGCCCAGAGATAAATCCACACACCTATGGACACCTTACCTTTGACAAAGGATGCAAGAATATACAATGGAGAAAAGACAATCTCTTTAACAAGCAGTTCTGGGAAAACTCGTCAACCACTTGTAAAAGAATGAAACTAGATCACTTTCTAACACCATACACAAAAATAAACTCAAAATGGATTAAAGATCTAAACGTAAGACCAGAAACTATAAAACTCCTAGAGGAGAACATAGGCAAAACACTCTCTGACATAAATCACAGCAGGATCCTCTATGACCCACCTCCCAGAATACTGGAAATAAAAGCAAAAATAAGCAAATGGGACCTAATTAAAATTAAAAGCTTCTGTACAACAAAGGAAACTATAAGTAAGGTGAAAAAACAGCCTTCAGAATGGGAGAAAATAACAGCAAATGAAGCAACTGACAAACAACTAATCTCAAAAATATACAAGCAACTCCTGCAGCTCAATTCCAGAAAAATAAACGACCCAATCAAAAAATGGGCCAAAGGACTAAACAGACATTCCTCCAAAGAAGACATACAAATGGCTAACAAACATATGAAAAGATGCTCAACATCACTCATTTTCAGAGAAATGTGAATCAAAACCACAATGAGGTACCATTTCACGCCAGTCAGAATGGCTATGATCCAAAAGTCTACAAGCAATAAATGCTGGAGAGGGTGTGGAGAAAAGGGAACCCTCTTACACTGTTGGTGGGAATGCAAACTAGTATAGCCACTATGGAGAACAGTGTGGAGATTCCTTAAAACACTGGAAACAGAACTGCCTTGAAAGTGTGAAAGTGAAGTCGCTCAGTCGTGCCCGACTCTTAGCGACCCCATGGACTGAAGCCTACCAGGCTCCTTCATCCATGGGATTTTCCAGGCAAGAGTACTGGAGTGGGTTGCCATTGCCTTCTCTGAGAACTGCCTTATGACCCAGCAATCCCACTGCTGGGCATACACACCAAGGAAACAAGAATTGAAAGAGACACGTGTTCCCCAATGTTCATCGCAGCACTGTTTATAATAGCCAGGACATGGAAGCAACCTAGATGTCCATCAGCAGATGAATGGATAAGAAAGCTGTGGTACATATACACAATGGAGTATTACTCAGCCATTAAAAAGAATATATTTGAATCAGTTCTAATGAAGTGGATGAAACTGGAGCCGATTATACAGAGTGAAGTAAGCCAGAAAGAAAAACACCAATACAGTATCAGTTCAGTTCAGTTCACTTCAGTCGCTCAGTCGTGTCTGACTCTTTGACACCCCATGAATCGCAGCATGCCAGACCTCCCTATCCATCATCAACTCCTGGAGTTCACTCAGACTCATGTCCATCAAGTCCGTGATGCCATCCAGCCATCTCATCTTCTGTCGTCCCCTTCTCCTCCTGCCCCCAATGCCTCCCAGCATCAGAGTCTTTTCCAATGAGTCAACTCTTCGCATGAGGTGGCCAAAGTATTGGAGTTTCAGCTGTAGCATTATTCCTTCCAAAGAAATCCCAGGGCTGATCTCCTTTAGAATGGACTGGTTGGATCTCCTTGCAGTCCAAGGGACTCTCAAGAGTCTTCTCCAACACCACAGTGCAAAAGCATCAATTCTTTGGCACTCAGCCTTCTTCACAGTCCAACTCTCACATCCATACATGACCACAGGACACCATAGTCTTGACTAGATGGACCTTTGTTGACAAAGTAATGTCTCTGCTTTCGAATATGCTATCTAGGTTGGTCTTAACTTTTCTTCCAAGGAGTAAGCGTCTTTTAATTTCATAGCTGCAATCACCATCTGCAGTGATTTTGGAGCCCCCAAATATAAAGTCTGACACTATTTCCACTGTTTCCCCATCTATTTCCCATGAAGTGATGGGACCAGATGCCATGATCTTAGTTTTCTGAATGTTGAGCTTTAGGCCAACTTCTTCACTCTCCACTTTCACTTTCATCAAGAGGCTTTTTAGTTCCTCTTCACTCTCTGCCATAAGGATGGTGTCATCTGCATATCTGAGGTGATTGATATTTCTCCCGGCAATCTTGATTCCAGCTTGTGTTTCTTCCAGTCCAGTATTTCTCATGATGTACTCTGCACAGAAGTTAAATAAGCACGGTGACAATATACAGCCTTGATGTACTCCTTTTCCTATTTGGAACCAGTCTGTTGTTCCATGTCCAGTTCTAATTGCTGCTTCCTGACCTGCATACAGGTATCTCAAGAGGCAGGTCAGGTGGTCTGGTATTCCCATCTCTTTCAGAATTTTCCACAGTTTATTGTGATCCACACAGTCTATTGTGATCCACACAGTCAAAGGCTTTGGCATAGTCAATAAAGCAGAAATAGATGTTTTTCTGGAACTCTCTTGCTTTTTCCATGACCCAGCAGATGTTACCATTTGATCTCTGGTTCCTCTGCCTTTTCTAAAACCAGTTTGAACATCACTAATGTGTATATATGGAATTTAGAAAGATAGTAACGATAACCCTGTATGCAAGACAGCAAAAGAGACACAGATGTACAAAGCAGTCTTTTGGACTCTGTGGGAGAGGGAGAGGGTGGGATGATTTGGGAGAATGGCATTGAAACATGTATAATATCATATACGAAGTGAATCGCCAGTCCAGGTTCAATGCATGATACAGGATGCTTGAGGCTGGTGCACTGGGATGACCCAGAGGGATGGTACGGGGAGGGAGGTGGGAAGGGGGTTCAGGATGGGGAACACGTGTATATCCGTGGCGGGTTCATGTTGATGTATGGCAACACCAATATAGTAATTAGCCTCTAATTAAAATAAATAAATTTATATAATTTCTTAAAAAGTGCAAAGTCAGTAATATTTTATCGAAAATAAAACATTATTTTCAAAATTAGTCTCAAAATATTCTTAATATGTTCTCTTAAGCCTTTTCTAATTGAAATATTTATTTGGAAGACCTTATTTCTCTTACCATTCTTTTTAAAAATTTAAAATCAATTTTTTATCAATCTTCAAACCTAACTAACATCTTTTGAGTTTCACATTATCTATGTGACTTAGAATTTCAAGTTACTCTAGAGATGTATCTAAAGATAGTGCATTCTTAAGGAACAGAATGTGATATATAAACGCATCAAGAGACATAAAAATGACTAGAAACATTTGAAACTATCAGCATAAACAAACTGCTCCATATCACAATTGGTAAAATAATATCCTTAATAAAAATGAGGATGAATGTGAGTATCTGAAGGGATAAAAACATTTTAAAAAATGAACTATATTTTTATGTGTAGACTAATATATAATACTGGGATCTGAGAAATTATATCTAATTATATCTATATATAATATAGATATATAAATTATATCTAATTATACCTATATAACACATAAGGCACAGTTAAATTGTGTTAAACTAAGTTAAAAAGCTATGCAGAAATAATAATGTGATTTTTTTTAACCCTGGAAAATGGACTATATATCTACAACAAAATAATATATAAAAAAAATTATAGGGTATTGGTTGGCACACAGTAGATGTTAACTAATTTTTATTTCCTTTTTCTCTGGGTAATTTTCCATTTATCAAGAGAAACAGCAACTCCATTAAAAGATCCAGGGTTACAAATAAATAAAAGACTTTCAAAGACCTTGGGAAAGATACTGGAGGATAGGAGTCTGAAAACAATTTCTTGGTTCAGATACAGAAGAGAACACAAAATCTGATGGGTGAGAATAGAGCAGCTGGGAGATATTTGCCAACGTAAAAGGAATTACAAGTAGAAACAGATAGAGAAGGAGAGCTCACTGTCTGCTCATCCAGATGGGAGGTTAGTCAGTCACTCTTCATACCAGCAAAGCTTATTCTTATCTAATTTACATAATTAAAGATTATTAGACTAACTCTGTACAGAAGGCAATGGCACGCCACTCCAGTACTCCTGCCTGGAGAACCCCATGGACGGAGGAGCCTGGTGGACTGCAGTCCATGGGGTCACTAAGAGTTGGAGACGACTGAGCGACTTCACTTTCACTTTTCACTTTCATGCATTGGAGAAGGAAATGGCAACCCACTCCAGTGTTCTTGCCTGGAGAATTCCACAGACGGGGGAGCCTGGTGGGCTGCCGTCTATGGGGTTGCACAGAGTCAGACATGACTGAAGCGACTTAGCAGCAGCAGCAGCAGCAGCAGAATAACTCTGAAAACCAATTCATCAGTTCAGTTCAGTTGAGTTGCTCAGTCGTGTCCGACTCTTTGTGACCCCATGAATCGCAGCACGCCAGGCCTCCCTGTCCATCACCAACTCCCGGAGTTCACTCAGACTCACGTCCATCAAGTCAGTGATGCCATTCAACCATCTCATCCTCTGTCATCCCCTTCTCCTCCTGCCCCCAATCCCTCTCAGCATCAGAGTCTTTTAAACAAATTTCAACAGACTACATCATTTACTAGTTGGCTGATAAATTTATATAGTGAAAATCTAGTATGACTTTTAAATGGAATGCTAGATAATTACATTCTATGTATAAAACAAAAAGACCTTTATGATATTTAACTGTGAGTAAACAGGGAATTAAAAGTAGCTATACAGTCATCAAAAAACATGGGTTTTCTTTCTGAAATGCACTCAAAATGGATACTATCAAAAGCATATTATTGACAGCATAAAATATCAAGTCAGTCACACAATTTCTAGTTGGCACAAATCTGTACCTATTTTAATTCAGTGATGCAAATCAATCTGGAGAGAGGATATTTTATGAAGGAGCTGCCTGTCTTTGGTAAATCTGAAATTCTTGGAAACTATGCACTAGGCATTTAATAGGAATTTCAGCCAGAACTGAAACTTCAAGCACAGGTCAGAAATCCAAACTTGGCACAGGAGCCAAAAAGCCAAGCAGATCTTAGCCTGAGTTAGATAATAGGATTCTAGCTGACCAGCAGGAAATAAATGAAGAACACTAAAGGAAAAGCCTTGACACTCATGGAAAGGAGGCAAGGTACTGTTTTATAACTCCACTAAGAAAACCATGTAATATGAAACGGTGCTTTAAACTTACTGGAACTGTAAACTGTATATTCTGAGATTCTCTTACCTTGAATTCAATAATTGACTATTAGCAGAATAATATATTCTAGTAGTAGAATGAATACGTCAAGGCTGTATATGGTGACCCTGCTTATTTAACTTATATGCAGAGTACATCATGCAAAATGCTGGGCTAGATGAATCACAAGCTGGAATCAAGATTACGGGGAGAAATATCAACAACCTCAGATACGCAGATGACACCACCCTAATAGTAGAAAGCCAAGGGGAACTAAAGAGCCTCTTGATGAAGCTGAAAGAGGAGAGTGAAAAACCTGGCTTAAAACTCAACATTCAAAAAACTAGTATCATGGCACCTGGTCCCATCACTTCAGGGCAAACAGATGAGGAAACAATGGAAACAGTGACAGACTTTATTTTCTTGGGCTCCAAAAATCACTATGGGTGGCGACTGCAGCCATGAAATGAACAGATGTTTGGTCCTTGGAAAAAAAGCTATGACAAGTATAGACAGCATATTAAAAAGCAGAGACATTACTTTGCCAACAAATGTCCAAATATTCATAGCTATGGTTTTTCCAGTAGTCATGTATGGATGTGAGAGCTGGAGAGTAAAGAAGGCTGAGCGCTGAAGACTTTATGTTTTCGAACTGAGGTGTCAGAGAAGACTCTTGAGAGTCTCTTGGACAGGAAGGAAATCAAACCAGTCACTCCTAACGGAAATTGACCCTGATTATTGAACTGATTATTATTGAATGATTTATTATTGAAAGGACTACAGCTGAAATTCCAATACTTTGGTCACCTGATGAGAAGAGCCGACTCATTGGAAAAGTCCTTGATGCTGGGAAAGATTGAGGGCAGGAGGAGACGGGGACGACAGAGGATGAGATGGTTGGATGGCATCACCGACTCAATGGACTGAATCTGAGCAAGCTCCAGATGATGAAGGACAGGGAAGCCGTGTGCGCTGCAGTCCATGCAGTTGCAAAGAATATGACACAATCGAGCGACTGAACAACAACAACAAGAAGTAGAATGAATGTACTACAGGAGGAAGAAGAAGATATGTTGAGAGCAGAGAAAGGACTGGAAATTCTTTCCTTGTTGGGGGTCCTCTAGGTTATGCTGTGGCAAACTACCCAGGGGAACTGATGGGAAAGTAGAGCTAAATAGGCAGTCCACTGAGAATATGCCCATTTTGTGTAGCAGATTAAAAATTAAATATCTGTCAACTGCAATATTATTAAATAATTTTATTTAATATTATTATTAAATGTTATTAAATGTCATTTATTATATTTAATATATTATTAAATATCTGTCAACTGCAATGTTATTTTTTTAAAAAGAGGAAATATAATACTATATCTGAAGGCATGAGGTAGTAATACATGAGAGAAAATATGATTCATTAATAGAAAACATTAAGAACAATCAGAAACAAGTAATGTTCAAAACAATTAGTAAACTTTCCACAGTACATGCTTTAAAAAGAGAGAACGGAGCAGTCGATCACTTTTCCGTAACACAGCATGTTGTGTATTGTGAGCCGCTCTGTGTGTGTGTGCGCACATGTTATGTGCATCCCACAAAAGAGGTGTGCTTTCAGCATGTTTATGCTAAATAAGCGGTGCTTCATTTCCTCAACAGTAGAAACAGACAAATAAGCCAAGAATTTTTTTTCCCAGAGGGTATTTGTGAATTTCTCTGTCCCATCCATGTAAACACAGATGGTTTTCCAGTGTGCTGAGCTACATCTCCACGCTCTGACTTAGCACAAAGTCTGAATGTTTAGTCAGCAAGAAGACTGTTTCCACTTGGTGATTCATTAGGTCCCCATGGTACCTCTACTTCCTTTATTTTATGCAATCACAAATTATATTAGTTTGTCCTATTTTGATAACCCTACTAATTGAAGTTCTGCACAGGAAACTGTTATTACTATTTTAAAACATACTCATAAACCATGGCTGAGGTGACATAAGTGACAGCCCCACAGAAGTCGTGATGAGAACTGAACAAGTGCCCTGCGTTTATCTACCAGGAAGATAAACTGTCCAGTGAGAAAGCATTACAAGCAAGCAGAGTGAGGAAGGCATGACTCGGTGAATGCTAATACAGACGGGAGGTGTAAGCGATCACTTTGAACACACAAATTTGCTATTAGTTTTCTTAACTAAAGGCCTTTAGAATAACCCTGAGAAACTGGTTCTGATGTGAAAACACAGGACAACAGACTGAAGAACTTCCTGGTTGCCTGGTAGATTAAGTACTGGAAATCCAATGTGATTCAGAAGTGGAATGGTAGATAGTTATATTTTATGTATAAAATGTAAAGGGCCCCCTGATATTTAACTTTGAATCAATTAAAAAAAAATGAAAGCAGCTACGTAGTCATCAGACATCATGACAGTTTGGGAACTTGCAAACATCTTATTATTGACAGCAATTATAAGAGCAAGTCTGTCATACAATTTCAAGTTGGCATAAATCTCTACCTACTTCAAACAGAAGTGTAGATGACCCTGTGGAGTGGGAGAAGATGGAAGATTAGGATATGAAAATGTCTGCATCTTTCTGGAAAATCTAGAACATTTCAATGTATTTTTCAATTTATTTCTAATCTAAATCCTGATATTAAACAGCCCTGTTACCTTATCATAATCCATTATAATAGTAACCACTTACTATTACTAACTTACAGAAAGTTAGTAATACTAAAATTACTAGCACCACTGAGTGACTAAGCACACATGTGTAAAATCTATAACTAACTGAGAACCTACTGCACAGCACAGGGAGCTGTGCTCTCTGCGGTGACCTAAACCAGGAGGAAATCTAACAAAGAGCGGACGTATGGATACGTGTGACTGATTCACTAGCTGTACAGCAAGAAACTAACAAAACACTGTAAAGCAACTGTGTTTTTC
Organism: Ovis canadensis; assembly: GCF_042477335.2. NCBI lineage: Eukaryota > Metazoa > Chordata > Mammalia > Artiodactyla > Bovidae > Ovis > Ovis canadensis. The sequence goes on from NC_091264.1 coordinate 33,470,309, forward strand.
TGTGTGTGCGCACGCGTGATCAGTCGTGTCTGACTCTTTGAGATCCATGGGCTGTAGCCTGCCAGGCTCCTCTGTCAATGTGATTTTCCAGACAAGAATACTGGAGGGGGTTGCTATTTCCTATTCCAGAGGAGCTTCCAGACCCAGGGATCAAACCCACACCCTCTTGAATCTCCTGCATTGGGAGGCGGGTTCTTTATGACTGTGCCATTCTATTCCAATAAAAATTAATAGAGAAAAATCCTGTGGCTTTAATAATCTAACATGCTCTCTAACACAGTCAGAAGTTTTATACAGATTTTAAACTGTATGTTTTGGATTTTCTTCCCCTTTAAGTTTCAGGTATGACCTAAATCAAATCCCTTACGATTATACCATGGAAGTGACAAATCGATTCAAGGGATTAGATCTGATAGAGTGCCTGAAGAACTATGGACAGAGGTCTGTGACGGAGGCAGTGATCAAGACCATCCCCAGGAAAAAGATGCAAAAAGGCAAAACGGTTGTCTGATGAGGCCTTACAAATAGCTGAGAAAAGAAGAGAAGTTAAAGGCAAAGGAGAAAAGGAAAGATATACCCATTTGAACGCAGAAGTCCAAAGAATAGCAAGGAGAGATAAGAAAGCCTTCCTCAGCGATCAATGCAAACAGAGGAAAACAACAGAATGGGAAAGACTAGAGATCTCTTCAATAAAATTAGAGATACTAAAGGAACACTTCATGCAAAGATGAGCACAATAAAGGACAGAAATGGTATGGACCTAACAAAACCAGAAGACATTAAGAAGAGTGGCAAGAATACACAGAAGAACTATACAAAAAAGATCTTTGTAACCCAGATAACCATGATGATGTGATCACTCACCTATAGCCAGAAGTCCTGGAATGCAAAGTCAAGTGGGCCTTAGGAAGCATCACTACAAACAAAGCTAGTGGAGGTGATCAGAGAAGGCAATGGCACCCCACTCCAGTACTCTTGCCTGGAGAAACGCATGGACAGAGGAGCCTGGTAGGCTGCAGTCCATGGGGTTGCTAAGAGTCAGACATGACTCAGCAACTTCACTTTCACTTTTCACTTTTATGCACTGGAGAAGGAAATGGCAACCCACTCCAGTGTTCTTGCCTGGAGAATTCCAGGGATGGGGGAGCCTGATGGGCTGTTGTCTATGGGGTCGCACAGAGTTGGACACAACTGAAGCGACTTAGCAGCAGCAGCAGTACTGGACATGATGGAATTCCAGTTGACCTATTTCAAATCCTAAAGGATGATGCTGTCAAAGTGCTGTACTCAATATGCCGGCTAATCTAGAAAACTCAGCAGTGGCCACAGGACTGGAAAAGGTTAGCTTTCATTCCAATCCCAAAGAAAGGCAATGCCAAAGAATGTTCAAACTACCACACAATTGCACTTATCTCACATGCTAGCAAAGTAATGCTCAAAATTCTCCAACCTAGGCTTCGACAGTATGTGAACCATGAACTTCCAGATGTTCAAGCTAGATTTAGAAAGGCAGAGGAACCAGAGATCAAAGTGCCAACATCCACTGGATCATCAAAAAAGCAAGAGAGTTCCAGAAAAACATCTATTTATGCTTTATTGACTATGCCAAAGCCTTTGACTATGTGGATGACAACAAACTGTGGAAAATTCTTAAAGAGATGGGAATACCAGACCACCTGACCTGCCTCCTGAGAAATCTGTAGGCAGGTCAAGAAGTAACAGTTAGAACTGGACATGGACAACAGACTGGTTCCAAATTGGGAAAGGAGCGTGTTAAGGGTGTATATTGTCACCCTGCTTATTTAACTTATATGCAGAGTGCATCATGTCAAATGCCAGGCTGGATGAAGCACAAACTGGAATCAAGTTTGCAGGGAGAAATATGACCTCAGATATGCAGATGACAACACCCTTATGGCAGAAAGCAAAGAAGAACTAAAGAGCCTCTTGATAAAAGTGAAAGAGGAGAGTGAAAAAGTTGGCTTAAAACTCAACATTCAGAAAACTAAGATCATGGCATCTGGTCCCATCACTTCATGGTAAATAGATGGGGAAATAATGGAGACAGTGACAGACTTTATTTTGGGGGGCTCCAAAATCACTGCAGACCGTGACTGTAGCCATGAAATTAAAAGTCGCTTGCATGTTGGAAGAAAAGTTATGACCAATCTAGACAGCATATTAAAAAGCAGAGACATTACTTTGCCAACAAAGGTCCATCTAGGCAAAGCTATGATTTTTCCAGTAGTCATGTCTGGATGTGACAGATGAACTATAATGAAAACTGAGCACCAAAGAATTGATGCTTTTGAACTCTGGTGTTGAGAATCCCTTGGACTGCAAGGAGATCCAACCAGTCAATCCTAAAGGAAATCAGGCCTGAATATTCACTAGAATGACTGATGCTGAAGCTGAAACTCCAATATTCTGGCCACCTGATTTGCAGAACCAACTCATTGGAAAAGACCTTGATGGTGGGAAAGACTGAAGGCAGGAGGAAAAGGGGACGACAGAGGATGAGATGGTTGGATGGCATCACTGACTCAATGGACATGAGTTTGAGTAGGCTCCAGGAGTTGGTGATGGACAGGGAAGCCTGGTGTGCTGCAGTCCATGGGGACACAAAGAGTCAGACAGGACTAAGCAACTCAGCTGAACTGAAAGTTTCAGATTAAGGTATTAAGTAAGGGGCTTCAGGAAAGGAGAACAAGTTTCTTCTGGTTTCTTCTATATTATATATTACCTTTGACAGTACACTATCAAAGCATTTGATAGATCACTCTTGCATTAACAGCGCTAAGTCATAGGAGAAAAAAAGCATATAACATAAAAAACTTCTTTATCATTTTTGTCTATGAACATCAGAGATATATATTATACTGTTCTCACAGGTTTTTTAAAATTCCTTTAGAAAACATCATTTTCTTCCAAAATTAAAGACTGAAACTGGAGATGGGAAATATGGCAACAATATGCTATATACCTTCATCATTGCTGAATACTTTTCTGGTTAAGTATTCTCTGGTTTTTACTGGTTAAAAAGCAGTCTGTGAAAAGACTACAGGTAGAAGTGGCTCCTTAGCTCAGATTTCCATTTCAAAATTCATACCTATGTTGTCAACCATTCCAATTTTAATGTTTCAAATGAAGCCAGAAATCCTAAGTTTTTGTATAAAGGTGATCTAATTTTAAAATGTTGGCAAGTAAATTTGTATCTTAATATACTGCAAGTGAAATTTGTAAAGATTCTATGCTATATCTTTGTACAGCTCAAGAGCTTATTACCTCTATCTTGATGCTTACTTTCCTCAGTTAAGTTTAATAAATATGTGTTGACTCCTATGAAAGATTTAAAGTATGTTTTTTATAGAGATGAGTATATACAAGAGCATGAAGAACTCTAGACTAGAGTTGTGCAAACTTGTATCTGTGTGAATACTACCATTATCAGTTATGATAATGTTTTAAAAATTAGTTTATTTTTAAAATAAAAAACATCAGTTTATTTAAACTAAAACAAAAACTGTTCATTCCATTCCACTCCCTGACACTGTCAGCCACCAATCTGTTTCTCTGTATCTACGAGCTTGATTTATTTTTATTTTGGATTCCAGTTAGAAGAGAGCTCTTATGGTACTCGTCTTTCTATGCCTGCCTTATTTCACTTAGCATAATAATCGTGAGGTCCATTCACAGTACTGCAAATGGCAAGATTTCATTATTTTTTGTGGCTCAATAATATTCCATTGTGTAGCTACCCCACAATTTCTTTACCCATTCATCCACCTATGAATACACACCTTGTTTCCATATCCTGGCTACTACAAATAAACCTGGATGTGCACATGTCTTTTTGAGTTAGTGTTTTCATTTCTTTGGATAAATACTCAGGACTGGAATTGCTGGATGATTATGGTATTTCTGTTTTAAATTTTCTGAGTAACCTCTATACTGTTTTCCATAGTGGCTGCACCAATTTACAGTCCCACTAACAATGCACAAGGCTTCCCTTTTCTCCACCTCCTTATCAACATTTGTTGTTTATAGTCTTTTTTGACAACAGCCATTCTAACAGGTATAAGGTGAAATGTCATTGGTTTAGATTTGTATTGCCCTGATGGTTAATAATGGTGAGTATCTTTTCAGGTATATGTTGGCCATTTTGATGTCTTCTTTGGAAAAATATCTATTTAGATTTCTTCCCATTTTATCAATCAGATTGTTTATTTTTTTGCCACTGACTTACATAATTTCTTTGTATTTTTTGAATATCAGTCCTTTATCAGATATATGATTTGCAAATAGTTTCTCCCATTTAGTAGGTTATCTTTTCATTTTATTGAGAGTTTCCTTTCCTGTGCACAAGCTTTTTAGTTTGATGTAGTCCCACTTACCTTTATTTTTGCTTTTGTTTTTGCTGTCAGATTTAAAAGATCATCACCAGGACCGATGTCAAGGTACTGGTCTGTTCTCTTCTGGGCACTTCATGGTTTCATTAGACTCTTAATCCATTTGGAGCTAACTTTTATGTATAGTGTAAAAGAATACCCAATTTCACTCTTTTCAATGCAGTTCTCCAATTTTGGCTTTTTGTTAGTTTGTTTTCATCACCAAGTCATGCCCAACTCTTGCAACCCCATGGACTGTAGGCCGCCAGGCTCCTCTGTCCATGAGATTTTCCAGGCAAGAACACTGGAGTGGGTTGCCATTTCCTTCTCCAGGGGATCTTCCCGACCCAGGGATCAAACTCGAGGCTGCTGCATGTCTCCTGTACTGAAGGCAGATTCTTTACCACTGAGCCACCAGAGAAGCCCCAAAGAAAACAAACAAAAACTCCAATTTTGTTTACTTTTTCTTGTGCATTAATTGACTATGTTCATGTAGAATATTTTAGGACTCTAATTCTGTTCCATTGAGCGATGTGTCTGCTTTATGTCAATACCTGGGTAGGGCTATTATGAAAAAGATATGAAATAACAAGTGCTGGTGAGGATGTGGAGAATATGGAATCCAGTACTTTAAATCTGTTGTGCTATTTCCTCCTAGTCTTTGTATTTTCATAAAAATTCTCTGGTCCTTCAAATCATTGTTCCCCTATAGTAATAAATCTGGGTGCTTTTAAGATTTATGTCTCTCACAGTCAGCAGTTTGAACACACATTTCTTTGGGCTTATCCTTTTTTGGAGTTTGCTCAGCTTCTTAAGACTACAGATTTATATATTTCAGTAATTCCAGATGCTTTCAGCCATTATGTAATTATAGATAAAGCCTATTTCCAATAGCAAATAAGAAGATTAAAGACTTAGGAATATATCTAGTAAGAAATACATGAAGCCTATAGATGAAAAAGATCAAAACACTCATGAAAGACACAAAAATAGTCTTGGCAAAATGTAGACATTCCCTTTCCTTAAAATGATTCAACATTAAGATACAGTTTTCTTTAACTTGATTTAAAAGTTCACACAATCTCTATAAAAATACCAACAAGCTATTTTACAGAGCTAGAAGTTTTAAAACTAACGTTCATATGGAAAAATAAACATATAAGAATAATCAAGAACATACTGAGATAACATTAAAAGGGGTATCTAGTCATGAGAATCTTTAAGATATATCACAAAACTTCTACAATTAAAAATGTTATATTAGCACATGCATAGACAAATAAACCACTGGTATAGCTCAGTTGGTAAAGAATCTGCCTGCAATGCATAAGATCTGGGTTCGATTCCTGGGTAGGGAAGATCCCCTGGAAAAGGAAATGGCAATCCACTCCAGTATTCTTGCCTGGAGAATCCCATAGACAGAGACGCCTGATGGGCTGCAGTCAATGGGGTCGCAAAGAGTCAGGCATGACTGAGCAACTAACACTTCAACACACGGAACATGAAATCAGAAATAGATCCCCCCCAAAAAACCAAAACAAAAAAAAAGAAATAGATCCCAATATATATGCTAATTTAATAAAGACAGAGGTATTTCAAATCATGAAAGTAGGTGCTTTCTAATAAATGATGATGGTTAGGAAACTAAATGTTAAGCATGAAACCACACAGGTACTAAAAGACAGTATGGATGAAATTTCTCTAAAAATTCAGCATAAGAAAGATGTTACTAACTATAATTCAAAATACAAAGGAAATAAACGATTGATACGTTTGACTACATTAAAATAAAAATACTTGTATGCCCCCCAAAAAACATGTTTTATGTTTTTTGTCATAAAAACAAAGTCAAAAGAAAACTGCACAGCAGAAGAATATACCTGTAGCATATGCCCCAAGCAAAGGACTGACATGCCTAACATTTACGAGATACAGGACCGGAAGACTTGATAGGAAAATGAGGAGAGGACGTGAAATCATTTCTAATGGCCAATGCTGGAATAAGAACTGAGCAATAAACATAAATTAAAATATTACATAATGATTATAAGAGTAAAACTTAAATATACATTAGTCCATACATATGTACATTAAACATTTATATATAATGGTGATAAAGGATAGCTATTCCTTTCAGAATTGCAACTTTAAAAGATAAAAGGAAAGAAGGAAAAGAAAAGTATACCCACTGATGAATGTTAAATAAGCAATTTTTTTTCAGAGAAAGAATATTTGCATAGTCACAAAATATCTCCCACAAGATACTTATAAACAAAAAAAGGGGGAAAAAAAAGTAACCTCATCATAGTGGAAAAACTCAGCACATATCACCTTATCCAAGTTATCAAGGTTAAAACTGTAATAAACATCAACAACATGAATCCACTGACATGATACACAGAGAAGTCCATCATTTCTGTGGTATTACCACCAAAAGGCGCAGTCGCATTCCAACCATAAGAAAGTATCAGACCAACTGACAAAGAAGAGCATTCTACAAAATAACTGTCTTGTAATTTTCAAAAATCTATACGTCATGAAACACTCTAAGAAAAGACTGATCGCAGACAGAAGACCATGAAGACCTGACAGATCTCTGCAGTGAGTTACCCTGGACTGGATCCTGGAACAGAAAAGGGACATTAATGGGAAAACTGATGAAACTTAAGTAAGCTTGGTAATTTTATTAGAGTATGATAGCAATGCTACTCCTGGTTTTGATAACTGTAGTACAGTTATGCAAGATGTTAACAGAGGAAGCTGAATGCTACCTGATAATTACCTGTACTATTTGCGCAATTCTTCATACATCTCAAATACAAGGCAAAAGATCATTTTTAAGTTCTAAAAAAACTACACTGATATAATGATTTAAAAATAGACCAGCGTTATCAGGAGTGGGAGAAAAGACTGATGACACAGGGGTACAAAGGAATGTTTTTGGATGATGGAAATATTTCTATATAATGACTGCACTGCTAGTCACATGACAATACTCAGTCGACAAAACTCACTGAATCATGCACTGGTGAAATTTTGTTACAGGAAAATTATATTTCAATAGAGATGACAAAAGAATTTGAAATGTTTTTTAAAAAGACATTTAAAAAAAAAGTTGGGTTGCAATGCCAGTCTAAGTAGAACACAGAGCAGAGCTACCAAATAAGACTACATGCTCTTACCAGGTTAATTAACTGAGTGTGCACTACATCTTCTACCAAAACTGCTGTTTCATGAAGAGGCCTCCGAGCATCACCTAAAGAAAACCTGCAAAGAAAATCAATATGCCATCATTAAGAACTATAAAACTACAAAAGGCAAAAGTGAAAAATATCAATGATAATAGTCTGCTTAATAAAGTACAAACTGTTCTCTCAAATGACAGAGTAGGTTCATAATTTTCTATGACAAAGAATTACATCTTTCCTACATAAGCTGAAACTTCCAGAGAAAAGAACAGTGTCATCAGCGCTATTTGTTGATTCGTGTGGGCATCTTTGAGGGCGTTTACTATTTCAAAATGCAAAATTTTAACAACCAATTTATTATATTGGTAACCAGAAAATTATGTTACCATACTCAAACAACTAATACAGTTGGCCCTTCATATCTTCACATTCTGCGTCCTCAGATCAACTAACCATGAAACAAAAATACTTGAATTAAAAAAAAAAATCCAGAAAGTTCCAAATAGCAAAGCTTGATTTTGCCATGTATTGGCAACTATTCACATATCACTGACATTGTATTTACAATTATTTACATAACATCTACTTTGTACTAGGTATTATAAGTAATCTAGAGATGATTCAAAGTATACAGGAAGATATTGCAGGTTAAATGGAACTCACTATTCTTAACAAAAGGGCTTCTCAAGTGGTACAGTTGGTAAAGAACCTGCCTCCTGATGTTAAGAGATGCAGGATCGATACCTGAGTCAGGAAGATCCCCTGGAGTAGGAAACGGCAACCTATCCTGGTATTATTGCCTGGAAAATTCCATGGGCAGAGGAGCCTGGGGAGTTACACTCCATGGGGTCTCTAAGAGTCAGACATGTCTGAACGCACGCGCATGCATACACACACACACACACACACACACACACACACACTTAACATGTTCCCTACCATTATGAAACAGCTGGTCTGACAGAATGATGAAATGGCCTTTTGAAGGCTGAGCGACAGTGCCAGTAAGGTGGTAATACCTTGTAGAGCAGAGGTAAGGTTTTCCAGAAGACTATACAGCCTATGAATCAGCATCCAATATATGGTGCGGTTTCTCCCACACACAGAATTCACAGGTCTAGGAATTAAGGGGTGGTAGAGAGAGGCACCACTCATCATTACTTCTAAAGACCCACTAGCAAAATTGTTGCTTCCTGTTCTCATGGTCTTATGAGTTGCTAGCCTAGAGGTCTTAATTCCAGAGGGAGGAATGCTTTCACATTTATTCCATTGACACAACAATTATTCCATTGAATGAAACTTAAGACTGCAGCTGAGTCACCCTGGGTTCCACATGCTTCTGAATCAACAGGCAAAGAAGGAGTTACTGGGTTGGCAGGGGTGAGCGATACTGACTCCCCAGTGGAAACTTGACTGGTACTCCACAGTGGAGGTAAGAAAGAGTATGTCTGGAATACAGGAGATCATTCAGGATGTCTCATAGAATTTCCATGCCCTGTGATTAATGTCAATGGAAAACTACAACCCAATCCTGGAAGGACTACTAATACCTCAGATCCTTCAAGAATGACGGTTTGGGTCTCCACCAGTTAAAGAACCACAGCTAGCTGAGGTGCTTGCTAAAGGCAGGGGAATACGGAATAGGAAGTGGGAGAAGGTAGTCATTAATGCAAGCTAGAATCGTCTAACCAGTTACATAAAGGGCATTGTAACGATCATTTTGTTATGAATACTTTTTTGTGTGTGAATAATTCTTTGTGTGGTTGTTAGGGAAATATCTTGTTTCCTTCCCTCTCTTACTCCCTCATCATGTAACATAAAATGTGTTGGACTTACAGTATTTGTATCATAGTATTTAAGCTAGGAATATTAAGGAGAAGTATTAATGTCACTCATGGACTTAACCTCATCTTCTAGGAAAGGGGTTAGTGCAATTTCAACTGTGTGCTGGAAACTGTATCATCTTAGGCACAATTGTGACCCTGTTATTATCTTTATTTGGAGACTAAGTATATTTTAAGGAGATATGGGTGCCAAGTTGATATGGGTGATGGTTAATTTTACGTTTCAGTTTAACTGGACCATTAAGTGCCCAGATATTTGGTTAACATTAGTTTGATATGTATTTGCAGTTATTTATGCATGAGGTTAATTAACATATGAGTCACTAAACTGAGTAAGGCAGACGGCTTCTCCAATGTGGGCAGGCATCATCCACTCTGTTAAGGACTGAATACAACAGGAGAGGAGTAACAAAGAACTCAACTTCTCTGTCTGCCTTCAAGCTGAGACACTGGTCTTTGACTGCCTTTGAACACACTGGGACACCATCAGTTCTACTGTTTCTCAGGTCTTCATACTGTAGTTTTAGCCTCCCCTCATCATATTCTGGGGCTTCGCCAGTGGCTTAGATGGTAATCTGCCTGCAATGTAGGAGACTCAGGTTCATTAGATCCCTAGGTCGGGAAGATCCCCTGGAGGAGGGAATAACTACCCACTCCAGTATTCTTGCCTGGAGAACTTCATGGATAGAGGAGCATGGCAGGCTACAGTCCATGAGGTCGCAAAGAGTGGGACACAACTTAGTGACTAACACTTTCACGCTTTCATCACATTTTATGTTTTTGGTTTCACAGTATACATTTTTTTAGTTTGTGTATCATTAACAAATTACTGTAGTTATTATTTCTACTACTTTGGTCTTATAACCTTCATACTAGATGTATAACTGATTTACCCACCATTAAAACATTTGTGTATTCTGAATTTAACCAGTAGAATTTGTACTTTTATATATTTTACTACTACTAACTAGTATCCTTTCGTTTAGTATCAATGAAGTTGCTTTGACATTTCTTATAGGCTAGTTTAGTGGTTATGAACTCCTTCAACTTTTACTTCCCTGGAAATTCTTCATCTCTCCTTCAATTCTGAAGGATTGCTTTGTTGAGCAGACTTCTTTTGGTTGTCAGGAAAACAAGAGTAAACCATAAATTTTTTAATACAATTAACTATATAAAATCTGAAAACAGAAAATCTAAATGATCATCTCAATAAATGTGGGAAAATCACTAAACAATTCTTTATGATAAAGATTTTAACAAATGAGGAATAAAAAGAATTTTCTCAATCTGATGAAGAGAATCTACCAAAAACCAGATAGGAAATAACATACTCAGAAGCATTCAAACATTCTGAAATTCATACCAACATAAGGATTCCCACTATTACCACTTTTAGTCTATATAATACTAAGATTACAATTACAACATAAGGCAAGAAAAAATTTAAACTATATGAGCACTGCAAAGAAAAAACTAAATTGTTTTTATTCATATAATCTGAATATCTAAAAAGAAAACTCAAAATAATGGGGAGACAAATTATTTCAATAAATACAAGCCAGCAAGTTTTTCAATTATAAGAGCATCTACATAGCATACTTAACACAAAGGCAGAATGAACTCACTGAAGCAAATAATGGAGTGTTGGGAGCGAGAGAGATAGGGAAATGATCCTTAAAGGGTATAAACTTCCAGTTATAAAATGAATAAGTTCTTAGAATGTAACATACAACATGTGACCCAGTATTATATTGCATGCTTAAAAGTTAAAAGAGAGTGAGTCTTAAATATTCTTACCACAAAAATGAAATAGTAATTGTGTGATGTGATGGAGGTGTGAGCTAAAGCTATGGTGGTAATCATTTTGTAATAAACAAGTGTATCAAATCAACATAGACTCAAACCTACATAATATATCAATCATATCTTAATAAAGCTGAGGGAAACAGCACACAAAAGCACAAAATGCAATTAAAATATATATAAATTGACTCTAAACTTTCTGTGAGAGAGTCAAGAGACAAGAATAGTCAAGAGATTATATATATCTATTTTATGTGGACTATTTTAAAGTCTTTATTGAGTTTATTAAAATATTGCTTGTTTTATGTTTTTTATTTTTTTGGTCACGAGGCATGTGCAATCTTAGCTCACCAACCAGGGATCAAACCTACAACCCCTCCACTGGAAAGTGAACTCTTAACCACTGGACCACCAGGGAAGTCCCAGGACACTTTTGAAGTATAAAGTGGGAGGAGATAGCCTACAGGACTTACTATAAAGCCAGAGGAATTAAAGATGGTGTGCTACTGGTAAAAGGACAAACAAACCAACAGAAGAGAAAGAGCACGAAAAGTCCCCATTAGAGGATAAGCTCCACAAAGGCAAAAGGCTTCTTTTATGTTCACTGACATATTCAATATTTAATTGTTTGGACTGCCTCAACAAAGTTTCTCTTTGTTTATTTTAAGTTAACTGAAATCTCACACAAAAGTACAAAGTTATCAAAATGTCTGCTTCTGCTTTATTGACTATGCCAAAACTTCTGTGTGCATCACAGAAAACAATGGGAAATTCTTAGAGATGGGAATATTAGACCACCTGACCTGAGAAATCTGTATGCAGGTCAAGAAGCAACAGTTAGAACCAGACATGGAACAACAGACTGGTTTCAAGTTGGGAAAGGAGTATTTCAAAGGTGTATACTGTCACCCTGATTATTTAACTTCTATGCAGAGAACATCCTAAGAAATGCCAGGCTGGATGAAGCAAAAGCTGGAATCAAGTTTGCAGGGAGAAATATCAATAACCTCAGATATGCAGATGACACCACACTTATGGCAGAAAACGAAGACAAACTAAAGAGCCTCTTGATGAAAGTGAAAGAAGAGAGTGAAAAAGTTGGCCTAAAACTCAACATTTAGAAAACTAAGATCACGACATCCTGTTCCATCACTCGTGGCAAATAGATGGGGAAACAATGAAAACAGTGACAGACTTTATTCTCTTGGGCTCCAAAATCACTGCAGATGGTGACCACAGCCATGAAATTAAAAGACACTTGCTCCTTTCAAGAAAAGCTATGACCAAACTAGATAGTTTATTAAAAAGCAGAGACATTATTTTGCCAAAAAAGGTCCGTCTAGTCAAGGCTACGGTTTTTCCAGTAGTCATGTATGGATATGACAGCTGGACTATAAAGAAAGCTGAGCACCAAAGAATTGATGCTTTTGAACTGTGGTGTTGGAAAAGACTCTTGAGAGTCCCTTGGACTGCAAGGAGATCCAACCAGTCCATCCTAAAGGAAATCAGTCCTGAATATTCATTGGAAGGACTGATGCTGGAGCTGAAACTCCAATATTTTGGCCACCTGATGCGAAGGACTGACTCACTGGATAAACTCTGATGCTGGGAAAGACTGAAAGTAGGAGGAGAAGGGGATGACAGGGGATGGCTGGATGGACTCAATGGACAGGAGTTTGGGTAAACTCCAAGAGTTGGTGATGGACAGGGAAGCCTGGCACGCTGCATCATGGGGTTGCAAAGAGCCAGACATGACTGAGCAACTGAACTGAACTATCAAAAGGAAATAATCAACTCAAAGATAAAACGATGAATTCAATTCACATCTCTAGTAAAAAGAATATTATTAAACTACTTTTTATATTATTAAAATGTGTAAATAATTACCAAGTTTTATCTCATGGTTTTATAAACTTTTCTTCTAAAAATGATCATCATTAGTATAAACATGTGAAGTATCTAAAATCAGCCAAAGATATAACTAGGGATGCGACTTTGATGAATATATTATTTTAATTTTCAGGGTTGTTAGTTCTCCAGCTTTAATTTACATGTTTTCTCATATTACTTCTGCCCACTTCTTTTCCCCACAAATAGAAAGCTAGATATTGTCCTAATGGTTTTTGTAAGACAGAAATGAAAGCCATTGTACCTAGCCATGCTGCTGCTGATGCTAAGTCACTTCAGTCATGTCTGACTCTTCACAACCCCATGGACTGCAGCCTACCAGGCTCCCCGTTAATGGGATTTTCCAGGCAAGAGTACTGGAGTGGGTTGCCATTGCCTTCTCCGGTACCTAGCCATAGTCACCTCTTTTTGCACAGTACATATAATATTTTTCAATCACTTAAAGACAGAATCAAAGTAACTGGTAAACTTACACAAATCTTTTTATTTTCTACCCCCATTATATCGTACTACTCACTGATGCCTTGACTGACTTGTCTTGGGACTATTCCCAAGCAAAAGGGTCTGATGCTCAATTTCTTCACATACTGCCTAGATGCCTATAACACCACCAGTATTGCTGGTGAAGCTTCCACTAAGGGTCTTTCAGGAAACTTTCCTGAAAAAGTTGTCTCTCCCTTGGTCTTCTACAGCAACTTCACTGCTGTAACACACAAGCTTCTATTTTAGTTTTCATGTAACTTTAATAACTATGGTCACAACAAGCAAGACAGTGGCTTGCCTTCTCACCCAAACAGGTCTGGTTTTTATTCAATCCCAGAATACAGTGTCTCAGTGGGCAGCTGGACTTGGGCAGCAGATTCTGTAATTCCCACTGCATAATGAAAGTATGAAAGAAGCATGACTATCCATGAGGTGAATGTATACTTCTTATTCTGTACACTTAGACAGAGGAGGGCATATGCTAAACAAAACCACGGGACACCTTTCCAAAAAAGTCTGCAGAACTTACCACTAAGCCTTTCAGTACTTTTGTGTGTCATGTGTAACCCTAACACAGTCTAAAATGGGAGATATTCTTTATATAGACATCTATTAAAGTAAAAAAAAAAAAACTATTATTAGACAGTGCCGAGTAAAACAGAATAAGAACTAGTTACAGAAACATCTCCAAAATACAGAAAACAAAGTTTTAAAAATAGACACCGAATATTACTCCAGTCACTATGTGTTTCCAAAAACACAATGAAATCTTATTTCGGTAGTTTCTAACCTCAGTTTAAAAAAAATTATGTGTTTTTTTAAAAGGAAGGAAGATGCCAGATATTTGCTATCTTACTCTATGTTAACCCCTATTGGACATCTTTGATTAGTAACTTATGCCAACATTTTCCCAAGTGTATTGGTGATACACTCTCAATGTGTCTGAAATTTCTAATACATTATTATGTATCATAATCTTGGGCTAACTTCCAGATCCTATGCAAATGTATACATCTGATGATGTATCTATCTACAGACCCATTCTCCTAACATCCACTTATTACCAACTGCTGAAAACTAATCAACTCTAAATTCTGTTTTTAAAAATAATTATAGCAGACTTCAGCTTTTAGAGCAGCTAAAGAAAAACAAACTGGAAACTACAGAGAGTTTTCTTTTATCCCCTCATCTCTCCCTGCATCCAGTTTCCCCTGTTATTTGCATTTTGTATTAGTGAGCCAGTACTGACTGATAAGTTGTTATTAGCTTGAGTCTACAGTTTACCTTAGGGGTAACTCTGCGTGAGATTCTCTATTAGTTTTGACAGATGTATAATGATATGTATGCACTATTACACTATCATACAAATGGTTTCACTATGAAGCCACTGGGGTTGGCCTATTCATCCCTTTTCTTCTGTAATCCCTAGCAATAACTGATCTTTTCACTGTCTCCGTAGTTTTGTCTTTTCCAAAATGTCATATAGTTGCAAACACAGAGTATGTGATCCCTCAGATTGGCTTCTTTCACGTAGCATTATGAATTTAACATTCCTTCATGCCTTCATGGCCTGATAACTCTTCATTTATTAGTAAATAACATTTCATTGTTTGGATATAGCATGATTTGTTTATACACTTATCTACTAAAGGACATCTTAGTAGCTTCCAAGTTTTAGCAATTCTGAATAAAACTGCTATAAACATTCATTCAAGTTTTGTGTTGGTATAAGGTTTTCAAGGTCTTTGGGTAAGTAACAAAGAGCGTGTTTATTGGACCATATGATCAGAGCATGTTTAGTTTTGTAAGAAACTGCCAAGGTGTCTTCCAAAGTGTCTGAACCACTTTGCATTCCTATCAGCAATGAATACGAGTTCTTGTTGCTCCAAATCCTGTCTCGTATTTGGTGTTTTGGACTTCTGTCATGCTAATAGCTATCTAGTGGTGCTTAATTATTGTTTTAAGTTATAATTAATTCATTAACAATGTATGATGTGGAGCATTAACACCAAATTCATTTAACAGCTGTAACTGTAAGAAAAACAAACTTTTTCAGCAAGCATATACAATGCGTATATTTATCCTTTTTAAGTCACACAAATATACATGTAATATTAGTACAATGACACAGCATAACACAAACACAAAAGAGAGATTTCAAAGAGGTAAAAATGGATCAAACAGTATTTTTTAAGTAAGTATCATTTTATTTGGGCTTCTCTTGTGGCCCAGTGGTAAAGAATCTACCTGCCAATGCAGGAGACGCAAGAGACATGGCTTCAGTTTCTGGGTCAGAAAGATCCCCTGGAGAAGAAAATGGCAACACACTCCAGAATTCTTGCCTGGCAAATTCCACTGAGAGAGGAACCTGGCAGACTACAGTCCATGGGATCTCAAAGGAGTCAGTAAAAACTTAGCAACTAAACAACAACAATTATTTTATTTATTAAAATGAGAAAAAAAATTTGCTCTGATTAAAAACAGATATAAATAGAGAATGAACTTATGGTTGCTGATATGAAGTATGAGGGTAAGAGATAGGGAGTCTGGGATGGACATGTACACATTGCTATATTTAAAATGGATAACCAACAAAGACCTACTGTATAGCACAGGGAACTCTCCTCACTGTTATGTGGCAGCCTGGATAGGAGGGGGAGGGGTTGGGGGAGATTGGATACATGTATACGTATGGTTGAGTCCCTCTGCTGTTCACTTGAAACTACCACAACGCTGTTAATCGGCTATACCTCAATACAAAATGAAAAGTTTAAAAAAAACATATAAATTATTAGCTTTACCAACACTTCCAGTTTGCCTGAGACAGGGATTTTGCAAATTATTTTCTACCAAATAAATCAGCTTAATTAATACTAAAAGCCAGAAAATTTTATTTTTTAAGGCAATGAATGAATAATACATAAAGTTTGCATACTATTTACTTTCAAACAATTATCTTATTATTTTAGTTTTAGAGTCCCAAAAAAAGCATGTGGGGAATTTACCCCCTCATTTGGAGATTAAGTTTTTCCATGTTGTGGAGTTGAAGACTAAGTTCATGTAGTCAGTGGGGGAGGAGTAGAGACCCAGATGAATGTCACTGTAGTCACTGCCTCCACTCAAAGAAGAAACAGCACCCAGCTGAATGAGGGGCCAGAGATGTGAGCCGAGAAAAAACAGATACAATTCATATGGCCAGTACCCAATTAGGAAGATTATAATAATGCGGCTAAAAGTCCCACTACATCCTGGTCATCAGCTACAAAGAAGAGGCAATCAGTTATGATGAAAAGAAATTAGACTGAAAGTTAGATGACCTGGTTCTGGTTCCTACTCTGTGGCTAAGAAGTACTGTAACCTCGGGCAAGTAACATTTCTGGGGACCTCGGTTCCTCAACAATGAAAGGAGGGGACTGGATTCAATGATTTTTAAGATTCGTTTTCAGATATTTACTTTGGACTATGAAAGTCGCTATAAGCCTTAAATCCTTCAAACTTCTATCTTTAAGAATTGAAAGAAAATTATATTTTAAGAAAATCACTTTTATAACTCTTGTAAGAAAGTTAAATCTTACTGAGTAAACTGGGCAAAAATCATGAAATTAAGAAAAGAAGAAAAAAATTTGAATGGGTAACAGAATGAAATAAACAAATAAAAATAATTGGAGGAAGAGCAATAAAGCTACAATTTATTCTTGTCCTATAAGTGGAAATAATTTCCAAGAAGCATTCCACTGCCCCCTTAAAAGAGAATAAAAACAAAACAAAGGAGTGCCTATATTAAGGGAAAGTATCACAGAGTTTTATATTATTCACTTTTAGTATATTTGACAGGGTCAGCTTTTGAGTCTAAAATACTTGTTTTCAAATTTTCAAGCCCTGATTAAGAACAGGACTGAGTAAGTTCTAATTAAAGAGATTCTTCGATTAAAGAGATCCTTTCCCAATTTGTATGTCTGTCAAGGCATTACACTGGACACTTTAGCTTACAATTTTGTCAATTATACTTCAGTAAAGCTGGGGGTTGGGAGGAGGGTCTGAAAAAGAAGCCAAGGAGGTAAGTTTAGTAAAAATCTGTGACAGAGAGCCTGCTAGAGCAGTCCAGAAGAACACCAGGCCCACAGGCAGATCTGCTCATAAAGATCCAGGAACCAAACTTAAAAGGACAAAGAGACATTTCTTTACTGCCTTGTGTGCGTCTTTTTGGATGCTGAGTTGCTTTCAGTACTTACCACTGGCTACAAACTCTAATGTGGTTAAATTATTCTGGATACTGTGGTTAAGTAATTGCTGTGGTCTTGGGAGCTAGATGCTTTTTTTTTTTTTTTTTTTTTAATTACTTCTGGTTTTCTGAACGTTTTCTACCTCAGGTAATCGACATTACTTTGGAATGGACCACTGTGACTACTGCTCGGTATTAGAAGGCCCTGGGTGACTTTCTGTCCCCAAAAGAAAGTTTCCTTTTTCTCTTCAAACCACTTATTTGATTATACTTTTATAGGCTAGGTATTACTATAATACCCAGGAATTTCTCCTAACTGGAATTAGAGTGAATAGCAGGCTAGAGCCCGAGCATACACTCCAGTCAGCTAACCTGGCACCAGACAGCACATGCAAACACAGACATCATACTGTTATGTCATTCTTACCCAATATTTGTTGAGACTGATTTATCCTCTGTCCAAACGGGGGGAAAAAAAAGTACAGAAGTTTGACCATGAGCAGTCATTTAAGGCAATCAGACAGTCATAAACACATGCAAATTCTCCTTACTCTTCAATTTTTAATACCACTAACCTTTATAACTCTATGAGATTATCTACCTGTTTTCCAACAGAAGAAATGAATCCAATTAGCAATGGCTCTGAGAAAGCCAAAGTGACAAATAAATTAAAATAATCAAACAGGTAAGACAACAGTTTTTCTAGATATGATCTTTTTCCATTCCTTGCTTGATTTTCAATATCCATGCTCTTGTCCTTTAGTTTAGCATATATTCACATATAACTAAAATGAACTTTGAGAATTATTTTTAGGATTTTATAACCTTCCATGAAGTAAGTATAAATATCTTAAGATAAATGGGCTTCTCTGGTAGCTCAGTGGTAAAGAGCTAATGTAGGAGACGTGGGTTTGATCTCTAGGTTGAGAAGATCTCCTTGAGAGGGAAATGGCAACCCACTCCAGTATTCTTGCCTGGGAAATTCCATGGACAGAGGAGCCTGGTGGGCTATACAGTCCAAGGCACTGCGAAGGATCAGACACGACTTAGCAACTAAACAACAACATCTTAAGAAATAAGAAAAGCAAAGATTATGAAATTTTCATTATGATGTGAAATTTACAATACTGATAGGGAAAAAGATATACAAATACATTTGTTTAAAGTAAAAGTTAATACAGGCTAAACCTTTGAAAAAGCATTTAAATAACCTACAAGTATTCATTACTATAGGCATTAATACCCAATCAACAAGTATTTACTGAGTGCCTTGAATGTAACAGGCACTGTTCCACCTGCTTAGGATACATCGATGAACAAAATAGGTTAAAAAAATGAGTAGAGTTTGCATTCCAATGAGGAAGGGATACCAAACAATATACATGATAAATTACTTAGTAAATGGCTTATATGATAAAAAGATGACAAAGGAAAAAAGAAAGCATAGAACAGAACGAGGAAATGGGACATGTAGACACCAGAAGAGAGACAGGAAATATCAAAATGGACATTTATTAGTTTCTGACATGTGAAAGAAATGGCTTTTAAGAAATAGGAAAGAGAAAAAAATCAGAAACCTAGGTTAAAACCAAATGCTCACCTAGGAAAGCTCCTCTAGAGTTATGAGGGCATGAGGCATAGAATTGTGCCTCTGAGGAAGTTTATGAAAATGGCCTCATATCTATATGAATTTCTTCTAACAATCCACAGAGCAGTTTCTCTCACATATCCTGCATTCTGAAGAAGCAAATAGCCCTGTATTCAAACTCAAATGCACAACAGCATAAAGCGACAGATTTTAAGCACTCCTTATTCCAGGACAAAAAAGAGAATGAATGAGAAGTATACCAATCTTTGCATGTTAGGTCAGCGAAGGACCTAAAAGATTGAGTCCATCTTTTCTAAAGAGAGGGAAAATAAAGGTCAGAGAGGTTAAATAACCATCTCAGGGTCACAAATCCACTTACAGGTTATTTCGTCCAAAATTCTTTTTCTGCAATACCATGTTAAATGTATAAAAACTGTAACAAATTAGACAACTTAACCTTCAATGCTCATTTATCGAAGATTATGATTAACAAAAATAATATAAAGGAAATTTAGGTCAATTACTTTATAAAACTAATTTTCTGAAGCTTTTAGAGAGATATGTAATAACTTCAAGCAAGTTATTTTTAGTCCCTTAGGCTCTTGAAACATTAAATCACACAAGGATTTAACTCTTATAATTGCCGAAATGTAACAGTAAAAATTAACTTTCTATAAGATTGGATATAGACACAGCATAATAACAAATTTCACCCAAATTTCCAAGCGTATTTCATGGACTGGGGTATCAGAGATTTAAGAAAGTTAAAGAGATTTTGCCTATGGCATTAGCCATAGTAAACTTGAGAATTACATGCTCTAAGATGGTCACTTAAAGATAAGAGAATTTTGTACCATACAGATATTAAAATAACTAGCAAAATGTGGCACACTGTTTCCAGCATCTCCCAAATTGATGTTGCCCAGAAAAATAGTAATCTGTAGTTAAATAAATTTATGAAATAACTTGTATTTTATTCTTCTCTAGATTTGCAATGCATGTTCCTATTTTAGATACTCTGAAGAGTTCTGGAAGAAAGAAACTTTTGGTTTTTAATGTATTTACTGTGTATGTAATCATTTTTCTAAGCCCACTTAGTAATAAAGCATTGAAAATCAATTTAGGCAACACTGACATAAGCAGAAAGAGTCTAGTATGACTTAAGAACTTCAGTGATGGGATCCAAATATGCTGCAGGCTAAGGTGCTAGAACTGCAAGGCTGCTCAATTTTAAACAAGGAAGTGATGGTGCTGATAATAACAAGTAGTTGGGTTTGTCTCATTTAATCCCTTATTCGATAGATGCTCACTGCGGTTCTCTATGTTAGGCACTGTGTGGTACACAACTGTGGTGCTGGAGAAGACTCTTGAGAGTCCCTTGGGCTGCAAGGATTTCCAACCAGTCAATCCTAAAGGAAATCAACCCTGAATATTCATTGGAAGGATTGTTGCTGAAGGATTGTTGCTCCAATACTTTGGTCACCTAAGGCGAAGAGCCGACTGGAAAGGACACTGATGCTGGGAAAGACCCAGCAAAAGGAGAATGGGCGGGCAGAGGATGAGGTGGTTAGATGGAATCACCAACTCAATGGACGACAGGGGAGGACAGAAGAGCCTGGTGTGCTACAGTCCATGAGGTCGCCAAGATTAGGACATGACTTAGTGACTGAACAACAACAACATTAGGCACTGAAATTTACCCCAGCTGAGAATTTTTAAAGTTACCACAAACTAAGGATTTCTCTGTAGCTATGGTAAGGAGCCACCAGAATCAGATTAAAACTCACCAGGTCACCTAACAGTGGCAGGTCTTCACTTCTCAAAGTCAATTAGGAATAAACTCAACTTGCCTCTAATGTGCCAACCAATGCATATCAGTCTCATCTGAGCAACCTCGTCTACAGATGACGTCAGCCTCCAGGACGTCAGCCTCCAGGACAACACTGATCCCTGAACTTCGTGCGTCCCCAAAACTCTACATAAGGTCAGCCATCTTCCCTGCTGAGGACTGTGCTGGACCAGCATATATACCTCTCTCCACTGTGGTCATAAAAATAAATCTAGTTTTCTCTATTTCAGATACTGAATTTGAACAGTGGTCTCATAACACTATCACACAGTGTTGAGAAAGACTGCTTTATGACCATGTGAGCCTGACCCCTTATGCTCTCTTTTTCCCACTTTTTATTTGGAAAGATTTCAAGTCAACAGCAAAATTGAAATGAAAGTACAATGGACACCTAAAACTTCAGCTAGTATTATCACTGTTAACACGTTAGCACATTTGCTTTCTCACACATGGTTATACAAATGCACACAAATGCACATTACACACTATACACATATGTACTTGAATCTATTTTTCTTTGAACAGTAAACATCTCCTGAGTGCTTTACCTGTGCCTGACATGAATGATGCCATTGAAACCTCTGAAAGATGCAACAACCCCCTATCACTATGCCGGTCCCTCCCCATCTTGGAGAGACATTTCTTACAGTAAGTGTGGTTCTATTTGCTCACTTCCATACACGGGGCTTAGTTTTGCAATCAAGAACCAGATAAAATATCCAATCTATCTTTTATATAACAGGTTTTTCAAAAATATGACAAAAGTTTACTTAAAAATTTTTTTCAGGTAAGTAGAATTTTTTTAAATAGTTTAATTGAGATACCATTTTTACACCATAAAATTCACATATAAAGTGTACAATTCAATGATTTTTAGTAAATCTGCAGAGTTGTACTACCATCATCATAATTCAGTCTTAGAACATTTCCATCTTTCCAAAAAGATGCCTCCTGCCAAATTACAGTTAATCCCCACTCCCATCCCTGGCCCTAGGTAACCACTAATCTACCCAAAGAAACCTCGAACCCCCCTCTACTGTTCTTCAAGGTTAAGGATTCCCCATTTCTCATCATTTAGGTCTCTACTTAAGGGGCATATCCTTGGAAAGGCTTTTCCCATTACCAGCACTTCCAATCCTCACTTGAATCAGAGCAATTAGGCATTTATGTAACTGATACACGGAGGTCCTATCCAAGATGATTTCATTTGATTGAAAAGGTTCCAAAATTTTTAAATAAACAAAAGGAATGAAAACCTCTAAGTGTTTAACAAGTCATAAGCCAAATATCAAGTCCTGTAATCTAAGAGATATCCCTGAGACAAAAGATTCACTAAAGAACGCCTTGTGAGCCAGCAAGAGTTGAACCAACTATCAAGCTGCCTTTGTCTGGACTATTCTCCATCTTATCCATAAGAACATCTTCTTGAAATTTTGTACTCTACTGCCATGGCATTACTCTATCAGGAAGGGAAATTATTTTTACTCCAGTATGAACTGTTAATTCATGTAGGTTCCTACTCATTACAGATCCCAGAATTTTTACTGAGATTGATGTCTAATTCGCAAGGGAGTAATGACTAGAAATCTCCCTTCCCCCTTCATATTTTTAAATGAAGTAAACTTGTGCCAAAATTATAACTTAATTACACTTCCTTAAATAGCATTCTAGAAAAACCACCTGGTAGTAATTAATACCACTGTTGTAAATAACCTCACTCCTAATGTACTTTTATTTCCAGGATTTAATTTATCGCCCCAAACAATAGCTTCAGTCTCATATACTATAATACTGACTAAATAAATCTGTAAATTAAAAAAATACAGAAAACAGTACAAAATTGTTATATTACCAATTAAGCAACTCAGAAATTAATTGTGCAAATATTCATGACTGCCAACAGGAAAATACATAATATATTCCACTTGCAGTGCATAATGCATTCCATTTGCTCCCTCACAAAGGGCTTCAGTTTCAATCAGGAAGTGTATAAGACAACTGACTTTCTTGAATATGTAAACTGGCCAATGATTAGTCACTTTTGTTCTGACAAAATTAAGAAAAATTTTATCTCTACTTTCCACAATTTTCCTCAAATCAAAATGAAACTTAGTGTGCCCAGAAGAAACATATTTTAAGTCTGTTTTCAAGAATATGGATAAAAAAGTAACAGTGAAAATTGTTAGGACAATTATATATAACAATTCTCGTGAGAATAAATAAATAGGATATAATAAATGATCTTTTGGCTTCACCTTAACATTTTGGCATGTATAAAGAAGATCCTTTTTTATAGATATTTACACACATTATCAGTGAAAGTTGTTCTTTAAATAAAGAACATTATTAAAATCTTAGTCCATATTTCTAGTAGCTTACAATAAATAATGTGCAGTCTTCTAAACGTGTGAAAAGTATTAATGAAAACGTACCAACTATCAGCCAATATATTATTAAGTATCTTCATGAGGAGTAGTTCCATAGAAGCAAATAAAAATAGCTAAGGCTTCTCCGATGTCTCAGAAGGTAAAGAATCTGCCTGCAATGCAGGAGACCTAGGTTCAGTCCCCGGGTTGGAAAGATCCCTTAGAGAAGGTTATGGCAACCCACTCCAGTACTCTTGCCTGGAGAATCCTATGGACAGAAGTGCTCAGCAGGTTACAGTCATGGGGTCGCAAAAAGTCAGACACAACTGAGCGACTAACACACACACACAGTAACAATATCAATAAAATACAACTTACCACCTAGGGTTAAACCATCATAGGATCCTACAACTTTCAAAATTCTTTGCTTTGTATGTAAAAACCTTTGAAATCTGACTCTGCCTTTTGTTCTGGCCTTACTTCCAGCCATGCATTCTTTGTTCCCATGTGACATATCAAAACTATTTGAAGAGAGCTGACCATACAATGAGCTTCACATCTTCTGGCCCAGTAAGTGATGTTCTCTCTGGCCTCTGATTCTTCTTTCATTCAAATAATTATTCCAGAATGTAGTTCAAGGGGTACCATCCTTGGGAAGTTCTCCCTAATCCCCATGTAATTTAGATGCTCCTCTGTGGTATATTGCATTGATAGCCCTATCTTTACCACACACTATAACCATTCCCATTGCTAAGAAACTTCAAGTACTTTTATACTAGAACTCTGAGCTCAATCACGTTGTATGCTTTGGCCAACAGGATATTAGCCAGCAGAGGTTAAGAAGCATTAAACATTTCAAGTTGTGCTCTTTGTACACTGCCAGTGCTATGAACATGTGCCCAGGCTAGTTAGCGTGCTGGCAGACTAGAGAAAAAGGGAGCAGAGCTGAGTCCGTCCAGGTCTCCCAGCAGAGGCACCTGAGACCAGTCAGATGGTAGGAACCAGTCAAGAGTAGGGGAGCTGCATAATCTACTGTCCCAGACATAAACACGTGTGCTGAGGTTTTACTACTGACGTTCTGTGGCTTTTTGTCATGCAGCACTACTGTGGCAGCAAATAACAGGTCCACCCTCCTCAATGTTGCCACAGCACTTATCATAGCACCTATTACATCACACGTTCATAGTGACTCACTCACCTTTCTCCTCTAGACTTCAGAGGAGAGTAAGTCTTATTTAAACCTGTATTCTCAGTCCCTAACACAAGGCCAGATGCATGTGGACATGAAATACTAGTTTGGGAAACTATGGGGGGAAAGGCAAAGTAAAAGGAGGGAAGCAAAAAGGAAGGAAGAGAGGGTAAGAAGGAGAAAGAAATAATCAAGAGGATTATTGTGTTGAAGAGGAAAAGCTTCTTATGGAAAAGCATAGAGGTGATGAAGAAGGACAGCTGTTGAGATGGGGTTTACCTCCCATCTGATTACACTGAGATCTCAGATTCCCAAGAATCTTCTTCTCCATTCTCCACACTAAACACTGGTCAGTTCAGTTCAGTTCAGTCACTCAGTCATGTCTAACTCTGCGTCCCCATGGACTGCAGCACACCAGGCTTCCCTGTCCATCACCAACTCCCGGAGACTACTCAAACTCTTGTCCATTGAGTCGGTGATGCCATCCAACCATCTCATCCTCTGTCATCCCCCTTTCCTCCCACCTTCAATCATTCCCAGCATCAGGGTCTTTTCAAATGAGTCAGTTCTTGGCATCAGGTGGCCAAAGTATTGGAGTTTTAACTTCAGCATCAGTCCTTCAAACGAATATTCAGGACTGATCTCCTTTAGGATGGACCAGTTGAATTTCCTTGCTGTTCAAGGGACTCTCAAGAGTCTTCTCCAACACCACAGTTCAAAAGCATCAATTCTTCGGCACTCACTTTTTTTTATAGTCCAACTCTCACATCCATACATGACCACTGGAAAAAACGAAAGCTTTGACTAAAAGACCTTTGTTGGCAAAGTAATGTCCCCTCTGCTTTTTGATATGCTGTCTAGGTTGGTCGTAACTTTTCTTCCAAGGAGCAAGCATCTTTTAATTTCATGGCTGCAGTCACCATCTGCAGTGATTTTGGAGCCCAAGAAAATAAAGTCTGTCACTGTTTCCATTGTTTCCCCATCTATTTGCCATGAAGTGATAGGACCAGATGCCATGATCTTAGTTTTCTAAATATTGAGCTTTAAGCCAACTTTTTCACTCCCCTCTTTCACTTTCATCAAGAGGCCCTTTACTTCTTATTTGCTGGTAGAGCAGATCAAAACTGGAAGGCACATAGGTAGCGCCTCTTAGATGAAATAACTATAATTCATATGACTTGTGAATATGATGTTGGCAGGAAAAAGCCAATAACTTTAGTATTCTGGCCAAGAGCATGGAGTGGTTTTACATATGTAGTAAAAGATACCAGGGCAGAGAATCAAAGGGTGTATATTTGAAATCTTAACGTTTTCACATGTAGACGTAGTAGGCAGAACTGCAAAGATGCCAAAGGAAAAGGGCCCCCATTTTTCATTTTCTCCTGTAATCCCACATACTACTTCTTCCACACCTTTTTCTCTAGGTTTGGTTGTATTCCCTCAATTTGCCACCACTTTTTATCACCTGTTTAATACCATTGTATCTTTTAAGGTCTTGATCAAATGTTTCCCCTTCTATGAAATTATCTCTAACACCTACCCAAGGAACAACTAATTATACTCTTTGAATTTATACACGCATATTTATAGCATAAGAACATTATATTAGCGGTAATGGCAAGATAATGGAGACTTGATCTTTCTCATAAGTATGAAATGAAAGAGCATATACTGGAAACTCAATAATGTTTACTGAATAAATTAGCACAAAGAAAAAACATTAAAAATTGCATTATAGTTGGTATGCTTTGGGAAATAGGTAAAAATTATTCAAAAAACTGTTAGATAATATAATTTTCTCACAGCAGCAGATATAAAAAAGAAAAAAAAATCAATGCGTCTGAAAGGACATAGGATTTATAGTTACCATAATAATAGAAATGAGGAAAAGAACAGTGAAAGAAATTTGTAATACACACTGAGGATTCACTATTTGTTAGACACTATTAGGGCTTTCCTGGTGGCTCAGTGGTAAAGAATCCGCCTGCAGTGCAGGAGACTCGGGTTAGACCTCTGGGTTGGGATGATGCCCTGGGGAAGGAAATGGCAACCTACTCCAGTATTCTTGCTTTGGGCTTCTCTGGTAGCTCAGTGGTAAAGAATCCGCCTGCAATGTGGAAGACCTGAGTTCGATCCCTGGGTTGGGAAGATACCCTGGAGAAGGGAACAGCTACCCACTACAATATTCTTGCCTGGAGAATTCCATGGACAGAGGAGTCTGGCAGGCTACAGTCCATGGGGTCCCGAAGAGCCAAGACACGACTGATAGACTTTCACTTCAGACACTACTGAACTGACTTAACTGTCAAAAAGGCCCATGGGGTAGGTACTATTATTTCCATTTCTATACTTGAAGAATGTAACTAGGTTATCCAAGGTCATACATTTAATGTATGGCAGAAATAGGTTCCCAGTTCTTACCAGTCTAACTGCAAACTTTAAAAATCAGCCCATGGACTGTAACACTGTCTTCCACAGGAACTGAAGGGACCTGATATGTCATTTATTTAGGGCTTCCATAACAATAAACAATAAAATAAATAATTTTAGATAACTTCAGTTCTTCGCTTTCTGCCATAAGTGTGGTGTCATCTGCATATCTGAGGTTATTGATATTTCTCCCAGCAATCTTGATTCCAGCTTGTGCTTCATCCAACCCAACATTTCATATGATGTACTCTGCATATAAGTTAAATAAGCAGGGTGACAATTATACAGCCTTGACATACTCCTTTCTCAATTTGGAACCAGTCTGTTATACCACTCATGTAACACACACAGAGAGTTTGACAAACAGAGTAATATCCCAAAAAACCTCAAACCATAAGAACTTGGCTTCCCCAAATAACTCAAGGTTCCCACAGAAGAATTCACACTTCTTTTGTCATACACAAATTTCATATCTCAAACCCCTTGGCAAATCTCTGCTTAGCCTTTACAGACAGAATTCTTAGGCAACTCTGAGAGGGAAAAACGGAAAGTGTTCTGCTCTAGGGGCTCCCCAGTGGCTCAGCGATACAGAATCCACCTGTAATGCAGAAGACACAGGAGACTCAGTTTGATCCCTGGGTCAGGAAGATCCCCTGCAGTAGGAAATGGCAACCCATTCCAGCATTATTGCCTGCAGAATCCCACGGACAGAGGAACTTGGTAAGCTACAGTCCCTAAAGCCGCACAGAGGTCAGCCAAGACTGAGTGAGTGAGCACACACGTGATGCTCTATGCCCTGGAGCCCAGAGACTCCCAAGATTGAAACAAGTGTACCATCTGTCTCCCTCAGTAGCAATAAGGAATCAGAATACTGGATGACACAAGCTGAGTTCTCTCAGCTTCAGGAAGTCCCCTCCGCATCCAAAAGATAAAAGCTAAGAAATTATGCTTAGGTGATTGTCAAAATGTATTTCACAGGTGGGTGACTCAAAATAATACTAAACATTTCAAATTAAATTCTTCACACTGTACTATTCAATTCTTTAAATTCAGGGAGCTAGTTTCTACTTAGGGATCTGTTCTTAAAACCCTAAGTGGAAAAAATTAAGTGAAAAAGAGAGATTTCATTTTTTAAAGATGAAAGAGATTTCATTTTTTAAAGATGAAAGAGTGCCAGAGTACGAAAACACTATTTTCTGTATATACAAACTTTAAAAGGAAAATGCCAAATTAATCTGGTTACTCCTACTATATTTTCATATAGGTATATTCACTATATTTCACATCTTTATTGCTCTGTTAAAATGCAATAGCCTACAACAATCTGTTCCAGATTGGGGTGAAAGATGGGAATTGGTGAGGAAGTAGGAAACGAACAAGGTTGTCTGTAGCACTTTTAGTAAATGTTACAGAAATAACACATAACAGAAAAAACCATGGTTCAATTTAGTATAACTACCTCAATTTTCTTAAACTGACATACACTTTACAGCTAAAGGTCTTACACATTTTCTCTCTAAAACACTTAATTTAAGAACAATTTGGCAGCACTTCTGGAGTAAAAATTATATTTATAAAAATATGTATGTATTTAAATGTATAAAATACTGATATTTAAAATGTCTCTTTTTTATCAATTTTCCAAGAAAACAAAACAAAAAATTTTGAAAGGGCACTAAAAAAACCAGCATTATTCTAGCAACTAAACTTCCTCCTAATGTCTTAAGGCTAAATCACCACGCAGATAATTAAAACAGCAAAGACAGAGGAGACGGTCGCTCTTATCCTCATAAAGGAGTTTTGCTTTTAATTTTTGTGAAAAATAAACAAAATGGGTGTAATGTTGGAGAGGAGTCCCATCAGAAGGAGGGATTTTTGAAATTTAGACGAGGAGGAGCACTTCGTGCGTATTCTCTAGGTTTAAACCACACTGAACACTAAACTCCCGGATCCGGTCAACAGAATGACGATCATGAGAACCTCACTAAATTCTTTCATTTTGGATTGCATACTGAAGAGGAAAGGAGGAAATTTAAGGGCCTATATGCGCTCTTCTTTCAGCTTTCTCATTAATATGTTGGAAGAACTGGCGTAAATTTATTTACATCAGTGAAATATTCTAGGTATGCTACTTGGTTGTTCAACACACACAAAGAAACATCTTCATTTACAGATAAATTTAATTGCTTAACAATATTCAATGAACTATAATCATTCTCCCACTAAAAGCAGAGAAATAAATGTGAATAACACTGAGTCCTTATGAACTCTAAAAATATATACAGCAACTGGCATATGAACATAAAAATATACGAGTACCACTGTCCCTTTTAGTCAAACATAAAATTATATTATCTACTTTTGCTTTCATAGGTGAAGTAGACTAATAAACTATTGAGAATAAAGTACTGGTAAACAGAGGGCCAGCGAACTTTTTCTGTATAAGGCCAGGCTGTAAATGTTTTCACCTTTGTGAGCCTTGGGGTCCCTCTTGCGATCACACAACTGTCATTGTAGCACCAAAGCAGCCACCGACAGTCCATGAATGACGGAAGGAGCACGGCTATATTCCAGTCAGACTCAACAGTCATTAAAACCTGAATTTCACATAATTGTTAACATGCCACAAGATACTATTATTCTTCAGGCTTTTTCCCAACGGTTTAAAAATGTAAATAGCATTCTTAGGTATACATGATACACAAAAACAAGCAGCCGCCAGCATGCGGCCCTCAGGCTTAGTCTGCCAACTCTTGTATAACCAAGCACCAATACCAAATATTAATAATACATGATTTTAGAGTGACTCCAGTAGGTACTGACTATAATTGTTACTGGTGTTGAGAGAGGAGAAAGGACTACAATTGAACAATCAAGAAATACTCCTTTGAGTAAGAAGAACTTGATCTAGGACTTGAGCTGATCTAAGGATGGTGAGAATTCATTTACTGCAGCTCCAATCTAGTTTATATGTGCAAGAAAGCCGTTTCACTCTCTGGGGAAAAAAAAAAAAATCACTGTTTACTCAAAACATGCAGACAACAATAAGCAATTAAGCACAATACTGTCCAAGCTGTATTTAGAGCTTACCAACTTTTTAAATATTGTACATTCAGATTTAAAATGGCAAAAAAATAAACAGTCAGGGGTTATCAAAAAAGATATGTGGAAAAAAAGAAAATTAAAAAATTAAAAAGAAAGGTGTAGGTCCTCAATCCCAGCACCTCAGGATACGATCGTTCTTGGAAATAGGGTTTTTACAGAACTAATGAAGTCAGAATAAGTTCACTAGGTAGGCCCTAATTCAGCATCCTTATAAACAGGAGAAATCTGGACAGAACGACAGACACACGGAGGGAAGACCACATGAAGACACGGAAAAGACAGCACCGTGACCGGATTACTATGTCTGCGTCCTAAGGCACGCCAAGGACGGCGGGCAAACACCAGCAGCCACAGGGACAAGGAGAGATCCTCCCTGAGAACCTCCAGAGAGAGAGCACGGTCTCATTGAGACCTGAGTTTTGGAGTTTTAGCCTCCAGAACTGGGGAACAATGAGTTTCTGTGCTTTTCAGCCCCCTAGTTTCTGATTTGTTAAAGAAGCTCTACAAAACTAAAATACAAACATAACAAAGTATTAAGGACATTTTTCAATTTTTAAGACTATCATTACAGTACTCAAAACACATCATCACATAATGAACAAATAAAATATTAAGTCTGAAATAAAATAAATGCTACATTAAAACTGTCATGTTAAAAGTAAATCGACTTTTTACTATACAGCATGTGGAACTCTGCTCAATGTTATGTTACAGCCTGCACAGGAAGGGAGTTTGGGGGAGAATGGATATATGTATATGTATGGCTGAGTCCCTTCACTGTTCACTTGAAACTATCACAACATTGTTAATCAGCTACACCCCAAACAAAAAGTTTAAAAACAAATTAAATGGACTTTCTTTGCATGATACAGATACTAAACAAAGCATTCCTTATTTTGTTTTTCCCTCAGTACCTCAAACCAGATGTTCTTTGGCTAAGGTGGACAGCTAACAAGCAGACAGAAAATCAGAGTCATACTTATTTAGCTTGCTGCCTCCAGATGTCAGGTGAAAGCTTCCTGAATGAAGCAGCTGAGTAATTCAGCTGCTGCAATTAAGGGCCTTGGTGTCCTCAACATCCAAATGGTATATTTCTCATTAGGCATGGGGTGCTCCTGAGTAATTCAAGAAATGACTGCTAATACCACCTTCTTTTCAAATGGGGGTAACATAAGCAACCAGGAAATTCATTTGGATCCAAGTCAATATTTCTCTTTTTCAAGATAGGGCTTCACATTAATGAATAAAAGAAACCATTTCCTCAAGCAAACAGAAGCATAGCTACCTTGCCCAGGAGCTCTTTCTTGCAGAAGTTACGCTATAACATTTTCATTAAATGGTCTGTTACTGCTTTAAACATGAGCATCGTCACACTTCTTTAGGAAAAAAAAATAATAATCAGGGTATTGTCCTGGATCAAGGCCACTCAGTAAAAATAAAGTCGGTCAGCAACATCAAGGCTACCACAGAATTGTTAGACTGCCTTTTTGTTATTTAAGAGTATACATTAATCATTTAACTTTGGCTTATACAATGTAGAATATTTTAAGAGTATTAATAAGAACTCAAATTATAAGATATCACTTCTCATCTTTACCCTATGTTTTAACAGAACATCTCTGAAAATATGAGTTTATGAAGAATGTTAAAGAGAAAGCTGATGGATCTAGGCCAGATTTAGCTGTTAAAACTCCTCATTCTGTTTTTCCTTCTCAGGTTTCCCATTTATACCAACACTTTATGAGGAATCTTTTCTAATCTGTTTTCCCAATGTACTATTTTCTATAATGTGTAGAATTAAAACAATGTGGTAGGTTCTCTCCAAGCCATTAACCATGGTCCCAAGATTATAATGACCTGTAATGTACTAAGATAAGAAAAACTTCTCAGGGCAAATATTAGAGTTGGGAAAATATATAGAAAGACCCTAGTGGTGGTAAATTAGTAGAGGGATACAAATTCGGAGACAGAGATTCTGTTTCTATTTAAAGTAGAAGTGAGGGTTTCTATAATCCATCAATAAAACTTATACTTGAGTTCAACAGGATTATCTTAAGATGTGGTCAGGGAGAATTCTACCCTGAGACTCAATGTCACAAACACAACTACATCAATACTCATCACAGGCACATAAACCAAATCATCCACTCTCCTGAATAACACCATTCAGCCCTGAGGGGAAAACTTCTCCACATTTCTGAAAACAGAAGCCTACTGCAACAGAATGCCATGAAAGTTTGTGGGTTGTGTTACTACTGATAAGGGAAATGCACACTGCCCTAGGGAGTCAGGGGGATTAATTGGTAGAAATGCTGAAGTTCTCAAATCTTCTTAGACAGCATGAATGTAAAAGATTCTGGCACTACAACGTACTATTTTCACAAAGTGCCAAGGATTCATTTTCTCGCTTCTCTTCCTGTTCTGATTTGTGATTTTAGGTATATTTATGATGACACGTGGTACATGGGCCTTCATTTAAATTCTTACACTATGCCCTACACATTTTGGGGGGCAAGTTTGAACAAAACCTGAATCAGACACATGATGGTTCAAATAAGGTACAATTTCTATCTCATTTCTAGCACAGATTCACTGTCTGGTAAGTAAAAAGAATGAAGTATGTTTAGAAATTTGGGGTGAAAAACATTAAGAACTATTGACCCTAATCTATTCCAAAAAATAGGACATCTTTCCTGTTTTTAAAGATTTCCACTAAAAGGTAGTCCAAAGCTGTATTATTATTTATGATAAAGTTTTCATTTCCAGTTTATTTGTATTTCATCCATTAAAAAAAAAAAATGTTTGAAAAAGCAGATTCGCACAGAATGTTGGCCAAATTTTCAGAGAGACCCAAACATGATCTCCCAAATATGATCTTACAAACTTTCTTAGTGTCTCTGAAGTCAGATTTATGCATTTCAATGTCATTTAGGAGACCAAATTTAAATTTCTGGAATGCTTATCAAGCATAGTAACTGAAAACTTGAACTAAATTCACAAGTGTGCAAAGAAGTAAATATCCATTGGAAAAAAAATCCTGATTTACAGGGTGGCCCATTTAAAACAGTTCCTATTTAATAATGTGGCTGTGTACAGGGCCTCTTTTAAATGGGCCACCCTGTATGAAGCTTAAGTCCAAGATAAAAAATGTCCTCCCTTGAGAATTTTTAAAAACCAAAAACACTGTAGGTTTAGTGGTTATTTTTAAGGTTTTAGATGGTTTCTTTGGACTCCTTTAGAACTGAAAAAAGATGGATACACATTTTAAAAATGAAATGTTACAACCACACATCTGTAATGAGAACCAGTGCCAGTGGATATTTTTAAAGCAAATTAAAATGGTCAACTTTTTTTTTAAACTTAGGCAAACAGCTGCTACACATACAGTGCACAGTAACTACTTTTCAGCAAAAGTTCAGAAGGAATTTCCTAATGAAGATTTATAGGATGTTCTGGGATTGATAATTAAAGGTTCCCCAAAAAAGATATGAATGACAGCATCAGAAATGTGAGGGTTAAGGGCATTGAGCATGCCTGTCCTCTAAGGGAAGGGCCTGGATAAAAAATGCACAGTAGTCGTCACAAAGGGAAATTAGGATGAAATAGATAGACGTGGAACAAAGTTTTACTGTATGTCTTTTCTCTACTGAATTCAAAATGTTTCTGTAAAATTCTACAGTGATCTCTAGTGTTTAAATACCTCTGTAATTTAATTTTGTCTCTTAAAAAGGGGAGAGGAGAAAGAAAAGGCTTGCCTGAAAGAAACTAGGTAAAAGAAGTTGTGGGCTCTAAAGATTCTGACTTCCACTCTGTACCTGATTTTAGTAATGCTTTTCCCTCCAAATCAATAATAATAATAATAACACGAAGCCTGCCATCATACTAAGTGCCAAGCACTCTTCCTACACACCTGACATCATTAAGTTATTTGATCCCTACACCCTACAACAATACTGTGCTATGAGGTTAATACTGTTATCTCCATTTACAGGTAATCTCACTAAGCAATTAAGTCATTTGCTCAGAGTCACAAACACAGTAAAACTGCCTGTTATGATGCAGGTTCCAGGGTCAGTGTTAAGTATTAGGCTATTCTGGATCTTCAAATAGAACAGAAGTTGCACAGTTCCTTGAAACTATCATTTTGGCAGAATCGTATTCTGAACATGACATACTATGCCTCCTTAGAAGGGAAGCAGCCACCACATTCAATTTCATTCTCAGAGGTAGCTCATTTATTCAACAAATATTTATTGAACATCCTATTGTCACAAGTCATAAGGCAGAACACAATGAATGAATGAAACAGGAACTTACCCTGATAATCGTAAGAGTACTCAGGTTGTACCTAATTGGGATGAATGCTTAACCTTAAAGGCAGGTATCTATTGACAAGCCAGCAGATAATATGGTGGACGCACATATCAGCTTTGCCATACATAATAAGGTACTACCCGGTTATATTTATTCTCTTGGAAAGCTGACAAAGTCAACAGGAAGTAGAATAGGCAAAGTAAAGAAACACAAGAGTGAAAGCAATTCAATCCAAGTAAGCAAAAAACTGCAAGACAGAAAAGAGGACAGTAAAGAGGAGGACTACAGCCAGAGAGAGAAACCACAGCAAGCACACGGAGAACCAGAGTGGAAAGAAGCTCGAGGATCCTGAGCTGCTACCAGGTGCACTCAGTGGTACCCCACTATACTTTTAATCTACATTTTCCTGGAGATTAATGGTGTTCAGTAGTTTTCACGTGCTAATTGGCATGCCTTCCTTTGTACAATGACAAGTCTTTTGCCAATTTTTTTTTTTTGGTTTGCTTAATTTCTTTAATTGAAGTGTGATAATTAGATACTCTGAATACAATTCCTTTGTCAAACATAAGAACTGCAAGTCTTCATTTCCTCTCAGTCAGTGGCCCACCTATTCATTTTCTTCAGAATGTGTTTTCAACAGATCCAGCACAATTGTTAAAAGGGTATCCTTTCATGGTTGAATTACCCTGGAATCTTTGCAGAAAGTCAACTGGCCATCTATATGCCATTATTTCTGGACTCTCCATTCTGTACCACTGAGGTACATATCTATCTTTCTGCCAGTACACACTGTCTGGATTACTCTAGCATTTCACTTTTTAGTGAGTCTAGAACTGGAGAGTGCAAAGCCACCAACATTATTGTTTTCAAAAACTATCCTGGCTATTTTCTGCGGACATAGAATTTTAGAATAGTCATGTCACTTTCTATTTGTAACAAAGCCAACTGTGATTTTGACTGACATGACATTCAACTATAAATCAATGTGGGGAGAAGTGACAATAAGTTGAAGGGGTGTAAGTCTTCGTTAATTTGCCTTTTTTCTGCTCAGAAATATTTTGTAATTGTAACTGTATTGATCTGTCATATTTTGAATTTATTTCTATTGTATTATCTTAATGCTATTATAAATGGGCTATATTTTGAACTTTACTTTTAAAACCACTTTACTGAGATATGACTTATATTAAAAAATCTATACATATTTAATTCATTCAACTGGATGAACTGGAGATAAGTATATATCCATGTCAGGGAAACCATTCCCACAATCTATGCCATAAACATACACATCATGTCTGAAAGTTTCCTCCTGTCTTTTTCTTACTTTTTTTGATGACAAGAACACATAAAATAAGATCTATCCTTTTAGAAAAAATTTAAGCATACAATGCAGTATAGGCAGTATGCTATAATTATTTTTATAATAAAAATTCTGTACTATTTGATAATACCTCCATGTTTTTATCTCCTGCCAGTCCCTGGCAATCACTTTCAACTTTCTAGGTCTATGAGTCCAACTGTTTTAGATTCTTCATATAAGTAGTATAATGTAGTATTTCTCTTTCTATGCCTGGATTATTCACACAGCATAATGTCCTCCAGATTCCACCATATTGTTGCAAATGGAAGGATTTCCTTTGTTTTTAAGACTGAATACTAGTATTCAGTATACTGAATACTAGTATAACTGTATGTATGTCCTTATCCATTCATCCATCAATGGTCATTCCAATTGCTTCCACATTTTGGCTGTTATAAACAATAAATTTCATTTACTGATTCTATACTGCTTGGTTATAAAAATATATGAATTTTCATTTCTTAACTGTATACCCTGTGATCTTAATACATCCTTTTCTTAGTTACCAGTAGTCTTTAAACTATTATTATTACAATCATTCTTTAGCATTTTCTATATATGATTATATAATCTGTGAATAAAAACAATTTTACTTTCTTCTCAATTAGAATGTTTCTTTTATCTTCAGTTGCCTTCCTGCACTAAGACATTCACTAGTACATCAAATAGAAGTAGCAAGAGAAAAACATCATGCTTGTGTTCTTGATCTTATAGGGAAAATATCCTAATATATTAACTATGATACATGCAGTTTTCATAGATAATCTTTATCAGTTTAAGCATATTTCCATTTATATTATCTTTTTTCTATATCTATTAAAATGATTATGGTTTTTACCATATGTAGTATTAATATAGAGAAATATACCAATATATTTTCTTAATGTTGCAACAAATATACATTGCTGGGATAAATTCTTTATAGTCTTTACATATATATCGCTGGATTAGATATGCTGACACTTACCTAATAATCTTTGCATCTCATGTTCAGGAGAGACAATAATTTCTAGTTTTCTTAACATATTTTGGTTTGGGTATCAGGATAATGGAGTAGGCAACAAAAACAATGCTAAAAGACAAACTTATAGCTATAAATGCCTAAACTAAAAACAGGAAAGATCTCAAATCAATAGCCTCCCTTTACAACTTCAGTAACTGGGAAAACGACAAACAAAACCTCAAACCAGCAGAAAGAGGGAGATAACAAAATCGAAGCAGAGAATAATGAAACAGAGAAAACAGAAGCAAGTGTAAAGAGTCAGGGGGCTTCCCTGGTGGCTCCACTTGCCAGTGCAGAGGTGGGCTCGACCCGTGATCCTGGAAGACCTCACATGTTACGGAGGGACTAAGCCAGTGCGCCACAACTACTGA
Source organism: Ovis canadensis (assembly GCF_042477335.2). Taxonomy (NCBI): domain Eukaryota; kingdom Metazoa; phylum Chordata; class Mammalia; order Artiodactyla; family Bovidae; genus Ovis; species Ovis canadensis. The sequence goes on from NC_091264.1 coordinate 33,507,723, forward strand.
GCATGTGCCCTAGAGCCCATGAGCCACCACTGCTGAGTCACATGTGCTGCAACTACTGAGGCCCACGTGCCCTGGAGCCTGGACTCCACCAGAGAAGCCACTGCGGTGAGAAGTCCCGACACCGCAAGAGAGAATAGGACCCGCTCCCATAACTAAGGAAAAAGCCCTGGAGCGATGAAGACTCAGCATACTCAAAAATAAAATAAATTTTTTTAAAAAGGCAATGAAACCAAAAGTTGGTTCTTAAAAAAAAAAGTGAAGAAAACTGAAAGCCCTGAAAGTAGACAGACTCAGAAGAGAGAGAGAAGACTGAAATTACTAAAATCAGAAGAAAAAAGTGGAGACACTGCTACAAATGCCAAAGAAATAACAAGGATTGTAAGAAAGTACTAAGAATAGTATGCCAATAAATTGGATAATGTAAATGAAATGAAAAACTTCCTAAAAACATAAAACCTATGCAGGGTAAATCATGATGAAAAAGGAAATGTGAAGAGACCTATAACTAGTAAGGATATTGAAAAATTAATAAAAAAAATCTTCCAACAAAGAAAAGTCCTCATGAGTTCTACCGAACATATAAGGAACTAATGCTAAACCTTATCACAACTTTTCCAAAAATTTAAAGAAAAAGAAACACTTTTTAACTTGTTTTATGAGGCAAGCATTATCCTGATAAAGACACTACAAAAAAAGGAAACTACAGACCAATATCCCATATGAACATTGTTTGCAAAAATCTTCCTCCCCAAAATAGAAGCAAACAGATTTCAGCAGCATATAAAGAATTATATACATCATGACCAAGTGGGATTTATTCCTGGAATACAATAAAGTTCAACAAAGAAAATTCAATCAATGTATTATGCTGTATTGACAGTATGAAAGGAAAAGTAAAAACATATGACAATCTCAACGGACGCAAAAAGAAAAAAAGTACTTGATAAAATTCAGTAACAGGATAAAAACACTCAACATAATAAAATCCAATAAAAAAAAAACACACAACAAGCATCATACTCAATGGTGAAAGACTGAAAGCATTTAATCAAAGACCAAGAATAAGGCAAGGATGTCACTTTCACCATTTCTATTCAACATAGTACTAGAAGTTCTAGTAAGAGCTACAAAGCAAAAGACAGGAAAGGCATCCTAATTGGAAAGGAAGAAATAAAACTGTATTTTTTTTTTACAAATGGTATGAGTTTATGTGTAGAAAACCCTAAAGACTTCAAAAAGAACCTGTTAGAACTAATAAATGAATTCAGTGAAGTAACAAGACACAAAGTCAGTGTACAAAAATCAGGTGCATTTCCGCGCGCGTGCGTGCGTGCGTGCGTGCGTGCGTGCGTGTGTGTGTGTGTGTGTGTGTGTGTGTTAGCTGCTCAGTCATGTCTGACTCTTTGTGACCCCATTGAGTGTAGCCTGCCAGGCTCCTCTCTCCACTGAATTCTTCAGGTGAGAATACTGGAGAGGTAGTCACTCACTTCTCAAGGGGATCTTCCTGACTCAGGGATCAAACCTGGGTCTCCTAAATTATAGACAGATTCTTTACCATCTGAACCATGAGGGCATTTCTATACATTAAGAAAAATAATCTGAAAAGGAAATTATAAAATCACTTCCATTTATAACAGTCTCAAAAAGAATAAAATACTTAAGAATTATCTTAAGGCAGCAAATTAAAGACTTGCACAATGAAAACACCCACCGTGAGTAACTCCTCTTGCCTCTTCACTTGATACAAGTCCCTGTATGCCAGCTATTGCACTAGACGACTGTACTTTTCAAGGTACTGTACTAAAAGATTTAAAATGTTTTTGTTTTTACACATTATTGTGTGAAAAGTATTATAAACTCATTACAGTATAGTACCATATAGCCAACTGTGTTACTTTGGTACCTAGGCTAACTTTGTTGGAATTAGGAACAAACTGGACTTACGAACACCCTCTTGGAATGGAACCCATTACTTAGTGTATTATTAAAATATCAATAACACCTAAAATGACCTACTTTAAATACAATCCCTATAAAATTCTAATGTTTTTATGTAGAAATAGAAAAACCTATTCTAAAAATTGCATGGCATCTCCAGAGGCCCCAAACCATCAAAATAATCTTGAAAAAGAATAAAAGGGGAGGACTCCTGATCTCAAAACTTATTGTAAAGCTGCAGTAATCAAAGCAGTGTGGAACTAGCGTAGGAAAAAACACATTAGACCAATGGAATAGACTAGACAATCTAGAAATAAAGCCTCACATGTACACTAAATTCAATAAAGGTACCAAGACCACTCTATGGGGAAAGAGCAGTCTTTCAACAAACAATACTGGAAAAGCTGGATATTCATATGGTAAAGCATAAAGGCAGATCCTAAACTATATACAAAAAAATTAACTAAAAAATGGATCAAGAACTTAAACATAAGATTTAAAACCATGTACACCATTGGCAGATATGTAAAATGGAAAACACTATGGAAAACAGAATCGTGTTCCTCAAAAAATTAAAAACAGAATTATTACATAATTGAGCAATTCCACTTCTGGGTATAATCCCGAAAGAACTGAAAGCAGGGTCTCAAACAGGTATTTGTATGCCTATGTTCATAAAAGCATTATCTACGATAGCTGAAATATGGAAACAAACCAACTGTCCATCTACAAATGAATGGATAAAGTGAAATACGGTATATACGTAACAATGGAATGCTATCCAACTTTTTAAAAAGGCAGGAAAATTCTGTAGTAAGCTAACATGAATTAACTTTAAGGACATTATGCTAATGAAATAAGTCAGATGTAAAAAAGACAACTACTACAAATATTTTTATGAACAACTTAGTAGTCAAAATCATCATAAACACAGAAAAGTATAATGGTAGATAGCAGAGTGGGGGGAGGGGAGAATGGAGCTGTCACGTTGTGGGTACAGAGTTACAGTTTTACAAAATGAAAAGAGAGATGTGGGTAGATGGTGGTGATGGTTACACAATAATGTGAATGTATTTAATACCACTGAACTGCATACTTAAAAATGGCTAAAATGGCAAACTTTATGTTATATGTCTTTTACCACAGTAACAAATTAAAGATGCATATGCAGGAAAATAGGAGAAATGCAAAACATATACTTTCAGATATAAAGGCTATTTATTATAAAGATGTTGATTTTCACAAGGTTAATCCATGAATTCAATATAATTTCAAATGGAAGCAAAATGTATAAAACTACCGTAGGAGACTTTGAAATAGATCAATGAGGAAAGGACTATCTTATATCAAAATATAGTATACTTAAAACAGTATAACATTCAGAAATATATAAATGTTTTGTAGTAACCTTTCATGGCATTAAACATCTCTCTCCTTTGCCCCCCTTGTAACACTGGCAACTTTACATTTATTGAATGGCTGTCTCAACTGCAAAGGTATTCCTACTTTGCAACATATCATCTGATACACAGTAGGTACTCAAGAGCTATTTGCTCAGTGAATGAATGAATAAGTAAATGAAAGGAAGTGGAATACAACAATATCACCATGTATATATAAGAATAATACAGGTATTCTCAAGTCAATGAGGAAAGAATGGATTATTCAATTAGTGGTACTAATAAACTGACTAGCAACTTAGAAAAAAAAGAGTTAGCTCATAAGCATACATCATTTATAAAAATATTTTCAGATTGTTGGAAGATCTAAATGTCAAGATAAAACTATGGGCAAAGAACAAAATCAAATACCATTCTTAACTCATTACTTTTTAACAATTGTAATTTAGCTAAACATACAGAATAAATATAATTCCCAAGAAGCAATGTGAAATAGAGAAGAACAAGTAAATTACAGCTTTAGTTAAGTATTATTTCATCGTAATTACAGTGACCAGACATTTCAGGCTGGTTGGAACAATGTTCGATTTATTTTCCAGTCCTAGGTACTGGCAATTTCAAATCTCCTCTAAAATTGGATCTCTGTATTCTATGGAAGCAGCCCAAACTGAGAGGTAGGAAGTTTAGACTCTTCAGACTGTTTGCAAACCTCTCATTAACTTTGATACACAGACTGTCAGATAATAGTAAGGCCTTTTTCAATTCTATTTTCCCATTCAAAATTGCTTCAAAAGATGACTTCAAATGGCTCCATGTCTGTCTCCATACTAAACAGGAACAAAAGCAGAAAAAAAGCCATGGAGCTCATCTACTTCAAATGCTTTCCCTACTGCCTGATAACCTACTCCAAAGTCCAACCAAGGAAATAAGTGACAGAACAGAACAGGACAGAAAAAGAACCCTCTTTTTTTCTTCTTTCTTACATTTCTCTTTGACCACTGGACCTTTCCTGAGACCAATGGACTTTATATATATTACATTATCTGAAAAAAAAGTACTAATTGAAAATTGCTGTAATTTTACAAAAGACTTATCAGATTAGCATTTCGTCATTGGTGACTGTTCATGGGGGAGAAAGAAAACAAATCCAAATGTACTGGCACCCTATGCTTTGGAACACCCTGATACCTAATGCAAACAGCCAACTCATTGCAAAAGTCCCTGATGCTGGGAAAGATTGAGGGCAGAAAGAGAAGAAGGCATCAGGGGATGAGATGGCTGGATGGCAATACTGATGCAATGGACATGAACTTGGCCAAACTCTAGGAGATGGTGAGGGACAGGAACGCCTGGTGTGCTGCAATCCATGGAGTCACTGAGTTGGGCATGACAGGGCGACTGGACAACAACAACGCAGAGTGACTCATCTGAATTCACAAAAATAAACTTTAGGATGGAATTTAAATGATGCGCCTGAATCCATACAAGTAAATTTAGGAAACAATTCCTTTCTTACAGGAATTTTCTTTGCTTTTCAAAATTATTTAACACTGCCTAGAGAAGTATCACTCAAGAAATTAATAAAACTATAGCAATAGAAATACCGTAATTCAATCCTAAGAAAATATGAAAAAAAGAAAAGTAAGACTTAGAAACAAAAGTCTCATGAATAATAGAAGGGTGAGAGGGAGCAGCCTCCTAGAAGTACACACATACACACAGTTAGTGGTTATAATCTTCATCTGCTTACTTTCAGCCCCATTCAACTTCACTGCTCAGCCTGCAAGACTCACTTAAATTGAGGCGGCAGTGCAGAAGTTCTAAACCTGAGGAACAAACGATTTGAAATAAATTCATTCTTTTCTTGCTAATACTCCATATAACTTGTTCAGATCCTCAACCCAGATAGTCTCCTGCAGTCCTAACTTCAAAAACTGTTTTGAAACGTAAATTAATAATCTTTCCTTTCCCTAGTGGAAATTTTCCTTCCAATATAGAATATTCAGAGCAGGAGAGGACAGCCTCACAAACCTGAATTTCTGATTGTCTCTCATATTTGAATCATTTTCAGTGTGAAAATGAACTGCACCACATACTTAGTTAAAATGCTCATGGAGATTCACTCCTGCATGATAGGAGAGCAACAAGTCTTCTGCCATCTCCCCCAACTATACAGCTTAACAGAAGTGTCAAAACAACCATTTCAGCATTCAAAAAATAAACCACAGGCTTACAACAGACTGAGAAGTGGCTGTTCATAAAAATCACTGAACTGTGAGTAAGAATGGAGAAGGCAATGGCAACCCACTCCAGTACTCTTGCCTGGAAAATCCCATGGACAGAGGAGCCTGGTAGGCTGCAGTCCCTGGGGTCGCTAAGAGTCGGGCATGACTGAGCGACTTCACTTTCACTTTTCACTTTCACGCATTGGAGAAGAAAATGGCAACCCACTCCAGTGTTCTTGCCTGGAGAATCCCAGGGACGGCGGAGCCTGGTGGGCTGCCGTCTATGGGGTCACACAGAGTCGGACACGACTGAAGCGACTTAGCAGTGAGTAAGAAAAGCACGAGGTGATCTTCCTGAGGCTTCTGACAAGCTCTCAGCTCTGTACATGCAGCAGTTCAACTAAGGCAAAACAAGGTAAGTAATTGGAAATTCAGCTGCTGCTACTGAAGAGGATGTCACTTGATCTAAAACGTTGTCAGTGAAAATGGTGACCTTAGTGGCACACGAAGGCCACTCTCCCCTAGTTGTTTTTCAGGTAATCAATCAACAGACTGGCAGGCAAGCAAGGAATTTAATAGGTAAGTCTGGGAGGTGAGACAGCCACAAGGGGCTAGATGAGATCAACAAGTATCCTGCACTGACTGAGGCTGATATATGCACAGCAGAGAGTGGAGTGGGGTAAGCCACTCATACATCTTTAGTAAACAGAACCTGAGGTAAGGCACAGAGGAGACACAAAAGAACCCAACAGAATATAAGAGCCAGGAGAAATTTTAAAACATCAAGAACACTGAGTGTACCCTCTAAACTACACAAAGATCCAAAACTAGACAGAGCAAGCCTTACTAGCTCAAACTATTTGAGTACAATCTCTGACCAGGAGCTGCCTGAAGAAGAAGCTAAGTAGAAACAGAGGAAAATATTTAGGTAGCCAGGCTTAAAAATAAAGAGAGTTGGGGAAGAAAAGTTAAACAGAGAGATCAGTGGCCACACAGTTTGGGTGGAGATTCAGTCTAAATAATTACCAAGTGAAGTGAAGTCGCTCAGTCGTGTCCAACTCTTTGCGATCTCGCGGACTGTAGCCTACCAGGCTCCTCCATCCACTGGATTCTCCAGGCAAGAATACTGGAGCGGGTTGCCATTTCCTTCTCCAGGGGATCTTCCCAGCCCAAAGACTGAACCTGGGTCTCCCACACTGGAGGCAGATGCTTTAACCTCTGAGCCACCAGGGAAGCCCTAATAATCACCAAACACACAAGCAAAGAGAATAACAAATCTCAGGAGAAAACCCATGTTCTAAAACTGCTATGAAATATTATCTAAAATGTACAGTATTCAACAAAAAGAAATTATATGGCACGCAAAGAAACAAGGAAGCATAACCTTACTGACTAAGGAAAAAAAAAAATCAATTGAAGCTACCTCTAAATGTTGGGTTTAAGAGATAAAGATTTCAAAGCACCTCTTTTAAATACATTCACAGAACTAAACATTGTACCATGATGAAAGAAATAAAGAAAAGTATGATAGCAATGATTTACTAAATAGAAATCATAACAAAATATTACTTAATAAACAATGAATTCTGGTGCAGCTAAGTATAATAACTGAAATGAAGAAGACACTAGAAGGATACCATAGCAAATCTGAGCATTCAAAGGAAAAAAATCAGTGACTCTGAACTGGTCCTACAGAAATTACCCATTCTGAAAAACAAAGGAAACAATGATTGATAAAAAATTAACAGACTCTCAGAGAACAGAAAGTATACAAGTATTAAAAAGAGTACCAGAAGTTGTTAGAGAAAAAGAAAACAAAAATATTTAAAGAAATAATGGCTGAAAACAAAATTTGATGAAAAACATTAACCAATACAACCAATCTCAACAAACTCCACACAGGAGAAACCCAGAGATTCATAGCCATACATTTGATATGTCAAAGACAGAGAAAATCTTAAAATACCAAAAGAGAAATGACTAGTTCCATATGATATTAAGAGCTGATTCCTCAATAGAAAGAAAACAAACAAACAAAAATGACGCCAGGAAGCAATGGAATGCCATGTTGAAAGTTCTAAAAGAAAAATCAATCAAGAATTCTATAGCCAGTAAAACCATTTTTCATAAATAAATCTCCAGATAAAACAAAAACTGAGAGAATGTGTTGCTACCAAATCTGTCTTATAAGAAATAACAGAAGTAAAAAAAGTGAAAAGGAAACCTACAGAATGAAAGAAAATACTTACGAATCATGTATCACATAAGGGGTTAATATCCAGATAGACTGATATAAAGAATGTGTACAATTCAAACAAACAAACAAACAAACAAACAAACCATGCTGGTTTCTATAAAGAACAAAGAAACTTAATAAATTTAGGCTCCAGAGAAGACACACAAATGGCCAACAGGTACACACCAAGATGCTTAACATTAGTAATGATCAAAGACTTGCAAATCAAAGCCATAATGAGATATCACCACACACCTGTTAGAATGGCATCATCAAGCAGACAGGAGATTAAAAAGTGTCGGCGGAAGTGTACAGACAAAAGAATCTAGTACACTGTTGGTGAGTATGTAAACTGGTGCAGCCACCATGGAATACAGTATAAAGATTCCTCCAAAGTCAAAAACAGAACCAGCATATGATCCATTAATCTCATGTTTGGATATACATCCAAAGGAAATGAAGACAGGATCTTGAAGAGATATCCATACTCCTGTGTTTACTCTTTATTATTCACAACAGCCAAGACATGAAAATAAAACTGTCTTTTAAAGGATGAATGAATAAAGATAGAGTACATATATCACAAAGGAATATTATCCAGCTATGAGAAAGCAGTGGCCACAGAACTGGAAAAGGTCAGTTTTCATTCCAATCCCAAAGAAAGGCAATGCCAAAGAACGCTCAAACTACCGCACAATTGCATTCATCTCACATGCTAGTAAAGTAATGCTCAAAATTCCCCAAGCCAGGGTTCAGCAATACATGCACCGCGAACTCCCTGATGTTCAAGCTGGTTTTAGAAAAGGCAGAGGAACCAGAGATCAAATTGCCAACATCCGCTGGATCATGGAAAAAGCAAGAGAGTTCCAGAAAAACATCTATTTCTGCTTTATTGACTATGCCAAAGCCTTTGACTGTGTGGATCACAAGAAACTGTGGAAAATTCTAAAAGAGATGGGAATACCAGACCACCTGACCTGCCTCTTAAGAAACCTATATGCAGGTCAGGAAGCAACAGTTAGAACTGGACATGGACCAATAGACTGGTTCCAAATAGGAAAAGGAGTACGTCAAGGCTGTATATTGTCACCCTGCTTATTTAACTTCTATGCAGAGTACATCATGAGAAACGCTGGGCTGGAAGAAGCACAAGCTGGAATCAAGATTGCTGGGGGAAATCTCAATAACCTCAGATAGGCAGATGACACCACCCTTATGGCAGAAAGTGAAGAGGAACTGAAAAGCCTCTTGATGAAAGTGAAAGAGGAGAGCGAAAAAGTTGGCTTAAAGCTCAACATTCAGAAAACGAAGATCATGGCATCTGGTCCCATCATTTCATGGGAAATAGATGGGGAAACAGTGGAAACATTCTCAGACTTTATTTTTTTGGGCTCCAGAATCACTGCAGATGGTGACTGCAGCCATGAAATTAAAAGACGCTTACTCCTTGGAAGAAAAGTTATGACCAAACTAGATAGCATATTCAAAAGCAGAGACATTACTTTGCCGACTAAGGTCCGTCTAGTCAAGGCTATGATTTTTTCAGTAGTCATGTATGGATGTGAGAGTTGGACTATGAAGAAGGCTGAGCGCCGAAGAATTGATGCTTTTGAACTGTGGTGTTGGAGAAGACTCTTGAGAGTCCCCTGGACTGCAAGGAGATCCATCCAGTCCATTCTGAAGATCAACCCTGGGTGTTCTTTGGAAGGAATGATGCTAAAGCTGAAACTCCAGTACTTTGGCCACCTCATGAGAAGAGCTGACTCATTGGAAAAGACTCTGATGCTGGGAGGGGTTGGGGGCAGGAGAAGAAGGGGATGACAGAGGATGAGATGGCTGGACGGCATCACTGACTCGATGGACGCTAGTCTGAGTGAGCTCCGGGAGTTGGTGGTGGACAGGGAGGCCTGGCGTGCTGTGATTCATGGGTTCGCAAAGAGTCGGACACGACTGAGCGACTGAACTGAACTGAACTGAACTGAACACTATAGATGAAAGATTAAGGCTCAACCAAGACAATGGAGGTAAAGGACAAAAGATGAAATAAATAATGTCAGTTAGCTAACAGAAAGATACAGTTTTAATGAAGACATTTATCATTATAGAGAGAATTAAGCAATAATCCACCTACAATGAGGGAAACCTGGGTTTGATGCCTGGGTTGGGAAGATCCCCTGGAGGAGGGCATGGCAACCCACTCCAGTATTCCTTCCTGGACAATCCCCATGCACAGAGGAGCCTGGAAGGTTACAGTCCATGGGGTCACGAAGAGTCGGACACGACTAAGCACAATGCAGCAAGCAATGATCACACACAAACTTTCTACCATGTAGTCCCACAGCAAAGCAAGGCACTGCTGTTGATAGCAACTGGGATTACCAGCATAGGCTTCAGTCACCTTGCTTGCTTGTTCTTGTGCTCAGTTGAGACTCCATGGACTGCAGGCTGCCAGGTTCTTCTGTCCATGGAACTTTCCCAGGCAAGAATACTGGAGGGGGTTACCATTTCCTACTTCAGGAGATCTTCTAGACCCAGGGATTGAACCAGCATCTCTTGCATCTCCTTCATTGATGGAGGGATCCTTTACCACTGCCCTTGAGTCACCTATAAACAGCTAAATCTATACTCCTATGGCTATACATAACTAGACAAAAACATCAATTCGTATATTTTCACTTTCCTCAGGACAATTTCTGCAGAGGATATAGGAAAGTGCTTCATTTTTAACAAACATATATCATATTCTAAACTCAGATGTACACATTCACTTAATCCTCTCCCAAACCCTGTAAAAGTTCAACACTATTATCCCCTACTTTGAGCTAAGCCATTTCAGTTGTGTCCAACTCTTTGCGACCCCATGGACTATACAGGCCACAAGGCTCCTCTATCCATGGGATTCTCCAGGCAAGGGTACTGGAGTGGACTGCCATGCCCTCCTCTGGGGGGTCTTTCCAACCCAGGGGTCAAACTCATGTCTCGTATCTCCTGCATTGGCAGTTGGGTTCCTTACCGCTAGTGCCACCTGGGAAGCCCCACAGGAAATCAAGGCTCTGAGAGGTTATGCAATGAGTCAAAGGTCACTAGACAACACAGTTCGTTCTGCTTTAACCCTTATTTTGAGAATGTAAATGTGTTTCAATGCAACCGAAATAGCAAGGAACAACGTGAGCATAACTCACATTTCGTATCTGCTTACAAGCAAGTTCATTCAGAAGAAACATACGGTAAATACAGAAAACTGCACCCCGTTTTCTTTCACCCACATGGCACAGAGCCATGCTGGAATACACCAAAAGCACACACCACAAACATCGATGTACCAGCCACCAGTCCACCATGTGAGATGTGAAGCACATCCACTCACATCTGGTGTTACCACTTTCCTTTAGATTTCAGTCAGCTTCCTTCCATTACTCACAGGAACTCACAGTGCTGCAACCGCTTCCACAAGGGAGTAACGTATTTCGCAATATTAAGTGTCAAATGTACTGCAATATTTATTTGTTAATCTTTCAACATTTATAACTTTTTTATTATCACTCACAAGTCTCTGAGTATTGTGCTATAATCTCATTTTCTTATAAATCCAATGGCTTTCCGTGTGTGATTTTGCATAGCATGATGATTCTTTTTAGCAACGAATATGTTGCATTATAGCAGAAACTCAGTGGCACCTAAGTTTGCTCATATCAAAGTCAATGATCTTAAGTCACAGGGTCACCCACCTTTATTTATACACTCACTCCAAACTGTTAGCACATGATGCGCTTTGTGGACATCTTAAATGTCCAATTCTCTTTTACATGAACTGTTGTGACTATACACATTCATTCATCAAATTCTTCAAACCAAAGGCCTCAGAACCAATTCTGACTTTTTTCTTATGGTCCACTTCTGATATGTTAGTAAATATTGCCAAATACCTTCAAAACATTTCTAGAAATTGGTCACTTTTCACATCTCCAAATGCTACTGCCCTAGTCCAAGCTACCGTCATCTCCAGCCTTGGCTGCTACAATAGCCTCCTATCCGGCTTTTCTGCTTACACCTTTGTCCCATCTCATGTCTTCCCTTCCCAGCTGTGTGTGCTTAGTCACTCAGTCGTGTCTGATTCTTTGTGATCCTATGGACTGTAACCCGCCAGGCTCCTCTGTCCATGGGGATTCTTCAGGCAAGAATACTGGAGTGGGTTGCCATGCCTTCCTCCAGGGAACCTTCCCAACCCAGGGATCAAACCCAGGTCTCCCTCACTGCAGGCAGATTCTCTACCATCTCAGCCACCAGGGAAACCCTCCTCCACAGCTAGAGTGAGCCTTTTAAGAAGAAACACATTCCTCCCTAATCAAAGTCCTCCAATTATAAAATAATAATAATTATATATTTAAATAAAATCACTACTCCTGGCCATGGTCCACAAGGTCTGGCCTCTTGGCTCTTATCCACTTTTATTCCTTCTCTCTTACCTAACAGTCTTCTTACTGTTCCTTGAACAGTCAAAACATGTTCCTACCTAAAGGCTTTTATATTCCCTATTCCCTCAGACGGGAGCTGCTCCTTCCCCAAATATTGGCATAACTTCATTCAGATTTCTGCTCAAATATCACTTTTCAAATTGGTCTTTCTTTGCCACCATACTGAAAGTAGTCACTTGCATCATATTGTATCCCTTTGGCCTGCTTCACTATTCTTCCTAGGACTCAGCACTATCAGATATATCAAATATATACTTATTTGCTAAATACCTCTATGACTAGAAGGTAAGCTTCACGAAGACAGAAACTTTACCGTGCTCACAACTGTAGCCCCAGTGGCATGGAAGGTATACAGTAAAATTTATTGAATGCATTAGCTCTTAATTAGGACATTAATAGAGACAAAAGAACTAGTCAGAACTAGTCACTTAACAGGGACCAAGAGACAGACATCATACTATATTTCTCACGTTCATTAAACAACTTTAATAAAGCATACTAAGTAATAGAATATAGATAAACTGGTGATTAAACCTTCATAGGAACTATATCTATATTATTCACTATTAAATGGAAAATGACTGTGCGTATTTGTATTACAATAAAGACAGGTCAAAATTTATTGATAAACATTTAGAAAGTACTATATTGTATGAGTTTCCAAGTCCATACCTTCATAATTAAAAGTTTCAAAAATTCACTCACTCCATTAGACTTAGTTTTTTCCTTACTAACATGAGACGGGGATTTTTCTATAACCCCACCCTGTCTAACCATGTATTTCCATGAATCATCCCTCAGCATACAAAATGTACTCAGACAATGACTTGTAAACATGAATATCCTTTATATAATTCATCTACTTGTTGTTGACAAGTTGATATAGAAGAGTATATTCATCACATAATTGAAATTTCTAGAAAATTCAATTTGATTTCATCTTCATATTTAGAATCATCTTAGAATAACAGATTCTTTATTATGAGGAAATTATGAAAAAGAGAGGAAAAGAAAAGACTATAAAGATTATCCAGCTCAGTGATTTTTCCTTTTTAAGCAGCTGGAATCCTGTCCTTAACTGGAATCCTGTCCTTAACTGGAATCTTACATGAAAAGCCCAGTATGTAAAACTTAAACCGATACATTTCAGGCATGGGATGGAGGGAAAAGGATGAGTTGAGAACGCAGAGGGACTTTGAAATCCTGACTGTTTATTCCCCTAGGATTCAATATCCATTCTATTTACTATGAGTATCTCTAGGAAACTCCACAGGACAAAACACCTCGTCTAGTCAAAGTGCTGGTTTACAAGCAGATAAGGAAAAGGAGGTGATGAGGAGAGGACATTAATTTCTCATAAAGAGTAAGTAGATTTTGTGTTACAAACAAGTGGTTGAGAATGCTGTTTTTCAATGAATAAAAGAAAGACTAATGGACAAGACTGAGATCCCAGGATCAACCACGCATTAGGGCAACGAAGTTAGATAGTGGCTAGTATGAGGCATTCTGCTGAAGAGCATCAGGAAAAATTGCCTTCAATACCCATCAGAGGCCATTCTACCCTGAAGTGGTCAATTTTCACTTTTAAAATATTCATTATAGCAAATAATTCATCTCACATTGAAACACAATAAAAGTAAAACCAAACAAAACTTCTGAGAGTAACAAAATATTCATAATTCTTCAGCATGACAGAACATAGCTTGTCACAAAATGGTCAAGAGAACAGATCTCATGACCAATAATTATTCCACCAAGCTACACGGACCATAAAAAACCAGCTCCTTTTGCATATGTAACTTGTTTCCCTCAGCGCTCCAGACTAGCTCAGCCGAAGAAACCCACATCCTAAGCCACAGAATAGAGCCACCTGGCCTTGTTCTTATCACAGGATGACAAAATGCTTTCAGTCCCTAATGTCACGCAGACATCCTCAACATTTGTATAAAGTTTTTTAACTAACAAAACTGTTGCATCCTTCCTGAGCTCAAGAATGGTCAAAAGGCTCGATGCAAACACTTCTTTGGACATTCATTACCACATTTAAAGGCACAGGCTCAATGACTGACAGACATTTCAAAACACTATCTCCATTTTTTTCCCCCTTTTCTGTTCGGCTTCTCGCATGAGAAAGCATGAGTTCAAAAAGTTTCTGGGATCTCTCTGCTTCTAAAAATGTTTAAATCAATGCAGCTTTGCCGTACTCATTCATCACTCCAAATAAAATATTAACAATTTTATGAGCATGACAAGAAGCAAGTATTTTTTTAATGCTCCAATTCCATGATAGGATCAGAAACAAGTATGAGAAAATAAAATACACAACATAAAAAAGTATCCAGGACTTCTCTAATATATATAATAGAATGTGAATTCTTTGACTTTTGATGAGAAAGATGTTTGGAATAACTAACTTGAAAGAATAATATGCAACTTTCTTGGTTAAAAAGTGTGAGTAATTCTGTGGCTTTCTTTTTTACCTATTCCACATGGTTTGAAACCTCTTAGTCTCCCGACCGAGGAGGGAACCTGGGCCCATGGCAGTGAAAGCGCTGAGTCCTGACCACTGGACTGCCAGAGAATTCCCCACTGTGACTCTGTAATACCCTAATTTCTACAGTACTATGAAAAGAAAACACAGGATTCAAAATATGTATAAGTCGAGATACAAGTACAAAGAATTTAACAGCCATCATCATATATCCTGGCCTCTGCTGTTTTGGTCAGAGAATACTAATAAGTAAATGGAATTTCATTTTTAATAATTTTCAATGAAAATGCAATTAGTTGGTTTGATCCTTAGTCAGGGAACTATATCGTGTGTGTGTGTGTGTGTGTGTGTGTGGGCGTGTGTGTGTGCGCACGTTAGTCACTCAGTCATGTCCCACTCTGCGACCTCACACTCTATAGACTATCAGGCTCTTCGTCCATGAAATTCTCCAACCCACTGAAGTGGGTTGCCATTCCCTTCTGCAGAGGATCTTCCCAACCCAGGGATCAAATCCTGGTTTCCTGCTGCAGGCAGATACTTTACCATCTGAGCTACCAAATCCTGGGGGCCTAGGTTCTATCCCTGGTCAAGGAACTGGACCCTGCATGTTGCACTTAAAGATCCTGCATGGCCAAATAAATAAATAAAATATTTTTTAAAAATGATGAAAATTTCATGTTTCCTTCTTTCAACTTCAAAGGATTATTATTCACTTCTATTACATTTATAGATACCACTGTTTTTAGAAAGGAGTTTTAGTAATGCCATAGTAATTTAGAAGGCTTTACAATTAATATAACTCAAAGTGTGGAAGTTGCTCAGTTGTGTACAACTCTTTGCAACCCCATGGACTGTAGCCCACCAGGCTCCCCTGTCAATGGGATTCCCCAGGCAAGAATACTGGTGTAGTTTGCCATTTCCTTCTTCAGGGATCTTCCCAACCCAGGGATCACACCGGAGTCTCCTGCATTGCAGGCAGATTTGGCAACCCACTCCAGTACTCTTGCTTGGAAAATCCCATGGATGGAGAAGCCTGGTAGGCTACAGTCCATGGGGTTGCGAAGAGTCGGAGACAACTAAGCGGCTTCACTTCACTTCACTTCTTTACCATCTGAGCTGCCTGGGAAGCCTTGGAAGCCTTAACTAAGAAAAAGGAATGTTAATTTTTATGTTTTAAAATGTCATACTATTTTTATTTTTTTATTTTTGATTTTTTTATGCAGTAATGAAAATCAGTTTCCAAAAATAAATGTATGATTGAACATTTAACTTATAATGTAAGTAAAATTTTCTCATTCTGGATGAGTCATTCTCAAACCTTAAAGCACATCAAAATCACCTAAAGATCCAGAAAACATATAAGTGCCAGAACTCCAACCCTAGGACATTCTGATTCAGTTGATCTGGGTGGAGTTCAGGCATCAATATTCTTAAAAAACTTTTTTAGGTAAATCTAATATTTAGTCAATCATGAGAATCACTGTTGTAGATCCTGACCAGCATTCTAAAATTTAGCTTTCTAAAATTGTAACTTTTGAAAACTACTTAATATATTTATTTTATAATCTCAATCTGTAATGCCATCACACCTCCCAAACTTTGATCTATGTTCATTTCTTAACCTCTATATTCTTTGTTATCAAATAAAGTAAAATGGATTATTTAATAAGGAATCTTCAAATATTCTTTTTTGATTATACAGTGTACACATTTATGTATCTAAAGCGGTTCTGTAACTGTTACACAAAATTCTTTCTAAAAAATTATCTAAGCCATAATACCATTAAAACTTTCATTACTAATTCTTCCTTTTAAAATTGAAGTACAGTTGATTTATAATATTGCATTAGTTGCAGGTGTAGAGCAAAGTGATTCTGTTATATATCTATTTTTTCAGATTGTTTTCCATTTTACATTATTATAAAATGTTGAATATATTTCCCTGTGCTATATAGTAAATCCTTGTTGTTTATCTATTTTATGTATAGTAGTTTTTTAATCCCATACTCCTAATTTAGCTCAGCCCCCTCTTCCTCTTTGGTAGTAATAAGTTTGTTTTCTGCATCTCTGAGTATATTTCTGGTTTGTATGTAGGCTCATTTGTATTTTTTTTTTTAGATTCCATCTATAAGTGATATAACATTTGTATTTCTCTGTCTCACTTAGTATGGTACTTTCTAGGTCAATCCATGTTGCTGCAAATGGCAATATTTCATTCTGTTTTATGGCTGAATATGAATCCATTTTGTGTGTGTGTATATCTCATATCTTCTTAAACCAATTGTCTGTTGTTGGACTTGCACTGTTTCCATGCCCTGGCTATGATAAATAGGGGCAAAAGACCTAAAAAGACATTTTTCCAATGACTGCCAGCATCACCAGAAGCTAGAAGAGAAGCATGGGATAGATTCTCCCTCCCAGAGCCTGCAGGAAAAAAAAAAAAAAAACACAAGCCTGCTGACACCTTGATTTAAGACTTCAAGCCTCAAGAACTATGAGACAATAAATTAATCTTCTTTTAAGCCACCCAGTTTCTGGTACTTTGTTACCAGCTGCCCCAGGAAACAAACACAGTACAACTACAGTTTATGAAACAAAGTAGTATAATAAGTGTTTCATATTTACAAAAAGAGGGAATTTTTTTTAATTAAGAAAAAGAGACAAAAAGGCAAATAATAGGGATCCTGATGAAGTTCCAAGATTTATTGTTGATTCTGTTTCTGCAGCTATAAAACACCAACTTCTTTCAGGATAGCTCACACTTGTGAGAGCTGCTGTGAGGACAATTTGATTCTCACACACAACACACAGAGTTATTAGGTATAGTTATCATAATGTTGAGAACTGCTCTTAAATTATTCCGTGTGAGTCTATTACTCCAAAAAGAAGTATAAATTTCCCAAAGACAAGAATTATATTTGTAATCCCTACAAAAACCCAACATAAGGCTGAGTAAAGACTCAATATAAATACTTGATTTAAATTAAATAATCAAGTCAGAGCGCTTAACATAGCTTATCCAGCAAACTATATATGGTGGTGGTTTAGACACTAAGTCATGTCTGACTCTTGTGACCCCATGAACTGTAGCCTGCCAGGCTCCTCTGTCCATGGGATTCTCCAGGCAAGAATACTGGAGTGGGCTGCCATCTCCTTCTCCAGAGAATCTTTCCGACCCAGGAATCAAACCCAAGTCTCCCACACTACAGGCAGATTCTTTACCAACTGAGCTATGAGGGAAGCCCGATCTGTGTGTGTGTGTGTGTCTGTGTGTGTACACACAAGGGAAGCCCCAACTGTGTGTGTGTATGTGTGTACACAAGGGAAGCCCCAACTGTATGTGTGTATACACAGAGTGAAAAACAGCTCTTACAATACTGTATCAATAAACTCACTGTGTTCTATCTGCATTGCATCTTTTTGATCTTGCAATAATGTTCAAGTTTATCTGACACACACACTTAACAAAAACAAACACAAGTTTTACCATGAAATTAATGAAATTAAGCTTCATGTCGCCTCATTTGCATTCACTCTTTCCATGGGCCTGGTGAGATCTAAGATACACGGTTATATGGTTTCATTTAAAAATCAACATAAGTAAAGCATTTTCATTATAGTCAGTTAAGAAAGTTGTCACCTTCCATATTAACTTCCCTCCATGACAGTTCCCTCTTGTTAGTGACTCTGAAGTGGCCACAGGCAGTTTTAAGAATCTAGCTAAGGGAAGGATGAAATGGGGGTACCCTTTGTTTGGGTTACTGTGATACATTTAGTGGTTAACAGTCACTTCCTTGTATGTTTACTGTAGTTGTCAGTATACAGCAATGGCTTCTAGAAATAGCCCTGTATCCCACTGTACTGATTCATGTATGAAGGTACAAAGCCAGAGGTCGTATCATGATATAAACACACGGAATAGCTCCTGGCACCACTATGCAGACAATGTGAGAACGGCAACACACATCCCACCACTGCCAGGCACCTGGAGGCAGACCCGACTAGTTCCCGGGGCGCTCTCACTGGGGACCATGGCTTCAATCTCCAAGAAATAAGAGCAGGCAGAGGGGTTCAAATCCAAGTGGTAAGTAGTGTGGCTTTCGACTTGACTTGGCGTCCACCTCTAATGCCACATTTCACAATCCATAATGGAGGATGTAAAAAACTCTCTGCAACTGTGCTGAAGTTCTGCTTCGACACCCCTACCCTCCCATTCCCACAGAAAGGCAGACCAGGCTGTCCCGTTCTCCAGTCTTTCGGCAGGTGGCCAAGCCTCCATAATTCAAGGTCAGTATGCCATCCGATCTGACAGCACGCCAGATCTGCTCAAGCTTGTTGGCGCCGTAACAGACCCAATTTCCTAGGATGCACGGCAGCACTGAACCTGGGGAAGCCGTCCTTCCTTGTGGTGAAAGAATCCTGGGACTGTTTGAATGTACTGGCTGAGAGGACATCTTATGAAGTCACCATCCAAATACTTAATTGGCTGCCTGCCAGTGGAGCACCTAGAGCTCCATAGTCAATGAGATCTTCCAGATATCTGCAGATCAAAACTGTCATCCCACAGAAGGGATCTACAGAGAGGCGGTCACCATCACTGGATCTACTGTCATCTATAGCCTCACCCAATGTCTGAACATCAAACCTTCTTCAGAGACAGGTGTCACGGAGACTAGTGAGACCCACACAGATTCTCCCATAAACCCACAATTCCCATACTTTCCAATCAGTTAGCAATTCCATGTTTGTTTAAACAGACCAAACATTTTTAGTTTCCACATAACTCTACCAGAAATTTACAATTTTTAAATGAAAGTACTTTAATTCTTCTCTTTGTTTCACTAATAACACTGAGATCTATATTTAGCTGTTGTTGTTCAGTCACTCAGTCATGTCTGACTCTTTGTGACCCCATGGACTACAGCAAGCCAGGCTTCCCTGTCCTTCACTATCTCCCGGAGTTTGCTCAAACTCAGGTCCATTGAGTCAGTGATGCCGTCCAACCATCTCAACCTCTGTCACCTTCTTCTTTTGCCTTTGATCTTTCCCAGCATCAGGGTCTTTTCTAACCAGTTGGCTCTTTGCATCGTGTTGCCAAAGTTTTTGAGCTTCAGCTTCAGCATCAGTCCTTTCAATGAATATTCAGAGTTGATTTCCTTTAGGATTGACTGGTTAGAAACCATTTTATTCTAAGCTTGCTTCAGAAATTGTTAAGATAGAAATACTCATACATTTCCGTTTGGTTCAGAAAGGTCAGGAATTTTTTAAAAAAACAATGATTACTCTAAGCCTGTTCCTAGAAAGTAGAAACAGTAGTGACAGTTTAAAACACACACAGACACACAAAAGTACAAGAAGGTCCGGTTCAGTTCAGTTCAGTTGCTCAGTCGTGTCCGACTCTTTGCGACCCCATGAATCGCAGCACGCCAGGCCTCCCTGTCCATCATCAACTCCCAGAGTTCACCCAGACTCACATCCATCGAGTCAGTGATGCCATCCAGCCATTTCATCCTCTGTAGTCCCCTTCTCCTCCTGCCCCCAATCCCTCCCAGTATCAGGGTCTTTCCCAATTAGTCAACTCTGCATGAGGTGGCCAAAGTACTGGAGTTTCAGCCTCAGCATCAGTCCTTCCAATGAACACCCAAGACTGCTCTCCTTTAGGATGGACTGGTTGGATCTCCTTGCAGTCCAAGAAACTCACAAGAGTCTTCTCCAACGCCACAGCTCAAAAGCATCAATTCTTTGGCGTTCAGCTTTCTTCACAGTCCAACTCTCACATCCATACATGACCACTGGAAAAACCATAGCCTTGACTAGACGGACCTTTGTTGACAAAGTAATGTCTGCTTTTTAACATGCTATCTAAGCTGGTCATAACTTTCCTTCCAAGGAGTAAGCGTCTTTTAATTTCATTGCTGCAATCACCATCTGCAGTGATTTAGGAGCCCCCAAAAATAAAGTCTGACACTGTTTCCACTCTTTCCCCATCTATTTCCCATGAAGTGATGGGACCAGATGCCATGATCTTCATTTTCTGAATGTTGAGCTTTAAGCCAACTTTTTCACTCTCCTCTTTCACTTTCATCAAGAGGCTTTTTAGTTCCTCTTCACTTTCTGCCATAAGGGTGGTGTCATCTGCATATCTGAGGTTATTGAGATTTCTCCCAGCAATCTTGATTCCAGCTTGTGCTTCTTCCAGCCCAGCGTTTCTCATGATGTACTCTGCATAGAAGTTAAATAAGCAGGGTGACAATATACAGCCTTGACGTACTCCTTTTCCTATTTGGAACCAGTCTGTTGTTCCATGTCCAGTTCTAACTATTGCTTCCTGACCTGCATACAGATTTCTTGAGAGGCAGGTCAGGTGGTCTGGTATTCCCGTCTCTTTCAGAATTTTCCAGAGTTTATTGTGATCCACACAGTCAAAGGCTTTGGCATAGTCAATAAAGCAGAAATAGATGTTTTTCTGGAACTCTCTTGCTTTTTCCATGATCCAGTGGATGTTAGCAATTTGATCTCTGCCTTTTCTAAAACCAGCTTGAACATTAGGAAGTTCACACTTCACATATTGCTGAAGCCTGGCTTGGAGAATTTTGAGCATTACTTTACTAGCATGTGAGATGAGTGCAATTGTGCGGTAGTCTGAGCATTTTTTGGCATTGCCTTTCTTTGGGATTGGAATGAAAACTGACCTTCTCCAGTCCTGTGGCCACTGCTGAGTTTTCCAAATTTGCTGGCATATTGAGTGCAGCACTTTCACAGCATCATCTTTCAGGATTTGAAATAGCTCAACTGGAATTCCATCACCTCCACTAGCTTTGTTCATAGTGATGCTTTCTAAGGCCCACTTGACTTCACATTCCAGGATGCCTGGCTCTAGGTGAGTGATCACACCATCATGATTATCTGGGTCATGAAGCTCTTTTTTGTACAGTTCTTCTGTGTATTCTTGCCACCTCTTCTTAATATCAGAAGACGGTCCAGCATCCCTCAAATCAGTTATACGTTCATAAGTAACAAAAGAAATTTGGGTCCAAATGATTCATTTATGTTCCAGTCATCAGAGAAGTGAAATAGAATTGGAAAATATTCTTTGAAATGTAGGGACTCTAACAGCTATTATCAAGCATGGCAGGTTACTTCTGAAATAGTTAAAACCGAGGTCATTAATGAAGACACTTAATGTGTTTCTCTTAAACAACCATCTGGCAGGCTGAGATGTGTCTTTTATGTTCTTGTCAATTAAAATACAAACTTACTGATTGCTTATTTTGAAAAATTGGTAGCATTTTAGAGGTAGGTCTCCAAACAAGGGAATTAAAACTTTCTGGAATGTTAAAAGGGGCTTTAACAGAAAGATAGATCTGTGGCAAGTATTTGAAGGAATAGCACAACAGTAGGGCTTTGGAGCAGAAGAGAAAACATTTTAAATGCATGACCAAATGTTTTCTTGAAAATTGGTCTAAAATTAGATGACCAAAAATATAAGTACTATGTCTACAGTCTAGAGATATAAAGATTTTCCATAAAAATGAATGAGCACAACACACACAGATTCTGCAAGCCTAGCAAAATCTGAAACTAAAAATATTGTTTTAGCTGGTAAAAACATTTTTTATATGTAAGTGAATTATGGTGAGTTTCCTAACTGCCTGAAATGAATACTGAATTGAAACAAAAATAAAATTCTGTAAAATTTGTATGTTTAAATGAGAAGAGTAGAATAAGAAATTCAAGTAACTACAAAAGAAAAAAAAATGAAGACAGTAAAACTACTCACATACACAAAGGAGGTATAATTCATAGCAAAGACGATGCTTCTGTTATACAAGGAAAAATCTAGATAACTAGTCTAGGTCTTGATGAGAAACACTTTCTACAAACAAAATCCTTTAACCAGTCCACAAATTTTCCTGCCTCTGAAATAGGGTCATGTTTAACTAATAAGTTATGGAGTCAAGAAGGAAGCATTACCTGGGCCTGGCTTGATAAACATGACTCTTAGGCCACAGAAAAGGAACCCTGGTTCATAACCACATTATAAATTCTGCATTGACTCCACCCACCTCAGGAGACCTGACAACTAAGCAGGGCGGTACTCTTCTACAAGCTCACACACCAGTGATATCTCCCTGCTGTGAGGATGGGGTCAGCTGCTCACCAGGGACCACCTTAAAGTTTTGCTCTTCAGCCCCATGCTTGTCACCAAGTTGTCAGAGGACTACTGCCACACTCTGCAACTCAGGGCAACACTCACTTCCGAAGAAAAAGAGGGATGTGGCCCTGGACACTGCGCTACCTTTATCACATACAGCAAAAGCCCTACAGGAGACTTTCACTTACTACTTATTAGCTAGAACTCAGTCACCTACCCACCTCTGACTATTAGGGTAATTGGAAAAGTAAACACAGTTGATCCTCATATTTCACGGATTCTGTATTTGTGAATTCATCTACTCACTGAAATCTGTTTATATTTCCAAAATCAATACTTGCCGTGTTTTCACAATCATTCACGGACATGTGCAGAAAAATCTGAGTTGCCGATACATGACACCCTGGCTGAGGTCTGACAAGGTGAACCTGTGCCTTCCCTTTCAGCTCCTGCACAGAGGTGACCACAGGAGGGGGATGAAGCGGGGCCGAGGAAAGCAGGGCGAGCTGCGGAGGGTGTGAATCTTAACTCTGGGGCCTTCAGTGGGGAAGCCTTGGGGAACTGAGTGAACACTCGGAGCCTCATTTTCTTTTTTATAAAGTAAAGAAGTTCGACTCAAGATGAGTTGTTTTTAGGACTTAAGATTACGGTCTGTGTGAGGGGTGTGCGTTCATGTGTGTGTTTCCCTAGGAGCAACAGCTGAAGGTTTCTGACAAATTTATAGAACCCTCCTTTTGCCAATAACAAGAATCAACTGCACGTACCTTTTCCAGCCACTTCTCTATAGAGGCAGGCAGGGAAGGGCTTTGGAAACAAGTGCAACCTAAAAGTGTCTACGTCACTGATGACTCAAGAATGCTTTAAGGTGAATTTTTCTGCCTCTGTTGTTTGCTTGGCTTATGATTCACTGCTTCTCAAACTTTCCACAGAAGCCCCCTCCCACCCCCACAACGTCAGAGGAGAAGAACACGCATGCTGGGCAGTTTGAGGAGTATGCCACAAAACAGCTTGCCGTCAACAGATTATTTCTCTGGAGATTCATATTTTATCATAAAAATTCACCCCAACATATAAAATTTATTTTGGAATTCTGCTTCTGCTTTAGGATGCAGAGAACCACAAGAGAATGTTATTCCAAACTTAAGAATGAGAAATCTCCAAATAACCTATAAAATCATAACTTTTCTTGAGCCCATTAGAGAACTGAGGTTACAAGGCACCAAGTAAACAAATTCCAAAGAGTAACCAGAGCCTCTCAGGAAAGACAGGATGCACACTGTCTCACCCCTGATGGAGCACAGAAGAAAGCGGCAGCCCCATAAAAGTCAGTAAAAAGAAAACAGGTCAAACTGTCATCAATTTTAAAGGGTGAGTATGGGCCTCAGCGGGCTTCCCAGGTGGCGCTGGTGGTAAAGAACTTGCCTGCCAATGAGGAGACCTAAAGAGACCTAGGTTTGACCCCTAGCTGGGGAAGCTCTCCTGGAGGAGGGCATTCTCCTGAAGAATCCCCATGGATAGAGGAACCTGGTGGGCCGTAGTCCCTAGAATCACAGAGTCGGACACAACTAAAGTGACTTGGCACGCACACACGCACACACATTGGCCTCAGTGGTACATATAGAAAATCCCAACCACCTCCTCAGACCATTATCTTAAACCAAACAAAAACTCACACTACTAGGGAGAAGCAGAAAACCCTCTTGGGCCAGACTTCAGTGTCTGCTAAAGCCCAACACCGCACAGATACAAACAATGCAAAGTCTGATTCCACAGGAGGGTGCGCTGGTACACAGAGAAGGCCACATCCTCAGGTCGATGTGCACAGGGCCACCTAAGATTAAGGCTGCACAAGAAGAACTGAGAAACTTCCATCCTGTCCCTACCACAAGCCCCACAGCCAGTAACAAAAAAGGCATGCTACTGCAGGGAGAAAAGAACAGAGAGAGATGTCTCCTCTGCGATGCAGGCATCTGTGTTGAAAGAAAAAACCCACCAGCACCACCGGCCCCACCATAAGCACAAGGAAGCACCAGCTCCCAGTGGAGGAAATCAAAGGCTGGGGACCTAAACGTGGTATACTCAGTTATGTCTGACTCTTCTCTGCTTCTCTCTCTGACTTCAATTCATTCAATCAATTGTGTGATTTGAGAACCTTACTGTGGTCTGTAAGTCATTTTTTATCGTTGTTTAGTTGCTAAGTTGTGTTTGACTCTTTTGCGACCCCACAAACTGCAGCCCATCAGATTCTTTTGTCTGTGGGATTTTTCTCTGCAAGAGTACTGGAGTGGGTTGCCATTTCCTCCTCCAGGGGATCTTCCTGACCCAGGGATTGAACCCGCATATCCTATGTCTCTTGAGCTGCAGGCAGATGCTTTACTGCTGATCCAATGCATAAGCCCAAAGGTGGCACAGCCACAACAAAATCCAAACTCTGCTCAATGGCTGGTTGACTCAAGCACCCACTCGTAACAGCAGAAGAGGTGTGCCCATTTCTAGGAGCAAATACCTATTTAGCAAAATACTACTGTTCTTCTATAAGCAGTATACGGTATTCACTCACAATTATGAAACACACAATAAAGCAATTACACAATAAGCAATTGTCAAACAATAAAGCAGACAACAAACCCAGGATCAGAGATGATACATGTGTGGGGAACACTACATAGAAACTTTAATACCTATACCTATATGTTAAAGGTTCTGGTGGAAAAGAGCACAACATGCATAAACAGATGGGGAATTGCAAGAGAGGGAGGGAACGTACAAAAACAAAAAAATAGTCAGGTTGGAGAGCTAAAAAACAGAATATCACAGATTAATTCCTTAGTTGGGTTCATCAGCAGTAAGGACAAGAAGAATCGCTAAGGTAAGAATCAATAAACTTGAAAAGGTGAACAGAAATTAGCCAAGCTGGAAGACAAAGGGGGAAAACAAAAAAAAAGAGAACAGAGAACCCTAGAGCCGTGGGATACTATTATATGGTCTCACATACATAGAAGTGGAATGAGAGAGAAGAAGAAATAAGTTTGATACTGAAGGAAAACAGCTGCAAAACACATATATGATAAAGAAAGAAAACTCTCTTCCCCAAACACACACACAAATAAAACCAATAAAAACTGACCAAAGGATGTGACACTTGACGGAAAAAGATATTCACACGGCCAGTAAGCACATGAAATAATGCACATTATCATTACTCATTAGGGAAATGAAAATGAATACCATGATTATATGCCATTACATATCCACTAGAATGGCTAAAATTCAAAAGCCATAATACCAAGCACTGGCAAGAATGTGAAATAAGTAGAACTCTCATGCCCTCTTGGTGGGGAAGTGAAATTATATGACCCCTTCCTTTGGAAACTACGTTGGCAGATTTTTTTATATAGTTAAACACACGTTGCTTGGCCAAACAATGCCACTCCTAGGTTACTTAACCAACAGGATAACCAAGGCTGTTAAAAAACAGCCTTAAATTTGAATCGTCAAGAGTACACTAAGATCTCCAAGAAGATATAAGCCTGTCACCTAAGACAGCTCCTGGGCAAGATTCTCCAAATGGGTTAAGAGCTTTGAATGAATAGGAATTGCAGGCACTCTTGAAAGTTATGACCAACCTAGACAGCATATTAAAATACAGAGACATTACTTTGCCAACAAAGGTCCATCTATTCAAAGTTATGGTTTTTCCAGTGGTCCTGTATAGATGTGAGAGTTGGACTATAAAGAAAGCTGAGCGCCAAAGAATTGATGCTTTTGAACTGTGGTGTTGGAGAAGATTCTTGAGAGTCCCTTGGACTGCAGAAAGATCCAATCAGTCCATCCTAGAGGAAATCAGTCCTGAATATTCACTGGAAGGACTGATGTTAAAGCTGAAACCCCAATACTTTGGCCACCTGATGCGAAGAACTGACTTACTGGAAAAGACCCTGATGCTGGGAAAGACTGAAGGCAGGAGGAGAAGGGGATAACAGAGGGTGAGATGGTTGGATGGCATCACCAACTCAATGGACATGAGTTTAAGTAAACTCCAGGAGTTGGTGATGGACAGGGAGGCCTGGTGTGCAGCAGTCCACGGGGTCACAAAGAGTCGGACACGACTGAGTGACTGAACTGAACTGAAACCTTCCTTTCCACCTTTAACCTCATGCTATGGCAGGGAAGTAGAGAGAAGGAAGTGACGACCACAAAAAGTGTGTGTTTCAGGTATACCAAAGTGTGACGCTCTCTTGGAATTTCCGTTGGACCTTTACATCTGGCTCCACTGCTCTCAGTGGGCTTGCTAAGTGATAACTAAGCACTTCAGTTCAGTTCAGTTCAGTCGCTCAGTCGTGTCCGACTCTTTGTGACCCCATGAATCGCAGCACAACAGGCCTCCCTATCCATCACCAACTCCCGGAGTTCACTCAGACTCACGTCCATCGAGTTCGTGATGCCATCCAGCCATCTCATCCTCGGTTGTCCCCTTCTCCTCCTGCCCTCAATCCCTCCCAGCATCAGAGTCTTTTCCAATGAGTCAACTCTTCTCATGAGGTGGTCAAAGTACTGGAGTTTCAGCTTCAGCATCATTCCTTCCAAAGAAATCTCAGGGTTGATCTCCTTCAGAATGGACTGGTTGGATCTCTTTGCAGTCCAAGGGACTCTCAAGAGTCTTCTCCAACACCACAGTTCAAAAGCATCAATTCTTTGGTGCTCAGCCCTCTTCATAGTCCAACTCTCACATCCATACATGACTACTGGAAAAATCATAGCCTTGACTAGATGGACCTTAGTCGGCAAAGTAATGTCTCTGCTTTTGAATATGCTATCTAGGTTGGTCATAACTTTTCTTCCAAGGAGTAAGCGTCTTTTAACTTCATGGCTGCAGTCACCATCTGCAGTGATTTTGGAGCCCCAAAAAATAAACTAAGCACTTATCTTCCCTGTAAAGCTGCTAAAATCTGTTAAGAAACTTTATAAGGGTCAGTTTTGGTAGTGTGGCCAAAAAAGCAGCAGGTAGGGCCTGATGAATTTTGTTTTACTAATCTTTTCTGCCTGTGCTCATGTGCTAAATTAGCTGCTTTATTTTTCTAAAGTCTTAATCAGTTGCATCTTTTGGTCAGACTCAACATTTATTACTTTAGGGATTTTGGCATAGAATTTAAAATCCTAGGAAGGAAGAGACTGGTGATTTTGGCTGATTTTTTTCCTTTCTGGCTGGAATAAGGAAAATTTAGATGATGGTGAAAACACTGAGAGAAATGTTTACTGAACTTTTTGATGAAACATAGCAATAGCCTGACTAAGGTCTTGATTCTGACACAATTGAAGCTCCCTTCTCCCATCATATGAAACTGTATCCCTGATTATAGTATTAAGAATACCTTTGGTATTAGTTTGTGATTAGAGCATTGTTTCCCTGTGTTCCTCAAGATACTACTGCTTTCTAGCACTTCCACAATTTATGCTAAGAAGTACTTCAGTAGAGCTGAAATTGCTCATAAATTTGCTATCGTAAGTATTAACAGCATGATTAACTATCTGTGAGAATTTTCTTAGTCCCATGCTTCTCAAACTGGAATAGAGGTACTTCTATCTCCCATGACAACAGAAAGTCATAAAGCAGAAATGGCATACCTTCAGTGGGCCTCAGGTTTACTCATTATGTACTTTACAAGGAATTTTTTAAAGCCAGATTTAGTGAGGTATAATTTCCATGCAGTAAAATTCACCTTTTTAAATGTACAGATTGAGTTCTGACAACTGAATATTGATGTATAAATGCCACCACAATCAAGACAGAAAATATTTCCATCATTCCCACAAGCTTTTTGTGCCTTTTATAGAAAATTCTGGGCCCCATCTTTGCTGACCCCTGATCTGTTCTCTGTTCCTAGAGTTTTGCCTTTTCTAGAATGTCATAATAACAAAATCACAAAGTATTCTTCTATGGCTACATTTTTTCATGGAGCATAATGTCTTTGAGATATATTCATGTTGTGGTTATCCATAATTGGTTGCTAACCTGTATACAGATTCCACTGTATACAGGTACTTTGTTTATTCTTTTATCAGTTGATGAACACTGAACTGTTTCCAGTTCTGACAAATTATGATGAGGTTGTTATAAAGATACACTTCCCTCTGCCCCTAGGATATCCTTATGTCTCACTCCCTTACTCTTTTCAAAACTCTGCTCTAGTGTCGTCTATTCAAAAAGGTTTTCTCCGACTCCTCTATTTGAAACAGCACTTCTCACCACTCTCTGCTCCCTTATCTCCTGTTTCACCACATCTAAGTGCTCAGCAACACCACCATTTGCATTACACTTCTTACAAAAAAGAAGACAGAGATCGTATTAGTCAGGGGTCTCCGGAGAAACAGAGACAATAGGATTTGTCTTTACACAGATACAGAGACACAGAGCCAACAGAATATAGTTGCGTAATTTTAGACCTGAAATCTAGCCTAATTCATTCATTTACAGACAGAGAAAAACTAAGCCTAAGATAGTGATGTCATCTAACATTAAGTCCACTACCCTTTTAACTACTCAAGTGTGATCTTACTATATGAAATAACAACTACACACAAAAAGCAAAACAAAACAATTATTCTGAGAAGACAAAAATCATTCTAAATTAGGCAGAAATTATGTAGAAAAGGATATTCATAGCCAATATTATAAGAAAACTCCCTGAAGACTGATTTTTATTCAATAAATATTCTTGAACACTGGCTAGAACCAAAGGTGTTACATATTACAATGTTTAGAGTATAACTGGATGTTACATTATTCCAAATACTAAGCATTTATAATTAAGTGAATCACTAGTCATTTAATAGGCACCTATCAAGTGCTTATAATTGCTCAGAGGTTTAAAAAAATGTTTCTATCTTCAGTCTCTGTCTTGAAGTTACTTAAAAGTTTTTGATATCGGAGCAAAAATCTTTAAGCATTTGACATGACCACAGTCTCACAAGTTTGAAACAAGTGAGAAAAAAAGAGGATTTTCCAGTATTAGTGCAAACATCCAAACTCGGACGTAACTATGATAAAGTAGGAAACAACAACAACAACACGGGGCCTGAGGCAGGAGACCAGAATCCGGTCTGGGCTCTGCCATCAACAGTCTCTGGGCAAACCAGTTCACATGTCTGGGCCTTGCTTAAAACAATACAATAAAGTAGCTCTTTACTATGTGTGTTAATCACAATCATCTCCTCAGAAGCTTTATAAAAACGTGCCCTGTGCAGCAGCCACCTCAAAACCACTCAATCAAATGACCTGGAGAAATCTGTGGAAAAGTCCTTCAGATTATTCTGCTATGGACCCCTGGTCAGCAGCCTATGGTTC
Organism: Ovis canadensis; assembly: GCF_042477335.2. NCBI lineage: Eukaryota > Metazoa > Chordata > Mammalia > Artiodactyla > Bovidae > Ovis > Ovis canadensis. Next base: position 33,537,988 of record NC_091264.1, read on the forward strand.
TTTGCACCCTCTAACAGACTCATTCTGTGAAACAAGGTTTTAATATTTTCTAGCCAGAACAAGAATGTATTTGAAATCTCTTTGCTTCTTTCACAGTAAATAAGACCCATCCTAGTATTTCAGGAACTGTGGTCAAAGTATATGAAACTGACAAGAATCATTTAAGAAGAGAATCATTTAGATGCCCTACAGTGGAACTTAGTTTAATTTACAAAGTTAAATTTCAAGCCAGTATATAAAGTAGATGCTAAATAGAATTATTTACTTTGAGTCTGGCAACTCAAAATAGATCCCTAGGGCACAGTCCCAGGAGGTGGGAACAGGAAACTGACCCCTGGTATGCTTTGAAACTTCCCACTCCTATCTTTCAACACCAGTATCACCAGGAAGTATCACCAGTTGCCTCACTGTGATTAAGGAAAGGCTATGATTTGGAAAACAACTCTTGGTAGAAATTCAGGGAAGAAATTTACTCTTTCATAGGGCATAGTGGCAATAACATATTTGCTACAAAAGATGGATTGGTGGAAAAAGAAAAAAATCATTTTTGAACAATACTGTAAGAGCAGTCCTACACTGGGCACAAATGTGAGCCACACGGAACTGCAATCAATGTCTTTAGGTAGGATCTGTGTTTCCTTACATTTTTCCTGACTAGAACAAAATCAGGGGGCTTCCCTAGTAGCTCAGCTGGTAAAGAATCCACCTGCAATGCAGGAGACCCCAGTTCAATTCCTGGGTCAGGAAGATCCGCTGGAGAAGGGACAGGCTGCCCACTCCAGTATTCTTGGGCTTCCCTAGTGGCTCAGCTGGTACAGAATCCCCTGCAGTGCGCGAGACCTGGGTGTGATCCCTGGGTTGGAAGATTCCCTGGAGAAGGGAACGGCTGACCACTCCAGTATTCTGGCCTGGAGAATTCCATGGACTATACAGAAAAAAAATCATAGCCTATGAAATTTTCCTCAGTCTCCATATGTAGAGCATTTCCCCTCTTTTCTACAGAAAAACCTTTCTGACATCTCCACCCAAATGAAATATTCATGTTCATTGACTAAGTCCACAAATCTTTTGTAGGTGAAAGGAGTTCAAGGAAATTCTGAACTATTTTTTCTGGAAATTAAGGCAAATCTGTGCAGTTTACATAATCTTTAAAAAGTTTATTAGTATAGCATCACTGCCTTTTGGTTTGGTTAAGTTTTCTTTTCCTTTAAAATGCTGACTATGAAATTCTCACTTAGTTTTCTGTCCAGAATGTGAAAATAATTTTCTTTTACTTAAGGTGGATCCTACAATTAGTTATTATTTCCATAGGGCCTCACACTTCCCCAGCTACAGTTGTCACTTCCGACTAGTAACATAAGAAAGATGGGGAACCTTTTGTTAATTTGTTTTTTCCAATATGCAATGGAAAATCATACAAAATAATTCTAAGATATCATGAGCTCAATATTCATTAAGATTAATTTTTAAAATAAAGACATGTTCTTAGAGAATGTAGAGAACAACATGGACCTTGGAGCCTAACATCTTGTTGGTATCACTTACTAGGTGTTACAATCATAGGCAAGTCAATTAAGATAACACTCCTGCATCAATCTGATGGTAGGATCAAGAGGACACTGTACATCGCCACTGCTGTTTCGTTGCTCAGTCACGTCCAACTCTCTGAGACCACATGGACTGTAGCCCGCCATCCTCTGTCCATGGGATTTTCCAGACAAGAATACTGGAGTGGGTCTCCTGGATATCAGAAATCCTCTTATCTTAGGGGAAGTTGCTAAGGCATGTCAAACTCTTTTGCAACCCCATGGACTATAGCCCGCCAGGCTCCTCTGTCCATGGGATTTCCCACACAGGAAGAGTGCAGTGGGTTGCCATTTCCTCCTCCGGGGTATCTTCCCAATCGAGACTGAACTCGCGTCTCCTGCACTGGCAGGCAGATCCTTTGCCACTGAGCCACCCACCAGAGAAGCCCATCCTGCACATACAAGGCTCTACAAATAGTAAGCTATTACACACATGTTAGCGGCTGGTGGATTTTAATTTTTATTCAGAAGTGAATCTTTAAAAGTCTCTATCCAGTGAAGATTATCAATAGTACGTTCTTACGGGTTTTCTTCAAATTTCAATATACCCAAATAAGCCCACTCCTATCACATCTGGTTGCACTATGAACCCTGAGTACTGTGATCTCCAGAAGAACTGTTCACATGTAAAATCTCTATTTATATTTTTAAAAAATATTCAGTTTTGGTGCCTATATTAGTTTTAAGCATCACCGTTAAGGAGATCAAAACTGCAGCAGATTTTAATCTCAGGACTGTATCAGAAGTTCAGAGACAAAGAAAACAAAACCAAAAAAAAGGGCAACTTCTCTGATGCTATAGCAAAAACAAATACCTTATTTAACATGTTATAAAACATATATGAATCTACACCTTTAGTTTTGTTCTTTCTGTTTTATAACACAAACAAGACAAAAATACACTTAAGAAATATTTGCTAGAAATAAAAGCAATACTAACATTGAATAAATGTAAACAAATATGGCAAGCAAGCCTGCAGAGAAATCAGTACACTCTATTTTTAATCAAAACCCCAAACCACCATGGCATTTTTACGGCTTAAAACTGAAGAGGACCTTTCAAACCAGTGCCCCCAACTCGAACAGTGAGGCACTTCAAGACTGATAAAAGATCACAATCTAAGGTAAGATCAACACGTTGCTCTTATAAAGTGTAGACAACTATTTGAAATTATCAAATTATCAAATTATCCCTTCCTTGTAAGGCATTCACAAAAATGCCACTTGCTTTTTTTTTTTTTTAAGTGATGGGATGGGATTCCAACAGAATATGACCATTTATTTTATTTTTATTATGTACAAAATATTATTCTTAAGTTACCCTGTATATATCTGTACTACTCTTCATCTCAGATTTTAAACTGCTTTAACCAAGGGTTCACAACTTTCTTTTGATTAACAATGGACTCAATATATTAAAAAAAAAATTCTGAAGATATTTTTAAAATTTTAGTTGTTGAGCAATTGCACTAGGAATCCTTCAACTCTGATAAAAGAAGCTATCTAAAATTATTAATGAGATAAGTTTCTTTATCGAAAATTTTCTGATCCAAAGACGTGATGAAATAAAAATATACACAAAGCATACAGATTTCCAGCTGTTGGACAGGGCACACATAAATAATCACATTTTAAACATCCGGATGCTGCACACTCAAGAACTCTAGGGGTAAATTCTTCGTGGTTTTCTTAGAAAAACACTGTTTAATATCTATTTACCAAAACAGGACTCCTCTTAATTCTCATTTCTTCACATGTGTCTAAATTTACGGTTGCTACTGGAAATATTATAAGTCTACATGAACTTAAATAAAACATCTTCCCAGCTATTCTGAGCACAAATTTAGCACCAATGTAACATGTACTAATATAATATTTTGATAATTACAAACATAGTTAGATAAGGCTCATTTATTAGCAAAAACAGCTAACCACCCCGCAGTACTCAGTATATGCCAAGTACTATGCTAAGAGCTTTGTAAGCATAATCTCATTTAATCTATAATCAGTAGCGTCCCTGTTTTACAAAGGTTATCCACTTTATCCATGGTCACATAACTGCAGGATCCAGGTTCAATTAGATCTGGTGCTGCTGCTAAGTTGCTTTAGTCGTGTCTGACTCTGTGCAACACCATAGACGGCAGCCCACCAGGCTCCCCTGTTCCTGGGATCCTCCAGGCAAGAACACTGGAGTGGGTTGCCATTTCCTTCTCCAATGCATGAAAGTGAAAAGTGAAAGTGAAGCCGCTCAGTCATGTCCGACTCTCTGTGACCCCACAGACGGCAGCCCACCAGGCTCTCCCGTCTATGGGATTTTCCAGGCGAGAGTACTGGAGTGGCGTGCCATTGCCTTCTCCGTCAATTAGATCAGTTCTACTCAATTCCAGACCTGGACTCTTACCACTACAAGGCAAGCTATTTTTCACTCAACGTCACCCCCTGTAAGGTATGATTCTTCTTAGCAGTTCTAAACCAACCGTAAACTGTGCTTTCTCAGTGGGGGCTTAGAATCTTAGTAGTTTGGGGAGAACTACTGTCAGCATCCGAGGGAGAAAGGACCACAAATATATTTCAAAAGTCCTACAGATAAATGCTTTAGAGACAATAACACACCTTCAAGGCTGTGTATTGTCACCCTGCTTATTTAACTTCTATGCAGAGTACATCATGAGAAAAACTGAGCTGGAAGAAGCACAAGCTGGAATCAAGATTGCCGGGAGAAATATCAATAACCTCAGATATGCAGATGACACCACCTTTATGGCAGAAAGTGAAGAGGAACTAATAAACCTCTTGATGAAAGTGAAAGAGGAGAGTGAAAAAGTTGGCTTAAAGCTCAACATTCAGAAAACGAAGATCATGGCATCTGGTCCCATCACTTCATGGGAAATAGATGAGGAAACAGTGGAAATAGTGTCAGACTTTCTTTTCGGGGCTCCAAAATCACTACAGATGGTGACTGCAGTCATGAAATTAAGAGACGCTTACTCCTTGGAAGGAAAGTTATGACCAACCTACATAGCATATTCAAAAGCAGAGACATCACTTTGTCAACAAAGTCTACCATCTAGTCAAGGCTATGGTTTTTCCAGTGGTCATGTATGGATGTGAGAGTTGGACTGTGAAGAAGGCTGAGCGCCAAATAATTGATGCTTTTGAACTGAGGTGTTGGAGAAGACTCTTGAGAGTCCCTTGGACTGCAAGGAGATCCAACCAGTCCATCCTAAAGGAGATCAGTCCTGGATGTTCTTTGGAAGGAATGATGCTAAAGCTGAAACTCCAGTACTTTGGCCACCTCATGTGAAGAGCTGACTCATTGGAAAAGACTCTGATGCTGGGAGGGACTGGGGGCAGGACGACAAGGGGCCGACAGAGGATGAGATGACTGGATGGCATCACCGACTCGATGGACGTGAGTCTGAGTGAATTCCGGGAGTTGGTGATGGACAGAGAGGCCTGGCGTGCTGTGATTCATGGGGTCGCAAAGAGTCGGACACGACTGAGCGACTGGACTGAACTGAATGACGCCAAGAGCAAAATGCAGCTTAGCCGTCTCTTTGGTAGGGGAGGGGCCCCTGGCGCCCTACTCTGCATTTCTGTGCCCCAGGCTCCGTCGCACCGCACTGTCACTATCCACCTTACTGCTCTGATCGCCCCGCTCCTTCTGCCTCTCTATCTTTGCACTTGCCATACCTTCACAATTTACTAGGAAATAGAACATCTGTATCAGACACTCCTGGCTCAAGTATCAGACAATCAAGATTCCACAGCTATAATCTCTTATCGTATGCCATCACGGGCAAAACTATCCGGCAATAGCAGACTCTCTTAAGGTTGGTTGCTCCTTAAGATCATAAGGGTATTCTAAGTACACTACCTCAAAAAGTTTGACCCTTTTCTTGCTAAACTGTAATACATGCTCTAACCTAAGAAGACAGAGACCATGATGCATTTTAAGAAACGCTGGGCATGAAAAGTGAGGTGAGTGAGTGGAGAACTGACCCAACATGAACATCAACTGCCATCATGGTGCATAATGTAAACTGCTTAAATGGGTTTTCACTTTCATAAGCTATCAAACAAAATACCACCTTTGCGAAACACTCTAAAAGAAGAACACAGGAATAGTTTGTAGTAACAGGCTCTATTTAAAATAAACATTTATAAAAATGGTTTTTACATTATATTTCACCTTCCTAATGATCTGAAACTGAATTATATTCTCCAAACATTTTGATGAACTAACTTTAAATATATATATGTATAGGATGCTGAATTAGGTACAGTAAAAAGATGAGTGGTAGGAACTGTGGGGCAGGAAAGAAGGAAGACGACTGAACAGTGCCCGGGGCATACTGAGGACAGTGAAAGTATTCTGTATGACACGGTAAAGGTGGATGCATGTTATTAACCATCTGTCAAAACCTACAGCATGTATATGTAACAGATGGAGCACACCAACACAAGATGCTAATGACAGAGGAAAACCAGGTAAGGAAGAGCAGAGCGTACCTGAGAACTTTCCTCCACTCCTTTTTTGATAAACCAAAAAGTTTTTTTTAAGTCTATTAATTAACAAAAAATAGTTTTGGAAACAGTTAATGGTGATGGCTGCATAACATTGGGAATATAGCTAATGCCACCAAACTGTACACTTTAAAAAATGGCTAAAATGGCAAATTTCATGTTAGATCTGTTTTACCACAAATCAAAACGATTAGAGACACTCCTTGTCTGATGAGAAAATAATTCAGTGATTCCAGGGGAAAAAATGCTAGTAAATGAATCACAATCTGCAGAAATCGGTGAAATTCTTACCAGAAAATATTTTCAGGAGACACTACTCCACTATAATAAGAACAGTAAATTTTAAGTGTTGCCATGTTGACAAAAGCAGTATCTCAAGGGACTCTGGTTCTGTCATGAAGGGAAGCTCCATACCTCCCAAGTCTCCTCTCACAACTAAAAGACCAGAGATGTCACACAGCAAAGCAGCACAGGAAGTGTCCAAAACGTGGAAAGAAGAAGGCTGCCTAGAGACCTTGCCCCTGGGGGAAAAACATGGCGGTGTGCGCCCCGGGCCTTCTACTGGCCCTGGTGTCGCAGCCAGGGCACAATTGGAGACAGCCTGTGGGACCCCCAAGAAAAGCTTCTCCTCCACCCAACACCCGGCCAAGGACCAAGAAAAGGGCGGACCAACAAAAGGACCAAGCACCCTCCACTTACCAATGGAGAGACCACTTTCCCCTTCCAGCAGACCAAATGAGAAGTGGAAGTTCAAAACCCCACCCAGTCTACCCTTCGCACACAGAAGCAGTGACCCCATCACCCAGCAGCGGTCAGTCAGACAGCTGGACAGGCAGGCGGACCTTCATCGTCCCCCAGGGAGAACCAGGGGTGCGGCTACCTCCCTTCTGGCAAACGGTCAGTGTTGCTCCTTCTCCTTAGTCCCTAGAATGCCCCCAAGGAAGGAGCATCTTCGAGGAGGAGCAAAAAGCTGAGCCTCCTCCCCTCCCCAGCAGCAATGAGATGTGTAAGAAGGCAGTCTGAGCAGAGCCAGTCACCAAGATTAGTGCCGGCCAAGAAAAAGAGGAGCCTCACCCCGCACAATGGATGAGACGGACCGAGACTGCACAAGGGTGGACTCACCGCTGCTCCACCTTTCCCGGGCTCCCAGGGTCACTGAGGCCCAGTGGGGAGCTGAATCTCCATGCTCACTCCACACAGCCGAGCAGGGCTGGTCAACATTCCTATTCCCCACTCATCTCGGATCAGTAGTGGCTGGGGGAAACAGAGCCCCACACTACTGTGAATTCACAAGGCCCAAGGAAGGAGTGGATGCAGAGCTGGTTGGCACTCCACTCCCTCCGTCTCTGCCCTGGTGGTGGCAGGCTCAGCAGGAAACTGACACTATAGCTCAAATCTCCAGGAGGAGAAGGTGAATATCCAACCTACCAACTGCTTCTACTTTTGCTATCGGGGTCCTGGAGTATGGAGTCGGGGGGAACCTAGTGGGCATGTGAACATACACAAATATCCAACCCTCAGCCATGTCAACAGGAAGCCTAGCTGTCAACGTATGGCAAAACCAATACAGTACTGTAAAGTAAAATAAAGTAAAAATAAGAATTTCATTAAAAAAATAAAATAAAATAATAAAAATAATAATAATTAAACAGGCTCAAGAGTCTCATAATACAAAACCAGGATATAATTTTAGAAATCACTGCCATACCAAGAACCAGGAAAGGACAACAGGAATGGGAAAACCAACAACAGTCAAAGCCGAGATGAATCAGATGTTAAAACTGTCTGACAGGATTTTAAAGCAGCTGGAACACATGCTTCAACAAGCGATTAAAGTTTTGTTAACACAAATTAATAAGATTTTGAAAATAATGAAACTAAGTCTAGAACTGAAAAAAATGATAAAAAATAAACTTACTGGATGAACTCAATGCTACAGTTAACATGACAGAGAACATCTTTAAGCCCAGATGGCTTCACAGAAGAATTTTATCAAACATTTAGAGCAGAATTCATATAGATTTTACATAATCTGTTCCAGAAAATTAAAAAGGAGGGAAAATGTGCACATTTATTTTAGAACTATCACTCTGGTACGGAAACAAAAGGAGTCTAAAGCACAACCAAAACACAGTATTAAAAAGGGAGGGCGAACTATAGACCAGTATTTCTCATAAATTTAGATATAAAAATTCTCAACAAAAGATTAGCAAATCAAGTCCAGCAATATATAAAATGAATTTTACACAATGACCACTGCAGCCTATTCCAGGTACACAAAGCTGGTTCACTATTTGTAAATCAATCAGTGTAATCCATCATGGACTTCCCTGGTGGCTCAGTAGTAAAGAATCCGCCTGCCAATGCAGGGATGTGGATCAATCCCTGGGTTGGGAAGATCCTCTAGAGAAGGAAATGCCAACCCACTCCGGTTTTCTTGCCTGGGAAATCCCATGGAGAGATGGGCCTGGAGGGCTCCTCTGTTCAGGGGGTTGCAAAGAGTCAGATACAACTTAGTGATTAAACAACAAACAATTCACCATATCAAAAGATTAAATAAAGAGAAATTATAAGATCATGTAAATTGATGCAGACAAAGCATCTGACATAATCCAGTATCACTTCATAGTAAAAATTTTCATGAAATGCTTTCCTCCTAAAATGAGGAACAAGGCAAGAATGTCTGCTCTTATGTGTCTGATTCAACAAAGCATTGCAAGTGTTAGGTACTACAATAAGACAATAAAAAGAAATAAAAGGATATATAAATAAGAAACAAATAAATAAAAGTATCTTTAACTGGAAATGATCCTTTACATAGAAAACACCAGTGGATTTGCTGATAAACTGTTATAACTGTTCTAAGTTATTTCAGCAAAGGATACAAAATTAACACAAAAAAATTAAATTTCTATTTGCCAAAAAGAAACATGTGGAAACCAAAATTAAAATATTATGTATAATCACACAAAGAAAAGTAACTTTTTCTATAAGGTTAACAAGAATGGCATCTATATGCAGAAAAATAGAAAATGCTGAGGAAAGAAATCAAAGAATAGGTAAATGAAATGGAGAAACACATCATTTCCATGTATGAAAAGACACAATACAGCAAAGATGTCAATTCTCAAATTAATCTTTAAGTTCAATGCAATTGCCATCAAAATCCCAACAATGTTACTTGTAGGCATACAATAAGCTAATTCTAAAATTTATATAGATAGGAATATGTCTTAGAATAAACCATTTAAAAAACTAATAGAGTAGAAAAAAATCACTCTCTCTGCTCTTCATGCCTACCACATGAAGCAAAGCAGTATGGAATTGTCAAAGAAATACACGCGCTGAGCAACGGAACAGGATCTAAACCTAGGAGTAAACATGCAAAAATATGCCCAACTAATTTCTGAAAATGTTCCAAATACAATCCAATGGAGAAGAGACAAACGGCCTTTTCAACAAATGGTGCAGGAACATTAGAAAATCCACTGGCCAAAAAAAAAGAAAGAAATTTCAAACTACACCTCACAAAACTTAACTCAAAAGGGGTCACGGACCTTAATCTAAAACCTAAAACTATAAAGCTTTTAGAAAAAATAAATATAGGGGAAAATCTGCAGAATAAAGGAATAGTCAAAGAGTTGTTAAACTTCACACCAAAAACACAATTCATACGAAGAAAGTTTCATAAACTGGTCTTCATTCAAAATTCAAAACTTTCTCTGCAAAAGGCTCTGGTAAGAGGATGAAAAGACAAGTTACAGAACTGTGAAAGAAATATTTGCGAAGTACGTATCTAATAAAGGATGACTATCTATGAAGAACTCTTAAAAATTCAACATAAGCAATCAATAATCTAATAATAAAATGGAGCAATCATTCAACCAAGAGGAAATATGCGGAAAACAAGCACAAGAAAAATGCTCTGCATCATTAGCCATTAGTGAAATGCAGATGAAAGTCATAAAGCAAGGCCATTTACACACCTATTAGAATGCCTAAAACAAACAAAACAATAGCAGCACTCACTGTAGGAAAAGCTGCAAAGAAACTAAATCTCGGTCATCAGCATCTGGATCCCTCATACATTACTGATTGGAGTGAAGAGCGGTACAGCCACTCTGGCAAACAATTTGGCAGTACCTAGTAAAACTAATCATCCAATTATTATGACTCAGCAACTGTATTCTTAGGCATTTACCTCAGAGAAATGAAAACTTGTGTTCACACACAAAAAATCTGTACACAAATGTTTTTAGCGGTTTTATATCACAGTCTCAAACTGGACACAATCCGGATGTTTTTCAGTAGATGAGTGATTAAATTAACTGGTGCAATGAAATACTATTCTGCAATAAAAATGGACAAATACCAACAGATGCAACTTCAACTGCTCCAGGAAATTATGGTGAGTGGGGAAAAAAAATCCCCAAAGATTTCATATTGTATGTTTCTGTTTATATACAATTCTTGAGCTGAAAAAACTGTGGAAATGGAAAAGACTAGTTGCTGGGCGTAGAGCAGATGAAGGGTGGGAGCTGAGGCAGTGGGTATGCCTCTGAAAGGATAACTAGAGGGGTCTTTGTGGTAAACCTTGGTTCTGGACCTTGATTTTGCTAGTATCAGGATGTTGAACTACAATTTTGTAAGATTTACCACTGGGGAAAATGGGTAGAGGGTGCCAAGGATCTCTCTGTATTATTTCTTAAAACTGAATGTGAATCTATTATCTCAAAATTAAAAGTTTAATTTTAAAACTCCAATATAAGTTTTAAAGCCATAATAAGATCTTAACATATAATGTTCCATTATTAGCTTCAGTAGAAGATATTTATAAAATGGGACATGCAGTGTTATTTTGGGTAGAGGAGTATTATCTTTCTTTTTTTTTTTTTCTTTTTTCACTAAAAAAAGTGGCGAGGGAAAAATGGAGAATATTTTAGAGCTACAAACAGGGCCAAATCATGCATTTGCACAACTCTTCAAAATTTTCAAAGGTCTTGAGAACATATAATCTATGAAGAGCTTTATTACAACATTAGGTCTTAAAATTAGAGGGCAGATAATTTAATTCTAATCAAAAAAATTAACAGAAAAGAAGCAACTTGACCAAAGTTGGTGGCAAAGCCAAAATTAGATTCAAAGTTTACAAGCAAGGCTATTTCTAGTTTTTTTTCCTACCACATCAATTTCTTAGTCTTAATTCAAGAGCAATATTGGTCCATAAAATACATGTTTCAAGTATATATTCTGTTAATAGTTGATTAATCATTAAAAAAAAAAGAGTGTCTTATTTGTATTACCACATGTTCTCTAGGCAACTGATGCTGCTGCTAAGTCGCTTCAGACGTGTCTGACTCTGTGCAACCCCACAGACTGCAGCCCACTAGGCTCCCCCCATCCCTGGGATTCTCCAGGCAAGAATACTGGAGTGGGTGGCCATTTCCTTCTCCAATGCATGAAAGGGAAAAGTGAAAGTGAAGTCGTTCAGTCGTGCCCGACTCTTAGCGACCCCATGGACTGCAGCCCACCAGGCTCCTTCATCCATGGGATTTTCCAGGCAAGAGTTATGGGAGTGGGGGTGCCATTGCCTTCTCCAAAATTATTTCTGAGTAAACTATAAATAGAAAATAACTACAATGTACAACACTTTATAATGACTTAAAAGGGCTATTTCCATTTAGAGTATATATTTTTAAATATTATCAAAATGGAACTTAAAAATAACATATCAACTTTATTAATTATATGTACACAATTTACACAAAAATGTTAAGGATTTCCCCCCCGCATGATTATAAGGACACCTCTGATCAACTTTTTTATAATTAGCTGACACACATTCATATAATACTAATTAATTTTATTAGCCCCAAAAACTAAGTGAAATATAACCCCAAATAATCACCATCCACTTAGAAAAACAATTAAAATACTATCTAGGCAGAGACATTTATAAACATCACAGAAAACACATGTGCATGCAAAACGTGGACCTCTGCAACTAGATTTTACTCTGAGGTTGTTAAATGTCACTTTTAAACGCACACCACTAAAAAAGATGACTTATATTTCTCCTAAAATAGAGGCATTGTTGATTAATAGAAAACACTGATTAATAAAAGTTACATACATGAAATAAGAACAAATATCACTTTAAACAGATTTAAGAGGCATTTTACCTTTGGTAAGTTAAAGCAGATATCTTAGAATCAAGGATATATGATATTTTACAGAATCCTCTAATTCTGGGGTTGAAAAAAATTAGTGTTCTTTATTCTAGGCAAATGTGAAACGCACATCTCAAATAGGTTAGATAATCTGCCCAGTCACAATCACAAATTGATTAGAAATTAGAAACCAAGGCTCTTGACTCCTAGCACCCAGTGGAAAATTTTTTTATATAAAACAAATACTTTAAAAGATACATCTTTTAAATGGTTGAACCAATGTCTTAAAGTACTTCCTATAAAGTATTCTTAGTGTCTCAGTTCTATTAAACACTCTGGGACATTTTCTCTGGTGTGTTCTTTTTAGCAGACTGCCAAGAATGATGTCAAGCAGCTTATGAACTATGGGTTTTCTTTAGGGGTTTTATGGCTTAGGTCTTATGTTTTAAGTCTTTAATCCATAAGCAAAAACCTATGGTAGATGTAAAAAAGATTCAGAGATGAAGCAAAGAACAAAATACTGGGCCTGTACTCCTAGCTTACGTTCTACCAGAGATAACAAAACAAGTGAAGAACAAACAAATATATTAAGATAATAACAGGCAAGAATAAGTGCAATGAAATGAAATAAAATAGAGTTATGGGCATACACCCTGAGGAAACCAGAACTGAAAGAGATATATGTACCCCAATGTTCATTGCAGTACTGTTTACAATAAATAGGACATGGACGCAATCTAGATGTCCACAGGCAGACCAATGGATAAGGCAGTTGTGGCACATATACACAATGTAATATTACTGAGCTATAAACAGGAACACACGTGAGTCAGTTCTAGTGATGTGGATGAAACTGAAGCCTATTATACAGAGTGAAGTAAGTCAGAAAGACAAACACCAATACTGTATATTAACGCATATATATGGAATTTAGAAAGATGGTAGCGACAATCTTACATGCAAGACAGCAAAAGAGACGAGATGTAAAGAAAAGTCTTTTGGACTCTGTGGGAGAAGGTGAGGGTGGGATGATTTAAGAGAACAGCATTGAAACATGTATAGCACCACATGTAAAACAGATGACCAGTGCAAGTCTGATGCATGAAGCAGGGCACTCAAAGCCGGAGCTCTGGGACAACCCAGAGGGATGGGGGAGGGAGGGAGGGGGGAGGGGGGCTCAGCATGGGGGGACACGTGCACCCACGGCTGATTCATGTCGATGTATGGCAAAAAACACCACAATATTGTAATCATCCTCCAATTAAAATAAATTAATTAAAAATTTTTTCAAGGAAATAAAGTGAAAATCTTCCTGGGAATTAAAAAAAAATGAGAATAAAAAGTGATGAGTATTATATTAACTAAGATGGTGGTTAGGGTAGTAATTTCAGAAGGGGAAATACTAGGGAGAAACCTGAGTATAATATCACAAATATTGGAAAGGATCAACTAGGAAAATTCCAGGAGAAAGAAGCAGGAAGTGCAAATGTCTTTGGTGGAAAGTATGCTAGATGTATTTTAGAATCTAAAAACCAATTTTCTTGTACTCGCTCGTATCTCTTTCCACTGTGGCACAGCATATACTTCAGAGCTTACCACTATGAAACCATGTGACTCATTCTTACAAGAAATTTGAATTCATCTTGTAGCAGTCTTTTTATTCTGTTTTATGAGTGGGAAAAAAAATTCACTGTATAATAAATCCTCTAAGTGGCTAATTACGTTGGCACTTTCTTAGAAGGAACTTTTAAAGAAAGGTCAAAGGTCATTTGCCTTATTTTTCCAAACAAAATAAATTATATTAAACAAAAGCAATTTGTATGTAAAAAACACTAAGAAGAAAAATAAAATCCTTTAGATAGTTTACTGTATCACTTAAGGCTTTGGTGGCTCAGATGGTAAAGAATCCTCCTGCAATGTAGGAGACCCATGTTCGATGCCTGCGTCGGGAAGATCCCTGAAGAAGGGAATGGCAACCCATTCCAGTATTCTTGCCTGGAGAATTCCATGGACAGAGGAGCCTGGTGGGCCTGTAGTCCCCATGGAGGTGCAAAGAGTCGGACATGACTGAGCTATTAACACTAACTTAAGGCTCTTATCTAGTTCTAACACCCATTTGATAAAAGTTTGAAATAAACAGTTCTCTCCATTTCCTCCTTTCTTTCAGAAACAGGTTTTAAAAACCAATAAAAAATAAACTCAAAATGGATTAAAGATCTAAACAAGACCAGAAACTATAAAACTCCTAGAGGAAAACATAGGCAAAACACTCTCTGACATAAATCACAGCAGGATCCTCTATGACTCACCTCCAAGAATATTGAAAATAAAAGCAAAAATAAACAAATGGGACCTAATTAAACTTAAAAGCTTTTGCACAATGAAGGAAAATATAAGCAAAGTGAAAAAACAGCCTCAGAATGGGAGAAAATAATAGCAAATGAAGCAACTGACAAACAAGTAATCTCAAAAATATACAAGCAACTTCTGCAGCTCAATTCCAGAAAAATAAACGACCCAATCAAAAAATGAGCCAGAGAACTAAATAGACATTTCTCCAAAGAAGACATACAGATGGCTAACAAACACATGAAAAGATGCTCAACATCACTCATTATCAGAGAAATGCAAATCAAAACCACAATGAGGTACCATTTCACGCCAGTCAGAATGGCTGCTATCTAAAAGTCTACAAACAATAAATGCTGGAGAGGGTGTGGAAAAGGGAACCCTCTTACACTGTTGGTGGGAATGCAAACTAGTACAGCCACGATGGAGAACACTGAGGAGACTCCTTAAAAAACTGGAAATAGAATTTCCATATGATCCAGCAATCCCACTTCTGGGCATAAACACAGAGGAAACCAGAATTGAAAGAGTCACATGTAACCCAATGTTCATCACACCTGTTTATACCAGCCAGGACATGGAAGCAACCGAGATGTCTGTTGGCAGACGAATGGATAAGAAAGCTGTGGTACACATATGTAATGGAATATTACTCAGCCATTAAAAAGAATACATTTGAATCACTTCTTTTTTTTTTTTTTGAATCAGTTCCAATGAGGTGGATGGATGAAACAGGAGCCTATTACACAGAGTGAAATAGGCCAGGAAGAAAAACACCAATACAGTATACTAATGTATATATATGGAATTTAGAAAGATAGTAATGATGACCCTATATGTGAGACAGCAAAAGAGACACAGATGTATAGAACAGTCTTTTCGACTCTGTGGGAGAAAGTGAGGGTGGGATGATTTGAGAGAATAGCATTGAAACCTGTATATTATAATATGTGAAACAGATCGCCAGTACAGGTTCAATGCATGAGACAGGTTGCTCGGGGCTGGTGCACTGGGATGACTCTGAGGGATGTGACGGGGAGGGAGGTAGGAAGGGAGTTCAGGATGGGGAACACATGTACACCCATGGCAGATTCATGTCAATGTATGGCAAAACCACTATAATACTGTAATTAGCCTCCAATTAAAAGAAAAAAAAATCATTTTCGAACCATCCTCAACTAGCTACTACAACATGAAAATAAACACATATCATATGTACTATAAAAATTTATCTATGCAGTAAAGGCAAAATACTCAAAGAGAATATGCATATGAAGAAATGCAAAGAACATTCAGTGCAGTTCAGTTCAGTCGCTTAGTTGCGTCTGACTCTGTGCAACCCCATGAATCGCAGCACACCAGGCCTCCCTGTCCATCACCAACTCCCGCAGTTCACCCAGACTCACGTCCATCGAGTCGGTGATGCCATCCAGCCATCTCATCCTCTGTCATCCCCTTTTCCTCCTGCCCCCAATCCATCCCAGCATCAGAGTCTTTTCCAATTAGTCAACTCTTCACATGAGGTGGCCAAAGTACTGGAGTTTCAGCTTTAGCATCAGTCCTTCCAATGAACACCCAGGGCTGATCTCCTTTAGAATGGACTGGTTGGATCTCCTTGCAGTCCAAGGGACTCTCAAGAGTCTTCTCCAACACCACAGTTCAAAAGCATCAATTCTTCGGCGTTCAGCTTTCTTCATAGTCCAACTCTCACACCCATATATGACCACTGGAAAAACCATAGCCTTGATGAGATGGACCTTTGTTGGCAAAGTAATGTCTCTGCTTTTGAATATACTATCTAGGTTGGTCATAATTTTTCTTCTAAGGAGTAAGCGTCTTTTAATTTCATGGCTGCAGTCACCATCTGCAGTGATTTAGGAGCCCCCAAAAATAAAGTCTGACACTGTTTCCACTCTTTCCCCATCTATTTCCCATGAAGTGATGGGACCAGATGCCATGATCTTCGTTTTCTGAATGTTGAGCTTAAAGCCAACTTTTTCGCTCTCCTCTTTCACTTTCATCAAGAGGTTTATTAGTTCCTCTTCACTTTCTGCCATAAGGGTGGTGTCATCTGCATATCTGAGCTTATTGAGATTTCTCCCAGCAATCTTGATTCCAGCTTGTGCTTCTTCCAGCCCAGCGTTTCTCATGATGTACTCTGCATAGAAGTTAAATAAGCAGGGTGACAATATACAGCCTTGACGTACTCCTTTTCCTATTTGGAACCAGCCTGTTGTTCCATGTCCAGTTCTAACTGTTGCTTCCTGACCTGCATACAGGTTTCTTGAGAGGCAGGTCAGGTGGTCTGGTATTCCCATCTCTTTCAGAATTTTCCAGAGTTTATTGTGATCCACACAGTCAAAGGCTTTGGCATAGTCAATAAAGCAGAAATAGATGTTTTTCTGGAACTCTCTTGCTTTTTCCGTGATCCAGCAGATGTTGGCAATTTGATCTCTGTTTCCTCTGCCTTTTCCAGTTTGAACGTCTGGAAGTTCACGGTTCATGTATAGCTGAAGCCTGGCTTGGAGAATTTTGAGCATTACTTTACTAGTGTGTGAGATGAGTGCAATTGTGCAGTAGTTTCAGCATTCTTTGGTATTGCCTTTCTTTGGGATTGGAATGAAAACTGACCTTTTCCAGTCCTGTGGCCACTGCTGAGTTTTCCAAATTTGCTGGCATATTGAGTGCAGCACTTTCACAGCATCATCTTTCAGGATTTGAAACAGCTCACCTGGAATTCTATCACCTCCACTAGCTTTGTTCGTAGTGATGCTTTTTAAGGCCCACTTGACTTCACATTCCAGGATGTCTGACTCTAGGTGAGTGATTACACCATTGTGATTATCTGGGTCGTGTAGATATAAATTTAATCTTTAAGTTTCAAAAGCATAAATGCTCTAAGAGATAACTAAAAACCAAAAGAAAGATGTTCTATTTTTTCCTCACCATGTTCATAAATCATAACTTGGCATTACAGGCTCAGAGTCTTCAACCAGAAACAAAACCTTTGAAATATCAGTCTCTAAAGTAAAAAATATAAATTTTAATGTGGTTATATTTCAGGTTCATTTCAGTTCAACTAGTGAAAAATGTTAAAGTTCTCATCAGTCCAAAATTTCAGAGAAACATGGTTCGTGTTTTTCAAAGCAACCCTCAGAAAAGCTCACATGCCAATTCTACTCATTTCAGCAGATCCATAGAGGAAACCATAAGATGGGGTTTAAATAAGAGAACTGCTGTTAACTACTTATCAGAAAAGGTAAATTAATATTTTTGTATCAATCTTCCAGGCTAAAAGACCACCCAAAGACATTTTCACTGGACAAAACTTATAAAATCAAAGAGGAAGTCCTCACCACCAAAGAAAACAATACTCTTTCAAGGGGAATTTATTTGTGAGACAAATCAAAACCTTTAAGCTTCAGACTCTTTTTTTAAACAAGAATAGCAAAGGATTTTATTTTGATTGGAAAGCCATTAAATACTATTTTCCTTGATATCAAAAGCTATACGTAACACAGCTAAACATGGACAATAATAACAGAATTTTAAAATTCCTGTATTCTCATACTAAAATCACACATTTTAACTTTTTTTTTTTTACATTTTAACTTTTTATCTTCCCTTTGGCACTAGGCCAAAAGAATTTTCCAGTTCATGCAACTTAAGGGCATCATTTTCCTCGCTACTCTTCTGCACAATAGCATTCTGAAAGCTGAAGCAAATGTTCTCCCAGAAAGGTTCCATCATGGAAAACTGCTGGGCTCACTGCAGTAAACAAATAAAATATGTTTCTTTACTATAAAAACTTGCTTTTAAAGATTTACTATGCATTGCTAAACAAGTACTAAGATAAAGTATGAAATGTATTTTCCAAAATAGATGACAAAGGAATAAAAACTTAGTATGTTAAAAAATCTATTTATATCTTCAAAAATATTCAAGTTTCATGGAATATAGTTTGAAAAATGCTATCAAAAGTGCAAACTGAGAAGGATGAGGAATTCTAACTGGCCCACAGGAATTGGTAGGTTCAATGCAGAGCTTCCCAAAGTAAGACACAACGAATGGCTTTCGCTTTCAAACTTTTAAGAATGTTTTGACATACGTAAACTCTGTAAACAGGCCAATTCTTTGTGCTAATCTTTGTGAAAATATACTTCATAGTTAAGTAGCGGAATTTCTTGGGTCATTCTTAATAAGCTAAGAGTAGGAGAAGGCAATGGCAGCCCACTGCATTACTCTTGCCTGGAAAATCCCAGGGATGGAGGAGCCTGGTAGGCTGCAGTCCCTGGGGTCGCTGCGAGTCGGACACGACTGAGCAGCTTCGCTTTCACTTTTCACTTTCATGCATTGGAGAAGGAAATGGCAACCCACTCCAGTGTTCTTGCCTGGAGAATCCCGGGGACGGGGGAGCCTGGTGGGCTGCCGTCTATGGGGTCACACAGAGTTGGACACGACTGAAGCGACTTAGCAGCAGCAGCAGCAACAGCAGCAGCAGGTACTTTAGAGATAGAGATTTTAAAAACATGGAGACTCTGTGAGTGAAAATTTTTAAAACATTGAAAGGCAATGAAGAGACAAGCCCCATTCTGTGGGAAAAGCTTTGAATGATACATATGTGATAAAGGACTGGTAAGCACAAAATACAAAGAATTCTTAATACTCAATATTAAGAAAACAAAGATTTCAACTTAAAAATGAGCAAAAAAGATCTAAACAGAGAACTCAACAAAGAAGACATCCAGATGTCAAACAAGCATATGTTACCAGGAAAATGCAAATTAGAGTGAGATACCACTATACACCTATTAAAATGAGCAAAGTTCCAACACATGAGTGCTGTCAAACACCAAATGCTACTAAGGATGAGGAACAATGAGAAGTTTCATTCACTGTGGGTGAAAACGCACTATGACAGAGCCACTGCAGAAGTCAGTTTGACAGCGCCTCACAAAACTCAACATACTCCCACCACAAGATTTAGCAATATGTTTCTTAGCATTCAACCAGTGAGCTGAATACTCACATCCATACAAAACCCACACACACATGCCTAGAGAAGATTTATTCAACACTACCAAAACATCACGGTAACTAAAGTGTTCTTCACTAAGTGCCTGGATAAACACACTGTGGTACATCCAGAGAATGAAATATTATTCAACAGCAAAAAGAACGAGCAATGGAGCCACAAAAAGACATGGAAGAAACTCCAGTGCATATTACTAAGTGAAGAAGCCAAACCAGAAAGTCTACATACTGTATAATTCCCACTACACGATATTCTGGAAAAAGGTAAAACTATGGAAACAGCCAAAAGGAAAGTGGGTGCCAGAGGTTCAGGGGAAGTGAAGGGATGAACAGGTAGAACAGAAAACTTTCAGGACGGTGAAACTACTCCATAATGAAAGATAGCTGCCATTATCTATGCTGATATAGGTTAAGGACTTTAGTTTATACTTGTGTATCAGTACTATCTATCCAGGCTTCCCTGGTGGCTCAGAGGCGAAGAATCCACCTGCCAGTGCAGCAGACATGGGTTCAATCCCTGATCCAGAAAATCCCTCTTGCTATGGAGCAACTAAGCCTGGGCGCCACAACTACTGAGCCTGAGCTACAGAGCCTGGGAGCCACAACCGCTGAGCCCACGTGCCCTAGAGCTGGCACTCTGCAACAAGAGAAGCCAGGGCAGTGAGAAGCCCACCCTTGACAAGGAAGGGAAGACCCCGCTCGCTCCAACTAGAGGAAGCCTGTGCAGCAACAAAGACCCAGCCCAGCCAAAATTAAAACAAGTAATAAAATTATATACATATATAACTGCCTATTCAATTTTAATTGAAATGCGGGGTCAGGGAAGCAGTGGTGGTAGAGGAATATATGGCAACAACCCTCTATACTTTCAGCTTAATTTTTCTCTAAACCTAAAACTGTTCTTAAAACATAAAGACTATAAATTTTTAAATAACACAATAAAAGCAAGCATTTCAAGTAAGAAAAAGTTATTTCTTTTCAAATTTTATGAAATTATTACTTTTAATGAATCACAAATTCTACAATAAGACTAATTTTTAAATATTTTTGTCATCAGCAGAGTAAGAAAGAATAACATCCTAGTATCCAAGGATCAAAACAACTCAGGCCATGAAAGTAAAACAATAAAATAAAATACCTAGTGTCTTAATTAGTGTCATCAAATAATTTTACACCCGCTATAGGTCTCTGACACTTTTTACTGCAGTCACCTCATCTTCACTAAATTTACTAAGTAAACAGATGTCAGACACTGGTACATTCAAAAGGGTAACATCAATTCACAGGAAAAGCTAGGACACAGTAATAAGTTCACTTGCCTCTTAGTCCAGCACTCCCATTCTCTAAATTATTTCTATTTAGATTTTTTATAAACGTTTTTCCCAGGGTCCCTCCATTAACTTCTGCAGACAGACATTTGAACTCTTACTCAATTTCAATGAGTCAATTTAATTCTCTTGGTCTTCTGATAAAAGGAGAAATCAATGTTCTAATTACAGCATTATAGAACACAGTTCTATAATAATATTAACTTGGCTTAACAGGGTTTTGTCATCTAAGTGCTTATTGTATTGGTGATAACTATTTACCACCAAAAAGAACAGAGCAAAATTTTCATTCAAATATCTGTTACAATAAAAATGGTTTACCTTCTAATGCCTTATAGGTACATGCAGTTAAAATATTTTAGTTAAATACACACATATATACACAATCAAAATCAGTTCTCCAAACTGACATCAAAGCTACTATAAATACATATTTGGTTCTAGCAAAAATATATCATGGTTGTATGCAACAAAACGAATGGACTGCAATACAAAGTTAAGCTGAATCTGCAACAATGCTTTTATTACAGTGACTTAAATCAACCCCATTTAAACCGAATCTCATCCTGAGTAGTATTCATCTAATTTCACACTACTTTGTGATTTTTACTCCAAAAGAGGTTGACTACTCATTTAGGAAATCTATGTGTCCATGATATCAGGTCACGAAAGATATACATTAAAAGGTTTACACTACTGTGAAAAGACCTGTAAATAGTTGAATAGTGTCTTTAATGGAAGACTTCCTAATTCTTGGAAACTTGCAAGTTTCTAGTAATTTTCCTGCATGATTAAATTTTTGTGTCAATAAAAAATAATGAAGTGGCAGCCAAAACCTGTTTGACTGTAGTGTGATAATGGGAAGTTGGAAAAGGGAACGTGGGATGATAACTCAATATGCAAATAATGGTCAAATAGGGTCAAGATACAACTCTAGACAGACTTCATAATAACTGGAATAGACAAAAGTCATAGGAAATTGGGTTATCACAAGTGAAAAGACAGCAATGATCAGAGCTTTCCAACCATGCCCTTTGTATCTCCTATGCAACTGGGTCTAAGTGCATAGATTTCAACCCTCTCAGCCTGTGGGTGGAATGGCTGGCTAGGGCCAGGGGTACTCAGGCTCCCCACTGCCTGTCGTCACCTGTCAGGACCAACCTTGTGCTTTTACATTCCATGGCCCTATGAATACTAATATTTTTACTTGTGGTGTGATGTGCAAAAAACACTGCAAATGCCTGAAAAAATGTAACCAACTCTTACACCACAGCAGTCACACTGAGGAAGGGGGTTTATTCAAGAGTGAAAAATCTGTCACATTAAATTAAGACCATTAATTTGACTGTTATTGGTATTATGGATTTAGTTTTAATCTCTCAATGTTTAAAATGTATCATTATGTAAGATTTAAATGCAGTAAGAAGTTGCTATCTGTATGTTTATGTTTGTATGTATTTCAGGAATGTTAGCATAACAATGTCTCACATTAATAGTGGGATTGGGTAGGAGTTCCTTCCCCTTTTTAATGGGATCTGGACAAAACACAAGGTTGAAAAGCACTTGGTTAGTGGGTCTGGAGTTAAACAGCTCTGGCCCTGAAGCTCTGGCCTACCACTTCCAAACTTTGTGATTTCAGGAAAGCTATTTACCTTCTCTTTGAGCCTCAGTTTCTCTATTTGTAAGATGATGATAATTCTTATCCACAGAAGGGTCTTGGTGAGGATTCAAGTCTAAAACGTGATTAGCCTGGTATTTTTTTTTTAATTTATTTTTTATTTAAGGATACTTGCTTTATAGAATTTTGCTGTTTTCTGTCAAACGTCAACATGAATCAGCCATAGGTATACATATATCCCCTCCCTTTTGAACCTGCCTCCCATCTCACTCCCTAGCCCACACCTCTTGCTTGATACAGAGCCCCTGTTTGAGTGTATATTCTTGACAAATATATGCTGGTTAGCAGGGAGAGCTGACTTTAGAATGCTAAAAGGACATTTCACATACAACAAAAGCATAGTTTTAATTTAATTTATCCATCTTAGATAAAATACAATGGAAACCTGACTATATATATGTGACCATATTCCATCTTTAAAGGGGATAGGGGACGGCAATATTGCTTTAGAAGGACTCCTACCATTCTAAAAATACTGTCCCCGCAGCTGTTTAAAATTTATTTTTTTAGACCATAGCACCACTGTTTGGTTGTTTCCAATTTCTAAAACCACAAATAGTAAAAGTGTACTCAGTCTACTGCAAACATAAATAGCAAATGCACGCTTCAGCACTTTTTAAAGGATATGGAAATTGGCAACAAAAATGCAGTTCATGTTGAAAATTTATGACAGCCCTGCCATATTTCTTCAGAAATACAATCAGGTAAAAATTAGGAAGATCTCTACCAGCTGGGTGGTATTTTTATGTTTTTTTACTTATATTTTCACTAACTGAAAGACTTTCATTATGCAACTTCTGGCACTTGATAAAATAGAGCAATAGTACCTTTGCTAAAACCACAGTTTCTTTGGTTATGTTTAGCATTACACAAACATCTTTCACCTTAGATATCCTTTTGCATTAGAGTGTTTAATTTTAAATTGAAAAGGGAATTTCTTTTTTCAGAATATTATGCTTTCTGGATATCATTAGCACAAGAATTGTATTTTTATAACTTCTTGAAAGATTATGTGTGTTACAATTATTAGGCATTTGGTTCCATAAAAATATTGTGAGAACTACTGCTAAAAGATGAAAATATGAAAGTGATTCAGGGAAATATAGACAGGGCTGATTTACTGTGATACTATAAATCACAAGAGAAAAAAGTCTGTTTCAGAAAATATGTAAAAAAAGAACATGGATTCAGTGCCTCTTCCCTGATACGGTTTATCTAATATAACATATCCTCAAGCTTCTGAGACAGAGAAAGGAAAATCATTCTTGTACCAAAGGTTGAAATAAATAATATTTACTGTGAAACTCAACAATGGAGAAAAGAGTTTTGTCGTTAGGACAAATTCTTCACTACTCTATTTCTTATCACAGTATTTAAATTCCTGCTGCTACATACTGAAACTGGTTTTTAAATACCAGGGCTAGGAAGAGTGAAAGACCATGCGTTAATCTTTTGATAAAATTTTTAAAAAGCTGAATTAGTACTGAGTAAACAAATGATTAAGTAGAGGAGAAAATGGCACTTGGTCATTTCAGATAACTTTTCCTTTTAATGAGATTTTTTTAAAAGAGCAATTCAAAAGCTGATGAACAATTACTCTACATTTTCTTCTTAGTTGAAATTTTAAAAAAAACTGCCAAGGAATTTTTTAAATGGCTCTTCTTTTTCATGGTGGTCCCTCTTTATATGCATTTTTACTAAAAATACTTACTATGAGATATTTTTAAAGAGTCACTGAATATATGGCTTATTCAATGGGATGAAAATTATCATATCTCTTTTATATGTTTTATAAAGCCAAAAAAAAGGAAAAATTTAAATTAAAATAGGCACTGTAACAAAACTACAAACTGAATGAGAAAGACAAAAGTTCTGTGGTATTTGCAGAAAACGAAACTAGTTATATTTCTTAGTTTACTGAAAAGAAAATAAGAAAGTCAAGACTATAAAACTATTACGCTTTGAATTTTTAAGTCCCTATGTGTTATATAAACATTGCTCTTTCCCTCTGTCTTGTAAAAGGCATCTGATTTTTGCGAGACAATTGCTTTTCTTTAAATTTACACACTGGGAAATGAACCTAACTGCTAACCAAATCTAAAAAATACTCAAATTACATCATAAATTAATAAACACTATATTTTTCTCATCTACAATCAGCACCTACTGAAACTGTGAACTTAAAAAAGCATTCAGACTTAATTTGTTACTCTGAATGCTATTTAAATACTATGAACTTTATAATACTCTATCATTACATTTCTAGGTATCATCTAAAAACATTCCAAAGTTCTCAACTTATCTAATATATTTTCTGCTAAATAAGGTATTATCTGAAAGGTTAGTGACTCTGAATTGTCCATTACTACTTTAAGATGACACTTAAAATCATATTTTCCTAAAATAAGAGATGGTCAAATCAATATGAAAGCTACAAAGAAAATAATATTTTTTAAAACAGCTTTTCAAAATAGGAATATATATTCCAGTGATGCAATTTTCTGAGTTGAAATAGGATCACTTTAACAAAAATTTTAAGAAGCTGTCATTTTTTATTCACCAAAAGTAGAAAAAAGACAATAAAAGAACAAATGTCCACCTCAGCTGCTACAGCCACAGGTTCTGAAATGGAAAGAAGTTAAGAATCAAACAGTAGCAGCTTCTGGAACATATAAACATTGCAATTTAAAACTACAAAGTCTCCTAATGTAACAGTTTTTTATTAAAAAACATATTTACAAAGTTAACCAAAAGACAACAGAGAGAAAAAAGAATGAGTCTTTACATTATAATAATTTGCTGGAAATTTCATTTCTGAAACAAATCAAATTTTAGAACTTGGGAGTAACCACATACAGTGAATCAACGAGTCACCTATAATAATACTGATATACTGAAAAAAACTTTCATTCTTAAGATGTGAAATAACTTAAGATTTTGAGGAAAATTTGGTTGATCTTATGTTAATTACAATAGACTACATGAATGTTTTTTACTACATAAAGAGCTATAACTTTTTAAATTCTATAGATACAGTCCTTGAGTTACTCTGAGTGAAATCACACTATCTTAAATTATAATGTTTGGAACACTAATGTTTCAGTTACTGCCAATAGTCCACTTATTCTTTTTTGAGTAGATACATTAATTTCTAATCATATCTTTTATTCTAAGCTCTAAATAATATGGAATTATATAACAGAATAATCCAAGAGAAACACAACAGATAAACTGATTACAACAGTTTATTTTCTGTACTGTTACTTTCTTTACAAATATTTGTGGTATTTTATAACATTAAAATCATAAGAAAAGAAATATTAAGTGCTTATTAAGGCTGCTGTCATGGGATACTAAGGGATGGAATATTCTAAAATTCAGAAATACAAATAATTTTATATTTCAAAATTTATTAACCTAAGGATAAGATGCATTTATTTAAAAAAATATTTTAAATCTTGTTTTATTGGATTAGAGTACGTATATAATTAATGAATACCTCTAATACAGAATTAAGTCTGTTTTTCTTTTTCAAGGAAAAAAAAAAAGACTTCAACTTAATTTTAAACAATTTTATCACACTATTACACAACTTAAAGCATGTACCAATAATGTAACCTGAAACCTACTCTGATATCTGAGGAATTACCAATTAAAGCATGAATCTTCACAATTCAGCAGCACTTTAAATAATTTTATGAAAAAAAAAACATTATTTGCACATTTACTCTTTAACCACATGAAAAACATTTCCTGGGCTTCTTATAGTGAAAAAAATCACTTGTTTTGGAATAAAGTATATACCAAAAATACTTGGTAATCCAATAGACTATTTTTCCTACATTATGGTCAGGCAAGAAACCCTACCAAATATTGAAGATTGACATTTGTAGGTAATTCAATAGTCAGATGATGATTCTTCAGTAGTTTCACAGTAGCATAATTTTTCACATTACTTGAAACCACTGTTAAACCTATAACACATTTTCTGTTTCGCTATGGGTGTTTTTTCTATCTTTAACTCTAGAAGAAATATCTTTTATCTGTCTACAGTACAAAAAGCATTCATAATTCAGAAATGTTTTCCTCTTTTGCAATGCTTGACTTTGAACTCAAGATTTCTCAAAGATCAGTTAAACATTTAAAAAAAAAAAATGTTTCTTTAAGACCAGAGCCTTATTTATGTGAGTCTGTGGCTTAACTGACAAAAATTTTTCTGTTCCAAGCAAAGTCAGTCAGTTTACATATTAAAACACCATAATCTAGCTTCAATTCATAGAGATATCTGCGAGGGAAGACAATAAAATGTTGCATATCCTTCTATCAAATCACAGACTATAACAAACATTAATTACTCTGTGTGACAGATAAGAGATAAAAATAAAAAAATTGATGAGAGGAAATAAATACTTATAGTTTTAAAAAGTAATCAGCAATAATACATCTGTACATTTATATAACACATTTATGCAAGTTTCTATTTAACTCAGCAAATATTAATGAAACTCTAATATGTGAACATAGTGAGTGCCATGTTTGATCAAATGCCATAGGTGATCATTAATAAGCATCTAGAAATTTGTTCTCTAATTAATTATACAAAATACTGTCCATATAATTGTCATGTATATTTTATTGCCTTCTTAGAAATTAAAGTTACCAATATTAAGTGATAGCTAAGCCACCCAATGTTAAATGAAAGCAAGTATAACATTAATGGAAAACATCCACAATCAGAATGTCCAGTAAAACAGCTGAAGCAGATCTAATTTTGACTCACAATTTTTAAAAATTTATAAATTTTCAAGATTCCAAAATCATGATTCCAATATTGATTTAAATCAATATTTAAATGCAGCTAATATAACAATCTTACATTTTTGTTGATAGCACTTATTACATGCAAGGTACAGATGTTAAACACTTTATATTTTTGCACTTAGTTAATGCTCAGAACACCCTTTCATTTTATAGATGATGAAAAGTAAGTTACTCACCTAGAAGTGAGTAACTTACTAAAGGTCACACAGTTATTAATTGACAGCCTATTGGTTTCTAAGCTCATGCTCTTGAGGTCTATCCTAATAAGTAAGCATCACAGGAAAATTTGACTTTTTAAAGTTGGAAGGAAAGTGTGATAGTCATTGACTTAATGCTTGAATCCAATATGTAATGGATTATTATACGAGCATACATACACAGTTTAAGTCTGATATAAAATTATTATACAGTTCTTGTAACAAATGGGCATTCTATACATTATTTATTTTCTATATTCAAAGGAATAAAATCAAATGTTTACCTATCCTAAAATTTGAATACTCCTGATCTAAACAATCATATGTGCCCATATACACACAAGCACATATATACTAACTTCCTTAACAGAATATAAGGATTTCAATATAAATTTAATAAACTTATTAAATTCAAGAATAAAAATATTTTCTGATTAGTAATTTAAATAAAATGATTAAATACATATTAAATTGCATTTGTTTACTGAAATTCTAATATGTACATTTAAATGAATAATAACAGATAATATAGTAATCATTCACTTTATTTTTTTAACTTAATTTAATTTATTTATTATTTATTTACTGGCCCCACTGTGTGGCATGTGGGATCTTCATTCCCCGATCAGGGATCGAACCCACGACCCCTACACTGGAAGCACAGAATTTTAACCACTCACCACCAGGGAAGTCCTTCAGTTTAGTTTTAATGTGAACTAAAAGTTACACTTTTCAACTCAATTATCCTGCATTTTAAAAAACTGAAGGCCATTCTAGAATTTAAAGCAAGAATTGCTAAATGCAAATACTCTTGTTCAGCAATTCCCCTGAACATCTTATTCAGCAAGAATTCATTTCTAATTGCTCAGGCTCTTGTCCACTTAGGTAAGGCACTTACTTTTCTTTGCAGTGAACAATGTTTCATGTTTGGCTAAATATAGGAAGTTACACCACCAATGGAATGTGAATATCTATAATGAGAGTAAGTTACTCCATATTCCCATTTTGAAAAATAAATTAATGTATCAACACACTCTATAACATTTATATAAACTTTAAAATACTAGCTAGCTAAAAGTGAAAAGAACATATAATCGGGCTAATTTCATACCATGCATAATCATTCCTCACAGAATTTTTATTACACAGTATGGAATGGATTATAGTAAATGTATTTCACACATGCTATTTCTTATTCAAAAGGAAATACAGAATAGGATATAGAAAAGTTCTAGCCAAATCTTCATTCAGATCCAACATTCACGGACGCCACTGTAATTGAAAGACATTTCCAAACAGATAGCTGCGGACCTCATTTTCCTTTAAAATAATATGTCTTTCACATCTGTTCCAAGTAAAACATTCATGTTCTTAAACTTTACCAAACTGCCTTACGCTTAGTTTTTAAAATATTGTAGTTTTATTTTGTTTTACTTTAATTTACAACTAGTTAAGCTCATAAAATAGAGTTCAAATTTTCAAATTATGTTAACATGTTAAAAAATAGTATCATATGCATACCTAATCAATGTTTTACATCAGTTATTTCCAATGTTTCTGAAACTCTACTTGATTTTAACTGACCTTCATACAACTTCCTAAAATGGGATACATTATATACTTTAAGATCAATGTGAATTCACTTTTAATTTCCCTTTGACTATATCTTCTCAAATAGAATCAAAGTTTGCAAATAAGATACAAAAATGAATTTGATCAGTTTCAAAATTTTACTTTTCTTTTGACCTACTCAATAATTATAAATTAAAAATAAATATGCAGTATTAAAACATGGCCTAGGCATCCTTGAATTAACGATGATACTCTTACTGGAATATCTACAAAATTATATTTCAGATAATTAAGAAATGAGTTCAAAAAGTTTCAGATTGAAGGTGTATTAAAATCAAAGTAATTATTATGAGAGAGGATAAAGAGAAGAAAGGAAAATAGTGAAGGCCGTATGCACTTCTTGATGAAACATTTTAAAAAGCAAAAATCTACAACAACAAAAATTTAAGATTACTATTTATCTAATAGTAAATTCAAAAGTTTTTACAACATTAATGGAAACTTACTCAGATTGGTTTTAAACAATTATCTTTTCCAGAAAGCTGTCAAATGACCAATTTAGGAATTCTGCCTAAATACCTTTATCCATAAGCCTTTCTTAACAGCTAACTTCATAAAGTCTTTATGCTATCACCTCTCCTCTCAAGAAAATCCCTATTTTGAAATATCTTTCGATTCAATTTAGAGTATTTACCTAGATAAGGAAATTAATGGTTCTCAACAACATAAAGACAACATTTATAAACCAGATAAAATTGTACGTAACATACTGAAGAATGAATTGTTATAGCAGAGGGGTATTTGTACTTTTTACTCTGATTTTCAGATGCAAACATTCATAAAGCAGAAGGAAATTACAATGCAAATTGGGGACACCCTACAAACGTATGTACATGCACATAATAAGAGAAAATTACAAAGCAACATCAAATATAAGACTGTAAGACAGAGAATACAGAAATACTGATAACATCATCAAGGATGGTAGATTCCAAGATGGAAGTTTTGCACCATGGTGTGGAGGAAGGTTTCAATTTGAATTAAAACCCAGGAGAAACAGTCATTTTAAGTGTGTAGAAAGTGAAAGTATTAATTGCTCAGTCATGTCTGACTCTTTGCCACCCTATGAACTGTAGCTCTCCAGGCTCCTCTGTCCATAGAATTCTCCAGGCAAGAATACTGGAGTGGGGAGCCATTTCCTTCTTCAGGGGGTCTTCCCAACCCGGGAATTGAACTCAGGTCTCCCACAGTGCAGGCAGATTCTTTGTCTGAGTCACCAGGTAGAGAAGGTCATAAAGGCATGGAGGAGATGGTGATGAACAAAGGTACGGAGGCGAGAGAAGGAACAGAAAAATGACATGGGAAAGCAGCTCGAAAAACAAATAAAAAAGGAGGCACAGGCCATGAAATTAATAAGTGACATTAACATTTATCCAACTAGTCAGATCAAAATCTAAGGTGTCATCAATGACATGTTCTCTCTTACAATCTGCAGCTCAACTGTTACCAATTCCTGTTAACTCTGCCTCCCAAATAGATCTTAACCCCTAGTACCAGCCCCCACGGGCTCAGACACAGCATCTTGCACCTGAACTACTTCTGTGGTCTCCCAGGTGGTCTCCCTGTATCTCCTGGTCCCCATTTCCATCCCACCCTCACAAGAAACCAATTCTCTGCCAGGTTGGTCTGTTTAAAACGTAAATCAGGTCATTGTACCCCCTCACTGAAAAACCTTTCAGCGGATTACCAGCACTCTCAGAATGAAGTCTACAATCTTCAACATGACAAGCACTGATTTGGTGCTTATCTGTATTTTCAGTTTGACCTTGTTCCTCTCCAGCCTTACGTGAGCCCCTGCCCTCCCAGGAAGGACTCCTCCCAGTTCCTCAGACAAAACCTGCTCCCTTGTCTCTTTATCTCCAACAAGCCCCACTGTAACATTCACAGAGAAGTCCTCCCTGATCATCCCTCACCTGAGTCCCTCGACAAAGCGAGATATTCTTACAAGCTCAGATTAACTGGTACTTCTCTGTCACAACACTCTGTGGATTACACTTAAGAGTTATTTGATGGCTTTTTATTATCTTTTAAGTGGTGGCTTGCTATAATAAACTGTGAGGTTTCATTGCGAAGGGACTCTTTAGTATTCTACCATTCTCCAGGGATGACACAAAAGTGGGAAATAATAAAGATTTGCTAAATGCTAAGTCAAAGAGACACAGGAAGATGTTGACAACCAAGAGTCAGAGGATATAACAGATTCTCAGGTCACCAGATAGTCAACCTAGAAGAACATTTATAGATGATTTACTTCAGTGGTTTCTGACTCTACTCATCAGCGCCCTCAGATTCAACAAGATGCCTCAAAGACCAGGAGGAGGACCAGCCAGCAAGATGCTGGTGTCATCTATCACCGACTGCTGCCTTGGCTCCAACCAAATCAGATTCACGTTCATGCGTTTTTACATATTGTGTCTTCATATAACACTTCCTTTGGGGAAAAAAAAGAGAAAAGCTTGAAATCCTCTGCCCTAAATAACTTCTGAATCTTAACCTGTATACTCTATCCATTCTTATTAGAGTCCTTCCTCCAGCCACAGCTCCTAACATCGTAATATCCTGATAGAAAATGCCCTGGTAACCCTGGTTAAAACCTCAGATCATCTTAATTCTCTGCTTCCTTGATTCTTCTATATCCAATCAATCACCAGATCCTGGGATTCTTCCCTCCTCTCATCTACCCCTTCTCCCCCATTACCACTGCTGCCAGACTAAAACAGACCTAGATCCTTCTGTTCCTGGAATTACTACAGCAACATCTTATGCAGCTAATGCTCAACCGCTCAGTCGTCTTCGACTCTTTGTGACCCCATGGACTACAGCCTGCCAGGCTCCTCTGCCTGGAATTCTCTAGGCAAGAATGCTGGAGTGGGTTGCCACTTCTCTTCTAAGGGACCTTCCTGACCCAGGGATTGAACACATATCTCTTATGTCTCCTTCATTGGCAGGCAGGTTCTTCACCTGCTGAGCCATCTGGGAAGCCCTCTAAAGCAATTTACTTAACTCCAATCTCCCCTTCCTCAAAAACACCCATGTTGGACTCTCTTCCACACAGTACTTTCATTCTATCCATAACAGAAAATTCCCCTGCCTGATTTTAAAATCCTCCTTACCTGTCCAAACCATCTATTTAACCTTCTAGACTTCCTATTTCTTAGCTCAGTTTTCTCAAAAGTCCATCGTTATCACTCAAGCAGGATGCATGACAACTCTCTTGTCTGCCCATCTAAACCAGAGCTCCAAAGCTGCATGGCCTAAGTGATCAAGGCGCATTCGACACACTGAAGCAGAATTTTGCGCTCTTAGTTTGACTGATGCAAATTATAGGAGCAATCTTTTATACTGGAGCATTCTTTGTACTTCTTAGGTACATTAAATCTTGGCATAAAATCTCACAATTACACAACGAAAAATTACTAAGGTTATGAAAGAATTAGATAACATAGAGCCTACAGTCTGCATTTTACAGATGAGGAAATGAAACTCAAAAAAGTAAGCCATTTGTTCAAGGCCACACAGCAAAGTTAAGGATAGGCCAGGAACCAGACCACTAGCAGCTCGGCTCACCCCTTTTTCTTCTAGTCTGGCCCTATTCCAACTATCTGCACAGGAGACTTCAGAGTGCATGATGAGGACTGGGCTCTAGACTCGGACTGCAGGAGTTTCAACATAGGTCATATCATTTACTAGGAAAGGAAAAAAGCAAAAGAACCTGATTCTCCATTATAGTAATTTTTAGCTATGGTCTTCCTACCTGTGTGGAATGGTAACATTCATTTAACAAAGATTTACTTCGCTCCTAACAGGTGCCGGGGATAGGGCAGGGGACAGAACTGACTATTCACTTTCATGAAGAAAATACTTCAGTAGGGTAAACTAATATGAATGAATGAATAAGTTAAATATTTAGAGTGTCAGACAGTGATGAATAAGAAAAATAGGTGAGAAACAAGGAAGGGAAGGGTATATACCTCATCATCATTCAGCGGACCAGGAGATGAGAAGCAAACAAAAACCAAGAGATAAGCAGAAGTGACTAAACAAGGTAAAAGAAAGACCAGAAGAGTGAGGTTCTTCTGGATAATGAATAACGTCTTTCAACAAGAAAGGTGATCAACTATGTCAAATGTTACAGGTCAATGAAGCTAAGTACCAAAAACTGACCACTAGATTTAGTAATGCAGAGGTCATCAGGGACCCTCAAAAGCACAGTTTGGGTGGAGTGATAGAAGCAAAAATTTGAATGAAGTGGCTTCAAGAGAAAGAGAAGGTAACTGGAGACCGTGAGAACAGACAACTCTTTGGAAAAGTTCTGCTAAAAAGGAAGCAGAGCAACGGGAATGTTAAGAATGATGCAGGATCAATATGTTGTGGTTGCTACTGTTGTTTATTGTTTGAGAGTAGAGGAAATTTGTGCAACTCCAAATGCTGTTGATTAGCAAAATAAAAACTACAAATTCTCGTGCAATGTCTTTGAGGAGGTGAGAGAAGATAGGATCAAATGCATATGTGCAGGGGGTTGGCCTTAGATAGGAGCACAGAGTTCATCCACAGTTACAGTCAGGAAGTGGGCATAGACAGAGATGAAGATGTATATTTGGCGCTGAGAACTTATTTAAATTTTCCAGTAAATACTTTTATCATCTCAGTGAAACAGAGAGCAAAAGTTAGCAACTGAGAGTAATGCTAAAAGAAGGGGTGTTGAATGTTTAGAAAGAAAGGAGAATGTATAAGAGGGCTATTTTTAAAAAAAAATAGAATAGGGAATGAACTGGGAGAATCAAAGTTTGCAAAGCACAAGTTGAAATTAGTGGTCATGAAATAAATCAGAAAAGTCAGTATCGAGTATTTTCTTCAGACACACTGACTTGTGCCTATGTAGAGCCAGCCGAAACAGAGTGGGCAGGAAGGTGAAGTTAATTCAAGGAAGGAGGGAAAGAGGAACAGAACACCTGAGGAGGGAGAAGGAGAAAGAGCAACAAAGGCTCAAGAGTTGTAGGTACTTGCACTGTGCCGATTATAATGACAGAGGGGAGACTAGAGGTAGGTAAAGGAAGAAGACAAGAATTCAAGAAGGGTAAGAGAATAAAAAAGTATACAGATCAATGGGTTTCTTAAGTTGGGATAGTAAAGAGGTGTGCTATAAAGAGAAACAGTACTGATCAAAGAGGGCAAGTCTTGAAACTGAGTTTATAAAATAGTTGCCAATATTGACAATAACAATATTAATAATAGGACCAGGGAAACTGGTAGCTAGACAAATGACAAGATGTTTGGACCTAGAAAGCATCCACTTGTTATCTCAAAGTTCTAACCAATTCTTCACATCTCTAATATCACCGTTTGAAGCCACACAACCAGGGACCTATCCTGAACCCTATGTTTTAATCTGCTCTGGCCCTCTTTCAGTTCAGTCTATGGGAGCCAAGAAGACTTGCTTGACCCAAGCCTTCATCCCCCTTTCTAGAATGTGCTCCAGATACCAGGACCCTCAAACACCCTGATCAATGTCCAAAGTCCAGATTCAGAACCTATGCAAATGTCTTCCCCAGATCCACCTTCCTGAATACTCTCCATACCGCTCCTTGATGCACCGTTAAATCTGAGGGACAGCCAAGCGGAGATACAGGGGTGGGCAGAATACGAACATATCAGCTGGAGTACCCATATCCATGCAAGCAAGTCCTCCAGAACTGGGAGGGAGAATGCAGGAGAGTGGGCTACAACGTGAACTCTGTCCTGGAACCCACAGATATTCCTGTTAGACTCACACATCTTAGGCCATTCTGGCTTATACGCCCATCACTGCATTCAAAGTATTCTCTCCAAAGGCACAAGTAACCTTTTTTTCCTCCCAAACACAAGGTTATTTACCACCTTTTATTTTATTTGATACTACTGACAACTTCCACTCAGAAAATCTTTCTTGCTGGGGTTTTGGGACCTCTCTTCTGGTATTATTTTCTACTCTCTAGCTATTTCATTTGGATTACTTTATTGACTTCTCTTTCCCCAAATGATCCTTAAACATTGGTGGGCCTTTGGAGACTTCTTTCAGTTTTCTTTCCTCCCTCTCATATTCTCACTGAGAAAACCAACCGTGGCCACGGCTTCAACTGCTATCCATACTGATGATTCTGAAACATTTATCTTCAGTCCCTAAATATCCTTGATCCATATTTTGACTGACTACCAGACTGTCAATTTTGGAAGTCCTAACACGTATTAAATTTCGCTTGCCTCAAACAGAAGACACCAACTTACCCTGTAAATGGGCAATGACTTTTACATTACCTGTTAAGACTGACAGCATCACCACCTCCCAAGTCTAAAACTCATTCTAAACTTCTGAGTTCACAGCCACTCACCAGTCCCATGAATTCTCCTTCTTCAGTATGTTTCAAATTTTTGCATTTTTCTTCAATCCAACTGATGCCAACTCAATACAAGCCCTTGGCATGTCTCACCTGGGCTTTTTGGACACAGTCTCATAACTGGTTTCCCTGCCTCAAAACCCATATGGAGCTGCCAAAGCAATTATTCTGGAAACTCAGATCTTGACTATTTCCATTCCTCTAAGTAAAAATCCTTCAATACTTTTTATTACCTATAACAGTGCTTCCCTATCTTTATGGCATTCCTGTGTATTTCATTAACAGTTGAAATAATCAGCACCCTGCTGCTGCTGCTAAGTTGCTTCAGTCATGTCCGACTCTGTGTGACCCCATAGACAGCAGCCCACCAGGCTCCCTCAATCCTGGGATTCTCCAGGCAAGAACACTGGAGTGGGTTGCCATTTCCTTCTCCAATGCATGAAAGTGAAAAGTGAAAGTGAAGTCACTCAGTTGCGACGCCATGGACTGCAGCCCACCAAGCTCCTCTGTCCATGGGATTTTCCAGGCAAGAGTACTGGAGTGGGGTGCCATTGCCTTCTCTGAATCAGCACCCTGGCACTACTATTATTCATTCACACGCTCCAGGGTGATGGGGCAAACTGTTTGGGAAGCTCTGACCTACAAATGAAATCCAAATTTTAAAAAATTTTTAAGTGTTTAATAAATTTATAACAATTTTTAAAACTTAATTTAAAAAATAAGTTTATATAAGGTTGATCTAGAAAAAGGAAGATACAATATTAGCAATGAAAAGGGCAACATTACCACACAGAGAAAAACTACCATAAGTACCTTTAGTAAGATGTATCTAAAAACAAGGCAAACTGGACAGTTTCCTAGAAAATAGCAATTTTTAAAAATGAATAAAAAACAAATAGGAAAACAGACCCACAGCTGTTCAAGACACTCAGGCTGCAGTTAAAAAATAAAATCAAACCAAACCCTTTCTCCTCTATAAACACAAACATACAGACACACACACAAAGGCCGTAGACAGTTTTATAGCTGAATTCAATAGAACTGTCTACAGATAATCTTGACCTGATATCAAAAGTTCTAGAGAGGTGCTGAATGGGGAAATTTCTCATATCTACTAGAACTGTATGTGGCTGTTTAAAAGGGAGACTTGCACACGTAAGAGTTTTGTTTGGTTTGTTTTGTGTAATGAGAAGTCCAGAGGTAGGTGACTGCTGATATTGGTTAACGGCTATATTATTCTCCTACTGCTGCTGGGAGTAGGCTTAAAACAACAGGGAGGCTTAAAATAACACAAATGTAGTATCTTAACAGCTGTAGAGATCAGAGGTTTAAAATGAGTTTCAATGGGATAAAATCAAAGTGACAACAGGCCTGCATTCCTTCTAGAGGTTCTAGCTGCCGTTCACAGATTCTAACGGTTCCTGTGTGCAGTGCTATGGAAAATAGTATGGCAGCTCCTTAAAAAATTTGAAATAGAATTATCATATGACCCAGTAATTCCATTTCTGGGTATACATCCAAAATGATTGAAAGCAGAGTCTCAAAGAGGTATCTGTACACTCATATTCACAGATGAGTCATTTGTAATAGATAAATCATGGAAACCACTCAACTACCCATCTAGAACAACAGAATAACATTCAGCATTAAAAAGGAAAATTCTGACACATGCTACAACACAAATGAACTCTGAGGCCATTAAGCTAAGTCAGTCAGTCACAAAAAGACACATACTGTTATCACTTCACTTATATAAAGTACTTAAAGGAGTCAAAATCATAGATATGCAAATAGAATGCTGGCTACCCAGCACTGGGGGAGGGAGAGGATCGGAAATTATTGTTTAATGGGTTTCAGTTTCACAAGATGAACAGAGTTATAAAGATGTATGGTGGTGGCAGTTGAGCAAGATTAGGAATGTATTTAATAACACTGAACTATATACACTTAAAGATGATTACGATGAAATTTTATGCTATGTGCAATGTCACAATAAAAAAAAATTCATTCACACACAAACCAATTTAGTCATACAAATGCCATTCTCCTCAATAGTGTAAAACAGAAGAGTCAGAAAGAGAAACAATTCTGTTTGCCACATAATTCAATTGTGTACAGTCAGAATATGCTCAGCTGGATTCAGTGCTCTCATGTTTCAATTAGCTTGAGAATCTCACCACACAGTGTCTATAGATTATCCTTTTTTCAAACAATAGGAGCCCTCAACACAAGCATTCTGGTGTTCAACTGAATCTAAAGCAAAGTGCTAGATGAAGACTAGAACAAACAGATATTACAAAATGGGTTACTGTCTATAACATACAAAAAGTCATTTAAATTTAATATGAAAAAGATCAATGCCTTGAAAGAATAATGAACTGTTTGGAATTCACAGAAGAGAAAACATAAATAGCCAAAACCTTTGAAAAAATGTTAAAGTTCACTAAAAAATTTCTAAATTAAATGCACAATCATTCTACATTGGTGATAATAAAACAGATAAACACTAGTGCTGGTAAAGCTGTTGCAGAAACAAGTTTTCATAGCCACTATTTTAATGAATATAAACCGATACATTCATAAAGCAATCTGGTAGCATTAACTACAACTTTAAATGATCAACCTTATAGTAACAGTGGTTTCACTTCCAGGTATATACCCTATGATAATAAGTTGAACAAATTATTAGGAACAAAGAAGCCTATTAAGTGTTAGCTAAATATTTAAAAGCTGGAAACAATCCAAATGTCCAAGAGACTGCCAAGAATAAATAACAGAACTATATAGACATAAAACTAACAAAGGAGAGTTGTAAGTAATGACAAGGAAAGATGTCCACAACCAACACATGATTTTAAAAGGTTTTATGTTTTTGCTTCCAAAATTAAGTTTATCTATCTTCCAGATTATAAAGATAATTTTGAAATTATACTGAATATTTATGTACAGAAAAGAGTAAAAGAAAAAACCATCCAGAATTCTTTTGCCAAATAATCTTCCTGGATCACTAGGAAGATTTTAAGTCATACAAAAATTATTCCAAATTGAGAATTAAAATAAAACTTGCCTTTATTACAAAATCACTATCATTTTAACCTAAAGATCTCTTAAATTCTCATACAAATTAATACACTATAGAGAACACTGAAAGCTGGTACTAGACAGGATTTATTTCAAAGTTTCTAAAATTCATCTAAATATACAAAATTTACCAAAGATAAAAATCCTATCAATGATGTGAATAACTATGCCAATACAACAGCATTCAAAAGACTTTTGAGATTGTGAAACTTTAAAAAGAGAGTCAATAGACTGAAAGCAATTAACTCCAGGAAGAGATTTTAAACAATAAAGCAATGTATAAATGAGCAAGCATAGCTCACAGCTACAGTATCAAACGATTCAGTGACCACCCAAGTACATAACAGCTCAGAAGAAAGAAGCGGGTTTTCTACAACACCTTATGAAAAAAATTTAAATATCTGACCACACACATTCCCAACCCATGTAGTTACAGAGGAGCGAAAATAACAGGAAAAATGATATAAAAATGAAGAAAAGTATAAATTATGCCAAATGGGAGAATGATTTGATAGATGACAATCAGAAAATTGATGATAAAAAAAACTAATGAAAGGAAATCAGCATT
Organism: Ovis canadensis; assembly: GCF_042477335.2. NCBI lineage: Eukaryota > Metazoa > Chordata > Mammalia > Artiodactyla > Bovidae > Ovis > Ovis canadensis. The sequence continues at coordinate 33,577,332 of NC_091264.1, forward strand.
AACTGAAAGAAATACAGAAACTTTTGTCTAGACATGAATTTATTAATTTAAACTATTAAAAATACAGAAAGTTTTATCATAAAGATACTCTAAAACAGAGAATGCTATCCCACTCCAGACATTTGTGAAAATTCAGAAAAAACACATTTGTGAGAACATTATGAATAGTCAATACTATCTGTTTATAAAACCGAACGGAAGTAAAATGCTTTCATGACATGAATATCAACAATTTATATAATCATAACTTACTACCAGGTTCCAAAATTCACAATTAACTATTTACAAAGTTAACAGCCATCACCTTACATAGATATATTGTCAAAGAAACAAAGTGCCAGTTAATTTAAGAAACTCCAAAACAAGAAAGACCTTTAAAAATCACACTATTTTTTGACATCTCAACTGGAAAATATTACTCTTTCACTTATAAAACAATTGGTAGAGAAACATTATAGATTAAGTATAAACTGTGTTTATTATTAATAAGAATCTATTAGTTGAGATCAGCACATATGAACATACTAATTTGCAGTCTGATTACAACACTTTGATCTTCCCTTAATGTTAAAAAATGTATGGAAAATAGTTATTACTCATTCTTGCCATCATTATTTCAAAGCGAGGACTGTGTAATCAGACGTGTTCTTCCGGCACTTTCCTACAACCCGAAAATATTTTTGTTCATTGTCATCAAGTACAAAATATCTCATTTGTCTAAGAATATGTTTTAATATTCCTCATGCCACTAAAGCATATAATGTCTTTAGTATATACTACATTTACTTTAAAAACATAATCTCATATTTAAAAACAATAAATAAAGGAATCTGTCTTTGCTAATTGACTAAAGAAAGTCTGTCAAAAATAAAAGAAATGAAAAAGAAGGAACATTAGAGTGCAAGTAAGGAAAAAATAGAAAAAGCAAAACTACAGGTACATACAATAGGCCATCACTCCCCCAAGTTTTATAAATCATATTTGATTCAAAACAAAATCTTTACCACCATCTGATACTAAATCTAAAAAGGAGAAAGGTAAAGGGGCCTAAATAGAAATAAGGCTTCTACATGTCACTTGAAGTAAAAAAAATGTTGGTAACAGTAACTTAACACAGCTCATGTAAGTATTATCATACTCTGAGCAACTGCTGTGAAAATCATAAAAGTTATGCAAAATACACTCAGAACACTCAAAAACATTATCTAAAACCCAAGATGGAATCCCCAGAAACGTTCCAGTACATATAGGAAAGTCAGAAAAGAAAACAGAGAAATGAGAAAAAGTAAAATAAACAAAAGTAAGAAGAAAGAAAAGCTATCACACATTAATAATTAACTTAAATGAAAATGGTAACAATTCACCAAAACACGTGTCTAAAAACATGAAAGTAATTCTTTGAAAGCAGAAGCTTGAAAAAAGACATACCTAGTAAACATTAGTCAATAAAAAGGAGGAATAACTATATTAATATCAGATAAACTAAGATTTTAGAGCAAAGAAAATGGCAAGAGGCAAAGGAAGATATACATAATGATATACATAATGATAAAAGGATCAATCCGTAAGGAAGACATAACAGTCCTATAGAAGTTCTCACATCAAAAAACAAGTGTCTCAAAACATTTTGAGGAATCTTATTTTATACTGTACCACTGAAGTAGATAAAACAATCTTTAAAAAGAAGAAACAAATTGTATGAAGACTCATTCTACTTGATATTAAGGACTATTTTTAGCTACAGTAATTAAGACACTATGATACTGGTACACAGAGAAACACAGAACAATGGACTGGATTGAAACAAGGAACATGGATATAGACACAAACAAATATGGACTATAGTGAAGTGAAGTGAAGGCGCTCAGTCATGTCCGACTCTTTGCAACCCCGTGGACTGTAGCCTACCAGGCTTCTCCGTTCATGGGACTCTCCAGGCAAGAACACTGAGTGGGTTACCATTTCCTTCTCCAGGGGATCTTCCCAACCCAGGGATCGAACCTGGGTCTCCCGCATTGGAGACAGACACTTTAACCTCTGAGCCACCAAATACAAATCACATCATGGAGAAATTACAGCCATTTTAACCATTTTAACAACTGCTGAGAGAGCATTTGGACACAGCAGGCAAAAAAAATATACCTCAACTTCATGACTTAAACAAAAGTTAACTCAAGCCCAATCACAGTACTAAACAGAAAACATCAAAATTTAAGGGAAAAAAAAAAATAGGAGAAAATCTTTGGGATGCAGGGCAGACTTGATATCAAAAACATGATTCACAAAAGGCAATATTATAAAATGGACATCATAAAAACTAAATCTCTTGCTTTATAAAGGACTCTACTAACAGGATAAAAAGACAAGCAACAAAAATAAAAAGGGGAGGGGGAAGAAAAATATTTGTGAACCACATATCTGACAAAAGAACTAGTATGTATATCTGAAAAAAACTCTCAAGTTCAAGAGTAAAACCCCAAATAATCCAATTAGAAAATAGCAAAGGGTATCACTTCACAGAAAAGGATATACAGATGGCAAATCAGCCCACGAAAAGATGTTCAACACATTATCCATTAGGAAAACACAAATAAAACCCCAAGATTATCACTGAATGCATATTAGAATCTCTAAAATAAAAAGCAGTGTCAATATCAAAGGCCGGCAAGGATACAGATACATGACAATGTGTCACTCACATATTGTTGATGGATGGTGGCCATGAAATTGAAAGATGCTTGCTCCTTGGAAGAAAAGATATGACAAATCTAGACAGAGTATTAAAAAGGAGAGAGATCACTTTGCCGACAAAGGTTTGTATAGTCAAAAGCTATGGTTTTCCCGGTAGTCATGTATGGATGTAAGAGTTGAGCCATAAAGAAGGCTGAGCACTGATGTTTTTGAACTGTGGTGTTGGAGAAGGCTCTTGAGAGTCCTGTGGACTGCAAGGAGATCAAACCAGTCAATCCTAAAGGAAAACAACCCTGAATATTCACTGGAAGGACTGATGCTGAAGCTGAATCTCCAACACTTTGGCCACCTGATAACAAGAGCCAACTCACTGGAAAGACTCTGATGCTGGGAAAGATTGCGGGCAAGAGGAGAAGGGGGTAATAGAGGATGAGATGGTTGGATGGCATCATCAACTCAATGGACATGAGCTTGAGCAAACTCTGGAAGATAGCAAAGGACAGGGAAGCCTGGCGTGCTATAGTCCATGGGGTCGCAGAGTCAGACACGACTGAGTGATGGAACAACAACAACAATTTACAGAAAAATAGAACAGATACTCTGGAAAACAGCTTAGCAACTTCTTTAAAAAACTAAATATGCAGTTACCATATGATCTAGCAATGCTTCTGACATAATTGCTAGATTATATGGTAAGTCACAAAGTAGCAAATATTTTAAGCTTAACTTTAAGAATGCATTTACTATTTACTTGCTGCACAAAATGCATTTACTTGCTGCACAAAAATATTAATAAAATAAAATTTAGCATTCTATTTAAGAACTTACTATGATGCTCAAAATTCCAAGTTTATTTTAAATTTCTTAACCAAAAACATTACTATAATTTTATGAATATCACATATTTATCAAGATTAAATTACAAATCATAAAATAAGCCTAAATATCTGAATTGAAAAATATATGCTATATACATACTAAGTTTAGGAGATAAAACTGACAATCTACCAAAAACAAAATTCTTGAACCAAATTGCACAAAGAATCAAAGGTAGTATCTTTTCAGTTAGAACTCATTATAGGATTCACACATAATATAATCACATAAAACATAAATATGTCATCTTAAAATTAATCAACAGCATTCTTACCATACACTATTTCTGAAGCTTTCCCCTTTCAATTGTATAGCCTAATTAAAAATGTTGTCGTTAGCCATATGTAAGCATTCCCCCTAAACAGCATGAAATTCTCTCAATAGGATTATTAAAGGATCTACACTACTTCATGGTTTGAGTAGAACAAACTATGACATGGTAAAAAAAAAAAAAGTTTCTCCCTGTGTGGTTCTGCCACCACCCACATACAAAATTTACTATTAAAAAAAGAAAAAAGCACTGAAACTTCACACTACACAGCATCTTGGCACAATTAATCTCAAACAAATTAAATCTCTATATGTTATTGTCATTTCACAAAAGGACAAACAGGGCTATAACAGTCAATTAAAGCTATACCAGATTTTACAGAATATAAGCAAAAAAACTGGCTTACTATAATGTCTATCATATACATTATAATAAATTTTGAATGAGGAAAGAGCAAAAAGTTATTCATAATTATGTATATTTTTGAACATATACAACTTTCCAACTGTTTGGTTCATTTTTAAACAATTTTTAATAATCTACACTGTGTAAAGGGATGTTTATGTCCTTTACTACAAGGCCAAAAGAACATTTAGGCAAAAATAGCTACCTTATTTAATCTACATGGTATGAAATTTCTTATATGCCTTAATTTTCAAGGCTGGGGTTCAATACCAAAGCACACTAAGATCTATTCAATCATACTGTCAAAACTAATCCCAACTGTGATCACTACTGTTTTACCATTTACTACAATTAAAACTTTTGTATGTATTTCAAATATGGTGAGAAATGAGCTGGTTGGAATTTACCACTATCTTTTCCCTTCTATCTTCCTCTTCCTCATTACTAGTACTTAGCTAGTATTTATTTTTTAACCCTGATAATTACCAATCTTGAAAGTTTGTCTCAGGTCGTTTATTAAGAATGCATAGTATAATTCCACTTCTTCACAGAAACTGCAACATGGTTTTAATATAATCTTCAAATATTCATGAAAACCTGACTATACCCACATGTCAGATATGTCCCCAAAAGACAGACATACAGCCTCCCCTCTCCCTCTTTCCACACACCCATGGTGGTTTATTAGTGAAACTAAAATATACAACTAAAAAACTTCCTGTTTTACATAATGGGTAACCACTGCAAATTATTTAGTACCATTGGAGGGAGTGTAAATTCATTCCGGTGGGAGGTGGGGGGCGGCCGGAATGAAAGACTATCACCTTCATAAGACTTCAATATAACAAAGTAATCATCAGATATGTGAGAGTAAGCACTAGATTTATTGAGCACTTACAACTACCAAGACCCATACCCTTTACTTGTATTAACTAACTTTATTCTCTCAAAGGAAGAGAAACGGCAACCCACTCCAGTGTTCTTGCCTGGAGAATCCCAGGGACGGTGGAGCCTGGTGGGCTGCTGTCTATGGGGTCGCACAGAGTCGGACACGACTGAAGCGACTTAGCAGCAGCAGCAGCGGCAGCATTCTCTCAATAAGCCTACATACTATCGCTATAATTTCACAACAGATGCATCAAATCCAGGAAATAGTGAACTCTTTTGAGTTGAGTGTATTAAAACTACAAATTCTGTTGCAAAAAATATTTGTTTTAAGGCAGCAAAATTATTTTCGCTTTCTATCATTGAGTATACACTATGACTTTATGTAGAGCCATAGTTTTGTATACATATATATACATATACACACATATATATACATATATGATTTGTTTACTCAAATACAGGGAAAAATAAGAAAAAGTTTAGCCTGCATGATGGTTGAATGTGCTGGTAAAAGACGCTTAATACATTTTCAAATTGTATTATTTTGATCTCTTTAATGATTTTTAGTTTACGAAATTAAAAAATACTGAAAATACTCTCCAGCTACATTATCATAAGCCTATTTAATTAAATGAAAAGGAAACAGTGAAAGAAAATACCTATTAAAAGTAGAGCGATCCAAGGACAGTTCTACACACTATATCCATACAGTTGCTCCAAGAAGCCAAAATTCTACATTTTAAAAACAGGTTCATACTCAAGTTACATTTAAAAGGCAATTCAATGATTGAAGGAGACTACAATGATGTCTTCAAAACGGAAGAATTCTTAGAATCAAAATAGTTACAAGGAATGATTTGCATTATATATCCTAGAAAAAAAAATTCTCCTTCCTCTTAATATTTATAAGATGTTAATTAAGTTCATGTTTTCTTTAATCCTATGAAGTTCATGTGCTAGTCCCTTCAGAACTATGTTAAGCTATTTAACTGAGTTTAGATCTCAGCCTTAAAAACATACAAACGATTATTAGGAAACAAGATATTGCTCATTCAAAAAAAAAAATTTGTGGAGTTTCAACTACTACGTTTTTCTGCTAGTTTTAGACTGATTCCAAGACAGAAATTATATTTTGCTTTCAGTTTTCATTTTGTCTTTCAGATTTAAAACTTAAATATTAGGGTAAGGGAAAGATGGACCAGCCGCTTGTTGCATTCCCTGACCACAATTAGTTTTTTAGCGAGATAAGATACCCAGATTCACCTAGCAGATTTATGCTATGAATAACAGATGAAGGTAAGAAATAAAGAGACAAAAACATAGGTAACTGGTTACATTACTAAATAGCTCAATGTAACTATTCCTTAATTTACCATTTTGTCTGCCAAGACTAATTTCTAAAAAACACACTGAAGTTATAGATCACTTTAGGTAGGGTAGTACAGCTAATGTTTTCAGATGGGATGATGGAAATCTGGTGGGTGGAAAGAATGTATTCCAAAAAAATAAAAAATCTTTTCTATCTTATTTTTAATCAAAAAAGATGGATGAGGAAGAAAAACTAAAGCAAAACAAAACATCTACACTTTAAGTACATCTTAAGCCTCTGACAATTTGAAACACAATTTGAAAACACACAGTAACAACAATGGCATGGCAACAGCATATGTGAAGGAGTGGCCTCTACAGAAAGTCAGTAACTTGCTTTTATTATTTTCTGCTTACCTTCTATGATGGTTAATTTTGTGTGTCCATGTGAAGGTGCCAGAAGGTGCCCAGATATTAAACTGAACATTATTCTGGGTGTTTCTGTGAGGATATTGTCAATTGAGATGAACATTTGAATTGGTAGACTGGAAAAAGCAAAAAGCGCTCCATAATGTGGGTGGGCTTCTGTAATCAGGTGATGGTCCCAACAGACCAAAAGGCTGACCCTCCTGCAAATAACAAAAACTTCTCCCATCTGATGGCCTTTGACTTGGGCCTACCCGCTCCCTTCCAGAGAGCCTTCCAACTGAAACAACAGCTGTTCCCAGTTGTCCAGCAGCTTCCAACCTTACTTGCCAGCCCCCATCAATACATGAATCAATTCCTTATAATAAATCTCTTCCTACACATACACGGCCTATTGGTTCCAATTCTCTGTAGAACCCTAACACATCTTCCAAAAATAAATTCTTTACAATCAGTTTATCAACAGGAATATTGAAACTTCTGACACTGTGACAAGAAATAATTCCACACAGAAGTTATTTTACTTGAGTCAATGAATTAATAAGCACTCTAAAATGTGCTAGGATGAATACTAACATTTAAAAATATATATAAAATCAAAATTATAGCCTTTTGTTATATAAAAGTCATGAATTTTAAAAAGAGTAAGCTTTTAAAGATATTGCTGATTTTAATTTTTACTTATTATTATTGCAGTAACTACTGAAGTAACTACTTGTTTAATAAACTTGAGACTCTGTTATGTATCACAGCAGGGGCTACAAACCTTTAAAATCATTATTTCTCCTAGGAGAACTATAAATCCACTTACACTGAGAAAGCAGTTTTCTGATTTAGGTGAGGGTTTCATTGAGAGGTGATATTGCCTCCTGAGCAGGTATATACAGAATGAGGAATATATACGTAAGTCACGCATTTGGCTACAACAAAATAATATCTGACACATACCTAAGCCCTTACTAGAAGTCCCTCCAGATACAGATGGTGTTCTAAAAACTTCATATTTATTATGTCATATATCTTCTTCAACAGCCTCCAACCTTGATGACATCATCAGCCACATTTTCAATATGAAAAAACTGAAGTCAAATACTTCTTTTTCAAAAATACACAGCTACTAACTGGCTAAACCTCCATTCAAATCTCAGATTGACTCTAAGCTTACATTGTTCACACTACACTATGCCAACAATTATCCCAGAGAGAAATATGTTACTTTCCTGTAAATCTTTTAGAACAGTATGACTGAAATTATAAGTTACTTTCAAAATTGCTGCCCTTTATTTTGTACTCAGGGACATCACTTAAAAAAAAAAAAGAGAGAGAGAGAGACAATCTCAACTATGTCTTACTGTTCAAAAAAATGGTTTGGACTCCTTGAAAGATAGTCACTGTATCTGTACCAAATTCTAAAACAGCTATGAAGTTATAACAAGTATTCTCTTCACAAAGTTGTGAAAAGCTACAAACACTGTAAACATTTTCCTTTAAAATGTTCCTATGTATTTTCAACTCTTGGATAAAATACATTATTGAGTAAATGGTGATGTACTGTTCAATTATTTAAAATTCTTTAATCCTCTGGTAAACTATACCAAAGTTGTTGAATAAAAGCAGATATAAGACTCCAAGTTTCTTATTTTTTACGGAACTGAATACTTATTTTCAAATTTAACAACTACTTAGACTTTCTTAATCTTTGGTAGAAATACTATATATTTTGTTTTCCTTGTTCACCTAGCTTAATCACTATCTCTACAGTGAAACAATGTAATAGTATTATACTTGAAGATTTTAAAAGTGTAAACAAATTATAACTAGGTATCAAGTTACTACCTTGAATTTATAATATTCTTCATTTAAATGACAAGTTTTCTAAGGAGATCTCCACTGACTGGAAGCTTCTCTAGGGTACAACAGATTTGTATAAAAGTGAATAGCTGCATGTTTTTAAAACCCTTAAAAGCAGTTCAGTATAATACAAAGGCCTTCTTAATTAACTATAACAGCCAAATAAACCAGACATCTTGCAAAATTCTGCCTTAATCTCCTCAATGGGAAAAATATCTCCCTTGGGAATTTTTTTTCAAATTTAAACAAAGGAAACAAACTATCTTAAATTATAAAGTGAGAAAGGAGTGAAAAGGTCCTAGGAAAAAAGCCAAAACAGAGACCAACTAAATGGCCAAATCCCAAAAATTTCTCCTTATAAATACTTATGAATACTTGTAATACCTGAAAAGTTTAAATTATTGGTAAAGGACAAACTACATCACATCCTCTATATGTATTTTCACTCGATGAACCAAAATCCAGAATAAATTCTCTACTGAAACCTGCAAGGCTCAAAAAGCATCACTTCTGAGAAAAAAGTCTGTAGATCCTAATTTAAATATTATTAGGGGAAAAAAAAAACTTCTCAGAAACTGTAATATATTTTTGGTTTTCGAGGAACTACCACACCGTTTTCAACAACTGCACCGTTTTGCATTCCTACCAGCAATGCACAAGCATTACAATTTCTTCACATCCTTGCCACGGCTTCTTCTCTTCTCTTTCCCTTTTTTCTTTATTTTTTTGCTAATAGCTATCCTAGTGGACGTCAAACGGTATCTTGTTGTGGTTTTGATTTGCATTTCTGATGATCTGTGACGTGGAGCATTTTTTCATACTCTTACTGGCCATCTGTATATCTCTTTGGGAGAAAGGTCTATTGAAGGTTTTCGGCCAGTTTTTAACTGCGTTGTTTTATGTTTTTTGAGTTTTATTAATAGGAATTCTTGATATTTACTTCTGCATATTTACTTCTTTGCATATATATGACTTGTAAATCTTTTCTTCTACTCTGTGGGTTGTCTTTTCATTCTATTGATAGTATGTCTTGGTATACAAAAGTTTTTAATTTTAATGAAGCCCAACTTGCCTATTTTTTCTTTTGCTACTTTTGGCGTAATAACCAAGAAAACATTGCAATAAATTATGATTCATCTCAGGAATGCTACTTTGGTTTAACATTTAAGTATCAGTTAGGGTTGGAAGAGTCACTATAGGTAACAATTAGTCCCAGATTAATCCATAGATTTAAGGCAAACTCAATCAAAATCTCGGCAGGAATTTTTACAGAAAAAATAGAAATAGATAAGCCACTTTTGAATTTCATACAGAAATGTAAGGAAACTAGAACAGCCAAAAAAAAAAAGGAAAAAAAAAACAATAAAACTGGAGAATTCATCTTAAGAGGTTTTTGAACTTATTATAAATCTACAGTAATCAAGATGGTACAGTAATGGAGAAAGGATAGCTCAAATATCAATTGAGCAGAAAAAAAGTCTAGAAATAGACCCACACAGCTAAGGTCAATTGATTACTTACAAAGGTGTAAAGGCAATCCAATTTAAAAAAATGACAGGCTTGTCAACAGTGTTAGAACAAATAAATATCCACAAGCAGAAAAAAAGTAAACTTTACCTCATACTTAACTCATATAAAATTAATTCAAAATACACTTAAACATATAACAAGTGTACTATCATATTATTAGACAAAACAGTTAAAAATGCTTGCAATCTTCAGACAGGCAAAGAGTTCCTATATATAATATCAAAGGCATAATACATAACAGGAAAAAGTAACAAAAACTGGACTTAGTTGAAATTAAAGACTCTGTTCTGTAGAAGTTACTGTAAAAGACAAGAAAGACACACTCAAACTCGGAGGAAATATTTTCAAATCACATATTAGGCAAAAGACTTGTGAAGGCCTGGTATTCAGGATATATAAATAATGCTCAAAACTCAAAAATAAGAAAAGCCTCTGACATAAAAGAAGGTAACAAAGAGGATAAAAAGGAAAGCAAATGAAGCAGAGAAAATAAAGGCTCTAAAAGAATGTTTTACATAATCATAAATGTTTGTGGAGATATGATATCACACCCATTAAGAGGAAAAGGAGGGCTTTCTTTTTAGTAAGTAAAAGAAACATTCAGGGAATCAAAAAAACTCTTGGAAATTAAAATTATGACCAAAACTTTTTAACTGAATAAAAAGTTTAGAAGATGAAGTTAAGGATAAACTAGAAAGTAGACCAAAAAGTTAAATGGGATAGAAAAAAGAAAACTGAAGGACCAGCTGAAGAGACCCAACAGTTGAATAACAGCAATTCAAGAAAAGAGGGGAATGAAGCCTGAAAGCTGAAGGAACAGGTGGAGAGAAGGAAGGAAGGAAGAAAGAGAGACAGACAGAACGCTAAGCGGGGAGGAGAGAGAATTATCAAAACAATAGTTCAAGAAAATTTCTATGAACTGAAAGAGTACCCAGCTAAGTGGATGAGAAAAGATCCATACTATACCAACATTATCATAAAATACCGGAACACAAAAGTTAAAGAAAAGATACTAGAAGTATTGAGAGTAAAAGGACAAAATGGTCAGATACAAAGGCTCCCAGGGCTGCATGACATGAGCCTTGTCAGTAGCAGCATCAGCAGAAAATAGTGGCAGAAAGGTTACAGGATTTTAAGGCAGAATGGTTTGCCACTCAAAACCTACGTCAAAAGATCTGAAAAGGATACACAAATGATCCAAAATGCATGTCATGCGTTCCATTCTCACTTGGCTTTAGAATTCATGTTTATCTTTGAACAACAGTTAACATCTCAATCATGGTTTTCTAAAGCTAATGCTGAAATCAGTCTCTTCTTTAAGTGGATTCTAAATGACTACGAAGGAAAGCTGCCAAGAAAAGTGCTCAATGCCAGCTGAAAGACAAGAGTAAGATTAAAAATTTGTTGTGAATAATCCCCATGTACAGCTCATTACAGAGAAATTTATGCCTGTCAGATTCCATCAGAACATCAAGCCAGTGACAGAATTTTCAAGTCCCCCAAAATCCTCTTTATAATAAAGGCTACTCTGAAATCGGGAAATTTAAATGGATACATTTGATAGAAAAGATGAACTTTTCAAGTATAACAGAAAAGGATATGCTTCATAAAATATCACCATCTGATATTCATAAAACTAAATGATTATTTCTTTAAGAAGATCAAAGTACTTCTACATACCTCACACAGGTATGTGAAGCCAGAAGGCTTCATATTACCACTGACAAAAGTCAGGTTAATTGAATGAACGAGCATGATGGTAAACTACAGTGTTTCCTACACTATGCTATATGGCTTCCAAAGGCTTAGATATTAGCTTTTCTTAAGTATAAAAGACAGGGCGTTCGATAATAAAGACCATCTAAAAGAGAAGATAATCAGACCTTTATCTCAAATAATCTATTTCAATAAATTATATTTAAATAAACATTGTATAGGGCAGAGGAATAGGGAGTGGAAATGAGAGAAGAAAAAAAAAACACTAAATGACTGGTGGTTTTAATAAAGGTTTAATAAAGGGACATGCCTAAATTTAACTCTAGGTCCCAAATTAAAAGGAGATTGGTTACAACAACATGTAAAGATTTACTTTTTCTCACCTGTGTGCCAAATACTGTACTACAGACATCTCCCTCAATCCTCATTAACAGCCATTAGTTCCATTTTTAGACAGGAAATTATACTGAGACAGGCTAAGAAATTTGTCCAAGATCACAGTTAATGGGGAGAGGGAGCTTTTGATTTAATTCTACAGCTGATGTTCTTCTGATCTGAAGCAAATTTATATACAATGTTTAAATGAAATTTTATACTTGCACCAGAATATGTTTATATTGCTGTGAAACCCATAATACGTCTACCAAAATAATGAAATAACAAAGATGCAAGGAAAGTGGTATTGCTGGTTGTCTCTCTGCTGTCTTTTCATTCAATTATCAGTTGAGTTCAGTATTTACCCATTTCCTACTAAATGATAAACACTGCTCTGGTGCTCAAAGTTTTCTCCAGAAGAATTTCAGACCTGGAAATGGCAGAATAAAACTTAAAAGATGTAAATTGGGAAGGATTAAAAGTTCTAAGGTACAAATTGGTACCTAAGTGGGGGCGGGGGGTATTCCTCTCAGAAAAGGAATACCAAAAGATGTGACTCTTAAATCAGTTCATGACATTTATTTATCTATTCAAAAGTATTTCCTACCACCCTATTCTATGTCAGTCATGCTTAGTGGTAAGTAACAAGATGGATACTAGTGAATAAGTAGTGTTGGGATTATGAACAAGAGAACAAAGGATAATGTATCAGAACATAAGAAAATAAGCCTGGAAAGAAAATATTCTAAATCTTATATAGATTATTCCTGGGAGAACTGGGTCCAAGGCCTAATGAGCATTAAAGGAGACCAAAAATGCAACATGTGAGCCCACCGTCTTCAATGAGATATTCCTATCAGCTATGAGGTGACTGAAACTAATGCTATCGAAAGTATTCACCAACCAGGAACCAAAGCCAGAAAACCACGAATGATAATGTTATATGTGACATTTAGATTTTGAAACTTCTGAATGAAAATCGTACTATATACATGCAAACATTATTTCAAATAATAAAGTAAAAAAGCGTTGAAATACAAAATGGAGAGAGTTAAAAACCTTCCCTTAATACATGGAGTTCTTATAACTCAATAAGGAAATATAAACATCTCTATCTCTTTAAAATGAGTAAGAAATAACAAATAATTCACAAAGAAAATAGTCTGTTTGAAGCAAGTGCCGGAATCTCTGTCTCTCTCTCCCTCTCTTTATATATGTATGTGTGTTTAACATACACACATACCCACACATAGATATACACACATGCACACACACACATTCATATCTATACCTATATCAATATTTGAGCAATATACACCAAACAACAAAAATTATTTTAAAATGCTGAGCTCATTAGTATTTTGCACTTTAAAAAATATTTTAGATCTGCCTTTTCTCTATACATAGATATGTACTACTTTTATAATCAGGAAACAGTAATGACTTCCTCCCTATACAGCAACTGAGGTAAAGGACTGCAGCAGGTAGCTGACAGCATTCTAAACATTTTTCTCCTTCAAGCAGAATCTATAGAAACCCAGGTTGTACTAAATCTACAAAAAGAGGCTTCGATCATGAAGCGCTGACAAGCACGAGACAGAAGCAGAGGAAACAAGCATCGAAAAATAAGTCAATTTTATTGCTGTTACTGAAATTGGACCTTAACATAAAATCAAGACTACAAACAGATACACACTAGAAAAGAATCATGATCTAGTGTCTATAAGTTGCTATACACAGTTTTTGATATAGATTACTGCTTAGTTTTAATAGATCAATAGATTATTCTGTTTGCAACTGAAACTGCTTATTTTTAATTAAAAAGTATAAGAAAGCATTCAAAATAAAGTATATTACTCTACAAAAAATAAAACATCAATTAAGATTATTTCAAGAAAACCTAAATCACTTCCTGCTCTGATTAACAAATGATTAACCACAAACTATTAGCAACCACAGTCCTGTTCTCAGCAGTATAAATGACATTAAAATTTAAAACACAGCCCAAGCTATAAGCAAAGAATTTTTAATTCAGTGATTACATACAAACCCAAATTAGACATACAGATATTAGCATACACAAAGGCCAAAGGTAGTCAAGTCTCCAAGCATAAAGAGAAGATGACAACTAACATGCAATGAGACAGAGCAAGCAAGATCACTGTGTGCCTACTCACTCAGTGGGGCCAACTCTTTGCCACCCCATAGCCGCCAGGCTCCACTGTCCATGGGGATTCTCTAGGCAAGAATACTGGAGTGGGTTGCCATACCCTCCTCCAGGGGATCTTCCTAACCCAGGGACCGAACCCAGGTCTCCCACACTGCAGGTGGATTCTTCACTTTCTAAGCCACTAGGGAAGCCCAAGAACACTGGAGTGGGTAGTCTATCCCTTCTCCAATGTATCTTCCCGACACAGGACTCAAACTGGGGTCTCCTATAGTACAGATGGATTCTTTACCAGCTGAGCTACCAGGAAAGCCCCTAGTAAGATCACAGAAGGTGTTATATCAATAAGATGACTTCAGCTTCAAGAAACAGATTGGAATCACACAACTTATTTTATCACATAAGTAGCCCCAAAGCAAGGTAGCCCGAGTTCTTTCCAACTCTAGAATCTTCTCTCTTCTGAACAGTGTCTCCCTCCTGACTAGCTAGAGCTCAGGGCTATAATTAATTTTTAGCATACTTATCATTATTTGAACTCTTGCTATAAGCCAAGCACTATTTTAAGAACTTTAGCTCATTAATTTTATTTCTTACAACAGCCTATAAGGTAGCCTCATTTGCACCAGTTCTACTGAAATATAACTCACATATCATGCAATTTTCACTGATTTAAAGTGTACAATTCAACGGCAGTCATCATTATATTCAACTGTAGAAAAAGAACCCTGTTAACCTTTTTAACAAGAAAAACTGTGGAAAATTCTTAAACAGATGGGAATACCAGACCACCTAATCTGCCTCCTGGGTAATCTGTATGCAGGTCAAGAAGCAACAGTTAGAACCAGACATGGAACAACAGACTGGTTCCAAACAGGAAAGGAGTACGTCAAGGCTGTATGTCACCCTGCTTATTTAACTTATATGCAGAGTACATCCTGCAAAATGCCGGGCTGGATGAAGCACAAGCTGGAATCAAGATTGCCAGGAGAAATATCAATAACTTCAGATATGCAGATGACTCCACCCTTATAGCAGAAAGCAAAGAGGAACTAAAGAGCCTCTTGATGAAAGTGAAAGAGAGTGAAAGAGTTGGCTTGAAACTCAGCACTCCAAAAACTATGATCATGGCATACGGTCCCATCACTTCATGGCAAATAGATGCAGAAACTATGGAAACTGAGAGACTTCTTGGGCTCCAAAATTAGTACAGATGGTGAGTGCAGCCATGAAAAGACACTTGCTCCTTGGAAGAAAAGCTATGACAAACCTAGACCACATATTAAAAAGCAGAGACATTACTTTGCTGACAAAGTTCTGTATCATCAAAGCTATGGCTTTTCCAGTAGTCATGTATGGATGTGAGAGTTGGACTATAAAGAAAGCTGAGCACTGAAAAATTGATGCTTTTGAACTGTGGTGTTGGAGAAGATTCTTGAGAATCCCTTGGACTACAAGGAGATCAAACCAGTCAATCCTAAAAGGAAATCAGTTCTGAATATTCACTGGAAGGACTGATGCTGAGGCTGAAGCTCCAATGTTTTGGCCACCTGATGCAAAGAAGTGACTCACTGGGAAAGACCCTAATGCTGGGAGAGACTGAAGGCAGGAGGAGAAGGGGAAGACAGAGGATGAGATGGTTGGATGGCATCCCTGACTCGCACATGAGTGTGAGCAAGCTTTGGGAGTTGGTGATGGACAGGGAAGCCTGGTGTGCTGCAGTCCATGGGGTCACAAAGAGTTGGACATGATTAAGTGACTAAACTGAACTGAACCTTTTTTATCACTTGGAAATGAAACTTTCTGTAACCTTTAGCTACCACTTCCCATTCCCTGTCTTATTCTACCCACGACTCTAAGCAACTACTAACCTATTTTCCATCTCTGTAGATTTCCCTATGCCAGATCTTCATATGAGTGGAGTAACACAGCATGTGGTCCTAGGTGACTGGCTTCTCTCATTTGCCACATTTTCAAGGTACAGCCATGTTGTGGCATATATCAGTACTTTGGTCCTTTTTGTGGCCAAATAATATGTTGCACTGATATACTGTGTTTTGTTTGTCCATTCATCCTCTTTGCTATTATGAACAATGCTGCTATAAACATCTGTATAAAAGTTTCTGTGCTGATGTCTGTCTTCAGTTCTCTTGGGTATATACTTAGGATTGGAACTGCGAGGTCATTTGGTTAACACTACATTTAATAATTTAAAGAATTACCATACTATTTGCTAAAGCAGTTAAACCATTTCACATTCCCATCAGCAGTGTATGCGGGTTCTCATTTCTCTGTACCTTCACCAATATTTGCTGTTGTCTGACTTTTTTATTTCAGTCATCCTAGTGGGTGATGAAGTGGTATCTCACTGAGGATTTACATTTCTCTAATTACTAGTGATGATTTTTCCCTAATGAATGATGTTCCATGTGTATGAGCCCCAGTTTTACAATAAGAAAAACTGAGATTCAGAGAGAGAAAATACACTTCTCACCGGCACAAAGCTAGGAAGGGAAAAGCTGGGGTTCAAATGCAGGCAGCGTGGTTCTACAGCCCAATGTCTTACACTATAACGCTGCGTAATTTCATGCTTTCCATTCAGGGGAAGCCTTTTCCAGGTAATTTGTTTCATCAGTGAGGGAAACTTCGCAAGGAGCCATTCAGACTTCTCTTATCTCATAGACTATGTCTTGGTCATACAACTCTTCCTAAACCAATTACTGTAAGAATAGAGTCATCATTACTGGTTTAGATTAGTCAGGACTTTTGTGTGAAATCAGAACTCTTTAAGAAAGAAAGAATGGCTCTTAATCAATCAGATCAAAAGTATCTGCTACAAGTATATATGGAAAGAAACAAAACTTCTGATTTTCTTGTTTATTCAACCTCAGAAATGAGTGAAGTTACCACGTTTAAAAAGTTACCACTTAGCTACTACTGTGCCAGTGTTATCTGTATGAGTGAATGGATAATTATAATGTCAGTTGCTGAGTAAAAGACTTCAATTAACAAAGAAAGCAAAGAAACCAAGACTTGCATTAGGCTGAAATCTGACTATGGAAAATTAAGTCTTAACTATAGAACCAAAGGATTAAATATGAAAAATTTATTTGTACATTTTCAAACAGCCAAAATGTAAATTAACTACAGTTTAAAGCTGGAAAATGGCAAATAATCATTAATAAAATGCAACATTTTAAATTATAAGGTTTCTAAGTCTCTCTTCCAATAAAATGCCACTACAAAAAAAGTTTTCATTCACTTTAAGGTTCTGGGAGGCTCAGGTAAGCTTTCCTCAAGAATGTAAAGTTTAACTTCAAATAATTTTAAGTACCATTTTATATTACTTTAGCAACTATATTAGCAAATAGATTTCATAAATCATATTTTAAATGTAGTACTAATTCCTAATGGACAAATGGTTTTCATTTTCCATACTTTTTATAATATATTACTTATAAATTAGAATGTATGTTCCAAAAATGATATAATACGTATTAGCATTTGCTCCTTGGGAAGAGATCAGAAAATAAGATGAGTTTACCAGATCATACAAACATATATTAGGAATACTTTCAAAGTATTTATGTTGATCCCTCACCAAAAACAAAAAACCATTTAAAGTTGGGGGAGAAGCTGAATAAATAATTATAAGCCACGGCTGCCTTTAGATAGAAGGTTTATCATTTAATTATAATGCTGATCATTTAAAAGTATCCAAAATGTCTCCAGCATTTTAAAGAGCTAAGCAGAGTTATTTTTAAAATCAAACATATGTGCTTTTTCTGTTTATGTCTTTGGAAAGAACATTCTGTATAATGAAAAACACGACCAGATTTTTCACAGTACATCACTATAAAACCCTGTAATTGACTTTTGGGGTTGGTTTACTCTATATCTATTTTTGACCACATAGAAAACAGCAATGATGTGGTGAAAAGCCCAAAATGTAAGTCCCATTGCAGGATAAGACTCCATCCTGATTAGTACAGAAGTATCATATTTATGCTGGGAAATGTGCCCATTTGAAAAGAGAAAATTTCAGTGCATAGGAGCCTCCTCTTTTTTAATCAAGCCATGTAAAAACTAGTAACTCTGAGGCCTGGTCTGGGTCTTAGCTAGATGCTGCTGTACACACCGCTATTTCCACTGAAGACAGCTTAATATTGATGCTCAAAACTGATACTGGAAATAACAGGTACATTTCTGTTGGCTAATCTAATGGAAAATAACACTGCAAATTAACTATTAAAACTATAAATTAACACTAGTTGTTTTTCCCGTCTTAATAGAGATTATATGAAGAATCTCAATAGAGATTATATGAAGAATTAATCCCCTCCCAAAAACTCTGCACTTACTCAGTGACAAAACTAACTTGTCATTCCTAACAAAAGCACTGTTTTCCTTCACTAAAAAGAAGTCTAAAATATCTCTGAATGAGCTCTCCTAGCTTCATTAATAAAATTTACATATTAGCAAGTAAAATAACCTAAAAAAAGGAGACGGTGTATGGCTTAAAAATCAGCCTGTAACACCTACCACAGATTTATCTCCTGTGAGTTGACTCAACCATTCCTTTCTCTCAGCAAATAAACTACATTCTATGCAGGGTACTGCAGGAGAGTTTTTCAAGAGCAAAGTAAAGGAGTATGTTTTAGACGGAATCTTCCAAATTGACATCCTGCCCACTTTTGGTAGGTAGGTATTAAAGGGTCCACAGCACTTTATGAATTAGTTGTGGTTTACCTAAAAATCATGGCCAAAGCCACCACGGTCACTGCACGTTCAATTTATTCCTATCAGAAATCAATGTACCTTAAAAAAAAAAAAAAGGCTTAGCCTATTCAGAAAAAACTCAAGCTAAGTGACAGCATTCTAGCAGCATTGTTGACTGAATGGCAATATATCATTGTAATGTCTAGAAGTATACGGAATGATAAGTCAAATCTGTATTAATTTTTATTGTTATATTTAGGTCTTTTATAATATAGATTATTTGCCTTTTATTCTACATTTTAATTGAACCAATAAAACAATGCATTAACACTAACTGTGTAAGAATATTAATAGCTTTCACCAACTTCTTGGGGAGCGGTGGCACAAAGATGTTCACAGAATCCTCCCTAATTTATGAAGAACAGAAAACCCCTGAAAAATCCTTTTATGAATTACCTATACAAAAGATCATCTGAACAACAGAAGAATTTCTTACCAAGCTGAGTAAATAGCCAAACAAATATCAAAATCTGACATCTGATTTTCCAGTAAGAAATATGTGAAAGGCTTAACTGAGCTACATGGGAAGTCACCAAGATGAGAATTGGTGGGAAAGACCTGACCCAGTCTGTTCAGTCCTGATTCAATTCCTTTCAATAAATTCCTCATCTGAACAAATCAAATAGTCCACCACTACATTACCTGCATTACCAGATAATCCAGCTTTTATTTAAAGTGTTTTATGCACATTTTTAAACTGTTGTGGTGAAGGAAAATGGCAGAAAGTTCACCAATCAACATTTTTTCTTTCATTTGCTAACTTTCTCAAGAAAATCAAGCTAATACTAAGGACGGAAAAAGAAAGTATCTTCCCAATAAATGACATAAGAAGAGTAATACTGCTGCTAAGTCTCTTCGGTTGTGTCCGACTCTGTGCGACCCCAGAGATGGCAGCCCACCAGGCTCCCCCATCCCTGGGATTCTCCAGGCAAGAACACTGGAGTAATAAATTGGACTAAATAGTTTCTTCAAAATCACTGCATTAGGCCTTTTACTGGAAAACCTTCCCACTATATTAGCATTATAGTTTATAACTAAAATTTGATCATTATAAAATTATTAAGACATTATTAAGTCTAAACCAGGAGCCTGGAAATGCCTAAATTTCAACTGAAAGAAAACTCAATCTAACTGCTACAAACTTGTAATGTTACCAAGACATTTTTACTTTCTCCATGTACACACTACTGTGTATAAAACAGATAAACAACAAGGACGTACTGCATAACACTTAATGTCTTACAAAAACCTATAATGAAAAAGAATCTGAAAAAGAATATAGATACATAGCTGAATCACTTTGCTGTATACGTGAAGTTAACACAACACTGCAAATTAACTACATTTCAATTTTAAAAATGGCTAAGAAAAGTCCTCTTCCAATAGTAAGACAGAAGTAGAAAGAAGAAACTGTAAGACTTTTAACAACATTATAAACCAACCAGACCTACAGATATCTATAGACCAACCCAACCAACAACAGAATGCACTTTATTCTTCTCAAGACTAACAGAACATTCTCCAAAACAAAGTGCTAGCAACAACACAAAATAAGTCAATAAATTATAAACAGGCAACATCATACACAACCACAATGAAGTAAAATTAGAAATCACTAAAATCAATAAAAGACAGAAGATTGGAAAATACATAAATATGTCAAAACTAATTAACATGCTCCTAAACAGCCAATTGGTCAAATTTATAATTTACAATAAAATGATAGTGTTAGGTATCTGTTGTGTGCTCTTTTGTATTGTATGTATTCGATTCACTTACAGAATACAACATTAATCAAAAGAATAAAAATTCTCGAGGAAATCTTAAAATAACTGTATATATGTCAAGGTAAACTTTAATTATAGCAACTGCCGTCTCAGTCAAACACATCATAGGGGAAATTTCAATTCAAATTAATTTTTCTTTTAATAGATAAGTTCATTCTATTTTCATTTATCATTCTGATATAAGCAAATCAGGTCTTCTCTCACTTAAAAATGTATTTTTTAAACTGTTTTTTCTATTTTCTAAATTCCCACCCCTTTCCCCTTTCTCTCTCTTTCTTTTTAAATTTCCCTGGAGAATATTTCTTGCAGAATAGGTCTGCTGGTGATGAAATTGCTTAGTTTTCCTTTGTCTGAGAAAGTCTACAGTATTCCCTTTTTACTTCTGAAGGATAATTTTCCTGGATATAGAATTCTACATTGGTGGGGTTTTTCCTTTCAACACTTAAAATATTTCATGTCTTTCTCTTGCTTGCATGCTTTCTGATAAGAACCCTGTTCATTCCTATCCTTGTACCGCTATAGATATATTTTTCCCTTCTTGCTTTTTTCAAGATTTTCCCTTTTTTTTTTTTTTTTTGTACATACTGATTTTTGTGTTGTTTCGGTGGGATATACCAAGAGGCATGTGTGTATGTGTATTTTATTCTTCTAGATACACTCTGGGCTTCTTGGGTCTATAGCCTGTTGTCTGTCACTATTTTTGGAACATTCTGGCTATTATTACTTGAAATATTTCCCCGTTCTCTCTCCACCTTCCAGTGTTTCAATAACGTGAGTGTTCTGCCTCTTGATATTACATCACATTTCTTGGATGTACTGTTCTGTTTTTGTTTTCATGCTTTTTTTCCCCCTCTTTGCATATCAGTTTAGAGAAATTCTATAGACCAGTCTTCAAGTTCAGATTCCTTTTTTGTCTCTGTTGCATCTACACATGAGTCCATCACAGGATTTTTCATTTCCTTTACAAAAATGAATTTCAGTTTCTTTACCATTTCATTCTGATTCTTTCTTAGAATTTACAGGGTTGCTTGTGTTACCCATCTGTTCTTACAAGTTGTCTACTTTTCCCATTAGAGTCCTTAACATGTTTGTCATAGTTATTTTAAATTATTTAAATGCCCTATTTGATAATTCCAATATCTATGTCATATACAATTTGTTTCTGATGATTGCTTTTTTTCTCTGTTTGTTTTTGCCTTTGGCACGCCTTGTAATTTTTTCTTGACAGCAAGGCATGTCATATTTGGTAACAGTTACTGAAATGAATACCAATATACCCTTAATACAAGAGTTTGACTTTGCTTGCTTTATTAGTAGGTGCCAGAGACTTCAAATTATTCTAATCTTCATGATTTTGTCTCATCTTGAATTTGGGCTTCCCTTGTGGCTCAGCTGGTAAAGAATCCACCTACAATGTGGGAGACCTAGGTTTGATCCCTGGGTTGGGAAGATCCCCTGGAGAAGGTTAAGGCTAGCCACTCCAGTATTCTGGCCTGGAGAATTCCATGGAATATAATAGTCCATGGCGTTGCAGAGTCAGACACGACTCAGTGACTTTCACTTTCAATGCTGCCCCTTATAATATGTCTGTTTCTTGGAGCTGTTTTTCCTGTGATCTACTGTTGTGATATTGGTTATTGATTTGAGATCTTTCTTCCTTTTTAATGTATTTACAGCTGTGAATTTCTCTCTGAGCACTGCTTTTGCTTTATCTCAAAAGTTTGATACTGAGTTTTCATTTTTGTTCCTCTAACACAAACTTCTGTTTTTGTTTTGAAAAAACTTCACTCTATTCACCTTACTTCTCTTGTTGTAAGCACCTATTTATTCTTTCTCATTTTAAAGTAATACTCCCAGGAATAATGACTAAACTTGTACTGAATTTCCTTTTTGATTCTAAATAAAATATTTTGGTAGAGAAGGCAGATATAAGGATATAAGTCATCTTAGCAATCATAACTTTCAAGTAAGCAAGAAAAGACACTGAGCAATACTGATAATACCTTTAAGTGCATCAAGGTTAAAGTCAAGTAATTTTTTAAAACCGTTAAATATACAAAGCACATCAAATTATGGTTTCTACCTCCTGTCTTTGGAAATAATTTTTCAGAAAAAGTACAAATGATGTCACATGGCCATGAAAAACCACATAAGATTTGTGTGGTCCTTGCAGCAATCCAATGAAAATTATAACCATTTCTTTTAGTGGACATTTTGAATATATTATACATGCAGGAATATTATGTTTGATCAATTAATACCTTGAAAGTAGTTAAAAACAAGATTACACCAAAGGAAAAAAAAACAATGTGTATGTCAAGAAGACAGAAATAAGTTAAAATCTACCTTCTCAAGGTGATCAAAAATGAACTTATGTATGTCTTTTGCCCAAATATAAATCAAACTTCTTTTCTTCACAAAATTATCCTTTAGAAAAACAGAGTTGTCTCATCTTAGAATCCTAACAAAGGATCTCCTGCTGCAGGGCACTCTACCAAGAGATTTTATTTAGAATCAAGAAGTATAATTTGTGAATCATAGAGTAGCCTGAATCAATCTCACACAACACTAGTTCTGGAAGCTTATAAAAGCCACCTAACAAAATTAAGATTTAAAAAATAAAGAGAGAGAAGCAACAAAGAAATTCAATACAAGTTTAGTCATTATTTCTGAGAGTATTACTTTAAAATTAGAAATGCTAAATGTTACTGTAAAAGAAAAAAAATTAATGCTAAAAAAATGTGAAAGTACTTACCATGTAAATATCACAAAGAATAAATAGGTACTACGACAGAGTAAAAATTTCTAATTATTACATTAAATTATGCTGTACCTCAATCCAGAATGAATAAAGACCATATACACTGTGTGTGAAATCTTAAAAACATCTCTAGCACTGATGAAAACATTAAATCAGGTGCATGTGAACAATTTGAAGATTCAAAGAATTTAAATGGGAAAAATCACACATTTAATTACTTTTATTTATATATTAATTTAAATTCTTGTTCAGTCTTCTCACACAGTGAAAAGAAAAATCTGCCTTATATTCAAAGACACTATACTCAGCTATATGTACTAATTTAACAGCATAAGATAAAAAATGTATTTTCAAACATAACAGAGATAGTCGTCATGGAAATCCTCTTTACCAAAACTGTTAATAAATTTAATACAATAGTATTAATGAAAAGGCTGACTATGTCACACATATTTCAGATTCTAATTTATAAAACGGGTCTATAATGAAAAAAATTTTCTTTCCCTTCTCTACCATATTCATACATAAATATTAATACATATATGCATATGTTTTTACACATGCATGTAAGTGTAATGCTTTTATTTTAAGCTTTAAAATGATCCCAACATAAATTTGAGAGTGTCAGGGTAGTTAATTGATATTTATTCAATTAAAAATATAAATTAAAAAAACCGAGACATTAAGGGATGGTGACTAGGGGAATTTAGTTAATATTCACTAATCACTTAAGAGTCTAATTAATTTATCTCCCTTAAACTCTCAAACTGTGGTAGTTTACATAACAGGTTCTGTGTTTCCATCCACAACACTGCCACGGCCTCACTGTGGGTGGAGTGTACTTCTCTGCCTCTTGACTTTAAATCGGCCATGTGAACTTTTTTTGCCAGTTGATAAATGGGCAGAAGTGACAAAATGTGCCAGTTATAAACCAGCGCCTTAAAAGGCCCTCTTGAGACTCTGCCATCACCAAAATAAGAACATTCCTGAGGTACCTCATAAAATAAAGAGGAAAGTTAAGGGGACTATAGCCATCACCCCCCACCCACACATGTACAGTCAGAATCAGAGCTGCTCAGGCCCAGTCAAAAGACCCAAACAAATAGGCAATAATAAATAATTGCTGTCACTGCGTTTTGGCATGTTTGTGCAATAGCAAAATGATTTATAGGTAGAGTCCTTATACTCTTTGGTGCCAAGTGAAACATCAATATAAAATTATTCTCTTTCCATAGAATCAAATACCTTGATTCCAAAGTTATAACCAAACGGGAATAAAATCTTTAAACACACCTCTGAAAAAAAGTGGACTTTTCCTTTCTCTATCTCTCATAATTAGACGAAGTCATAATCCTGCTACTGTGACAAACAGATTCAGAAACCCAAATAATTTATTTCTTATGACTCCAGTAAGGGTTTCCCTAGAAGCCCAGATGGTAAAGAACCTGCCTGCAATGTGCAAGACTCTGGTTTGATCCCTGGGTGGGCAAGATTCCCTGGAAAAGACAATGCCCCCTGGAGAAGAGAATGGCTACCCACCCCAGTATTCTTGCCCAGAGAATCCCAAGGACAGAGGAGCCTGGGAGGTACAGTCCGTGAGGTTGCAAAGAGTGTGACACAACTGAACAACTAACACACACACACACAACTCCAATAAAAACTTTTAGAAAAAAATCAGAGGTGAGCAAGCAGCACTGTAATTAATAACTGTAAATCATCTGAATTATGAAAATTCAAACAAACTTTAACAGTAACTGATGTGTTTTTCCATTGCTTAGCATCCAAGTAAACACATGGTTTGTAAATGTGTTTTCCTAACCTGGTAAAGGAAAAAGCACCTCATCCAATGTAGCAGAATATTTTTAAATGAATGATTAAGGCAAACTGGAGATCATTTGAAATACAATTTCTCAAACATAACCACCACACATTCTTATAGAAGACAACTGACAAGAACTTTTCTCTCATTCTAGCAATGAGCAATTATAGAAATGTGCAGTTCACCTACTTTTAAAAAAGTATTTAAAGTAAACTATAAGAAACAGATAAAACCCCAAACTATTCAACAAAACGAAAAAGCTAGATAACTAAGAAAATAGTTGTGATAGTTTCAGAAGGAAAATCATTTCTGATAACCTAGTCTGGGTTTATTAACTGAACACAGATCTTTGTTTTGAACGTCATATCAGTTAAAGTTAAGAGAAAAGCATACTGGCTCCCATTGTTTTACCTAATAAAATGAAGCAGAACAGTCAGGAAATATAACTTGTTTCCAAATCTTCAAAAGAGCAGTGTCATGCAGGCCTTTTTGACAGAGAAATGGGGGCATTATAACTGAAGGTCACATGCTGTAAAGTCATTCCTCTAAGGACCCAAATAAGTAAAGCCTGGGTATCTCCTACAACCATCAATATACCCGAGGAAAAGACAAAGAATGAGAGCAGCATTTACTAAAACGTGCTTCAGGGTACATAAGTGCAAAACACACTAGTAGGTATACAGAAAACAGAAGATAACTAAGGTTGGGAAACCCAGAATTAAAAGTTTCTCCACTGCAGGACTGCTCAGAGCCTTTAACAGAGTACATGCAGTGGCAAGCACCAAAAATACCACCTTCCTCCAACTTATTTAACTTGAACAACTTTTCTTCAAGAAGCACTTGAAGGGACACTTTACTCAGTGCACAGTTAAGAAAAAATCAATGTAGAGGAAAGACTAGTTCCTTAGACTATGCCACTTTAATAACTAAAGTCAACATTATTTACTACTTTAACATTAATACTTCGGTTGTCAGGAAATTACATTTTAATTATAACATCTCTAAAGATAAAAAGCTTTTCCATTTTCCATCAGTTTTTCTTATCTTTATATTAAACTTGTGACATTATTTAATAACTGTTTATTCTCATCTTATGGTTCTTACAGTAAATTTTTAAAAGCAACTGAATCTAGTTTGGGACTCTCCATTTATCCCATGATTTTATTTTCAGATTATTATTATATAAAGATGAATTATAATACCTCACAGAATTTTCACTACTAGAAATAACTTCCTACATTATATATAACTCTTTTTATATTACTGTGTAACAACACTATACTAATTATTTTTCCTTGCCAATAAAGGACAATTGGATCGGTCATCCAGTATCTATAATTAGCCCTTCTTATCTGTCTGGAATGATGAGGCTAAAATAAATGTACAGAGACTTCCCTGGTGGTCCAAGGGCAAAGACTCCACTCTGCCAATGCAAGGGCCTGAGTTCAATCCTTGGTCAGGGAACTAGATTCCAACTAAGACCTGGCACAGTCAAATAAATAAATAAATAAATATATTAATTTTTAATAAAATAAAAAATTTAAAAATAAACATACAGTTTATGAGCTGCAACCCTGAAGAAGAAACAATTTAGGCACCAGTAAAAAATAGATGCGAATGACTGGGAGAGTTGCTTCTTACCTCTACTACCTATTAATTTTCATCACAAGTGGATCTGGAGGGGCAGACACCAGAAGAGAATTTAAAGTGATACATAGTAATACAATAGGAATTCAAGTAGACAGAGATTACAGGGATCTGATTAGCTTATCACCTTACAGGGACTTGGAAATACACAGTTCTTGGTAGAATTCAAATTCTATGTGCTGAGATTTATGTACACAATACTGTGTACATAAGTACATAAGACTCTCTTATTAGTATATATAAATTAATAATATTTCAAGCCTATAGAGGTTTTTTTCTAACTATGATATAAAATACAAATCAAATACTGACCATATTAAGTATGAACTGTTGCCCTTTAAAAGTTCCATCATTATTTAATTCCATGAAGGTATTATCAACTATGAAAATAAGTAGGTGGGAATGTATAATTTGAAAATATTTGGTCAAAGAAAAAGCCCAGTATGACTAAAACAAGATGGCAAATGACTTCATCTTCTTTTGGAAAATGACCTCATAATGACAACTAGCTAACCAACACTAGCTTCCAAAGCCACTAAGAGTAGCTTACAAAGTCACAGCTGTTATTTTTTCTGACAACTAGAAGTTGATTTCATTTTAAATGTCATTTCAAAAGAACGGAATGATTTCTTCAAAGCACTACAACTCATGAGCAAGAATTATATTGAGAAGAGGACAATGATAAGTCTGTGACTTGTTCAGTAAAGATGACTGTAACGAATGACAGACGACCCGTCAGAAACACTGGAGTGTGGCATTCCTGGACCACAAGCAGGCACACTGAGGACCATAAGTCACTCGTGAGTAAGACAGTAAACACACAAAGGGCTTCTTCTGACCTGTAAGCAGTAGAAAAATAATTGGACAGACAAAAATTTTTGATAACTAGCTTATTTCGTAAGTAAAACAGATGAAGATTTGAATAATCTTTCTGGAAAAACTATTAAAATAATTCTTGAAATTTAAAACATTCAGATCCCAAATACAACTGTCACTAATTAAAATTCTGTGGAATTCGGTTTCTCAATTATTCAAAAGCCCGACCTGATGGAGCCCCTAATATGTCTGTAATCTCATCTTCCACTACTTGCCCACCCTGCCTCTACTCCCTCCCTTCAGAGAGATACAAACGAAGGTAGGTGTGGGGATAAACTGTGACTTAAATGTAGACCAAGGGAACAAACAGAGATTACCATCCTTAAAACAACAGAAGATTTCAGGGTAATGCAAGCAAGTACACCAAGTCTTTCAGTATCTAAAACTATCTACTTCTCAGTCTCATCGCCCACCAACCTTTCACAGGTATCAGTCAAGGGCCCAGTGTAGATCCTGCAGTTCCCTTAGAGTGGCTGTGCTCTGTCAAGCCTCTACGACTGCATATGATATTCTATCTAGACAGTGCATCTCTCTGGAGTTCCCAAACATCTCCCTGAAAGACCCCACAGCGGCCACCACGTCTGTCACAACTCTGCCTGTTGCCTCAACCCTGGGGCTCCAAGAGTCCTGAGATACAATCCAGCACAATGGTTCAGAGCCCACAGACTTGGGGGCCAACTACCTGAGTCTGAATCTTTATCACAAACTGCACTAAATTCTGTATCATTCTGGCAAAGTCCTCATCTCTCTGTGTCATGGTGTGTTTACATGCGAATCTTGATAATGATAGCTTTCATATAGATTTGAGATGTAAATGAGTTAATGCATATAAAGCCTTAACAAGTATGGAGCCATGCAAGAAACACTTCAAGTGTTAGCTATAATTACTGTCTTAAATTTTAGTTTAAGTATCACATCCAGCCCAACTGTTACCCCATGAAGCTAAGTCAAGTACCCCATCTCTGTCATCCTTAGAATGTTTTGCTCATCCATGGATGAGTACTACCTAATAGACTTTAATGTGCTTTATCCATTCTGTATCTCCAGAGCTGAGCACAATTACTACCACATACTGTAATCAGTACAATGAATGAATGAAAAAAAAAATTAAGCAACAGAATATAAGGCACATGGTTTTAAAGATAGGAAATACAGCAACAAGCAGGACTATCAAGCATGGTTAGAGGATTTACACCCTGCGCAAAAGCACTGGCTAAGAGAGCAGGTACAGGCTGAAGCGCCAGGGGTGTATCCTTGGGCAAGGCAAAGAACACCAGGATAAGAGAGTGGTGGTGGTTTCTGCTTTTTAATACAAAGATGTCATCTTCTTGTCAGTCTGTACAGTCAAGCGTTTTTAGCCCAGAATGGGACTCTTGCTAATTAATTTGCCCAAAAAGAACACATTTCCTAATTCACAGAAAGGATGAACGGACAAACAAAATATAGCATATACATATAATGGGATTCAGCCTTTAAAAAAATAATTGTGGAACACACTACAACATGAATGAATCTTGAGGACATTACACTAAGGGAAATAAGGCAGTCACAAAAAGGTAAATACTGTATGATTATACTTATATGAAGTACCTAGAATAGTTAAATTCATAGAGAAAACAGAACGGTGGTTGCTGAGGGAGGGAGGAACGAGAAGTTACTGTTTAATAGGTACTGAATTTCAATTTGAGAAGATGAAAAAGTTCTGGAGATGGATGACAGTAATGGTTAGACAACAATTCAAATGCACTTAAGACCACTGCATTATACACGTTGGTTAAAATGGCAAAAATTATGTATAGAGAGAAAGAGAAAAAGAGAGAGAGAGAGGTTTGCTACAATTTTTAACAGTTTATGAACATTAATAAAAACTTTTGTTGTGCTGAGAATGTTTATTTTCTTATATTATTTTTTGGTTAAATGACCAATGCATAACAGAGATGAATGTTTCTTTCATCAGAAAAAACAAAGTTATGACATACTAGTCTCAATGGAGGGGGGTGAGGGAGTTAGCGTTTGTCACTATTTTTTTCAATTTTTAAATTTTTAATTGGAGGATAATTACCTTACAATATTGTGTTGGGTTTCTGCCACACATCAACAAGAATCAGCCATAGATATACATTATGCCCCCTCCCTTCGACCTCGTACCCCATCCCACCACTCTAGGTTGCCACAGGGCACTGGATTTGGGCTCCCTGTGAAATTAATAAAATTTAAGTCAAATTTTTCTTATTTCCAAAATTAAACTACATCTTCCCAATTTATTCTATTACCTGTGGCAAATTTGCCACAAGTAATTAGTTATTACTTGTGTATAACTTTTTAAAACTAATAAGTATTAATTTTGTACATTAAAATAATACACTATTCAGAGTTAGATATGCTTCACAAAGCTTTCCTATAATTTTATCTTTTTATGGCTGAGAAAGACTGTTACATCTGCCTTAAAAAGTTTCCAGGTTAATATTACAATGGTCATACATTTATTATACAAAATCACAGGGCCTCAAGTACTCATTTCCTACTAGAATTTATGTAATACTATTTTCTAAAGAAAACCCCTGTGCTGCCATCAAGGCATTCCTAAGCTCACCTCCTTATCTGGCACATCTAACCTCTGCTCCTCAACCTTCATGATATGATGTCAAATATATTTCACCTTAACCTCAAGGTACGAGTCACTACACAACCAGCAACCAAGGTCTGAAACCTATATACCTTTTAGGAATCATCACTGAGATCTGAAAATAACAATACCTATTTGTGCTCAGTTTCCTAGTCCTATGTAAGAGGTTCTCAGGTTTAGTAATGGTTCAAACTGTAACAAGAGCTAAACTTCTATGTTTTGTATGCATTTCACATACAAACCTAACTCCCAAACACCATCCTCTTTTCCTACTTTATATTCCTTTTGCCTCATTTTATTACTCATTCTTAATGTATTCTATCTTGCAAGGCTGTTTCCACTTTTAAAAGTCATTTAAAGTTCTTTTTGGAACAATGAGGGATATAAATAAATAATGCAGCTTTCATGAAAATATAAACTAAAATCTGAGATCTCGTCCTGGCTCTGGGAATTACATACACAATGGGACTTGAGTCACTTAGTCTGAGGGGGTGAACATCGAGGATCTCAGCAAATGTAATATTTTGCTCTTATGATGACTATGTACATTTTAAGAATGTAATCTATGATATACTACCTAATCATTATGTGCATGCTAAGTCGCTTCAGTTGTGTCCGATTCCCTGCGACCCCGTAGACTGTAGCCCACCAGGCTCCTCTGTCCATGGGATTCTCCAGGCAAGAATACTGGAGTGGGTTGCCATGCCCTCCTCCAGGGGATCTTTCCAACCAGGGATCAAACTGTGTCTCTTACATCTCTTGCATTGGCAGGTGGGTTCTATACCACTAGCCACCCGGAAGTCCATCTAATCATTAGTGGTATTATATCCAAAAGATATAACAATAAGTTATTGAGAAGTCAGATAATACATTAACATAGACATCTTATAAAATATTTATGCATACTTACCTTATCCATATAATTACCTTATCTTTAGTTCCAAAAAAAGAGGTAACTTTGAGAAAATATCCATCAGTAATACCCAAATTGTGTTATGTGTGGTGAGTCTGACTGCTGAGGGGGAAATAATAACTAAATATGCTTGCTGAAAATTTTTAAAGAAAAACTATATAAGTCAATAGTTAACACCAGTACCAAGACTGAAGTATGAATTTTTAACAGTAACAATTTATTACTTAAATATTGAAATATAATTGTCTTTCTTTGGACAAATTCTATCTCAATTTAAAAATTATTTGGGAAGCAAGAAGGACTCTTGTTTTCAATTATGGACAAAAAGGAAGACAATGCCTGAGATAATATGACCTGTAACTAGCCCAGAAGGAGTGAGACAGACTGTCCACCAGGCACAGACTGTACTACATCTACAGCAGTGCAGGCACTCCTGAACTGCAGCAGCCTAGAACCAAAGTACCCCTTCTAGACAAGGACAGGACACTGACGATTTCATAAAAAGGCAGGAGTGGGAAGCAGAATGAGAGAAAAGGCTCACGTTTATTTTGCATGTATTCTCTTGGGTGCTGTTTTAAATAAAATTATCCAATAAACATCAACAAAAATACTGCGGTAGGTCTCTCTTTTGAAAGATAAGGATAAGGCAAAAACTAAGTTTCCAAAAACTTAATTCACGCAAAGCTGAAAAGTATGAAGAATTATACCAGACTTCAAGTCTATCCAATTTCAAACTCTCTGCATACTACTGATTCTAATGTCGAATCATAACAGTGGCTAACACTAACTGAGGGCTTATCCTATATACTAAACTATCCCACAGTATCATGTCACAAAATCCCACTGAGAAAGATGCCATGCTACTCCCAGTTGACAAATGAGGAACTAGAAGGTCAGGAAAGTGAAGTACCCAGCATTCAGTCCCACAGACTTCCCCAAAGAGTCTTATTCAACCTCTACACTGCAAGCAAAAGAGAGAAACTACAAAGACTGGCCTTCAGAAAATAAAATCTAGAAGAGATATCAGAAACGCTTTCTGGTCTAAACTCCACTTAAAAAATAACTCCTCTATACCGAATTCTAGTTAGCAAAGGTGGTGAGTGGATCTGGGTTCCAATCCTAGACCCACTACCTATTGGCTGTATGAGCTGGGTCAATTCTGGGCTTCTGCTTCCTCATTTGCAAAACGGAGATAAAATAAGAAGCTTCACAGCTGACAAAGGAATGATATAATGAATGAATGCCACACCTACTACAAGCGAAGCATTATGTTAGGGGGTATTAAACTTTATCTCGTTTTAGCCTGACAATAATCTTTCAAGATGCATTATCATCAATTTTAATGATTTCAGATAGCAGCTCAGAAGTTATGTGGTTTATCCAAAGTCACAGTTACTAAGTGATAGAAAAAAAATGTAAATGGTACCCTTCAGAATTCAAAGATAATACAGCTTTCCTTTTATCAATGTTATCACCAAGTAGAACAAAGAGTTCTCAAAATATTACTTGTTCTCTTAGAAGTCAATCTAAACCACAATTAGATTATCAATCTTATGACCTTTCAGCAATCTAATAGTAATTCTGGACATACAGTATTTCACTAGATTCTCTAGACTCTTGACAATCAGCAAGTATCATTGATATGCAAATTCCTCTCAACTGCCAAGGAAAATTCACTATGATTCTCTCCCCTTGCCTATTCTTCCCTGTAACAAACACCTGCAGTAAAAACAACATGGATAAAACTTCGGTGATACCAGAAACCACAAACTCACAGAAGGCAGTGAGAGAGGAAGGTGGCAATGGCAGCTGCTTTTGCTGCCATTCAGTTCAGTTCAGTCGCTCAGTCGTGTCCGACTCTTTGCGACCCCATGAATCGCAGCACGCCAGGCCTCCCTGTCCATCACCACCTCCTAGAGTACACTCAGACTCACGTCCATCGAGTCCGTAATGCCATCCAGCCATCTCATCCTCAGTCGTCCCCTTCTCCTCCTGCCCCCAATCCCTCCCAGTGTCAGTCTTTTCCAATTAGTCAACTCTTCGGATGAGGTGGCCAAAGTACTGGAGCTTCAGCTTTAGCATTATTCCTTCCAAAGAAATCCCAGGGTTGATCTCCTTCACAATGAACTGGTTGGATCTCCTGGCAGTCCAAGAGACTCTCAAGAGTCTTCTCCAACATCACAGTTCAAAAGCATCAATTCTTCGGGCGCTCAGCCTTCTTCACAGTCCAACTCTCACATCCACACATGACCACAGGAATTACCAACTCCTAACTGCAGGACTGTGGATAAGTCACTTAGCATTCACATACTTCCATTTCTTTATCTCTTGTGGTGTTGGGGACCTACAATAGCACTGTAGCCCTGTGCTAACTGGCTTACATACATTATCTAATCACATTCTTAACAAAAGTCCAAGGGTAGAGGAACTACCTTGAAAGTCCTTTGGGCTGCAAGATCATCAAACCAGTCAATCCTATAAGAAATCAGTCCTGATTATTTGTTGGAAGGACATGCTGAAGCTGAAGCTCCAATACTTTGGCCACCTGATGAGAAAAACCAACTCACCAGAAAGACCCTGATGCTGGGAAAGATTGAGGGCAGGAGGAGAAGGGGACGACAGAGGATGAGATGGTTGAATGCCATCAACAACTTGATGGACATGAGTTTGAGCAAGCTCCGGAAGTTGGTGATGGACAGGGAAGCCTGGCGTGCTGCAGTCCATGGGGTCACAAAGAGTCAGACACAACTGA
Source organism: Ovis canadensis (assembly GCF_042477335.2). NCBI lineage: Eukaryota > Metazoa > Chordata > Mammalia > Artiodactyla > Bovidae > Ovis > Ovis canadensis. The sequence goes on from NC_091264.1 coordinate 33,611,793, forward strand.
GCGACTGAACTGAACCTAGAGGAAGTACTATTAACCCTATCTTATAGATGAAAACAGGGAGGTCGAGATTTATCAACCAATCACACCATCCTAAAGCTACCCTGGTTTTAAAAATCTAAAGATAGGTTCATAAACATTCTATATAGAGTCTCTTTAGCTGCAGTAGGAATAGGCCTTTTTGCTATTCAAGCCCAGGGACTTTTGCTTTTATTACTAAAAATATAAAAGACAGTCCTACCTTCTATTACCTTCATAACCCCTCTCACTTAAATTATTAATGATATGTATAATTTTAAAATGTTAACATCTACTTTCCTGTGTAGCTCATCACCTACAGAAGACCCAGCACATCCAGACATCCCATACATACTGAACGAGTGACTCAGCATAATTTACTTAACTGGTTCCTTGTATTAGGCACTTTACAAATATTATCTAATTTAATTTTCACAATATTCATAAAATGATTATGCCCACTGTAGAGATGAAGAAGCAGAAAATTTCAGAGGTTGAATCACAGAGTTGATCATCAGCAGAGCTGGGGCTAGAACACAGTTTTGACAAAGTCCAGAGCGGTTAGGTTTCTAGAGCCTCACGCAGTTCTCACTCCGAAGTTCACGAAACAGTTTTACAGAAAGGTGGGGTTTGTGAAAACTTGAAGGATGACCAGGACTTCAGAAAGTGGATACAAGGAAGCCAATGGAATAAAAAGAAGCACAGACAGCAAGAAACAACTTCAGGATATAATGTTTAGCGCTGTTACCTAGAACAAGCATGTAACCTAACTATATAAAAGTATCTAAACGATCTGTAGCAATAAAAAAAAATTTTTTAAGTACTAGAGTGCATAACTTTGGAGACAGAGGAATGAGGTCCTAATTCATAAGACCAAAGTCGGGAAGTTCTGAGTCTAAACCAAGTTGGAAAAATGGAAGGAAAAGAAAGGATACAGAGAAACAAGTGATAAGAATTTAAAAAACGAAGGAATCAAAGACAAAATAGCAAACTGAATGACTGGAAGAATGATGGTGCCAATGAAAAATTTTGTTTTCTACACTTCAACAAAGTACATGTGTAAGTTTCATAATCAGGAAAAACTAAAATTCTCTCTTATTTAAGTTTAGTTACTTAAATGAAGGAAAAATGGATTGAAGAGGAGAATTAAAGATGTTTCACAGTTAATTTCCACACATCTGTGACTTGATCTATCTGTAAAATATCAAATCATTTAAAAAAAAACAGAAACAAACCTTACAAGATATGCCTAACATATGTAGAGAATACTTATTAAAATTTTATCTAATTCTTAATGACAAATAACTCAAAAGTCCAAAACAATACATTGTAAAACATACACAGCTACTCAGTCTGCTCAAATGAGAAAAATACATGACTGAAAATAGTAGCATACTCATTATTTTATGAACTAAAAGATAAATTTTGAAAATTTTATATATTGCAAACTAAACCAATTTAATTTCTCAAAACTACCTACCAAAATGCCAGAATTTATCAACATTTTTTGAAATCCCCAGTTCTATATTTAAATTTCCTAACTTTACCTTGATCTCATAACATATCCACATTATAATTATATTTTTAAAATTACTTACCCAAACTTAAAAATGATGCTTCCAAAATATGGTTCATTTTAATCTTATGGCTTTTGATTATCCCTGGTAAAAAGCCATAAAAATCACAGAAGTTTCCAGTTTAAAAAGCATCAAAATAAGTAAAGATGCTTCACTGAATTATATAAAGCAATGATATTAAACTGATGACTATTTAAAAACAAAAGCAGTAACAGGTTCTAAAACAGGTAGCCCCTGAAATAAAAGAAACCTTAAAGTAATTGAAGATCCAAAACACCAAAAAAAAAGGTGTTAAATATACAAACTAGAGAAATAGTAGTTCAACCATATGAAAATGCTATAACACCTACAAGAAGGAATACTACATAGCAACTAAAACGGTATTACAGAGATTTCTAATATATTTAGAAAACATATCACAATATTAACTTAAAAATTAAATTAAAACATCACATACATATATACATCTGTATGTATCAAACACCTACAAAAAGAAAAAAGACTGATTTAAAATTTTATCTCTAGAAAAAAGAATTACGAGTGCCTGCCATCTATGGGGCCACAGAGTCAGACACGACTGAAGCGACTTAGCCATAGCAGCAGCATATTCTTCATATTATGCAACATTTTGCCATTTTTCTAAATTAATATAAACATGATTTACAACAAAGCCTACCAATGGCAAATTTTAGTGAATGCAGCCCTTCAGCCAACAAACAGGCACTGAAAACGAAAGAGTTTCTCAGCCATCTTATACAGAAACTGTTATCAAGAATAATATATTTTAAAAGTAAAAAGGGATAACCAAAAACTTAATACTGTAGGCTTCAATTAGTTTGCCCAATGGTTGATCCTAATCTAGTTTTATGATTCCCTTTCTATAGATGTCTTGTAAAAACTAAGAAACATACCCATGATTTAAACCCAATTTCAGTTTGAACTGCGCATCACAACATAAAAAGTAAAGGTAAATGTCTGATACTCTGTAATATGCCAAATATTTTATCTGCCAAGTTATTTAAATGATCCTTACAATCTTAGGATGAGTATTAGTTCAATTTTAAAGAACAGTATGGTTCATAACCACAAGGCTGGCCACAATCAAAGAAAAGAAAGGATAAGAACAACAGTCACTGGATCATGCAGAAAGCAAAGGAATTCCAGAAAAACATCTACTTCTGCTAAAACTTAAGACCGTGTGGATCACAACATACTGCGGAAAATTCTTAAAGAGACAGACCAGACCACCTGATCTGTCTCCTGGGGAAACCTGTATGCAGGTAAAGAAGCAACACTTAGAACTGGACATGGAATAAATGACTGGTTCAAAACTGGGAAAGAACTACAACAACGCTATATACTGTCACCTTGTTTATTTAACTTAAATTCAGAGTACATCAGGCAAAATGCTGGGCTGGATGAATCACAAGCTGGAATGAAGATTGCAGAGGGAAACATCAACAACCTCAGACATGCAGATGATACCACTCTAATGGCAGAAAGTGAAGAGGAACTAAACAGCCTTTTGATGTGGGTGAAAGACTAGAGTGAAAACACTGACTTAAAAAACTAAGATCATGGAATCCAGTCCCATCACTTCATGGCAAATAGAAGGGGAAAAAGTGGAAGCAATGACAGATTTTCTTTTCTTGGGCTCCAAAATCAGTGCAGACAGTGACTGCAGCCATGAAATTAAGATGCTTGTTCCCTGGAAGGAAAGCTATGACAAAACTAGATAGCATATTAAAAAGCAGAGACATCACTTTGACAACAAAGGTCCATATACTCAAAACTATGTTGTTTTCAGTAGTCAGGTACAGACGTGAGAGTTGGACCATAAAGAAGTCTGAGTGCTAAAGAATTGATGCTTTTGAACTGTGGTGCTGGAGAAGACTTTTAAGAGGCCCTTGGACTGCAAGGAGATCAAACCAGTCAATACTAAAGGAAATCAATCCTAGATATTCACTGAAGGACTGATGTTGAAGCTCAATCTCCAATACCTGGACTACCTAATGCAAAGAGCTAATTCATTGGAAAGACCCTGATGCTGGGAAAGACTGAAGGCAAAAGGAGAAGTGAGTGGTACATGATGAGATGGTCAGGCAATATCACCAACTCAATGGACATGAATCTGAGCAAACTCCAGGTGTCAGTGAAGGACAGCCGAGCCTGGCATGCTACAGTCAACAGGGACGCAAAGAGTCAGACACAACTTCACAACTGAACAACAAAAATCAGAAAAAGCATTCTTCATTTCTTCTACAGTGGTGGCTTTTTGTTGCCTTATCCTCTTCCTTAAAATTTTTTTATCTAAAAGCATGCCCTCAGTCACTTGCAAAGAATTCTCATCTTAGACTACTATCAATTCCTTGAAAGACATAGGCTACCAAAACTTACACAATGACAAATATATCATCTGAATAGGACAATATCTATTTTAAAAATTGAATGAATAATCTTCCAAAACAGAAAGAACCAGGCCCAGATGGTTGCACTGGTGAATTCTAGCAAATTTAAGGAAGAAATTATCTGCAATTCTCTACAATCTGATCTAGAGGGAATATGTCCTAACTCATTCTGTGAGGTCACCATTCTCTATTACTAGACAAAGACATTATAAGTAAGGAAAAATACATAACAACATTTTCCATGAACATAAATTAAAAAAAAACTCCATAAAATTCAATAATGTATAAAAAGAAGTATTCACCACAACCAAATGGAAATTGAGAATCAACATATCTAATCCATCATACCAAAAGACTAAAGACCATATGCTCCTATTGACACATAAAATTTCACAAAATCCAACACCTATTCATGATAAAAATTCCCAGTAAGTTAAAATTCTTCAACTTATTACAAATATATGCAAAATACTCCACAGCTAATGTCATACTTGATGGTGAGAAACTAGATGCTTTACTCCCTAAGATCAGTAACAAGGCAAGGATATTACCTTTCATCACTCCTATTCAGCATCATATGAGAAGTTCTAGCTAATGCAATAAGCCAAGGAAAGTACATGAAGGTATATCAATGTTCAATTACAGCATTATTCACGATGACCTAAAGGTAGAAATAATTCAAGTGTCCATCAACAAATGAATGTATAAACAAAATGTGGTGTGTATACAGAACTCTTAAAAGTCAATTTAAAAATTCTTAATTTAAAGTGGGGGAAAGATCTGAACAGATACCTTCCTAAGACATATAAATGGCAAATAAGCACATGAAAAGTTGCCCAACATCATTTGCCATTAAGGAATTACAAATTAAAACAATGATGAGGTATCACTACACACCTAGCAGAATAGCTAACTCAAACACTGAGAACAGCAAAACCTGACAAGCAGGGAACAATGGAAGCTATCATCTTTACTACTATGAATACAAAATGATACAGCCACTTTGGAGGACAGTTTGTCAGTTTCTTACAAAGTTAAACATGATCTAGCAAACAATCTAGAAATTGCGTTCCTAAGTATTTACTCAAATGATTTGAAAACTTAAACCCACAAAAAACCAGCACTCATATTTACAGCAGCTTTATTCATAACTGCCAGAAACTGGAAGAAGCCAACATTTCCTTTAATACGTAAACTGATAAACAAACTGCAGTATATCCATACAATGAAATATTTTTCAGAAGTAAAAAGAAATCAGCTTTTAAGTCACAAAAAAGACACAGAAGAAGCTAAAATGAACACTGTTAATTCAGCCTGAAAAGGCTTAATTTTGTATGATTCCAACTTTATGACATTCTGAAAAAGCCCTTTAGAGAGAATAAACCACCAGTTGCTAAAATAGTTAAGACGTTACACTTTGTTATGCATATATAACCAAAATTTTATGGCAATTTCTAGAAAAAATATTCTGTATCATACTGTAATAATGGATATATATAACATGAGGCACTGGATCAAGCCTCAGAACTGCACAACATACAGAACGATGCCCAATATAAACTACTGACTTTAGGAGGTAACATGTCAATACTGGTTCATCAATTAGAACACACAAAGCCCCATGAAACTCCAATACTTTGGCCACCTGATGTGGAGAGCTGACTCATTTGAAAAGACCCTGATGCGGGGAAAGATTGAGGGCAGGAGAAGAAGGGGACCACAGAGGATGCGATGGTTGGATGGCATCACCAATGCAATGGACATGGGTATGGGTGGACTCTGGGAGTTGGTAATGGACAGGGAGGCCTGGCATATTGCGGTTCATGGGGTTGCAAAGAGTTGGACACGACTGAGCGACTGAACTGAACTGAATATTAGCAAGGAAAGTTGAGGGCTGATGGAGGCATATTAGGAACTCTGTACTTTCTGTTCAAATTTCTGTAAAAATAAAAATGGCTCTAAAAAATAAAACCTATCAAGTTTTTAAGTGGTTCTTTCTCACATTTCCAGTGTTTAGCTTTATAAAGATTTCATACAGTAAATAACTACAGATCAATGCTGTCATATATACCAATCACATGGAATAATCTCTATGCTCTTCCAGAAACATGCAACCTTTAGGAGTTCTAATTTTTAAAAAAAATATTAGTTGATAGCTAAAAGGACAAGAACTCCAAAAATTTAAAATTGTACAAAGAAAAAGCAAAACATAATACATAAATCTGTATATAAGCATTAAATTTTAGGCAAGGTTTTATTCCTCAAAAGTTAATCTTACTATTAATGAACATTATAACTTTAAATGCCAAAACTGTTATGAATTAATTTTGGATAAAAATCTTCCCTAATATTAAATATTACCTTAACTTTTAAAACAAAGTAAGGTTAATAAACTGTTCCTCCTGTTTGTTAAACTACTTTCAAAACAGTGATACCTTTTAAAAACTATTAAAGTAGATAAGGGAGTTTGAACTCATTTAAATGACCTTGGAGGATGATTTTTGAGGCTTCTGTTTACTTCCAAGACAGGCTAGTCTCATGACTTGCCATGATTTATGTGTCTGTCTTATAATTAAATATTGGGGAAAGGGGAATAAGTGTAAAAACAATCATGTTAGATCTTTATAATAAATGAGGATAAATAGGCAAAGACCAAGAGCCTACAGGGGAGAAAAAAGTGAGGGAGACTGCTCCCTTACAATAAAATTTTATGAATTTTATATAGTACTAATTTTTCAACTGTCTGATCCTTAGTTAGGTATGTAATAATTGGAATTGCTTAAAATAATCGTGGCTAAAATAAGGTGTTTAAGAATATGAACTGTAAACTTCTGCTTAAAACTATATCATTTTGGGACTTCCCTGATGATCCAGTGGCTAAGACTCCACGCTCCCAATGCAAGGGGGCAAGGTTTGATCCCTGGTCAGGGAACTAGATCCCACATGCCACAACTAAGACCTGGGGCATCCAAAGAAATAAACAAAAATAAATACTTAAAAAAAAAAAAGACACTCATTTTATATATACTTCATTTATTTTAAAGTATTAACACATATTTTAAGTATTTATATACTAAGTATTAATACTTCATTTATTTTAAAGTTTTAATACACTATTAATTTGATACACTATCAAGTTCAGATCAAAATATGGGTTCAAATGGTCTTTACCAATGAAAAACAAACAATGGGTCCTTTTCCTGTTCATCTGTTGTAATCATCATCATCACCCAATAGTCAGTCTAGGTAATGTAGATAAATTCTCAGAAAACTAGTTTACTTTGGATATTATATACAGTGATGGGTAAAGTGAATGTTTCAGAGATCAAGTAATATCAAAATTAATTATTCCTTTACTCAGATTTAAATTCAAATATAAATAAAAAAGAGAAAATAGTTCAAAATCTCTAACAAGATTTTTTAAATATTTTATGCTTGGGCATTAAATCCAGAACAATCTGAAAAGAAAACAAATCTGTGGATAAAAGTCACAGGAATCTTATCATTACTTTTAAAAGCATTTTTACATATTTTAGAAGCATCCAATTAATAAACAATGACATAGTAACAACATATTTTAAGGCTCAAAAACCTCTAGCTTATTGGTCTAGACTTCAGTTACTATAATACAGATGAGTAATTTTTTAGATGGCTATTTTCAAATTTAGCTTATCTGAAGAGTACATCATGCAAAATGCTAAGCTGGATGAAGCACAAACTGGAATCAAGATTGCCGGGAGAAATATCAATAACCTCAGATATGCAGATGACACCACCCTTATGGCAGAAAGCAAAGAAGAACTAAAGAGCCTCTTGATGAAGGTGAAAGAGGAGAGTGAAAAAGTTGGCTTAAAACTCAACATTCAAAAAACTAAAATCACGGCATCTGGTCCCATCACTTCATGGGAAATAGATGGGGAAATAATTGAAAGAGAGAAAGACTTTATTTTGGGGGGCTCCAAAATCACTGCAGATGGTGACTGCAGCCAGGAAATTAAAAGACACTTGCTCCTTGGAAGAAAAGCTATGACTAACCTAGACCACATATTAAAAAGCAGAGACATTACCAACAAAAGTCCATCTAATCAAAGCTATGATTTTTCCAATAGTCATGTATGGATGTGAGAGTTGGACTATAAAGAAAGCTGAGCGCCAAAGAATTGATGCTTTAAAACTGTGGTGTTGGAGAAGACTCTTGAGTCCCTTGGACAGCAAAGAGATCCAACCAGTCAATCCTAAAGGAAATCAGTCCTGAATATTCATTGGAAGGACTGATGCTGAAGCTGAAACTCCAATATTTTGGCCACCTGATGCGAAGAACCTACTCACTGGAAAAGACCCTGATGCTGGGAAAGACTGAAGGTGGGAGGAGAAGGGGACGACAGAGGATGAGACGGTTGGATGGCATCACCGACTCAATGGACATGAGTCTGAGTAAGCTCCAGGAGTTGGTGATGGACAGGGAAGCTTGGCATGCTGCAGTCCATGGGTTGCAAAGAGTCAGATACAACTAAGCTACTGAACTGAACTGATTTTCAAAAATAATTTACCATTTCCAATTTACATTTGCCACATATAAATTTGTGAAAATTATTTGTTTTAATATGAACAGAATTCCAATGTAAAAACAAAACTATAAACTAAAACCTAAAATTGCTATATATACCCCAGGCTATCCATATTCACTTAAAAAAAAACTTACTATTATACAAATAGATGAATTTTCCCCATCTATCTGATTTCAGTTTGAAATCAAACCCCCACACACTTTTTCTATAAAATGTTTCACCTTTCAGAAGTTATTGTGCTCAGTTGTGTCTGACTTTTTGCAACTCTGGACTGTAGCCCACTAGGCTCCTTTGTCCATGGGATTTTTCAGGCAAGAATACTGGAGTGGGTTGCCATTTTCTCCTCCAGAGGCTCTTCCCAAACCAGGGAGCAAACTTGATTCTCCTGCATTGGCAGGCAAATTTTTTACCCACTGAGCCATCAGGGAAGCATAAAATAAACAGCAAAAAAAAAAAAAAGTCCTTCACCTGGACTCACCAATTGTTAACATTTTGCCACATGTGTTTTCTGTAAGAATTTGATTAAGTATATAATACTGACTTCATGAAAATAACTCAACATGAAAATAACTCATCATGAAAATAACTCATCACATACCTTTTTAAGAGTAAGGATATTTTCCTTTGAATGTGCACAGCATTATCATGCTTAACTAACATTCCATGGTATCATCAATATCAAGTCATATTCCAGTTTCCTCAAATATCTTAAAAATGACTTACAGAGCTTTTTTAAAAATCTAGCATCCAATCAAGGTTCACATACATGATCAGTTTCTGAGTGACAAGGACCAAAGTTTTCTTTCAATAACCTTTTGGGGTATACTATCTTCTCTCTTCTTTCCAAAAACTTGTTCTCTAGAAAAGCTGTAGGAACACAACTTCCCCAGACCTTTCCTGCCAGAACCATTAGAAATGGAAAGGTATTGGGATAATGATGGGAAGGAAATTAAATTTCCAATTATCTCAGTAGATTCTGTTTTCACTATGAAAATATTTAGAATGAAACCACAATCTTATCATAGCTGATTATATTTTTTATAAATATATACCTAGCCAACATCCATTGATCAAGTGAGAAGTCTTGTGACCAAGACATGCCAGGACTTAAGAAATTAAGTTTCAACACCACTATCATGAATACTAGGAATCATGAATAACTGACTATCCAAATACTATATCATCTTATAAAAAGAAGCAATATTTTATAAAAGCCTAAAACGTGCTCTTTACTGGTCACTGAAAAAGCCAGTTTTAGAAGACAAAACATGCTTTTTAAAAAAAACATGGTGAATTTTTAGAGTTCACCAAGTTAAAGTTTTAATCATCCCATAAAAAGACTAAATAGCTTGCATATTATGCTTATGCACTAAGAAACTGACTTCTTTGGCAATTTGTTTCAAAGTTTTCAAGCTTTTATTTAAGCGCAGAACTTATATTTTGAACAATACTTTATTACACCAATATTGCTTTATTATACCAGTATTATAAAAATACATACTCCTGAATAGCACAAACCACAAGTTTTTTCTTACTAGGAATACAAGTAAAGTTTATAAATATTTTCAAATTCTTTCATAATTTATTTAATCTTTAAGTACAAATTGAAGCAATTTTTGACTACTAAACTGCGAAATTTCCAAGGGGAATACCATCAAATTTATAAAAACAAAAAGATCAGTATTCTAGTGATTCATTTTCAATATATTCTCTGCATTGTTAATTATGGCTGAACTCAAAGTATTTTCCAGTGTAAATTACACACAAATAGAGACCTAAATCTGCAACTCCCTTTATAGAAACCAATGAAAAATCTATACACAGCGATGAAATTGGCATGCAAATAAAAGAACTGTCAAGACATGTATCCCTAAAAATAAGCCTACAATAACTATTTTAAAGGCTGTGTGTGGTCTCACCCATATACTTTGGCAAGATGCACTTTCTCCAACCACAGCTAGATTCATCCGAATGCAGGGGCACTGGAGAGCCTCTGTCTCACCTGTCAAAGCTGAAGAACGTGGTTCTAAAGACCACCATGAGTCCACGGAGAAAAGCCACAGTGCTACAGCTGTTATTGATAAGCAGTCTCTACAGAAGAAAACACTTCAAACAATTAAACAAACCATCCTTAACAAAGATACAGACAGGCAGACAATACACTAATGTGAGATGACAAATACCGTGGCAGGTCTGAAACAGGAGCCATTTACATAACTGGGAATACTAAGAAAGAATCTTCCAAAACTAACACTAACTTCATAGTCTCTTCTCTTCTTTATCTCACACAATTACTACACATTATTTACCAATTTGAAAACTCTCATCTTCCCTTATTTAAATATCTGAAAATCTCCCTTATAAAACCTCAAAATTCATCTAAATTACTAATGTACTAAATTCATCCAGATTACTAAAATCTGACAGTTAAGAGCATAAGAAATTAAGACTTAAAACAGAAACTCTAAGGATATTAAAACCTGTTTTTCTTTTATAGACGATGTCTTCATATTTTTTTCAATGACATTATAGAAGCAGTTTTTCTGCTTCAGACTAACCTCCCTTTAGTAAAGCATACAGACTGGCCAGGTAAGCTATAGGTAGGTTATGATAACTAAGAGCAAGAAAAACAGTTACTTTGGAAAGAAAATTGCCTCCAATGAACACTTTGAACCACATGTCAAATCTGGCAATAAAAACCAACTTAAAAGGCAAAGAAATATACCTTGCTGGGTAAAGAGTTTATATAAATATGATGAACATCTCATAATTTATTTTTCTTACTAGATGACAATGTTCTCGAACCTCGTATAATACTGCAACAATTCAATCAAAAAAGAAAAAAAAAGTGCCCTTTTGTGCCTTTTCCAGGAAAGTGAATATCCAAAAAGTTCTCATTATAGGAGGCTTTCACCTACAAGCGAGACCCATAGCACAAAGGCTCCAATGTGCTATGATGTCCCAGTTTCATTTACTATAGTCTCTAAGTAGAAAGGTTCCAAAAAGATTAGTTTCACTTTTCCCTAGATATATTTAGTACGTTAACTAGTATCGCAGGGATATTATTTTTCTTTGGTTTTGTCAGTAGCATGTTTGATATAAATTTTATTAAGTGGTAGTATATGTAACATTGCATTGTGGGTAGGAGTTTCCTGCTTTACCCTAGCCACATCCTCAGCTGTCATATGAGCATGTTTCCCATATTTTCTGCAAGTTCTCCCCTTTTTTTCTCCTTAGAAAAGTGACAGCAATAGAAGATGAATTGTTTTAATAATTATAAGAAACATGAATTATTTATACAGTAACATTAAACAAGTATGGATCACTATGTACTTTGAAAAACTGTCCAAGGGAGAAAAAAGTAATCCTCACAATTAAAGTCCTAAATTCGTGTGAAATAATGTTAAAGTAAATTAACACTGAGGAAGGACTTAAAATTGTTAAAAGAAAGAAAATCTCTGTAATCAGATGCCACCACCACCTAACAAATGAGGTGTACTATATCAAGCTATAACGATAACTCGCCTTGACTGTCAGAAGCTGCAGACCTCCTACGTATTCATTAGTGAAGATTAATGTCAATATTGCCTACAAGGACCTTAAGAATCTACTTTGAGATTTTATAGAAATGTCAAAACAGAGAAAGAGAAACCAAAAAAGCCTAGAGGAGAAAGGGAAGAAAGTGGGAGGAGTGGAAAGGAAAAAAGAAGGGGAGAGAGAGAGACAGAAGTTAACTACTTTCTCTTCTGGTATCCAATTTCCACATCAACTCACGGTCAGCCAGAAAGCTGCTTATACCAACCAAATGAAGTTGTTCAAACAATCATGGAAATGGCAGTGTTTTGGGTTTTCACAAAACTGAAAGACACTGCAGAGGAAAACAAAGAGTACTCCCATTACAAAAAAAATCACATTTTATACAATACATATATATACACACACCACATAAATGTTTTAAAGTACCACAAAATAATACCTTGTACATACATACAACCGCACATATGTGTGCAGTTCACATGGATATATATCCCATTAAAATAAGTAGAATTAAATCTCTCATAATCATAATTTAAAATATTAATAAAATTATATGCATTTTACTAATATAAACATTTTTCAAAGCATCAATATAAGATCCAATAAATTCTATATATGTCTCAACAGCTATACATTAAATCCAAAAAAACTGTCAAAAAAATTGCCACATACCACACTGAAACAACAAATTAAGAAAATTCCCTGTTAAAACCTCACAATCAATGAGAACATTTTAAGCCAAAATAGATTTCTACAATTTATACAACTCCTACATCAAACCTATTTTGCTTCTACTGCTCTCAACTAAAAGAAAAAATAGAACAGCAACAAAGAGAAGTTTAAAACAATAAAAAAAAATACACAGAAATGGACACAAGACTGAAAGTGATAAAATGATTATAACAGGATCATTAATTCAGAAAATTTTTTAAATGATTCAAAAGGTAACAATGAAGCTATATGTAGTATTTAAAACATTACAGTGTTATATCATCTAACAATATAGAATATAAAAAGTTCAACCAATGTTGACAAACTTATTAAACATAAGGTAATGGGAAGCAAAATCACTTCTGTGAAACTGTTTTCAAGTTCAAAGCTATAATTTCCATGGCATTATAATACATAATTTATACAGAAGACTTAAATTCATTACTTACTTCAACATAACAAATACTCATATATCCCTCGAAAAAATGAAGTATTGAGGGTCTTTAAAAACCAGACAACAACAACAAAAAAAACTGTGGTTTTCATTTCTGATGTGAAGCATAATCAAGAGCTTTATCTGCAATGACTCTGCTGAGTCAGTCTCTCTTCATCACATGTGGTTCAGTCTCTCTCCATCACATGTGGTAAGCTATTTCTAATGAAACAAACGGTCAGTTATCAAACGTGTACCCGTTATCACTATTGTTTTCAAATTTTTACCCCAAGGTAATATTTACTCCAAAGCAGATAGATTTTCAATTTAGAAAAAGAAAAAAAAAATGTATGTGTTTTTGTGTGTGCAGATAATGAATATATAAACTTTAAAGCTCATGACCTCATATGTTCTCTAGTCAGAATGAGATGGGCCTCACCCAGAGCAGAAAGGTCACAGTCAACAATATCTACTAAGCTATTAAGCAGTAAGAGTGCTTTACTCTGACCGAAAAATTATGTGCAGAAGGGTTACCTGCAAAAGAGAACAAGCAGTTGAGACACATAGATGTTGTAAATTATTCAAATACATACACAGTTAATTTAGAGGGTCAAAGTACACTTAATTAAGAAAAATATTTTAAGGGAGAAAACATTTAGCAAAACGTTGGGGTTAAAAGATGTCACAGAATCCTAACCGGAAAACTCAATCTGAAAAGAAAAAAACATTTATACTTATCAGACTACTACATTTTTCTCAATTGCCTAATTCCGCACTATCGTGTGAGCATACAGAATTATGCTTGAAAACTCCACAAATTACATGGACAAGTTGTCTTTTAACTTACTTTAGATATTAATTAGAGCTACAGATCCCACTGCACGCCTTATTTAAGAAAGAGAATCAATGAATGACTTTTCTCTTTTTGCACGAATAACTGCATGTTAAATGAAATCTTTTAGTTTTCAATGTAAAATCTGTTTTTGAGAGATACATGATGAGGCACGATAATTTATCTGTATTTTGAATAAAACACTAAAATGTATTTCTTTTATCACTAAAAGTTTATTATGGAAAAGTTCTAGACATTTGAATAATAAAGGATTAAAGTCATTTCAATGTACTCCCAAGTGTATTTTGGGGAAATTATTTTTTTCTAAGAAGCTAACGAACACGTTAGTACATTTATCTTTACCGAATATAAACCAAAAGCAGATACTGAAGTATGCTAGGGTGACCACACAAAGGGGCATTTTGGCTTTAATATCCTCCTTAGTATTTCCCAGCCCTACCCCATTAAACACCCTGAATAATGTTGTGTAATTCACTGTCTCCGCCCACCCTCCCAGTCATTTACTTCATGCCACTCCTGGTTACTATCACACCAGGAAGAAGTCTAACATGCAAATTCAGAGTGGCGTGGATAAATGGCCAAAAAATGCCTAGAAAATTGGTCTGTTCAGCTTGATAATTTTTGTTGAAAAATACCCCATCGCTCTCAACTGATGAAAACAGGAAGCTCTATTCATAAATATGAAATTCTCTGCCTATGATATATAATCATCCTAACAAGAAAATGAGTTCTATACATACATGTCCAAAGGGGCAAAAAAGGAGATAGTTTCCCAAAGATGTTTCCAATTTTCTTCTGAATCAGAATTAGCAAATCGAGACGACTCACATACTCTGTGTGCATTATTCCTTACTACACACAGCATTTTGTAATTTATTTCAAAGCTTCTATTATAAACAAAAAACACAGCTTCTGTTAACCCACTCCATTCTGAGCTCAGAGAAATCAATAACATTTAACAATCTAAGTTACAACATAAGAATTTTACTTTATATTTGTATAAGATTTGCTATCAAAGGCTCTGTTAAAGCTAATATCCAAAGAAACTATTTAAAGGATTATACAAAATGAGTATATTTCCTTAAAAACTCAAAAATTATTACAAGCATAAAGAAAACTAAGATCCATCCAATAAACTTGGGCTGCTATAATTCTTGCTATTCATTTTTATAAGATACTCAAACTAGCCATGAGATAAAGGTAAATGTAATACAAAATGTACCAATTATATTTCATCTTTATTGTAGGAGCCAGCATCCAATATTGATCATACATAAACTAGACAGACATGATTTAATATTTGTAAAGGAATTCCCAGACTAACACTTTCATGACAGCCAATTTACAGTCAAGCCCAGCAAGCAGTTTGCAACCAGACCTTAAAAAAGGTAAACTTTTTTACAATGAGTTACAGATTCACGAGTTTAAGAAGACAAGAAAAAGAAAAACAGGACTCCAATCACCCAGCAAATATGAAGCAGACCCCAGAACGTGATACAGTCCAAAGATGTAAATTATTGTAAATCATCACTGTTGTTCAGGATTTCACACACCGCCTCTTGAGCCAATTTTGCTCACTTCTCCACAGACACAATAATGAACTAAATAAAAGGAGGAGGCACCAAAAATATAGGGGTGGGGGATAGAAAAGAAAGCCCCCAAATGCAGAGCTCTGCTCCACAGACGCTTAACCTTACAGGAGTTTGGGCTCCTTCAGCATTTGTATTCTATCCAAATCCTCATGAGTCACAAAAATTAAAAAGCTATATCCTTCTGGATGCCAGGAAGGGCCTTACCACAAGCCTTTTGTCAGAGGGAGAGAGAGAAAGAAAGAGCATGAGCAAGGGGGGGAAGCCACAGTGGTAGGCAGTCCCACTTGACTGTGAGTACTGTGAGGTCACAAACCACATGATTCTGTCTCTCCAGTAATAGTGCTTGCAAAAAAAAGGAGTTTGAAAGCTTTTGCTTTTTTGGATTGTGTGAATGCTTCATTCGCCTCACAAACAACCACAGAACCACAAGTGCGGTGCAAACTTTCTCCAGGAGGACAGCAAGAAGTCTCTGGTTTTTAAATGGTTAATCTCCGCAGGTCCCTACCAGCCACCGAGACCAACAGAGTCAGTGAGTGCTCTCTAAACCACAGTCTATGCAGTAATAGTAGGTCCTTCCAATATTTGCTCATTCTCTTTTTTGTTTTGTTTCCTTGCTTTTCCCATGCTACCAGCTACATAATTTCTTGACAGAAAAAAAATAAATATCAAGTCTATGTACTGCAGGCATACTGTAAAACTAAAACAAGGCTTGGGTATGGTTTGTGTTTTCAGTTTAAGGCTGCAAGCAGAATTTACAACAGAGGGTCCAAGTTCTATCTGAAAAAAAAGGAGGGACTATGGCATCAAACAGCCTCTTCAGCACAGTGACACCATGTCAGCAAAACTTCTTTTGGGGTAAGTGTTATCATATTTTAAAATCCTATCAGAGATGAACCTGTTAAACAGAAAGGTATGTTGCTCGGATAAACTTGCTAGCTTCGCCGGCTAACATTATATGAAAGGTCATAATGATGCTGTTTTGTTGCACTGAAAGCTGAAAAATGAAATTGCAGTACAAATGTGCTTCTGGCATCTGTAACTTATCTACTTCTCGGGCTAATGACTTGAAATAGAAAAAATTAAATTATCTCACATTAGTCTAAATGTTTTCTAGGGTTATTGAGATGAGGTAGCCGAAACAGTAAAGCAAAGTTTAATACTCTCATTAACCCTCACTGAAATAAAATTAGACACTAAATTAGTCAAAGTATTGTGAAAAGTATTCATTCCGGCAGCTCCCAATATTTGAGCAAACTTTAAAAAGGAAGCAATTTTACAAAATAACAGACCACAGAAGTATCTTGACATTATACTCAAGCATGCAAACAGAGAAAGAAACCTGCAGTATAACTAACATTTTAACCAGCTCAACTAAAAGATATCTATTTATAATTTTAAACTGTATCATAAGCTATCTGCACAAGCTTGTTTCTAAACAATTTTACAGAACTGAAGCATACATTCAAAAAAATTATGATAAGTATGTAACAGCCATTTTTAAAAACTCTTTATAGTTGCCCAGGAATCCAAGATATTGAAAAGCTCACAGACGTCTTCAAAACCTTACATGCAATCATAACTTTCTATACAATTTTCATTTACATCTACACACTATTACCCATATGTAGAACTTGTTATAAACCCACAGCAAACATCGAAATGTCTAGGATTCTTTTAATCATATTCTTGAACCTACCAAATGAGTTATCGTTTAGTCTCATAAAAAAGAAAATTCTGTAAGGATACTCTGCATGATTTAAAAGAGCCAGACCAATTAAGTCATGCTGGACTTTAAATAAAACAGGCATAATGTAGTATTAATATTTAATTTCCAGTTAGTGTTGATACAGAAAGTAAACTACTTTAACATTCATCAGCCAAAGTGGTATTGTAGTAAAATAGCTAAACACTTACAAGATTTTCTTTATGATGTCCAACATGTTCTCTAAGACAAGTTTATAAAATTTTCTTTTATCCCTTAAAATAAATCCTTTTGCTGTGTATACCTGTATTAACTTTGCTTTATAACTTACAACTAACGATTGGAGTTTCCTTTACTCCTCCTACTTCACACATTTTAACTGGCTACCAGAGGATCAGTCTTAGTTTCGGTCAAAGAGAAATAATTAAACCTGAAGGAGAAAAAAGGTTTCTCTTAAAAGGGTGAGGAAATGTACTATGTATTTTACTAAAAAATGTAAAACTGCTGTAGTGACTCCTCAACAGCTCTAAGTGGGCCCCCTCGGTTATAACACATCCAATATAATGATCACAGATTATTTTTTTAATGTAATGGAAGGTAATGAGCATTACTGTAAAAACTTTTGCATTAAGGAAGCAGAACATATACACAACTAGACTGCATTAACAACTCTTATAATTATAGTTTCTACATGGAAACTTTTGCTATACCTACTCAAGAAGAGGGGGAAAAATGCTTGAAACAATTGTTATATGGAGGGATAACTTGAAACAGGCACCTCAAGAAGTTAAGTTACTCTTCACAATATTACTCTGCTTTTAAAAAAAATAATGAGTTTTCAAACCAGATCAGGAACACAAATTTCAAGCACTATTTCAGCATCAGATTTAAAGTTATTAATATAGTCACAAAAAATATGTTTAAATGTTCTTTATTCTATCATGACAGGGAGTCTTACATTTCTGTAACATCCTTATAACTATTTCTATAGTAAAATTTGCAAAACTTGACCAAGTTAGAAACAAGGCATTAACAGTGAATTAGATAATCTTCTATCACATGTCATATATGCTTATACATCATAACTTAAGTCTTCTTCTTCTGCAAAGTGGAATTTACCCCTTCCCACACCCAAACAGTATTGGAGAGCCTGAATAGAGAACAGAAAATGAACCCACTTCACCGGACTAATTACAGGTGGGTGGTGGACAGAAGGTACAGGGTATCATCACATTACAAACATTTCCCCCTTCTGGAATCTATCTGAAGTCTGAAACCTCACTTTAGGCTTTAAATGTTTACATAATTGATCACCAAAATAACCTAATGAAATGTCAAAAGTATGTACTTCAATTTTGTAAAATACTTTTAAAAGTTCGGGCTCTTCCTAGGTGAGGGACAAAGCTGACCAACTGTTTCACCTCAAAATAATGAGGGAAAAGAGTGTGAGTGTATGTGTGAGTATGTAAGAGAGTGCGTGTGTTGTGTATGAATTTTCAATCTGCGCTACTCAAAATCTGTTCATTATTTATCATAAATTAAGTCTGTTAAAATAAATAGATGTAACTCATGGAGCATCTTACCATTAAAAACTTACTTACGAAAATATATCAGCTGACAAACAATTTCTACATAAAACTTTGCAACTGATCATAGTGCCGGACAGAACGTGATGTGTGAACACTGACTTCCAAAACAATACTTGTGGTTCATATCAATGATAGTGACTTTATAGTTTCAAGATTGACTAGCAACAAAGTGTCACAACTTGCTTCTAAAATAAGAGAGCTAAACTCCAAAATCCAGGGATCTCCCCTGATTTAAAAAGAACATACACAGAGGATCCACTCCTATTAAAAACTACCAAGGTTGATGTAATTTCCAAAGATACTTATTATGAATTATTTTACATAAGAGTAAATAAGCATAATTTTACATGAAAACTGGTAAAGATTTCACATTTAAACATTATATTTTATAATGTAAAAGATTTAAAAGAAATCAGAAAAAAATTTTTGTTAGTCTATGTAAACCTCCTGATAGTCTTTAAATCATAAGAAAGCATGAAATACACATGGTTATATTATGATATATTCTAGTCATTTTAAAAGAAGAAAAAATTAATCTATTCAATTATACCCTTCAAGCTAATCACTGATAGTTTGACTTATTTAAATCAGTCATGCTAATGCTAAATTCAGTAAGATAGAAATGTTCCAGTTTGTTAAAAGAACACTGAAATATTTGATGGTTAAATAAACTGCAGAGGGGGGAAAAAACTAACTCATTGAAGGCAGTAAGATTTTATCAAACACACAGAATTAATCTTTATTGAATAGAACCATTCACAAATCAAAACTCACTGTACTTCAATACTTCCAAGCAGCGCTAATCAATTACAAACCTTTTCTAGTGCTTCAAAACTCATGTGCTTTCAATTTTATACACTGGTGGTCCTCAAGTACTGTATTGGGGCTGAGTTAAGACATTCTGTATCACAACTTTTTTTCCCCCAACAAATATTCATCTAGAGGGCTTTTTTCCCTTCTCAAGAGCTGCTCACATGAAAACTGTAATATTTTTATACTGTACTTCTTTGTTGAAGCAAAAGGTTAGGGGTTACCTAAATACCTCAACTGTATATACAAAAAAGGGAAAAGGTAAGTATTCATATAAAAAAAATCCAATGGGACTGGATTATTTATTTTTGCATTTCCTATGATTAATGATGCACCCATGCATACTTGAAAACTAATGGCAAAACAGGGTAACATCTCAAACTCCTCTCCAAAGCATACAGATACCAACCTCCATGCTGTTCTAACCTTTGTTCCAAGAAACTTACATGGGACAACTCTAAGTCAACAGGGAGGTCATACGAAGCTCCTCAAAAGAATCAAGACTGCAAACACAATTAATTACCGAACAAAAGTCTTTAGAGATAATTTTACGTTAAGCTTCACTGGAACAGTCTACCTCTACACTGGGCCTCTGTAAAAATAACACACATATGGTCAAACAGGCAAATACCTTCAATATGAAAAAATTCTTCCCATGAACAAAAAACTGCAATATGATTAAAGCATAACTATTTTTCCTAGCTATTCGCCATACAAAACTTATTAGTAAATGGGTGCTAGCAAAATCAGTGCTAATTTACGCAGTCTTCCTATGAGCTAACCAAAATGCACTACCTTTTTCTCCTAGACCAGTGAATCCACTGAATACAAATTTTTATCCAAAAAAAAACAAAAAGCCTGTCATTAGTCTCCCATAATAAGGATAACAATGAACTCCATACTCAAGTATTTTCTAAAGAGCAAAATACTTTAAGTTGTCTAAAGTACATGGAAATGCTTCAAGAAATATGAAACAGTTAGTTTTAAAACAAATTGTCAGAGAAGGAAGTCTCACATAATGAAAATATACACCCTGATACAATCTATTGTCATTTCAAAGTTTATGGAATTCAGTCAATACGTATTTTGTTTAATGTGTTACAATTCAAAAAATAATGGGGAAATTCTATACCTTATTCAAAGGGAGCCTCCTTACAGTTTTAACCACAGCTGACCACAAGCTTTTGTCCATTTAACAGCAAGCACACATACATTCCCACATAATTTTTAAAAGATCTGTATAGCAACTGAGATTAAATGCTCTTTTATTACATTGTATACAAAAATCTTCATCTTATGTTGAATTCTTCAGAATTTCTCTCCTTTATATTATTTACTAAAGACGTAGGATTCAACTTTGGTACAGTGCTGAATGTAAGCAACATTATATGAATCATTTCGGGTATTTACTGTTGTTGTTGAACAGGATGTTAACTCTAAGGTATATTTTTTCATAAATATACTGTCTTACATAAAAACCTCATCATTCATCAGGATATTTAAGATAATTCAAAAATAAAATGAGCTATAGAATTGAGTCCTACATAAGCATTTAATACATGCAGTGAAAAAAAATTCATTATTTATACATCTCCTATAAATATTCTGTGTTCTTGTTACTACTCAGAAGTCCAACATCCAATATGCAGTTCAGGACTAAAACTCAGGTGTGATTTTGGCTCTAAGTGATTTTCAATTTTCTAATCAACTGTCTACAAAAAAAAGGATTTCTGCACTACATAGACATACATTAAGCGAATGCAATTTTAATGACATTTAAGATACTTTAAAATTAGATGTAGTGATGTCAGAAAATTTAACAAGCTGCATGATTCCCAGGCGTGTACTTAAGACTATGGTGGCCATTAGTTTAAAGTCTGTCATCTGCATGACTTCTATTACCATCCCTTAAGAAATTACACGTAAGAGTTACATGAGAGAAGTGACAGTCCTAAAAAGGTACATCTAAATAGCCTGTGCAAGGCCAGTAACTTTTACCACAAAACCAAATAATTTTACTTTATTTTTCAATTTTATTATCAGAGGTACCTACTGAAATTATTATACCCTTACCTATAAAAACATATTTACATAAAAGACTTAAAAGTTTAAAACTCAAAATTTCAAAACACATTTACAGGTTTGTGAAAATTATATGACTCACAAGCGTGCCAAACTTTGTTTATACTACTCCTTATTGTTAGCTCCGTCAGATGTCTAGCAACTAAATCCATTGTATGGTGTGGTAAAAGCACAAGCTGAAAAAAGGAAATAAAGGAAAAATGCAAGCCAAATCACAATAACAGTAAGATTTAAATAATATATATGCACTCTTTCTTTAGAAAAATTCTAATAATGATGTTGCAGTATTCCACAGAATCTTCCATTGATATGGACATAGTTTTGTAGAGAGGCGTGTATTTGCCACGTATAGAAAACTTCAATTTCTTTCAATTATGAAAATTTTAATATGTAGTATATGAATTTGCCTGGGCATAGGCATGCATATACATCAGTGCCTAGAGAAACTTGGGATAATAATTGTAAACCAGGAAGAAAATAATTATAAATTAGTTAGTTGAGGTATGGTTTGAAGTTCATTTGGAAAGACAATCAATTACTTATTGCATGTACACTAACAGAGAAATGTTAATCTGTAAAACCAACAATAGAGATTAGGCATCTATTAGGCAATACAAGATGAAAATACACTTGTAAAACACAAAGATGTTATTTTCCAGTTATAAATTTACATTAAAAATTGATATCAGTTAAACAAATTATTATATCTCACAAGGGAAAATATGAAATGCAATTAATCTGTTAACAAATACCCATTTACATACATTATATCAAAGAATAATTCTGGCCTGGTGCTAAACAGGTATATTTTCTACATATTTACTCACTGACAATATAATCTAAGTAAACAATTTGGCATGGTATTAATTTTGCTATTTTGATAGTAATAATTATAATTAATTTTATTTCTAATTTTTCTACTGAAGTTCCCAATTTAAACTTCAAATTTCCAGGATAATCTTCAAGTGAAAAGGTATCATCATTTCTACCAAATGATTAAAAACTACTTAAATGGATCCAGATAAAGTGAATTCACTATGAAACTGAAAAAAAAAAAGGGCTGTATTTTATAATTAATATTTTTTATCCCATTGGTTTTACTGTATTAGCATAATCTGATCCCAGAATTAGACACAAGGGTATCCAAAAGTTACAGTGTGCATGTTCCTTTTAATCAATAAAAATTTTATTATAAGAACTTTTTGTAAATACAGCTCAAAGAAACCCTATTTTTTGAAAAGTGAATTCTCACTTTATTTTATAAATTTCTATCAGATCACAGAAATCTGCATTATACTAGCACAGAAAGAAAAGTTCTTTATGCTAAGAATCTACATTATTATCAATCACTGTGCTTTCCATAAAACATACAAATGTAAAACTATACAAGCACTTCTTCCAAGGACCTTAGCACCGAATTCAAAAATAATAAGACATCATAAGAAGATGTCTACGAGAAATTTCTATTAAGGCAGTAGCATCCAATATCAGGCAAGATAGCTAGTTACAAAAGGTAATCTAGCAAGATTAATTTTTACTTCTCATGAAATTTGTAAAGCTTTTCAGGTAATTCAGCTTTTGACAAAATGCAGAAAAAACTGCTACTGCTCTTACAGAGTTCAACACAAAAATAAAAAGATTTAAGAAGGGAATCCATAAACCAGATATACTGACAAAGACAATGCACTGCAGAACGTCTGTAAAGCAATATAAACACGAAAGTCAATGTAATCCAAACCTCTGATCACCAATCCAGCCTTCTCTCCATAAGTAGAAACTCCTCTTTCTCATATTATTAACACTCCAGTGTTCACACAGAATTCTTTACATTCCCTCACTTGTTAAAACTAAACACACATAATATGTTCTCTATTTTAGGAGGAAAACAAATAACCTTTTTAAAACTTTTTACCACAAGTATCCACCTTATTTTTAAATGCCATTATCTAACCTAGATTGAGATAATCAGTATTGTCAGAAGATCATCACTCTTAATTTAACAATAAAGATTTAACAATATATTTCCCTTATAATATGTGTTAAGCGGATTGCAGAATATTTTAGTGTACCAATAGGACCAAGGAAAGCACCTAAAGAGATTTTTTTAAAAATTATCATAAACAAGTATCTAGAGAGAAAACTGAGTTATGTGATTATAGCTTATTTTATTTTCATAAATATTCTTATTTTTAATATGATAAATCAGAATATATCAAGAGAGACAATAACTATTTTTAAGAGAGCAAAATATTTGGCTTAAATCGCTAAATTATTTCATTATTAAGTGGTTAACCATTCTATATAAATTTATATCCACAAAAAAAATTTTTACTGAGACACATTCAAACTATTTTCTTAGCTACGAAATGAAATCATGTGTTCCAACAAATAACAGTATTTTCGATAAAGTAGTTATGCACAAAGTAAATATGTGTTACATGTACAAGATTAGAAATTTTGTATAATGAAACTACATTAATATATGTAACTCAAATTCTCCACTTCTATTTAAACCTTATTCTGCCAAACACATGGTCAATTCATTGTGCTTCCATGATCAGAAAACATCCAATATCCTGAATGCTGTTTTAAAGGAAACTTTAAGAAAAATTACCTTATTATTATAAGCTGACAGTTATTTTTTGAAAAGGAGCTGTGAAAAGAGTATGATCTGAAAACTTACACATGAACTTAAAACTTACACACTCAAACATGAAATGAACAGGAGAGCAGGAAGCAAACGCATAAAATAAAATCCTAGCAACAATACCACACTAAGAAATCAACACTGAGCAAAGGAGAGGCACATACGCTTTTTAAAATAAATGCTCAAATGTAAGCTTGGCTTCTGAACTGGTCAAATGAACAGATAACATCCCAGTGACTACGGAATTTTCTTCTAAACTGGCAAGACTAAAAAGAATCACATCTCGTTCCTAATTTTGCAATTATAATGTGCGAATCTTTCTTTACTCATAAGACTACCATTTATTCTAAACTGGCTGGAAAGGCTCGCCCATTGCATTTTTCCTGTACGTACCTCTTCCTTATCAATTATGGTGTATCTTCAGCTTTCGGAGAAGAGGGAAAAAAAAAAAAACGCTTCGAACTTGGAGTTTAAAACATATCATTAAATCAATATTCACAGGGCTACCCTAAAAACATTCATTTCTAGAAGGTCAGAAAATCCTACTTTTTTTAAGCTGATGCATCTGCACATAGAAAGCAACTTTTAGTGAGTTCTTTTGCTACGCCATAATGATCTGCTCCAGAAACTCAAGGGTACCTAAAACAACGGGCTACCTGTTCTAGCCATGCTTAGGAATGTGTCCAAATCATTTTTATTGATTTAACCTTTATAGGAATGCTACATATCCTCAGAGAAAAACATTTTGAATGTATTTATAATATGATACACTTCTGAGAAACCATGAAAAAGAAAGCTAAAAACATATCTAGATACTCCTCCACCCTTGGTTGTTATGGGTTTATTTTTGTTTACTTTAAACACTATCAACAGACCTAAATATTACATAATTTTATTTAGGAAACCTTACTTTGGCACCCCTGTAAGTAGAAATAAAAATTTATTTTGGAAAAAAAAAGTGCATTTAAATAAATTCTAACTTTAAGAAATAAAATGCCTGATGACAATGATGTCACATCTACAAATTTTAACAGATTCTAAATACACCTTTTATACTCGAGTTACACATTAATCATGGAACCTACAAACATATCAAACTTAAAGAATTTAGTCCTTATTGAATAAGCTAGGTTGTACTCTAGTTTACATTCTGAGAGTTTACAGAGAAAGTTCTGTGTTGCCTATCTCTCTAGCTTTCTGCAAGTAGTACTTTATTAATGGCTTCAGCAGCTAATGCCTGCATTAGTTATGTTTGCCAAATAATAATTCACAATATTATGCTTCCTCATATTATGGTTCATCATTCGTTAACTTGAACCTCACCTCTAAAGGAGTTATACTTTCACTGCAAACTGTTCTCTTAAAAAGGCAAACAACTTTTGAGCATTTCCAGATGTAGCACTCAAAAAGGAAAAAAAAGAAAAAGAAAAATCATGGGCAAATTCTCAAAGAATTCTAAAATTATTAACAGAAATACAGTAAAACTGAAGTTACTACTTTTTACTTCAATAATAATCCATAAGTTTAAGAGCTGAGTGTACTCCTTATCAAATTAAGAAACTTATGATAGAGGACTAATGATTTCAAATAGCTGCCAGCAGATAAAATAAGCACAGTTCAGTTTGAGACAAGATTCAACTGAACTGGAATTTCTGAAACTCTGACAATCATTGAACATGCAAGAATAAAATCATAATGTTATCTTTTTCCAACAGTGAACGGATTTTTTGTGGATAATATAAATTTGGGTTTGGCTACACTACTTTCATTGTGATTATTTTTATGAAACATTCAAGCATGCATAAGATTATGCTAAACTAAAATTAAAATAATTTATATGCAGTCTACTTCTCTGGAGCAGGGCTGGAAGAGAGTGAGGCAAGCACGCAGGCGCCTGGGGTTCAGACTTTTAGGAGATCCTAAAGCACAGCCCTGGAATGAGTGCTTCCTCAAACACTGTGCCCTGGGCACAGTGCTTGCCTCACTCTAAGCCCAGGTCTGCTCTGGAGCCACACGGGCGTAAACAATCTCATGAGATATGTTCTGAGCAAGGTATCATAAACAGAAATTTGGTAATATAAGAGTAATAAAATTATAAATAAGGTTCTATCTTTATCTGATTTACATGTTTCTAAAAAAAGAGAAAAGGAACAACTCCAACTTAAATGTAAATACTTTTTTAATGATCATATTATAATGAGTAGTTACAGTTCTGAGATGGCACAGATTTTCTTCAAAGGAGACTTGTATTTGCCATAAAAACCTTTCAAAGTAAACTAAGCTGCCTTATTGCTTAATTAAAAAAAAAAAAAGACTAAGTATGTTCCATTATGGAGTTCATAGCGCTACACTTGAGTTGTTGCAGGCCAGTGACACCCAGATCTGATTGATCAACAGAATCACTTGAGGAACAGGTCTTGGGAAGGGGAGGGGGGAAGAGAGGATCTTGGGAAACTATTTTAAGCCAAGCTTCCAGGTAAATTAGCCAAGTTCAGGAGCCAACAGTAAACTTATAATAAGCTAGAGACACAAATAAGTTATTAAGACAAGTGGTACATATATAAATTTCCAAACTGTCTCCCCTATAAACATTTGTAAAGTTTATTTCACAAATCAGATAACATTCAAATTTCAGTTTGTTACTTTCCTGCCTTTCCTTCAAGTAGAGATGTCAGTCAACACTGATGTGTCCAACAAGTAACATCAAAAAGGAAAATGAAGTCAGAAGCACAGACAATTCAATGAGATGAATACAGCCCCCCAAATTAATATTTATTTTAGGTTTAAATAAATATTCTATGTATATAATTTCAATCTATTGTGAAAATCTAATATTTTAAACTTTAAATTCATTCAAGTTCACAGTAACATATTTTAAGAAAATGTATGTGCCCAACATACCTTCATGATTTTTAATTGAAACTCTATTTTGTTTTTATGTTAGCTTTTCTTTCTTGAATGTTTATTGTGCAGGGCACTATGCTAGACCCTTTATAAACATTATTTCCTTTAGTTCTCTCAACTCTCTCATATAAGATGGGTATTATAATTATTTACAGATGAGGAAACAGAAAATGAGGTAATAAAATCTGCCCAAGTCACACTATTGAAGAACTGGGATTCAAACCCAAGCTTCTCACTCTTAATTACCACCTTACAATGTTATTCACAACCTTAATGAAGTCAATTCATAATCCCCAGTTTCATCTGTAAAGGTGTTACTTCTCAGAAACATGAAGTTTTATTAAATTGACAAAATACAAAGAGAGAATCTTTGCATCTCTCAAGTCCCCCGAAGTGTAACTTTTAGTAATACTGATCAGTGAGGATCAGAAAGATTAAGAACAAATAAAACTGAAGAGGATACCAAGTGATAAGGTTAGGTCAGGTTTAATCAGAAGATGAAAATTCCAAGCCAATGAAGAATTCTTAACCTATCATTAGAATCAAAAATCTTATTTAATGTTTATACCACACAGCATATACTTCACATGATATGAACATACCATTTTAGGAGTTAAAAATTAAGCTGTTAAATTGAAGATAAGGAATTTACAATCTTTCTTCTTTATAAAATTTAAACAATAATCATTTTAATCACAGGCTTTGGCGTCTGTCAGATCTGGAGTCAAATCCTAGTTCCTGTAACTATCCACAACATTCCCTTTACCAGACCTCACTGTCCAAACTAAAAAGGCCTATATGGCCACACTTAGGCTAAGTGACCTAGGTAACTTTAATTTCTAAGTCTTAATTTCTAACTGTAATTTCTTAAACTCTTCCTTGATCTCTTACTTGAATCTTTGATGCTCCCAAATATCCACTCATAAGGGTACATTTTTCTTTACCTACCAAAGAGATTATGTACATGATTCTAGGAAGTAAATCTTTTGCCATGCACTGTTCATCCCAATTACATCCACAACCATTTCTCCGTAATTATTTAAGACAAAAAAATCTTAGAGAAGCCACAAGAGAGCTCTAGCTGCTTTTTTTTCCTGGCAGAGGGTAGGAATAAAGCTGTGAGACTACATTTCTCAATCTATATGGCTCCACTGAGAAAAGATGCATTGACCAGAAGCCATAGGTGATGACAGGTAGATGAGACATTTTTGAGAATAACAAACTAAGAAGAGAAAGCTGTTTGAGCATTTACAAACGTCAAGAGACTTCTCCAATCTTCTGCAAACCAACAACTTCAGAAAGCCTAAATAAGGCACAAATCACTTAGTAAAATTAAATAAACACATGCAAGTATAAAATCATAGATACTACATTAAAAAGGAAATATGCAAACTGGTACCCTATCTCACAATGGTGCCAAGTTAAAAAAAAATTTTTTTTAGTTAAAAATAAAAGCTAACAGGGTCAGATAACTTTATTGACTTTAAACTGCACAAGTATTCACACTGATTTCATCAAAGTCACTAAAAAGATGTAAGAAAAGACAAAAGGTTTTATGTGCAGTCAAAATAGTCAACCAAGGAAGCAGAAGAGAATGAATTGAAGAATTACATGGTGATTTAGTCATTATTAACTAGTAGAAAGAAATCGAGCCTGGATGTGAAAAACACGGGCAAGTTAAAGAGATAACACAAAGAAACCAGCAGAATTTGGCAGCAATCATTGGGAGGGACCAAGAATAAGGACAATTTGACTGTAGCTGAAGACAGAGTGGTGAACTTGTCAATGATTAAGAGAAAAAAATGGGAAAGGGTAAATTAGAGTTTCGCTATGTCATGATTAAAGTTGCAGTTAATAGGAAAAAAAATAGGTGTACACAACACAATTTCAATTTTTAAAAAATTATACATGGGTGTGCATGTGTATCAGAGGAACTCAAAATTATGTTTAGATAACAGAATTATGAAAAACTTTGGTTTTTTATACTTCTAATATTTTTCCACTAAGAAATGAATAAATATTATTATTTTTAAAATTTAGTTGACAGTATGCTTTAACGTTTAAAAAGCTTATTTTCCTGAACCCACAGAACAAATTTGCTACTGGGAACAATGTTGGGTTTGGGCTTTTTTTTTATCCCATGCTCAAGCTGTAAGAAATGAAGTAAATTCCCATAATTTAAAACTCTTTATGTGCAAAAAATCAGTTTTACAAAAACAACAGAATCTCATGGAAACATGACAGATCTAGCAAAGGTTCTGATATCTTTTAAGTTTAAATCCCAGTCACACCAATTACAAAACCGTGAGCAAGCTACTTAAGCTCCTTGTGCCTCAATCTCTTCATCCTAAAAATATTACCACCTACCTTGAACGTTTTCTGTGAAAAGTAAGACAACACATGGAAAGTACCTACAGCCAATCAGAAGAAAAAAAAAAATCAATGCAGTTATTACACATAATCAACTTTCCAATTCTTAAATCCTCTTCAAAGTCTAAGTCTGACTACTCAGTCTAAAGGGGTGGGCTGAGGGGAGGGAAGGGAGACTCAAGAGGGAGGTGATAAATGTATATAATTATGGCTGATTTGTGTTGCTGTATGGCAGAAACCAACACAACACTTATGTAAAGCAATTTTCCCCCAATTAAAAATTTTTTTTAATTTTTTAATAAATAAATTTGACTACTCAAGAGTGTGGTCCACAGATCAGCAGCATCAGCATATATAAATATGCAGAACCTCAGGCCTCAATCTTCTGAATCAGAACCTGTATTTTCACAAGATCGCCGGAAAAAAACAGAATGTGACAAGCCCCATTCAAAATAACATTCAATGAAGGTGTTACCAGCTCCCTGAAGTTGTCCACTCCATTTCTGTTCCACAGTTTGTCTGATGCTGAGTGAAGAACACCTCCTTGTTCACTCCTAATTACTAATTCTGAGAAACTTGCTAGAAACTGACAGAAAGACTAATCATTTCCACTTGTAAACATAACTTTTCAAACCTAAAGATAACTCTCATGTTCACCCTTCAATTAATGCACCTTGCCTGAACATGAAGTGGATCCGTGGTACATAACTCTCTCTTGTAAAACAAGGTCTTTAAGAATTCGACAAATTCAAATTGTTTAATAACTCGACAATTACACTGTATAAATCATTAAGCTGCACAGCTATGTTGACTAGATTTCAGGCTGTATTTACCCATGTTGTACACGAAGTACCACCACAAACTTCTCCGTTCCTTACTGAAGGTTAAAAACACTATCTGGCCCGTGTTCCTGAGATGGCTCCCCAGCAGCCCTGGCTGCGCAGAGCTCGGGAGGCATGGCTATTGCTGAGGGCAACCGTTTGGCTTCTAGTACTCACCTGCTCTGCGGCTCCTCAGTCAGGTCTTTAAGAACCCATTATAAAATCTCAGAGGCCTCGAACTGACAGGGCTTCAGACTCTCATTTTGAAAACTAATTACTCCTTTTGATATTTTTATACTAATATTTACTGTTAAGTATTTTAAAATTGCAGGTGCCCAGTCGGGCCTTGTTTTCCATTTCCAATCAGCTGAATGAAACAGGCGATACAGAAGACAACTGAATATGTGAAAAACTGTCAGATGAAATAGCAATTCAAGTTCCTCAATTTAGAGAAATGAAAGGCAGTGGGAAGCAGACATGAAGAAGGATGTCTGCGAGGTCTGGGCCATCTCCTAGATCCAGTGGCACACTAACAGCAGTCAGACTCTTACAGAGGTCCTAGAAATGCATCTCCTCTGAAGGATGTCTTAGGCCACTTCGAATACAATTTTCAACTCTTTTACGTCTTACACAGTTGAGAACTCCCTCAGTGACTCAGACTCAATTTCCCCTTACCTACATACTTACTCTTACTCTCCACCCTTAGAAATGACATGCCCTTAGTTGCCCATTCAGGTACTATTTATTTCTTTTCATTCTCCTATCTGAATTCTCTTTTCATTCATATCCACATGACCACTGGCTCAGATTTCAAGCTTCCAGTGGAAGGTCCATACGTGTACATAAATTTCCTAAAGTGGCAACACTTAGGCTCGGGACATCAATAGTGATAGAGCCCACAAAGAGATATGCTTACCACAAATTTAAAATCCATTAAAAATTAAGAACAAAAGCATGTCAACTTTTCAGATAAGGAAGCTGTGTAAGATTCAGCATTTTACTCTTGGCTAGAAAGAATTAGAGAAAAGAAAACTGCACATGAAAGATGAACTGGCCTTAAGGACAACAAGAGGAATATACCGCGTGGATGGAGAAAGGAAGCTCACTTAAGAAATGAAGAATGTGATGAGCTAGACAAGGGAGACAGTAAAACAAGTGGAAGTTGAGAATTTTTAAATTTGAAGTATAAGGGACTGTTTGTAAGCAGGGTAGTTTAGCAGTTGCCATGTACTATTCTCTAAAGCAGGTTTCATTCTTAGGAGTCTCAGAACATCTCCACTGAACCTAATAGAATCCGAATCAAACTGATCAATGTTAATAAGAGGGCAGTATATTAAAATGTTCCTCATGATCAGTATCTACTTCTTCAGCACACCTGAATATCTAATAGGTAGCCCCACAGAGAAAACAAACTTAAAAATACAAAGCATGATAACCCAGCCAGGATATTACAAATTCATAGTGAAAGACTAATTATAGTCACAGGACATAGTCTCAATAAATTTTTCCTTTTGATTTCTTTACAGGGTTCAGTTTTCCTGTTTTTTCCCCAAGCTTTCAACCTCACCCCCAATTTTTCTAGTATGATAGGATTTTTAAAGGACTAAGCCGCAAATGTAAAATCTACTTACAGGGTCATAATGATGTAAAACAAAGCAGTTTTTCAGAGTTTCAGTTTCATCACTTATCACACTGAACTGTATATGGCTTTTCCAAACTCTCTATGGCTTTTCCAAATTCTCTGTCTGCCATATTTATTACATTCTGGAGAGAAGATTATTTTTAACAGTACTTCCTGGCTAGCAGAAGGCTGTTCGGCAGACATTATGGTAGAAGGCATTTTTTTCCCACTGAGACTCTGCATAACCACAATCCTTCTCAATCCTGGTCTTTAGGGAGCCACTAATAAACAACAGGAATCTGTACAAGCTTTTTCACCATTCCATGCCTGAAGGTTTATCCTTCCATTTAAAATTCAATTTCTTCTTCCTAACTTTCATCTAACTATGCTCATTTCTACTGAATCCTGACATCTATCTTTTGAGTTTTTCCTTCTGCAGCCCTAGAGCTGTTTTAAGAAGGCACTAACAGAGGGCAGTGATAAGAAGTAGAAAAAGTAATGAAAAAGACAAACAGGCGGAAGAACTTAATTCTAAAGCATTCTACTCTCCTGCATGGCTTTAAGAAAACTAACCACCTCCTCATGCCCTAGTTTACCCATCTGCGAAATAAGAGGAAAAATCCATCTTACCTGCCCTGCCCTCCATGGATGTTTTGAGATGTTAATGAGATAAATATGTCAAAGCTCAAATAAATATCTCAAGAATATCATATGAAGTCACTATAATTTAGTACTATTAAAAAAAGATAAGGTCAAACCTGAATATGCCAAAAAAAAAAAAAAAAAAAGAAATGCTTGTGCCTTTAAATGGCAATAGAGGACATATGAGGGCTTCCAGGTTGGCCAGATTTTTTGTTGTTGTTGTTGCTGTTTTTTAACCAAAGAATTACACTTTAAAACTTTCAGCAAACCAAGCAGTTTTGAAGACTAAATTTTGTGATACAATATTCATTAAAAATTATCTCAAAGTTACTCTTTATCTATACATTCCCCTAGCTCAGTGGGTCTTTTCCCTTTTACAATACAACCATCAATAAAATATACATGAAATGACTACCATTGTACATTTGTTTATAAATAATATACATATAACCTTTTATTTACCTTATAAATTAGTCACAAAAAGAGAAAATTTAAGACATGAAAAAACATATAAACAGAAGTCACTTAATATTTTTTCCCTGAACTCTACTTTAGATATCACGGCTCTAAGTCAGTAGTTTCAAACTTCTTTAAGCTATGGACCTCTCTGTTCCAACATCAGATTTTAAAATGCAAACCCCATCTATGAGACAAATAAAGCCAGAGCTACCCTGACTAAAGTGGGAATAAGGGAACAGGAACCTGGAGGTCCGTGATGCAACACCTACAGTTCCAGAAAGCACAATTTGAAACAACTCATCTTGAGATCAGACTTTCCATTAGCCTCTTTAAAAATAAATAAATACGCTTTTACTTAATAGCGCTGTTTTCCTTAGCTGGACGTCAAAGATGTTATGAAGAATCAACTGGATACTTGATATTATATTTACTGCCGGTATCCAGTTAAGAATATTGTCGACTACATAATAAAGTAAGTGTCCCCACAGGCTTCCAAGGAAGAAAATTCTCTCAGGTCTCAATACCAATAAATGTTAAACTCCAAATAACTGCTATGAGTTATACCATGGACTGTGAATCTAGTTTCTTTTGAGACGGTATAGTACACTAACATTATGCTTTCCTATTTTCTAGGAAGCTTAACAGTGAAACTTTTGCCCCAACTCAGCAAACAGAGAGGGACTTTATTATACATATCTCACTGCATTTATACCACCGGTACTAATTTTGCATCTCTTCTCCGTTTAGGTTTAATCTTGATTTTCGTTTTTTCTATTCTATTATAAACAATTATGACAAACTCTTCTAATTGTTTTGGGATCAGCTAAGGTACAAATGATAAAACTCAACACTCAAACTTGCCAGCTGGCACCATCAGTTTCTAATTCCTCCAGAATAGAAACCCTGAAATTACTTTGGTATCTAATGCACTAATTCCATCAGCCCTCAATACCTACAATCTAGCCTCTGCATTATCACTTAAAATCATGTCCTCTTCTTCAATCACTGTCATTACCACTCAATTATACTATTACAATGCTAGTTCATCATGCTTTTTTCCTTACTCATAGTGTTCTCTACCTATCCTCATTGCCAGCCTCCCTCCAGATTTCCACAATGCCAAACATTAGCCATCCTTGATGACAGAGCACAGATGACATTATTTTAACAAACTCCAAATTGAAAATCCCCTTAACCTACCTCTGTATTCCCAAACTCTAGTATACCTGTCATTTTTCACATACTCATCTTCTATCATTACCTGTTTCTGTCTATGAGACTGTTTCTCTACTTACACACACATGTAAACATACAATTCTTCTTGACCAGTGACCGTGAAGCTTTTTTTTTCAGCTGTAAAGTCCATTTTTCACATAAGATGGTATGAGAAGGCCTAGTAAGGAAAATGGGCTTTTTAAAGGTGCTTTTCTGGTTGCAAGGGAGAAAGACTAAGAAGATAGCTAAACCTCACACTCTGCAGACATCTTCGCAAAGCACAGAGACCACGGCACACCAAACCATAGCCTCTGTGAAGACCAGGAGTGTACTCAATTTATTCACCATCTCCCGTGTAGGAAGGCAACACTGTGTAAGATCAGATAGTCCTGGGATCAAATCAGAGCTCTGTTCTCTATGCAAACCCTGAACCTCTCTGAACCTCTTCTGTAAAATGGAAAACCTATCTCATGTGACGACAAGAGATAAGACACATCAAAGTCACACTTCGTACCAAACACACACATCAGTGCAGAAAAATCCCCATTCTGTTTCCTCCCCACACTTTCCTTCCATATCATGTACCCAAATGTCTGTTATACAAAAGGAATTAAATAACCATTTCTGGAGTGAATTCATGAGTATGTGGATGACTTAATGAGTTAATTAATGGGTAAGTGGAATAGGTGAGCAAATGAAAAGTTGTCTTAACAAAACACAAAAAGACTTGGAAGAGGGATTTGATAATAAGAACAGAAAATATATAAAATACTACATAAATAGAATAATACTATATAAATACTGTAAATGCTGCATAAAATATATATAAATACTATATAAAAAAGGAAAATACCTCACAAATAACTTTGAAGTCTAGAAAAGAAAAAAAGCAGTATTTTATGTATTTAAAACTAGAGACTTTTCAATAAAATATTTGCTATCAAGGAAAGAAGCTAAGATTTTTAAGGCTCATGTGTGGCTAATACAATATCTAGCTAATACCTAAACTCAATTTACATCTAAGAGCTTAGAAATAAGAGTTATACTACATTAAACTATAGTGAACAATTATCATGTTTTTTAATGAATTTTATCTCACTGATTTATGTATGACTGTTGTGGAATGATGTCCCGATTTTCTTTTTTAAATGTGTTTCCTCCTTTCTCAAGTTATAAATGTAAGGTTCTGCAATTGTATTTAAAATCTTTTGGAGGTAGATGCACACAAAAGAAATACCTCAACACAAATCACCATGACATATAATGAACCCAAAAGGAATAGGCATATATCACTAAAGGCAAGATGTTAAGTTCAATAAAACAAAATCTGACCTTTAATATTTTTTAAAATTGGTTAATAAACATAAAATGTGGCAAGGCTTAAGTCCACATATTTTTAAACTCTTCTGGCATCCTTGGGGGTCTGTCCACAAAAACCAAGGGGTATATACAAGCTAAAAACAAAAAAAAAAGTCAAACAAAAAGAAACATAAGCCTGTGGGATTGTCATTTAAATATACGGCTGAAATCTAAATGATTTTTCCGTATTCACAAAACACACCCAAGAAATTTCATACAATGCATAAAAATCAATAAATGAAAAGTAATAGTGTAAAAAAAAACAGGGACACTATTAGCATAATACTCTCAAGGATAAACTAAAAGTCAAGATTTCATCTTGTTCCTTAAAATTGAAAAAAAACAGATCAGCAATTAGATTATAAGTCTCTCTTATAAAAACTTCACTCCATCAGAGCAACAAGGTTAAAGAATGATTTACCAAATTTGACTCCCAAAGATGACTCTAACAAAATGCTTTTAATGTGACTTCATGAAATATGTAAAACCCCTTCCTTCTCACTACTTACATGAAGTCTAAAGTCAATATATTATGAAATGAAACTATTATAAAATTACTAGCATTCCAAAAACAGATACAGATCTCACTTGAACATTGTAGGTCTATTTATCAGTAAGTAATTTTGTATACAAAGTATGATTACAATTTTTTTAAAAAATTACAGATGCCTAAATGCTGAAATAATCAAACAGAACAAAATTGTCAAAATGGTTCTCTGAATAATATTATTTCCTTTTTTTCTTCTAAAGATTTCAAAATCTCTCAAAAGTGTTATCTTTACAATGAGAGTAAGCTATAGAAATACGAACACCTTATACATATGCATATCTGAACGTATGTGTCTGTAAATGTCCTACTGTAATCTAATTCATAGAAACAGCAGGGCCCTGGTGCAAAATGAGAAAACATAAAATAGGAGAGTAGCTCATGTAATCTGGTAATTTAGAAAATATCCTCAAGTCTCCCTAATGTAACATGGTAGTTAAGAGTCTGGCTGTAGAATCAGAAAGACCTAATGAAATCCCAGCTCCACCACATAATAATTGGGAAACTGTGGCAAAGTTATTTAACTTCTTTGATCCTCAGTTTCTTCATCTGAAACTTGGGAAAAATATTATCCAACTAACAGGGCTAGTAAATGAAATAATACATGGAAAGATATGAGTGTATAATACCTATAAGTGATTTAGTGATGATAGTAATATTTCCTCTTTCTATAATCTTTGTGGAGCCCAAACTTCAGGGTGCAGCTTATATGAACTTCCTTAGAGAGGCTTTCCCTGAATTAAGTTCCCACATTTCACAATTTCAGACTGACCTGTGCATTTTCTTTAATAATTGTCAAAATTTACTTATTTATGCAAATGAATCCACCATGCATAGCATACCATATGTATTTAGTAAATTATAAACTAAGTTATGAATAAAAATGTTCAAATTTGTAATCTTCCCACTGATATCATAAAATTATGTCTCTATATAATCAGTGGGATCTTGATTAGAAATATTATTGATTGTAATATGGATGGGGGATCTACATTTGAGTTTAGTACTTCTGCACAACTACAGGTAGGAAAGAAAAGAACATCCTATCACTAGGATTTCAGTCTATCTCTACACTTAATCACAATGACAGAATCACAGTAACCCTCTACATTTTATCCTTTATCTTCCATTATTCAGTCTACTAAAATAAGGGTTAAGAAAAGTGGCTGGCTTTTAGTTTACACATAGAGTTTTCTTTTAGTCCTCACCTGCTAGAACTATGATTAAATCAACTATTCACTGTAAGTCAGAGAGCACTGAGAGAGAGTGTGCTGTCTCTCAAAGTGTGGTTTCCAGACCATCCATACCGGTATCGCCTCAGAATTTACCAGAAAGGCAAATCATTGGGCTCACTCTAGATTCACTGAAATCAAAAGCCTGGAAGTGAAGCCCAGCAGCCTTATAGCTAAGCAAGGCTTTGAGGTGACTCTAATGCACACTGACGCTTGAGAGTCACCACATTAGAAGAGCTAGTCTTCGTAAGCAGTAGACTGTTTCACTGAGTTTCATCAAGCTAATTTGCTAGGCTTTATAGTTCATGATTAAAATTCTAATTGGAGTATAATCTCTAAAATCTGAGAAACAGGACATGTGTCAGAAATATAAAACAGGTAATCAAAGAAAGACTGCTTAATACACTGTTCTATCCACATAAGTTGCATAGTCAATTCATGATGTACCTGTTCTCTTTTATTAGAAAGTAACTCCCTCTATATCTCCTCCTAAAAAGATTCTTCCTTCAGAACCACTAAATTCAAATAAAGTCAGAAGGTGACAAAAAATACAAACTGTTGTCAAAGGTTTTGTAAGTCACAGGAAAGAGACAATGAGCTAAGCAAAAAATGTGATTATTATTCTACAGTATTACTTCTATATGTAAAGACAGACACAATGAAGCCAAAGCTTCAAGTGGGTTCTAGATTAATCTTTATTTTAGAGATATAATTAATGATAATAAACTTCCATAACAAGATTATAAACATGGTTTAATGATAGAAAACTTGCTAACATAACATATTAGTAGGTCAAATGTGAAAAAGGCATACAATCATCTCAAAGATAACCTTTCTGACATCTGATAAAACTCAATGCCCTTTCATTTTCTTTTTTAAATTCAGAAATATAAAACTACTTCCTCAAAGTGATTTAAACCATTTTAAACCAAAAGTCAACATTATGCTTACCAGTGAACAAGAAAAACATTTCTATTAAAATCAGGAATAAAAGATCCATTATCCTCGCTCTTAATTATTGATGTTTTGGAAGTTCTGACTTAAACCCGTGAGTGCATGCTCAGTTGCTCAGTCATGTCCAACTCTCTTGTGACCCCATGGACTGTAGCCCACCAGGCTCCTCTGTCCATGGGATTTCCCAGGCAAGAATACAAGCGATGGTTGCCATTTCCTCCTTCAAGGGATCTTCCCAGCCCAAGGACAGAACCCACGTGTCCTGCATCTCCTGCACTGCAGGCAGATTCTTTACCACTGAGCCATCACGGAAGCCCGTCTTAAACCCTTATTTGCAGACAATACAATTCTCTTCCTAGAAAGCTCAGGAGAATCAAATAAAAAATTAAGTTGATTAAACTTTAAGAATTTGTTTGGGAACGCATGTAAGAATTAAAGATTTTAAAATTTAAAAAAAAAAAAAAAAAAAAAAAAAAACTTGGGGCTGGGTTAATATCCAAAAGATTAATTAAAAAAAAAATAAAATAAAATAAAATAAAATAAAATAAAAGAATTTTTTCATAGTAGGATTACCAGCAATATGTAAACATACATAGAACTAAGTCACAGGTTCAAGTACATAAGACTGTAAACTGAAAAAATACAGTTTTAATACAAAAACAACAGAACTTCTGAGAAAAAAAAGAAATAACAATGGTATTTCTAACAGAACT
This sequence comes from Ovis canadensis, assembly GCF_042477335.2. Taxonomy (NCBI): domain Eukaryota; kingdom Metazoa; phylum Chordata; class Mammalia; order Artiodactyla; family Bovidae; genus Ovis; species Ovis canadensis. Next base: position 33,651,154 of record NC_091264.1, read on the forward strand.
AGAACATAAACTCCAAGAGATTGGGGGTGAGGGGTGGGGGTGGGGGTTATTGCTGTTGCTTTATTCACTGCTATATCCTCAGCCCCTAGAAGTCTGCCAGGAAATAGACACTCAAAACAAATTTGCTGAATGAATAAATGAAAAGCATCAGCATTCAATAATCCTTTATATCAAATGAGTTCTTCCTATAAGTGACAGAACTGCTTATTAGGAGTCCACAAGGAGACCAAGAGTTTGCACCAGAATGTACATTTCTGTGCACATCATTTAATTTTGCCAGTATCACAAGAAAACTATCTCAATGAAGAAAGCAGGGGACTGGTTTACAGTCTGGCTCAGGCTACTTACCTTATAAAAGACAACAAGGAACAGTTCTCATACTGGTTACACTGAGTGGCAGGCACCTCTTTAGACTAAATGTTGGGAGTTGAAAGGAGAAAAAAAAAAACTAACTTCAAACCAAAGAATAATTTGTAAAAAATCATGTCTGGCTGCTGAAATGTGGTTATAATTAGGTCACTGTGTCTTTTAAAGGATACTTATAAAACATGAAAGCAACAAAAAATTTTAAGGATAGTTTTTTGTCAACTGAATGTCAGGTTCTAATCAGGAAATTCAGACATCTCAGTAGTGTCTAAATGAATGAAGCCTTTATACTTTCAGAGCAGTTTATAATAAATGATCATAGGAATTAAGGCACATGGAGAAGTTATGCTCTAAATCAATATAAACACTTCAAGTATATGCCTCACTCCTCACTTTAAAGTGGGTCCAATATTGTAGTGTCATCTCAAATAAACAAGTAAAACAAAGAACTGAGTCAGTGCTGGTGGTTTAAAAAATGAAGAACAAGTGAAGAATAGTCAACTTAACTCGAATTTATAGCAGACAGGCTCTGGGAAAGTAAACTGGACTGATATTCAGAAGACCAGGTATATAGCCCTTGAACACCAAACCAACTTACTACACAGTCTAGGGCAAATCACCTCACCTCACTGTTCTCCAGTTTCTTCAGGAGTAAATAAAAAAAGACTCTAAGTAAAAAAAGACTCTCAGATCTTCCACTCAGTCTAAGTAATGGATACTAGCCAGATTCCCTTCTTCCTGAATAAAGGCAGATAAGCGATCCTACAAAAATATGCTGAGGTTCAATTCTATCCATAAACCTACAAAGTCAAACTAGATGTAAAAAGTATAGACATGTTATATAGAGATCTGTACTGAACACCTATCTATCTTCTCTGTAAATAATTTATACAATCCGGTTCAAGCCACAAAAGAAATCTTGAGAGATGTGTATGTTTGAGTTTTACAAATAAAATTCTCAGCGATATAAGAAATAGAACTCATGGTACTTACTCAAATTTTTATGACTCCACAACATCATCCTTCTTTCATCAAACCAGATGTGACACATAGCCACAATTTTCTAAGGATGCAGCAGAGGTTTCAAGCAAATCAGACACTCAAAATATAGAATGCTACACACAAACACAAAAAAAGTGTTTTTCATGCAATGAAGATGAAGAAGAAACTCAAGTTAATGTCGGAAGAGAATAAAGGGAATAATATAACTTCAGCTCTAAAGTTAGTAAGAAAGCAAAACAGACAAGGGATGAGGGACATAAATAATAAATTTATCAAGTTATAATCTCCAAGACCCATGGAGATTGTCCTCCTAAATTATAATGTCCCACCCTGAACACAATTTCCTATTCATTCTATTAAATTCAGCACCTATTAGGTACCTAACATGTACCAGGTACTGTAAAATAGGAAAGTTAAAACAAGCTCTGGCTTCATGAAACTTACAGTGGGCAAAGAAACAGGCAAGTAAACAGATCCCTGGAATATACTAACGTAAGGACTTCTTTAAAGAGTATACTATTAATACAAGGTGCCATGGCACACAGAAAGGAATTAACAAGATTGGACAGCCAGTGATGTCTTCTTGGGGGATGAGCTGTCCAAGCTGATATTTTCCATTTTATTGTATTTCCTATTCCTCCAGTTCTCTCAATCTCATACTTTTCTGACTTTTAGATTTCATTAAACTTTCCAAACCCTTCTCCCATTGTTGAACAAATTAATCGACTTCATTCCTTTCTATTCCATCCCACCCCACTAGCCTAGGCTCAGTGATTAGACCCTCTAACACCTTGAATTTCAATATTCTTCTGTTTTTAATTCCTAAATCAACCCAATCACCTTTCTTTTCCAGTCCTATGCCCAGTAGTTGAGCACCATCACAGAAAAGTATACAACCTTGCTGTTAGAGCCCTTCTATGATTCAATGGGCATGAGCTTGAGCAAACTCAGGGAAATAGTGGGCAGGGAAGCCTGGAGTGCTGCAGTCCGTGGGACCACAAAGTGTTGGACACGACATAGCAAGAGAACAACAACAACTTGTCAGAGCCCTTGACAACTTAGGCAACACTAAGCATATTCCTGATGAGCTTTCTCTCCCTAACTCCACTGCTGCCATTACAAACCTTTAACACTCTCAAGCTTCCCTACCTCCCCATCCCTTCCATGCCAACTCCAGTCACTGGCCCTGCCTGCTTCTTCAAAATGGTATGAATGATAATTATGCATAGCTGAAAATATGACTTCACACTACTTTTATGTGTTAAAAAAGTTATGCATATTGAACTAACCCAGCAATCTAACATCCCTAACATTGTTTCATTATGAAAACAGATTTGGTCCCAACAAAGGACTTGCAAATAAACTCTGACCTGCTACCTGAACAATTTCAGCTACTAAAATACAACCAAAAACCAAAAGTAAGAAGTATACCAACTCTCAAAATTGATAACTAAGTTTACACACCAAAGATCAAGTGACTTTTCTCAGAAGAGAACATGTATCAGGTTTTCCTAGAGTATGACTTATTTTAGACACAAATCTGATAAATTTAATTTCTAGTCCATAGTAGCCAGAAGCAGCATTCAAGTGGGTGGCAAGGTGAAACCCTGCCAGAGTACAACACAACAGCAGCAAAATTAGCTGATGCAAACGAGAGAAAAACCGTAAAACTCAACCCCCCAAAATTATAAATTCAAATAGCAGATCAAAGTAGGACTGTCGATCACAGGAGCAAACTACACTTTATGCCTCAATGGTATCCTAGGGCATCACAATGGTCCAAGTGGACTGTAACACCTGATATATTTTATAATGAAATTTCAGTTTAAAAAAAAAAGTTCAAATTGTACCTGGTATTCCATCTGTACATAATCATAAACATGCTATAATAACCTTACTATAGAAATATTTTCATTAAAATGGTCTAAATAAAATCCATTTTATCACTTGGATTACCTCATGTATTTATAAAATAAATATACTAAATATATTTATTCTCTATGATATATATGGCATAGATGCCTTGGTTTTTAATTCTAATAGAATACAGTTGTAAGCTAGTCTTTTGTTTCCAATCATGCTCTTCACCCAAGACAATAATTGTACAATTGAAAATCGAGGCGACAGTCTGGCTGATTGTTACACACTGCAGACACAGCACAATTCTACATTCACGCAAGTAAAACCAACACTAAAGGAAACAGTTCTTCAGCATCTCTAATGGCACAATAGTTAACCAAGTCACTCGGTAGTCAGTTTCTACCCAGCGTTGTTTCAAATAAAATTTCTAAAAGTAAAATTATTTCATTAATTGACTTTAAAATAAATCACACAGACCAATGTCTGAAATTTGAGTATACAGCAGAAAGCATAAAAAGAAAAGAAAAACGAAACTGCTTAAAATTTGCACTTAGAATTTGCTTTGGAACTTGATAAAATGATCCCTTAAAATTCATCTGGAAGAATAAAAATAGGAAAAGAGACAAGAAATATTTTAAAAAGAGAAGTTATGCAAGTGACCCTGAACTGTAATACCAAACATTAAAACATATTGAGAAGCTATAATAACTAAAGTAATGTAGTACTGGCAAAAGAAGAGACAATTCGATAGACAAAGCAGAAAACTCAAAAATAATAACTCATTATCTGATAAAGGTAGCATTTCAATTCTGAGAGAAAAGGGAGGTTTATATATTTGTGGTGGTGAGACCACTGGCAAGAGAACTTAAAGTAAAAACTGTTTTGACTCAGAACCCTCCCTGGCACTGTACGACAAAATTATGGATTAAATATTAAGCTGTAGAAACTAAAAGCCTGAAACATGAAAAGTACATGATGATTTGTACAAAAGTTGTGGGTAAGACTTTCTGTCAAAGTGAAGTAATAAAATAAAGGCAGATCTAACCACACTGAAAATGAAAACAAACAGATTAAAAAGAAATAAACCTGATGGAAACCAAAAGATGAAGGGTATGGGGGGCTGTGGGGAGACTTCTATATTATGATCAATAATGGCTTTATGTCTTCAATATATTAAAAGCCCATAATAATAAACAATGGGAGGAAAAATGAGAAGTCAGTAAAACTGTGCTCAGATTGTGAACAGACACCCACAAATGAAGAAATACAAATGGCCAAAATAATTCCAAACTCAGTAGTCAAAGGAAAGTTATTATGTAAAATAGTTAAAAGAAAAGCACAATGTTTTTACTGTGAAAATGTCAGAGATGGAGAGGGGTACTCTCATAACTGTTGGTAGACATGTAAAAAGTCCAGTTTCCCTGGAGGATAAATTTAGAAATTACTATCAAAAAAGCTTTTAGACTCAGAAAAAAATCTTCTTCTAAGACTTTTATATAAGATATTAAGCTTCCATTACATCATTTTCAATAGCGGTATAAAAATTGGAAATAACCAAATGGTCCAATAAAAGAGGATTAAAAACATACTAGATATCATATAATGAGTTGTTTAAATTCTGTATCAACAGAATTTCTTGTAAGGAGGAAACATATAATCATAGGTAAAAAAATTTTAATTTCCTACCCAAAATTAGTAACCACTCTCTAATATATTTTCAGCATTTACAAATCCATTTTTATTGAGTATCTTTTTCAACGATTAATTTTGACCTTCATACACTTAAAAATAAGTTTTCAAAATCTCAGCATATTTAAAATAAAAATAATGAACTGACAGAATGCTATGCGACATACTGCTCAATTTTATATACCTAACCAAAAGTTTTGCAAATCCAGGTACATGAAAACAAGCACCCAAAACTCACAATGCTGTTACACACTCAGTTACACAACTGGCATGACAATTAAGTGCAATATAATATACTCAGAACAATAATCACCAATAATCACAGGATTTTCAGAAAGACTAAATATAAATATATTAAGTAAATTCACAGAAGAACATTTTTAATATTCAGTATTATCCAGACTGCCTACAAAACAGAACACGAAAGTAATATTAAACCTCCTCATCAAATCTGACCTGTCAAAGTAACCAAAAATTAACATCCCCAAATCACTGAAAAACTGTTAGACAATGACAACCCAAAAAAGGGAGGAGTAAAAAGTTAATGGATGTCAGCGTTAAGAGTAAATACAAAACAAAATAATGTAACATGTAAAATGTATTTTTCCAATTTCAACAAAAATATAAGCATACTAGAAAAGAAGTATTTCATGTATTTATTTTCCATATTTCTTCTGTATTGTCCAAAATGGGAGCCATTTACTACATGTAATTATTTAAATTTAAACTAATTAAAACAAAGAGCAGAATTCACTTGCTCTGAATTCTGTAGCTCAGTCGTCTTGCTCAGTTAATGTACTCAAAAGGTACCTGTGGTGAGTGGCTATCTACTGGCGAGTACAGAAACAGAAATTTCCATCACTACAGAAAGTTCTCCTGGACAGCATGCTATATAATATAGACAAATTAATTTTTTCTCTATAATTATAAAAATTTTCTCCATAAAACTACAAACCTTTCTCCCTACACCTGAAAAATTTTTATAAACTTCCTAAATCAACGGGTTGATGATAATCATTCTTTTAAGTACAGTGATGATAAGTACTAACAGGAAATTGTTTCTCATGTGCCAGGAACAATAAACATGGGCCAGTGTTTTTCATGTGCTCTGACTCAGTACCTCACTTAATTTTCATATAAACTGTATAAGGTAGATACAAGTCTACAATGCCTTGTCTGAAAGCAGTATTTCAGAATTCAGAAGTTTTCAGCTACTACTACACAAAAGCCATATACTACATAACTCTTGAGGGAAGCACTCAAGAGCACAGTAGAATGTATGAATATTAACATGAAAGGTAAGCAAGTCAATAAATAACCATCAATCAGTTAGGTCCTGGTGCTGCCATCAACAGAGAAGGCAATGGCACCCCACTCCAGTACTCTTGCATGGAAAATCCCACGGACAGAGAAGCCTGGTAGGCTACGGGTCCACAGGGTCGTGAAGAGTCGGACACGACTGAGCTACTTCCCTTTCACTTTTCACTTTCATGCACTGGAGAAGGAAATGGCAACCCACTCCAGTGTTCTTGCCTGGAGAATCCCAGGGACGGGGGAGCCTGGTGGGCTGCCGCCTATGGAGTCACACAGAGTTGGACACGACTGAAGTGACTTAGCAGCAGCAGCAGCAGCTGCCATCAAAATAGTTCAGAACAGGTGTTCCCACTGACCAGCATTAGTAACTGCACTCACACAGTACTACAGTCTCAGAATGACAAATCCATGAATTCTTCCCCACAGGCCCGAGGATTTTCATCACAGAATTATTAAATGACTCTTATCTCCCTGAATTTCAAGAATTAATTTCTAAGACTGAACAGAATTTTTTCCCTCTAGTAATTATGTATCTTAAAATAAAAGGCCTAGCTATCTTCTTTTCATGAAATAATTGATGATATTTAAATACAAATTCAAAACTGTATTTTGTTACATTTATAAAATGATATGCTTTTTCAGTGCAAGTACTTAACTCAATTGGATTGAGCAATTTAACCATTACCTTATTTCATTTCTAAAAGGAAAAAAAGTATAAACAACCTTCAGCTTCACAGTGCTTTTATGTTCTCAATCAATTTTTGCACATTTTCTCACTTTCAGGAAAGATTATGACCAATTTTAGGTTACAATTTGAAAATATTCATTATTCTTATATTTATAAACTAGTGTATATCTTAAAGCATTCCAAACTGATGAATTTCACAGAAAGTACAAAGATAAGTTATGCGTTTACTTTAATGAAATTTAAATATCAAGAATTAAAATAAATCATTTAATAGTGACAAAATACAAAAGTAGGACAGATATTTAACTACTCAACACTATGGCCATGTTTAAATTCAAAATTATGAAATATCACACATATAAGCATCCAGTAAGGAGTACATAAGTATTAAGTTTCTATGAAAAATTATACTTTTTATTGGTTCTGATATGGCCTTGCTTAAAAAGATCTGGTGGTTAGACATAAGAAATTGAAACAAATTGAAACAAATGCTATAATATGAAAATACAAATTAATCCAATATTTATTATAAGAATTAGACCTCATCACAAATAACAGTAACCAATTACTCACCTTTCCCATTATTTCTTTCTTATACCACACTAGTCACACATAAGTTGGTAAAAGTTCATTTGCAAACTAAATTTTGTAAATCAAAATAAGTTTTATTAGTTGAAATGTAGTTTAGCGTAATTTGTTAAGAGCATGGACTCTAGAGTTAGACTTCCTGTTTCAAACCAAGGTTTTACCACTTGCTACAATGGCAATTTTCGGTGTTACAAACACCTGTGTCTCAAGTTTCCTCATCTATAAAAGGGAACAACACTTGTCCTCAAAGGGTTGTGTGAGAAGTAAATGAAATGGTATGTGGAAGTGCTCAGGAGAATGCCTGGTACACACAGCAGCATTTGCTATTATCATTGGCCTTATTAAAGCATCTCTGAAACTGTAATATTAATAGTATTAATGTTACCACTTATCACGAGTAAGAATTTCTTTGCTCCAGCCTCCTGAAAAACTTAAATACACCAGGGAAACTCAGTGTTTGAAGGAACCCTGTGGCCGTTTAACACATGCTGCTACTGCTACTGCTGCTAAGTCGCTTCAGTCGTGTCCGACTCTGTGACCCCATAGACGGCAGCCCACCAAGCTCCTCCGTCCCTGGGATTCTCCAGGCAAGAGTACTGGAGTGGGTTGCCATTTCCTTCTCCAAAATTGATATGTTTAATACATATCAATTATCAATTCATATATTTATATGTTAGATCCCTTGATAGGCAGATTAAGGTATGGATAGAACGAGGAACACATTCTTTCCCAACTCATTTCTTAATGTTATATAATAGCCAAATGATACCATTCCACATACACAACTGCGCCCTTACTCTAGTGTAGCAATGTATATATGGCTATTGCTATTTATCCCAAAATTCCCAAGAGAAGAAGCAAATCTTACTGAGAAAACTACTCGTTCATTTTTGGACACGCTAAGTTTGAGCTACTAACAGAATACTTAACGGATGTTCCAGAAAGCAGTCAGGAGTACAGACCTAAAGTCAGGAAGACTACACTCAGATCATCACTCCCCACTTTGTATTACCATGGAATTTTTCACATCCTATCATGTGACATTCATTCACCTCCACAACCCTTTCTATTGCTACACTATCTCCAAGGCATTCAGGTTTTGCCATACAAGGGCTCAATAATGTTGCTTTTTTAAAACAAAATGCAAAATTTGCAGAATAGTACAAGTAAAAGAGTGAATTTCATTGTCTATAAAGAAAACTCTGATTTAGAAAAGACTTTTTTCACCCTGTGGAGTTTAGATAAGGATGAAATTTCACTTGGAAGAGTTCTTAGAAAATATAAGTAGCATGCAAACAAAATCCTTTTTTTTTTAATTTGGTCACATGAGAATTACTAAATGCTACCAAGCAATGAAACCTGACATTATCACCAGGCCTATAAACCTGCAAGAGTACAATATAACCAAGCAAAGAAATTTATGAGAGTAAAATAAGGAAGAAAAAATGAAGATTCCTTGAAGTGTGTTTAAATTAATTTATTTAATAAGTCATTCAAAATACCTGCAATATGGGTTGAAAAGATTTTACTTTCTAATTTACAGGCTACTTGAGTTCAATAACTTTAAATGAAAAGCCTCTGAACCCTTTCTAGAATGTATTATTCAAAAAGCTGTGATAAGGAGCAAAGAGCAAGTGTTAAGTTACAAGCATAGGTAAGGTAAAGCTGCTGTCCAACCCCCCAGGAACTGTTTGACTGCCAATACTTTTGTTTAAAATCTGTAGAAGCATGTTCTAGAGAATGCTGCACTCAAAGTATTTCTCACCCAAACCCAAAATATGGTCAGTCCTATCAAGCCTCTAATAGGAAGACAGACCAACTGCCAGCTCTGTATTTAATAGCAGATCCTGACAATTCCATTTGTGCCAGACAACTAAACACCTTTCAGTGAAGCCATTCCCTGGAAATGACACTACAATATTGTTACTTATTTAGAGGTCATGCAGTCAAGAAAAAACAGCTCATTCCTGGTGAATGGTTGGGGAAGACAGTAGCTGGAGAGGATTAAAAGAAGCAACACAATACACACTGGCTTAGAAGAACTGTGAAAATGCAGAGGAAAAAAAGTAAAGATTCACAGAATCAAATTCCTACAACATGAAATAAACACAGAGACTTAAGGCTTCATTTTCTTATTTAAAATCACATAAGCAAGGATCAAATGCATATTGATTCTAATTTTATATAATCAAAAGCCTGAAAACATTATGCTATCAGAAAATATTGGTAAATTAAAAAAGGATTCCCCTAATCTTGGCCCCATTTTCCTGTTCTATGAAGCAATTCATAAGAAGAAAAAAATAACTTCAGACTATAAATGATGAATGTAACTGTTAGGAGTAGCTTCTCTATGAGGTCTGAAATAGAAGGAAAATGTACATTTCTTCCAAAGCTGTGGCCAACAATAACTTTTGCATTCTGAATCCAGCTTAAGCACATTAGTTGGGAAGATCTTTGCAAAAGTATTTAATAAGAAAGTGCTGAATTTAGCTTTTATTTTCTTTTTTTCTCAGTTTTCTTAAACGGCCTACAGTCTATGCAATGCACTAAGTAGAACCTCTTTTAAGTATAAATGACAAAAGGAAATACGGCTTTCTTCTTACAGAAAGCTGTTTTTACAGATCAGAGGTCGTCAAACTTTCTGTAAAGGGCCACAGAGTAAATATTTTCAGCTTTACAGGCCATATGGTGTCTGTCACAAATACTCAACTCCGCCACGAAGCATGAAAGAAGCAACAGATAATAGACAAACAATGTCTGTGACTGTGGTCCAATAAAATCTCATTTTTGAAAACAAGCAGCCAGTCTATGGCTATAGTTTCCTGACCTCAGCTATAAAGCATGTTTTTTCACCTAAAAATAAATACACTGTTTTAATCAATAATACCAAATTTGAAATATGATAGCTTAGAGTTGCTTTAAAATAATTTCATTTTTAAAATGTGAGGAGTAGGGAAAAAGGTTAAAGAAGACTGGCAAAACACAATTACTGTTAGTCTGAGGATAGATGTATGGAGTTCACTATACTATTCCAATGATTTTATGAGTTTGAAATTTTCAAAATTAAAAGTTTTTAGAATTACAGAGTAAATTAATGAACTGGCTCTACAGGAAAATGAATTTCCTTGCTTTATATTATAAACATTCTAAAACATGTTTAGTAGTTTTTAAACATAATTAACAGTACAACATAAAATTTTAGCATAAAGCTACTATGGTTTAGTCACTGGTTTAGTCACTAAGTCATGTTTGACTCTTGCAACCCCATGGACTGTAGTCTGCCAGGCTCCTCTGTCCATGGGATTTTCCAGGCAAGAATACTGGAGTGGGTTGCCATTTCCTTCTCCAGGGGAAATCTTCCTGACCCAGGAATCGAACCCGGGTCTCCTGCATTGCAGGAAGATTCTTTACCAACTGAGCTATGAGGGAAGCCCCAAAACTATAGCTAAAATCTTTAAATACACAAAGTGTATACATGCATAAGCCCTTACAAGTCTCCATAATTTAAAAGACAGCCTAACTTCCTACAACTCCTAAATTAATACATTTAATTTAGTCTTATCTTACCTAACAAAATGTGTTACCAATTTTTGGTTTTAGAATATAATTATTTTATAGGGTATATATTACTTTCGTTAACATATCATAGGCTTATTGTTTTTCACATGAATCATTTTCATTAGTTTTAAACTCTAAGCAATAAATAATAATAGACAAACACTGCTTAAGGTCTTCAATAACTGAGAGTTTAAAAGGATCCCAAGACCAAAGCTTGAGAACCTATGACTTGAATGTTTCCAATGCTGTTTAAAGTATGTTTACCAAGCAACTATTAGATACATGCTCAAACTCATTTTTCTTCTGAAGGATAATCATCACACACGGGAGTTAATCCACTATGAAGACTATCAATATACACCCACTTAAACAGAAACATTCTTTTAAAATTGCTGGGTATGTCATGAATAATGTAGCCACAGGAAAAGAAGAGCTCTAATGTGCTGTCCCCCATATGCAGAAAATTGTCTCCTGAACCAATAATAAAGAAAAGCTAATATGCGCCAGCAGACATTTCTAATAAATCTGCTACCTCTCATCAGATCAAGTTATGCAGTCTCAATGAAAGAAGCCAGAAATCAAGCTGAAAAGAGCCTTAGGAAAGAAATCTTAATGAATACGCAATATCTGAAAAAAGAAATAATGTGTTTTTTAAATGTCCCAAGTTTTTTCTCCAGTTCTGAAACACAGAAATATTATCAAAACTGAAAACCAAATGAGGCTCATGGAATTATGATGACTGACATTTGAGAAAAACTTGAGAACTCTGTGAAAATATTCCCCACTATCTAAGAATATACTCAATGTCAAAATTTTCTAAATCTAAAATACCATAAACCATCCATAATACAAATCTGGGTAGATAATAATTAGGGCACAAATGTCTACATGAGTATTCATTCTTTTATGAAGATGAACCAATACTTTTGGAATACAGTATCACTGTTGCATTTTTAACCAATTTGCCCCTTCTCTACATGGCTATTTAAAATGTTATCAGACTATTTCATTTTTTTACTTAAGTACAAATTTTCAAGTTAACTTTTATAAGTCTTGGTATTTCTGCTGTCTCCTGTCAACATGAACAAACTTAAAAGAGTAGTAAGTGAGACATACAGCCATACTCACATCATACTCTGCAATTCTGCGGTGAAGCTTATTGACTTCCCTGTGCTTCTTCCACTGCTTGAAGGGGCAGCAGACATGGGGCTGGCTGCAGTATTATTCATCTAAATAAAAAAGAGAACCCAGCTTACAAAATGTATTTAGCTATAAGTAAATGCATAGAAAATGGAAGCAATTATAAATTACTTCAAAAACGACAGAAATTTTTTAAATTCTGATTTGCCTTATGTAAAAATCTGATTTATCCATACTTGTTCTTTATTAAAATCAAATAAAGGCAAGGTAGAAAACTGCTTAGTCAAATATGGTATCAAAAAATTGCTTGTGTGAAAAACTTTTCATTACATATTTTACAGTAAGTATTGGGAGAAATATACTCATTAAAGTATTTTCATAGAGCTCAGTGGTTTTCAAAATGTGTCCCAGGGAGCCCTAAGATTCCCTGGCAATATTTCAGTAAGTTTCCAGTTTCAGTGAGCTCTCACTGTCCATCCTGAACACAAGAACTCTGATCTTTCTATTTTATATATTGGGGTTTCAAGTAACATTTTATTTAAAGAAAAAGTTGCACAGCTGTAAGATACAAAATTACAAAACCAAAACATGACCTAATTCCCATTTGAACCACAGCCAAAAATACAAATAATAGAAATAAAGCTGAATAGTAGATCAGAAATTAGCATTGCGATATGTTATAGTCTTATGGTTAAATAATACTCACCAATTTAAAATGTGATTTCTTTTCCCAATAAAATTAAGCTGATGCATAATGGGAAAAATTAGATGCCAATCCTAATATATACCATTTTATTTACTGTATGTGGCAGTCCCATAAATAAGAATTAGTGAAAATAACATTTAAGTAATAAAAGTAGATAAAAGCCTTGGCTTTTATCTCAAGGACACAGTAAGTGCTCAACAAATGTTAGTTAATATTTTAGGTTTATATAAATTTTTCAATACTATGACTTTCTTTAAAAAATAGTTTGCAGAGTTAAAGAAGAATTAACAAATCTAAAATATATAATAAAATTAAGCAGTACTAGGAAATGTTAAGTATAATAAAAATAACGAGGAGTTAAGAGTCAGACCGCCAAGGTTAGAAGCCTAGCTCCACCACTTCACTAGCACTTGGGGCAAGTTCCTTCATTTCTTTATACCTCAGTTACCTCATCTGTAAAATGGTAATGATAATTGTAAGGATTACAATTATCAGGGTTGTTGTAAGGATTAAATGAACTAACATGAACAAAGCATCCAGAACAGTTCTGAGCAGTCAGTATACAATGTTAACTATTGTAAACAGAAAGAACTCAAGAATTCTCCCTTTCTTGACATGCTAAGAACTTTTATATGACAAATTTAGATTATCCTTACTTCACCATCACAAAGTTTAAGTAACTTGAATCTTTTCACTAGAAGACCTCAATATAATTCAACAAATATTCATCAGTTTCCTTATAAAATAAGTTCTGTTTTCACACTGACATCAGTGCTGCTACTAGTCAGCCTGGCTCAAAATCTCAAGTCGTCATCTTTGATCCCTTCTCCTGCACCCTAAAATTTGCTAAGAAGTCAAATAAATTCTACTTTATGTTTCTACCTCCTCCCTTTCTTGTTGAGTTCTATTTATAGCTTCTTTCTTGCATCTCAATTCACTCTCCATACTGCTGTCAAATGTATTTCTTAATACATCCTCTAACCTGACCACTTTGGTGGGCAACAGAGACTAAAATTGATCAAGGAAGCCTGAACCAGTCACTCACTGATGGCTGAGATGGAAAGTCGGAGCCCCAGGAGTGAAAGAGAGTGGGCTTCCCTTGTGGTTCAGAAGGTCAAGAATCTGCCTGCAATGCAAGAGACCTGGGTTCGATCCCTGGGCTGGGGAGATGCCGCAGAGAAGGGAACGGCTACCCACTCCAGTATTCTGGCCTGGAGAATTCCATGGACTGTATAGTCCATGGGGTCACAAAGAGTCAGATGTGACTGAGCAATCTTCACTTTCACTTCCATGAGTGAAAGCTCAAAAAATTAACTACTACAAACTACTGTCTGAGATGGGCCACATATGAAGCTTCTGATAAGGCAAAAGGACAGAGACTTAAGGCAAGCCTAATTATAGCTGGGTAGCCAGATCTGGAACATCCCAATATCATTCTGTGGCAGGACCAACTCTCTGCCAACATAACCCCCTCTCTAATCAGAGGGGCCTAAGGGCCAGGCAAAATTCATTTGACAGAGAATGTAAGAGCAGAGAAACAGAAAGGAAAAGGTTTCACTCAAACTGAGCCTGAAAACCAAAATTCTAAACTAAAGAAGCTAATGCTATGAAAAACCATCAATCTTTTTAAGCCTAAATTTGTCCTGTTTGTTCACAAAGACTTCTGGTGGGAGGGGGGAGGGGGGGATAAGTACTTTTTTTTTTTTTTACAAGTATTAGAGAGAAAGAGGAAACACCATTTGGAACTCAGTTTTTTTTTTTAAATTATTTTATCATCAGTCCAAGACTGGGGAAAAATAAGACAGGAAAGCAAGTACTTCCAGGAACAGTCCTACAGAATCAGGACACATTGATTAAAAGAGGAACTTGGCTATCCTACTGAACCTAGAAAATGTTTCCACTTGTCCCAAGAGAAACTGACAAGCGATATGACATCCTGGAGAAGATGTTAAAGATTACGTGTTAACCCCACCCTCCAAAAGCAGTTATGATTTAGGCTGACTCAAGTCAGATCTGAGGGCATGCCATTCTGTGGGACTCTCCTGAGATACTGCCAGAGTAATTTTCATTTTGCAAATCCAGTCACCTTGCTTTAACACTCTCTGAAGAGGAGACATTTCAGAAAGTAACTTCATAGCAAAACTCCAGCTTTCTTAGATTGTGCCCCTACTGCAAATGTTTCATATCAAGAGTATTTATTAGTAAGAGGGAAAAGGTCCCAATTCTAGTTTATTATAACCATGATCATCCTTTCACAGTCAAGTTATTTAATTCTTAAATCAAACAGGTGGATAACATTTTTCTTGACATAATGAGCTGATAGTGCATTAGAATCTTTAAAATTATTTCCTGTGCCCACATTTTGTTTGATGATAGAGATAATTAACTTCTTTAGACATTAACTTTTTAACACATCAAAGTCCTATCATTCCAATGCTTTATTTCCTATCTCCCAGACATTAAAAAAAATAAATGTCGGTTAAAAGCAGAAGCACTCAAGTCAATTTTCTCTAATAAATATAGTTAACATGGAACTGAAAACCTACTGTAATCTTCTCAATGGGTTAATGTCCTACAGTTGTTTTAGCTTTCAATTGAAATGCAGCTGTTTGCCATATTTTACAAAATGAATTCAGATGTGCAGATGGAGACCTAGATTATTTCAACATGCCACAGTTTAAATGTGAACTCAAGGAATAAGTTCATCACTGATTAATACTTATATTTAAACCTGATCATTAAGCCAATAGCCAATATTATATCACATCTGTAAAATTCTGTTCCAGAGTAGAAAAACTGGTATATTTTAATAAAAATAATGGAATTTAAGGATATACCCCTTTTCTTAGAAAATATCATGACAAAAAAATTTTTTTAATGTAGTAAAGTTATACATCACAAATGTGAATTAAGCAAAAATGTAATGAAACTGTTACTCAGTTTTTATTTATAGCTCATATTTTTAGTGACTAAATGACCAAAGAAATACCATGAAACATCTTTAGCTTAAAATACCTCAGAGTTGAAAACTTTATTACTAGTTAAAACACTCTCAAAACAATGTCAAACTCTGGATTGTGAAATCCATCAGTCTAGCCATCTATTAAAAGATAGCAGAATTTTTTGTTTCACTCTTGAGAACAATTAATTCAGCAGACCTCTGTACTGATTCTGAGCATCTAAGAGTCTCAATTTCAATCATTCATAATCTGAGCATCCCACATAATATAAAGTAATAATCCCAAATAATATAAAGTAATAATGTTCTGTTATAATCAGAACATTTTCATTTTCATAGAACTCCAAAGGCAGGAAGAGATTATGGTTAAACCAACACTATTACACACTACATTTCAGCTTTATTGCTTAAAAAAAAAAAAAGCTCAAGTTATATCATGATATAAATTTCCTCCTGCTGTGAAAAAGAATACCAAATTATCAATCACTGAGAATATAAAAAAATTAAAAAGCAAATTAAAATGTGCAAAATTTTAAAACTTCTATGTCTAGTTGGGGATAACACAATAGTAATTCCAATATATTTATACACACCCCAATTCAAGTTAATACATACTAGAACTTGGTAACAAGTTAACTAATCTCTCATTTAGTTTCTTGATATGTCAAGAATAATTTGTCTCAGAGGAGTATTGTAAAGAAGACAGTGGCTACAACATATGAGCACTCAAAAAATACACTTGAATTGAAAATATCAAAACACTTGTAAAGTATGAAAATTCCCTCTAGACAGATTATAAACTACGTTTATATATCTCAGTTGGCTACCTGAGCAATTTTTTTTTAACCTACTGACAAAGAAGCTGTGTCACACTGGTCAGAGACAGGCGAAGTTCTATTATTATATTTTTTCTTTAGTTTCATATTAATGTAGGTTTCTACTCCATGCGCTTTCTTTTTTTTTTCCCCATATGTTTTCATATACAGTACTCTCCTTAAGAAATATTGAGTTTCTTAAGTATTAACTCTTAAAAGAGATTCAAAAAAATTTTTATTTTTGCAAAAATGTTTCTTACGCACAGCCAATCTGCCTGTCAGATCATCCTAAAATACGTGACATCCAAACCCTGACAAAATGGCAAGCTCACTTTTCCCATATCAAAAACACTTGTTTCTACATAAAATAATACACAATTGAGTGACAATGGTTAACTTTCCAGATATGTGCAAAAATTTGGAATCAATTATACTTCTAATAATAAGAAGTAAGTATATTTGACAAGGATGTCAAAAAAGGAGATCTCTTAAACATCAAGATTCTCTTCCAGCCCAGACTCACATTTTAAAAATATTAAATCTTATGAGAAGTCCATATTAAGTACAAACAATTCAATAAAATATCTCATGTGGTTAAAAACACACTTAACGTGACTAAACAGAAAAAGGAGGGGGACATTTTCTGGAGGCATGTAAAAAAGAGATGAGTTTGCATAAGCATTTCGGAATTTATAAAGGATCTTTCACCTGTATTAGCTCACATTTGTTCAAAACCTTCCTATTAGGCATGATTCCCCCCCAACTAACAAAGAAGGTTAAGAGCAAAAGCACTGGGCAGAGGCCACAAATCTAACACACAGAAAAGCGCTCTGATCTTAAATAACCCGCAATATCCAGTCCACCTACATACATACAAAAGTTCACCCATCTTCTACCTTAGTGCCTTAGTTTTAACACACTAAAATAGGAATTACTGAGAAGCAGTACCAAGGGACGTGTCATTAAGTTTTCTTAGAGACTGACAACTTTAAAAATTAAGTTCAGGAATTCTTTGCTTAAAAGTAAACCTTAGGCAAACAGATAAACAACCATAACTATAATGGGCAAAATATAACTATGCACACTGGCAGATGAAAAAAAAAAGTGAAAGTGTTAGTTGCTCAGTCGAGTCTGACTCTTGGCAACACCATGGACTGTCGGGAGGGGGGACCAAAGACATCGGAGGTTCAGAACTACAGTTTGAAAATCACTAATTTCATCCAAATCCCTCGTTTTTCAGGTGAGGATACTGAAGTCCAGAGGGGTTTCTTGAACTGCCCAAGGACACATCACTATTTAGCGATACAGCTGGGATTAAAACTGAGGTCCCCTGACTTCTGGTCCAGAGTTCTTTCTACTATCCCACAAGGATCACACAAATAAAAGCTGGTTATAATTAACTCACAAGTCCTCCACAATGTGTCTGTCATAGTGAACTTTGTTGTGAAGTATCTGTCTATGCCAACTCACGGTTTAGCAGGTAAAAAGCTGGGCTCTGGAGTTCAAATACAAGCTCTAACACTTACCAGGTGACCTTGGGCAAGTCACATCACCTCCCTGCCTCAGTTCCCTCATCTTTAAAAAGGAGATCAAAAATACTCCTCTCATAGGTGACATCAAGTAATGTACACAAAGCACTAAGGACAGTGCCTGCTACCTAGAAATACTTAGTTCATCATGATGATGACAATGATTATGAACCCAAGCAAAAGTACAGTTTCTTGAAAACATATCCCAAAGTACTACTATTAAACATGTATATCCTCAGAGAAAGAATACTATGCTTAGGAGTAGTCTTTGAAAGATTCAGAAACAAATTAATATAAAAAAAAAGTGAAACATAAAGGATTCAGTCAAAAAACCTCTACAGCATTTGAAATAGCAAAAGTATACTTTAAGCTTTTTAAGTAATGTATATTTGTATATTTTATAATTTTAAAAGTTCACATATTTACTGCCCTGTGAAAATTCAAGGAACACAACAGTTTTTCAGCAACTAATACATACTATATGCCAGACAGAATGTTATTTTCATATTCATAAACTTAAACTTCAATATCCACTATTAGTCAGATATTATCAGAGGCAGCAGTGTAAACAAAGAATCTTACATATCCATTCCAGAAAGTAAAGACTCATCAGTACCACCTATTAAGTGGGAATGACATCTTTGGATAAATAAGATAGAGCATTAGTTTGGAACACACGAAGTGCCCATGAAAACACTGGTTTTTCCCTTAGCAGTTAGTATAGAGTTGTTTTGTGCAGGGAATATACTGGAAACAGATCAATTAAGCACCACTGCTGGGACTTACAGTATTATTTGTAAAAGAGAATGATCTTATGTATGTGCTGATTCACAAATTAAAATACATGCAGTTTTTGCAGATTTAAGGTCAGTCTTTACTGGAGGTAGGAGGCAGACCAGTTGAGACTAAACCAGTTAAATTAACATCTGAAAGACAAGACAACAATCTACCCAGTTCTCATCTGAAGCCTCCAGTAATCCTGTGAGGAGGTAGGTTAAGGTTGAAGTGAATTCGCTCAGTCGTGTCTGACTCTCTGTGACCCCATGGACTGTAGCCTATCAGGCTCCTCCGTCCATGGGATTTTCCAGGCAAGAATGCTGGAGTGGGTTGCCATTTCCTTCTCCAGGGGATCTTCCCCACCCAGGAATCGAACCCGGGTCTCCTGCATTGCAGGCAGACACTTTACAGTCTGAGCCACCAGGGAAGCCCTAATTCTATTTTACTGATGAAGAAATCGAGACTCAGAAAAGTTAAACACCTCAACTGAAATCATAGGGCAGAAAAGGTGTATACCTGGATTTTGACATTAGTTAAAACTAATCCAAAATGCATCTCCAGATCCATTACTCGATCAACTTAAGGCTAGAGCAGCTAATACTTGCTGAGTACTTACTTCTGTGCTTTGCTGCACCCAGCCCTGCACCCAACACATCACACCGGTTACTGCATTTAACCCTCAGCAGTGAGGAAGCAAACCAAATGTGTTTGACTCTCAATATAAGTATTTTAATCCACTACACTATAAATTCAATTAATACAATAATGCATTAGATTGAATTATTATTCTTTACTATTTAAGTGAAACTAGTCTTTAATGCGGTAAGCAGATTTCTAATTTCATTGCTCAATTTCACCATAAAGTAAAACAGGTATAACAAGAATACTCAATGTTCTGATTTGACTGGCATGGTCCAGCTTTCTTTGCAGATTTTACAACAAAATATTTTTTTAGAGAAAACCAACAATCAAAGTACCCAAGATTGCTAGCCAATTATACTGGTAAAAGTAGAAATTTTTAATGATCAGTGGCTTAAGCAGACAGGTCACTTGCTGGCCTTATTCTAGACAGCTCATGTGTTATTCATGCACATAAGCAATATCTGTCACTACTTTAAAGTGAGTACATTTCTGAAGCCACAGTACATTTACTCCTCCTAAAATCATATACTCCAAATTTCAACAAGTTTAAAAGGAGGGTGACCATATTATTATGTGGACCCAACTGGAACATTTTTTTAAATGACAGGATCCCTATTAATAATTATGCTGAGACAAACAGGCTCTAAACCATGACTGACACAAAAAGGCAGGGTATACAGTCACCCTACATAACAGCAATCCATTTGATTTGTATGTTACGGTGTATTCTCTGTATATGCTTTATTTACGAGCTTCAAGTTTTTGTCCCAGATCTAAGGATAATCATCAGCCTTGAGACGAAGGGTACCACTCTACAGACACCAGGCCATAGTTGAGGCTGTGTTATCTATAAATAAAGTGGGGGTTTTTTTAAGGTTTTCTTCAAAACTTAACTTTATAAACATTTGCTTGAAAAAAAAAATTTATTTCAAAGAAAGAATCCTTGAAAAATACTGTCAAATTTCAGGCTTATCTCTTCAAGAGTTTTGAATACCAATAACCACAAAACTATTGCAATGGCCCAATGCTCAAAGTTTACTATTATAATTTATCAAATTATTTCTTATATAAAAAGTTAATGAAAAACACCATCTTTCAAACAAAAAACTTTAGGAATGAAAGAGTTGAAAAGTTTTCACTGAAAACTAACTGAAGTGATAAAAGATAGTGGACACCCAGTCACAATACAGTACAATAATGGTTAAAGGAAACTCCACTTAATCTCCAGATGAATCTGGCATTAGCTGTACAACCTAGGAGTCAAAAGAATGCTTTGCTTTAATTTGCAAGCTGTAAATAAGTATTAACAGACCCAAGCTTTGAACTACAGTATTTGAATGAAAGGTATTATTTGAATGTAATTATGATTCCCTAAGGCAACAAATGTTCTAAGAACTGGCTTCTCCAACTTAAAATTCAACCAAATCAAGAATTGGAAAAGGTCTCAAGGCCTGGATTCTAGACCTATGCTGTCCAACAAGGCAGCCACTAGCCACAAGCCGCTATTTATATTTCAATTAATTGTTTGCTTAGTTGCTAGGTCCTGTTGGATTCTTTCGCAACTCCATGGACTGCAGCCTTCCAGACTCCTCTGTCCATGGGATTTTCCAGAGAAGAATACTGCAGGGGGTTGCCATTTCCTTCTCCAGGGGATCTTCCCGACATCAATTAATTTAAATAAAATTAAAAATTAAATTCCTAAGTGCACCAGCCATACTTCAAGTACTTAAGAGCCACTTGTGTCTAGTGGGTACCATATTAGGACAGCAGAGATTATACAATATTTCCATAACGACAGGAAGTTCCACTGGACAGGGCTGCTCTAGATCTTTTCTTGAATGTTCCCAGAGACAAGAAATGCGCAATAGCACACTAAAGGGCACTTTATTTTTGCAAAATAGTAACTATCAGGAATAACAGTCAAATCCATCCTCTCTCAAACATACACCAGAAATTCCACGAGTTCGGTACTCAATTTGGTCTTCAAGTAAATCTTCATAGACGAATTTAATTCTATTTCCAAAGTTCTGTCCCTCACATACACTAAGACTCTAGATCTTCCCCTCCCAAATAAATCCATCATCATTTCTTTGCAAGGAAATATTGGTAGCTTAAAGTCTTATAATCTCACGGAGTTAAGCTCATTTATTCCCCTGTACATTAATAACACATTTCCAGGAACGCCTCTGAGCGCCACATATTACATCCCACTGCCCCCTATAAACCGAGGCCAGTTTCATTTTTTCACTTAGCCAGGTCACAGTCATTCTGAATTCCTTAAAACAGAGATAAAAATGGCAGGTAATTAACAGGTAATTGATCAGTGCTCAGAGCTTGCAATAAGCATTTAACCTGTATTATCTCATCTAATCTTCACATTTCTGAGCTAGGTTACTACTACCCCCATTTGACAGACCAAAACACCCAGCCAAAAACACGCTAAATAATTTCCCCAGGGATCACAGATGTGGGCTCACCCCAGAGAGGAGGGAGTCAGTCTTTTCCTTTTCCAGGATGCTATACTTCTTCTAACACTACCTAACTCTTCTTCCACCTCGCCCATAAAGCAACAATTTCCTCTTTTAAGAATTCTTTCCCCCTAAACGCGGCCTAGATGACAGCCGGAAGGTGCTTAACACACCCAGCGGTACCCGCTCTCACTCGCCCGCCCAACTCCCCTGGCCCCACGCCCACCCGCCAACGGGGAGGAGTCAAGGCCAACTCCACACTCCGCGGGGGAACCCGGGCGCCTCGCGGGGCCGGCTGCTCTGGAGAAGCTGCTTTGGCTCTACCCCCGGCCTCCGGCACGAACGCCCGGGACCCCCCGCGGCCGCCCCCCGGGGACAGGGGCCGGGGCGGGGCCCAGACACGTGGGCTCGGCGCCCCTCGCGACCCCAGCCCTCTCCCCCGTCCTCCCCCGTCCCGCCCCCGATGCCCCCTACAACCTCTGCTCTAAGAACACTTGTAGACACGGCTGCGCGTCCCGCGTGGAGAATGTGGGGTTAGAGATGGTGCGGTTTCTGCGGCGGCGGCCCGGGACACGCTTGGAAAAGGGCGGGGTGGGGGGCTGAAAGTGTCGAAAGGGAAAGGGTGGTTCGGCAGGGACGTGGTCGGGGTGGGGGGGGGCAAGATGGCGTGAGCCCGATTCTCACTGTGGGGCGGGGGTGGCGGAGGTGGAGGAGGGAGGGCTACGATCGCCCCCACCACTCTCGGCGCGGGCGCTGGCGCATGCGCGCTCGGCCAGGTGGCGCGCGGTCCCCTTTCCCGAGCCAGCCACTTCCGCCACACTCGCTGGGGGCGGGGCTTCGCGGCGCGCGCCTGCTGCCGCTTTCCCTAAGGCCGTGGTGCTTTGATCGCCTGGCTGGCGGGCGGGCGACCCCGAGCCACGCTGTGGCCTTTTTAGGACGAGGGCTGCTGGGATGAACAGAACTGGAGGGTGTTCAGGGCCAAACTTGGACTCCTTTAAGAATGAGCTGAGAGGGCTGGGGTTTTCGAGGGACGGAGGAAGTTTATTTTCAACTTCAGGGCAGAGATTGGCCTCTCTAACGGTTTCCTTCAGAATTGGGATGAACCGGGGTCCCAGCGGGACTGTGCTTTTAGGATGGTGCAGGGAAATGGAAAGATCAGAAAGGCTTGCTTCCCCAGAGGACCGCTCGCGGTGCCGGTGTGAGGACAGGGGGCCCTTTCTGGGACAGTGAAACATCCGGTCTTCCGCCGGCTCCCGCGTATCACCACTCCATCCTTCCCTTACAGGCAGTGGAAGATGATACCCCGCAGCGACAATTCCCCCCCCCTCCTCTTTTTAACATTTAACGACTACGTTTTGATTGAAACCTTTTTGCTATTTCAAGGCTTCTTGATGCATGATCCTATATTTATTTTTCCTTAGAATTTTAGCCTCCTTCTCCTTATTTTTAAATCTTGACTCCCACTTTTGAGCGTACATCCTCTCCTCTCAGGATTGATACAGATATATTTCTTTAAATAATACAGTCATAAGAGTGACTTGAGTTGCTTTTCTTATTTTTCAAAGATTTAACTACTAACCTTCCAGTTTTTTAAGCGTTACTACTTCGGTTAATTTCTTGCCGGTGAATATTTGTGTTCTGAAATAATCCCTTCCTTCCTCCTATTTGCTTACATTGTTTAAAATAGCAGCTTATTTGATTATTTCCTCTGTGGATTGTAGTTGAGTCCTCTGTTAATTTCGTGTTTAGGTCTCTTCAACCTCCCCAACACTTAAATACTTGCCAAATAATTAAAGTTTCAAAAGAATAAATATGTTTCGGATGTAAAAGCTCACCATAATGTGTAAATCAAGGCTCAGTTCATTGGTGCACAAAGTGTAGACTTTAAGGGAAAGTAACAGAAAATTGTCATAATTTCTTAGGAAGGAAGACTGGTTTATAAAATTGTTGAAAAACCCTTTCAAGTACATTAGCAAGAAAATAGAAAAGAGAAATACTAATATTAGATCTACAGAAATAGAACCCAAAGATCATTTCAATTAAAATTTTGTTCCATCAGTGTTGCCATACTGATATTTTCATAGAAGTTTTACCTGCATCACATGGGGACCAGATTTAATCCAGTTTTCAGAACAGCACCCAGACTTTACTCTCAAGCCACTGGTATCTGACCTACATATAATCACACACAATAGGAAAGGTGTCATGGAGAAAAGAAACAGTTAAACAAGGTTCTGGTAGAGGGAGCTCAAAATTTCACTCTTAGGAAATTGTGACATGCTGTTCACAAAGATCTTACCTTTGAAGTCACATGAATTATCTTAATGTTCCTACCTCCTGGAATCTGTTAAAATCCATTTTAATAATGCGACTTAACTATCATTTTGTTTGTAGTTTGAGAGCACCCCTGTCCACAAAGGGTCAAAAATACTTTTCATTCAGTTTAAGATCCTCAGTTATCAATACTACTAAAGTATCTTCATTATAACATAGCTAAAAGAATGACACCAGTGCCGATAAGATGTTGATGATTACCAGCTTTCAGAAAAATACGTGATTTCCAAACATGTGGAGAAAACACACCAGGAGACCAAACATTTCATCACGCCACAAAAAAGTCTTCATCCCTTGAACAAAGCCATTAAAGGAAAACAGCATTGCTACTGGAGATTTTTACATTCCTCTGGCATATTAACCTTAGTATAGACTCACTAATGCAAACAGAAAGGGTATATATCTAAGCAGAAATACTTCTTGGCATCTTAAAAGATGACTAGATTGGTTAGGTAAGAAAAGAAGCCCTAATCCTCCAAATAATAGCAGAGGCCATGCATACTATGGAACCATCTCTGTGAGAAAGTGACTTCTCCTCCTGTGAATGCTATGGAACAGTTCACTTCAGGTGAGCTGCAAATTCTTAACTCTTATGTGACCCATGACTCTTAATTATTTATTAGGATGCTTGTGGAGACTTTTTCTTTATCATTTTATCAATTATTTTATCCTTTGCTTAATTTGCTTTTCTAGTGTTTATATAGTCACCATGGAAATAAACTGGGTAAGACTGCATGTTGTTTAGAATTCCATATTGTAATTGTTGCTATAGTCAATTAATTTCCTTATACTAAGAACAGGTGTTCAGTGGCAATCTCAGAGTTACCTTGTTTTAATCTTAAAAGAAGTTCTGACCAAAACAGTTATTCAGTTCCATGGTACCTGGGAAAGTCATTTTGTATCTTGGGGGCTCAGTTTTCATAAGTGTAAAATAAGGCAATCAAGCCAAGTAAAATACAATCTTGTAGCCCTAAAATTCTGTGCTGCTTTTAAATAGGCATGACCAAAAGATGGATCTTAAAGGTTTGCAGAATAATTTTAGCTTTCATATTTATGCTTCCAAAAATTAAGTAACTTTGTCAGGCTCTTGCTTTAGGCCAACTTGAATGTTCAACTATGTGCATTTTAAAAGACCAACAGGGAAAGGTATATATTAATCAAATTTATTGAAACACTGGAGGAGGTGCAGCAATAATTATTCAATTGATTACACTATATACAATATAGTGTAATCAAATTGGCTTCCCAAACCTTCCAATTATATTCATATATTTCAAAGTAGGAAGAGTAGCAAAGTGATGAGAGAAGAAATACTAAAAGCAGCTAGTAGAACTGTAATCATGATCCCTCCTCTTAGGAAACTCTCACTGCAGGTTTAACATTCCAGGTTCTTTTAAAATTAGTGCTTGGCTGCTAGAAAATGATCATGTTTTCAAGATTCTGATGGGAAGAGAATCAGAGAATATCAGGGTTTCATTGGGCCCCTGACCTCTCTAGACTTACAGAAACTTAAGTTGCTCCATTCCCATAGAATCTGCTATATAATACCTCTTGTATTGGAAACAACTTTTACATTTCTACCTTTGAAAATAGGGTATATTTGTTGAGAGTTAGTAATAGGTGCTAATTATCTTATTTACTCAGCAGTTATTTATGATGGGTCTATAGTGTGCTTGGCACTATTCTAGGAGGCACATATAGCAGTGGACAAAACAAAACTCCGTGCCATCATCAAACTCACATTCTAGAAGGAGTTGGACAATAAGCGAAATGAATACTCAAATTATATAGTATATTAAAAGGCCATTAGCGTTAGAGGTGGAAAAATTATACAAGAGAGAAGAGATTATAGAATGAAATAAAGCACAGAAGGAATAAGAGAATTGTGATTTTTTTATTGGACTAGCAGGGTAGGGCTCACTAAGGAAGTGTTATTTGAATAATGACTTGAAGAAAGTGAAGGCGGTACCTGTAGATGTTTAAAGAAAGAGAATTCCAGACCATAAGAACAATGCACTCGAAGGCCCTGAAGTGGGAACAGGGTTGGTAAGTCGCAGGAATGTCCAGAAGGCCATGTTAACTGAAGAAGAATGACCCAGAAAGAAGAACAACATAATGTGAGGTCATAGAGGAACCAATGAATGACTCTCAAGTGTTCTGAGACACTGGAAAAATGACTTTGCCATCAACTGAGATGGAAAGGACTGGGGAGAGAGTATATCTCGTGTATGTACGTGTATGTACGAGATCAAGAATCCAATTCTAGGCATAAATGAGTAATGAAGTACAGAGTTTGTATTATCTTTAGCATTTTTGCCATCCTAAGTTCTCATGAAAGTGAAGGAAAGTTTGTACCTCTTTTAATAATAATTGAATTTCTAATCCTGCTCACACAATAGAAGCCCATCTAGACCTGTCTAATATATGTCAAGGAATATTTTATTTTTGCTTTAAGAAGATGTGAGGAAAAATTCCCTGGCAGTCCAGTGGTTAGGGCTCTGTGCTTCCAATACAGGGGTCACAGGTTCAATCCCTGGTCAGA
The DNA here is from genome assembly GCF_042477335.2 of Ovis canadensis. Classification (NCBI taxonomy): domain Eukaryota; kingdom Metazoa; phylum Chordata; class Mammalia; order Artiodactyla; family Bovidae; genus Ovis; species Ovis canadensis. The sequence goes on from NC_091264.1 coordinate 33,678,131, forward strand.
GAATCAAGATCCTGAAAGCAAATGGCATGGCCAGAATAAAGGAATAAAAGAAAACAATAATTGTTTTTCAGGGGATGAGGAGAGAGGGTCTATCATACCTGAAAATAAAGTGGAGAATTCAGTTGAGACAAATATACAGAAACATTCAGTTCGACAAAGTATTTTCATTAAGATATTTAGATGTAAAACTGGATCTAATTCAGGGAATTGTTTGAGTAACTGTCTCCATTTTCTATTATGCATATACATTAATTTTTCTATGAAATGTGGAAAGAGGGAGGAAAATTAATCTGTACCATGAGCGCAATAAACCACAGTATAGCTAGTGCAGCCTGCTGCTCCTAGTTCACCCTCTGAAGCTGGATGCAAACCAGTATTGACTAAAGAATGCTCAGATCAACTGCTAGTGACCAGGAGTGAAAAGTGAAAGTGTTAGCTGCTCAGCCGTGTCTAACTTTCTGCCACCCTGTGGACCGTAGCCCACCAGGCACCTCTGTCCATGGAATTCTCCAAAGAAGAATACTGGGGTGTGTGGCCATTTCCTTCTCTAGGGGCTCTTCCTGACCCAGGGATAGAACCCAGGTCTCCTGCATTGCAGGCAGATTCTACCATCTGAGCTACCAGGGAAGCCCAGTCACCAGGGGTTTATATCAAAAAATTGAATCAAGTTACTTTACTTTTATTTTTAGTCTTTCATGGATGCAGCAGAAGCTATATTCTCTTTCCAAAGTATACTTAAAACAAACTCATTAACCCAAAAAATATGGGCTTCTATGCCACCCTAATCCTAATGCTAAACTTTCCCATTGGCTCAGCTGTAAAGAATCTGCCTGCAGGAGACCCGGGGTTCAATCCCTGGGTTGGGAAGATCCCCTGGAGGAGGGCATGGCAACCCACTTCAGTATTCATGTCTGGAGAATCCCATGGACAGAGGAGTCTGGCCAGCCACAGTCCATGTGGTCACAAAGAGTCAGGCAATACTAAAGCAACTGAGCACACATATGCCACTTATTAGTATAATAATTTGTATTAAGAATGATATAAACTTCAGAGTTTAATTGTGATGATTGCCTGAAAATGTACACAAGGTGACTGGCACATAATAAACACTTAATATGTTTTCTTTTTCATTATTACTGTTAAGAAGATGGATGACTCAAAAAACCCAGCCTTGAAAAGTGAATAATAATTGAACAAAATGAAAAAGGGTAATTTAGGCAAAGGGAGTAACAGAAGCAAAGCCAATGTGTTAGAGGGAATTGCAAGCCATCCAGCACACTGGGATCAGTGTGTAAAAATGGGAGCCAGAATCTTGGGAGGGGACAAATCAGAGAAAGTCTTGGGCGTTGTTTTATGGAATTTGGACTTTATCTAATAAAAAATGGGGAAACTTGGAAATATGTATCTTAATGACATTATTAAATTTGCCTGTTAGGAGGTTGGCAGTGATGTGCAAGAAATATTGGAAGGGTGAAAAATTGGAAGAAGTTAATTCAAGAAAGAGATGATATGGGCTAGAGCTATGTCAGTGGACTAGGAAATGATAGAACATGACGGATGGAAGAAATACTAAGGAAGTAGAATATACAGAACCAAAATATAACTAACTGGTAAGATATCAGGATGGAGGTAAGCCACAAGAAACAGGATGATTCCAAGTTTCCTCAAGTTACCTAGAGGCAAGTTAGTCGTGTTAAGTTTAAGGTCATCATACGAAATTGCAGGTAGCTATAAAGCAATAGCCAACTGGACACTTCAGACAGAGTGGTGGAGCTAGAAGCCAGAATAAAGTCTGGAGTTCAAGAGGGTAGATGCCCATTGGGAAACAGTAGCACACAGTATGTCGCATTCCACACATGTCACGTAGATGTCGAATTAAGCCCTGAAAACATTTTGGCCTGAAAATGTTCTCCTAAAGGATCTGTGGACACAACTGAAGCCAAGAGAGACAATGAAATGCCGAGAAGAGTATGCACAGAACAAAGACTGGATTCTAGACACCCACATTCAGTAGGACAGGGAGAGGAAGAGCTCGTGAAATACACTAAGGAAGCAGTATTATGGAAACCAGGAGAGCCGGGAGTTTCAGAGATGAACGGTACTAAAACGAGTTAGTTGGATTTAGCCCGTTCAAAACGACGTTTGGCAAAGCAGCTCCAATACAGTGGTAGGATTCATAATTTGTGCTCGCCCTCAGTCGTGCCCGACTCTTTGCAACCCCATGGGCTGTGAAAATGCCATTGGTAGTGATAGGGGTTGCATTGAATCTATAGATTGCATTTGATAGGATAGTCATTTTAACAGTATTGATTCTTCCTACCCAGGAACATGGAATATCTCTCCATCTGTTTATGTCATATTTGATTTCTTTCATTAGTATCTTATAATTTTCTGTGTACAGTTCTTTTGTCTCCTTAGATAAGTTTATTCCAAAATATTTCATTCTTTTTGTTGCAATGGTGAATGGGATTGATTCCTTAATTTCTTTCTGATTTTTCATTGTTAGTATATAGAAATGCAAGTGATTTCTGTGTATTGATTTTGTATCCTGCAACTTTGCTAAATTCATTGATTAGTAATTTTCTGATACTATCTTTAGGGTTTTCTATGTACAGTATCGTGTCATCTGCAGATGGTGAGAACTTTACTTCTTTTCCAATCTGGATTCCTTTTATTTCTTTTTCTTCTCTGATTACTGTAGCCAGGACTTTCAGAACTATGTTGAATAATAGTGGTGAAAGTGGAAACCTTTGTCTTGTTCCTGATCTTAACAGGAATGGTTTCTGGTTTTCACCATTGAGAATAATGTTTGCTGTAGGCTTATCATATACGGTCTTTACTACATCGAGGTAGGTTCCTTCTATGCCCATTTTTTGGAGAGTTTTAATCATAAATGGGTGCTGAATTTTGTCAAAGGGTTTTTCTGCATCTATTGAGATTATCATATAGTTTTTATCTTTCAATTTGTAAATATGGTATATCACATTGATTGATTTGCATATACTGAAGAATCCTTGCATTCCTGGAATAAACCCAACTTGATCATGGTGCATGAGCTTTATGATGTGTTGCTGAATTCTGTTTGCTAAAATTTTGTTGAGGATTTTTACATCTATGTTCATCAGTGATATTGGCCTGTAGTTTTCTTTTTGTGTATTGTCTTTGCCTGGTTTTGGTATCAGGGTGATGGTGGCCTCATAGAATGAGTTTGGAAGTGTTCTTTCCTCTGCAATTTTTTTGAAAAAGTTGTAGAAGGATAGGCATTAGCTCATTTCTGAATGTTTGATAAAATTCTTCTGTGAAGCCATCTGGTCCTGGGCTTTTGTATTTTGGGAGATTTTTTATCACAGCTTCAATTTCAGTGCTTGTAATTGGGTTGTTCATAATTTCTGTTTCTTCCTGGTTCAGTCTTGGAAGATTGAACTTTTCTAAGAATCTGTCCATTTCTTCCAGGTTATCCATTTTATTGGCATATAGTTGTTCATAGTAGTCTCTTATAATCCTTTGTATTCCTGGATTGTCTGTGGTAACTTCTTTTTCATTTCTAATTTTGTTGATTTGACTCTTCTCTCTTTTTTTCTTGATGAGTCTGGCTGAAGGTTTGTCAATTTTGTTCATTTTCTTTACTATTGTTTCTTTCATTTCTTTGTCATTTATTTCTGCTCAGATCTTTATGATTTCTTTCCTTCTTCTAATTTTGGGTTTTTGTTCTTCTTTTTCCAGTTGTTTAAGGTGTAAAGTTAGGTTGTCTCTTTGATGATTTTCTTGTTTCTTGAGGTAGGATTGTACTGCTATAAACTTCCCTCTTAGAACTGCTTTTGCGGCATGCCATAGGTTTTGAGTTGTCATGTTTTCATTGTCATTTGTTTCTAGAAATGTTTTGATTTCCCTTTTGATTTTTTTAGTAACTTGTTGGTTATTTAGAAGCATATTGTTTAATCTCCATGTGTTTGTGTTTTTTACAGTTTTTTTCTTGTAATTGATATCTAGTCTAATAGCATTGTGGCTGGAGATACAAATTCAATTTTCTTAAATTTACTGAGGTTTGATTTGTGACCCAAGATGTGGTCTAGCCTAGAGAATGTTCCATGTGCACTTGAGAAGAAGGTGTATTCTTCTGCATTTGGATGGAATATCCCAAAGGTATCAATGAGATATCTAATTAGATACATCTACTGTATCATTTAAGACTTGTGTTTCCTTATTAATTTTCTGTTTTGTTTGACATTGGTGTGAGTGGGGTGTTAAAGTCTCCCACTATTATTGTGTTACTGTCAATTTCACCTTTAATGTCTGTTAGTGTTTGTCTTATGTACTGAGGTGCTCCTATGTTGGGTACATAGATATTTACAATTGTTATGTTTTCCTCTTGAATTGATCCCTTGATCATTATGTAGTGTCCTTCCTTATCTCTTGTAATCTTTATTTTAAGGTTTATTTTGTCTGATATGAGGATTGCTACTCCAGCTATCTTTTGCTTCCCACTTGCATGGAATATATTTTTCCATCCTCTCACTTTCAGTCTATATGTGTCTTTAGGTCTGAAGTGGATTTCTTGTAGACAGCATATATATGGGTCTTTTTTAAAAAAATCCATTCAGCCAGTCTGTGTCTTTTGGTTGGCACATTTAATTTGTTTACATTTAAAGTGATTATTGATATATATATTCCTATTGCCATTTTCTTAATTATATGAGGTTGATTTTGTAGATCTTTTTCTTCTCTTGTATTTCTTGACTATATAAATCTCTTTAACATTTGTTGTAAAACTTGTTTGGTCATACTGAATTCTCTTAATTTTTGCTTGTCCAAAAAGCTTTTTACTTCTCCATCAGTTTTAACTGAGATCCTTGCTGGGTACAATAATCTTGGTTGTAGATTTTTCCCTTTTAGTACTTTGAATATATCCTGCCATTCCCTTCTGACCTGCAGAGTTTCTGCTGAAAGATCAGCTGTTAAAGATATAGTATTTCCCATGCATGTTATCTGTCTTTTTCCCCTTGCTGCTTTTAATATTCTTTCTTTGTGTTTAGTCTTTGTTAGTTCGATTAGTATGTGTCTTGGCATATTTCTCCTTGGGTTTATCTTGTATGGGACTCTTTGTGTCTCTTGGATTTGATTGACTATTTCCTTTTCCATGTTGGGGAAATTTTCAATTATAATCTCTTCAAAAATTTTCCCATACCCTTTCTTTTTCTCTTCCATCTTCTGGAATCCCTATAATTAGAATGTTGGAGCATTTGATATTGTCCCAGAGGTCTCTGAGACTACCCTCAGTTCTTTGCATTCTTTTTACTTTATACTGCTGTTCAGAAGTTATTTCCACCATTTTATCTTCCAGCTCACTGATTTGTTCTTCTGCTCCAGATATTCTGAAATTGATTCCTTCTAGAGTATTTTTAATTTCAGTAATTGTGTTGTCTGTGTATGTTTATTCTTTAATTCTTCTAGGTCTTTGTTAATTTATTCTTGCATTTTCTCCCTTCTGTTTTCAAGGTTTTTGATCATCTTTACTATTATCATTATTCTGAATTCTTTTTCAGGTAGTTTGCCTATTTCCTCTTCATTTATTTGGACTTCTGTGTTTCTAGTTTGTTCCTTCATTTGCATAGTATTTCTCTGCCTTTTCATTATTATTTTTTTAACTTATTGTGTTTGAGGTCTCCTTTTCCCAAGCTTCAGGATGAATTCTTTCTTCCTTCTGGTTTCTCCCCTCCTAAGGTTAGTCCAGTGGTTTGTGTAAGCTTTGTATGGAGTGAGATTTGTGCTGAGTTGTTTTTGTTTTTGTTTGTTTTTCCTCTGATGGGCAAGGATGAGTGAGGGGGTAATCCTGTCTGCTGATGATTGGGTTTGTATTTTTGTTTTGTTTGTTGTTAAGATGAGGCATCCTGCACAGGTGCTACTGGTGGTTGGGTGATGCCCAGTCTTGTATTCAAGTGGTTTCCTTTGTGTGAGTTCTCACTATTTGATACTCCCTAGGGTTAGTTTTCTGGTAGTCTAGGGTCTTGGAGGCAGTGCTCCCACTCCAAAGGCTCAGGGTTTGATCTCCTTTTCAGCACTGAGGGAATCTGGAAATAATTTCTGTCCTTTTGGTTTTGTAGTCGATGAATTGGGCCAAAGTGTCAGTTCTTAAGTTGAATTTCCATTTCTATGGTTATTTTCTCTTTCGGCACTGCTGCGTAAATGTAATTTTGCTGCAATGAAAACACTGGCTTAAGTAGTTGGGGAGTCCTGTGGGATTAAGTTAGAGCTGGCATTGGGGTACACTTCTCAGATATAAGAGTTGATAGCCTTAGAGGATCCCAATGATTGGCTTGTATATGAGTGCCTATTAGGAGCATCTCTTAGTTTTCTTTACTTTGTTGAAAATCTCGTTATTCTCCTTAAGACTGCCTCTTTGACAGCAAGGTATCACTCATGTGTCCGTCCATGCCTCCTCATTCCCCAAACCTCTGCACCGTGCATTCTCACCTCCACAGCCTGAATCCCTGCTGCAAGCTCCGTTTCTAAACAGGAAGTTTTTGATCAATAGTCCAGGAAGTGGGATGAATCTTAAAATAGAAAAGGATTAACTGGAAGAAAAGAACAAGAACTTGAGGCAGTTCATATCCAATGACCCCAATTTTGAGATTCCCTAATATTTGAAAATAACTTCTACAGAACTTGTGACTTCCCCCAACTAGAAAGCAAATGATAAAGCAAAAACTAGGCTACTCAACCATATTCTAGTCATTTTTTAGTTACATTTTTCATATCATAGTATAATATATTTATTCAGAACAATATCCTTCAAGATTTAAAAACTCTGCTGGTTTCTCTCTGGAAATGGATGTCATACATGATTAAAAAATCTGAACCAAGAGAATATTTTATTTCAAGTTTTACCAAGAGAATTCTGTTAAACATTTTTGCTTCTCTACTCAATTTCTACTTTTATATTAGAAATAAAATTGTTCTTAATTCAGTCAAAAGTATTCAGTAACTCACTGTATAGCAGCAGTTCTCAATTATGCTCCTGCAATAATCATCCCATTCTAATTAATGGTAGATGGGGAGAAAGCATACAAGTTGAATCTTCTCAATTTTAAGTTATTCTTCCATAAATTTTTCTTAAACTTTTGGCCCTTGTAGCTGATTATTTTGCAAAAAGAAGTGCTAATAGGTTACAAAATAAGTGAACAAATAGTAAATTAATATTAATAAAACTTGAAGTTAGCCAGTCGTACTTCATTCAATAGTTTGTCTATAATTGGACACGTGTTCATAACTATAATTTTTATACTACATACCAAAAATACAGTCCATTTCTACTACCATTGTTCCAACAGTGTTGCCTTTGCTCAAATACTTGGAACCTAACTTAGAACTACTTTTGGGATCTGGAAAGATGTTCTTTTGAATACCTTAAACAATGGGAAAGCCAACAGTCACAGTCTGGAAGAATCTTAAAAACTTATTTTATAGCCAAGTAGGTAGGTGGGTGATCAGGCTGATTTATCCAGATGTGCCTTGCTTTAAGAAATATGAGGCTCTCCTGGTGGCTCAGTGGTAAAGAATCTGCCTCTCAATGCAAGAGACGCAGGTTTGATTCCTGGGTCGGGAAGATACCATGTGTCATGGGGCAACTAAATCGATTCACCACAGCTATTGAGACTGTGCTCTAGAGCCTGGGAGCTGAAACTACTGAGCTCACTCACCCTAGAGCCAGTGCTCAGCAACAAGCAAAGCCACTGCAATGAGAAACCCACTCACCAGAGCTAGAGAAAAGCCCTTCCACCAATGAAGACCTAGCACAGCCAAAAATAAATACATACATAAATAAAACATTTTAAAAAGAAATATGACATCATATGTGGAAATCCATATGTACCATCTATAGGTGCACAGAGCAGATGACAGTGAGATGTTTCTGTAAGTACTGATAAGACTAATCTCTGAAAGTTAGTTTGTACAATAAACAAGTAGCAGATCATAGAAGGGATATAGATCAACACAAGCCTTAATTGTAACCTGACTAAAATACTAGATCTGAAAATAGGTTAGTAAGTTACAAAGCACAGAAAAAGCAGAATTAGAAATTGGCACAGCATATTTTTATATGGTGGAGGAGAATGGGAAAAGAGAAATGAGTCAGGCTTTCAGAGTCCTAACATCATTCAAGGGAACAAATTAGATAGCTAACTCCTCTTACGCTGATCAGCAATCTTTGGATATTGTTCCAAATAATATTATGATCAAGCTGATTGTTGTCGTTCAGTCTCTCAGTTGTGTTCAACTCTTTGCGACCCCGTGGACTGGAGTATACCAGGCTTTCTTGTCCTTCACCATCACTGCTGAAACTCATGTCCACTGAGTTGGTGATGTCATCCAACCATTTCAATCTCTGTCAGCCCCTTCTCCTCCTGCCTTCTATCTTTCCCTAAGTGTCTTTTCCAATGAGTCAGCTCTTCCCATCAGGTGGCCAAAGTATTGGAGATTCAGTTGATAGGATCAAGCTGATACTATGGTTCATTCCAACCAACAGTTATATTTCCTCACTACAAATTGTTAACTCAGCATTTCAGTTTTAACGCTGGTCTTATTTGAGTCAGGGTGAGTCAGCTTGGAAACAGGAATAATGTTACCTGGTAAAGGTTGGGAGCAAACCCCAAACTCCACAACTCTACTGTGAGAGGCTCAGACAGCCCTCCTTGGCAGCACCCCAACCTGGAGTCCTGCCTTCCTTCTGAACAACTTCAGGAAACAGATAAATTAGCATGTGCTTATTCACTTCATAAAAGGATCAGTTGCTTTATGAAAATATTTTAAAGCCCAAGGAACTTAGAGTGGATGTTATTCAGTCACTGAGAAATGAGTTCTGAGTTCACTCAAATTCTTTAACCTTCACATAACTAGTCTTGATGGTGCAGTGGAATTGAAATGTGAATGTATTCAACAATCTCACATTTGAGAAGCTCAGCCATTAAAGAAAGAAAGGAAACAAGATGGAAGACGGAAATAGTTACGGTGCAAGTAGAAAGAGTTTTGGTTCTTTTTTTGTTGGGTCTCCCCCTCATGAAAAGGACATTAGATTAGGAAAAAAAGAAAGAAGGAGCTGCTAGAAACCTGTGAGATAGCCATTGAGTAGATGAAGTGGAATCCAGGCTCCCTAAGAAGATTGGGTTTGTGGGGCAAAGGATGCAGGCATATCTCTTCTCTGGAAATAACTCTTTCAAAATTCCTCTGAAATATTAATATAATATTTAGGCACTTCTTCTAAATGCACAGCTTTATTACTAGAGAATGGCTTTAGACTCTCTTTTCTCTGATCAGCTATCTCTCAGCTTTTTATTTACCAAATATGACTCAAGTTTCTCTCACAGTTAAAGAGGAAGAAAGGTGTGATATCTGTCCTACAGGAACTTACCCCTTAACAGGAGAAATGGACTTGTAAACAAATCATTTGGGGTTTCATAAAGGTAGAGCATACTATGGGACCAATGAGTTTTACTTTTTAAACATATAAAGAATACTTTAAAACTACTTAATCCACTTGATTAGAGGCTTTTGTCTTCACCAGCTTCCAGTCCTAACCTGCAGGTCTCAGTGTAGTTAATAGTTAAGCTTTTACAGATAAGTCCAATCAGTTAAACAGCAAGCAAGTCATTTGCTTCAACAGGATAAACAGTACCACACAATCTAGTGAAAGTCGCTCGGTCGTGTCTGACTCTTGCCACTTCATGGACTGTAGCCTACCAGGCTCTTCTGTCCATGGAATTCTCCAGAGAATAATGGAGATTGAACTCAGGGATTCAGGGATTGAACCCTGGTCTCAGAATTTGAACCCTGCTCTCCCGCGCCACAAGTAGCTTCTTTACCGTCTAAGCCACCACAGAAGCCCACATACACTAAGGGATTCAGAATTATGTTATTAGGCTTTCCCTATAGCTCAGGTGGTAAAGAATATGCCTGCAATGCAGGAGACCTGGGTTTGATCCTTGGGTCAGGAAGATACCCTGGAGAAGAAAATGGCAACCCACTCCAGTACTCTTGCCTGTCGAATCCCATGGACAGAGGAGCCTAGCAGGCTACATGACTTAACCATTAAACCACCACCACAATCCCTGCCTTCAAGAAATCTGCAGTTCATTTGGAGAGCTAAAGCTAATAGAGCATTTTATTTTTTGTTGTTTATATTTAAATATAATTTCCTTATTAAAGGGGGAAATAATTTGGCTGTACAGCCCCCTGCGACAATTCTACCATATTCTCCAGATAGGAGAGATTTTAGGTCAGTGGAGGGGAAGTCAGAAGAAAAAGAAGGGAAATCAAGTAGTTGTCGTATTAATTAGAAAAAACAAAACAAAAAATCCTTTACACTTTGGATCCATGCTCCAGTTTCCCTTTGATTATCTGCACTGTGATTACAATATGCCTAGGTGGTGTAGGTTTGGGGGTGGGGCGCTATTTCTTCTGCTTGGTGTCCTCTGAGATTGCTGTGGTTGGTCTGTGGTTGGTGTCTGTCATTAATTTTGGAAACTGCTCAGCTATTATTCAAGTATTTCTTTAGTCTCTTTCCTTGATCCTTCTTTTTCTGGTATTCCCATCACAGTTACGTTATACCTTTTCTCGTTGTCCCACAGTTCTTGGATACTCTGTCTTAATTTTTTCATTCTATTTTTTTCTCTTTGTTTTTCAGTTCCTAGTGATATATTTTCAAGCTTACTGAAATCTTTCTTTGTCTTTGCTGAGCCTATTAAGGGCAGTTTTCATTTTGATTGCAGTGTTTTCTAATTTTTTTAATTTCTAGCAATTCTTTTTCAATCTTTCTTAGCATTTCCATTTTCCAACTTACATTAACTATCAGAGATTACATTGTAGTCCACTTTTGCCATGATAGCCTTTAGTGTATTAATCATAGTTATTTTAAATTCCCATTCTAATGATACCAAAAATATCTTTATCATATCCAGATGCCATATCTTTGTCTGGTTCTGATCCTTGTTTTATCTCTTCAGATTGAATTTTCAGCCTTTTAGTGCTCCTTGGAATTTTCTGCTGAAAGCCGGACATGATGTATTGGGTAAAAGTAAGAGAGGGCATTCAGTGTATGAACTTTTCTGTTTAGCTAGGAGTTAGGCTGTGTTCACTGGTGCTGCAGCCGTAGTGTCAGAGGCTACAATTCCTCTAGGGTCTTTATTTTTGGATCCCCAAGAGGTGCCTTCTTCAGCAGGTCTGAGGCTTGCAGTTCTTTGAATTGTGATTGTTTGACTGTGTGTTTGTGTATGCTTAGTCATGTCCAACTCCTTCTGTCCATGGGATTCTCTGGGCAAGAATACTCGAATGGATTGCCATTTCCTCCTCCAGGAGATCTTCCTGGTTCAGAAATTGAACCCATGTCTCCTGCACTGGAAAGCAGCTTCTTTACCTCTTGAGCCACCTAGGAGGTCCTATAGCCTATGATTACATTTCAGGTTTTCAGTGAGCCTGTGTCCCTAGGCTGCGACCTCCCAGAGGACTTGTCTTTTCCTCCCCAACTTTGCTGCTGTTCAGTCGCTCAGTTGTGTCCGACTCTTTGCAACCCCATGGATTGCAGCATGCCAGGCTTCCCTGTTCTTCACCATCTCCTAGAGTTTGCTTAAGCTTCTGTTCGTTGAGTCAGCGATGCCACCCAGGCATCACATTCTCTGTTGTCCCCTTCTCCTCTTACCGTCAGTACTTCCCAGCATCAGGGTCTTTTTCAATGAGTCAGCTCTTTGCATCAGGTAGCCAAAGTATTGGAGCTTCAACTTCAGCATCAGTCCATGCAATGAATATTCAGGGTTGATTTCCTTTAGGACTGACTGGTTTGATCCCCTTCCAGTCCAAGGGACTCTCAAGAGTCTTCTCTAGCACCCTACTAAGTAGCTTAGAAGGGCTAGAGAGATCTGGAATTGGGTATGTCCCTTCCTTCAGATACATAGCTAGAGGAGGCTGGAATTAGGTATTTTCTTTCCCTCAGGATTTCCCTGGTGGCTAAGCTGGTAAAGAATCCCCCCACAATGCGGGAGACCTGGGTTCAATTCCTGGGTTTGGAAGATCCCCTGGAGAAGGGGAAGGGTACCTACTCCAGTATTCTTGCCTGGAGAATTTCATGGACTATAGTCCATGGGGTTGCAAAAAGTCGGACATGACTGAGTGACTTTCACTTTCACTCTCCCTCAGGTCAATTAGGCTTTGGTAAAACATTTTATCTTGTGGGTAAGCTAAACCATCTGTCTCTCCAGTGTTTGGGGCCATGGTTTGCCCTGTATCCTCTGTTCTCTGATGGATCTATGAAGAATTGTTGATTTTCAATTATGTTCAGCTTTTTTCTGTTTTTGTGAGGATGGGAGTGACAACTTCCAAGCTCTTTATGTGTCAGACTGGAGACTGGAAGCCTACTCCAATTTCATATATAGAAATAATCTATGAATTGATGTTACTGTTGTTGTTTAATCACTAAGCCATGTCCAACTCTTTTGGGACCCCCAAGAATTATACCAGCCAGGCCCATCTCTCCATGGATTTCCCACGCAAGAATACTGGAGTGGGTTGCCATTTCCTTCTCTAGAGGATCTTTCCCACCCAGGGAGGGAACCCATCTCTCCTGCATTGGCAGGTGGATTCTTTACCACTGAGGCACCAGGGAAGTCCAACAATGAACATTAGAGCCCTAATTTCTATCAGTTGAAACCACCACTCTGATAGAAATTAGTATCTGATAGTATCTGGTGGCAGAAAGACACACTGTTTTATGCTCAGATATAATTTTTAACCTGAATGCTGAGTCTCCCAATCCACTTGAGCTCTATTTACTCAACTGTAAAGTGAGGGTAATATTCACTCTTCCTAAATCATAGGCTTGCTGGAGAGTAAAGGAAGACTATAAGAGAAAACCTTTGGACAAGAAGGTAATGTCACAAAAATTCAATGAAAAGGGCAACAGTTTCTATGGTTCTTTATACTATAGCCTATAAAGGTAAACATTTCAAAAGTCACACACTATTTAACCCAAGAAATTTTTAACCACTATATTAATTATAAAAAGATTATTTGCTTTATGAAATAACTTAATTCAATAATTGCTTTAAAATTAAGATAAGAGTTTAAAGCTGAGTAGATATGATCAAGTGATGGGTAATTATAAAGCTATAGTACAGGAAACTCCCATATTCCAATTTACTCCATAATTACATATATGATAATATAAACTTTAATAATACATATAATTATTATATGTTCTTGAATACATTTTTTAAAATATTATATAAAACAAAAAATAGAGTCCATATTAATAAATACAATATCTGAGATTATCAGTTACATATTCATCTAGGATTTTTCTTAATGTTTTAAAAAATTTGTTTTCATTTTTTTATTTTGATTAGGATTTTAAAATAAATCTTATTGAGGCATAATTTGCATATCATAAATATACTTATTTTTATTGTATAATTCAATGGTTTTAAGTAAATTTACCATGTTGTGCAACTACCACCATAATTGAGTTTTAGAACATTTCATCACCCCAGTAAAATCCTTTATGTGCATGTATAGTTAATCTGTAACCTTAACCCAACTCTGATCCCTACCTGCACCTTGTGCAGAACTTATGCTCTCCCCAAAATGCCTGCACGGTCCAGGAAGTTGATAATCTCATGCTCACCTCTAGTTCTGACTTCCCAATTCCACCAAATTTGACTCCTCCCCTTTGTCCTGTATATTCTTTTATCTCAGTTTCTGCATCTATTTACCCTTGGAAGTCAGCCACTTTTTTGGACTTCTATTATCTGAAAACACCATTCTTACAAGGCCTCTTTGTGTAGAGTAAGCTTTACTAAAGGTAAGGAGACATGAGGAATTACAGTGCTACAACACAGATAACTTAAAATTGAATACAATACATCCCTGTTTTGAAAATGCCTGCGGCTGTACTGTCTGCAATTTACTTTGAAATTATTATTTTGTTTTTAGAAAGATGAACTGCTGGAGAGATAGAAAGATGATAGAAGTACAGATGTGTGATAAAACACATGTAATAAAATATTAATATAGAACATAGAGCATGGGTGGGTAATTAAATGGGTGTTTGCTATAAATATTCTTTCAACTTTGCTATTAAAAAAATTTTTTTTCATAATCAAATATTAGGCAAAACAAAATCCCTTAAGTCTCCTGCCAACTCATTCAGCCATTCATCCTGCTCTCTCTCTTTGATTCTGGACTATCTCTTCAGCGGGAAAACCCTGCCAAAATTTTCTGTTTATTTCTAATGGAAAGCAGTTTAGCCTTCTTTGCTGAATTATCTCTTACTGTTCGTACTCTTACTGTCTTTTCACCCAGACTGCTTAAGATCTTCCCCTCAACAGTGACCTCCTTAAGAATTCTTTAATAAGAACCATCTTATACATATTTACATACTCTCTCTCTCCATATATATATATATGTGGTCTCCTCTGATGGCTCAGATGGTAAAGCATCTGCCTACCATGCAGGAGACCTGGCTTTGATCCGTGGGTCATGAAGATCGCCTGGAGAAGAGAACAGTACCCACTCCAGTATTCTTGCCTGGAGAATTCCATGGACAGAGGAGGCTGGCAGGCTACAGTCCATGGAGTCGCAAAGAGCAGGACACGACAGATCAACTGAACAATGAAAAAAACAACAATATGTATATATATAAAGCACTGTGTAATTTTTTTTTTGATGTGGACCATTTTTAAAGTCTTTATTGAATTTATTACAATATTGCTTCTGTTTTATGTTTGGTGTTTTGGTTATGAGGCATGTGGGATCTTAGCTCCTCAACCAGGGATTGATCCCTCAGCCCCTGCATTGGAAGGCAAAGTCTAACCACTGGGCCTCCAGGGAAGTCCCTATGTTTATATACTCTCAAACAGATCTAACAATCCCTTATCTAAAAGAGATCTTGAAAACATTAAATAAGGACACACATTAAATTAGCCTAAAAATGTTGGTTTAAGCCCTGACTCTCTCACTAACTGTGTGACCTAGACTCACTGCATAACTTGTCTGAATCTATTTCCAAGTTTTCTAATCTGAAAAAGAGGTATTATTATTTTTTTTTTTCTTGATGCCTACCTGATAGAATTGCCCTAAGAACTGAATTGGATAATGTGGGCTTTAAAACACTAGAACCAGTAATTGAACAACTGGATAATGAGAGGGCAGAGCCTGTTTATGTGTCTGACTGTTGGGGGTCCCTGCCTTTCTGGCTAACGAACAACAGGAATTCAAAAACCAGTATATGTTTCTCCTGTGGCAGCTCAGCCTCTTCCGGGGCTTTCCTTCTCCCTTTCCCATTTCCAAGACTAGTGGCAGCTGTCTTCAATGAGCTACTGTCTGGATGGTTCTAGCACTGTTACTGTCCATAGCGCCCACTTGGCACAAACAAATGTCATACATCCTTATCAGTCCAAACAGTGGTAATGTGGATACCCAACTTCCCTTTTTCTTCAGCTTCAGGTCCTAGTGTCTTGGGTTCTGCTAGTTACTTCTGGAGCATCAAAAAATATCCAACTCAACACTTTGAAGCACTATGAGAAATAACTAGGTGATACAAGGTATTGGCTAAAGTGAAAACAATTTAAGCATCCCTTATCCTCTTTTAACTTGGCTACTTCCTTAACTGATCTGTATACAAATGGGAATTTTAAAATAATTGTTCCCTCAGCAACCAGCAAGTTTTGCAAATTGCCTTTACTGATCTTGGAGTTGCCAGAATCATGTATCACAAGCTGAATTATGAAAGACCAGTCAATACCAGGATGTCTTCCAGAAACAGTCATTTGAAACCAAATTTTAAAAGAAGAATGCAAAAGAGGTTAAAGGGCCCTGAAATGACTTCACCTAAGTTAGTTAATACACACTAACATTTTATATATTTCTCAGTGAATATTTTAGGGATTATAAACCTTCTCAGGAAATGTCAAAAGACAGTAATCGGTTATATACAGCATGTTTTAAAAATCTGGCATATAAAAATCAATACTTAAATATATCAACTTAGGAGTCTTTTTTGCTAAGTCACTTCAGTCGTGCCCGACTCTTTGCATCCCTATGGATGGTAGCCTGCCAGGCTCCTCTGTCTGTGGGATTCTCCAGGCAAGAATACTGGAGTGGGTTGCCATGCCCTCCTCCAGGGGATCTTCCCGACCCAGGGATCGAACCCATGTCTCTTCTGTCTCTAGCATTGGCAGGCAGGTTCTTTATCACTAGCACCACAGAGGAAACCCTCCAAGGGTCTTTTTTGGAAAGGCATAAATGTAGTTTTTTTTTTAAAAAAGGACCTCTACCACAATGTCTGTAAAACATTTTGGTGGACCTATGAGATTTTAAAAAGAGGCCCACGAACCGACAGGACGTTTTTCTTCTTAGGGTTATAAAACAAAAGGATATAATCATGACAAATTTATAGTATGGATCTAAGTTCATTACACTACCTGTGTCATTAACACAAAAATAGGATTGAAGAGCTTCTTAGTTTTTCTTCAGTGGCTGGCAGTGGGCTCAAGCTGTCTTCTTCCATACTTATTAATTTTTATTTTCCTTATAGTCAATAGAGGTGTTGCATCTAGCTGATCAGTGTTAGAGACGTAGTCTATTCAAGGAACCAGAGATGTGACATCTCTGCCACATTTGATCATCCATATGTGAATACTTGTATTCAAACGAGTATTTATTGGGTGCCCACTGTGTGTCAGGCACTGTAACAGATGCTGTGGATTCAGCTGTAAACAAAACAGACAGACACTCTCATGGAGCTGATGTTCTAATTTATACATTTGAGTTGGGGAAAGAGGGAAGATGGATTATAAGGAAATAAACAGGTATACCAAACGCTCAACTAGTAGTTGTTGTTGTTCAGTTGCCCAGTCGTGTCTTATTCTTTGTGACCCCACAGACTGCAGCACACCAGGCCACCCTGTCCCTCACCGTCTCCCGAAGCTTGCCCGAGTTCATGTTCATTGTATCGGTGATGCTATCCAGGCATCTCTTCCGCTGATGGCCTCTTCTCCTTCTGTCCTCAATCTTTCCCAGCATCAGGGATTTTTCCAATGAGCCATCTGTTTGCATCAGATGACCAAAATACTGGAGCTTCAGCTTAAGCATCAGTCTTCCAGGGAATATTCAGGGTTGATCTCCCTTAAGATTGTCTGGTTTGATCTCCTTGCTGTCCAAGAAACTGTCAGGAGAGAAATGGATAAAAATAACACAGGAGAATGGATGTAAGGGAGCCAGCTGGTGAGGTGAGGGGTGGGGGGATGAATTGCTATTAATATATACAGTTCTGGGGAAGCCTCTCGGAGAAGTGACATCTAAAAAGATGAAAGAGGGAATTCCCTGGCGGTCCAGGGGTTAGGTCTCCTATCCTTCACTGCTGAGGGTATGGGTTCAATCCCAGGAGCTAAGATTCCACAAGCTTCCCAGTGTGGCCAAAAAATAACAAAGGATGAGGAAGTGATCCATGTAGATGTCCTGGAGAAAAGTGCTCTGAGCATAAAGAAATACAAGTGCAAAGGCTTCACTTTCTTCAGATTGTCTCCGACTCTGAGAGATCCACATCCTCAGTCTCTGGCTCTCAGCCTCCTCTGCACATTTCTGTGGTATCTCTCCTTCTCCTTGTTTAGAAAAACAGCCTGCATGCTGAATACTTTTTGCTTCTCGCTCTCTAAGAGATCATCCATTCTTTTTGATAGTGTTGCTATCAATTGACATTTATTAATTCATTCTTTAAAATATCCATGCAATGGAACAGAATTTCCAATTCTTAGGATATCTGTCAACAACAGGCTCAGTTCAGTTCAGTCACTCAGTCGTGTCTGACTCTTTGCGACCCCATGAATCGCAGCACACCAGGCCTCCCTGTCCATCACCAACTCCCGAAGTTCACTCAGACTCACGTCCATCGAGTCACTGATGCCATCCAGCCATCTCATCCTTTGTCGTCCCCTTCTCCTCCTGCCCCCAATCCCTCCCAGCATCAGGGTCTTTTCCAATGAGTCAACTCTTCACATGAGGTGACCAAAGTACTGGAGTTTCAGCTTTAGTATCATTCCTGCCAAAGAACACCCTAAACAATCAACATAACAGACCAACTTGATTAATTATTCACTGCATAAAAAGAAAGGATTTTTATATAAAAAAAAATCCTCATATTTTAGCCAGAGGAAGATTCTCTGCATTCCAGAACCAGAACATAGCATTTTGAAAGATTAGATTTCAATACTTCCTTCATTAATGTATTTTAAGATCAGGAAGGCTAAAGAGTTACAACTATAAGAACTAGCAAACTTGGAAAAGATTTCAAAATGTCATCCAGTTCATCCCCCTGCCTCTTGGTGGATCAATGTTGAAGCTGATCCGGTCACGGAAAAAATTTTCATTGAGAGGTTCTACAATTTCCTTTTGTAGTCTGATTTAGCGAACTGAGCTGATTTCGAAAAACATTGGTTCACTTACTAGCGCTTTTTGTTCATGTCCACACCCCTCTTTAGAAAGCGTTTCTCTTCATTTACACAAATTCTGCAATGATTTAATATTAACTCTCCATAAAATCTTACTGGTCCATAGAGTTCACTGCTATTTTTTCTACCTCTAATCTACACTATTTATTTGATAATTAAATGTGAACTGTCATTTCTTTTATAAAGTTACATATATAAGTTTTATTCAGCATTTCACTACTGTAAATATTGTCTCTCCATTCATCCTATCACTACCAGAAAGGCAAGAATTGGAACCTAAACAATTGTTTTGCTTTAGCACAGTACTTCGTGTAGACAATAAGCACTGATAAATCATTGTTCAACTTTGCACTGGAGCTGGCTTTGCATCATTTCATTTTGCTAGAGCCAACTGTGCAGATCTCTTTCCTGCCCAGTGTTGGTAACATCATGTTTGTAGCTTAAGGCCAACTGTGATGGAAATATTTACACTATAGAAATTGGCAGATGCTACAAATCAATGGCTTGGGTTTGCATCTGGCTTTACACTTACTAGTCATATGACATCAGGTGAACTATCACTCTGCCTCTCAGTCATCTGACACCACTCTGCCTCTCAGTTTCCTTTATCTGAAAAATAAGGATGTTGAATTAGCTACATATTTCATAAAGTTGTTGTAAGGAGTGTATGGGTTCTGCATGTACACTACTTGGGAAAAAATCATGGTACATGGTAAATATTCAGTAGCTGACAGCTAATTTTTATTAGATCATCTAACGACCTATCTCATAAATCCTCAACTGCTCTGTGAAGCTTTCCAGGAAGTCTACAATATAACCATGCTCTATTTATGCAACGTCATTTCCCACAGTGCCTGTGCTGTATAGAGGAGGACACACTCTTTGCTGCCTCAGTGAAATCTTCTTCACTTACGGCCTCGATAAGGGGACCTGACATGGGATGAAAATGTTGTTCTCTAGATACTTACAGGAGAAGGATCGTTGATAGAGAGACTGGGGCTAAAGCAGTAGCTGGTTATGTTCTAGCATCCTGACTTCTCGGGCAAAAGTTAAGCCTCATTTACCACAGGATCAATGGGAGAATATAAGATTCAGTATTATATTTAGTTATACTGCAGGTTAAATAGGCTTTCCTGGGCCAGATGAGAATTTGACCAATATTTATAATATTGTTTTATGAGAAAAAGTGGTCCCAACCCCCCAGAATCCTTTTGCAAATAAAATTTGGGAATACAGTTCTTTTGAATTGTAAACTTGAAAACTAATAAGTTAACTTTTCTGGGTTAACTGGTTCACGTGGGATTTGACTAAAACCTTTCCTTTTCTAGTGTACTGAATCAACTAATAGAATAACTAATAGTATTTAAAGATAGGAAAAAAAAATGACAGGTTTTCCAAACCAATCTGCAGCCCAACCCAACAACTGGGAAGTATACATGCTTTAAGTTATAGACTTTGGCACTCAGGACCATAGAATTTTTAAAAATAACTTTTATTAAATATTAAGTAGTGTAAAGAGGATTTTATAAAATATTATGGCACATACAGAATAGCAATACAATGAAGAGTTGTGTACCTACCACCCCGCATATGAAATAAACTATTGACTGATACCTATGAAACCCTGATCTGGTCGTTGATCCACTTTGGAGATAACCACAAGCTTGAATTTGGGATTTATTGTTTTCTTTATATCAAATGTTAGTTTCTCCAATATATTATTTAATTTTGGATTATTGAATTGCATATAAATAGTATCACACTTAATAATTCTTTAGTAGATGGTTGCTGCTTTCTTTTTGAACTTAATTTTGATAAATGATATACATACAAAAAAGTGTGCACATCATGTGTGTGCTGGTTGTAGAATTTCTGCAAGTTATTATATCCATTTGACCTTCACTGAGATAGAGAAACAGAGCGTTATCAGCATCCCAGAAGACCTATAGACACTACCATCCTTTCTGCCTGGGGTAACCGGTATCCTAACTTCTAATCTTGTAGATTAGTTTTGCCTGGTTTTGAGTTTTTTATGAAGAAAAACATATAATATGTACTCTGTCACTTCTTTTCCCATTCAATATTTTTTATGAGATTAATCCTATTTGTTACATATAGATTGAACTTAATTCATTCTCATTGCTCATAGTATTTCACTGTGTCAGTAAATATAATTTATCCATTCTACTGTGGGTGTTGGTTGAGTAGTTTTCTTTCTGCTTATTATGAAGAGCATGGCTATGATTATTCTCCTCTGTCTTTATACTTAAGCAATTTGTTGTTTTAGTTCAATATTGGTTTCCTGAGTTTTATCTATATGTCCTTTTTGTGCTCAGTCACATGTGACTCTTTGCAACCCCGTGGACTGTAGCCCTTCAGACTCTGTTGTCCATAGAATTTTTCATGCAAGAATACTGGGGTGGGTTGTCATTCCCTCCTCTGGGGGATCTTCCCAACCCAGGGATCAAACTCGCATCTCTTGCATCTCCTGCACTGGCAGATGGATTCTTTACACACTGCACCACCTGCGAAGCCCCATATTGTGTGTGGTTGTTGTCTGTTCATTTTCACTGTAGATAGTTCTATGGCATAAATATTCTATGTTTATCCTTTTACTGCTAATGTTCCTAGTGCTGCTATGAATATTCGTTTATCCTCCTAGAGCGCATGAGCACAGGTTTCTTTCAAGAATAATTTACAAACTGAAGTACTAAAGCTCCTTTCCCCCAGTATATTTCTAGTTCCAAACTTTTGTGTTGTTGTTGTTGTTTTTTTTTTTTTGGCTGCCCTGCATGACATGAGGGATCTTACTTCCCCAGCCAGGGATTGAACTCACGCCCCCTGCATTAGAAAGTAAAGTCTTAACCACTGGACAACCAGGAAAGTCAGTCATTCATTTTTTAAAAACTTTAATTTAATTAAAAACTGAGATAAAATTCTATTACATAAAATCCACCATTTGAAGTGTAGAATTCAATAGCTGTTTAGTTTATTCACAAGGCTGTGTCATGATCACCACTATCTAATTCTAGAATATTCTCCTCACTCCATAAAGAAATACCATACTCATTGACAGCCATTCCTTTTACCCCGCCCTCCAGCCCCTGGCAACGTCTAACATACTTTCTGAATTCTGGACATTTCCTATAAACAAAAGCTTACAAGATGTGGTCTTTTGTGCCTGGCTTCTTTCACTTAGCATTATGTTTTCAATGTTCATCTATGCTTGAGCATGGATCATTGCTTCATTTCTTTTTATAACTGACTAATATTCCACTGAATGGATATACCACATTTATGTATTTATTCAGCAGTCAGTAGACATTTAAGAACTTTCCCCATCTTGACTATTATAAATAATGCTACTACGGATATGTGTACAATTTCTATGTGAATGTATGCTTTCTTTTCTCCTGGATATAACTGCTGCGTTTTATGGCAATTTTATGTTTAACCTTTAAAGAAACTACCAAGCTGTTTTCCACAGTGGCTACACTGTTTTACACTCCCATCATCAGCGTTCTAACCTCTCCACATCTTCTCCAAAAGATGTTATTGTTCATCTTTTCTATTAAAGTCATCCTACTGGATGTGAAGCAGTATCTCACTGTGGTCTGGATTTGCATTTCCTAATGACTAATGGTGTTGAGCCTCTTTTCATGGGCTTATTGGCCATTTGCATTTCTTCTTTGGAGAAACGTCTCTCAAAATACGTTGCCTATTTTTAAATTGAGTTGTTTTGCCTTTTCTCTTGCTTTGTTGTGGAGTTATGAGTTCTGTGTCTATTCTAGGTTCTAGACTCTTATCAGATATACGATTCAGAAATATTTGCTCTCAATTTGTTAGTTATCTTTTCATTTTCTTAATAGTGTTCTTCAAAGTCCACAAGTTTTTAATTTTGATCAGGTCCAGTTGCACTAGTTTTTCCTCGGTTGCTTGTCTTTTGGGTCTCATATCTAAGAAACCATTGACATCCACAGTTACAAGTACTGATACTTGAAGTTTCTTTTAAGAAGTTTATGGTTTTAGCTTTGACACATAAACCTCTGACCAAATTTGAGTTACTTTTTGTATACAGTGTGAGACAGGGGTCTAACTTCGTTTTTCTACATACTGCTTGCTCGGTTTTAGGTTCACACCTGTGCTGGGCACCGGTTTGTCTTTCCTTTCCATGTTCTGCTGTGTATTTAAGGGAATTACTTTTCCCAGGCTCTCTAACCATTCTAACCACTAGGCTCCCAGTAGGGTCAGCCACTGGAGGCGCTAGTGGAATTAGAGAGCTTCCCACTAGCACTACTAGTAAAGAATCCACCTGCCAACGCAGGAGATGCAAGAAACGAGGGTTTGATCCCTAGGTCAGGAAGATCCCCTGGAGAAGAAAATGGCAACCCACTACTGTACTCTTGCCTGGGGAAGGAATCCAAAAAAGTTGGATGCAACTGAGCATGCAGACACACGTGCAGAGGACAAATAGGAAGGAAAGAAGCCAGAAATGTCTCTCCTCATTCAGTCTCAGGTAGTACCTCTAGCAGTTGCTGCATTGCCCCTGTGACTCCATCATACACTAAACAACTCTTCCCTTTCTGGTTCTACATCCTCAACGTGGTCCCTCCATGCTCCTGACTGCTAGGTGGCCCTGCATTCTGTTAACAAAACCTACTCTTGCTGTTGCTGTAGTTTGCGGTTAGAAGGAACTCCTGCTGTTGCTAACCTCTGAACTGCTTCATATTCCCTGTTGCCTTCTCAGCTCTTCCATAGCCTGTAAATACCTTTATTAAATTCTCTCTGTTTAAAGAAATACCTGGGAATGTTTCTGTTTTCTTCACTGGACTTTGATAAAACATCTAACATTTTCTATTATAGGCTTAAATAGCTATCAAAGATGCTATTTCCAGTGTATTGTAATTTTTTACTTTGAAAAGAAAACCTATACATCATTCTTTCAGATATATTCAGTGCAAGATAAATGTCATAGTGATCTGAGACCATTTATATGAAAAAGATCCTTGTCGGTCAAAAGGTTTTCATTGTTTCCTTTCATCCTACTTCTATTACACATCCTGTACAGACAATGTCTTGATGTAATAATATTTTATGCTTTAAAGTCTTCAACGAGTCATGCTGGACTATTTTCAGCAGCAAAAACAGGTACATAATTAATAGGTACATAACTTAGAAATTGTTAGCTTCCTAGGATCTCCACAAACTAGAAAATTCTGAAAGATGGGAATACCAGACCACCTAACCTGCCTCTTGAGAAACCTGTATGCAGGTCAGGAAGCAACAGTTAGAACTGGACATGGAACAATAGACTGGTTCCAAATAGGAAAAGGAGTACATCAAGGCTGTATATTGTCACCCTGCTTATTTAACTTCTATGCAGAGTACATCATGAGAAACGCTGGATTGGAAGAAACACAAGCTGAAATCAAGATTGCTGGGAGAAATATCAATCATCTCAGATATGCAGATGACACCACCCTTATGGCAGAAAGTGAAGAAGAACTAAAGAGCCTCTTGATGAAAATGAAAGAAGAGAGTGGAAAAATTTGGCTTAAAGCTCAACATTTATAAAACTAAGATCATGGCATCCAGTCCCTTCACTTCATGGGAAATAGATGGGGAAACAGTGGAAACAGTAGAAACAGTGACTGACTTTATTTTTTTGGGCTCCAAAATCATTGCAGACAGTGACTGCAGCCATGAAATTAAAAGACGCTTACTCCTTGGAAGAAAAGTTATGACCAGCCTAGATAGCCTATTAAAAAGCAGAGACGTTACTTTGCAGCAAAGGTCTGTCTAGTCAAGGCTATGGTTTTTCCAGTGGTCATGTATGGATGTGAGAATTGGACTGTGAAGAAAGCTGAGCACTGAAGAATTGATGCTTCTATACTGTGGTGTTGGAGAAGACACTTGAGAGTCGTCCCTTGGACTACAAGGAGATCCAACCAGTCCATCCTAAGGGAAATCAGTCCTGAATATTCAGTGGAAGGATTGATGCAGAAGCTGAAACTCCAATATTTTGGCCACCTGATGTGAAGAACTGACTCATTTGAAAAGACCCTGATGCTGGGAGAGATTGAGGGCAGGAGAAAAAGGGAAAGACAGAGGATGAGGTGGTTGGATGGCATCACTGACATGAGTTTGAGCAAGCTCTAGGAGTTGGCAATGGACAGGGAGGCCTGGCATGCTGCAGTCCATGGGGTCGCAAAGAGTTGGACACAACTGAGCAGCTGAACTGAGCTGAACTAGGTCCATACGTTTCTATTTGTTAAAATACTTCTGGTTTGAGTTATTACACTAGTAGTATTCTCCTAGTATACAGTTGATGAAAACAACATAAATATATTATACTCTTTTACAAATAATTATTGAAAGTGGCTTCCCAGGTAGCTCAGTGATAAACAATCCACCTCGCAATGCAGGAGATGCAGGTTTGATCCCTGAGTCAGGAAAGATAATGGCAACCCACTCCAGTATTCTTGCCTGGAAAATCCCTTGGACAGAGCAGCCTGGTGGGCTATAGTCCATGGGGTCGAAAATTAAGCAACGACTTGGTGACTAATGGAATGCATTGCTTATGTCAAATGAAGTGTTGCTTTTGGTGTCTTGATTAATGAAAGTGCTATGTGGCAGCCAGGATATTTTTAATATGCCCTGGAGCAAAACACAGTAGGAAGGGAAGATGGCCAGGACGTGACTTTTCTTTTGTGAAGTAGGAAAAGGGAAATATAAAGAGAGAAAATAGGAAGCACAGGTAAGTTCCCAGGCAGATTGCTTTTAGGAAGAAATACATATGTAAAATCCTAATAGATGATGCCGTTAAAGGAATGCACTCAGTATGTCAACAAATTTGGAAAACTCGGCAGTGACCACAGGAATGGAAAAAGTCAGTTTTCATTCCAATCACAAAGAAGGGCAGAGCCAAAGAATGTGCAAATTATCATACAATTTCTTTGCTAGGAAAGATTGAAGGAAGGAGCAGAAGGGGATGACAGAGGATTAGATGGTTGGATGGTGTCACCAACTTAATGGACATGAGTCTGAGCAAGCTCTGGGGCTCGGTGATGGACAGAGAAGCCTGGCATGCTGCAGTTCATGGAGTCGCAAAGAGTTGGTCAGGACTAAGTGACTGAACCGATCATACAATTGCTCTCATTTCACATACTAGTAAGGTTATGCTTAAAATCCTTCAAGGTAGGCTTCAGCAGTATGTAAACCAAGAATTTCCGGATGTACAAGCTAGGTTTAGAAAAGGCAGAGGAACCAGAGATCAAATTGCCAATATCTGTTGGATCACAGAGAATGTAAGGGAATTCCAGAAAAACATCTACTTTTGCTTAATTGACGACGCTAAAGCTTTTGACTGTGTGGATCACAACAAACTGTGGAAAATTCTTAAAGAGATGGGAATACCAGAGCACCTCACCTACCTTCCGAGAAATCTGTATGCAGGTCAAGAAGCAACAGTTAGAACCAGACATGGAACAACGGACTGGTTCAAAATTGGGAAAGGAGTATGACAAGCCTGTATACTGTCACCTTGTTTATTGAACTCATATGCAGAGTACATCATGCAAAATGCTGGGCTGGATAAATCACAAGCTGGGATCAAGATTGCTGGGAGAAATATCAACAACCTCAGATATGCAGATGATACCACTCTAATGGCTGAAAATAAAGAGGAACTAAGGACTTCCCTAGTAGCTCTGATGGGAAAGAATCTGCCTGTGACGCGGGAGACCTGGGTTCAGTCCCAGGTTGGGAAGATCCCCTGGAGGAGGGCATGACAACCCACTCCACTATTCTTATCTGGAGAATCTCATGGACAGCAGAGTCTGGTGGGCTACAGTCCATAGGGTTGCAAAAAATTGGACAAGACTGAGCAACTAAGCACAGCACAGCACAGCACAAAGAGGAACTAAAGAGGCTCTTGATGTGGGTGAAAGAGGAGAGTGAAAAAGATGCCTTGAAAGTCAACATTCAAAAACCAAAGATCATAGCATTGGGTCCCATCACTTCATGGCAAACAGAAGGGGAAAAGTTCGAAGCAGTGACAGATTTTATTTTGGGGGCTCCAAAATCAATGCAGATGGTGACTGCAGCCATGAAGTTAAGACATTTGCTCCTTGGAAGAAAAGCTATGACAAACCTAGATAGTGTATTAAAAAGCAAAACATCACTTTGCCAGCAAAGGTTAGTATGGTCAAGCCATGGTTTTTCCAGGAGTCATGCATGGGTGTTAGAGTTGGACCATAAAGAAGGCTGAGCACTGAAGAACTGATGCCTTCGAATTGTGGTGCTGGAGAAGATTTCCCAAAAGTCCCTTGGACTGCAAGTTCAAACCAGTCATTCCTAAAGGAAATCAATCCTGAATATTCATTGAAAGGACTGATGCTGAAGCTGGAGTTCCAATACTTTGGCCACCTGAGATGAGGAGCTGACTCATTGGAAAAGACCCTGATGATGGGAAAGACTGAAGGTAAAAGGAGAAGAGGACAACAGAGGATGAGATAGTTAGTTAGCATCACCGACTCAACAGACATTAATCTGAGCAAACTCTGGGAGATGGTGAAGGACGGGGAAACCTGGCATGCTGCATGCGGTCCATGGTGTTGAAAAGAGTTGGATGTGACTTAGCGACTGAACAACAAAAATAATATATGACTTTGAGGATATTGAAATTAATTCTTAAAACAATTTGTGTTCTTGGAAAGCTCATCCTCTGTTGTCCTGTAGGGGTACATGTAACCCAACATTATATGGGAGATTACCTTGATGCAATGGTAGCCTCTAAGAACAATAAGGGAAACTATTTGTCACTAAACTAAAGGCTTGTGCTGTGATTAGTCAGTCAGTCATGTCCGACTCTTTGTGACCCCACGGACTGTAGCCCGCCAGGCTCCTCTGTCCATGGGGATTCTCCAGGCAAGAATACTGGAATAGGTTGCCATGCCCTCCTCCAGGGGGTCTTCCCAACCCAGGGATTGAACCCAGGTCTCCCGAACATCTTGTGGACTTTTTACCTCCTGAGCCACCAGGGAAGCCTGAACGAAAGGCTTACAGACCACATTAAGATTCTCGAATCATGCAGTTGATTGAATTAACTGAAATCAGCAGGAGAAGCAAGAGGACAGAGACGATGTAGATTGTTACACTTTAGGGTAGGGCGCATTGTTTGAAATTATGCAAAGCTTGTGTATTCCATCTCTTTTTCTAATACTATAACATTCTGCCAACCATGTGACTACCAGTCAGAGTTGAGGTCTGTGCAAGAGTGTTCTGCAAGAAGGAAGGTACCTAGAACCAGTACCCATTTGCTTATGGTACTCCTGGCCATTGTTGTAGCTTACCAATTAGATTGAGGGGCAGCTGCTGAGTTTATTGGGCAGAGGACACATGGGCCAGAACGAATGTCATCAATGGGATGCCCATTTAAGATCTTGAGAATATTGAGTGCTTCATATTTATTTAGCGTGTTATGAATGTTTGATGCTGTTGGTCATTCTACCCCTTCCAGTGGATGTTAAGCATGTTAAGCTCTGTTTCCTTTATGTTTTACATAAAGAAACATGTCTTTGTTCCATGTCTTACAAATGACTAACTTCTATATTGTTTCATCTATCCTTATTTGTTTCTCTTATTTTCTAAAGTAGGATGAGTATTTTTAAATATTCCAGCAAACAGCATTACACTGCTAGTTTGAAGACCACTGCTACAGCAGAAAGTATTGATCCCTGAGCACTCAGGACACAGGGCAGTGTGAGGTGGCGGAAGTTCTGCTTCCTTACCTCTGTGCACAAGCCTTTCATTTCTTTACTCCAGAATAACACGCAACATATCATTATTTTCTATGTGTTTTCTAACTAGGGTAGATATTTAGGTGTGGGGTTACAAAGTTATGGAACATATGTGCAGTTTCAGCTTTACTAGACAATGCCAAACTGTGATTCCCAAGTCTTTCCCTGAAATGTATGTTCTCAATAAAGTGTCAGAATGAGCTGTTCCACATCCTAATCAGTATTTGATCATTTTAGACAGAACCATAGGATTTAATAACACAAAATGTTCCTATTTTATTTTACTTTGTTAAATTAATTTTTATTGGCATGTAGTTGCTTTACAATGTTATGTTAGTTTCTACTGTACAGGAAAGTGAATCAGGTATATATACATACATATCCCCTCTTTTTCGGATTTCCTTCCCATTTAGGTTACCACACAGCGCTGAGTAGAGTTCCCTGTGCTAGACAGTAGGTTCTCATTAGTTATCTATTTCATACACAGAAGTATGTATATGTCAATCCCAGTCTCCCAATTCATCCACCCCCACTTTCCCCCTTTGGTGTCAATTTGTTTGTTCAAAATGTTCTTATTTTATTTATTATTTTTTATCTATAAAAAGTTCCTATTTTAAAGGACAGAAAACTCAGGTCTAAATAAAATTTCAAATAAGTTTATTCACTGACTCATGTAGACAAATATTTATAGGCACTTATCGTATTCCGGACATTACGCTAAGTGCTGGGGATGAAGAATGAACAAAGCCAAGCCCTGCCCTCAATGGCAAAAGAGAGTAGGAGATGTATGGAATGGGGTTTTTCATAAGATATGTTTATTTTCAAATTTGGGTTTCACCTTTTAACCCCTGTGCTTGTGGCCAGATGGTACAGGGTTTTATCCCTTGTCCCATATGATAGCTGATATAGAATCACTGAAGGGTTTCAAGCCAGGAAATGATGTGGTTGAAACTGTATTATAAAAAGAGACCTCTTTTGGAGGGAGGTCCAAAAGGAAGGGAATATCTGTATATGTATGGTCTGTTCATTTTCATAACACACCACTATAAAGCAACTATAATCAAAATTAATTTGAAACATTTTTTAAAATTAAAAAAAGAGAGTCCTCTAATAGGAACATAGAGAATGATTTGGGATTGAGGTGGGTATGAATGGCACCAGGAAGCTAGAAATCTCTTGCAGTTGAGATTCAAGGTGATAGAGGCTTGAACTAAGGCACTGGTTATGGAGATGGAAAGAAAGTAGATATGAATCATACTTAGAAAGTAGTGTTAATAGAATTAGGCGAAAGAGTAGAAGTGGAAAATGATGGAGAAGACTAGTTTATCTTGATACCCAAGTTTCTGCCTAAAGGGGAATATTCATTCATTCAGTCAACTCATGTATACTGGTCACATGCTACTAATATAAGCCAGGCTTTATGCTCGCTGCCATATGCTGCCGTGTTATATCACTCCAGGGAACATTATTCACATTGTTATACATGGACTACAGTAGGAATGGAATTCCCTGGATTTCTTCAGTGGTGTGGTTTCAGATTATTTGTGAGCCAAACATAGTCGCTATCATTATGGAATTCACAATCCTGAGAGGACTGGGAATATTAATAAAGTGGAGGAGATATAAGGACTGCGTACAGTGGGCTTTGACAGCATAAAAATGTCCCTTGTTTCCCTTTCTGCTTGGAACAATGAGCTAGGTATACTGGACATATTGACCTTGACTGTTTACAGAATGAATCTTCAAATGGAAATTTCTGTGAGGTCATAGGACATGATGGTCTGGAGCCCTTGTTACAGGTTTTATGGGGAGTTAGCTAAAAAGATGTGCCAAGTACACGCCCCATTTTGCACTGCTACCCTCTCTTCTAAAATGTGCTGAGAAGAAATACACTTACATGTGGTCCTGTTGCTCTGCCCCTGGAAGGGAGTTCAGAGGGAAGAGACCAAATCTCCACTCCAATATAAACCTTCTGAAAGTTTTTTTTTTCTTTCAGTGGCTCCAAATTTCATGCTCCCTGACCAAGAAGAAAAGAAAGTTGAGCAACTTGTATTAAAATTATCAAGGCCACATAGATTCTGATCATTTCAAGGGAGAAGTGAATGAATTAAAACAAATCTCTTTTTCTTTTCATATATGTATAATAAAAATCACAGATGGACTGTTTAGACTTTAATTTATTTCGATATAAGCCATCCCCTTTTTTCAGTGACAAATGCAAAGCAAATTTCCAACTATTTTTTATTCCAGTTTTTAAAATTTTTAACACTGACAGTTGGAAATATTCTACAGAAACTTTAGCTCTGAATGGAAATGCTTTTGCTGGATCTCTGATGAGAGAGAAATTCTATGACTGAGTTTATAAAAGTTTGTAAAACAAAGTTGAAAACTGAAAAACTTTCCAATTTTAAGGCTGACTTTAAGATGAGTTATGGTTCTTATGTATCATACCTCTTGTAATTATCTCCTTATTAATATTTTTCACAGTTCAAGTTTTATCATAGATACTTTTGAAAAAGGTATTCTTTTTTCTGTGAATAATACTATCAGTAGTAGAGAAGCCATGATTAAATCTCAAATGACAATACATAATAAACTGTAACACCTCAAGTCATTTCCATGTTTACAGTTATGGGCACACTATAATAATATGCCCTTTAATAAGGATAAACTGCTGTGAAGAAGTTAAAAACAGAACAAAGACTAGTTCAATGAAACTACTAGATGCAACCCACATTTTCAGCAATCCTAGAGAAGAATAAGCTTTAAACTAAGTAAATCAGATAAATATCTGAAACAATTCATCAGTTTCTTTTTTACTTGACTATAATGAAAATAGTATCATCTAATAGGATTTTTAGATTTGTTGATTAGCCAGGTTCATATAAATCTGACCCAAAAGCAGAAGTCATAATCTTAATTAAGATTTGCCAGGCATAGTCAAGTAGAAAGCTTTAAAGCATGTGGAAAATTGCTATCTCAGGATGCTTAAGAGTCAACAAATCATGGTTAAGCCTCAAATCTGGCCATAAAAAACTAAAGAAAAGTTAGATATTTTACTTAGGAAATAGAAATAAATATATTCTCTGGGCAAAGATGTAAATTAACAGAAAAAGAACTGCATTGAGAGAGGAAAGGACAGTAGTCAAGTAAGCCTGTTTTTAAAAACGTCTTAACTCTCCCACCCCACTACCACTTTGCGGAAAGATTATTTCCGCCACGTTGGCACCAGTAGGAAATGTCTTTAACACAATTGTTATAAAGATTTGATAATGGAATCCATTTATTAAAAGAATCCAGTGAATTTAACACCAACACAATACTTACAGAAATGAAAAATAACAGGCTCTAACTATATTGTGTTTGCAACATATTTAAGTAAAATTGAAGATAGTTCTTCTAAAAACAGAGTTAAACCTCAAAGTAGGCATATTTCTGCCTTTTTTAAAATTGCATAATAAAAAACGGATGATGTGTATTTTTGTTGCCACAGAGTGATAACCAGGTATACACAGATTTACCCTTACATATTATTACATTTTTGAAGGTCAAACTCTTCTGTTTTATCTGCTATTGAAACCTCTGTTAGGTACTGAAAGTTATAATGTGTGTTCTTTTCTGGGAGAATGTAGAATTATTACAATTTGTATTTGCCTTTAGGAATAGATTTTAAAAAAGGAAAGATGTTGAAAAGCAGGGAGGTCAGGAATCGCTCTGTAATCCATATCCAAGAGAGCTGGGATAGGATTAGGATGGCCTTGAATAGAAAATTTGAGGGCATTCCAAGAAACCCATTATTCACGATAATATATTCATGCAGTATTCTTAAAAATCGAATTTAATACCAAAAGATCCACAATAAGCAAAGTATGAGTCAAACTTTAAATAAAGATAGGATGGGGACTACCCTGGAGGCCCAGTGGTTAAGAGTCCGTGCTCCCACTGTAGAGGGCACAGGTTGAATCCCTGATTGGGGAACTAAGATCTCACATGCCACACAACATGGCCAAAAAATAAAATAAAACAGGATTGGACCCTGTTTTGCAGGCTCTTCTATCTCACCCTCCTACTGGCCCTGCTCAGAGAAACTTCCATTTAACTCTTCTGTTTGGACCAAGAATGGGCTAGAATAATTGGATGAGGACCAAGAGCAAGGCTTCTAGAAGCAGCTTAAATATTCTCCTTCCTGTCTATGTGTACAAAGGTAGGGATCATGGCACCATGGCCCTTTGTGACCTAGCTGTAAGTAGTTTAGCCAACGTTATTTTCCTACTATGTTACAATATTCCCTTCTAGACAGGATAGTCCCTTTAACGTTGCAACACTTTTTTTCCACTTTGACTTAACACTGGATTTTCTAAAAATACATCAAAGACCTTTAAATCTGCTCAGAAGCAATAATTAAGTGAATTTGGGAAATAGTATGTTCTAGTTTCTTTTCATGGAGTTTCAAGATGCATATAGCATATTAAAAGCTGGGAGAAAATTGGCAAAACCATGTCTATTTATTTTGCTTCATCCAATGTTTGTTGGTTTATTTTACAGTAGAAAGATAGCATTGCCTAGTCTCTGACTTCAAGTACAATAAGTCAGCATCATCTACTCTGGCTCCCTGGCTTTCTTGGGTTGGCAGCATTTCGCTCTCCACATCTTGGGAGATACCTATCCACCTTCCCTGACACCAGCTTTTTTATCAGATCTAGGCATGGGGCAGCTCTGGAATTTTTGTGTGTGATTTTATTTATGTAAAAATTTTCACTTTAGTTTTTATTTGAGTGTAGTTGCTTTACAATGTTGTATTAATTTCTGCTGTACAGTAAAGTGAATCAGTCACACATACACATATATTCCCTCCTCCTTGGATTTCCTTTCCATTTAAGTCACCACCGAGCTCTGACTAGAGTTCCTGTGCTATACAACTGGCCCCTATTAGTTATCTCTTTCATTCATAGCAGTGTATATATGCCAGTCCTAATTTCCCAGTCCATTTCATCCCCTACTTACTCCTTCAGTATCCGTACACTTGTTCCCTATGCCAGTGCCTCAATTGCTGCTTTGCAAATAAGTTTATCTATACCATTCTTCTAGATTACACATACATGTGTTCATATAGGATATTTACTTTCTCTTTCTGACTTCACTCTGTGTGACAGGAAGTCTCTGGGTCTGTCTGTGTGTGTGCTAAGTTACTTTAGTTATGTCCGATTCTTTGAGACCCTATGGACTATAGTCCACCAGGCTCCTCTGTCCATGGGAGTCTCCAGGGAAGAATGCTAGAGTGGGTTGCCATGCTCTCTTCCAAGGGATCTTCCCTCTCTAGGGATCGAACTTGAATCCCTTATGTCTCTTGCGTTGGTAGGTGGGTTCTTTACCACTAGTACCACCTGGGAAGCCCCTAGATCCATCTACATCTCTGTAAATGGCGCAATTCCATTCCTTTTAATGGCTGAGTAATATTCCGCTATGTATGTGTGTACCACATTGTGGACTATGGGATTTCATGAGAGACATCAAGAGGACTCTGGGTAGAAAATATTGACCCATTTAACCTATACTCTCTTTCCATTCCATACCTTCTCTTAAAAATATACATCTTTTTTTTTTCTTGCCATCTCTTAAAAATATATGTCTTTTTTTTTTTTTTTTGCCTCTCTGTGCAGCTTGCAGGATCTTAGTTCCCCAACCAGGGAATGAACTTGGCCCCATCAGTGAAAGAGCCAAATCCTAACCCTCGGATCACCAGGGAATTCCTAATGTCTTCTAAGTGTAGATTTATCCTACCTCTTAGGTAGAGATAAATTAAATAGATGTAATGTAATGTTGGAAATGCTCATCTTATAATGACTCAAATGAAGTCACCCAAAATGGAAACCACTGTGAACAAGTACATTTTGGAGGATAGAAAATGTAATCCCTACTCTATCAGTCTGGAAAAATTGAGGAGAACAAGACCACAAAGCACTTTTTAAGAAATTCAAATATTTTGTATTTTGCAATAAGCTCTTTTAAATTATGTTCACATAGTAATTTGAACAAGGAAAGTTTACTATAAGGAATTATTGACTATAACAATGGATTGGAGTCACAAGAAATTGGCTAGGAAGAAGTCAAGAGAATTCTTAAGACTATAGGAAGAAGAGCATCCACTACCCTCAGGACTGAAATAGCATAACCAAGAAAGAGTCGCCCCTCCCCACCTCCTGAGATACCGATCTCATTGGGAGAGCACAGCCTTGACTCACTGTGGGGCACAGAAGTTGCACTGGTGGAACTTGCTAGAAATCTACCCTCTAGGGTGCTAGGGAAAGCTGTTTCCAAGTAGGTGTCTTGCCAGAGGCATGCCATTACAAAACAAAGTTGGGAGGATGCTGGGAGAAAATGCTGGGTGCTGCTGGCAGCTGGTTGTGCACAACAGGAGCCTGGTACTGGAGAAACCAGCTTTGCTAGAGCAGCTGAGCCCTGGGGAAGTGTGTATCGCAGGAGCTGTGAGCTGAAGAAGCTACACTTGCTGGGTTGCGGCAATCTGCTCTGTTGAGCATGAGAACCAGGAAGCAAAACCATTTCCCTCTATAATGTTTCTCCAGTGCCCCCTACTGACAAAATGGTGATGCCAGTGGGTAAGAAGAAATATCTAAAGGGCCCAGATCCATTTTCACAGAGCAGGTAAAAAAGTTGACTTTGGACCTGAGAGGCAATACGTTGATTATTGGCACCCTCAGGGAAGAAAAATGATCTAGAGAAAAATTGTGACTTATAGGAGTGTGATGAACAGATCTCACCCAACGGCTTCCATGGTGGCTTAGACCTTAAGGCATCCACCTGCAATGCAGGAGACCTGGGTTCAATCCCTAGGTCGGGAAGATTCCCTGAAGAAGGAAATGGCAACCCACGCCAGCATTCTTGCCATGGAGAATTCCAAGGACAGAGAAGCCTGGCAGGCTACAGTCCATGGGGTCTCAAAGAGTCAGACACGACTGAGCAACTGACACACACACACAGACACACACACACACAGACACACACACACAACAACAACAACAGGATAATTTGGGGGAATCATGTGAAATGAAACAAAAGTAAAGAATCATCGAGTGTCGATCATGGCTAGATGGGAAAAAGAAAGTACTTTTTCTGCGAAAAGTCTAGTTCAGGAACTCCTGGGGGAAAACACTGGAGAAAGAGTTTCTGGGTATGAAATAAAGAGGAAAAAAATAATTAGGATGGTGACCCAGAACTGGCATCCCCTAGGACTGCAGCTAAGAAAACCAAGTTGGATTATTTCTATTCTGTTCTTTTTTCTTCTTCTATCTTTCTTGACTTTCTTGTTGGGAATTCAAATTTCTCGGACTGTGCAAAGGCTGATTTTGTACTTCTTTATACGGACTAAGACTGTTAGGATTTTTATTTCTTACCCTGATGGAAAGTTGGAGAGAGGGGACAAATAGTTCAGGCTACCATTCCAAAATCTAGAGTGAAACTTCAGAATTGTAGGCAGTGGGATTAGAGTTGGATAGCAACATGCCTTGGTGTCCAGAAGGTAAAATGCAAGCACATCAATAAAGAAATAGATTACTATGGGAAACCTTATTTTAGGGTGTTTTTAGGTGCTTCATCACAGACTTTTATAAGGTTTTACATATAATTTTCCACTACTTCTTGGAGATCACTGCCACTGACACAGGACAATTGCCAACATCAAAATACCAAAGGGCTGATTTAAGAAAGTAAGTTTTATTTCTCTGACTTCTAGGTAATAAATGAGATTCTTCTTACAAATTATGTTGTCACCTCAGGTAGAGAGGGTGTCATTTAGGAAGCCGATCTTTTTGTCAAACATAACATGTACCGCTCTAGTCCGTGTCGCTGCTGGCATACAATTAGGCAGGTGCTCCAAAAATGTGGAAGACCACATGGCAAGCGTAAGCCTTTTTATGACGATGCTGCACTCTCTTATAAATGCCTGAAAATGGCCCATGGGAATGCTAACTGGAGCAACAAGGAAAAGTTTATGATGCTAAGCCCCCCAACTACAAAACACTTCATCTCTTGTTACAGCCATGCAAATTTTTATAGGTTCATTGACAAAGGGAAAAACTGAGTGAGTTTACAACAAATCAGTATTGAACTGTATAAAAATTCAAATTAAAAAAGTCAGAAAGCTTTGGGACCACATAAGTTATGAAGCTAACTGTCTTAAAAGTATAAACGTGCTGTGCTTAGTCACATCTGACTCTTTGCTACCCCATGGACTGTAGCCCACCAGGCTCCTCTGTCCATGGGGATTCTCCAGGCAAGAATACTAGACTGGGTATCTTCCCAACCCAGGGATTGAACTCAGGTCTCCTGCATTGTGGGCAGATTCTTTATCATCTGAGCCACCAGGGAAACCCAAGAATACTGGTGTGGGTAGCCTATCCCTTCTCCAGGGGAACTTCCCGACCCAGGAATTGAACCAGGGTTTCCTTCATTTCAGGCCTTGTGAAAATCTAGTAAAGCAGAAAATTCTTGGTAGGCTCATTTATGTTTCTTGTGTAATCGTTTGTAGAACAGATGGAATAAACCTATGCAAGCCTTATGTATTTTTTTTCATGTTCAAATGACATGTACATTTCTTTACCCCTTGCTTGCTCATCTATGCAGTTAATGTACTCCCACTATGAAGGATAGCTGAAGATGCTGACATATACAGGTGTGCTAGATGAGGGTGCTTAAACAGCTAGGGAAAAATTATTAACTCCTCATTCTCTGTTTTGGCACATCCAAAATGATTAAGTGAAAAATATTAGTCTAACTAACATTTTATACAGAAAAGTAGCTTACTCCTTTCTGGTGCTGTATCCTTCTCAGGGCAGGGATTGGCAAATTTTCTCTGTAAAAACAAAACAAAACAGATATTAAATATTTTAGGCTTTGCAGGCCACGTAGTCCTTTCCGTAACTACACAATTGTATGAATAGAGCTGTGGACACTGAAATTTGAATTTATATCAGATTCATATGTCATGAGTATTATTCTTCTCCAAATTGTTTTCTATCTGAAAATTCAAAAACCATCCTTAACTTGTGGATTGTACAAAAATAGACTTTGGGCCAGATTTGGCCTATGGACTGTAATGTGACAATTCTTGGCCTAGTGGCAGTGCTACTTCTACAAGAGCTGAGTGAATTTCATTCTCACAGTCCAAAGGAAAACTCTGTAAAGATGGTTCTGTTTATAAGGTTTTCCCATCCAACCATTCAAAACTTTAGCAGTCATCAGTATGTCATGATTTTTCACTGCATGTCTGAAAGGTTGTCCCACTTCATCAACTGACCCACTGAAAACTAGTTTACGATTTTACAGTGGCTTTTTCACTTTTTATCAAGAAAAAGAATATATAAAATGATTTAGCAATTAGAAGAGAAAACCTGAATGAAAGAAGCACGGTTTCTGGTCTTGGTTTTGAGAACTCAGTTCTTTGACTAGATAAGTAACTTGACTGTTTCATATCTCATTTTCTTTGTCTGGAAAGTCAGGATTTCCAGATGTTGTTACTAAACAGTTATATTAAATGTTAAAGGAGATGGAGGGGAAAATTATGCCTGTATTTTCTGGAATAGCTACATGTTCAGGAAATGTGTGTGTGTTTTTAAATGCCATAACATACAACAGAAGAGAGGCATATTTCTGGAGAGGAACCTAGTGGGTGATTTCTTCTGAACATTTTGAGGTAGAAAAAAAAAATTAAGCCCAAGAGTGAGCTCATGCAAACTATAGCACAAAATACACACATGTAAAATTTCACAGTTTCCCTCTGTGCCTACTATTACCAGGAGAGGTTCAGTTTAGGGGTCTGTAAAAATGTTTTCTTCCTTTAAGAATAACTCTCTGAGCCAAGACATCATCAGTTCCAGGCTCAGTCAGCTCCACTTGAAAGTGTGAATGTTCAGCAAGAGGATATTTTTGAAAGGAGACTGAAAATCCGCTGTGCCAGACACCTGAAACGTTGTTAGGGTATTCAGTGGAAAATTTCATTTCCACATTATAAATAACTGTAGGATATTTTAAGGGATCCAAGACTACTAACTTCCAAGAGTTGCTTATATTAGCTCCACTGAAATGTGAAAAGAAGGGAGGATGTCCAAGGACAGGCTATAAAGCTAAATTACCGGATATGATTAATTAAAATAAATAATTCAACATTGATTAAATCACCCTTAAAATCCCCAGTCAAAGCACCCAAACATTCAGGCCTGCATATTTTGCTATCCACTAAGTAAAACAAAACAGCAATGAGGAAAGAGGAAAAGCCCCCAAAATGATTACTTAAGTTCAACTGCTCTAGAAGTTCTTATTCAAAAAAGAACCCGTCTGGTCGCCCATATTCGAAATACTGACTGTTACTTAGTGTCACCACATTTTCTGGTAGTCACTGGTTCTGCGGATTTCCAGGGAGAAGGACAACCCCAGAGAAGGCGGCATAACACCGACTGTGGTATTAATAGTTACTGAAATTTTATCTCCCTTGACCACAGAAATAATCAGCTTCCGGTAACTTCTCTCTTCCTTTGCAGCCCCTACACATTAAAAAAAGGCAACAAACCAAATCAGAGATCTTTGATAGACTGAGGTACAACGTGCCCAAAATAAAACTGTCCCGCTGAAAGGCAAAAAAAAAAAAAAAAAGAAGAAGAAGAAGAAGAAGAAAAAAGCCTTGTGTATGAGTTGTGTCTGTCTTTCTGTGTTGGCGTGGGGATGTGTGAGCGTGTGTGCCCCAGTGCATGTGACTAAGTGGAGGCAAGAGTGGGGGGAATAAGGTAGAAAATTAATGCAAGCAGTCTGGTCTCTCTTCTGTCTTTTTGAAGGGTAAGCCTGGCTTCCCTTTGCTGGTCCGCTGCATGCGGCTGGGGAAGACCCGACCCTCGTGCGCGCTGACGGCGCGGTGGTGCCCAGGGTTAGAGCTCTCCCCTGTGACCGAAAAGATAATTAAAAATCGCACGCGCCGGAGACAGCACCGTTCCTTGCTGCGCATCAAGTCCGTAGTGATAAGTGGGTTCTCTCATCCCGAGGAGTAGGTTGGGCAGGGGGGTGTCCTAGCAGGTGATGCAGAATGAGTCACTTAGGGACGCGGCGGCTAGGCTCGAATCTGCGGGGGTTTGGGAAGGAGAGGCGGGAACGCGGAGAGAAAACTGGGGAAGGAGAAGTCGGACGAGGGAGGCGTGGAGTTGTCGATGGGGAAAGGGAAGGTAAAAATAAGCCCCAAAGAGGAAAGACGGAGCAGTGTCCCTTGAACCCTATCCTTACCCCCGTAAGGGAGCTCGCCTAGCCTAGCCATCCCCGCCCCCGCCTCCGCTCCCACGGTTGGAAGCCCCTTAGTCGAAGGAGCATCTTTTTAGAGGGCATCTCTTTAGTGGTCCCCGAGCAGGCAACTGAAGCCCTTGATGTTCATCTTGCTCTTGAAATAGGCTCCAGAGTCCTGGACAGGCACCGGGTCCCCTCTGCCGCAGCCCCCACGCTCTCTCTTCCAGGCCCTTTCAAAGACGCAGACCCCCCCAATCGCCGGCTGGGCGCGTGGAAGCGATGTTTTAAAAACCAGGAGGGAGGGTCGTGGCAGGTCGCTACCAGGGTGAGAGAGGCGTTTGCGCAGAGCAATAAAAACGCCGATTAATGGGTATGTGAATTGGTTTAAATAAGATGGAGGGGGTTGAGAATGAGTGATGACTCAACTATCTTCCTGAATACTCCGAAGAGGAGGCACTGTAACTTTTCATTTCTTTTACAAGGTCGCTTATTACTGTGTAGTGTCAGTTACCCTGTTAGGCATCTTTGAAACGTTGGCAACGGATGATTCTTACAGACACGTTTTCAAGCTTTGAGAGGTTTAAAGGAGATTGACAGCCAGGAACTTAGAAGTACAGTTAGAGGAGGGGAAACAGCCCGGTGCCCCCTTCTTCGGGGTGCAATAGCCTCAAGCGGATTTCCCGGCTTCTGCGGGCGCCGCACATTGTTTTATTTGTTTTGAAGGCTCAGAGTTTGAGGCTGGTCGGAGACACCCACGTGCTTCTGACTCTCATCAGCGTAATGATCGCCTTAGCCAGAGTCGTGTCTATATAAACCACAAAAACCTAATCATTAGAAATCCCAGCCTCCAAAAACCACATTTTAGGTAAAACTGCTGCTTTTTTTCTGCGCTCCTTCATCCTCTCGACCACAACTTTTTGGGGGATCCAAAGTCGCTTTTTAAACCCACATTGGGAAATAAATACATAAATAAATAGCCATTGAAACATTTTGAATATTTTATTTTGTACTTTTAATTTTTTTTCCCCCGGGAGTGGTGGGGGAGAAATTAAGACCTTAGACCTAGTTTTAGATGCAGAATAGACAATAAAAGTTTGAAATTCATGGAAAACTGCTGGGGTTTTCCCCCAGCGAGGGTTTTTGCAACTTATTTTAATCATCAAGCTGACAGTTTTCCAGTGCTTAAAAAAACTCATCCTTGTTCTCTAGGAACGACTAGTTTGAATATAGAAGGAAAAAGTGTCCAACACCCACTTGCGTTTCTAAAACTATTTTGACAAGTGTCCCCTCCATCCCAAATTTTTGTGTCACTTAAGTGAAAAAAAAAAAAAGAAAAAGAAACACACCCAAACCCTGCAAAATCTTTTTTTTCCCTAGGGAGCCGCTCCGGCAGAGGTGGGGGGGGGGTAGGGTGGGGGAAGGGTGAAGAGTGCTGAGAAGTCAGCACAGACGCTCAAGAATTTTCCTTCCTCCTCTCCTGAAGTTAAAACGAAAAATAACGACAGTCAGATCAGCCAGCGGCTCTCTGGCATCTCAGCTTCAATCTCCCTGGACCAAGAAGGGGGTTCCTTGTCCTGGGAGGAGAGGGCGAGAAGCAAGAAGACGCGACCCGGCGAGATCCCGCTAGCCCGGGGCCGCCTCTCTCGGCTTCCGAAGCTGCGCGCGGCGTCCCGGGGGCTCCTTCTCGCGGCCGGCGGGCGGCGGCAGCGGCTGCGATTCGTAGCCTCGAGATCCGTTGCCCCGAGATCCGCTGCCCGCGACTTACCTCCTGGCACCTCGAAGCGCGAGGGTCAGGGGAGCTTTGCAAAAATCAGGAGGGAGTGGATGCGAGGAGGTGGCGGTGAGAGGGCGAGAAGAGGAGAAGGGAAAGGAAAGAGCCGGACCGGGGAGCCGGGCTGGCAGCCGCCGCGGGAGGAATCTGAGTGCGCAGCCGGCGCGGGGGGAGCGGCGGCCGCCGCGGAGGAGGCGGCGGCGGCGGCGGCGGCGGCAGCGGCGCGGGCGGGCGGGCGGCGGCGCGGACGCCTGCAGCCGGGTAGCTGCGCGCGGCGCGGAGCGGCGGTGGCGGGCAGCGCGCGGCGATCCTGGCCTCGGGGCTGGACTGCTGAACCCACTGGGCTCCACCGCCGGACTCGAACTGGGAGGGGGCGCCAGCGCACCCAGGACGCGGTGCCCCAGGGGGCCCCACTCCAAGTTGCTGCAGACTGAAGCCTCCCGCCTGCCCGGGCCAGACACGTCCCGGTGCTCGTTCGCAGCTGCCACCCCGGGTGTTCCAAAGGCTCCATCAAGACCTGCGCCTCTCGGGTCTCCCCAACCGCCGAGCCGACTGCTCCGCAACGCCGCCGCTGGCTCCCGTCAGACTCCGCCCGGCAGTCGGCTTCATCGAACTTGATTTCTCACCTCCTCAGCCCCATCACCTCCAGCCCCTTTTCCCCCGTCTCGCCTCCACCCCCCCCAATTTCCTCCTCCTCGCCCCTCATTTCCACCCTCCTCCCCCTCCCCCGGCCACTTCGCTAACTTGTGGCTGTTGTGATGCGTATTCCCGTAGATCCGAGCACCAGCCGGCGCTTCAGCCCCCCCTCCAGCAGCCTGCAGCCCGGCAAGATGAGCGACGTGAGCCCGGTGGTGGCTGCGCAGCAGCAGCAACAACAGCAGCAGCAGCAACAGCAGCAGCAGCAACAGCAGCAGCAACAGCAGGAGGCAGCGGCGGCGGCGGCGGCGGCGGCGGCGGCGGCAGCGGCGGCCGCGGTGCCCCGGTTGCGGCCGCCGCACGACAACCGCACCATGGTGGAGATCATCGCTGACCACCCGGCCGAACTCGTCCGCACCGACAGCCCCAACTTCCTGTGCTCCGTGCTGCCCTCGCACTGGCGCTGCAACAAGACCCTGCCCGTGGCCTTCAAGGTAAGAAACTGCGGCTGCCCCCCGCCCCCCCCCCGCCCCCGGCTCGGCGCCGCCGGACCTGCCCGCAGGCGTCTCCGAGCCCGCTGGGGCCCGGGTCCCGACCCGGGAGGCCTCCAAGGCTCGTACCTCGGTGGCTCCGACCTGAGGGACCCCCGTCTGGCCCTTTTCCTCGGGATCCCCCAGCTGGGCTCGCCGCGTTAGTGGTCCCGCACAGATGCTTCCCTCTCCCACTTGTGCCCGAAGCCACCACCTCCGCCCGTGTCCCCTCTATCCGTTCATCACCCCTCGAGCCGCCCGGCCAAAGTCCCGACCCACTCCTCTGAGCCGCTCTCCCCTCCCACAGGAATCCCCCGGTGCCCACTCTCGGAGCCGCCGCCGGGACGAGCTCCACCCCGCCCCCCACTCCTCCGGGGCGAGGATCCCCGGCGTTCTCCCCTGAGACTCCCGCGCCCCGGTCCCCGGCATCCCGGCTGAACCCGACCGCGGGCCGCCGCGCCGCCCCGCCTCGGGATTCCGCGGGCTCCTACCCTCTCCTCCCCTCCCTCCCAAACGCCCTCCGCCCGTCTCGGCGCCCCACTCTCTGACCGGCTTGCGCCGTGGCTGTCCCGGCCCCTCCCGGGCTCGGGGGCCAGTGTTAGTGGGGTGCCGGCGCCGGGCGTTCGCGCCCGGGGCGGGGCGCCGGGTGCCGGTTGCTGGCGGCGGCGCGTGGGCCGCGTTGCGGGTGTCCAAGAGGGTCCGGGCAAATTTAGGGACTCGGGGAGCAAGGGATGGGAAGGCGGGACGGGGGCGTCCTCAGCCTGCAGACCCTCGCCGATTCCCGCTGCAGAGGAAGGCGGGGCCGCCGGGGTCGCCGCGCGCCCGGAGGCGGGGGAGCCCGGGAGTCCCGGGAGCCAGACCCTCGAGTGCGAGGCGGCGCGGGCTGCTGGAGGGGGCGGGGGCTCGCCGCGCCGCGAGGCTGAAGGGAAACC
Source organism: Ovis canadensis (assembly GCF_042477335.2). Classification (NCBI taxonomy): domain Eukaryota; kingdom Metazoa; phylum Chordata; class Mammalia; order Artiodactyla; family Bovidae; genus Ovis; species Ovis canadensis. The sequence continues at coordinate 33,721,568 of NC_091264.1, forward strand.
TGCGAAATGCCTTCGGCTCGCCCGCCTTGAAAACTGAGGTGACGCTGTGAGATTTGCCTTATTCTTTCTTTTGAGGACTCAGACCCCAGAGGTCCCTCCCGCTTCTGAAAGGTCGTGGGAGGCTCGGGTCCGCGACCCGGGCGCCGAGGCAGTGACCACCCCCCCAGGCTGGAGAGCACCCCGCGCGCGTCCTGCGGCGGCCTCCTCGGTCCGCCTGGCCCGTTAGTTTGAGGGCGGATGTCAGCAGCCGGAGTCGCGGGCAGCGGCTCGGCAGGTTGAGGGTCCGGAGTCTCTCTGTGATGCAATTGGGGTCCCCCCGTGCCCGGCAGCCCTCGCCCCCTCGCAGAGCGCCCCGGGTTGCTGGAGAGACGAGGTACCCAGGCCCTTCCTCCTCGAGGGATTAGGCGCTTGGGATGGAGGGGGCGGTGAGCCAGACGCGGAGGAGAGGGCTCGCAGAAAGATGCTTCCGGTCCAGTCTAGCCTCTGAACCCGCGAAGGTGGGCCTGGGTCCCTTGGGTTCTGGGATTGTGGAGAGCAGGGTAAGCCAGGCCTTGGGGTGGGGTGAAGGGGGGAGGGAGGAATCCCGCCAGTTCCTCCCTTGTGGACCCTGGGGCCAAACTCCCACGGGCCAGTGGCAGTTCCCTGTTGTTGACCACCCCCCTGCGCCACGCACCAATTCAGATTCCGTGTGTGGGTGGGGTGGAACGAAAGAGGAGTCCAGGTCAATTAGAGCTGGTTATCTCGCTAGGTCTTCTATCAGAGCAGGAATCAGAATGAATTATTATGGAAAGGGGATGTTGCATTCTGAGGCAAGTTTCATTTTGCAGTTGGCTCAAGAAACGTGTGTGTGTTTTAACCGTCCCATTTACAAACCACCCATTTTGTAGGTTAAGCGTTCCTTCCTTGAAATATGGAAAGCTCAGAATATAGGTGAATCGTAGAAATGTGGGTTTTCACGTGAGAGATATCTTTTACAATTCATCGTCCAAGGGTCCAGAATTTTCTAATTAGCCTTATGTGAGAGTGGAAATTTGTTTCCACCTACCTCTCCCTCCTCCCCAAATCTCCTCAAAACACAAACAAAAAGCCCTGGATGAAAACAGCAAATAATAAAAATAAATAGATATTATATATGTAAAATGCCAGAAGTCAGGATATGAAAAAATTAAGGCTCTAGATGTTTGATATTCTGCATTCCATTAGTTTTGCTAAACATGGTTTTAAGGTATAAATGTCTTGAACTATACTCTTGCATTTATGCTGCTGAATTGATTCTGAGCATTAATACTTTGACTAGAAAGGCTCTTTTTGGCATAAAGATAGAATGCAATTTAGTTTGAGCTGTTCTCAGATGTTTTGGCTATCTTTAGGTTTTCTCATTACCACCCTTTTAAAAATATTTTGAAAATAAATTGCTTTCTCTGTTATTCATCATACTTATTTTAAATTATAGAGTAATTTTACTTTTAACCAGTAAACAAAACCATAGATAACACATGGCCATATTGAATTGAATGTTTTAATTTGTATTAACTGAAAGATAAATTGAATTAATGTAAATCTTGACTTTCATGTTTTCCCACCTCCCTAAACTTGTGTTTAACAAAATTCAAATAGTGGTGGACAGCTGACATCCACTCAGTATAGAAGTTTTGTCTCTATTGAAAATAGATGTGTAGATGCTCGGAACATCCAGATTTTGACAATATTTTTGTTTGTTTGCTTTCATCTGGATGTTAGTAAAATCAACCTCTTTTTACCTTACTTTGGAGATAAAAGCCTGTGAGCGGTAGACTTTCTAGACTCTTGCGACATAATCAAATACATCTGCAAAGAAGAAGTAATATGAAGAAGTCTCAGTTTTAAAAGTGGTGACAGCAATTTGGCTATCATATTCAGAGCTATGTACAAAGTAAATTATAGCGTTGTTGGGTAGATAGCAGACAGGTAAATATATTTAATGTAGAACTTAATTGTTGAGAAGTCTGGTATTCAAATCAATATAATATTTATTGAGCCCATATTTTATGCCTGTGACACTGAGCTCTACAAAGTAGAAGATCAGAAATGAATTCAGTAGACTGTATTTTGATATGTTAACTTAAAACAGTGCTTCAAAATGATATTGGTAGTGTATTGCATTAAGACATGTCATGTACTAGCGTTGTTCATCTGATCTTGTTTTGGAATTATACGAGAGTACTTAATACACTGACATGTAAAAGTGCAGAAACAACGTGTATGCTTTAAACTATACCAAGTTGTTTATTAGCATTATATTTTTAACAAAGTTCTGCAGTTTTGAAATGTTCAGTCCTCCCAGGTGTCAAGGAAATGGAAATAAATATTTTTAACGTTTCTCTCAGGTGTATGTCACTGAAAGCTTAAAATAGTTAAGGCATACTATTAGAGGATCCCAGGCCCTTTCTGTCTTGGGTAGTTGCAGTGATGAGAAAGCGATATGCAAATTCATTGCATTAGTTAATAGTCAGGTAGAAATAGTGGGGAGAGCGTGTTAGCCCTGTAGCCAGTAGCACCCTTGTAAGTTAGGAGTCTGTCCGCATTTTCATCCTGAAGCTTGGTGTTCAGGGTTCGTAGCTCAGTTGCTTTAAATAGCTTCAAGCTGAAACACTATGCAGAAATTTTAAGTCCAGATGTGTGTTTTAAAGTTAAAAGTAGTGTAAGACTATTGCACTGCTTTAAGTTAGTGAACACTGGTCTGTATATTTACCAGGATCATATGTTTTTCTGGCAGTGTTAAAGAAAGAAAACGCATTTTTCGATATATGATCTATTGCTCATAGTTAATTCTGCATGTTTAATAATACCTTTCAGTATTTGTCACAAGTAGGGTTTCAAAATGATGGAGCAATTTCTATTTGAAAATAATTTTTTCGGCATCATTGGCCATTTTTCTCTTCATAAGCAAGTATGTAGCTAATACCTAGTTGACGTAGTTAGTTGTATTTTCCTTACATAATTAGCGATCTTATTTTATGTTTGTGTCTTTTTAATGTAATTATACCTAAACAAAGAAAACAGCTTATTAAGCCTGTTAAAACTTTGCTAAACCTACTCTGAGCTGCTGTGCAAAACTATGTACATCATAATAGATCTCAAGTTGTTTGAAGACAGACTTATTTTTGTGTTATGCCTTTAGATGCAAGAAAAATTATTTAAAATTCAAAATTTTAGGACTGAGTAAATATAAAACTTACTGGTAAGATAATGGAAACAAATAGTTTTAGATGGAAAATAAATAAAAAATTAAAAAAACTTATATTTGAAAACAGGCATGGTAAAATGTCATTCATTATTTTTGCCCCTTTGGGATTGCTGTTTTTATCTTTTTAGAATTCCAGAATATTCATTGTTAGATGCTGTAAATCAGCTTGATACATGGCTCATGAATTTCTGGCTTAAACTGAAATAATGCCCATCAAATTTCTCTGACACATAGTATAAAAATTAAGAAATGTTATTTTATATTACATTTACTCTTTTCTGTACAGTTCAATCAAGTGTTTCTAAGTTCTAGGTTAGAGTCTAAAAGTAACTAATATTTGTGAAACTTTGTGATAGTTTATTTAAAGTTATCTTTACATAATTACCATAGGAATAAAACTTTTCCTTTTTGCAATTACTCCCTTACCTTTCTTTTTATTCCAAAGATAGATTTGGTCAGATTCTATCTTGAAAAATAATTATATTTCAATTTTGCTGCAAGTACAATGTGCCCAAGTGATATTGGTCTTGAAGAGTAATTGATTAGCGAAGACTTGACTTCTATCTATGGAAATGTCATAAGCAATTTAAATTTCCATATAATAAGACCACAAAAACAATTTTAAGGGCCTGAGTTAATTCTCCATTGCTCCTCTTTCAGAGTAGCTCACAGATGTAGTCAGAGGAACCCTCATAAAAATTTTCAATAGCATTTTTAGAGTTAAATATCCCTTTACTTTATTTTTCACAAGCTCTGTATCATGTGATTTAAATGCTTGTTATCGTGAGGTGCGCTAAATAAAGGAACTTCTTTCTCTGTTCTGAAATGTCAGGACACAAAATTACTTCCCTCTTCCCCATGAAGTTTCTTGAATTGGTAGATTTTATATTTGAAAAGCACCTAGGAAAGTAACTGTTAAAGTTTCATCACAAATTATTCTTTGCAGAACAGAACTTTTGAATTGGGTGATGTGGAAACAAAATTTTGAGTGCTAAACTAACTAGTTAAAAGGTGATTTTTGAGTGCTTTCTACCCCTTAAAATGTTTTGTATTGCTTGGGTTTGGTGCAGATGAAATGTGTAAAAATTTCTTGATTCTTTTGGTTTTCTTTTAGATAAACACAGTTGAGAATCTCCAAGGGAAACTTTTTAGCTTCAGAGATCTACTTCTTTTTTTTTTTTTTAACCCTCAAACATATGATTACACTTCTGATTGATATAAAATCAAATATATTCTCTGTATCTCCCTTTTTTTCCTCAGAAAAACATTAGTCAATCTGATGTGGTAGAGTGAATAGCAGAAAAAAAAAAAAAAGAAAACAAATAGATTTAGCTACTAAAATAGAATTCAGCCAAAACAGGAAAAGTTATCACTATATCTTGTTAGTTAGCATTTTTTTTTCCAGGCCAAGTTGTAAGCCTCATAGAAGACTCACACAATTTGTGATGACCTATTTGTTTTGTTATTAAATGTGATACATAAAACATACCATTATTTAATATGGCTATTATTATACTGCTTAAGCAAAGAAAAGTGGACTTATGTATTTCACTCTTAGGGATCTTTTCTTTCATATTTTCCCATATTGAATCAATTTTCCTTTTCTTCTAACTAAAAAAAATCCATTATATTAAAAATATGCAGTAAAATAATAATGTCCCAGAGCTCTAAAAAATCTTTATATTGGGGCAGATTTCTTCACTTTTTTTCTGGAAATTTCACCAGCCTGGAGTCAAACCCATCAGCAGTCCTATATCTCTCAACAACACCAAAAAACATCTCAGGACATGAAGTAAAGAATTACATATTGAATTGAACCCTTTAAGGATGCTTATAAGGAAAAGCCTGTGTTTAGCACACAGCCGACTTAGAACAGAAGTTAGCCTGCTCATCTTACTAAAAGCACATCATTATAATTATACTCTATACTTATGGTATATCTTCTACATTTTACAGACTTAAAAAAATTATCTCCAGTTTATGTTGGAAAACTGTAGTTTCAGGAGATGAAGTTACTTGCGATCATGGCAGAGGGGTAATAAAGGTGGGGGTAAAGAGGAGGGTCTCTTGATTTTTGGTGCATTAATTCTCTTCTAAAGAGTCCAACTTTTCTGCCTTCCTTAATACACTTACTGGTTCCATATTTACTTTGACATAGAAAGCCACACAGCAGGTGTTAAAACACAATATGCTGAGTGTAAAAAATGTCAAGCATTCAAATGAATACTGGCAAACACAGTCAGTTATTTCAGTATTTTTCAGATGTGCACATTTTTGGCCTTGTGAATTTGAAAAGTTGATGAGTGCCTTGCCCCCGTCAGGGGTACTGCGTTACCTGTGTTCAGTAGCCGCTTGAGGCACTAGATCAAGTATGCAGGAAGGAAGTCATGCTCTCATGGGATTTACCCTTGACCTGGGAGACTTCTCAGATTGAATAGAGTAACCGTATATTCCGGGTAAAGGACAGTGGGCATGATTCCCTCTCCTCTGGGACGGAAAAAGTTGTCAGAAAACTAGTTTGGAGCAAGGGCATATTGCCTCTAGCTGGGAGTGCTGACTCAAACTTTAACTGGTTCTCTCACGGACTGTTGGCGGTGGGACGTGATGCTCTTTATGGAGCTCTTTCATTTATTCATTTCAAAAATATTTATCAAACACTTAGTCTGTGCCAGGCACTGTTTTGGGAGCTGAGAACAGAGTGGTGAACAAGGCAGATAAAGGCCCCTGCCTCTTGTAATTTCTAGTCTCATATAATCTGGGCCCCTAGAGAGAGTCTCTTAGCTTTGGGCTAGCGTATCAAAGGGAGTATGATGGTCATTCTTATATGTACATTGAAATGAGGATTATTTGAGTACAATGGGATGCTATAGAAGTGGGTTCTATAATTTGAGGACAGCTTTAAGATTTTAAACCGAATAGCAGAGTATTAAAGGAGGCATGGATTTCTTTGGTGGCTCAGTTGGTAATGCATCTGCCTACAATGTGGGAGACCTGGGTTCAAGACCTGAGTCAGGAAGATCCTCTGGAGAAGGAATGGCAACCCACTCTAGTACTCTTGCCTGGAAAATCCCATGGATGGAAGAGCCTGGTATGCTACAGTCCATGGGGTTGCAAAGAGTCAGGCACGACTGAGTGACTTCACTTTAAAGGAGGCATAGAACTGAGAAACCCTAAAAGAACAGTAAAGGTGAAAAAAATATTGACTTTTTTTTTCTTTTCTTTTTGTTTGTTGGGTTGTTTCCCTGGCTGGAGCCAAGGGCAGAGCGGAGGGGTGTTGGCACAGGCTTCCTTGGTGGGGGAAAGGCAGTTCTAAAGTATAGTGATCATGTCTGTTTCATCATGCTGTAAGAAATCTGTTTTAATGAGAGTTATGTACGAATTGTATTGGGAGCGTGGAATTAAATGCTTTGGTTTGCTTTATGGACATCTTGACAAAAGAGGGGAGAATGGAAGGATGAGGGTAATATTTGCCAGACAGGCAAGCACACGTGGGTATTGTCATTGGAGGGTGAAGGGGTTACTGTAGTTGGAGCCTTGGCTTACTCACTGCAAGGGCATCTGGAAGCCGAATGAGCAAGAGATGGAAATCATCTGAATATTATAGGATCCTGGAAGTTAGCTGTGAGAAAGGATATTATTAAGAGGCAGGCCCTTGGTAATAGGTTTAAAAATAGTGTGTTTTATGTATGACAGCAAAGACTCTGCACCGACAGTCCCTTCTGGGCTCCATGTTAATCAGAGGCACCTATTTGCAAGTTAGCTGACCCTGGTTAAAAATGTGTTCCCTGGCAGCAGTGAAAAATGTTTATTAGCCTCAAAGACTGATTATTCTGGATCTTGACTTTTCTGAGTTAGTCTGCTGCAGGCTAACTGCTGAAGATTAAGGAGGCAAGTGTGTCATTCCAAGATGGCAGATGGGATGAGACAGAAGTTTGGCTAAAGGTGCACTTTCTGTCTGTACCACTCATGTGTCAGTGATCATTTTCAGCCTGTTACATGTCTTTATTCCTGTACCTAGACTTTAAGCTCATGATAGGTTTGTATATTCCAATGGATCCCACTGCAGAGTGGGCATTCTGTCATGATTTGCAGTGTGATTGAACGCTGAATATCCAGCTCAGAGTAAGTTGATGAAATGTAGTTCTGGATACCATACCACATTTAGACTTCCCTGTAGTCAAGAACTGTAAGGTTTCCCCTAAATATCTTATCCCATGGAGCTGACCACACTTCCTTTTTTTGGGTGGGGGCTATGATCTGGCTGAGACCACACCTCGGGGAGCTCCACACTGCAGACAGGCAGTGCCTTAATATGTACGATGCAGTCTGCACGTGGGGCATCAGCTTTCCTTCTGTGGTATAATTCCTATGGACAACTTAACATGGGGATTTAATAAAAATGTACATGTATTCTGTGAAGAGTCCAACAACAAATGAAGGAAACTTTTGCATGCCTTTGAAATGGGTGGGCCCTGAAACGCTGGTCTGTTTGAAGTGGCATCCGAACCCGTATGCAGATGCCTCGTTCCTGTCTGCCATTCCTGGACTAGAGCACTAAGTCCTGATACAATGCATCCTTTACGATGAGACTATATTCTCAGTCCTTCAGCTTTTCTGAGATGCCATTATTGCTGCTATCTTTCCTGTTTTATGTAGGTGGTAGCCCTCGGAGAGGTACCAGATGGGACTGTGGTTACTGTCATGGCGGGTAACGATGAAAATTATTCTGCTGAGCTCCGAAATGCCTCTGCTGTTATGAAAAACCAAGTAGCAAGGTTCAACGATCTGAGATTTGTCGGCCGGAGTGGAAGAGGTAGGTCTCTGATTTTTCATATGGATAATGGAATAAACACTTTAGGATCCTCTGATGAAATGTAGGCTAAGTCTGTATACAAATCAGCACCTTCTACTGAATAGAATTACTGAAAGTTTTCTTTAAATACGTCCAGATGAGGTTGAGTGTTTTAGTGAGTACTCAGGCCTTTTTCATTTGTTTTATGATATTGAAAATTCAAACAATGTTTTCAGAAGGACCAGTTCCTAATTTCACTGGGTGTGAGCATATGAGGTGGAAGGAAGAACAGTTGGAGGTTCAAGTTCTGAGTTATGAGGAGCCAAATAACTGAGTACATTCAGTGGCAAAGGGCAAAGAAAAGGGAGTGCATTGGATCAATTTCCTGGTAATATCAATTTTGCTCTAAGTTGTAGCAAGGACAGCTAGCATAATGCTCTTCACTTGTCACATATGTTACCTCTGTAGGATTTAATTTACTCCTATAGGAACTTATTTAAAAATCATAGGCTTTTATAGAAGGCTTTTCATTTGAATAAGTGAATAATGTATTACTTATGTTAGAATGACTATGTGGAATTGCCTAGACAGATGAATGATTGGGACTCTAAATATTTCCACATTATTTAAGAGTTTCCACCATCCATACCCCCCATTCAGATATTAGGAATCTTTAAAAAGATCATAAAAGAGAAAATAATCCCTTTTAGGGTTTTTGTAGCTGTTTCATAAATGCAGTTAATATATTTTTTTAAAAGTCTCAAAGAAAACCAGTATTTTGGCTTTTATTTACTTATTCTATGGCAAGACTTTTAATCATCATTCATTGGAAGTTTTATGTTCATTTACTGATTGATTGAATCTGACATTTCCATTTTAAGTATTTTGATGAGAAGAGGGAAAATAGACCACTTTAGGACTGGAGTGAAATGAATTATAAATAAATTATAAAGACCTGTGGAATGACTTTAACCCAGGTTTGTGTTAGGAAATGAGAAGCATCAATTTTTAAACCATGTCCAATAATTGCCCTTTAGTTTGGATCAGATGTCAAATTATTACCATTGTAAAAACTTGATAAGGGAAATTCATGCAAGACTGTTTCCGGTGAGTAGTTTTAGTTTACTTTCTAGGAACAGTGCCAAGAAGTTGTACTTTTTAACTTAAAAAAAAAATGATGCATGCTAATGAGATACTGTCACTGAAGATTTGAAATAAAATGAGAGCCTCTGGTAGAATCAAAACTCAAGGGGTTATCTTTGCATCAGGTTTAGTTCACTTTCATTAAAAGGGAAAAAAAGATACATCCTAGTCTCACTCTTGACTGATTAGGTGTAAAGTATGTATGCGTGTTTATTCATTTTTCCCCTTGGTTACTGTGCAGGCCTACTGTACAATTCAAATTTCTTTTTTTCTTGTAAGAAGAGAAATTTGAACATGATGTATCTTCTGAACCTATATCTATCTTCTGAAGGCATCTTTCTTCTAATGTAACATTACTTTGTTGAATTTTAGTGTTTAAAAGACCAGGCGCTATACATCATTTTACAGATACAAACTAGATTTTTCATTTATCTTGCTTTTGTATGATATAGATGCTGCATAACTTTTCTCTGATCAGTTTGAGTAGAAACTATGGCAAAGTGATAGTGTACTTTGTAAACCCTCAACATATTTATTTAAGAAACTTCAAAGGGAAACAAAGGGTGTGCACTGTTTTACTATATTGGCTTTCTGAGTTTTGGCTGGTTTCCCAAATAGCAATTTTTATATTAAAAAAAAAAAAAGACAGACTTAACTGCTTGCAGACTTTTCACGCATGGAAGATGAAGAAAGCTTCTTTTGATGAAGTGTAATTATGTCCAAACAGAGCTGACCCCCTCCCCCTATATTTCTTATGATCTTAACTGAAGAAAGTAGGATTTTTCCTTTGAAGCAGCCGGGACTTGGTGGAGGATCTGAAATGCCACAGTCTGCTGCCAGAGGCAGGATGGAGAAATTGGTCCAGACTTGTCTTCGAGACTTAGATTGGGGGTGGGGGGAGCGAGTGGAGAGAGAAAGAAAAATTGATGTATCACTAATAATAGATTTTTAAATCAGGACATTAATATTATATGAAAGGACACAGTAATATCAAGCTGAAATGAAGAGGGGAAAAAGGACAGAGAATATTGATGAGATACTACCCTTTGAAAAGAAAAAATGGGTCAGTTCTTCAGTGGCAGGAAATCCTTTAACCTGCCTGTGTACCTGACCTGCTTCTAACAGTCCCTTTCCAGCTTCCTCTTTGATTTTCACACTTCTTTATTTCTCTCAAGTTTTAAAGTCTGGGTCAACAAGATGCTGCCATTGTATTCGCTGCCCAGCTATTTACATTTTCTATTTTCGGTAGCATTAAAAAATGAAAAACCAGCAAGTTCCTCAAATGCTACATTTTTTTCATGGGTAGAAAGATACACTCTCAGGAATTAGAAAAACTGTTTTCGATTTATAAAGCAGTAACATGGCTACTTACTCTGGCATCATGGGTTATCCGAGGACCACAGCTTTTCGAAGTGCTTTGGAATACGAGTAGAGCATCCGTGAAACTTGCATTCAGTGCAGAGTGGCTTACATTTTTAAATTGTCTTTTCACTTTTTCTCTGTTATATTTTAAGCCAAGTATGGAAAGTGACTTCGGTCTTTAAGTTTTCTTGGTGTGCTTCCTCACTTTTGATGTCAAGCGAGTTGCTTTTAATTTACAAGCACTTCTAAACACCTGTAGTGTGCAGAGCATGGTACTTTGTCAATTCTGGATACAATCTGTGCTTATAGTCTTAACTTTCCCCACTATTTCTGACAGCCCCTCGGGCTAGGTTAGAATTGTCTTTCAATGACAGGTCCTATGTGTATCTCAGAAAATATATGACTTGAGGACATAATGCAGAACTAGTCCCTAGATGAAGCTAAGGATGCTACAATGAGTTGTCTAACGAGTGCTAGCTCCCTAAGTAAGAGCTGCACTTTTTATCACTTATGGAGAGTAGTAAACAATGGGATTTGGATTTTTTTTTTTAAATTTAAGGGAGGAAATCATGAATACTCATGTAAACATTTGACTTCAGAAATGTATCACTGTTTATAGGGACGAGAGCAAATGACCCAGTTGGGTGATAGTTTCTGGAACCATTAGGTTCACGTTCCTTCTGAAGGGGCAATAAGAAGTGGGAGGAACCGCCTTGTCTTTTGTTTTAGTTGTTAAAGTACATCTTGATTCTTAGGATTTGATTTTAGAAGACTTCAGTCAGACTTTCATATTGGTTTCCTTTCTCTCAGACCCAACTCTTTTTAAAATGAAGTCTTTATAGAAAGGCAGTTCTGATGTGAACATTGGATGGTGAATTTTATATTTCACCTTCTTTTGTTCCTATGTGAGGTGTTTCTATGAATTGTGGAGAAGCATCAGTGCATTTTAATATCCAGAGTACATTGTGAAAGTCTCAAACAGCAGTGTTCTCAGAAGTGTTTTAGGTAAATTCACGGGCACTGTCTCTTGCGGTTATTAAGAGTCATTAAGGACAATTGAGACGTGTACATCCTTGGTTTATGAAGATTCGTGCCATGGATGACAACTGTCTTCTAAGCACCACTCTTGAAGCACTGTTAGAAACACAGTCCTGGCTCACAGGCCATTGATCCAACCCAGAATGGATTTTTTTTTTTATTATGGTTTAATGCAAATTAACTTTCAATCTAGGAGTTCAGCCCATTCACTCCTCCAGATCTTCCCATTGTTTTAAGGTCCTGATCTGGATCCAGTGACTTCCTATTTGACTTTCTAATCTCCATTTCTGTAGGCTTTCAGTTTTCTGTGAGTAGTTCAGACTCCTGGCTGCCTTATTCTTCTGGTTAGTCTTAATGTTTATAATAAATCCTTTGTTCCCTAACCAGATAATTAAATTTCTTAAATCCATATAACATTCAATATATAATGGATAAAATACAGAATATCAGTGACGCTTTAAAGATAGATGATTTCATCATTCTGGCTGACATACTTCATTAGTAGATTTATATTTGTTTCTTGGTCTGATAGAGCTGTTTGGGACACGTAGCAATAAATTACCTATTAGTTTCTAAAAATCTTCTCTAACAAAGTCAAAAAGAAGAGTATTAATTTTAGGGTCTGGAAGACTTGGTTTCAGATCCTGATTTTTTTCCACTTATTAGTTGTGTGGTTAAATTAGTAAGATTCTCTGAGCTTCGGTTTCCTTATTTGTGAAATGAGGGTGATAAACCTGAGTGGGTAAGATTAAATGAGATAATGTGTATGAAGTGACTGGCACTTCACTGGTTTCTAATCAATATTCATTTTCGTCATATTTCCCTCCCCCTCCCTTTCTCTCTTCCCTGCTGCTCCCGCCCCCCTCCCCCCTCCCCCCCCCAGCCCCTCCCCGTACCTTCTTGGCCTCAGGGTAGCCAAAGAGACTTAAAACTATATATGCCTAGCAACAAATGATATGTGTCTTAAACATATTTTAGGAACTTACATGGTCTGGGTTGAAAAGAAAACCCATTCACTGGAGTTGACAGCCAAAGGCCTGTTCTACATTAAGCCTCCTCTACAACCTGTCCCATATTAAGCTTTGAAAAGATTGCATTAAACTCTGTGTTGCTACATATTGTTTAAGATTTGTGTTTTGATTTCATACCCTCTGCTTTCAGTAAAGGGAAAAACAGTCTTTGACCAAAAAAAAAAAGGCAAAAGGAAAGGAGCTTTTCAAAGCTCTGTCCCAGGAGCAGGCTAAATGAATTCTCTGGCCTGAGATTGCTGAATGTTTTATTGAGTCACTGCTTCACGCCCACCTTTTCCTGTCTTGTAACAGTTTGCAGTTTTGACTATCTGACATGACTAACCGTCGCAAATCTAACTGATTACAACTGTCAGTGAGTCTGGGTAGCAGAGTCTGGTATCTTCTTCTGGAGAAAGCAAACAGCCAGATCTGCACCCAAACTTTTCCCCATCATTTTTGCCATCCTTCGCCCTTCCAACCCCCCACCCCAACTTCATCACCTTTTTTTAGCTCATTAATTTGAAACATCAAATGTACTTTTTCAGTGAAGCACAACCTCTGCTGAAAGCAAGCATTCATATTTACACTGGGAGATGTCATGTACATTTACCAAAAGTAAGTTACTGTCAGGGAGTCATTTTAAGATGGCTCTTAGATGAGGAGGTATGTTAGGGAAGGGGTGGGCAGGGAGGAGAAAAACTTTGTTCCAGTAATGATGAAATCATCATACCACAGGCACATTAAGGCCAGGACGGGAGACACTGGCTCCTGTTAAAATGATTCCCATAAGAATCTTACTCTTTCATCTTCTCATTGTAGTGCAGTTAAGCAAATGAAATGCTAAAGCCATGTGAAGTCAATAGCATAATCAACAGTGATTTAGTATTGTTCTCTCACGGGGTCATGACCTAATCCTAAATAAAGACTTCTAAAATTGTCTGCTTGGATGTGTTCCTGATGTTGTAGAAAAACTGAAAGCAGAGAGAACCCTCTTCAAGTGGTCCAGAGTTTTTGTTTGCATTAGAGCTCTTGCTACTGAGCAACTCTTTTTTGAAATTGGAGCCTCCCTGTACAAGACTGCCATGAAGATGAGGATTTTAGTGCTCATGAGCTTAGTAACTCCCTAAAGTGGCCATCAGAGGGTTTCTCATTAGAGTAAGGAGTCTTGACCCTTGTTCGTGTTTGGTTACTTCTTCCAAGATGCTTAAGTGCAATGTAGACATTATTACTGCCATTATATCAATACTGTCTTTTTATATTCACTGTGGATTTCCCCTTTTCTATCTGCAGGCAAGAGTTTCACCTTGACCATAACTGTCTTCACAAATCCTCCCCAAGTAGCCACCTATCACAGAGCTATTAAAGTCACAGTGGATGGACCCCGGGAACCCAGAAGTAAGTGCTTGCCTTCCTGTTGGAAATGGGAATAGAATTTGTGGAGACCCTGTGAGGAATTTATCCAAGATAAATTAGTGCTACTTTCACCTGAAGAGTTACTTTGCCAAGTTTGCTATCTGCATATGTTTTTACGAGGGGCAATTAGATCTTCACAGTTAGTGGAAAATCAAATTACACTTTTCACCTTTGCCTCAAAATTGCTAAGCCCAACATAACTTTGTGAATTTCCGTTACTGTAAGTTTTTTTGCTAAAAAAATTCTGCTCATCCACTGGACACAATAGATGAGGCAGAACAGACCCACGAGAGCTGAGGAAGAAAACAATAAACTGCAAAATCCTGAGCTTAGTCAAAAAGCTTTTGCGTGTGTTTCCCATGGTCTAAGAATGTGTTTTAACTTTTTAACTCGCCCACTCAGTTCCCTTTATAGAGAGCACACTGCTTAATTACAAAGAATTTATTTGCAAATGATAACTTGCTTGATTGTTACAACACTGTTGTTTGCTCATGTTCTAGTAATTGCCATAGATAGTTTCTTTAGCAGATAGAGTCAAGCCAGGTTTAAATCCACCTTGGTTTTTCTGTCTCCTGGGACATCTGGAAGGTTGAACCAGCATCATTTGAAGGCAGTGCCCATCATCCATTTGGGCTAATATGCATTTTCCTCTTAAATCTAAATTAAAACAGGTTTGCTCCCCCCTCCACCCCTAAAACTGATTTGAACATACTTACCAGAGCCGAATTTAAATATGTTTAAGGATTAAAGATTATTTGATATAAACAAACTTAAAAATTCCGTGCCAATGGAAACATCATACAGAACTCCGCCTTTGATGAGTGAATCCACTGGAGATGTAGCCATTGTGTTCGGAGAGTTTAATTTGGCTTGTGGTGGAGGGACAGCTGGCAGAAATCTTTGTTATATAATGATACACCTGCCAAGACAATGGCATAGCTTTTCTGCTCCTAAATCGAGAGCAAAGGGCTGGTGAAGTTTTGCCTCCCTTCTGCCCCTGGGGCCGCCTGTCCTTGAGCCATGGGAAGACGTGTTGCCTTCCGCTCCTCTCGCACGGTCTCTTCTCACGAAGGCTGACTGCTCAGCCAAGCTAGGGAGGTTTCCTGCCTGAAAAGTCAGTCTTTGAGGTTCTTCTTTTCTCCTTCTTGCATGTGTATGGCGTTCTTCTAGGTTTCTCAGCAATGAGAGCGCTGGCTCTGTCTGCTCAGGTTAGGAGTGTCCTGTTAGGCGGTGGCCACACACACATCTCTGGCTGCCCCGTCTCTGGTCCTCAGGGTCAGCAGTCACGCAGTGCAGGTGAGTGGATCAGCCTAGGGCTATCTGGCCTGATTTCGGATTTTTGCCTGACTTTTCTGGACCACTCTCCATCTGGAACGATGGTTTAGGATGGAAGACATCTAACATTTTCTCTGATTAGCCCCCGAGTTCCTGAAAAGGCAGGGACATCCCTCTTAATAATGCACCAAGCAGGATGGTAGTCTTTTCATGTTTAACACGACTAATACTTATCTTGTAAAGATGTTTCCTGCTGATCTCAGCTGCTTTTCTCAGTTCTTGGAAAAACCATCATTGTGTGTGTGTGTATGTCTCTCTCTCTGTGTATATCTCCAGATGCTCACAAGCTGATGCTCAGACTTGATGGTTGGGAGAGGAAGCAGGGGAAGGTGGGTGCTGCCTCATTCTGAAAGTGGTGACAAAAAGAAGGAGGTAGAATAGCTTTGGGAGAGTCACTTCTCTTTCAATCAAGGGTAGTATCACCTCATTCCCAGGAGGCCATTGGCAGAATGAACAGTTGCTAGGCTCAGTCCCTGTAAAGACAGAGAACTAGTATTGTAAATTAAAATAAAGTAAAAAAAAAAAAAAAAGGACAGAGAACTGCTCTGAAAGCAGTGAGAGTTAGGGATAGAGCAGCTAGTATGCATGTGACCTGAGTTTAGGCTTTTGATGCTGCTGAAGGTGCTGGGGAGAAGCAGATATAGAAATCGGGTGGCGGACCACTGCTCTTGATCTGCTCACAAACCAAAAATATCTGTGGAGATGCGATGTCGTTTCTCTGACATCACAAGGTGACTGGCCAAACTCAGTGTCTGGCTGTGTCTGGTATCAGTAACGTTTTAATCCTACAGCCTGTATTCTCGGTCCGGGGTTATTTCCTTCTGCCCTGCTCTTGGCTGTCTGAGCATTGAATGTTTTGTAAGTAAAACCCTCTTCTCAATATTGTTCTTTAGTTTTGAGACTCCCAGGTGTGGAAAATGCCCAAGATTTTAAATTTCCTTCAACTGTGAGTTGAAGGCTTTTAATTGATAGGTGTGTGTATAATGTTAAATGAAGACTCCTCTAGAACATGAGTTGGCAGACTTTTTTTTGTAACATGCCGGATAGAAAATGATTTCAACTCTCTGGGTCCTATGATATCTGCCACAGGGACTTAACTCTACCAATGTAGCTCAGAAGCAGCCTTCAACAATACATAAACAGATGGTAGTGGCTGCATATCAATAAAACTTTATTTACAAAAATAGGTTGGGGGTGGTCAGATTTGGCACACAAGTTGTGGTTCGCCAACCACTGCTCTAGACTTCAAAGTGGCTTATTTTCTCAACCGTTAACAGAGAAGAGCTTTAGGAAAAGGCTTTCCTGAGGGGAGAAAAAACAAAAGACAGTGAATTCAATTGTTTTAGCATCTTCTCCCACAAAATTTTAATTCTGTAAGTAATGGTTGTCATTGAAAGACTGTACGTCTGTTTCTTACTGCGAAAGTTTGAAGGGATTGAGTATTTTTGCTCTCTTGGTCCTGTTAATGGAATTTCACTCCTTCTTTAGAAGATACAGTATAAGTTGAAAAGACTACTTTGGGCAGATGAGCTGTTTGTACAAGGACAGGTTCCAGGTTAACTGGTTGGGTCTTTACTCAGCAACAGGACAGTGATTAAGGGTGTGGGCTTTTGCATCAGGCTGTCTGGATTGAAAGCCTGGGATGCCGCCATTCACCAGTTGTGTGGTGATAGGCAAGTTACCTAAGTTCTCTTGGCCTCAGTTTCCTCCTCTGTTAAAGTGAGAAAAATAATTAATAATAAAGTGAGAAGACTAATAATAGTATCTTCCTCATCCATTGCTGCAAAGATGTTAAGTGATGTCGTGTATCTAAAATGCACAGCCCAGGGACTGTCGGGCAGTAAGTGCTCAGTAAGCATGAGCTATTATTACATCAGTTTCAGCGTCAGAAGTTTGCTGTAGTTTTTGCTTAGAGTACACTTCCAGGAAATAGATACCATCTAGCTTCTGTTCTCTCGGGTAATTTTTTTTTTCTTGCAGATGGCTTTACTAATTTCTGCTTATTAGTAAATGACACTAATAAGTGTTATAAATTGTGCTGGAGCAGGTATTCATGCTGCCTGGGGACAGCTGGGCAGAACTGATGATAAACAGCTTGTTCGCAGCAAAGTCCAAGAGAGGATGCGAGGGCACTGATGCCGCCCTCGGAGGCCCCACTTATCAGCCCATCTGCCAAGGCTTGCTTTTCACTCAAAAAATCAGAAAGGTTTCATCCTTCTATGTTTTCTGTCTCTGGCAGCTGAACGGGTACTGTCACATCACAAACAACTCCTCCTCTTAATATACACATCTGGGGCTGGCAGTTGGACGAACTTCATAAGAGCGCATGATCATCACTCATTACAAGATTAAAAAGTACCCCATGGCATCATTGATGTTTTTTAACTTTGATCTTTTGCAGTTGTGATTCATCTCAGTTATAAAACTTCCCTTTAAAGGAACACAGCCGATGACTTATTAGAACCTTCATCTTAAGTAGCGTAAACATGAGAACGGTACACATCTTTACAAAATGCCATTTATTTTCTCTGCCGGCTTATCAGTTTAAGACATGACATCATACTTAAGATCCCAAATTTGTCAGCCTTGTGTTTAGGCAAGGCATTTTGACCTTCTGTTGGCAAGTTAGCTCTGAAGAGGTACTGCCGTATGTTCACCAGCAGAAGTCAGTGGAGCAGCAGCCGCTCCAGTAATGCGTTTGGATGCCCAACTCATTCAAACATCAGCTTCTATTAGGATCTTTTGTTCCATGCATGCAGTCGCTTCCAACTGCAGTCCTTTTGAAAGAACTTGTCCAGGAAGGTGAAATCTTGCTCAGTGGTGTCATATTCTACTGTTGCGGTTCTGAGTTAAGGAGGAAGAGTGATGGAAGGTATTATTGGCTGTGCAGAGGATGGAACAAGTAAATCACCCTGCACAGTCGGAAGTCTTTCTGTTCTCTTGCTGCTCCGTCAGGTATCTATTGCTAAATAACAAGCCATCCCCAAACACAGTGGCTTAAAATAGCCACCAGGGAATTCCCTGGTGGTCCAGTGGTTAGCCCTCTGTGCCTCTACTGCAGGAAGCCCAAGTCTGATCCCTGGTCAAGGAACCAAGATCCCGAAAGCTTCCTGGTGCAGAAAAAAGTAAAAAAAAAAAAAAAAAAGAAAGAAAGAAAAGAAAGAAATAGCCACCAGTTTATTATTTCTCACAACTCTGTGGGTTGACTGGGGTTCATCTGGATGGGTTGTCTATGGTCTTTCTTGCAGTAAGATGGCAGCTGGTGCTGGAACATCCTGATGGTCTTAGGCCCTCGTCTGGTCCCTTCATGGGGTGACTGGAAGGTTACACTCAGCAGGAAGGAGGCGACAACTGGGCCTTTCTCTCTCTCCTATAGTTCCAGAGCCTCACCTTCTCCATGTGGCCTTTTCTATCGGAGTCTGACTTCTTACGTAGCAGCTCAGGGTTCCTTTGGGTGCAAAAGTGGGAACTTTCAGGGCTTTCTAAGGCTTCTTAAGGCTCAGAATTGGAGTAGAGTCACTTCTTACATATTCTATTGGTTAAAACAAGATACATGTGCAGCCTGGGCTTGAGGGGAAAAAAATCTTGCAAGATGAATGATGGGGATGGTGGCTCACTGGATCACCAATGTCACCTACTTCCATAAGTGCTTATATCGGAAATATCATTGCTGCCACAGGAGAAATGATTTTTTGAGGTACCATTTCCTGAAAAGTCTTCTGACTTTTTATTCTGGAAGACATCTGAAGTTCTTCAAGGTCACTCCAATTTCCAGTGCTAGTAGCTTCACTCTGAATTAAACCAGTTTGGTAATTACCAGATGAATGAGGGGTGGGTGATACCTTGTGGCGCTTGGTATCAGCAGGTCAACAGCAAGTCAAGTCAGATCAGTCCTCTTATGGGAGAAGAATATTAGATATTTGAACATAAAGAGGTTATTTGCCTTGCTTGGCAGCTGGGCAAATCTGTAGCCAAAGTATCTTCAGTTCAGTTCAGTCGCTCAGTCGTGTCCGACTCTTTGTGACCCCATGAATCACAGCACACCAGGCCTCCCTGTCCATCACCAACTCCCAGAGTTCACTCAGACTCACATCCATTGAGTCAGTGATGCCATCCAGCCATCTCATCCTCTGTCGTCCCCTTCTCCTCCTGCCCCCAATCCCTCCCAGCATCAGAGTCTTTTCCAATGAGTCAACTCTTTGCATGAGGTGGCCAAAGTACTGGAGCTTCAGCTTTAGCATCATTCCTTCCAAAGAAATCCCAGGGCTGATCTCCTTCAGAATGGACTGGTTGAATCTCCTTGCAGTCCAAGGGACTCTCAAGAGTCTTCTCCAACACCACAGTTCAAAAGCATCAATCCTTCAGCGCTCAGCTTTCTTCATAGTCCAACTCTCACATCCATACACGACCACAGGAAAAACCATAGCCTTGATTAGACGGACCTTAGTCGGCAAAGGAATGTCTCTGCTTTTGAATATGCTATCTAGGTTGGTCATAACTTTTCTTCCAAGGAGTAAGCGTCTTTTAATTTCATGGCTGCAGCCACCATCTGCAGTGATTTTGGAGCCCCCCAAAATAAAGTCTGACACTGTTTCCACTCTTTCCCCATCTATTTCCCATGAAGTGATGGGACCGGATGCCACGATCTTCGTTTTCTGAATGTTGAGCTTTAAGCCAACTTTTTCACTCTCCTCTTTCACTTTCATCAAGAGGCTTTTTAGTTCCTCTTCACTTTCTGCCATAAGGGTGGTGTCATCTGCATATCTGAGGTTATTGAGATTTCTCCTGGCAATCTTGATTCCAGCTTGTGTTTATTCCAGTCCAGCATTTCTCATGATGTACTCTGCATAGAAGTTAAATAAGCAGGGTGACAATATACAGCCTTGACGTACTCCTTTTCCTATTTGGAACCAGTCTGTTGTTCCATGTCCAGTTCTAACTTGCTTCCTGACCTGCATACAGATTTCTCAAGAGGCAGGTCAGGTGGTCTATGGATCCTCAGATGAACAAGCCTGGTGGTTTTATGCTCTCTATCACTCAGCTTAACAAATTCTCCCTTGCCAGTACACCTGCAAATCTGATTCCTAATGCACATGAATGGGTTTCTAAGAGCTTCCATGTGCTATGCCCCAGGGAAGTAAATCATAGTTACCCTCCAGGAGAGACCAAAGCCATCATCTGTATCTTTGCTACTGGGACACTTTTGGTCAGTGCTGGCCACCTACCCGTCCTGAGCTGGGGAGAAGGGGAAAGCCCTGCCTTTTCTTTCCCACGATCTGGCTCCTTTCCTGCAGGCTTGGAGTGCATGGCTGCAGCACTGCTCTGCTTAACTCCTTTTATGACTTCAGCAGGGCTAGTGCTTAGGGGATGGAGAACCTCTCTGGGTGTGCAGGATGTCCTGTGTGTTTCAGGGCTGTCTCAGCGCTCTGCTTCACCAACTTGTCAGGCTTATGTCCTGCAGCGAAACTGTTTTCTTTTCCTGCTTGCTTCTTGTCACCTGTGCCCAGTTCATTGCACATTTTTAATTCTTTAGAGAACATTTTATTATTATTATTCTGTTTTCAGAGGTTTTACCTTATAAACTGAACATTTAAGACAGACTTAAATAAAACAGTGATCTGGGCCCTGAAGCATCTCATTTTTCTCCCATGCTGTTCCACCCAGTTCTTTTAAAAAAATTTGTTTTTAATGAATATTAAAAATTTCCATAAAGACTCTTTTTGTTCAAGTTTAAAATACTGTTGTTGTTCACTGTTCTTTAGTTGCTCAGTTGTGTCCGACTCTTTGCGACCCTGTGGACTGCAGCATGCCAGGTTTCCCTGTCCTTCACCATCTTCCAGATTTTGTTCAAGCTCATGTCCGTTGAGTCAGTGATGCCATCCAACCATCTCATCCTCTGTTGCCCTCTTCTCCTTCTCCTGTCAGTGTTTCCAAGCATCAGGGTCTTTTCTAAAGAGTCTGCTGTTCATATCAGGTGACTGAAGTATTGGAGTTTCAGCTTCAGCATCAGTCCTTCCAGTGAATGTTCAGTTTAAAATATATCTTTCATTTATTTGTTTAATTTTTGTCCATACCCTGCAGCATGTGGGCTCTTACTTCCCTGATGGGGGGTCAAAAGCATACCCTCTGCATTGGACGGTGAAGTCTTAACCACTGGACCACCAGGCCAGTCGCCCTCTCCAGTTCTCCAGCCCCAGAAAGGGTGGCAAGAATCATGGTCTTGGCATTCACTATTCCTCTTTGCAGATGGCGTCAGTGGCAGCTGGCTTTTATCCTCCACTGCTCTTCACCCTGGTTGAGTGTAGGAACAGACTTTTAATGGTGCCTGGCCCATGATCTTTGCTTATTTATCAGTGGTGGATGCTGATATAGAGCTTGGTCAGATGTGAAAAAGGACGGGAAACATGTGAAGTGTGTTGGATGAAGGGACAGCAAAATTGTTTTAAAGCTGTTTGATTTGTCTGGACACAGTTTGTATGTTCACATTCTTGCTGTTTGTATAGACAATTTGAGAAATGCTTGATAAGCCTCGTACCACATCCCTGATGCCACAGGCCTGAATTTTAGTCTCTGGTTGGAAGTGTTAGTTAAAAAAAAAACAAACCCTTAACATTTTTTAAATGCGAAAACAATTTTTTTATTGAATGAAAGATTCTTTAAATTCTATAGGGCTTTATGATTTTCAAATGTTTCACATACATGATGTTTTTTAAAGACTTTTTTTTTTAATGTGGACCACTTTTTAAAGTCTTTGTTGTATTTGTTACACTATTACTTCTGTTTTATGCTTTGATATTTTGGCCACCAGGCATATGGGATCTTAGATCCCCAACCAGGGATTGAACACACACCCCCTGCATTGGAAGGTGAAGTCTTAACCACTGGACCACCAGGGTGGTCCCTACACATAGTTTTTTATTGTCCCATAATAACCCCTTTTATTCCCCCCTTACCCTGCATGGCCCCTCCCCGCTTCCTTCTTCCCACTGGTAACCACTAGTTTGCTTTGTGTATCTGTGAGTCTGCTTCTTTTTTGTTTTATTCACTAGTCTGTTGTATTTTTTAGATTCCACATATAAATGATAGCACATAGTATCTTTCTTTCTGTGTCTGACTGACTTCACGTTGCATGATGCCCTCCACTGCGAAAACGCCCTCCACTTCTTGACTTGAGACTTCCTGTGGTTCTTCCCTGACTCTGAAGTGCCCAAGGAGTGGCAGTGAGGGGTCCATGCCACGTTTTGATATTTACAAGGCAGCAACCACAAGCAGCAGTTTGATGGTCATAAATATGTATCTTTTGGTCACTAAGATCCAAACCATCATTGACCACCTTTGACTTAAGAGAATAATCACCGTTTAAAAAAACTGTTCCCTTTCCCCTTTTCCTTAAGGAGGATGGTGAGGGAGTCAGAAGCGCTGGTGGAAGTCAAGTCTGGTGGTTGGTGGAATGTACTCTTGAGAGGAGCAGTTTTAAATCTCTTGCAGTACTTTTTTTTTTTTTTTGCTGTTGACTGACTGTCAGGAGCTGGGAAGATGGCCAAGAAGGAAATGACACATCGAGAGGCATTCTGTGTTGTGCAATATTCTGTGGAACTGATGCAAGGCTATATGGCCTGTTTACACATTCCTTCGCTCGCAGACTGCAGGGCAGTAATTGAATTCAGCAGCACATGGCATGCTGCAGCAAGGAGCCAGGCCTTCACATCCTTTCATGGCAAATTATCGCAGCCGTTAAAACATGCTCGTGTCCCTCCTTTGCACTCTCCCCTGGCTTCTTAGTTCTGAATGTGCTTTCTCACTGTATGGGACGCGTGTTCACAAGCAGCATGGCTTTCCCAGGTAGAGCTCCCTGTCCACAGACACAGTTCCCATTGATATATTTACTTCTCACTAAATATAGCAAGCAGCCTGGCAGGTTTTCAAGCTCTATGTGCTCTCAAAACACACCGATTGGACCCAGTGTGTCACCAGCTTATAATCTCACTGGAAGTCAGAAGTCATTCATTCTTAAAACAGTGCTAAATACTTAAGAGAGAGAAAAAATATTTTTTTTGCTTTATTTTATAAAAAATAAATTTTCCTTCCTGAGAGAAAGAATTTCCAATAGATCACTGAACTACTTCTATTTTGTTTATACTATAGCATTTGCTTCAGGAAGGGCTGGACCAGAGGAAGATAGGGAATACTTGAGAATGACAGAGAAAAAAAGATTCGTCATGTTGCTCTTCATATTCATGCTTGTTCCTACCTAGCATGCTATAGGATACTTTTATAATGTCAGCTAACATCATAGTCTTGTCATAGACCTGTCTTTAGTCTTCATATAAAATCTCTGAAGTTTTTATTTAGGCAAACGTGGAAAATAATTGCTCACTCTTTCGAGAAACTCTTGGAAATTAAGCCAGTGCATAAAAAGTACATAAATCAGCAGTATTAATTCAAGGTCATATGCAGAAGACTGTATTTGGGATGTGGTGCTTAAGTATTAATTGCAAAGGAAGAGCTCCCTGTTCCTCTCGAAATTTCTCTGCTGCTGTGCTTTGGTGGTGGGACTCTGCTTGCAGACAAAAGTACTTCATTAAAATTCAGGAGTATGGCTTATGTCCAGACTCCTCTAAGAAAGGTAACTCAGATTTAAACTTACATTAAGATAAAAAATAAGTCATCTCGAATCCTTTATTGGCAGGAGGCTTGGGAAGATGAAGGGAGAATGATCAACCAAGTCCTTGTACTAAACGTAAACACAGAGTCAGGTGGGCAGGCCGGGCCTTTGCTGGCCTTGAAGGCAGTCATCGCCAAGTTTAAGTGTTGCAGTTTTGCTGCAGGTCAGCCCTAGCAGTGTGGATTCCTGATGTCAGGTCTGATGTAGGATTCTGCAGTCTCATGGTGTGAAGTTTTGGGTTTTATATTTCCATATTTACCCCCTTTGCCAATATTTCCCTTTTATAGAGTAGCTCTCATAGAGTTTTGTTCTAGATACGTGCTGACTCTTTCCTCTCCTGGTTAGCAAATTATCATTCAATTTCTGATTTTCTTTTAATTATCATTATTACTATTTTAATGTATCTATTTGTCTCAGTGAAATTCATTATAATCTCTGTCCACGTCAGATAATAGAAGAACCTTACTATACTTTTTTTTTTTAAAGATAATTTTTATTGGAATATTGTTGCTTTATCAGTTTCTGCTGTACAGCAAAGTGAATCAGTAAAGTGAAGTATTAGGACTGTAGCCCGCCAGGCTCCTCTGTCCATGGAATTCTCCAGGCAAGAATACTGGAGTGGGTTGCCATTCCCTTCTCCAGGGGATCTTCCTGACCCAGGGACTGAACCTAGATCTCCTGCATTGCAAGCAGATTCTTTACCATCTGAGCTCCTGGGGGAGAGATAGAATCAAACTTATGGTTACCAAAGGGGAAGGGGAAGGGATAAATTAGGAGTTTGGGATTAGCTTGTGCACACTATTATATATAAAATAGATTAAACAGCAAGGACTGACTGTATAGCACAGGGAACTATGTCTTTCAATAACCTATAATGGAAAGGAATCTGAAAAAGAATAAATATTGATCTATCTATATATCTGTTATACACAGATCTATATTATATATATCGATACCTATTATATATCTATATCTATTACATATCTATATAGAAATATATCATAATAGATAATATATATCTATATAAAACTATATTCTATATCTAATATATCTGTCACGTGATGTATATATTCTTTCTCAGATCCTTTTCCATTATACATTATTGCAAGATACTGAGTATAGTTCCCTCTGCTATCCAGTAGGTCCTTGTTGTTTAATCTATTTTATATGTGTAGTAGTGTGCACAGGTTAATCCCAGACTCGTCCCTTTCCCTTTGGTAACTGTAAGTTTGATTCCGTCTCTTCTCATGTTGTTGTCTGATATTTTTATCTTTGTTTTATGCTTCCTGAATTAGTCATCTTCAGTACTGAAACTGTTTATTTCATATTTGCCTGTATGTTTATCAGTTTATTTGCTCACCATTCCTTCCTACACGTGGGTCCTTCCTTCTGGATTTAGTTTTCTTGATGTCTGTTCTTCTGTAGTTCTTTCAGTGAGAACCTGTTCGGGGTAGATCCAGTTTTTGTTCCTAAAATGTCAGCAGTTGTGGCCACTGGCTGCCCGTTTGGTGTGGTGTGAGAGGCACCCTGTGGAGAGTCCAGCTGCTCTGGGGGCTGGGGAGCCACACTCCCAGCCATTCTTTGGGCTGAGACTTTCAGGCGGCCGTGATCAAACTAGTGGAGTAGCGCGCTTAAGGGAGTGGGACCCAGGACTTCCATGGATGATGGATGAGGGAAAGAGGGGTGCTCTGAAAAGTCCAGGGCCAGTGAAGGGAGGGGTGGTGGGAAGAAATGTTCCTGCAGACAGAAGGGGCGAAGACAGAGGAAAGGGGTATTTAGGGAGACAAAACTCAACCTTCAACTTCCCTGTTTCCTCATGGTCAGGCCCTTATGGTGCTTTGTAACTTTCTATCCAAATTTATGGTAACAAGCTCCGCCATTGCACTTGACTCTCTGAGGTCATCTGACTGCTGCTCATTGAACAACCAGAGCAGCACTTCTTAGATGTTGTATCCACCCATTTTCTGTCATTTTAGTGAGAGTATAGCATTCAGAACCAGAAGATACTTCATTTACCAAAAGATGGTGAATCAGTCATTAAATGAAGCAGGGGAGAAAACAGATGTGAGGACTAGAGGGGCATGGTTTAAGAGAGCTGGGTTCACACTCTTGGGAAGAACTCTCTGTAGGCAAAGTGGATGAAGGGCCTCCAATGTCAGCTCTGTGCAACTCTCATCAAAGTGGCTGGTGGGGAAGAGGTCAGCTGACACTCACGCAAGCTGGCACTTTCCGCCTTTCCAGGAACCCTCGCACGCTATATATACCTTGTGTGACATGCATCTTCTCGTCCCTTACCTTCTTGACGTTAATTCTCATGAGCTACAACTTGTGTGACAATGCTAGCATGTATTTTGCTAGGCAAAGCTCAGAGTGATTTAACCTGGACTCTATGCCTTCTTAGGGCTGGCCCTGAAAATTATTCATAGGAAAACATGAGTCCTTCAGAGAGATTATGAAGGTCCTGAAACACTGTTACACCGGAAGTGAAGAGAAATATAGATGTGTTAAAAAAAAAAAAGAGTGATTGTGAAGTCTAGGTTACTAATTCTAGAGCTTTGGTTTCTGTTTCACCTCCTCACCATTCACTCTATTCTACAAAAACAAGTTACAGTGTTGTTTGCTCCATGAGGGCTGTTTCAGAGCAGCGTAATGGGGAATTCATCTGTAGGTATAGTTTGTGTGGAAGCTGTGGATTCAGTTATGGTTGAGGGAGCGAGAGGACTTGAAAGGTCCTCTTCTGAGATCTCAGTGCCATCTTAGTGACCCTAGGCAGATCCCTACACTGCTCTCCAGTTCAGTTTCTTCATCCTTTCAGTGGAAGTAGACATGAAGACAGCTTCAGAGTAGCTGGGAGTAACTTGCAAGGAACGATCATAAACTACTTGGCACACATGAAGGGCAACTTAAATACCAAATAGTAATTATATAGCGCCTTTCTGCCAAGGAGTTCCAGAGGCTTAGACATTACCTCACTGGTTCTCTTTATATCCCTTTGAGGAATACATTATGCCTTTTACAGGTGGGTAAACTGAGGCATGGGCACTTGAAAACTCATTTGCTGCATGTCGGTCTCCGAGTCAGCAGATGATTTATGGAGGTGGGCAAGGAGCCCAGGTCTCTTCCTGTTTGGTTATTCACTGCTCAGACTCCCTGGTGCTTTGTCATTAAAGTTGTGGAGCTCCTGGTACCGTGCCCAGGATATTCTTGATTGATGCTCTGAAGTAGTGTTACCTGAGAGGCAAGCCTGGTGATGCGGCAGCCTTACTATGTAGTAAAAAAGTCCCAAGGTATAGCCTCATACACAGAAGACATGTATATGAAATCTGTGTGTGTGCGTATAGTCAATATATATGTTTGTGAAATGAATCGTGAATTCATTAAGATGAAAGTTCACCAGAGCTTAAAACATTGAATTCTATGAGATGAACACAAATTTTGTAGGTTAACCCTCAGTAGAATCTCACTTTGAATACCACCAAAATAAAGCTCATTAAACCTTAAAAAAAAAAAAAAAAGGGCTTCCCTGGTAGATCAGATGGTAAAGAATCTGCCTGCAATGCAGGAGACCTGGGTTCTATCCCTGGGTCAGGAAGATCCCCTGGAGAAGGGAATAGCTACCTACTCTAGTATTCTTGCCTGGAGAATTCCATAGACAGAGTAGCCTGGCAGATTACAGTCTATGGGGTTGAAAAGAGTCAGATACAACTTAGTGACTAACACACAAACACATAACCTTAAAAAAAAATCACTCAACTAGAAAATACAGACAAGGCCTTGGAGGAAAAGTTAGAGAATAAAAATTAATCAAAAGAAGGAAATGTAAAAAATGTCCATAATCCCATCTCCAAAGATTTCCACTGCCAATGATAGCCTGAATATTAATAAATAATATTCATCATTCATTAAATTTCGTAGAAGTTAAATGCTAGTGCTTCTGTGAAGGGATCAGCCATGAAGACGTAGCACCAGAAAGATGAAATGGAATACTACAAGAAGTGTGACTGTGTTGACGCTGAAAGGAGAGAGAATTACTGGAAATGAGATTAATTACTTTAAGGAGCAGAAGGAAGACAGTGGGACTGACCACAGTTTCCAGTTTTTGAATGTCTTGGAAGAGGCAGCAGTTTTCTCTCTGTTGGGGGGCTTTGGTCCTGGCTTTGCCTGAATGATTAACTAGATAGACATGAGAAGGGCCCCTTCCTCCCACCACCGTGTCTCACCACTACATGTACCACTCCTGAAATACCACCCCCATTTGTAACAGCTGACAGAGCCTTTTAAATCACAATTAGAGATGTTTATTCCTGCTGGTTTTATTGAGATATAGTGGACACCCAGCACTGAATGCCTACAAGGTCTACAGCATAATGGTTTGACTTACTATGTCATGAAATGATTACTGCAATAAGTTTAGTCAACATCCATTATTTCTTGTTGTTATTGTTCAGTTGCTCAGTCCTGTCCAACTCTTTGCAACCCCATGAACTACAGCATGCCAGGCTTCCGTGTCCTTCACCATCTCCCAGAGCTTGCTCAAACTCATGTCCATTGAGTCAGAGATGCCATCCAACCATCTCATCCTCTGTCGTCCCCTTCTCCTTCTGCCTTCAGTCTTTCCCAGCATCAGGGTCTTTTCCAATTAAAAATTCAAGAAATAGAAAAATGTTTTTTTCCTGGTGATGAGATCTCTTAGGATTTACTTTCTCAACCACTTTCATAGATCACATATAACGATGTTAATTATATCACTCATGTTGTATGCTACGTCCTGGTACGTATTTATCTTATAACTGGATGTCTCCACCTTTGTAAAACATTTTTTTTCCAGCTTTTTAAAGAGAGCTTAAGAATAGCCTATCTTATTTAATTTACTTTTTTATTTTTGGCTGCACCCTACACGATCTTAGTTCCCCGACCAGGGATCGAACCCACATCCCCTGCATTGGAAGCGTACAGTCTTAACCATTGGACTGCCAGGGAAGTCCCCTGGAAGTCTGTACCTTTTACTACCGTCGTGCAATCCCCCTCCCCCCAGATATATTTTTAAATGTAAATATTTCCAGCAGTGGAGATATTGATTCCTTCAAAAATCAAATGTGTACCATTAGCCAGGTTCCAGGCATACAAAGCAGAGCAGACGTGACCCCACTTTTGAGGAGCCTCCATTCTACGTGCCAGACAGAAAGAAATGGGCAAGTGAACTTTTATCTGTAATTGCATCTAATTGCAAGTTGTGACAGTTCTGTAAAGGGAACTGATCTAGTAGTAAGGAAGGATCGGGAGCCTGTTCTCGAGTGTTCTGGAAGGGACACAGCTTCAGAGCAGATACGTGAAGGTGAAACAAAGCCAGCTCTAGGAAGAGTGGAGAAGAGGCTTCAAGGCAAAGGGTGCTGGAGATTCTTTTCTGAGTTAAGACTTTGAGGACAGGACCTTCATAGATGTTATCAGTAAAACATAGCGTATTTTAAGACATTTTTCGGTTAACAACTTGGTTTAAATAAGCATATCTGATTAGGTAGATACTCATTGTGTAACAGGATCATTTGGGGAAAGTGGATTGAGAAAGGCTGTGAAGAGCTCTGGTGAGGAAGAAAGAGTGGGAATAAACACTGGTTCCCAAAGAACACGTTTTCTTTAAAGAAGGAACTGTAGGAGCAGGTTTGCACCAAAATGAACCCAAACAAAGCAGTAGGTTTCCTATTTGAGTACATCCTGTGGGGTGTGTGTAATGCACAAAAGTCCTGGGCTTTTGGAGACGGCGAGAAGCAATTCCAAAGGTGAGCTGGGTTTCAAGACATAAGAGCAACATGGAAAACGTAAGAATGTTTAGCGAAAAGCATTGATGATGATTAAAGGATTGTAAAATTGAACCTATAAGGATAAATTGAAAGACTTGGGATTATTTAGCTTCAAGAAGAGGAGACTAAAAAATGACTTAATAACAGACTTTGAAATTATGAGGAGTTATTAAGCTGTGTATGGTGACCAGCTGTTTTGTTTCTGGCATAGAGACGGCGTAGGTTTTCACTGAAGCATAATAGATTTAGGTTAGATTTAAAGAAGAACTTCTGGACTCTAAGAACTGTTAAATAGGACAGGTCACCGAAGGCTGAGGACTTTGACTGGAGGCCTTCTCCTTCAAACCCCTTCCCTCTTCGTGATTCTCTGCGTGTTTATCAAGTGCAACAAAGTGCCACCTTTCTGCTTTTAAAATCAAAGTCATGATTTCTGTTTCCCATTATAATTCTGAAGCTCAGAGTCACAGAGGTTTGTAGACATAAATGATGAGGGTAATTTGTCTTGCTTCAATGGCCATTAGAATCTTTAATTGAGAAAAATATGACGAAAAAGAGGAACAGATCTGCCACATGGCAAAAACAAAAATTGTTCTTGATAATCACAAGAGATGCATGATTAAGAATTTGGGGCCGCGTGAGGGTGAGATCGTTTTATCCTTAGAAAAACTCAGGTTTGTTTGACTTGTATATGCCAGATTCAGAAGGTAGAGTTCTAGGAGGTCGATTCATTTTCCTCTGTTCCCTCCCTACTGGGAGAAGTTAAAAACATTTCCAGGTGACCCCGAAGTTCATATAACCTGTAGCTCAAGAGACGCAATCCGAAAATCACCCTCAAGGAATTTATCGGCGCGGAGAAGGAAGGAGAGGGGAAATAGGCAGGATTTATTTCTGAAAACAGAAACCTTCATGCATTTAAAAGCTGGCAGAGCAGGGGAGAAGTCGAGCAGAGCGAATCTGAGAAGGGCTGACTGTGTACGCCGTTGCTTTCCACGGTGGAGCTGGGGTTGCAGGGGAGCCAAGAGTCCCACTTCCTGGGTTAAGCTTTCTCAAGGAAGCCAAGTGTCAGGGTTTTCATTTTAAAATGTATTTCTGAATCCACTCTTTCACTGATTAAATACCTGTCTGAGCAACTTTTGTAATAATAAATTAACCCACCTGCAGATGGTTGGATTCAAGCATTGATGCAACGGTGAAAAAACAAAGCTCACACACATAGTGTTCTCAGATGGGTTCTTTGTTTTGAGCTAAGTGGATATAATTTTCTCTAAAGGAACAGAAATAATCAAAGAGACCAAAGAAACAGACTTTGAGACAGGTGACGCGACTGGGAAGAAGGTTAGGTGGGTGTGGTGCTAAGCTAGAGGAAAGGAAAAATACTCAGAAAACATATTTTTCTTTCCTCCCAAAATAACTTGCGCTCCTTGGTTCATTAAGTACTTTTAGACCCTTGAACCACTACACTTGACCTTTCCAAGGCATCGCTGCCCATTGGAGAGCCACCCACAGCCCGCGGTTGGGTCAGAAGTCACAACTCGTTTCCTTTTACTGGCCTCTTTTCTTCCTTGTCTGTGATATTTTCTTAGTGGCTTTGGCACTTTGGAACTTGATTGAGTTATTTTTGTGATTTCTACATTTGGGTGTCCCTCACGCCCTGATAATTTATTTTCAAAACCCTATTCTGAGGGTTTTTAAAACCGACAGCTGTCTTTTCCATAGGAAAAGGGGACCTAAAGGGGGTCGATGGCCCTTCTTTTCTGCTC
Organism: Ovis canadensis; assembly: GCF_042477335.2. Taxonomy (NCBI): domain Eukaryota; kingdom Metazoa; phylum Chordata; class Mammalia; order Artiodactyla; family Bovidae; genus Ovis; species Ovis canadensis. The sequence continues at coordinate 33,753,110 of NC_091264.1, forward strand.
TCGAAGCCCAGGGTTGCCTAGTGGGAAGGAAAAGCAACTGACAAGAGGTTTGGTTTACTCCTATTGTGAAAAGGAGTGCTCTTCTGAATCCTTCTTTGTTAGGGGAAAAGTCTCTTCATTATACATATGTGGGCAGTGGAAGGGCATTTGTTCTTTATTTTCTGTGATAGTTTTGAAATACTGTGAACTGGGGCTGACTATATTTCCCCAGGGATTAAGCTGATTGTGTTGGTTTAGCTGAAGCAGCAGAAGACCCATTGGTGTGTCCACAGAAACTATATGGCTGTCTGTCCTTTTGTGAGTTTCTTTCTTCCCTGAGGACTTGACTTAATACTTGTGAACCAACCTCCCCTTCCTTTAGGAAAGCTGTGATAGAGACAGACTGAGAGCTTTCAGTGGTCAGTTCTTCGTAGAACCCAGTGCTTCTTAGTACCCAGACGTGATTGAACCTGTGCCCCCTGTAATCCTGGAAGCACAGAGTCTTAACCAAAGGACTGCCAGGGAAGTCCTGTGGCCTCCTTTTACTCTATGCTGTGTTGATTCTATATACTGTGAGCTTTGAGGCCACAGTTCCTTGGTGGAGCCAAGTATCTGGAAAACCCAAAATAAGACACGTGCCTTTCCTCGTTGCTCTCATCCAGTCCAGCTAGGAGTTGTACTGGGGATTCGATTTGACAGTAGTTGGTCTGTCACATACTGGCCCAGTACTGGCGTGCAAACAGAAGTCAGTACTAGAATAGGACGCGATGTAGCTGCACCGACCGTCCGTTTTTTGCTGTGGGTCCACCTTCTCCCATCAGTGACAGCTCAGGAGGAGCTCTTATGTGGTGGGGACTCACCACTTCTGCTTCTCTTTTGTTGGGGGAACTGAAATAGAATAGAAATTTGCAACGGAATTGGAAGAAATCTGACACTGAAAGATGAGATGTCGCTTTTGCAGCATGAGATTTGTGGCACACACTGACCAGAGGAAGGAAATCTGATGATCTAGATAGATGCCTCTGGTTGTTATCACTTTTGCTGTGTGCCTCTCAGCTAGGCACTCAACAGGATGAGCCAAATACATTGGTAAATAAAAACTTTTATGGGGGATGGGGGAGAGCCTTGAGTTTGAAGGAACAGGTGGCATTTCTGGCTCATTTATATACATCTCCTTTCATTCTTTTTGAAAAGGTAATAATTTGCACCAAAAATATATTGGAAGCCAACTTTTTTTTTTTTTTGCTACTACAGAGAGCTTCTGAAGGCAAACTAGAGGCAAGCACTATTTCTAGTTCTATCCCTGATACTGTCTGACCAGTTCTGGGAGTGGATTTTGGTAGTTTTCAGCTTGTGTAGTCACACTAGTCTCCTCTACGTTGAATCAGACTATTGGATGACTCATGGTTTGTAAATTATAGAAAAGAACTGCGTTTTAAAATATTATTCTTTGGACAGTAGAATCTGAAATTCCAAGACCTCTACACACTTAACGAGGTACCTCTAGCAATGCAATGAAATTCTAATGTTGATACTTAGACCCTTTTGTTCATGATCACTTTGGTAGTTTAAATAAGTTAACCTTAGGAAGAAAAGTCAGCATATATTTATACATACATGTATCCTTTATTTCTACATTAATTGGGCAAACATTAATAGCCAGACTGCTCTGTGTCAGAGCCTCTGAATGCTGGGGTGCTGATGGAATAACTGAGAACCTAACTTGAAAGAGCCACAGCAAGATGGGGAACTGAGCCTAAGGGTAGTCACAGTATTTTTTGAACACATCAGGAGGTAAAGCCATTATTTGTAGGGAAGATAAGCAGGGTTAGTGACTTAGAAGTTTGTGATTTACTTGTACTTTGTTGTCAGCTGTCCCCTCTCTGGCCACGTGGCATCTCCTTACAGCCAGCTGTCCCCTCTCTGGCATCTTCTTACAGCCTTCAGGGCCCTCATTGAGAATTCAGTCCCTCCATCTCTGACTTTATCTCAGTTTATCCCATCGTTCCCTTCTCTTCCCTTCGTCCGTCACCAGACCTGCTTCCTGCCCAGCATCTTTGTGCTCCCTTGCTCTGCATCACTTCATCTGATTGGAACAGAGAAGCATGGCTCTGCCTTAGAAAACAGCCTTCCAAGTACATTTGGTTCGAAGAAAGGTTTCCAGAGCTGAATGATTTTTGTTGTTCAGTCACTAAGTCATGTCCGACTTTGTGACCCCATGGACTGGGGCCCTCCAGGCTCCTCTGTCCATGGAGTTCTTCAGGCAAGAATACAGGAGTGGGTTGCCATTTTCTTCTCCAGGGGATCTTTCTGACCCAGGATTGAACCTGAGTCTCCTGCATGGCAGGCAGATAGTTTACCCATTGAACCACCAAAGCTGAATGGAGTGTAATAAAACTTATCTAATTTAAATTATGTGTGCATCCTGGGGGAGGGCTGGGGAGGACAAAAATTAATGTTCATTAGTTCATGAGGCTCTGTGCTGGATGCCTTATGTCTATTAACTTCTCTTTTACAAATGAGGAAACTGAGGCCTCATGGGGGTCGCATTAACTGACCCACGTCCTTCATGCTAAGAAAGTCAACTCTGTTTTATGACTTCAGGTCCATACTTTTTCTGCTGCTTAAAAATTTTTTGTTAAATTTTTGGTTGCATGGCGAGGCTTGTGGAGTCTTGGCTCCCCAACCAGGGATTGAACCCAGGCCCCAGCAGTGAAACCACAGAGTCCTCACCGCAGGACTGCCAAGGAAGCTCCCTTTTCTGCTTGATAATAAAGGCTTTGAATATCTGTGTGTAATTTGGAAGGGAAACTTTATAGAAATTTCTATCAGAGGTTAAGACAAAGCTAGACGCACATATTTGTTGTAGTTGTTTGAGTTGTTCTTAGTTCATGGTGAAATGTGAAGGACTAGGGTGCGAAGAGTTTCTTGTGACCACCAGCCATGCAACCTGGGACTCCTCTGAGCCTTGCTGAGCTCTGCCTCACCATCTTTTCTTCTTAGAGAAATTGGAATTATTAAGTCACAGGAGATGAATATTCTCATGTACTATAGCAGACTTGTCTTTTCCTGTTCGTTGTGAATGCCACCATGGATAAATGCTCTGCCATGGAAGTATTAATACTTTTATTTTTTGGTAGTTTAGATTTTGTGGAAAGTATGTTGATTTGATGAAAACATATGGGAATGTTGTGGGAATATGATGTTCAGTGGTGCCCATTCTTTGTTCTGACGTTTTATTTAAATGTTTGTTTATTTGACTGTGCTGGGTCTTAGTTGCGGCATGTGAAATCCAGTTCCCCAACCAGGGATCAAATCTGGGCCCCCTGCATTGGGAGCAGAGTCTTAGCCCCTGGACCACCAGGGATGTCCCCTTTTTAAATTTTAAATACTTTTTTTTTTTTTTAAGCAGAGGAAGGTTTATCACAGGGCCAAGCAAGGAGAATGAGTAGCTTGTACTCAAAAACCCTGAACTGAAATAACATTTATTTTTAAGATTTATTTTTTTAGAGCAGTTTTAGGTTCAGAGAAAAATTGAGAGGAAGGTACAGAGGTTTCCTGTGTACCCCCTGCTCCCACACACGCACTGCAACCCCTCCACCAGAGTGGAACTGGTTACAGTTGATGAACCTGTGTTGATTAACATGTTGTTATCACCCAAAGTCCTTACTTTACATTAGAGTTCACGCAGTGTTGTATATTCTGTAGATTTTCGCAAATGTATGACATGTGTCTACCATTATAATTTCATCCTGAGTGGTTTTACTGCCCTAAAAATCTGAGCTCTGCCTGGGCATCCCTTCCCTTCTCTCCTCAAACCCTGCAATCTCTGATCTGCTCACTGCCTCCACAACTTTATCTTTTTCATAATGTCATATAATTGAAACCACACAATATGTTGCCTTTTCAGATTGACCTCTTTCTCTTAGTAATATTCATTTAAGATTCCTCCCCGTCTTTTCATGGCTCGATAGTTCATTTCTTGTAACGCCAAATACCACAGTCTGGATATACCACAGCTTATTTATCCACTCACAGTAATATTGGTTTTAATGTAATTACTATATAAGCACATTTGTTGTAAATTTCAGAAAACACAAACAGGATGAAGAAGAAAGTAAAAGTCACTTGTGAAATTCAATGCCAAAGATGACTCCAGTTTATATTGTGATGTCTTTACTTTTAATATTTTCCTAAGTGCATGTTTTCTGTACATGCATAGTTGTTCACACATTTTATTTGATAAAATTTTGCTCATATCCTCTAAGCTGATTTTATTTTTTTTACTTATTAGAAGGAATTGGGTTCCACTTTGATTTTTAATATCAGAATGGTAAGTCTTCTGTTTAGTAAAGATAAACATTGTGAAAATTAGCTTATAAAATTAGTGTAAAATTTCCTATTTTGGTTCCTTTAAAAATTTTATAGCTCATGGGATTATTTAATCTCCAAATATAGTTGCCTGTCTCAGAAAATAGCTCGCACTATTTGTACTCTCTCTTCCTTGCCTCTGCTTTTCTTCTTATCTCTTTCTCCTTTCATCTGTACTTTGTTTAATAGGTGCTCATGTGATGCCCTGTTCGCTAAATGACTAAGACTGTGCTATGCTGGGCACCACAATCGTGCTTTGAGGGTCTCTTGAGTCTCTTTTCAAACGTCTTAGAGGCTCTATCTCCATGTGTCTTCCTTCCGAATGGTTCTGTGTGCCTTAGCTTAGGATCTCATATGCTATATTTGTGTTGTTTACAAAGTGTATGTTAACTTAGGGGCTTCCCAGATGGCTCGGTGGTAAAGAATCCACTTGTAATGCAGGCGACTCAGGAGATGCTGGTTCGATCCCTGAGTCAGGATCCTGGAAAAGGAAATGGTAACCCACTCCAGTATTCTTGATGGAAAAATCCCATGGGCAGAGGGGCCTGGTGGGCTGCAGTCTGTCCTTAGGGTCACAAATTGTCAGAGATGATTGAGCAACTGAGTGCACACACACACACACACACACACACACACGTTAACTTCTGATTTCATAATAACCCTGTGGAGTAGGCTGAGAAAATGTCATTTTGCAGGTGAGGAAGAAGCCTTGAGACGTTAAGGGACTTGCCCAGGGTCACACATCTCAGTTGAACATTTAATATTTGAAAACAGCTTAGTCTGACTCAAACAAAATTCAAGAAAAGTTTCCTGCTGAGAATTGAAAAGAAAATGCAGAAAACATTACCACAGTCAAAAAAAGTTTAGGTTACTCTAACTAGAAAAATTAACTATTTTTTATGAGCCTTTCCCCCCCCAAAGTAAGTAGAAATTAAATACAAGTTAAAAAAAAAAAGCCAATTTAAACCAATTAATGAAGGAAAACAAATGTAGGGAAAGAGATGATCTCTTCAGTGTAGCAGCTCATGCATTATCAGTACTAGAAGGGAAAGACAGTAGTTCCTCTTCCCCATCAGCAAAAGCCTACAGGGAGAGCTCAGACAGCAGGTAGAACAGTTGTTCATTCTCTCCTGGCCCATCTCCTTGGGAGTGAGGGTGTCTGGTGAAGGGCAAGTGGAAGGAAGGCCAATATCAGGCAGTGGCTTTTCCTATTTCTGAAGTTCTGGAAGTGTGAATATACCACGTAGATTCAAGCTTCTTAGAAATCTCTGAAATCTAACACATCCTCAGTTCATAAGGCTATCTGAGAAAGGAAGAAGCATCCTTCACAGATGTTTTGTGTTAAGCTACTTTATCTACCTGGAACTATCATTTGAATTATTATTATTTTTTATTCAGGGCTTGTGAAAAGGAAACCAGCCTGTCTAGTGTCTGACTTCTTATGTAAGTTGGGAGTCTGTCCCACAGAACCAAGCAGAAGAAATAAGCCAGGGTGATGATGCCTTGGCTGAGGAGGGCCTGTGATGGAGGGGAAAAAAGTAAGAGGCTTAGTCAGTCTTTGTGGTCCAGAGCTCTGGGAAAGTTTGCAGAGGTCATTCTAAAGTGTGTTTCCCCTATTAATAAGACAAGGAAGCTTATAGGCCTGGACTAGGACAAATAAAGATGCTCTGATCAAATGATAGAGGCAATGATGTGTTCTAGGGTAGGAAATTACGAACAATCCAGAGACTTCCCACTGGTGGTCCAGTAGTTAAGACTCTGTGTTTCCAAGGCATGAGTTGTAGATTCTAGACCTGGTCGAGGAAGTAAGATTCTACATGCTGGGCGGTACAGTCAAAACACAAACAAGAAATAAGAAAACAATCCCCCCCGCCCCCCACAAACAACAAACAGTAAAAACAGTCCAGTGTAACTCAGAGGCAGTGTACCGTAAAGATGTTAAGCATCTTAAATTCTTGATGAAACTATAATACAGAGAATTCTTACCTCGATGTTGTAATGTTGAAAAACCACAAAGAAATAACTGAGTTCCTAAGGAACCAGCTATGATAACCTCCACAAATTATACCTTTGTTCAATGCCAACTGTGTGTTCAATGGCAAATACAGTACGCCTGTCTTTGGTTTCCAGTCCTTCTTGCCATGTACATTAAGTCAACAAAAATAATATCTTGTTGTTTTTCCTCTCTGATTAAAAAAAAAATTCCATTAAAAGTATGTGAATAGCCGACTGCCAGCAGAACCTTCTAGTAGTTAGCTTAATGGATCTGTCAGGCGTCATGTATTCCTTTTGTTGATAAACTGATGGGTAGTGATCTGGCAGGACAGAGTGGCTAGTTTGAGGAAAGATCTGGAAACATTACCAAACCTCCCAAAGCCTTGAAATTCCAGAGCGGCTGCTCTCTTGTTAATGATTCTGAGTCTGAAGTCAGTGGTGCCACTGATGCAAAGCCTCATATTCCTTCCTCTCAGAGCAAACTTATCCGCAGGGATGTGGGCTGCGTTCTTTGGTTCTGAACCCTGACAGGTACCTGTAGCTTTTTTTTCAGTTAGTGTTTGTTTTTTGATTTGGTGGCTCCGGGTCTGAGTTACAGCATGTAGGGTCCTCCATCTTCATTCCACTGCAAGTGTGGAGTCTTGGCCAGTGGACCACCAGGGAAGTGCCAGCGCCTGTAGCTTTGAACTGCTACCTACTTCCTTCTCTCTGGGTTAATTCCCCTCCCTCTTTTGTATGGATCATTCTTCAGTTCATATTTCTTTCTAGATTTCTTTAGTTAAAATCCCACATTTCCTCTTTAACCTTAACCGCTGTTCTCCTATCTTTTAGTTGAATTTCTTTCAGCTTGGGTGCTTGCCTTAAGGGTCTGACCTATTTATAGTTATTTACATTCTTTTTTTTTAAATTCCACATACATTATGGTTTTTCGTTTTCAATCTCATACCACTATATTCCCACAGGGCAGGGGTCTGTCAGTTCATTTTCTTCATAAAAATCTGCACACAGAATTACCTAAAAATAATGACTTGCTGAATATCCTTGAAATTCTGGTCCTGCTTTTCTCTGCATTGCTCAAATCAGTCAGACAGCCACAGTCTTTACTGAGCACCTGCTGTGTGCCCACAACTATACCAATGACAGACACATTGCAATGTAAGGCAGAAGGTTCTGCTCTTAAGGAATTGAAATATGGTTCAGATGATAACACTTGCAATTACTAAACAACTGGATGGTCTATACTTACTCATTTATGTGATATTATCCTATGTTCATTTCTTCAACAAGTATTTATTAAGTCCTGCTATATGCCAGAAATTTCTTCTCGATGTTAGGGGGAATGTGTGTGTGTGTGCTCAGTCGTGTCCAACTCTTTGCAACCCTGTGGACTGTAGCCTCCCAGGTTCCTCTGTCCATGGAATTCTCCAGGCGAGATTACTGGAGTGAGTTGCCATTTGCTACTCCATGGGATCTTCCTGTCCCAGGGATCAAACCTACGTCTCTTGCATCACCTGCATTGGCAGGCAGATTTTTTTCCACTGTGCCACCTGGGAAGCCCGATTAGGGAGATAGCCTGGAACAAAAGAGACAAATTTATTTCCCTCATGGAGCTTGCTTCCTATTGGAGGAAGGAGATAGTAAGCAAACACATACATATATAGTATGCAAATATGCAGGGTGGTGATAATCACTTTAAAGGAAATGGAGGCAGGGTCAGGGGATAGAGATCACCCCTGGGAGGTGGGTCCTCTTTTGTGCAAGACAGGCAGGCCTTGCTGATGGATAACATTTGAACAGAGACCTGAATTAAGTTATACATTTGGGGAGGGATCCAGGCAGTGGAATATGAAGAGCAAAAGCATCAAGAAGCTACTTGGTATATTAGTTTTTTATTTTTTTTAATATAATTTTATTTATTTATTTGGCTATACCAGGTCTTAGTTGTGACACGTGAGATCTTCGGTCTTTATTGTGGCATGTGGGATCTTTATTTGAGTTAGGGTTAGACTTCCCTGGCTCAGATGGTAAAAGCATCTGCCTACAATGTGGGAGACCCCCTGGAGAAGGAAATGACAATCCACTCTTGCCTGGAAAATCCCATAGATGGAGAAGCCTGGTAGGCTACAGTCCGTGGGGTCACAAAGAGTCGGACACGACTGAGCGACTTCACTTTCACTTTCACTAGGGTTAGTTGTGGCATGCAGACTCTCAGTTGGGGCATCTGAGATCAGGTTCCCTAACCAGGGATCAAAGCGGGACCCCTGCATTGGGAGTGTGAAGTCTTAGCCACTGGACCACCAGAGAAGCACCCCCTTGGCATGTTTATGGAGGGGCAAGATGGCCAGTGTGGCTGTAGCAGAGAGAACGGGGAAGGGTCAGGCCACGAGGCCAAAGAGGGAGCTGTGGGCAGAGGCTGGTGCTGGAAGGCCCAGATCATCTGGGTGTAGACTGTGGATCTGGAGTTCAGGCAACAGAATGGATCTGGAGTCCTATTTGGAGCTGTGAGACTGAAATAAATATTTTTAGATAGAGAAGGGAAGAGGGCCAAGGACATAGCCCTGGGGTGGTTTCCAACATTTGAAAATTGGAACTGGGAGAAGGGACCAACAAATGAAACTGAGGGGGTGCAGTCAGCGAGTAGGTGGAGCCCCGAGGAGTGTGGTGTCCAGGAAGCTGGGGACTCAGTTCCGGAATAACGTCACTGACCGTGTCAGATACTGTTGATTAGGTTTGGCCATACGGAAGCCATCGGTGATCTTGGCAAAAGAAATGTCTGTGGAAGGACAGGTTCACAAGATGGTTTGATAAAGTTTAAGAGGAAACGGAGGACAGGAGGTAGGGAGAAGGAATTTTTAAAGTTCGCAGCCTTTCTAAAAAGGTTTTATGTATTTATTTTTTGGCTGTGCTGGGTTTTGGTTTCTGCAGTGCAGGCTTTCTCCAGCTGCGGCTGGGCTTCTCCTGCTGTGGAGCATGGGCTCTAGCGTGTGGGCTCAGTAGTTGTGGCCCACAGGCTTAGTTGCCCCACAGCATATGGAATCTTCCCTGTCCGGGGACTGAACCCTGGTCCCCTGCGTTGGCAGGAGGATTCTTAATCCCTGACCCTTTAGGGAAATCCTAAAAGGTTCACAGCCTTTGAGAGTGTTCTCCGGAAGGGGATCATGGAAGTGGGGAGGTCCTGGAGGGGGAGGCGGCACAGTTGGGAGGACCTTTAGGACTTTGTTAAGGACCTGAAGCTCCAGGGCCCCTCTTTCAGGGGGAAGTGTCCTTGACAAACTCTCGTCTCTCGGGGCCTTGGCATTGTCAGTGGAAAAATGAGGATAATGAAACCCACCTCTAATGGTGATCATAGGGAATCATGTCTAATAAGTTTGTTATTGTAAGCTGCAACATAAATGTGAGAGTCTTAGCATCTTTAGCATGTGGTAGAAATCCTAAAGAAAGATGAAATGACTCGGAGGAAGCTGAGTCCCGAAGACAGTGAGTGTGCATGACTGGGTGAGTTGAAGACCTTCACTGAAGGCACCGGGAAGGAGGGACCGTGCGGTGTGAGGAGGGAGACAGCAGAAAGGCCCGAGTGGGACAGAGCATGCATGGAGAGGAGGAGAGGAACACCCAGCTGGATGGGGAGACTTGGGTGGAGGATGCAGGGCCGGGCAGGCTCCAGAAGAGTCTGAGCGGATGGGGCAGCAGGAGGGTGGCTCTGGGGGTTTGCCAGCAGGAGAGTTGGAAGAGGAAGGCTTGGCATTTCTACATGCAAGGATGGCAGTAAATTTTGCCTGTCTATGGAAGAGGTCCAACATCGGGAGGCAAGGGGGATGTTTTCGTTTGGTGGGGGAAGCAGGAGGAACCAAAGGCAAGGAGGAAACAGGAGGTGAGGAATATAGGGGGCCAAGGAGGCCAGCTGGAAAGGTCCTTCCACGACCCAAGTGTGATGAGAGTCGGGGTTGATTGAAACTTCTTGTTTGGGAATTTCTGTGCCTTTTAAGTCAGTGTGAACCCTGTGGAGAAGGACAGTGCAGAAGGAAGGCGGCTCCATACAGTTGGCAGGTATTTACTGAGCACCTACTATGTGCTGCTGCTGTTCTCAGCCCTCCTCTGGGCCCTCTTCCAAGCGCCGTTCTGAACATGGACTGCATACCCTTGATGGCAGGAAGTGTGTGGGAGGAAGCCAAACTGTGAGAGCACTGGGCTTAAGTTTCCTTTTCTTTTCATCTTTGTGTTTTGTGAGGGATTATATCTTACCAGGATCCTGTGTATTCTTCTGTGCCTGTCATATAGTTTGCTCCATCAGTCTGTAACATCTGTTAAATGAATTAGCCATATTAATCTCTTGGTGCAGTTTAAAAAAAAAAACACACAAAAACGTGATGTGTCAGTAGACATTAATTACGAGTCTTAAAAATGTTCCCATGGCAGCTGCGGTTAGAATGCATGATCTGAGTTGGCTTGTCAAACTAGAATACTATTAAATTCAACCCCCCCTCCACCATTCGTTTGACATTCATACAAGTAAACATTATAAATAGAAGATATTAATTAAGATACATAAAACATACAGAGACACACGGATTCAAAATAAAGGGGAAAAAAAGGTTCCATTTCTGACAGTCTGTCTTAAGGAAATTGGTTTTAATACATGAAAGGTTTTAGGGCTCAGTGAAGGGCACTACAGAGTTATTTATATCAGTGAAGTAAGCTGGTTTCTATTTCTAATCCTGTGGGAAGTGCTGGTGTGCTCCTTACCAAGGGAACAGGAAGGCAGGGGGCCTGGTCCACCCTCATTCATTGCTCCTGCTTGGTGCTGGTGAGCCTATGAGATGACCACATTCCAGTGGCGTAGAAGACCATCTAATAGTGTGCCTGGAGAATCAGGTGAGAATGGACAGACACATGAATAAGAGAACTCTTAAACTGGCTAAGAACTAGCTTTAAGCATGAGATAATGAACACTCTCTAATTTGTGAACTATAGTTTTAAGTAATTCATCAGGGCTAGGGTGCTGGTTTTAATGGCTTGTTTGGTGACAACACACAGCTATTCACAGTAGAATTTTATAGACAGTATCCTTCTAATTGATGTCATTAAAACGAGGGACCTGGATTTGGGTTCTAAAGCAGATGTTCAGTGGTTCAGATTAACTTCAAGCAGTGGTTTCAGAGGTTGAAACCAAATGTACACAAGAGTAAACATTTCCCTTTCAGAGCAAAATAATTCGAACACAAGTGAGTAGGCATCAACTACAGGTTAATTTTGACAGTGATGTCCAGAAAGCATCACCCATCAGCACACTTTTTATGAGCCATTGTCTAATATCGTGTCTCTGTGGTCCTGTCGGAAAGAATCAAGTTACTTGCTTGAGCCCAGACTTGTACTGAGTGGGCAGAACCCGAGGCTGAAGTCAGCCGCATCTGGAACTGTGTGAAGGATGCATTGAAACAGGGAGCTTCTTAGAACTGCGGTCACTGTGGATCTGAGCCAAAACAGGAGCGTATCACAGCCAGTTTCTCTTTCTATCAAGTATTGATCAGTGCCTTTTAAAAGGGCAGGGGTCTTCACCAAATGGTTTAGTTCTGGGTCATTTCCCTGTCTTCCTGTCTGGTTTTATGAGCATAGGAAACAAACAGGGTGATACCTTCTACTGGAAAGAGAACGCATGCCCTTGCTCTCCATTAAAAGTAAAATCTTCTGACCCAGAAGCAAGAGGAAAAGTCTATACAGGGAAGTATTTGTATCATCCTCAGGCATATTAAAGATGGAGTGAATTGACTAAGTCAGTGAAAAACACTCTAAGGTGGGTTATATGTTAAACACGCTGACATGAAGGCATTTTACGTTCCCATATTATTCTAAAAGGATGGAGATATTTCTTTTCTAGCTGGGGAGAAAAAAAAAATCTTTCCCACATTAGTCTTTATTTCATTTAGCATATTGGATATTTTTTCCCCCTTTTGTCTTGCCAGTAGAGTTAAAACTGATGGATTCCCTCCACATGCGTCATAGTAATAAAGCAAAGAAATTGATACAGTGATGCTCACATTTATTTAAGTACCTTTTTGTTTCTTTTTTGCTGCACCTTGTGACATGCAGAATCTTAGTTCTCCAACCAGGGATCGAACCTGTGGCCCCTGTAGTGGAAGTGCGTAGTCCTAACCACTGGATCTCCAGGGGAGTCCCAGTGCTTTTTTTAAAACACTAATTTTTTTCTCGTTTTACTTTTGTTCTTTGTTTTCTCTCAGTGTAATTATTCCCTGGCAAGAAGAGGTAGCTCAGTTTGTTATTCTTCTTCAGCCAGAAGAATACAGTGAAATATTTGCATCCAAATCTTTATTTTTATCCAGGAAATTAATTAATTAATAGGAATGTTTTTATCTTTATTAACTTATGGGATAAGACCCACTGGACAATGAATTGGACTCATGGTGAATTGTGTTAAAAATTAGAAAAATGTTCTCAACAACAGAGATAGCTGAGCTCCCAAACGAACATCTATAGGTTGCTAATCAGGGACTAGGTCTTTTTATCCTAATGTACAGGTTCCTGGCTCAGTACCTGGCAAGTGGTAGTTAACTCTAATGTTTAGAAGGAGTAAACTTACTGTGAAGTGATTGCTAAACCCAAGAAAGCACCCCACATATACGCATTTATTTTTTTCCCTTTAGGGTACTTGGATGATGACCTGAGAATAATGTGAAATGAAATGCAAATCCTTTGTTTCATTTTGATCAGTGTCAGCCTCGCCAGGCTGTATCTCCAAGTGGCCCCTGGTTGGTATGAGCTGCCTCAAACCAGATTTTTGTGTCCTTTCCTTTGCTCTTTACAGAGCTGGAAGAACCAGCTGAGACCAGTGTCCCGGCATTATCCAGCACTTACTCTTACCGAAAGTAGAGGGATCTCTTCCCTTAGAACCTGTAGAGGATTGAACAGATAGATACAGCCTCTTGGTTCAGTTTGCTCATTTCACCCTAATGAATGTCATCATATCCTTATTTTGATAACTTGAGGCAGCTGACTATGTCTCAGTCGGATTTACTGTTTTTAAAATTTGTCTGGACATGGCCTCTGCAGGACGTGAATCGCAGTCTCTCTCGTTGCACATGGGGACCCTGTCAGCCTCTTATGTATCTGGGACCTTTGTCTGTAACATGGCTGCACCACTGCTTTTAGACACGAGGGGAGTCTAAGGAGGGCTTCACTGATGCTTAGTGGGCAAGATCCGCTCTCTTTTGTACGTATAAGAGGTTTATAAGCTCTAAAGAGTTTATGTGTGACACTTTTTCTTTCGTCTCTGCTGTGGTTTCTTATTATTTACCCAGTGGCTTTGGGGCCTGTTTTTGAAATAAGATCACCTGTGTTGTGACTTGTTTATAAGCCTTGGCCAGGCCATTCCTTATGGGCATTACATAGGTACTCTGAAAGCTACAAGTTCCTATGGTGATTCTAGTTGGGGTCTTAGTCCTGAGAAAAACGCACTGGGGACAGTGAGTCCCCAGAGACACTGGAGGTGTCCCTTGGCCACATGGAACACTTTCAGATGGGCCCAGTGCCTGGCCAGCTGGGCTCCCCTGGACACCAGATCCTGGAAGTCCTTCTCTCCCTGAGCCCCGTACTCGTCTGGTGGGTAAGGTGGGTCAGGCTTCCAAGATCAAAAGAGGCTGGCGGAATGGAAATGTTACTTCTTATTATTAATTTATTTATTTGACTGTGCCAGGTCTTAGTTGCAACACGTGGGATATAGTTCCCTGACCAGGGATTGAACCTGGGCCCCCTGCACTGGGAACTTGGAAGCCCCAAAACACTGCATCTTTTTAATCCTTTCTGTTAAAATATTCCTCTCTCATGGTTGATTACATGTCCTTTAGGGATTTAAGGAGCTTCCCAGCTGGCTCAAGTAGTAAAGAATTCACTTGCCAATGCAGAAGCCACAGGAGACATAGGTTCAATCCCTGGGTCAGAAAGATCCCCTAGAGGCGAGCATGGCAACCCACTCGAGTATTCTTGCCTGCAGAATCCCCATGAACGGAGGAGCCTGGTGGGCTACACTCCATAGGGTCACAAAGAATCAGACAAGACTGAAGTGACTGAGCACATTTAGGGGTTTTATGCGACGCATTTAGCAAGAGAATAAATATCGCTGGTCACGAGAGTCTTATTCTTCAAGGGCTCTAATTTTGATACCACACTTACCCTGTGGATCATTATCAATACTTTGTTGATCTGAGCTGGTGCAGATTATTCAGTCAATTAAGAAGGAACTTGGACTTGCTGATGTGGTCACTATGTTGCCAGCTTTGAAATCTGTGCTCCATTCTGCATCTGTGGTAGCTTAGGAAAGCCACTGCATCTTCCCATGCCTCAGTTTCGTACTTCTTAAACTACAGCAGGAACACTAATCCTGAGATATTAAAAATGCCAATAATAAGACCTTGTGTTATATAACATTACAGTTCTATGACTGAATGTTGGTGTGATCTCAGTTTAAATGTGGGACTTCCCTGGTGGTCCAGTGGTCGAGACTCCGCCTTTCCAATGCAGGAGGTGTGGGTTCGATCCCAGGTAGGGGAACTAAGATCCCACAGGCTGCAGGGTGTGGCCAAAATTTGCATACATAAATGAATAACCCTTGTAAATGTGAAAGAAGAGGAAAGGACTTGGAAAAGTTAAGGAACACGACCAAGTCCTCAAACCCACGGGGTTGCAAAGCCAGGACTGGAATCCAGCACCAACGTCAGGGCCCGAGCTCCTGCCAGGCGGAGACGTCATTGTGCAGCGGCTGTCAGGTCTCTTGAGAAGGTGACCAGTCTGACTTTTGCTACCTCTTCATGGGTGGGCGTGGGCACGGGCTTCCCTCGTGACTCAGATGGTAAAGAATCTGCCTGCAATGCAGGAGACCTGGGTTCCAACCCTGGGTCAGGAAGAGCCCCTGGAGAAGGACATGGCAACCCGCTCCAGTATTCTTGCCTGGAAGATCCCATGGATGGAGGAGCCTGGTGGGCTACAGACCATGGGGTTGCAAAGAGTTGGACACGACACTGGTGGGTGCCCTTCAAGTATTAGAGTACTCTGCAGTCTGTAGAAGGAGCCTCCTAGGAGTGGACATTTGTTTTTCTGTCTTTCAATTTCAGGGAGGGATAAATCCTGTTTCCATGAAACAAGACTTGTTTTGAGGCTTCATTTCCTACCCAGTGTGATTTGTCCCAGGGGCTCATCAGAGAATCTTAAAGTCTTACCTAAGGCCACTGAGGCTCACTTCATTTATTTAACAGATAAAGAAACTGAAAACCAGTTCCTGCCACATTTTTTGTTTATCAAGTCAGATTTACCTTCCTAAGACATCCCTTTTCTTTCCTCCTTCTTTGAGCGAATACCTTCTTTCCCTTCTCTCTAGCCACCCAGCTTCTTGGAAGAGCCTCTTGGGCTTATAACTCTGCTTCCTCCCATGCACTCACCCCTGGCCGCCTGCAGGCCGGCCTCCGCTCAGCTGCTGGGAGGACCCAGCCTCCCTCTGGCCGCCTCCTCTCCTGGTTTCCAGCCTCGGCCTCTCCAGGCACTGACCCTCTTGATTACGTCCTCTGCCCCTGTCCTTGGCTTCTGCTGGATCCTACTCAGGCTTCCTCCTGTCGGTCTGACTGCTCCTCTCCCTCTGGCGCTTTATCTTTTAAACTGCCACCTCCTCCCACAAGTCAGCGTCACCCAGAGCCCTGAACTTGGCTCTCCTCTCTCTGTTTCCTTGCCCGCTCATCTAAGCAATCACTTTGATTTTGTGATCAGCCCCTAAATCTCTCTCTCATGTTTCAAGTCTTTATTGAACCTGCCTCAGTATTGCTTCTGTTGTTTATATTCTGGGCTTTTTTTTTTTTTTTGGCCTTGAGGCATTGTGGGATTCTAGCTTCCTGACCAGGGATTGAACCCATGTACCCTGCATTGAAAGGCACAGTCTCAACCACTGGGTCATCAGGGAAGTCCTCCTCTCCAAATCTTTCATCTTCCTTCCTAACCATCTTCAATTTCCCCATCTTTGTATCCCTGAAACAAATGCCACAAAATCCTTTTATAAAAACCATCCCTTCCTCGTGTTGACATAGGAATGGGAGTGACACGCCAGGGTCACTCACTGCTCTTGTTGCCCTCAGTCTCTTTCCTCTTAAAGTCCTCTTCGCCCAGAGGCTTTGATCGTCTCACCATGATGGCTTTCCGTTGTGTCACCCTTGTGGGGCTCTAGTCGTTACCCCGTCACTTAAAGGTTTCTCAAAGCCACGATCATCTTATCCTTATGTGTCTCCTCTTGGCCCTGTCTTATCCTGATGTCTCCCTCCACTTTCTTACACACTTTCTAGTCCAGTAGTTCTCAGATGTATTAGAGCCAGCACCGTTTTTTTTTTTTAAATAACAAAACTCCAATAATCTTCCTTTACTATTCTGAAAAGAAATCATGATTTTCTATATCTATCTAGATACATCTATCTACCTATCACTTCCAAAAAATTAATACAATGTTAGGACTGAAGTATAAAGGAAAGGGAAAAACCAAGGGACTTAATTTAAAACAAAATTATATTTATATATTTTAGTATCTAAATACTTGGGAAAGAGTAGGGTAGAAAACTAATGAACTAAGCAGCTGCTTGAACGTTGTATTGAACCATCTCACGTGTGGCAGCTACAGATTAAGATTGATCCAGATTGTGCGTTAAGAGACTCAGACACCCAGAATGACATCACCGTTAAAGGTTTTGTAAAATGTACAGCTCTCGGTAAAATTCCTAACCAAAGTATATTCTCTTCCCTTGACTTCTGGGTAGTTTTATTCCTAGAAAATTCAGTGTGTTAAAACTTCAGGGAAAAAAAAAAAATCTTTATGTTTAAGTAGAGTTAGGTTGTAGGGTCGGGTAACTATAACCAGATTTTTTCACCTACTTGAATGCCTAATGGAGTTTCCAAAAGTCCTGAGGGATGTGGGAAAACTGCATTGTGTAGGACTGTCCCATGCATCGCAGGACGACTGACATCCGAAGTCCAGTAGTGCATCTTCAATGATGTGATGGTCAAAACCAAGCTCCCCCCGGGGCTGGCGCTCCCTGTGAGAAGCACGGCTATAGCCGAGCTGTTGTTACTGCTCCCTGAATGGGCCTGGTCCTTTGCTGATTACACATCTCTTTTCATGCTGTGCCTTTTGCTTTCAGTATGCGTCTTCCATTTCCATCTTTTGAAACCTCACCCACCTCTCTAGTTCAAATAGCACCTACTCCATTAAGCTTTCCTTTAGGAAGAATGTCTGGCATTTAAAATCTTGTAACACTGACTGCAACACTTTGCTGTTTTTTAAATATGTTGCTTTGGGTTAGTTACTTATGTCTAGGGCTTCCCTGGTTGCTCAGCTGGTAAAGAATCTGCCTGCAATGCAGGAGAGCCCAGTTTGATTCCTGGGTTGGGAAGATCCCCTGGAGGAGAGATAGGCTACCCATTCCAGTATTCTTGCCTGGAGAATCCCCATGGACAGAAGAGCTTGGCAGACTATAGTCCATGGGGTTGCAGAGCGTTGGACACGACTGAGCGACTAAGCACACACTTATGTCTAGGTATTATCTCACCTACCACCTTGTAAGATCCTTGAAGACCTAGACCATATGTTCAGTTCAGATCAGTTCAGTTCAGTCGCTCAGTCATGTCCGACTCTTTGTGACCCCATGAATTGCAGCACGCCAGGCCTCCCTGTCCATCACCAACTCCCGGAGTTCACCCAAACTCATGTCCATCAAGTCGGTGATGCCATCAGCCATCTCATCCTCTGTTGTCCCTTCTCCTCTTGCTCCCAGTCCCTCCCAGCATCAGTCTTTTCCAATGAGTCAACTCTTCACATGAGGTGGCCAAAGTACTGGAGTTTTACCTTTAGCATCATTCCTTCCAAAGAACATATATTCTTCAGTGTTTGTAGCAAAGTACCTTATACATGGTACATACCCAACTAATGTTTATTGGGTAAATGAATGGATAGTTTGTAAAGAATATTGGTAAGAGAAAAACAAAATGAGAGACTGGTTCTGATTCTAGTATTTAAAACTTACTTTTTAAGTGATATTTACATTTTACCTTCAGGCCATAAATTTCCCACAATACAAGTTAATGTCAGAAAAGCACACAACAAGTCTATGGGTCTGTAGGTTTGATCTGCATAAATATTTGTGATAATTTATGATGTGTGTTTGTTGGGATTATTATTAAAGATAAGACCGTTCTCTATCCAGAGTGAGAGTTTGGAGCAGAATTAAACCAGCGTTCAAACATTGTAGAGAAAATGTGGATAAAGTGCCTCTTTTTCATTCAGTTCTGAAATGTGCAGATAAAATCAACTTTTGAAGTCGATCAGGATGCTCGTGCAATTTCCCTCGTTTTCCCTCTTTACTCTGAAACCTCAAAACCACTATGGGTAATTCCCTCAAGATCGACTTCTAACACGTACGCTCTAAAGAGTAAGCAAGATTTCCAAGAACTGAATGCCTTCAGCTTTTTCTCTTCTTACTCCATTTTTTGAGCATCTGTCTCCAAGGACATGAGCTTGGAAAGCCCAGGGCTCACTCCCCAGCCACCTTTCATCTCTAACTAGAGGCGCATGAAGCATTTGTGCAGTCTCTCCCGCCACGGCTTCACTTTCTGTCATCTTAACTCCATCACCAGTCCTCGGCCCCCTAACAATATCCGTATGAAAGAAATCAGACCCCTTCGACAATGAAAAACACATTTAAGCTACTGCACACCACCGTTGCCACTGGAAAAGTAGATATTACTTTTTGCTGTCAATCTAGCTACAGCACTCTGGCAAACTGTAGTTTTGATGGTTGTGTCTTCATGTGTAAAATTACAAGTCAAGCCATGGGTGCTCATCAACACAGGCATTGTTACTGTGGAGGATGATTAGAAAATGAAAAACTCTTTGTTTACATATTTTTTGAAGCAGAAAGTATTTGTCTTTGAATGCAAAGGCCATGTCAAGTAATCCAAGAAAGTGATACGGTCAAATGACACGATCAATTTTCATTCTTTTCTTTCCATCTCTTGACTCATGTGCATTTGAGCATATGATAAATTGTGATAGAAAAAGCTTTGACTTTGTCCAAACCAACCAATGAAACACCAGCTCTTCTTGTAGGTTTGGGAGATATAATAGAGAGTAAAGATGAGCTCTGTCTTTAGGGACCTCGTGTAGAGTTGGAAAGTTGAGAAATACTTGCCGGGGGAGATTACAAAGAAATGTATATAATACATGTCAGAGGAGCGACACTGATCAGAGTTCTTCAGATCTGGGGGACAAGATCACTGTGGACACTAATACTCAGAAAAAACATTGTGATCTCTTTCTGAGTCCACGATGGTCCTTTGATCAGACTGTCTTTCTTTGGTACCTGGAATACATCTCTTGGTACATCGCTTCCACTGGCGCTCAGATGCTGTGTCTTCTGTAACATGGCAGTAGGGCATTAAAAATGTGCCACTTCCAGGCCTGTTCCTTTTCCTAACACACCTCTTTGAAGGCATGCCCCAACCTCACGGTCGTTTTTGCATTTGTTAGCTCAGGACTCTGGCAAGTACCCTGGCTTTTGGGAGGGCAAAAGCTTCCATAGAAATGAAATGGATTCATATTAACTTCCTACCTCTACCACCCAGGGAAACTTTTATACGTTTTGTGGATTCAAGTCCCCGAAATAGAGATCTAACAAAAACGTACATAATAATGGTATTGTGGGAATTAAAATGGTATAGTTCTTCCGTTCTGCCAGTTAGAGCCTGAGGAAAATGGAAAACCAACCCAGGAGCTGTTCTAGGAAAGGGGGACACTGGACTGTCGGGAGTGGGGGTGGGAGAATACTGTGGCTTCCTGTTCTTTAGTTTTTTTGGTTGTGCTGGGTCTTCATTGTGTGCATGAGCTTCTCTCTAGTTGTGGTGTGAACCCACGGCATGTGGGATCTTCGTTCCCTGACCAGGGATTGAACCTGTGAGCCCTGTATTGGAAGGTGGATTCTTGAATGCTGTACCACCAGGGAAATCCACATACCTTCCCATTCTTTTTTAGCAAAAGTGCCTCCGTTTTTAAATTGGGGTAGAGTGATTCCTAGGCATTGGCTTCACCAGATTTGTTACATCAAAAAGCAGATCCAGACTAGAGGAATTCCTGACTATAACGAGTACGTATGGCTTTTGTACAAAATTGTTACTGTCTGGGTGATGTTTATGGATGTAAATCAGAGTATTATTCTATTTTAAAATTCCTATTAAGCAAGGTTCGTGTAATGTGCTTTTTTTTTTTCCCTCTCCGGAACTCAAGCAATACTATACACCTGGTACAGGCATCTTCAAAGCATCTTCAAAGGCAAGAAGGTTGTGTCGTATTATTCCATTGCTGTTGGAAGCTGGCCGCTACTCTCTGTCAATGGTTAATTTTCCAGGCTAGCCTTCTTTTTCTCTATTGAGCTCTGGCCTTTTACTCTGAAAGATACACAGTAGAGGCTGGCTTTATTTATTAGGCTCTGTTCTTGCTCTATTGTTTCAGCCAGTATACTGTCACAGTAAAACTCGGGTCAGTTCAGTTCAGTTGCTCAGTCATGTCTGACTTTTTGCCATCCCATGGACTGCAGCACACCAGTCTTCCCTGTCCATCACCAACTCCTGGAGCCTACTCAAACTCATGTCCACCCAGTCGGTGATGCCATCCAACCATCTCATCCTTTGTCGTCCCCTTCGCCTCCCGCCTTCAATCTTTCCCAGCATCAGGGTCTTTTCCAATGAATCTGTTTTTCGCATCAGGTGGCCAAAGTATTGGAGTTTCAGCTTCAGCATCAGTCCTTCCAGTGAATATTCAGGACTGATTTCCTGTAGGATTGACTGGTTGGATCTCCTTGTAGTCCAGTGTTTTAAGAATGGCTCAGTGGGTAAAGAATCTGCCTGCAGTCCAAGAGACTTGGATTTGATCCCTGATCTGGGAAATTCCCTGTAGAAGAAGGAAATGGAAACCCACTCCACTATTCTTGCCTGGGAAATCCTATGGATGGAGACTGGCGGGCTCCAGGCCATAGGGTCAGACATGACTGAGTGAGACAGAGAGACAGAGAGACACAGAGAGAGAGCTAAGGAAATAAATCTGATCAAGGAAAGTAAGTCATATATATGTATTTTTTAATTTAAGAAGACTCAACCAAACCTGTCTGGCAACATAGTTTTCAGGCATGGTGAGGCTGCTTCCTGTTGTTTCTGTTTTTAAGGAATTTCAAGATTTCCAGTTTGTTTAACATTCCCTTGGATTGTTTGAAACGAAAAATGCCTTAGTGTTGGTTGGCGCAAAAAAAAGAGATGTGAAAGTCTTCCTGGAAATGAAAGTGAGTTTTGTCTGCTCAATCAATCAGTAGATAGCAGACACAGGGTCAAAAATGAGAAACAAAATCTAGGTCTGGGGTGTCAGCAACAGAGGCAGTTTCACTCCGGTGTGTATGATGTTGGAATTTCATTTCGTCTCCCCGCAAAAAAAGAACAGCCTTAGGTTTTTCTCCTGTTGTGCCAAGAACTCCATCCCAAGCTTTCGATATATTCTACAGACCACACACGGGAACAGGGCTGTCTGTCATAGAACCCAGATGCCCAGCTGTGGAAGATATTCTTTCAGCAGCATCCGTCTGTTTCTTGGCACGATGTAGAGGCAGTCTAAAGAAAACAGCCCTGGCCTGCCTGGTGCTGAATACTGTACTGCTTCTATCTGGCTCCCAGTCTCTGGGTCTGGACACTGCCTGCCGTACACGGCTCTCTGTCTCTGCCTCTCTCTGGTTCAATTTTGTAAAATTCCTGTAGACATCTCCAGAAATTTTACTTTTTTTTTTGTTGTTTCTCAGCTGATTCAAAGAGAGGTGGTAGGTATTGGAAGGCAAAAAGCGCTAATATAGGGGAAAGAGGCTCTTTCTACAAAATGCCAAGAATGCTGGCAAAATGAAAAGTAGTTTTCCTGGGTTCCTGTTCAAACTCAGTGATCTTTAATTGCCTGAAAGGGAGAAATGAGTTCATTTCCTAGCCAACCACTATAATAAAATTCAGATTCAGGGGCAACCTGGCATATTCTGTTCTTAGGGGAATATTCTTAGGCTTAAAGGGTGGTCTCCTTTGAGATCGCTATACTTTAATGATTGTGTTCTTTGGTTGAAGTCTTTATTTTTACAGCATTTGTGTTGTTCGTCTTTGGCACTGGAAGGGTTTTATTTTCCTATGATTTTGATTTTATTTTTAAGGTTAGCAGTTGAACATTGTGAACATTTACTTAAGAGAGTGGTTCCCCTTTCCTCCCCGCCTCCCCTCAACAACTGCCCTCCGCCAGCCCTCCTACCTGCCAATTGTGTCTGAAGTAATTTCCCAGAAGTACCGCTGTTGACTTTGGGAGATGCAGTATTTCAGGTTCTCAGTGTCTGTGTGTGTCTGTCTGTGGGTGTATTTGCCCTCCTATCTGACTGATAATTAGCTGTTACTTGCAAGCTCCGTTCATCTCCTGCCTTTTTCCTGACCTGCTCAGAGTATTAACACATGAGAGTCAAAGTGGGGGAGCCTTATGCATGGCGACAGGTGCTAATCTTCAGGGAAATTTCCCTTGCATTCTACCCATTAAAGGTACGGTACATAAAAATGGCTTAATGTCTCTTTGAAGGTGTCAGCAGGCATGTGTGGACCACACAGAATGGGTTTCACTGAGAGTAATAGAGTGAAATTGTCTGCATAATTATTTTCCTTGGATTGAGAATCAGCAGCCCTCTTTGGGTTCAGGAAATAAACCTCTGTTAAAACCATATGGCACTATTCTCAGAAGAGATGTTATTACAGGGCCACTTCCCTCTGAAATTTTGAGTCAGGAGTTCTTGAAAGGAGTCACATATGTCTGAGAACCAATGTCAAGTTTTCCGCCTCCAGCTCAGTTGTGAAAAAGTCAGAAGTTCTCTTGCCTTTTTCACAAATGCCATCGTCGTCAACAGGTATAAGGTCTTGGGACGAGGCCCCCCGAGCTGCAGCGGGTCCAAACATCTCAGGTATAGACGCTTTGAATTATTATCTGGGCCAAGGGATTTTGTTCTTATAAGAAGGGAAAAAAATGCCCTTAATGCAGTGAAACGTGTGATTTGTTAACCCCAAAAGCACATTTTTTTTTTTAATGTTGATTTTATTTTTTTGCCTGCACTGGCTAACCACTCCAGTATTCTTGCCTGGAGAATGCCACGGACAGAGGATGGGCTGATACGCTACAGTCCATGGGGTCGCAAAGAGTCGGACAGGACGGAGCGACCAGCACTTTCACTTTCATGCTGCTTGTGGGATCTTAGTTCCCTGACCAGGGATGGAACCTGGTGGAAGTGCAGAGTCTTAACCACTGGATCGCTGGCAAAGTCCCCTGAAAGCACATCTTAAGATCAGGATGATTTCATTCTGTCTGCCCAGACCTTTAATGCAGATTCAGTTGCTTTGCAATTTTTTTCCCCCTTGTCCAGCATCAGTGGCTATAACATTTTCCTCTGAACTGCTTGCCGCAGTACTGATGTTCCCTGGAGATCACTCTCTTGGAGGGAAAGGTAAAGAATTAGAGTATGGTTTGCATAATGGCTAAGGGAATATTTAGGTGGAGAACTAGGTTGGTAAATATGTTAACTAATGCTCGTAATACTTTTATATTATACATGTATGTGTATTTCAATATTTAAGGACACAATACAATGTGTACATTGTGATGACTCACTGTGCATTTTATCTTTTTTGAGGAGGGCAGGCTTCCTGTCTAGTGTTTGCTGTAAGAGGAAGAAAAGTTGATATTTGTTCATTTTTGTTAGTAAGTCTAAAATAGGATAAGAATCTGTAGAGCTTTTATCTGGCTCTTGGAAATACTAAGAAGTTTGGAAGTCTCTTTAAGTGTCAGACTCCCAGAGAGCGCTTCATAGATATTAAGTCCAAATTTTCATTTCTTATCCAGAAAAAGAAGGCAAGATATGTGCGTTTACGGGGCTTTCCTATTGCCTTGAGTGTTTTTGTAATGAGGACTGTTTTTGACTAGAGAGAATGGTTGTTAGCATATAGATTCTCTCAGGCGCTAGCCCATTTATTTATTCAACAGACACTGATTGGGTACTTTTAATTGGTGTATAGTTGCTTTGTAATGTTGTGTTGGTTTCTGCTGTACAGGAAAAGGAATCAGTTATACATATGTCCCCTCTTTTTTAGATTTCTTTCCATTTAGGTCACCATCGAGCACCGAGTAGAGTTCCCTGGGCTCTACGATAGGCTCTCATTAGCTGTCTATTTTATATATGATATTGGTAGTGCATGTGTGCCAGTCCTAATCTCCTGGTTCATCCCCCCCTTCCCTCCTTGGTATCCATAAGTTTGTTGTCTACATCTGTGTCTCTCTTTCTGGTTTGCAAATAAGTTCACCTGTACTATTTTTCTGGATTCCACATATAATGATATTATCATTGGGTTTTCTCTTTCTGACTTACTTCACTTTCTTTGACGGTCTCTAGTTCTATCCACGCCGCAGATGGCACTATTTTGTTCCTTTTTATGGTGGAGTTACATTCCATTGTATATATGCACCACTTCTTTATCCATTCCTCCACCAATGGACCTTTAGGTTGCTTTCATGTCCTGGCTATTATTCAAGCATGGTTTTGGAAGCCCTGGGTACCTATATGTACTTTAAAAAGGCCTGTGGGAATGCACAGATGACTTAGTCATATAGATTGCCCAGAAGGCAGCTCAACCTGATAAGGGGAAAAAGCACGGGTGTTAAATGACTGTGCCTGTGTGATAGAAAATGGTAGGAAATGAGAAAGTGGCATAAGATAGGCATGAGCAGGTGGCAGCCGCAGTGAAGGGGAGTTCAGGAGCAGCTTCAGCTTGGCGGGTGGAGGGAAGGCTTTATGCATGTGAAGTCCTGTGAGCCGGATTTTTTTTTTTTTTTAGTATTATAAATTTATTTTTGGCTGTGCGGGGTCTTTTTTGCTGTGGGGGGGCTTTCTCTCGTTGCAGTGAGGAGGTCCTACACTCCAGTTACAGTGTGTGGGCCTCTCATTGTGGTGGCTTCTCTTGTTGCTGAACTGGGGCAGTAGGTGCGCAGGCTTCAGCAGGTTGCTGCATAAGCTTAGTTGCCTCACGACATGCGGGATCATCCCAGCCCAGGGATCAAACCCATGTCCCCCTGCATTAGCAGGCAGATTCTTAATCACTTGGACCACCAGAGAAGCCTGTGAGCTGGATCTTGACTATCAGTAGTTAAACTTACTGGCAGAAATTCTTGAATATTAAATTCTAGGTAGATAGATAGTGACTTTCAGAAGACTTAACATTAAGCCTCTTCTATTTTTATAATTGATTAGTACCTCCCCCCTCCTCTCCTCTCCTCCCCTCCCCTCCCCACCCCCACCCCCCACCCCCCTCTGCTAAACCGCCCCCACCCCCCAATCCAAAAGCAGATATCTCTCTGTCTTGACTCTTTGCAGACCGATTGAGGGAAGTTACAGCCTGGCACTTTGGCTGGGGTGGTATTTTTCAGTTTTAATTTTCTTCTGCATTCCTCTTTATTAATCCTTGACATTAGGGCTCAGTTCAAATAGTGCTTTGCCTCTTGTAGATACTCAGTTGAAGGTAATTCAGTGGGACAAAGTAGATCAGGTAATTGAATTACCTTTTAAAATACACAGTGAAGTTTGTTTTTTCAGATTAGTATTATGGAATGAAAATTTGTGCTGTGAACTGGTACTTAAAACTATTGACCAGTCTAAGGCCTCCTTTCAAATTAACAGAAAAAAAGCCCTTTGCAGAATCATAGAGGTGACCATCATGTTTTCTCAAGGGACATATAAATTGCTGTAGAATTTAGCAACCTCTGGAGTTCAGTGTCCATGTAGGGAAAAGGAAAAGGTCTTAAGATCTTCAGGCCAACTTGGTGGCTTAGACTTTCTTTTCAAAGTCCTTTGATATATGTTTATTAGTTAAGTTTGCAGTTCTCTAAATGCTATCACTCCTACTGTTTGTCCTGGACCCCTGCCATGCCTCCATCCATAACAGATGGATTCTTTCCTTCCATCTCCATATACATTCTTCAGGGTTGGTTACGTTCTGATTGACACCGGGAGTGAGACTGCAGAAAGGGGGAAGGTGCAGAAGAAGGATTGGGTTTATTTGATTTTGTTCCTATATTTCTCTTAAGCTTATTTGCGTGCCAGTGGTAGGCTAAGAAGTGATCAAGATATACTGCTCCATGGGATTTGGGAAACCTTTTTCTCCAAAGTCATGCTGGGAAAGATGGTTAGCTTTAGAGATTTTTGCTGTTGCTTCCTGTTTTGTCTTGTTCTCACTCCTCTGGGATGCTGGTTTAGATGTTCCCAGTGTGATATTTAGACTGGACCACGTTTTGGTTACTCTCTGACCTGTGCCCGTGATGGGTACAGAGTCACAGATTGGCTTGTGACTTGGCCCAGAGGTGGCTGATTGCCGTGCAGTGGGGAGGTTTGAAAGTATTCCTTTAAAAAAGAAATGTTACAATTTTCCATTTTATAAAAGCGTGACCAAGATTGCACTCAGAAGACACTGTGCACACTCGCAGTTGCTGGTGAAGGTATTTTTATTAAAAAGATACCCTGGAGGCATCTGGAAGTGTGAATCGCAGGTTCAGGAGAGACCAGAGATGCACTTGAAGCCGTAGGTGTATGAGGTTGCTAGAAGCCATAGGTGTGCATAGCGTCGCTTGGGGAATGGATGGGTACAGAGGACATGGAAGAGAGTTTTTTGTTTTTTTTTTTTTTTTTATCACCGTGGCTGAATTAACTTTGTGCTTTTGGCCCTGGAACAAGAGGAGAGGTTGCTTTCCTGCCAGGCTTCCTTGGGCCCCTGAAGTAGCTGCAAGAGAGCGGCTCCTGGCTTGTGTTCGTCCAGGAGGAGGGCTGTCTCCACTTTGGTTTCCGTGGCACCACTGACCGCCTCCTCCTCCTCTAACTCCACCTGTTTACCTGCTCCTCTTGCGTGCTGACCCCTTTAATGTTTGGACTTCTTAGATTCCATTTTAGATACCCTCCTCTACTCATTCTCCATAGCCATTCTCTGGGTGACCCTCTCATTTACACGGGTGGCTTCAGGTTCCTGTGACCCCTGAAAATGCATCTCCATCCTCTTTGAAATCTCAGACTCATATTTCTGGTTTGCTTCCTGGGCATCTCCACCTGAGTATATCCTCTGGGTGCTTCAGGGGATATCTCCCCAAATATTCGGGATCCCCCACCTCCACTTTAACCAAACTCCTCCACCCAAATAGGAATGCCCTCAGGTTTTCCAGTTTCTCAGTTTCCAGGTTCTCCACAGTTCATCTGTTTGACCAAAACAGAAACCAGAGGCTGAGCCTCCCCGCCTTACCTCTTACATCTTCTTGTTCTACTGTGTGGTCTGTTTCTCTGCTCTGTGTCTGAAATGCTTTCCTGCTATAATTGACACTCATCCGTGTTTATTTTCTGGTCTATAATATAAAAATAATTCCCTAACTGGTTTCATGCCTCAAACTGCACTGCTTTTTAGTTTTGTTTTCTCCTGTAAGTAGAGTGGTCCTCTGAAACTATAAATCAGCCCGTGGAGCACCCTTGCCTAAAATATCTCAGTGGTCCCCTGTTATTTACAAGATGCAGTTCTGATGTTGTGACATTGTGGACAAGGCTATTCAGCATCTGACCTGCCCCCACCGCCTCCCTCCCATACCCTTGTGGTTGAACCCCAGCCCCGCCAAGTTGCTCACTTTATACTTTTTTAACCTCTGTATATTTGCACCTGCTGTTGCTTCTGTTTGGAATGTCTTTTTCATCTTCATTTGCTTGACTGAATTCTACTCATCCTTTTAAGTTTATACTCAAGTGCTGTCTCCTCTGCAAGCCCTTCCTGTCTGCTCTTGAAAGTTAAGCATTTATTTATTTTTATTTTTTGTCTTTCTTAAAAATTAGGGTATAATTACTTTACTATGTTGTCTTAGTTTCTGCTCTGCAACAACATGCATCAGCTATAAGTATACATATATACTTTTCCTCTTGAAAGGATACTTGTATCCCTTCCTCTCCCCAACCCTATCCCACCCCTCTAGGTTGTCAGAAAGCACCAGGCTATACAGCAAGGAAGTTAAGCATTTATTTCTCGATCCCCCCTTGCTTATTGAGACCTCAGTTATGCCATTTGTCACATTGTTGTCATTATTTGTTCATCTGCCACCTCCCCAAGTGCACGCTGAGCCCCTGATTTAGCACCGTTCATGGTACATAGTAAGTGCTTAAGGGATTTTAGTTGAAGAATGAATGCTGTATTTGCACCATGGTTGCCCTGCGTAGGACATTTTCACCTTTATTACATTTCATCCTGATGACATCCCTATGATGTAGATACTTTGATCCTCATTTGATAGATGAGGAAGTTGAGTCATAGGAGGAAGTTGAGTCATAGAAATAATAAATTATTTGCCTATAACTCTGCAATCGAGTTCGTGGCAAAGCCAGAAACACACTCCCCATGTTCTGGTCCTTGTCAAGTCTGGCCCAGATTTAGATACGGGATTCTGCTTTTTAGTCAGCCAGCAGCTTGATCTTTTCACCGTTCCATTATATTACATTCACTGATTGTGTGTGTATGTAACCCATGGTGACAGGTAAGGCATCCATGGCATCACTGATTCTTAGAATTAGAAGTTAGGTTGTCTGTTAGCTGACAGATGAGAAAATTCTGTACCCGAGAAGTTCACAAGTTACTCTTAGCGTAGAATCCAGATCTCCTGATGAATAGTCACGGGTTGTCTTCCTTAATATGCATTGGGCAATCCTCCGTAACACTGGACAGAGCTTTATTGAATCTCTTGGACTTGTTTAGCCATTAGGCCAGTGGACTCTTAGGAAGGGCCTTCCCTTGGCGCAGAAAGGACATCGTTTCTGTGACCATGAAGGGCCCTGAAAGCAGCAGTGCCCAGAAGAGAAGGAATCAAACGGAGATGCTCTTTCCCTGGGTTTACCCTACTTTCTAGACCGTAGTCCTCCTTTTCCAGTGAGCTGCCTGGAATTCTTGAGTATGTGCCATAGTGAAATAGAACCAAGGCATCGAATTAGGCTGGTGATGTGTTCAGTAATCAGAAGAGCCCTGGTGTCCTGGTATAAGCAGAGTATACAGCAGGTTGAACCTCGAGAGGACAGCACCCTGCTTCTCTGGGAAGGGACATGGAACTGGCGTTGGTAGTGACTCTGCCCCTTCACTGGGCTCTCCCTCCCTGTGCACATATATGTATGCGTATAATAGAGATATCAGTTTATAACCACACACATGCATGTATGGAAGTGCTGATACTTTATACATTCTATGCAGACCAAAGAAAAATCTTCATATGTCCTCACTGACTAGGTAATTCAGCATGAAGCCAGCAAACAAAAATCCTTAAAACTTTACATTTGCCTTTGGGGAAGGAAAAATGTTTGATTTTAATCATCTGAAGGTATTTTTTTAAAATATTTAAAAATGTATTGAACTGGTGCCTCTATCATAGTCTTTCATTTAGAGGGTACTGATGATGAATTCTGAAAAATGGAAACCAACCCACTTCCTTGGATTTGAAAAGCATGCACTTTTGTAGTCTGCTGTGCCTTGAAAAAAAAAAGGTAAAACTTGCTATCTTCTAACTCCATTTAACACTACTTTAGATTCCTTTTTATATAACAATAACTTGATCCTACTCAAAATACTTGGCACCTTTTGTGACAGAGTGGAACGTAAGAACACTTTAGCAGATCTGAAAGCAAGTAAACGCTGGTTGTTTTGGAATGAAGAGGTAGAGTTTTCAGCTCTTTATTCCAAGTTTGCAGAAAATAAGAATACCGAGATTAACACAATAGACTCCCTTCATTACACACGACTGAACAAAGCAATTATCTGTCTATCAAGACTGTAGAACATTGTGCAACAGCATTTAGGAAGGGTGGATGGATGGGTGGATCAACGCTATTCCATTGGAAAAAGCTGCTGATCCACGAGGGAATTTTTCTGAGTTTAACTTGTAAACGGTTTTATTTTGGAGTTTATATCATGTTACCCTTGCAGTTTAGAGAGAAATCAGGTTGTTATTTTTTAATGTTGTTGATGGCATTTTTTAGTTCCTTACCCATCTGACTCTTATTAGGGGGGTTATTTCAAAGACATCTCCTGTTTAATCATGTTTAAACAATCTGTTTAAGACCTGTTGTATAGATACAAACACAATAGTCCTTTAATGTAGTAAAACAGACTTCTGACAGACACAGCACGTAACAGGCATCCATCCATTATTGCTTAAGCCGCTGTTCCTTCCACGCCTGACCTGAGAGGGTAACCACAGAGCTCAGCTGACAGCATTGGCTGCTCCGAACACTGACATACCCTGGATTCATGTCTAGGGAGCAGAGAATTGCGGAGCGGCAGACAATTGGAGAAGCCTTAGACCAGATGAAAACTAAGTACCTTAAATCTGTCTTAATGGCTGTGTTTACATCTCCTTCTTCTTCATTCCTTTAAAAAACTAATCAGGTTTCGCAAGCGTTAAGAAAACCACCTCTTCTTGCCAGCTGGACTAGGTCCAGTTTAAGCAAGAAATTCTCGCCCCCCCCCTTTTTTTTTCTGCTTTGTCTTTTTCTTTTTTCTTCTTCTATGGTCTTCACTGCCATTCAGCACAGCAAGACCAGGCTGCAGGAGCTGGCTGACTTTTTCCTTGGGTTATTACTTTTTAACATTTTCTTCCTGTTACAGAAATGGGAAAATTGAAAATGATGTTCCTTGGCTGTAGCAGCAAATGTCAAGAGAGGAGCCCTTTGCCCTTTTTAATTGCTTCTATGTAGTGCCTTTTTTTTTTCTTTGCTTGAAACACACACACAGTCACACAGCACATGCCCCAAAACTATAATAATGAAAGAGAAACAGGGAAGATCGCATGCAAAGGAAACTCAGCCAGGATCCAGGAATTGCGTGACAGTCTGTAGGCTAGTTGTCACTAGACCCTTTGAAGAATAATGCCATCCATGTTTAGCTGGATTATTGGCAAATAAACAGTGATGCTTTTTGTTCAACTATGGAAACTACCATTTCCATTGCCTGCAACGTTACCGTTAAAAAAATATCTTTACATCTCTCAGTGGGGTCTCTATAAAGGCCAGTAACGCAAAACTGTGGTGTGTGAGAATATATTATAGTCAAAGAAGGCAAAGGAAATGTTTTCAGAACTAACACACTCGAGTCTTACCAAGTTTGGGGAGTAATGTGTAGACATAGAGAAAGAGATCTTTTGTTCATTTCCCAGAAACTGAAGGGAGAGTTGCGGATTCTGATGGCCCAAGGACAGTTGTGGACATTGGCTTGTAATTAGCAGAACAAGATATGTTGTGATAAAACTGAGTCAATAAGACAGGGTATAATGTAATGAAATATCTGAATTATGGGTCGCATTGCTTTTTCTTCTTTGGTTCTTTCTAGGTCTTTTTTCCTTAGCTTTTTTTTTTCCTTCTTCTTTCCTTGTGTGGCAGCCTGGTGTATCAAGAAGAGAACCAAGGCAGGTCAAGGTCACTACCTGCTTCCATGACTTCAGACAAGTCACTGGGGTTTTCTGGGCATCAATTCCTTCTCTTTTCTCTTTTCTCTCTCTCTCTTTTTTTTTTTTTTTTTCCGGCTGCACCTTTTGACTTGTGGGATCTTAGTTCCCTGACCAGGGATTGAACCGGTGCCCCCTGTGGTGGAAGCCTGAAGTCCTCACCCCTGGACCACCAGGAAAGTCCCTCAATTCCTTTTCTAAAATAAAAATGTGATCTGGTGAAACCCACATTCTCTGCCAGCTCTGAAAAATTCAAATTCATATCATCTGACTTTGAATGGGAATATAAGTGGAGATCATTCCTTGGAAACAACAGGCAGACAAAGTCAAGGATAGCAGGGGTGGAAGTGGAAAGAAAGTGCCAGAAAACTGAGAGGTGAGGCGGAGGAGACTGGAGATGTCTTGGGACAGAGCAGAGGGGCTGTGCTGAAGTCAGCCAGGCTCCCTGTAGAGTTCTGTCTTCCCCGCCTGCAAACATATTACGTCCCCTCTTATATATTTCCATTTTGCTTTCATCTGGTCTTTCTTTACATTTTTAAAGTTCTTTTTTCTCCTTCCCTTCCACAAATTTCTCTTTCTTTAGGTATTTCAACTTATTTGACTCCTTTATTTCAAGAAACAGGGTTGTATGCTGAGCATATGTTGTATAGAGGTTATTCCCTGGTGGGTGACTGTCCTTTCTTCCAGATACTTTATTCTTTGATCATGGGAATTTGCCTTAAATCTAAAAGTTATAAAGGAACTTGCATTTATTTCCACACAAATTAATATCTCACAATTCTTTCATTTGTGTGTTTATTGAAAGATCTTGAATTCTTTAACCTTTAGAAGGCTTCAATTTTGAAAGAGGCTGTCCTTCAATGATCTCTCTCATGCTAATTATATTTAAAAAAATGACTCAATGCGAGTTTGGGAGAGTGAACTTTTTACTCACTGATCTAAACTGGCGCCTCATATTATTAAAATAAAGCAAATTCAGCTTTTAACATTTTTTTCTATGAACTGGAGTTCCTAGAATATTTCTATGTAGTCTATGGCTTAACTATGTAATTATGTCTCTTGAGTAGATTATGTTTTTCTTCCCATAATTATGTTTTTACCCAAGAGACTTGGAAGGCTTCAGACCTCTCTTGGGTGAAACTGTTCTTCTTCTCTTTCCTGATGAACTCTGAATTCTACATGCTTGACTATGTTCAAGGGCTTGAAAGCAGGCCCTTGAAGATATGTGGTGGTGGTTATGATTTTTTTTTTCCTTTAGAAATTGGTTTATAGATTAAGAAGGGCCCTCAGAGGGAAGCTCTGTTAGTTCATTTTTGAAATGCCATCAGAGAAGAATCTCCTGGAAGGGGATTTGTTTATGATCTGTGGTCCTCTGACTGGAACCAAACACTAACAGTAGTCTAGGGCGGTCTTGTCTGACGGGCCATCCTATGTGCACTCTGGGGCCCCAGGCACACATCACATGGCGCAGTTGCTAATTTCCAGCGGCTCAGAGGAGCTCCAGGCCTTAAACACGAACAGTTTCTTAGTCTGTTTCATTATTCTAGTCCCAAAATAGTTTTTGACCTGAACCAGACAGCATAGTCTTAGGAAAAAAGATGACTCAGCAGCCTTTCCCAGCAAAGATTAGAGACTCATCAATTTAACTGTGGGAAATGTTTCCCAATAACCAGCCTTTTTCCCCCTCTCCTCTCTGACTTTTACTGAACAAAAGGAGAGAGAATTCTTAATTCTCTGAATTCAACAAGTATCTGTTGTGTGTCTTCTCTGTACTTAGACTCTAAGTTCTGTGCTAGAGTGCTAGATATAAGACATGATACTCATCTTCAGGTTCATAGTCAAGTCCAGGAGAACCTAAGATATGAGGGTTTTAAATTTTAGATAAATTCATGGAAGAGTGAAAGTATTAGTCGCTCAGTTGTATCTGACTCTTTTGCAACCCCATGGACTGTAGCCCACCAGACTCCTCTGTCCATGGAATGCTCCAGGCAGAAATACCAGAGTGGGTTGCCATTTCCTTCTCCAGGGGATCTTCCCAACCCAGAGATCGAACCTTGGTCTCCTGCACTGCAGGCAGATTCTTTACCATCTGAGGCACCAGGGAGTTAATGCTTACTGAATGCCTACGACGCTTAAGCATAACCACATGCAGTGGACAAAAAGCAGTTATAGCTGATTTCAGTTTGCCGTGATAGAAACCAGAAGACTCACCAAAGCCCTCGAGACAGAAAAGAGCGGAACAGTGTGATGACCAGGTTGAGGCTGGGAAGGGATTTGGCCAATGTAGATGCTGAGGAGAGCCAATTCTGAGTGGAGGAGGAAGCTGGGGCAAAGGCACGGGGACACTGAAGAACTGTGGGGACTCCAGTATGAACAGAGCTTAGGTTGGTAGCAGTACAGTTGGAGCCTTTGGAACAGAGCTTGATAAGGTACCTTGAGACCATCTTCTCCAGGTTCTTGTTTGCTAGGCTCAGGGGCTCTGCTTAATTCAGTAGACACTTTAAGACAATGGGAAGGGTTGGAGCAGGTAAGTAATGTCACTGTTAGGATTCAGGCACTAAAAGGACTTTAGGAAGTATGAAAACTATCTCTTCATTTTTAGTTGGCTCAGAGAGTTCTATTAAACCCTTTCTGTGGTCATACAGAATCTTCCCTGGTGGCTCAGATGGTAAAGAATCCTCTTGCCAATGCAGGAGATCCAGATTCAACCCTTAGGTTGAGAAGATCCCCTGGAGAAGGGAATGGCAACAACCAGTCATTGCTGTTTCAAATATGCCAGCCTGCTGCTCTGGTGTCTTAGCCGCAAGTGAGAGGTTAGGCGTGATCCTAGTGGAAACGAAACCCAGGGGCACATCCCTGTAGATGGACTTGACCTGCAGATACTATAGGCATGGGCTTGACTGGATGGATGCTGGGGTCAAGGAAAGGGAGGTGGGAAAGACCTCAGCTGGATTTTGAGCCTGGGAGACGGGAAATGGTGATATTAATGGAAACAGGGAAATTTGAGGAGAAGTTGGTTGGGACTGTTTGCAGTGGCATGGGCAGGGGGTGGGGAGGTGTGTGAGGGAGAGGCAAACATGCTTGTCTAAACATTACAAGCGTGACAAGGCTACAGGTCTTCGATTTTTAGACTTTCACAAACCACCAGTGAAATGTAGTCCTCTGAATGTAAACAAAGAAGAGTTTCACTTTTCTCAATAGTATTTTCATTTTCACACATATGTAGGAATGCAGAAAGTCAAGGTTTTTAATCTAGAGCCTCAGTAAAGTGTTTGGACCCAAACTTGGCATGGCTTCCCTAAGAACTGACTGGAGTTTGTCTCATCGTCTCTGTTACAGTGGTTTTGTGGAAAACCATCTAAACCAAACTCTCTTGGATAGAGTAAGGCTTATCCTTTGAGGTAAAATTCCAAGTAATTTCATTTGGAATTGAATTATGACTTTAGAATTCACCTGATTTGCAGCAACATGGACGGACCTAGAGATTGCCATACTGAGTGAAGTAAGTCAGACACAGAAGGAGAAGTACCATATGACATTCCTTATATGTGGAATCTAAAAAGAAATGATACAAATGAACATAAAAAAACAGAAAGAGACTCACAGATTCAGAAAAGGAACTTACGGTTGCAGAAGGGAGATTGTTAAGGAGTTTGGGATGGTCATATACACACTGCTATATTTAAAATGGATAACCAGCAAGGACCTCCTGTATAGCACCTGGAGCTCTGCTCAGTGTTATATGGCAGCCTGGATGGGAGGGGAGTTTGGGAGATAATGGATACGTGTATATGACTGAGTAGCTTTGCTGTCCACCTGAAACTATCACAACATTGTTAATTGGCCTCAATACAACATAAAAAGCTAAAAGTGAAAAAAATTAGTAAATTTAGTCAACCTGTCCCCTAACCCCTCTCTGTAAATACTCCCTCATGTATCACTTTCAGGGTAGAGAGATTAGGATTGAAGGCGTCATTTTTGTCCCCCCTTCCACAGCTGCTGTGGAATAGCATCCCTGTTGCATATAACCTATTAACTCTGAAAGATTATAATTCTCTCCCCTCTGCAAGTCCTCTCCCATCTTCCTTTTTACTCTCTAAGTCATTGTCTCAACATTGTTAGATGGTTCTATCCTGTGGCTTGAGCCCTGGGATACTGGCCCAGATCTTATTCTGTCACTTATTTGTTGGCAGCGAAATTAGCTCACATCTTCCCAGACCCCACTCTCCTCCAGGGAAGCCTAATGCATGGCCGGGGAGGCTCACAGATTCTAAAGTGTCACTTTATTGGTCAAGGGGTAGAATAATCTGTTTACAAGGACAGATTAACATATGTAAATATATACTGCATCGTTGAAAAGGATTGTATAGCTGTCAAACGAGAGGTGTCAAGTGATTTGAAGGTGGTTTGCCTCTGTTTAGGATAATGTCACATATATATTCAGCACCATCTTGATCACAGGACAGTTATTGTTAGGGTCAGTTTCTATATATATTACATATAATATATATTTATTATATGTAATATATAATAACTGTTCAGACAGTTTTTATCATTTGTCCTCCAGCTAGCTTTTCTCCTTTCTCTGCTTATCGAAATCCTCCTCCACCTTTGAGGACATAATGAGCTCATGGGTGAGGGTTTCCCTTTTCCTTTTAGTTAACACCAGTTGCTCCACTGCTCTTCCGGTGGCATTTTGTTATTTTTTATCATGAAAAATTAAAAGAAATTATATTTCATCAAACCCCAGATACCTGTCACCTTGTTTCATAATGAATAGCATTTTGCCATATTTGCTTCATTTGTTATTTTACTGAAATATTTTACAAGAAACACCAAACATCAGGACATTTAACCTATAATTATTTGTTCTAAAAGGCAAGGGCATATTCTTACTTAATTACCAAAAGCACCTCTTCCTTCATATTTTGAAATGGTCCATGCTAACAGTTCTTCAATAGATCCCCAAACTGTAGTGTTTCAGTGATTGCCTCACAGTCCTTTACAGTTATACGTAATTGTTCCTCTTTCTTCCCTACTAGACTGTGCGCTGCTTGAGGGCAAGGACATTGTCTCACACATTTACTCCCTCCTCCTCTTACTATGCCCGGTGAGACTTGGATGGTAGACGATCAGGACACACTGACTGGACTAACTGACCTGAATATGGACGTGCACTGGTTCCTGATGGATGCTTTAGGGCAGATCTGCCTGTTAACATTTATTTAAAAATTGTGTCTTCCCGATACCCAGGATGCAAGTAGATAGCTATCTAATAAAAGAAGTGAGTGCTTTTATTTGAAAAAAGAGTTTATTTGGCTGTGCCAGATCTCACTTGTGGCACATGTGATTTCCATGTTCATTGCAGCATGCTGGTTTTTCAGTTGTGGCATGTGGGATCTGGTTCCCTGACCAGGGGTTGAACCTGGGCGCCCTGAATTAGGAGCACAGAGTCTCAGCCACTGGGCCACCAGGGAAGTCCCAAGCAAGGAGCACTTAAAACTGATTTCAAATACTTGTGTAAAGAGAGGAGCTGTCAGGCATCACGCCCCAGTGACCAGCACCAGCAAAATGAACCCCGCAGTGCCACGTGAGGATGGATGGGCTGTGACGTGGCACGCCCCTTGTGAAAGGGGTACTCTTTCGTCAGTACACTTGGGCGTCCTTCAAGAGGGTGCTGTAGCTGAGGCAGTGCATCACGCTGTGGATGCAGTGCAGAGAGCGTGAGGTTCTGACCGGGCTCAGTCGACTTTTATAAAAATGGGCAAAATGGGTCACATCAGAGTGGCACGTTCGTTTTCATAGTTCACATACTACAGTTTCAGAGTCTTCATGGACCAGTTTCAGATGCATGATTTTTAAAGCAGAAGTTCTAATGACAACATTACCAACTTTCGCTGGGGGTGAGCCGCGCCCTTGGACTGAAAGAGCCAGGCGGGGAAGAATGGGACCATTAGACTATTGGTTGATGACTTAACGTTCCTCATGCGTCTCTGCTCTAGAGATGTGTGAATGCTGTGACCTTTCCATCATGCTTTCTTCTTGTGCCCCTGCGTCTGTTGCAACAAAAGTCACATTCAGCCAAACACACTAAACTTTTTGAAAGAAATTTGTTCTGAAAACTCCTTTTTTTTCCCCATTTGATATTAATTTTTGACCTTGATTTCCCTTGAGTCCATGATGATGTGCCATTTTAATCTAAAATAAGCTGGTTGGCCATGAGAGGGAAAAGAGCCCTGCTCCAGCAGTCAGAAGACCTGAGTTCTTATCCTGACACTAAAGCTATGTGACTTTGGGCAGGTCACCTCCCCTCTCAGGGACTCAGTCCTCATCCATTAAAGAAGTGCATTGCTCTAAAATTGAGTCTAAATGATTTCTCTTGTCCTTTTCAGCTCTGTGATTCTAAATCACTTGCAGCGATGCTTAAGAATTATAGTGACGTGTGGACATAACAGGAAGTGGGGTGGGGGAGAGGAGGGTGAGACAAACTGAGAGAGTAGTATTGATACAGGAATACTACCATGTGTAAAGTAGAGAGCTACTGGGAAGCTGCTCTATAGCACAGAGAGCTCCGCTTGATGCTCTATGATGACCTAGAGGGGTGGGATGTGGGGAATGGGATAGAGATCCAAGAGAGAGGTGATGCACACACACACACACACACACACACACACAGCTGATTCACTTCGTTGTACGGCAGGAACTAGCACAACCTTGTAAAGCAATTATGTGCCAATAAAAAGAAATCGAATTATAGTAAGAGCAAATGGGACATTTTCAGAAAGCAAGGAAGCTTTCACTTAAATGAATGTTCTTCAGGGAAATTTCTTAGGAAGCACCCAATAAAGGCTGGTCTCTAAAAAAGGAGCCTAGCCCACTGGATTCATGTGATTTCCAAACAAAAAAGGAAGACTTTTTTTGAGGGTGGTGGGTAGGAAGATAGTGCTGTAATATAATATCCTGAGACAGAAAAAGTTCTCTAAACCAAGATATTTATCTAAAAAAGGAGACCATTCATTCATTGTATAAACATTTATTGAGCACCTATATGATGGGGATTAAACTGGGTTGCGAGAATATAGTTGTAAACAAGCCAGAGCACTTGTCTTCATGAGGCTCAGTCTTGAGATGAATCAGTGCTTGAGATGATTACAGATTGTGATGACAGCCATCAGGGGAATTGAACAGGGTGTGCTCAAGCAGGAGGGAGCCTACTCTGGGTCTGGTAGGCAGGCACCCCTCATAGGAGGTGGTGTTCACCTTGAGGTCTAAGAGATGAGAAAGAGTAGGCTGTGTGGAGAATGAAGGGAGAGCATTTCAGATGCGTGATTTCTTTAAGCAGAAAATGGAGAAGTCCTGGGATGGGACACTGGAGGGAGACAATGGCAGATGCCCAGAGAGACC
Source organism: Ovis canadensis (assembly GCF_042477335.2). Classification (NCBI taxonomy): domain Eukaryota; kingdom Metazoa; phylum Chordata; class Mammalia; order Artiodactyla; family Bovidae; genus Ovis; species Ovis canadensis. Next base: position 33,792,489 of record NC_091264.1, read on the forward strand.
TGATGGGGTCCTGAGCCAGGGCTGTGCTGGTGGAAATGAGAGAACTGGATAGGTTCAAGGTAGACTCTCAAGATGGGAATGGCAGGACTCGATAACGGGCTGAATGTGGGGTTTGAGAGGTAAGGGGAAGTCAAGGATGGTGTCAAGGTTTTTGGCTTAAGGGACAGAGTGGCTGGTGCCATTTACTGAGAGGGGAGCTCTTAGGGAGGAACAGGATTTCTTGGAGAAAAGAATCAAGATTTTTGTCTTAAATACACTGCATTGAAGATACCTTTGAAATGCTTCAGGGGAAAGTCAATTAGACAGAAGGATGCACAAACCTGAATCTCAGGATAGAGGTCAAGGTTCACCGCAGCAGTGGGGGAAGGCATTGGAGTGAGTTGGTGGTCTTGAGCTCGTGGGGCTGTGGGATCATCCTGGGCTGTGGCTCTGTGTATCGGTTGCGCGATGGACTATGTGGTGAGCTTTTAAAGAATAACCTTCCCAGGACCCTCTTCCAGAGCCCCGGGTGTAACTGAGCTGATGGACACTCATATTTTTCCAAGCTCCTTGTTGCTGCGATTGCTGTTTAGTCTCCCAGTTGTATGTGACTCTTTGTGACCCCATGGACTATAGCCTGCCAAGCTTCCCTGTCCATTGAATTTTCCAGGCAAAAATGCTGGACTGGGTTGCCATTTCTTTCTCAAGGGGATCTTCCCGACCCAGGGATCAGACCCAAGTCTCCTATGTTGCAGGTAGATTCTTTACCACTGAGCCACCAGCAGCAGCAATAGCAACAGATACAAGAGAGCAGTTATCTATTCTTCATAGCTTTCTCCTGCTTGGAAGATCCACTCTTTGGTCCTTTATCTTTTTAAACATTAAAAAAAAATAATAATTATTATTTTTTGGCCATACCATGTGGCATGTGGGATCTTCGTTCTCCAACCAGGAATCCAGCTCACACCTGCTGCAGTGTAACTGCAGAGTCTTAACCCCTGGACCACCAGGGAAGCCTTCCTTTGGCCCTTCAGATGACATTTGGTTCTCTCAGTACCATGGCAGAGTGTCTGTCCTTGATTTAAATCAGTGTACCCTTTGTCCTCCGGGTCCTCGATTTCTGAAGGGATGTCTTGGGTGCTGAGGGTTTAAGTACCTCTTCTTTCAGCCTGTCATTCACGTGTCATGCTGAAGTGGTTTAGTAGTAGCAGGTACTTGTCATGGTTGAAAGATGAAGCACCATTTGGCTTCTGCTTTTCATTCTCCTACAAGGATTCTATTGTGGTCATGGTGGTGGCTGGGAGGGGCAGACATTCTAGAAGGAAAAATGCAGGGTTTTCTGTACAGATGCAACTGCAGATAAACGTTCCCTGAATTACTGTAGGGTGTCTGCAGATACTTGGTAGTAGCTCATCTTTGAGGATCATTTCCGAAAGGTCATTGAGGCTTTTCCGATTGCACCTGCTCTTAAATTTCTCACACACTTGTGCTCCTCAGAGTCCTTGATTCTTGCTTACGACCTCCTGTCACTGCCCTGAAGCGCCAGAGGGAATAAATGTGTCCTCACACACCTGTGTGCTGAGTTCACACCTTATACGGACTCCATGCGTGGCATGCATGCCCGGTTGTGTCTGACTCTTTGCAACCCTGTGGACTGTAACCCTCCAGGCTCCTCTGTCCATGGGATTCCCCAGGCAAGAATACTGGAGCAAGTTGCCATTTCCTTCTCCAGAGGATCTTCCTGACCCAGGGATCGATCCCTTGTCTATGGCCTCTCCTGCACTGGCAGGCAGGTTCTTTACCATCTGAGCCACTGGGAAAGCCCCCACATATGGTCCCCATGAAAACCTAATGAAAGGTCTGTAGAAAGCAGAGGCAAAGCTCATTAAATTTTCTTGTGACTGTGGCCCCCATAAAGCCCCACTATATAGAGGAACCATGTGAGATCATGGAGCCCTCCCTTCAACCCTCAGGGAATCTGCCATTCCCAAAATATGGCCTATTAAAAAAATAACTTCCAGAGATAATTCCATAAGCTTTCTTGTTAATGTTTACAGCTGTATCAACACTACAGCAATACTTTTTCTTGGGTATGTGTATGAACAACAGAATCCATGGATCTAAGTGTGATGAGTACTGTGTAATTCTCGAATTGTGAACCTTGTTAGATTCAGCAAAGTGTATTGATGGAAGTTTGTTTAGGGTAATGGATGAGCTATTAACTCTGTGAATGAATCCTTGCTGCTGCTTCTGCTTGTCTTGAAAACCAGCCTGACGCCTTGCAGGACTTAGTCCTCAGGTCCTTCATTCTGGCAGTCTGAATTTTTTCCGTCCTTTGTAGCAGCTGAGAGAGGAAGGGAGATGCTAGGATCCACCGTGGATGGTGCCACGCAATGTGTAGAAAACTTAGTCTGCTAGGACCTGAACTGCATCCTGATCCAGGCTGAGGTGGTCAGTAGCTGAGATCTGCGGGCTAGTTGCTTTATCTCTGTAGGCCTCAGTCACTTCATCTGTGAGCACTTTTCTTTCTGGGGCCTGGGGGCTGTTTTGGATAGTCTCTGAAGGTCCTTTGGCTCATACGGTAAAGAATCTGCCTGCAATGCAGGAGACCCAGGTTCGATCTCTGGGCCAGGAAGATTTCCCTAGAGAAGGAAATGGCAACCCACTCCAGTATTCTCGCCTGGGAAATCCCATGGACAGAGGATTTCTGGCAGGCTACCGTCCATGGGGTCACAAAGACTCAGACATGACTGAGCAACTGACACACACAAAGGTCCTTTAGATTTCTACAATCTATTTGTAATCTGGATAAAATGTCATAAATGGTGGGGAAAACAGCCATCAGTAAACAATGAGCTTTCCTAGTTTGTTCTGATCATTTTTCTCCCAGTTTCGGCCCCTCGGTTGTAGCAGGCCCCAGACTTAACACGGGCAGGAAATAGGGTGGTGGGTGCACTTCAGTTAATGGGGCTTAGTTGGAACATGTTTGGCTGTGAAGGCAGCTACACTCCTATTACCAATCCTTGGCTTCCTGTCTGTTTTCTTTGGGCTGGGTAGGCAATGAAAAAGGAGACAGGAAAATACATTTGGGGGCAAATAAAATAAGGAATTTGTCTTAGGAGGACAGCTTATAGTTGGGAAATTCTAATGCTGGGCTTAACCCTGTCCTGCTATATCTCTTTTATCCTATACTAAGTGGGTGAGGAGGTGTTCTTGCTACTTGTAGAATTGACCTTCCCATTCTCAATGGCTCTTAATAATCTGCCTTCAAGGTTTATTCTATTATGGATAGTACTGCCAATGCCCTTAATTTTTTCCTGCAAATTCTTATTCTAGTCATCATCTTAAATGGCTCTTCTTTAAATTAGCTTCAGTTACTTAACATTTTACTAAACTGTTGGGGCAACATACTAGGGCTTCACTGGTGCAGTATATGAAATGTGTTTCTGTTTAGCCAGTAGGCATAATGTTACTTGTTCACCACAGTCCCATTCTATGGATTTATAGTAAACTAATGTTGCATCACGATTCAGATGTTTTCCTGTTAATACCTGTACCAAGGCAATACTATACTCTTTGCTAAGAATGATTGATTTTTTTAAAGTCCTAGTATCTTGATTGTATTTCAGTTTGCATAGTTCTTTAATATCTAGAACTCCCTTGGATTTTATACTCGAATAAACTAGAAGAGAGGCAAAGCAAAGTTTTTGTTGTTCTTGTTTTTCCAAATAATGGATTCTCACATTCACATGGTAACCCAAAGGGTATTTTTCAATTTCTCTTGCAGAACCACAGTACTCGATTTAAAATAAAAAAGCATTCTCTCTGATCAAACATAGTTTATTATATACTTTCAGGCTTTGGCATATCACAAAATAGCCACATTCCTCTCGAGAATTTGAGTTTCCCTGCCTGTTTTTCTGTTTCCCTCTTAAAGGGGTTCTCAGTTTGAGTTTTCATTTTTCAGAAAGGAGTCGCCATAAGGTACAGTTGTAACATAAAAAAGGAAAAGTCACTTATGGTCATCACGGAAATGTCCCTTTGACAAGTGTGTTTGTCTCTGTCTCTGCCCCAAGTACGGCCCAGTATGTGTTCCATGCATAGACTCAACTTTCATGGGGTGTTTCCACCTTCTTAAAATGAGCAAACACAGTCCCGGACATGGTCACCCTTCCCAGCCTCACCAAGAGGCCAGAGAGGGCGCCCAGAGAGTCCCTTTTGGGCTCTGGTATCCAGACCTCACCACTGACACTGGGCCCCGAGTCACCCCTCCGGACCCCTCAGCTCTCCATTCAGAACCAAGCCAGGGATACTAACCACGGAATGATGTTTACAAAGCCCTTTGAAATTATACAGATGCTTCATTATAAAGATCAGTATTGCAAATTCCTTGGCTTACCCCTCCCTCCCCCCAGTATGTATGTTCACGTATCTATTTAGCATGGTCAATTGTTCAGCTAATTAATATGCTTTTATTTTATGATTTGCTATTTCCAGGGCACAGACAGAAGCTTGATGACTCTAAACCTAGTTTGTTCTCTGATCGCCTCAGTGATTTAGGGCGCATTCCTCATCCCAGTATGAGAGTAGGTGTCCCGCCTCAGAACCCACGGCCCTCCCTGAACTCTGCACCAAGTCCTTTTAATCCACAAGGACAGAGTCAGATTACAGGTAAGACAGACTCCTAGGTCTCACTTGCGCAGACTCCGGCAGGCTGGGGGTGAGGGGCTTCCAGATGAGACGCGTTCACTTCACAACTCCTGGAGCTGGGAAATGGCTTACAATGAAAGAGATCGACACTTGAAGATACTGACCTTCTTCTTTTTTTTTTTTTTCTTTTTAATAAAAAGCAAATACCAATATTCACTAACTTGGGGGTGAAGCTTGGGGGAAGTCTCTATGGATGCTGTCCTCCATAGTGATGTCAGTCTGAGCAGAGGTGGGATGGTTATACCATGCTCTCTGGGAGAATGTGTGTTGTGTTTCTCTATATTGTGTCCAGGTGGTGTGGGGGATAACATCACACCCTCACTATTAGAAAATTAGTGTTACTGGCTCAGATTTGGGCTTAAGTTTCTTACATGTATAACTATTTCATTAAGTGTGCTTGAAAACTGCCCAGGGCTAACAGGAAGTCTTGATTGGTGGTTACAAGGCAAGACCAAGGAGCGGCTCCTTGGGCAGACAGAACCCCACCCCCACCCCCGCCCATTCCCATTGAGCTCCCGTTCTTCATGCGACATTTCTTCTTCATGCATTCCAGCGTGCTTCTTGCTTTACTTTTCTTCTTCAAAATGAACATCAGCATCGCATTACAGACTAATCATTCACATTTGGTGCATTAAGACTCCCAACTCTTTTTCTCTTTTTAATCCTGTCTGGCTTGGGCAGCTCTTACTGTAGGACTAGTCTGATTGCTTTTATGTCATGGTGATGATAAAGTGTGCTAATCATTGTACATCTTTAATTCGCCATCACAGTATTGAGAGCAGCAAGGAACTCATAGATCATCTAGTTACTATTGTTGGCAGAGGGACCAGCTGAGAGGGAAAATGATTTAGAATAAAATGTATGATAAACTTGGATCATTTCAAAGGGTTAGTTTTTGTCTGTAGCAGTTAGGTTTTGAGTGTCCTTAGTGGTTTGTAAGCATAATTGTTTATAAACAAAATGACCTGCCTCTGCTTCTCTCCTGCCCATATTAGATATATATCTTCTTGGATATTTACTTATGTTTCTGTGGGTCTATATTAGTCTGAAAATTTGGGTATGCCTGAGTATATGTGTTTAATATAATATAGAACTATAAAAATAAAATATCTAAGCACTGAAGAGAAACAGATACCTGTATTAGGGAAGATCCTTAGAACTCTGTGAAGAGGAATCATGTGTTAGATTTAAATAAATCTCCAAATGTTGAAATGTAGGAGTCAGGTTAATGTATTCACTAGACATGGGTCCTTGATAAAGATGCCAGGGTGAAATTCACACTAACTTGTGAATTTGAAGCTTGTGGCTATAGGTGCTGATGCATTTAAAGTAGTGGACTTTTTAATTTTTTATTGATGTATAGTTGATTTACAGAATTATATTAGTTTCAGATGTATAACAGTGATTTTAAAATTTTATAGATTATACTCTGTTTATAGTTATTATAAAATACTGGCTGTATGCACTGTGCTGTACAATATATCCTCATAGCTTATTTTTTATATGCAGTAGTTTGTTTAAGTGGTGGATTTTATATTAGTGATTAAGGGTTGTAATAGCTGTCCTTTTGTCTTTATAGGAATCTTTAGATTCCGTGTGTGTGTGTGTGTGTGTGTGTGTGTGTGTGTGTGTAGAACCATATGTACACATATATAAATGTGTTTATACGTGATTTGGAAGGACTATGATGGCTATTATGATATATATAAGGAAAATATATGTTCTATGATTTGGCAATCCCTGGGTTCTTTAAATGTGTGATTTTTGTATTCTGATCCTTGGTAGTGGTTTAGTTGCTAAGTCATGTCTGACTCTCATGACCCCATTGACTGTAGCCCACCAGGCTCTTTTGTCCATGGGATTTTCCAAACAAGAATACTGTATTGGGTTGCCATTTCCTTCTCTAGGGGATTTTCCCAATCCTGGGATCGAACCTGTGTCTCCTGCATTGCAGGTAGACTCTTTACCACTAAGCCATCAGGGAAGCCCAATTTGATCCTTAACTGTTTACTAATTATATTTTGCTGATGACTGATGTCTTTAAAATGGCCTTTGGAGCTTGTGTGTTGTTAGATTCCTTTAAGAAGAATCTATTTTCTTAATAGTGATCATGGTTGTATAATCACTATGAGTTCTCCCACTTGCCAGCATAAAAGTCAAGTTGAACTCCCAGAAGAGCGACATGAAATTAGGAGTTATAAATTGAGGAAGTCCTAAGCCTTCAGTGTTTCATGTTAGTGTCTCTTGCGGTTCCTGGGGCTCAGGGTCCTAGCGGTGCAGTGGGCTGGCTTCTTTGCAGCGCTGGTCTGACCTGTCACTGTCGAGGTCTTAAATGGCTGTCGTTCTGCCTGAGGGCCCAGGGCCTCCCCATGGTTTCCTGAGGAAGTTGCTTCCTCTGTACCTTTTTTTTTTTTTTTTTTTTTAATCTTTCAGACATCGGTTGCCTGTCTCTGGGTACTAGGAAACACCTAGTCTGTCAAAAATATCCACTTCTTTTGATTCAGAATGTGGTGATAATGGTGGTGATAACTATGTCAGGAGATATTGCTCATGATAAGCACTATTGTTTATTTATTTATCTCTGCCACGCCATGCAGCTTGTGGGATCTTAGTTCCCTGACCAGGGATCGAACCCAGGCCCTCGGCAGTGAAAGTGCTGAGTCCTAACCACTGGACCACCAGGGAATTCCCCATAAGCACTGTTTTTAAACTCAAAATGCTCTCTGGACGGGTAAGCTGCATCTAGAAGGAGTAAAAAGCTGACTCAGCCCCTGGTGGACTGGGAAATCCATCTAACCTTTGAGGTGGGCATTCTGCCATGCTGTTCTTCATTCCTCCAAAAAGTAGTTATTGAGTGCTTTCTGTTTGCAAGACAGGGATGTAAGGGAACAAGATAGTCTAGTTTCTCTTTGCCAGGGGTTTGTGTTTTGGTGACATATAGTCAGCAATTGGGTCAAGCATTCATGCAAGATAATTTCAGATAATAGTAAAAGCTTTGGGAAAATGAAAGGAGGATGAGAGAGAGAGAGAGAGCAGGGCAGAAGCTAATTTTGATTGGAAAGTGGGGAAAGGGCTCTTTGGAGAGCTTTGAGGATGGAATTTCTGGCCAAAGGGAACTCAGGCCAAATCTCTCAGGGAGTTGCAAGTGTGGTGCTTTCAGGGGACAGGAAGGTCCCGGCGGGTGGAGTGGAGTGAACGAGGGGAATGGGCAGTGGCTGGATAACGGAGAGTCTTCCAGGCCCTGTTCAGGAAAGTGGGTTCTATTCTGAGCACAGAAGGGTACTATTGAAAGATGTGAAGCAGGCAAATGACATTATCTCATTCACATTGAAAACAATCTATTGGTGTATAATTGCTTTACAAAATGTTGTGTTAGTTTCCATTGTCCAGCACAGTGAATCAGCTATATGTATACGTATATCTCTTTTTCTGGATTCCCTTCCCATTTAGGTCACCACAGAACGCTGAGCAGAGTTCCCTGTGCTCTGCAGTAGGTTCTCAGTAGTCATCTGTTTTACTCACATGTGTTTAAGAACTCACTTTGGCTGCTGTGTGAAGCACGGGTCCTAAGGGGGCAGAGGCAGGAGCAGGGTCATCATTCAGGAAACAGCAGCAGGAACCTGGGAGGGAATTAAGACTGGTTGCACTTCTCCTCTTTCTTCAGAACTCAGATCAAATGCTGGCGCCTCTGTTAGGCCTTTTCCAACCTACCCAAATCAAGTCCAATCTCCACACCACTGTTGGACACGGTGACAATTCTGTGTGTGCATGTCCATCTCCTCCATCAGAATTTTCCAAGTGCAGGGCTATGTTTTACTGATCTGTGTCCCCACTGTCTTTGGTGGTGCCCACTGCTTGGCGACGTTAGATTTGGTGAAGAATGAATGAGCAGGTGTTTGACTTCTTCAGGAAGGGTGACCTGTTACTATTCTGGCCCAAATCTCTTTTCTAGTACTTCTTTGAGTTGGATTGCTATTAGCTGCTGTGTGTCAACAGTATTGCCGTGGCTGCTGTATATGGTGTAGCAGGCATTTCTCACAACGGGTCTATGCGCTAGGTGGTGATGTGAAAACTGATGGTCTGAGAGGCTCAATAACTTGCTCAGAGTCCCACTTACCCTCTAGTGAGTCGTTAATACCAGAATTAGGGCAAGATCCACATGGCTGGAGGACCCTACGCACTCAACCTCCAGCGTCTTTGGGACGCTGAAGTGAACTTCTCTCCTGTCCCTGTTTCCTCCCATTTCAGGCTTTTATTTGTGCAGCTCTTTACCATTTGCCGGAGAAGGCAATGGCACCCCACTCCAGTGCTCTTGCCTGGAAAATCCCATGGACGGAGGAGCCTGGTAGGCTGCAGTCCATGGGGTCGCTAAGAGCTGGGCATGACTGAGCGGCTTCACTTTCATGCATTGGAGAAGGAAATGGCAGCTCACTCCAGTATTCTTGCCTGGAGAATCCCAGAGACAGAGGAGCCTAGTGGGCTGCTGTCTGTGGGGTCACACACAGCTGGACACGACTGAAGCGACTTAGCAGCAGCAGCAGTTACCATTTACAGACTAGTTTTACACAAAATTCTTACTGAAGCCTTAAAGCAGTTGTGAAAAGTATGGTTTTTTGCAGGTAGAGGAAAAGGACTCTCAAGAAATGTGTTACTCTAGGCTTTTGGAGCTAGTTTAGTTGACTTTGAGTTCCAGACTCTTAGTGGGTAACCAGCATCATGGCCATTGAATTGGGCAGGTTGCTGACAATCTGACACGTGTCCTAAGGGACCAACATCTTCCTTTCCCCCTCGGATACTTTTTAGGACCCTCAGGGACAAAACGTTCATAAAAATGATGCATTGTGAATATCTGAATTGTGCTTTAAAAGGCAGCATAATTGTTTTTGATAGTTAATGGACAGTTATATATGAACCTATACTCAAGGTAACCTTTTTAGGGGTATCTTGAAAAAAACGACGTGGCAGACATCATGTAGAATGATGTGGTCTTATTGATGGTTTCCTTGACGGAAGTGAAGTCGTTTTCTGCCCAACTTCAGTCTGATTCTGTGTTCCCCTCCTTGGCAAACACGCTCCTTTAAGCATTAAGAGGACCCAAGAAATAGAGACACAGGTGAAGAGAACGAACGTACGGATACCAAGGTGGAAAGATGGGGATGGGATGGATTGGGAGATTGGGATTGACATACACACTACCGGTCCTCAGTATAAAATAGGTACGGCAGAGCAAAGGGAGATATACTTGGTGTTCTGTGGTGACCTAGAGGGGAAGGTGACCCACAAAAAGAGGGGATATGTGTACACGTAGCACTGATCCACTTTGTTTTACGGCAGAAACTAACACAACACTGTAAAGCAATTATCCTCCAATTAAAGTTGAAGTAAAATAAATTTTAATTAAAAATGAAGGAGAATCCCTGCCAGCTGGGTTTCGCCCAGGTTGATAGTTGGCTGTCTTAGCCCTCAGTCTGCTGGGCTTGCACTGGAACATTTATTAGCAAGGCCTGTTAGACACAGGGGAGCGCAGCGTCCTCCTATTCGAGTGCCCAGTGGTCCCGCGATTCTTTAGTGTGAAAGGAGTTGGAGGTGAAGTGGGTGGGGCTGCAGTTTCTGTGGCTCTGAGTGTGAGGAGGGTGAGCCCACGGCGGGCGCAGTGACTGGAGCCGAGCAGGAAGCACGACTGTGGGTGAGAAGAACTGTAGGATGTGGGGAGTGGGAGTCTGCCGAGGTCTCTCTCCTGCTTTTCGACCGCTGAGGTCCTACTCACCTAGAGGCATCTTTTGTCTTAAGGAACTGAAATCGCCACACTCAAGACAGGTGGTTGGAAGTACCATTCTTTCACTTGGGTGGTGCTGAGCTTTCATTTCTGAGGTTACTGTGGAGTCTTATCCTGCCTCCTTCCTTGGGGATCTTGTGGGCAGAATAGCCAGGAAAATCTGCTGCAACCATGCACATGTGTGAGCAGGAAGGCTCTGTAGAGGAGGTTGCCCATTACAATCATCATGAAGAAACAGCTTAAGTCCTGTGAGTGAACACGAGTTCAAATCTCTTTTCCTAATAAGGAAACGTGGAGTTCAGGTCCGGCTTGTGCTGGCTTTGAAGGATAAGGCTCAGTATGACCCTGTGAGGGGCTGGCCATCAATGTGCCATGTTGTCCCCACAGCTGTTGACATCATCCATAGATGAGCTGCTTAAAGGTCCCTGGACTTCTGTTGGTTGAAATTCCCTTTTTAAATGAAGATGCTCTGGCCTTATTATGTTTTTACAAAAAGATGAGAAGGGTAATGTTCCAAGAAAAATCAAGTTTTTGAGTTCCAGAATCTTGTCATTGTCATTTCCTCCTGTCTGGAATACATGATACTCAGTTACTATCTAGCTGTGATAAGGAGAATCCATCTCTGATAACACCTCACTCTCTCCTTCCCTAAGACTGTTCCATCTCTAGCCTGACTTTAGGACTGTGCCCCGTGGAAGTCTGTGTTTCTTTCTCTCCTTTGTTCCCAAAGCATCATCTTTCTCTTTTTACCTTGAGCTTTACATATATGTCTATATATGTACATACATGTATTTGTGTCTTCCCCTGTCACTCATTGCCTAGGGACCCTTCTTTCCCCTTTTTGCCTTTTGCAATGGATTCTGGGCAGAATGATCAGAACAGGAGTCTCATAATGACATATTCAACCTCCTGGACTAACCCAGGAGAGGGGCAAGTCAGGTATGCAGTTATAGGATGCTCTGATGGTGTATTTTGATGTTGAATTGTGGATGGGTACCCAGGGCTTCAGAGTCAGAGTATATTGTACTATGTAGTATTAATAGCAACAACATATTACAGATGTTATCAGTTTGAAAAGTATTTTCATTCCATTCTTCTTTATTTTAATACATGCAGAAGTATTCCAGGAATAAAATTGTATGGCACCATTCCCAGTGAAGACCATCAGATTCTTTCCAGGGCTTTGTTTATTTTGATAAGGACTTGCTTTTTTAGCTGTTTGAAAACAGTTGGCTGTAACAGTCTTTAAAGGACAGATTTCACAGCAGAGTCAGTATTATGAACCCTCTTTAACACATAAGAAAACTGAGGTGTCAAGAGTTTCTGGAACTCTCAGGGCTGAAATTATAAGTCAGTGTCCTGGGAAGGTAAAGTCTGACAAGGTGGTTTCAGGTGGGGAGGATGTAGGGAAAAGGTTAGGAGAACAGTACACCTTTGGGGCTGTCAGCAAGGTGAGTGGGCGGGGAAAGGAAAATGACTTTGAGCATCACTGAGGACCCAAGGAAGGACAGAGATGTGAGGAAGAGCCAGTCAGCAAAGTTATGATTGTCTCCTGCAGGGGTTGCAGTTTGTAAATAGAAGTGGGCTCTGCTTTGGTGGATGTCGGTGGGAATGGCAATTTCTCGTGGAACTCTGTAGGACTTGGTGCAAGTCAGGGAAACAAGAAAGTTGTGGAACCTCTTACCAGTGTCTGGGAAGGTTCTAGAGGTTGGTAGGTTAGAGGAAAGACAGAAGAATTTCTGAAGAGGATTTGGCTCATCTTGTGGCCTTGGAGAATGAGCCGCGGCCCAGGGGAGAGGTTAGGAGGAAGGATGGGGAGAAAACCAAGCTTCAGTTCAGGTGGGAAGTAGATGTCCCAGGGAGAGGCTGAGGGTGGATGGGAGCTCTTGGCTGTCCCTTAACCATTCCTCCTGTGACAGATGGAGGTCCCACAGCTTGCTCCGTCTCCTCCAGGGTTCTGGGCTGACCCCACCTCGAGAAAACACAACTCTCTAGCACTGTCTTATCTGGGGGTAGGGGTTCACGTGTGCTCTGTTAATACACCCAGGACTGTGTTGGCTTTTTGTCACCCCATTGCACTGTGGTGTGCAGGCCATGGAAAAGGCTTGCTGCATTCAAGGCAGCCTTCCTGGGCCTGTCTGGGAGCTGACCGGCTGCAGCTGCGCTTTTGTCCTTTGCCAGTCTCATTGTGTCACTTCCACCTCTTTCCATCTCGTAGTTATTTTATAGCTCTGATTCCTCATCCGCTATGTTGACTCTCCCTCCCCATTTCATCTCATCTTGAAGCTTAGGAAAGTTGCTTTTCACCCTTCAAGACTTTGCTAAAGATGCTGAATGTCACTAGGATTGTCAAGCCGTCGAATATACTACTGTGTTCCTCTTTCAAAGCTGACCATGACCCATGTGAGTGATCACTTTCTGGTGGGCCTTTTAAGTACCTGTACATCCCATTAGAGGTATGTATCTTGCTGAGGTCAAGATGCACAGCAGATAGAGGACCTTTCCCTTAACCTATTGCTCAAGTAATCCTGGGAAACAAGTTTTTAGTGAACCCATCCCGCTTTCTGATTCTCACTTTGGGGATCAAGTGTGAAGCGTTGATTGTACACAGGCTGTCAAAAGTGACTCCGGTGTTTTTAGTGGGCTGCAAGCAATGATTCCAAAACGCTAGTTGCAATTTAGATTTGACCAATAGCAATGCCATCTCCAGAAAAGGTAGATGGGGTGAACTCATGTAAAAGTACAATTATGTAGTAAACTTTAAAGGCATTATCTTCAAATAATTTAATAACTGTCATATGGACAAGGAATCCCAGGTGGTGAACCTAAGATTAGGAGTGAACAGAGTTCCAGGAAGACGTGCTTTCCTTCATATAAAGAACTTTGCCGACCCTGCTCTGTCACATAGAGGCCCTTTATCTGCCAGTCTCCATACATTCTTGCAATTTTGTGGGGCATAATTCATCTTGGAGCAGACACTTGAATTCATTTAAAGCAGTAGGTTGCTCTCTCTTATCTTCTCACCTGTCTTGGGCCTTCATTTCCTCTTAAGCATGTTTGTTCTGCTCGTTCTATTTGGAGATTGTTCTTCTTGATAGGGAAGATTAAATCAAGTAGTGTTGGGTAATTTTCCTTTCTAACTGTCATCAGTAAAAATCATGCCCATTGTTCTCCAACTCTGGCGTCTGTTAGCATCTCCTGTGGAACTTGTTACAGGTACAGAGGCCCAGGCTTTACCCCTGAACCAGAAGGTATGAGGTGGAGCCTGCCCAGATCGCAGCTGCAGGCCCCAGGCCCTTGACCTGGGGCTCACCTCGCCCACCCAGAGCCAACCTGCTCCAGGCCAGGCCTCTCAGGGGCTCATCCCCCTGGTTGGGCCACGTGCAGAGGCAGCTGGGTGCCTCTGGCTGCTTCCTGGTTCCCTGGGTGCAGCTCCTGAACTCCACCCTGGCCTCCCTTTCAGCTGCTGTTTTCCCTACACACCCTTCCCTGTGTGTCCAGTCCTGGGCTGGACTTCTGCCCTGTTTCTATTGTGATGTTGTCAGAGGGAGATTTAAAAAGATGCGTATCTGATGATGTCACCCTATACTTAAAAACACCCCTGTGACCTTCCACTGCTCTTAGTATAAAGACCAACCAACACCTCTTGCGTGGTCCGACAGGTTCTGCATAGCCTGGGTCCTTCCTGCCTGTTTTCCAGCCTCTTCTCAAACTGTTTTGAACCTTCTGTCAGTCATCCAACCACACGGGCTTTCTCACCTCTTCAAAAAAGAAACTGTACTACCTCTGTCTCCAGAACTCGGCATATGCTGTCACTTAGCCTGCAGCCCTTTTAACCCCACCTGAGTATCCTCTGGACTTCTGCTTGCCCTTCAGTTCTTGGCTTAATCATTATATCATTAGAGAAGCCTTTCCTGGCCCCCAGGCATGGCTGGAGTCCCTCATGGCACATTCTTACAATGCCAAGGACATCTCTTTTTTAGCACTTTATCACAGTTATATAATTAGTTGATTAAGTCAGTCTCTCCCACCAAATTGTAAACTCCATTGAGGGCATGCAGACTATTCACCATTCATGTCTCTAGAACCTAGCAGAGTACCAGAGTAGGTGCTCAATAAATATTTTCTGAATGAATCAATGAGTGAGTGATGGCAGACAGCTCTTAGAACCACAGATAATAGCATCATCTATCCGACAAAAGGACTCACCATGCCTGAGGACCTTCTGTGACACTCCCCCTGCATAAGCTCACCCCCCTGGGTATTAATAGCCTGAATTGAACTTGAATTTACTGCATTCAGTTCAATATTGTGATTTGAACGAAGGTCACGTCCCCTGGCCAACACCACGTCCCTGTCATTTCTCAGATTCTGGCCGTACCTGCTTGTGACTAGTTCCCTTTCCTCTACTGCCTTTACACTGAGGCCCTAGACATGCTGCGGCTGAGACCGGGTTAGCTGTGACGTATGATATGCCCTCTTGTTTCTTCTAGTAGGTTTTTCTCTGAAGTAAGGAAATTCCCTCATTTTCTGTAGGGCAGTGATGAGTTCCTTCCAGCCCCAAATTGGTGAGACTGAAAAGATACCTCTTTTTACCTCGTCTTAGCTTCCTTCTGGTTTTTCTTTTACTCTTTTGTTAGAGGTTGTGATGTCTTAGACTGTATCATTTCTCATTCTCTCTTCCACTATTGTCTCTTAAGATTCGTGGAGATTCATGGAGACCCTTTCCTCCCATTGTTTGTATTAACTCCTAGTGCCTGGTGTACCCCGTGAGGCATCTGGTTTTATCCAAACAGATTGCTGCTTTTTTGGTCAAATTTCAGTCTTTTTTTTTTTTTTTAATTGGTGTGTAGTGGTTTTACAATGTTGTGTTAGTTTCTACCTTACAGCAAAGTGAATCAGCTTTACATATATCTCCATTTTTGGATAGCCTTCCCATTTAGGTCACCATCAGAGCATTGAGTGGAGTTTCAAATTTCAGTCTTAAGCTCTGTGAATTGGTTGGGTTGGTCTTCTGCCAAGTGATTCTGGCCACCTTAGTCAGTTGGAGAGAACCCTGACTGGGGACAAGGAGGGAGGTCAGAATCCTGCTTTTGAGGTCTTCTGTGATGACATGGGTCACAAGCTGTGTGATGAGAAGCACCCTGAGTGTCAGCTCCCCTCTCCCAGCTACCCCAGATCAGCTCAGCAGGGCTTCAGTAATTTCTGGTGCAGCTACCATCTCCAGAAAGGACCGAGTGTAGTAGGGTACCCAACTTTGCAAGTGGTTAGCATCACAGCATTTTATCTTGGGAAAACATCTTAGAGACCATCCATTCTCATGTTACGCCTGACAACAACGACACTCAGAGAAGGCAAATCACTGGTGTTTGATTGCACAGTTAGCTCCAGAGGCCCCCCAGCCAGGGTTCCTCTTGCACCCCAAGAAGCCTATTTTTGGCCCATGTTTCTTCTTGGTCAAGAGAACCAGAAGTGAGTGGGAAAGCACATTCTAAATGTCCACTTAGTTATTAGCAGGGTTATTAGAAAAGACATGGAACTTAACATTTTTAGTGGAAATGTGAATAAATGGATATGAATGAATGCATCTGTTTGTATTATGAATGATAGTAATATGACAGAAACAGCCTAGGATAGGAAACTGTAAATCTGCTCCCCTCCATTGAGATTATTGACTTTGACCCTGGTTGCAACAGAAAGGCAAAATCTTCAGGAGAACGGTCTATGCAGTTCATGTTAAATACCCCAGTTTTCTGAAGAAATATTTGGGGTTTTTCCAGCCTGAGTTGAGTGCCATTGAGGGGGAAGTGGGTAGAGGAGAAGGGGTGGGAATATGATGCTCTTCAAACGTGATGGTCCCGTAGTATAGCAGGTGCTCCCGGGGGGTGCACGGTCTGGGCAGAAACCGCTGGCCACTGTCCTGCCACGTCACCCAGCAGCCCTCTGGCAGCACAAACAGGAAGGGGCCACTTGTGTGCTGGTTTGGGCTTGGCCCCGTTGGCTAGTCTCCTCCCATCTCTGCGTGAAGTTGAACACCATATCCAAGGTGTGCCCTGTTGTGAGCAGTTCTTAGGAAGCAGTCCTTTCACACCTGTAGGTGTCTAACCAGAGTGTTTACCGAAGGGGACCTGTTAACAGCAACTCCTGAGTTTCCATATGTACCTTTTCCTGGGCTTTTTTTTTTTTCTTTTTCTAAATTTGTTTTATTTTTTTGGCTCAGTGGCATGCAGGATCTTAGTTCCTCAACCAGAGATGGATTTCGCATCCCTTGCAGTGGCAGCACAGAGCTGCAATCACTATATCCCCAGGGAATTTCCTCCAAGGGCTTTTCTAAAGCTCTCTGCCCACTCTCCTCTCCCCACGTTATCTTATTCATTAAGAAAAGACCTGTTCTCCTAGAGTCACTTGTTTTTCCTCTGGTGCTTTTTTAATTGACCTACAGTGCTTTTTTTTTTCTAACCGTCTGCCTCCCCCTTCCTCTTATTATGACCCTAAGTGTTCGGAGTTCAAGTGTGTAGACATGAAATGTAGTTTCTCAGTCATTTGAAAAGTCTGGGTACTCTTAGATCCCATGACTCTTTACAAATCATTTCAGGAAATGCATGACGCTGCTTCATTTTCTCCACACCCATTATTAAATTTCAGAAACTATGGTCTAACTCAAAGGAGAGATCTTGCTTTTCTCACACCCACGGTTTAAATAAATGCAAGTCTCCATTTCTGCTTGATAGAGAGACCACGTGAGATGCATGAACCACTTCTCCCCCAGGTAGCATCAGTTTCTGAGCATCTTCCGGGGATGTTTTCTTTGGTACTTTTGTGTTCTGAGGTCTGTAGGATGTGAGGCCAGTCTCCAGGTAGCCTAAGCCAAAGGAGCACCACTCTAGAAGGAGCTCTGATAAGATCCACAATGATATCAGGGCACCATGGTTCATGTCTATCTTTAGAGCTTTTAAAAACACACAGGTGCATGCTTTGACAGTTTTTGAACTAACTTGTCATTTTATATCTGTTAGTCTTACTCTCCCCACCTGCTTGTGTAAGCGTTTGCACAGCAAGAAATGTCTTTGGGTTTTGTTTTTTTTTTTAATCTATTCCTTAGACCATCTCACTGCTCTGTAGGTTACAGAAGCTGTTCACGAGAAGAAAAATGGATAGTTTGCTGACTCACCAGAATACCATGTAAAAACTTCTCTCCCCACCCCATCCCGAAAGCTCTTTTAAGGGTGGCAGTTATGACCATTGGTACTTTGGAGATGAGAAAGGGACAGCTAAATGAGAACCTTGTGCTCAGCTTACTGAATTGGGAGAGAAAGTGCAAAGTGTTGGGAGAGAAAGTGCAAAGTGTATGCAGGTCCCTGGATTTTGGTGTCTTTTTATTTATTTACTTGTTTTATTTTTTGTATCTTCACTCTGTATTTAATTACTTTTGGCTGTGCTTTGAGGCCTGTGGGGTCTTAGTTCCCCAACCAGGGATCAAACCTGTGCTCCCTGCAATGGAAGCAGTCTTAACCACTGGACCACTCGGGAAGTCCGTCTTTTTTTTTTTTAAATTAAAAAATTCTATACAATTTTTAAAGGTTACTTTCTGTTTACAGTTATTACAGATTATTGGCTGTATTCCCCCTTTGCTACAAAACATCCTTGAGCCTGTCTTATACCCGATAGTTTGTGCCTTTCTGGTGTCTTTTTAAAGTTCATCCAACGGACGTTGCTTCAGCTAGAAGCTGAAGGGATTCCTTTTGTCAAGTGGCGTGACTGGCTCCTTTTTATTTACCTGGCACTCTTCGTAGCTAGACTTGGTCCGCTGACACGGAGGAGACCACGATTTTTTCTGCACGTGTGCAGCTGTAGGTCTGAGGTGTCCAATAAGCCTGACCTCAGAAGCCAGGTGCTAGTTGCAAGTGTGAGTCCCCAGTTAGACTGGGGGCTCTTCTCTCCTCGGTCATCCCCAGCACCTCCAGGAGCTCAGCCCTAGGTCTTCTCTGCCATTGAGTCATTGTGATCAGTCACATCCTGCTGTGAGCACGGCTGCCCATTGTATAAGGAAGACCTGATTTTCTCTCTCAAAGTTTATGTTACAGGTCAAACTTGATTATCACCTCTCTTTAAGTAACCCCCCCCCACCCCCACACATACACACCTTTTAGGTGATAGGAGAGAAACTTGGGGAAAAATAGGGGTGGAGACCTATTAAAATGCTCATGTGTTATTTCATATTTCAGGTTTCTCAAGCACGAAAGAGTATGTGCCCATAAAAAAACCCAGCACCCAAGGTCTTGTTTTACAGTGATCATATCTATATAAAAACATCTGTCGATGCTTTGAATGTCTGGAATATAGTAATAAAAATAATATTGAGGCTGTTTCTGTAGATTGCCATAGAAAAGTACTGAATTACTGTTCTTAAAGCACCCTAAAACGAAAGTGTAACAGCAGTTTTGTCTGTGAAATAGAGTTCAGTTATTTTCTGAAAACTCACGGGTGTTCATAGGTAATTTCAGATCACCCAGGATGTGATACCAAGACAGTGGCTTGAACCTCTGAGACCCCCAAATCAAGGATATTCTTATTTGGGTTGGGTTGGAAGGACAAGGTACTTCCTTCCATGTGTCTGTAGATTTGACAAGACTTTTAGTGTAACTCTGGATGGAGCAGAGGGAAGGAATGCATTATACTAGCCTTGTGGGGCCCAAGGTAGATGAAGATCGTTTCTTGTTTATTAATGGTTAATTCGTAGGTTTGTCTTAGACCTAGGTCCTACACTCACTATTCCCTATTAGTAATCTTAGGATTGATGCCTAAAAACATCTGTCACCTGCTCTGAGTCATCCAAGTTCAGAGTCAATCTCAGAAGTCTCAGGTTTCTTCAGGAAGTTGAGTTCAGAAATCATTGGTGAGATCAGGTTAAGGTGACTTTTTTCTATTGTCAGCCTTAATAATTGTCCACAACAAAGCAAATATGCTGTAATCATATATTTATAAGATTACATTTTCTTAGTGGTTGGGCATTTAGGAAGTCACGATCTTTTATAGCCATTTTTTCCCCCACTAACAGTTTGAAAAAAGTTGACGCATACAGTAGTAGAAAAGACACTAAACAGATTAGGATTTCTTGGTCTAGGAGAAGCTAGGATGAAGAAGGAACGTGACTCAGGTTAAATGATTGTAAAGGCTATCGAAGTGACCAGATATAGTCTCAGGTATAGTCTCCAAACAGCAGACTTCAGAACTGCAGGAAGCTTTCTAAAAATGGCCTTTTGCTAGAATAAGAGGTTATGGGCTGGAAACATAAATACAGAACGAAGGCTCAGTAAAGGAGATGCTTTAATAGTAGTGAACATTTACTGGGTTCTTTCCATGTGCTAAGCTCTTTCCTACATGACCTCATTTAATCTTTAAAATAACTTTAGGAGGGAAGTCTTATTTATCCCCATTATACACATTAGGAACCCTGAAGTCAGATAGGTTATATAATTTGTCCAAGATCCCACAGGCCAGAAATGAGGGAGCTGGGGTTGATGAGGCCTCCTTCACAGGGTGTTAGAGAAAGACTGGGGTATTTGGAGACCAGTCCTTTTTTTTTTTTAAGATTGCAGTTCCTTTTTGAAATGCCTTAGACTAGATCTAGTAAGCCCCATATGGCGGTTCTTGTGTTTTGTTTTTCTTTAGTAACTCTCCTTCTTGTTGTTCAGTTGCCAAGCCCTGTCCTATTCTCCTTTAGTAGGTCTTTATCATAGAATCTTAGGATGATGACCTTGAAAGAAAGATTGGCCAGCCTGCAGCCTATTCTTTGAGAGACAGAAAGCAAAGATAGATCTTCTCGCTTATTTAGGGATAGTGAGAAGTTCTTTTGCTAACGCTGGAAATCTTCAGAAAGGCCCTCTACTCAAAGGATAGTGATCCTTTGATAGTTCAAGTGTGTATTCTAGCAGTCAGGAAGTTTATATCAAAGCTAAAACCTCATTTGACACAAGTGCTTTTATAGCCTAAGGGGAAGTTAGAGAAAGACTAAATACTACTTCTTTATAAAATCGCATTATTCACTCCAGCCACCCCAGAGGTTCGTGCAGTGGTTGTTTCTTGAGCACCTACTATGTGCCAGACATTATATTGAATTGTGATGAGTCTGCTCTGGAACATCTTTAAGACTAACAGTAGACAACCCAGCCACGCTGGTTAGTTTAGAGTCAGTTTTTTTTTTTTTTAAGATTTTTTGATGTGGACCATTTTTATAGTCTTTATTGAATTTGTTACAGTATTTCTTCTGTTTTATGTTTTGTTTTTTTTTGTCCTCTAGAGTCAGATTTTTTTATTTTTTTGAATAATGCTTAGCCATTCGCTCTGTGTTATTTAATCCTTATGATACTCTCTGAGACTGTGTTATCATACCCATTTTACAGATGAGGAAATTAAAATTCAGCCACATTGAGAAACACACCCCATGTCATACAGCAGGGCCTTGGCCATGTGATGTGAGCTCCCACATCCCATAAGAATAATGACCATTTTCATATAGTACTTTAGAGTTTTCAAAAGGCTTTTCTTGTGTTATTTCATTTAATTCTGTAAACAAAAATGATAGTAGTTATACTCGTTTTACAGAGAGCAATGATCATTTCTATTTATTGTATACTTTGTATGTGCCAAGGGTGGCAGACAACCTACTAGATAAGGCCTAGTCCTTGTAAATGCTCACAGAGCCCTAATCAGCATCCTGATACCCGTTTTCCAGGTGAGCCACTGAGGCTCTCAGAATCTAAGTGACTTGCTCAATAAAGTGGAGAGCTGTGATTCAAGCCCCAAATTGGCTGTCCAACTGGCACACATGAACTCTTGGCTATGTTCACTTCACCATGCTATGCTGCCTCATTTTCTAGACGAGGAAACTGAGGTTCAGAGGGTTAGCTAGTACAGCCAAGGTATCCAGCTCACACACAGCTGAGCTGGGACCCCAACTCAGATCCTCTCATCAGAAAGGCCCCTTGTTTCCCCTTGTACTGAGCTGCCTCTCAGCTTAAGGAGAAATGCAAAGCTGTATCTTCCATTCAAGCTAAGTCTCCTGATTCCTTTGTGACATGTCTAAACATCAGTGATTTTAGTCATTCTTTAGATTTCTTTGTGTTTCCCCCACTTTTAGGCAGAGAGCCCTATACTGCTGGTAACATGCTACAGTATGCGAGTGGAGATACAGATGAAACTGCTTGCTCAGAAAGTCATCCAGTGATGTTAGATTATCTGAGTCCCATGTGCCCTGCTCATTTTGCTGTGTGGTTCTTGTCTTTTGTATCTATTAAAAATGGTGCTTGAGGGAAGGCCTTGTCTTTGTGAGACTGCTTTCTGATGTTGTAAGGAATGCATCTCTTTCCATCTGAAGATCATTTACCATTTATCTGAATAGCAAATGACATTAATGGTTAAAACAAGGAAGTATATCTGTATCAGATATATAACAAGGATCAGGTTTGAAAGGTTGCCGATCTATTACGATCTCAACCTTGAACAGTTTAAAGCACAAAATTTCATTACTTGAACGATTAAATATCCATCCAATTTCTGAAGGAAACGTCTCTGTGAACCATTTACGATAGTATACTTAAATTCAAATTGCAAACTCAGGTAAATGTTCCTTAAAACAAAATTGGATGAAATTTTTCTGTATATCTGTTGATACAGTAAACATTCGATAAATATCCAGATGTATTTAATTATTTTGAGTCAAAGAAAGTATGTCCCATTTAGATAGTCTTTAAATAAATTGTTTCTGAATTGAACAAATAAACAAGAAATAGCTGAAACTAAATGGCTTTGTACAGAAAAACTGAGAGGCTTTAAAGGAGGAATGATCTCAGAAAAAAACCCACATCTTGTGATCCACTTTTTTTTGGTAGAGATAAACCTAAATTGACTCAAATATATTTATTGTTTTCAAAAATCAAGCTTTCCATTTTCAGAGGCTGATAGGTGATATGGGAATAATTTAAAAATTAAACCTATTCTAAATGGATTAACTCCAATTCAGATGTATTTTAATCATGAAACAATTCCTGTGTCACCAAAAGTTTTTTTAAAAGGCAAGAATTAATATCACTGAGCACCTCCTGTGCTAGTCTTCTCTGCATAGTCTTCTCATGCAATTTCCACATCTCTGTGATTCAGATATTATTACTTCCTATCCCCTTTTACAGATGAGGAAACCGAGGTTCAGAGTCACTGAGTGATTAACCCAAAATCACACAGCTTAGAAATATAAGTCTCAGAACTTGAACCTAATTCGACATGTTCCAAAATCTATGGCTATTCTGATATACAAAGCTGTTTTGAGAACAGCCTGGTGTATTGGAATTTTTTAAAATTAAGAAAAAGTGAACTTCACACACAAAAAAAAAGTTAAAAGAAATTAGCTTATGATTCTTTGTGTATCTCCAAAAAACTCTGTTAGAGATACATTGAAAGATATTACTAATTCTCAGCCGTTCACTCTAACCAGTTGGTTGCCCATTATTTTTATTATTGTAGTGACTGTAGGTAACTCCAGGCCACATTCCAAACATGTGACATCGTTTAAACAGATTCCAATAGGATTAAAGACATTTCCCTGTTGTGTTTTGGGTTTTTTTCTTCCTGTCAGAAACTCATGTGCTTTACATCGAAACTAGATGGTGATAAAGCTTTTCTGTTCTTGGTTAGTTTTGAAATTAAGTTTTGTTTTTTTCTTAACGGTTATTTTCTGGGGTAGCTTTAGCGTCAGAATAACATAACTGTGCATGCTCACTTGCTCAGTCGTGTCCGACCCTTTGAGACCCCATGGACTGTAGCCCTCCAGTCTTCTCTGTCCATAGGGATTCTCCAGGCAAGAATACTGGAGTGGGCTGCCATTTCCTTCTCCAGGGGATCTTCCTGACCCAGGGATCGAACCTGTGACCACTGAGCCATCTGGGAAGCCCAACATAACTGGCTCCTTTCTTTCCTGTTGTACTTATATGCTGTCCCCTTTGTGCTCGTCTCTGCCCCAGACTCCTCATCCCCATTGACCTGCCTGGGACGTGAACTGTGCTAATGCATGAACAGAATCATGCATTTTTTAGAACCAGAAAGCACGTCTGAAGGATACTGACTGGATGCGCAGCAGCAAAAGGCACCATCTCTCTGCTTTTTAATCGAGTAAATTGTTCCAACATTTCTTTTTAAAAAAGAAATAAGTAATACATGTTCATTGGAGTAATAAATTAAAAAAAACAAACACAGAAAACAAAGAAAATAGAGTTCAACTTTGTGAAGATACCCAAAACAGATTGTTTTCTAAATGACTGTTAGTCTTTCCAAATAGAAATATTTATGTGTGAGGGAGACAAATAGTCCTTAGGCATGATGCATTTTGTTACTTTCAGAGAGACTCGGAGTCTAGAAAGCTGTGCGCTCCGCAGGGCCTGCAGGGTGGGGTTGTGGGAAAGTCGTCGTCCTTGTGTAGTCTGATTTTTTTTTTCCCCTGCTTTATCCTTTCTAAGTTTGGGGTTGTGTGTGTAGGCCAGAGTGGCTGGTGTGCTAAGGATTTTCTTCTTTTTCCCAGACCCCAGGCAGGCGCAGTCCTCCCCGCCCTGGTCCTATGACCAGTCCTACCCCTCATACCTGAGCCAGATGACTCCTCCATCCATCCACTCCACCACCCCGCTGTCCTCCACACGGGGCACCGGGCTGCCCGCCATCACCGACGTGCCCAGGCGCATTTCAGGTAAAGACCACACTTGATCTCAGAGCCCACTCTGGTGCAAGGGTGGGACTGGGGCTGCAGGGTGGGCCCAGCTGTCTCAGCTACGCTCACAGTAAACTCTCCGTCAGAGGCTTGTGGACAGGGGTCCCACAGCTGCAAACCAGGTTTTCTGAATTACAGGGCTAGTGAGGGCTTGAACTTAAATTGAGGTCAAGAGCCTGAATCTCCACCAGACATGGCATCCTTTGCTAAGAGGACGCTCAGTGTCCCCAAGGTTCAGTCCTGCTGAATTGCATCCCCTTCGGTTGGCGCTGTCTCCCAACTGGGGCCTTCTCCTGAGGGTCTTGTGCCCGCCCACCCAGCTTTCCTCTGCTTGCATTCCTTTCTGTTCCTAACATCTGCCTGAAAGCCAAACTACAGCCTGAAGGCACAGCCCTCTGTTTCTAGAGGCTCTTAAACACCCAGGAGTTCCAGGTAGCCAGTTCAGAGAGAGAGAAACTGCACACTTCAGATCCCCGTCAGACAGACACGAGTCACTCCAAGGACAGTGAGGCTGCAAGAGGCTTAAAGGGCCACGTGTTGTGGCCTCTGAGCAGCCAACTCAAGACCCAGGCAGCGCCATGAATCACACAGCTCACTGCTGTTGCTCGCAACGTGGCAGCCCCCAGGGCTCACCGTCCTCTCTTCCCAAGGCACCACGAAATTCTGTGACTCATGGTGAGGGTGTGTGTGATCAACATCCTGGCCTTACCTCCCCCCTCTCATAGAGCGTTTGTCCCTGGGAACCAGAGAGTATCCACGAAGATGTCAGATTGACAAGTGGAGGAAAGTTAAAGGCTCTCGGCCAACCCTCTGAGTCCTGTGAATAAGAAAAAAAAAAATCTGTTGTATACCCCCTGCATCCGGACTGCAGCCCTGCCCCCATCAATTCAGATGCAGCCCTGCCCCGCTCCCCCCACCCCCTCTGCAAGAAGCACACACAGTTGGACCCTCTATGTGTCCGACACTACTCTCAGCGTTCGGGCTCCATGCACCTATTTGACTCCTGGCCAGGTTAATGCCTTTCTTTCTTTCTCTTTGTGTTTCTGTCTCTGTTTTCTCTCCCTCTCTCCTTTTCTGCAAAAGCTCGAAGCCGGTACTCGCTCCGCCGGGTTGCACCACTGGCAAGCTGATGGGCCGCCCGCAGGCTTGCAGGTTGCGATTAGCTCAGACTCCTTTATTTCTTTCAACTTGGGAGGAGGGAAGGCTTTGTTTCTGAAGCGAATGGCAGGAAAGGGCTCTCGGGTCCTAAGGCCTTCACCTTTTCTGCCACAGACGGACTCCCGTAGGGGTGAGTAGGGAAAGCAGGGGTGGGGGGGGGGGTGGACGGGAACCTTCAGAGGCTTGGGAAAACCACGTGACCCTTTCTCATTCCAACTGCTGTTATTGTCATGAATCATATGGTATTTACTGGGGAATCTGCAGAGTATAGAACTGTAGTGATCACTTCCCTTTACTGGAACACGACTCCCTCCTTTAGGCAAACGTCAAGTAAGGACACGGGAAAGGATGAGAGAAGCAGGGGTAACCAGGGCTGATGCAGGGTCACAGGGACAATGTTGGATGGTGTTGAGTTAGTTCTGGTCCTCCCTTACGTATTTTAGGCTGAGTCTGTTTTTGTGTTACCTAGGGCCAAGGTGACACTTTGCCAGGACAGATTTGTGCAACTTTGCCTCTGTTTAGGGTTCTCTGGGGCTTCTGTCTGTCCAACCCTCTGTGGCTGAAGCTGTTCATCCTCTGGCTTTACCTGGAGGGGAAAAAAAACCTCAGGGAGAGATGGCAGCTTTAGAGACATTTATCTCCAGCATTTTCTTTCTGAGGTGTATTCAATGGGAAAACGTTGACAATAACACTGGAAAAAAAAAAGCTGCCTAAATGGCGTTTTATCATTTATCATGTGTAATATGGAGCAGCCAGGTTATTTGGAGGCAGTTTAATGATATCTACTGAAAACATTTGCATGAACGAATATGACACAGCTTTTCTCATTTCACGGAGGAGGCAGAGACTGGTTTATTATCCAGCCATGTATTAATCTGAGGCCAAACGTAGGAACGGGCTTCTGCTTGAAACTAGTTTAAACCTGAGTTTAGTCCAGTTTCTTCCTCCCACCCCAAACGTCTCTATGAGTTGTTCCTGGCAAAGTAGCGTGGGGCCAGGGTGGGAGGTTCTGTGTAAACATGAGAGCAAAGAGAACAGAAAATCCCTCTTGTCAGCGTGTAACGAATCAGGAAGAAAGAACTAGATGTCAACTGTCAGGGAACCAGAGGAGCCCTGCTTCCTCTGACCTTGCTCTTGGGTGCGGGGCTGCATCCATGCCCCAGAGCACTGCCTGGTGGACTACGGGGCCAAGTCTTCAGGAGTGAGCCCCATCTCCAGTGCCCTTGGGACTGGTTCTAGGACACTCCTTGGACAGAAGTCTATCTCATAGATTCTCAGGTACACATTGCATACTTTCTGTCGTGTTATTATCCCCCTCAGTATCAAAAGGTGTCCCTAAGTTCTAGGACGCTATGTCTCTATAACATGGACAGCTAAAATATTAACCTCTGTTGCCATCTCCAAGCAGTTCTGTGTTCACTTTTTGAGATGCTTTCCAGAATAGTTCCTGTTTTCTTTTAGTGTAGAGCAATCCGTTCTCATCTTCCTAATCAAAACATTCTCATATGAGCTTGGGTGAGAAGGAATATAATTCATCACTTACACAGTAAGGGTGGAGGTCCAGGCCCAGGTTTGAATCCCAGCTCATATTAGGCAAGTTTCTCACTTCTTGGAAACTTTTATTATTGGTAAAACGGGGATATAATATTTAGCTCTTAGGGTTACTATGGGGATTAAATGAGATGCATAGGTGTAAAGTGTTTGGGCAGGCCTGACACACCATATGTGTGTCACACAGATTGTAGCTGATATTAAGGAGCTGAAAGTGTTTTGTAAAAATTATATGTCTATTTATAATTTGTAGGCAAGCCCTGACTTAAATGAATCAGTTGATAAAAATCTAAACTTTTAAAGGAGTTATTTGCTTTATGAAATGGGTGGTCACAGAGTATATTTAAAACAAACAAACAAAAACTCATGAAATATTTAAATAAGTTAATACTATATGGCATTCATAAAGCACTTAACACAGTGCCTAACACATAGAGTACTCAATAAATATTTGTCACTGTTATTATTCCATAGACTAACTATGAATTTTCATAGAGCTAAAAGAAATTGGGAGGCATTCACAAAAAGTCAATAAAGCACTAGGAGAAAATAACTATTCATTTATGATGTCAGAAGACAGAAAATGTTAAATTACACTTACATGTAATTAGGCATACTAATGTTCTTTTCCAAGGGATCATAAGCATAAAAGTCACCAGAAATATCTTTCAGAAAGGAATATTCCTAAGGAAATTGCATTTTATCCGAGAAGACCATTGCAAAGAAATACCACAATTTAATCTATTTAAAGACCTTCAGAGAATCCAGCTTTACAACTTCCTTTTTTGTTGTTCTTTCTTCTGAGTCATTTATCAAGTGTGGCTGCAAATGCTCAAACTTAATGAATTACAATAAAGACAATAATACTATACCATATATACCCTGTTGTTGTTTAGTCACTAAGTTGTAGCCAACTCTTTTGTGACCCATTGGACTGTAACACGCCAGGTTCCTCTGTCCATGGAGTTTCCCAGTCAAGAATGCTGGAGTGGGTTGCCATTTCCTTCTCCAGGGATCGAACCCACTTCTCCTGCATTGACAGGTGGCTTCTTTACCACTGAGCCACCAGGGAAGCCTGTATATATGTCCTGTTGGTGGTGGTGGCGGTGTTGTTTGGTCGCTAAGTCGCGTCCAACTCTTTGTGATCCCATGGCTGCGGCTCCAGGCTCCTCTCTCCTCCACTATCTCCCAGAGTTTGCTCAAATTATATATTCTGTAGTTTCCCCCACATCCTTTATGGAAGCAAGGAGTAAATAAAATAAGATGATAAAGATACATTACTTGCAATCCCTTACTTTACTGCAAATAAAGATGCAAAACCAGACATCTCAAAGTTTACAGGGGGCAGTTCCAAGATTCAGGAAATATTTCTTTAACCTTGAGTAGCCTTCAGTACTATAAGAAGAACAATAGCAGCAGTTATAAGTTTATGGCTGTTGTCCTGTAACTGACTAATAGGGCCGACCTTATTGTATTGAGTTTAGATTATATCCAGCTGAATTATAAAAATCAAGCGGAAACCAGTCTAGAGAGATCTAATGCCAAGAAAGCCCTTGAGGGTTGGTTCCTCTCCCCACCGAACTTACAGTGATAAATATGGCCTTATCACATAATAATTGGGATTTAAGTAGCAACCCCATCTAAGAGTCCATGGAATTCTCCAAGCCAGAATACTGGAGTGCGTAGCCGTTTCCTCCTCCAGGGGAACTTCCCAACCCAGGGATCGAACCCAGATCTCCCACATTGCAGGTGGATTCTTTACCAGCTGAGCTACCAGGGAAGCCCTATAAATGACTGATAGGGTTGACCTTATTGTGTTGAGTTCATATCCAGCGGAATTATGAAAATCAAACAGAAACCAGTCTAGAGGGATCTAGTGCAGAGGAAGCCCTTGAGGGTTGGTTCCTCTCCCTGCCATACTTACAATGATAAACATGGCCTTATCGCATAATAGTTGGGATTTAAGTAGCACGCCTGAACACCCAGTGATTTTACGCATTCTCTTATTTCATCTTACATGATTGTAAAAGAACATTCACCCTACAGAGGTAGCCAACGTTGTTTCTCACTGATTTCTATTAAAGAGCAAGGTGTGTGGGAAGGCAGGGAGACTTGACAACAAACCAGACCACTGCGTGGCTTCATCACTGTAATACTGTTATCACTCGTGGTATTTTTGATGTTCAAAGCACTTGTGAGGCTTAACACAAAGATTATAATTACTTTTCTGGAGCTCGTTAAAAAATAGCATGTAGACACATAATTACTGACTTTCAAAATGTATTTTATGTAATTATACTCTTACGAAAAGATGTCTAGCTATTTATTGAATCTTATTCTTTGACTTATGAGTCAGAGTATGAGCTATTGTTAGCCTTCTAACGGAGACTGTACATAGGTTTATTCATTGCAAATAATTCCTCCCATCTCACCCATATAAGTTAAGTACTGTGTTTGGGTGGGTGGGTGAAACAGAAAAGAGTACCTTTATTACTTTGCCAGGCAAAGGGGGCCACAGTGGGCTAATGCCCTCGAGACTGTGTGACCTACCCTGGGGTGGGTAGTGAGGAATCTTATAGCATGCAAGGAACAGGGCATGATCAGCTCATGGATGTTCTGATTGGTTGGAGGTGAGGTAATGGGGAGTCAGCATCATCAACCTCCTGGTTCTAACCAGTCTAGGGTACATAGACCCTAGAAGTATCTTGTGTGCGTGCATGCTGAGTCCCTTCAGTCGTATCTTGAAAGTCACAACTCTTTGTGACCCTGTGGATGTAGCTGGCCAGGCTCCTCAGTCCATGGGATTCTCCAGTCAAGAATACTGGAGTGGGTTGCCATGCCCTCCTCCAGGGGAGCATCCCAGTCCAGGGATCGAACGTGCATCCCCTGCATTGCAGGCAGGTTCTTCACTGCTGAGCCACCAGGGAAGCCCTGAGGTATCTTAGATTAGCCTAAGTCTGTACTGCTCTTTGGCATTTTTTTCTGTGGTCTTGGTCGTTGTACCCTTGGGCCTCTGTGATCCTTTTAGGAAGTTTCTTAGAGATGTAAGACACATGAATTAGATATACAGGATCATATATGTTGTCTGCCTTGGGGTTCCTGGGAGAGACCAATACAGGTTATATGGATGTTTTTTCTTTACAATTGTAGGGTTATTTTTACATAAGACAGCATTAAGAACTATAATCTTTTTGAAGATCTTTTTTTTTTTCTGTTTAAGCAAGCAGTCTTGAATTTATTCTTTCAAAATATTTAAATATCAACAAATGCCACTTGATCAACTATACAGGACCACTAAGATGTCTCCATTTTTGTGACTCTTAGTTGCTAAACTATAATATTCCCAAAAGTCAGCAGAATAGGGGTTAGTCTGATAAAGAAAGTTCCTAAAAACTATTTTATTACTTCTACAAAATCTAGAAATTGCAGAGGAAAAACTCCATTTGATCACTCAAGGTCACTTGGCAGGATTGTT
Organism: Ovis canadensis; assembly: GCF_042477335.2. Classification (NCBI taxonomy): domain Eukaryota; kingdom Metazoa; phylum Chordata; class Mammalia; order Artiodactyla; family Bovidae; genus Ovis; species Ovis canadensis. The sequence continues at coordinate 33,822,891 of NC_091264.1, forward strand.
TCATGTCATTTCAAAGCCAGCAATGTTTGATGTAGTTCATTTTTAAATATCCCTTCTATAGCTGAGTTTCTGTCAGTTCCTCTGGTTTGAGGGTTTGAAACCAGCAGCTTCAGTAATGTGCCAAGTATATGTGGATGTTAATTTTAGCAGGGCCTCTCTTAACTCACAGGAGGGAGTGACGCCTTCAGAGAGGTTAAAAGGAAAACTCCAGCAATTAAATCAGAAAGGTAAAGCAACTATAATAAAACACTAGACCATCTACTTTTTACTACAGAACTATTCCTTTATTAAGACCTACCTGTTGGGTAGACACACCTCTGCCATCTCAGCCACGGGCAAGTAATTAAGTTTAATAGGAGCCACTCTTATTTTGAAGAAGTTCTCTGTTTAAAGCCACAGAGGGGGAAGTTATTAAATTTAATGGACCCTAAACAAAGGCAAGCCCTGTGTTACCAAGTGAATATTCAATATTCTTCCCTATAATATTGACTGTGATTGGTTGGGTTATTTTTGCATTCTGTTAGTTAAAACTCATCTTGCTTTCTTTAGAAATAGGATATTTTCTGACACAAGCAGAGGGTATTTTTATCTTATTGCTGTAGGCCCAGTTTCAAGGGCATCCCTGGACCTCAGCTGAGCATAATTTTTGAGTTTCTGATGCTGAGGATACAAGAATGATTTCCATTCCTATGAGATTGATTAGGGATAGTTGGCCCAGCTCACAAAGTTGACAAAATTTGGTTGTGTGACTAGTTACTGTTATTTGTAGCTAGAATGAGCTACCAAAGCCCAGGATGAACCTGGGTACAAGGTTCAACTGTGACCGTATACGTGGTTCGTGTCGATTGTTTTCATTGAGGGTTTATTTTTGATAACACGTATAGCCACCCACACATGGAGAAAAGACTCAGTAATGAAAGCGATCATGCTTAGGCGGGGATGGCAAAAACGTGGTTACATATTTTAGTGAAAGATTTGCTGTAATCCCTTTCTTTTCATAGAAGTTTGGGTGCTTGAACCTAACTTGAGCAAAAGTATTAAAGTTAATTTTCGAATGACGCCGTGGCTTCTGTGGTTCACCGGGATCCACGTGAGGGTGGAGGCAATTGAACTTGAGGAAACCTGAGTTTTGGTTTCATTGTCACTAAAGAGTCTTTGCATCTTTCTCAAATATGTCAGTTAATTTATTACACCTGCATGGTCTCGTGGAAGTGAGTTACTCAAAACTGTCCAGCCACTTGTCTCAGAGGTTCTTCAGGGAGTATGATTGTGTCTGTCCAGGGATTTGTTGTTCTTAGGACTTTTGGTAAAGAAAGCTTGTCTGACCTGATAAATGCTAGTGGAAGAACTAAGTTATGTCATTCCCTTCAAAAGAGTAGAAACATACTATCATGTATATATTTTTTTTAACTAATGCTTATTTTTTAGAGCGGTTTTAGATTTCCAAAAAGTTGACCATAAGGTACAGAGTTACTATATCCCTCCCCAACACCATCTGCACCAGCCGTTGTTTCTTGTCATTAACATTTTGCTTTTGTTTGGTACATTTGTTAACAGTTGACGAACCAGTATTTGTACATTATTATTAACTAAAGTCCATAGTTTACAATAGGGTTCACTCTCCATGTTGTATGCGCCTGTGGGTTTTGCCAAATGCTTAGTACCATGTATCCACCATTACAGAGTCACACAGAATAGTTTCATTGCCCTGAAAAGTCTCCTGGGTTCTACCTACTTATCTCTCCCCACCTGCCCTCTTCACCCCTGGCAGCCACTAATCTTTTTCCTATCAGTATATATTTTAAAAATGTATTTTATTTTTGTCTGCTCTGGCTCTTTGTGGCTGCATGCTGGCGTTCTCTGCTTGTGGAGAGTGGGGGCTACTCTTTAATTGTGGAGCACGGGCTTCTCAGTGCAGTGACTTTTCTTGTGAAGCACGCTCTCCAGGGCCCACAGATTTCAGTAGTTGCTGCATGCAGGCTTAGTAGATGTGACTCGCGGGCTTAGTTGCCCCTCTGCAGATGGAATCTTCCTGGACCAGGGACCAAACCAGTGTCCCCTACATTGCAAGGTGGATTCTTAATCACTAAACCACCAGGGGAGCTCAATGTCTGTATATTTTTGCTGTTTCCAGAATATCATATAATTGGCATTACAGTAAGTAGCCTTTTCAGACTGGATTAATCCACTGAGCATTATGCATTTAAGGTTCCTCTATATCTTTTCATGGCTAGATAGCTCATTCCTTTTGCCACTGAATGATATTCCATTGTAAGGATGTTATTAAATTTTTAAAAGCATTCAGGCCATTCTCGCTGCACCTCTGAATACTACCACACCATTTCCTTTTCCACTAATATTTGTTCCATTAAACGCTTACTGAGCACCCACTATATGCCGTAACTGTGCTAGGCTGTAAGAATACTCAAGAACATGTAAGACACAGGCTTGTCCTTGAAGAAGCTGACTTAGTGATATTTCTTTTTAGAAAGCATTTCATGCATTCCTGCCTGGGGGAACATTTCCTCTGTCTTAGCCATTGTCACCAAATGGCCCAGATTATGGCTTTCCTTATCTTTGGCTCATTTTTGAATGAAAACTTTCTTCTCATAGGAATGGTTTTGCTCGTAGGAACATTTACTATTTAGGTGGTTATTCCTGTTGACTCAAGTACTAAACTGGCCCAGCTAAAAATAACAATCCATTTATGTGGCTACTTAGCTGCCTCCCCAAATACCCAACTCTCCTAGGTAACTGTGTTAGTCACTCAGTCGTGTCCGACTCTTTGCAACCCCACAGACTGTAGCCCGCTAGGCTTCTCTGTCCATGGAATTCTCCAGGCAAGAATACTGGAGTGGATTGCCATTCCCTCCTCCAGAGGAACTTCCCAACCCAGGGACTGAACCCTGGTCTCCTGCCTCACAGGCAGATTCTTTACCGTTTGAGCTACAGGGACGTCTCTCCCAGGTAAAGGATGCTGTTTATGTCCCAAGAATGCCTGGTGTTCTTCACGTGTGCTATGCTGTTCCAGTTTTAGGCCAGCCCACTTTTCTGCACTGCCCAGACAGGGCCGGGCTGATCCTTCTCAGGCATCTTCTTCCCAACCATCCACTTTCCTCCAGACGAACCACTCTTTCATCCATTTCTTTGTACTGGACACACCTCTAATGTGTATGTATCTTCCTTTGATAATAGTTAGATTACATGCTTTCACCCTCCCATAGGAGACAGGCTTCTTCAAGGACAAGCCTGTGCCTTACATGTTCTTGAGTATTCTTATAACCAACACAGTTATGGTGTATAGTAGGTGCTCAGTAAATGTTTAATGGAACAAATATTAGTGGAAAAGATGACAGGGGAAAAACGAAAGAAGATAGGGAACTTCCTGGCGGTCCGGTGGTTAAGACTTTGCCTTCCAATGCAGGGGCTGAGGGTTTGATCCCTGCTCCGAGATCTCAGATCACACATGTCACATGGCCTGGTCAAATTTAAAGAGAAAAGAGCAAATTAAGAAAAAAAAAAAAAAAAGGGAAGATGGGCATGTGGGAGAAAATTAGAAGTAGAAAGGGAAAAAGGAAAAAGAAGAAAAAAAGTTTTTATTCACCTAGGACAACAAATAAAGGGCAAAACAAGAGAAACTTTTGACTGATAAGGACAGGAAATAGCACAGTAAGAGTGTGCATGAGCAGTGTATATTTTTATCTCCAAGTCTCTCTGAAATGTGTTTCACATTTAGAACACATATCAAGACTGCATCTGTTTCCAGAACTTGCTGCTAACAGTTGGTAATCATGCCAAAACATACTTTAGGTCCAGCTTGAAACCAAATGATCAAATAGAGTTTTTGATTTCTAATTTAGAGTCTGACATTAATTATAGCTGTCATGTAATAAAGTGTCGAAGTCTTTTCTGAGAAAACGATAGAAACTATATTAACTAAGCCATAAACTGAAGCAAAACTCTTCCTCAAAAAAAAAAAGCAACAGATCTGGTTTGGACAACTATCATTTCTCATAAAGTCTTCTGAATTTTTCCTGTTCTCCCCTCTTCTTCTCCCCTTTTTAAACTCTTGTTGTACGATGAGATTTTGTGACATAAGACCTCACTGTCCTGGTCAGTGGTCTTTGGGCAAACCACACTTCCTCAAGTGGCCCTCTTGAGGCCTGGCATCCAGAACCAAACTCTTTCATTCTCAGCCCCTGTTGGTGCCAGCTAAAGTGGCCTTGGTTCTTTGGTGACCATGTTACACTGTTTTCTTATGGACCTCTTTCTGTCAAGCTGCATTTCTTCCATTTTTTTACTTTTTCAGGTTTTTTTTTTTTTAAGATTCAAGTATGGAAATTTATGGTTATTCCTGTTGTGTGTGTTAATTGCCCAGTCATGTCTGACTCTTTGTGACCCCATGATCTATAGCTCACCAGACTTCTCATGTCCATTTCCAGGCAAGAATACTGGAGTTGGTTGCCATTTCCTTCTCCAGGGGATCTTCCAGACCCAGGGATTGAACCCAGGTCTCCTGCATTGCAGGCAGATTCTTTACCGTCTGAGTCACCAGGGAAACCCACTTACTCCTGTTAGGTTTTATGTTATTTAATTCAGGTAATAGCTTCTGCCTGTCAGGAACTTTGAATTTTTATTAATTTCATCCAATATATTGGTAGTAGCCTCTTTCTTTCTATCCTACCTGAGATGTCTTTCCTCAGTTCATTTCAGCCATTTCAAGTCAGTTCAACAAATACTTGGTACATGACTTAAAATGTGCTTAGGCAGGCAGTGAATAAAAAGACATTGTCCCGGGCTTCAGGAAAACTTCAGTCTCATTCAGAAGACAGGATGGGAATATGACATGGTTATATGATGATACCAGCCCACATGGATGCCAGAATATGCAAAAAACGCTCAGGATTTTAGTGAACAGGGATCTCCTTTGACCCCTGCATAAACTTAAAGTCTTCTCTTTGAGGAAATTAAAAAGCAATTCCCTTCTGCTCAGATGATATTTTTATTCTGAATTGCTTCGACAGTTACATTTTCAGCTGAAGAAAAGATTACGCTTGTTGACATGTGTGGTTTCATAATGTTTCTTAAGACACGAATATACAAGATCTTGTCTTTTCCCAGCTAGACTGAAAGCTCCCATAGGCCAAGGGCCTCCTAATCCTTTGCTATCTCTCCAAGACTTCAACTAGATTGAAGACTCCCCTTAGGCCAAGGAACTGGCCTTCTTATCCTTCTCTGTCTCTGTTACTCCCTCTCTGCTGTGCATGTGGGTACTCATGGGAAGTTCTTGCCTACAGAAGAGAGGTCAACCCAATAGTCCAGGCTGCATGCCTCAGGGTTGATTATGCTCTGACCGTAGTTGTTGTTTAGTTGCTAAGTCATGTTCTTTGGGACTCCATGGACTATAACCTGGCCAGGCTCCTCTATCCATGAGATTTCTCAGACAAGAACATTGGAGAGGGTTGCCATTTCCTTCTCCAGGGGATCTTCCTGACTCAGGGACCAAACCCAGGTCTCCTGTGTTGGCTGGTAGTCTTTGCCACTGGGGCACCAGGGAAGCCCATATTTAGGAATTGGCTAATAGATCTAGAAGTGGGTTTATATAGGAGACTAAGGACAATTGTCATTTACCCTGATTTCGTATTCCATATATACAGATATGGTCCTCGCACATGATTATATCATAGAATTTTCCACTATCATCTTTTAAAGTGAAGGAATACAGTTAGCTGTGTGCTGTAACATATATATGCACATATGCATGAAGTCATCTGTTCCCTACATTTAGAATGAATATACATGTAAATATCCTTGACTGGGCCTATTATTTGGAATATTAATATATATCAGCAAGACCACTGCTGCTGCTAAGTCACTTCAGTCGTGTCCGACTCTGTGTGACCCCATAGACGGCAGCCCACCAGGCTCCCCCATCCCTGGGATTCTCCAGGCAAGAGCACTGGAGTGGGTTGCCATTTCCTTCTCCATCAGCAAGGCTACTACTTTTTTCAGGAAAAATAGGACCATTGAAACCCCCATGTTTTAGTATTATTTTGTTACTTTATTGAGCATTGACTTCTCTGTGCTGTGCTTACTCACTCAGTCATGTCTGACTCTTTGCTACCCCATGGACTGTAGGCCGCCAGGTTCCTCTGTCCGTGGGGATTCTCCAGGCAAGAATACTGAAGTGGGTTGCCATGCCCTCTTCCAGGGAATCTTCCCAACCCAGGGATTGAAACCAGGTCTCCCACATTTTGGGTGAATTCTTCACCGTCTGAGCCACCAGGGAAGCCCATGATTACTGGAGTGGGTAGCCTATCCCTTCTTCAGGGGATCTTCGCAACCCTGAAATTGAACCAGGGTCTCCTGCATTGCAGGCAGATTCTTTACCAGCTGAGCTAGCAGAGAAGCCCTTTGACTTTTCAGGAAGTATTAATTGATCACTGCTTGTAGAAAAAGGGAAAGAGAAATTGTGTGATAATATTAAGTTAGTTTTTAGATTTGTTAATACATAGAAACAGTTATATGGGGAACTTAGAAAGATACATTTAAAGAGGTAACTAAACAGGTAAAAAGCTTTTTTATCATTTAAATTTTATATGATAAAATGCAGATGATGGCACTTTAGCTTGAGTTCAAAGTCATTTTGGGTTTGTATTTTGTTTTGAACAGTTTATTTTCAGAAACAAACAAACATATATTATTAAACTAGGTCAGAATATAAGTGAGTTGGTGTGAAGCAAATCTAGGATCCCATTTGACTAAAATGTCTAAAAAAATTTTTTTTTTGATGTGGCTCTCAAGAAATTCAGGAATGTCTAGTCTGTGAAAGTCATGTAAATTAAAAGTCTGCTCAAGTGACATTGTCCCTGAATATCTCAAAGGATTGGAAGGTGTCATATCTTTTCTAGAGAGACTTTGACCTTCATCGACCAACTTAGAACCAGCCAAGCATGGTGGACTGGAGAAGCCCAATGTTTCTGTATCCAAACATTGGCTACAGCTCTCTCCAACCCAAATGGTCACCATTCCAGCTCCCTGTTGTCATTAATAATAATGCTATCATTAATGGAATAATGATAACAAATATGAGGATGGTTATAAACACTCCACCCTATGACAAGGAGAGCAGTGATTCATGATAAATCAATACTATACCCACTGATGTGGTCACATCCACATGTAATTAAAAAGAACCCTTTCTAAATAACAACTACAAAGGAAATAAAACAAGCCTTGGAGAAAACAAAAAAGTCTGATAATACTGTTGTGGTACTCATTATTAAAAATAACAAACTTGTCAGCTCCCATACTATACCTTGGGAAAACAGTGATTCTCGGTATTACCTAAAGATATGTTGGAGAATTGACCTTAAAGATTCTGAAAAGGAGAGTTTGACCTCCTGGGTGGTTAACAGAACAAGTTCCATTTTTTTTCCGACCTTAGAGGTTAATTGGTTGTCAAGGGTACCCTACCTTTGAAGCATTAACTGAGTCTTGGTTTTAGATCCACTCTGACAATCTCTTTTAATTGGTGCATTTAGACTGTTGACATTTAAAGTGACTACTGATGTAGCTGGATTCACATCTACCGTATTCGTTACTCTTTTGCTTGTACTAGTGTCGTTCTTTATTCGATTTTTTCTTTTACTCTTTTTCTACCTTTTGTGGTTTTGAGTGTTTTATTTGATTTCCTCTTCTCTCCTTTCCTAGCATATCAGTTCTGATTCTTTTTTAACCTTTTTTGTTTTTTGGTCATTGCCCTAGAGTTTGCAATATACATTTGTGACTGCTCCAGCTCTACTTCCAATAACATTATACCACTTCATGGGTATTGTGAGTACCTTGCAATCTATAAACCTTTGCATGTAGGTTTTATGTAAATATAAGTTTTCCACTTCTTTGGGTAAATGCCAAGGAGTCCAAATACTGGATGGCATAGTAAAAGTATGCTTAGTTTTGAAAGAAACCACTAAATTGTCTCCCACCGTGGCCGTACATTTTGCATTCCCACCAGCAATGAATGAGACTTCTCATTGCTCACGTAATCTCTGTGTGCCTTTATATTTAAAGTGAGTTTCTTGTAGATAATGCCCGGTTGGGTCTTGTTTTTTGATCCACTCTAACCATCTCTGTCTTAACTGATGCCTTTAAACTACTGGCATCTATTGTGATTATTGATATACTTGGATTGGTTTCTCTTTGAAGGGTGAGTAAAGTCTCAAATAACCTATTTAATCTAGCAAACGATTGAAACATTTAAATCTGGGACATGTACCTCCAAAGAGAGTAGAACCCAACAGTGATAAAAGTAGCAGTTGTTGAGTAAAATTGTGTTGAATTGACTTGGCTTATCAGAAAAACATTTCTTGAAAGGCCCAGGCATATGGCATGGTGATTAAACTCTCAGAGCATCATTGGAAGTGTGTTGGAAACAGCACTCGGCTGGGAATTGAGGAACCTGGCGTTTAATCTTGGATGTACCTCTGAGTTCTTAAGCAAGTCACTTAATTTCCATGGGTTTTAGTTTCCTCAGGTGTGAGGTGAGTTAGTTGGGCTAGATATTCATAAAGCTTTGAATGTCTGTGATACTAAAATAAGGCTTGAAAGCACATAAGAAAACTGGATACTGCCACCCCTAATAAGAATAAAGGCTTGATTTATGAGCTAAATTTATAGAAATAAATACTGCAGATGTCGAGGAAAGCTTTGTCTTGTACTTCAGTTGATTCTGATGAGAAGCAACATGCGATCCGGTTAATTAATGCCAAGGTACATTCAGACCTTACCTGCAGCTGAGCTTCTGTACATGGTGAAGCCTCATATATGTACGTGTGTGTCAGGGTCTGCAGACAGATTCTGAAGCCCTAGCTTCAATTTAGAATTAAGAAACTTTATCTCATTGATGTTTTACACATCCTTGCATGGCTTTATGCAGTATATCTGTGTTACATCTCTTTACTTGGGGATGGTTATAATGAAGTACACTTTATCTCATTGGAGAAATGAGAATCTTGTAAGCTAAAGGTTATTAAAACAAAAGAGCAGGTGAATTCTGTTAATAAAAGAATACATGGAATCAAAAGACCAGACCTTCTATATTGAAGAATTTAGATCTATATAGAGATTATATATTTAATGATTTATTTAGACATTTATATTTATGACAAATATATTTATATTTATGACATATATATTTATAACAAAATTGTTTAGCAAAATATTGCTATCACAGTTTTTTATGTCTGTGTGATAAAAACTTTACTAATGTGGTGATGAATCAGAGAAAAGCTTAGAAAGCTTTTTCTACTGGTATATGATGTGGTGATTAAACATTCAGTTTTTGGAGCCAGGCCTCTTCACTCACTAGCTGTGTGATCTTGGGGTTATTACTTAGCTTGTCTGTGCCACAATTTTTCCATCTGTAAAATGGGCTAATAATAATACTACTACCACTAACCTCAAAAGGAGGACTAAAAGGTAGCTAATATATGTAAAGCCCTTAGAATAATGCCTGGCACACAATACGTGTTAGCTATTACTAGGTAAGGGTAGGCAGTTGAAAATAAGAAAATATTATCTATGGACATGTGCTGTGAAAAAATAAAGTAGGGTGACCTGATGAGTAGGGTGACATTTAAGCTGAGACCCGAACAGCCAGGAGGTGTAGCCCTGTGTGATCCCCCAGGCAGTGGGGAAGGCTAGCGCTCGCACCCTCACCGGGGAGCAGGGTGCCCAGCAGCTGCAGATGTAACAGATAAGATGCGTCAGAGAGATGGGCTTTGGGTCATGCGAGGTCTTGCTGGTCAGAATTAGAAGTTTGGATTTGCAGGGACCTGCAGTGATGAGCCACCATAGATTTTAAGTAGAGTCAAAATATAAATGTGTTTCTATCTTCCAAAGGTCACTTTGGCCTTTTGGGGGAGAATTGTGTAGGAGGATGAGGGACAGACCAAGAGCGTGGCTGGGAGGCTGGGGCAGTCGCTATGGCAACAAGATGGTGGTTTATGCTCAACCTGGAAAGGTGGGGATGGAGAGACTGGGGCGGTGGTATCTGCCTGTATCATCAACATGTTTTAATCATACTCCCCCTCCCCCCGCCCCCATCATTCATTTACTTTGAAAGGAAGAATATTGCATCCTCTAAAACCTTAATGTTTATACACTGTTCCTATACCCTGGAGTGAATCGGTCATTCAGGAATTGCTTGATTTATTAGGTGAATACAGAACCACCCACCTGGAAAATTCAGGCCAGCAATCCACTCTGAGAGCTGAAATGTTTGGTTTGGGTGTTTTCATTGACACATTAATTTGATTATTTCCAGTAGCTCCCTTTCCCTGGCACGCTGCAAACCCTGATTGCGGTGCAATGAAGTGCAATGATGAGATTAATTGGGGGGACTGACCAGCATTGTATTTTGTCCTCTTAAAATGTAGGTAGTGTGTTTTTATATCTTTCATTGCCTTTATCTACTGCTAAGTCACTTCAGTCATGTCCGACTCTGCGACCCTGTGGAATGTAGCCAGCCAGGCTCCTCTGTCCATGGAATTCTCCAGGCAAGAATACTAGAGTGGGTTGCCTTGCCCTCCTCCAGGGGATCTTCCCCACCCAGGGATTGAAATCCAGCCTTTTGAGTCTCCTGCATTGGCAGGCAGGTTCTTTACCACTAGCACCATCTGAGAAGCTCTATCCACTGCTATACACGGCTTTTAAAGATGGAATGAAATGCTATGCTGGGGCTTTTAGGTGATCATACAGAAAGCGTGTGGCAACAGCCCTGAAGGGAGGATACCCCCGAGTGAGTGGCTGGGGGCTCGTTACATCAGGCTTGCAAGCCTAGCTCCTGCATCTGAGACAAGGAAAGCTGGGTGAGACACCAGCATTTGTCCTCCCTGGGAATGGAGTCAACAACCCCACACAGCTGCTTCCCAGAGGACTGAAAAATAAAGACATGGCTTAAATTGGGAATAACTTGAGTTGATAAGAGGTGAGGGACTTGTTCTAAGCAGAATCTCAAGCACAGGCTAACATTAACGGAGGAATCTTCAAATAGCTGAGGCACTTGTATTGCCATTGTAGTCAGTGATTACTCCCTTCTCAGATATCCTCTAACCGAACCTTAAAGAGTCTTCTCTCCCTCTGCCCCCAAACCTTCCATCTGTGGTTCTAGAAATTAGCTTCCAGATCTTATAAAGATAAGAGTGCTTCTTAACATTTCCTGTTTGAAGTCACAAAAATCCTGCTCTCTGTGGATACCGGTGACCTCTTCTTCCTGCCATGCCAAAGGACAGAGGGAAGCATCCTAAAACCATTACCACAATTTGTTAGCTTTTTATTATTATTATTTTAAAAATTATTTTCTAAGAGAACTTATTTTAATTTTATTTATTTATTTGTTTGGCCACGCCATTGCAAGGCATGTAGAATATTAGTTCCTTGACCAGGGATTGAACCTGAGCCCCCTGCATTAAAAGCACACAGTCCAAACCATGGGACCTCAGGGAAGTCCCTTGTCAGCTTGTTTTAAAGGAAAGGAGTGCAGTAAAATCAGAATCTAGGGAGCATATTTCTCAGTGACCTAATTACTTAAAATTTCTTTGATGGATTTATATGGAGTTTTGGAAGCTCAAAGAACTCAAAATACAGTACAATTCAAAGGGCATCAGCATCGCATAGGATGGGATGACAGAATCATTCCAGGGGCTCTGAAAACATGCTGGATTGGAATTCTGGATAAGAGGTGGGCTCTTCCGTTAGCTTTGGAACCTAGTTCTTACCTTCCTCTCTGGCTTTGTCTAGACATGGCCCAAGGAGAATGGAAGCCAAAAGACTCAGTGTAAGGAGGATGCAAGACCAGAGGGAGAAACACCAAATAACAGGCCACTGGAGAAAAAATAGTCACTTTTTAAAAAGAATAAAACTTAGAGACAACATGGTTTAGAGTGAGGGCTGTTTTCGCCCCAGGAGCCAGGAGGTCTGAATACTGATGATGCGGCTTGCTTCCTCATCAGATGAGGGGTGGTCTTAACCAGGCTCATGGTTCCCTCCAGTTTCAAGACTTTGGCCCTGTTCTTTTTTGCTGCAACTCTGCAGTATTATGTTGAAAATCACTGGGGCTTCCCTGGTGGTCCAATGGTTGGAGACTCCATCTGCCAGTGCAGAAGACATGGGTTCAATCTGTGGTCTGAAAAGATCCCACATGCCCCAGGGCAATCAAGCCCCTGCTCCTAGATCCTGTGCTCTGCAACAAGACAGTAGCCCCCACTTGCTGCAACCAGAGAAAGCCTACATGCAGCAGTGAAGATCCAGCACAGCCAAAAATAAAGACATTAATAAATTAATTTAAAAGAGTCACCACAAAAGCGGATAGGGAGATATATAACTAGACCTCTATTTAGGGACATTGATTGGCGCTAGAAACTTGGTGATCTGGTTGTATTTCAGCCCCAACTCAGATCCTCTCAACTAGTATATAAAATGTCAGCTTGAAGCCATAGCTTCTGCCCTGGGTCCCTGCACGTGGCCACCTGAAATTGCCCTGCTGTGTGCCATGTCCCCCGGTGCCTAAAAGAGGAAAAAAAAAACCAATTTTACCAAAGCAAACCCCATCCAAGGGTCTTCCTTCTAACATTTTAATAGAGATAACATTTCAAATTGCAAATAACAGAACTTCTAGTTAGAAGTTGGGGAAAAAATCTGAAAGTTTGTGAAAGTCGAAAAAGCAAGGACCAAGTAAGTTTATGCAGATGGCAAATTGCAGCCATTCACGCAGAGGTAAAACTTTGGATAGTGAAAAATATGGCAAGTAAGCTCTAACAAACAGAACAAATAGGCAGGTTAGCACTGAGGAAAACGGGAAGAACAAAGAGATTTGTACAAATAACCCTGCGGGTTGGGACTGGAGATTTCAGCAGCATCCCTGGGTATGACGAGTACCGTGACCAGTGCAGTCTGAGGACGAAGAGGCTCTAGCAGCTCGTCTGGCTTAGGGGATGGTGGCCTGAAGGCTGAGTTAACCAGGAGACATGGAGACCCTGAGACCAGGAGACACAGGCGCCCTGAACGTATGAAGTAAAACTGAAGACACCACCAGGAAGAAGGAATTGTCCTCGCGATGGGGAAGCTTGAAATCTGCCGCTCTCATTCAGCAACTGGAGGAACAAGAGGAAACTGAAAAGACCCAGGATGCGCCCGTCGTCAATAACAGTGGCTTTTCCAATGGCAGAAATGAAAGCCTGTGGATAAGGACCTCCCTGGTGGTCCAGTGGCTAAGACTCTGCGCTCCCGATGCAGGGGGCCCTGGGTTCAGTCCCTTGAGTTCACATGGTGCAGCTAACTATAAGATCCTGCATGCTGCAAGGAAGATCGGAGATCCCTTGTGCCACAACCAAGACCTGGCACAGCCCGTAAATGAATATTGAAAATAAATAAATAAAGCCTACAGCTAAAGAACGCCATGTTACAACAAATTAGGTGCAGAGGCAAATGGGGAGGGTTACAGCAACTATGTCCAAAGGTGACAGTAAAAATAAGGGTATACAGAAAACCTCAGGATTAATAATGAGAATATTTAGACAGTGTTTTAAATCTATAGAAAAGACGTTCACAGACATCCTCATGTAACCTCACAGCAGCTCACCAGGGTACCGATGCTATTGTAGTCCCTGTTTTGCAGGAACTAGGGGCTCAGGGGCATTCAGAGACTTGATCTCTAGGTCACACAGGGAAAAAGGGGGAGATGAGGCCTCAACCCCGAGTCTTTGGGCTCCAAGTGTGCTTTCCCCACCGTGCATGGTCATAGGAGTCTCTATGTCAAAGCCAGATTTTGCTACAAAAGCCTGTTGAGTGTTATCCTCAGGGATTTTTTTTTTAAAATCTCATCCAGTGTATTCTCAGGGAACATAACACCAGTCTTCCTTACTAAGTAGGCAATATCCGTGCTTGAAACAGATCAGATAACCCAAAATAAGGTAAAATTTACCAGATTCCTACCAGAAGCAACAGTGGAAATAATCTACCTTCTGATTTTTGTAAATCTACCCTTTATTGTAGAGACTAAAAATGCATATATTAATGAAATTTTAAAACCTGAAAGTATATATTTTTATATGTGGGGGCAAAGAAACTTAAGCTACTTAAATCATGCAATATATCCTACCCTGCAAGAGCTGGAAAGGTGGATATAAATATTGTTACTTTAATTTCGGATAAGTCAGGTCCAAACAATTCTCTGAGAGTCTAGAGCAAAGAAGAAAAAGAAATAGCTTACATCATATCTCTCGTTGAATGTATGAGCCTAAAGTGAATTTTAAACCCCTTTCCTGCTAAAGTTAACGGTGAAAAACTCTTAAAAAGCTAATAGTGTTCGCATTTTCTTTTGGCTTTCTTGCAAACTATTGTCAACAATTATACTTTTTTTTTTTTTTTACTACATTTTCTAATCAGCACATTGTATCTAGAGGGGAACCAGGTATTTTTCACACAGTAGACATACCTCATTAAAAAAACTGTAATACTCTTTTTCATCTTTCTTTAGAACTGTATTTCTAATAGAATTTTTTAAGGTACTTTTGGAATTCTCAAGGTTTTGTAATGTGTAGCTGAATCAAAATTTTAGAGCTGGAAAACAAGAGAGACAATTGAGTCAGGTCCTGTCATTTTACGATGAATGTGTGGGGTCAGGGAGAAGGGGCTCCACCACCATCACCCCGCCCACTGGGTGCAATGCTGTCTCCAGAACCTCAGCCTGACTGCTAGTCCAAGGCTCTAGAATCCTATTCTCCTTCGATATTGTTTTTTTTTGCTGTACTGGGTCTTCATTGCAGTGTGTGAGCTCTCTAGTTGTGGAGCTCAGTTTTCCCCTCGGCATGTGGGATCTGAATTCACCAAGCAGGGATGAAATCTGCGCCCCCTTCATTGGAAGGTGGATTCTTAACCACAAGACCAGCTGGGAAGTCCCTCCTGCTACATTTCTGATAGGCCACGGACCCTTGTTTGTTGTTGCTGTTGCTGTACCTGGCCATTTTGATCTGAAAAAGATATCCATGAATTATCTCTTTTGCCCCTTCCCTATTTTCACCCTCAAATTAAATCCTTATGAAGAGGCTCAGTAGACCTAGCCCCACACCTGTGATAGCACCATCTCTCTTGACCAGCTATCAGTTGTCTTGGGCCGCATCTAGAGGGGGCTCGGTGGACAGTATTCCCAGGCTGGGGAAAGTAGGGCTCAGGTCTGGGGCAGGCAGAGAAATTCCGCTGTTGGGGGAGCTACCGTTGGACTGTTTGCTGTGTTTTTGTGTGTTTCTCTCAAGGATACTGAGCTGACCAGGCCCTCTCTCTCTTTTTTTTTTTTTTCGGTCATCAAAACAAGTAGCTCCTCTCAGACACCTTAATACATAATTAGGTGTGTCTGTTTACACTTGGGAGACAGCGGGCTTCATGTCCTAAAGAAATACAAGGAGTCTGGGAGTAGCCACAACAGATGTTGACATTGTCCATTTGTGGCGAGTTTATGACTCTAGCACCAGGAATAAACACAGGATGAAACCCCTCTGCAGGGGTGGGTGGGTGTGTTGAGAGGGTAATGTTATCGAGCAGAGTAGAAAGTGAAAGGAAGTCCTTTTTTCTTTTTTTTCCTTTTTTTTTTTCAGTTTGATCTAGTATTTGTTTATCTCCTACAACAAGGAAAATGTCACTATTTGGCTTTGGCTGTTTGAAGGCTTTTGCCAAATGCTTGACAATCTGTAAGTTTTGATTTGTGTCAAAAAACCCACTTTGAGAACAAGGTTCTATGTAACTAAGATGTGTTTGTTTTTGTTTAAATCACTCAGAAGAGAAATCATCTCTTGTCTATTGTGAAAAGAGAGGTTTCAATCAAAGGAAAATTCTCCATATTCTAAAATATACAAACAGCTCTTTGAAACGGATGCCAAATCAAACTCTGAAAGGGACATTTCTCTTGCAGAAGTTTTGAGTTAATTCCGTGTGCAGGGCTTGAGTGGGAAAGCTCAGACTGTCGGGGGAATGAGTTACGGCAACACTGTGTGTGGACTGGGAAGTTACGGAAGGAGCATTGCACCGAGACAGTAGGAAGAGTCTTGTACATGGTTTTAGGCTAAATCCTAGCGAGTGTCCTTTTCAAAGTGAGTCAGGTTTTCAGTTAAATAAAAGGTAGTACTTTGGTTCCTGATATTGGTTCCTCCAATGTGGGAAGGCATGTCGGTCATCACTTAAAAAAAATTTCAACCGAAACGATCCCTGTTGTTAAAGAAACACCAGGACTTCTCTTAGGATAAAAAGTAGTGGATGCCAATGAGACAAGTCTAGTGGGGAAAAGGGACACAAATTAGGAAACCTGACAATTTCACTCCGGCTCTGCCACTAATTGGCTGCATCCACGAATCACTGCCTTTTTTCCTTGGCTAAGTTTCCTTATCCGTTGGTATCTGTCAGTTGGGCTTAAACCAGATGTACGTAAAAACAGCGACAACCTGAAAAGCAGTGCATACATTTGAGGCATGCTTTTTAAACACAGTTATTACTTTTGAGACAGGAGAGTTGGCTTGGGACTGAAAAAGAATAGCTCGTAGGATAAGGGAGCAAATGCAGGGGACAGGTTAGAATGAGAGATGCACCCCAGAAATGGTGGGCAAAGCAGAGGTGTGAATCTAGAATTGACCTGAGCCCTTTAGGTGCAGGTAAACCGTAGGTGTAGTAGGTCAGGAAAAGCAGGTGGCTGAAGATGGACCGGCAGAAATCAGAAGGCACAGGCAAACTGCAGTTAGAGCTGAGGACTTAGGGCAAACCTGGCATCACCATCTCTTTTTCCTTACACACAACGCATTTAAAAACTTTCCGAATGTCACTCTGGAGAGGAGCTACAGTGCATTTGCAGATACTTGTAGATAGGCAGGACAGAGTTGTCATTCTCAAGGAATTTACAGGCTGGTAGAGTGGTGAGGCGACTATAGGCCCCCTGCACATGCATGCCTGCCTGGAAGAGACAGACAGATGAAGAACGGGGTTGGGGGTGTGGGTGGGTGTGCTGAGGAGGGAGGGGTCACTCTGGGCTAAAGCAAGGACACAGGAAGATGACTCTGGGACGCCGAGGGGGATTGTGAGGTAGGTTTTGCAGGCTGCTTAGAATCTCAAGGAACTGAGATAGAGTGAGCTTGGGGACACTGAAGGCTGAGAGAAGACTGTAAAACCAGCGCCTGATCAAGGGAAGATAGAAGAGGGTGGACAGGACAGAACCCAGACAGGGGTCCAGTCTGACTGGATCGTAGAGTTCCCAAAGGACAGTGAGACGAGACTGGAAAGGCAAGTTGGGACAGGACTGTTCCTCCGGCAAGTGTTTGCTGTGTGCCTAATGGAGAGATCTAGACATGTACACAAACCTGAGGAAAAAGCGTGACATGAGGTCACAGAACACATAGGCAGTCACCCACAAGGAAAGCCTCAGGAGCCAGAAAGTCGGAGGAGACAAGGCTTCAGGAACCCAGATGAGCCATCTGGGCAGCAGATACAACACATGCACAAGTGGCTCTTGATTCTAGGGCGACCTTCTGGTCACAGCCAGGAAGCCTCTTACAGGGTCTTCATGGACGGGAACCCATCCCAGGGCCTGGGCAGAGGGGGCAGGTCAGCGGATGCATCTGAGTGGAGCGGGAGCAGGGGCATGGTAAGGCTGGGTCCCACAGGACACGGCTTGAGGCTGAAGCCTGTGCTTTTGATCTCAGATTAACGTGGGTCGTGTGAGGCCTGGGAGAGCTGGTGGAGCTGACTCGGAGACTGAACCAGGGCATTTTGGTCATCTGGTCTTGGGGCATTGGGTGGTTTGAGTCACAGACATTAAGGTTCAAGATGGCTTCAGGGCTGTTGGACCACACCAGGGCGCTAAGCCCTTTGAAGGGAATTTTATTTGAAGAAAAACTGTGCCCCGAGCTTGTCAACGTTTTAAAGGATGCTCCCTCTGAGGTGGCTGCCGCCTGGAGACTTCCTGGGTCAGCGCTCGAGTCAGTCACAGGGAGAGTCAGGCTGTGCTGATGCCGGATTTAGAGAGGCAGATCTATTCTGACTTTAAGAAGGGGAGAATCGAGCCCGATCTGAAAACACAGTCTGTACATTTAGGGGATGGTGGAATGTGGTCGCTATGGTGATTATTTGCTCTCCTAGCCTCCTTTTCCCACTGCAAGAGGCATGTTTATTTTTACAGAAGAGTTTGGTTGGGTCTGGCGCTGGGTGTGTGGAGTTTAATCGGGAGCTTCCAGGATTCTGATTCCAAACTCACGTTTTTCCTAGCTTGGACCCCAGTTTTTACATTTTCCTTCTTCTCTGGCTCTTCTAATTCAAATAATACCATATGAAGGGATACCCTCGTGAGTTGGAGATGTTTACCATTTGCTGTGTACTTTTGCCAGTTCTCACTTACAAGAGTCTTATCCAGGGAGAGAACCTGAGGAATATAAAGTGTGACTTGCTTACAATCACTCAGAACTTCAGTGGTAAAGACCATGTGGGAATTCAGAGTCCGAGTGGAGCCCTCAAGATAGGGATGAACAGCCAATCTCCCAGTTCCATATCCCATCTCTGCCTCCACCCCCAGGACGGGTAGTTGATCAGCACTCTTTTCATCATTGCCCTACAGGTAGGCATGGCCTCCAATATGTTAGCACTCTCAGAAAAATGACACTGAATCTCTGCACACTGCTATATTTAAAATGAATAACCAACAAGCTCCTACTGTGTAGCACAGGGAAGTCTGCTCAATGTTATGTGTCAGCCTAGATGGGAGGGGAATTTGGGGGAGAATGCTGCTGCTGCTGCTGCTGCTAAGTCACTTCAGTTGTGTCCGACTCTGTTCGACCCCATAGATGGCAGCCCACCAGGCTCCCCCATCCCTGGGATTCTCCAGGCAAGAACACTGGAGTGGGCTGCCATTTCCTTCTCCAGTGCATGAAAGTGAAGAGTGAAAGTGAAGTTGCTCAGTCGTGTCTGACTCTTAGTGACCCCAGGAATGGATACGTGTTTATGTATGGCCAAGTCCCTTTGCTGTCCACTTGAAACTATCACAGCATTGTTAACTGACTCTGCTCCAACACAAAATAAAAAAAATTTTTTTAAATGACACTGAATCTCTGAACAGTGAAAGGGACTGTGGCAGCGGAGCCCCCCAGGTCTGGGGCCAGGTTCTGGGCCACCATTTACTGGTCTGTAACCTTGAGGAAATCTTTGAGCTTCAGTCTGTCATCCATAACATGGGATCAGTGACACCATCTCCCTTCCTGGGTTGAGGATTTAATGCTCTAATGTGAATAGACGTCTTTCATGGATGCTCTGCAGGTGGGATCCTCAAATCTCTTCCCCATTAGTAAAATCTGTGACACCACGAGATGCTGGTACTACAGAAACACCTGGAAGATCCCTATGGTTGGAACAAAGACTGGGCTATTAAGCACCAGTCCATGCTGGTCCCCAGCCCATCCTCATGGCATTCCTAAACAACATACCATGCTTGAAAGATTCTCCCATTGAAGCACCTCAAAGGGCAGAGGGAACTCTGGAGCTCCTCCCGCATACTCTGCTCCCCCATCTGCTGACATAACCCCAAACCACCCAGCTCCTGCCTGGAGAGCATTTTCATGTCATGTGAATATTCCTCCATGATATGCCTACTTTGGTTTTAATATAAAAATAACATCTTAATTTACTAATATCAGTAATATGTCCTTAAAAAAAAGAAAGAAAAAAAACTCCCCCATGTATTCCCTTCTTTATTTCATGCCCTCCTATCAGCTAGGCTTGGATGTCTAATATATAACATCTCAGCCAGTTCATAAATTTCTGCTTTTAATATAGTCCTGAGTTACCACTAGCACAGGCCACAGGAAAATACCAGCCTGTCCCTTCTAAATTCAGGCTTTTTGGAAAGATTAACTTAGGAACAATTTATCATTTAGTTGCAATTTTTAAAATAATCTTAATTGGCCACATATGTTATCAAATAAGAGTGGGTCTTCCTAGCCTCTGCCTCTGTCCACATGGCCCCACCCCACACGTGCGCATGCGCACTCCACGTTGCCAGGATGTCAGAAAATTAATTATATCACCCGAGGCAGATACAGTCACAGGAAAGCCGCCCCCTGATCCAAGATAAGATTACTGATACCGAAGCTGTTATTTTTAGGAGGGAAAGGCTATGCTTTCCAGCCTTCTTCCCTTTTTCCTAGTCCTTCGTCTCTTAATTGTGGCTCTATGTTTTGGTAGCCATAAGTCATTAGCGGTTTTTAATTTCTCTGAAACTGAAATAAGGTCTGAAAGGGTGGATTTGTCCCTTTTTTCCTCCTTTTTTCCCCTTCTTTTTTTTCTGGCTAATCGGAGGAACGCAACCACATCTGAAGCCACTTGGCTCATTATGAATTTCATGGAAACTGATTCTCTGAAAGTGTTTCCATATGTGTGTTCCCAATATATCCCATCCTCTCTAAATGGGAGCACAGACGTGTGCATGGGCTGGAAATGGCTTCAGGATGTGACAGAGCAATCATATGACCGCCGCGGCACCGTGGGTGGCCTCTTCTGAAAGACACGGTGTCCTGGGTGCTGGCCTCCTTCCTGCTGCGGATCTGGTTTCAAAGACTATCCACCCTTCCTAGCCTTTAAAAAGTTCTTCATCAAGGCCTAGCGAGAAGAGCCCTCTCGTGTTTTCTGTGTTTTTTTTTTTAAACTCCGTTTCTCTCCCCCTACCACCCCATCTTTGGTTTCTTCCTCCTCTTAGCCTCCCTCCCTGTGCACGCAGGAACACACACACTAAGCATCTAACACCTCCCTCCTCCCCCTCACCAAGAGGAAATGTATTATTCCAACAATATCCTCAAAATTTGGGTGGGTTAAAGGGATGGTTGAAGTTTTTGAAAATTGCCAGGTTGTACTTTTTTTTTTTTTCTCCCCCTTTTTCTCTCTTTCCTTCAATGTAGCATACTTCCTTAGCCTTGGGATCAGCTGGTCTCAGAATTTGTGAGCGTGCAGTGGAAAAGTACAATTCATTACAACACGAAAATAAATATTTATACTGGATAGTCGAGGCACTTTTCCTCTCTTTTGCACAACTATGGAGCTTGCTGGTCTGACCTTTTATTATCTTCAAAAAATCAGTTTCAGATTCTCATTTTTCTGCTTTCTTTCCCACCAGCCTGACCCATCACATTTCTTCCATGTGGGGTGTAGTTTTCTGACTGATTTAATGAAATTAAAAGTAAAATTAATTGAGTGATCAATACTTGATCATTTTAGTGTGAAGGAATAAATTCAGGGAAAGAAAGAGTTGATATAAAATCTCTTAAAGCCTCAGTGTGGAAAATGCAAAGTAATCTTCTGGGTAGAGATGAAAGTTGATTTTTAGATAATGTTTATACAGCATTTCTGCTTCTGTCATGTTATCTGCTTGGGACTATGCTAATAGTTCATTCATTTAGCAGATTTTTTGGAAGTACCCGTCTTTTCTCAACACCATACTGTGGAAATAGGGCGGATCTCAAAGGAGGATACATGGTTCTTCTTCATTTGCTCTCCCGTTAG
Organism: Ovis canadensis; assembly: GCF_042477335.2. NCBI lineage: Eukaryota > Metazoa > Chordata > Mammalia > Artiodactyla > Bovidae > Ovis > Ovis canadensis. The sequence continues at coordinate 33,844,470 of NC_091264.1, forward strand.
TTGGAAAATGAAAATACTTCTCTAAATACCAAGTACTTCTAAATACTCTTAACACTAAATATTCTAAGTACTTCTTTAAAATACCTTAGTTGGAAAATGAAAATATTTCTCTAAAACCAGTGACAAAATTTTTACCACAGAGTGGTAAGATTTACATATGTAAATGTCCTGAATATATAGGGTAAAGAAAAGATGATAAGGATTTGTATACCTGAAAGTCCTTGTGTGGTGGTGAGCTTTGAAGGGCCTGCTTATAGTACCCGGGTCTGGCAGACAGCAGGGAAGTAGCTGTAAGTCTGAGCATGCACAGAGCCGCAGTGAGGGTCCTACCACAAACAGGAAGGTTCATCCTGAGCAGCGTGAGATGTGACCTTGGAAGGGTAGAACAGGAAGCTCTGACGATGCCAGTAGTTTTCCCATTATCTTTTATGTCCGCCTTGCAGAGCTGTTCGGTCACACCTGGTAAGGGGTAGCCGTGACCTGTGCTGGGTTGGCGTGATACCCTCTGGTTTTTCAAGGCCTTGCACCTGCGTGGCCTGAGAAGGTGGAAGATTTTCCCGTTCTGTGTTTGTTTTCAGAGAACTCAGATCTAAGGCCTACGCTCTGCATTTTCCTGCTGGCATGCACTGTCCGGGCAGCCGAGGGGGAGATGTTCACGCTGGCCTAGGACAGAACTGCATTTTCATCTCAGGGTCATGAAGATCCACCTGTCTCCAGGCAGCCACTTCTTCATCTATAAAGGCCATCCTCAGTTCTGGGTGACGCTGACATAGTGGCTCTATCTACTGTCCAGAAATTCAAACAGGATGTGAGCTTTACTACTACCCACTCCAAATAAATGACAAAACCTTAGTGGCAGCAGTTACCCTGGGGTCCTGGGGATAGGAATGTGCCATTCACTGTGCACTTGTAGCCTGGCCCTCTTTCTCCTTTCTCTTTTCTCCCTCTGACTCCCCAGTGCAGACTTAACATAGATACGGGCTCTCAGGATACTGGACATAGCCCGGTGGCATCTGTTCACTAGTGGCAACTACCATTGGTGGGCCTCTGTCTGAAACGTGAAGTCAAGTGATGTAGTGATGTTTGGGGAGAGCTTTGAACACCCTTTGAAGAGAGTTTTATGAGATTTCATAAGTTAGGAATTATATTTGAGTTACATTTAGGTCTGATGCCACCATTGCTGAATGCTTATTATAATATCTATTTTCTTAATGCATCAAAAACATACCAGCTGTTGCACAGAGTTCTTGAATCCCTAGCCCATTTGCCTTGTTCATTGATTTATTCATCCATTCATATGCTTACATTAAAAAAAATTAAGCTCTTACCCTGTAGACTGTTCTGAGGGATATGAGAGGAAAATAAATCATAAACCTTACCATCCAAAGTTTACTTTGTAGTTGGAGAGCACAGGCTAAGAAACAGCTAATAATTCAGTGGCTGAGGGCCCAAAAGAGTGATATGGAAAATAAATGCTGTTAGAACAGGAGTGAAATAGGAAATTATATAATAGAGCAGTTGGGAAGGCGGCAGCCGAAATGTAGAAGGGGAAGAAGATGCTTAGAGGAGAAAGGCGCTGCTTCTTATTCCAATAGAGAAGATGCTGCAAGGGGGTTAATGAAAAGTGTTATTGTTTAGTTGCTGAATCATGTCCAACTCTTTGTGACCCCATGAACTGTAGCCTGCCAGGCTCCCTAGTCCCTGGGATTTCCCAGGTAAGAATACTGGAGTGGATTGCCATTTCTTTCTTCAGGGAATCTTCCCAACCCAGGGATCACACCCACGTGTCTTCTTCATTGGCAAGTGGATTCTTTACCACTAAGCCATCAGGGAAGTCCTTAATAAAAAGTACTTGGGTGTTATTTGAGATTTGGTGAAGTGATAACTCCTACCATTTAAAAGGCTTTCATGAAGCTTTGAAGTTAAGACCTTATTGCTGAGAAGTCTGATGGCTTTTCATACAGTATACGTTTTCCCTTGCATTAAAAAAGGACAGAGAAGTCTGCATTTGTCAACCTGTGTTCCACCTGGACTCAAGGTCCCTGGTCCTTCTCTATGTCCCGACCTGCCCTCCGCAGTTGGGATGTGTAAATTCCGCTCCCTAGCGGAGATGGTTCCTGGGTGTGATGTTTCCTAGCTGAGAGCCCTGAATGGCAAGTACCCCAGTCCAATATTCTTTTCAAGCTCTTATCTCTGTTGTTTTTAGCACTGTCTTGGCCCATCTTCAACCAACCAAGCCATAATGGTTTGAGTGTCTACTGAATGAGAAAATGTATGTGAAAGTACTAGGGAAAGAAACATCAAGCATGGTTGTTATTAAACCCAAAAGGGGAAGATGAATGAGTATTAGATCACTGCTGCTGTAGCTCCCTCTAGTTAGGAGTCCAGCACAAGTCAAGATAACTAGCATTAGATAGCAGCATGTGGAAGGCGCTGAGTGGAGGTTTGCGGGCCACAGGAACCAGAGATCAGAGTTTCTCTTTTATTCTCCCTTATCTTGGTTTCACTCCTTCCCCACCGCACTTTCCACTCGCTCAGAAGATGCGAGAGACATGGTTGGGTAAAAGCAGGCTATTTCCTTTTTCCCCATAGACTTTGGAGGGGAGGGGCAAGAAATTTTTACTTTTTAAAAAATGGTTTTCACAATGATTAGACTTTGCATTCACTGAAGAATAATCAGTGCTTCCTTTTCTTTCCTTTTGGCTGTGCTGGGTCTTCGTTGGGGTGCGTGGGCTTTCTTTGGTCTAGCATGAGGGGTTAGTTGCCCCACAGCATGAGGGATCTTAGTTCCCCAACCAGTGGATTCTTAACCACTGTACCACCAGGGAATTCCCAAGGAATTTTTATTTTTAACTTTGATTTTATTTTTATTGGAGCTTCATGGGCATTTCATCAATATATTCTTCCCCAGGTATATTAGATTGTGAAAAATTGCTGCTGCTGCCGCTGCCGCCGTTTCAATGAGCAAGTTTCCTGCAGCTCTCTTTCTGATGAGAGAAATCTGCAGGTCTCTGACTTTGGCAGGGGGTGCAGAGGGTCATTCTGGAATAAAATGCATCTGTAGGGAACCATCAGGTCCTAAGGGAATCAAGCCCTTGACCTTGGTCTCAATCAGATTACACCATGAATAACTGAATTAATTGCTCACTGTTTAGCAAATTAGGTCAGCAAGTGCTGAAAGAGTTTTTAAATAGTCTCCCAAGGACGGTAACTCTCTTTGGGGGCAACACGTGGGCACCAGAAGAACCTGAATTTATTTAACCTGAATAAATTTAAGCAAATTTATTTCAGCATATAGAACTTTTAAGGCATATATATATATATATATATATATATATCTGTATCTGTAATTGTGTCAACCAAATTCCTTGAGGGTGACTAAGATTGAAGAGAGGTTAGAAGTCTGAGAGGTCTTGTCTAACCGTGGTTTTGCCTCTCTGGAGCTGGGTGATTTTGTAGAGTAAATGGTTCCCTTTCTCTGTTTAGCTTCCCTATTTTTCAGTGGGTTAGATTAGGATTATCTAGACAGTAAAAGAGGTGTTTGGATTTTTGTCACCAGAATACCCCAAACCAGCAGAGGAGGATAAATGGGTACCTTAGGGAACCTGGGGGCATAGTCTAAAGCCTCCCAAGTGCAAAATTTTATTGAAATCAGTTTTCATTTGTCTAAAAATTCATCTAAGTGTTCTAAAGCTTTACAAATGGGAAATTTTGTTGAAACAGTTTTTTTGTTTGCCTGAAAACTCACCCAAGTGTTGCGTGCTGCTGCTGCTGCTGCTGCTGCTGCTAAGTTGCTTCAGTCGTGCTAGTCCGTATCATATTCGTGTTTACCGTACAGCATCCGCTTGTTTCCAGACTGAGTAAAGCCAGCCTGTTGGGAAGATGTACCATGTTTATCTTGGGCTTCAAGTAACTCCTGGCAGTACTGGATTTATTTAATCTGTAGGTTGTGATCTGGAGTTTTAAACTGGCTCTGGGGAGCTTCAGGCTACAAGGCAGATCACTGGGGCAGTTACTGAGCTTTGGCTTTATGTTTCTAAAATTAGATTGGGGTAAGAGTACTTCCAGAACTCTCCAGGTGTTCGTCCTTATCCTTTTAATAAATAGATACTACATTTTCTTTAGTTGATATAATATCTAGGTCTGTAAATGGTTTGTAGTTGTATGTATTGTGGTTGGTGATATGGGTATGAGTAGTTTAGGACACAAAGATCAGAACAACCTGAGAAGATGATCTAGAAGAAAAACAGTTCTTGTACAGAAAAGAGATTAGACGTATAGAAAGAAAATTTAGTTATAGCATTTGTTTCTGTAATAATTATTATAAAAAATAATTGACAGTTAGGAAGGAGTTTAAGTTCTTTCTTTTTAAGTTGAGGATTCTTTCAGTCTCCCCACCACTGATTATTATATAAGAGATCTCATGCGAGACTGCAGCAAGTTGTTAAAATTTCTTCCTACAGAATGCATTGCAGTGTGACACAAAATGACTAAGCAAGTTCTAGGGAATCATCTTTTTTTAAGTTATAAAAATGGCCGTATAATCCCTTTAAAGTCCACATCAGCTCTCTTTGCTCAGAAGGAGTTAAATCCTCAAGACCTGACAGTCTTAAGTGACTGGAAGCCATTGGTGAAAATTCTATAAACCTAGCGGAAACCTGTTGCATTGTGTTCTATAAACCACAACCAGAGCTCATTAATTGAAAAATGAATGTCAATTTGCATTAGCCGGCATCTCTAAACCCAAAAGGTACAGTGATCCCGGCATGTGATGGATTAATAAAAACATCAGCCAAACGTATCAGGTAAAATCGAGAAGTTGGGGGTAAGGGGCGGAGAGATAAATTCAAAGCCACATTGGAGTTTACTGGCAGGGTCCCACATAAAGGGTTTTAATAGGGCTTCTGCATTAAAATAAGGGAAACCACATGGAATTTTAATTATAAGGACAGGATATTTTAAGTATAAATACTCACAAGAAGCATTTTTTACATCGATGAGCCTATTTGTGTGAGCTCTGTGCTTCTGTGGAGCAAACGCTGCTGTTTTAAGTGTGACTTCTTTCCTTTTGAAATTGCTCACGTTTTTCTGGTTTCTCTCACACGAGCTGAGTGTTGAACTTAATGCGTACAGAAGTGGCCTGCCTACACTTATTAACTCTCCCGACTCAAGTTCACCTAGATGCCCTGCGATGAAAATGGGGCTGGCTGAGAGCATCTGTGGTCTCCATGCCGGGCCTGTATCGTGTCAGGCACTACAGAAGCCCGGGGCAGAGAGATGGCAGGTCTCGTCTGCACTACCGTGGGCAATTCTGTCCTCGTCCCTCCTTGCACCTTTTCACACTTGAACTTGTCAGCATTTCGTACTTGGGAGGGGTTAGGGAGAGGCCAGTAGAGGATGGAAGAATTTATCAAAAGCAGAGAGCAACTGCCCAGACTGTGCGAGTTTTGGTTTGTCATCTTGAAAGTGTTTGCTTCCGGTATTAGAAGCTAGCTGCTCACCAGCTTTTCCCCCTCTGCTTATGGGGCCTGTGGATTCCGGGAAGGTTTACTGTGAGGGGTGGGAACTTCCCAGCCTCCCCTCCCCCTCCCCCAAGGCAGTGGCTTCTCCTGCTGTCTTGGGATTCACGGTGATAGAATGGTAGAACCAGAAGGGAACTTAGAGCTCATCCCCTCATTTTACAGATGATGACACTGCCACCTCTGACTTCTGCCTCTGGCCTTCCACTCTCAGTAAGAAGAGCCAGGCAGGTGAGACTTTTCACAATTGCTGGGTTGGGCTGGGTGGGGTTGTCTGGCTGAGACTGCCCGATGAGTGAGAAACACTTTTGTTAACGACATATTGCTTTGAAGTAGACACTTTTAGTTATCAGTGCCCACTAAGGCACTTAACCTGAGCATTTTACAAAGAACACAAGGCAGTGTGTATTTTAACAGAAATGAACAACTCTCAATCAGCACCTTGAAAGAAGAGGATTGGGATACTTCCTTTAGGATCCGAGAACGGGGGCTAAATAAAAAGGAAGCTGAGGAAGTACCTGCTCACTAAGGCCTTCAAGAATTACCAAGTGAGACTTCACTGGTGGTCCAGTGGTTAAGGTGGCCCACTCAGCCTTCTAGTGCAGGGGACAGAGGTTCGATCCCTGATGGGGGAACTAAGAATCCCACATGCCACGCATGGTGTGGCCAAAAATTTTAAAAGAATACTGAGTGTTTTCCCTTAGAGATAAAAGTGGTAGGAAAAGCAAATACATGAGAGCCAAAGGATTGGAAGAGTTCAGGTGTGAACAAAATCTTTAAGAACACTGGTATTATCGAAGGCTGGTCACAATTCTGTCAGTGTTAGGAATTCATAACCCAGTCTTTAAAGATCACAACTATAAGTTTTTGGCATTTCCGAAAACTAATTTCCACATGAAGTGGTTTCTAACCATGGTTTCATAAGTTGAGTGCCAGAAATACCTATTAAGAAGGCATCCTGTTAGTTTTAGAAGTTAAAGGACCTCATATTTTAGGGGAAAACTGTCTTTGCTTCAGGTTCCCAGTTCAAACTGGCCTGCAGCTAATTCTGTAGGAGGTGGTATATGGGCCCAGTAGGTGGATGGTGAGATGCCCTCCTGTTCTTTCTCCTTTCCAGGGAGCTTTTCCCCAAAGCTGCTGTTGGCATGTGGCCTTAATCAGGTCTTGCTTCTCCCGTCAAGACTTGAAGTGCAGTGATTGCTAGGTGCCAGCCACTTTCAATCCTGCTAGCTTAGGACCCTCAGCAGTTTCTAAGGGTCAGACTCTTCCTATATGACCCCAGGTACATAAGCTAGTTCTAGAAAACATTGAAATCTAGTTTGATTTTCTTTTTGAAATCAATTACTAAGATGAGGAAAAAAATACATAAACTGATGACGAAGATGAGGATTTTACATTATTTTACAAGTTCAAGTGATAGGCCCGTTAGGGAATCTTTTTTATAGTCCTTCATTGATGAAAGGACCCTACTAAGAGTATCAATACCAAAACGGATCATTTTGGAATTTCTTTATTATTGGGTGAGAAAAAGAAATGTGTCAGACTTAGTATAAAGGTCACTTCCAAATATCTGAGGTGCCACAAGAAACAGAAAGGGAGGAGAAAAAAAAAATCAATGAGGATTCAGTCTTAAAGTCTGGTGAGTGAAATCTGTCTCATGAAGTATGGGGTTTACATGCACAACTTAGCACTTATTTGGGTTTTTTAAAGCCCTTTGGGATTCTCTGGGGCGGTGGGGGGTGGGGTGTGTGTGAAGAACTTGAGGCTAAAAGACTGTACAATGAAAAAAGAAAAAAAAAAAACCCAAAAGACTGTGTAGTGACTGGTGCATTTGAAAGTCTGTTTGTGGCTTGCTGTTCCATTGGGGAAAAGCTAAAGTTTTCTTTTTTTTTTTTTTCCTTGTTAAAAAAAAAATTCTTTCATGATTTTAACTGATATTTACAGATGTTTCCCCCCCCATCTTCTGTTGTAATTTTTAGGTGCTTCAGAACTGGGCCCTTTTTCAGACCCCAGGCAGTTCCCAAGCATTTCATCCCTCACTGAGAGCCGCTTCTCCAACCCACGAATGCACTATCCAGCCACCTTTACTTACACCCCGCCAGTCACCTCAGGCATGTCCCTCGGTATGTCCGCCACCACCCACTACCACACCTACCTGCCACCACCCTACCCCGGCTCCTCCCAAAGCCAGAGCGGACCCTTCCAGACCAGCAGCACGCCATATCTCTACTATGGCACCTCGTCAGGATCCTATCAGTTCCCCATGGTGCCCGGGGGAGATCGGTCTCCTTCCAGAATGCTACCGCCGTGCACCACCACCTCGAATGGCAGCACGCTATTAAACCCAAACCTGCCCACCCAGAACGATGGCGTTGACGCCGACGGAAGCCACAGCAGTTCCCCCACCGTTTTGAATTCTAGTGGCAGAATGGATGAATCTGTTTGGCGACCCTATTGAAACTTCCTCAGCAGTGGCCCCAGCGGTCTCGGTGGGGAGCCACATCCCCAGTGTATCGACATATACATATATAGAGAGTGCATATATATGTATATCAACTCGCTATCTACAAAGTGCCTGTTTTTTTAGAAAATTTTCTTTTCTTCTTCTTTTTTTTTTTTTTGGCATTCAGTCACTCTGTCACGATCTTGCAACCCTAAGAGGGTAAATCTTGTGAAGCAAAAGGCCCAAGAGACAGTCCTAACCAGGTTTCAGATCGTTTTCTATTTAAACATGTACCTTTGCAAACAAACAAAGGGAAAAAAAAAAAGTTATTTTTTGTTCGCTGTTGTCGTTTGGTCTCTTATCCTCAATCATCTGTTCAGATGCCTGTTCAGAGAGGTGGACTCCAAGTCCGGGAGGAAGAGCAAAGCCGCTTCCTCTCTGTGTTTTGAAACCACACGTCCTTACGGTTCACGGCGCCGCAACATGTGGACCAGTGCCCTGGGCAGACCCGCTTACAAAGCCGGTCCAGGTGCCTTCGAAGGGAAAAGAGGCAGAAAGGAATGCTTCCACTCCCCTGCCATCCATTCAGAGTAACTGTTCCAAACTTTTGCTTTCATACTTTCTCTGCAAGTACTCATTTGAACTGTTTGGTTCAGTTGTTTTTATGATTATTATTTTTCCTACTTTAAGAAAGTGACTTCAAAAAAATACTGATCAGGATAGATTATTTTATTTTACTTTTTCATACTTCTTTTTTCCTTTTCCCATTGAACCAAAAGGAAATCCAATCCTGAACCACCTGCCCCCTCCAACCCACTCCTTCTTTTATTCGAAACTGAAAATGGCAATACCTTATTATAGCCATAATGGTAGAGATAGTGTTTGCGTTTGGCTGTGTGTTATTTGTCTTCTTTTTTTTTTTTAAATTATGAATATGTGTAAAATCTGAGGTAACTTGCTAACGTGAATGGTCATATAACTTTAAAGATATATTTATAATTATTTAATGACATTTGGACCCTTGAAACATTTCTTAGTGTATTGATATGTTGACTTCGGTCTCTAAAAGTGCTCTTTATTAAATAACAAATTTCTTCAGTGGGCTAGAGCCATATCTGAAATATTGCTAAGCAATTTCAGTTCATCCAGGCACAATGTGATTTTTAAAAAATACTTCCATCTCCAAATATTTTAGATGTAGCTTGTTTTTGCGATGTATGAAGGAATTGATATGTTTCGTTCTTTTCAGATCTTTGATTGCCTCTAACACAGCTTTGCCTTTTTTAAAAAAAATAGCAATAATTAAGAGATTTAAAAAGCAACCCTGAGTCCTTTATCACTTATGTTGCCCTTTATCAGCATAAAATGCTGGAGTGATGTGGTTTCCTAATTTCTTTGAAATAGTGATGACTCTCGTCATATTAAAAGACAAGCACAAGTGAATCCTTGAACTGCAGAATGGCGTTCTGTGGTTTCATAGTTAAAGCAAAACTCAAAATTGCCAGGCTTCACGGTAAAGACGCAGTCAGCTTAAAGCCACACACAGAGCTGAAGGATCAGTCACAATACTCAAGGTACAGGAGAGCAGAACTGTGCCAGGGAGCCTTACCCCACCCGCCTTACCCAGACAGTAAGTCAGGGGAACCCAAATCTGCCTTAGCCTGGGCCCCACTGGCAGCTCTCCACAGAATTTGCATTTAAAGGAGCAGAATTAAGTCATTGTCTTCTGAGAGCAAGGTCATCTGAAGGAGCAGGCAAGTTCCAACAGGCAGCTGAGAACACACAGGCTGTGGGGACCCATACACAGCCTCTGGTACTCGTTGTATTTCTCACCTTGGAGGGTGTCAGGAAGGCAAGGCTTGGTGGAATCTGGTGTCTACTACTGCGTGTGAACTTGAGCTGAAGCCCTCCTGTCGGAGGCACTCTGAGCTCTCCTGGTCCTTAATCCAAGCCAGGACCATGTCACGACACCACCAGGCAGATCCCCACCCACCTCCCCCACAGGTCAGGGCTCTTTCATTCAAAATCTGTGCCCGACTCCTGCCACCCTCCCCCCCGCCACCCTAAGCAGAACCTGTTAGAGATTTGCCTCCAGTCCCCAGAAGCCCCTCGCTCCCTGGTCATCCCCCAGCCCACTTCATAAACCCACCAAGCATCTCGGGACAGCTCAAGGGGCATTGGACCTGTGCTTCTCACCTGGGAATTCACCCTGACTCCCCCTAATAAAAATCAAGGGGAACACCAAACCAAACCAAACCAAGACACTTTGCCTTCTAAAGGTTGTATACCAAGTATGCCTAGATAAATAAGCCACTTTTCTATTCCTAAAGATGGAAGTAGTAATGGATACTATTTATTGTTTGTATGTGGTAGCTTGAAGCACACCACCGTCCATTTATTTTTAAGTATAAAATATGTGTGTTTGTTTCAGCAGCACTTAAAAAAGCCAGTGTCTGGTTACACATTTCAATCTTAATTAATTGACATAAAAATGTTATCTCCAGTGCCAGCTGTACCCTATTTAATAAAAAAGGTACTATATCTGTACATTCTTGTTTAATGTTCAAAGGGCTTTTTTAAGTTTACAGTACACATACTAAGTGACTTGAGGGACGCTTTTGTGTTGAAATGTTCGTAATGGCTGCAGGCAGCAACCCAGAAACACTTTAAAAGTTTTTTTTCTTGGGAAAAATTCAAGCACTTCTTCCTTCTCTCTTCACTCTAACCATTTCAATGGGGCAATTTATATTTCTTAGATCAAATTTGGCCCTTTTTCAGCCTGGGGGTTAAATTTTGCTTTAAAAAAAAAAAAAAAAAGTCCTGAATTTGCACTGAGTCATGTGCATGATTTGTGATTTCAAGATTAAAACAAAGCCTTACTGCTACTATGGAGCCATGACCTAGCCAGCAGTGTGCTTTCTTCAGGTTAAAATGACATGGTTTACAATGTCACCGATATGGCTACTTTTTAAAGAACAAAACAACATAAAAGACCTGTTTTAGCCTGTGTCAGAGTTCCAGATTAGGTACCAAAGATTTTTAGATTTTTTGTGAAATGACATCCAGTTTAGAACTCAAAGATTCAACAGATTAGCTGTGGTTCACGCTTCAGGCCGTCTTACCCCGACCAGGACCTTTTAAAAGTGAGCAGAGAACTGCACACCGTTAGGCCCCATTCATTGTGGAATCAGAGGGGAGGAGATGGGTGTGCTGGCTGAAAGAGTTCCCTCCATTCCCAGGAAAGCGACTGACTCAGAGTCTAGGGGAATGTGTGAAAACACAAAGCAGTAGCAAAAACAATAATTATACCTATGACATTCGAAGGAACCGTAATAAATAAATAAAAGATGACTTTTCCCCAAACCTTGAATTTGTTGTCCTTAAAAAAGATAATGCCTTTGAAACTTATTTTCTATGTGAGAAGTTTTTAGATGTTTGTTTACTTCATGTTTACAAATAACTGTTTGCCTTTTCATGCAGTACTTTGAAATATTATCAGCCAAAACCATAACGTACAGTCATTTCTTAGGTATTCTGAATAAAATTCCATTTCTTTTGGATATGCTTTACCATTCTTAGATTTCTGTGGAACAAAAATATTTGTAGCATTTTGTGTAAATACAAGCTTTCAATTTTTATTTTTTTTTCCAATCGCTGTTGCCCAAGACTTGCTTTCGTGCACGTATTGTACAAATTCTGCTTTGTGCCACAGGTCATGATTGTGGATGAGTTTACTCTTAACTTCAAAGGGACTATTTGTATTGTATGTTGCAACTGTAAATTGAATTATTTGGCATTTTTCTCATGATTGTAATATTAATTTGAAGTTTGAATTGAATTTTCAATAAAATGGCTTTTTTGGTTTTGTTATGTGTGTACACTGGGTTTTTTCTCATCCGCGGCTTCTTCTCTTGTCTGACGCCTGCTCCTGTCTACACCTGGGCACTTATTGGTCATAGGACTTGCCAGGGCTGGATGAGAGCAGAGATCCTATGTTATTGGTGACAGGAAAAGCATCTTGGTAAGCACTGGATTCTGCTTTGGACCTAGGTTTGATCCCTGGGTCGGGAAGATCCTCTGGAGAAGGGAATGGCTACCCACTCCAGTATTCTTGCCTGGAGAATCCCATGGATAGAAGAGCCTGGCAAGCTATAGTCTATAAAGTCACAGAGTTGGACACAACTGGGTGATTGACACAGAAATGGGTGGGTGAAGAATCTAGGAGTGCGCTCACTTCCTTATCAGACTGTTGTCTGAAGGAGGAGTGCTCACCCCACTCTTGGGTAAAGCCCCTTATTCCAACCAGGGGACCAGTCAGGGTGGAAAGACAGCAACCTCGATGGTTCCATGATTCTCATCTCCAGGCACATATTATAGGGCCAGCAGTGAACCCTTGACTGTAATCACAAAAGCCGCCCAACCATAGGAGGGCGATCTGTTTTCCTCGTCACGTCTCTTTGGGGTTCCTAAAAAGAAAGTCAACCAAAGACCAGGATGAGTAAAAACGGACCTTGGCCTGGGGAACTCTAGCCTCAGAAAAATTCTACTAGTAGTGACCTTAACTCTAGTTTGGAGACTTTTATTCTGGGCCACTGTTTATTTTTGGTAAGTCCCTCCTCTGCAAGAAGGTCGAGGGCCTGGGTTAGTGTGGTTGCTTTCTTTCTGTCCTGTGCTGTCTGTATGCCTTGGCTTATCACACTTTCAGGGAGAGACAGGGAAACCTCAGTACCTACGAGCATGACCACTGGCTGGGGGCCCACGTCAAGCTATGAATTAGAGGCTGCCTTTCAGATCTGCTCGTTCTTGCCTCTTTGGCTCTGTTTTCTAAAAGAGCTTAGCAACCGCTCATTTCTAAGCCTAGGAGACATCCTAAAAGCACTTGGGGTGAGCTTAGGCTGGGGAACTTGTTTGCAGCTCTTTGAGGATGCATATTTATTTATTCTTGTAAGTTAAACATCTGTGTGACTTTAAAAGGCATTGCATGGGAGGTGGGCACGGTGGCTCTCTTGGCCATTCCAGCCTTTGTCCAGTGGCAGCAGGCTTTAGGGTGCATCACTGTCCTCCTCGGGGGTCTCAGCTTCTTGGTTTATGGAAAGGTGCTGAGCTAGACTTTGGTGCTGTTGACATTTCAGGCTGCATAATTCTTTGGCGTGTGCGCAGGGAGCTGTTCTGTGCAATGAAGGATGTTTAGCAGCATCCCTGGCTTCTACCGGCCATTTACCACGAGCAGCTACCCAGTCCTGACGGTGAAAAATGTCTCCAGACATTGTCAGATGTCCCCTGGGTGGGGCGGGGCCGGGGTGGGGTGCAAAATTGCCCTGATTGAGAACCATTGGGCCAAAGGCTCTAACTTCTTAGGCATTCTGTGCAGAACCAGTGTAAGAAGACATTGCTCATTCGAACAGAAGAATCAGGCAGGACACCTAGGGACTTCCCAGGGAGGCATGCCCATCACCCTCTCTCACCACCTCACCTGATGGCACCCTGAGGTCTGCATGTGTCAGGAGACGGCTTCTGGCTCTCCCTTCTGCACTGCCTCCCTCCTCCCCGCTTCACGGGCCGCGTAGCCCTTGATCAGCACAGCTGTGGGGCTTTGCTAGGACTGTCCAGCTTGGCTGTGTTCATCGGGCTCTCTGTTTCTCACTGGAAACGACCGGCGGAAGAAGAAAGCAATTTCTCCAGTGTTTTTGACCCTTCGTGCCCCCTGCCCCCCAAATATTGAATCATCAGACATTTCTTAGAGAGTGGGTGTTTCCTGTTAACTCAATCCCAGCCGAGACCAGCCCCATAAACACCTCAGCTCTCTGTCGCAGAGTTTATTTGGCTGGGAAATGGGTATTGCCATGTAAACAGGAAGCCCCCTGAAGTTATTATCTGCAGATGCGGTTGAAGAGCCACATGTTTATATTTATGGGATTTGAGAACAGTCTGGAAAGGCCAGAAAGGAGGTAGAGGAAGCACTCCTCGTTCACTGGGAGGGCAGGGCCCGCAGATCTTTGCAAGCTGGCTTTTCAACACCTTTGGAAGCGGGTGGTTAATTGCACTGACCCAGCCGAGAGCCAGGGTAGAAATGGAGGTACTGGCTGGTCTGATGTAAGCAAACAACCCTACCTAGATGATCAGGTTAATGGGGGTGCAATCCAGTTTCAGTGTCTGTCACAATCATTTAAAGCTAGTTTAGAGACTTGCCCTAGGAAACAAGGGTTTTGTTTTGTTTTTTTTTTTTTTTTTGGTTGTGGGGTGGTTTGTGATAAGATTGCTATTTTGTAGTCTCTGAGTTTTTCTGGGGGAAGTCAACTGACCACCTCTGTCTCAGTGAGCGCAGGCCAGCTTCCCTGTGAGACCCCAGGCAGACTCATGCATTAGCTCCTCAAGTCAGCTGAAAAGGCTTGGGAAGGATGCCTTCATGGGAAGGTCTGCACCGCCTGAGCTCTCCGGGGGTTGGTGCAGAGAATGTGGGATAGCAGGGCAGCTGGCTTCTCCCTCGCCCTGGGTGACCTGGCCACTTCTATCCCTTCTCCACCACCTCTGCTCTTCCTTCCTGGGCTCTCTCCTCGGGCCTGGAGAAGATGCTGAAGGAAGGCCAGGTAGTAACCAATACATGGATAGGTCCTTATTTAAATTATGAGCTCTGAGCAAAGACAAGCACCTTTTTTTTGTAGTTGCCCCAGGGCTTCATTGCAGTAGCCATTCAATTGCGAGGCTTTGAAAATTAAATTTTAAAAAAATTCATCAAAATTTAGCCTAGGATCCACTGCAGATGTAAAGGGTAATACACTAAGTGGGGTGTGTGTCTGTGTGTGTGTGTATTTGTGTGTGTGTGTGTGTATATGATGGGTACATGCATGCCTGAAGGGAGGGAGAGGGAAGGAGAAGGGGGAAGGGATGGAAAGAGGTGCCAGAGCAATCTCTCAGGGAAAGATGAGGCTTGGTGCACACACACATGCCCCTTGACACAGCATTTATTTGCCTCAGATGTTCTTGCTCCTGCAAACTCTGCAAAAAAAAAAAAAAAAAAAAAGCACACCTTCCTCCCGCAAGCAATTATTCTTCCTCAAATAGGTTATTTAGAAGGGACCAGGGACACCGGCCGCCTCCCTGAGATGTGAGAAGCACAGTGATGCGGACGACTAAGAAGGGCTATTATTCATTTTTGTAAAGCATTTTTATTCACAAGCGTTCCATGATTCAGCCGGCCCTGCTGTCCTGACAGACATGCTCAACCAGTTGGAAAGCAGAAAGATCAAATTTCTAGAAACCCACTGAACGTTTACTAAAACTTACCGTATTTATTTATTTATTTTTACGATCTTGTTGCGATGATGTCTGACCACTCGGTGGGGTTTTCTGAAAAACCTACTTTATGTCTTAGCATCACAAAGCTAGCTCACTTCGTGATTGCCATGCTTTGTTCCCGGTTCTGTGTCACTCCACAGCCAATAGGAAGGGAGGAATACCACCCCTGCCCCCCTGTACCCGCCCCCACCCCGAGATACCATCCTTATGGAGAAACCAAGACCATCTAGCAGAATGCTAGAAAAAAATGGGGGCTGGGGAGGGCCAGGGACAAGCTAAAGAACTTCCACACAAGCCCCTCAAGAACTAGTTTTGTCTTCACCACGCAGAAGAGGTCAGAACACACAGTTGCAGCCAGGTCTCCTGTGGCCCTGTTCTCCTACTGCCTTGCTGCATTTCTCTCTGAGAAGCCAAAGTCCCAGAGGTAAACCAGTGCAGGGAGGAAGATGGAGTGGGATCCACGGAGTCAGGAGATATAGGACACAGTGGCAGAGCCGGAGCAGGGTTTTGAGAGATGAGGGTACCAGCAACTCCCAGAACACAATCAGATGATGCTTTGGTGTAAAAAGTGCAAATGTATTATTTAAAAATAGCAAAAGGCCGACACACAAAACCATGTGATGTGTGTAATCATGAGATCCTTGATACGATGGCTTTATGATTTAAATCTCCTTGGGCATTTTCCTTCTTAAATGAGATCATCATTTAGTAACTGCTTCCGTCTTTGACAGTGCAGCAACTCTAGCCAGTTTCACTTTCTGTTTCTCTGTGAGTTTCTCTCTATTCTTCTGCCCTAAAACGAGAGGAACCTCTTGTGGGACTTGTGATAAGACTCCAGTAATGTCTTAACCCCATTCTCTTTTTCCTTCAGTCATTTAATTTTGAAATCTTGAACATCACAATGACCTTTCTCCTTTTTAGCCATGTGCCCAGAGAGTCTTTCTGGGTGTGGCTATGTGGGTGCAGAAAATCCAGCTTCTTATCAAGATCTTATTAGTGGTTCTACAGATGAGAAAGGCAGAGATTATTACTGACTGTAATTCTCTACCGCAACTTCTGGGGCACACTGGGGACTCAAACCATTTAGGAGAGACTTCTGGACTGACTTTCACTCTTCTCGAGCATCCAAGGGAGGGAAGGATCCAAGAGGGATGCAAGGCGGAACTTTAGCAAGGAGTTAAGTGGTTAATAGGAACTCAGGTTTTTTTTTTTTTATTGGCTAATAAAACCTCTCAGGGTTTTTCATATTATATGGTTCCTTCAGGCTTCTAGCCCAATGCTTAAAATAAAAAGCAAAAGATGAAAACAACAACAAAAAAGCTGGAGTCTGAATACCCATGCAGCCCCAGTCTTGTTTACTTTTTCATTTCCGCAGTTGTAAAAAAAAAAATTTTTTTTTCCTCTGGTAGTTCAACTTTATCACACTGAAGGAGCCGGGCAGTATTTGAACAACTCCAGCAATTCTTGCCTCCCAGTGAAAGGAAAAATTACGCTCTGTCTCTCTGTTTCGGGCAAGAGGAGACCACGATGCGGATGACAGATGCATGGGGAAATTTCAAAATGAAAGCCTGGGATGGGGGTGGCGGGGGGCGGGGTGGGGGGAGAGCAGATATTGAACCGAAACCAGCTCTGGAATCCTGAATGCAAATATCTCTGTCCATTTCTTGCCAGTGGTGCTGTTCTCCCAAGGGAGCAGGATGTTCTTGTTTTTAATAATAGCCAGACCAGATGCTAAATTCTCCCCGGCAACATGCTGGAGAAGTGAGAAGGCAAGCAGCTGATTCCTGTTAAGATGAACACCAGGCGAATAAGCCAGAAAGTATGAGAATGCTCTGGAGGTTTTCGCTTTGTAAACCCCCGTTTGGCAGAAAGATCACAGAATCTGAGTTGAAAACACAGTGTGTCCTCCTGCCCCGGTGCCTCCTCCACTCGTGCTGCCTGCTGGGGGCCTTGCTGTCTCCTGGCCATCCTGCCCTTCCCTGAGTTCTCCAGAGCACCAGCTCCCAGGTCCCCGAGAGGGAAAAATCGGAAGCCCCGTGCCCTCCGGCTTTCACTGACTGTAAAATAAAAAAACACAAAACTCATCAACAGGAGGGATTTTTTTTTTTTTACTTGCTCCTTGCCATAGAAAATAGTGAAATCCTGAACCTGAGCCAACGATTATAAAATGGCATCTTTGTTCTATCTTTTTCGCTCTCTTCTTCCCCCTGTCAGAGTCCATCAAATCTCGCAGTTCTTATTTTGTTTTGGGGTCTGCCACACATGGAAGATGCTGCTTTCTTCTTTCCCAGGGAGCTGCCAGAGCTGCTGTGGTGCTCTGCAGGGCTGGGCTGACCACAGCAGACACTGACCCGGCTGCACACTGAGGCCGGCTCTCGCCACCCAGGAGTTCTTCCCAGAGAGCAAGGGTGCCTGGTGCTCCCTTACTGTCTCTCCTTGGGGCTTTGTGCCCAAAGTCTCCAGCAGTGAGAGAAGGAATGGATGTTAGGAGCAGGTAGAGAGGTTCATACTGGTAATCAGGTCCCCAGAGTTCTCCTGGGGCTTCCCTGGTGGCTCAGTGGTAGAGAATCCGCCTGCCAATGCAGGAGATACAGGTTCAATCCCTGGCTCGGGAAGATCCCCTGGAGAAGGGAATGGCTACCCACTCCAGTATCCTTGCCGGGAGAATTCCATGGACAGAGGAGCCTGGCGGACTACAGTCCATGGAGTGGCAAAGAGTCAGACATGACTGAGCCACTGAACAACACCAACGAAGTCCTCCTTACAGCTTTTCTTCTTTGTCCCCATTGTCCTCCTAAGCCCTGGTGCTGCTAAGTCGCTTCAGTCGTGTCTGACTCTGTGCGACCCCGTGGACTGCAGCCTACCAGGCTCCTCCGTCCATGGGATTTTCCAGGCAAGAGTACTGGAGTGGGTTGCCATTGCCTTCTCCTCCTAAGCCCTGGTACTTCCTTCTCCTGATTGCTGCTCCCTCCCCTGCAATGCGACAGGACACCCTAGCTACTATTTTCTCACTGTTTTCTTCCTCCATTGCTGTCTCTGCAGTTTGTTAGGCCCAGACCTCACTAGCATGACCATTCCAGGGAGAAGGCAATGGAGACAGAGGATGATTTACCTCTTTCCCCTCTTGGGATGGCACTGAAGGCCATTGTTTTAATTTCCTCTTGGGGAAAAGTCATATTTGGTATTGATAACCTGTTCAAATAAGAATACTTACAAGATTTAATTTTCATTGCACACTTGACTGTGCCCTTGGCACTTGGCTGAATGTCTCATGAGACTATCTCAATCTTCCCAGCAACATAGGAAGAAGATAGTACTGTTTTTATCCCCATTTTACTGATGAGGAAACAGGTTTAGACTTGCCCAAGTGACACAGCCATTAAGACTCAAGCCTAGATCTGTATGATTCTAAAGACTGTGTCCCTAAGCTAGAATTTTAGACACACTCTCCTTTATCATCAGTGGAGAAAGTCAATGACTTAATGAGATATGAGGAAGCCTAGCAAAATGTCTGTAGCATAATAAATATAAAACAGATGGATTCTATTAGAGTTACTCTTGTGACCCCATAGACTATAGCCCTCCAGGCTCCTCTGTCCATGGAATTTTACATGTGGGAATACTGAAGTGGGTTGCCTTTTCCTACTCCAGGGGATCTTCCTGACCCAGGGATCGAAACTACACCTTTTATGCCTCCTGTACTGGCAAGCAGATTCTGTATGGCTCAGTGGGTAAAGAATCCACCTGCAATGCAAGAGATGAGGATTTGATCCCTGGGTTGGGAAGATCCCCTGGAGTAGGACATGGCAATCCACTCCAGTAGTTTTGCCTGGATAATCCCACAGACAGAGGAGCGTGGTGGGCTACAGTCCATGGGGTTGCAAAGAGTCAGACGTGGCTGAAGCAACTGAGCATGCACAAGCGTTATTGTTATGCCTAATGACTAAATTGATTCTGTTAAAATGTGTCTATAAAGATTCCAAATAGTTTGACTCTCAATACAGCTGGAGCCCCAAGTGGAATGCTTTTTTAAAAATATTCTTTGGACATTTAAAAAATGTTGCTCTTTCAAAGTAGTCTTTTTTAGCTTATTTTATAGACTAATTTTCTACTGAACATCATGGCTAACTTTGGCAATTGGCTTATCATAGCTTCTTCCCTAGAGGAACTCAGAGACATCACTTAGCATAAAGGACCGGCACATTCAAAACAGAAATATCGACTCTGCCTCAACCTCAACCCTCAATCTGTGATCTCTTCCAAGGTCTTCCATTTAGGTGTGTTGAGTTTCATGTTAATGTTGCTGCTGAAAAAGGTATCAGTGAACCTAATTTGGCAGCATTGCACTCATTTAACAAGAGGAAGGCCCAGACCAAGAAATTCCCGTCAACTTCAACTCTTGCCTTTCCAAGAGTGGCTCTGGCGTCCTTCTTGCCACCTGACAAAGGAGCAGCACCCAGGTTCCCCATTTCTGAACTGGCATCACTAAGAGGCAGAACTGATCTTGGAGGCCCGAGGTCTGAGTTGGGATACCTGATGTGTACATGGCTTTGTGTACTTGTACAGGGGCCTGGAGGAGCCTGGGAATGGAATGTCAGTGTTTTCTGCCCTAAATCATCTAAATCTCTTTAACTGAATAAGTAGGTTTCTCTCCCACTGTCTTAGAGCATTTTACAGAATATTTCCTTACATCTATTTTATATGGAATTAATACCCATTTTCCCGAAATCTCCGAGAATAGAATGACCTCTTTCCCTTTCATTCTCTGCCTTATTTTCTTTTTTCTTTCTGGAAATATTTATTGAACACCTACTATAAGCAGAGCAATATAGTGGAAGGCTCACCACCATTAAAAAGCATGTTGGCAAGCATCTCTGTTCAATTCATCCATCCCAATAAGAGATGTTTGTCATGCCATTCTCTAAGCAAATTCATGAATGTTTCAGGTTGCCGAAAACAGAGATTCAAACGTTTAAGATTCGTTTCTAGAGAGAATTTAGATAGTTTTGATTTCTGCTTACAGCCAGTTTCATTTCCCGCTTCCTAAAATACTCAAGTATTTGTAAGATACTCGACATCTATATTTAGTCATACAAGCCTTTCATTTCCACCATAATATATGGGAGAGTTGGTGTTGAAAAAGAGCTCTTCCATTTTCTCTTTCCTATTGTCACAGTCATGCAGCTGCATGAAGGGGTGGAGCGATGTATTGAAAGGGGGAAGTGGAGGGACTTCCCTCGTAGTCCAGTGGTCTGGATTCTGCACTTCCACAGCAAGGGACACCGGTTCAATCCCTGGTCAGGGAACTAAGATCCCATGTGCCCTGCAGCACAGCCAAATGAATAAATAATAATAATAAAAACAAAAGAAAGGGGAAAGCAGTAAGTGGCAAAAAAGATCTGAGTTCCAGATCCCTACTAACCAAACGTGTGACCTTGAACAAGCCACTTAACCTCTCTTGACCTTCTCCTGAAGTGTAGGCAGTGATATATTACCTTCCAGATGGTCTGCTAAGGTTCCATGCAGCAACTCTTACCTATAGATTTGGAGTGGTTTTCAGAATGGAGAAATTGTGGGGAGTTTTAAGAGGCAGCTAGAGTCTGCCTAGTATTAAGCGAGATAACGAGGTCCACTGTTCCTCACAGAATTGGCCAAAGTGGCCCTTTTGTAGAGGATTAGGAAATGAAATCCCAGAGAGGTCAAATCACTTTTGCAGAATCACGCTGTAGATGGATGAGGGGACGTCAAGTGTTGGAATCTATTTCCAAGCAGTTCTCAAGCTCATTGGCTGGAAGGGGCATTTCCTTCCTTTATTAGAGTAGCATCTTCTGCGTTATCCTTTCATTAAGCATTTGTTTACTTTTCTACTTTTTATGAACCTGTTTCCATTTGTTATTAACTTAAACTAATTTTGTTAAAAATTTCTTATACACATGTGAATTAATTTACAACATACAAATTCCATACCATACTCCAGCTGTTGTTCAGTCGCTAAGTAGTGTCCAACTCTTTGTGACCACATGGACTGCAGCATGCCACTCTCCCCTGTCCGTCACTATCCCCTAGAGATTGCTCAAATTCATGTCCATTGAGTCCGTGATCCTATCTAACCATCTCATTCTCTGCCACCCTCTTCTTATGCCTTCAGTCTTTCCCAGCATCAGGATCTTTTCCAGCTAACCTTATTGAGAAAGACCCATTATACATGACTTCATTAAAATCATAGGTAAAGATACCAGGTCTGACCTAGTGAGAAATTTGGTGTAAGAGGATGAATGTCATTCTTTCCTGAACAAAGATGATCTGTCTGTTGGCAACATGCTTCAAACTGATTGTCCCTTAGTGGACAAGAGGTCCCCTTGTCCTCAGTACTAAAGGTAGATGTCATGACCTTGCTGTGATCCAAGGTCTTTCTATTTGCTGTTTCATGCTCTGACTATAGAGAGGAGGCCACACTCTGGATTTCATTCACATGATACCCTAGCCATCTAAAGAAATTAGCTAATCTTGAAAAAAGACAGATATTTCATCTCAGTTTTACCTTTTATCTGCTTACTATCTGAGTTACATTACAACCAACACATATCTTCAATTTTAAAGATGTAACCAGAAAACCATGCTAGTGGTGCAAGGATGGCAGACACAGGTACCAGGTGTAGTGTTATTAGACAAAACTTGGAATGTGATTAATCATCTAATGCTTGTTCAATGATAGGCACTGCCTTATTATGTCTCGTGATTGTGAGACACAAGTGCAAAGCCATTTACAGGGCAGAAGGAAGTGGAGGGCTAAGAAGAGGGAAAATCTGTAGCTTTGCCCTATCCCTTGCTTGAGAGAACAGTTGTTATTATTTTGCTTCACAACCCCAGACTCTCATGTGGCCTGGAGGCAGGGGCCATTCATTCAATAAACACTGATTGAACACTCACTAGAAATGATGGAAATGACAGTGAATGAGACATACTCTGTGCCCTCAGAAAACTCACCATCTCCTCAGAGAGACAGAGAAGTAAGCTTGTAAGTGACAGCGCGGCACAGCAGTGCCACAGGTGAGCTGTGAACCAAGGGTTGTTGCTGTTTGGTTGCTAAGTTGTGTCCAGATCTTTGCAACCCCATGAACTGCAGCACACCAGGCCCTATTGGACTTCCCTGATATCTCAACTGGTAAAGAATCCGCCTGCAATGCAGGAGACCCTGGTTCGATTTCTGGGTTGGGAAGATCTGCTGGAGAAGGGGTAGGCTACCCACTCCAGTATTCTTGGGCTTCCCTGTGGCTCGGCTGGTAAAGAATCTGCCTGCAACGTGGGAGACCTGGGTTTGATCCCTGGGTTGGGAAGATCCCCTGGAGAAGGGAAAGTCTCCCCACTCCAGTATTCTGGTCTGGAGATTTCCATGGACTGTATAATCCTTGGGGTTGCAAAGAGTCGGACACGACTGAGCAACTTCCACTCACTAAGCTTCCCTGTCCTTCACTATCTCCCAGAGTTTGCTCAAACTCATGTCCATTGAGTCGGTGATGCCATGCAACCATCTCCTCCTCTGTCGTCCCCTTCTCAATGGTAGAGAACCAAGGGTAGAGGAACCCCATACAGGCAGCAGCCCCTGGGAGCGATAGGAAGATGACACTTGAGCTGGATCTGGAAGAATGAGTATTCAATTCCTTGCTGTTCTGGGTCTGCCGCCGAGCTTGAGTGTAAGCCCCATGTCCACCTTGCAGTGTGGTACCCAGGAGCAGGCAGGCCCCCACAGCTCTCCAGAAGGAAAAAGAGAGTGATATGGCCATCCCAGGCTTGTGGCGTTCTGTAGTGTTCCAGATCACCTATCCATAAATAAGACAGGAAAGAGGACTTCTCAGAGGCTTTAGAGTGAGGGAGTTGGGTGAGCAGAATCAGAATCTCTGTGTGATATGAGTCTCACTTCAGAAACCATGTTCAATATCAGAATAATTAAAGATCCATGTTATCAAAATATACAGCATGAAGATAAAAATGTGCCATCTTAATGTTTAACTAAAGAAACACCACTATAAGAAACGTTGAGGGATGACAGCACAAAATATCAAAATTTCAGGACAAAGTGTAGATATATTTTATCTGATTGCTCAGATAAAATTGATTGTTCAACCTCTGCTACCAAGTGGATTGAAGTCTTTTACTTTTGGGGCCATGCCAGGGCATGAAGAATTTTAGTTCCCCAACCAGTGATTGAACCTGGGCCCCCTCCATTGGAAGCACAGAGTCTTAACCACTAGACCACCAGGGAAGTCCTAGACTGGAGTCTTGATGAGAAAGTGAGAGATGATCCGGCTGAGATCTTTCAGCGTTCAGCAGAGTGACAAGTATAAAGGGTTGGGACACGTTTATGCCCTGGATGAGACCTATTCAAAGAATGTCATGCGAGTTATGCTCACGACTGACCCTATGTAAAACTTTAAAGCAGGATTTGGGGATCTTCTCTACCCACCCCTGCAGATCCCTCCTTTGGAGTCCTGCCATGCCCCTGAAGGACCCCCATGGACCCTGTGTCTTTCCGTGAGCCCACACCATTTACCCCTGCACTGTGGACCTCTTCTTTTATAAGACGAAAATGTCCCGACACTC
The DNA here is from genome assembly GCF_042477335.2 of Ovis canadensis. NCBI lineage: Eukaryota > Metazoa > Chordata > Mammalia > Artiodactyla > Bovidae > Ovis > Ovis canadensis. The sequence goes on from NC_091264.1 coordinate 33,868,329, forward strand.
ACCTTTAAGGAGCCAATGTATTTGCATTTCAAGAAGGGTTTTTTTTGGAACCACTGAAACCTCACTTCCAAAGTCACATACCCAGCTCAAAGGGCAGAAAAGTTGCTTGGGATGGTTTTTTTGACATCTCCTGGAGCTGCTGCCTTCCTACAGGCTAATCCCTGCCTTGCCCCATTGAAAGCCAACCCTCATTCTTCTTTCTCTCTCCCTCTTGCCTCAGAACCCTGCCCAGATGCCGTGAGGTGATAGGGGACCCGTGTTCTTAGCCACTGTGGGCTGGAGTGAAAATGAGGGAGAGAGTCCTGGTTCTACCTGAAGCTCACATCAGGGGGCCTTGCATTTTATTCCTGTCTCTGCAAGAGGCGGTTTATTGATTAATGGAACTTTATTAGACTTATTAGAGCAAATAAAACACATGCACACACACATAAATCCTTCTGTACCCCTCCCAAACCACTGGCTGGCGGAACGAGTTCTATTTCCAGCCCTGACATCTTGCCCGTCTGTCATTCTCCGTCCTGGCTGCATCAAGTTCCATTGGGTTTGAGTTTATTGGCGACACAGTGAAGTTTATGTTGTCATAGAAATTAGCCTTGATGGACAGGGATACGGCCAGGGGATCAGGAGAGCTGGGCAGCCTCGTGGTGTTGGCATGACTGAGATGTTAGGGTGCCTGGAACCTTCTCCAAGAAAAATCAAAGCTGGCTCTTTTGCAGCAGCAAACGAGAGCAACAAGACACTCCCCAGGGATGGACGCTGGGACGTGATTGTGAGCCGTCCAGCTCCCATTCCCCCCAACACTCCTGGTGCCCCCCTAGTGCCAAAAATCCTTCCCCGAGCAATGGAGGCAGGGCTGGGAGGCCTGAGGTTAATCCGCCCTTCTGTAGTTCGTGGTTAGCTTTCGTAGGCTCTTGGCTGTTTGACAAAGTTGGATAATAATTCAATATTTCTTTCTGAAATACTTGACCTTATTGTTAGTTTTTGTGACAAGGGGAATTTAAAGGAGCTGCAAAAAATACAAGTGAGTGTGGCTGAGAAAGGCCAGGGTACGCCCCTGACTAGCGCAGTTTCTTTTCCTGACGTCTATAAAATGTAGGTGAAAACAGGTCAACATTGATGTTGGCAAATGGGAAAACCAGTTCTATTGTTAGCCAACAAGCTTCAGATATAAATGTAAGTCTGGTTCAATCAAAACCACGTTTGTTTTAGACTCTAGTGATGTGCTTTCTATTAAAAAAAAAAAAGCCTATTTATATAGACACACGAAATAAAATATTCTTTGACCAGAAGGGTTCTTTTCTGAGTATCACAAGGACTTGTTGGAATACAAGACTGCTTTCATTTTCTTTTTTAAAATTTGTAGGAGACACACTCCCAGTATCTTCCCTTCTCTTTATGTTGAACCAGCCAGAGCTGTTGAAGATTAAAATCATATATAAAGAAAAATTCTGCATTGCCCGATGTGGGGGCTTCTTGGAGATGGCTGGCTGGGGGCTGAGAAAGAAATTAAGTTATTAGGAGGTCAAACATACAGCCTGCCCCCCCAAGATTTGGCCTGAGTCTATCATTGCTTTTATGAGCTCCTCTCAAGAGGCTCATAAGACACGTTTGAGCTTACAAAGGAGGATCAGGAGAGAAGTTTAGCCACTTGCCAAATCCAGATCATGGAGGGTCGGTTAATTTTAGCCTACTGGGCAGCTCGCTGATTCTGCTTTCTCTCTGTCCTAGGAGCCTCTCAAGTCCTGTCCCGCAAGGAACTAGGAACAATCATATAATGTTGAATATGGGCTAGTTAGTAGAATTCTAGAAGGATTTACTTTTTTCTTGTGAGATCATTTTTTTTCCAACTTGGGGTGAAATTCACATGACATAAAATGAATCTTTCTGTAAAAAATATGTATTTATCTGGCCGTGTTGGGTCTTAGTTGCAGTGTGCAAATGTGTCATACAGGATCTTTCATTGTGATGCATGACTCTCTAGTTGTGACATGGGGAGTTCAGTAGTTGCGGTGTGGAGGCTTAGTTGCCCTTTGGCATGTGGGATCTTCCTGGACCAGGGCTCAAACCCATGTCTTTTGCATTGGCAGATGGATTCTTAACCACTGGGCCACCAGGGAAGGGCCCGAATGAACCATTTTTAAAGGGAACATTCAGGGGCGTTTAGTCCACTCTCCACATTGTAAGACTGCTGCATTCCCATCACCCCAAACAGATACCATTAAACCCGGGCCACCTCTAGGTCCACTTTTGAACACAAGTTGGTTAGCTGTGTTCTTGCACAGAGTGCTGTCTTAGAGCCTCATGATTTAAACAAGGCTTGACTGTATTTCCAGAAAGGACCCAAGAGGAGAGAGGATTTGCTGTAGGGAAGACTGGAGGCCCTGGGCAGGGCAGGGCAGGGGGAAAGCGGGCAGGAGGGATGTGGGCACAGGGGAGATTGCCTCTGTAATCACTGGGTAACCTGGAACCAGAGACGTTCTGAACTGGAGAAGGTGACCATCTGTTGGGGTAGCTGCTCCTTCTGAGGCTTATTTTTTTGTCTCCTACTGAGGTGATGAGCCCTTTAAAATTCTCAGCATTCTCACTCTCTCGCATCCCGCGTCCCGTCTAGGAGGCCGTTTATTCCTTTAATTTGTGTTGGTCGGCATCCAAGTCTGGCACCAGGCAGTCCCCAGTGGAGAAGCCGGGAGGTGGCGCAGGCTCACCCAGGTTAGGGAGGGAGTGCTCCCCGGGATGCTAACTGTGAGTTGTCTCCTTCAATACACATCATCCTGCTGGGTAATCATTTTCAAATGGCAAACAATAATAAAAGCTTTCCTCTCTATTGCTTCCAAGTGTCAACGTATCTACACAGGCTGTAGATATGAATGTGTGTGTGTGTGTGTGTGTGTGTGTGTGAATTCTCTAAGAAAAAGAAGTTTGGGGGAGCATTTGAGTGTGTTGGAAAGGCTGAGAATCACCTCAGGTTGCTTTGCAAACACTTTACTGGTGGCTGACCTGGAACCTGGATCAGAGATAGAAGAACAAAAGTGTTGGGTGACAGTAATTTTTAATCCACATCTGGAGGGAGTTGGCGGGTTCTTTCCTGAGCTGGGCCCCTTGTGAACCTAGGGTGAGCTTCAAGCTGGGAATGAGACAGGATGGGGGGATGCCAGAGGCTAGATATGGCTGCTAAGGATGTGTGACTGGATCTTGAAAGGAAAATCCCAAAGTCTTTGGCTGCAGAGTGGGAGTGAGCCTGATGCCCCTGCTCAGGGTGCACGTGTGTTTTGGGTCTACACAGTCTATCTCACTGTGACCCCTTTTCCTGGAGTATCTATTTTCCTTGAAGTGGTTGAGGTAACTTAACTGCTAAGAAATTTCAAACATTTTTTAATGTTAAGATATAGATGAATAAAGTATGGAATGCAATATGAAATTCATAGGAGTTGGAGAGATAAAACAGGACTCTGGAGAAATCTCCTACTTATAATGGGCTGCTGCTGCTGCTGCTAAGTCGCTTCAGTTGTGTCTGACTCTGTGCGACCCCCATAGACGGCATCCCACCAGGCTCCCCCATCCCTGGGATTCTCCAGGCAAGAACACTGGAGTGGGTTGCCATTTCCTTCTCCAACGCATGAAAGTGAAAAATGAAAGTGAAGTTGCTCAGTCGTGTCGGACTCTTAGCAACCCCATGGACTGCAGGCTACCAGGCTCCTCCATCCATGGGATTTTCCAGGCAAGAGTACTGGAGTGGGGTGCCTTGCCTTCTTTGGGTCAAATTCAGGCTGATGCCCCAGGGTTAATGGTTTGCTCTCTGCAGTCAGGCAGTCGAAGTGAAAATAAAGGAGGAGTCTGGTGGGTGTTCAGAGCATTTTCCCAGAGGCCTGTGGAGTAGCTGGATCTTGTGGAATTTCCTCCCCGACACCTCGTCCTTGCATGCATCCAAATCCATCTCCTCTTACAAATCTTCAGGTCTGCTTCTGTGCAGACTTCTAGCCATTCTGACTCAAGGGCTCAGTGACACCGTATCTTGCCTGAACCCCATGAGTTTGGTGCTCTAATCCTCTTACATTCTTTTGGTTATCTATGTTTCTGCTTAACCAACAGCATCACAGTTTAGTGGTTTAGAACAATAGTTGTTGTATTGCTCATGATTCCGTGGGTCAAGAATGCTGGCAGGGCTCAGTCCTGCAGTTTGGCAGGGCTAGCTTGAGCTTCCTCATGGCATGGTGGTCCCAGGGTAGTCAGAATTCTTCCAGTCAGGGCTTCTAAGAGGCACAAAAGTGGAAGCTGCATCTCTCTTAAGGTCCACCTTGAAGAGGAGATGGGCAAGGTCACTCTTCTACCACATTCTGTTGGTCAAAGGCAATCACAGGGGCCAGCCTTGGGTCAAGGGGAAGGGAAGTAGACCCCACAACTCTTCATGGCAAGAGAGGCATAGCCTATGAGCTTAACCCCTCTGTAGCTACATCCTTAGATATTACAGTTCTCAATGACCCCTCTCAGGGTCCACTGCAGTGGGACTTGGTCAGCATTTGGTGATTGTTTCAGGATCCAGACAGCAGTGACAGGTGTGGGAGAAGAGATCTCAGGTGTGAGGCATCTGGATAAGGGGCATTCTGGCCATAGAGAATGGGTTTGTTTATCAAGAGGAGTCCCTAATATTTTGTCAAAAGGGTCATGATATGCTTTTCTGAGTCCTGTAATGGATCAAACATATGCCAAATATACTAGGGTTGGGGGACTCTCTTTATGGGGAAAGCAGAAGGTCACGCCACTTAACAGTTCTGCAGGGAAGACCTGGGTGGCAGGATCCCTCTAGACTTGGCCAGGGCACCTGGGGGCAGTCAGACTGGAAAGTCTGCCCTGGTTGTCACTCAAAGACTCAGCAAGGGTCCAAGAGCCACCCTTCCAGGAGAGCAGAGAAAGAGGCTATTGTTTCTTGCCACTTTAAGTAGCTGATGACAGTACAAAAGAATGTGGGTAGAACCTTCCCTGTTAACTATGGAGGATTAGAACCAACTGAAGAACTAGGGCTCTTGAAGCCTCTGGGCGCAAGGTGTGGGAACCACTGTGGGGGCAGAAAAGGAGGGAGCGTCCCTGAGGGGTGGCCCTGTTGATTCTAGAGTTCCATCCCTCCACCTCCCAGGGACTGAAACCTTCATCCCACTGGGCCTTGGTTTCCCAATAGGCAAAACGGGGACACTCGTTCTTAGGAATTTTTTTGTTTTGTTTGGAAGAGTAAATAAAATAACCTAAACAGAGGGCCCTAGCATAAGTATTAAATATTAGCATAGAATAAATAAATATTAACTTCTCTCTCTCCAAAATGTTAGAATAGGGAACTTGGATCACTGAGTCCAGTTTGTGAATGACCAGACTGAGGCCTGGACTTGTTAACATGACTTGCCCAGGTTTAAAGATCACACTAGGGTTTACGCAGTGGCTCACGGGTAAGGAATCCACAGGCAGTGCAGCAGGCACAGGTGATGGGAGTTAGATCCCTAGGTCGAGAAGATCCCCTGGAGAAAGAAATGGCAACACGGTCCGGTATTCTTGCCTGGAGAATCCCATGAACAGAGGAGCCTGGTGGGCTGTGATCTATGGGGTCGCAAAGACTTGGACAAGGCTGAAGCGACTCGGCACGCATGCACACAGCACACTGGTGCATCCTTATTTCCTCCTCTCAGCCCAAGGCTCCTCCTTGACATCTGAGTCCTTCTAAGGACACGTGGTATTTCAGTTGCAATAGCACACTGCAACTTAAAGTGGCCACTTTGGCCTTTATTCTTGGTAGCTTGCCCCATACGACCCCAAAGAACATTGGGGTAACCAGAAGATAAAATGCTGCAGAAACATTGAAACTAAATGAGACAAAATACCACCTCCAACACTGGCAAATTTCAACACGAAAATCTTATAATTTTATTTTTTTAATTTTAATTAAAAAATTTTAAAATGTCAAAACCATTTTGGATTGGAGTCTAGCCAATTAACAATATTGTGGTAGTTTCAGGTGAGCAGTGAAGGGACTCAGCCATCAGATGCATATCCATTCTCCCTCAAACCCCCCTCCCATCCAGGCTGGCATATAACATTGAGCAGAGTTCCATGCAACAGGGCTTCACTGAAAGCTCGGTTGGTAAAGAATCCACCTGCTATGCAGGAGACCCCAGTTTGATTCCTGGGTCAGGAAGATCCTGTGGAGAAGGGATAGGCTACCCACTCCAGTATTCTGGCCTGGAGAATTCCATGGACTGTGTATAGTTCATGGGGTTGCAAAAAGTAGGACACGACTGAGCGACTTTCACTTTCACTTTCTTTCCAGGCAACATGAAAATCTTTGAATAAAGCCATCCATTGAAATCACATTAGTTAGTCTTTGTTTCTCTATCAATTTCTTTTTATTAAAAAAATTAATTGAAAGATCAGTCCAGAATTACAATAAAATAAAAGAGAAGATATCTCTTTTTGTCTATCTGTCCTCTCCTGCTAATTCTACTCCAGACAACTCTTACGTGGATACGACTTTGCCTCTTCTTCCATCAACAGCTCCTAGTGGACTTGTTGCCTAGCCACCTCCCCCACCTTCCCTATCCCCTCCTTGAGAGTTAGGGCATTCAGTCTGTATAACTAAGTTTTCCAGAATCCCCGGTTTAGAGACATGGTACTTGGGCCTCATCATCTGTTACTGAACAATAAATCACCCCAAAATATGGTGGTGCAGGAGGTTGATATTTAATTACACTCGCAGATTCCATGGATCAGATATTAGAACAGGCTTGTCTCCATGGTACACAAGTGGCCTCAGCTGGGAACATGTGAAGGTCTGAGGGGTATCTTCATTCACTTGTTGGTTGCCTAGATTGGGCTGGATGAAGGGTTGTCTGAGCCAGGACCGCCTCTGGGTGTGAGGGCCTTAGGGTTGTTGGACTTCTCTTGTTCTTGCTTGGCCCTGAGAACAAGTGTCCAGTCAACCTGGGGTGGGGGAGCTGCACGGCCTTTAATGCTGGGGCCTCAGAATCACATGGTGTCACTTTCACTGTATCCTTTGGTCCTCGAGGTCCCAAGTCCACCCAGATTCCAGAAGAGGGGATCCTGTCTCTCAAGGGAGGTGCATCAAAGACCCGGTACCCAGGGAGTTTAAACCATCATGGACAAACGGTGATCTTGGTCTCTGAATAATGAGAGCTCACTAGCTAACAAAGGATTTTGGTGCTGCTTCAGGGAAGAAAGGCAGTCTTAAAGAGATGAGACTTGGACACTTGCTCTCTGGGGCATTTTAAAAGATTACAGAGACAGAATAATTAAAAATGGGACTACCTTGGGTAATCTTGGGGGAAAGTATGGCTTTTAAGCAGTTGACTGGACATTTTCATTCTCTACCCGTGAGAGTAAGACCGTTCTGGTGGACCCCAAAGCCCTCACCCCAGAGGCTATGTGGTGATGAACTGGACTTTGTGTTTTTTTCCACTGACAGCAGAGGAAATAGTGAAAGTAAAAGTGAGTTCGCTCAGTTGTGTCTGACTCTTTGCAGCCCTATGGACTGTAGCCTAACAGGCTCCTCCGTCCATGGGATTTTCCTGGCAAGGGTACTGGAGTGGGGTGCCATTTCCTTCTCCAGGGATCTTCCCAACGCAGGAATTAAACTTGGGTCTCCCACATTGCAGGCAGATGCTTTACCCTCTGAGCCACCAGGGAAGCTCCAGAGGAAATAGTAGTGCAGGAAAGTCTCCTTAAAAGCAGAGCACAGGGAGTTGTGGCTTCATTTTGAGGGATGGTTGGGCCCCACCCTCTAGCCTTGCCCCCACCTGTGTACATACCCAGAAGGAACATGCTTTGTATTGAATCTGAAGAGGAGTCTTTGAAGCCCTCAGAGATCTTCAGAGCAAAGTGCTGGGTGAGGTCAGGGCATTCAGGAGATCTGAATGGAGGGAGGAAGGGGGGCTGGGTGTATGCCAGCTGGGTGACCTTGAGGTGGATGCAGCTAGGGGGGGTGCCCCGCTCATGGCCAGGCAGCCCAGCAGCCGTGTGGTCCAGGACAAGACACCTGGTGTGCTGCCCCCCATCTCCTTCTGTGCCTGGGGTGAAGGGACCATTGAAAAGCTTGCAGCCTGCTTTGTAGAGGGCACTGTGTTAGGCGCTGCGTCTCATTCATCTGTTTCATTTACTCCATGAATCCAACTCATGCCTATGAAGTAGGCTTTATGGTTTCTGTTTTATTTTATTTCAGTTAAGAGACTGAAGCTCATGAAAAACTGTTATTGTGTAATTGAGAAGTTGTGTCCAACTCTTTTGTGACCTTATGGAAGGTAGCCTACCAGGCTCCCCTGTCCACGGGATTTCCCAGGCAAGCATACTGGAATGGGTTGCCATTTCCTTCTCCAGGAGATCTTCTACACACAGGGATCAAATCTGTGTCTCCTGCACTGCAGGCAGATTCCTTACCACCGAGTCACCTGGGAAGCTCTGACTATCACTGAGACAACTGGGAAACAAACAAACAAAAAGAATTAATTAACAAAAAGGTAACTTTCCAAAACTAAGTGTGATGGAAGATACTTGGACAAGGTAAACAACGATAGGCGGTCAGGTATGCGTTCGTGATAAGTTGCTTCAGTCGTGTCTGACTCTTTGTAATGCTATGGACTGTAGCTCTCCAGGCTCCTTGGTCCATGGGATTCTCCAGGCAGAAATACTGGAGTGGGACTCTTTGTGATGCTATGGAGAGTAGCCCTCCAGGCTCCTTGGTCCATGGGATTGCTAACTGCCAAGTCACTTCAGTCGTGTCCGACTCTGTGCGACCCCATAGACGGCAGCCCACCAGGGTCCCCCGTCCCTGGGATTCTCCAGGCAAGAACACTGGAGTGGGTTGCCATTTCCTTCCCCAATGCATGAAAGTGAAAAGTGAAAGTGAAGTCGCTCAGTCGTGTCCGACTTCGCGACCCCATGGACTGCAGCCTACCAGGCTCCTCCATCCATGGGATTATCCAGGCAGAAATACCGGAGTGGGTTACCATGCCCTCCTCGAGGGAATCTTCCTGATGCAAGGATCTAACCCCCATTTCTTACATTTCCTGCATTGGCAGACAAGTTCCTTACCACTAGAGCCACCTGGGAAGCCCAGTCGGGCATATTTATGTGTCAAATTAATATATAAAAAATTCAGTTATCCACTTGTTTCTTTATATAGTTTAAAATATGTGTCATCTGCTGTTCTAGACACTGCAGATGACAGAGGCAGATAAACAGTAAATGAAAAATAAAATAAATAACATAATGTCAAGTTGTGCTAAGTGTTTTGCATAAACAAGAAACGAAGAAAGGGGATAGAGAATAATGAGGTCGGTGAGGATTTTGTTTCACATAGGATTGCCAGGACTGATCTTTCTGAAGAGGTCATACTTGAATAGAATCCTGAAGAAAGTGAGTGACTAAGCTCTAACCCCAGGGGAAACTGTTTCAAGCAACAGGAGCTATAAGTGCAAAGGCCCTGAATCAGGCACATGCTTTGTTTTTCTTCTTGCACTCGCACAAGGCGACCTTTATCAGATAATACATGTGTTATCTGTTTCTCTAGTTATAATACCCACGCTTGGCTCTAGAAACAGTGAGAAGGCTTATGAGCTTGGAGAGTAGTGAGAGAGCCACGAGATGGAAGAGATGGAGCCAGGCCCAGTTCATGGACCACCAGTCAGTTGTAGGCTGTGATGGACTTTGGACCAGAGAAGCTGGTGGTGATGGTGGATAGAGGCCACGAGCTACTTTAGGCTTTGGTATTTTCTTTTTAAATCAACTTTTAATTTTAAATATTTTCCAATCTTTAGAAATGAGAACTTTACAATAAATACTCTTCACTTAGTTTGTTCATCAATTCATATTTCACCGTATTTACTCCCTCTGTTTTTCTCTCAGTCATTTTAAAGTCAAGTTGCAGATATCAGGATACTTCATACCTAAACATTTCATCGTGTATTCCAAAATACAATGATCATACCCATGAGACTTTGACCTATTGTATCATATGATATGAGTGAGTGAGTGAAGTCTCTCAGTCGTGTTCGACTCTTTGCGACCCCATCGACTGTAGCCTATCAGGCTCCTCCGTCTATGGGATTTTCCAGGCAAGAGTGCTGGAGTGGATTGCCATTTCCTTCTCCAGGGGATCTTCCTGACCCAGGAATTGAACCCGGGTCTCCCGCATTGCAGGCAGACGCTTTACTGTCTGAGCCACCAGGGAAGACCATATATCATATGATATACGATCATTTAAATATTAAAATATATTATTTAAATATGTTACTATATTACAAATAGTAAGCTATTAAATTTCTCAAATTGTCCCAGTGATATTCTTTACAGCTACTTAAGAAAAACTCCAGGATTCAACCAAGGATCACATTTTGCATTAGTGTCTGTGCCTCTTGTCTTTTCTCATTTAGAATCGGCTCAGTTTGGTTCAGTCCTCAGTCATGTCTGACTGTTTGCGACCTCATCGACTGCATGCCAGGCTTCCCTGTCCATCACCAACTCCTGGAGCTTGCTCAAACTCATGTCCATTGAGTCAGTGATGCCATCCAACCATCTCATCTGTCGTCCCCTTCTCTTCCAGCCTTCAATCTTTCCCAGCATCAGGGTCTTTTCTAAGGAGTCAGTTCTTCTCATCAGGTGGCCGAAGTATTGGAGTTTCAGCTTCATCATCAGTCCTTCCAATAAATATTCAGGACTGATTTCCTTTAGAATGGACTGGATTGATCTCCATGCAGTCCAGGGGACTCTGAAGAGTCTTCTCCAACACAGTTCAAAAGCATCAATTCTTCGGTGCTCAGCTTTCTTCACAGTCCAACTCTCACATCCATACAAGACTACTGGAAAAACCATAGCTTTGACTAGATGGACCTTTATCGGCAAAGTAATGTCTTTTCTTTTTAATATGCTTTCTTGGTTGGTCATAGCTTTTCTTCCAAGGAGCAGGCAAGGAGGATTATAATTTAGAATAATCCTCTATAAACAGCTCAGTGGGAGATGAGTTTGAGAAGGCAGATTGGGACCAGATAATGGAGACTTTAGGTGCAAAGCTAGTAATTTGGGGCCGCAAGAAGCCATTGAAAATTTTGGCCTATTGAAAGTGGTATTGTAGGATGGTTCATGTAGCTGCTGGCTACAGAATGGATTTGTCCTGAGAAAGGCCTTGTGGAAGGAACAAGTAAGATGGTGACATTGGCCTGCATCCTCATCCTTGCCAGGCCCCACCCTCTTCCTCTTTCCTTGTTCTGGTTTCCAGTGCAAAAGCGCTGTCTCTGATGCTCCTCCTCTGCCTCTGGCTTTACTTCTATCCTCTGTTTCCTCTCTCCCATTTTCCTTTCTGACTCCCTTCTGCCACTCATCCTTCAGAGGCTTCATCTAAAATGTGGAGCCAAGTGCTGGGGCACCTGGACTCCTTCTCAGGAAGGAGGAGGGCCCACGGCACACCTGCCTGGATGTTCTCAAATTAGAGCAGTTCTTGGGACTCCTCTGGTGGCTCATTGCTCGGCACTTCCACTTCAGGGGTCACAGGTTCAATCCCGGGTCAGGGAACTAGCATCCTGCATGCCATGCAGTATGGCCAAAAAACTAAATGAAAAAATAAATATCACTCCAGTCATTTGTTTTTTAAAGGACAGTTCTTTTCCAGAACTTGGAGGGTAAAAAGGGAAATGCCCAAACGTAGGAACTTTAGAATCTGCAGTTTTAACCCAGCTTCCTGCCTTTGCAACGTCATTTCTTCCTTTCCCCAAGTGTTCTTGTAGCTCCTTCCCACAACTAGGAATCTGGAGAGTAAGAAAGCTTCAGACTTAGATGCTGTCCTCCTCAGCATGGACCTCTGGTCCTCTTGGGTCCTTGCCAGTCACGCCTGTGCTTCCAAGTGGCAGCTTCCTCCTGGGGTAAAAGGGGTGCTGGCCTCTGTATTTGAGGGCAGAGCAGGGGGTAAAGTCTGGACTACAAGTGGGATCCTAAGTGGGCACAGTGACCAGGACTTCCAGGAGAGCCCTTGCCTCTGCAGTCTGGTCTTGAGAAGTGACCCAGGCTGGAAGTATAGCCCTTGTTGGTGGAGGGACAACCTGGCAAATGAGTCTTGAGCAGGTGGGGGTTTGTGGGAGCCCCTCAAAGCCCACCATAGGTAAACTGGCTACTCCATTGTTTCTCATTATTCTACCTGTCCTTCCAAAAGTTGGTCAGTTTCATCACTCTTGCCCAGAGCAAAACCAAAAGCCCTGTGTGTAGTTTGCCAATTTCTGTGGTGTAAATACTTCCTCTTTGGCCAAGTTCAAACACCAGTGTGATGTCACTATAGCCAGAACTGAGAAGTGATGGGCACAGCTGGTTCTCAGGGGCTGGTGAGAATTGGCTCAGGGCACTTTTTCTTTCTGCCTCTGCAAAAATACTTGGGAACTTTTTCTTTAGGGATCTCTGGAAGTCCTGGACTTATCATGTTTAAGCACATGTAGAAACCACAGATGCAGCTTCTAAGCGACACCTGGGAATGGCTTGTGCCTTGGGGCTCCATTGCTAAAGTTGGAGGGCTCACTATTTCCGGTTTGGTGACCCCACCCATGTGGCATCTGTTCACTGGAATGTGTGTGCAGGTCGCCATTGTACGTAGTCACTAGGTCTGCGTTCTTGAAAGGAGAGTCCTCGGTTGTCACCTTCAGCAATATGATGAGAATTAGCTAAATATGGAGGTCTTCATTGCTGCATGCGGGCTTTCTCTAGCTGTGGCAAGCGGGGGCTACTCTCTAGTGGTAGCACCTGGGATTCTCCTTGTGATAGCTTCTCTTGCTGCAGAGCATTTACTTTACTGGACCCTAAAGCATGGGCTCAATAGTTGTGGCACATGGGCTGTTTTGTCCTGAGGCATGTGGGATCTTAGTTCCCAGACCAGGGATCAAACCATTGGCAGGGAGATTCTTAAGCACCGGACCACCAGGGAGGTCTCAGGAAGCTATGATTTAAATCTTGCCTGGACTTTGGGTAATGGTTATCCTCTCTGAGTTCAGTCCCCACGTGTTCTGTGTAAGATCATGGTACAGATTTCAGGAGATAATGCACACAAGGTATGCAACGTGTCTAGCACGGTGTTTGGCCCAGAATCGGTGCTTCATTCTTGATAACCTCAATGTAAAGAGCAACAGCCATGGGTATCTGAGGAAGCAACCCCTAAGTTACCCTCAGCCAGGAAGCCAAGAGGAAAAAGGCTGGAAAAGGTGGATTGAGGAAGGCCTGACAGATGCTATGAGGACAGAGGATGAGATGGAACTGGGCAGAGAGGCTATAACAGGCGTGAAGTCAGGGCCTCACTGGCCACCACTGCTCTGGCTGGTGGCCTTGGTTTCCCCCTTAACTCGGTGGTAGTAGCACCATTAGATGGTGCTGAGAGGAAATTGAGGAGGAAAAGTCCCCATAAATCACTTTGTTTTCCAAGCAAAATGTGAAGAGCCCTACATATGGCACAGGTATGCACTAGGGTACTGGATACACTGGCTGGGATGCACTGGATGGGATTTCCTGCAACCTTAGAGTCTGCAGAAGCCAACTGGGATGTGGGCCCCCTCCTCGGTGCTCTGAGACTGAAACAGACTGGCTGTAGGAACAGCTTGTTGGCTTAGAATGAAAAATGACACTTCGTAAGCCAAGCGAAACAGAAAGAGCAGACGAAGAGCTAGAGAAAACCACGAGGGTAGTCAGGAAGACATCCCCTGAAGCATGAGCCAGGGACGGTCAGGTCTGAAAGGACACAAGATCTGAGCCCCATGGAGTCCGGATGTTCCATTATGAGCCATTCAGTCAGACAAGCAGCGAGGCTGAGGACCTGCTGAGGGACATCCGTGAATGATGGGAGCAGGTGCTAGAAACAAAAGCACCTTTCCTCTCAGAGCATTCCTGAGTGATCTGTCCTGTCTGGGACCAGCTCTTCGGACAGATCCCCAAGGGCGCCCCTCCAGGCATGGCGGCTGGATGCTAACCATGCACCCCGTTGAGTTTCAGCATCTGGCCGCTTCACACCACCTCCAAGTGCTTCCAGTACAACCTGCTGATCTGGGAGTTTTGCTCTCGTATAATGAAAGATGTGGAAGTGATGCGGGGGAAACCATGCGTGTAGAAGGATACCCTCCTCTTAACTCAGATAAACTGGTGAGTCCCTGAGTACCAACTGCAGACCAGTAACAGTGGGGAGCCAACGGGCTAAGAAAGGAGAAGAAAAGTCAGGAAGGGTGAGTCAGGAGAGTCTCTCGTTCTATATGGGAGGCTGAGTGAAGAGCCACATTCTCCATGAGGGTCCTTGGTACCACTCTGCCCTGGCTTGCCCTGCTAACTATGGCAAGTTCCTCCTCACTCTTTAGGCTTTATCAATAGCTTCCTTATTAATAAAATGGTGATAGTGGTAGCCCCAGATGGCTTCCAAGTTCCTATAGAGTCCCTTCATTCCCTTATTTAACCAAGGCCAGTGCAAAGGATGGCTTTTGAAGAGTGCAGTGGTGGGTTGGCATTCAAATCGGACAGCTAGCTAGTGTGGATGGAATACACCAGTATCTCCACCACCACCATCTAGTGCTTACCATTCTCTTGTTAGTCCGAGTGGAGAACGGCGCTGGTTTGGGAACAATACATGACATTCATATTCTGTTGACCACACCATATACCATTGGCACATGTTGCTAAAGAAGCCTTGGTTTCCCACTGCATCTGGATTAGGTGTCAGGATGCTAAACCGCATCAAAGGAAGCCTTGAGATGAGCACTATGCCTGGGCGTGTTGGCCTTCATCTTGTATTTTGACCAGGCAAAGGGGATCTTGGGAAGAATTTAACTTGGAAGGGACTTCTGATCTTCAGAGGTGCCCAAAGATGGATTTCACACCTGCTAAAAAGTATCTTTCTCATGGGACAGGGACCTGCTTATCAGCTAACTCCTTGCTCACCTGACCAGTCAATCCTGTTACAATGTTGCTTAACTTGTAACATGGAAGTAATAATATTCCAAAGAAGTGTTTGAAAAAAATACCAAGCACAATGCAACTATGGGGTTATTAATAATGTTGTTATTATACATTTTGATTGATGAGAGTTTAATAAAGGAAAAGGCTGCCCTCCCTCCCCCATCCCCTGCCACAAGACTCATTCCCAAAAGTACATCTCAGTCCACACTCCAAAGACATTTCTTGGAATCACATCTTAGTGCGGTTCACCCAATAAAAAGTTCCTCTGGCTCCAAGTGGGCATGAAAGTTCATCACAACATTTGCCATCAATAAAAAACCAATTCTTTCCATATGCAAAGCATTACTGCTGTCGAATGGTTATTGAGTGATGATACCTGAATGATGGGAATACAGGAACGGGGAAATGTACAAAGGGAAACTTCACAGGGACGCCAAATTGTAAAGATAGAAATGCTGATATCAGAGGGGATTAGCTAAGCTGAGCAGAGGATGTTTGCCTTCGCCAAGTGGGAAGGATGAGGGCAGCAGGAGAGACGGGAGGTGGAGAGAAACACGTTGACATGACAGAAGCAGTGCTGCCTGTCTGATGAGTCACCGAGGAGGGTGACATACAGTCACTGCAACAGCCCACAGCTGCATGTGGCCAGCCCTCCTGGCCAGGAGTTGGCCAAATATTATCTCCTGGAAAATTCTTATACAACAGCCATTGCTTTAGAGCTCCCTTGGCCACCTAGGAGCCCTGGAGTTCATCTGAGCCGCATCCATGTCCGAGGGGTGGGATGCGGGGCTGGAACCCCAGAGTAGCCATCTCTGAGGCTCCTGGAGAAAGTCAGTCTCTTTCAGAAGCCCAGCCTGCCGTCCGCCAGTCTTCCTGGCCGGAGCCTCCTGCCAGCTCCTTAATGCGGCTCTTCTTTCCACCACCTTCCCATCCATCTCCCAGTTTCGCTACACACGTTCACATGCTACCACCCACCCCACCCACATGGTGGCCATTCCTGACTGACCAAAAGGAATGTGGGTCAGAGAGGTGGACGAAGAATACGGCTCAAAGGAAGAGCTCAGTTGAGCGTGGTTTCTTCTCCTGCCGGGGGCAAGTGGTTTAGCTTTGCAGCCTTAGTTGTTTCATCTGTTAAATGGGAACAACCCCTCCCTCCCAGTGAAAGCAGATGAGGTCAAATAGTGAATGTCCTGTGTAAAGAGCTATACATATGTGGGGTAGGGGGCCCATAGTCCTGGCTTATCCGGGACTGTTTAGGGCTGTGGTCCTGTTGAAATCAGCAATGGGGCCCCATTTCATTCTCAAAAGTGTCCTGGTTTGGGTGCAAAGTCATATTACCCTGGGAATTGTAATTCCTGACAGATGGGAGTCTGGAGGGCTTAAGTGAACCTGGGAACTCTCCCTCAAAGACCCCCCAGACCCCCAGCATCCTTGCCCGTTCCTCCTCTGTTGCAGAGCTGAACTTCATGTCTGCCAGTCCTGATTCATTTTCAAAATAAAAATTCTTCAGTTAGTTCGTTAAAAGAAATAACAGCCCCAATTTAATTTCAACAACGGCCTTGGAATGAAAAGACTACTAATTACCCTAATTAACCAAGCACATTAAGTGCACATGTTCAAACGAATATTAAAATGCCATCAATCTTGGTCCTCAAGTCCTCAAGATGCTGGAATGTATAAACATTTAGTGGAAGAAATTGTGACTTCGGAGAAAACACAAACAAAGCAGCCTGTTTGTTTGCACGACTGCCTGCTTGTGGAGAAACAATCAAGAGACTCGGAAAGACATGAGGGTGTCTCCACTCCCCCCCCACAACTTTATGTTTCCAATTATTGCCCAGAGGAGACAGAACAAAGAAGCTCCTATTTATAGCAAAAGTCTAAAGAGGCGGGAGGAAAAGATGCTTAATCATGAGAAAATACACTCCAGCATTGGCATTAATAAAATCAGACTGCAGTTTATCAGAAGTACAAGCCGTCTGCAGGGAAAAGAAATATTTCCTTCCGTGTCCTGACTCCATGCACAAGGTGGTCTGAAACCAGTTTACTTACCAGCCAGGATGGGCGGCGGCTGATCCCTCTGGGGGAGACTGTTTTTGTGTGGGAGCCAGGTCTGGAGCAGCGCTGTGGGCTAGCTCTAAGCTTCAGGCTAGCCCCTGCCTCTGTACCTGTGACCAGCAAGGCCAGTGATGACCTTGGATGGCACCCTTGGGTATTTCTTAGATCTCAGACCTCTGGAGATGCTATGAGGGAGGAGGGAACGATGCTCAGGACCAGTGCTAACTTCTTGGAAAAGATTCTGCATAATAATGTCCAAATGGAGGACTTCCCTGGTGGTCCAGTGGCTAAGACTCCATGCTCCCAATGCAGGGGGCCCAGGTTCGATCCCTGGTTAGGGAACTAGATCCCACATGCTGCAACTGAAGCTCCTGTATGCCACAACTAAGACTTGGTACAGCCAAATTAATTATTTAATTTAAAAATCAGGTCCAAATGACCACAAGGTTCAGAATCCCATCTTGTTTTGGAATAGATAACATGCTGCTAAGTCGCTTCAGTCGTGTCCGACTCTGGGCGACCCCATGCGATCCCATAGATGGCAGCCCACCAGGCTCCCCCGTCCCTGGGATTCTCCAGGCAAGAACACTGGAGTGGGTTGCCGGTTCCTTCTCCAATGCATGAAAGTGAAAAGTGAAAGGGAAGTCGCTCAGTCATGTCTGACTCTTAGCGACCCCATGGACTGCAGCCCACCAGGCTCCTCCATCCATGGGATTTTCCAGGCAAGAGTACTGGAGTGGGCTGCCATTGCCTCCCCCCTTCTCAGCATGAGACAGCTGCTATCTCAGCCTTAGGAGAGGGCACTTGCCTTGTGTTACAATTTGCTCTCTTTCCTTCCCTCCCTCTGCAGCCTTTTCCTTCTCATTCATTCACTCCCTTATTCTTTATTTACTCAACAGACACTTTGAGTTCTTTAGAACTAAAATAATGTTCAAACTGTGCTCAATATCGTGATGAAGAAGCACAGTTTCCTGTCTCAAACATCCTACGATCTCATTGCAGAGACAAGACTTCCCCTCCTGACATCTTTATTTTGATCACTGATAACACACTTTCCATAATAACCGAGGCGTTATTATGAAAGACTCCATCTCTTTCATTTCTGTTGTTCAGTTCTATTGATTTTACCCTTTCTCTAATTTTCCTGTCTTTTCTTGCCTTGATATTTCTACTGGCACGTCTTCAGAAATAGAAGGGCTCTCTCTCTGTTAAACAGAGTGAAATATGTCTGAAAGGAAAACTATTGTATATTAATGCATATATATGGAAGGTAGAAAAATGGTATAGATAAACCTATTTGCAGGAAAGAAATAGAGACACAGATGTAGAGAACAGGTTTGTGAACATAGTAAGGGAAGGAGAAGATGGGACAAATTGAGAGAGTAGTTTTGATATATTTATATACAACCATGTGTAAAACAGATAGCTACTGGGAAGCTATATAGCATAGGAAGCTCAGCTCGGTTCTCTGTGATGACCCAGAGGAATGGGATGGGGGGTGGAAGGAAGCTCAAAAGGGAGAGAATATACGTGTATTTCTGACTGATTCACATTGTTGTACAGCAGAAACCAACAGTACCTTGTAAAGCAATTATCCTTCAATTGAAAATAATTTAAAAATAAATTTTAAAAAGTAATAAGACTCTTTAAAAACATAAGTAACAAATAAGTATCAAGTTGGTACTTTGGCCAAGCCTTCTATGATTTCTATGTCACTGACCCATTTCACCTTTATAACAAAGCTTTAGACATCTGTTACTGCCATGCCCATTTACAGATGGGGAAACCAGGGCTCAGAGAGAGTCAGTGGCTTGCTCAGCTCACACAGGTGAAGTTCTAGAGGGTCTGGGAAATGGCCAGTTTGGATACTGTTCTGGAGGCACCAAAAGTCATGATAAAGGTGATTTCGGGTAATTGGCTCCCTGCCTTTGGGCATTTAGAGTCTCCTGTCCAATCACCGGACAAGGTGGCTCCAGGAAGAACCTGGCTTAGGGCACAGAGGATGGACCTGCCCGTCCTATGCCAGGACCCATGGCATGGTTGAGGCACTGCCCTCTCCTTTTTTATAACGTATCTGAAATTCCAAAATCCTTCCAGATCCTCCAGGGCTGTGGACTGGGAGTAGGGGACGTTTTAGAAGAATAGCAAATGAGGATCTTTTTTCCCCATTATAATCAAATTGCCTTGTATTTTGGAGGTGCTGAAGGCTACAGTAGTGTTTGGTTCTCTGCTATGCCAAATTATTTCCAGGAAAGATACCAAGCAGGGGGTTACAATATAACTGGGGATTGTTGCAAACACTCCAGAATGTCCAAATAGAGTCTCTGCAGCTGGCTTAGGGTAGAAGTGACTCCTGCAAGGGCAGACTAGAACAAGCATTGTCATCATCATTCATTAAGTAATTTTTGCCTCTTCCTTCATCTTCAGGAACTTAATTGCTCTGACTACCCCTGACCTGCAGAAACAAGAAGAGTCAATGAATACCGTCATTTCTTTCCTTTCAGATTTTTCCTTCCCTTCCATCCCACATTTATCTCATTGATCCAGACAATCATTTTAGTTGTTGCGATTTGTTTCTCTGATTCTAGGTGTTGTCTTCTGACCTCTCAATCCATCTTGCGGTCTGCTTCCCGAATAATAATATCTCATTCTCAAGTGCCCCTGGCTCAAAGTTCTACAGTATTCCATTACCTATTTTTGAGTTTTTTTTTAAATCACAGTTTTTTTTTTTTAAATAACACTGTCCCAAATTCAAATAATATTGAGGTGTATCAAGGAAAAATACCTCATATCTATCTATTATCATCTATCTTTCCATCTATCATCAAACCAAAGGATGGATCTTTTGAGATTCTTTCTTTTAGTCTTTTTTAACTTTAAAATATTTATCAATATAATTCATGCATATAAATACAAAAATTGTTTAAATAACAATAGAAGAAATCTTGTAGTAAAGCAACAGTCTCCTGCCCCCTGTTTCATACTAGCAAGCCCTGTTGAGTCAAGGTCATGTGCTAAGCTTTTACATCACTGTGTGACATGGTGCTGCTTTGCATCACCTTCTTCATCTTATTTCTACCCTTCTTCAACTTGGACCAACTTCTTCCTCCATGTCAGTCTCTAGTCTAACAGGGTTTGTCTTTCAATTAGAGTCTAATCCATTTAAATCATTTGCAATAACTGAATTCTTTGTATTCATTTCTACCATCTTATGTTGCACTTTCTGGTAATAAATACCCTGCTTTTCCTGTATTCCTTTTTCTTTTCCTTCCTTTGCTTCCTTGTTTTGAATTGATTGGTTTCATTCACCCCCAAAATCATTTCCAGTTCTTTTATGCTAGGTTAAAGAATGTCTAGGTTACCCTAGACATTTCAATATGTATATTTAACATAATAAAGTTGAAAATTTAATATATTTAAGCTCTTTCCAAAAGGTAAAAGAAGCAAAGAACTCTTGAATTCTAATTTCTTTCTTCCAAATGTTACATGCGGTTGTCCAGGATTTTAATTTTCTTTAATTAAAAAAAACCCTTAAATTATACATTATTGCTCTTTTATACCATCAATATTTATTTAGGTTTAGCCACATTTCAACCCTTTCCTTTGCTCACTAAACTGCATTTTAGACGCTCATTCTAGGATCGTTTTCCTTCTTTCTAAAATGTATGTCCTTTAGAAGTTCCTACAATGAGAGTGTTCTGGTAAATTCTTTCAGTTTGTGATACTTTGAGAAAATTTTGCCCCTACCCTAGGCTTTGGGAAAATAGCTTTCCTCATTCAGAATTCTAATTTGTTGATTACTGGATACTAGTTGGTTGATATTAATGCATCTAATTTTCCCTGCTGTTCTTGAGAATTCAGCTGTCAACATGTCATTCTTTCCCAGATTATCAGCTTTTTCTCTCTGATTGTTTTAAAATCTTCTGTTTGTTTTCGCTGTTGTGTAGGTTCACCGCAATATGTCCAGGAATGGATTTCTTTTTACTTATCCTGCTCAGGGTTCTCTGGGCTTTCTTAATCCATGTACTGGCACCTTTCCATTAAATCTGGAGCATTCTCAGGCATTATTTCTTTCAATATTGCTTTTCTTCATTGTCTTTATTGTTTCCTATAGAATATTCTCACAATTTCATATTTCCCGTATTTTATTGTTCACATTTTTCATTTCTAGAATTTCTATCTGATCTTTTATCAAATCTGGCCAGTTACGGTAGTCTCTTTTTTCCTTTGCTATATCAATGTCTCTATGTATTTCTGAACCTGTTCGTCATACTAATTTTATAGTCTATGTTTGATTTGTCCCAGTATCTGTGGTCTCTGAAGATCTGATTGTAGACTTTCTTTCTCCAGCCGACTCTCACTTAGTGTGGCTTATTTCCTTGTGTGTTTAGTGACTTTTTAAAAGAAAGAGTTTCTTCTCCTTGTAACTTGATGTGTAAGGATTCATTGAGGCCCCATTTAAGAGCATTTTTCTTCCAGTGAAAACTGGAATTTGCTGCTGTCCAGTGCCTGAGGATATCACCAAGTTAGAACCAGTTGAAACTAACATTTCACAGTTTTCTTCCACCTGCAATGGTTGTGTGTATTCAGGCCTCAAATTCATGAAAGTCCAGGCCTGTGATTAGAAATAGGGAAGGAGGATCTTTTTCTTTTTCTGCTCCTCTCAGAGCTGAGGCCAAGAGGTCACGATCTCCACCTTCCTGTTCTGTGGGATTTGGATTTCTCTGGTTCACTCACTGAGAGCGTTCCCTGCAATATTTTTGGTCTCTGTTCTGATCTTTCACTCTGCTTGGGCTTTAGAATTTGTTCCTGAAGTGTGGGAAATGCTGACTCCAGCACTCGTTGATGCTGTTGGATTTTGGCTTGCTGGTCATTTCTGGGAAACAAAGAATTATTTCACTTTCTAGCCAAATCTGTCATGCACTAAAAATAAAGAATTTATATTTTACCTAGTACTCTTAGGAATTCTCTGAAAAATCTGGTTGACCTTACTGTCAAAAATAGAAGACTTGGGACTTGCCTGGTGGTCCAGTGACTAAAACTCCACGCTCCCAATGCTGGTGGCCTGGGTTCGATCCCTGGTTGGGGAGCTAGATCCCTCATGCCTCAACTAAGAGTTCATACTCCACCACTAAAGATCCTGCAGGTTACTAGCAAAAGAGCATGCATGCTGAAACTAAGACTGGTGCAGCCAAATAAAAAAGAAATAGAAGAATTTACCTTTTTTGTGTTGGGCAGATTACTTCTCTGAGCTTTAGTTTGTTTCATTCAAAAAGTGGCATAATACCTGTATCATTAAGATTTTTGTGAGGATTATATAAGATACTGGATATAAATGCCTCCAATGTGAAGTTTAATAAATGATGATAATCACTCTTACATTTATTACATTTAACAAATGATGGTAGTCACTGCTATTTTACTGCTAGTACAACAGCTACTAAAAACACAAAAGGGCCTGTCATTCCTTGGAGAATCAAAGAACTAGGAGAAAAATAAGTAATTTTAAAAGCTGTTACAACATTAGCTTTCTAAATATAATTCTCATGTATATGATGTGTGAGAGTTTTTTTTTTAAACACCACCCTGAAGTAGTGAATCACATATCTTCTTGTAGGACTTGAGCCCTGTCCTGTGAGCTGTACCTTTGATAGGGGTATGTGTGTGGGCTGGAGGCGAGGCTCAGTCAATAACCAGTGTCAGAGTCCACAGTGGAAGCTCTTCCGCTCCCTGCAGCACTGGTGGGCAAGCTGAAAGAACACCATTTATTGGAAGAAAGGTGCTACACATATACAACGAGGTGTTATATTTGTTATTATTTCTATTTTAAATTATCCATTGAAGAAAGAAGACATGGCAAGAATTTTTAATGAGGCTCAGGGTCAAACTGGGTTCAGAAGCCCACAGGGACACATGGCAGTTTTCTGGCTGGGAGGCATGTGACCTTGGGCAGGTCCAGTAACCTCTCAGCCTTACTCCCCTTGTGTGTGAAGCAGAGTTATGGAACTGTGGTTTGGGGGACTGCTGACATCTCAGATACTGTGATTCTCATCTCTCTCAAGCCACATCCCCTGGACTCCCTAGTTCACTGGCTTCTAAGACCCACCATCACAGCTTTGCCAAAGCACACTGTTTACCGGGTAATGTCTGCCCAGTGGCCCCCTTTCTCTTAAGTGAGAAACAGAAATAAGAGCCACAGTAGACACAATCCTTCACGTGGCTTTGGTCGCTCCTGTTTTATGAGATGCTCATCTGTAGGATCAGAGCAGCTCTTGCCACCGCCACCATTGCCATCTAAGGAAGGAAGTATTAATAGTTGAACCCGGTAGCCTGTGAGTGGGGTGAGTCACGTGCAGAAGTAGGCCCACCTAGAGTCACCTTATAGTTGTGCTTCTAAGAAGACATGAAAACCAGATTGATCCTGCCAAGGGGACAAGGCTGTATCCCCCAGCCTAGGAGGAAACTCCAGGGAAAGAACCCACAGCCATGGTACATGACCTCTTAGAAGAAGGGGATGTCTGATGGACAGTGGTCTCTCTGGGGTCTGAAAATGGGTATCTATAAAGCAAAGACATATGTCTGTTGGTAGTGCATACTGAGGAGCACACGTAGGTGCCCAAGGGAGGCAGAATACCAGCACCCCCCCACACACATACACTTCAAGCTTCAGCTTAGCTTGCTGGCTCTTAAGCTTCTGGGCACTCATCTCTAACTGGAGATTGGAAGTTGTGACATGGGTGCTTCTCTATCCTCGTTTCCCAAACCTCCATCATTCAAATGTCACAGTCAAGATGTTGGTCCTATTCACTTACTATCTGTCTTTCTGGGCTTCCCAGGTTGTGCTAGTGGTAAAAACAAACAAACAAAAAAAAAAAACCCGCCTGCCCATGCAGGATACTCAAGAGATGTGAGTTCAGTCCCTGGGTTAGGAAGATCTCCTGGAGGAGGGCCTGGCAACCCACTCTAGTGTTCTTGCCTGGAGGATCTCATGGACAGAGGAGCCTGGCAGGCTACAGTTCCATAGGATCACAGAGTCAGATGTGACTTAAGTGACTTAGCACACACCTGTCCTTTTATTTCCTTAATATTTGCATTTAAGTTGATTTCTTTTTAAATTAAAAGATGTTTATTTTAAAAGGAAGCTTTCTGTGACTAGCAAAAATGAAAAACCAGTATCACTCAATACAATTAGAAGTTAATCTTTCTTTCATATAACACACACCACAATGGAAAAAAAAAGTGAGGTTGTTAAGTCCTTGCTAGGTACTATTGTCTGTGGAACTCTGAGCCTGCGGTTTGCTCTCTTTTTGTTAGAGGTCAGATAAACTTAGTAGCACAGACAACTAAGATACTCTATTTGGTCCATTAAAGAAGATTGACAGAAGAGAAGAGAAATGGATTAAGTTTGTTGAGCCCTCCCGCCCCCTTGCTGATCCTCTCCTCCCTTTTATTTTGTTTGTAGATTTTTTTAAAAAATTGGAGTATAGTTGCTTCACATTGGGGTTCCCTGGTGGCTCAGAGGGTAAAACGTCTGCCTGCAATGCAGGAGACCTCGGTTTGATCCCTGGGTCAGGAAGATTCCCTGGAGAAGGAAATGGCAACCGACTCCAGTACTCTTGCCTGGAAAATCCCATGCACAGAGAAGCCTGGTAGACTACAGTCCATGGGATCGCAGAGTCGGACACGACTGAGCGACTTCACTTTTCACTTGCTTCACGTGACTGTGTTAGTTTCTGTAAAGCGAATCAGCCAGACAGATACATATTCTATCTCCTCTGTTTCGGATTTCCTTCCCATTTAGGTCACCACAGAGCACTGAGTCGAGCTCTCCGTGCTATATAGTAGGTTCTTATTAGTTACCTGTTTTATACAAAGTGGTGTATATATAGGGCTTCCCAGGGCGGGGCTAGTGGCGAAGAACACGCCTGCCAATTCAGGAGAGACGTGCATTCTACCCCTGGGTTGGAAGGATCCCCTGGAAGGGGGCATCGCAACTCACACCCGTGTTCTTGCCTGGAGAATCCCAGGGACGGAGGATCCGGGAGGGCTACAGTCCACAGAGTTGCAGAGTCTGGCATGACTGAAGCGACTTAGCATTCACGCACGCAGTGTATATATGTCAATTTCAGTCCCAATTCATCCCATCCCTCCTTTCCCGCTTGGTATCCATATATTTGTTCTCTACATCTGTGTCTCTACTTCTGCTTTGCAGGTCATCCGTGCCATTTTTTTTAGATTCCACATCTATGCTTTAATATATATTTGTTTTTGTTCAGCCTCTTTTTACACGTATTTCACCATCCTATGAGACAGCTGGTCCTATTATTTCCATCCCTTGTCTAGCTAAAGGCACTCAGGCTGACAGAATAAATCACTTGCTCAAAGCACACAGCTAGTTTGGGCTGCAGACACAATGGGAATCAAAGTGATTGGTCACCAGGGTGTTATTTCTTCTCTGGTACTGCGAGTCAGTTATTTAATGCTCTGACTTCACGACACCCAGAGCATTTCAGGTCCTGCCTACAAGCATTTCCTGCATCTTGAGTTATAGGGGGAAAATGCCTTGCATGAAAGCAAACAGCCTTGTGCCTGACACCCAGGAAGTGCTCCGTAAAGCTTAATTCTTTCTCTCCCCAATTCTCCTCCATGTGACAGGCCATCCTGAAGCCTGGCTCCAAAGATGCTTGTAGGGAAGGGGCCACTTCAAGCCATCACAACTTGAATACACCTGCCATCATTCTCTGATGATCCACAACTTGCAACTTCCCATGGTGACTTGCTTTGCAGAGTGGACTTTCCAACTGGGGAGAGAATGAGCTTTTTTTTTTTTTTCTTTCACTCTATCTCAGTGACTGATGTAGGACCCTCTATAAATATTCACTGAATGAGAGAAAATGTTTGCTGGTTATTATATTTCTAATAATACTACCATTGACAATAGAATGGCTACATTATGGAGCTCTTACTCGGCGCTTGACCCTGTAGTGAACATTTCCCCTGGGCTATATTATTTTATTTCTGCAACAACCCTATGAAGTAGGTACTGTTGTCCTAGTTTACAGATGAGGAAGTTAAGGTTTGAATAGTCAAGTGAGTGTTTGACTTCAAAGCCTGTGGGTGCTTCCAACTCTAGCTTATACTGCTCTGGAGCCACCAAGTGGCTCTGAATTCTGGTGAATTCGGTGGAAGATGGTTGGGCTCTTTGAGCACCACCTCTGACTTTACTGACGACTGGGGTCCCTGGCCTACAAAATCCTCAGCATGATGTGATGATTTCTCTGGCTTTGGTTTCAGACAGGCCTGAGTTCTGATCGTCCTCTGCCAGTTACTGGCCATGCAATGTGAGGCAAGCTGCCTGATTTCCCTGGGCCCCTGTTTCTTCATCTCGGCATGGAATGTTACAGAAGAGTACACCCAGAAAGCACTCAGCACTCTGCCCTGGGTACTAGCTAGCATGTGATTGAAGGTATTTATTGTTATGGAGATGAAGCAAAGACTACCTTGGCTGGGAAAGAGAGGTCCTTTGGGCAGGAAAACGAAGATGGAAGCAGAGTTCTTCTGTCTCTGTAACTTTGGTGAAAGTGTCCGTGGAGGCCTGGGAAAGCTGATCTCCTTTTTGGAAACACCTCTGGTGAGCAAACCGTCCAACCCCAGGGGCCCCCAGAATGAGTCTTGGCATCTCTGCCTCCTGAGCCAGGTGCCAACTCTCCTGGCTATTCCCTAAACGGCCAGCCTGCCGAGGCTGTGGCGTTTTACGAAACGAATTCCCTCACATGGCAGCCAGAGGCAGATGGAACACCCAAGAAGCACAGGCGGTGATGAAGTGAATGTGTGTGTGTGTGTGCATGCACGCGTGCGTGTGTGTGCAAGGGGCCACACGGAGGAGCCAGGGGGCAGCCTGGGTCTGCAGGGAGGGTGGGCAGGAACTCCTGTGGCTGGTCTGGATTCAGCTGAGGCTCAGTCGTCTCCTCAGCCTGGGCACTGGTGGCACGGTCCTTCCCCCTGACCCTCCAAGATCACTTCCTCCATGGAAGGTCCATTCTGACCTTGAGGAAGACTCTGTCAATCAAACATGGCCTCCTTTCCTCATCCATCCTCCCCACCCTACCGCTCCCCCTTCCTTCCAATCACAGCATCAGCCCTCATTTGCCTGTTTACTTGATTTTGTGGGTTTTAGCTTAGATGTGGTTAGAGAGAGGTGGGGTCGGAGGACAGGCTCTCCACCCCACTCCTCCCCCTCTCCAGACAGACAGGTCCCGCTTGGGCTCAGAGACCAGCATGATACCGTTGGCACAGCAAATGGGGAAATTCTGATGTAGTTTCTCTGGGGTGGGGCCTCAGTATTGGTATTTGCTGAGAGCCAGGTGATTGAGAGCCACGTCTAGTTTCTGAAAGAACTGGGATGACTAACTGTACTTAGAGAGGGCAACTCACTAGGGAAAGTTGGGCCTGGCCCTAGTGAGAAGTAGCATAGCTTATTCCTGCATAAACATTAGCTAAGGATGGTTTGATTATCTAGAGCCCTTTGGCAAGTTTTTCAAAAGCTTCTTCCCCACATTTCATGACTGTGGACAAAGAGGATCTGTTTGCTGGGTTCTTTTGACTTCTGCCAAAATGGCGCTTGTTTTCAGCAAAGCCCTTGGCGAACTAGGTCGTTATAACACCCATGAAATGATTTAGCTCAGGTGGTGGTAGTGGTAAGAGGGACCAGCCAAGACCTGAAATCTCAGGGGTTACTCAGATCATTCCAGAGTCCTCCAGATGTTATTGAACCAGTGGGAGTCCCCTAGAATAATAAGCTCTACCCAATAGGATGTGATGGATCCTGGAGGCCATTCGGCCTACTAGGATAGCCGGAGGGGGTAAAGGGAAAGATGTCAGTGCTGGTTTTTTTGTTTTTTTCTTTCCTTCTTTAATATTTATTTTATTTATTTACTTAGGCTGCAACCCGTTTTTACGGGTTTCAGCACACAGGATCTTCAGCTGTGGCCTGCTGGCTTAGGTTCTCTGTAGCACTTGGGATTTGAGTTCCCCAGCCAGGGATGGAGCCCATGTCCCCTGCATTGCAAGGTGGGGTCTTAGTCACTGGACCACCAGGGAAGTCCCAGTGCTGCTTCTTGTCCACAGATTTACAGCAGAAAGGATGGGCTTAGAGCCTTGGTAAAACTCTGCAGGGGATTTTTAAGGAAAGGATGGGTTGTTCGGTGGGTGTGTATAGATGGTGAGGTTGGATAAAGTCAGGGTGGTGGTGATGTGGTGTCAGGAAATGCCAGGTGCACGCAGCAGGCCTCCAGGGGTCTCAGTTGTGAAAAGCATGAGATACTCTGATGAGTAACAAAGATACAGATGACTCCCTTGCCCCACCCCATCCCACCCCAGGCTCTTAGACCTCAGGGGCAGACTCAGCTCCTTAGTTTGTGGCCCAGTGATCTGTCAGAGGCTCTTTTGCATTTTACTGACTTTTCCCTTCTCCAGCAAGATTACCAGCTCAAGATTCATGACCCATCGGTGATGACCAACTAGAAAAGAATATGGGAAATGAGACCCTATCCACAAGACCAGCTAAGCCCACAATAAATTTGGGAATGAAGCTAACAGAAGATTGTCCAAAACCTTTTGGGGGATTTTTAATAACTCTTTCAAAGAATGTAAAAGTTAAAGGATGATATTATACCAGAATACCTTTAATGTAAATGAAAACACATACATTCCATTTTTAAAAAGGATAGAGACATACTCAAGGACTTCTGGTAAATAAGTGCAGGATACAACAGAGGGTGATAGACATGTATATGTCATCTCAAAACAAACCAGTTTCCTCAGCAAATGATTGTTGCTCTCTTGAATAGTCAAACAAAGCAGGCAAAGCTGGCATATTGTCACCATCATTATGCATATCCTGTTTTGTAAACTACCAGCTTTTAGATTTTCTTGAGGGCATGGATTATTTCCATAGCACTTAATTCAGTGCCTTGCATATAAAAGATGCCCGATATATATTTTTATAAAAGTCCAATTAGAATTAACATTTAAACATGATAGAATATATGTTCTAGGAAACTTAGAACATGTATATCAGAGAGAAAAGTTAGGAGATGTACACTATAAAAATTTAGAAAATGCAGATAAGTCAAACTGTGTTAAATTCATCTAAAGTATCACCCTTTGTGGATAACTAATATGGACATTTTGGTTATGTGATTCCAGTTTTCAAGTAGGGTATTTTTAAATTTTAACTAATAACTTTTCCTTTTATTTATTTATTTATTATTGAAGTATAGTTGATTTACAACGTGTAAATTTCTGCTGTACAGGAGAGTGATTCAGTTATACATGTATACGTACATTTAAAAAATATTCTTTTCCATTATGGTTTATCATAGGATACTGAGTTCAATTCTCTGTGGTAAACAGTAGGACCTTGTTGTTTAGTAGGGTTTTTTTGTTTGTTTTTCTTTTTAATGACCGCTGGATGACTTTTAAATTTTTTCATGTAGTAGTTTTGCCATTTTGTAGTTTGAGTGAAAAAGCATTTAGAAATGAATTCAACATATGACATATTCACTCTGCAAGGCTCTGTTCAGAGCTTTCGAGAAGGGAAGCACCAGCCTGAGGGCTAGTCTGCAGGCAGCTCTGGAGGAAGAGGAAGGGGCCAGCCAGGCCCAGCGTGGGTGTGCGTGGTTGACAAGGGAAGTGGTGCAGAGGGCAGCGAGCTTGTTCTGGAAAGAGCCCGATGTAAATATTTGCAGGTCACACGATCTCTGTCACAACGACCCAACTGTGCTGTTCTTCTGTGAAAGCCGCCATAGATAATCTGTGAGCAGATGAACGCGGCTATGTCCCCAAAGAACTTGATTTATGGACATAGAAGTCCAAATTTCATATACTTTTTGCAGTTTTCAGAGGGGAAAGGACCAGAGGCAAGTGAGAGCCCAGCATATGGAAAGAACTAACAGAAGGCGGTCACAGACCATTGAGTGGGAGCGAGAGGGGAGGGATGTGGCTGCAGAGGCTTTAGCCCCTGGAAGCTGGGCTCCAGGTATTGCTAAAGGGTTTGAAGACATGGAGCCGGATCAGCTGGAAGGAATGTTAGTAGTGGGTCCATGTGAGCATGGCAGTGAGCCTTGAACTATGGCTCAAAGTGCTTTGGTCCAGAAAGTTTGCTTTCAGATTCTGCTGTACTCTCTCAAGAATACAAAGCAACCAGGAAAATAATGCCCCACCTTGGAATGCCCGAGAATTTTTTTTTTAGTTTTTATTGATTTATTTACTTATTTGTTGTTTTTGGCTGTGCTGGGTCTTTGTGGCTGCACAGGTGCTCGGGCTTCTCATTGTGGTGGCCTCTCTGGTTGCGGAGCGTGGGCTCTGGGGCATACGGGCTTCAGTAGTTGCGGCGCATGGATCTCAGTAGTTGTGGCTCTGGCGCCTGAGCACAGATGCAGTAATTGTGGCGCACGGGTTTAGCTGCTCTGTGCCATGTGGGATCCTCCCCAACCAGGGATCGAACCCATGTCTTCTCCATTGGCAGATGGATTCTTTACCACTGAGCCACCAGGGAAGTTACACCCAAAATGTAATGCAACTAACGACGTGGGGGTGGATGGGAGCTGTGTACATCAGTCACTGCACAAGCAGGACGGATGGGGTTCATGCAAAGTCAGCCCAGGGTATGTCTTCCCCACTATGACGCTCTGCTGCACACCTGTCATTTCCTCCTCCAGGATCCATGACATTCTTATCAGTTCCATCCACCGCCCAGGTTCTCGATTCAAAAATCAGATCTCATCGTCTACATGGCCTGTTACCTTCCTGATCCGTCTCATGCTGTTTTCAATGCAGTGACATTCTTATCAGTCCCATCCACCGCCCAGGTTCCCGATTCAAAAATCAGATCTCTTCGTCTACATGGCCTGTTACCTTCCTGATCCGTCTCATGCTGTTTTCAATGCAGTGAAATCTTCATAACTAGAGACTCCTTGTTTCCTTAGTAATTTCTCCTCTGCCTTTTCACACCTCCTTGCCAGCCTGGATGGCAAGTCTATGCAATGACCTGGATGAAGCCGGGGACATATTACATTTATTCTCATTTCACCGTATTCCACTGAAAATTGACACGTACCTTGATGACATGTGACATATCACAGCATCTACATGGGGTTGTTTTTCTGCCCCGAGTGCCTGATTTCAGCCTGGTTCCATGCACCTTTCCTCAGATTTCCTGGACATGGTGTTTTGGTGCAAATACCTGCCGATTTAACTCCATCACTCTTCTACTGCAAGGATGTTCTCGGCATTAGGACTGTGAGACTGGATTCCTCAACAGGGGGAGATACGAAGAAGTGACCTCAGAGGCAAGGTCTGCACCTTGCAAACTTGTTTAAAATTTTAAGCCGAGGGTTTTCCAAGAGGACTTGGTTTGCCGGCCTCAATGATGAAGCAATTAATACACAGCACATAAAACTGTCCACTCTGTTTGTTCTTGCTGTCATATCATCCGTCATGATGGCAGGAACTGACCTAATGAAGCAACCCAAGTATCTGTGTACACAGAGAAAGAGGGGGAGAATGGGGCGAGGGAGACAGGCACGCCTCGCCAATGTAACTCACATTTCTCCAAGAACACAACTCTTCCTAATGCTTTTCTCATGAACAGTTCAGGTCTTTCTGAAAAAAAAAAAAAAAAAAGGAAAAAAATCTTTATGAAATTTTAGCCCCGTTTCTCGTTTCATTGAAAAACCTTTCAGAAAAGCCATTTTTCATACTTAAGACTTTTTCAAATCTCTCCTAACCAGTTACACTCCGTATTGTATCTTTCGGAGCTGGTAACCATCCAGCGACAATCCTTAAAAATCCCTTTACAGTTTTAAAGGAAAATACAGGCTCTCATTTACCACTGGATGGAGTCAGAAAATAAAAGCTTAATGCCTTGACAGGCCTGGATATTTTTTTGAGGCCTAAGTCTGATTTATGGCGGTAGCCGGCAAACCAGGCTGGTGAAATATTTGCTGCTGCTCCCAGGGATATGGAAAAATGAAGTGTGAAGTTCTGGGGAGAGCAGGCCACAGCCTTCCAGTCACTAAACACTCCCACCAAGTTGGCAGAGGAACAGAGCCCTGGGCTGCAAGATGAACCTCAAAGGAATAGAGGGGGAGAGAGGGACCACGCATCGTGTCAAAATACTGCCAAGGCTTAACGCGCGCCATACATTTTGCGACACGGGGTAGGATGTTTATGAGGAGGGTTTAGGGAGGAAAGAAGAGAGAAACAGTTTCTTCCTCCCTTCTTTCTTTTATTTTCTTTACGGCTTCCCCGGAGGGGTTTCACTCCAAGTCGGAGAAATTAAGAGCAACCACGGGACTGTAGGAAGTTGCTTAAGCCCCCATCGTAAAACCGTTCAGATCGAAAAATATGATCTGGTTAAGGAGAAAGCACTGCCTTGCCCTAGGGCTCGGAGCTCCAGGGCAGGAAGACGGAGCCACCTCCTCAAGTCCCCAGAATATGAGCGCGTGGGAGCTGGGATTTTCATTCCCATGAAAAGGGAATTTCCTAGAGGTAAAAGTGAAGTGGGTTTTTTTTTCCCCCATCGAATGTTCTTGAAGTGAGTCATCACAAAACGCATGCCAGGTAAAACACTGGGGGTTTTGGTTTTGTTTTATCTTTCTTTTATTTCAAAATAAAAAGAAATAGACATGGACAGCCACTGCGGAGACGTGTTTTTAACTTCGGGTTTCTGAGGTAAAGTCTAAGAAACCCAGGCTTGTCGCAGAGGGCTTCATTTGCTTGGTGTTATTCAGAGGGAGGTGGGCGGGGGCCTGTGCAGAAGCAGGGGTTGATTTTTGTTGTTTTGAAGTGAAAAAGCTATCTCTTCTAGATGATAGTTTTGGATAAATCAAAGCAAGGAAGGCAAAGATGGAAAACATGCAGTTCATCTCTTCTCCCCACATGAACTTATCCTTGGAAGATCAGTGTCGAAACCTGATTCATTTCAGAGCTAAAATGTGCTTCTTTATTATTATTTTAGAATTTTAATAACAGCATCTCTATCTACTGACCCGGAGATTTGTGCAACTGTGAATTTAGTAGTAGGTCAGTGAAAACAGGCTCAGTAATTACAGAAATGCTCATACGAGTGAGCAACTGCCCCTCCCCCACCTCCTCTGTAAATCACTAATAAAAACATGTACTCTCGCTCACACACGCTCTCCCAGACACACTTGAACACCCCCACAGAAACGGCCTCACTCCTTTGCTTATCACAAAGGTAAACTTAGAGACACTCCAAGTCCATGAACGTGTATAGATGGCTGCCCACCCTGTATAAGGTATTGATGGGCAATGGAGGGGTGCTGGGGAGCTTGGAGTGGAATTCAAAAGCAAGATTCTGACCTGGACCTCAAGACATTTGCAGTTTAATGGAGGGAGAAACTGTTTTTCGATCCATTTACCTTGCAGTAAAACTTTATTGTGGTAAAGCCATAAAATGTGCTTTTCTTCCTCCCCACATTGGCAGAAGAAAACTCAGTGACTTGCCTAATGCCACTGGCGGTAGCGGCAGACAGGACCGAGCCCGTGGTATATGCCTGTGCCAGGCTAAGCAGTCCCGACACCCTATCTCCTTGAATCCTCGCCAACCCACTCAGAGGCTCCTCACTCTACAGATAAGGAGACGGAGGCAGAGGGTACTTAAGTAACTTCCCCAAGATCACTTTGCAGGGGAGTGTGGTGTGGAGATTCACCACCTCCTTCTAGAGTGTCCTTGGTCTCTCCACAGACCTGGGACTAAACCCTTCCGTCTCCTGCCTCCTGAGCCACCGCTTTTCCTACCTGTCTCTCGTCCCCATGTTGCTAATGATGAGGTCGAACTGAAAACCAAACCAAAACAACATCTTACTCTCCTGTTTATTTTGAATGGATTTGGAGTGAAGAGACGAGGGGATGCTTTGTAAAAATTAATGAATTACCTTTTGGCCGCGCTGGGTCTTTCCTGCTGTGCACAGGCTTTCTCTAGTTGAAGTAAGCAGGGGCTACTCTTCATTGCAGTGCCCAGGCTTCTCATTGTGGCTTTACTTGTTGTGGCTCGAGGACTCGAGCGCTGGCTTCAGCACTTGCAGTGCCCGGATTTAGTTGCCCCATGGCATGTGGGATCTTCCCAGAACAGGGATCAAACCTGGATCCTCTGCATTGGCAGGCAGATTCTTAACCACTGGACCACCAGGGAAGTCCCTAAGGAGTGCTTTGTAAACCATTTTTGTTTATTTGGAAGCACCTAGATTTCAGGCTGAAGGAAGTTTGGAAATTTTGGAATATATTTCTATAAATATATTTTGGAATATATTTCTAAGCCATACTTAAAAAAAAAATTATGTGTTGGGAAACTGAGAAATCCAGGGCATGTACAAGGTGCCTGGACCTCCACGGTGGCTGCCCTGGTTTTTGGTAAGCGACATGCTGAAAGCAATCATGGAACTCTGAATTTCCTCCATGGCGACTGCCACACACAGACAGGCCTTAAAACACACACCCACAGTTCAAATATTTTAGCAAATGTCCTGGCTTTCCTCCACCACTAAAATGAAAGTGAAGGTGAAATCATTTGGGGGCCACTGGAGCAGAGTTCTCACCCTTGATAGCTGCCCATAGATTTAAATGCCTCACAGGAGACCCAATTAAACATGAGTGAGATCCCAACCCACCAAAGGATCGTATTTTCTGGCCATTTTCATCACTCACACTTCTCAGCAATTTAACAATGAGTTTAGGATATGACTTCTTCCCTTAGGCAACCCCCACCCCCACCCCTTTTATTTTATTTTTATTTGGGATCTGGAATTCTAGATGGCTCCAGTGTCTGGAAATACCAAAGGCAGGTTTTTCTTCCCAAGTAACCAGTGGCTCTCTGCACTCCCCCTGGTTTAATTATGATCTGAATCACAAATGAGGATTGATGGGAGTCTCCGGATTTGGTTGAGAATGGTCATTCAACAGAGAAGGTGCTTGTTGAATGAATCGAAGAGTGAGTGAAGAGTGTTGCTCTTGCTCTCGGTCTTGCTCACGATCACTGGAGGAATAGAGGCAGGCGGTGGTACATCAGGTGTTCCTCACTGCTGGTCTCAGAATGACCCCTGTCTGGTGGGCTTGTTCAAGGACAGCATCTTCACTCTGTCGTATGCATCCTTCTGGGGGTACCTGGATTCTCCAGGGGCTACGCAGATGCACGTGGCTTTAAAGGCATGGGTTTTGAGTTTCTTCACTTCCATCTTTTCTAAAACTCACCAGCCTGAGAACATTATCCCTTTATGATTGCACTTCTCACATTTTACAATAAAAAATTCTTGTACGGGACAGTCCATGTTCTTTTGGATTCTGGGTGTGGGGCTATATTGAAAATGGCAAACACCTTACTATGCATATTTTTGCTGTTTCAATAGCCTTAAACATTGTTGTCAATAGTAACAAAGAACCAATAAAGAGAAGACTGTGTTGAACAAAAAAACATTTCTCTCACCAACTCCAATCTCACTCCAGAGCATCACTCCAGGGTCTAAATATCCTCTGGGTCCCTAAATAAAGGGACAATTTGAGCAGGCATTTTTGACAGCAAACCTTTTCCATAAATGGGATCACCTGAACCTGTTGTAGTAAGGGTTTGTTGAAACAGAGCTGAAGTACCAGTAAAGAATAACCACTGCCAGATGGTGTGTGTGTGTGTGTGTGTGTGTGTGTGTGTGTGTGTGTGTGTGTGTGTCCAACTCTTTGCAGCCCCATGGACTGCAGACTACCAGGCTCCTCGGTCCATGGAATCTTCCAAGCAAGGATACTGGAGTGGGTTCCCATTTCCTCCTCCAGGGGATCTTCGCAACTCAAGGATCAAACTCTTGTCTCGTGCATCTCCTGCTCTGGCAGGCGGATTCCTTACCTCTGTGCCACCTGGGAAGCCTACATCCTTTATAGCTGTCTACATGTATGACGATGAAATGTAGATGTCATCTGAAAAGAGGAGTCTTAAAAATTTCTTTTGTGAGTGCACACACTTGATGATCCCTGATTTAGAGAAAGCTTGGAAACACAGATAAAGAGGACAACTCATTAATAGACGGAAAGGAGCCGGGATCAGAAAAATGCTCTCAACATTGCAGACATCTAAGCGGAGATAGAAACAAGTGAAACAGATTAGGAGGCCTGGGGGTGCGTATCCTTAAACATGAATTTGTCTAATCTGAGATCTTGGTGAGCAGTCCTGTATAGAATGAGGACACCTATAGCTCTCAGGTTTGTTTGTTTCATCCCTCAGAACACTCTGAAATTTAACTTTCTTCTTACCCAATTTGACTTTCAGAGAATCAGGTAATCAGAACTTAAAAAAATGATTTGTTTGGATGTTCTTGTGTGTGTGTGTGTGGTTTTTTTTTTTTTTTTAGCTTGTCAGGTAGAGTATTTCTAAGTCCTACTAAGAAGTCATTGTTGTCATGCATGACTATTCATCCCATAATAGGCCATAATGATATACAGTGTGTATTAAGTAGGTGATTCTGAAATAGTTGGGTCAGTGGAGTGGTGAATTCCAGGAGGAAAAACTCCCCATAAAAGTATTTATGCTGAGGTACCTTGAGAAGAAAACCCCTCCTAAAACAGATACACTTTGAAGAGGCCTTACGAAAGTCATGCAGTTTGGTGTTGACGTTACTCCAGAGTCTGCAGTATGTTGCTGCTTAATTTACTGCTACTGGCCTCCACTGCACCCCCATCAATCTGTCAGCCGAATGAGTTCTAATTATGCATCTTGTAACCCGGTGTGCTCTAGCACACTGCGTTCAAGTGGGGATAGACCTTCAAGATTTACTGCATACATGCCGATAAAATCCCTGGGTCTCCAAGTCGGGGAGAGGGAGGGAAGGGGTGAAATCTGCACCCAGGCCATCACAGGCAAAGGGGAGCAGTCGGGCAAGGCAAAAGAAGGTGAAGGTTCAGCCAGCGACTCAGTGCACTCTTAGCCTGACATAATACAAAGTACATTTGAGTCTGTGCTTCAGCAGAGGTCCCTAACCTCCAGGCCACAGACCGGTACCTTCTATCAGATCAGCAGTAACATAAAAGATTAAAAATAAAGGGCATAATAAATGTAATGCCCTTGAATCATTCCCAAACCATCACCCCCTCCTGTCTGTGGAAAAACTGTGTTCCACGAAACTAGTCCCTGGTGTCAAAAAAGTTGGGGGCTGCTGCTTGGACAGTATATTAGCTCAGAATATACAGAATCTATAGTCAGTTTGTTTGAGGGGTTGTTAGAAGCTTCACTCCTGCTGCCAATCTGGCTGCTTTGTACATTCTGCCCTCTTCTGAGGCCCATTTCTAGATGGATATGGCAGTGAGAAGGGTGAGGGAAGGGTTTAGGAGGGAATTGCCCTTTATTATGGATTTTTTTTTTTTTTGCCTTAGTCATTTCCTTGTTCAGTTCAGTCACTCAGTTGTGTCTGACTCTTTGTGACCCCATGAACCACAGCACACCAGGCCTTCCTGTCCATCACCAACTCCCAGAGTCTACCCAAACCCATGTCCATTGAGTTGGTGAGCCCATCCAACCATCTCATCCTCTGTTGTCCCCTTCTCCTCCTGCTCTCAATCTTTCCCAGCATCAGGGTCTTTTCAAATGAGTCAGCTTTTCTCATCAGGTGGCCCAAGTATTGGAGTTTCAGCTT
Source organism: Ovis canadensis (assembly GCF_042477335.2). Taxonomy (NCBI): domain Eukaryota; kingdom Metazoa; phylum Chordata; class Mammalia; order Artiodactyla; family Bovidae; genus Ovis; species Ovis canadensis. Next base: position 33,906,041 of record NC_091264.1, read on the forward strand.
CAACATCAGTCCTTTCAATGAACACCCAGGACTGATCTCCTTTAGGATGGACTGGTTGGATCTCTTTGCAGTCCAAGGGACTCTCAAGAGTCTTCTCCAACACCACAGTTCAAAAGCATCAATTCTTTGGCACTCAGCTTTCTTTATATTCCAACTCTCACATCCATACATGACTACTGGAAAAACCATAGTCTTCACTAGACGGACCTTTTTGTTGGCAAAGTAATGTCTCTGCTTTTCAAAATGCTGTCTAGGTTGGTCATAACTTTCCTTCCAAGGAATAAGCGTCTTTTAAATTCATGACTGCAATCACCATCTGCAGTGATTTTGGAGCCCAGAAAAATACAGTCAGCCACTGTTTCCCCATCTATTTGCCATGAAGGATGGGACTGGATGCCATGATCTTAGTTTTCTGGATGTTGAGCTTTAAGCCAACTTTTTCACTCTGCTCTTTCACTTTCATCAAGAGGCTTTTTAGTTCCTCTTCACTTTCTGCCATAAGGGTGGTGTCATCTGCGTATGAGGTGATTGATATTTCTCCCAGCAATCTTGATTCCAGCTTGTGTTTCATCCAGCCCAGCGTTTCTCATGATGTACTCTGCATAGAAGTTAAATAAGCAGGGTGACAATATACAGCCTTGACGTACTCCTTTTCCTATTTGGAACCAGTCTGTTGTTCCATGTCCAGTTCTAACTGTTGCTTCCTGACCTGCATACAGGTTTCTCAAGAGGCAGGTCAGGTGGTCTGGTATTCCCATCTCTTTCAGAATTTTCCACAGTTTATTGCAATCCACACAGTCAAAGGTTTTGGCATAGTCAATAAAGCAGAAATAGATGTTTTTCTGGAACTCTCTTGCTTTTTCGATGATCCATCGAATGTTGGCTATTTGATCTCTGATTCCTCTGCCTTTTCTAAAACCAGCTTGAACATCTGGAAGTTCACGGTTCACGTATTGCTGAAGCCTGGCTTGGAGAATTTTGAGCATTACTTTACTAGCATGTGGGATGAGTGCAATTGTCCTGGAAAGTGTACTCTGTAATCTCGAGTTCCAGGGAGGCCCAGAGTGTGTGTGTGTGTGTGTGTGTGTGTGTGTGTGTGTGTGTGTGTGTGGCATGTGGCATGCAGTTCTTCAACCCCTGTCTCCTGGGGAAAGTGAATGCCTCTGATTCGTTTTTCTACCAGCTTGCTTTCTCTTGGGCAAGTCACTGATACTTCTTTTTAACGCTGGAGTAGTTTTCTTTCCTTTTTGGCTGCACTGGGTCTTTCTCTAGTTGCGGTGAGTGGGCTCTCACTGTGGTGGCTTTTTGTTGCAGAGCACAGGCTCTAGGCACATGGGCTTCAGTAGTTGCGGTGCATGGGCTTAGGTGCCCGGCGGCACATGGGATCTTCTTGGACCAGGGATCGAACTCATGTCCCCTTCGTTGGCAGCCAGATTCTTAACCACTAGACCACCAGGGACGTTCACTGATACCTCTTAAAGCAGGCTTTGTGGATTTCTGATTGGTGTGCCACTCTGTACTGCTGGCTTCCTCTCCTTTCCCTCCATCTACCAGGAGATTGGGGAGGATAAGCCAGATAATGCCCATAAAAGGCTTTTAACCCCTTAGGAAAAATTTGTCTATGCACAAACACTGCATCCTATAAAAATTCCATGTGTGTTCATAGCCCCATCCATCCTCAAGGAGCCAGAGAGTGCCGGATGAGAAGGAATCCCGCCTGGCTACTGCTGCATCCACTGCTTCCGAGATAGACAGAGGTCCTAGAGAGACTTTGCATGACCAGCTCCACCCCTGCCCTGATATAGATCTCTGTGAGGGGTGAGAAAAAACTTATTTGCTTCATAAACCTCATTGACTAACTTTTTTTCTTCCTTGCTGTTTATCCCTAAGTTAACCAGAGTCATAGCAGGGACTCTAGATGGTGTGAGTTTGACCTTTGAAAAAGCCATAGTGCAGGTTTATTTTCAATTTTAGTGTTACATCTCATTTGGTTTCAGTCTAATTTCTTTTAGGCTCATCTTGGCTTTGCTGGCTTAGAAAGCAAAAGATTTCACCTCTTTGCAATTCCATGGACTAAATATTAAGGCCCTGGAGTCTGTTTGAGACCCCAGGACAGGCCCCCAGACACCAGTGGAAAGAAATATTTAAATGACCCTAAATATATAAGACCTTAGGTTTCACGGGCTACCCTCAAACTCTGCCAGCTGCCCCTGAGCTCCTTTCAACCACGTCGGAAAGTAAGTTCTCTAAACAGAAAATGTAACCACAATAAGTTGTGTCACTTTGGTGATATATCTCTCAGAATATTATAAACTGGGTAGCTGAATTTTTCATTGCCTTAGAGATGTCCACAGCCAGAGATCTGAGGATAGAAAGTTTACGTCTCTCTCCATTAAGAAATTTAATTCACATTTTACTTGGTCCCAGCCTTTGATTAATACTTTGGATACGTCATGCTGCAGTCCTTAGGATTATGAAAAGTGATTTGTCTAATCTGCGTGTCAGTCTCCTCTGGGGTCTGCCTAGGGGGAAAAAAAAGAAAAACAAGAAAGCAACAGTCTGTAGCTATTGATTTCATAGCATTTGCTTAGCATTTGCCTTTACATTCCGGCCAAGTCAAGTGGATACAGAGCAATTTGATCCATGGAGTGTGGCGAGAGTGTTGTCACCATCTACAGACCCAATTCATCTGGAGGATTTCATGTTGCACATATCAACACTGGAAGTGGGTTTTAATGAAATCTCTAGCAAAACGAAGTTCATAGAAAAGTGAACGTAAAAACATATGCTTATGATTCCAGCTGGCTGAGAGAGGTACAATCAAAGTTGCACAGCACTTAGGTCTTTGGTGCAGACTCTTGGACTTGAATAGATGTTGCATGACCTGAGTCAAAGCTGGGCTGAAGGACAGTTGTGAAGGACAAGAATGTCTCAGGTCTGCACTGGTGTTTTCTGAATGTCAGCTAGCTCTTATCTCTCATTGGTTTTTCCTTTCTCACCCCGCTTTGACTCATTTCTCCAGCAAGGCAAAATCTCAACCTTTCTATCTACCTTCCTGTCCACAAACTGAATTTCTCCTGACCTAAGTAAGCTATTATTATCTCAGAATCACTGTTCTTCCCAAGAGACGGTTAACCAGTTGGAGGTACCCATCTACTCAAACAGATGTGCCCAAGGTGATGCATAGTCCTTACCTCAAAGTATTAAATCAAATGGGGAGGATTTTCATGGCAGTTGGTCAGGGGGATTAGCTAGAACAAGTGGGGCTTTTATATGTCTCTACGTTAGAACTCATAGGGTGGCCTGCTTTTTTTCAAGAGAGATTTGGCCCTGCCTGGAAGGGTGTTTCATGCAAGCGTCTTGCTTTAATTAGTTACGTGAACCAGAGGGAGATGCAGAGGCTCTAGAATTGAGCAGCATATGGAGCTCAGACTCTGGTGGGCGTGGATGGGGAGCCTGTCATTCTAACTAGAGCAGTACAGGCAGGGCTGAAAGAGTCTTGGGAAGTCACCCTTGCCTTCACCTAAGCTATATACTGAGGAGACTTGAAAAGCAATGACTTACTGCAGAATGAGATCACACAACCTTTCAGGCAACACATTTTGACATCTCATGAATCCTTGAAAGGAACAAGATTTTCCTGATGAGACAGAAATGTGCTTTCTATTGTTCGGTTTTGCTTTTTTCCCTTCAGTGAAAATAATAATCTAGTCCTTACCAGCAAACATGGATATCACTTTATATATTGTTATTTCAGCTCCTTTCTAGACCAAATAATCCCCAATATTTAAGTTTTCTACTCCTAAATCTTGCATTATTGTTATCAATTTTCCCAGGGTTCCTCCCATGTTACTCACTTTATTTCAGCTGACACTCCAGGATGTTCAGATGACATCCCAGTTGAAGAACACTGAACCATGTTCAACAGTAAGTCATAGAGCCTAAGGTCAGTGTTTGGATCACATCTCTACCACTTAAAGACTGAGATTTTCTAAGCCTCAGATTCCACCTCTGCACAATGGGCATGACTAGGTTTCACCCTCTCTCAGCATTGCGATGAGGATTAAATTTGAAATACACTAGGACATTGCTTGGCACTTGGATGATGGGTTGTACATAATAAAAACAATTCATATCTGCAGCATTTATGATCAAACCAAGTTCAAGTTTCTTGAACTACCAAGACTGTAGTGACCATCTAGATAGATCATAGTATAACTGTTGAAAGACAGAGACAAACAGAAGACTTGAAAGTAGTAAGAGAAACAAGGCAATGCGTACCTAGGAAAGGCAATATGACTAAAGTTGACTTTTCATTAGAAATATTGAAAGAAAGTGATGGATGACCAATTCAAAGAACTGAAAGAAAAAAATCAACCAAGAGTATTATTATCCAACAAAACTGTCCTTCAAAAGTGGCAATGATGAAACTTCTTTCCAGGCCAACTGAAAAGTGCTAGCAGAACTACCTTATAAGAAATGACATCAAACAGTAACCTGAATTCACGTGAAGAAATAGACCACTGGAAAAGGTAATTCCATAGGCAAATATAACAGACTACATTACATATTTTTCTCTTTTCTTCTCATATCAGATTTAAAATATGATGATATAAAACAATATTTCTAAAACTATATTTTGGGGCTTACAGAAAGACATTATATATATATATCAAAAATAGCAAAAAGGAGGGTTATGTATGTAACAGAGTTGTATTGAAGTGAACTCAATATTGTACTGGAATTAAGTTAGTGTTAATCCAAAGAGAATTATGATAAATTAAGATATAAACTATAATCCCTAGACTAACCAGTCAGAGAATAATTTAAAAATCCAACAAAGGACTTGAAATAGCATACTAGAAAATACCTATTTGACAGAAGAGAAGGTAGTAAAGGAGGAAGAGATAAAAAGAGCATGAAACATATGGAAAACAAGAACATGACAGACACAAATCCAGGCATTTAAGTAATTGCATTAAAGGTAAATGGATTAAACCACTCCAATCAAAAGGCAGTTTTCAATGAAAAGTCCAAATGTGTGCTATCTACAAAGAGATGCACTTTAGGTTCAAAGACACAGATAGGTTGAAAATAAAAGGATGGAAAAGATATACTTTATAAAAAGTAAATGTAAGAGAGCTACACTGTCAAACAAAATAGATTCTAAGACAAAAAAAAATCTTATTAGGCACGTGGAGGGACATCTTATAATGATAACTGATCAATTTACCAGGAAGACATAAAAGTTATAAACTTATGCACACCTAAGGACAGAGTCCCAAATATATGAAGTAAAAACGGATGAAATTGAAGGGATAAATAGATAATTCAATAAAAGTATCTAGGAGCTTTAATGCCCCACTGTCAATAATTGATAGGTAACTAGACAGAAAATTGGAAATGATATAAGACTTGAATAACACTACCAACCAACTTGTTTTGATCTATGGAACATTCCACTCAACATCAGCAGAATACATTCTTTTCAAGCATACATGGAACATTCTCCAGGACAGGTTTTATGCCAGGTCATAAAGCAAACTGTTAATAAATTTAGAAGCTTTAAAAGATACAAAGTATTTTTGCTGAACACAGTGGAATTACATTAGAAATTAGCAACAGAAATACATATGGATAACCTCCAAATATTTGAAAATTAAATGACACGTCTCAGTAATCTGTGGGTCAAATGAGAAATCACAAGGGAAATTAGAAAATATTTTTAACTAAATGAAAACAAAAACACCATCAAAATTTATATGAAGCAGCTAATGTGCTTAGGAAGAAAATTTGGTTAAATAACAGCTTTGTTGAGATACATGTCACATTCCATAAAATGTGCCCTTTTAAGGTGTACAGTTCAGCGGTTTTCAGTATAACTGTGAGAGTTTTGCAACTCTTACCACTAATTTCAGAACATTTCATCACTCCAGAGAGAAACTCCATATCCATTACTAGTCACTCTGTATTATTCCCTTCCCCCGTTCCCATGCAAACACTAATTAATTTCTCTCTCTATAGACTGCCTATTTTGGATGTTTCATATAAATAGAATCATATGCTATGTGATCTTTTGTGTTTGCCTTTTTTCACTTTGCATATTTTAAAGATCCATCCATGCTGTAGTTTGTATCTTTATCTTACTCCTTTTTATGAATGAATAGTACATTGTATGGATATACCACATTTTGTTTATCCATTCATCACTTAATGGACATTGGGATATTTCCACTTTTTGGCTATTATGAATAACCCTTCTATGAACATTCACATACAGGTTTTTGTGTAGACATGAGTTTTCCATTATTTGGGGTATATACCTAAGAGGAGAGTTGTTGGGTTATATAGTCACTCTGTGTTTAAACTTTTTAGAAACTGTCAAAGAGTGTTTCAAAGCAGCTTTACCATTTTACCTTCACACCAGTGATAAAGAGGATCTATGGAAAACCCAGAAGCTAAAATAAATCTTATCGGTGAAAGACTGGAAACTTTACCCCTAAAGTCAGGAACAAGACATGGATGTCTGTTCTCATCACTTCTGTTCAATGTTATACTGGAAGTTCTAGCCAGGACAATTAGGCAAGAAAAAGAAATAAAAGGCAACCAAGTTGGAAAGGAAGAATTGTTACTGTATTTGCAGATGACATGCTCCTAAATATAGAAAGGTCTAAGGAATCCATAGAAAATCTTTTAGAGGTAATAAACTAGTCTAACACGGTTGCAGGAAAAATATCAATATAGAAGAATTAATTATATTTCTAAAACACTAGCCATGAATAATCCAAGAAGATATTTCCACTTACAATAGAATCAAAAAGAAGAAAGTACTTAAGAATAAATTTAAACAAGGAAATGTAAGACTTAACTATTGAAAAGTATAAAACATTGTTGAAGGAAATTAAAGAAGATGCAAATAAATGGAAAGATATTCTGTGTTTGTGGATTGGAAAACTTAATATTGTTAAGTCTGTAATATTTCCTAAATTGATCTGCAGATTCAATGCAGTCTCTCTTTAAATTCCAACTGCCTTTCTTGCAGAAATGGAAAAGTTGATTTGAAAAGTCATAATGTTCCTTGGATTGTTATAAATTATGAAAAAAATGATTTTAACATTTTTGACAGTGTTCTTGTTGCTTTTATGGAGGAGTTGATTTTCAGAAGTTCTTACTCCATTATTCCATAACTGTTTCTAGAGGGAAAATATAAATGGATAATTTCCTCGTAAAATAAATGAACAAAATTGACTCTGAATAAGTAAAAAATTAATAGATCTATAACCATTGAAGAAATTAAAAAAAATAAAAAGCTAGTGGTTTGACCTGCTTATTCTAAGGGGATGTCTTTCAGCCCAAGTGGCCTGTGAGACTCTCCCTCTCTCTGTTTCTCTCTTTGCATGAGTTTTTGAACATGCAGAATCATGCTAAAATTCTTTCCATTTGGGTGACAACTCCTGGGTGGGTGAATTCAAACATATGTGTCTAGTGCGAGGCTGGTGGTCTAATGCCCTCTAAAGGGTAGACATGGGCAGGGGCGTCATTTCTATTTTAAAATTGGTGCTCTAGGAGGGTGTGATTGTAGGAGTCACGGCCACCCTTGGGTTTGCACTTGAGGGGCTACACTCCACTTAGTTCCTGACTCCTAAATGTGGTGGAGAGAGGAGTAGTGGAAGGGGCCGTGGGGACCAAGTTCTAAGTACGTCTCTCCAAGGGGAGCGCCTAGAAGCCTCCTGGGTGCTATGGAGGACTCCAAGAGGGTAGAGACAGCCTGAAACCTCCCAACCTCTATTCCAGGGCTGCAGGCTCAGCAAGGATGAATACATTCTGTGCCTTGCTTTAGGCAGTGTGGTCTGCTGACTCTTCTTAAGTTCTTCTGTGGAAGAGCATCTTCGGGAAGCTTTGTGCTGGGTTAAGATGCTGCAGTGGGGCCAAGCGGCCATTGTGTAGGTCTAGTCCTCTCCAGACTTTCTGTTCTGTGCAGGCTGGAAAAGGGTGGTGGGAGGTATCTCTCTAAGTGATGAACTGCAGGCTCTTCCTTGAGGAACTGGATAGGATAGTGTACCCATCCCCTTCGCCTCCCCTCACCCTGGTTCCAAGAGCTTGTTGTTACTGTTGTCCAGTTGCTAAGTCATGTCTGACTCTTTGCAATCCCATGGACTGCAGCATGCCAGTCTCCTCTGTCTTCCACTATCTCCCGGAGTTTGCTCAAATTCATCTCCACTGAGTCGATGATACCATCTAACCATCTCATCCTCTGCTGGCCCCTTCTTCTTTTGCCTTCAATCTTTTCTAGCATTAGGGTCTTTCCCAAGGAGTCAACTGTTCACATCAGGTGGCCACAGTATTGGAACTTCAGGTGCCCAAAAGCCTGAAATGAACATTTCTGAAGTTTTACTCCCTATGAAAAAAGAGAGCTATTTTTCTGAGAACATATTTTATAGGAAAGAAGAAAGTTTAGTTAATCAGATGTTGGGCTCCTTAAGCGAGGATGGGGCCAACTTGGGGGGGGATAGTCATGGCAGGGAACCTGGGCACAGGTGGCAGGGAACGCTTCTTCATTTGATGGTGGTTGGAGGGTAGCTGGCCTGGAAAGGTGTTCTGCTAGCTGAAATGTTCCCAGAAAGGAGATTCACTAAAAATGGGTCATAGACAGTGTTCTAATCCAACCGCTGTTTTTCAGGTTGGGCGAGATAGATTTCATTTGATTGCTTTTGCATTTTCTTTTTATCTTAGATAAAGGGTGTGCCTGGTTTCTCTGCACTGAACAATGACCCGATTGTTAGAAACCTTGCTTACATGTATATATGTGTGTGTGTTTTGCCATGACTCCTGTGTTTTGGAAGTCTCTGGGGACAGATGATATTTATGAATGATGTCCCAAGGGTATAATCAGGATGACTCATTCTTGGAACCAGTTTTATCCGTTAAGAGATGCCAGCTGCACCCAGTTCACAGCAGAACATACTTGAGATAGCTTCTCGCTCTAACCTGCTCCTTGTTTGGGGTCAGAAGGGCATATTTTCGAGGCCTTTCTACTTTTCCAGAGATTTAATTTCCCATGATGGAGTCCTGGGGACTTTCTGTTAAGTGTTTTGATAAGGTGAAGATGGTTACATAGTTGAGAAAAAATTGTGGTTTGGGATTTCAGAAAACATATCCCCATAGGCAGTTTTATGAGTTGCAGCATAATGGCACTAACAAAGTCTTGTATTTATTCTCTGTCATTCTTGAGGTAATACAGAAGAATTTCCTGATGCTATTGTCTCTGTATTTATAAGACATCAGTTAGGCAGGCAGAGTGGGGATTATTAATCATCTCTCTTCTTCTTACCTTTCCAAGAGTCACCACTGAAGGGGAGAAAGGGAGGTGATCACTTGTGACATGATGTTCAAAAGCCCCTCCGGTAAGGCAGGATCAGAATGGGAGACCACATTCTTGGGGTCTAAGTTAGTAAGCTTTCATTGGAAGTTCCACCCGATCCAGGCAAGCTGAAGTTGCTGAAGGCTTCTGAGACCTGATTCTAGACACACAGGTGTGTCTCAGACCCCAGACAAACCGACGATGCAGAGGGCTGGCCTCTGAATCTGACTGGGGTCACCTCATCTCCAAGGCATTTTCACTCATTGCCACTCGTCCTTTCCTGAGTTTTCCCATGGACGATCATCCTGGAGCACTTGGATCCGTCCCATCAAACTCTCTCTGTCTCCCCTACCCCATTTTCTGCGGTTCTTCATGACCACGGATTCGTTTATCCTGGGGAATTTCCCTGTGTTTACTTTTTCCACCCACTTTGCCAAGTCGGACATGCTACCAGCACAAGGATTAGGTAGGCACTCCCTCCTTTTTCTCTGGACTCATCCTCGAAATAGCTGTCTGATCCCATCTCTTGGAGAGAAGGCAGGCGGAGCGTCGAAACACACTTCAACCTGCACATCTGGCCGGCGGACGGGCGGGCAGGCGAGACTGGAATTCCTGGACGGGTTCCTTGGTCTGTGGTCTCTAGGGATTGCTTGTTGAATAGCTCCGCATCACATCACTTCACAGATAAGGAAGATGTCATCCCCACGGCATCTCTGATTTCGGCACAAGCTTCAGAAAACCCCAAGCAGCTAATCTAGAACATGATGTTTAAAGCCGCTATAATCACCAGCCAACTCTGAACATGTGCCGCGCACATGCCTGCCTGCGCGTCCTAACTGCAACTCTCAGCTGCCGGAGTACCTAGGTGCACTCTCTCCCGGTGCCTATGGGAGGCGCTAGAGCTGCACACGGGGAGGCAGAGGATGTCACCATGCCCGCCGGTTGGAGTCTTCCGCAGGCACCGGTCTGTGACCCTCCTGGAGAGGGCACTGTGTGGAGGTCGAGGCCCTCGATTCATTCCTCCCCACCCGCACGAATCACTTGTGAGCTCTTTGGCAAGTCCCCTCGCTGGGTGTCAATCTCCTTATCTACCAAATGGAAATCTCTTGACTGGGAAGGATCTTGACTGTTTTGGGAAACTGAGCCAGGAGTCAACTGAGGCAGGCTGGACCAATGCGTCAAACAGACTAACAAGGGAAAGTTTAATGGGAAGAGGTTTAACATCCTGGACACCGGTTCAAAGCAACTGTGCCAGGAAGTAACAGAGGAGAGTGGAGCAAGCAGAAGCAGGTGGGAATGGATGTTGGGTGTTTTAGTTAATAGCAAGTGGAGAGATGAGGATTCCTGAATAGCAAGTGTAAACACCGGTTGCCTTAGTAGAAATATAGTTCTCAAAACAAGAGAGTTGATAGTAATACTGGCTGGACCAGTGCTGGAGACTTGGGTTCTATTTGGGGCTTTATTCTTAAGAGGACAGTGACATCTTGGAGTGTATTTGGAGGAAGATAGACCAGCATGGTGAAGGATATGAAAGCCCAGGGCATCTAGGAAACAGCAGAAAATCAAGAGTGTCGTTTTCCATCTCGGGAAAAGGATCCGTTTAGCAGGACCTAGTGGCTCATATGGTGAAGAATCTGCCTGCAATGCAGGAGACCTGGGTTCAATCGGTTCTGGGTCAGGAGGATCCCCCGGAGAAGGGAATGGCAACCCACTCCAGTATTCTTGCTTAGAGAATCCCTGGGGACAGAGGAACCTTGTGGTCTATAGTCCATGGGGTCGCAAAGAGTTGGACTTGACTGAGCATCCAACACTTTCACTTTCAGCAGGACCTGGTAGTTGCCCAGAGAACCAACCAAGGACAAAAAAGCCAAAAAACTTCAGGATAGTAGTTGTGGTGTTGTTTTTTTCCCTCAGCTTATGGGAGAACTTTTGTTTCATTTTTCTCTTTTTTCCTTTCTTTTCAAACTTTCCCCCACCCACTGCTTGTAATATTGTTCCCTTACAGCCACCAGAGAAAATTTTATTTAGCACAATGTAATATATCCATGTCGTTAAAAAAGTAACTAGCCAACTCATTAACCAATCAACCGACCAACCAAGTTAATAAAAAGTCTAAAAACAAACACAAACACAGGGAAAATCTCCTTGCCACCCTTATACTCGGGAAGGGACAGTTTGGCAGGGTCCTTAGAGCAGAGACTCTGAAGCCAGGCTGCCTGGATTTGCATCCCATCCCTGCTGCTGACTAGCTGTGTGGCCTTAGGGAAGTTACTTAACATCTCTGAGCCTTAGTATCCTCATCTGACGAATAGGAATAATGATGCAGGATTGTAGTGATGATGAAAGGGGTTCGTACATGTAAAGCACTGAAGAGTAGCTCTTGGCTTGCTGTAAGTAAATTGCACATACACACGTTAGCTTTCATTATCCTTGGCTTCATTTTTCTCTGTTCCCCCTTAAGTAACTTAAACATTTTTTCAAAAAAAAAAAAGTATTTATTTATTTGGCTTCATCAGGTCTTAGTTGCGGCACGTGAGATCGTTTCGCTTCAGCATGTGAACTCTCGTGATAGCGTGTGGGATCCAGTTCCCTGACCAGGGATCGACCAGGGAGCTCCCTGCATTGGGACAGAGTCTCAGCCACTGGACCACCAGGGAAGTCCCAAGTCACCTTTATTTTTTAAGTTTCTTGTATATTCTTTCAGAGTTTCTTGATGCACATATAAGCATATATGAATATCATTTTTGTTTATCTCAAAAAAATTCCAAAGTTAGTATATGGTGCACATTGTTCAACACTAGGTTTTGTGTGTGTGTGTGTGTGTGTGTGTGTGTTTTCTTTCCTTTCACTTGATAGTATATCTTGGAGATTTTTCCACATCAGTACAAAGAGAACTTCCTCATTCTTCTTCACAGCTGCACATATAAGGAAGAACTTTCTAACAATTAGGGCTTGTTTTAAAATAGAGCTCTGTCACTGGGAGCATTCAGGCAAAGAGCAGACAGGGATGATGGAGCTGAGATTTATGTGTCAGCGAGGTAGTCAGGTTAGAATACGGCTACTGTTCCTCCAACTGAGATTTCCTGATCCTGTGTGTTAAGTTGTCCACAGAATTAAAGAGCAGTTAAAAAAAACTCCAGAAACAACATTGTTGTTCTGTGTCTCTGACAGGGTTCTGACCTGGGGGTCAGCCAGCCCTGGGCCGTGGAGGGGGGGGGCTCGGACTCCGGAGAGGTGAATGGGCCATCTCAAAACCCAGGGGCTCCCAGTCAAGGTCCCAGCTCATCCTCCAGCCCCATTGGGAGCTAACCTGGTCCGTCGTGATTACTTGGAAGGAAGAAGAATTCCATTCCAAAAGATTCCAAGCCATTCTTTGGTAGACACGGTCTCACTGGGAGGTGTCCTTCATGGTGACCCTGATCAGGGTTCTTGGCCTTCCCCAACCAATACAAATGGACTAGAGGTCAGACAAGAAATTCAGGTAAGGCTTTACTGGGGCTTCTGCCACACCAGGAGGGAGCAAAAACAAGTAACAGGTTTCCTTGCTTATTCCCCAGGGAGAGGGGACGAGCTGGTTCCTTCTATGGGCTGAGGATATCCAGGGGTTGTCGGGCTGGAAGAGTGACTTAGGTGGTTTGCCCACCCCTTGGGGGGTGTTGTGTGCAGGGGGCACTCTGCTTTTGCTCCCAACACCTTACTCCTGGCCCTTCAGAAGTAGCAGTTCTTTTTGTTACTTGGTATCTCACTGTCCAGAATTTGGCCCAACTGAGCATGCACAGTTATTTTCAGTCCCTTACAGTTTCTTTGTTTTGAAGGCACTGCCACAAAGAGTCCAGGTCCCAGGTCTCAGCCTGTCTCAACAGGATGCTAGTTTTGTGCCCCATTTCTCAGCCTGCAACTCGCCATCTCCGGTAGAACTTTGCTGGCCAGTATGACTGGGTTCCCAACAGGCATCAAAACCCCCAGGCCTTTCCTCCCTCCTGCTCATTGCTGGGTGTTCAGTTTGAAAGGAAACAGGAGATTAGGTCAGCTTCCTTCTACCAGCAGCTCCCAAAACTGAAGAGTAAAGGTCTCCTGACTTGTGATTGCAGAAGGTGAGAAGGAACTCAGGGTGATTGCCCAGGTGATGGAAAGATCCCTCAGGTCTCAGGAGAGTCTGAAATGTCCCCTCATAGAAATGAAGCCTTTTTGCTCCACTGATCTATAAAAATGCAGGTCCCATTGAGAGAAACAACACAAACATTTTTCAGGCACTGATTTCCTTGGTGGGTAGGAATAGCTGAGAACAGAGCTCCCCACAGGGCACTCAGAGCAGGTAGCAAGAGGAAGCAAAGGTGAGACTGCTAGGAGAAGATGCTAGAAACAGATGGAAAGGCTTCTGGGAGCTGGCCCTTTGCTGGAACTTTATGGATACAGATCCTAAAAGGAATCAATCTGGTCTGCGTGTTAGGATTCTTAGCAGAGAATTAACGGCAGCAATGGTTAACCTTGCCTAACTCAAGGTTATAAATATTTTCCCCCATGTTTATTTCAAAAGTTTTATAGCTTTAAGTTTTAGGGCTAGGATTAATTTTGAGTTAATTTTTGTATGGAATGTGAAATATGGATCAAGATTTTTTTTAAATACTGTATATTTAAAAAAAACACATTTATTTATATATTTGGCTGCATCTTGCCTTAATTGCAGCACGAGGCATCTTTGTTGCGGCATGTGGGATTTTTCACTGTGGTGTGAAAGCTTTCTCTAGTCGTGGCGCACGAGCTTAATTGCCCCATGGCATGGGAGATTTTAGTTACCTGACTAGGGATGGAACCTGGGTCCCTGCATTGCAAGGTGATTTTAAACCAGTGGACCACCAGGGAAGTCCCAAGTTTCATTGTTCTGACATATGAACAGCTAGGTATTTCAGCAAAATTTATTGAAGAGGATTTCCTTTCTCTCTTGAAATGTCTTTGCACCTGTGTCAGAAATCAATTGGCCATATACCTGTGGGTCCACACCTTTGGGGGCTTCCTAGGTGACTCAAGGATAAAGAATCACACTGCAATGCAGAAGTTGCAGGGCACGGATGCAGGTTTGATCCCTGGGTGGGGAATAGCCCCTGGAGGATGGCACAGTATTCTTGCCTCCAGCATTCTTGCCTGGAGAATCCCACGGACACAGGAGCCTGGTGGGCTACAGCCCATAGGGTCGCAAAGAGTCGGACACGACTGAAGCTGAGCACACACGCCATGTCTTTTGTGTTCCTGAGCCCCCACTCTGTTATAGTACCTGCTCAGGGCTAGCACGTGATAGGTGATAACTGCTTGGGGATATAACTTGACTGCAGGCGTTCACAGTTTTCTCATGAGACCCAGCTGAATGTGGCTGGGCTTGGAGACAGTAGGGCAGTAAGGAAGTCAGATGGTGTGAGGGTCCAGCAGTGTGCTGTTGTTCACACTGCTGGCTGTTGTTCACACTGACTCTAAAGGTTGGCACTAAGTAAGTCCAGGTCAATCTGAGTTCCTGAAAGATGCTATAGGAATCAGGTTTGTCACCAAGCCAGTAGGTTTCGGAGACCATGCCGGTTTGTGAAACTTAGGGCGAAAACACTCAAAACAACTGTCAACAGAGGTTACCGTTGATTCCTGGTAACTCCCTGTAGGAGTGATGTCCAATAGAAAGATAACACAAGTCATAGATATATCTTGACATTTTCTAGTAGATGTCTTTTAAAAAGTGAAAAGATACAGGTAAATCAATTTTGTAACATAGTTTAACTTGACAGATACAAAACATCATCCGACATATAATCAATAGGAAATCATCAATGGGATATTTTGCATTGTTTTGGACTAAATCTTCCAAATCTGGTGTGTATTTTACAACTATAGAACACCTCAATTCCAACTAGGCAGCACATTTCAAATCTCAGTGGCCACATATGGCCAGTGGCTACCGTGTTGGACAGCAAGGCTTCTGAACTTGCCTTCCACTTCTTGCTTTAGTTCACTCCCTTTCTTCAAATCCTTATTCCATAGAAAAGCTTTTCTCTCTGGAGTCCAGCTTCCATTCCCATCCTGTTGCCGGAAGGCAAAATCAAAGGAGGATAAGAAGATCATGAGGATGGAAAATAGAAAAAGAAAACCTAAAACCGTATCAAGCAAAAGTTCACGAATCACATTTTACTTACACACACAGTGGGGAAGGGTTGGTGCAGAAGGCTTTGTGGTGTGTGGGCTCATGAGAACCAATCTATTGCTTTTCAGGGATTTTGCAAGCCAGCTTGCAAAACACAGCCATTAATGAAAATTAAGATATATACACTTTCCATTGACTAGAGTATATTAGAAACATAAGTAGTAAATATACGATACACACTACTCACCACTTTCTAATTACATGACTCTACTTTGCCATCACCTCTTAACGACTCTGACATCTCAAACCACTGTGTGATGCTGTGATCCTCTTTCCAACTCTGAGTCATAACTTGAAACTGATAGGAGTATTTACATCACAGAAAATGGCAACTCTACCTCAAGATTTGCTGGTTTTTGAAACTTTACCATCATATCCCCGGGAAGGCTCTAGAACATGTCCATTCAGTGAGATGAAGGATGCTTAGCACATTTTACATGTTCAGTCAGTGAGGTTGCTCTATTGATAATGAATGGAAATCTGAATGATTTCCAAGAGGGAGAGGATGTTTGGTTTGAAACAGCCTGTATCATTTCTGTAACTTTTTTCCACATACCCCTAATGTTGGCTTTTCCAAGTGTCCAAGAGTGAGGTTGACCTAGAAGTTTCAGCGTACACTCAGTGGAGCCTTGATAACAAAGTTATTCTCTAAGTACTACCCTCATTCCCACTGCTCTAGAGCAGTGGTCCCCAACCTCGAGGGTCTCATGCCTGATGACCTGAGGTGGAGCTGACGTACTAATAACAGTACATAATGCTCTTGAATCATCCTGAGACCATCCCCAACTTGGTCTGTGGAAAAAAGTCTTCCATGGGACCGTTCCTGGTGTCAAAATGTTGGGGACTGCTGCTCTAAAGGATGGAGACAGAGAAAGAAGGCTTGACAGCCTACCTACTAGATATTCATAGCCATTCTCTCCAAGAGGTTTTCTTTCGTTTACCCTTATTTTCTAACGTTTCTACAATGACATTCCAAGTTTTAACTAAGTTAATTTTAAAAACAACAAAGAAGAATGTTTCAGCATCTTCAAAGATCTATTTCAGTCTGAGAGTGCTAAGAGTGGGGAGAAGCATATTAAACATGAGAGGGTTTCAGCTGGACTAGATGAGTCTCCCTGGATTCCCAGCGTTTGAGATGAATCAATTAAAAGGAGGCGAAACAGGAAGACTGCAGACAGGTCTCTGTGAGTCCCAGAGTATTTGCGTTGAAGTATCCTTCCTCCCACACGAAAGCCCTCATTCATCCTCACAGATGACATATGGGATGTCGATTAATGGATATGGATTTGATGTGACTTCATCTCTCTGCCAAACCAACTCACAGAACTAATTCCACTTTCGACTATGTTAAATGAGGTTTTAAAAAGTGTATTAGAGGATCACTTTTGAAGTCTTTTACCTAGATCAAGGGGTGCATTTGGGAGAAAACTTTGGGGACAATCCTTTCCCCATACACCCACGGTTGGAGCCATATTTTGATGTCTTTGATTTATAAGGGGAGAGGCTAGGGGGATCTGTCTTGAGAGGGCTTTGGCTTTTAAGGGATTCAACTAGTTGAAACCTTATGTGCATTTGTAAATAAAGCTCTTTTATATCATAAAAGCTTGAAGGTGGGATGGGACCCCAGAGGTCAATACTCTCAACTTAAATTGGGTGCCTGAGTCCCCTCATTATGGCTCTACCCGGTTTCCATCTTTGCCTGACACACCTCCTATGACAACCCAGTCTATTTAAAGCATTGTCCATAGGAAGCTTGGTTCACATTGATCTTGTGATGGACACCCATTGTTCCTTGGTCTAGAAGATGGGGGTAGGGACACATTTGGATGCAGGCTATTAAGATCTGTGTAAGAAAGAAAGACCATTTCTTGGTAACTTAATGCAACATGACCAGCACTCACTAAGCGATCCTTTATGAGCAAGGCTCTGATTTAGGCACTGTGGGTGACATAAAAATAAATAAAATAGAGGCTCCATCCACATGAAGTTCACAAGCCACAGTCTAGTGTGTGTCTTTGTGTGTGTGCACGTGCACACGCTCCGTCATGCCTGACTCTTCACAGCCCCATGGACTGTAGTGTGCCAGGCTCCTTTGTCCAAGGAATTTCTACTCCAGGGGATCTTCCTGACCCAGGATCGAACCAGTGTCTCTTGCATCTTCTTCATTGGCAGGAGGATTCCTTATCTACTAGCGCCACCTGTGAAGCCCCCTAATGCGTGCATACAACAGCTCAAACACAAGGTACAAGTTGAGCTGATGAAGGCAATGGGACCAATATTTGTCAAGTACCTCTGAAGGGCTGAGCTTGTCATGGGTCTCATGTGATCCTTGTGCCTTGTGCGTTAAGCTCCCTAAACTGTATTTTCCTTGCCTGTGAAATCAGATGTTGGATGAGATGTCCTCTGAAGTCGCTTCTAGCCATCACATCCCATGATTCATCCCGCCTTTCCCGGTGGCCCTAGCCTTCCTCTCCTGGGTTGGGCTGGCTGGGGGAGCGGAGAGGCAGGGGACATGTTCTTTTTCCCGCTCCCTGTGGGATGCACTGTTGACTTCAAACCAGTTTGAACAAAGCACTCAGGAATAAACCACAGAGAACCAACTAGAATTGGCAGAGGATAACCCTATGACCCCAGAGGCCTTTTCCAGCTCTAATTTTTATGATTCACTAATTTGCTGCACCACACTCTGTCCGGGAATTCAGAGTTCAAAAAAGATTCAATGTAAATTGCTGGAGGTAATGAGAAGGTTGCTGGCACTGTGGGGCCAAAAGCGTGGTTTTCAGTGAAATTAAATACAGGGAGATATTTAAAGAAGCCAGAGCCTTTTTTTTCCCCCCTGAGAGACTCCCATTCTAAGGCTGGTAGGGTAAATTTTGGGTTTTCGTTTGCAGTGGTGTGACTAGGTTTTTGCCCTGTTATGACTCCAACAGAGTTGCTTATCTGTTTTATAACCTCCCTGAAGCTCTCGGATGCAGACATGGTTGTTTAGCAATGAGTTCTGCTATAATTAAAAGACAATCACTTTTGAAGTGGGAGATGCTGTAGGAAGACAAGTGTGCTATAAATATGTATGACTTCTTTGAGGAAATTGCTTATGGCCAGGAGCAGTAACTTGGTATTCAAATAGTCTCATGACTTTTGACGCTTGCTACATTTCCCCAACTCTGGGGACTCTTTATGCCTCTTTGCAGCTTTGCATTGAAATGATGTCATGAAGATAAGAGACAAGTGGGATGATTGTTCCAGAACTATGATATGGCCAGAAGACCAGTAACCCAGTAGCCTTTGGTGCCTATGGGAGTTCAGTGAGGCTTGGATTAGTGGGAGGATGGAAGGAGAGCCGGCCAGCCAAGTGCATACCTGTGTGGGAGGATAATGAGCAGTCAGTACAGCGGAAGCATTTCTTTCCTGGGTCCACATTTTGATGTAGCTATAAAGCGTACACCATGCATGCTTAATAATAATGTCTTAAATATCATAGAAAAAAAATGATCATAGGAAGACACCACTTTGGAGAGTGGTCAGCATCCCAGTGATTTTCCCTCTTGGTTGGATCATGTTGCTGTTTTGGGGTTAGGCATCAGATGAAGAAGTGCACCTGTGTTTAGGGACCATGTTCTCTAACAAAATGTATCTTTAAATGTTGGGTTTGTGGGATTTCCCTGATGGTCTAGTGACTAAGACTCCTCGCTCCTAATGTAGGGGGCCTGGGCTGGATCCCTGGTCAGGGAACTAGATCCCATATAATGCAGGTAAAGGCCCCACATGCCACAGTGAATACCCAGCACTGCCAAATAAATAAATAAATAAATAAATAAATAAATAAATAAATATTTTTAAAAAGTTGGGTTTGTACCCAGAACCTGCACTCAACAGAAGCACCTGAGGCTGGATGCCACTGAAGGAAGAGTAGATTCATAGCCTTCATCTCATACACTCTTTGCAACAAATGACTATGGAGAAAAACACCAGGCTAATGACTAGTATGATTTAAATAGTTATTTTCTGCTGTTGCTGTCTATCTTTCTCTCATTTTCTTTTCCCCCCAAATGTGGAAAGTTGAAAGTGCAAGATAAATGGGTACATGATGCAAACAAACTGTGTAAAGATGAGTGTGTATTATTGCCTTTGTTTTTCACAAGAATCCTACATAAGAAGTGATGTTATCCCCACTTTGCAGATGTGACAACTGAGGTTCATGACTAGCATAAGTTCATGACTAGTGGTGGAATTTGAACTAAGTTTCCAAAGCCTGTGCTCCTTTTTCTATGTCTAACAGACTGGATATATTTTTATTTATTTATTTTTAAGCATTTATTTGGCTGTGTCGGGTCTTAGTTGCAGCATGCAAGATCTTCGATCTTCGTTGCAGCATTCAGGATCTTAGCTGTGGTATGTAAA
Source organism: Ovis canadensis (assembly GCF_042477335.2). Taxonomy (NCBI): domain Eukaryota; kingdom Metazoa; phylum Chordata; class Mammalia; order Artiodactyla; family Bovidae; genus Ovis; species Ovis canadensis. Next base: position 33,925,984 of record NC_091264.1, read on the forward strand.
CTCTTGGTTGCAACACATTGGATCTAGTTCCTTGACCAGGGATCAAACCCAGGCCCTTGGCATTGGGAGCATGGAGTGTTAGCCATGGTATCACTATGGAAGTCCCTGGATACATATTTTTAAAAGGAGGATAAGAATATAGAAAGCACACGAAGGAAGGAAGGGATAGAGAGACTTGCAAATGAGAAACAGACATTTACGGAGTGTCTGTTACCTACCGCTTACTGCATTTTGCATATCCTGTGCTCTAGGCTGTTAGTTCCCTATGGGTACTGGAAGGAATTATCACAAACTTAGTGGCTTAAACAACAGAAGGGCATTCTGTCACAGTTCTGGAGGCCAGGGGTATGTAATCAATATTGCTGGACTAGGGGCTTCCCTGCTATTCTAGTGGTTAAGACTCCAGGCTAACAATGCCAGGGACACTGGTTCAAACCCTGGTCGGGGAACTAAGATCCCACATGCCATGCAGCGTGGCCAAAAAGGGGAAAAAATATTGCTGTGCTGAAATTAAGGTGTGAGCAGGGCCAGACTCTCCCTGGAGGCTTGAGGGGAGAACCTGCTTCTTGCCTCTTCGGCTGCTGGTGAATGCCAACATTCCTTGACTTTAACCACATCCCTCCAACCTCTGCTCTGTGGTCACACTGCCTTTTCCTCCTCTCTGTGTGGCAAATCTCTCTTAGCCTCTCTCTTTATAAGGACACTTGTGATTATGTTTAAAACCCACTTGAATAACTCAGGATACCCTCTTCATCTCAAGAATCTTTAACATCTGCGAAGTCATTTTTGCCATATAAGGTAACATTCCCAGGTCTCAGGAACTGTGATATGGATTTCTCTAGGAGGACCATTATTCAACTGACCACACATCCTAATCATGTGTGTTCAGGAATGCCCTAAGCGAACAGCTTAGCCATTTGTATATTTTGTTGTTGCTGTTGCTTATTTATCTGATTAGAGATCATTAATTCTGTGCCTCACCTTTGAGGCCCACCTGGACTGAGAAAAGAGAGGAGTCATTTACCCCCTGAGTTTGCCTCACATCAACCTGGTGGCTCAGAGGGTAAAGCGTCTGCCTACAATGCGGGATACTTGGGTTCTATCCCTGGGTCGGGAAGATCCCCTAGAGAAGGAAATGACAACCCACTCCAGTACTCTTGTCTGGAAAATCGCATGGACTTAGAAGTCTGATAGGCTACAGTCCATGGGGTCGCAAAGAGTCGGACACAACTGAGCGACTTCACTTTCACTTTCATATTTGTGAAAAAAAATTTTTTAATGTGTTATATGTGGTCGACCCCCACTCAATATATGAGGCTTAATTTTTGCTTTGGCATGAGGGTACTGTTCAGTTTAGATACTGAATGTATGGTTGCCTTGGGTCATGAAGGCAGACCCAAGGCAACACCCTGTCTGGTGCCCACATCTTCTGAAAGCAGCAGGCTCACATTGCAGCAAGAGAGACTGGGCGAGCTCTGCAGAAGGGCTGACCGCAGAGGCATGGGAGAGGTTCGATGAATGCTTCTTAGTCTGATGGGGGCGTGAAGTTAGAGGAGCCTTGAGAGGCCCTCAGAGACTGAAGCTACAGAACAGGAAGTGACTCGAGCATGTTCTACGAGCTCTGAGTGGAGGACTTCAATTCAGAGGGGGTGAGGAGGTGTGCACACAGGAAAGGGCTGATGGTTCCTCAGAATCTGAAGCTGTCAATAGGATACTGGCACCATGATGAGGCCATGATGTAAATTCACAAGGGCCAGACAGCTCTTCTAGGGTATAGGAGGTGCTCCCTTACACGGAAGGGACAGGTGCTGGCTCTGACTAGAAGATGTGTAAACCTGAATCCCAGTGATCTTTACCAAAGGCTTGAAGTTCTCTTTTGACCTGAAAAGGAAGCACTCGGATGTCCCTCCATCTGAGGTGCATGAAAAACTTTAAATTCAGGTTGTTCCCACTCTCCTCCCAAACCAGTCCTCTCTGCTGATGTGTCCATTTTGGACATTTGTACAAGGACTCTCTCAACCACTCGGGACTCAGTAATGATGCTGCATTCCCTTAGCTTTCTCCCTCAGACCCCTTCTTGAAGAGGCAGGTAGCCTAATCATAGGATCCGGAGTAGACAGAGAAACCAAGCACACAAACTGTGTTAGAATCAGGCTCTCCCACTTATTTGCTGTGTGACTTAAGATCTGCTATTCAGTCTCTGAAAAATCATGATAACACAATAAATCCAACCCCACAGGGTTATTGGGAGGGTAAGATAATAGTAATAGTTATTATTGTTTTGTTATTCTTTCTCTTATAGCTTCCACTTCAATTCAGGCCTTAATCACCCCAAATCAGGACTATAATAGATTCCTTTAAATCAATAATTTTCGACTCTTTTAACCATGACCCAGAGTGAAAATTTTATTTTTATCTCATGACATTAAAAAAACTGTCACAAAGTGGAAATACATGTTTAATAAAATACTGTGGTATTTTCCATTCTTTTCTCACTAATTGCATAAAGATTTTTGTTTCAGTCTATTACATTGATTTCATGACCACTAGTGAGTCACAAAAGGGGTGGGTCGTGTGGAAGCCATTGTGAGGACTTTGGATTTTATTTAGTTACTTGTTCAGAAAAGAACGCTATGGCTTATATATGTCTTAACCATGCTGTTAGATACATTTTCTTTTACATTCAATTTTTTTTTGTCTTACTGAATGGCATGTAGGATCTTAGTTCCCCGACCAGGGATCAAACCCGTGACCCTTGCATTGGAAGCTCGGAATCTTAGCCACTGTAACACCATGGAGGTTCCTACACTCAAACCCTGGTAGCTCATTCTGCCCTCCTAACTGTGAATCCACATCATTATCCTCAGCGAAAAAAATTCCAAGTCGTACTTTGAGAAGAAGACACCCCCAGGATCCTATCCTCACTTCCTCCAAGCAGTGTGGTGCCCCTAGGCCCCAGCCAACCTGATCTCTGGGTAACCTTTTAATTTGTGAAGAGCTTTATAATCTCTCTCTGTTCATTCTCAGCTAAAAATAACTCACTGGTCCAGATCCATCACATTTCTGAATGCAGCTGGGGGATCATGTCTCCATGCTGTGGTGAATCTCACACTCTGAGCAGTCTGACCTGACCTTTAACCTGTGATGCACTCAGGGCACCAGGTAACGTGGCACCTGTGGATTACCCGGGCTTTATACATCGGCCTCATGCATGTCCTTAAAGGAGCTCACCATGTATAGCTCATTTTCCCATTTCACAGGCTTCAACTCAAGAGGCCTTGCAAACCTCACTGCCTTTGTCCTCCTATTTAAGAAATACTTCCTCCTTTAGACGCCTGTCTGGAGTGCAGGACATCATGTTCCTCCCAAATATTAACAGACCTACAAATAGTGAGTCTTGAGTGAGGAAGGCTCAACATGCTTTAGCATGGCAGCGATTAACAGGCATTGCTACTCTTAATTCTCCAAACAGCCCATGGAGGTAGCTGCTAATGTTGAGCTCCTTTTATAGAGGAGAAGATCAAGGCATAGAAAGGCTAAATACACTCTCTCTTTCTCTCTCTCTTTCCTTTTAGTATGCTTCAACATGGACAGAAGAGCCTGGCAGGCTAAAGTCCATAGGGTCACAAAAGTGTTGGTAACGACTTAGGGACTAAACACAAACACAATATTTTAATAGGGCTTCCCAGGTGGTGCAAGTGGTGAAGAATCCGCCTGCCGATGCAGGAGATGCAGGAGACTCAGGTTTGATCCCTGGGTCAGGAGGATCCCCTGGAGGAGGAAATGGCAAACCACTCCAGTATTCTTGTCTGGAAAATTCCACTGACAGAGGAGCCTGGTGGGCTACAGTCCATGGGTTCACAAAGAGTTGGACATAACTGAGCACAACAACCAATATTTTAATAGTTAATATTGTCTGTGTCATGTGGAGATAACTTATGGACTTCATATATATACAATTCATTTTTTGGTTATGTTACATATATACTTCACTCATCATGTCACAGATGGAGGATAGATTTTTTTGCTGACCTTAAAGCAACACCCATTTATTAATTCACAGTTTGTTAACTCACAGAAGTCTGGGGACTCCGTAGGCTCTGGGGGAAGAATCTACTTCCAAGGTCATTCGAGGGTTGGCAGAACCAAGTTCCTTACAGGGATAACACTGAGCTCCCCATTTCCTTGCTGAATTTCCAACCGCTTTATGTGGTCTCCTCCAACTTCAGCCAGCGGGACAGATTTTTCAATAACAAAAATAGGCTGCTGGCAAATTTGAGCCTTATGTATATCAGTAGCATGTTTTTATTAAGTTTATTAAATTTTATACATTCAGCAATTACTTATTAAGTAAAACCCGTTAATGTCTAAAATTTCCCAGTGTTCACATTTTATAAAATCTTATTTTTTAAAAGAGTGCAACATAATATTCCCAGAACCTCTTCTTTGAAAGTAATCAAGGAATACTTGGTCATACCTCTTCTAAAAACGAGACATAGAGTCTCGTTCAGATTCAGAACAGCCTCTCAGCCTAAGTCGGGCCGCATGCCCTGTGGTGCATCTGAACCGGTAACCAGAAAGGGAAGCTGTCTGAGTGAAGTTGTGGAGGGTCATTTCCTCCTCAGTGTGGCTAACCTTTGCTTTCCCTTTCTGTTTTCTTTCTCTCTTCCTGATGGCCTGTTTTATGTTTTGGCTCATTTTCTCCATGTCGCTCTCCCTTTTTCTTACTTTCTCCCTCTCCCTCCCTCCACCAAAGAAAACCCAATATTGGGAAAGAATCTCAGGAGCACACAAGTATACATAAATGGCTAGTCTATGGCCCAGCACATTTGTTCATCCAGTATTTAGAGAGCGCCCCCTACAGGCAGACCTCGGGGCTGCGTGAGTTTATTGAACCACCAAATTGCCGTTGTTCTCCTAACTTTCCTGGAGTTTTTTTTGTACATAAAGCGAAAGCTGTAGTGAGTGCCTAGGATCTCATAACTCATTAATGGCAGAGCCGCAAGATAGACAGAAGTCCCCAATTCTTAGTGGCGTTGTTGGTCCCGTATAGCATATGGACCGTCTGATTTGCTTGTTCATAACCATCATGGTTGAACATCATGGTGAACCTCTACATGGTCTTGAATCAAGTGGAAAGTTCTTGGGATGAAGGAAGCAAACAACTGGTGCTTTTAACTTCCCATCATACAGTAAGTGTCCTGCTTCAGTTATTTTTAAGGGTTACCCTGGAAAACGCATTAACGGAGATGAATGATCACATCCTATAATCAATGTAGGGACCCAGGACAGGCGAGTTTTGATGAGTGGGGAAAATAAGAGGTAAAAGTTTGGAAAGGGAAACATATTTCTCGATCTGCAAAGCCATTGCATTGAGAATTCCTGGGCTTCTCAGACACAGAGTGGGCCCAGAGAACCCAGTGGGAGAGGATGGTCTTAGAACATGGCAGAGTGAGGCCCACTTAACAGTTGTCCATCCCACATCAGTCCTAACTTGCCCTTTCATTAACTGGGTTATTCTGAGAACCTTCCAGTTGCTAGTTCAGCTCTGAGACCGTGGGTCAGAAAGCTGCAGGACTGAGCTAACTGACCCCCGAGGTTCACATACTATCATCCCTTCCCAGCCCCGACAACCCAAGTGCTTTCAACTCTCCAGGCAAAATTCACTTTGCTTCTGGGCTGAAGCACACTGAGCACATTCTTGAACAGAGTTCAACCTAACAGATTTCCCTAAAATGAGCAACTCCCTGGATGCCCTGGGAAGCCCTGTGACTACTGGGGGGATTAACATAGCCAGAGCAACGTGGCTCTGGTCCAGAAGGAAAATGTATGTGCTTTAAAAAAAAAAAAAAAAAGCTGGCTCAGAGTCTTGGGAACCCCATAATCAGAAGCATACTCATTCTGACGGTTTCAAAAGACCCAACACCCACCTCCATGCGACCTGGCGAGGGTTCAGAGAAATCCACCCCCTCTTTTGTCTTTGGGATGGAATGCAAAGAGCCATATAAGACTTCCTGCCTAGAAGGGAGAGAGGGGGCTGGCCTCTGCCACCTTGTCTCAGCCAAGTGGCGAGTGTTTAGAGATGGCTAGTTTGGGGGCTGTGATCTCAACTTATGGCACGAGCCATTCTGTGTTAATTCTGCATGGCGTCCAGGTCACGGCGGATCTGCCATCTAATCTTCATCCAGGGCTTTTATTGATTTATATTTTATTTGGTTTGTCTCCTGAGGCAGCGGTACTAGGGGTTTTGGGGTGTGGGTGGCTTCTGTCGGGACTGGACATGCAGAAATGGATCAGGAATGAAGACGAGGGGTCTAGGGGAGGACGGGGCCTCAAGAGGGAGGGGATATATAATTATGACGGATTCACGTTGATGTATGGCAGAGACCACCACAACACTGTAAGGCAAGTATCCTGCCCCCTCAAAGAAGAATAGGGGTCTGCAAGCCAAAAACTGTGAACTTGCTGCCCTCCAAGATCAATCCTGAGGCCCAGCTAGTGGATCTGTTATGGCAGGACAGGACAAACAAGTCTTGGAGATCAAGGCAAGCAAGATCAGGAACCCAGATGGTTGGGTACCTCAAAACAATAGCAGTGGCTGGTAGAAAATTCATCTTGAGTCTGAAGTAGGTGCTGAGTCATCTCTGGCTTCCTGAATATTTCTAGTAGGCTGGGCACAAGTCTGGGCCCCTGGGGAGTCTACCTTCTATCTTTAACAAGCTAGAGACCAAAGTTCAAAGTCTGGGGAAAGGGAGAGTCTTGCAGCTACTAACAGACATCTCCCTATAGTTTCTAACTCATCCTCTGCAGAGAGAGGGCTTTGTCTGGGGGTGTTGGGTTTGCAGGTCACTTTGCAAAGGAAAATGAAGGAGCCATCTGCCTGTAGTCTGTTGTGATCCATATTTTCTATCACTGAAAATGCCAGGGGAAGATTTTAAAACATTGGATCCACACTGAGCCAGCTTCGTGGGGGAACTCTGGGAAATGAATGTGTCAAACTTTTCCTTAGAAGTCTTGATTTCTTCAGAATTAGCTGAATCCTTGGATGAAACTGTTTTTGTGGTCTGGTCACAGGTTTGCAGGTCTGGTCACTTCTGCACACCCTGGTCCTGATCTATGCCCAGGGATGGGGTTTCAGCATTGCTCCTTGTAAGTCTTATTTCTGGCATTCAACTCTAATGATGATCAAGGGTGGATATTTAAAGAAGAATTTCTAGACCAGTGTTTTGCAGTCAACTCCTGAGGAATCCATCTGTGATTGCTTCCCACTCCAAACCAATCATCCACGTACCCATTCAGTCATTAGTTCAACAAGCAGAGGCTCATGAAAGGACTTCCACGTGTCGGATACTACCAGATGCTGAAAACACACAGCTGATTAAGAAGGAAGAGGTGGAGCCATGATCTGAAGGGACCAGATGAGTGGTAGGGTCAGTGTCTGGCTTGGGGAAGGAGAAAGAGGGAAGATAAGCTCTTTTGAACATGTGAGACAAGGCAAGCCTTGAAGGCTTAGTCAGTAAGACTGATACATAGTCAGAACACAAGGGCAGTGAAAGGGGAGTCTGGAATGTCCAATCCTGGAAGAGACTGGACTCTGGACTTTGAGAGGAAGCATATGGTTTCCTTTCTGAGGGTGCATGTTGCTGCCTTTCCTATATGAATGGCTTTACTGATGGGCATTGCCATGAGGTTGAACTTGAATAGCCCAGCCTTATTTTTCTGGGCACCTCTACCCAGCTGACTTCAAAGGTTTAAGTCTATGATGAATTTATCTGGCTGGTGTGATTAGAGCTGGTCATTCTAAGCTAGAACCACAGACTCAGTCCAGTGGGGCCAGCTGAATTCTCTTTGTTTTAATGTTAAGGGCAGTTTTAATGTTAATGGCTAGAATAAATACACACATGATCACATTCGGCTACTAGACTGAAAGTTCCTTGAGGTCAGTAACATTATTGCCTATTACACCTCTCTTGGGCCTGGCAGGTCATATCATATGCTGGTGATTATATGAAAGCTGTGAATACTTTGGGTAAGACAGTGAGGAAACCCATTACTATGAGTAGAAACCCACTGCAATCACTTGAGAAACTCCTCTAGCATAGGCCTCTTCCTGTTGGGTACCCAGGGAGATTTGAATCAGTTCTATACATCTTTACCCACAAAAGCTGGGTGCAGAGTTATCTGTAAATTTTCCTCTTCTACAACACTTTGTGTGTCATTGACTATAAGTAATTTTAAAAACTAATACTAGTTCAGGGAACTTAGAAATCTTAGAAGGCAGTCAGTTTTTGGCAAATTCTGATCCCCAGGTTGAAAGCATCTGTATCAGCCAGGGTCTCTTGAGCAAAAACCAAACTCATGCAGAGCGTTTCATAGAAGAAATTTAATATGGGAAATTAGTTACAAAGGTTTTAGAAGAATAGCAAGAGCAACCCTGAAAGGCAAGACAACACTAAGATCAGCAATTACAGCTCACTATTTCTTTCTGAGGCTGGGGGTGTAGAGGTGTTACCTGAGCTCAAGAGCCTGGATTACCTGTTGGAATCTGGTTTCAGGGGAAGTTTATGCCGAATAAGGAAGACTCAGCCAGAAGTATGGGGTGGGGTGGGAGTGTTCACTGTCTGCATGCCCACCCTTCAGTCTCTTTCTTGCCTGTGCTTCCCTTCGCCCAAACCAAGCAGGTAGCAGTGGGCGAGGGAGCCTTGCTAGTTTCCTGGGGTCACCTTCTCTGAATGTGAACAGAGAACAGGGGAATGGTAGGGACCAGATTTGAGGATAAATAGACAAATGACCAGCATTCATCCATCCATGTGGTTTAGTCGCTCAGTCATGTCCAGCTCTTTGCGACCCCATAGTCTGTAGCCAGCCAGGATCCTCTGCCCATGGGATTTTCCAGGCAAGAATACTGGAATGGGTAGCCATTTCCTTCTCCAGGGGCTCTTTCCCACCCAGGGATCGAACCTGGGTCTCCTGCATTGCAGGAGGATTGTTTACCACCTGAGCCACCTAAGAAGCCCTCATTCATCCATAGATGCCCCCAATGCTCCTTGTAGTGTGGCCTTGAGGGAATATGGCTATACTCATCTTGGATAAGTGGTGGCCCCTTGGGAAGGTTGTACTGAACCCTTTCTCTCTTTCTTCCCTATTTGGCCTTTCTTGGAAAATATGTAGACTGCATAGTGAAGCTGCCGCACTCCCAAATTAGCCTCACCCTTGTTGCTGAAATGTGCATGGATGGAGCTCCTTTTAGGCAGCTCCTCGTTAAATAAACACTCTCCTTCTAAGAGCACAAGCTGCGGTCACCACGTTGCCCACACCAGTGGGATGGGAGTGAGTCCTTGGAAGAAGAGAGGAGTGGGGATGTGCTTTGGGGTTAGAATTCCTATTCACAGGTCTTCTGAGTCCTCATTCACAGGGACGGAGTCCAAGTAGACTGATGAGAGAGAAATGGGGAAACTGGAGTTCCATCCTGACTGTGGACACCATTGTACATACCTTGGAGGCATCCTGTGTGGCCCACTGGGTTTGGAGGCTCTGTGATTGTATATGTAATCAATGCTCTGTGTCAGTTAGGGTTTGATCAAGGAAGCAAAATCACTATGGGTGATATGGTCAATAAGAGATTGTCTATAAAAAAATGATCACTTACCCAACTGTAGCTGGTGAAGAAATGGATGGAGAGCTCTTACCTCTGTGTCTGATGGTGGCCTGACATCACTGCTGGTCCGTGTTAGCAATTGGAAAGAAAAGCTTGGATGTGAAGTGGGGGAGAGCCTCCTAGAACCTGGGTGTGTCACTCATCACCTCTCACCTTAACTGTATGGCTGCCTTGTAGCAACCGGTGTCTGTCTCCATGCCACTATATGCATGCCTGGCCTGGGACTCAGAGCTGCAGACGGAGGCAATCCTGCAAGCCCTCCTCCAACAAGACGGGCTAGTGGACCAGCGGCAACAGGTGCGGGCCACAGAAGCACTTGGTGCTTGACACCGCCCTCCTATTGAGATAGAGGCTGCTTCTGTTCCAGCCCTCAAATCCCACTCCAAGTTCTCTGGTGGCCAGCCCTCATCTGGATCCATAGTGGAAAGGGAGTTCTGGGAATCCCAGTTACAGCTTAGCTGAGTTGACAGTGGACAAAGGCAGTGTGTGTTGGAAGAAGACTGAAAACTAATGGTTGGAGCTGAGTTCTCTGTTTGGATCCAGAAATGAGCTTTCCTCACCCCAAGGGAGAGGAACTATGTCTGTCCCTGGGGACTAGCAGCTGTAAGTCGGTGGCGACCTCTCTGGGTGGCTCCTATACCAGAGGAAGTCTGGAAAGTCCTTGGAGACCAGGGGAGCCCTAGAGGACCAGTCTGCCAAGGAATTGGACATGCAGGATGCCTCTCTGTCAGGCCTGGGAGAGCCTTCTTCAGGCTACCTTATTCCCTCTCTCCAAGATAGTTATAATCACACCTCCCCTCCCAGGCTGTTGGGAGGGTTCCTAAGTTAATGCTGGCAAAAGGGCTTTGAAGGTGAAGGGTGTGTTGTAACTGCTGTCATAATTGCACCCAGATGCCTGAATCCAGATTTGCAGTCGCTCTGCTGACTAACAGTAGAATTTGTTGGAGTCGGTGGTGAACTTTTCTCCCCCATGACATTTCTAAATATTTTGGTAGTCAGTTGTAAACAAGCCCATTCTGAAACACACACACACACACACACACACACACACACACAAATCAGACTTTCTGTTGGTGTATTTTAAATGGTCCTTATTCCACTGAGCACTGTTGGTTCCCCTCTTTCTCCCTCATTTCTCTTCTGTTTGGGATGGCCAGACGAGGCTTGCTTTTCTTACACCTGCACCTGGGGAAGAGCCGGGAGCCGGTGTAAGACTTGTAAGACTCGAACATACCCTTTCAAGCAGCCTGCCTTCTTACCCGGTAGCTAGGACATTAACGTTTTTAGTCAAGATTGTCAGGATGGCAAACCTATTAGTCAAACACTCGGATTCTTTTCTGTTTGTTTGCTTTGTTTTTAATGATGAGAAATAATTGGTCCTTTCTACTAAACTTTTGACATCATGCCGCAATGCTACCACAGCATTTGCGTTTGTCTTTTTGACCTTCACTGTTTTCTTTCTTGTCCCAGTTGCTTCTACGTTATTATCTTTTTTTTTTCCTATGTTATCATCTTAAAGTCTGTAACAAGGGCAGCAGATTGTGATAATCCTCATAGCCTCTCTCCCTGTCTCTGAGAAAGGCTTTTAATTTTCTGGAGTCTCTGATACTGGACAGGATAAGATGGGCAAAGGCTAAGATGGCGAGGGTGGCCCATCTGATATACGTAATAAAGAGCTGAACCACAGAGCATAGCAGGAAGAGAGACACGAAAGCAGGTGTGGAATGGGCATTTGGGAAAGTTTGGGGGCTGTAGGGAGAGAGGGAGTAAGTGGAGTTTTTGTGTAGGGAGCTCTGATGCGAGAGAACAAGCATGAACATCTAAAGAGGCTGATATTTGTTTGCTACGGTTGCCATAACAAAACGCCACAGACTGGGTGGCTTGAAAGACCAAAATTTATTTTCTCACAGTTCTGAGGGCTGGACATCCAAGATCAAGGTGCTGGCAGGGCTGGTTCCTGCTGAGGTCTTTCTCCTTGGCTTGTAGACGGCCGTCTCCTGGCAGTGTCCTCAGATGGCTTATTCTCTGTCTGTGCACCCTAGCGTCTCTTCCTCTTCTTTTAAGGACACCAGTCATGTTGGATTAGGGCCCACCTCATGATCTCATTTAACCTTAATTACCTCTTTAAAGGCCCCATTCCCCAAATACAGTCACTTTGGGGGTTATGGCTTCAACAGAGGATTTTGAGGGGGAACACAGTTCAGTCCATACAAGGGTCTTAAAGTTGATTTATTATATTAAACATGTTTCTTCTCCACCCCTAATTTGGTGTTTTCTAAAAAGAACAAAAGGACATTTAAAATTGCTTTCAAGTGTATTTATTTTCTATTGACTTGCTTTTAATATAGCCCTTACCAGGCCTGGGTCACAGGGGCTGTGAGTTTGTAGGGGTTTTTGTTGTTATTTAGTTGCTCAGTAGTGTCTGACTCTTTTGTGACCCCGTGGACTGTAGCCCGCCAGGCTCCTCTGTCCACGGAATTCTCCAGGCAAGAATACTGGAGTGGGTTGCCATTTCCTTCTCCAGGGGATCTTCCCAACCTAGGGATTGAACTCACGTCTCCTGCTTGTCAGGTGAGTTCTTTACCACTGAGCCACCTGGGTTATGTGTAGTTTTAGGCAACTCTCTGTTACTCAGTTTTCAAAGAATCAGAAGGTAATAAATAAATTTGATAAGAAAATCAGAAGGAACATAATTGAATCATTTGTAATGTGCAAGGCTTCATAGGAGTGAACTCACTCCCAACTATGAAAATTACATCTGTGAAAAATATCTGGATATGGTTATGCTGTTGAAAAAACTAATGCCGCAGAACAGTTTTGGTTTTCGTAGGTATAAATAAGTGTGGATAAGCACATGAGGTCTGTAGAATTAGAACACAGGTTTTCTTTTGCTATTAAGAAAACGAATGATGGCCTCAAATGCTGTGAGTTTCGTTTTTGATAATCATCTAAATGAAACTTGTCATTTAGTGACTGCCATTTGGAAGTATCAATAACTGTTTGAAAATAAGCAAACCACAAGCTGGCTGGAACAAAAAAGCCCATGCTACAGTAGAGTACTGGGCTTCTCTGATTACCGCTGGGAGCTGCTGCAGAGGCGCAGAAGGGCCCCTTTTCCAGGGCTTCGTGGGATGACTGCAAAATCTGGAGCAAATTTTGCCCAGGCTGCAGAGCCACGCTGGATGTCAGGCACATGGTGCTTGTCAAGGTGCTGTTCTCAAGGATCGGTGGCCTCCTGTCTTCAATGAGATGTGTGTCGAGAGTATGGAGAAACACATTTTCCAGGGAGAGTGAGCCTGTCTGTAGCCACCAAACACACCTGAGTGATTGCATTGCCTTGAGGCAGTTAAATGCAGGGTCTGACCCTAGATCATCTGCTAAGCCGAGAAATGTCTCAGAGCAAATGTTAGTGGTGGGGCTGGGGTGGGGGGTGGAGGTCGGAAGGTGTGGTCGGAATAAGAGGAGGAAGGGAGGAGGAGAAAGAGAGAGAAATGAGAGTCCTGTGTAGGGTGTGGATGGGAGAAGATACAGATCTTTTATTTATTCAAGGGCAATTTCTAGGTCAATCAAATCAACACTGTCATAAGGCTAACTTATGCTGTTGGACGCTAGTCAGATGTGGGTCCAATTTTATGAAGACTGTATAAGTGTGTCTACGTTTCCCTGGTACAGGCCTAGTTTTTTTTTTTTTTTTTTGTAAAGTCCTTATTATTTGTAATCCCTTTGTATATGGAAGACGACGGTTCTTCATGGTTCAGGTGATTTAAATCTGGGCCTTTAGAGTCATGCATGATTTATTTGCACAAGGAAATCATATTTTCTTTGGAGCTTTTCAATGGAGGCATAATTACAGTGTTGCAAATACAGTGCTCTATTTAAGGGTCTGTCAGCATTTCCATAATAAACCTCTATTTTCAGGAGTCCAGAATATTGCCAGAGAGAGGGACACACACGGAGGGACAGAGAGAGAAAGAAAACCCATCTAAAATATATGTTTGGTGGGGTCCGTCGGGGACTTGATTTTTCATCTAGATCTGTACATGTCTGCAACCACACGTTCATCTGTGTTTGTGTGGTGATGCCAGTTACGTGCCAGGCGTCTCTGGACCCTGCCCAGTGGGGCTTCGGCTTTAAAGCAGAATGTTCTGTGTTCCCGGGAAGCAAGCGGCAGCGCGCTGGGTGGCTGGCAGGCTCCCTTTCCAGACCCCAGCTGACTGCCAAGTTGCATCTCGGCTTTAAGAAAAGAAAACATTTTTTGCCCTTACTTCTGGTTTGTGTGTGTGTCTGTTTGTTTTGGTTAACTTAGATATATGCTAAGTAGAATCTCAAATAACAGTACTAATGTCATGCATAATAATAATAGCATTACTGAATATTATTTACCATTATTGAATATTGATATTATTATGAATAATATCAATATCATTATTATTGAATGATATTACTGAATTATTAGCTTGAATAATAATAATGATGGTGATATTATTTATTATGAATACTAGCAATAAAAAGCCCTTAATATTGCTAGTATTTGTAGTAAACAATATCACCATCATTATTATTCAAAGCTGATAATTCATGTTAGTGTTAGTGTTAATTGCTCAGTCATGCCCAACTCCCTGTGATCCCATGGACTACAGCCCACCAGGTTCCTCTGTCCATGGGATTTTCCAGGGAAGCATACTGGAGTGGTTTGCCATTTCCTTCTCCAATAATTCAGTAACATTATTCAGTAATAATATTGATATTATTCATAATATCAATATTCAATAATAGTAAATAATATTCAGTAATATTATACATTCAATACTATTATTATTATGCATATCATTAATATTTATTATTTGAGATTCAACCTAGCATGTGCCTGAGTTAACCAAAACAAACTTAAGTGCCCAATACATGCCTGGCACTTAACAAATATTATTTAATTTTCCTACCTTATAACAGTGCTGCAAAGGAGCAATTATTTTCCCTGATGTTCAGAGGATGCAAACAAGCTGAAGGAAGATGACTTGCCTTGCAGAGTCACTTCGGGGTGACTAAGGCAGTCACCGAGTCAGGTCCTGGGCTCCACAAAAGTTGTAGGAAGCATCTTTCAAGCGGGAGGAGCCCCTTTAGAAAGTGAGACTAGGAGAGACGGGTAGACTCAGAGACAACACAGGCAGGACCAGAGAGGGCTAGGGGAACTGGCCAATCAGGAAGAAAGGTCTCAAAGGCCATTTAACAACTCCTGATGCATAAGCTTAATTGGTAATAGTGTCTCTGGTTGAGCCTGGATAAAAATATCTGAAGTTTTTTCGAGGCTTACTTTGTGACAAGCTTGCGCTTTCACAGGGGTTGTCTCGTTTACGTCCCAGTTTGAGCAAGGCAGAGAGTGAGTTTTATGGAGATTTGGATAAGATGCCAGGATTATATAATCAGGAAGTGGCAGGGTTCCCAGGTCTGGAATCCTGGTCCTTGCTGTGATGCTTTATGGCCCCGCGGGAACCAGTCTCTCTCTCTCCATTTGGAAGGTACATTGTGAATGGAGACAGGAAGCTGAAACTCAGGATCTTCTTGCTTTATGTGGGAGATCCTGTCTTGGAATTGCTGATGGACCCTTTCCAGGAGTTTGTGTGTTGGCATTTAACAGAGAGAAAGGTAATATACACCCCTGGCACATGGGGAGGACGCGGGGACCAGCAACGGAGGCAGAGACCACCCTCCACACTGTGTTCGCAGCCAACCACTGGGAAACTATTTTGTAAACTCCCGATCCCTGGTGGGTGGTGTGATTTAATTCTTTTTCCTTCTCCTTTTCTGGGGCAGCTTTGGGGTTGCTAGTTCCAGCTGAGGCTAGAAGTGGTAACACAGCCCAGGAAGCAGCAAGAATGGGAAGATTTCTCACCGAGAAAAATGTTCTTCCTTCTTCTTGAAGCAAAATCAAGAAAGTGTATGGGTGGGTATTAGTTACTGAGGTGTCTTCCTGCTCTCAAAGCTGAGGGTGAAGCTCACACTTCTGAAGAAAGGATTCAAACAGCCTTTGGAAAGCAGAATGCATTTATCTTATTGGAAACAACTCTGGGAGGCTGCAAATTCTGTTCAACAAGTCTCTACTGAGGATCCTCTAAGGGGTCAGTGTTGTGCGTTATCTCCACAACGGATATGGTTCAACTGGCATAAAAATCTGACTCTAGTGAGCGTTGGAAGTAAAATGGTGGCAAGGCCCCTTCATGTTGCCAGAACCTAAACAGTCATTAGAGCAAACGCCTCATTAGTGCTACTGGGATTAAGAAGTGAAGTGACCAGTGTCCATTCAGAACCAGAGCTATTTACTTAACCAACCAATATTTACTGAGCAACTTCTATATGCTGGACCCTGATCTAGGAGCTGAGGATTTGGCAACAAACAGGCAAAGGTGGTTCCTGCTTTCATAGACTTAAGTCTAGATGGGGACCGAGACACTGGATAGATAATTATGTGCCCAGTCGAAGCTGACTCTGCAATCCCATGGACTGCAGCCCACCAGGCTCCTCTGTCCATGGGGATTCTCCAGGCAAGAATACTGGAGTGGGTTGCCATTTCCTCCTCCAAGGGATCTTCCTGACCCAGGGATCAAACCCACATCTCCTGTGGCTCCTGCATGAGTGGGCAGATTCTTTACCACTGAGCCACCTGGGAAGCCCCCATAGATAATTATAAATATATATATATATATATATATATATATATATATGTAGATGCTGCTGCTGCTGCTAAGTCGCTTCAGTCATATCCGACTCTGTGCGACCCCATAGACGGCAGCCCACCAGGCTCTGCTGTCAATGGGACTCTCCAGTCAAGAACACTGGAGTGGGTTGCCATTTCCTTCTCCAGTGCATGAAAGTGAAAAGTGAAAGTGAAATCGCTCTTCGCGAACCCATGGGCTGCAGCCTACCAGGCTCCTCCGCCCATGGGATTTTCCAGGCAAGAGTACTGGAGTGGGGTGTCATTCTAATAATTAAATAATTTATTTCAGTAATTTAACTAAATATATTGAAATATTTAGAAATAAATTCCATCCAAGTTGTGAATGTAACTAAACTTCTGAACTTAAGAAATACTTTATTAAGTGATTATAACTGTGATAAGCTCTTCAGAGGAAAATATGAGGTCCTATGAAAATGGCGAACAGAGGGGCTAGATCTGTTAGAAGGCATTCAGCTGCAAGGAACAGAAAACCAACAGTGACTTATACAAGTAGGGCATATTCTTTTTCACATAGCGAGAAGTCCCAAAGAGGGATTTGTTGGTGTTGGCTCTGTGTTGTCATCAAGGATCCAGGTCCTTTTCATGCCTTCGCCCATCTTCAACATAATGGAGTTTTTATTCTTGGGCTTGTGGTCTCATGATGACAGAATGGCTGCTGAAGCTCTGCTTTCAAAGTCAGGAAGCACAGGGAAGGGAGTATACCAGAGGGCTCTTTTGTTGAACATCAGTGTATTTCATCAGCAGCAAAATTTCTTTCCCAGAAATCTTTCGGCAGACTTTCTGTTAATTCATTAGCCAGAACTGGGGTTTTTTTTTTTTTTTTTAGGGAAGACTATAGAAAAGACAAAGAGGTCAGCAATTACGTAGGTATAACTGGAAGTAACACTTGTGGAATGTCTTACAGACCACATTCATGGGTATTAAGTTGTGTGAGTCTCCCATCAAGTCTGTGAGAAACAGAGCAATTTCTCTGATGAAGATAGTGAGGCTTAAGTGGGGGACTTGCCCAAATACACACAGTTAGCCCTCCTATGGCCAGGGGTCCTCAGCTCATTCCTGGGTGCTTGCACTGCCCTGTGTCCAGGTTTTAGGACAATCCTGAGCCCTAGGTATATTCTGAAGGGAAATGCGAGAGTGTGAGGGTTTGCAAAAAAGCAAGGGTTTGTTTTCTGAGATGTTTGCTTGGGAACTCAAAGTTTAGATGGTTTCTCAGATGTTTTCTTATGGCTGTCCCTGGGGCGACAGTCACATGGTGGGAACACAGTCCAGGAGGGATGCAAGAAGCTGTCTTCTGATAGCAAAGTCAGAGTCTCATGGTGGAGCCTTTGGGGTTCATTCTTGCCAGGATATAAAAACAGGTATAACAAACAGCATCTGCGGATGGGGCTGTGACCTCATTTCCAGACAACTTTGGAAATATTGATTTTCAATGTTTTTGAGTAACCCTCAACCCCTGGCATCCAACTCAGGGCAAAGGTGGGCTGTTTAACAACTGGGATAAATGACTAAATGTTAAAGACATAGATTCTCATGGTATTTTAAAGGCACCCAGGGAAGTCATCGTGCCCGTCACGTGCAGCACCCTGATCTGTGTCCCCTCCCCAATCTCCCGGCATGCCACGTGCGCCTGTCACAGTAGCGATGATGTCCTCGGCGGCTTCCCCTCTCCCCGCCATCTCTCTCGCCTCTTGGGTCTGGGTTCTGAGGTTTTCTGTTGTCTGTTGCTGGCCTGGTGGAAGGAGAGACAGATCTGCTGGCTTGGGCTCATCCCATGAAAATCAGGATGGGCGGGATGCCCGGAACGCACCAGCGTCCTTGAGTTACGCCAGTGGAAACACGAGTCATGTACCCTGTGTTGGAGGACGTGTAAAACTGACACCGTTTACCAGATGTTCCAGGGTTTTACGAGCTCTACAAGACCTTCTGTTAAGTAACACTTATTTGAAAAAAAGCAAAGCTTGCCTGCTCTGAGTGGAAAGTTTTTGTTTTGGAGTCTTTCTTTTTTTTAATCTTTTGGATGAACTCGGCTGCACCTGTTTTCACAGCAGAGTTCCAGCCTGCAAGGGGCCGCTTCTGGTGAGTGACAGGCAGAAGAGAAGTATGTGGCAGGCAACCTGGTCCTGATTTAAAAGGCCAGAGACCAGAGGTCCAGGCTTATGGACGCAGACACACACACTTACAGACAGGCACTCAGATGCACACCCTCCTTTAAGGCAACAAGCATGCTCCTGAAAAGTTGGATGTGAATCATGCATTTTTGTAGCCTCACTTAGGATATCCCTTTCTTGTGCAATAAGCTGATTCTTCAACAAGTAACTGAAATTCACCCTTAGTGTTCATCTGAATTTTCAACAAAGTAAAGTTGAGTAAAATGACATCCATCTTTATCACACGCCGTGGAAAGCTGTGCATTAGGACACGGCCATTGATCATAGCTGGTATCTTGAGAATGTTATACCAGACAGTGAATGATTTTAGATAATTAGAAGTGAGAGAGAGCAAGAAGGTGCTCTGTAGGCACAGAGGGGAATTCTGTTTGGTAGGGTGGTACCAGCCGGGTCAGAACACGGCTACATGCAGAGAACAGACTGGAAGTACCATCTAAAGGGGCTTTGGGGTGTGTTGAAATCCACATAGAAACTACACCCCCTTAACACCCCACCCTATCCAACTTTGTTTTGGGAGGAAGAGGAGGAGGATATTGGGTTGTTCTGTTTGTCTTCCAGTCAGTATATTTTGAGGAGAACTCAGTTATAGCCCAGCAACAATCTTTAAAATTATAGATAGCACCACATCCACAAGATAGAAGTCTTCTGACTTTTTATTTTAATTTTTAGATAATTTTTTTCTCAAGGATTTTTTAAAAAGTTTCTCATAGGAACATTTCAATAGCAGCTTTTGTCTTACTTTTATTTTATTTTGTTTTGGCTGCGTGGTAAGGCATGCTGGACCCTAGTTCCCTGACCAGGCATTGAACCAGCATCCTCTGCACTGGAAATGCTGAGTCTTAACTGCTGGACCACAGGAAAGTCCCCGTCTTCTGACTTCTAATCAGAGATTACTTAATTTCATGTGTGTATCTGTCTTTGTCTCTTTGTCCAATGTCCACTGTCAAAATCTAGACTTTACCCAGGAATGGGGGCTTTTATCACCCTCTGCCCTTGGGCTTCCCTTATGGCTCAGCTGGTAAAGAATCCGCCTGCAAGGCAGAAGACCTGAGTTCGATCCCTGGGTTGGGAAGATCCCCTGGAGAAGGGTACGGCTACCCACTCCAGTATTCTGACCTGGAGAATTCCATGGGCTATACAGTCCATGGGGTCGCAAAGAGTTGGACACGAGTGAGCGACTTTTACTTTCACTGCTGTGTGGAGAAAGGTGAGTGGAGATCAGGGTGGGAATATGAGGCAGCGCTGGTGTCCTGCAGGGGAAGTGTTGAAGAGGCGGAGACTGGAGATAAGAAAAAAGACCGTGAAAGAGAAAAAGATGTGTATTATAAAATAACACCAGTATGTATGATCTCCCACTTATACAGAAGGCATATGTATGTTCACAGACAGATATATAAAGAGATGGGTTACCAAAAAGTTAGTGGTGATTAACGACTAGTGGATTTCAGGTTAGTTTTAGTTTCTTATATTTTTCTAGAGTTTGAGTTTTTTGAATTGTTTCTTCTTTTTGAACCAGAAAAAATGACTATTTTTAATGTAAACATTAAAAATAACAACAACAAGACAAAATCAACATGCATTTCAGATCTCAAGGTGTCCCTCTGCTCATTTCCCCTCTAGGAATCCTAGATGCAGACTGGAGATGTGGCCTCCAGGAGAGAAGAGAAGAAACGGAGCCCTTTACCCCACGGTTGGGGCCTGTATCCTCTCTCTCTGGAGAACCAGGTGTTGATAACAAGGTGATATCTTAGCATCAGTATCATCCCTGAGGAAGCTGGGTTTGCAGAGGCTGTGGCCAGATGCAAGGCTTAGCCTCAACTACTTCCCCCAACATTGCTCTTTTCAACAGATAAGAACCACCAAGAATGCACGTCACCACATAAAGCCAAGTTCACTAACGCTGTGGTGAGGGGAACAGGCCCTGAAGAGCCATGGGCATCTCAGGAGGAAGGGCTGGGGAAAGGCTTATTATAAGATCTGGGCTCAGACTGAATGATGGGCAGGGAGGAACCAGGGAAAATGAGGGCTATTCTGGATTGCAGGTGAACACGAAGTGGGGCCCATTTAGTAAGTTAGATCTCAGTCATTTCCCAGGCAGGAGGAAAGAAGCAGGGTTGAGCATGTCATCAACAAGGCAATCACTAAAAGGTAGTCACTTTGTTTATGGCATGGCCTAGGAAGAAACACTGAATTCTGTTGGCCTTGCCATGGGGCTTGTCTGAGGCTTTTGGGGAGGTCTCCATGTGATGAGGGGCAAGGCAGACTTTCATGTTTCTGCTCTTGGGGATCCAGGGCCAGCTGTGATTCCTGGAGAGGGGCACTTGGAAGCTGGGGTCTGATGGAGCCTGCTGTCCACAGGCCTGGCTCAGGGAGGGGGATAAGGATGGAATGAAGCTTTTGGACACAGGTGGTTAGCAAACAAGTACAGATTCCTCCAAACTTCCTGAAAGATCTTCAGGGTCTTTCCTTATCAGCCTGAGGAATCCTGCCTGGATTCCTCCTGATCCTGTACCTCTCTGTACCTCTGTCTTCTCACCTGTGGAGAGGGGAAATTATACCACCTTCTCCAACTAAGGAAGAAGAAAATGGCAACCCACTCCAGTATTCTCACCTGGAGAATCCCAGGGATAGAGGAGCCTGGTGGGCTGCCGTCTATGGAGTCACACAGAGTCAGACACAACTGAAGCGACTTAACAGCAGCAGCAACTCTAAGACCAAAATGGCATTGAGTGAAACGCACATTGTAAGCTCTAAGAACTTTTAACTTCAAAGAGAAAGATGTCAATATGTCAATGTCTTTTATTTTTGTAAAGTTTTTTTTTTTTTCTGATGCAGACCATTTTTAAAGTCTTAACTGAATTTGTTATAATATTACTTCCATTGTACCTTTTGGTTTTCTGGCCTCGAGTCATGTTGGAGCCCAGTTCCCTGACCAATCTGCATTGGAAGGTGAAGTCTTTAACCACTGGACAGCCAGAGAAGTCCCATGTCAAAGTCTTAACATGGGGTGAAATCTTACTCTGTGTCCAGAAGCAAACAGCAGCCTCACGGCTGACGGCATCTACCTGCCTGGCATCCCTGGGCTCCTGGAGGCATCGCCAAGGCAGCTGCTTCCTGTTTCTCTTCCCTTCTCTGCTCACCCTACCTCGACCCCTTCCAGTGGACCCCTCTGACCCTTGACTCCCCTGTGGCTGCTCTCCCCTATGGCTTCCCATCCTGGACTCGGCCTTGGCCTCCTTCTCCAGGCAGGAGGGTGGCAGGCCTACAGCCAAAGGGCTGGAAAGGGAAGGTCTGAGTCTTGGTCTTCTGACTCAGGCCACCAAGCTGCCGTGTGAACGGAAAACAAGAGAGGCCAAGTCAACAGCAAAAGCAACAGCCGCGCACACCAAGTGGAGACCTTCCCTTCGCTTAGAGGGTGGTGTGCAGGCATGGGAAGGAGGATGCATTTTCCTACCGTAGAGCGGTGGTTGTTTGGGGCTGGGCTCTGACAAACTCTTGGAGAGCACCTCAGAACTGCAGATGAAGCCCCAGGTTGATCTCACTGGGGCAATTTCAGCACTGCCAAGTATTTGTAGTGTCAAGAAATTATAAAACGTGCCGTTAGTCTGGAAGCTGGATGGAGTGGATGGGGTGCATGTGTTTGAGACAGCTTTGTGACTTGGTGACAGGCCTTTTTGATTCCCTTCACCTAGAAATCTGTTAGGATCTGTCAGAGGAAGAAAGGAAATGTAGATGGCCCTGAACCTACTTCCTCCATTTCCTCCGCTGCTCCTTTTCCCCCTTATCTGGAGAAGGCAAGGATTTTTTTTTTTTTTGCCCCCTGGCGTGATTTGTATTTAATTATCACAGTTCAGATTTTTCTCTACCGCACTGGAAGCCCAAATCAGCTTCCTCTTCATCCCTGGACTTTGGAATAACATGGCTCCCTGTTAGCGATTATCCCTGCCGTTTGGGAAGTCTGCAGCCAGCCCAGTGTAAGGCCTGATCAGTTTGCTTTAATTAAGCTTCAAAGGAGAACCGGAGTCTCCATCTTATCTGCAGTTTGCTCCTTTAATTCCTTTTCCACGGTGCCTGCTGTAGGTGGGAAGTGCCGCCTGGTCTCCGAATGGCGGGGGTTGGCGGGGCGGGTACCCTCCTGGTCTGGCACAGCCTTGCCTGATGAATGAATTTCTCTGAACCTCTTCCAAGGGCCTCCTTTCGATTTTCCCCGATTTCTACAGGGAGCTAATTGCTAATGATCTTGAAAAAAAAAATCCCCTTGAGCGTTTCTGACTACTACTAGCTCAGAAGGAAGAAGTGTGTGTGTGAGGGGAGGGCGGGGGGGTTTGAGCGGGCCTAGCAGGAAGAAAGGGGGTGCAAGGACTGCTGCTAAGCCCATGACCAGAGAGCTTCCAGCAGGAGGCCTGTTTCCAGCCCTAGGGAAAGCATTTCACCCTCAGCAAGATACTCTCTTGCTGCCTCCCCATCCTTTTGTAGAATTTTCCTTGTGAAACTAACCGCAGTGTGTGTGTGTGTGGTGTGTACACCCACAGCGGCAGCTTTTTGTCCACCGGATGGAATTTTCAGTTTTTTACCTCCAGCCACCAGCTACTGCACTCCTGAGAAGGAACATTTGTAACCCAGCATTCTTGATGTGGTCCTCGATTAATAAACAGGAACCCACCTTTCGAGGCCGACGGGGGAAACAATTTTTTTCCTGTTCACCACCCCTGCGCGTCGGGTCCATGAATGGGGGCTTTGAGAACTCGCCCTTCGGCGCGGCCGCATGTCAAAGTGCTGCTCACACCTCCGCCCGACCCTCCCCGAGGTGCGGCCGAGCCTCCACCCGGGGCCGCCCTGGTCCTGCGGTTCCGCGCTGGCCGCCCCGTCGGGCTGCTGTGCCAGGGCTGAGAGCGCCCAGGCTCCTCGCTGGGACCAGCGCCCGACCCACCAGGAAGAAGCTGGAGACCACCAGCATCCATTCCCCCCTCCCCCAGCCCGAAAATAACCGTGTTTATGTTTACTTGTCTGTGTACCCTTTTGCGGCCTTCCTCCCTAGTCACGTCGCTCCGTTGGGAAAGGTTTTGTGGTGAAATGTTCCTCCCTTCTTCTTTTTCCTTCCCTCTGTCTCCCCTCCTCTCTCATCTTGGCTTAGTGGGTCCTCACCCTCCCACGTTACAGCTTGGGGTTCCTCTGGCCTCTTCCCTGTCCGGCCCCAAGCTCTGAGATCTGGTGGTTTTGCTGGGACTTCAGGGAAGTCGGAGGCTGAGAACAATGACCTCCATCAGCTCCCTGCAGACAGATAGGGTGTGTAAAGGGCTGGGACTCCCATCTACAGATCTCGGAGTCTGAGACGGGGTTGATGGAGGCTTTGTGAGTTACAATCAGGAGGATAAAGGAGCCGCAGCACAGAAACGGGAAAGGGCTTATCCTGAGCGCTTCGTGGCTGCCCCGGAGGGCTCTTCTGTCTGGGCTAAGGCACCTTCTCATCATCCTGGGCGTCTTCCAGTTGACTTATGCTGGGAACCGGTTTTAGAGCCTCCGTAACTGGAAGCACTGACCTGGCGGCTGGCTGGGGGAAGTCGGGAGGGGGCAGAAATGAACCCATTTCGCTCTTTCCTCCTCCCAGTGGTCCTGCCCTCTCGCTCCAAATGGACCAGCTGGGAAGATGGAGGTAGGGTCACTTGCATTCATTCTTGTCAGGATCAAAGGCATACTTGCTCGGCCACAGTCTCTGAGTTCTTCCCAGGAAAGGGCTTTGCAGAGGGGAAGGGACACTCGGGTCTAGTTAGAGCAGATGAGTGGTAAGCAGGTGGGGGCTGTCTTTTCTGTGATACAATTTGCAGCCCAGGTAGGGCAGCTCAGGGGCTCTCACCCTGAAAATTCTGTGATTGGAATCGAATGAGGTGGGACCTTTGGTCTCCTGTGGCCTCAGGTGTTGGCAGAGAGGGAGTCCAGATGTGATCTTCATTGGGGAGAGAGGCTGAAGAACAGGAATGGAAAGCTTTGGGGAAATGGAAGGGAGAGTCGTTTTCAGTTTTCTCTCTGCTGTGAATCTGAGAGGCCAACTCCTCTCCATGAGACAAGCCAGGAGGGAACCACTGTGCTCACGTCACAGATGAACACACAGAGGCTCCAAGGTGCACAGCAAACACAGCAAAGCACAGAGCGTGGGTGTCCCCTGAGCTGTGCTTCAACTCAGTACCCAGAGGGCACTCAGGCCCATGGAGAGGAAGAGGAAGAAACAGGAGCTGGCTGGCAGGTGCTTGGTGTGGTTCTTAGAAACCCTGAACATTGCCCAGGGGATCTGCTTGCTTCCCACTCAATTCCCACCCTTCTTTGTAGGGACAGTGTGGGGGAAAATGAGGAGGACGTGATGGGCAGAAGCACTGTGAGCAGTGATCCTGCCCCGGATGGCAGTGGCCACACAGGTCCTTTGCAAGTGAGCTCTGTTTATAAAGCTTCCATGTCGGCGACCTGTGGGAACTGGCCTGGCTTCTCCAAATGCCCTAGTCTGTTGGCTTGGCCCTGATAGTCCTCCCCACTCCCGGCCACTCTCCGACATCGCCAGCATTCCCCAGAAGCTAGCAGACCACCCCTCTCTTCCCCCTGACTTGAAGAAAGCAACACAGGGTGGATGTGTGTCCAGGTCATAGGGTGTTTGGGAGACATCCAGGACAAGGGCACAGGTCCCATAGCTTGTCACACTGACACTACAGTGACCCTCAACCCCCATGGCACCAGGAGGTGAGAGCTGATTCATGAGGGGCTCCAAAGAAGTTAGACCAGGTCTAAGAAGGTGACCAGCAGGAGGGTGAGGGTTGTAATTTAAAGAGTCGTCCCAGCCCCAGTGCTGGGGCTGGACTTTTCTGGGTTTTGCACTGCTTTTATTGCCCTGATGCTGGTACTGCTAGGGATGGGCAACTGAGGGGTCTGGCTTTTCAAAAGGACCCATGGTAGAAAGAACAGCTTTGGGTATCCCCTCACTATCCCAGGGTGAAACACACCCTGGCAAAGACCAGAGGGAATCCCTCCTTGGCCAAAGGGCTTCTTCCTCCTGAGACAATTAAGAGTTCCAGAAGATGACACATTTCTATTCTTCTGGCCTGAGGAAGGCAGAGGTGTTGGGCCTTAACGAGCGTTGGCCTGGGGCACCATCCTTGCTGGGTGTGGTACATCCTTCGTGAGAAGAGCTGACGTCTACTGAAGCATTGATGGAAGCGATGTCAGTTCCTCGAAATAGCCTTTCAAAGAGGGGGTTTCGAGGTTAAGCAAATTTGGAAGACCCCAAATTCTGCACTCCTCTCGTGGTGATTATGGCAGCCTTTACTAAGTTAAGGTGCAGAGAAGTCCTGTTGTACTTTGTTTAGCTCCGAATGTGTCAGCATTTCTCCACTGAAGTTTCCTGGTGCTCCATTTAACAGCCTCTGGGAAATGCGAAGTAAAACACAATGAGAGTAAAATATAGATAAGGAAGACGAAAGTAAGTATCTTCCCAAAGCTCATGGGATTGGAAGAGGAGATTTCACACGTGATGTTTTTCTGATTTGGTTTTGATTTCTGTGGGGGTGAATGCAACATTGTTGGCAAGGGGTGAGGGGTGGGGGTGCTTTATGACCCCCTAGACAACATGGCCCCTACTCTTGTCCTTTTTTGTTCTTAAGTGTTTTTTTTCTTTTTCTTTTTTTTTTTTTGACATGAACCATTTTTGAAGTCTTTACTGAATTTGTTACAATATTGCTTCTGTTGTCTATGTTCTGGGTTTTTGGCCATGAGGATGTGGGATTTTAACTTCCCAACCAGGGATTGAACCCACACCTCACCTGCATTGGAAAGTGAAGTCTTGACCATGGGACCCCCAGGGAAGTCCCAACCTACTCTTCTCTTGTTGAGGAGGCAAAACACACACACGCATGCACGCGCGCACACACACACACACACACACACACACACACACACACCCTAAGGTAACTAACTCTCCCTGACAGTATGGACTCTGGGAGGGGAGACTCTGAGGCAGGTGTGGGAGAGAAAGGCAGGAGGGGATGCCAGAGGGGGCCCAGGGGCAGGAGGGCGGCGCCTTGTTGTGACCTGTCCCCAGGCTCAGGCAGTGTGGGGAGGCAGCCCGTCTGGGTCCTGCCATCTCTGGAGACGCCCCCTCCCCTGTAGTGAGGCCTCGAATGGCCATCATGTGTCCAGTGAGCCTCACGCTGAAGGCAGAGTTCGGAGGACACGTGAGCGGCTGCTTTCTGTCACTTTGGGACTGTCCTGTGCCCACAGCCTCCAAGGCCTCAGGACAGGCAGGCAGAGTGGAGAGAGGCCATGTCGGGGGCCCCAAGCGGGGATGTTTGTGTGTGTCCAGAGGAGGAGGTGACACGCTCAGGCGTGCCCAGAGGCCAGGCCGCACCTGTTGAGGCCACAGCTGCAGCCAGGGCCAGGGGCATTCTTGGCCGCTGTCTCACGGCCGCCCCAGCAGCTGCCTGGGTGTTTTCTCACATTCCATGTGGGACGCTGATGTCAGAAAGCCCCGAGCAGGGAAGCGCCTCCTTGGGGACAGCAGGGCCCTGCTCCAGTGGCCCACACCCCGAAGGAGGCTCCTGGCTCCTTTCAGAGAGTGCCTGTCCGGGAGGCAGAAGCAAATTTACCGACAAGGGTTCGGAGTCAAGTTTGATTTAAGTTATCAAAACGTCTGGCATGTTCAAAACAAGGGATGTGATGGGGAGCACAGGCCGAGGCGAGGCAGGGGTCAGAGACAGGAGGAAGTAGCAGGTTGAGAGGGGACCTGGGTCCAACCAGCTGGCTCCTCATCTGATAATTCACATGAGGAGGGAGAAGGTTTTGGGTGTTTGAAGAAGCCAAAAAACAAAAGCAGGAGAAGAATTATTAATAGAATTTATTAAAAGATAAAGAAGAGCAGGCCAAGAAATGACTTAGAGGATTTCTGAAGCCCTTTTAGCTCACAGTCCTTGTTCTAAGTCATGTAAGACACAGGGATGGATGGGGTGGGGAAGAGGAAAGTGAAAGTGTTAGCTGCTCAGTCATGTCCGACTCTTTGAGACCCCATGACTGTAGTCCGCCAGGCTCCTCTGTCCATGGAGTTTTCCAGGCAAGAATACTGGAGTGGGTTGCCATTTCCTTCTCCAGGGGATCTGCCCGACCCAGGGACTGAACCCGGCTCTCCTGCATTGCACACAGATTCTTTACCTGCAAGGGGAAGAAGAGACAGGGACAGAACTCATGACCACGGAGCAGGACCCCACTCTGGGACTGTATTTTCTTCTCTCATGTAAATTCTTTAATCCCAGGACTTTAAAACACTGGACACATTTGCAACAATTCAACCTCACCACCTGCCCATGGGAGGTGTTCATTTTATATATGGGGGAACCACAGCATGGCCCAGGGTTCCGGGGGTGAGTTTGATCCAGGGCCTGCCAGTAAGAGAGACCAGATCAGGCTCAGAGAAACCCTGGCTGCCCCCAGTGCCCACCCCAGGATTGCATCTCAGCAAGAAAACTGCAAAACAGATGGTAGATGGCCAAGGAAAGGTTCTGTTAGTTTAAAATATATGTGTGTGTGTATATATATATATATAGTTATAATGAAAATAATTTCAAGTAAATCTACATATTACATTTTAGAATGGATAAACAATAAGGTCCTACTGCATAGCACAGGGAACTGTATTCAATATCCTGTGATAAACCATCATGGGAAAGAATATTAAAAAAAGAATGTAAAATAAATGTATAAAATAAAATCTACAATATATAATAACATTGTTTAAAATTTAGAAATCATAGTTCACTAAGATTCAATTCCTTCTTACCCAACGGCCTCATTTAATTCTCTTGTTTTGCCTTCACAAGTCAGTGAAGAGGCAGCAATTCAGAAAAATGTTTTTTTCCCAGAATGAGAAGAAAACTCAAAAGAGTTGTCTCTTTGGATGGTGGTGAGAAGATGAGAAGAGAAGGGAGGGGATTTAGGGGAAGGAGAAGAAAGGGAGATAGGGTGAGGGGAAGAGGAAAATTACCTTCTTCACCTTGGTTGAAAGAGCCCCAGAAAATATTCATCTTATGTTTGCCTCAGAATGGCAGAAGGTGTAGGAGCTCTGAGACCTTTCCTTCAGACTGGAATTTTCCTTCCCAAGTTTGACTTATTACAACTGAGAATGCTCTGGTCTTCCTGGCTGGGGGGAGGTCTAAGGTGGGGAAGGGACTGCATAGGTGGGGTTGGGGGTGACTTCAGGGCACGAGGTGCCTCATTTTCCTCAGTGTCTAGGTGACTCCCTTAGTGTCTGCCTTTCGTTTTCTGCATTTGAAAGGGCAGCATAAAAACATTGGCCTCGCAACTCACTCAGTTCAGCCACTCAGTTGTATCTGACTCTTTGTGACCCCATGGACTGCCGCATGCCAGGCTTCCCTGTCCATCACAACTCCTGGAGCTTGCTCAAACTCATGTCCATCAAGTCGGTGATGCCATTCAACTATCTTATCCTCTGTCGTCCCCTTCTCCTCCTGCCTTCAATCTTTCCCAGCATCAGGGTCTTTTACAATGAGTCTGTTCTTTGCATCAGGTGGCCAGAGTATTGGAGTTTCAGGTTCAGCATCAGTCCTTCCAATGAATATTCAGGACTGATTTCCTTAGGATGGACTGGTTCAATCTCCTTGCTGTCTAAGGCACTCTCAACTCACTAGGATGTTTAGAAATTCTTTGCGCTATTTATAAAGTCTCCGTCTTCTGTAGCCCCATGGCAGGGTGTTAACACACTGTAAGGATGCTGATTCCTCGCTGTTGCATAATGTATGACAGTTTGCAAAATGCTTCTACACCCCTTCCCAAGAACCCCGAGTGAGGCCAGGCTCCACATACAGTTTAGTGGTCACCTTTAAACATTCTGTGTGTATTAATTAATTAAAGCATAGTTGATTTATATTATTACCTGAGTTTCAGGTGTACAGCATAGTCATTCAATGTCTGTTTAAAACTTTACTTATTATTTGTGTATTTTTGGCTGCGATTCATCTTCATTGCCGTGCGTGGGCTTTCTCTAGTACCTCCTCTTGAGCTACTCTAGCTGCGGTGCGCAGACCTCTCATTGAGGCAGCTCCTCTTGCTGCAGAACGCAGGGCTCTAGAGTGCAGGCTCAGTGGTGCCTGGGCTTAGTTGCCCAGGGGCATGTGGAATCTTCCTGGACAAGGGATTGAACCTATGTCCCTGGCATTGGCAGGCAGCTTCTTTACCACTGGGCCACCAGGGAAGTCCTAGTCACTCAATATTTTTATAGATTATACTCCATTAAAACTTACTATAAGATAATGGCTGAAATTCCTTGTGACAGACAGTATGAGCTTATTGTTTATCTGTTTTAAACAGAGTAGCTTGCATCTCTTAATCCCACACCCCTATTTTGTCCCTCTCCCTTCTCTCTCCCTTCGGATAAGCACTAATTTGACCTTTATATCTGTGAGTCTGTTCTGCATATACAGTCATCCGTATTATAGCTTAGATCGCACATAGAAGTGCTATCACAGGGTATTTGTCTTTCTCTGGCTGACTCATTTCATTGAGTTGATACTCTCCAGCTCCATCCATGTTGCTGCAGATGGCAAAATTTCATTCTTTTTTATGGCTGAGCAGTATTCCCTTCAGTTTAATTTCCAGGATCTTGTGAAAGATGTCATCAATCCAAATGCTCCCCCCGCCCCCCCCAAACTCTGGAGGGAATTATAAGCCATCACTAGCAGAGACTGGCGTGGCTGGTCTTCACTGGCAAGCGATCTCTAGTCCTGGCAGCCATAAGTCACACACAAGATTGTAATTAATCTGCTGTGTTTGGCTGTTTCAGATTGCTTGTTAACATCAGTAAAACTGGACCCATAAATCTACCTGCCTACCTAGTCTGGCTCACCTGGACCTTGCAGGGGCTGTTCTAGGATCTTGTCAGAACATTGTAAATCTAAGAAATCATCTCTCTCCTCCACGCCTCTTCTCATCCCCATCGCTCTTGCCGCCATTCCCCCTGCCAAACCCTCAAACATCAAGACCAACAGGCATCATACAAGACAGCTTAATTCTGCAAAGGAAGGCAACTGCATCAACACCAATCTTTCTGTCTGTCTGAAGAATATGAATATCCTGATGAAACCGAGTTTCTTATCTCCTCTAATTTGGCAACAATGGGGAAGGAAAGTCAGGGGAGGGCAAAGGGAGGCTTACAGGTTTTCGTCCTCAGTTACTCAGCCAAGAGGTGCTTTTCAGGGTGTTCCAGGAGGGAGGGGGGGCCCTGCAAGTCACACCATGTGTCACAGTGCCTCACACTGACTCACGGCCAGATCTTGAGAAAAATTCACATAAGTCAGGAAATTCCCAGTGTATGGTCTCATCTCACCCTCTGCTGACCCTGCAGTTAGAGCGTAGGTAGGGTCAGGCTGGAGGGTGTTTCTTTAAAAAGGGGGAAAAAATCAAAGCACTCCTGTTGATTCTGCATGCCCAGGGGCAGGGCAGGGTCCTAACAGGCCTGGCTGAAGACAGAGCATCAGCCTCCAGTCCCAGTGCCCTGGGGCAGCCGGTGCTGGTCTGTTTCCTCATTTGCAACTTTTTATTTTTGCAGAAGATTCCCTCCCCCGCTCTCCCTCTCCCTCCACCCATCCTTGGCTTTGTTTCTCCTTCGGGAACAGCATCTCTCTTTCTGGGTAGAGCAAGATGCCCAAGATCCACCCCCCTCCAACCCATTCCAATGGATAGGGCCAAGTTTAGAGTTGGGGCTGCTCATTTGAGCTTTGTGTGTAATTGAACCTGGCACAAAGGGTTATCATTAGGAGGGATGGCATGGGATGAAGAAAAAGGAAAGCTCAGACCCAAATTAGAAAAGCTTTCCCAAGGAGACACACAGTGGCATGGTATGGAGGGGTCCGATCTCTGAGGAATTCTCCAAGAAAGGACTAGGTATTAAACATGCTGAGGAAACGCATATGGCCAGTTTCTTGGCATTATTTGTGTCTGTGTTCGAGGGGTGGGCAACAGACACAGAGGCATCAGATATTAAGACTGAGGCTCTGCTCCCAAGGCTGCATGGAATCCTGAGCAAAACAGGGTGATTTGTGTTAATAGATGTTTACCGAGCGTGTCCAGAGCCGGGCGCCACCATTTTGGTCCAGAGGACAACGAAGGTCCTGGAGGGTGCTGAGCCTTTTCCTCTGCTCGGCTACTGACCCAGGGACACCCCTGTCCAGAACCTTGCTGCTTCAGGCCTCAGGAAATGGGACCCTCCCTCCCCAACCCACTCTGCGGGTGGGATGCTCCACCGCTTCCTCACTACCTGTGGGTCCATAGTTTGTCGAGGGGGCATCGTAACAAGGCAAGGAGGTTTCCTCCCTGAAGTGCTGTCCCTGCTGAGCTGGTGAGTGGATGCGTGTGGCCACTTGCCCGACCTCAGGGGTCCCGGAGCCTGGCCATGTGAAGAGGGCTGGCCAGCCCCTTGCTAGGGGCACACACCACCCCCGCCCAGCTGTCCTGGCTTCTCCCTCTGCCTGTTGACTCCCATCAGGGAGCTGGCAGCACGGGGCCCCAGTGATCCCCAGTCGCACCCTCCTCCGCCCCCCCGCCAGACTGTCTCTCCTCCCCGCATTCCTGGTGGCGTCCCAGCTCCCGGTGACCCCGGGTTCTAATATTCTTGGGTTGGTTCAGACTACCCAGCTGGCCGTGCTCCGGGCTGTGGGCCTTGTTAAAGCCAAAATGCCGTCTTTTACAGCCTGGCTCTTTCCATCAAGTTCATCAAGCAGCCCGCTTTTTCTTTTCTTTTCTTTTTTTTTTTTTACAAGCGAGATGGTCCCTTTGGTGAGCTCTCTTGTTGTTGCTCTCTTGTTGTTGGGGAGGGAAAGGAAGCCAGCAGGGAGCCTGAGCTGCAACAGGGTCTGGTCTGGGCCCGTGTTATTGTTATTTTTTTAAAATGATAGTTTACAAAAAAAAAATGAAGTTCAAAGGTGAGTGCCCTTCCAGGAGGAAGGATTAAGCTGGTGGATTTGGAAATTGTTCAACGCTGGAGGCATTGCTAGGGAACATAATCTATTTTGAATTTTTCTTTGGGAGCCAAAGTTGGTTATGGTGTGGGAATAGCTTTTGCCTTCTGTCTCTCCCTTCCTCTATACTACAAACACGGGCATGCCAAGGAGTATACAGGTTGTACAAACAGCTCTTCCCCAAAATCACATAAAGACATTATATATAGTCACATGTCTCCTTCCAAATGGGTGTGCTCGTAAAGACACATAGAGATATCCCTCACACCCTATATGTAAAGAACAGCCAATTTAGAAGTTGGCAGAGGAGTCCTGTCTGAGTGAGTAGAAAAGCCTGGCTCAAGGCTTAACAAACAATCCCATAAAACCCACGCCTGCTTTTATTGAATGGCGACGCATGAAAGATCCAGGGTGGCCAACTTGAACCAGACAGGAGCCAGCCTTCATAGTATTGTCCATAAAGGGTGGCAGGAAGGTCTCTTTTTGTGGAAATTTAATGCATTCCTAGAAAAAAAAAATTTTTTTTTTTTGGTTCTAACACTGGTTGGCTGGGCTTCACACTTGTGTCTCTTTCTTCTCTAATATTATTTTAGCTCCTTGAATGGCCTAGAGGTTCCTTTTACATTTGGTCTTCCTACCTCCAGCCTCACCCCCTCTGTTCAGCCTCCACAAGGCTGGCTGCCAGAGTAATCTTTTAAAAACGCAAATCAAATCAATCACTCTCCTACTTAAAACCCTTCAGTGGCTTCCCTTTGCTCAAATTCAAATTCCTTAGCCTTCAGACAAGCCCCTCATTCCTTGTTGCCTTGTAAAGTCATTTCCTGCAAATCTCCCAACTCTGAG